>NC_090922.1:1506872231-1509845981 GCF_040938575.1 Ambystoma mexicanum
AGTGCAGATGTAAACTTCTAATTTTGAGCGTCGTGTAAGGTACTGCCACTAGAAATGCCACCATGATACCCAAGAGGTGCTGGTACTGAAAGGGGCCCCTAGAGGGCTTGCAAACTCCCCCACGATCAACTAATATTATATCGAGAGCCATCCTGTTTTGAAGTGCCATCAGTCTTATTCCTTTTTCTTCTAAAGTCATATTCAATAAAATATCCGTTGTGGAATCTATTGTTTTTTGTAATATTCCAGACAGTTTTCTTATATTGTAAGAGTTTTCTATTTGGGACAAGAACGGTATAAATGATTTGGCTATATCCATTGCCATCATTCCATCCTCACTACTCCTTTGAGTTCTACCTTTTGTTCGTCTGGCTACTTCTGCTGTCTCCAAGAGGAACACTCCTGGAAACAGTAGACCTAGGTAGCATGTACCTCCCCAGTTCCTAGGTAACCATGGATATGCTTTTTCTCCACATATAAAATAAACAGGGTCTCCCACGTACACGGGTTCTATTTCATGTTTTAAAACCACTACGTTCAGGCAGTTGCTAAACGTTCCTACTTTATAGGAACCCTTTTTCTGTAGACATAGGGGAGCAGTTTTGGGGCTGTGATCCGCTGCATAGGCAGGGGACACAGCATCTTTGTTCCATTCATCCCTCATCCGAAATGTCATTACTGATGTTCTTTCTGCTGGCGGGGTTGGTCTATTCTGCCTATGTAATCTATCTAGTCTTGTTATTTTTCGTGTATTCTTTCTCACGGGTTCTAGTGCAAATACGCAAGCTTTTTGGAATATGGAACAACCCAGAGGTCTCATGATTACTTCCTCAAATTCATTCATATTGGTCTCATTTAGCTGACCCGTATTACTCTTGTTCCATTTCCCAAAGAACATTGCACTTAACGTTACTTCACAGGAATAAATCAATGGCAATGGTTGTGCATACCAGCCTATCCCTTTCCCACCGTGCTGTGGTAAATGGGCGCAAACCCAGCAATCTTTTTTCTTTAACAGCGCATGGGTCATGTTCATGATGAGCAACAAAATATTGTTGTCGTAACCTTCTCTATGTCTTTCTTCGATTGGGGGCAAAGTACCAGTGATTACATGAACCGGGCTTTCAGTAGCTGTTTTTGGCAAAAGTGTTTCTAATGGGTGTACGTACTCCAGGAACCATAGTGTAAAGCTGTTATTGTTGGTACTATCATACTTAAGAAACATAGGACCAATGTCCAAATCAGTACCTTATTCCTTTTACCCTGCTTTTCCCATAAATTTACAGTCTCTAAATCTATTATTTTTTTAGCAGGGGTGCAGGAGGAGGCTGAAACCGGTCTTGACTTGTTCTTCATCGTCCTTCTTCTTGCTGGCGAAGTTCGTCGTGAATGTCTCTCGTTCTTGATGCCAGAAAAGTTCAATGAAAAATGTCACAGTTCAATTCTCCCAGCCTTTTCACAACCTGGATCATTTATCCACTCCAGAGCAAGATTAGTTGTTCTTTCTCCCACTGCTCAGACGATTTCTGAACAGTTCTTTATTGATCGGCCACTGATGGTCAGGTTGCTTTCTAGTTTGCCTATGCCAAATCTCACAAAATATTATCGCACCCACACCATATTTTGCATACATATCATAAGCCGGCGTTCCCCCAGGCGGTGCACTTTGGCCATATTCCAAGGACTGTCTACCGCAGCTGAAAAGCCCCGCTAAAGTGGACAGTACTCCAGGCATGTTTCTTTAACCTTCCCCTTTGGTTAGCCACTTTTACCTGGACGTTTCAGTTTGCAAAATCAACACTCTACCAAAAATCAGGTTTCTCTTTGAATCGGGGAATGACTCATCTGATAAAACAAGTCGCCTGTACTAACGCAACCTCTCCCCACGTCGTGTCTGCGCTTCTCTGGCTTCTGCCTCGTCTCGGGACCCTCGCCTCCTTTGCCCTCTGGCCCGGTACGTCGATCAGGGATCAGATGTGTGCAGGTCTGCGGAAGGAATCTCTCCTCACTTCTACAGGGCGCCCCGTACACTTCTTGATCCCGGCTCGACCGTCCCGTCCTCGCCGTTCTTCCGCCTTTACTCCGTTTTCGGGCGTCCCTATTCGGGCGCCATCTTGAAAGAGGCACCTAGGGGTCCCTCGTGCTATGGAAACAAGGCAATGACCATACACGAAAAGATGCGCCAGACACAAGGTTTCAAATTCCCAATGCTAGGGTTTATTGCAAGCAAAAGATAGTATCAATTGGCCAATTCTGATCTCACGCCCCGCAACGTGAGTTTCCTAGACCTCGAGGGACGCAAGAGAGCGAATTACGTACATCAGTTACATATATACAAAAATGCATATCATACAATCAGCAAAGTCAAGTTCAACACCCCTCTGTAATAAGTTCCTTTGAACTCGGGATGACGATGGACATATCCGACGAGTATGACGATTATAATGCTTTTGATGTCTATTCTAGTAACAATGTGTAATTTAGAAAGTGCAGAGGCATCTTTTAGAACATGGTGGTTCTGTTCTTGGAAGCAATCTGTGCATGGGGGAAGAGCCACATTCCAAGCTTTGCTATCTATGAGGTACTATTTGTGTCCTGGGAGCCGACACGTTCTAAAGGGTTTTGCGAGGGGGGGGCCGTAAGAGAAGCATAATTCAAGCCTTTACCTGTATTATTCTAACATATTCTACCATCGTACGAGACTGGCTGGCAGTTGTGAAGTGATTAAATGCCCTGCAGCTTCCTCCCAAGGCTACAGAGAGGGCGCGTGGGCATTCCTCTCTGGGCTACTCATGAGGAGTTTCAGCAAACTCTTCAGTCCCGCGACCTTGTCCTTTCATATTCAGACAACAATGTTAACAGTTGAGCAGAGTAAGCAGAATCCGCAAGAATTGCAAGCTGCAAAGCAGTTTTTAGACAAAAAGCAATGAGCAATGGTTAACAAGCAAAATGGCGATTCTTACTACATTTAAAATGGCTGCTCGGTCAAGCATAGCAGTTCACATTTCTCCAATTCGGTGCATAAGACGGTTGGCCCACGGCCATCAAGTTACATCTATCATTCAAATGAAGGGTATTCATTTTTCCAGATTGACAGTACCACCATGCCGATGTCACTACTCTGCTGAGAAGATGACCCGTGGCCCCTCTTGATGGCTGTGATCTTGTCCTACGAGGGAAAAACTCTCTCGGAGCTCGTGTCCCAGATGAGGCCCAGGAACGCCAGACTCTGTCAGCTGCAGCTGTGACTTCTTGAGATTCATGGAAAACCCCAATTCGTGTAGCGTATTCATGAGGGTGGAGGAGGTGTGACTGACCGCGTTCGGGGATCTCGCCAGTCGTCTAGGTACGGGTAAACATGGTGACTCTGGGCCCGGAGAAGGGCTGCCACTGCATTCATAACCATGGTAAAGACAGGGGGCGTGGCTACGCATCCATGCTGTGAGGACGGAAACTCTGAGCGCTCCTGACGATCCGCAACTATCCTGGCCTGAAGCGGTGGTTCCAGTGCACAGGGACCCATAAATAATATTGTACTAGACATCGGAACGTGGCAGGCACACTTGTGAGAAGACACAGGGCTGACAGGACAAACCGCAGCTGAGATCGGAGTGGTGAAGCTCAGAGATCAGCCAAAGGCAGAAGCACAAAATGGTGGCCACCTCAAGGAGCAGCAGTAACTGAACATCAGCACAATACCGAAGGGTGCAGCAATTAAGACAATCGTTATCGGAATGCAGTGCTTGGCATTCATAAAGGTCGAATCCAGGCACAGACGGCAGGCAGGGTCATAAAGACAACAGTGGGACGTGTGGAAGACCGGACACTACCTGGGTCTGCCGTGGTCTGCCCAAGCAAAGAACAAAAGAAGGGCAAAAGTAGCTGAAACGTGAAAGACACCGAATCCGAAGGGGCAGAGGAAAACAACATATTGCACCCCCGGAGTTCACACCACAGTGCATGGATATTTGCAGACAGAACGGCAGTGGGAAGCAAGCTGCGCTTGTGCGGGTACCCCGAAGGACAGCTGGCCGCCATTGCATTGAGCCCATAAGCATGAAGGAATGAGAGAAGAAGTAGGGTATGGCCGCAGGTCCAATGTAAGTGTGTGCAGTGACCCGAAATAAGACTTGCCTCTGGAGATGGGCATCCGACCTTATAGGAAAGCAGACTTAACAAAGGGATTGGCAGCAGGTGAACTCGGAGCGCATAAAAGTTGAACCAGTGCAGGAGAACAAGCGGGTTGGTAACTCCCATGGGATAATGACGGACTGTCCCCACTGAAGCTAATCCACAAACGTACATTTTACACTTTTACTGGGCACACAAAGGGGCGAGCCTGAGCAGGACGGCCCAGGTGCCTGCTACGAGGAGCAGAGAACCACGAGAAGCAGCCCTGCTGGAACGCACAAGGGGTGCCCAGCAGCCAGATCACGGTGCGGAGCCGCGGCACACACTGAGGGCAAACGGATCGAGTGGGGCACACGAGAGAGAACACTGCCCGTGGCCTCGGGCACTGACACTGGTGCTCGAGAGTGAGCCCAGCGGGCACTGCAGTGAGCCCGGGACCTGGGCGGACATTGTTGGGCGTCACGCTGCTGTACCGTAGCAACACAGTGGACCTTACCCTGGCGCGGGCCAGAGGGACACAAGACGAAACCGCGAGTGAGCGGTAGCTGCCTGGCAGGCCCAGTGATACGATCACGAAGGGCCAGAACAGGCTCGTAGCAAACCTCACAGACTTCTGAATGGGGCAGGGCGGCACAGGGCACGGAACGCTGGACACGGTAGAGGAGAGAAACTAAACAGGACTCAGGAGGACGGCACAAGGCAGCGGACCCCGCCGGCAGGGCGGGCACACAGGGAAGCAAAAGAAGGAGGGACGCACCACCATACGGCCTCTTGACGTGAGGGCCGGAGCTGATCGGCACGGCAGCGCAGAGGAGGCCCTCCACGGAGGATGGCATGCCTGGGCCTGACACATCAAGGGCCTTGCGAGTGCGAGCCTGCACGGACCGATGTTGACACCAACAGGGCAGCAAGGAAGTTGGTGAGTGCAGGCTGGGGTGTGGACTGCTGCGGGGGACCACATATATACAAGGACCCTAATTGCCACATAGAGGTGGGCCCCAAAGGTGGAAGACAGGACTAAGGCAATAGTGGTGCCAGGTCCTGGAAGCAGAGGGGAGTGCACCAAGCCGGAAAGGCCCAGCGCCGACAAACAGTGCTACTGGTGCACTGCTGCCCCCACCCTAGTAAGGGGGATATAGCCAAGAGCACAGGCAAAAGCCGAACGTGGGAGGCCACAACAATTTAGCCATCTTTGCCCATAAGATGTTTCTGATAACGCTATCAAAAGCTGCAGCTAAGTCTAGAAATGCCATATATAGGACCATTGATGGACTGAGTAGAGACTGCCAAGAGATGTGCTAGGATAGTCGCATTTAGTGGAGTGCCTAGCTGTTTCCTGAATCCAGTTTGACAATGAGAGAGAATGTTATGCGTAT
Source organism: Ambystoma mexicanum (assembly GCF_040938575.1). NCBI lineage: Eukaryota > Metazoa > Chordata > Amphibia > Caudata > Ambystomatidae > Ambystoma > Ambystoma mexicanum. Next base: position 1,506,877,739 of record NC_090922.1, read on the forward strand.
TAATGTAGGAATTCAGGTCATGTAGAATGAATGCGGCAAAAACTTTGGCAGCAACGTCAATGATCGCAATGGGACGATCATTAGATGGGCGATCCATTTGTCCCTTTTTGTATAGCGGAATGATGAGTGACGTGAGCTAGGAACTAGGAATAGTCCTGGTTGGAAATACAATATCGAATCGCGTTTTAAGAACTGGAGCCCAAAAGTGTGGATCGTCCTTTAGGACACACAGAGGGAGCCCATCTGGACCAGGCGCCTTCGAACTTCTAAGTCTAGTTAAGGCATCATAAATATCGTTTATTTCCCATGGACAATATGGAAGGATGTCCTTGGAAAAATCTTTAGTGTTAAACTCACAAAATCTTTGTGGACAAGAGTACTTAGGTCTATAATATTGCACCCAGGTATCACCCGAGATTGAGGATTGAAACTCAATTTGCTGTTTGCCCATTGGATTTCTAATCATCTTCCATATCTTGCTTGTGTTCCTTTTACAAATAGGATTAATAATTCTTTGATTGTTTGTCAAATAAGCTTCAAATGAAATTTTTTTGAATTCATTTGTGTACGATAGAAGGATAGTTATTTTTCTTGGAATATATTCAATAGCCCTAAGGTTCAGGTTTCTTAGCTGTCGCAATGCATAGTTCTTAGTTTTTTTTAGTCCACTAATCAGATGATTATATTGATGTTGTTTAACAGCTACGTTCTTTTTAGAATTTGTGTCAGCTATGTTGCAAAGATGCTGGCAAATCATGTATAGATTCCATCTGTCAATTTCTAAAGCAAATTCTTCACCACTGTGATCGATGGAAGGAACCCACAGATCGCGATTAACTAAACTGTTAAGTTTTCTACAGGTGGCAGGATGCCATTGCACCGAAAGTAACTGCCTATCAATTATAGGCAGAGTGAGATTCACATCAACTTTATGAGTATCAAAGCTAATAGCCAGTGAGCATTCCAACCACAGATGATCACTACTCCCTGCACTAACTAGTTTAAGAGGACCTGCCGTCCTAGCTACTCAATTAGAAAGAATAATGTAGTCTATATAAGATTTAATCCGGCCTCTCTGCCAGGTAAAAGGATTGACTTGGATGTCATCAACAATTATCTGAAGATCCCAATCCTCAAAGAATTGGATCCAAGATAGACCCTTAATCTGCGAGGGAGAGTTAGTGGAAAACACACTATGCGCCACATGGAGCGACGTGTGAAGTCGCCTCCAAGAATGATTTCAAGTTTAGGATTACGTAATAAAGCATTGGTTAAAATTGCATTGAGTTTGAAGATTATTTTTTCAATAGGAATCGAGTTTGGATTCCAATAAAGTGAAATAATTAGAGAAATTTCGACGCACAGTCATAAGTAACGTTAAGTGAATGACCAAGAATTGATGGGAAGCTGCAAGAACATACGAGGAGCAATCAATGGCCCTCATTACGACCCTGGCGGAGGACCATGGTGCAATTTGCACCATGGTCCATGGCGCAGAGCTGCCAACTCCGCCATGGGGGTTGGCGGACTTACCGCCCCATTCCGACTTTGGCGGGGCGGTAAGTCCCCAATCCCCATTTACCCTTCCCCATTCCCATTTTTGCCCCATAGGGTATAATGGGAGTGGGGAAGGCGTTAATTACGCCACCATAAATTACGGTGGCGTAATTAACAACAGGTCCCGTAGCGCCATGGATTTTTCCGGCCGGAAAAACCAGGCGAAAAAACCACCATGGCGCTACGGGAACTCGTAGTAAGGCGGAAAGGTACGCCATGCATTACGCTGGCGTAAAACCCTTTCCGCCAGGGTCGTAATGAGGGCCAATGTCATTTTTGATCAAAACCCCTAGACCACCACAGGGTCTGCCCACGGGTCCGTTTTCGGCCTTATAAGAAAATGCTGTATACCCATCTGATATTATATCCTTCATTGACATTGTTTCTTGTAACATAATGATGGAAGGCAATTCAAAGGATTTAAGAGAATGGAACCATGTGTGATAGTTTTTAAAACTACAACAATTCCATGAGCTGATGGAAAGACTAGTATTTTATGATGTATTAAACAACATGTTGGCGTTCGTAATCGTTTTTATCAGCGGTTCCAGCCATGCCAAACCTTTTACTATATTGGCAACTGAGTCAAGTTGCTCTTTTAGAGCAATACTAGCCGCCTGTGTGTGGTGATCCAGGTTTGTTAGGTGTGCAGGTGAAGGCACCAACTGTGGCTGATGTTCAATAAAAGCGATAGATTCATCAGTTGTTGTGAACATAAACAATTGGTACCCAAGAGCGAACAAATCGGATTCATGCTCCCAAATAAGCTTTGCAATAATATACAATTGCAATTTGCAAAGCATGCGATTATTCTTTACACAAGGAAGTTTGATCCATTCCATGTCCTCTGAAATCAAACTATGGAGGGCAGGAATACGATGGAACAGTTTCATTAGTGCTGACCTATTAAGACTAGGAGGACCATTATTATTGATAGTTGCAAACCATCCCCTCAACAATTTTATTTCTGAAGGTAAGTGATCAAGCATAGAGATTGAAGACACGATTTCATTCGGATGTTGGGTACCAATTTGCCCATCAGCAACAATGTTTGACACAGTTGGAATAGAGGAAGCAATCACAGCATGGGAGTGTTCATTCTCTTGAGGTGGAGATGTTCTATCCAAACCACATTCCCCAGACTGATCTGCCATATTTAATGATGTGGCATGAACCTTACCATGCTGAGTAGTAGAATTCACCTCAATAATAGCTCTATTAGCAGTCACATTCATAGAAGGAACCAGAGTGGACAGCAAGGTTTTTTTGTTGTCAGTCAATGGAAAGTAGTTGAGCGTTTGTGTTGCAGCAGTAATAGCGCTACAAGTTTTCAAAGGGTCTTTAACACGGATACCTGCGGGTTCCGTGACTGTTGAAAGAGTAGCAGACTCTTTTGTTAAGTGAACCAGATCTGCAATTCTTAGATCAAGATGCAACTTGCTTTCAATATCTAATTGATTCAAATCTATAATTACTTCAGGAAGATTAGCAATTTGTTTAATTGTCGAGTTATGCCCTTTGATTTTTTTTGTTGGTAAATTTTTTGATTTGGACATACCGTTTGTGTGTCCATTTTGGCCTGGGCTTGCGCAGTCGTTCTCCTTTTGATTGCTCTCAAATATGATTTTTTCACTTTACGGGACATAAATTGAGTGTTTTTTTTATTCTCATTCTGATTGGCAGAATCATCATTTGATTCAACAGATTCCGTACATTTCAGCTGTTCGCCATCAATGATGTCAATTAAAGGTGAAGGACTATGGGGGTAATCAAGTTGTCAACTGAATCTGTGTGGCTATTAGTCTTAATGAAAACAGGGTGGGAAAGATCGTTAGGAACAAGGTTAGCCTGCATGAGAATATTTTCAATCACAAGAATTCTATTTCAATGGAGGGTGTTAGGATGTGCATCTAATGTTTTATCTGCCAGTGTTTCTGTCAGCTTTCAAGTGTTTACACTTACTTCACTTGTACTCTGTCACCTTAGTTACCATAGAACATTCAACTGCATTATATGTAATGAGTTCTAGAAGGAAGGAGATGAGAGGCAAGACTTAAGGGGACGGTTGTGGGCCTCCTGCTGGGGGTCGTCCTATGTGATCTACTGAACCTTCCCAATAAAGGTTCTCATCACATCCCTGAGAGTTTGAAGTCTTATTACATAAATAACATTTGGGTACGAGGATAATTTGGAGCGGACTCCTGTGGACGACCCCCGGCGTAATTCGAGGATCTGATGGCGTTCTAGCTGCGGTGCCGCTTTGGACCAGTGCCTGTGAGGATTTTCGGAGGAGTGGTGCCGTTTTGGACTGGTGCCGTGTGAGGATTTTCGGCGGCGGCCGAACACGGCAGGGTAGTGGTGTCAAGCACCCGCAGGAAAGTTAGTGCAGGTGCGTGTTGTGGATTATACCTTCCAGGGACTATACGGAAGGGAGGGAATGATAGTGATGCCCTCGCCGATATAGACTACATTGCCCCGTACCCTGAGACTGCATACCGGGATCATCGGGCGGCGGTTGGCCCCCTAGCGAGATTGTATTGGTTTGATTCTGAACACGCAGCGCGTTCGCCTGCAGAGCGCTTACCTGCATGAGCGTGTGCCATCTTTCTCGCGTCACTGCTGAGGACGTCATGACGGCCGGTCTCTGTGCGACCCTGGGTCTCCCAAGTGACGTCATTGTGCACTAGAGGAAAGGACCCAACGACGCGGCAGCCCTCTTGGCTTGTAGCTGTTTCCAAGGTAATTGGAGCCGCGGCTCGGAGCGGCAATCAGCTGTTTTGAAGCACCGTAGCTCGTCCTCGCAATCTGCTTGAAGGGAGAAAGTGAAGCGAGGATCTGGTAATGGTGAGGCACTGATGATGGTGAGGTACTGATATTGTTCTTTTGGCACTGTGGTGACTTGTGGTGAGTGGGTGACAACTCCACGGATACTGGCCTCTGGCACTGAGATAACTTATGGTGAGTGGGTGAAATTCCACCGCAACTGACTTGCTGGTAGATTATTCAGTTTGTAATTGCAACGCCTAGAGTGAAACATGGCGAATGTGCCTGCGCCTGTGTTTTTCCTTCCAGTGCCAGGTGAACCCAGGGTGCAATGGGTGGACTGGAAAGAGGGCTTCAACAAATATGCATTGGCAGCGTTTGGTGCCAATTACTCCAATGAGCGAAAGGAGGCATTGTTGTTCCATTGTTTGGGGACGGCAGGCCAGGAGGTCTTGAAGAGATTGCCAGAGCCCTCTGATATGTTGGATGCTGGTCCCTATGAGAAGACACTGGCAAAATTGGACAGGCATTTTAGAGTGGAGGAGAATATCATATTAGAAAGATATAAATTCGCCACGAGGGAGCAGAAGACTGGTGAAAGTATTGAGGATTTTGTCACGGCCCTGAAGGGTTTGGCGGTGAAATGCAAGTTTACTCACTGTCAGGATGAGCACTTAAGAGACCAACTAATGATCAAATGTTCTAATGTCAGTATCAGGAAAGAACTATGGAAAGAGAGGAATCCCACTTTGGATCGAGCAATCGAGATTGCGAAAAAGGTGGAACACACCGATAAATGCATTAAGGTCCTTCAGTCAGATACTGTAAACAATAGTAAATCCAAGTTGGACAAGAGTGAATGGACAGTGCAAAAAGTGTCAAAGGTTGTTCAGAGGCACAGTACAGGGAATCCAAGGCGCTCCTTGCAGTATGGGAAACGAAGTGAAGAGAATAAGCCTGCAACTGGAAGAGGGTGGCGACAATGGGTTCCTGCAAGGGACAGTGGGGGAACACCCAGAGACATGAGTTCACTTAGGATGGCTAAGGATTCTGGGTCTTCGAGGGGTTTCCCAGGGAGGAGGTGCTTTAGATGTGGAAGTTTGTCACATATAGCATCAGATAAAGAATGTTTTGCTGTTCACATGATATGCAATGAGTGTGGGGTGAGAGGGCACATTGCCCGGTGTTGTAGAAACTTCAATGTTGGGTCAAACCAAGTGAATGAAATAAGTGTGAGTTATGAAGATGAATCATATTGCGAGGATGGCAGGGAAGTTGTGTTTACAGTGAATGCCATCAATGGCAGGGTGAAAAAGCAAAAACCTTATGCTGAGGTTATAATTCGAGGAGTAACCATACGCATGCTAATGGATAGTGGTGCTGATTACACCTTGATAAGTGTGGAAGGACAAATTTGATTGTTGTACCTTGTGGGAGAATACTGTCAAAGCAAATGCTTATGGAGATGTTCCCATAGACCTCATAGGTTGCTTTGATGCTGAACTACAGTTTAAGGACAGGAAGTCCAAAGGCTATGTGTATGTTACCACAAAGGGGGAGAATTGTTATCATGGAGTGATCAGGCCGAATTGAAGATAAGGCTTGAGGCAAGTCATACCGAGCAGGTAATGTCCGTGGCGGGTGGAGATTCCACAGAAGTACAAACAAGCCCGTCAGGGAAATTGGGGTGTCTCAAGGGTTTTGTTCATCTGATCCGTCTGAAAAAAGGTGCTGTTCCAAAAATTGCAAAACTGCGAACCATTCCTCTTGCCCTTAAGAAAGATGTAGAGGAGGAACTCAAGAGGATGGAAAGTGATGGAGTCATTGAGAGAAAAGATGCATCTGAGTGAGTCAGTCCCATAGTAGTGGTCAAGAAAAATAATGGGTCTTTGAGACTCTGTATTGATCTTAGGCATTTGAACAGCATGGTTGTGGCAGACAGGTGTCCTCTTCCCAGAATAGACGATTTGATGGTAGGAGTATCTGGCTCAAAGGTGTTCTCTATACTAGATCTGAAGTCGGCCAACCATCAGGTTGAATTACACCCCAATTCCAGCGATCTTGCTGCCTTCATCACTCCAATTGGTTTATTTAGGTGTGTTCGTATGCCATTTGGATTGGTCTCAGCTGCAAGTGTGTTTCAAAGCATCATGCACAGATTACTTGGAGGTGAGAAAGGGGTGATGTGTTATCAGGATGATGTTCTTGTGTGTGGGAGTGACGAGAAGGAGCATGATTATCGGTTGAGGAGAGTTTTAGACATTTTGAAGGAAGCAGGGCTCACGGTTGCTTTAGAAAAATGTACTTTCAAAGCTAACAAAGTGGTGTACCTGGGCCATGAGATCACTGGAGACGGGGTCAAGACCAAAGAGGAAGCCATTGAGGCCATAAAGAGAATGGAGGAGCCCAAGTCCAAAGGGTACATACTATCATTTTTGGGACTGGTTGAGTTTTATGGCAAATTTGTCAGAGGCTTATCAGAAATGTCAAGGAACATGAGATTTCTTTCACGCAAGGGAGTGTCCTTTAAATGGAATGACCATTGTAAGAAAGAATTTGATGATGATAAAAGAGGCTATTGTCAATGCACCTATTTTGAAGATATTTGAGGAAGGTAGACCTACATTACTCTTCGTTGATGCTAGTGATTATGGTGTTGGTGCTGTTCTGATGCAAGAGGATCAGACAGGTTTACAGACTGTGGCTTTTGCATCCAGGTCTTTGAAGGGTCCAGAATCTAGATACTCTGTTGTCGAGAAAGAAGCCTTAGCATGTGTTTGGGGAGTTGAGAAGTTTAAAAGGTTTTTTGTGAGGGAGGAAATTCACCATTTGCACAGATCATAAACCCCTGGTTGGAATTGTCACAAAAGGTGGTTTGGAGGGAGTGTCAAGGCGTATAATGAAATGGGTCACTGCATTACAAGGTCTACAGTATACCATGCTCCATGTCAAGGGGGAAGTTAATGTAGTTGCAGATGCATTATCTAGATCTGTCCAGAGAGATTTGTCGAGTGGTGATGATGACTTCCTAAGTTCAGGGGAGAGTGCAGAAATTTTCCAGGTACATGAAACATTAAGGAAAAATGAGTGGGATGCGTCTTGCACTGAGGATGATGTATATCAAAGATTACTTACTCTGGTGGTAGAAAATAAAATTAGGAGTCACAAAGGTGAGATGAGTGGTTTCGCCAAAGTAAACGAGGAGCTACAGGCTCAGGATGGCTACTTATACAAAGGTCATCAGATGGTTGTTCCAGTTGGTATGAGGAAATCTGTTGTGGAATTAGCCCATGTTGGGCATCTAGGTCTTTCCAGAACGAAGGGTCTGGTAAGATCTGAATTTTGGCGGCCTGGTATCGACAAGGACATTGAGGAACAAGTCAAAGATTGTGTGGAATGTGTTGAGGGGAACAAAGGGTTGAAGGTGAAGAAGGTTCCCATGATAGTGAGGGAGTGTCTGTGTGTCCCTTGGGATGAAATTGCTTTGGATCTCCTAGGTCCGTTTAACATTGGTGGTGGAAGGGATAGCTACTTATTAGTAGTGATGGATTTATTGTCAAAATGGCCAGAAGTCTGTGTACTTTAGGACATATCCAGCTGTAGCATAATGAGATTTTTGGAACAACTATTCTGGAGAGAAGGGTTCCCTAGGAGGTGTTTGTCCGACAATGGACCGCAACTTGTTTCCAAAGAATTAAAAGAATTCCTGGATAAGTATGGAATTGAGCAAGTGAATACTTCCTTATATCACCCCCAGAGTAATGGATGTGTAGAACGGTTTAACAGGACTTTAATGAAGGCTATCAGGATAGCTGTAGCTACTGGAGGGCATTGGGTAAGAACGGTGATGGAAAGAACTTTCCAGTATAGGTTAACTCCCCACAGTGTCACAGGTGTGACCCCATTTGAGATCTTGAGAGGAAGAAAGCCAAATACCCATTTGTGTCCACGTTGGATGAGTAAATCAAAAATGGTGGGTGTGGATCTTGAAAGTGTGAAAAGAAAATGTTTTGAGTCTGGAGTGAGATCCAAGGAGAGGTATGATCAGAAGAATTGTTGTAGGGAACTCAATGTTAAAGAGGGTGATTGGATTAAAGTTAAACTCCCTACCAAGGTTCGCAAAGGAGCCTCGTTGTTTTCTGAACCCAAACAAGTCATGACAGACTTGGGTTCGTCAATGTTAGTTAAGGGAGGAGGTATCTGGAATAAAGGAAGGGTGGCTCTTTTCAATCAATTGTAATTTTCCTACAATTGTATGCAAGAATTTAGCATGTTTCGTTTTCCTTTGTCTTCCATTTCTTACATTTGCATCTAATGTTTTATCTCTTAGTGTTTCTGCCAGTTTTCAAGTGATTACAATTACTTCACAGACTTTCATTTATTGGATACTCACCATACTGTTACTTGTTTATGTTTAAGGAGGAGAGGCGTTAGGATGTGCATCTAATGTTTTATCTGCCAGTGTTTCTGCCAGCTTTCAAGTGTTTACAATTACTTCACTTGTACTCTGTCACCTTAGTTACCATAGAACATTCAACTGCATTATATGTAATGAGTTCTAGAAGGAAGGAGATGAGAGGCAAGACTGAAGGGGATGGTTGTGGGCCTCCTGCTGTGGGTCGTCCTATGCGATCTACTGAAACTTCCCAATAAAGGTTCTCATCACATCCCTGAGAGTTTGAAGTCTTATTACATAACATAACAGAGGGGTCACTTTCAACTTTAGTCAAAGTAGACATTGGTATTTTTAAGGCGTCAGAGAATAACTTTGGATTAACAACTGGTTCTTCCATAAGGCCACATGTTTGAGTTTCTTGTGAGATAAGATTAATAACTGGAAGAGCCTGAGAGTTTAGTTTGCAGAGAGTAGATGAACAAGACAGGTGTATAGAGGGTGTTTGAAAATGTTCCCATGCTATTATAAAACCTTAATTTCTACTCAATTTGATAAGAATATCAGAGGTAGAAGCATTCAGTGCAAGTATGGCTGCATGAGTATGTTTGTGTCCCTTGTCGAGAAGATTCAATATACGGATAAGAACAGGAACATTTTGCAATTCCTGTTCATTAAGATCAATTAAGGATTCTTCCAAGGTAAAAGATGGATGGTTAGCCTGACTTGGCTGAAAGGACACCCCTGCTGTATGGTGAGCAGAATAAGAGGATAAATCCGCCAAAGAGTGTGATGGTAATGGTTTCAGTAACAATACCGCCGCGTAAAGCGTTGGCGAGCTAGCAGGAAATTTGTTCCGGCCTAATTTCATTACATGACTGCCGTCCTTTATTGAACTTTGAGCTTGCTAATACTCCTGCGGGATTTTGGTGAAAGTGCACCTGTTCTCTCACTCCTTTTGATTTTGAAACAGGGGTCGAGGGACCATTGGACAAGCGTACACACTTATGCAGCTCCACCATTACCACGGGAGCCACCATCGAGGTGTCAAGATTTGTCTTAACATATGCATCAGTTGCGATGCCCAGCAAAGAATTGTCCATTATGGGAATATTATGCACTATGATCACCGGTGGACTGACCACCATTTGCAGCTTAGAACTCTACATGTCGTCATTGGGCAGACCCGGCTTAATACCGAGTATGTCATGAGCCTTATCAGACTCCAAATCGCTATTAATAGCATCAGCAATATTTGTGTCGTAATCTATCATTGGCTTTCCAGTCGCCATTGATAAGTGAAGTGGGGCTGAATCAACCAAGCCTGATCTGTCAGCCAAGCTCATTTGAGATTTTGTTGGTATGGTAGTTGGACATTTACCATTTCTCAAAGTGCTCATCACCATTATCTGAGAGAAATCTGGGAGAGCGTGTATGCAGTTACTATGACAAATTAAATATGCGCAAAAGGGTAGCAGAACTCGTAACTTTAGAGCGTGTTAAAAATATTGCGCAAGTCAATAGAGAATATTAACAAAAACAATTAACCGTTCCAAAGTATAACATAAACTGGCTATAAATGTATTCTTACCCGCCCACGCGCCCACGCCGCACACCCGAACAGCCAAATAGCCAGACATTTATGGGGCACTTCCGGGAGTGCGCGCGCGGTGCGCGTGAGTGGTGAAGAAATAGGCTGAACCTGCAACCGTGGGTGGAGCCAAGGGAAGCAAGGGGCACTTCCGGGTGCGCGCGGAGCGCGTGGGTGGGGAAGAAATAGGCTGAACCTGCAACTGTGGGTGGAGCCAAGGGAAGCAAATATCGACTCTATTAATTATGGTTTTCTGGCTCTAACATCAGTTGTCATCGAATCGTCTTCCGTAGTCGACTATGGGTGCTGGGTTGTATTAGGAACGCTTAGACGTCTGTTCTTCTGCCGAGAATAATCTCGGTGGAGCGGGTGTTACTGCAAGAGACACATTACAGAACGCGATAGTGTAAATCTACGTCCAGTTGTTGGACATTTTCCTTGTGGTAATTAAAGGGCGTGTAAATTTACGTGCAAAACGACAATTCCAAATTGGCACAAAAAAAATGGGACATAGGATTTATGTCCAATTGTAAGACAAACAATATGATTTATTGCATTGAATGCCCCTGTGGGCTTAAGTACGTGGGACAAACTACACGCCCTATGTCTACCAGGATTGGAGAATATTGCTCGAAGATCAGGTGTAGAAATCATTCGGCCCCCAAGGTCACACATTTTTTAGAATTACAACACTCTCTAGACAATCTTAAGTGGTGGGTGATTGATGTGGTAAAAAACAGTGTGAACGTACACAAAACACTGCTGTATAAGGAGGCAAGATGTATTTATCGGCTGGAGACCATTGATAAGAATAAGGGGTTAAATGAGGAGACACCAACACAATATTTTTAGGATCTGACCCTGGCAACTGTTTAGCATTACATCAGTAATAAGCACCAGTTGCAGTTCCACTCTGTGCCTCTATGTACCTTGAGCGCTAGAGAGCGCCCTGTGATTATCTATGCTCCTTCTCGTATGCCGGGCACGGTTTCTATGACTACTGCAAGCTTCTCGCGGTTGCAACATTCACGGCACTGTAGGAAAGATTCTACTCCTCGGAACGCTCATCCCCGGTAAGACACCATGTGTTCATTCAAACCGGCAAACGCGTACACGTCTTTTTTACAACACACAGAGGCCGCGGTGCATATTGCGTGGTGCTCATGTGTCTCTGTGCACATTTGTATCTAGATGGGAGATTACTTGCTCATGCATTGAGACGACACAATCAAAGCTGCCAATAAGATACGCTGCACTCTGACTTGGCCAACTGCAGACACAGATTTAGCATTAGAAGCCGCAGCGACAACATATGATGTTAATCGTCACTGTTGTGTTTCCGCCCTGCGTCCCGCTACGCGGTGACGCAGGGCAAGTGAATAAATGCTCCGCCCCTTTGGTGAAGGAGGCAGTTCCGGGGCATAAAGCCATCTGCGTGTGTGCGTGTTTTTTGTCAGCTCCTGCTGGAGCGACGCCAGAGCGGCCTACACACACGGCCACTCACGTTCGGGCCCAAGCCTGCACTACGCGAGGCCCGAACGCAACATTGGCGACGAGGAACGGGATCCGAACACGTGTGCCACACATCGTCGGACGTGCGCTTTGAAGCGACGCACATAATTTTTGAACACCCGGTGGGGGTGGGCCACACGACAAACACCCCACCCCAAAAAAAAAACAAAAAACAATTTTTTTTTTCATATGCAGCCATCACACGCGCACGCTGTGATTTGTCAAATGGTGATCAAGTCACCTCTGTAAACCCAGCAAACCCGGGACATTGATGGGCCAACACACAGGTACAAGGAAAGCAGTGAACAGGTCCACATAAACTGATGGTGTCAAGATCAGCTGGAAATTATCGCCCGCAGGAGGAGCCACAGTCGATGCTCTGAGGTGAGGAGAAATTCCCTGGTAGGGCAGAGGGAGGCCACGTCATGGCCACTGGAATGTCCACCCCCAGGCCAAGCACACCATCTAGACTTGCAGCCAACCTATCTATGTCAACGCCACAAACTCGATCACAGGGCAGCTCATCCATAATGATACAGCCATTTGATCCTTTCACGGATCCTTCATCGGTTGGCCCCCGATGGTAGTTATGGATTCAGAAATTTGAAATGGCTATGGATTGTAAAGATATTACTACTGCCAGGAAGATGAGATCATATTTGTTGTTAAATGTCGGGGATGAAGTACTGCGAATCTTCAACTCACTAACTATTGACGATGGCCAGGACATTTACCAACAGGCCAAGGATGCCCTAACGGCCCATTTTCTCCCACAACTCAAACTGGATTATGAGACTTTCATATTCTGTACAACATTTGAAGCAGAGGAGGAGACCCTTGATGCATACCACACCCGGCTCAGAAAATTAGCCATTTCATGTGAATTCACAGACACTGAGAAAGAAATCAGGAGACAAATAATTAATGGCATACAATCGGAGAAGTTGAGAAGGTTGGTATTAAGTGAAAGAGGTATCACGCTAACACGCATTCTGGAATTGGGTCGCCAGAGAGAATTAGCACATGCCAGAGCAGCCCACATGGGCACAACGCTTCAAAAACTACAACCTGCCCTCACAACAACCATGGTGGCTCATGTCGCCAATCGTCACTCAACAAAAGAAGAGGTTGGGGGAAACACTATACATACCCGATGGCAACCGCGAATTCCAGGGCCAATGGAGTGTGGATGGTGTGGTGGTCCTCGACATGGACGGCAATACTGCCCGGCACAAGGGACCACGTGTGGTGCATGTGGTAGGTTGGACCACTATACAAAAGTATGCCGGTCATCAGGAGCTCAACCATCAACAAACAAACCACGCCACGTCAATGAGAAAAGTGGGAACAAGAAAAAGAAACAAGCTGGAGCCCAACAAATAGAGGCCACAAACTCATCCACTGACGATGAAGGAGATGACATGAATGCAGCACCTCAAGAGGCGATCAAGGAAAATTGGAGAAAAGGGAGAAAAGTATATATGGTCTCAGCCCTTAATCACCGACAAGCCACGTCAAGAAAAGGCCGCAGGAGACGAAAATGCCAAGTCATGATCCAGGACCAGCATGTGTGGATGACCATCGACACGGGGGCATCAGTCAATGTTATGCCCATAAGCACTTTCCGGTTACTACAGCCTCAGCCAGACCTCAAAAACACGGACACGCTACTATTTGCATATGGATGTAAGAAACCCTTACCTGTGGTGGGCAGATTCCGCACCACTCTTAAGCATGGCGAAAACAGTTTAACATCCAAAATATATGTAGTAAATGCTGGCATCGAGTGCCTTTTGAGTGGTGATGCAGCAGAAGATCTGGGGTTGGTGAGATTCATTTGCAAAGTGAATGAAGCTCAAGAGGTTGAAAAACTCCTGGGAACATACCCTAACCTGTTGAAAGGAATCGGGTGTTTAAAAGGAAAATCCATTAAACTCCACATAGATGAATCCGTACAACCAAAGGCTGTCAGACACCGAAGAACACCATTCCATATGCGTGAGCAAGTAGAAAAAGAACTAAGAACACTTGAGAAGGCCGGGATCATCGAAGAAGTAACAGGACCTACACCTTGGGTTTCCCCAATGGTTGTCACAAAAAAAAAAAAACAGCCAGGGAAGGTCCGCATCTGCATAGACATGAGGTTACCCAATGCTGCAATCAAGAGGGAGCGACACATAACGCCAACACTGGATGAGATCGTGGCTGATCTCACGGGATCAAAAGTATTCTCCAAAATAGATTTGAAGGCTGGATATCACCAACTACGATTACATAAGGAATCCCGGTACATAACAACGTTTTCAACACATATTGGTCTGCGACGATACAAACGTTTAAGTTTTGGGATCTCCTCAGCAGCGGAGGTTTTTCAGCAGACTATTCAAGAGCTCATAAGGGACATACCGGGTGTGTTAAATGTGAGCGATGATATTTTAATCCATGCAGCTGACGGAGACGAACATTTGAAAAGACTGCATATGCTCCTCGGCAGATTGGAAAGTGTTGGACTAACCATCCACCGTGAAAAATGTGAATTTTTCAAAACAGAGTTGTCTTTTTTCGGCTATACATTCAGTAGTACGGGCATCTCGCCGGACCCACAGAAGGTTGCTGACATTCAAACAGCCAGTCCCCCTACATCGCCGACGGAAGTGCGCAGTTTCCTAGGGATGGCCACATACTGTGGAAGATTTATCAAGAATCTAGCTACACTGTCGGAACCATTGCGTGAGCTAACTAAAACCAACACAAAGTGGGAATGGGGGCTAGCGTGTCAAGACGCATTTGAAAACATTAAAGAATCCTTATCAACGGACACCAAAATGGCCTATTATGACACCACACTTCCTACAGAGCTGTATGTTGATGCCAGTGCCGTGGGTCTGGGAGCCATACTGACTCAGGTGACAAGAGAAGGGGTACAAAGGCCGATAGCATATGCATCACGAGCTCTCACTATGACTGAACAACGATACTCTCATATTGAGAAGGAGGCCATTGCTGTTTTATGGGGATGTAGACATTTTCACATATATTTGTATGGCAGGAAATTCACAACATATACCGATCATAAGCCTTTATTACCCATATTCATGGGCACCTCCTCCCATCCTCCGGCCAGGATTGCAAAATGGCTTTTGCATCTGCAACAATATGACTTTGAACTAAAATATCAACCAGGAACTGGAAATCCAGCAGATTTTCTGTCAAGGCATCCCAGAGAAGCAACCACACAGGAGGTCCAAGTGGCAGCAGAAACAGAAGAACACATATGCCAAGTGGTGTGTGAAATGAGACCAAAAGCAGTCAGCAGCGAGGAAATTGCAGAGGAAACACGCAAAGACCAATGTTGTGACTTGGTGAAAAACACAATTTTATCAGGTGAATGGAATTCTTTCCTGAAGAACATTCATAACAAGACACAAGGAGCCAAAACATTTCTTGAAGGGATGTTCACAGTACGGCAAGACTTATCTATCACAGAACAAGGCCTGATCCTTAGAGGAGACCGCATTATCATCCCCATGAGTCTTCAAGAAAGAATAGTAGCTTTGGCACATGAAGGCCACCAAGGAATGGCACGAACAAAAGCTCGCATCAGATACCGAGTGTGGTTTCCACAAATCGATGCCATGATTGAAAAACTCATCAACACTTGCTTACCTTGCCAAATCACTGGTGCCCCACCACACCCGACGCCGATTCAGTCACCAGTGCGAGGATGTGGAAGATGGGACGCTATCAGCCTTGATTTTTGCAAAATACAGGAAAACTTATATCTCCTAGTGGCTATTGATGACTATTCGCGCTACCCTGAAGTAGAGATAGTGAACTCAACAGCTGCGGAAGTGGTAATTCCAATGATTGAAAAAATGTTCGCGACACACGGTTTACCTACAAGAATAAAAAGTGACAATGGCCCTCCATTCCAAGGGGAAGAATTCAAACGTTACTTACAGGATCTAAACATACGATATCACCACATAATGCCAAGATGGCCCCAAGCCAATGGAGATGTGGAAAGTTTTATGCGGACACTAAATAAAGTGCTGAGGATATCGAAGGAAAATGCCAGCTCTTGGAAACTCGATCTGTATCGGTTTCTACGCAACTATAGAGTGACTCCACACAGCACGACTGGAATTCCCCCAGCAGACTTAATGTTTGGTGTGTTGGTCAACTCTTCCATACCACACCTCCCTAACAGAAGTCCGGATAATTTTTGACACTGAACGAACAGAAAGAAGAAGAACAGAAGCCAACGAGCACATGAGCACCATGAGAAGGGCCAAGCAGTCAAATCTTCAAGTGGGTGACCATGTGATGTTGCGTAATCCTACCAGATCCAAGTTGAACTCTCGGTATGAGCCATCCCCATGGATCATCAAGGAAAGAAAAGGCACCATGCTTACAGCACAAAAAGGACACCAAAGTGTAACACGTAATGCAGCATGGTTTAAAGCTGTGCCCTGCAATCTGTGGACTGATGGTGAACAGCCCCAAGAAGCTGACACCTCTACGCCGGGTGGCAGAGGGACAGTATATCCACATGAAGAAGAAAGAGCTGATGATGGAGCATGGGAGCTGTGGAGTGAGCCTGAGATGGGTGAGCAGGACGCTGAAGGTGAGGCACCCTGTGAGACAGTGGGACCCCGGTCACAAGGGGGGGGCTATAGCCTGAGAGGAGCCACCCGGCCTCCAGCTCATTTAAAAGACTATGTATGTCCAGTGTGGGCCCCCAAGGACTAGAAATGTGGGAGGCATTTTTCTGTTGTAAATGTTTATTCAGATATATCTAATGTTGATCCACTAATGCAATGTTGGGCTGTTATTTGAACAGATCTATGGTTGATGCATGTTTGTGTTTGGTTTTATTCATTTTGGAATAAAGGAGGAATGTTGTGTTTCTGCCCTGCGTCCCGCTACGCGGTGACGCAGGGCAAGTGAATAAATGCTCCGCCCCTTTGGTGAAGGAGGCAGTTCCGGGGCACAAAGCCATCTGCGTGTGTGCGCGTTTCTTGTCAGCTCCTGCTGGAGCGACGCCAGAGCGGCCTACACACACGGCCACTCACGTTCGGGCCCAAGCCTGCACTACGCGAGGCCCGAACGCAACAGTCACCACATGTGAAAGGTAGGCTTCAACTATGCCTGGTGTTACTTTACAAATTGCGTACATGCAGACGCAAATTTATTGCTCTGTCACTCTATTGCCAGCACTGCATTCATACGCTTATCACTCCGTTTGTATCTCACAGAGGTGCATATGTGCACACGTGAACAGAGCAGTAAAATCAAAAATGCTTTAATATGCATTTGAAACTTAAGATAGCGGCACAAGACGGCTAATGTATCCATTTGGCCTGAATATGTAAGTGTTTAAAGTCTCATTTGGGATGGATATAGATGCATGATATATGCCTTGGGCTCCCCTCGTGGTGGTAACCGCACAGGCCTTAGACCCTACTAACGCTATACCTCTTTAGATACAGGGCTGAGGGCTTGCTTCTGTTTACACCGTATCACGCTTTAGCTCCCTACGCCCCACCTCAGCGGGTAGTGATCTATTCACGAACAGTGGCTGACGCTTTCTGTCTACCTGTGCACACTTTCTATTTCCTGATTTGGGTTTTCTGTCTGTCTTCAATATATGCTGGTACTCTACTTCCAGCCAAACCACTTGTGATGTCTATGTTTGACCGTAGTGATCTATTGCTTTTAGAGGCAGGGTTGACACTTTGATTTAACATACCTACGCATGCCCCACCAATCACTATGGCTTTCTTTAAAATAAAATGTGTTACATAAACCTGTTTGTTTACCACATAAGGTTTTGTTTTCCTTTTTACCTCAGGGGTCACATCCACTACTGGTCCTGAGGAAGGTGGAAAATATTCTGATCCGCCGAAACGTAGACCATTCGTACCTTCTGATCCAGTCTTGTACATTTGCAGCACTGATCAGGATTTTCACAGTGTGATACGTAGACCCCTAGTCTAGGTATTCATGGATTTCATCTTTGAACCTATTGCAAATTAACTGGTCCAACGCATGGAAAAGATTCAGCTGAACCGAGATTGTAAGTAAAATAGTGTGATGCATTTGACAATCCACCTTGAGATAGCTGATTTAGAGACAGGATCCCGTTCTCTACCAGCTGCCACTGAAACGAAAAACTGGTTTCTCTTCCTCAGTGGTTTAGTTCTTTCCAGGTTAAACATGACTACCCTGTGCACATCTAGTGTGTGTAGGCTTCTTATGGCCATGCTAGTGGGATTCTGGAAGAAAGTGGGTAGTTCTATTGATTGGCTCACATGGAACTTCGAGATGTAATTAGGCGCAAATCTGGGATGCGTGCGCAGCACCACCCTATCCCTGTGGACTGTAACAAAAGGGTCTAGAACTGAAAGTGCCTGTGGTTGCCTAACCCTTCTAATCGAAGTGATAGCCACTAGGAAGGCCATCTTGTAAGTAAGGTCTTTTAGACTTGCTTTATGCATTGGCTCAAAGGGAGACCCCATGAGTCTGGTCAAAACCCCGGGAGCTGGGTTACAAAGGGGTGGCGGGGGGGTGAATTCTCTTAACCCCTTCCATAAAAGCCTTAATAACAGGTATTTTCCACCACAACACTTTCTGTTGTGATGTAATGTAGGCTGATAGAGCCCCTAGATGAACCTTTAGGGAATTAAAAACCAAACCCGAGTCTAACAAATGAGTTAGGTACAACACAATGTGGGTAGGCAAGCAGTCAATGGGATTGACGTCGTTGGTTTTACACCAGATGACAAAGCATTTCCACTTACTGGAATAGCAATAACAAGTTTTAGGTTTTCTAGCTTCCCTGAGTATGTCCATGTATCTCTGAAGGAGTTGAAGGTGTCCAAACTCTATGACCTCAGGAGCCAGGCAGATAAGTTCAGAGTTTGCGGGCATGGGTATAGTGTCTCCCCCGACCCCCCCCCCCCCGTCCTGAGACAACATGTTGTACGGGCAGGGTAGTTTCACAGGGGGTGGGGGGACATTTCCATTAGATGAGCGAACCAGGTTTGGTGGGCCCACATGGGGGCCACCAATATCATGGTGACTGGTTCTTGGTGCATCTTGTGCACTATCTTGTTGAGTAGGGGAATCAGGCGGGGGGGGGCATAGACACATTTACCTAACCATGCTATCCAGAGTCTGTTCCCCTTGAAGCGGTTCTGAAGCATAGTCTTGGCATTGGGCGTTCTCCTGAGTTGCAAACGGGTCGATCTCTGGGAAGCCCCATTCTGCGAAGATGTTAAAGACGATGTCTACGTGTAGACGCCATCCGTATTCTATGGGCAGTGGGAAATCTCTACTGAGAACGTCCGCTAGAAGATCGAGTTCCCCTGAAACGTGTTGGGACAACAGGAACATCTTGTGAGAGCCCACATCCAAATGTTTTGGAACAGCTTGGATGGCCCTGGAGAGTGTGTGCCCCCCTGTTTGTTTAGGTAATACATGGCTGTGGTGCTGTCTGTCAGGACCAGAACTGTTTTCCCTTGTAGCTGTGTCTGAAAGGCCTTCAGTGCTTTGAACACTGCTAATAGCTCCAACAGATTGATATGGTTGGATGCTACCTGTGGGGACCACACTCCATGCGCTGTCTGCTGAAGTAGATGAGCCGCCCACCCCGTGAGAGATGCGCCTGTCGTGAGAGTGGCTTCCACTGCGGGGGTGGTGAAGGTCATTCCCTTCAAGAGGTCTTCCCTCGACCACCACTGCAGAGAGGGAACGAGGGCTGGCGAGACAACTACCAGATCTTCCCATTGTCCTCTGGCCTGACACCACTGGTTGTTGAGCCACTCTTGCATGGGACGCATGAGCAGCCACGCCTGAGGAACTGAGGAAGTAAATGCATGACGCCATCATACCTAGCAAGCGCATGGCTTTGCGTAACGTCACTTTCCGACTGGCTACATATTGAGAGATCTGAGAAAGCATGTTCTGAACCCTCTCATTGGAGGGGAAGACGAGGCCGTCCTTTGTCCGAATTAGGGCCCCTAGAAATTGTTTTACTTGACTGGGGTCTAAGCTGGATTTCTTCTCATTGATGGAAAATCCCAGATTCAACACGAGGTCTATTGTTTTCTGAGTATTCCTGAGGAATGTTTCGTAAGAGTTCCCTGTTATGAGCCAGTCGTCTAGGTAAGGGTAAATGGGGACGGATAGTCTACGCAGTTGTGCTGCTGCTACTGCCAGGACCTTCGTAAACAACCTTGGTGCCGAGGCAATGCCAAAGGGGAGTACCTTGAATTGATAGTGCATGTCCTCTATCATGAACCTTGGATATTTTCTGTGCACTGGCAACATTGAAATATGAAAGTATGCATCTTTCATGTCCAATATTGCCATGTAAACCCCTGTTTCAACAGTGGGATTACTTACTGTAGGGTTACCATACGAAACTTTTGGGATTTGACAAATTTGTTCGCTGGGCGCAAGTCTAACACAGGGCGCATGGTGAGGTCCTTTTTGGGTACAAGGAAGTACACTGGATAAACACCATTGTTTACCTGAAGAATAGGGACAGCTTCTATGGCGTTGTTTTCCAGAAGTGCCTCTACTTCTTGTATTAGGATTTGCAGATGGTCTGGCGTCAGGCGTCGTGCTTTGAGCGGTCTGAATTGTGGGGGTCGGGCGAATTCCACACAGTACCCATGGCCGACTGTTTTTAGAACCCACTGGTCTGATGTAATTCCCTCCCATGTTGAAAGGAAAGATGTTAAGCGCCCCCCGACTGGGGTGACATGGGAGGGGACCTGGATCCGTAGTTCATTTCTGACCAGAGGCTGTGGCTCCCCTGGAGTTGGGGCCTCTGCCGCGCCACTGACCCCTAGGTGGAAAGTTGGCGGGGGTGCTGGATGCTTGTCCTGAGTCCCAGTTGTTTCCTGTGGTACAATGTCCTTTCGCCGCGCGATGTTTTTTCACTGGGTTTTTTACCGCAAAATTTTTTTTCTCGCAAACAAAAAAAAAACATTTTGTAAAAAAAATGTGATGCTTTTTTTCAAAAATTAAAAATCGCGCAAAGAAATCCTGCGAAAAAACATCCCGCCATGGCGGTTTTTTGTGTGATTTGGTGCAGGGACTCAAGAGCCTCGTGCTCTTTTTTGGCAGTCTCTAGAGCATCGTCGACTGGTTTACCAAAGTGATTCGACTCCTCGATAGGTGTGTTAGTAAGAGCTGCTTGGGTCTCCGGCTTGAAGCCCGAGTTCCGGAGCCAAGCGTGCAGTTTGAGCAGGGTGCCCTGAGCCAAGGACCTTCCTGCCGTCTCTGCAGTATCCAGGATGTTTTTTATTACATTTTGGTTGACCTGCCTGCCATCGGCCGAGATAGTGAGTAATTGGGTTCTTGCAGGTTCAGGGACTTCCTGGAGACCTTCTTGTATCAGGTTACACTGTGCATCGGCATAACTAGCAAGCAACATAGTGTTGTTTGGTATGCGCGTGGTAAAAGCAGCTGCCGTGGTAATTCGCTTACCCAAGGCATACAGTCTTTTTGACTCCTGGGGTAGCAGGGCGTTTAATATATTGAGGGTCGGTAGGCGATGGCCTCAATCATTCCTCCACCCTTGGATTCACTGCCCTGGTCTGAGCTGATGTGACCAGGGAAGGAGCCAATGGAATTTAGGAGAGGAATGGCTTGGCTGGAGGGGGGTTTCTCTTTAAGAATGTCCTCCACGAAATCTTGTTCAGGTATGGCCTCTTGGGTGGCGATCTGAAAATGATCGACTGCCTTCCTTAAAATGGCATTGAAAGCCATCTGTTAGTCTACTGGTGCAGCCTGGTGGGCCGGAGTGGAAGGAGGGGAATCCAAACATAGGACATCTGTGTCCTGATCTTGAGTAGGGAGCGTCATGGCTCGGTCTCAACCTGATTAGTGTCCTCCCAGTTTTCCGTGGAATCCGCCTGGTCATCTGCATGTAGGAAGGTAGAATCCTCTTCCTCATCGTAAATGTCTTGATAAGTGTCCATCTGGATTTCATCGTCAGGGTGGATGGAAGTGAAATGTTCTTGAGAAGGTCCTAAATTTCCAGGAAATCTCAACGTTGACACAGAAGGGGGTCCTCCCGAGGTCTCTTGGTGGTAGGGTGCTCTGAAAGCGAGACAAACCTTTTTAAACGGTCCATGCACCCTTTGAATTTTTCCCTGGTCCATTTAGTAAAACCAGAAGGGTCAATGGGTGGAAAAGTTTCCTTTTCCTCCCAATGGCGCCGAAGTGTATTACTTATTGCGCTAGACAAAGGCTTCTGGCTGTCTTTGTAGTCAGGGTGCTGTGGCGCGTCTTTTGACATGTCCGCGGCAAGCTCCTTGCGCTTCGTCGACACTTCAGGCTTCATTGCTGAAGTAATTCTTGCAATGCTTTTGGCGATGTCCGACGAAACGGGCCCTGCCGTATGACTAGGCCTACCGGTAGATTTTTTGCCTATCGAGCGACTAGAAGGCCTACTGGGCCTTAGGGGGCGTTGGAGTGTCAGCTGAGCGCGCTTCGCCAGCCAAATGTGTTTTTGAGGTAGCGCCCTTTATTTTCGAAGGCCCATTCGCAAGACGCTGCTGCGGATGCGGGGAAGGCTGTTGATCTTCAAGATCAGAGGAATCCGTCGAAATCTTTGGCGGTCCTGTCGGCACTTCAGTCCGTTTCGGTGGAACCGGCGAAACCGGGTTCGGGGTTGTGTGTTTAGTGTGAGTTTTTTGTACACCCCTGTCGCCGGATGTTGTTCCCATAGCGTGACTTGCGTCAGGCTTAGCGGGGTCAGGGATGGGCGTGGCGGACCTAGAGGGGCCATCGTAAGGTCGATGGCATCCGTTATTGTCACGAGTGTTGGGAATCAGCGTATTATCCTCCAAATCTGATAAATCAATGTCCACCTCCCCTTTCTCCTCACCTGTCTCTTCCGGAACGGGTTTTCGTCTGAGGGTCTTGTTCTCGGGTTTCTTCTTCTTTGTGAAGAGGTACGGCCGTCCGCGGGAAGAAGCCACCCTGATCCCCTGACAAACAGGGAAGCAGCCGGCCCCCGTCCCGCAGAAACCAAGATGAGAGGAAAAAAGCAGCCGCTTAAAAAAACCTCTCTACGGATGTAGTTGGTATCAATGCTGAGCAGGAAGAGATGACTGTGAGCCTGGGAATGCAGGAAAAACCGGAGCAGGATAATCAAGGTACGTTTCTCGGTGCAGCAGTAAGCTGGAGAGTCCGGTGAAGCTGATACTGAAACAAGGAGCAGTGCGAGAGACCGGAGTGGAGATACCGCCAAGAACCAGGAACGGGAGAAAGGAAGGAGAGGAGAGAAGTAGAGCGAAAGGATACCGCGATAGAGGTCGCGGTAAATGGCAACAGGAGTAAGGTAAGGAAAACAAAGTAGCACGGCAACAAGGCACAGGAAACAAAGTTGCAACGCAGAGAGCCCAGGGGAGGGCGTGGTTAAATACAGGAACAAGAGAAAAAGACTAGACCGTCAAACCAGGAAGTGAAGAGAGAAAACACGGAACATTCTAATGGCGCCGCCAACGCCAAGCCTTCCATAACCGCCAGCGACCATCAAAAGACGACGGCATGACAGTTATGGATGCTTGGCCATCACTAGTGCCCCCGCCACTTTCGGCAGGTGCGGCGGTGGGGGAAGAAGAACCAGCCCGCGACATGCCGTAGGCGGCCCACCGCTTAACGCAGCGCTCCTTAAGTGTTTTAGGTCGAAGGAGTCTACAGGCCGTGCACCGCTCTTCGTGGTGGTCAAGGGGTAGACCGTTATTGCACTTATTGTGCCGTCCCTCCACGGGTATCTGACACTGCAAGAGAGGCAAAACCTAAATGGTGTCCCTTCCATAGATGAAGGTGATGACCAGACCTAGAGGGTAAAGAGGGGGAAAGAGGAGAGACATAGTGGAATATATGACCACCCCAACCCCACTCTCCCTGCTGTGTAGGGCGGCCAGAGGGCCCAGTCATGTGGATGGCTCTGCCGCCGGATCTTAAGCGTTGAAGTCCACCGCCGTCGAAAAGTTCCTGCAGTCTTCGTCGTAGTATCTGAACATCTATCTGTCGAAGTGACAAGGTCGGTAAACAAGGATTAACAATGTCTCTTATGAAGAGCTCCGCAATAGGGCGATCTGGGTGAAAAAAACAATCTGAGGGACCGCGGCACGTAAGGGAATTTGGGTACACTACACGTCACAATAGGGATAGTGTTAGACACGCCTATGCCGACATCCCCTTTCGGTCCCCGAAAGACAAGATTAATAAGAATCAGAAACACGGTTTCACGATTCTACGAGAAACTATACTCCCGGGTCCAGGAGGCAGAGGAGAGAGATATAGCGGATGCTTTGGAGGAAATCAAACTTCCCCAACAGAGAAGCAAGCCCAAATGTTAGATGCGCCCCTATCAGTGGAGGAACTGTCAGAGGTCATAGCCCAGCTACCGACAGGGAAGTCCCCGGGACCCGACGGGCTACCAGGGGAATTTTACACAAAAATACAGGGACAGTCTGGTCCTGAGACTACTGGAGACACTAGAAGAGGCATATGAGAAGGGAAGGCTCCCGAGTAGCATGTAGGAATCCATAATAATGCCTATACTAAAACCAGGGAAACCACTCCTAGAGTGTGGGTCCTATAGACCAATCTCCCTGATAAACCAAGATTCCAAAATCCTCACAGCGGTCCTGGCCAACCAGCTCAAAAGGGTCATACCCACGTTGGTGCACCCAGACCAAACAGGGTACGTACCAGCAAGGAATACTACGTGGAACCTCCGCAGACTCCACTAGGTCATAGAGCACACGAATCAGGAAGAGGGGGAAAGAGTAGTGGCATCATTGTATGCCTTAAAGGCATTTGAGGGACTGGCTTCTGGGAGTGCTTGCCCACTTCCGGATAGGAGAAGGTTTCCTACGTTGGATCAGGCTTTTATACAAGGATGCGAGGGCAAAGACAGGCAGCCACGTTTCAGAGGAATGGAGTATAGCGCAGGGTACGAAGCAGGGGAGCCCACTGTCCCCGTTGTTATATATCCTGGCTCTGGAACCGTTTGCAGCCTTTCTGAGGGCCAAGTACAGGGACACCCGGATAGAGATAGATGGGGAAGTTCACCAAATATCAATCTAAGCGGATGACATGCTTCTCTATGTCCAGAAAACATGGGTCCACTTGCTGGACCGGCTTGAAGCCCTAGGAGCATTTGGCAGGCTATCGGGAATTACCATCAATAAGGAGAAACCCTCGCTGTTCCCCCTGGCGGTCATGAGAGGCGTGACACCAAACCGGTTACCGGAACTAGGCCTTACATGGACCTCCCTCACCTTCAGATATTTAGGACAGGATATATACCACGAGATTAAAGAGACACATGAGATTAATACACAGGTGTGGCCCTGGATAAAATGGGGAAGACCATGCAGTTTCGGAGGACATTACCGTTGGGGATGAAAGGTAGGACGGCCCTACCCTGTCTCCTGTACTATTTCAATAACACTCCTTATAACATCCCGGGGTCTTTTTTTAAACTGCTACACACCATGGCAAGGGAGTTCCTGTGGGGAGGAGGAAGAAACAGGGTGGCACTGAAAGGGGTTATGAGTGGGGGAGCGTCAGGCTCCCGGTCTTTGAACAATATTATCTGGCAGCTCAGCTTTAATTCATGGTGCAATGGCTAGGCGAGGACACATCCATAGATTCAATACTTTTTTGACTGTCGCTGCAGCGATATCACCTGAGAGCACTCCTGTGGATAGTCACAGCTTCAGCCAAAGCAACCCCCAGTATGGTTCAGCTGGGCCAAGCCTATGGAAAAGGGTGTGGAAAATCCAAGACATAAGAGACCCTTGCTCCAGGCGTATCCCACTAGCAGGATTAGTGGATGTTCGCGTAGCAAAACTGGCAACATTCAGAACACAGTGGGAAGACAAGGGAGTTGCCCAAATAGGAGCTCTGTGGCAAAATGGACATTGGGTGGACTTCCAGACCCTGGTAGAAGAGCAAGGCATACACAGGGGCCAATTCATGTTGTACAATAGCATGGTCAGAACTATAAGGAAGAGATGGCAGACCCTACAGGAGGACACAGAGGGGGCACTAGATGTATGTGTCTCCTCTGAAATGTCGTCCACACAGTGTCCAGGTTTTATGAACAATTATTAGGAACGAATAACACGAGAGAATTACAAGCACAAACTAAATGGGAAGAAGAGCTTCAGAAACCCTTCAAGGATGAGGAATGGAAGAGGGTCCTCCAATATGCAAAGAAAGTCTCCAGGAACGCAAGGTTCAGACAGATGCAGCTGTATCTCATACATAGGGCATATCTAACGCCAAAAAGAATGTCGAGCATGGGGAACAGACAGATCCTGAGCTGCCCATGCTGTGCGGCAGAGCTGGCGGATATGGTGCATATGTTCTGGTCATGCCCAAGAATAATGAACTTCTGGGACACTATCAAAGAAAGAGCGCTAAAGGGGGGAATCCAACTGCAAGCATGGTCGCCGGCATCGTACCTACTGGGCCTGTTCCCAAGAGGAGACAGGCAGAGAACACACTTGGCAAAAATGAATGATCTGATGACAATGCTGGCAAAATGCTGCATAGCAATGGCGTGGATCACAAGTACGGGTCCCTCGATAGAAGGGTGGTGGGCGGACCTTCAAAAATGGGCAATAGTTGAGACAATAATGTGGACAAGGGCGGCACAAAGGGGAGAAGGTGATAGTGGGGCTAAGATACTGGCATGGAACACCCTTGTGCAGGATCTGTTCGAAAGCAATGAAAGGGACAGCATGAGCGAGCCAAGAAGCCCGGTTGAGGGCTAATCAGCGACAGAGGAGGATTGGGGATTACGAGCCGAAAGAGTCAATGAGCTATGGAGGAGATGGACAGCCCATATGTACCTGGTTGGAATACACAATAGCAGCGTAAGCACATTAGGGATGGAAGGAAAAGAACCTTGCTATGAACCGAGCAGATAAGGAACGATATGAACTCTAACTCCAACTTGAAAGTGCCAGTAGAAATGTGCTGTGAGTTTGAGTGGTTTTGTGTTATGTTTTGTGTTGAAAATGCAAATAAAAAGGTTTAAAAAAAAAAAGAACATGGTAAAGACCCTGGGGGCTGGATTGAGGCTAAAGGGTAGAACCTTGTATTGGAAATTGATGCCCATGATCCTGAACCTCAGGAAGGACCGATGAGTTTGCCAAATAGGCACCTGTAGGTACGCGTCCTTCAGATCCAGGGAGCACATCCCTTCTCCCTTGCACAGTGTCTATGCAATAAGCGCTGCGGTAACTATCTTGAACTTTTGAAGAGGGAGGGAAAGGTTCAGGGTGGAAAGGTCCAACACAACTCTCAGGCCAGCCTAGTTCTTGTGTATTGTGAAAATGAAGTCTATACCCCACAGGGAGGCTGGGACATCTTACACTGCCTGGCTCTCTACGAGCAATCGAATTTACGCCAACAGAGTTGTTGTCCCAATGTGTGGGAGTGTAGGGGAGGAGAGAGGAGGAACCAGGAAGCGGTAGCCTGTGATAACTACGGATAGAATCCAGGGGTCCGCGAACCTCACGCAACAATACTGTGCGTGAAGGGCAAGCCTGCCCCCCACGGGAGACACATGGACCCAGAGGGGAATGTCATGCCTTCTTTCCCTCTGAGGCTGGGGCTGAGGAGGGGGAAAGAAAGAATCCTTTATTCCCTGCCTTGTGTTGTTTGCGTCGGTGCTGACTCGGAGATCAGTCCAGCTGCCTGGACCTTCGATCCTGGAAGCCCCGGAACCCGCCGAAGACCTGCCCCTTGTCAGAACGCTGGTGCGTCTGGCTGTACGTCTTGGGCGTGGACTTCATGAGGATAAATAAGGATTTTGCAGTCTGGAAACTGTTCTTCTTATCAAGTTCCTCATCAGTGGTTGAATGGAAGAGGTCGCTACCCTCGATTGGAAGGTCCAATATGCGCTCCTGGACATCCGGGTTGAACTTTGTAGCCCGTAGACATGCAGTCATTCTCATGTCCATGGCGATGCAGATGGCCTAAGGGGTCTTTATGCACCACTGTAGACTCCATGTCGTCTTGGGCCGCCAACTTCGTTTGTTTCTGCCAGCCCCGCCTTGAAGTGTGCCTGACTGTGTACTGAAGTTCCGGAAGTAAGTTGGCTATTTCCAGCCTAAGTCTCTGGTTCACAGCTGCGAGCATAGTGTCCGCGTTTGATTGACCAAGGTGCAGAGAGGCATTTTAGTAGACCTTCTTTCCATATGCCTCCAAGATCTTCTCCTCCTTGCCTAGCAGGGCCGAGGACGAGGTGGCCGAGGAAGACTGAGGCTTAGGGTAGATGTAGGCCATGGTAATCACCGAAGAGTGCGGTTGAGGGTGTGCCGGCAGCAAGAGTGTATCCCCCTCCAATTGCCTGTACTTGGCGTTGAGGCGCAAACTGCTGGGCTGACGCGAGTAGGTTTTAAGCCATCCCCTTCCGGGCCAAGGTGACAACGCCCTTCTGCATCGGAATCCCTGTTCTAGCCACGGAGCGTAGATTTAGGACTTCAGCCAGCACAAGTCGATCATGGAAAGCCTTGGCTGAAGACGGTGTATCGGGGGTCCTCCTACTCATCGGTGTCCACCAGGGTGTTCGATTGGTCAGGGATCGGTGGAGGAGTATTGGGAGCCGCAGGCTGAGGTGTGGCGACCGGGGCCGGAGGCTGCTGCGGAGGCTGGTATGGAACCGCCTGTGGAACAGGAGGCAGAGATTCTTTTCTATATCCTATGGCCTGTCCCAAACTGTAGACAGCAGATGTGGGGAGTCCCCTGCAGTCTTCAAGAAATCTGGACTGGACTTCTACCAGAAAAAAACCCAAACCAGGATATACCTAAACCACTGTACCCAGGCAGTATAGCCATGTCACAGTTAAAAAAGACAGCAACAGTGGGTATCAGCACAAATCCCCTTCAGCAGGTAGACAGAACTGCTACCACCAAGTTACAGGATCCAGCAAGCACAAGAGAGAGTTAGAAACAGGCAAGATCTTAGATACTCTTGTGAGAGGGGCTTGGCTTCATGGCAGCCTGCCATTCACTAAAAAGGCTGGGGGCAGAGGGTCAGATGACCAACCACGCTGGTTGGTCACTTTGACTGGCACTCAGCCAAAGCCACGCCCCCCATAATTGACAGAGCTAGAGTCCGGGGACAAACACTGGCCTAAACCAGTTAGGACAAATATAGAGTATGCCACGGTGGGCTCACAAAGAGCCCATGTGGTCAGAAAGGCCATTTTGAGCCTACCTTGTGATCACTTAGACAAATGAAAGCCCTAGAAAACAAAATGCTTAGGAGCAGCATTTAAAAATACCAACATTGGTGCCCAAATGGCTACCAAAAAGGTGCATTGGGCTACCAAGGTAGTCAAATGGCCTACACCCTTGATGAAGCAGAATTTAAAGCTCAGACATCCCCAACCGATCCCTAAAACCAGATTATAGTGACAATCAGGCCAGAAATGGGATGCTGGTACTGAGCACATAAGGGTGCCCCAAAACCATATAATTTATAAGAGGTTTAAAGAGACCAAATGGCAGGAGTAGTCTCTCTGGCTACCAAAAAGAAATTAAGAAACCAAAAAAAGGCAGGAGGAAGAAGCAATAAGTTGAGGGGCCCCTAAAAGTGTCCCTAGCATCCCTAAAATAGGAATTCTGCTAAACAGTAACAGACAGTAGTGCTATGGCAGCTGCACTGGACAAGACCAGGTCACATCGTAATGTCCCCACGAAACGCCACTGGGTTTCTCAGAGGCACATCTTTATATATTAACGTCCTTGCTTCGGGCTCCGATTAAGACTCATCAAGGAAAATGTTGATGCATCGAGGCAGTAATAAACATGATAGGGCCCCTCCACAGAGGTGAAGCGGGAACGTTAAACCTTAAAAACACCTAACCATCCGATCCGTGAAGAACGTTTTTACCAGAAGAGAGAGTTACACAGTGTGAAAACTAAGCAAGGTATTGTGGAATCAAGGACGCAGCCTATTCACGATCACTCAGGGAAGGTGTTTGGTTCGGAGTGTCAACAAATTCAACACCCATCTATACACAATAGCACTATTTAGAAAACCCTTTCGTGCGCTATCTATTCTGTGAGCAGTAGTTAAGCGGTTGTTTATGTGGACACTGCGAAGGTGCAGCGGCAAAGACCACTATGTGAATCCTTAAACACGCATACGTTCCTCTACTGCCAAATAGCAGGTTTTCTGAAGCACTCAACAGTTCCTTCACAAAATACGGGCTTCACCAGGAGACGATAGATAAGTACAGAGCATGTTTAAATCCTGCAACACTCACCTTTCCCCATTAGCTCTTTGAAGCGCACCACCTCTGAGCGGACACAAACAGCAATCCTGAAAGAAGAGATGAAACAGAAGCTGTAAATCACTTTATATATTCCTCATTAGGCAGCCACTGCGAGTTCAGTCTAGCTGATAGGTTTCTCATGGCTCCCGGTCAAAAGGTGTTACTTCTCTGGCCACTGATCAACGTCCTTTTCACAGGTGGTCTTATTAAATAAACAGGCTGGTATGACATTTGCTAGCGCTGGCAAAAAGCAATCCAGAGGACTGCTCTCAAACTTAAGTCAGGCAAACATTGAACATTTTATAAAGCCAACACAGGTGACTCCTAATGCTACCAGGTGCAGGATGGCATTAAAGGAACAAGTTACTTACCTGTAACTACTGTTCTCCAGCATGGGTCTGGCATTGATTCACATGCTCATCAATATCTGTCGTCAGGCCGGGAATGCTCGGTAAAAGAAAAAAGTTTAACTTTCACTTACAAACTGTATTTTACCTCTAAACAAATCACTGTCCTCTGGGTCATAATGCTCCTAGCCAATGACAGTCCTCTCCCTAAGACCCTCCTCTGGCAGCCATCTTAGTAAGCACATAAAGTCACCGTATGACCAAGAAGAGCCGAATAGGGGTCAGAGGGAGGGTTTGCATGTGGATCCATGCCAGACCCATGCTGGAGAACAATAGTTACAGGAAAGTAACTTGTTCCTTCTCCAGCATGTGGTCTGGCATGGATTCACATGAATAACAAATGCATAGCAGTACAACATTACACAACCACAGGAGGTGGCAAGGCTCAACAGAAGCAAATCGCTCTTACCTCTGGCACAGACTCAACCCAAGCAAACAGGCTGCGTAGCACTGCTTGGCCGACTCTGGACTCCACTCTGGAATCCCTGTCGATGCCGTAGAACTTCGTAAAGGTGTGCGTGGACTTCCACGTAGCAGCCCTGCAGATGTCCAGCAGGGGCACACCAGAAAGGAACACCGTTGATGCAGCGATCGCTCTGGTGGAGTGGGCTCTCGGATGGCCGAGCAGCGGTCGTTTCGCCAACCGATGACAGTGCGTGATGCAGCCGGAGAGTGGCCTTAAAATGGAAGCCTTGGACAAGGCCGTCCCATGGTTCACAGGACCCAAGTTCACGAACAGTTGTGAAGTCTTCCGAAAACTCTATGTGCGTGCCATGAAGAACTTTAGAGCACAAGCAACAGCCAGCGAGTGCAAGGCCCTTTCAGCCGGTGATGAAGGCTTCGGGAAAAACACAGGCAGCCAGTGGTCGAAGTGTACAAAAAGCAGTGGAACTATGTTCCCTACTGGTCTGTCCCAGCTACCCACAAACCCCATTGCTAGGCTCCCTCCCACGCACCATACAAACCCCTAAACAAATGTGCCTGCTGTTTAAGGGAACGTTCAGTGCAGTGCACTGAAGGTGCAGGTTTCAACCTCTTCCTACACTTTTCTTTTAAAAGGAAACCATTCCAGAACGGTTTATTTTTTTAAATAAAAGTATTGGAACAGTAAAACTTAATTTAAAAAAGTAGAGTAGCACCGCTTCCAACCGATCCCGCCCACTTTGACCACTGCAGGTAGCACCAAAGGCTGGGTGAGGTGGAATTCTGACAACTTCGGCATGAAAGAGGGGTGTGTCCGCAGCACCACTCTCGATTTGTGGAAAGTCAGATATAGCGGCTTGCAGGATAGGGCCTAGATCTCACCCTCCCACCAGGCAGTGGTGATGGTCACAAGGAAACCTGTTTTCCACGAGAGGAACTTGAAAGGGGCTGATTGTTACTCACCGGACAGTGAATGACCGAGGCAGGAGACCACGTCGGTTTAGCACTTGGTTGTTGATTGAACCACCCGCACCTCCTCTCTATGAGGGAAAAGATCTTTTCTATGATATGTCTCTTTGCTTTAAGTAAACAGGCAACTAGACCGATCACCTAAAAAAGCAGGGAGAACACACCGCCACGGAACCAGCTGCAAAGAAAGGACAAACAATGAGATCTGGAAAGTATAGTAGTCGTAACAACCCCAAAGCTAAGGATATATACCTGTAACACTCTTCTGGCTGATCACGAGGAACACAACGATACTCCTACAAGTACAGAAAAGAGTTATGAAGGTCTATAGGATACCCTGGATAAGATATTAAAGGTGAAGAGTTACTCTTATCGCTTGTTAATGGGACCAGTTCCAAAAAGGGAAACAACGACAGTACAAAATAACAAACAGGGTAGTTAGTTAGGGTACTTACCCCAGGCGGCACGAGGAGCGCACTGGATTCGGGTTGGTGCCCACTCTGGAAGGTGTCCCTCTGTGCACTTGAATATAGGTGGATTAGGTAATCCTAGTACAGTTTGTAGAATAAATGCAGCAAGGAGGAGTATGTTTTCCCAAGTAATAAGGTCAAGAAGAGGTAATTGTGGACACCCCAGTAGGTTCAATGGAGCGAATAGCACCAGGTTGGTAATCCCAAAAGAGGCTGTGCGTTGATCAAGCTGATAAGTGGTTCCCCCAATAAGACAGACAGAACTTAAGAAACTCACCACATTGCGCAGGGGAAGGTGTTCTGTACGTAGATTAAGGCAGCAGGAGCGTCCTGGGAACTGGAAAACCGTGCAAGTAGGCAGGTGGGTGGCCGTCGCCGCAGGTAGTAAAAGACTGAGTGCTGCAGGGGTCCAACACACAGCTGACAGGATTTGATGATACACGGAAAGCAGAAGGAATCCGTGCGGCTGGCCAGAGTTACGGCACATGAGTTAGCAGTACATAACAAAAGGCACAAGAAATCCACAAGGCAAAAAGGGTCCTGGTACACCGGATGACAGTTAGCAGTCCGGAGACAGGTACAAGAGTCGGCACACGGGAGGCAGGCAGAGGAGTCCAAATACAAAGCAAAGGTTAGGTACACGGAGTTATCAGGTAGAACGAAGACGGAACTTCAGGGAACCGGGTGTTGCAACTTCAAACAGAAGCAGCGTTTGGAAATTCTACAGCTGCTTTTGTGAACGCGAGCAGGAAGTGAAACACAATGTACGTTGATTAGTGGAGAAGCTCACGTGTCAACAAGACCTCATGGGAAATGTAGTCAGAATCACCCCCTTCTCCACGGCAGCTTCAACCGGGCATAAAGTGGATAGGTAAAACGCGGTATGCCATGACGGATGGCAATAAGTCTGTGCGCATTCCGTATTGATGGATTCTGTCTGCCCTGGCGTATGAGAGAGCCCCGATTTACAGGTTGCAAGGGGCGAGGTGTAACACTGATGCATAGGCTTGAAGGGGGCCCCGTTGAGTTCCCACGCTGGTGCAGGAGACTTCACCTGCGGGAAAGATCAAAACAGTCCTTTGAGGAACTCCATAAAGAGATAGTGAGCCCAAAGACAAGATCTTCCTGGAGACCTGGTGTAGCTGGAGATAACCGCCAGATTTAACTTGATAGAGACGTGCGTCGGTCCGGATTTGGACAAGGATAACAAGTATGGAAGAATCTGCGGCCCGTGACCCTCACAGGGGTGATCTTCTGCGACCGGCTCTACATAGCGAAACGCTTCCACTTGTCACCGTTGCACTTCAATTTCGACGATGCTCTGGCCTTGGAAAGCACCACCCTGCAGTCCGCTGGCAACTCGTATCCTCCAAACTTTAGGGCTGCAGGAGCCAAGCCCTCAGCTTCAGCGATCCTGGTTGGCGATGCAGGATTGCGCCTCCTTCTCTGGTAAGAAGATCCGGGACTACTGCCAGTTTGACCGGAGGTTGATGCGGACAGGCTGAGAAGGTTCGGGAACCAAATCTGCCTCGGCCATGCCGGGGCGATGAGTAACCTCCTGCATCAGCACTGAGTGTGTTGATGACTCATAGCAGGAGAGGCAACGACGGGAACGCGTACAGAAACATGCCTTCTGTTAGGCAAGATTCTATGCAGTACCCTTTGGGTGCACTACACTTGACCTCCTGGCAATAGGGACCCAATCTTTGGTATAAGGCTAAACTACACAGGTTGGTAGTGTGGTCGAGCAGCCAGGCTTATCTCGAGAGGGGTCAATGTGAGCAGTAATGCTGTGACACAGAGTTTCACAGTACAGTTATCCAAATAAACATTTACACTCAAAGTTTCTTGATGAATCAATTATTCATTTATTTCACAGTCCGTGAAGTTTTCTTCAGAAAGGGAGCAAAACATGTAACACTTAAATATACTTCGAAACACACTCTTAGTTTCTCCAAATAAGAGGATACCCATTGGGGATGGTACACAGACACTTCCTACACCCTAAGGTGATTTAGATAGGTAAGACACTGTGGACATTGATTTATTACTAGCACATTTAGAGCAATACTGAGTTAGGTGAAAAAGACAGAATAGAGGAATAAAACAAAGGTTAACAAATAGCTCAAAAAACACACGCAAGCACTTTTCAACAACTCCCAAAGCACAAAGTCAGAGGTAAAGGGGAGTCTCTCAGGGAGCCAGGACAGCCAATGTTAATTGCACAATGTCAAGGGGAGCTGAAGATCTTTGCAGGTAGGTAAAAAGTCGTGCACAATGTTTGTAGAAATGTTTGTAGAAAATAGAACACTTGAAGGGCCCCAAGCTGGGAGGGTGGTGAAGGGCAAAGCTTTAGCAACTCTGCAAGGCAACCAAGACAGGTCTCAACTGAGAGCAAGTAAGGCTACACAACAAGAGGTAAGTTCTCTTGACTTTACACTACCTCTGGTTAGAAGAAATGGTTCCAGCTGGCTTCTGTTCCTGTACAGCTTTGCAGATCCTGTTGTTACTGGGCCTCAGCCGTGGGGACAAGAGGGAGGACGTCTGGGGACTCCTGCTCTGCAATGGGACAGTCAGCGGCAGCAATGGGCAAACTTCAATTCAGCAGTTTTTCAGTGTTTCTGCTCCTCGCGTCTGACAGCAAATAGCAACACCACGGTTCTCGGATACCACCTCGGACTTTCCTTGCTTCTGGGGTCCAGTGCTATCTGAAAGTATTTGCCCTGTTTATGCCTATTTGTAATTTCTTGTATTCTAACATTTGCCTTTTACTTACTTTTTAAAGAGTATTCTGAATGCCAAAAGTAAGGTGTTAATGCCCCCAGCACCCTTGTTACTGAAGTCACCTGTGTAGGTTGTGTCTGTGGGCCATCCCAAAAGGACCTTGTCTGATTCAGAAACTCAAGAGTGTACAGTATTGAAGTATATTTGTGTGTTACTATTTTATTGCTCCATTCTGAAGAAGGCTTTATAGCTGACTGATAAATACATTATTAATTGTTTATGCAAGAAACCTTGAGTGTAAGAGTTTATTTGAATACTTGTAACTGTGAATATTTGTGTAACTCCACTACAGCTCACATATCCCCTCTTGAGATAAGCCCGGCTGTTCAACACTCTACCAATACTGTGTATTACAAGCTTATACCAAAGGTTGGGTTGCCTATACATGTAGTCATAGTTGTTTGTAGTGTTTCCAGAGGGTACTGCATTCAAACTTTGCCTAACCGGACCGAAGAACCAGGGAGAGGAACACCAGATTGTCTGCGTTGCTTTTAAATCAGACCAGAGCGCTTTGAAGATCCTCCAGACTCCCTCGAAGCAGGACTAACCAAGCCTGAGCCACATCAACAGGGTGCTGGACCCCAGAAGCAAGGAAAGACCACAATGTATATGAGAACCGCAGTGGTGCTATCCGCAAGAAGCTAAAACCGCAAAGTGCCGCTGATCTGAACTTTGCCCATTGCACCCGCCGACATTCAAATTGTAAGGCAGGAGTCCCCAGATGTCCTCCCTCTTGTCCCCACGACTGAGGCCCAGGAACAACAGGATCTGCCATACTACAAAAGGAACAGAAGCCAGCTAGAACCAATTTCTTCAGACTTAAGGTATTGTTAACTAAGGGATACTTGCCTCTTGTTGTGTAGCTTGCTATCTCTCAGTTGAGACATGCATTTGCTGCCTTTTGCAGAGTTGCTTGCAGCTTTGTTCATCACAAGCCTTCCAGCTTGTGGCCCAACACTGATTATTTTTCTACAAAACTCTCTATAACATTGGGCAAGACGGAACAAGTAACTTACCTGTAACTGTTGTTCTCCAGCATGGGTCTGGCATGGATTCACATGCTCATGAATATTCCCCGTCGTCAGGCTGGGAATCCTCGGTAAAGAAAAAATCAGTTTCAGTTTCGTTTCCGAACTGTCTTTCTACTAATAACCAATCACTGGTCTCTGGGTCATACTGCCCCCAACCAATGAAGCCCTCTACCTAAGCCCCTCCTCTGGCAGCCATCTTCAGATTTGGTAGCACGTAAAATGGCAGTAGGACCAAGAGAAGAGCCGCAGAGGGGTTGGAGGGAGGGTTCGCATGTGAATCCATGCCAGACCCATGCTGGAGAAGAACAAGTTACTTTCTTACCTGGTAACGTTCTTTCGACGGGATGTTCCTCCGACGTATTCCTCATCTTTGATATACGTTTCCAGCATGCTGGCCTCGGAAATTTTTTCTCTGTAGAAGGCGCTCGCGTCGACGTCCGCCGAGTCGATGTCCCTCGACGGCCACCGTATCGGCGCCGACGTCACCATGCCCATAAATAGACACGCGCTGCGCCTGTTGCTCAGTTCCGTTTTGTAGTATAAGAAAGACATGCCTGAATTGGTTAGTAACCTTGAAGGAGCGAAAGCTGCAACCACAAGGGAAGTTATCACTGCGGGGATGGATGGGAGGGGCGATAAGGAATATGTCAGAGGAACATCCCGTCGAAAGAACGTTACCAGGTAAGAAAGTAACTTGTTCTTCGAAGGGATTGTGTCCTCCAACATATTCCTTATCTTTGATAGACTCCCATAGCAGTGGTATGTAATTGGAAGAGGGAGCGATAGTGTTATATATCCCTTTAGGGATGGACCGAGTGTAAGGAACAAGTTACTTACCTGTAACTGTTGTTCTCCAGCATGGGTCTGGCATGGATTCACATGCTCATGAATATTCCCCGTCGTCAAACTGGGAATCCTCGGTAAAGAAAAAACCAGTATCAGTTTCGTTTCTGATCTGTCTTTCGTAGTAATAACCAATCACTGGTCTCTGCGTCATACTGACCACAGCCAATGACTGCCCTCTACCTAAGCACCGCCTCTGGCAGCCATCTTCAGATTTGGAAGCACGTGAAGTGGCAGTATGACCAAGTGAAGAGCCGCAGAGGGGTAGGCGGGAGGGTTCGCATGTGAATCCATGCCAGACCCATGCTGGAGAACAACAGTTACAGGTAAGTAACTTGTTCCTTCTCCAGCATGGGGTCTGGCATGGATTCACATGCTCATGAATAAAGAATACATAGCAGTACACACATGCACAACCACGGGAGGTGGCAAAGGCTCAACATTAAGCATCACATCAACTCAACATTGAGCATCTTACCTCCTCACCAGGCTCACCTCAGGCGAACAGGTTGCGCAGCACTGCTTGGCCGACCCTGGACTCCTCCCTGGAATCCCGGTCGACGCAGTAGAATTTCGTGAAGGTGTGCGTCGACCTCCACGTAGCAGCCCTGCATATGTCCAGCAGGGGCACACCAGATAGGAACGCCGTGGTAGCTGCGATCGCTCTGGTGGAATGGGCTCTCGGACGGCCAGGCAGCGGTCGGTTTGCCAACCGGTGACAGCACATGATACAGCCGGAGAGCCATCTGGAGATGGAAGCCTTCGAGAGAGCCTTCCCCTGATTGACAGGTCCAAAGTTCACAAAGAGTTGTGACGTCTTCCGAAAACCCTTCGTGCGGTCCACGTAGAACTTCAGCGCTCTAGCTACATCCAGCGAGTGCAAAGTCCTCTCAGCCGGCGACGAAGGCGACGGGAAGAACACAGGTAACACCAAGGGTTCGTTGAGATGGAAGTCCGACGGTACCTTGGGCATGAAGGAGGGGTGCGTCCTGAGCACTACCCTCGTGTCGTGGAAAGTCAAGTACGGGGCCTTGCAGGAAAGGGCCTGGATCTCTCCCACTCGTCGTGCGGAGGTGATGGCCACAAGAAAAGCTGTTTTCCACGATAGAAACTTCAACGGGGCCGAGTGCAGAGGCTCGAACGGAGGTCCCATGAGCTTGGTCAGCACCACGTTGAGCTCCCACGCCGGGGCCGGAGCCTTCACCGGCGGGAACGATCTGAACAGTCCCTTCATGAACTCTTTCACCAGACGATGAGACCACAAGGACGTCCGCCCCGTGGTTCTGGTGTATCGGGAGATCGCAGCAAGATGAATCTTGATGGACGCGTGTGCCAGACCAGCTTTGGCCAGCGTCAGCAGGTACGGCAGTACTTGGGGAGCCGTAATCCGTAGAGGGTTAATCTTCTGTGCGTGGCACCAGACAGAGAACCTCTTCCATTTGTGTCCGTAGCATTTAAGAGTCGAGGACGCCCTGGCCTTTGCAAGAACCTCTCTGCAATCGGCCGGTATGTCGTATCCTCCAAACTCTAGCGCTGCAGGAGCCAGGCCTGCAAGTTCAGCGACTTCGGGTCGTGGTGGAGGATGGCGCCTCCTTCCCTGGAGAGTAGATCCGCGTCCGCCGGCAGCTTGATCGGCGGGGACGCTGACAAGTCCAGCAAGTCTGGGAACCATATCTGCCTCGGCCACGCAGGTGCGACGAGGATCATCCTGCACCGTGACCTCTTGAGCTGGTTGACGAGCCGGATTAGCAGAGGCAAAGGAGGGAACGCGTAGAGGAACAGGCCCTCCCAGGGGAACGAGAAAGCATCGCCCATGCTCCTCGTCTGGGGAAACCTGCTGGCGAACCTCCGGCACTTGGTGTTCGTCGCCTTCGCGAACAGGTCGATCTGGGGTGTGCCCCACCGTCGGAAGAGGCGATCCACCAGATCCTGCCGTAGTTCCCACTCGTGGCACGAGCGCAGCTCCCTGCTGAGTGAGTCGGCGATGGTGTTTTTTATCCCTGCCAGATGCAACGGCACCAGAAAAATCCCTTGGGCGACGGCCCAATGCCACAGGTCCTGCGCCTCCTTGGACAGCGCTGGGGACCTGGTTCCGCCCTGTTTCCTGATGTAAAACATGGTGGTGGTGTTGTCGGTGAAGATCCTCACCACCTTGCCCTTGAGGGACGGAAGGAAGGACCTGAGGGCCCAAAACACTGCACGGAGCTCCAGGACGTTGATATGCAGGGACTTCTCCGTCGGGAGCCAGAGTCCCCTTGCGTGCAGATTTTCGGTGTGCGCTCCCCACCCTTCCAGGGAGGCATCCGTGGTCACAGTCTCCTGGTGGGCTGGGGTCTGGAAGTCCATGCCCGCCGTCAGATGCGCGCGGGTGCCCCACCACCGTATCGCTCGTCGGAAGCTCTCGTCGAGCTTGATCCTTTCCTCGAAGCTGCCCGTCGTCTGGATCCAGCGCGCATCCAGGAATTCTTGCAACGGGCGCATCCGGAGCCTGCACATGGGAATGAGGTAGATGCAGGAAGACATCATCCCGAGGAGGGACTTGATGGACCTCACTTTGGCCGCGTCGGCCACCAACATCCGTTGCACCTTGCCCAAGATGGTCCTGGTCCTCTCCTCCGACGGGGAGGCCAGAAGGGACACTGTGTCGAGCCTCGCTCCCAGAAACAGTGCGACTTGCGCGGGCACCAGGTGGGATTTGGCGTAGTTCACGGAGAATCCCAGATCCGTGAGGAGTTGGACGGTCCTTGCCGTGTGGACCACGGCGAGCTCCCTCGTCTTGGCGCGGATGAGCCAGTCGTCCAGGTAGGGGTAGACGTGAATCCCCTCGCGGCGCAGCTGCGCCGCCACCGGTGCGAGGCACTTGGTGAATACCCTGGGTGCCGACCGTAGTCCGAAGGGAAGGGCTTTGAACTGGTAATGACGCCCTTGGACCACGAACCTGAGGAATTTTCGGTGCCCCTTTAGGATGGGAATGTGGAAGTAGGCATCCTCCAAATCCAACGACGATAGGAAGTCTCCTTCCTCCAGCTGACCCAGGACGTGCTGGAGGGTGACCATCCGGAACTTCTGCGCCTTGATGAACTTGTTCAGACGCCGCAGGTCTAGGATGGGGCGCCATCCTCCCGTCTTCTTCTTCACGAGGAAGTATCTCGAGTAGACTCCGGAGCCCCGAAGCCTCTTTGGGACGAGTTCGATGGCGCCCTTCCTGAGCATCGCCTTTACCTCCAGGAGAAGTTGAGGGACGTGAAGTTCTTTCCTGGCCACGGGGGGGACGCGCGGGCACCTTCTTTGAAACTCGAGCGCGTGGCCCCGGGCCAGGGCGTCCAGCACCCAACGGTCGGTGGAGATGGACTCCCACACGCTGACGAAGCCCGCCAGCCGGCCTCCCACCGGGGTGCTTCGGTGGGGGCCCGACCCCACGGCCGGTTCAATCCTGCTTGGACGCGGCCTTGCCGCCTTGACCTCCTTGGCGACGACGGCGGGGTCCGCTAGACTTGCCTCGTCCTCTGTAGGCCTCTTGCGACGACGAGCGGGCCGCTTGACGGTAGGAAGCGAAACCGCCGCCGGAACCTTTGGAGGCACCCTTGCCTCCGCTGCTCCGAAAGGGCGTCCGTCGTTGCTGCAGAACTCCAAGGGCCCGGGCCGTCTCAGTATCCGCCTTGATGGCCTGAAGGGAATCGTCCACTGTCTTCCCAAATAGGTTGTTCCCGTCGAAGGGCATGTCCAGGACTCTGGTCTGGACGTCCTGCCGGAAGTCCGTAGCTTTGAGCCATCCACGACGTCGAAGGCAAACGCCGTTGCCCAGCTGGCGGAACCCAGTGTCGGCGATGTCCGTCGCCACGGTGATGGCGTGGTCCGAGGCCACCTCACCTTCCTGCAGGATCTCCAGGGCCTCCGCCCTCTTGTCGTCCGGCAGAAAATCCAGCAGGGGAGCTATCTTGTACCAGAGCTCCCTGTCGTAGCGAGCCACGATAGCCAAGGCGTTGGCCGCTTTAATCGTCGTCGCTGCCGACGAGATGACTCTACGTCCCATAGCATCCAATTTCTTTCCCTCGCCGTCCGGCGGGGAAGTCGATGTGGAGGCCGCACCCCCCCCCCGCTTTCTTCCTGGCTGCCGCGGAGACGACGGAATCCGGGGTAGGCTGCGCCCGGAGGCACAGGGGGGCCGTGTCCGGGACCCGGTACTTTTTCTCGTACCAGTCTCTTCTAGCTGGCGTCGTGGAAGGGTTCTTGAGGAGGGAAAGGCCCTCATCCCAAATGTCGTCCAACAGAGGCACTGCGAGGACCGTCTTCCTCTTGGCCTCGCGCCGCTGATAAAGGAAGCCTTCCTTTTTCTTCTCCTCAGGGCAGAGTTGGAAAAGCTCGGAAGCCCTGGAGATCATGGAGTGGAAAGATCCGATCTCGTCGGGCGGAGAAGCCCTGGCGGGAGGCGACGACGGAATATCCTCGTCGTATGCCTCGTCGTCCGTACCCGTCGCTGCCGTGTCAGTCCCCGTATCATCCCCTCGGGTGGACGGGGAGGAGGGCTGGACGGGGCGCGACGGTTGAAAAGGAGGTGGTGGATGGATCCTTCTTTTCTTGGTAGGGGGAACACCAGAAGGTCCCGGTTCTGGATCCCCCGACGGGAGAGGTTCCTCCGTCGGTAACGGTAGCCTCGTCCTTATCTCGGAGCATAAGGACTGTATGGCCAACAAAATGGCCGCCGAGTTGTCTTGCGGCGCTGGCAGAGGGGAATCCGACGGGCGAGCAGGGGCCCCGTCGGTATCCTCGACGATGTCGTCGTCGTCACCTGCGTCGGGGTCCATTCCGACGGGCTGGCCTTCTTCCACGCCTAGGCCGTGGCTTAAGACCTCGATCAGCTCCTCTTCTGAGGTTGAGGCCGAATCTACGACGACGCCCTTCCCCCCCTTCTTCTTCCCCACGGAGGGTTTCACGGGGGTCCTATCGATGGGCACAAAAGAAGACTCCCTCCGAGGAGGCAGGGAGATTCTGGGCCCCGAGGTCGCCACCACTGGTGCAGCCTCCACAGGCTGAGCCAGGGCCGCCGCGACCGTTTCGATAGAGGGCTTGGTCGGATGGATCAAGGCCTTCACCACCTTAGGTGCGCTCACCGCCTTATCCTTGAGGGAGGGGGCACTGCCACGCTCCTCCTCTGCCTTAGAGCTCGACCGGGGCCTCTCCAGGAGCTTCGCCGGGTGCTCGGCCTTCCTCTTACCCGACCCAGAGCGTTGGCTCGTGGTTGATGGTGCCGGGGAGGGTGCGCCCTGCCTGGCGCCCGTAGAGCCCGACCGTTCGGCGCTCCCGGTGCCAGCGGACTCGCGGTGCTTAGCCTTATGTTGGGCCCCCGTCGCCGGGGCGCCCTCAAAGGTCTTAGAAGACCGCTCGGATTTCTTCTTCTTCTCGCCAGACGGGCTCTTACCCTCCAGCCAGTTGGCGAGACGTTGATGGCGGTCCTTCATGGTCCGTTCCGACATGTTGCCGCAAAACGCACAGTCCTTCTCCACGTGCGTCTTGTCCTCATGAAGGCAGTAAAGGCAGAAAGAGTGTTCGTCCTCCTTAAAGACGTTCTGCAGCTGGCATCCAGGGCAGACCCTGAACAGCTTTCCGGGCGTCGAGCTTCCCTTCTCCTGGGCCATCTCCGAGACCGGGCCTGAGAAGCTTCTGGAGTCCTCCCAAGTGTAGCTCGACGAAATCTTCACCCTTGAGGGGCACAGACGAATCCGACACGGGTCCCCGTTGATCGGATGTAGGATCGGTGGAGCTTGAGGCTCTTTTGACCGAAAGAATCGAAGTTTTTGTGAAAAAGCGCGAAAAATAGCACTAACGCTCGAGAGCAATAGCACGAGGATCCCAACACATGAACGTGCGGTAAAAATCTGAAGATGGCTGCCAGAGGCGGTGCTTAGGTAGAGGGCAGTCATTGGCTGTGGTCAGTATGACGCAGAGACCAGTGATTGGTTATTACTACGAAAGACAGATCAGAAACGAAACTGATACTGGTTTTTTCTTTACCGAGGATTCCCAGCCTGACGACGGGGAATATTCATGAGCATGTGAATCCATGCCAGACCCCATGCTGGAGAATACTGCTTTGCCAAATCTGGTCTCTTGAGCAGTGGAGGAATCCAGATTGTAAAATTTTGTGAATGTATGTGCGGACGACCATTTGGCAGCCGCACATATGTCCCAAACTGGTATCCCTCTCTGGAGAGCCGAAGAAGCTGCGATACCCCTGGTTGAATGAGCCCTGAGGTTTTGGGGTGGCTCTTTCCCTGCTAGTCTAACATTCCAGGATGGCCAAGATAATCCACCTGGAGATGGTTTGTTTTGTTATGGGTAGTCCCAACTTGTGACCTGAGTATCCTACAAACAGCTGGTCTGCTTGCCTGATTCTAGCCATTCTGCTTATGTAAAAGCTGAGAGGTCACCTAAGGTCCAGCCTGTGTAGCCTTTCCTCCTCTTTCCGCGGATGGGGAGGAGGGTAGAATGAAGACAAGGTAATTTTCTGAGTAATATGGAATTCAGAAACTACCTTTGGGAGAAAATTAGGCTTCACCTGGAGGACAATCTTGTCCTTGTGGAAGATTGTATGTGGGGGTTAACAGGAGAGAGCTTGTAGCTCACTCACCCTCCTAGCCGATGTTAGTGCTCCAAGTAGGACAGTTTTAAGTGTGAGAAATCTTAATGCGCAAGAGTGAAGTGGCTCGAATGGAGTGCCCATTAAGAAGTTTAAGACTAAACTTAAGTCCCATAATGGAACCTGGAATGGTTTTGGAGGGTAAACATTAGTCAGACCCTTGAGAAATTG
Source organism: Ambystoma mexicanum (assembly GCF_040938575.1). Classification (NCBI taxonomy): domain Eukaryota; kingdom Metazoa; phylum Chordata; class Amphibia; order Caudata; family Ambystomatidae; genus Ambystoma; species Ambystoma mexicanum. Next base: position 1,506,921,625 of record NC_090922.1, read on the forward strand.
TATCACTAGAGGAATTTTGAAATACGATGGTTCCTCCGCAGTGCGCTTGAAGATAGAAAGCGCTGCGAGATAGCCTTTTACAGTGCCAACTTGAAGGCCTGAGTTTGCCAAGTAGAGTAGAAACGATAGCACTGTTGGTGTATCGCATGAAAAAGGGTCCATATTCTCTTCCCTACACCAGCTGCAGAACTTGTTCCAACGACAGCGGTATAAAGATTTTGTTGCTGGTCTTCTGGCCGAAAGCAACACCTCCATGACGTCATCAGGGAGATCCCAATCCTTGTACCTCAACCTTTCAGAAGCCAAGCGTGAAGGTTGAGGGTTCTGATGTCTGCATGGAGAACCTGACCTCCCTTCTGCGAGAGAAGATTCTCTTTGAGTGGAAGACGGATTGGAGGATAGATGGACATATCTGGAAGGTCCGGGTACCACGTTCTCCTGGCCTAGTCCGGAGCAATTAGGATCATGTTTTTCCGGAATCTACTCAACCTCCTGATCATTTGAGGAATAACAGGGACTGGAGGAAACGCGTAGAGGAGTGGAAACTCCCAGTCCACTACAAACGCGTCTCCCAGAGCTCCTCTCGGGGGAAATTCCCTTGAACAGAACAGATCGCACTTCCTGTTGGTGCTTGTGGCGAACAGATCCACCTGAGGGGTTCCCCAAAGGGCGAAGATCTCTTGAAGGACTTCCTGAGCTAGCTCCCATTCGTGGGAGACTGTGCTCTGCCTGCTCAGAGCGTCCGCTGTCAAATTCTTCTCTCCGGCTAGATGGACTGCCGAATCCTTCCCGAATTGCCCAAAACCAGAGCCTCATTGCCTTTCTGCACAGTGGTAGTGATCCTACGCCTCCTCTTTTGTTGAGGTAGTGCATGACCACCGTGTTGTCCGTCATTATCAGGGCATTTCTCCCCTGTACTGATGGCAGGAAAGCTTTCAGCGCTAGTCTGATCGCTCTCAGCTCTAATAGGTTGATATGTAGTCTGGACTCCGATGGAGACCAACGACCGCTGATGGTCAAGTCGTTGGCATGGGCTCCCCACCCTGTGAGCGAGGCGTCTGACTACTGTTATCTCCGGCCATGGTTGCCAAAACAGTTCTCCTTTCAAGGTGTTCTCTGAATAGGCCCACCACTGAAGGTCGTGGGCTACCTTGTCCGGAATCCGGAGGAGGTCTGATATTCTCCCTGAGAATTGTGACCACTGACTTCTCAGTGCCCACTAAAGAGATCTCATTCTCAGGCGAGCCTCTGGCACAAGGAAGATGCAGGATGCCATGAGGCCCAGCAGCCTCAAAAAGTCGAAGGCTGGGAGACGTTGGGCATTTTGAAACTTGGTGACCATCTATAGAATATCTTGAGCCCTCACCTCTGGTGGCGAGGCTTTTCCCAGGGAAGTGTCCAGGACCGCTCCAATGAACTGGAGTCTCTGAGATGGTATCATCTGTGACTTCTTTAAATTGAGGGAGAAGCCCAGTCTGTGAAGGAAGGGGCAGACATAATCTAGCTGGGTCCGGGCCTGTTCCGAAGATACGGCCCTGATCAGCCAATCGTCCAGGTAGGGATAGACGTGGATCCCTTCCCTCCTTAGACTCGCCGCCACTACCGACATCAGCTTGGTGAAGACCCTCGCGGCGGAGGTCAGCCCAAATGGCAGAACTCGAAATTGATAATGAGAGTTGCCAATTGCGAACCTCAGGTATTTCCTGTGCTTGAGATGGATTGGCACATGGAAATAAGCATCCTGAAGGTCCAGAGATACCAGCCAGTCCTGGAGCTGGAGGGCCTGAAGGATCTGAGAGAGAGTTACCATCTTGAACTTGTCCTTCATGAGGAACTTGTTCAATTCTCTTAAGTCCAGGATGGGTCTCAGTCCTCCGTCCTTCTTTGGTATGAGAAAGTAGGGGGGAGTACCAGCCCTTGTTCCTGTCCGCTACAGGTACCGGTTCTATGGCACCTTTCTCTAGCAGGTCCATAATTTCCTGCAAGAGGAGCGGATCTGGAACTTTTCGGGATCTGTTCCCCGGTGGATGACTCTGAGGGATGTGTAGAAAGGGTAAGCAGTAACCTTGGGCAACTGTCTCAACGCCCAAGCATCTGACGTTATAGCCTGCCATTCCGTCAGATGGTGAGTTAACCTGCCCCTACAGGTGTCTTGTGTGCAAAGGCCTCAGAGTGGTTTGGGGGCAGCTGATGCAGATGCCGAGGGTAAAGAGGCACCTGCTGCGGTCTTAGTACCGTTGACCCGTCCACCTTGGGTGGATCTTCTTTGGCCTCTTTGAGCCGGCTGTCCTCTGCCTTTTCCGAATGCGGAATAATATTCATAAGTCTGGCCTGTACATCTGGAGCAAAGCCAGACTTTCGCAACCACGCATGCCTGCGGATTGTTGTACTAGCCGCCATGGCCCTGCTGTCAGCGGAATCGATGCCAGTTTGAAGAGACTTGCACATTCCATCTTTGCCATCTTGAATGATGTTAAGGAAGGCTTCCTTATCCTCTCCATCAGGTATGCAGTCAGCCGCTGATGAAGCACACTCCCATAATGTGTGACTGAACCTGGCGAGCGTACAGGTGGCGTTGAAGGACTTCAACGCCATACTACAGGCAGAGAAGACTTTCTTTGCCATAGAGTCGTACCTCTTGTCATCCCTGTCCTGTGGGACAGTAGGGTAAGCAGTCCTACTGCTGGATGAAGTTGCCGCTTGAACCACCAGGCTATCTGGCGTCGGGTGTTTTGACAGGTATTCAGGGTCAGCAGCCGCTACCCTATACTTTGTCGACAGTCTTTTATTGACTGCTGGGATGACTTCGGGAGTCTCCCAATTGGATGCAATTTTTCTTTGTAGGGCTGCATGGAAGGGGACCACCGGGTCCTCCTGTGGGCCTTTGTCCAATATATCCGTTAGATCATCCTGTTGGAAAACAGGTGAAGGCGCAGACCAACCCATAAACTCAATTATTTTTGCCATCAGGGTGGTGTTTCGGCATGTTCCCCTGTGTCTGGCTTTACAAATTCCACTTCTGGAGAAGTGTCAAGTCCACTGGCCTCATGAAGTGAGTCAAGTAGTTCCTTCACCTCCTTTTTCAGAGGTGAAATCCTCTGCAGCAGGCCGTGAGGATCTCTCTAAACCAAAAGTTTCTCGGTCTTAAATTGAAGAAAGACCAGGGTATTCTGATCTCTGAAATGGAGTAAAGCCCATCTCTAGGGCTGAAGGAGCCAAACTTGTCGTTATTGGACGAGAAAATGTCGAAGTCGTCGACGCTGATGTAACCGGCCTCGAAGGCGCCGAAAATGGCGTCGTAAAAACTGGAAGGGGCCTGAATTCGAGAGGATCGGGATCCTACTCGAGGGCATCGACGACAGTCTCGGCGTCGTGCCGGAGGCCCTTGAAAACACTGTTGGCTGTGGAGCCTTGGTCCTCTCTTTCATCGGTGTCGAGTCGATCGACGCGTCGAGGAACCCTTCGACAACGGCGTCGATGGCGCCGACCCGTGCGTCGAGGGAATCTTTGACGACGGCGTCGAAGACGGTGCCTTCTTACCCGGTGGCTTATGGCTTATGGCGCTCTCGGGTGGAATGCTTCGCCGGGAAACGCCTCGCGGCGTTTTGATTTTTTGGGTTTTTCACCCGGGGTATCACCCTCAGCTGTCTTCGAGGGGGTCGAGGCTGCGTTCTCGAAGACGCTTAACATTTTCTTTCTGAATTCCTCCCACTCAGTTTGAGAACTGTGTTTGGTGGGACAGGAAACTCTTTCTGGGGACACCGAAGACGACGAGGAATGGGACCTTCGACGTCTCTTTTTTGAGTGTCTAGATCTCGACGAATGGTGGGAGCTGTTTCGAGATCTAGAATGGGAGTGTTTGAAGGTGAGGAGACGAATGCCTCGACTCGGCCGACGAAACCTTCGAGGAGGTTTTGGCTGACTTAACCTCTCTCGAGCTTCCCCTTTCGCTCCTTCAGGGCTTTCGCCGTCATGGACATGCAGTCCTCACACTCCTAACAATGGTGCTCGGACCCTAAGCACCATAAACAGACCCTGTGTGGATCCGTTATTGACATTTTTTACCGCAGTCTCGACATTACATGAAGCCGGATCGCGGCGTCGTCGGTTCTGATGAAGAAGCCATCGAGAACGATAAGGAATATTCGTCGAAATAGATTTAGATAAACCTGACTGAACTGAGCAACGACGTTCCGAGGCCCCATGAAGCGCAGAAAAACGGAACTGAGCAACAGGCGCAGCGCGTGTCTATTTGTGGGCATGGTGACGTTGGTGCCGATACAGTGGCCATCGAGGGACATCGACTCGGCGGACGTCGACGCGCAGCGCCCTCTACAGAGAAAACATTTCTGAGGCCAGCAAGCTGGAAACGTATATCAAAGATAAGGAATACGTCGGAGGACACAATCCCTTCGAACAAGAGTTACAGGTAAGTAACTTGTTCCTTCTCCAGCATGGGGTCTGGCATGGATTCACATGCTCATGAATACAAGAATGCATAGCTGTACACACATGCACAACCACAGGAGGTAGCAAGGCTCAACATTAAGCATTACAACAACTCAACATTAAGCATCTCTTACCTCCTCACCAGGCTCACCTTCAAGCAAACAGGTTACGCAGCACTGCCTGGCCGACTCTTGACTCCTCCCTGGAATCCCGGTCGACGCAGTAGAATCTCTTGAAGGTGTGTGTCGACCTTCACGTAGCAGCCCTGCAGATGTCCAGCAGGGGCACACCAGACAGGAACGCCGTGGTAACAGCGATCGCTCTGGTTGCATGGGCTCTAGGACGGCCGGGCAACGGTCTGTTTGCCAACTGGTGACAGTGCATTATGCAGCCGGAGAGCCATCTGGAAATGGAAGCCTTCGAGAGGGCCTTCCCTTGGTTCACAGTTCCAAAGTTCACAAACAGCTGTGATGTCTTCCGAAGACTCTTTGTGCGGTCCACGTAGCGCTCTAGCCACATCCAGCGAGTGCAAAGTCCTCTCAGCCGGCGACGAAGGCGACGGGAAGAAAACAGGTAACGCCAAGGGCTCGTTGAGATGGAAGTCCGACGGCACCTTGGGCAAGAAGGAGGGGTGCGTCCTCAGCACTACCCTCGTCTCGTGGAATGTCAGATATGGAGGTTTACAGGAGAGGGCCTGGACCTCTCCCACTCGTCGTGTGGAGGTGATGGCCACAAAAAACGTTGTCTTCCACGACAGGAACTTCAACGGTGCCGAATGCAGAGGCTCGAATGGCGGCCCCATGAGCCTGGTCAGCACCACGTTGAGCTCCCACGCCGTAACGATCGGAACAGTCCTTTCATGATCTCCTTCACCAGGCGATGAGACCACAGATGACCGCCCCGGAGTTCTGGTATAGCGGGAGATCGCTGCCAGATGGATCTTGAAGGTGGTATGCGCCAGCCCCGACTTGCCCAGCGACAGCAAGTACGGCAGCACTTGAGGGGCCGTAATCCGTAGAGGGTTGATCTTCTGTGCACGACACCAGACAGAGAACCTCTTCCATTTGTGTCCATAGCACTTAAGAGTCGAGAACGCCGTGGCCTTTGCAAGCACCTCCTTGCAGTTTGCCGGGATATCGTATCCTCCGAACTCTAGTGCTGCAGGAGCCAGACCTGCAGGTTCAGCGATCCCGGGTCGTGATGGAGGATGGCGCCTCCTTCCCTGACGAGAAGATCTGCATCCTGTCGGCAGTTTGACTGGGGGTGGGGAGGGATGCTGAAATGTCCAGCAGGTCCAGGAACCAGATCTGCCTCGGCCACGCCGGTGCAATGAGGATCATCCTGCACCGGGCCCGTCTGAGTGGACTGATGAGTCGCAGGAGGAACGGCAGCAGCGGGAATGCATACAGGAACAGGCCGTCCCAGGGGAATGAAAATGCGTCGGCCATACTCCCCGGCTGGGGAAACCTGCTAGCGAACCTCCGGCACTTGGTGTTCGTCGCCGTCTCGAATAGATCGATCTGGGGATTGCAGCTCCCTGGAGTCAGCAATGGTGTTCTTTATTCCTGCCAGATGGAAGGGTACCAGGAACATCCCGGGGGCAACGGCCCAGTGCCACATATCCTGCGCTTCCTTGGATAAGGCTAGGGATCTGGTGCCCCAATGCTTCCTGATGTAGAAACATTGTAGTGGTGTTGTCGGTGAAGACCCTCACCACCTTGCCATTTGAGGGACGTGAGGAATGACCTGAGGGCCCAGAACACAGCTCACAGACGTTGATCTGTAGTGACCTCTCCTCTGGGAGCCAAAGGCCTCTAGCGTGGAGATTTCCGGTGTGTACTCCCCATCCTTCCAGGGAGGCATCCGTCGGCACCGTTTCCTGGTGTGCCGGGGTCTGGAAGTCCATACCCGCCGCTAGGTGCGCGTGGTTGCCCCACCACCGGATTGCTTGGCGTAACGTCTCGTTGAAGGAGATCTTGTCTTCAAAGCTGCCTGCTGTCTGCATCCAACGGGCGTCGAGGAACTGCTGCAGTGGCCGACTCCGCAACCTGCATAGGCGCTAAAGGTAGATGCACGATGACATCATGCCGAGTAGGTACTTAATGGACCTCACCCTTGGCGTCTCCATGGTCAACAGTCGTTGTACCTTGCCCCAGATGGCCTTCGTCCTTTCCTCCGACGGTGAAGCCATTGCGCTACTGTGTCGAGTCTGGCTCCCAGGAACAGAGCGTCTTGCGACAGTACCAAGTAGGATTTCACGAAGTTGATTGAGAATCCCAGATCCCTGAGCAGTCAGACGGTCTTCGCTCTGCGATCGACGGCAAGTTCCCTTGACTTTGCTCGGATGAGCCAATCGTCCAGGTAGGGGTATGCGTGGAGCCCCTGCAGGCGCAGCCGCGCCGCCACGGGCGCCAGGCACTTGGTGAAGACCCTCGAGGCCGACTTCAAACCGAAGGGTAGGGCCTTGAACTGGTGGTGTCGCCCTTGGACCATGAATCATAGGAACTTTCAATGTCTTTTTTGTATGGGGATGTGGAAGTAGGCATCCTCCAAGTCCAGCGACGATAGGAAGTCGCCCTCCTCCAGCGGTCCCAGCACGTGCTGAAGGGTGACCCTCCGGAATTTCTGGGACTTGATGTATTTGTTTAGACGACGAAGGTCCAGGATGTATCGCCTACCGCCAGTCTTCTTTCGGACGAGGAAGTACCACGAGTATACTCCGGAGCCCCGGAGCCTCTTCAGGACGAGTTCGATCGTGCCCTTTTGTAGCATTGCTCATACCTCTAGAAGTAACTGTGCCACGTGGTTTTACTTCCTGGCCATGGGTGGTAGACTGGGACACTTTCTTTGGAATTCCAGAGTGTGCCCGTGGGCCAGCTCGTGGGCCAGCTCGTCCAGCACCCAGCGGTCGGTAGAGATTGATCCCACGGGCACTGACGAATTTTGTCAGCCGGACTCACACCGGGGTGCTTGGGTGGGGGCCCGACGTCACAGCCGGTTCAATCTTGCTTCGCCGAGGCCATGCCGCCTTGGCCTCCTTGGCGACGACGATATCCTCCGGCCTTGCTGCGGCCTCTGTGAAAATGAGCGGGCCGCTTTGCGGTAAGACGAGGAACCGCCACCAAATCCTTTGGAGGCACCTTGAGACTTGCCTCCGGGGGTCCGAAAGGACGGTCGTCGATGGAGAGAACCCAAGGCCCGTGCCGTCTCGGTGTTCGCCTTGATGGCCTGCAGTGACCGCCTTGCTGAACAGGTTGTTCCCATCGAAGGGCATGTGCCTGGTCTGAATGTCCTGATGGAAGTCTGTTGACTTGAGCCAACAGCGTCGGTGAAGGCAAACGCCGTTGCCCATCTGTCGAAACCCGGTGTTGGTGATGTCCGTAGCCACTGTGATGGCGTGGTCCGACGACCACCTCGCCTTCCTTTAGGATTTCAAGGGCCTCCGCCCTCTTGTCTGGCAGGAAATCCAGGAGGAGAGCGATCTTGAAGCCACAGCTCCCTGTCATAGTGCGCCACGATCGCAAGTGCGTTGGCCGCTTTGATGGTTGTCGCCGCCGACGAGATGACTCATCGTCCCATGGCGTCCAGCTTTTTCCCCTCGCTTTCCGGTGGGGAAGTGGAAGTTGATTCCGTCGCCCCTGCCGATTTCTTCTTGGCCGCTGCAGAGACCACTGAATCCGGAGATGGCTGAGCTCTATGGCACATCGGGGCGGAATCTGGGACCCGGTACTACTTCTCATACCGGTTCCTCTTCGCAGGAGCCGTGGACAGGTTATTGAGCAGCGACAGTCCTTCGTCCCAGATGTCGTCCAGTAACGGCACTGAAAGGATGGTCTTCCTCTTGGCCTCCCGTATTTGGTAGAGGAACCCCTCCTTCTGCTCTTCGGGATAAAGCTGGAAAAGCTCAATGCCCTGGCGATCATGGCATGAAAGGAGCCAATTTCGTCAGGAAGGGAGGCGCGGGCAGGGGGTGAAGGGAGATCTGTCCCGTCGTCACCACCGTCGTCAGCATCATCATCATCGTCGTCGTCGTCGTCGTCGTCGGTCCCCGTCGTCACCGTCTCCGTTCCCGTCTCATCCCTCGGTGGAGGGAAAGGCTGGAAAGGAGGGGGAGGATGGATTCGCCTCCGCTTATTCGGTGGGCTTCCCGACGGTCCAGGCGCTGCTGGATCGTCCGCTGGGGGTAAGGGCAACCTTGTCCTTATCTCCGTACACAGGGCCTGGATAGCCATCAAGATTGCTCCTGAGTTGTCCTGTGGCATAGGCATCGGTTGCGACGGGAGCGACGGCTGGGGTGTGGGGTACTCTGTCTCCTCCATGGCCCGCGGCTCCTCGTCGGCTCCACTGTTTCTCTCTACGTCCGCCTCGTCGGGATCCCTCCCATAGGACCGGACTTCCACGAACCTCTTGTCCAAGATATTTGCGACGCCAGCCAGCTCATCTTCGGAGGTGGTATCTGTGTCTGTTTTGGCTACCGTGTCCCCCCCCCTTCGCCTCCCAGGGTTTCATGGGGGTCTTCTAGATAGGCTGAAAAGATGATTCCCTCTGGGGTGGCAGGGAAACTCTAGGCCCGGAAGTCATCTCCACTGGGGTAGCCTCCACCGGCTTCGCCAGGGCTGCCACTACTCCTTCAATCGAGGCCTTCGCCGGGTGAATCAAGGCCTTCACGACCTTGGGCATGCCTGAGGCCTTCACCTTAGGGGGAGGGTCGCTGACCCGCTCCCCCTTGGCTGTCTCCGTCGGGCTCGACCGGGGCTTCTCCCGAAGCTTACCCGGGTTCTCCGACTTCCTCTTCACAGAGCCAGAGCGTTGGCTCGTGGATGATGGCGTCTGTGACATCGCGCCCTGCCTGGCAGCAGAAGAGCTAAAACCATCAGCGCTCCCGGTGCCCGCGGACTCGCGGTGCTTTGCCTTTTGTTGGGCCCCCGTCGCCAGAGCGCCCTCACAGGTCTTAGAAGACCGCTCGGACTTCTTCTCACCTGCTGCTGGGCTCTTCCCCTCCAGCCAGTGTAGGGGAGGAGTGGTCCAAAAGACCCCCTCTTGCCTACATCTCCACCCCAGGTGAGGGCCATGGCTCATCGGGCGTCCCCTCCTACCACCAGGGCCCAGGTGGTGGATGGCTCACCCGCTGAAGACATTGCCTGCACACATTAAATTTAGCTAGGCCTCAGAAACCATTTTGTCTACTAAACATGGTGTGAGCTTAGCACACTGTAGCGCGGCACCCACCCTCGGAGAGTTTCAGTTATCCCTGTCAGCGCAGCACCCTGGCAGATCCGCTGTGAGCCCGTTCCCACGAACAAGACGGACATGAGCTAGCATAAGAGACTAACATTGTAACAGTTCACCTTCCGCAGTGTATCCTCGCTCCCAGCATGACCCGGCCAGCAGGCCTGAGCGATGAAAAGAACGGTAAAATGGTCATCAGATGGCAGAAAATCTCTACATATTAATGCCAAGACCACTGGCAAAATATGCTTTTCTCTACAAAATCTCTTATATTACAAAAACCTGTAAAGTGTATAAACATAGAAAGCATGCTTCCATGATATAAGCAATGGCGAGCCCACACCACTGCAGTTGGGTACTGATAATGAAGGAGCGCTCTAGGGATCTATTTGTTACGTGTTTCACTGGGGAACTTACACTTCATGGTTTTACGCCATAACCGAACTAATGCTGCTAGAGTACACGAGAAGACAAATGTAACCATACAGAGGGCTCATGTGAAGGATGCGCGAGAATGCACTTGTCATGTGTGTATGCCTAAGCCCCATATGTGCCACCACCGTCACGTACAGTGGCTGGTCATTTTCTATGTACTCCACCAACCGTAATACTACCTCACTTGCTGCAAATGTATATGCACAGAACTAATTACTGTAATTTTTAAAACATAGTGTACGAATAAGGTGCTCAGGCTGGATATAATCAAGACACACCCAGCAAAGTTGAAATGCATGTTTTAAAGTGATTCGAATAAATAGTACAGAATGTTCAAATGTTTATGATGTTTTTACCTAAAGTCAGCAACATACGAGGAAGATACCTCTTGTGAATATGTGCAAGGCCATTTCCCCTCCCACCCTGCGAAGACTGCCAAACATGAGAACAGAGGCCCGCGCCGCGCTGCTCTACCTCCCCCAACCAGACTGGAGCCGCTTCAAAGATTTGTAGCCCCCTCTGCAGCATCCAAGGCCACGGCCCGCCACCTGCATTATTTACAGCACAGCAGTAAACCTCTGCCTGAACACACACTTTCAAAGGCGCCCCCTTGTAAACCCCACAACCCACCGGATCATCTTAGACTTATGGCCCTGTGTAATCAGGACACTCAACACTTTGACAACACACAGCGGCACATCTATAACAACTTCTAACAAGGCAGAAAGACCAGTACCGCCCGTCCCAGGCCCTGAAGCTTAGTCCCTCGACCTGTGGCCCCGGTCAACAGGACACTGGTAACCATGTCCTGACGTATTACCACCAGACCCCTCACAAGGTGCATTCCTCCTGTGTTGCATTGACCTGTAGAATAACCTATTGGAAGATTTACTAAAGAAGATAATATTGCAATGACTGAATGACTGCGGTGTGCATGGCCTAGGGCAAATAAGTCAGGAAAAGACATTCATCTCTGACACTGGCCGCGATGGCACAACAACACCGCCCGGATGAACTCAGCCAACCTGCCAGGCCCAGCCCAACCCACGAGGCTGACCAGTGACGTCTTCCAGCCAAAGCCAACCACATCGCAGCAGCACCTATAGTTAGTCGTCGCCACCCAATCCCATTGAACTTGTGCCCCCTATAGTGTGTAGGTTCTTATGACGTTTTTTGTAAATATATACGCCTGTCTTTGCGATTGTCAGACAGAGCGCTCTCGGAGTTTGCAGAGTTCTTTGCACGCCCTATTCTGATTGATAAACTCCCATTTAAGCTCACCCGCACTCTGCCTTGGCTTTATTCCCGATTTGGGAGAGTCCTTTATTGTCTCTCATTGCGGGGAGGATCGTGCTGGCTGGGGACGCTTGCCTTCACCAGTTGGTGAGTAGAGTAAGACGATCCCTCATTGTCCGGTCAGACATGTTCTTACAGAATGCACAGTCCTTCTCCACGTGCGATTTGTCGTCGTGAAGGCACCGGGAGTGCTCATCTTCCTTGAAGACATTCTGTAGTCCACATCCAGGGCAGCTCCTGAACAGCTTGTATCCAACAGGCGTTGTGTTTCCTTTGTCCTGGGCCATGACCACGCAGGGTAGGCCTCAAAGATCTTCCGGAATCCTCCAAGAAGTGGAAACTCGATGAAAATGTCGCCCTTGAGGGGTGTAGAAAAATTCCGAAACTCTTCGGAAAAACGCAAAATGCAGTAAAAGCTTGAGAGCTATAGCACGAGGACTCCCAACACTTGAACCTGCGGTAAAAATCTGAAGATGGCTGCCAGAGGAAGGACTTGGGTAGAGGGCAGTCATTGGCTGTGGGTGTTAGGGCTGGCTGGAGTAGTAATCAGGAAGAGTATGTACATAGAATTAACATTGTGGTTGCCCAAGTCAAGAAGGAGAGAAAGAAACTTAATCTGATTGGTTTAAGGAACAATAGTATGTTTGGTTTGTCTGATTGGTGGATAGGATAATGGGTTGGATTCTTGGGAGGTGAGCAAGATTCTAAACTGCCTTTGATCCAAAGTAATTCAGTGGCTGGTTGTACATTAGTTAAGCTCCTTAAGTGAGACCTTTCAGAGTTCAGAAGATTTGCTAAAGAAGTGAGAAAATCGTTGCTGAGCCAGAGTGATCAAGAAGACATCAGGTGGGATTGTTCCTTTTAAAAGCTTAAAGATTCTCACAGTGAACTTCCATTTTATATCAGAAACTTAAAGAGTTTAGAAGTTTAAAGTTTACTATAAGAAGAGAAAACGTTTACAGTTTATATACAATATGTAAAATAATTGAAAAGACTGTGCGCGCAAGTTTTAAAGTTGTTAATAGCGTGAAAAGTGTTTCAAGACTGTTTAACGTGCGCGCAAGTCTTCGTGTCTTCAGCAACGTCGTTGGGAGCGCGTGCATATGAGAGCCCGTGTTGGATTGCGATAGAGCGCGAGTCTATATTAACTGAGCGCAGGTAATTTTTAACGCGTGTACATTTTTCACGTGAGTGACGTTACATATGAGAGCGCGTGTTGGATTGCGATAGAGCGCAAGTCCATTTTTATTAAGCGCGAGTTGTTTTTGGCGTGTGAACTATTTTCACGTGAGAAACGTAGCAAGTAATAGCGCAAGTTCGGTTGGCGATAGAGTGCGGGTCCATTTGAACTAGCGCGCATAGTTTTTCAGTGCGAGCGCGTGTTTCACGTACACGTGAATTTGTTAACGTGTGCGTGTATTTGTTAAGGTGCGCGTGTTTCACGTGCGTGTGTATTTATAAGGTGCGCGTGTAATTTTTTAGCGCGAGGACAATTTCTCACGTCTTGTGATTTCGCATGTTAATCGCATGGTTGCAGAGAGTGAATAAGTTATTTCAAGAAAGTAACTATATATTCATATGTGTAACAAAGAAAAGATTCACACGCAGAAGAAGCAGTAGCATTCAAGAAAGTTTATGAGTTTCTACTTAATGCAATTTTCACAAAAGAGAATTCAAATTTCAAGAAAGACTGCATTTCTCAAGAGAATTTGAAAATTCGAACTTACTGGAGTTAAATGGAGTTAAATGAACTTAAAAGTCAAAGAAGAATATCTAAGGTTGTAAGGTGTTTTCAAGATTCATTTTTTCTTTAGGATATTAAAGAGACTGGAATGGCTAGTGACAATATGCACTAAAATATTACAACAGTTTACAAGATATTCCGTACAGATAATTAACCTCTAAGTCTTAAACAGAGGTATAAGAGAAAGAAGTTAGAGTTTGTTTTAAAAATAATTTAGAGAAAAAGGTTTACACTATGTATAAGTAACCAAGTGTATTTGTTTACTACAGATACCAGAGCCTAACAGAAGGTTGCAGGGCTGCAGTGTCTCTGTTATTTTATCCAATTCCCCTTTCTTGGGGTTCTCAGCTCAGCTTTTACTTTAGGGTTGAGAGGTGAACTCCTGGTGAGGGTCTGTGGGGCCAGCATCAGCTCCTGTGGAATTCAGTTAAGCCGGACCCTGACAGGATGAAAGGCCCACGATAATTTTTCCACCTGAGCTGCTATGGATCCCACAGAAGTATTAGCAAGTTCCTTAAGGGACCTGTTTTCACAGTTAAAGGAGGAAATGAGGGCAGTGCGAAGAGAGAAGCAGGAGTTACAAGTCAAGTTTGAAGAATTAAATTCTAGGGTTACCCGTAGGGGTGAGGGCATTTCTTTGGAGTCAAGAGTTTCTGAGAGCCCAAGTAGAGAATTACCAGTGTTATTTAGAGAGGATTTGGGTGAAGGAACGAGTTCTCAGGAGGGAAGTAGGGGGAACATGAATAGACCTATACGTCCAGTCCCTTTAGCACCTCCAGAACGTTTTGGGGGAGATGCCAAGAAATGTCAAATTTTCCTTACACAGTGTGAACTTCATTTCCTTTGTAGACCTGAAGCCTTTAATACAAATGCTACTAAAATAGCTTTTATTCTGTCTTACCTTACTGGTGAGGCGGAAACTTGGACAGTGTTATTAGTTGGTCAAGAGAATACCATTCTAAAGAACCAGTTAGCCTTTAAGTCAGAATTTAGAAAAATGTTTGACAGACAGTTCTCAAAAAGAAGTGGATGGAGAACTATTAGAGTTAAAACAGGGAAGAACAAGTTACTTTCTTACCTGGTAACGTTCTTTCGATGGGATGGTCCGACGACGTATTCCATATCTATGACATGTAATCACCACAGCTGTGCTGCTTTGGAAACTTTTTTCGGCGTCTGCGTCCTGCGTCGATGACGTCGATGCGCCGTCGTCGAGGACCTCCTCCGACGTCATCCGATGTGATAAGTAGGACGCACGATGCCGTAGCCTCAGTTGTAGTTTTTTCCCCCAGAACGTGTGACATTAGTCAACTGCCAGTCAGACACAAAGCCTTGCGGAACGTAAGCTGCAATCGCAAAAGAAATTCTGCAGCGGGGAAGGCAGGGCGGGAGCGATATGGAATACGTCGTCGGACCATCCCATTGAAAGAACGTTACCAGGTAAGAAATTAACTTGTTCTTCGAGGGGATTGGGTCCTCCGACGTATTCCATATCTATGACAGACTCCCAAAGCAGTATCAGAGCAAGGAGGAGGGAAAGAATTTAGAATCAAAATTTAGAATAGCCAATCAAATAGCAGAGCAAAGGACCGCCTTGCCAAAGGCCAGATCCTGTCCTCTGATGGAATCGAGGGAATAGTGACGTACAAATGTATGTGCTGAAGCCCAGGTGGCTGCATCACAGATGTTGCGAATAGGAACACCCCTCTGCAGGGCAGCAGATGCAGCCATACCCCTGGTAGAATGGGCCCGCAAGCCAGCCGGTGGGTCCTTACCCGCCAAGCGGTAACACTCCGAGATGGCCAAAATAATCCAGCGAGACAAAGTATGTTTCGTCACAGCTTGCCCCAACCGCTTTCCAGCGTAACCAATAAAGAGTTGATCGTCCACTCTGACCCGGAACATGCGTGAAACATAAAAGCTTAAAGCTCTCCTAGGATCAAGCCTATGGAGCCTCTCCTCTTCCTTACCAGGATGCGGAGGAGGATAGAATGCCGGAAGAACAACCTTCTGGGCCAAATGAAATTCCGTCACTACCTTCGGAAGAAAAGAAGGACGAACTCTAAGGACAACCCTGTCCTTGTGAAATCCAGTGAAGGGTGGCTTAACTGAAAGTGCCTGTAACTCACTCACTCTGCGAGCGGAAGAAACCGCAACTAAAAACACAGTTTTCAGAGTTAACAGCCTCAAAGGGCAAGAAGAACAAGTTACTTCTTACCTTGTAACGTTCTTTCGACGGGATGTTCCTCCGACGTATTCCTCATCTTAGATATCTCCTTCCAGCTCTGCTGGCCTGGGAAAATTTTTTCTTTAGAGGGCGCTGCACGTCGACGTCCTCCGAGTCGATGTCCCTCGACAGCCGCCGTATCGACGTTCGACGTCATCCTGCCTATAAAGGCCCCGCGCAGCGTCCGTTGCTCAGTTCCGTTTTGTAGCCCACAGTATTACTGTCTGGACTAGACTAATCACCCTGAAGGAGCGTAAGCTGCAACAACAAGGGAAGTAGAACTGCGGGGATGGATGGGAGGGTCGATGAGGAATACGTCGGAGGAACATCCCGTCGAAAGAACGTTACAAGGTAAGAAGTAACTTGTTCTTCGAAGGGATTGTGTCCTCCGACGTATTCCTCATCTTAGATAGGCTCCCATAGCAGTATTCTATATTCGGAGGAGGGAGTACTGACTTCACGCTGTCTTCTATTGATGAATAGAATGCAGTACAGCCCTTCCAAACCTAGTCTCTTGACTGGAGGAGGAATCCAGATTGTAAAAACGTGTAAAGGTATGGACAGACGACCATGTAGTGGCCGCACATATGTCTTTAACCGGCACGCCTCTTTTGAGGGCCAATGAAGCTGCAATACCTCTGGTCGAATGAGCCCTAAGGTTTTGAGGGGGCTCTTTCCCTGCCAGTTTATAACATTCCAGAATGGCTAGAATGATCCATCTGGAAATGGTCTGCTTAGTTATTGGTAACCCCAGCTTGTGACCTGTGTAACCTACAAACAGCTGGCCTGCCTGTCTTATCCTGGCTAGTCTACTAATGTAAAAACTTAAAGCCCTCCTAGGGTCTAGTCTGTGTAACCTCTCTTCCTCTTTCCCCGGGTGAGGAGGAGGATAGAAAGATGGTAGGGTAATCTTCTGAATGATGTGGAATTCAGAAACCACCTTTGGGAGGAAATTAGGCTTCACTTGCAGGACAACTTTGTCTTTGTGAAAGATTGTATGAGGGGGTTTACAAGAAAGAGCTTGTAATTCGCTCACCCTTCTAGCAGATGTAAGTGCTATTAATAAAACAGTTTTAAGGGTAAGGAATTTTAACGAACAAGAATGGAGAGGTTCGAAAGGTGTACCCATCAGGAAAGTTAGTACTAAGTTTAAATCCCATAGGGGAACTTGGAATGGTCTTGGGGGATAAACATTGGTTAACCCCTTTAGAAACTGTATTACCAAGGGTAATTTGAAATAGGATGGTTCTTCCGCAGTACGCTTAAAGATGGATAGCGCTGCGAGATAGCCCTTAATGGTGCCAATTTGAAGGCCTGAATTTGCCAAATATAGTAGGAAGGACAAAACCATTGATGTACCACATGAAAATGGGTCGATATTCTGTTCTCTACACCAGCTGCAAAATCTGTTCCAACGGCAGCGGTATAAAGACTTTGTTGCTGGCCTCCTTGCCGAAAGCAACACCTCCATAACATCATCAGGGAGGTCCCAATCCTTGTACCTCACCCGTTCAGAAGCCAAGCGTGAAGGTTGAGGGTTTTGATGTCTGGATGGAGAACCTGACCTCCCTTCTGTGAGAGTAGGTTCTCTCTGAGTGGAAGTCGAATTGGAGGGCAGATGGACAAGTCTAGAAGGTCCGGGTACCACGTTCTCCTGGCCCAATCCGGGGCAATTAGGATCATGGTTCGCCGGAATCTTCTCAACCTCCTGATCATTTGAGGAATGACAGGGACCGGTGGGAACGCGTACAGAAGCGGAAACTCCCAGTCCACTATGAACGCGTCTCCCAGAGCTCCTCTCGGAGGAAATTCCCTTGAGCAGAACAGGTTGCATTTCCTGTTTAGGCTGGTGGCGAACAGATCTACCTGAGGGGTTCCCCAAAGGGTGAAGATCTCTTGAAGGACGTCCTGAGCTAGCTCCCACTCGTGGGAGACTGTGTTCTGCCTGCTCAGAGCGTCCGCTGTCAAGTTCTCTCCGGCTAGGTGAACTGCCGATAGAGAGATTCCTTCTTGGATTGCCCAAAACCAGAGCTGCATCGCCTCTCTGCACAGGTAGTGATCCTACGCCTCCTCTTTTGTTGAGGTAATGCATGGCCACCGTGTTGTCCGTCATTATCAGGACGTTCTTCCTTTGTACAGCTGGCAGGAAAGTCTTCAGCGCAAGTCTGATGGCTCTCAGCTCTAACAGGTTGATGTGTAGTCTGGACTCCGATGGAGACCAACGACCGCTGATGGTCAAGTCGTTGGCGTGGGCTCCCCACCCCGTGAGTGAGGCATCCGCGACTACTGTTATCTCCGGCCAGGGTTGCCAAAACTGTCCTCCTTTCAGAATGTTCTCCTGACGGGCCCACCACTGAAGGTCTCGAGCCACCCTGCCGGGAACCTGAAGAAGATCTGTCATTCTCCCAGAGAATTGTGACCACTGAGTCCTCAGTGCCCACTGGAGGGATCTCATTCTCAGGCGAGCCTCTGGCACAAGGAAAATGCAGGATGCCATGAGGCCTAGCAACCTCAAAAAGTCGAAGGCTGGGAGACGTTGGGCATGCTGGAACTTGGTAACCATCTGTAGAATATCTTGAGCCCTCACCTCTGGTGGCGAGGCTTTTCCCAGGGAAGTATCCAGGATCGCTCCTATGAACTGGAGTCTCTGCGATGGTATCATTTGTGACTTCTTTAAATTGAGGGAGAAGCCCAGTCTGTGAAGGAAGTGGCACACGTGATTTAGCTGGATCTGAGCTTGTTCCGGAGAAACAGCCCTGATCAGCCAATCGTCCAGGTAGGGGTAGACGTGAATCCCTTCCCTCCTTAGACTTGCAGCCACTACCGACATTAACTTGGTGAAGACCCTCGGGGCGGAGGTCAGCCCAAATGGCAGCACTCGAAATTCATAGTGAGAGTTGCCAATTGCTAACCTCAGGTATTTCCTGTGTTTGAGATGGATAGGCACATGGAAATAAGCGTCCTGAAGGTCCAGAGATACCAACCAGTCCTGGAACTGAAGGGCCTGGAGGATCTGAGAAAGTGTGACCATCTTGAATTTGTCTTTTCTGAGGAATTTGTTCAATTCTTGCAAGTCCAAGATGGGTCTCAGTCCTCCGTCTTTCTTCGGAATGAGAAAGTAAGGGGAGTACCAGCCCTTGTTCCTCTCCGCTACAGGTACCGGTTCTATGGCACCTTTCTCTAGCAAGTCCAAAATTTCCTGCAAGAGGAGCGGATCTGGAGCTTTCTGAGAGCTGATCCCCGGTGGATGACTCTGAGGTATACGTAGGAAAGGCAGGCAGTAACCTTGGGCGACTGTTTCCAATGCCCAAGCATCTGACGTGATAGCCTGCCATACCGTCAGATGTTGAGTCAACCTGCCTCCTACAGGTGTCCTGTGAGGGGAGTCCTCAGAGTGGTTTTGGGGCGGCTGATGCAGATGCCGATGGTAAAGAGGCACCTGCTTTTGCTGCGGCTTTAGAATATCTACCCCGTCCACCTCGGGTAGTTCTTCTTTGACCCCTTTGAGCCGGTCGTCCTCTACCTCTTCCGAATGCGGAGTAGAAGCGAAAGGACTTGCCCCTCGCAGAGGTTCCTGAGGGACGAAAAGGAGTCTGACGGATTGCAGCTCCTAGGGATTTTGCTGCAGCTTTTGAAGTTTGCAGTTTCTCTAAACTGTCATCCACCTTTTTCCCGAACAAAGAAGAGCCATCGAATGGCATGTTCAAGAGCCTGGCTTGCACATCTGGGGCAAAACCCGACTTTCTCAACCAAGCGAATCTCCTGGTTGATGTACTTGCCGCCATTGCTCTGCTGATACTGTCAGCCGAATCAATGCCCGTCTGGAGGGATTCGCACATAGCGTCTTTACCGTCCTGTATAATATTCAGGAACGCATCCCTTTCTTCTCCCTCCGGGATGCAGTCAGCCGCTGTAGAAGCACACTCCCAAAGTGTATGGCTGAACCTAGCAAGGGTGCAAGTAGCATTAACAGACTTTAACGCCATGCTACATGCTGAAAAGACTTTCTTTGCCATAGCATCATATTTTTTATCGTCCCTGTCCTGTGGGACTGTAGGATAAGCCGTCTTGACATCGGTAGAGGATGCTGCTTGTACCACCAGACTTTCGGGGGATGGGTGTTTAGACAAAAACTCTGGGTCTGTGGAAGATACCCTGTACTTTGTAGACAGTTTTTTATTTACTGCTGGTATTACATCTGGGGTTTCCCAGTTTGTCATGATCTTTCTCTGAAGAGCTTTATGAAAGGGCACCACAGGATCCTCTTGTGGGCCTTTGTCAAGAATATCCGTGAGGTCATCTTGTTGGAAAGATTGTGAAGGTGCAGACCACCCCATGAACTCTGTAATCCTGGCCATTAAGGCTCTGTAGGGGGTTTCAGCATGCTCCCCCGGGTCTGGCTTAGCAAACTCCACCTCAGGGGAAGTGTCTAACCCACTTGCCTCATGTAAAGAATCATGAAGATCCTTTAATCTGCGCTCTTCAGAGGAAAATTCCTCTCTAACTGGGGTTACAGGTCCCTGTAACTCAAATGTGTCTTGTTCAGACAAATCACCCTCTTCTAAAATTGAGGATATAGTTCTCAATTGTTCTGAACTCATAAAGGGAGTAAATCCCATTTCCAAGGCAGAGGGTGCCGAACTTGTCATTATTGGCCTCAAAAGCGTCAATGCCAAAGTCGAAGGCTTCGAGCGTGGCGTCGAAAACAGAGGTGGAGGCCTCGAGGACCTCGACAGAATTGGAATTCTACTCGACAATATCGAAGCCATCGACGTCGAGGGCCTGGGGATAGTCACTGGATGTGTGGTAACCGTGACTTTTCTTGGCGTCGACGCCGGTGTCGAGGCCGGTGTGGAGTCGACAGACCCGTGTGTCGAAGGTCCCCTCGACAACGGCGTCGAAGACATCGACCTCAACGTCGACGGAACCTTCGAGGAAGGTTTGGAGGTCATAGTCCTGCTCGAGGGTTCGAAACGCGCTCGAGAGGTTTCTTTCGCCGGGTACTGCGACTCGCGGCGTTTTTGACCTTCGGGTCTTTCGACCAGAGCATTGCTCTCGGCAGTCTTCGAGGGGGTCGAGGCCGCTTTCTCGAAGACGCTCATCATATTCTTTCGGAATTCCTCCCATTCAGCCCGGGAACTATGTTTCGTGGGGCAAGGGATTCTTTTTGGCGAAACAGAGGAAGAGGAAGACGGAGAAGGGGATCTTCGACATCTCCTCTTCGAGTGCTTCGATCTCGAGGAGTGATGAGACCCACTCCGAGACCTGGAGCGCGAATGGTGACGAGGAGACGAATGTCTCGACTTCGTCGACGAAGAAGAAGCTTTAAAAGTCTTACCTTTCTCCAGCTTCCCCCTACGCTCCTTCAGGGCCTTAGCTGTCATGGACATACAGTCCTCGCATTCCGAACAATGGTGTTCAGCTCCCAAGCACCACAGACAAATTCTGTGAGGATCGGTCAACGACATCTTTTTCCCACAATCTCGACATTTTTTGAAGCCGGATCGAGGAGTTGTCGGTTCCGACGAGGAAGCCATCGAGTACGGATCGAATAACTCGAGGTAAATAGGATTAATCTGACTAAGAACTGAGCAACGGTATTCCGAGGCACTGAGTAAGCGCGGAAAAACGGAACTGAGCAACGGACGCTGCGCGCGGCCTTTATAGGCAGGATGACATCGAACGTCGATACGGCGGCTGTCGAGGGACATCGACTCGGAGGACGTTGACGCGCAGTGCCCTCTAGAGAAAACATTTTCCGAGGTCAGCAGAGCTGGAAGGAGATATCTAAGATGAGGAATACGTCGGAGGACACAATCCCTTCGAATGTAAAGGCTCAAACGGAGCACCCATAAGAAACTTAAGAACAAGGTTCAAATCCCAACCGGGCACCAGGAAAGGTGACGGAGGGAACACATTAGTGAGCCCTTTCAGAAACTGTAAAATTAAAGGGATTTTAAAGTAAGAACACTCTTCAGACGAGCGCTTAAAGATGGACAGCGCCGCCAGGTAACCTTTAATGGTACCCACTTGCAAGCCCCTGTGGGCCAAAGAAAGTAAAAAGGACAGAACCAGGGGGATGTCACATGCAAAAGGATCCACATTCTGAACTCTGCACCAGTCGCAGAACTTAAGCCAACGGCAACGGTACAGAGACTTTGTTGCTGGCCT
The DNA here is from genome assembly GCF_040938575.1 of Ambystoma mexicanum. Lineage (NCBI taxonomy): Eukaryota > Metazoa > Chordata > Amphibia > Caudata > Ambystomatidae > Ambystoma > Ambystoma mexicanum. The sequence goes on from NC_090922.1 coordinate 1,506,943,176, forward strand.
TCGGGCCGAAAGCAACACCTCCATCACGTCTTCAGGGAGGTCCCAATCCTTATACCTCAACCTTTCAGAAGCCAAGCGTGAAGGTTGAGGGATCTGACCTCTGGATGGAGAACCTGACCCCCCTCCCGTGAGAGCAGATTGTCTCGGTAGGGAAGACGACATGGAGGGCAGATGGACAAGTCGAGAATGTCCGGGTACCACGTCCTCCGAGCCCACGCCGGGGCAATGAGGATCATCCGGGAACCGAACTTCCGTAACCTCCGCAGCACTTGCGGGATGACAGGGACTGGAGGAAACGCGTACAGCAGCGGGAATGACCACTCCACCACAAACGCGTCTCCTAAGGCTCCTTTTGGAGGAAATTCCTGCGAGCAAAACCTTCCGCACTTCCGGTTGACACTGGAGGCGAAGAGATCCACTTCAGGGGTCCCCCAAAGGGCGAAGATCTCCAGGAGAACCTCCTGAGCCAACTCCCACTCGTGAGAAATCGCGCTCTTCCTGCTCAGAGCGTCCGCCATCACGTTTTCGTCTCCGGCCAGATGAACTGCCGAGATCGAAACTTCTTGCTGGATGGCCCAGAACTCGAGCTGCATCGCCTCCCTGCACAGAGGAAGTGACCCTGCCCCCCCCCTTTTTGTTGAGGTAGTGCATGGCCACTATGTTGTCCGTCAGGATCAGGACACACTTTCCTCGCACAGTCGGCAGAAAAGCCTTCAGGGCTAGCCTGACGGCCCTCCGCTCCAACAGATTGATATGGAGTCTGGACTCTGACGGAGACCAACGACCGCTGACTGTCAGCCCGTTGGCATGAGCTCCCCATCCCGTGAGGGATGCATCCGTCACGATCGTCACCTCCGGCCAGGGAAGCCAAAACGGAGCCCCCTTCATCAAGTTGCCTTCGACGGCCCACCACAGAAGGTCCCGGGCGACCGAGGGCGGCACTTGAACCGGGTCCGACATCCTGCCAGAGGACTGCGACCATTGCATCTTGAGTGCCCACTGCAAAGATCTCATCCGCAGGCGAGCCTCTGGCACCAGAAGAATGCAGGATGCCATGAGGCCGAGCAACCTCAAGAACTTGAACGCTGGGAGCGTCTGGGCATGCTGAAACCTGTGCACCATCTGCTGAATGTGAAGAGCCCTCACCTGGGAAGGAAAACACCGCCCCAGGGAAGTGTCGAGCACTGCTCCGATGTACTGGAGCCGCTGTGTTGGCGTCAAATGGGACTTCTTTAAATTGAGGGAGAAGCCCAGCCTGTGAAGGGAGTGGCAGGTGACGGACAGATGATCCAGGACTTGCTCGGGAGAGCTCCCCCTGATCAACCAATCGTCCAGGTAGGGGTAGACGTGAATCCCCCCTTGCCTGAGATGCGCTGCCACCACCACCATGAGCTTGGTGAAAACCCTCGGGGCGGAGGTCAATCCGAACGGCAGGACCCGAAACTGAAAGTGCGAGTCGCCAACCGCGAACCTCAGGTACTTTTTGTGCTTGGGATGGATCGGCACATGGAAGTAAGCATCCTTGAGGTCGAGTGACACCAACCAGTCCTGAAGCTGAAGGGCCTGGAGGATTTGAGAGAGAGTAACCATCTTGAACTTGTCCTTCCTGAGGAGTTTGTTCAAACCGCGCAAGTCCATGATGGGTCTCAATCCCCGTCTTTCTTCGAAATCAAAAAATAAGGGGAATACCATCCCTTGTTCCTCTCCGCTACAGGCACAAGTTCTATGGCGCCTTTCTCCAGCAGGGCTTGAATTTCCTGCGCCAGGAGCGGATCCGGACTCTGCAAAGAGAGGTTCCCCGTTGGATTCTCGCGAGGCCTGTGCCGAAAGGGAAGACAGTAGCCGTGGGTTATGATCTCCAGAACCCACACATCTGAAGTAATGGCTTGCCACTCTACAAGATGCTGCGCCAGCATTCCCCCAACCGGCGATCCATGGGACATGGCCTCATGACTGAGTGGGAGCGGCTGCGGCGTTACCTGAGGGCAAAGAGGGAACTGCCCGAGCGGCTTTGGCACCACGGGTACCCTGTCGTCCACCTCTGGTACCCCCACGTTGGCCTCTTTGACTGCCAGCTCCTCTCGCTTTACTGAAGGACGAGTAATAGCGAAAGGAACCACCCCTCCACTGCTGTCCCCTAGGACGAAAAGGCGGAGGTTGGCGAACTGCAGCGCCCAACGACTTTGCTGCAGCTTTTGAGGTCTGCAACCTCTCAAGGCTCTCGTCAGCCTTGCTGCCAAAAAGGTGTTCACCGTCAAAGGGCATGTTGAGGAGCCGGGACTGCACATCAGGAGCAAACCCCGACTTCCGCAACCACGCAAACCTGCGTATCACGGTGCTCGCCGCCATGGACCTACTGACGCATTCAGCTAAGTCCAAACCCGACTGAAAGGACTCACACATGGCATCCTTACCATCCTGGACCATAGCAAGGAAACCATCCCATTCGTCCCCTTCAAGAACATGTTCAGCCGCTAACGCAACAAAGTTCCACAGAGTGTGTGTGAAACGAGACAAGGCACAAATGGCGTTGGCCGCCTGAAGCGCCATACCACCAGAAGAAAACACTTTCTTCGCCCAGCCATCAAAACGTTTGTCGACCCTATCAGGAGGGATGGTAGGGTACGACTCCTGCTTTGCCGGGGCCGTGGCCGCCTGCACCACCAAACTCTCCGGAGTGGGGTGCCTGGTCAAGTAGCAGGGGTCGCTACTGGCTGGACGGTATTTTCGCGACAAGGATCTGCCCACCACCGGGAGACTCTCTGGAGCAGTCCAAGCCGCCGCCACCCTTCTCTGTAAAGCCATATGGAACGGCAGTACCGGGTCAGTTGGGGGACCAACATCAAGGATGTCTATTAGATCATCCTGCACAAACTCCCCTGGGGGAGCAGACCATCCCAAGTACTCAGAAACCCTAGCCATAAGGCGCCGGTACGAGGAATCAGCATGAGAGCCAGGCTCAGGCCTTCAAAACTCCACCTCCGGAGAGGTGTCCAGTCCACTGGCATCATGCAGTGACTGCCTCAAATCGTCAAACTGACTATGGCCCGAGACAGTATCATCTGGAACCTGACTAGGAACCAGGCCATCAGAATCCTCATCCGCCTCTGAAATATATTCCAGGTGGCGAAAAGAAGGCATCCGAGAGTGCTTGCTCTTAACCAGAGCCTTCCTAGGGGGTTCCCCCGTGCCACGGGGTACCTCCGACACGAAAGGCGTCGAGCGAATCGGCGCCGGGAGAACAGGGATCGGCGTCGACGTCAGATGCAACGCCGCCAGCATCGGCGGCGTCGACACAGCTCTCGAAGCCGGAGCCCCGAGCGTGTCCTTCGACGACCTGAGTGTCGACGGGTTCGACGACTTCCTCTGAGCCGGGGCCTCGAGAAAGCCTGTCGACGCCCTCGACGCCTCAGACGTCAATGTCTTCCTCGAAGACCTCACAGGTGCACACGGTCTCGAACGCGTCGAGGACCGGGACCTGGAGCGGGTACGTCGAGCACGAGTCTCCTTGTCCGAACGGGACCTCTCCTGTGACTCGTGCCGACCACTCTTGCGAGCGGTGTCTCTCGACCTCTCATGACCGACCCCACTCGGGGGCGCGGACGGCTTAGTACCCTGCGACTCAAGATTCGCCAGCATTTTCTTCCTGAAGGAAGCCCATTCCTCCGGCGTCGCACGGCTGGTGGGGTAAGCGACGTGCCGTGCAGAGTCCTCCGAAGAGGACCTGGAAGACGACCGGTGTCGGCGCTTCCGAGAATGCCTCGAAGAGGCTGAGGAGTGGCGAGACCGACCCCTAGAAGGAGACCCACGAGACTTCCGACGATGACGCGGAGAGTCACCCCTCGAATCATCCGTCGAAAACCCCGCAGACCTCGACTTCCGGGGCTTGGACACCCGACCTACCGACAACTTACGTTCTCGTAAGGCTTTGGACGTGAGGGACTGGCAGTCGATACAGTCATCTGTGTCGTGGGCCTCCCCGAGGCACCAGAGGCAGGCGTCGTGCGAGTCCGTCACCGACATCTTGGACCCACACTCCCCGCACTTCTTGAAGCCCGGACGCGGGGTCGAAGACGAAGTAGAAGACATCTTCCCACGAAGGATTTTCACAAAAACGAACAGGTTCGAAGAACCGAGAAGAACAGAACTCCAAAGAGTTGAGGCGTTAACCGAGAATCACGAAGCAACACGTTCGCGGAAAAAACAGAACTGAGGCTACGCGCGTCGTGCGTCCTACTTATCACATCGGATGACGTCGGAGGAGGTCCTCGACGACGGCGCATCGACGCAGGATGCAGAAAAAAGTTTCCAAAGCAGCACAGCTGTGGTGATTACATGTCATAGATTTGGAATACGTCGGAGGACCCAATCCCCTCGAAATAAAGATTAAGTGTCTTACATCACACAGTTTAGATCCTTAGTATTAGAGAGCAATTGGCCAGAGGTGAAACAATCATCTTTGTTTTATAGAGGCTTGAGAGAAGAGTTAAAAGATGCCTTATCCACAATTGTGAATAGACCCACTTCCTGTGAAGATTTAATTGATCTAGTCATACAAATGGATTATAGATTAGGAGAACGCAAGGCTGAGCGTAAAAGAGGTGTTGAGCAACCCAGAGTTTTCCCTAGAGTCGATAAGGGAAGATTGAGAACAGGGAATGCAAAGAGAGTAAATAAAATGAGAGGTCCTTTAACTAAGGATGAGAATGATGGGCGTAGGCAGAATGATTTATGTTTATATTGTGGTAGATCAGGATATTTTGTTGGAAATTGCCCTTGGTGTCCAAAAAACTCTTCATCTACTAACAGTTCCAGAAATCAACAAGTGGCTAATACTATTCAAGCTGCAGCGCCACATATTACAATGATTGTATCCTTGTATATTAAAGAGGAATTCAAGGGAAGTGGTCCATTAGCAATAGATTCTGGAGCCACAGGTAACTTCATGGATTGGAATGTGGTAAAAGATATGAATGTGCCTTACATAGTAAAAAATATACCAGAGCAAGTGAGAGCGGTGGATGGGTCTCAACTTACATCAGGTTTAATTGCACATGAAACAATTCCATTGGGGATGGAAATTGGAGGACACTGGGAGGAAATAGTGTTTGAATTAATAGACACTCCACAGTTGAAGATAATATTAGGGATGCATTGGTTGACTTATCATAACCCTCAGATTGATTGGGGAACAAGAGTAGTAAAATTGGATTCTTCTTTTTGTATTACTAATTGTTTTAAGGAAAAAGTTCAGGAAGATATTTCTGGTAGTTGTTCAGAAGTTGTGGAAGGTTTGGTAACATTGGGTACCATAGTACATTCTATTGGGGCTGTAATTGGATAATTACCAAAGTGTTATCAAGATTGTAATGATGTGTTTAGTGAAAAGGAAGCTAACGAATTACCTCCTCATCGAGAATACAATTGTAAAATTGATTTAGAACCAGATGCCCACATTCCTTGCAGTCGCATCTATGCCCTGACTGAGAAAGAGAATCAACATTTGAAAGATTACATTCAAGAAAATCTGGCTAAGGGGTTCATCAGGCACTCTCAGTCGCCAGCAGCTTCTCCACTATTTTGTGTTCCAAAAAAGGAAGGTACTTTACGGACATGTATAGATTATAGGGCATTGAATAAAATTACAGTTAAAAATAGATATCCTCTGCCCTTAATCTCAGTGATGTTGGACCAGATTCAAGGAGCTTCAGTGTTTACCAAATTAGATCTTCGTGGTGCATATCATTTGGTGTGGGTACGTCAAGGTGATGAATGGAAAACAGCATTTAGAACAAAATTTGGTCATTTCGAATATCAAGTAATGCCATTTGGACTGTGCAACACCCCGGCGGCTTTTCAATTTTTTATAAATGAAGTTTTGAGAGATTTTATTGACATTTTTGTAGTAGCATACATTGATGACAGTCTCATTTAATCTACTGCAACATGAAGAACATGTTAAGAAAGTTCTACAGCGACTAAGGGAAAATAAATTATTTGCTAAGCTAGAAAAGAGCCAATTCTATACCCAAGAAGTGGAATTTTTGTGTTTTATTATTTCACCCAAAGGTTTGGAAATGGACATGAAGAAAATTAAAGCAGTAGAACAGTGGCCCATTCCAACTTGTGTAAAAGATATTCAAAGATTTCTGGGTTTCGTGAATTTTTACAGGAGATTCATAAAAGATTTCTCTCAAACTGTTTCTCCCAATACCAAATTATTGATGAAAGCAATGAAATTTGAGTGGAAGGATGAAGCGGATCAGGCCTTTAAAAAAATTGAAGAACTGTTTTACATCAGGACCAATCATATTACATCCCGATCCTTTCCAACCATTTTTTGTTGAAGCAGATGCTTCCAATACTGCAATTGGAGCAGTACTTTCTCAAAGGCATCCAGAAACTGGGCAACTGCATCCTGTGTCCTTATCTATCCAAGAAGTTGCTTCCTGCGGAGATGAACTACATGATTACTGATAGAGAATTCCTTGCAATAAAGAAGGCATTTCAAGAATGGAGGCATTATCTGTTAGGAGCAAGATTCACAATAACAGTTTTAACTGATCATATGAATCTTCTGTTTTTGAAATCTGCTCGAACATTATCACCAAGACAACTTAGATGGTCACTTTTCTTTTCAGAATATGATTTTGTGATAACATTCAAGCCAGGGCGGTTAAACGGTAAAGCGGACGCTTTATCTCAACAAAGTTCTTCCAAAGAGTTAGAAAATCAGTTATTACCTGAGCCAGTGATTGCAGAAGATAGATTTATTCTAAGTACTACGAAAGAAGAGAATCTGCTTCTTGAAAAAATTTGAAGGGAATTACCGGAAAAGGCGATTCAATCTTGGCTTGCGGAGGATTCTGGAAGACATTTAATTGATGGATTTCCATGTGTCCATTCTAAAATTTACCTTCCAAGTAAAGAACTGCAAAAGGAAATTATGCAAGAATGTCATGAATCAGAGTTGGTGGGTCATCCTGGAATTCGTAAGACAATTGAATTGGTGGAAAGAGATGAAAAAAGATATTGAAGACTATGTGAAAACTTGTGAAGTCTGTGCTCGAGTGAAATCAGGAGGAGGGAAAACATCTGGATTATTTAACCCGTTACCAGTACTCCCTAGTCCATGGTTTACGATCTCTATGGATTATATTGTAGATCTTCCTAAAGATCAAGGTTACACTACAGTATTAGTAGTTGTGGATTTACTGACAAAAGCTGGGCATTTCATTCCCATGAAAGGAGGGGCCACTGCAAGGAATCTGGCAAAGAGTTTTTTGCAAGAAGTGGTGCGACTCCATGGATTACCAACACAAATTATATCAGATCGAGGGTCTCAATTCATTTCCAAGTTTTGGCGAGCTTTCTGTAAGGAGTTGGGGATTGAGATAAAGCTTTCTTAAGGTTATCATCCACAAACCAATGGCCAAACAGAACGAGTAAATCAGGAGTTAGAAAAATATATCAGAACTTTTTGGCAGGAGAAAGGGAGCTGGTTGGATCTTCTTTGGTTGGCAGAGTTTAGTTATAACAATTCTGTCAAAGATTCTAATTATTCTCCTTTTTTCAGTAATTACGGTTTTCATCCACGATTTTTGAAAGAAGTGTTACCATCTGAGTATTCCAATCCAGAGGTTGAGCATCGTTTTACTAGTATTAGGGATGGTTTAGAAAAAGTAAAGAAAACTTTGGAGAAAAGTAAATTAAGGTTTAAGGCCTTTGCTGATAGAAAACGTCAAAATGCACCACATTATCAGGTGGGTCAAAAAGTTTGGTTGTCCACAAAAAATCTACGTTTAAAGGGAAGAACTAAATTTAGTCTGAAATGTATTGGTCCATTTGAAATTGAAAGATAATAAATCTAGTGGCAATCAGGCTGAAATTACCCCCCAGTATCAAAAGTCATCCTACATTTCATGTCAGTTTAGTTAAAACTGGTGTGTTAGGAACTTGATTGGGAAAACCACCACCAACAGTTTTTACAGAGGAGAATGAAGAAGAGTTTGAAGTTAAGAAAATGTTAGATTCCAGTTTTGTTAGAGGTACTTTGCAGTTTCTTATTGATTGGAGGGGATATGGGCATGAAGAGAGATCTTGGGAGGATCAGACTGATGTACATGCCCCTCTATTAATTAGACAGTTTCATAGAAAGTTCCCTGCTAAGCCAGGCCCTGGGACAGGGCTTTGAAGAGGGGGTACTGTCAGGGCTGGCTGGAGTAGTAATCAGGAAGAGTATGTACATAGAATTAACATTGTGGTTGCCCAAGTCAAGATGGAGAGAAAGAAATGTAATCTGATTGGTTTAAGGAACAATAGTATGTTTGGTTTGTCTGATTGGTGGATAGGATAATGGGTTGGATTCTTGGGAGGTGGGAAAGATTCTAAACTGCCTTTCATACAAAGTAATTCAGTGGCTGGTTGTTTGTGGGCAGTATGACCCAGAGACCAGTGATTGGTTATTAGCAGAAAGACATTTCAGAAACAAAACTGAAAATTATTTTTTCTTTACCGAGGATTCGCAGCCTGACGACGGGGAATATACATGAGCATGTGAATCCATGCCAGACACCATGCTGGAGAATTTTTACTTACCTTCAAGAAGTGCCTCGGCTCCAGTAGACTGCTCAATTAACATTGGCTGTCTTGGCTCCCTGAAGACTCTTCTAACCTCTGACTGTCTTTTGATCTGTCCCTCCAAAAAGTCATACATACCTTACTTCTATAGCTGGGAATGGGTTAATCTACATTGCAGTGGGGGATTCAAAAATGCTGACCTGTTTGAGAAACCTGCTAACCATTGTTTCCTTCCCTAACCTTTTCCTTTGACACAATACTCAGTATTGCTCTACATGTACCAGTGATATATCAATGTCCACAGTGTCCTAGTTATTGAAGTCACCTCAGGGTGTAGGACGTGTCTGTGTGCCATCCCAAACGGGTATCTGATTTACTGAAACTCAGAGTGTGTATTTTGAAGTATTTTTAAGTGTTACATATTTGCTCCCTTCTAAAGAAGGCTTATTCAAACTGACTTTAAATTAATAAATCATTATTTAATCAAGAAACCTTGAGTGTAAGTGTTATTTGGATACGTGTCACTGTGAAACTCTAAGCTGCAACCCTACAGCTCACATTGACCCCTCTTGAGATAAGCCTGGCTGCTCAGTCCCTCTACCAACTTTTGTAGTACAGACTTATACCAAAGGTTGGGTTACCTATTGCCAAGAGGACAAGGCTGGTGCAGAAATGGGCCTTCAGCCAACGGATTTCTTTTTGATTAAAAAGTATCTGGAATAGACTCCGGAGCTTCAGAGGAACCAGCCCTATCGCCCCTTTTCGCAGCATGGCCCGTACCTACTCCGCGAGTTGAGGGATCCGCGAACACCTGTGCTGAAATTCCAGAGTGTCCATGGGCGAGAGTGTCTAGCACCCATCTGTCAGTGGTGATCTTCTCTCACTCGCTGACAAATCCTGTGAGCCGGCCTCCCACCGAGATGCACGGATGGGTGCCCGACATCCTGGCCGGTTCTGGCCTGCTTCATTGCTGGCGTCCTGCCTTGAGGGCAACGTCGGCACTGACCACCTCCACCATAGGCCTGGGAATGGTCTCTGTAGGCCTCCTGGCTCTTGGACCTGGAAGGCTGGCGGTACTAAGAGAAACCTTTCGCAGATCTGATTGACTTCCCTCTGGAGGAACAACAGGAAAAGCAGTGTTGCCGGAGCGTGCCTTGGGTACGGGGTAACTACGTATCCGCCTTGATGGCCTGAAGGGACTAGTCGACGACCATCCCAAAAAGGTTATCTCAGTCGAACGTCATGTCTAGTACAATCGCCTGGACGTCCTGGCAGAAATGTGTGGCCTTCAGCCAGCCTTGACGTCGAAGGCAGACACCATTCCCCATCTGCCGAAACCGTGTGTCGGCGATGTCCAGCACCACCGTGATGGCAAGGTCCGAAGCCACCTCTCCTCCTGGAAAAGTGTGATCTCCAGAATCGGTCCCAGCTTGTACTACAGCTCCCTGTCGTACCTGGCCAGGATCGCCAGTGCGTTGGCCGCCTTGATGATGGATGCTGCGGTGCAAATAACCTTCCTTCCCATGGCATCCAACTTCTTCCCCTCGCTGTCCAGCAGGACTGAGGACAACGAGGAAGGGTTCGCCGAACATTTCCTCGCGGTCGCCAAAACCACTGAGTCCGGCAAATGTTTGTGACCTTTGGCACCTCGGTGCGGACTCCAGCATCCGGTGCTTCTTCTCCAGCCTATCCCGTTTGGGCGGTGCTGTGCAAGGGTTCTTCAAGAGGGCCAGGCCCTCCTCCCACACGTCGTCCAGAAGGGGTACTGCCATGATGCCCTTTGGCCTTGCACTTCTGGTAACGGAAACCCTCCTTCTTGATATCCTTGGGCGTAAGCTGGAAAAGGCTTTGTCGACCATGGAATGGAAGGACCCCACCCCATCCGGTGGGGACGCCCTCCGCTGCGAAGACTCGCCTGCCGTGGCGATATTGTCATCTTCGTCAGTTGTCGCTATGGCCGATCCGTCCCATGTCCGGCGCAACTGGGGCAAAGGGTGCCCCACGCGGATGTGGAGGCTGAAACGGGGGCATCGGATGACGCTTCCTCTTCTTTGCCAGAGGCTGATCGGGGGCCCGGGGAGTTGAAGGAAGTGGGGATTGTGGCGTCCTCTTCTGGATCTCGGACACCAAAGTGTGAAGGGGCGACAGAATGTCCAGAGATACATCTCTCGGTTGAGCTGAGGGCTACCTTTACGGGGTCAGCGCCTTGTGCCTTTATGAGAACAGCCACCACCAGTTCTATCGTCAACGTTGAACTCTCTTGATCTGACTGGGCCTTTCACAGCTGCACGGCTGTCTTCTCTGACCCTGGCTTCTCAGGCCTCTCCAGTCGCTTACCCGGGTTGGACGACTTTCTCTTGGAGGAAGAGCTAGATCATTGGCTGACGCACCCTGCCCAATGCGGGACCCGCTTGCGCAGTGATCCCGGTGGAACTGGACTTGCAGTGCTTGGCCTTGTCTTGGGCCCCCACCTCCCCCTGCTCAAAGCACGGTCTGGTGGTCTTGGTGTTCAGCCACAATGCCAGTCTACTGTGTCGATCCTTTGTTTTCATCTTGGAGAAGCTGTGGCAGATCTTGCATTCTCCTTAGAGGCATTGTAGCTGCTTGTCCTCCACAAACACCTTCCTTCCTTCTTCTCCATCATCATGGCCGGAGGTGCGGCATAGGGCTGATGGCCTTCTGGAAACTTCAACAAAACATTGACGATCCACACCCTGAGGGGTGATGAAATTCACAGACAAGCGGATCCTCGCTGTCGGCAGATGGAGAGAAGAGCACACATGGTCTTTTGGAAAAGAAACTTTTTCCACCGAAAAACGAAATAATTTCAAAGTAGCTCACAGAGCAAATCTCAAGGACTCCCAATACTGAAACGTGCGGTAAAAATCTGAAGATGGTTGCCAGAGGAGTGGCTCAGAGAGAGGACTGTCATTGGCTGGGGTCAGTATGACCCAGAGTACAGTGATTGGTTTAGAGGAGAAATACAGTTTGCAAGTGAAAGTGAAACTGTTTTTTCTTTTAACGAGGATTACCAGCCAGACAGTGAATATTCATGAGCATGTCAATCCATGCCAGACCCCATGCTGCCGAATATTGAATTAGGATAAGAGAAAATCCCAAGAATCACCTCCTCACTCCACTATTTTGCTTGAATGTCAAAAAAACACCCAAATACATATTCTCACTATCCGGCAAAGGAGCCTAAAGGTTACAGAGCTTGCGGTTCCTATGGATGCACAGCAGCTGCTCAATGAGAATTCTCCAAGAGGCCAAAATACCTGTAACGTTATTGAGCTCCAGTGCAGGGTTCATTTGGGCATGATTACTCCCAGTGGGACAGAGGCAAGAATGATTGCATAAGCTTGGTTCCCACCAACCACCCCACCCCCGTAAGATCAAATGCAAAAAATGCCAAGATAGCATGATAACCTATCATGTAAGAATGCAAAGTGCTCAGCCTTACCTCGGTCAGCGCATTCTCTGCACACCTGGTACAGAGCCAGTCTGCTGTTGCCTGCTCAGGGGGGACTCCATAACAACCTGTCAGAAGAGAACGAGACAAAGGTCAGACAGAGCAAGAGCAACAACACAGAGAGATGTAATTGATAGATGACAACATTCTCTAACTTTCTTTAATGTGCTTGATCAAAGACCACAACTCTCTAGTCACAAAACAAGTGCTCCTTCAAAGACAAATCTCTACAGTTCAGATGGAGAAAGCCCCTAATCCCACTGCAAGAAGCATCGCCTTAAAGTGAACCTTACTATCTCATTAAAAGACCCCGCAACCCTCCCACTATCCGAGGCATCCCTCAAGCAAGCCTCCTTCCTTATAAATAGGGAGGCTTTTCTACAGCCTTCTGGGGAAGGGTGAAATGAGACCTATACTTCATGAAATAGCAGAACCATTGCAGTAATCAATTGAACCCATGATGGAGACGGTCACAATTTGTGATCTAGGTTCGGCCGGAAGAAAGGGGTGAACCTTCATGAGCACTTTGTGATTAACGAAACCTGACTGACAAGACTGTTGAGATTTGGGCTGCTATGGATCTTGAGGACATGATTATAATTCCTAAGCTCTTAACTATTGGAGAAGGTTTGGGGGCAGGGACCAAAGAGGTGGGCCAATATTCGGAGGTCCAAGACTGTCTTGTACATCAAATTAGTCTTAATACTCCGCAGTGACCACTGGATGTCGGACCTGTGCACAGCATGCGATTCTAAGCAGATTAACAAGCATCAGAAATATATATATATATATACACATATATATACACATATATACATATACTGCATTGAAAGGTTTTTTTAAAGCCTTTCAATGGGAGCTCCAGCATATTTGCTGACTGATTTTGTGATCCTGATCTATTTTTAGTGAATGAGATATTTTTCATCTTCCCTCACCAAAACCTCTCCTCTGGTTTTGGGGGCACTCATTAATCTTTAAGTCTTGAAAAATGTGTAAATTGTAGGTACCAAAACAACAGCACCCTGTTTGTGTAAGTAATATTCTGATTCTAAGTCAGGAATGGAGGCGAGCATTATGCTTCTCTTTCTTTTAACATTAAACATTGATAACACAGGAGCAAGATTTTAGCAACTGAACAGTTCCAATAAAAATAAAACTTGCTTAGATGCTGAAATCCTTGATCAAAAGGTCAAATCAACCAAAAGAGATGTAACGTGGAGTTTTCTGAACTCTGTTTCCCAGAAGATCTTAGTAGTCTGAAATCTGACCACAAAAACATGTAACCCAAAACCAACCAATCCATATGAGCATGGTTTCCTTATAAGTCTGCAGCTCTTCCTCTACCTTCCTCTTCTTTCTTTGCTCCTCACAGCAAGATAAGTTAATTTTGATTCCACCAATTCTTACTAGCGTTTCATTTATTGCCTGCTCTGTGTGTGCATTTTGGCGGATAAGGCCAATTATAAAAAAAAGAAACCAAACTAGCCTTACCATGCGTGTAGCACGTTTGTAACCCCAGCAGGTTCTCACGCACTGGCTCGCTCTTCATCAGTAGGCCCCGCTGACCTTACCTCAGAGCCCATAGCCCCCAGCGGGCTCAGCGGGTCTTTCGCTTACCTTCGGGCTTACTCACAGCAGCTTCCCAGCGGTCTGCTTTTAAGCGGCATCACAAAGCTCAGTGTACTCCCGCGGCTGCCGGTAACAACCAAGCAGGCCGCAACCTCACTCCCAGCAGGGGGAGCTTTCACATCTGAGAGCGGGTTATGTTTTCTCTTCCAGGCACTCAGTGACGCATCTCCTCTTTCTAGAAGGCGAAGAAGCATTCGCTGAGCGTCGGAGGAGCTCCAACAGCGTTCTCTCCCCCACTTTCAGAGAATTTAAAAAAGGGGTGAAAACACATAGAACAGAGATTTTTTTTGAATGCACAGCACAAACAGGACTCTGAGGAATTGCCAAAAAAAAAAAAAACGAAAGGGTAAAACGAATATAGAGAAGGCAGTCAAAAAACTAAAATGGAATAAATAAAATACCCAAAGGGAAAAGAACAGACATCAAGAGAATACCCACACGCCCTCTGCATCCTCCTGTGACATCATGGCACAATATGACCCTCAAGCCGACCACGAACGTTCATAGGAGGAGGAGGAGGCCTGCTCAGTGCAGGATTTGGCCCTGGCGGCCAGCTTTAAAATAGTCTGTTAGGCAAGATTGAATGCAGTACCCTTTGGGTGAACTACAACAACCCTGACCTCCTGGCAATAGGAACCCAACCTTTGGTATAAGCTTGTACTACACAGGTTGGTAGCGTGTTGAGCAGCCAGGCTGATCTCAAGCTGGGTCAAAGCTGTAGGGGAGTTGCATAGAGATTCACAGTGACAAGCATTTAATTAAACACAAGGTTTCTTGAATAAACAATTATTAATTTATCAGTCAGTTAGGATAAGCCTTTTTCAGAAGGGAGCAATATAAAAGCAACACACAAATACACTCCAAAACTACACACTCTGAGTTTCTAAATCAGTAAATTTCCCTTTTGGGATGGCCCACCGTCACAACCTACACCCTCAGGTGACTTCAATAGCTAGGGTGCTGGGGACATTAATATCTTATTATTGCATTTAGAACATTCTTAGGAGTTGGTCAAAGGAAAAGGTTATTAGAAAAAAGAACTGGTAACGTTCTTTCGATGGGATGTTCCTCCCACATCTATGACAGGTAATGTCCACAGCTGTGCTGCTTGGGAAACATTTTGGCAGAGGGCGTCCTGCGTCCATGGCATTGAACCGTTGTGCGTCGAGGGTCGACGTCACCGGATGTTATATATAGGACGGACGGCGCCCGTAGCCTCAGTTACAGTTTTTTCCCAGAACGTGTGGCACCAATCTCCTGCCAGTATGACTGCAGAAAGCCTTGCAGAGAAGTAAGCTGCAATCGCACAGGAAATTCAGTAGAGGGGCAGGCTGGGAGGACGATGTGGAGTACATCGGAGGAACATCCCATCCAGGGGAGTTGCCAGGACTGGAAAAGACCCGGGGCTAAGCTGATGTCGGAACTGTTGGGACTGGGGGCTAGCTAGTCTTTTGGCTGTAGCTCCTGAGATTCTATCCGGGGCTACAACCAAAAGATCAGGGGCTATAGCCCCCTAAACCCCCCCCTAGCAACGTCCCTGATCCCATCGAAAGAACGTTACCAGATATGGTAAGTAACTTGTTCTTCGAGGGGATTGTGTCCTCCGACATATTCCACATCTATGACAGACTCCCAAAGCAGTACCAACATATTGAGGTGGGAAAAGAATTTACAATTTTAGAATTTTAGAATGCCCAATCAAATGGCTGAATAGAGGACTGCCTTACCAAAGGCTAAATCCTGCCCATGGATGGAGTCCAAGGAATACGGTCTCACAAAATTATGGACAGAGGCCCATGTGGCTGCTTCGCAAATATTGCGAATAGGAAAGCCCCTCTGAAGAGCCGTGGAGGCAGCCACACCGCTAGTAGAGTGAGCCCGTAAGCCTGCTGGAGGGTGGTAGGGGGAATTCTCTCTCTTTAGGCTGAATTTCCTAACCTAGTGAGTCCCCCAGCAGCTTTGCTGGATTTCTGGAGTTTGTTTTTTTCCTCCTGCCAAGAGTGAGACTCTTTTCCTCCCACTCTTGGACATGATTAATGGTATTCCTTTGACTGGTAATGTGTTTTATGGGCTATGGGGCCCTTTACTCCATAGGGTCTCATGTGTTTTTCCTATGTGTGTTACACAGCACCCTCCGTGCAGTAACACAGGGGTGTCATAGTGACGCCCCACCATAGACTCCATACCCTGGCACTGACTACTGTCTCCCAGGGCATGTAAAGTCACCATTGGCTTTGCTAGTCCCAAATTATTAACAGAAACCAGTACAAACCATCATATTGTGGACGTACTGGTCGGGTAATTCGATTGCCCCGGGGTCTGTTAGTCGAGGGGGCACGTCTCCGTCCCCCCTGTTTGAGTTTTGGCTGGTGGCAGTGGAAACTACTTTTTATATTCGACCGCGAATATTTTCCTATGGGATTTTCCCATTGTTCGAGGCTACCAACTTTAATTATTTAATTCTCATAGCCTCGAACATACCGCCGGTTTATTTAATTAATATTAATTCTCCGGTTGGTATTTTTTGCCAAGACTCGATTCTAAAATGGCGTTTGTGTTCTCTTCTGTGACTCCAACCCAAGTCGAGCCCTTTGTTCCACTTTTTTGGCGGGCTTCTCCACAGAAGCCTCCAAAAGTGATGCCACCCTGTCTGGGTATCACAGGGGGTTTGGGAGGGGGTTTAGGCACCCTGGACCGAGTTACCTTGGTAACTCAGGTCGCACTCTTGTGTGATTGGCCCAAGTGGTGAGCCGGCCGGCTCACCACTTAGCATGTTTGAGTGACAGCTGGGCTGAGTGAATGGGGGTTTTCTGCCTAAAAGCAGGGCTTTGGGGACTGGAACTTCAGAAGTCGCCACAGGACCTGAGAATCCGACGAGGGAGAAGCTGAGCCGACCTACCACGACGACACCACCGGTGGAGCCCTGCAGAACCGACTCACCACTTCCCAACGACAGAGAAGATCTCCCGGCTGGAGAGGCTTCTTCCCCTGACTGGTGGGCACAACCAGTTTAGCTTTCTTTCTTCGCACCCCAGCCCGGTTTGTGGTCGAACTGCCTGTGCCAAGCACCCCGGCGGCCGGATAGCCACTTACCACTGAACCGCGAATCACCGGACCGCTCCTTGTACCTGAGAAACTCTGCGGCTGGTTTCTTCCCTGGCAGTGCAACGACGACGAGACCCTCTCTTCCCCCGGACGAAGCACCGACTTGCACCCGCTGCCAGGAACAACTGCCCCCGCTGGAGTGTTCTCACCACTTTAAGGTACCGTGTCCGCCAGGCCTCCCTTTCTAAAGATTGCAACAAGGTAATAATAACTCCTTAACCTTCTGGACCGGGCTGGCCGCCTTGACCCTCTAACTGGTCCCTTTCTCTGATCCAACTCCTTTTTGAACCATTACAAGACTTTTGTGCACTGCAACCGTGTGACCATGGACACATTTCGTTTTGATCCTCTTAAAGCGGATCCGGCCTACTGACTCTGAATTCACGGTTTTACTTTGTCTTCCTCTCTTGTTATGTTCTTGTAAAAGTGTTGGGATCTGTTTCAATTTGTTCTCTGCTTTTCTCTCCCTTTTTAAAACAAACTATTAGAGTGCCATATACGTTAAGCGCCCACCGCTGTCTGAAAATAAGTGGGGCTTTACCTAAGACTTGTCTAATATTCTTTTAAGGGAGTGTATATCTTTTAGTGACCGTGTTTTTGAATTGCTTACTATTAGTGCCTGTGTGTTTTTCTAGATGTGGTTTTAAATAAATAATTATATCTCTTTTACACCAAGCCCTGGTCAGTGTTTACTTGTTCTATTGTGTGCTCTTGACCTATTGCGAATACTCTGTATACTGCCTAACTCTTCTTGAGGGAAGTCTGACTGCTCAGCCACAGCTACAAAGCGAATCTGTGTGGTACAGACTGCTACCAAGTGGGTTTACTGCCAAACACCTGTAGTCCTAAATCTTTTGCAGTGGTCCCAGAGGGAACTGCACAGGTTTCTGCCTAACAGAGGGTCCTTTTGGACATGGTCTGCTTGGAAACAGCCAGACCCAAGCGTCTTCCAGCATAACCAACAAAAAGCTGATCGTCCACTCTGACCCAGGACATCCGTGAGAGATAGAAACTCAAAGCTCTCCTAGGATCCAACCTATGGAGCCTCTCCTCTTCCTTACCAGGATGTGGAGGAGGATAAAACGCCAGAAGAATCACCTTCTGGCCCAAATGGAATTCCGACACAACCTTCGGATGAAAAGAAGGCTGCACCAGCAGGACAACCCTGTCCTTATGGAAAACAGTAAAGGGTGGCTTGGCGGAAAGTGCCTGCAACTCACTCACTCTGCATGCGGAAGTAACCGCAACTAAAAACAAAGTTTTAAAGGACACCATTCGCAACGGACAAGAATGTAAGGGCTCAAGCGGAGCTCCCAAGAGGAACTTTTAAACCAAATTCAAATCCCATCCCGGCAGCTGGAAAGGCGAGGGTGGAAACACATTAGTTAGCCCTTTTAGAAACTGGGAAATCAAAAGGAATCTTAAAATAAGAACATTCCTCAGACGAGCGCTTAAATATGGACAGCGCCGCCAGGTAACCCTTAATGCTACCCACTTGCAGGCCCTTGTGGGCTAAAGAAAGCAAAAAAGACACAACCAAAGGAATGGAACATTGGAAAGGATCCACATTCTTTACCCTGCACCAGTCACAGAACATTCTCCAACGGCAATGTTACAGGGATTTGGTTGCGGCCTTCTGGCCGAAAGCAACACCTTCATCACGTCTTCAGGGAGGTCCCAATCCTTATACCTCAACCTTTCAGATACCAAGCATGAAGGCTGAGAGACTTCACCTCTGGATGGAGAACCCGACCCCCCTCCTGTGAGAGCAGATCGTCTCGGTAGGGAAGACAGCGTGGGGGGCAGATGGACATGTCCAGAAGGTCCGGGAACCATGCTCTCCTGGCCCATGCCGGAGCAATGAGAATCATTTGGGAACCGAACCTCCCTAATCTCCGGAACACTTGACGGTGACTGGAGGAAACGCTTACAGCAGTGGGAAGGACCACTCCACTACGAACGCGTCCCCTAAGGCTCCTCTTGTGGGAAATTCCTGCAAGCAGAATCTCTTGCACTTCCAGTTGACACTGGTGGCGAAGAGATCCACTTGTGGGGTTCCCCAAAGGGCGAAGATCTCCAAAAGAACTTCCTGAGCCAGCTCCCTCTCACGACAGACCGTGTTCTGCCTGCTCAGAGCGTCCGCCGCCGTGTTTTCGTCTCCAGCCAGATGAACTGCTGAGATCGAAATGTCCTGCTGGATGGCCCAGAACCAGAGCTGCATCGCCTCCTTGCACAACGGGAGTGACCCTGGCCCCACTTTTTTGTTGAGGTAGTGCATGGCAACTGTATTGTCCGTCATAATCAGGACATTCGTCCGCCCCACAGAGAGCAGAAAAGCCTTCAGGGCTAGCCTGACGGTCCTCAGCTCTAACAGATTGATGTGGAGTCTGGACTCCGACGGAGACCAACGTCCGCTGGCTGTCAACTCGTTAGCATGAGCAGCCCAACCTGTCAGGGATGCGTCCGTCACGATCGTCACCTCCGGCCATGGTTGCCAAAATGGTGCTCCCTTCATCAGATTGCCTTCGTCGGCCCACCATAGAAGATCCTGGGCGACCGAGGTCAGAATCTGAACGGGATCCAACATCCTGCCGGAGAACTGCAACCACTGCATCTTGAGAGCCCACTGCAGGGATCTCATCTGCAGCCTGGCCTCTGGCACCAGGAAAATGCGGGATGCCATGAGGCCGAGCAACCTCAAGAATTCAAACGCTGGGAGACTCTTGGCACGCTGAAATTTGTCCACCATCTGCAGAATGTGATGAGCCCTCACCTGGGGAGGCGAACACTACCCCAGGGATGTGTCGAGCACTGCTCCGATGTATTGGAGCAGCTGGGTAGGTGTCAAATGTGACTTCTTTAAATTGAGGGAGAAGCCCAGCTTGTGAAGGGTGTGGCAGGTGACGGACAGATGATCCAGGGCTTGCTCAGGAGAGCGCCCTGATCAACCAATCGTCCAGGTAGGGGTAGAGTTGAACCCCCCCCCCCTTTCCTGAGATACGCTGCCACCATCATCATCAGCTTGGCGAAGACCCTCGGGCGGAGGTCAATCCGAACGGCAGGACCCGAAACTGAAAATGCGAGTCGCCAACCGCGAACCTCAGGTACTTCCTGTGCTTGGGATGAATCGGCACATGAATGTAAGCATCCTTGAGATCTAGAGACACCAACCAATCCTGAAATAGGAGGGCCTGGAGGACTTGAGAAAGAGTTACCATCTTGAACTTGTCCTTCCTGAGGAGCTTGTTCAACCAACTCAAGTCCATGATGGGTCTCAATTCCCCGTCTTTTTTCGGGATCAAAAAATAAGGGGAATACCATCCCTTGTTCCTCTCCGCTACAGGCACCAGTTCTAGGGCGCCTTTCTCCAGCAGGGATAGGATTTCCTGCGCATGGAGCGGATCCGTACGCTTCAAAGAGAGCTTCCCCGTGGATTGCCCTGAGGCCTCTGCCGGAAGGGAAGACAGTAGCCATGGGCTACAATCTCCAGAACCCACACATCCGAATCTCCAAGATGCTGCACAAGTCTGCCCCCAACCGGCAAACCATGGGACATGGCCTCATGACTAAGCGGACGCGGCTGTGCCAGTGCCTGAGGGCAAAGAGGCAACAGCCCGAGCGGCTTTGGCACCCGAGTACCTTGCTTTCCACCCGAGGTACTCCTACAGTGGCCCCTTTGACTGGCAGCTCCTCTTGATCTACCAAAGGAAGAGTAATACCGAAAGGAACCTCCCCTCAATTGCTGTCCACTAGCACAAAAAGGTGGAGGTTGACGTACTGCAGCGCTCAAAGACTTTGCTGCAGCTTTGGATGTCTGCAACCTCTCAAGGCTCTCGTCAGCCTTGCTGCCAAACAGATGAACACCATTAAAGGGCATGTTCAGGAGCAAACCCCGACTTCCGCAAGTACACAAACCTGCGTATCACGGTGTTAGTAGCCATGGACCGGCTGACACAGTCTGCCGTGTCCAAACCCGACTGAAGGGATTTGCACATGGCATCCTTGCCGCCTAGCACGAGGGCTAGAAAACCATCCCTTTCTTCCCCTTCGGGAATATGCTCAACCGCCAAAGACGCACAGTTCCACAGAGTGTGTGTAAATCTCGCTAAGGCACAAGTGGAGTTGACCGACTCCCCCCCCCCGCCGAAAATACCTTTTTCGCCCAACCATCAAAGCGCTTATCGTCCCTATCAGGAGGGATGGTAGGGTACGCAGTCTGCTTTGAGGAGGCCTTAGCCGCTTGCACCACCAAACTCTCCAGAGTAGGATGCGTCGAAAAGTAGCAGGGGTCACTACTGGATGGGCGGTATTTCTTTGGAAGCGACTTATTAAGTGCTGGTAGACTCTCCGGAGCAGTCCAAGCCGCCGCCACCCTCCTTTGCAAAGCCATGTGAAACGGCAACACCGGGTCAGTGGGCGGACCTTGATCCAGGATGTCCGTCAAATCTTCCTGAGCAAAATCAACATGTGGAGCAGACCACCAAGTATTCCGTCACCCTTGACATGAGACGCCGATAGGAGGAATCCGCATGAGCCCCAGGCTCAGGTCGGCCAAACTCCACCTCCGAAGAGGTGTCAAGACCACTAGCGTCATTCAATGACTGACGGAGTTCCTCCATCTGACTATGCCCAAACAAAAAGGTCATCAGGGACATCAGGAGGCACAGGCAAGGCCATCTTCTCATCAGACAGTTCCACAACCTCTGAAATATCCTGTAAAGGTTGGAAAAACTCCAATCTAGGAGGAGGAACAGAATAGGGCTAAAAAATACAGGCCTCAGACTTACTGGCAGCCTTCCTCAGAGGTTCCACAGCCCTCAGGGGTACCTCCGTCAAATCCTACACAAACGGCGTCAAGGGCGCAGAAGGAATCGGCGCCGACTGAGGCGCCGACGGCATCGAAGACTTCTTCGAGAACGGAGCCCCGAGAGTGTCCCTCGGCGGACACGGCGCAGATGGCGTCTGCAACTTCTTCGAAGTCGGAGCCTCGAGAAAGCCCCTCGAGGTTCTGACGGTCTCAATGGCGTTGAGGACCGGGACCTGGATCTGGCACGGCTATGGCGATCTCCTTTATCCGAGCGCGACCTTGACGGCACCTGATGCTCGCACCGACTGTCCGAGCCCGAATGCGTGCGAGTGGTTGACCTAGCCCATTCTCCGCCGGCTCCTTTCGAAGGCGCAGCCGGAACTGTGCCTTGCGACTCGAAAATCGCCAACATCTGCTGGCGGAATGCATCCCATTCGGCCGGCGACGAAGACTTGGTGGGACAAGTCAACAGTCTGTCGGAGTCCTCCGACGGGGAAGGCGACAGGTGACAGCGCTTCCTAGAATGCCTGGAGGAGGCAGAGAAATGGCGGGAACCACTCCTAGACCGAGATCCCTGGATTTTCGCCGAGGCAGAGTGTCGCCCCTCGAGACATCGGTCGAAAGCCCAGTGGACTTCGATTTACGGGGCTTAGACACCCTACCTACCTTCAATTTCCCCTTACGTTCCCGCAAGGCCTTAGACGTCAGGGACTGGCAATCCTTGAAGTCGTCGGTGGCGTGGCTTTCGCCGAGGCACCAGAGGCAGATGTCGTGCAGGTCCGTTATGGACATCGTCGAACCGCAGTCCCGACATTTTTTAAAGCCCGACTTCGGGGTAGTAGAAGAAGAGGAAGACATCGTACACAAGGAAAGAATCGAGCACGCTGAGATTCCGAAGCAAACAAGATTGCGGAAAAAACGGAACTGAGGCTACAGGCGCCGTGCGTCCTATATATAACATCCGGTGACGTCGACCCTCGAGGGACAACGTATCGACGCCATCGACGGAGGACGCCCTCTGAAGAAAATCTTCCAAAGCAGCACAGCTGTGGACATTACCTGTCATAGATGTGGAATACGTCGGAGGACACAATCCCCTCGAGCAAGAGATTACAAATGTTCCAAAGCAGGCAAATACTTTTGGATCCCCTAAGCAGAGTAATTCAGTATAACGGATTAGCCAAAGTCGATGTGCAAAAGTCTATATGAGCTGAAGCACTTCTGGTAGGTAAGTAGAAAAGTCTTTGCACAATGTTTTAGAAGTCTTTGAAGAAAAAAAGAATCAATGTAGGTCCACAAGCTGTTTAGGCTTGTGAGTAGTAGAAGATGCAAGCAACTCTACGACAAGAGGCAAGTTCTCTCAGACTTTACAGTACCTTAAGAATGAAGAAAAGGTGCAGCAGATGACTCCTGTTCCTGTTCATCTCTCAAGATCTCACTGTTCCTGGGACTCAGTCGTGGGGACAAGAGGGAGGCCTTCTGGGGACTCCTGCACTGCAATGGGACGGTCACGTTTCCCAACCGGCAATCTTCAAACAAGTGGCATTTCAGTGTTTCAGCTACCTGCGACTACTGCAAATAGCAACACCGAAGTTCCTGGCTGTCAAGATGGACTTTCCTTGCTTCTGGGGTCCCGCACTCTGTTGAGGGGGCTCAGGCTCGGTCAGTTCTGCTTTCTGGGAGGCCGGAGGATCTTCCTGGGGCTCTTGGTCACCTTACAAGCAACGCACACATTCTGGTGTTCCTCTCCCTGGCTATTTGGTTTCCAGCAGAAATTCTGTGGAAATGCAACCAGCTCTGAGAAGATGTCCAGATGGCTTACTTTGGAGTTGATTGGTCCCACCAACTCAAGGGGAGAAGTGGTCCTTGCAGGGGCTTCTCTGTCTATGCGAATTTGGAGTTTGAGCACAGCAGCAGGGCTTCACCAGGCAAACCAAAAGTCCAGGAGGTGCAGCAGGCGTCCTCTTCAAGTTGTTATTCGGTTCCTTCATTCAGTGGTCAACTGCCTTCCAATCAAAAAGCCTCGCCTTTTATTCAGGTTTCTCCCATTCATTCCAGCCTCGCTGTCAGTCACTCAGCAGGGTGGTTGTCCTTGCCGGACAGTCAGCTGGCCAATCAACACAGAGTGCATTTGGGTCTCCTATGAGACTAAGCACATGGAGTTTCGGGCACCTCCCTCACTTCCTGCCCACGCCAGACACCCTGGAGCCAGAGGTGGGCTTCACTCGTGAATCCCGCCAAAGGTACAGCGAACAAAGGGACCAAACCTGGTTTGGCACGCATAGTAAATATCAAGAAGCACCTTTCCACAAAGGCGAAAAAAGAACACCAGGTCCATTTTGACAAAAATGGCACCCTTGGGTGCTTTACTGCAGCTGCGAACGCAGCCCGCGGGCAATGCACACCACAGCAGTTAAAAGTAAACCACTCATTCAGTGAGGAAAAGGGTAACATAAAAATGTCACATGAGAAGCTAGACAAAGGAGATACTAAGTAACCCCTCCAGCACCCTATTGTAAGATAGCGTGTGCTGCGTCTGGAAAGTTACAAATCTAAGTAAAGTCAATTTCACTTTACTGCTCTGGGAAACAGTAGTTTATCCCAGAGAAGGTATTTAAACCTTGGGGAAATCTGGAAGAATTCCCTGTGCCACTGCTCTGAAGGTGCTGTGTGACAATGTAAAAGATGATGCCTATGGAGTTTGTCAGGATCCATAACCGAAACTATATCTAACTCTCTCCAGGTTAAAAAAATCAAGTCTTCAAAATCCAGCAAAGTTGCTGGGTTCTCTAAGGTGGAGGGAATTAGCACATTTCTGAGAATTCTCCCTAACACTCCTTCCCTTTGACTGGTGGGAACAACCAGTCCCAACTTTGAATTGAGCCCTCTCTGAGGTCCTGTGTTCTTCCAGAGCTGCAGAACCCCAATACTAGGAGACCTGCTGCCCGAGTGCATTATTGTGGAAATACTGAATCCAACACGCCCAGACCTCCTCAACAGAGTGTTAGACTGCAGGATCCGAAGAAGATTGACTGGGTGAATCGCGTCCTTTGTTGGTGATACAGAAAAGGCGCCAAAACTGATGAATGACTAGTGAAGTTGATGAAAGACGTGCCACAGGTCCTCCCTCAAGACTGCTGCTGAGAGGTTCCTTCCATTGTCCACCCTTTCGTCATCAGACCAAGGATTCCGGAGGTCGGGTCCTAAGCTGCAACAGCGCCAGAGCATCCAGCATGAACACTTTCTTTAAACCAAAGGTACTGTGGTGAAAAAGTTACTGCTTACCATGATCCGTGAAGTCGCTCCAGAGCGTTTGAGCGCATCCAGAGGTGTCTAGAGCCTCTTACCTCTGACTCAAGTCGCTACTTGGGTCACCTTAACAAGTCCTTTACTAGGGTCTCCAAAGTTGGTTTAGCCTTCTTGTATCTTCCTTCCTAGAGACTAGAAAGTATCCTTAGGAACTTTTGACTTCTACCACTTTGCAAGACTTTTTACACCTCTGCAAACTGCCTTTAGCTAGGGTTGCGTATTGGACTTTAAAAGACTGCTGTGTGTTGAAACTATCTCTATAACTCGAAGCTCTACTTGCATAACCCCAACCAACTGTTTTCCTTCCTAAAAATCAATATCTTATATGTGTATGCTATTTAAACACGTTACCATGTTATCTTGCACTTGCACGTTATAACTGGATTACAGTAAACCTGTCTAGAAAAAAGAAATACAGTTGCAAGCGTTAAACAGTTACCGCTTAAGAAGTGTTCCCTTTAAAAGTTTTGTGAAGTATACCTGTGTGTGTTCGTTTATCAGACTAAGTATTTAACGGTGACTCTTGCGTATATAAAAAAAATCTATATTTTAATATAGATATATGTGCAAGTGTTTCTTTGATGTGCATTACTATTTCGGTTCAGTGTACTTACCTACAGCTTGCATCTTCCTCTTAAAATGAGCTTGACTTCTATGCCACCCTACCCAGGTCTCTGAGTAGTACATGCTGATAATAAGAGTTGGCAATCTACAAACCACAGGGACAGCTTACTAAAGTCATACCTCCAAGTGGGACTTTAGGAAAACTCCCCTAATAGCCGGATACACCCGAGAGACAAAATGGGATGCATCAGTAACACCTCATTTCAGAGAACACAGACAGGCTCCAAACATAACGTGTAGCTGTAAGGGAGACAGCTGTAAAAGTTGCCACATCAGCAAAAAGTAAATCTAGGAAACAAAAAGCCAGCAAAATATTTAGGGGACTAAAAGTCAGAAAAACAGGGCCATAAAAGGCGTTCTGAGCAGACTCACTTGGAGAAAATGGTCAGGGCATGACAAAAATAAAGTTAAATGTGAAGGAGTGACTCTTAAGTGGCAAAAAGTGGATATTGTACCTAATACTACAGCACCAAAAAGTGGACCACAGATAATATTGATTTTAGCGATTTACAAATCAATACATTAAATGGAAACCCAAGAAGTGCAGTACTGGGAATCAGCAAGCAACTATGAAATGTGCATGTAATAAGATAAAAGACCAAGGTGGAGACATTGCCAGGCAGTATGACAATGCATTACTTACCGTAAAAGCATTTCTGATGGTTGTATCTGCTTAGATTCACATGCTGTGCATAGGTCCGACATCCAGTGGTCACTGCGGAGTATTGCATTTTGTTTTTCGTAGTCGAAAAGGCGTGTCTGTAACACTATCCCTATAGTGACGTGTGTTGTACCCACAATCCCTCACGCGTCGAGGTCCCTCTGTTTGTATTTTTTCTGCCCTGAGGGAGCCTTCTATACGTGAGTGAGTACAGAAAAGAGAGAGATGTAGAAAGATGTCTATGGTCATTCCATCCGAGCGGGGAGGAAGGGTGGGCGCATGTGAATCTAAGCAGATACAACCATCAGAAATGCTTTTACGGTAAGTAATGCAGAAAAGGTTGCATTGTTTGTTAATCTGCTTAGAATCACATGCTGTGCATAGACTAGCGAGCAGTACCCGGAGTTGGCGGTGGGTTATGAGCAGGAACAGTAGAGAAAAGATGTCTTACTACTGCCTGTCCCACCTAGGAGCCAGATCTAGAGTGTGCATCTAGACAGTAGTGTTTTGTAAAGGTGTGCACAGAACTCCAGGTAGCCGCTTTGCAGATGGACTCAAGGGGAACATTTGCAATGAATGCTATGGATGCCCCAGTGCCTCGAGTAGAATGTGCTCTTGGCTTGAAGGGTAGTTCTCTCTTAGCAAGAGTGTAACAGAGTGATGCATTAAACAATCCATCTAGATATAGTGGACTTTGAGACTGCATCTCCTTCTCTTCCTGCTGCCACCGAGACAAAGAACTGATTAGTCTTTCTCAGTGGCCTGGTTCTTTCCATGTAGAACATGACAGCTCTGCGTACATCCAGTGTATGCAGACTTTTTTCTCCCAAGTTGGAAGGGTTTTGAAAGAACGTTGGTAGTTCTATCGACTGGTTTACATGGAATTTCGAGATGAATTTCGGTGCAAGCCTTGGGTGTGTGCGTAGAACCACCTTATCTTTGTGAACTGTTACGAAGGGGTCTAGAACAGAAAGAGCCTGTAGTTCACTTACTCTCCTAATGGAGGTGATAGCTATTAGAAAAGCAGTCTTAAGTGTGAGGTCTTTAAGAGTTTCCTTGTGCATGGGTTCAAATGGCGAGCCCATGAGTCTGGTAAGTACCACATTTAAGTCCCATCCGGGAGCTGGGTTAGCTATCGGAGGGTGTATTCTCTTTACCCCCTCCATGAAGGCTTTGATAACTGGGATCTTCAACCACGACACTTTAAGTTGGGAAGTGGTGTATGCAGAAAGTGCCGCCAGGTGGACTTTAATGGAATTGAACACTAGACCTGAATCCAATAAATGGGTCAAGTACAGAACAATATGTGTGGGAGAGCAGTCAACCGGGTTGATGCTCTTTCCTCTACACCAGATGACATATCTTCTCCACTTGCTAGAATAGCAGTGGCGAGTATTAGGTTTTCTGGCTTCCCTGATGATGTCCATACATCTCTGCGGGAGTTGTAGATGTCCAAATTCTATGATCTCAGGAGCCAGGCTGCTAAGTTCATGGTCTGAGGGCATGGATGCAGTGTCCTGCCATTGTCCTGTGACAGCATGTTGTGTGGGCAGGGAAGTTTCACTGGGGGAGATAGAGACATCTCCATCAAGTGAGCGAACCATGGCTGCCGGGCCCACATCGGGGCCACTAGTATCATGGTAACTTGTTCCTGGTGCATCTTGTGCACAACTTTGTTGAGAAGGGGAGTCGGGGGGGGAAAAGCGTAAACAAATTTCCCTGACCATTGAATCGACAGACCGTTCCCCTTGGACTGGTTCTGGGGGTACCTGGAGGCGTAACTTTGGCATTGTGAGTTCTCCAGAGTTGCGAACAGGTCTATTTCGGGGAATCCCCATTGTGTGAAGACGTCTAAGACGATGTCTACGTGCAATCGCCATTCGTACTCTTCGGGCAGGGGGGGAAGTCTCTGCTGAGTTCGTCTGCTAGCAGATTGAGTTCCCCTGGTACGTGTTGTGACAGTAGGAACATGTGTCTGAGAGCCCACTTCCATATATTCTGGGACAGCTTGGACAGTCCTGGAGAGTGGGTGCCCCCATGCTTGTTGATGTAGTACATGGCTGTGGTGCTGTCTGTATGGACCATCACTGTCTTCCCTTGTAGGTGTTCTTGGAAGGCATTTAGTGCTTTGAACACCGCCAGTAGCTCCAGTAGGTTTATGTGCTTGGATGCTATGCTCGGAGTCCACACTCCGTGAGCAGTCTGATGGGATAGGTGAGCCCCCCATCCTGTGAGGGATGGGTCCGTGGTTAGAGTGGCCTCCACCGCGGGTGTGGCAAAAGGTTTCCCTATTATCAGGTTTTCCTTTGTTGTAGCGAGAGAACCAAGGCCTGCGAGGCCACCACTAGATCGTCCCATTGTCTGCTGGCCTGACACCACTGGCTGTTGAGCCACTCTTGCATTGGGCGCATGCGCAGACGCGCGTGAGGTACCAAATAAATACACGACGCCATCATTCCTAGCAAGCGCATTGCTTTGCGCACCGTCACCTCTCGACCTGCCACACATTGGGGGATCTGAAACTGCATTTTTTGGACCCTCTCGTTGGAGGGGAAGACGAGGCCGTCCTTTGTTTGAATTAGAGCCCCTAGGAATTGTTTGACTTGGGTGGGGTCTAAGCTGGACTTCTTCTCGTTGATGGAGAAGCCCAGCTGGAACAAAAGGTCTACAGTCTTTTGGGTGTTTGAGAAGCATGTCTCGTTAGAGTCCCCTGTTATAAGCCAGTCGTCGAGGTAAGGGTATACTGGGATGGAACCCCTGCGCAGGTGGGCCGCTGCCACTGCCAGTACCTTCCTGAATACCCTTGGAGCAGATGCTATGCCGAAGGGTAGCACTCTGAACTGGTAGTGTTTGCCCTCTATCATGAACCTGAGGTATTTTCTGTGCGCTGGCAACATTAAAATATGAAAGTATGCATCTTTCATGTCCAGTGTCGCCATGTAATCTCCCTGTGATAGCAGCGGGATCACCTCCTGTAAGGTCACCATACGAAACTTTTGAGGTTTGACAAACTTGTTCGCTGGGCGCAGATCTAATACAGGGCACATGGTTAGATCCTTTTTGGGTACAAGGAAGTACACTGAATAAATACCTCCCGTTACCTGAGATAGAGGCACGACCTCTATGGCTCCTTTTTCCAGCAGTTGGTCCACTTCTTGGAGAAGGATGGCGAGGTGTTCTGGTGTCATGCGGCGTCCCCTCGGGGGTCTGTATGTTGGGGAACTGTTGCACTCTATACAGAAGCCGCGGGCTACGGTGGAAAGCACCCAGCGGTCTGATGTTATTCCCTCCCATGCTGGAAGAAAGGATGTTAACCGCCCCCCGACCGGCGTTGCATGGGAGGGACCGCAAATCTTCGCGTCACTTGGTGGTGTTGGTGGCTTGGGAGCCTCTGGGGGTGGAACCCCGGCCTCTCCCTTTGCCACGGCGTTGACCCCTCTGATTGTACTGGCCACTATTTCCTTGGTAGTTGCTAGCAGAATACTGTTGTTGTTGGTTTTGTTGCTGGCGTTGGCCACGAAAAAAGCGCCGATTACCAAATCCCCGCCTGTTAGGGGGTTTTGAAATTTGGTCTAAGGTCTTTATTGTATCAAATTCTTTTTTCGCGTTCTCCAGCGCGTCATCAACTGCTGGGGTTGGACTCCTCTATGGGCTTATTAATAAGGGACGCTTGTGTTTCTGCCTTAAACCCGGAATTGCGAAGCCAGACGTGACGCTTCAGCAAAATTCCTTGTACCAAAGTGCGGCCAACCGTTTCTGCTGCATCGAGGGTATTCTTGACGATGCTTTGGTTGACCAGAGAGCCCTCGTTAACTGTAGCCAGCAAACGAGTTCTTAGGGGTTCGGGAGCTTCTTCAATGTCCTGTTTAAGCTTTTTCCATTGAGCATCAGCGTAGCTTGCCAATAGTGTGTTATTATTGGCAATTCTGGTAGAGAATGCTGCAGAGGTGGTGATTCTCTTGGCTAGGGCATAAGGCTTCTTCCCCTCTTTATCTGGGGGTGCCTCGCTGGTAGATAGTGGGACTCCGGCCCTTTTCCTGGTGTTGGTCACGACCAGGGAGTCCGGGATTGAGTGACCCTTAATATATAATGGGTCTGATTGAGAGGGAGAGAACAGTTTCTCAATCCTCGGATTGACCCCTCTCACCAGCGCAGGAGTGGACAGAGAAGGGGTAATACGTCTCTTAATTGAGGCGAGGATGGGGATAGTTTGGCTAGTGGGGGGTTTTTCTTTGATAATCCTCTCCACAAAATCGGTGTCTGGGGTGACCTCCCCAGTTTCAAGTTCAAAATGTGCTGCTGCCTTCTTCAGCAGTGCATTGAAGGTGGGTTGATCATCAACAGGCAAAGGGTTCCTGACTGGTGTAGTTTCAGTAGACCTGATGACTATACTGCTACTGCCTGTGTCTGTAGACCTAGCTGGTGACTGCCAGGGATTTGGGTCGCCCTCGCCTGTGTCCTCCTGGAATCCCTCCTCACCAAGGTTAGTGTCCTCGTGAAAACCTTCCTCTTCTTGTTGGTCTTCAACATAGCTGAACTCATCTTCCTCCTGGAAGAGGGTGTCTTCCTCAGTGAGGTCGTAACAGTATATGTCCTCCTGTATGGGGTTATAAAACTTCTGGTATTTATCCCTTGGACTCTCCAGGGGTGCCTCCCTTGGTCTTTTGGGTGCCCTGTCTTCTGGGATGGACATGAACCTGTCTAGTTTATCCATACAGGTCTGTAACCTTTCAAAGGTCCACTGAGGTCGGCCAGGACGGTCTAGGAATGAAAAAGGAGTTTCTTCCTCCTGTAGTTGTCTGGTTCTGTCCCATAACGTCGAAGAAAGTGAGCCTTCGCCTTCTGAGAAGCCTTCTCGCTGGCTAGGGCCTTCCGTCGGTGGCGGGAACTGGCCTGATCTGTTTTCCGGCGCTTTCGGCGTATCTTTGGCCTTGTGCGCGGTTTTTGGCGTCTCACTCGCCGTACGTCTCTGGCCGTCCTTCGATGATATGCGTGCGAGGCTTTCGGCGATCATTCTCTCTTCCGAGGGATCGGTCGCCGTCGCGCTATGTAACGTCGAGTCCTTGCTCATCGAGTCCTTGCTGGCAACGTGAGCGCTCTTACGATGCGCGTCGCCGGAGGTTTTGTGTTAGCGCCCTTATCTTTAGAATGCCCAGTCGCCTGTCGTGGAGGCGGTGGCGGGGAGGGCTGACGACCCTTACGGTCGGCGGAAGACGCCGGTGGGCCCGGCGCCCCCGTTGGCGCTATGGCTGCCTTCATCTTCAACGAATGCGTGCCGGGGGGTATGTGCTTTGGTGTTTTTCCGTGTGCGTCCTTGTCGCCGGGGTGTTCATCCCCAGAGCCTGGGCGTGAGCCGGGCTTGAACGCTCCTTTGAGAGGTCTACAACCTCCGTTACGGGGGCCGTGTAATCACTGTCTTTGTCATATTCGGCGGCAGCGGGCGAGGAGTCAGGCCTAGACATAGCGTAGGCCGCCCACCTTTTGACCCTGCGGTCTTTTAGAGTTTTGGGCTTCAGTAATTTACAGGCCGCACAGCCGTCCTCCTGGTGATCGAGGGGTAAGCAACAGTTGCACAGTTTGTGCTTATCCTTCCAGGTATATTTACCCTTGCAAAGCGTGCAAAACCTAAATGGCGTCCTCTGCATAGCTGAGGGCAAAAAGTGTGACTACGACCTCGAAAGAGAGGGAGGGGAAAGAGAAAGGCATTCTTAAAGAGAAAGAAAGACCACACAACCCAACTCTCCCTACTGTGTATGGCCGGTGAGGCCAGGCCACATGTTCGGCAGCGCCAAAGGATCCCCTCCGCTCGTCCTTCCGTCGAAGATCTTGCTCGGCGGAGAAACAGCTCTGCGTCGAGGGAGGGATCTACGTTATTGATATTAATAACAAACGACCAAAGGTCGAAGACATTATTTGCCAATGTCTCTCGAGGAGCTCCGCATAAAGGCGACCAGTAGCTGGGCGGAAAAAAACAATTTGTGGGACCTCGACGCGTGAGGGATTGTGGGTACAACACACGTCACTATAGGGATAGTGTTACAGACACGCCTTGTCGATGTCCCCTTTTCGACTACGAAAAACAAAATGCAATACTCCGCAGTGACCACTGGATGTCGGACCTATGCACAGCATGTGATTCTAAGCAGATTAACAAACATCAGAAATATATATAAAGCATTTAGGCTAAGTTTGTGGTGCTGCTGGATGTGTACCTGGTATTTATTTTGAAGCAGAAAGATGAGCCAGAAGTATACAAAGACAAACCTTGAGGATCAGAGGTCCAGAGAGGCACATGAACACTTACTAGAATGAACACAGACACAGCATTTCCTGCAGGTGACAAGGGTGCTGGTGCCATCTTCCTCGAGGTACGGAGTGGTGAGGTTCACGTCAGTACTCCAGCCTGTTGTGGTGAAGCACATCTCCGGGATCAGGGGCTTGGTCCGGATGCGCATCTCACTAGTGCTTGGCTCGCTTTTGATATTTTGGCCTGCACACTCCGTCTGAGGATAGAGGACAGGCATTTTACATATGCTATCAAACCCTCTAGGAGCTTTGGGTAATCTGCAAGGCAGACACCATGAGAGCACCCTGCAAGTAGAGCAGTAAATCTCAGCAACAAAAGAAAATCAGGACAACAAAATGGTCCGGTATCAGTGATCCACAAAATTGAAAGGGAGACACTTTACACACAGTGGAAATTGTCATGACAGCTTGTCCACGTGTGGCAGAATGGACTGTTGGGGTTTCAAAGGTAGCATGTAGCCCGAGCAGTAGCAGCATGCACACAACACCAGTCTCTACAAGGCATTCCAAAACGAACTCGGGCAATACCAAATATTGTCCTCACTCCACTTCTCCCCACACCTTGTACTAAACACTTGTTTACAGAAGAAGAGTGCACTGTGACTACAGAAATCTAGCATGTCTACATGCAGAAAGGCCCCTGCAGCAATCAGGCAGTAATGGATTCCCAATTATAATGTCACGAAAGGAGGACCCGCGGAGCAGGAAAATCATGCACTCCCAGCAATTAGCATTTACCTGGTGGAAAGCCTGGTGCCGCATGCAAATAAAGCAGTAAGACATTATATGCTAAAAACGTAGAATAGAAGGAGCAAAGCAAAGGGGCAAAGATTTAAAACTGCATGTACACAGCACAGAAATAATGGGATACATTTAAGAGGGCACAGAGCAGCAACTGCAGGAAAAACACTGCAACAGCTGGTAAACTAAACAGTGACAGAGGTACAAAGATCCACATGAATCGGTACAGAGTAGTGACATTGGGACCAAGCGCTCCAGACCAAGCACACCAAGATTGGGCACACCAAACAGAAAAAGCAGACAAACAAAACAGCAAATGTGCCGACAGTGAAAACATGCACATAATGACGAGCGTGCCCACAGAGCTATGAAGTTGACAACACAGTGACAGCAAGTACGGTGTAAGTTACTTACTAGTAACAATTGTTCTCCAGCCTGGGTCTGGCATGGATTCACATGCTCATGAATAACGAACAATTAGAAGTACAACATTACCTAACCATGGGAGGTGGCAAGGTTCAACTGAAGCACATCACTCATCTCCGGAACAGGTTGAGTAGCACTACTTGGCCTACTCTGGACTACTCCATGGAATCCCTGTCGCCCAGTAGAACTTCGTGAAGGGCGCGTGGACCTCCACGTGGCAGCCCAGAAGATGTCCAGCGGGGGGCACACCAGAGAGGAATGCCGTCATCGGGGCGATCGCTCTAGTGGAGTGGGCTCTCGGACGGCCGGGCATCGGTTGGTTCGCCAACCAATGACAGTGCGTGATGCAGCCGGAGAGCCACTTTGAGATGGAAGCCTTGGACAAGGCCTTCCCATGGTTCACATGACCAAAGTTCACGAACAGTTGAGAAGTCTTCCAAAAACTCTTTGTGCGTGTCACGTAGAACTTCAGGACACGAGTAGCATCCAGCGAGTGCAAGGCCCTTTCCGCCGGTGACAAAGGTTTTGGGAAGAAAACGGGTAACATCAAAGGCTTGTTGATGTGGGATTCCGACAGAACCTTCGGCATGAAAGAGGGGTGCGTACGCAGTACCACCCTTGATTCGTGGAAAGTCAGATATGGCTGCATGCAGGATAGGGCCGGGGTCTCACCTACATGTCTGGCAGAGGTGATGGCCACAAGGAAAGCCATCTTCCACGAGATAAACTTGAGCAGAGCCTGATGCATAGGCTCGAAGGGGGCACCCATGAGCCTTGTCAGAACCATGTTGAATTCCCATGCCGGGGCAGGCGCCTTCACCAGCGGGAAAGATCGGAAAAGTCCAGAAACTCTTTGATGAGTCCGTGGGACCAAAGCGAGGATCTTCCTGGGGATCTGGTGTAGCAGGAGATACCCGCCAGATGCACCTTAATGGAGACGTGCGCCAGACGAGCCTTTGCCAAGGATAGAGAATATGGTAGGATCTGTGGAGCCGCGATCCTCAGAGGGGTAAAAGTCTGCAACCGGCACCACACAACAAAACGCTTCCACTTATGACATAGCATTTTAAGGTCGATGACGCCATGGCTTTGGCGAGGACCTCCCTGCAATCCACTGGCAACTCATGACCTCCGAACTCTAGGGCTGCAGGAGCTAAGCCCTCAGGTTCAGCGATCCTGGGTCCTGATGAAGGAGTGCGCCTCACTCTCTGGTGAGAAGATACGGAACCACTGGTCCACCTGTGGCAGGATCGCAATTCCCTGCTGAGGGAGTCTGCGATGGTGTTGTTGACTCCCGCCAGGTGAAGAGAGACACGGAACAACCCCTGTCCAACGGCCCAGGGCACTTCCCTTGACAGCGTGGGGGATCGAGTGCCCCCTTGTTTCCCGATGTAGAACATGGTGTGGTGTGGTCCATGAACATCCTCACCACCTTGCCTTTCAGAGACGGTAGGAACGACTTGAGGGCCCAGAGCACTCCCTGCAGTTCCAGAATGTTGATATGCAGATCTTTTTCCTCTGGCAGCAACAGGCCTCTGGCGTGCAGACGTCTGGTGTGCGCTGCCCAACCTTCCAGGGAGGTGTCCGTAGTGACTGCCTCCTGGTATGGGTTTTTAAAATCCTGTGCCTTGGGCGTAGTTTGAGCGGACACCCCACCGCTCGATCCCCCGCCGGAACTCTTCGTTGAATTGGATCTTGTCTGTGAAGCTTCCGGACAACTGAATCCAACAGGCATCCAGAAATACCTGTCAGGTTCGTATCGACAACCTGCAGAGACGAACAAGGTAGATGAAGGACGACATCATGCCCAGTAATGACTTGATGGCCCGGACCATGGCCGTCTTAGTCGACGACAGCAGTTGCACCTTTCCTTGAATGCCTGCTAGCTTCACACCAGAGGACAACGCCAGGAAAGACACCATATTGAGTCTGGGATTTAGGAACAAAGCCTTCTGCGATGGTGTTAAGCAGGACTTCGGATAGTTGACAGAGAATCCCAGATCCGTCCATATTTGGACGGTCGTCTCTGTGGGTTGGTCGGCCAGCTCCCGTGAGTGCGCGCGTTCGCCAGACGTCCAGTTACGGGTATACGTGTATGCCCTGTAGACGTAGATGTGCCAACACTGGTGCCAGGCATTTCGTGAACACTCTTGGGACCGACTTCAAGCCAAATGGTAGGGCCTTGAACTGGTAGTGCTGTCCCTCCACCACGAATGTAAGACATTTCCAATGTTTCTTGTGAATGAGAGCGTGGAAATAGGCATCCTCCAGGTTCAACGACGTCAAGAAGTGTCCTTTTTTCAGTTGGCCGAGCACGTGCTGCAACGTGACCATCCTGAATTTTTGCCACTTTAAAGTATTTGTTCAGACGTCGTAGGTCCAGGATGGGTCTCCAGTCCTGTGTCTTCTTTCTGATTAGAAAGTATCTGCAATAGACGCCAGAGCCCCAGAGACGTTGGGGAACTAGCTCTATTGCCCTCTTTCCATAGCATGGCTCGTACCTCTTCCAGAAGCTGAGGGATGTGCTGCTCCTGACGGGAAACCGGAGGGATTCGCGGACACCTGCGTTGGAACTCCAAAGGGTATCCATGGATGAGAGTGTCCAGCACCCATTTGTCGGTGGTGATCTTTCTCCACTCACAGACGAAACCGCGTCAGCCGGCCTCCCACCGGAGTAAATGATGGGACCCGACATCATTGGCTGGATCAGGCTTGCATGGCCGCCGGCGTCCTGCCTTGTGGGCTACGGCAACGCTGCCCTCTGCTACTGTAGGCCTGGAAGCGGCCTCTGTAGGATTCTTGCGCTGAAGATCGGGAAGGGTTCTCCACCTTGTACAGACAGCCTGGTGGTGGAGGAGGTTGATATGGGGGAGGAGGTTGATATGTGGGCGTCAGATGACGCTTCCTATTCTTCAGCAGAGGGTGATTGGGGACCTGGTGATTGGGGACCTGGGCGACCACAGGTACCGGCGCCAAAGGCATTCTCATCTGGATCTCTGACACCAAGGTGTGTAGAGTCGATCGAATATCCAAGGAAATGTCCCTCGGGTAAGAAGGCAGAACAGGAAAACTAAGCCCTGCGCACTCGTCCCGGTCGTCCTCCTGGACCATATGCAAGTACTCTTGATCTTAGTCGTCCGTGGACGAGACCTCCATAGTTTTGGCGATGACCTGGCAGGGCTGTTTCAGGGCCTCCTCGCTACCTCCCACCCCCCACCATGTTATTCCTCCCTGAGGGTTTTGAACCGGGACCTGGGCCGGTTTCAGCCCTTCCGGCGTGCCTGCAGACATTGACACAGTCTCTGCTGCAGTGGTGTCATGCCTTGGGGGCAGGGACACTTTCTGAGCTGTGGGAGCTACCCTCGAAGGATCAGCACCTGTAGCTGCCGTGGTCGTAGTAGCAGTGGACGGAGTCACCGACGAGGCCTTTGCTTGTGCCGGTTGAACCTGCTTGGTCTGCGCTGCTTTTTTCTCCTCTGTCCACAGCTTCTCGGATTTCTCCCGTAGCTGAGCCGGGGTAGATGACTTCCTTTTTGAAGAGGAGCTTGATGGTAGGCTGGCAATGGAGACAGAAGGTGCTGCTGATCGTACCCTATCCACTTTGGGACCCGCTTCAGCGGCAAACCCGGTGGACTCGGACTTGCAGATCTTGGCCTTATCTTGGGTCCCCACGAATGAGGCGCCCTCAAAGGACTTAGAAGACCAGATCTCGGACAGTCCGGTCCCGGACGAGATATGACCCTGCTCGGAGCACAGATCAGAGGACTTGTTCGTGTTAAGCCATGCTGCCAGCCTACAATGCCTGTCCGTCGTTTTCTTAGAGAAACCGAGGCATATCTCGCACTCTATTTCCTTATGATTCAGATGCAGGCTGTAGAGGCATTGTAGGTGCTTATCCTCCACAAACACATTCCATAGCCGCATTTGGTGCAGGGCCTGAATAGGGACCGTCCCTCCACCTCCTATGTTATGGTCGGGGGCTCGATGTAGGCCTTCTAAATCTTCGCCCTTGAGGGGCGCGGATGGGCGCAGAACTTCACCAACAACAGGTCCCTGCTGTCGGCAGACGAAGAAAAGAAAACAAAAATGTAACTTTTCAATCGAAAAAGAAACAACATACAACTAGCTCGGAGAGCAACTAAGGACTTCCAACACTGAAGCGTGCAGTAAACATCTGAAGATGGCTGCCAGAGGCGGGGTTTAGGGAGAACACTGTCAGAGGACAGTGATTGGTTTAGAGGAGAAGAACAAGTTACTTACCAACTGGTAACGTTCTTTCCAACGTATTCCTCATCTTAGATGTATTCCATCCACCTTTAGCTGCTTCGGAAATTTTTTCTCGGCAGAGGGTGCCGTGCGTCGATGTAGTTGAGTCGAAGTCCCCCGTTGAGGGTGACGTCATCGGGTATAGAAGTAGCTTCGCGCGGCACCCGTTGGCCTCAGTTCTGGTTTTCCCCTCTTGCTCTGCTGTATACATAGTGTAGGTAGCCAGGTGTCAGCCTTACGAGAGTTGAAGTGGTAATAACACCGGAAAATCTACAGAGGGGTAGGATGGGAGGGCGATGTTGGTAAGTAACTTGTTCTTCAAATGGATTGTGTGCTCCAACGTATTGCTCATCTTAGATAGACTCCCAAAACAGTGTAGAAAGCTCACTGGAGGATGGAGTAGATTTTTAATATTATATAGCTGAATATAACACTGCTTTACCAAAAGCAAGCTCTTTAGAGTGCGATGCATCCAGACTATAGAATTTAGAAAAAGTGTGCAGCGATGGCCAAGTTGCTGCTTCACAAATAGATTTCATGGGAACACCTTTTTGAAGGGCTGTCGATGAGGCTATGCCTCTGGTAGAATGGACCCTCAAGCCTTCTGGTGGATCTTTGCCCGCAAATCTGTAGCATTCTGAAATGCAAAGCACAATCCAACGTGATAGGGTTTGTTTTAACACCATTTGACCCAATTTCCTTCCGGTGTAGCCAATGAAAAGTTGATTATCCACTCTAAGCTTGGAGAGCCTAGAAATGTAAAAGCTTAGAGCTCTTCTCGGGACCAGCCTGTGCAATCTTTTCTCCTCCTTACAGGGATGAGGTGGAGGATAGAACACGGGCAGAAAAATGTTCAGATTTAAATGGAAATCAGACACAACTTTAGGTAAGAATGAGGGTTTAACCCTTAATACAACTCTGTCCCTGTTGAACACAGTATAGGGTGGCCCAGAAGACCGTGCCTGCAATTCGCTCACTCTTCGTGCAGACGTTAAAGCAACTAAGGAAACGGTTTACAACGTTAGTAATCTTAATGGACAAGTGTGCAAGGGTTCAAAAGGGGCACACATTAAAAACTTTATAACCACATTAAGGTCCCTAACTGGGACTTGGAAAGAAGAAGTAGGGAACACATTGGTGAGTCCCTTTAAGAATTGTATTATCAAAGGAATTTTAAAGTAGGAACATTCTTCCGAAGAGCGCTTGAAAATGGAAAGCGCTGCAAGATAACCTTTAATGGTCCCAAAATTGAGGCCTCTATGTGCTAGGGACAACAGGAAAGACAACACTTCTGGGATAGAACACAGAAAGGGATCAACATTCTTTTCCCTGCACCAGTTGCAAAACCTCTTCCAGCGGCAACGGTAGAGAGATTTTGTTGCTGGCCTTCTTGCCGAAAGCAACACGCCCATGACGTCATCTGGAAGGTCCCAATCCTTGTATCTCAGCCTTTCAGATACCAAGCATGAAGGTTAAGAGTCCTGACCTCTGGATGGAGAACCTGGCCCTCCATTTGTGAGAGAAGGTCCTCTCTCTGTGGAAGAAGTAACGGAGGGCAGATGGACATGTCTAGAAGGTCCGGGTACCACATTCTCCTGGCCGAATCCGGGGCAATTAGGATCATGGCGTTTCCGAACTGTCTCAATCTCCTAATGACTTGAGGAATGACGGGAATCGGAGGGAACGTGTATAGCAGTGGGGAGTACCACTCCACCACAAACGCGTCCGCAAGGGCTCCTCCCAGGGGAAATTCCATTGAGCAATGCTTTTCGCACTTCCGGTTGATTCCGGTCGCAAACAAGTCTACTTGAGGGGTTCCCCAAAGGGTTAAGATCTCCTGAAGGACTTCCTGAGGTAGTTCCGTACTCTGCCTGCTCAGAGCATCCGCCGTCATATTCTCCTCCCCGGCTAGATGAACTGCCGTTAAGGAGATTCCTTCTTGAATTGCCCAATACCAGAGCCGCATTGCCTCTGTGCACAGAGTTAGTGAAATGTTTTCCTCTGACAGATGGCAGAAAAGCCTTCAGCGCTAGTCTGATTGCTTTCAGCTCTAAAAGGTTGATGTATAGTTTGGACTCCGATGGAGACCAACAAACGCTTATTGTCAGATCTTTGGCATGAGCTCCCCACCCCATGAGTGAGGCGTCCGTCACTACTGCAATCTCCGGCCATGGTTGCCAAAAATGTTCTCCTTTTAGGATGTTCTCTGTGCAAGTTCACCACAGAAGATCCTGCCGAACCTTGTCGGAATCTGAAGGAGATCCGTCATTTGACCTGAGAACTGGGACTGTTGAGTTTTTAGAGCCCATTGAAGGGATCTCATCCCCAGGCGTGCTTCTGGTACTAGGAAAATGCAGGATGCCATGAGGCCAAGCAACCTCAAGAAGTCGTAGGCCTGGAAATTTTGGGCATTTTGGAATTTGGAAACCATCTGAAGAATGTCTTGAGCCCTCGACTTCGGAGGCAAGCTCTTTCCCAAGGATGTGTCCAATACAGCCCCTATGTACTGAGGCTGTTGGATAGGTGTCATTTGTGACTTCTCGAAATTGAGGGAGAAGCCCAGTCTGTGGAGGAAGTGACAGGTGACTTTCAGATGATCCAGGGCTTGTTCGGCAGAACGTGCCCTGATCAACCAATCGTCCATGTAGGGATAGATGTGAATCCCCCCCCTCTCCTGAGGTGCGCTGCCACCACTCCACCACTACCATTAACTTGGTGAAGACCCTCAGGGCGGAGGTCAACCCGAATGGCAGGACTCGTAACTGATAGTACGAGTCGCCAACTACGAACCTCAGGTATTTTCTGTGCTTGAGAGTGTTAGGCAGATTCCTGGGCAGTGCCCTTAGGGACCACTACACAAGATTAAGACTACAGGTGGTAGTACAATCTCACCTTTGGTACAAGCCCGTACTACACAGAGTGGTAGCAGAAGCGGAGCAGCCAGGCTTATCTCAAGAGCAAATGAGCAGTAGTGGAGATTACACAAAGGACTACAATCACTGTGACTCAAGCAAACACTGACGCAAGGTTTCTGGTTAAAAAGTATAAGTACATTTATTTCTGTTCACAAAACACTTCACTTCTATTAAATTAAAACCACACTTCAAAAACACTACACACCACCAATTCCCCTTGTGCAGAACAATTCAAGTTAAGTACCTTTGGATTTGACAGACCGGTGTTGTGAAACAAAGACGTTACCGGGGGTTATCACACGATCACCTTTTGACAGTAATGACACGGTCTTACGAAAGAGAAGCGTACCCGCGAGCAGAAATGTTACCGTAGTCAAACACACTTATCACATGAATTAACACAAGAGAGTTGGGGATAAAAATCATAGGCAATACTTTTGTCAAGGCAGATAGAATCGAGAGACACTTTGTAAAACGTAGATAAAAGTCAATAGGCCTGCGCCAGTGTCAATGGGACAGAGGTCCTGTTGTCGAAGATCACAGGGTTAGAACAGTTCACGTTTCGAGATTGCCAGGAGTACTTAGATATTGTCAAAAGGTGAAGCAAAAGTTATAAGAGGGAAGGAAGATAAGGACAAGCCTTTGGTGAGGAGAAAGGGGTTCACCCTAGTTCCTCGAAGTCGGACACAGTACCTTATTCGTATGAAGAAGATATGGTGCCACAGCAGTTGTTCCTGGTAGTTCCTGCAGACTCAGTGTTCCTGACGCTTCAGTCGTGGGGACAAGAAAGAGGACGTCTGGAGCGATCTGCACTACCCACTGAAGCCAGCAGCAACAAAAGCAACGGTGAATAAAAGGTGCGCTCATTTAAAACAGGAGAGTCTCTTTTTGATTGATTGATTGATATTTTATTTCTATCGCGCTCGTACACAAGTTTTTCAGAGCGCGACAAGCCAAGGAAGGGGAACAGGGGAGAACAAAACAGCGATCTTACTAGGCCCAGTGACATTGAGAACGCGCAAGTGCATGGGAGAGGGGGGAGGGGAAAAGTGCATGGAAAGGGGGGAGAAGTGGAAAGTGCGAAGCCGAGGAGAAACAGATGAATAACAATAAATAAAAAAGGGGGAGCGAAGGCAGAAGAAAAGAGGAAGGTCTTGAGGTGCTTCCGGAACCGGAGATGGTTCTCCTCAAGTTTTAGAGTGGCAGAGAGGCTGTTCCAGAGGGAGGCCCCAGCCGAAGACAGATCTACCTTCAGCTCGTTTCTTTGAAAAACGACGGACCCTGAGGGTGTTGGAGGTAGAGGAGCGAAGAGCTTGAGAGGGGAGGTATTTGTGGAGGGATAGCTGAAGGTATTTTGGACCAAGTCCCCAGAAAGCCTTGTGGACAATGCAGAGGGTTTTGAATTAAATCCTTGCATCCACTGGGAGCCAGTGGAGAGATTTCAGAGCTGGAGAGATACGATCCCAAGGCTTGAGGCCAAGGACAAGTCTCGCAGTCCTGTTCTGGATTAGTTGCAGAGGGCGGAGAGTAGAGGCAGGTAGATTTAGAAAG
Source organism: Ambystoma mexicanum (assembly GCF_040938575.1). NCBI lineage: Eukaryota > Metazoa > Chordata > Amphibia > Caudata > Ambystomatidae > Ambystoma > Ambystoma mexicanum. Next base: position 1,506,985,568 of record NC_090922.1, read on the forward strand.
AGGCTGTTACAATAGTCCAAGCTAGAGAGAATCAGAGCTTGGGATACCATGAGTAGGTGCAGTGGAGGTTCTTAGCCTCGCAGGCAGGGGTAGGAGAAGGGCCAAGGGAGGCCGGCAAGAGAGTGAGGGGAAAGGATGGTGAAGGTGTGCCGATGAGGAGGATCTCCGTCTTGCTGGCATTCAGACAAAGGCCATTGGCGGCACACCAATCTTGAATGGTAGTTAGGCAATCAGAGATGGGAGAGGAGGTGGCAGAGGACAGCCTGAAAATGAGTTTAGTGTCGTCAGCCTAGCACTGGAAATTTGAGCAGAAATTGGCAATGCAGTGGGCGAGAGAGATGGTATGGTTGACCGTGTCGAAGTCAGAAGAGAGATCGAGGAGGATGAGGACAGAGGGAATGTTAGAGTCAAGGTTGGAGAGCAGATCTTCACGGATGTTCAGGAGAGCAGTTTCTGTGCTTCTGGCAGCTCTGAAGCCAGACTGGTGGTCATGGAGACAGCCAACACAATTGGAATGAAGGTTAAGCTGAGAGATGGCCAACTTTTCCAGGAGTTTGCCAAGAAAGGGAGTAATGGAAATTGGGCGATAGTTAGCTGGACAAGAAGGATCAGCTGTGGGTTTCTTGAGAAGAGAATGCACAAAGGAGAGCTTCAGAGGGGAGGGGAAGGATCCAGAGGCAAAGGAGTGGTTGCAAAAATTAGCAAGTGCTGGAGCAAGGGTGTCAATGTGGTCCTTGATGGTTTTAGAGGAACAGGGATGAATCTGTTTTGAACAGGCTTTCATAGATCGGACTTGTCTAGCGACCTTGTCAGCCTCTTCAGATGGCTATCCGGACAAGTACAGCTGTGTGCAGCGATTGACCAAGAAGAGGATCCTCTGCCTGTGGAAGGTGAGCTGGTTGATCCCACCGGGCTCAATTGAAGAAGACTCCGGAATGGATCTTCTCTTGGCGTTGAAGGGTAGATAGCTCAGGACTGCAGCAGGGCTTCACCAGGACTCGGGAGTAGCAGCAGCCGTCGTCTTCTTCGGTTTTTTGCAGTTCCAGTGGCGACTCTGACTTCCACTTCAAGAGTCCTGCCTTTTATGCCAAAATCCACTATTCACACAGCCTGGCTGTCAATCACTCAGCAGGGGGGTTGTCCGGCCCGGACAACCATTTCAGCCAATTAAGACAAAGTGTGACTTGGGTCTCCAAGGAGACCCTGTGCAGGGGGTGAATACACCCCTCCCTCACACTCAGCCCACCTAGACACCCAGACGCCAAAGGAGGGCTTCTGGCCAGAAGCCCGCCAAAGGTCGGTGAACAAAGAAGGCACACCTGGTTTGCCACGCAAAGTAAAACACAAGAAGGACTTTAACAAAAAGAAATGGTGATAAAACCCAACCCGAGCCGAAATAAAAAGATTTTGGTCAAGCGGGTGTAAGTTCGAGGCTAATATAATAGCCTAAAACAGTACCACGTTTATATAGTATAATCGCGGTAAAAAAGTTAAGGTAGATACCACGGCCACCAGCCAAGTCTTAGTGTTAAGAGAGCAAAATAAAGCTCAGAGAGGCACAGACAAAAGGATAGGAACTAACCCTTTCCAATACTCCATGTAAGATGGGGTGTACTGGTCTATAGTTTTACCTGACTACATAAAGTAAATGGCAACTTTACTGGTTTCTGGGGGACAGTAGTCAGCCCCAGAAAAATGGAGTCAGAGGGAAGTCTCAAAGACAACCCTTTGTCACTGCACGGAAGGTGCTGTGTAACACACACAAAAGTGGGGCTCGTGGAGTGGTGTAGCTCCAGAGTCCAAGATCACACAAACAGTAGAAATACACATGGCATAACACATGTAAGAGTGGGAAAAAAGGCTCACACTCTTACCAGGTGGAAAAAATAAACCCCAGAAATCCAGGAAAGCTGCTGAGGGACTCACTAGGTAAGGGAAATTAGCCATAAATGAGAATTCTCCCTAACAGAGATGGATTGGCACATGAAAATAAGCATCCTGGAGGTCCAATAACACCAACCAATCCTGAAGTTGAAGGGCCTGAAGGATTTGAGAAAGAGTGACCATCTTGAACTTGTCCTTCCTGAGGAGCATCTTAAGTCCAAGATGGGTCTCAGTCCGCCGTCCTTTTTGGGAATAAAAAATATGTGGAGTACCATCCCGTGTTCCTCTCCGCTACAGGTAATGGTTCTATAGCAGCTTTCTGCAGCAGGGTTAAAACTTCCTGCTGTAGGAGCAGGTCTGGAAACTTCAAAGTGTGTCTCCCTGGTGGATTGCTTTGAGGTTGCGTTAGAAAAGGGAGGCAGTAACCTTGGGCTATTATTTCTAGAGCCCAAACATCTAAAGTAATGGCTCACCATTCTTGCAGATGCTGCGACAGCCTTCCTCCCACAGGTGTCTTGTGATGCAAGTCCTCAAAGTGGTTTTGTGGGGGTTGCTGCGGCCGCTGATGTTAAAGAGGCTGCAGCTGGGGCTGGCTTTGCACATTTTCCTCGCCCACCACGAGTGGCTTTCTTCTGGCCTCTTTGACTGGCCATTCCTCTCACCTTTCCATATGAGGAGTAGTAACGATAGCATCGTCCCCTCCAAGATTTTCCTGATGCACGAAAAGGCTGAGGTTGCCTAATAGCAGCTCCTAAAGATTTTGCAGCCGCTTTTGAGGTCTGTAACCTCTTAAGGCTCTCGTCAGCCTTGTTGTCAAAAAGGTGAGACCCGTCAAAGGGCATGTTCAAAAGACGGTTTTGCACATCTGGATCGAAACCCGACTTTCGCAACCACGCAAATCTGTGCATTACCGTGCTAGTGGCCATGGACCTGCTCACACTATCTGCAGTGTCCAATCCAGACTGAAGGAATTCCTGCATGGCCTCCTTTCCATCTCTAACAATGGCTAGGAATCCTTCCCTTTCTTCCCCTTCTGGTATGTGCTCCGCCGCCATTGCAATGCACTCCCAAAGAGTGTACGAAAACTTTGCCAATGCACATGTGGAGGGATGGAAGGGTACGCCCCTTTATTTGAAGCTGTGGCTGCCTGGGCCACCAGACTCGGGAGCAGGGTGTTTGGACAGATAGCCGGGGTCGCTACTGGAAGGGCGGTATTTTGAAGTGAGGGACTTATTCACAGGACGAATGGAGTCTGGAGTCTCCCAATTTTTGGCCAACCTATTTTGTAAGGCTACATGAAAGGATCTTCGGTGGGGCCATGATCCAATATATCAGTCAGATCATCCTGGATGAACTGAGTTGGTGGTCTATCCCATCCTAAATAATCGACCACCTTTGTCATCAGCTGTCTGTATGAGGGACTGGCATGTTCCCCTGGATCTGGCCTGCCAAAATCTGTCTCAGGTGAAGTATCAATTCCACTTGCATTATGCAAGGTTCCCACCAGATCTCTCATTCTGCTTTCCTCAGAAATCAGGCATTCTGGGACATTCGGGTGGCCATACTCTAGGAACATACCCAGTCTCCTCCTCATACCTCTCTTGTTCTTCAAAAATTGAATTTAAGGATTTAAAATATTCTTTCCTTGGTAGCGGTTTATACATTTTTTCTGGAGGAGGTGTTGCAGTAGAGACTGAAGCTTTACAGTCTTTGCAGCTTTTTCCTTTGCTGCTATTGTGACACTTTCTGGCTGAATTGGAGCCTTTGAAACATTCGGCACTGAGGGTTTCGGGGTCGACAAGGGTGTAGATGAAATAGTAGTCGACGGAACTGGCTTCGAGGGCGTCGAGGCGCTCTTCGAAGCTCGCCCTTCCAGGTGTGTCGGGTTCCAGACAGCGTCGGTGACCTCGAGCGGCCGACTCGACTTGAGCGATCTTTTTCGCTCTGGGTCCTGGAGGGTTCCCGAACTTTTCTCCTTCGATCACACAGGCTCAAGGGCGCGCGAGTGTTTGAACGGTAATGCTCCCAGCCGGCTTCCGAGGAAGGCGCGGATCAAGGCTTAGCCTTTTCAAAAACCTCCACCATTTTAATTCTTAATGCTTCCCATTCTTCGGAGGAAGAATGTTTTGTGGGGCATTTCATTCTCTTAGGGGATTCGTCCGAGGACGAGGTGGAAGGGGACCAGTGGCGTCTTTTTTTGTACTTTTTCGTCGAAAACGAAGAGTGGTGTGAACCACTTCGGGACCTGGACCAATGCTTTTGCCTTTCGCGTCGAGGAGATTTCTCCTCATGGGACCTCAACTCGACGCTTGAGGCTTTTCGGTTGGGTTTTCGACCTACCTGTAGATTTCCCTTCCTCTCTCGCAAAGCCTTCGCTGTCAATGCCTGACACTTCATACAGGCCTCCATGTCGTGGCCTTCACCGAGGCACCACAGACATTCTCGGTGCGGATCCGTGATGGACATTTTGGAACCGCAGGATTTACACTTTTTGAACCCCGAACGCGGCGTAGTCGGGGTCGACGACAAAGACATCTTGCATATTTCTTCAGAATAACTGCATCACAGAACTACTCCAGGCGCGCCGAGATGCCGAAGCAATACGCACTGCAGAAAAACGGAACTGAGGCCAACAGGCGCCGGGCGTGCTACTTGTATACCCAATGACGTCAACCTCGACGGAGGCCTTCGAGGGACTTTGACTCGACGACATCGACGCACTGCGCCCTCTGGCGAGAAATTTTCTAAGCTAAAGCTGGATGGAATACATCTAAGATGAGGAATACATTGGAGGACACAATCCATTCTAAATACAGTTTTAAGTGAAAGTGAAAATGTTTTTTCTTTTACCAAGGTTTCCCAACCGGATGACAGGGGATATTCATGAGCATGTGAGTCCATGCCAGACCCCATGCTGGAGAAAGAGAGAATCCCCAACAGCAGCATTTATATAGCTTTAGCTACTGGAAAGTGTAGAATAATTTGTAGATAGACAAGTGTGAGCCAAAGAGCAGCAGCACCGTGGGCAGAAAGCAGTGGCCATGTGCCAGAAGCAGTGGCATGGTGCATAGCAATCAAGAGAAATCATTGCACAGATAAGTAGAAATTACCTGCTGGAAAGTCTGGAAGAGCATGCACACAGAGCAATAGGGTGGCAGTCTGGCCATGGCCTTGTTATACTCCTTTTCGGCTTGGAAATTGGGAGGACGGTTTTGCCAGAGCTGAGTAAGGGGTTTAGCCCAAGCCTCAGTTTCTTCAGGCTCCTCTTCGATCGGCAGCTGCTCTGGCATCTCTGAAAAGGAATACCAAAGAGTGTTCAACAGAACAGACTAGCAAATTGAAGAAGCAAATGCAGTAACCCACAATATTGGAAAAAGTACACGTTCAATTTGCTCTCAAGAGCAACATACACACATCTATTGTAAATACACCAAGTCACTGGTGTGCAAAGTCACTATTTATTTAATACGCATATAGCAATAGCTTTGCATATACAACATGTAAATATACAAACATATAAACAGTAAAAGATGCATCAAATTGCACAATACAATTTTTAAAAACAAATTGGTAAAATGTGACTTATAAAATAGTATTGTTACTCAAGAGAAACTCAATCTTATAATAATAAAATCACATCATAGGGCCTCATTACAACCCTGCCAGTCCGGTAGCTTCGTTGCTACTGGACCGGCATAGTACAAGTTTGCAGGCCGGAGGACCTCCCGTCCGCCAGATCTGTCCTGGTGGGCGGGACGGCACGTGCTCGCAGACTTTGACGGTAGCACCGGCACCATTATAGATGGTGCCGGTTCCACCGTCCTCCCCATTTCCATCGAGTCCAATGGGACTAGAATGGGGAGTTCCATTTCCAACACCTGGCTTTAGGGACCGCCGGAGCTTAATGTCCTGGTGATTCCCCAATGCCAGGCACCGGAAGAAATGCATATCTCCGGCGGCAGCCTGTCGATTTACCGGCAGGGCCTGCCAGAGTTATAATGAGGCCAATATTATCCAACATCATCATGATTTCAGCACACTTCCACTACAATTTGACAAGATAAAAAATCTAATTAATATCACAGCCTTTAAAGAACTCAGACCAAATCATAGCTAAGTCATCTATTTTGATCATGTTATTATATGCTTTCAGATATTTCCAGCTTAACTTTGTTAGACTTTCACATTCCAATAGTAAGTGTTCCAGTCTCTCTATACAATCTCCACCACACAGCCTACATAAGCGTCTGCTGCGCTGAATTCCCAACCGGGCACCCAGGGTCATTAAGGCAAAACTTACATTGAATTTCAGCCTTAAATTGTGTTAGGCAATATTGTATGCATTATCCTTTGGGTGCACTACAATAACTCTGACCTCCTGGCAATAGAAACCCAAACTTTGGTATAAGTCTGCACTACACAGGTTGGTAGTGTGTGGAGCAGCCAGACTTATCTCAAGAGGGGTCAATGTGAGCTGTAGGGGAGTTACACAGAGATTAACAGTGACAAGTAGTAAAATCAACTCTTACACACAAGGTTTCTTGATACAACAATTATTAATTATCAGTCAGTTGGAATAAGCCTTCTCCAGAAAGGAGCAATATAAAACACCACACAAATATACTTCAAACATACACAGTAGAGTCCCCCGACTGAGGCACAGGAACAGTGGTATCAGCAGAGCCGCACAGGAACAGTGGAATCAGCAGAGCCGCACAGGAACAGTGGAATCAGCAGAGCCGCACAGGAACAGTGGAATCAGCAGAGCCGCACAGGAACAGGAGTCCTCTACTGCATTATTTCTTCATTTTAAAGGTACTGTAAAAAGTCTGAGAGAACTTACCGCTCACTGTAGAGTTGCTTGCATCTTCTACCCCTCACAATTTTAATCAGCTTAGGGGCCTACGCTTGATTCTTCTTTTCTTCAAAGATTTCTAAAACATTGTGCAAAGACTTTCTACTTCCCTACAAAGAAGTGCTTCAGCTACATAGACTTTTGCCTATTGACTTTGGCTTAGCCTCTTCCACTAAATGGCTCTTATTGGGGGATCTGAAAGTATGTGCCTGCTTAAGAATATTTGTGGTTTCTTGTATTTTCTAAATAATCTTTTCCTTTCACTTACTACTATATGATCCTAAATGCAATAGTGATTTATTAATTTCCCCAGCACCCTACCAATTGAAATCACCTGTGTGTAGGTCGTGTCTGTGGGCCATCCCAAAAGGGTATTTACTGATTTAGAGATATTAGAGTGTATATTTCATGATTTGTATTTGAGTGTTACTATTATATTGCACCCTTCTGAAGAAGGCTTATTGTAACTGATACATACATTCATAATTGTTTATTCAAGAAACCTTGAGTGTAAGAGTTTATTTGAATACTTGTAACTGTAAATCTCTAACTCCACTACAGCTCACATTGACCCCTCTTGAGATAAGCCTGGCTGCTCAACATTCTACCAAAACTGTGTAGTAGAAACTTATACCAAAGGTTGGTTTTGCTTACACCTGTAGTCCTAGTTGGTTGTAGTGTTCCCAGAGGGTACTGCATACAAACCTTGCCTAACACTGGTGGCAGGCGGTGATGATATATTGTAGAGTTGTTACAATAGGAATTTGCTTAACTTTTGTTCAACTAAAAACATTCACAAGGCTAAGCTCCACTAGAAAAGCAATTGTAACATGCCAGATATGGATAACTTCAGGCAGGAAGCCCTGGTCATTCTAACAGTAGAACAACAAAGAAATGTGTAAAGTCAGGAATCTCCCTGTTAAAGGAAAGAAAAATGAACTCATTGCAAGATTGTTGAATAATCAAAGTCTGGGTAGTAGGCCTGTCACACCTACTATCCCAGGAAATGGGGAAAATGATAATGAGGATGATAATTGAGTGTCTAACTCTAATATTGTTGAAGAGTCAGAAGAGTCTCAGGAAAAAAGCCCCTCTTTACCTCAACAGGCCCCTTTGCCTCAACCTTTAGCCACAGGGACCCCACAAGGTCCATCACTGAGTCCAGAAGTTGTGTCTATTGAAAAAATGAGACTTGAGTTAGAGTTCAAAAGATTACAGATCCAAGCTGAAACCAAACATCAGGACATACAATTAAGGGAAATGGAAATGCAACATGCTCTAGAAATGAAGAAATTGTCTCTTGAAAATGTTTCTATCCCAGAGTCTTCTAGATCTTCCAATCCTAAGAGACCTCACATGCCTAAAGAAGCAGTGAGTATGTATGATGTGAAACTTGATATTTTGGATTGGTTGGGTGCTTTTGAATAGAACTATGGGATTCAGGGTTTCACAGGGAATTAGTTGATTCCTTGGCTTTTGTCCCCCAGGTTGCAACTGATGCTGTAATGGAGGTGGGGAACTTGAAAGATTGGAGTATGAAAGCTTTGATACCTAGATTTTGGGAAAACTCCTTCCCAGTACCTTAAGAGGTTTAGGACCCTAAAAAAGACTGATGGTACCCCTTGGGCTACTTGGGTGTGTGAGTGGTTGGGTTAAGGGTTATAGAGTAAACTCTTTTGAAGGAATGAGAAGAACTAGTTACTTACCAACTTGTAACATTCTTTCAACTGGATGTTCCTACAACATATTCCTCATCTTAGATATTCTTGTCCAGCTTCGGAAAAGTTTTCTCACCAGGGGGCGCCGTGTGTGATGGCATTGATGTCCCTCGAAAGCCTCCGTCGAGGGTGACGTCATCAGGTATACAAGTAGCTTGCGCGGCGCCCGTTGGACTCAGTTGTTTTTCCCCCTCATGTTCGTCTTGATAGTCAGTGTAGGCCGACAGGGTTCGGCCTTGCAAGAGTTGAAGTAGTGACAACATTGGAAATTCTACAGAGGGGTAGGATGGGAGGGCGATGAGGAATACATTGGAGGACCATCCAGTCGTAAGAATGATACCAGTTGGTAAGTAACTTGTTCTTCAAATGGATTGTGCCCTCCAACGTATTCCTCATCTTAGATAGACTCCCAAAGCAGTGTGAGAATTTGGAGGAGGGAGTAGAAATTCTTTTTTCTTTCTTTTTTTTTTACAGTGCTGAATATAGTACTGCCTTACCAAAGGCAAGTTCCTTAGAGTGGGAAGCGTCTAAACTAACATTTTGTGAAAGTATGTATTGAGGATGAGAGTGTTGACCTCTGTACGGAGAACCTGACCCTTCCTTTGTGAGAGAAGATTCTCTCTCTGAGGGACACGAATTGGAGGACCGATGGATATGTCTAGACGGTCCGGGTACCACATTCTCCTGGCCCAACCTGGGGCAATTAGGATCATGCGGTTTCCGAAACGTCTTAACCTCCTGATGACTTGCGGAATGACAGGGATCGGAGGGGATGCATATAGCAGTGGGAATTCCCAATCCACCACGAACGCGTCCCCTAGAGCTCCTCGGAGGAAATTCCCTTCAGCAATACCTTTCGCATTTTCGGTTGATCCTGGTTGCAAACAGGTCTACTTGAGGGGTTCCCCAAAGGGCAAAGTTCTCTTGAAGGACTTCCTAAGATAGTTCCCACTCGTGGGAGACTGTGCTCTGCCTGCTCAGAGCGTCCGCTGTCGTGTTTTTCTCCCTGGCTAGGTGAAATGCCGATAAGGAGATTTCCTCTTGAATTGCACAGAGGCAGTGACCCTAGACCCCCTCTTTTGTTGAGGTAGTGCATGGCCACAGTGTTGTCCATCATTATCAGGACATTCTTCACCCGACCGAGGGCAGACAGGCCTTCAGCGCTAGTCTGATTGCCCTCAGCTCTAAAAGGTTGATGTGTAGTTTGTAATCTGATGGATACCAACGTCCGCTGACTGTCAGATCGTTGGCATGGGCTCCCCACCCCATGAGTGAGGTGTCCGTCACTACTGTAATCTCCGGCCATGGTTGCCAAAAATGTTCTTCTTTCAGAATATTGTTCTCGCAGGTCCATCACAGAAGGTCTTGTTGAACCCTGCTTGGAACATGAAGTAGATCTGTCATCTTTCCTGAGAATTGGTACCATTGATTCTTTAAAGCCCATTGAAGGGATCTCATTCTCAGGTGAGCCGCTGGCACTAGGAAGATGCAGGATGCCATGAGGCAAAGCCACCTCAAGAAGTCGCAGGCCAGAAGATTTTGGGCACTCTGAAATTTGGAGACCATCTGAAGAATGTCTTGAGCCCTCGTTTGGGGAGGTGAGCTCTTTCCCCAAAGATTTATCTATTACCGCTCCGATGTACTGGAGCTGCTGAGAAGGTGTCATCTGTGACTTCTTGAAACTGAGGGAGAAGCCCAGCCTGTGAAGGGAGTAGCAGGGAACTTTTAGATGATTCAGGGCTTGTTCAGGAGAAGGCGCCCTGATCACCCAATCGTCCAGGTAGGGGTAGACATGGATCCCCCCCTCTCCTGAGATACGCTGCCACTAGCACCATCAGTTTGGTGAAAACCCTCGGGCAGAGGTCAACCCGAATGGTAGGACTCGAAACTGATAGTGCGACCCGCCAACAGCGAACCTCAGGTATTTTCTGTGCTTGATATGTATTGCCACATGAAAATAAATGTTCAGAAGGTCCAATGACACCAACCAATCCTGAAGTTGAAGGGCCTGAAGGATCTGAGAAAGAGTGACCATCTTGAACTTGTCCTTCCTGAGGAACTTGTTCGAGCATCTCAAGTCTAAGATGGGTCTCAGTCCTCCATCCTTTTTGGGGATCAACGAATATGGAGAGTACCAACCCTTGTTCCTCTCCGCCACAGGCACAGGCTCTATAGCGCCTTTCTGTAGCTGGGTTAAAATCTCCTGCTGTAGGAGCGGATCTGAAAACTTCAAAGAGAGTCTCCCCGGTGGATTGTTGTGAGGCTGCGTTAAGAATGGAAGGCAGTAACCTTGGGCTACTGTATCCAGAACCCAAGCTTCTGAAGTAATGGCTCGCCATACTTGCAGATGCTGAGAGAGTCTGCCCCCCACCAGTGTTACATGATGCAAGCCCTCAAAGAGGCTTTGGGTCGGATCCTGCAGCTGCTGATGGCAAGGAAGCTGCCGCTGGAGCTGGCTTAGCACTTTTACCCCGTCCACCACGAGGGATTTTTCTTTGGCCTTTTTGACTGGCCATTCCTCTCGCCTTTCCAAATGGGGAGTAGTAACGATAGGATCGTCCCCTCCAAGATTGTCCTGATGAACGAAAAGGCTGAGGTTGCCCGATAGCGGCTCCCAAAGATTTGGCAGCCGCTTTTGAGGTTGCAGACCTCAAGGCTATAGTCAAGACTTCCTGCCAAAAAGGTAAGACCCATCAAAAGGCATGCTTAGGAGACAGGACTGTACATGTGGCGCAAAACCAGACTTCCGCAACACCTGCACATAACTCTTGCTAGTAGCCATGGACCTGCTGACGTGTCTGCAGTGTCCAAAAAAGATTGAAGGGATTCTTGCATGGCTTCCTTTCCATCTCTAACGATTGCTAGGAATCCCTCCCTTTCCTCCGCCTCTGGTATATGCTCCGCCGCCATGGAGATGCACTTCCAGAGAGTGTACGAGAATTTCACCAAGGCACATGTGGAGTTTGCCGATTTTAAGGCCATACTCCCTGCTGAAAATACCTTGCGTGCCCACCCAACCACACGCTTGTCTTCCCTATCTGGAGGGATAGTAAGGTACGCTACTTTGCTGGCTGAAGCGGTGGCTGCCTGGACCACCAGACTCTCGAGAGTGGGGTGTTTGGACAGATAGGCAGGGTCACTACTGGAAGGGTGCTGTTTTGTTGTAAGTGACTTATTCACAGGAGAAATACAGTCTGGGGTCTCCCAATTTTTGGCCACCCTATTTTACAAGGCCAAGTGAAAAGGTAAAATTGGATTGGCAGAGATCTTCGTGGAGGTGCAGTCTGGCAGAGAACTCTTTCTTCTAGCTTGTGAAGCTAGTCGTTTTTCTGCATCAATTGAAGGCAAAGGAGGGCTTATAAACCCATTCCAGCCGCGTAGCGGCCGCGGAGAGCTGCGTGGAGGTGCAGTCCGACAGGATGCCAGCCCGGCCCGCCCCGACTAAAAATAAAGCCATTCTGACTAAACAGGATGAGAATGCTCTTGCTCCCTTGCACCCCATATCCAAGTCCGAGACAATGAAACAGTGCGTTCCACCAGAAGACTCCCAGGAAGAAGTGGGACGCTTACTGCGAAGCGGACGTTACACAGTGAAAGATCCGTCTGAATGATCGGAAAACATCTTCAACTCATTCAAACCCTTGTTCTCCCCCACCCCCTCCCTCTTTGTCTCATCAGAAAGTACCAAGTACAACCCTGAAAAGACCCAATTCCCCGGAATCTTCTGGCATCAATTTGAAATGAACAGACATGCCGACATTAAAGTACCCCCCTCCCCAATTCCCCCCCCTGCGGTCCCCTCACAGACACCACCTACCTCTGGACGAGGTTCCGGCATGCAGAACGCTGAGCCCTGCAGGCTCTCCTGAATGCCAAGCACAGGCCTGCCTCGGCGGTGTGGCGTGCTCGGAAGGGAGCCCCTCCTCTCCAGCTCGGCTTGCGTGCCTGGAGGCTTGGAAGACCATCGGAGGGGTGGCCGTGCGCGCCGAGAGGAGGTAGGGAGAGCGGGGACAGCTTGGTGTGGCCGCTGGAGAGCCCTCAGCCTTCGCGGTGACGGAGGTGGGGACGGGGGTGGAGGAGCCCCGTCGGGAGGGAGGGCTCGAACGGTGGTGCGAAGATTCACAGGCACCCCCCTCGGGAGGAAACGTTGCAAATATCGAGGGCGTGGCCTGTGGACTGTTTTCGGCAGGCCGGCCGGAAGAGCATTTAGGAAACTGCGCTCATGCCCTCTCGGATTAGAGGAGGGCGGTGATCTCATCGTGGGTTGTCCCTAAGGACATAAACAAAACTAAAACCCCAGAAAAAGCCTTTTTGCACCAACACTTGTCTCCATTAAAATCCGGCAAAGCAAAAGTACCTAAATCCTCCCTGAACTTTACTCAGAAAATAAAGGGAATGGAAATGGCACATTTGCCATAAAATTCACACTCAACAATTGATATTGAGATCCACCCAGTAACAGCAAGGGCGGAACTACCGAGCCCGCATTTAAACCTATCAGAGTTTGGAGTTAACAACCTCCTCAACACAACAATAATTAACTCTGGGGACTCTGAAGACCCGGACACAGATGATCTCAATATACTGAGAGAACACAACTGGGCAAAAGAGTGGTTTGACTCGGTACCTGACAAGTGGTTAGAAGAGCCTAACTTGAGCGAACCGAAAAAAACTCAAAATCATTTACCCCCTGGGTCAATAACAGAAAAGAACACCTTTGCATTTAAACCATATAAAACCCTTGAAACCCAAAGTCCATTAAGCCATGCACAGATAAAAACCATCTCAACGATTGCATCAACACCAAAGCAAAGAATGGTAAACGAAGATCCAATCCAGAAAACAAAAACTAACGTTGAAAACGTAACGTCCCAAAGAAGTGAGGCGCTCCAAGAAGAACTAGGAGACAACTCAATTGAGCTATTGAACATCAGCGTCTATTCGATAGAAAACTCTGTCAGAAATTCCATGCCCTGTAGCAAAAAAAAAGGAAGGTGTCATTCAGGGAAGAAGATTTATCAAAGCAAATCCGGAGGCAGAACGGACCGGATCATACACCAATGCCTCAACAAAAACCATCAAAAAACTAATGAAAAATGCAATAAAAGACTGTGGATTAGTCAAGAAAGGAGCACACTCTGGGCATTACACAGTGGGCATTACTTACTGAGTCCTAGAAGTGGGTCAACTAGGAGTCCTCATGATCCAAGGCGCAACGAAAGAACGCCCCATAGGGAGAGAAAATAGAGAATATTACGCAAACGACAAGAAAACTAAAGAAGATCCCAACTTTCACAATGACAGAAGACATCGTACCTTTACCAAAAGTGATAACCTTGAAGCAAAATCGTCTGATAATAACAATAGATCCCACCAAAGAACTCCCAGCGTGCCCTCATCTTTTACCCAAACAAAAGCATCAGCGCTAGTCACTCATAAAAGTAAATCAACGAGAACACTGAAACTGGAAAAAAAAGAAGGCTCAAGAGAGACAAACATATTAAACAGAAGAGCCACGTTGAGGTTGTTCGACAAAATTATGAATGAAGACCGTATTCATACCACCGATATAAAGGTGGTCGGATTCGCCCATAACCAACGAACTGACAGCATTTTTTGCAGATTACATCACACTAGGTAAATAACCTTCTGCTCATGGCAGCTGGGGAACTTCAGAAGAGGGGCTATTCACTTTGTGAAACAACGGCCGAAGAAAGAGGACTCGACTCAATTGATACAGAGAAAATAGAGAGAGACAGAAACAACGCGAACCGGGACCAGCGGGGGAAGACCCAAATAACTCGTCACAAGTTCAATGAATCAGACACGAGAAAAACCAAAGAAAATTCGAACCCCAGGAAATGAAGACAAAGCCAGAGAGGTGGACAAACATCTGTCTCGAAAACCAGTTGGTCCGACTTACTCGCATACTGACAAAGGGATGAAGATAAAAATTCTAACTCTGTCATTGTCAATAAAAGGACAACAAAAAGTTAATGAGAAAGAAACAAAAAGGTGGGCATGGATCCCTTCCGCGCTTGCTCGTTACACAAGAAACTAGCAACCAAATGGAGCAGTCATAAGCTCCAAAAAAGAACCAACACCTGGTAAAACGACTCCACAAAAACTCACTATTGGGTCATGGAACACGCGAGGACACACCCACCTAACACTGGCTGGAGAGATCAATATAGGTCTATTTAAACTTTTGAGCCTCCAAGAGACATGGCTCCAATTACCTCCTAGCATAGACGGTTTCGAGATTCATCTCTGCCCAGCACATTAAGGAACTAAGGGCCGCTCAACATCGGGCCTCCTAACAGCAGTGCTTATAGGTGGTAGCCTGCGAATAAGTAGAATCTTGGTGTCATCTTCTTCAGTACAAGCAATAATCCTAGAATGGGATAAACACATTCGGCCACCAGTGAGTACAAAGTGCGACCTTATACTACTAAACGTTTATTGGAATCCAGCGGTGAGCTCTACTAAAGATTTCATAAACAAGGTCGAAACAATTCGAACAGAAACGACAACCAACCTCAACGTGGACCACACTTTGATATGTGGAGATTTAAATGCCATCTGTCTGGGCCCAGAAGGTAGAACCATAGCGACCTCAGTCCAAACTATCTACAGCCTACAAGCGAAAAAAAGAGGTTGCGTCTGGTCAGAACTAATGGACTCTTGCGGCCTGCATAATCTTAATTCCCTGGATAAAGTCATCCCGCCAGTTGCGACTTGGGAAATTGCAGGCCACAAAAGCACAATTGATTACATCTCCGCTTCTACGGAACTGTACTCATTAACGGAATCATTTGAGGTTATACAAACTACTAGAAGTGACCACAACCTACTTACAGCAACATGGTCCTCATTCAAAGAGATGCCTCTATCAATGCCATACCGGCTGCAAACAAATGCCCAAGGAAATCGCCTAAAGCTAACAACAGATTCGATCTGTCTCACACAACGATTTATAACCAAAAGACGGGTCCACAGACCAAAGTCTATCATATTTGGACTATCGGCCACTTGGTCCCCTACTTACAGCCTAGATCTCAGAGAAAAACTCAAGTGCACCAACACCTCCATAATTTCAACGAGGAATTGAGGGCGAGAAAAACAATCCAAAGACAAGGCTCAAGACGAGCTAAAACGAACCTGTCGGAGGAAAACAGCCCTCACTCTGTAGCAAAAAAAAGGCTATAAATCATGGTTAAAAATCATCGACGGATGACACGATGCAGAAACTATGTTAAAAGCAGTCTGCAGAAGATCCACTAAAGACTTTTGGTCGCTAGTCAAGATCTCAATAACGCCAACAGACGCGATCATCTCAAATAGTGTTAGCGAGGAGAAGTGGTTGCAACATTATACTAACCTATTTGATGAACCTATTTCTGGAGAACCCGAAGTGACAAACACTGTCGAGTGCGACTGGACAATCACTTTCGACAAACCTGCTATCATGAAAAAGATAAAGAACTTAAAGAATTCAAAAGCACAGGGCCCTGATGGAATCTCGGACGTCCAACTAAAACAGGATCCAGAAATCTGGGCTGAACTGATAACAACGATCTTCATTAGATGTCTTGAAAAAAGATCTGTCCCGGAAACCTGGAAAACAGCCAATATTGTCCCAATCTTCAAAAAGGGACTGATGAGTGAACCAAAAAATTACAGACCGATAGCTTTACTGGACATAATAGGGAAGCTATTTGCTTCACTGATCCTGGACGAATTTCAAGATTTTCAGAAAAAAGTAAAAACAGCTGACCCGTTTCAAACTGGTTTAGAAAAGAACCTGGGTACATCAATCAACATCATGATGGCAAGAGCGCTGGAAAGCCAACTAACACCATTGATAGCTTCCATAGATTTGGTCCAAGCGTTTGACCAGGTAAATAGAAAAAGACTGTGGAACAAACTGGAAATATCAAATTGCCCACCTTCATCATCGCACCTATTAGAGCATTACACAGCGAAACTTCAATGAGAGTGCGACTAAACGCGGCCGGCCAGCTGTCAAAACCAATAGAGACAGCAAGAAGATTCAAGCAAGGCTGGCCCCTGGCACCTACACTATACAAAGCGTATATGGCAGACATAGTGGATTCAGAAAACGACACCCGTTCTTCCCGCCTACAATAGGGGAATCCAAGGTGACAAGGCTCCTCTAGGCCGATGACATAATTTTGCTGGATCAAACGGCCGTTGGCCTTCAGTGCCAGTTAGCTAGCCTTCCATCATATCTAAAAAGAAATGACTTGGACATCAATACAAATAAAACAAAGATTATGATCATCGAAAAATCAAAGACAAGATCAAAAAGACATCACTGGTTCATAAATTCCGAAAAATTGGAAACGGTAAAGCTTCACATACTTAGGGGTGAAAATCTGCCGCAGCAAAATCGAAATTTCAATGCAGGAACATCTCTTCGCAATGACAAAAACTCTTGCAGCCCAAGCCTTGTTGCTGGAAAGAAAGTACAGCAAATTCTCGCTTCTTCCAGTAATAAACTTTTTCAAGACAAAAGTTACGCCCGCAATAATTTACGGAGCAGAGGCCATGCCACAACTTCCATCGACACTATGGAGTAGACTTGAGGGCCTATTTTGGCGCAAAGTACTAAATCTGCCAAACTCGACTCCTATTGCGGTGATCGGTCTATCATCGATGAAATATGTGGTCGAGAGAAACAGCCTTCTATTTTTGGGGAAAACATTAAGAACGCCTCGTCTTCACATTCTAAACATCATCTACAAGGAGATGACAAGTGAAAAGACCCAAATGATGACCGTGTGGTATAAAAATCAACTCGAACTGGCGGAAAAGGTTGGCTGTTCACAATGGGACATCGAACAAATTCCGGATAAAATCAAGGACAGACTGAAAACCCAGGATTGGATCGAAAAAACTCGACAAAGCAAGCGAGTATACATCCTCGTCACACCTGACATTTAACACTCAAAGTGGACGAGGTGGGATTCAAGATGGCCGCCGGCTGTGGAGGTCGCGTATGAGTCAGCCCGTATACAATAAATAACATAAATAGAGTCTCCCCGAGCGAATTAGCTCGGAAAGTCAGCCGGAGGCACAGGAGCGCAGTTGGCGTCGGAACAGGGGGAAGGCGCCCTGATAAGTCCTGCATGATAAGCGCCACAGCGCAGAGAAGGGAGTGCCCCTCCCCCATCGTACGCGGGTCGGGAGGCACGGCCAAGCATAGAGACGGAGACAGGCCGCGGAGGACGTCCCGGGAGGAGCGGCCAGGAAGCAGAGACTGAGAGGCAGCCACACTGATTCTCGTGAGGGAAGCGAGGAGACTGAGCTGCCAGCGCAGGAATCGGAGCGCAGTCCGGGGTCATACCGAGTGACCGCGCGCCACAGAAGGCGAGGGCTTGAGTCCCCATCCCAGAAAAGAAGTGACACAGGGAACCCGCCGGTGCTTTGAGACATCCCGCGGGGCCGGGGGAGTGAGAGAACGAGGGGAAACGAGGACACAGTGTTCCCCAGAGCAACAGTGCGAAGCAACACAGCATCACCGGTGGAGAGCACAACTTAAGGTGAGGGGGCTGGGGAGGCACATATGGCCGCATACGATCACAGACTATGTTCAAGGGATCGGGGAGCGCCCCCCCTTCCCCTCCAAGTCTGCAGCAGCGTGGCCCATGAGAGAGCATACGTGAGGAGCTTCTCTCCTCGCACAACAAGCCACATTATAAGTCCAGTATCCCAGAGCCCATTCAGGCGCATTTGGAGGGAAGAGGACCGCCTGCGCTGGGGGGACAACTCCCTCACATCACCCCCCACCCAAGGAGATATTCAAAGCCACTCACGGCCCAACATAGGCAGGGACAAGGCAAAGGGGAAAGGGGAAAGGGGGCGCAGGTCACAGTCGACTAGACAGGACTCTAACCTGCTACATATGTGGTCTGCAGATGCCACAGCTAACTCTAGGGACAGACCAGAGGAGGAATCTACAGCGGACAACGCTCCTTCCGTCCAGAGCAACAGACCACTCACAAAGGATGATATGCAAACATGGTTTAGGAACTTGCAGGACAAATTTATGGCCACTGTACAGGACCAATTCGCCTCAATGAGAAATGAACTGAAACATGTAGTCCAGGAATTGAAAACTGATGTGGCCAAACTGTAAGAATGTTAGGCAGAAACCCGTGCAGTTCCCTCAGGGACCACTGCAAAAGATTTAGGACTACAGGTGTTTGGCAGTAAGCCCACTTGGTAGCAGTCTGTACCACACAGATTCACTTGGTAGCTGTGGCTGAGCAGTCAGACTTCCCTCAAGAAGAGTTAGGCAGTATACAGAGTATTCGAGTTGGGGGGAGATCTCTCTCCGCAGCAGAGGCCTCCCTCTGGAACAGCCTTCCTGCCTCCCTGAAACTTGAGGAGAACCATCTCCAGTTCCGGAAGCACCTCAAAACCTTCCTCTTTGCTTCTGCTTTCTCTCCCCCTCTCTCCTGCTAAATCACTGAAACTGTACTGAATCAGCAACTAGGCCACTCACCAATCTCGGTCCTTGGCCCAGCCACTCTCACCTGCACTGCCTTCCTGGCAACCCCTGCACTGCGGGACTGTCTCTGTATCCCTACAGCCCCCCTTCCCAGCACTTGTCTGCACTTATCTTGCACTTGCCACCAGCTGGCCCTTTTTATCTTGTTCGTTACTAACCCTGTACTGCACTTTCCCCTCTCCCTTTCCCTTTCCCCCTCGCACTTTTCCCATCCCCCATACCCATGCACTTGCGCGATCTGAATGACACCTGGCCTAGTAGGATCGTTGTCTGTCTCCCCTTGTTCCCCCTTCCCTGCCTCGTCGCGCCTTGAAACACTTGTGTATATAGGCGCGTTACAAATGCCATATCATATCATATATCATTTACAATAGGTCAAGAGAACACAATAGAACAAGTAAACACTGACCAGGGCTTGGTGTAAAAGAGATATAATTATATATTTAAAACCACATCTAGAAAAACACACAGGCACTAATAGTAAGCAATCCAAAAACACGGTCACTAAAAGATATACACTCCCTTAAAAGAATATTAGACAAGTCTACAAAGCCCCCACTTATTTTCAGACAGCGGTGAGCGCTTAACGTAGATGGCACTCTAATAATTCGTTTTAAAAAGGGAGAGAAAAGCAGAGAATAAATTGAAACATCCCAACACTTTTTCACGAACACAACAAGAGAGGAAGGCAAAGTAACACCGTGAGTTTTAGAGTCAGTAGGCCGGATCCGCTTTAAGAGGATCGAAACGAAACGTGTCCAAGGTCACACGGTTGCAGTGCACAAAAGTCTTGCAAAGATTAAAAAGAGATGGACCAAAGAAAGAGAACAGTTAGAGGGTCAAGGCGGCCAGCCCAGTCCAGAAGGTTAAGGGGTTATTATTACCTTGTAGCAATCTTTAGAAAGGGAGGCCTGGCGGACACGGTACCTTAAAGTGGTGAGAATACTCCAGCAGGGGCAGTTGTTCCTTGCAGCGGATGCAAGTCGGTGCTTCGTCCGGGGGAAGAGAAGATCTTGTCGGGGAGGAAGACAGGAGTCCGTTGCACTGCCAGGGAAGAAACCAGCAGCGGAGTTTCTCAGGTACAAGGGGCGGTCCGTGGATTCGCGGTCCAGTGGTAAGTGGCTATCCGGTTGCCGGGGTGCTTGGCACGGGCAATTCGACCACAAACCGGTCTGGGGTGCGAAGAGAAGAAGGTAAACTGGTTGTGCCCACCAGTCAGGGGAAGAAGCCTCTCCAGCCGGGAGATCTTCTCTGTCGTCGGGAAGGGGCGAGTCGGTTCCGCAGGGCTCCACCGGTGGTGTCGTCGTGGTAGGTCGGCTCAGCTTCTCCCTCGTCGGATTTCCAGGTCCTGTTGCGACTTCTGAAGTTCCAGTCCCCAAAGCCCTGCTTTTATGCAGCATACCCCCATTCACTCAGCCTATCTGTCAATCAAACATGCTAAGTGGTGCGCCGGCCGGCTCACCACTTAGGCCAATCACACAAGAGTGCGACTTGAGTTACCAAGGTAACTCAGTCCAGGGTGCCTAAACCCCCTCCCACACCCCCTGTGGTACCCAGACAAAGTGGCACCACTTTTGGAGGCTTCTGTGGAAAAGCCCGCCAAATAGTGGAACAAAGTGCTCGACTTGGGTTGGAGTCACAGAAGAGAACACAAACGCCATTTTAGAATCGAGTCCTGGCAAAAAATACCAACCGGTGAATTAATATTAAATAAATAAACCGGCGGTATGTTCGAGGCTATGAGAATTAAATAATTAAAGTTGGTAGCCTCGAACAATGGGAAAATCCCATAGGGAAATATTCGTGGTCGAATATAAAAAGTAGTTTCCACTGCCACCAGCCAAAACTCGATCAGGGGGGACGGAGACGTGCCCCCTCGACTAACAGACCCAGGGGCAATCAAATTGCCCCGACCATTACATCCACAATATGAAGGTTTGTACTGGTTTCCGTTAATAATTTGGGACTAGTAAAGCCAATGGTGACTTTACATGCCCTGGGAGACAGTAGTCAGTCCCAGGGTATGGAGTCTATGGTGGGGTGTCACTATGACACCCCTGGGCTACTGCACGGAGGGTACTGTGTAACACACATCGTAAAAACACATGAGACCCTATGGAGTAAAGGACCCCATAGCCCATAAAACACAATAACAGTCAAAGGAACACCATAAATCATGTCCAAGAGTGGGAGAAAAAGAGTCTCACTCTTGGCAGGCGAAAAAACAAACTTCAGAAATCCAGCAAAGCTGCTGGGGGACTCACTAGGTTAGGAAATTCAGCCTAAAGAGAGAATTCTCCCTAACAAAGAAAGGACGTATACCTTAGAGAAGATAGTCCAAAACATGGAAGAGAAGACAACTCAAAGCTCAGAAACGCAGGAACACTTGGTGCGCCTTACAATCTAGAAATTCAGTGCGAAAACCGCTCTCGCAGATCAAATATCTGCATTAAAAATATGCCTGAAACAGTACTGGACAGGGATCTCAAGTCTGCGGTACAAGAAGTACATCATTGAAGAACAAGAAACAGAAGCCATTGGGATCGATCGAGTACATAGGGTCGGCCAGAAAAGATCTGGCACTCCAGGGGAGAGACAAAGGGATGTCTTAGCGGCCCTCTCACCCTATCCACAAAAGGAACAAATATTACGGAGAACGAGGCAACTGGACCACATAAGGATGAATGGGGGAGTGATTCAGTTATACCAGGATCTGGATTCGATAACCCTACTAAAGAGGAGAGAGATGGCCCCACTGGTAAGGGAATTGGTGACGAAAGAGATAAGATACAAATGGACGTTCCCATTTGGGTTAATATTTGAGTGGGAAGGCAAACAAAGGAGAGTAACCACCTGTGAGGAAGGCTTACAGATAATGGATCTGCACCCAAAGGAGGCACCCACGAGGAACGCCGGGAACATAGGGGAATGCCACAAGAGAGGCTGGGAAGTAATGCGGCAAAAGAAGAAACAAAATGGAAAAGGAAACATGGGGCAACCCTCTGAGAAGTAGGGGAGAAATTCAGACATAACCAAAGGCTCAGTCGCAGAGCCCAGAAGGCTGAAGGACATCACAGAAGATGCTCGGAGAATCTGATATATAGCAGCCCGGTAGGAAACCGGGACCCAGCTCGTGGAAGAGGATGCAGGGTTTAGGACTCCCTGCTAAGTATTTCCCGAGGCAGTTGAGGCCAAGGAGCGATAGGCGCAACGCCCTAGCAACCTTAGGTACCTGGGCCCTCCTCGGGTCAAGAGTTGAGTTAATGTTAATGGTTGGGGGGGGTGGGGGGGCACTGGCAGAGGGAGAGGACCAAATCACTCAGGATTGCTGATGGCTACCTTAAACAAGACGTGATGGGGAAGATTAGAATCTTTTCTTGCAACGTGAGGGGTCTCAATTCTCCAGTGAAGAGGACAAAAGTGGAGGCACTTCTTGGGAGGGAGAGGGCGGACATACTGTTACTCCAAGAAACCCATATAAAAGCCCAGGATAAGGGAAAGGTGGGCCTAAGAGGGTACGAGGTATGGGTTCAGGCGAATAATGGGGAAAAGAGAGCGGGGGTGATAATAGCGGTAAAGAGAGGGCTGTACTCTACCCTTATAGATACGCAGGTGGACAGGGATGGGAGGTATGCATTTGCGAACATCATAATAGGGCGTCTCCAGCTTACCTTAGTGGCAATATACGCGCTGAATTCAGGCCAGGATGGCTTCCTCCGGGACACGGTGGGGAAGTTAGAGGGGTTTGTGAAGGGAGACGTAGTGATGGGAGGAGATTTGAATTTGGCATGGCAACCGGGGCAGGATAGGAGTGCAAGAGGAACCCTAGCGCAGGGGGCCCCGTCACGTCTTAAACAATTGATGGAGCAGATGGCGCTGTGCGATGCTTGGAGAGATTTAAAAGGCAAGGCTAGTGGCTTCACGTATTTCTCACATGTGCACAGTAGGCTGTCGAGGATAGATTATTTCTGGGTTTCAGTGGGGCTTTTAGGTAAAATCCAAGGCATAGAAACGGGCCCTATAGTCCTATCGGATCATGCACCGCTCTGGCTGGATATTCAGATCCCAGGAAAGGGGGAGGCATCTAGAAGTGGAGAATGCCAGTAAACCTACTGTCGAATAATGTGATAGGAGAGGAAATAAGGGATAAAATCAGAGACTATTTTGATGAAAACGATACTGGGGAAGTCTCACTGGGGACAGTATGGGACGCTTTCAAGGGTGAATCGGGGTCCTATGGTAGCGCTAAAGGTAACCGGGGACAGGCAGAGACACGAATGGGAGAGGGTATTGGAAAAGAAAATAACAGACATTCAAGGGGAATTGGCAACTCACCCCTCCAGGAGTCTAAAGAAGGCATTAAAACATGTGCAAGGACAACTCGATATGCTCCGCAACAAAAAGGGAGAGAAATCCCTTCTCTTCCTTAAACAGAGATACTACCTCAAGGCTAACGAGGCGGACAGATATTTAGCAAGACAACTTCGAGAATGACAAAAATCAATGACGATTAAGAATGTCAAAAATGTACAAGGGGAGACCCAAACACGTACCAAAGACATTGGGGAGGTCTTTAGGGCTTTCTATCAAAAACTGTATGCAACGGTGCATCCGGATGAGAACAACAGGTTCTTCCAATCACTCCCCATACCCACAATAACAGAGGAAGACTGACTGACGCCGTTATCATGGATTACGGAGGAAGAGGTGCAGAAGGCAATTGCAGGCCTTCCAAACGCTAAAGCACCAGGCCCGGATGGCTTTGTGGCCCCCTTTTACAAGAAATATGCGGACATATTAGTTCCAATACTGACTAGACTATTGAACTCCTTTAAGGACAGTGGAAACGTAACTCCCTCTATGAATGAAGCTTAGGTCCTTGTGTTCCATATATCAGGTAAAGATCCCACCCTCCCCAGCTCATACCACCCAATCGCCTTGATAAATATAGGACGCAAAGAGTTATACCAGGGTTTTGGCGGCTAGATTGTCACCTCTTCTCCCTACCCTGATAAACACGATCAATCGGGTTTCATAACCGGCAGGCAAACGCACGACAACTTAAGAATATTTCATTTGATAGAGAAAAATAGGTATTACCCACACCCCAGCACTGCTCCTGTCACTAGATGCAGAAAAAGCCTTCGACCGGGTAGAGTGGTCCATGCTATTCAAAACACTGAAGCATATGTGATTCGGGGAACAATCCATAAACATGGTCAAGGCTAACTATAACTCCCCGTCCATTCGAATAGCTATAAATGGGGAGGTCACGGATAGGGTGGAGATCTCAAGGGGTACGAAGCAGGAATGCTCTCTTCCCCCCTCCTTTATGCTATCTTTCTTGAACCACTACTAATCAAAATCAGAGAATCTGCAGGGATAAGGGGGATAGAAATGGCAGGCATACAACACAAAATCATTGCATATGCAGATGATATGCTCCTGGCCCTGGAAGACCCGGTGAAATCCCTTCCACAGACAATAAAAGAACTGAAGGGGTTTGGGGAGATTTCAGGCCTGAGAATAAACAGGAACAAATCAGAGATTTTGCTTCTGGCGGGGGATAAGAGAACGATAGATGGAGAGGCTATCTTGTTAGGCTTGAAAATGGCGGAGGATGGAATCAAATATCTTTGGGTAACTCTCACACACAAGGTGGACAAGTTATTCAGTGGTAATTACCCACAACTTTTGACGCGAGTAAAGAAAGACCTAGAACGAGGGTGCCCTTTACGGGTCTCATGGTGGGGCAGAATACAGTCAGTAAAAATGACTATACTCCCTCGGGTGTTGTACTATTTTCATGCCCTCCCAATAACAATCCAACACTCCTTTTTTAAAGCACTGTCAAAGGCTGTTTCGTTCTATGTGTGGAGTGGGAAGCCACCAAGGGTTGCTAGAGCAGTTCTTACGGCACCTGTAGAGTCAGGGGGCTTGTCACTCCCGCATTTTAGGAAATATTTCCAAGCGGCGCAACTGTGGGTTCTCAGGGAATGGCTAGGTGACGAACAGCTAACAGTTTGGGTGACCCAAGACAGGGCGGTCGCCAGAACCCCTCTTGAAGACCTACTGTGGAAGTACAAACAACACAGACATCTAAACCTACGCATTAGCGAGGTCATTAGAACCACTCTAGAAGCATGGGACGAACAAACTAAGAGGGGTATCATGACCACACCACTGGCTCCATTCACCCCTATCTGCAGGAACCCGCAGTTGCCACCGGGAATGGAACCTGGGGCCTTTGAAAGGTGGGAAACAGCAGGATGTAGGAAGATAGGGGAAATGTTTCAAGACAATGAAATTAAAACATATTGCGAATTTAAAAGATGTGGAAAATAACGGAGGGGGACAAGTATAGATACGAACAATTAAGACAATGGCTGGCGTCACCAGACGTTACACGGAGTGCCACAAGGGACCTGACGCCTTTTGGAAAATTCCTAATAACAAACCCGGGATATAAGAAACTAGTGTCAACACTTTACCAATTTATCAACACACAAGAGGAAGAGATCAAATGGGCATACATGAAGAGGTGGGAGGGCAAGTTGGGAGAGGAGATTCCAAAACAGCACTGGTTGGAACTGTGGATGGGCATCTCAAAACTCACCCGGGCAGTACAAACAAGAGAAATGTGGCTCAAAATACTAACCCAATGGCACTATACACAAGAGAAACTTCACAGAATGTATCCGGAAACGTCTGATCACTGCTGGAGAGGGTGTCTGGAAGCAGGCACGTGGAGGCACATATGGTGGGACTGTCAGGGAGTCAGGGGATTCTGGAAGGAAGTGCGAGCGGAAATGAAAAAGATGTTTCCGGATGCGGACCTAATGGGGGAAGATGGTCTGGCTATGCGGACTAAAGGACCAACAGGCCAAGAGATTTCACAAAGCACATTGGAGGATCTTCATGGGTCTGGTCATCGCAGCGGTTCTACGTTATTTCGCCACAGTATTTTTCATCGCAGGTTTTTTTCTCGAAAAACTCATCTTTTTTTCTTTTTTTAGGATGGGTGGTTACCCCCCCACACCCCCCTACCTTTTTTTATTCCCTTACACCCACAACATTATATTTAATTTTTAACCCCCCCAAAAAACAGTTTTTTTTCAAAATAAAAACAGCAATGAAAAAAAACACAATGAAAAATACTGCGGTGAAATGAGTGTATATCATCGCAGCATGGGCAACGATTGCCCAACAATGGAAGAAACAGGACCCTCCAATGGTCTTCACGTGGCTGCAGAAGGTGTGGTCGCAAATGACCACGGAGAAGATCACCCTACACCTCTAAGACAAAAAGGACTCCTTTACGAAGGAATGGGGGGTGGTTCTGGAATACCTCAAGTCGGACTATATGGAGCAGTGGTGCCCGCACAATATCAAAATAACAGACATATATGGGGTTTGAAGGTCATCAAGAAAACACTGAATGGGTCCCAATTTCCTCTTCCGGGGGGAAACGGTTGGGTCATGTTGTTTTGGTTGTTTAGACATGCAAAAATCAATAAAAAATATGTTATAAAAAAAAAAAGCGGACGAGGTGAGAACTTATCTAAGGAAATCCCTAAACAAATACCTTCGAACAATCTTTCTAAGAGCTCGTTTGAACGTCTTAAAGACGAACGAAGTCCTACATTTTCAAAAACAATCAAACATCAGCAGTCCTGGAGCGGCGTTGACAGGACTTTAACTGAATGTACCTGCACTTACTTATTGGCGGAGTTGTGAGGAGAGTTGGAGTCTGCAGGAGTCCGTGGGATCCGCGAGGATCTAGCGAGGTATGGAGCCTAATGGGAAATCCTTAAAGCATCAAAAGCTCCCAGAAAAGAAAAACGCGGGGGGCGTGGCCGACTGCGCGATGCAGTAGACGTGTGCCTTCGGAGCTCCCGCGACCGCTGCCTAACATCCTGTTTAAACGACCACCTGAAATATCTGGTGACCCCCAAAGTAAGACCCCCCGGTGCCTGACATCCCAGGGCACGTCTGTGGCGAATTCCAGCCTGTAACTCGCAGGGGCTCTGGCACTAAGAGCGAGAGTAAACTACACCAGCTCGGCTCGACGACGAACCAAGATGGCCGCCGGACCATCGGGTGCGCACTGAGTGGGGAGCGATACATCCATACATCCAGCGGCGACCGCAAAGTAGGCGGATCGAGGCTCCTGGAGGAATCTGAGAGAGACCAGGAAGGACGGGTGGGAACGACAGACCATCACATCAGAGCGGTGCGCCGCTACGGAGACCCGTAGGCGGCCCTGCCGGCGTGGACCCTACCCTCCTCCCCCCGTGTGACCACCTTCAGGGCTGTTGGAACTGGCAAACACCCCCGGCACGTCGCAGCAAAAATCCCAGCGCCCGGCGGCTGGGCCCACATGCCCAACTTTGCGGATTCACTATCTGGCTCTGGGCTCAAACTCACAGGGCACCGGCGGCGCTTCCACTGTGACTGAGCTGCTGCGTAACAGGACTGTACCCAAGATACGGGGCCTGACGGCGGCCATGGGGAAAGACAAAATTAGAAGGCCCACTACGCAAAACAGAATCGACCAATATACGATCCCTCCTTCGCAAGCTCCTGATTTCCAACCGGTACCATCGGAAGAAGTGGATCCAGCACCTGGGCTCTCCCTAAAGGACGTCATGGCGGCCATAGCAGACTCCCGCTCGTCGATGGAGCAGAAGATGGATGGAATCAGCCTGGATGTGTCCCTCCTCCGACACGACCTGCAGAAACTCTCGGCACGTACGACCGAGGCGGAACAGCGCATTTCCAATACGGAGGATGGGGTACACGCAATACAGCAGGAACTCCAAGGAGTCTCCGCCAAACTTAAAAGCCTGGAGGCCAGGGTCGAGGAGGGGGAGGGCAGATCCAGGCGCAACAACATTCGAATCCTCGGTATCCCTGAGAAAGCCGAGGGTCCCTGTATGGAACTCTTTTTGGAACAGTGGCTGATGGACCTCTTCGACCAACGATCCTTTTCGAAATTCTTCTCGATAGAGAGAGCACACCGAATGCCCTCTGGTAGACCACTGCCAGGAGCCTCGCCGCGCACGGTGATAGCAAGGTTACTAAATTATCGGGACCGAGACACGCTGCTGCACCTCGCACGAACCAAAGGTACGACTACCTTTAATGGCTCCAAGATCGCCTTCTTCCCGGATTACACGCGGGAGGTCCAGAAGGCGAGGCAATCCTTCGAAAGACTTAAAAGACAGCTTCAAGGGATGGGAGTCAAGTACGGCCTGCTCTTCCCTGCCCAACTGAAAATATACCACAAGGGCACAACGGTCCACTTTAATGACCCGAAGGAGGCCTGGCGATGGGCAGAACAACACATTGAAGGGGACTGGTCGGCGCACCGACCCAACAGGGGCAGAAATCCTAGGCCCCCGCCGGATCATCCTCGAGACCCGGACAGGCCACCCTCGCCGAATCGGCAGGCGGAGGCTGGAGACTGAACATGAATGCTCCTTGTGGACGGGCCTGGGCCCTCGTGAAGGGGCGCTCCAAACGGTTGTTACAGAAGGCCCGTACTGTGAGTCGTCTATGTTATTAATAATGCGGTTTGCGGGGGCATATCTCCACCGCACCGGCCAAGGCAACAGGGCCCCCCCGCCAACTTTCAATTTCTAATCTGTTTAGTCTTATTGTGTATGAGAGTTTGTAAGGCTGACACGTAACACGTGTTGAAAGTTATGATGTTGGGGCTACAGGTACTTCGTGTTGGGGTGGAGTATGGGGAGGGGGAGGGAAGGGAATGTTCTAATAAGTTTCTTGTTACCCTAGGAGCACCGCGTCGCCGCGGGCTCCGAAATATGTTGAGGCTCAAGATAGGACGAGGCCACAGACGATCCAGGCAACACAATCTTCGACACTTTAGACACACACCGCAGCACACTACTATTGGCAGGGACCCCTTGCCTGTAAAACACCCGCTCAACTACTTACCCCACTCTCTGGATGGCACCCCCACAACCCCAATCGACTCCGACTGAACGCCCCAAATCCCTCAAGGTGCTCACCTGGAACGTAAACGGGATGGGCTCTCCGATCAAGAGGCGCCTGATTAAACAAACACTTAGTAGACACTCCCCCGATGTGGCCCTGCTATCCGAAACACACCTGGCAGGTCTGAATTGCTCTTACTTCCAACGCACTAACTACAGGTCTGCTTTCCACGCGGGATATACAATGGGGTCTAGGGGCACTCTCATACTTATCCACAAACGTGTTCCTTTCACCCTCCAATGCTCGGAACACGACCCACGAGGTCGCTACATACTGGTCCTTGGTACGTTGTGGAGTGAGAGGGTCGCCTTCGTCTCGGTATACTCCCCGCCCGGACTGGGGCAGGAACTCCTGGACGAGTTAACTGCCCTCATAGGTAAACACCAACCTGATAAGCTGTTTCTAGGGGGAGATTTCAACGACGTCATGTGCAATTCCACTGACCGCACACATCTCAGACAACGTAACCCAGACACCCCCACAAGACTATCTAACTTTGTGTCCGCCCTGGGCTTGGGCGATGTATGGCGGGAACTGCACCCGGATGCTAGGGGGTACTCCTTCCACTCCGGTGCCCACGGCTCCCTCTCCAGGATCGACTATCTTCTTGTTCCACACACGGACCTCCACAGGGTACTTTCGGCGGATTTCCTTCCCCGGGGCATTTCCGACCATTCGCCTTTGCTCGTGGAGGTCCGTGTACAAGGCGCTTCCCCCCCTGGGACATGGCGATTGAACACTTACTACTTGGGTTTCCCTGAACTTGTTGACCACCTCACTGAAGTCTCCACCGAGTACTTCGAAATCAACGATAATGGAGAACAAGATCCGGTGGTGGTCTGGGAGGCCTATAAGTCCGTTTTACGGGGGGCCTTAATCTCCTGGGTGGCAAATAGAAGGCGGGAGAGACTCCGGGACATAACAAGAGCGGAAGATGAGCTGACCCAATGTGAGAACGAGCACATCCTCGGCCCACCCCTGCAGACCCAACTCTCCCTTAAACGTGCCACTGAACGGCTCCGTAATCTTTCATTAGACAATGCGAAACAAGCCCATTGGGACTCCAGAGCCAGAATCTACGAGCATGGAGACAAGGCTGGTCGGTTGCTGGCTTGGTTGGAGAAGAGGGACGAGGGTCAACGGTGTGTTCGTGAGATTGTCACTCCACAGGGTGAGAGGTTCGAATCGGACGCGGAGATAGCTGAAGCCTTTGCCCAATATTATGAAGCGCTCTACCGGGCCCCGACCTCGCGGTTGGACCCAACCCTCCTAAACGGCATAATATTCCCAACTCTCTCTGTGCAACAAAAGGCGTGCTTGGACTCCGCCCTCTTAGAGACTGAGGTGGCTGAAGCACTAGCTCAATTGCAGACCGGGAAAACACCGGGCCCGAACGGGTTCCCAATTGAAACTTGGCAGAAGTTGGGGGGAACCAACATAACATCCTCCCTCCATAAAATGCTACTTACGGCCCGGGAACAAGGCGCTCTCCCGCAGGATCTATGTAAAGCTACCATCGTCGTCATCCCTAAACCTGACAAACCCCAGGAGCAGTGTGCCTCCTACAGACCGATCTCGCTGATCAATGGCGAAGCCAAAGTCCTTGCCAAGGTCCTGGCCAATAGGTTACAACTGCTGGTTGATACATTAATACACCCGGACCAATGCGGCTTTATGCCACACAAATCGACCAGAATGAACTTACGCCGACTTCACTTGGCGTTGGAGAGGGCCCCTATCGTTGACACTTCGCTTGCCCTCCTGGCAATCGACTTCGAGAAGGCCTTCGACTCGGTTCGATGGGATGGCCTCTGGGAGATCATGGCACGGATGGGCTTTGGGGAGGGGTTCCTGGGGTGGGTGAAGCTACTATACACGAACATCTGGGCGGAAGTCAAGGTGAATGGGTGGACGTCTCGCTCCTTCCGACTGGGCAGGGGCACACGGCAGGGATGCCCCCTCTCCCCCCTCCTTTTCGCTCTGGCGATAGAGCCATTGGCCATATGGCTTCGCCAAAGCACATCCTGGGTGGGATTTAGATGGCCGGAGGGCCACGAGGATCGGATCTCTCTTTACGCTGACGACCTCCTGATATACCTGGGAGACCCCACCCAAACTTGCCCCATAGTGACCCAGATTCTTGTCCTATATGGGGAATTCAGCGGTCTAAGGATCAACTGGAAGAAATCTGTTTTCTTCGCGGTGAAGGGAAGGGGACAGCCCGATCCCAGGGAATGCCCATACCGAATAGAACAATCTGGTTTCCGATATCTCGGGATCTGGATAACGACGGACCTGACCAGTTATAGCAAGCATAATCTTCAACCAATCTTGGACCGATTCTCTAACGACGTACAACATTGGAAGCTTCTCCCCCTGACCCTCATGGGCAGAGCCGCTCTCTTCAAGATGCTGGCCCTCCCGCGATTCCTCTACGCCCTTCAAAATGCCCCTCTGCAGATCCCGGGGGCTGAATTTGACCGGGCGGAAACCCTCCTTAGGCAACTCTTGTGGGGTGGAGGGCAGGCGCGCATAGCACTGGCCACACTCCAGAGGTCAGTATGGGAGGGTGGGATCGGAGTGCCCCGCCTTCAAACCTACTACTGGGCCTCACAACTTGCGGTGATCAATGACCTACTACACGGGGACCGGGAACTACCCCATATCAAAGCCGAAGTGGCTCCCATGCACGACACCGACCCAATACAGCTACTATACCAAGCCCCCCTCAGACCATCCCCATCAACTACAAGAGCACATATTACCACCATCTGGAAGAATGCACATAAATTTGTGGGTTGGGGAAACAAGATATCAGCGGCGCAGCCCCTATGGCGTAATGCCAACTTGAGAGAAATTGCAAGGTTTGAACCTTGGCCATCCTGGGTGAGAGCGGGGATCCATAAGGTGGGGGATGTCCTGAAAGACGGGAATCTTGCGCCGTTTGCGGACCTACAACACAGGTTTCGACTCCCGGACACTGAAAGATATCATCACTTGCAAATGTCCCACGCCCTAAGAGTCCACATAGCGATAGAAGATGACACCCCGGAATATTCACCTATAGAACGCAACATTTTCCCCGAACTTATCCCCTCCAAATGCACATCCATCCTTTATAATGCCATCACATCCTTCGCAACCCCTGAATTGACCAGTCTAAAAACCAAGTGGGAAACAGATGTAGGGGATATTGACCCCGAGGACTGGATACGGGTATTAATGCACCCACGGGAAACTGCCATCTCCTCAAGACTCAGACTGGTGCAACTTAAAGTACTGCACAGAGTGTACTATCCTAGGACGGCACTGTTTGGGTGGAAGAAAGCACTGAATCCGAACTGTCTCAGGTGTGGGGGCGAGGAAGGGACCTTCTTCCACACTCTGTGGTCCTGCCCCCGCATCCAAACTTTTTGGGAGGCCTGTTGTCGGGAGCTGGCCCGGATACTTTCTAAAACAATTGATTATGACCCGAGGGTCCTGCTCCTGGGAGTCCCAGGGGAGCACGAACTGAATAAATGGGAGGAACTGTTGCTGCACACGGCGACTGCCCTAATGAAGCGAAACATTGCACAGAAATGGGGTGTACCGGAACCTCCGACAATGGAGCAGTGGACGCTGGACATGGACACATGTGCAATGCTCGAAAGACGGATATACAATGCAAGGGGCTGTCCTAACAAGGCTTCTAAAATTTGGGCGGCATGGGAGGAAGGAGGGCCCTGAAAGACATTGAAAGACATTGAAAGGGTTTGGGAGAAATTGCCCTGGGGACGCTAACCAGAACTTTTACATTGTGTATTGTGGCTCTGTCCCGTAAGAATGGTGACCTGTGACTTATTAGCGTTAATACTGCTTAATGAGCTGTGTCGGCCTCAATTGATGTCGTTGCCTCTTTTCCTTTTGTTCCTTGGTTTTGGTTGTTTTGACTATGTTATGACTAATTGAAAATAAAAAATGTCTTATCAAAAAAAGAAAAGAAAAACGCAAGAGCGGAGCAAGAGCAGCGCGATGACACAGTCACAGCCATTGCCACAGATGTGGACACGGACTCAGAGGTGGAGAGGGACGCAGAGTTGAGTCCTCGCCGACTCAGAAGTACCAAACACACCAAAAACACGATAAACTTTAACACAAATCCGACCGCAAAGACAAAGTCGCGAAACGTGAAAGACTGCTTTACCCACAGCCAACCATTCAGGCCAGGGGAGGCTTCTAAGATCTCACCCCAAGGAGAGCAAAGGGCGGATGAGGATAAAATTCAGGACGACATCCGAGAAATTCAAGAACAACAAAGAAATCGGAACTTAGCCCATCAAAATAGAAAAGAAATCAACAAAGCAAGCAGCGGGGCCCTACTCACTCACCCTCCCCGTTGCGAGACGCGTCTGACTCTGCGGGCGGTGCACCACTGACCACCGGCATGGCGAGCGGGTCCCCAGCGGGGACAGCCGGAGGACGGCTCCTGCTGGACCCTGAGCGGTGTGACGGTCTCGAACGCTGGGGAGGGCACGGGTGCTGCAGCGTTCGCTGACACTGTGGCGTTCGCACCGCCCGAGACGCCGGCCGTCCTGGCCCCCCAGGAAAGCACAATGGCGCGGACGCCGTCGGCTGCAGACACGCTGCCTAAGGGGGTGGAGTCGGCCCCGTGTGTGAGCAGCGCTGAAGCCGGCGCTCCAGGTACGGCGTTGCGGGGGCGGAGGCCGGCCTCTGAATGGGGAACAGGCCGGAGATGCAGGCCTGAACAAACAAACAGAGAGAGAGAAGACATGCATCACGGCCACAGTACACAGGGAGCCCAGTCTGGCAGATGAGATTCCCATCCAAACCACTGAGAAGGAAAGCAGAATTCCTAGACAAAAACCTGAAAACCTGATGAAATACAACAACAAAGGGTCTCTTGGACCGATAAACCAGGAAAGTGATGACGATATGGAAGCAAATGAGAGCGAATCTACTAACACAGAATCCGACGAAAAAAAAAATTCAGAGTCGGGTCAGACTTAGAAGACAAAACTGCTGGCTAACGCCAAAATAAAAAATGCGGATAAACTAAGAACAAAAAGAGAGGCTCAAGCTCAAAGCTGAAATCACAAAAAAGAAGAAATCAAGAAAAGGAAAAATTAAATCAAGAGAAATGGGCGGTAAGCAGGCAGCAAAAACCGCGGAAAAAAGTGAGGTGCAACTGAAATGGCTTCCCACACCCCTGATGTCGGGCACTCTAAAAGCTTTTTTCTGTAAACATCAGAAAAGAAAATTAGACACAGAAACAGAACTGTCAGACGCAGAAATTTTGGAAGCTGTCCAGGAAATCTCGCGGGTCAGTAAATTGCGTAAAACCAACGCAGTACGATGGCATGCTGCAATCCCACCAACAAAGGATCCCGGCTCACTTCAAATCGCACCAAGCACAGGGAAAAATACAGAAAATAACCAAGCACCTAAAGACACCACCACATCAGATGCCATGGCAGGGAACCAACTCCGTGGGGAGAAACAAGGCGAAGAGAGTAATGCGGTAAAAGCTGCTTCACAACAAATTGTAAAGGACCTGTCGGGAGAGAGAAATAAGACCCCACAAGACGAGGAAAGAAGCCGACAGGACCAGTCATCAAATATAGAAAGGCCGCCAGGTGGACGGCACAAAAGCACTACAGATAAATGATCACTGTCTGGACTGGACCAAAAATCACATCAGCAGGAATCAAGATTCTCTGACCCCAAATAGATCAGGGGCCCAAGACCCAAATGCCCATCTAGGGCACAGGAACAGAAGATCCACGTCAGCAAACAGGTCAGACCAGGACCAATCGGGAAAGCATCTAAGGGAGAACGCATTGAGGGAGGGGTCCCGAAACACCGACAGACAAGCGACACTGACATCATCCCCGAAACCCAGACGGACCAGTGAAACATCTTCATCAACCTTGAAAGAATTTCCTAGCAAAAAAAATCGGATATAGAAACGGTCATGCCAGCCATGATGATCGCCCTAGCTCCTTTTTGCAAACTGTACGAGGCGATAAAAGAAGGAGTACAAGATAACACCGTAATACTGGCTAATTTAACAACAAAAATGACCTATATTGATGGATACATTACCGCCCTAGAAGAGAGAAATAACAACCAACAACAATGCTGGGAGAAAAAAGTAGAAGACCTCAAAAAAGATCTTAAAAAATTAGTAGACTTGCTCCAAGCTGAGAAGAAAATGCAGACAGTAACAGACCAAACACAACGGAATCAAAACGACATCAGAGAAAGGCTGAAAGAACTGGACGCTTGGCAAGAGTCAAAAGAACAGGCAAAAGAGAAAAACAGGGTCTCTTCAAGAACCACCGATGCGGCAGCACCGAATTTGGGAGAACCAAGTCTCCTAGCCGCAAGCGACCCAAGGGTCGTCACAACATCAGGCAAAGACTTGAAGATCATGCCGCCTCGTTCACCCACAGGAGCGAAGCAAAAACCAAAGAAGGACTACACAAAGAACCCGATCCAAAAAAAGGAATCCGTAGAAACTGTGGGATCACTGAAACAGAGGCCCCACAACCAAGGCTCCCCAACTGCAACCGAAGAGTTTTTGGAGGACTCAGATTTGATGAATCTCTCGCAACATTGGGAAGAAAACCCTGGGGACATAGACCAGGAGGTATTTATCATCGAAAAGGACGAAGAAATAAAAACTGCAGTCAAGGAACAATCAGCAAGCAGAAAAGAAGTAAAGGAAGCAGACGGAAACAAGGAACGGCCAGGCCTGAAAGATCGTCAGGAGCCAAACGCAAAGGAAAATGAAAACAAGAAGCGACTCAACAGATGATGCAGAACGCACATTCAAAATCGAACAAACTAAAGCAATGAAAGACTACATAGTCTTGAATAGGAGAACTATCCTTCAAATAATAAGCAAAACGACAACGTTAAAAAGTCGGAAGACATCACACTAGTGGAGCCGTACCATAGAGGGAATACAGCAAAGGCATACCTCCATGTCAAGGCGGTGGGAATTCAATACATTAACCCTATCGCAGTGAGAGAATTGGAAAAAAGTGGCTTTACATTAACAGAAATAAAAACCATAAGTTACAGCGAAGATACAATGAGGAAAGTACAAGACAGGGAGGAACAAACACAGCGATACACATCTAGAACGGAAGAGCGATATAAAGCAAACCGACTGGGCAAAGAATGGCATGAAAAAAGGCGCTTCAGTCCTAACAGATATACCCGCCAGGAGGACCTGGAGCACCGGTATAACCATCGCAACTATACCTCCGAAAACAGGCCA
Organism: Ambystoma mexicanum; assembly: GCF_040938575.1. Taxonomy (NCBI): domain Eukaryota; kingdom Metazoa; phylum Chordata; class Amphibia; order Caudata; family Ambystomatidae; genus Ambystoma; species Ambystoma mexicanum. The sequence continues at coordinate 1,507,021,867 of NC_090922.1, forward strand.
CCCCGGTGAAAAGAGAGAAAAAAGAGAGAAAGAAAGATACAAGAGTAATCAGCAAAATTATGACTCACGGTTGAACAGAGAGGACCCTTAAAGGGCAACAATCCTTAGCCCAAGAAGAATAACGCGTAGGAAGTTATCAGAGGTAAATCAAATGAGAAACCTGGAAAAAATAAAGGCAGCTGCAACACCACAAGGTCCTTGGTCTTGGTTAAAAGCAACACTAAACCTGAAATCTCAGAGATAGCAGCAAAATTTGTCTACAGCACAATCGCAGACAGGAACAGTCAACACACAGAGAGAGGCAAGCGTCGAAAGAATAACCCTAGGTTCATGGAACACGCGAGGTCACGCTCACCTGACAGTGGCGAGCGACGTGGACCTAACCAGCATGGATATCGTGTGTCTCCAAGAAACATGGCTTTTAGAGAAACCGTCACTAGATGGATTTGAAGTGGAAATATCACCGGCTATAAAAGGCTTGTTGGGTCGTCCATCGTAGGGCCTGTTGACCGCAATAAAAATGGGCTCCGGTTTGTCTTCGCCAAAGAAAATAATGGAATTTTACGAGTTGCTGGTGACAACCACAACGTGGAGCAAACAAATGACACCGAGGGAACAGAAAGACACTATTCACCTAGCAATAATAAATACATATTGGAACCCCCAACGGACAAACACAAAAGCATATTGTAGAAAGATGGGTGAGACAATAGACTGGATCTACGCGGAGTTCGAAAAGATTGAGATTATCGTGTGTGGCAACTTGAACGCTGATTGTGCAGAACCACGGTGGACCACAAAAGTCAAGGCCCTACAAGGTAACACAGTGAAACAGGGAAAGGCCTGGAGGGCGGTCGCCAAATCGCGAAATTTACATAACATCAAAACACTATTCCCTAACCAAGTGAACATCCCAACCTGGGAAAACCTGTCCTCCAAAGCCACTTTGGATTACATCTACGCCTCCCAGGGTCTTCTGAAGAGTATCCTGGAATTCAAAGTACAAAGAACTACGCACAGTGATCATAACCTCATGATGTGCGCATGGAATGGGAAGCAGCCGGCCAACCCAACATATCAGTTTCAAGTGGAGGTGAATATCCAGCAAACCCTATTGCGCCTGACGGAAACAGATATTATAAAGATATCCAGAAACTATGGGTGGCCGACTGAAGTAGACGCAACTAATGGCGGCGCAGAGCGTCCAAACTATCTACCGATGTTGCTTCCATTTAGAAGAGTAGTCGCTGGTAAACAAAGACAGGCGACACATCCTAAACATACCTATGACAAACTGGTAGTCGAAAAGAGGAAAATTGCTCGCAAAGCGAAGAGAACTGCGAAGAAAACAAACACCAAAGAAGCATGGGAGCAGTGGCAAAAGGAAGCAAAAAAGTACAAACATTGGTTAAAACATCACAAACTCCAACTGTACCAACAAGATGCCGAGAAAATGTTGAGACCCCTCAACACAAAAAAGTCAAGCAATTTCTGGGCACTAATTAAAACTACGAACTCGAACACGGCCACAGAAATCGCAAACTCGGTGTCAGAGGAGAAATGGGTGTCATATTTAACGGCCTAATTCAACCTACCGCAAGAGAGAGCACTGGGGAGTGACGAAGATGCCACAGCAGAGTGGGTAAACGTGTCGAACGTGGTGGAAATCGAAAACGCCATCCTCTAACTAAAAACCTCAAGAGCTCCCGGTCCGGATGGATTGACCAACGCAGATCTGAAAAAAATCGCCAAAAGCATGGGCGGGCGTGATCAGCAAAATCTTCTCCCACTGTAGGAACACTAACATGATCCCCGAAACCTGGCTGAAGGCTATGATCGTCCCCATTTACAAAAAAGGTTTCAAAGAAATTCCAGAAAGCTATAGACCCATAGCCTTGCTAGATATCGTGGGGAAGATTTTTGCATCACAGTTATTGAACCACTTTAGAACCTGGGCCAAAACGGCTCGATGTAACGATGCCTTTCAAACAGGGTTTCAGAAAAATGGGAGCACCTCTATAAACATCCTATTGATCAACATACTAAAGGCCAAAGTGAGAGAAGGCGCCCCAAAAGTGTATCTTACATTTGTAGACCTGTCGAAAGCCTTCGATAAAATAGATCGGGCAAAACTCTGGGATAAGTAAAATCATTGGAATTGCCCCTTGGCAATCTTGAACCCGATCAAAGCACTCCATGCCGACATGAAAATCAGGGTGAAACTGAACAAACAAGGTGCCCTGTCAAAGGAGATCCAGGTGAGGCGTGGTGTTAAGCAAGGCTGCCCCTTAGCTCCGGCTTTGTTTATCACATTTTTGGGGGACTATCAATCGGAGGAACAACAAATCAGAGCCTCCCCACCCCCAGGATAGGTAAAGCACAAATATCACGACTACTCTATGCAGATGACGCCATCATCATCGACCAAACGCAAATTGGACTCCAGCGCAAATTAACAAACTTGGAAAAATATATGGAAACGAACCATTTGGAAATCAATATAGCAAAAACAAAAATGCTAGTTTTCGACAAATCAACAAAAAAGTCGGCGCGACCACCAAAATGCTACCTGAACAAAACAAAAATTGAGGTGGTGAATGAGTTTAAATACGTGGGGGTGATCATTGATGGTTCAGCAAGAGACAAAGCAATGCAAGAACACCTATGGAGCAAGGTGAGAATGTTAACAGCACAGACGAGAGCGGTGGACAGAAAATTTGGAAAATTCTCTATGCTACCGGCCATCAACTTTTATAAAGGGAAGGTGGTCCCATCAATCGTTTACGGCATGGAAGCTTCATTAAACATCCCCAGAAGCGTGTGGCAGAAGCTGGAAGGCCACATCTGGAAGTCTTTTTTGGGTCTACCGAAGTCAACTTCCATGCCCGCGATCAGGCGGGAACTAGGCCTTGTCTCGCTAGCCTCGCTGGTAGAACAAAGCAAAATGAGATTATGGAGAAAAATCTTGATGTCGGACACCCTACCAATTTACAATATTATCGCAGAAGAACTAAAGAGTGGCTCAGGTAAGGCTTTCAAGATGTGGGCTACAAGACTCCTACTCATCTTGACAGAAATAGCCTGTACAGAAGAAGATCCGATATCCAATCCGGACCGGGTGAAACGGAAAATGGAATGGAGGGACTGGATTTCGACAATTGAAAAAGCCAGTACTAACAAACTACTGGCCCACCTCCCGCCAACATTTAACAACGTCAAAAAAACGCAAAACTATTGCCTGAAATTCCCAAACAAAGGCATGCGATGTATGATCTTGAAGGCTAGACTCAATCTCCTAATGACGCACAAAATCTTAGCCATCGCAGTCCGGCAATGGACAACAGCTGCCGCTTATGCTGGACAAAGTGGAAACCTTGAAACATCTGACACTCCAATGCCCGATGACCAAACAAAGCAGAGCCACATACCTTCAACCTCGACTCTAAGGGGTAACAGTAGAGGAAGAGGTTTTGTGGAACAGGCTAATCTCAGGAGAGACAACACGTTGCTCCTTGACATTGGTGAAACTAATAGAAGCAGCCTTTAGATTGATAAACCAGCTAGGTTCAGCGAGAGAGTCACTGAAATCAGGAGACTAAAGCTCAAAGGTAAAGAGGGAGGCATCTGCATCGCTTAAAAACCAAACAAGAAAAGAGACTGTGAGGAAAGGAATCCGGACTCAGAAGCACTCGTTTTTCGCTTCGGGATTCTCTCAGTTGGGAAAACCCTTGTAAAAATGAAAAATTTCTTTTTAATTAAAAATTCAAGTAAAAATAAAAAAAATAAAAATAAAAAAAACAAAAAATCAAAAGATAACATCTGCCGTTATTGCACAGCTAAACAAGACATCGAGACAATTCGACTCCTTCTTTGTCCAGGAATAGATAAATTAATATCCATCTTCGACCACACAGACTAAAACACCTGACATCAAATGAAGAAGTTTGGTGGAACCAGATGATGAGCGGCAACTCCACATCTCTGACCACAGCAACAGCAAAATTCATCCACAGTTTGGACTTGGATGGAAAGGCCGAAATCCAAGTTTTAGATGGAGAGGACAAAGCTGCTTAAAAACAGAGAATATAACCCCACATCACAATAACTACACTCAGTTTGTAAAAATCGTTAACCACGAATATACACAAAAAAAGTGTGGGCGGACCTCGATCTAGAATGTCCGTCAGATCATCTTGGACATATTGCGTTTGTGGTCTAGACCATCCTAAATAATCAACCACTTTTGTCATTAGTTGGCGGTAAGAGGAACTGGCATGTTCCCCTGGCTCTGGTTTACCAAAATCAGCTTCCGGTGATGTATCTACACCACTAACATTATGTAATGTCTCTATGAGAACTCTAATTTTACTCTCTTCAGAGATGAGACCTTCTGGGACATTAGGGGTGCCATACTCCAGGCCAAATGGGAAATCCTCATTTTTAGACCTATCCTGCTCTTCAAAAATTGAAGATAGGGACTTAAAGAATTCTTTCCTAGGTAGAGGAAAGAAAATCATTTCTGGAGGAACTGTTTTCGAAGAGGATGTAGCTTTTGTAGTCCCTGCTGCTGAAACATGCTCCGATAACTGAACAGAAACCTTAGGAGCTTTTGGCACCGACGGCTTCAGAGTCGACAAAGGCGTTGATGGCGTCGATGAATGAGGAACCGTCGACGGAAATGGCGGCGAGGCATCCTTCCTTTTTGAAGTATGCGGCTCCTTGGATGGTGTTGATGACCTCGAGCTGTCTTTCTTGCTCGGGGTCTTCGAGGATTCCAGATCAGCTCTTCTGCGATCATCCGAGCTCGAGGGCACGCGAGTGTCGGCACGGCAACGCTCTCACCCGGCCTCCGAGGGAGGCGCAGTCTGAGGCTTAGCCCTCTCAAATACCTCCATCATTTTATCTCTGAAAGCTTCCCACTCTTCGGAGGAAGAATGTTTTGTGGGGCATTTTAACTTTTTGACGAGTCGTCTGACGACGAAGTGGATGGTGACCGGTGGCGTCTCTTTTTCGACCTTTTTGTCGAAGACGAGTGGTGGGAGCCATTTCGGGATCTCGACCTATGAGTCCTATCGCATCGAGGGGAATGGGTTTTCTCCTCTCCGGTAGAGGATCGGTCAGATTTTGCTAGTCGACCCACCTGTTTTCCCTTCCTCTCTCGCAAGGCCTTACCGGTCATTGCCTGACACTTCGTGCAGTTCTCTGTGTCGGGATCTTTCCCGAGGCACCACAAACACGATCTATAAGGGTCAGTTATAGACATTTTTTAAATGCAATCTTGGCACTTCTTGAACCCCGAACGCGGGGTAGTTGGGGGACGAAGAAGACATCTTCATATTCGATTTTCGATGAAAAGACAATAACTGCGTAGCAGAAATACCGTGGCGCGCCGAGTCTCCAATAGCAACGCGTACTGCGGAAAAACAAAACGGAGGCCAATGAGCGCCGCACCAGCTACTTGTATACCCGATGACTTCACCCTCGACAGAGGCCTTCCAGGTACCTCGACTCGATGCCATTGACGCACAGCGCCCCTTGTCGAGAAACTTTTTCCAAAGCGGCCGAAGCTGGACAAGAATATCTAAGATGAGGAATACGTTGGAGGACGCAATCCATTCGAAATCTATTTTTGTTGGAATCTATTTTTGATACCTGCTCTCCCGAGTTGAGACAGCACTTGGCCGACTCAGAAGAGATTGATCCCAAGAAGCTAGCACAGGCGGCTGACTTGCGGGTTGCCAACTGGGCTACTCACAAGGATTCTGGGGCCACTCATAAAAAGGATGAGTGGAACAGCACAAGAAAGACGACAAAGAGAATTATAAAACCTCCCATCCAAAAAAGGGCCACAAACATAAGAAGGGTAAGCCACACGGGAAACCAGGTCAATCTAGTGAAACCTCTGGTGCCAAACCAGAGGGAGGTCAGCAGAAGCCCTCATTTGTCAAAACATTTGGAAAATGTTATGCTTGTGGGTCAACTGACCATGTGTAAGGGGATCCCAGATGCAAGGGTAAACCTTCAGGGGTCCACATTGCCTTCTTAGCCTTCATCCGTGAGGGAGAAGTACATATGGCAAGTGGAAACTTTCAACTATTGGCTGAAGACCCCATTGGAGTCTCTGCCAGTGTTTCTTTAGTGTCCCTGGGTCTGTGGGAACAGCAGAATGTATATGTGTATAAGTCTATACCAGATAACACAAAAGAACACTACAAGGACAGTGTACTTTTAAATAGTCAGGGGACCCCTGCCTTTAGAGACACTGGGGCCAGCATCACAGTGGTGGATGAAACCTTTTTCAACCCTGAGGATGTTGCTAAGGCACCCAAAGGCCCCACCAAGCTTGCTGGAGGCCCTATGCAGATTGCCCCAATACTACCTATAACACCCAGTCCACAGGAAAAGCCAATTTCTATTTCCAAGAAGAAAGAGATAAAGGGGAAAGCCAAGGTCTCAGGAAACAAGAAAGATAGCACTCCTGTGCATCAAACCAGGACATCCCTGAGAGGACAGTCCAAAGTCACACCTGTGACTACTCCACCAGCTGAGGCTGAGTGTGAGTGTGAGGTCCAACCAGAAGAGGTGAGTCAGCTACTGAAGACACAGAGCTGGAAGAAGACTTTCCCCTTGTTGGAGATCTGGATTCTAAAGACCATCCTGAGCTGCAGTCTTTACTGGCAGAAGGTGGCCCCTGTAGGGTAGACTTCAGCAGAGGCCAAAGAGAGTGTTCTACTCTTGAAGGACTTCGCCAACAGACAGATTCCCAGCTGGAAGGGCAAGTGGCAGGGAAGCACAGGTTGTACTGGGAGGATGGCCTCTACAGTGAACCTATTGAGTCTAACCCCAGAGACTACAGGAGACTTGTAGTACCCCAGGAGGTGAGACCTCAGTTCCTACAGTTAGCCCATGAGATTCCTTTAGCTGGTCACTTAAGTTTTAAGAAGACCAAGGAAATTATTTCCCTTTATTTCTACTGGCCTAAGATGGGGTCTGATGTAGATAAATTCTGTAGGAGCCGTCACACTGGTCAGACATCTGGCAAGAGTCGAGCCAAGAATGTGGCACCTTTGGTGCTTCGCCCAGTGGTGGGAGTCCGTTTTGAGAGCGTAGGAATCGACATTGTTGGTCCCTTAGATCCTCCAACATCCTCAGGCAATCGATTTATATTGGTTTTGGTAGACCATGCTACCAGGTATCATGAAGCCATACCTATGAGGACTGTCACAGCTCAGGCTGTGGCTAAGGCCCTACTTGGTATTTTTACCAGAGTAGGTTTTCCTAAGGAGGTTATCTCTGACAGGGGATCCAACTTTATGTCTCACTACATTCAAGCCATGTGGAAAAACTGTAGAGTGACCTACAAGTTCTCAACAGCCTACCATCCCCAGACCAATGGGTTGGTAGAGAGGTTTAACAGAACTATGAAGAGCATGATAGGTGCTTTATAGGAACCCCTTAGAAGAAAGTGGGACCTTCTACTGCCATGCCTTCTCTTTGCTTATAGAGAAGTCCCTCATGAAGGGGTTGGATTCAGTCCCTTTGAGCTTCTCTATGGTCATCCGGTTAGAGGTCCATTGGCCCTAATCAAGGAGGGGTTGAAGAGTGTGCCTTCCCACAAGCCAGTGAGAGTCACTGACTATGTGTTAGGTCTCCGAAGGAGAATGACACACATGATGACAGAATATTCAGATAACTTGAAAGCAGGTCAGGCTCTGGTGAAGCATTGGCATGACCAGAAGGCCAACATGGTTGAGTTTACTCAAGACCAGCTAGTTCTCGTCATGGTACCTACCAGGCAGAGGGCCTTGCAGGACAAATGGATTGAACCCTTCAAGGTTGTGGGAAAACTTCGAGCGGTCAACTATTTGGTGGACTTAGGCAATCCTAAGGAAGCCCCCAGGGTCTTTCACACCAACCGCCTAAAGGCCTATGTCTCTAGACCAGAATTGGGAGCTTTGCTTCTAGACTCTGCTCAAGAGGAGGAGGAGAGGGAGCCTCTACCTGACCTCCTCAGAGGACAACCTTTAGATGGGAAGATATGAGTTATTCTCTCTTCTGATCTGACACTGGAACAGGCAGAGTGCAAAACCCTTGTTAAATCAGTTTGCCCCTATGTTTTCACTATCACCAGGCTTGACCCCTTGGGCCAGCATGAGTTACTCACTGGTGACTGTTTAAATGTTAAAAGCAGAGGTTACAGGATGTCAGACCATGTAAGAACCAACATAAAGGAAGAGGTCAAGATGATGCTTGATCTTGGGGTAATAGAGCCATCTACAAGTCCATGGTATAGTCTAGTTGTGCTAGTACCAAAAGCAGGATCCAAAGAGTTGAGATTCTGTGTGGACTATAGAGCTCTTAATGCAGTCACCACGACTGATGACCATCCTTTACAGATGCGCTGGTGGACAAACTTGGTTCAGCCAAGTACCTCAGTACACTTGACCAAATTTGAGGCTATTGGCAAATCGCTCAGAAAGACCATGCCAAGGAGAACACTATTTTCCAACCCAGGAGGCCTCTACCAGTTTAAGGTTATGCCTTTTTGACTAAAGAATGCACCTGCTACATTACAAAGGATGATGAATCATGTTCTGTATGAGATGAAGGGGATGGAGGACTTCTGCATGGCATACTGGGATGACATTGCAGTGTGCAGCCCTACTTGGAAAGAGCATATTGACCACCTTGGATATGTACTGCAAGCTCTTGATCAGGCCAATCTAACCATAAAGGCAAGTAAATGTCAAATTGATCAGAGTAAAGTGGTCTACCTTGGACATGAAGTAGGAGGAGGTGAAATCAGGCCATTGCTCAGCAAAGTACAAGCTGTACAAGACTGGGCCACCCCTACTACTCAAACCCAAGTGAGAGCCTTTCTAGGGCCCACAGGCTGCTATAGGAACTTCATTGAGAACTATGGGACCATAGCTTCTCCCTTGAATGTGATCTCACTCAAATTCCCCAAGAAGGTCAGGTGTAATGAGGAGTGCACTAAGGCATTTGAAGGACTTAAGAAAGCCCTTTGTCAAGCTCCAGTCTTAAGAGCTCCTGACTACAACCAATCCTTTATTGTAGAGACAGATGCTTCCAATACAGGTATAGGTATAGTTCTGAGTCAGCTGGATGAGAAAGGCAGGGAACACCCAAACCTGCTTCATCAAAAGGAAACTGAAGGAACCTGAAACACAAGGTGGGCAACCACAGAACGTGAATGATTTGCCATTGTGTGGTCTTTTGAAGAAGTTTAGACCATACTTGTATGGATCTACTTTTGTGATTCAAAGAGACCACCAACCCTTGTTTCTTTTGGTTATGGGGACTGTCAAACTCCATAGGCATCATCTTTTACATTGTGTGTCACAGCACCTTCAGTGCAGTGACACAGGGAAGTCTTCCAGATGTTCCAAAGGATTAAATACATTCTTTGGGATAAATTACTGTTTCCCAGAGCAGTAAAGTGAAATTGACTTTACTTACATTTCTAACTTTCTAGACCCAGCACATACTATCTTACAATAGGGTGCTCGAGGGGTTACCTAGTATCCCCTTTGTCTAACTTCTCATGTAACATTTTTATGTTACTCTATCCTCACTGAATGGCTGATGGCTGTGGTAAATTTATAACTACTGTTTTGTGCATTTACCGTGGGCTGCGTTCGCAGCTGCAGTAAAGCACCCAAGGGTGCCATTTTTGTCAAAATGCGTCCCGGTGTTCTTTTTCCGCCATTTCTTTGTGGAAATGTCCTTCTTGAGAATTCCTATGCGCGCCAAACCAGCTTTGAACCCTTTGTTCGCTTTTCCTTTGGTGGGATTCACGAGTGAAGACCACCTCTGGCTCCAGGGTGTCCCCTGGCTCCAGGGTGCCCCCTGTCTGGCAGGGGCAGGAAGTGAGGGAGGTGCCCAAAACTCCCTGTGTGTAGTCTCCTAGGAGACCCAAAGGCACTCTGTAGTGATTGGCCGGCTGACTGTCCCGCAAGGACAGCCACCCTGCTGGGTGACTGACAGCTAGGCTGGAATGAATGGGAGAAATCTGCATAAAAGGCGAGGCTTTTTGGCTTGGAAGGCAGAGTCGACCACTGGACGAAGGAATCCAAAGAATAACTTGTAAGAGACAAGCTGCAACTCCTGGACCGTTGGTTTGCTCGGTGAAGCCCTACTGCTGTGCTGAAGCTCTGCATTCGCCTCGACTTGGGACCAATCAACTCCAAAGTAAGCCTGTCTGGACATCCTCTCAGAGCTGGCTGTACTTCCACTGCTGCAGCTGCTGGAACCGAAGTGCCAGGCAGAGGAACACCAAATCAAGTGGATCGCTTTTAAGTCGGACCAGAGTACCAGGAAGATCTTCCAGTCTTCCCTGAAGCAAGACTGACCAAACCTGAGTCACTTCAACAGAGTGCTGGACCCCAGATGTGAGGAAAGTCCAGAGTGGTATCTGAGAACTGCAGTGTTGCTATTTGCTGTCAGACGCGAGGAGCTGAAACACTAAAGGACCGCTGAATCGAAGTTTGCCAATTGCTGCCGCTGATCTTCCCATTACAGAGCAGGAGTCCACAGACGTCCTCTCTCTTGTCCCCACGACTGAGTCCCAGGAACAACAGGATCTGCAGAACTGTACAGGAACAGAAGCCAGCTGCAACAATCCGGAAGCTACAGGATAGGGACAATCAGATCCCTTTCCAATCTAGGGACTCTCTCTACTTTTATAACCTAAATCAAGGCTAGCAAATATTTTGAACTGGACCCTGCAGAATTTTTTTTATCTATATCCAGAAAAAGATAATCATTCTACAAGCTAATATATTTAGTTTGACTGACAATATAAGGACATGAAACTCTCCTGAGAGGATCCCTTTTGATCTTAAAAAAGGGTGAAACATGTGTAGAGTAGAAATCCTCTGTGAATAAAAAACTCTGACTATTATCACCAACAATGCGAGACTATATTTCTTTGGCTCTCACCTACTCAAGCCTTAACAACAGACTATTGGATTGGCGCAATTGGGACTGCACTTCTCGCTAAGCTTTCAAATGCTTATCTCTGGTAATCAAGATAACAGTACACACTCAATAGCTGACAACCAAACCTTCACCACATAATCTTGGACAAGCCAATATTGAATTTGCAACAAAAGAACAAAGTCCTCGCTTTCTGATTAGTATTTATGAATTTAAATCTCAAGAAAGACCTTCCCAACAAGAAATGGCAAAAAAAAAAGACCGGGCCCATTTTGACAAAATGGGCACACATGGGTGATTTACTGCAGCTGCGAACGCAGCCTGCGGTAAAAACACACAATGGTAGTAAAAAGTAAGCCACTGCCACCAGCCATTCATTGTTGAAAGGATAACAAAAATGTTTCATGAGAAACTAGGCAAAAGGGGATACTAAGTAACGCCTCCAGCACCCTATGCTAACTGTGTGTGCTGGGTCTAGAAAGTTACAAAAGGTAAGTAAAGTCAATTTCACTTTACTGCTCATGGAAACAGTAGTTTATCCAAGAGAAGGTATTTAAACCTTTGGGAAATCTGAGAGACTTCCCTGTGTCACTGCACTGAAGGTGTTGTGTGCCACAATGTAAAAGATGATGCCTATGGAGTTTGTCAGAATCCAAAATTAAAAGAAACACAGAAAACACAGAATTAAAAGTACAGCAAAATGTTCCCTAACAATCCCCAATGGGTATCATCTGATTTAGAGAAACTGAGTGTGTTTTGAAGTGTATTATAATTGTTACATATATTGCTCCCTTCTGAAGAAGGCTTATAGAACTGACTGTTGAATAAATTAACAATTGTTTAAGCAGGAAACCTTGAGTGTAAGTGTTTATTTGAATAACTGTCACTGTGAAACTCTGTGTTACAGCCTTACTGCTCACAGTGACCCCTCTTGAGATGAGCCTGGCTGCTCAGCCACACTACCAACCTGTGTAGTACAGACTTCTACCAAAGATTAGGTCCCCTATTGCCAGGAGGTCAAGATTGCTGTAGTCTTCCAAAGGATACTGCCCACAATCTTGCCTAACATTACTTCAGCTTCCAGTGGTTGACTTGCTTTTCACTCCAGAAGCCTCACCTTTTATACAGTTCCAGCACACACTCCTCTGCAATATCTCTCAGCATTTTACAGAAAGGGGCGTTTGGCTTTCCAAACAGGACAGCCAGACCCTGTGTGGGAGCTGGACCTATTCAGGCACACTGGCAGACAAAGTACAAGGGGGTGGAAAACTTATCCCCCACTTCCTGCTTGCCCAGACACTCTGGAGGCTAGGCAGGATACCCAAGGGTTCCCGCCAAAGGCAAAACACCACACACAGACTTCCGCCTCCCAGAATGGTAGAAGAATGGCTAACAAATAACCAAGGGAGTCCCCAAGTTGGTACCTAGATGCCCCTGGACATAGCCTGTGGCATCAAAAATACACAATAGTTGGTATAACAAGTTTAGGCAGAATTGCATGCAGTACCCTCTGGGACCACCACATAGAATTAGGACTACATGTGTAAACAAAACCAACCTTTGGTACAAGTTTGTACTACACAGCTTTTGGTAGCGAGCTGCGCAGCCAGGCTTATCTCAAGAGGGAATGTGAGCAGTAAAAGGATGTTACACAGAGGTCTTACAATCACAGTGGCTCAAGTCGACACTTACTCTCAAGGTTTCTTGGTACAACACGTATTAATTTATTAGACAGTCATTTAGAAAAAAATCACTAGAAGCAGGCAACTTAATATCATACACAAATATATTTCAGTACCAAACCAATACGTTTTAGAAAATTTGGCTCCCCTGAAATAGGAGCAAAATGGCATTTCAGTCACTTTAAATAGGAGTACAAAGGCACAAGTTAATAAAATAGATCACAAATACTTTCTTAGTCAGTGCAAATAGTTTTAGTACATTAGAGGACTCGATTCAGTTCAATAGGCCTAGGCCAAAGTCAATGGGATAGTGTCTTGGATAGGAAAGAGCAGTTCTTGTAGTACACGGTAAAGTCTTAGCCAAAGTTCTCAGAAGTAGTTTGTATGACAAAGAATCATATGTTGGGTCACAAGCTGGTTAGGCCTGCAAGTTGGGAAAGTGTCACAAACTTTCCCCGCGAGAGGTAAGTTCTCTCAATCGGATTGGCACAGTACCTTAATATGAAGCAAAAGATGCAGCTGAAGACGTTGGTTCTTGGCAATTCCTGTAGATATCACTGTTCCTGAGCCTCAGTTGTGGGACAAGAGGGAGGACGCCGGGGTACACCAGCACTGCACGGGGACTGGTCAAACAAGCTGGCAAATGGAAGATCTTCAATTCGAGTAGCTGTAGTCCAGCACACAAGCTGGTGTCCTTCCCCCTGGTTAAATGTAACCAGCTCCGAGAATGGAATCCAGGTGGTTTACGAGATGATTGGTCCCACCAACTCAAAGGAAGAAGTCGTCCTTGAAGGGGCTTCTCCGTTGAGATGAACTTGGCAATTCGGACTTGCAGCAGGGCTTCACCGGGCAAACCAACGGTCCAGGAGTTGCAGCAGCCGTCCTCTTCCAGCTCGTCTTCGGTTCTTTCGTTCCAGTGTTCGACTCTGCTTTCCAATCAAAGAGACTCACCGTTTAAACAGTTCTCTCCCTTTCCGAACAGTCAGCCAGCCAATCACGCTAGAGTGCATTTTGGTCTCCTAGGAGACTAAGCACAGGGAGTTTCGGGCACCTCCCTAACTTCCTGCCACCCAAGACACTCAGGCGCCAGAGGCGGTCTTCAGCCCTGAAGACCGCCAAAGGCATAAGAACAAACAGACCAAACCTGGTTTGGCGCGCAAAGACAAACTCTAGAAGGACCGTTCCAAAAAGAAATGCCGAAAAAAAGAAGACCGGGACCTATTTAGACAAAGGGGCTTAAAGCGCCATCTTGAAAAACATGGCTCCCGCGATTTTTAGCAACCAGTGTTCGCGGTCGGGAAAAATCATGGTAGTTCGTTGTAAAACCACTGCCACCAGCCATTTCGATAGGAAAGGGTAGCATTTGACTGCTACATGAGTTTCTAGACACAGGGGATACCAGGTAACCCCTCCAGCACGCTATAGGAAGATAGTGTGTGCTGGGTCTAGAAATTTAAAAAGACTAGTAAAGTCAATGTAATCTTACATTCTCTGGGAAACAGTAGTTTATCCCAGAGAAGGTATTTAAACCTTGGGTCAGCCTAAAATGGCTTCCCTGTGTTACTGGACTGAGGGTGCTGTGTAACACACATGAAAAGATGATGCATATGGAGTTAGCTATGGTGAGGGGGTTGGAGAGGGGGATGTCTGAGGAAATGAGAACATTCAAGATGTTTCCGGCAGAGTGTGTCAGACCAGAGGGTAGAAAGGAAAGAGAGAGAGAGTGTGTCACAGAGGTTGCCGAAGACCCTAGAGGAAGGATAAGAAGCATCCAGGTGGATGTTGAGGTCTCTGAGGAGGAGAAGTTGAGAGGTAGAGGCAAGGAGAGAAGAGGAGAGGTCCGCCCACTCAAAGAGGAAGATGGCAACCTGGACAGGTGGCCTGTAGATGGTGGCCACAGTCAGAAAGGCCAGGAGAGATACAGTCTGCAGATCAGGCATTTAAAGGAGGGATAGGCCTGTGTAGGAATGACAGAAGCAGGGACCCACTGCAGAAAGATCAGAGCTACTCCACCTCTAGGTGAGTTGGTTCTGGGTTCAGAGAGGAACAGGGAGGAGAGCGTCAAAAACAGTGACAGAGCTGGCTGTTAACCATTTCTTGGTAAGAGCGAGGAAATTCAGGTCAAGCTTCGAGGAGGTGGCAGATACGCGATGATGTCAGAGACGTGATTGACGGCAGAGCGGGAGTTGAGAATATCGACGTGGAACAGGTTGCCACATTTTAAAGACTTCTGGGATGGGGTACGGGCTTGAGGTATGCCCAGCGGAGGTGGTAGAGGGGCCCAAGAGTGGGCAGAAGTGGTAGCAGGAGGTGGCATAGTAGCCAGAGGGGAGAGGAAAGCAGATGTGAGAGGAGCAAGACCATAGTCGGCGGTTGGTGAAGTCCGCTCACCCCGAGGTGCCCGGACCACAGTAGAGGTGGCAGAGCTTGTGTGAGGAAAGAAGAGGTATCCGGAAGGTGAGGAGGAGCCTCAGCGTTTTCCCACAGTGTTGATCTAGCTACCCCGCAGCGAAGAAGAGGAAGACCAAGCAGGAAGTGGCCGGATTGCAGGCAACAGATGAGAGGGAAGGCGGAGGAGGTGTTGAGAGAAACTCGTCGCACGCACGGAGCATAGCTTCACCTTCAGCTCGGAACGTTGTGCTGTGGTGGCACGCCATCTCACACCTGGTAACACGGCTGTATTACTGCAGCCTGGGGCCCGGGAGCAAACAGAAGGACGGTAAACCAGGACCAGGGCCCGTAGTGGTGAAAACTCGTCCCAACTCCCATCCACAGTGAAGGGAACAGAAAAAAGGGGACAACGTTGGGTGCATGAGTGCATCCCCGGCTCTCTGTACCATCCGAGGGCCGAGCAGATTTAACGCATTTGACTCAGATACAGCTGAGCAAGGAAAGTTCTAGGGCCTTCGAGGAGGCAGCTGCCTGCAAGTTCAGTGTGCCACAATTACGTTTGACGCCACAACAAGAGTCACGTTTAAGAATGCCCCCAACGGACATTGGGATCTCGCAGGTGTCTGTGTAAACATTCACACTGGGCTGGATGGTGACAAGGTGGATGTCAAAATCCATAGTCTTCCACAGGAAGGAGAATCTCCGGTACTATGTTACTCCTGCCAACGGTAACTACATCTCTGAAAAACCCTTCAGGTGGCCCACAGGAAAGCTAATTGGTGATCGCAACTTTTTGTAGCAATGCCTGCCATACTTTGAAGTTGTTACAGACCGAGTATTGACAGCACAGCATTCTTAAGACACAGAATGTCCAAATCACTGCACTGCCAGATGTAAAGGATGATCTGTGGGGTAGAGCAGCTGGCACCCAGCGTCAAAAAAGTAAAAAGGAATAACAGCAGGAGAGGAAGGGAGACGAAGGAGAACCAAAGCAATGAGGGTACGGTGGTGTAGAGTGTGGAGGGAGGATAGCACACTCAGAGGGGACACTGGGTCCTGGTTCAAACCAAGGGCACACATTGAACACGCCAGGAAGTGAGGCGCTGTCCTCACTGGAGGAGATAGGGAACTCCAGTGACTCTGGGGGCCACAGTGGATTGTGGAACGGGGACCGGAGGAGACGGTTCGAGATTTAGCCCCAGTGGAGGACGCAAGGAGCCCGGGAGGTGAGTGCACCAGGGACTGGGAGATGACTGCCAAGGGAGCTAGGCAAATGGAAGCACAGACCCCTCGAGTTTTGCCCAGGACAATGCAGACATAGTCACAGTGTAACTGGGATCCGAGGGCCCCCAGAGAACAAACTGACCCACCAAGGGATTAAGGCGAAGTCAAGGAGGACTTAGTGTTAGCCAACTGACACACAGACCTTTGAGGCACACTGCCTGTGGCCAAGCTGGAAGAGGAGCGGGGACCGCGGTGCAGAGGCAGGAGTACAGGAGCTGCAACGCTTCCGGAGAGGCCGGGCGGGGGACGAGAGAGTGAGCCACTCAACCCAAGCAGAGATGACGGCAGGGGGAGGCACACCGACCAAGGCCTTAACCAGAGATGACCTCAAGGACATACTCCAAGAAATCAAGGCGATACGAACAGACATTCAAGCCTCGATATGCTACCTAAAGTGCCGCGTGGACAAGCTGGAAGATAAAATGGAGGGAATGCAAAATAACCATCAGCAGGTGGACCTCCTGGACACGAAATATGAGGCTCAACTACCAGACCTGGAAATGCGATAGGAGGAAACTATCTTGAACCCGGACGACTTGGAGAATAGAGAGCACCGGAATAACCTATGCATTTTGGGGTCCAAGAACAGAAGGGAGAGTCGCCAGTGGAGGTTGGGAGAAAAGTGCCAGGACTGATCAACCAACATTTCGCTTTAGAGGGGTGGAAGGAGGTCCAGCTGGAAAGGGCACACCGAGGCGGCGGAGGAGCGAAGGGCCCAAGATCAATAGTGGTCCGCTTCCTGAGATATAGGGAGAGGATGGAGGTCCTGGAGAAAGCCAAGAGGTTGGGGAGTTTCCAATACAAAGGGGACACGATCAGGGTGCTCCAAGAGCTGTTAGACTTACTATCTCTTTGCAGAGACTGCCGCCCTCTAACGCAATAGGACAGAAAGGGGCATACGATGGTCACCGTGTCCTTGGAGGGCGTGCAGCTAACTGCTGCAGTGGTGTATAGCCAAAACACGGGGCAGATGCAGTTTCTACAGGAAGCCATGGGAGAAATAGTTAAGCAGGCAGAGGGTCTACTACTATTGAGAGGGGACTTCCATTTGGGCGGATCAGGGTATGGACCATAGTGGAGGGCAGGAAATGGTGGGGGCGGATGGATGGCGACAGGATGGGGGACTACAGGGATACATGAGGGACCAGGAGCTGGTGGATGTGTGGAGGGATGGCCACCCTGCGGAGAGGGGCTACACGTTCTTCTCCCCAGTCCATGGGACTAGAACTCGAATTGATAATTTGTTTGTGGAACAGAAACATGTCAGAGTCACTTCTAGTGAGCACTCACCAGTTGGTTGGACAGACCACGACATGGTGGTCATGGGGTTTGAGTTGGCAGGATTGAGAACCCGCGAATCCCTATGGCACTGTAATGATAACCTGTTGAAAGATTCGGTCTTCGTTAAGGAGATGCAGGGTCAATAGAAGAGTTCTTTACTCTCAATGATACAGGGTAGGTCGAACTGGGCATGAAATGGGACACGGCTAAGGCGATGTGGAAGGGCCTCCTCATTCGGGAAGGCATGGCCAAAAAAATAATTAGAACTCTACAGGAGGAGAACCTTAGGAGCGAGATCTCATAACTAGAGAGGCTGGAGGGTAAAAGGGAATAGGAGGCAGGGGTGGACCAGCAGTTACCGATGGAGAGGAGGCAGGAATTGAGGGGCCTGGAGGTTGGGAAGGTGATTGCTGTCCTGCAATGCCTGAAGCAGTGGTACTATGAGAAGGGGAACATGGCCAATGCTTCGCTGGCGGCCAGACTGAGGGGCAAAGGGCGGAGAGGTGGGTATCCAGAGTGCTAATGGGCAGCTGTACTCCCTTGCTGGAGACGTCGCTCAGGAATTTGCCACTTTTTACAAACGGCTTTACGGGCAGGAGGGGGAGGCAACCAACGCAGAATAGCACAAATACTTGGAAGAGGTATCTGTTCCAAGTCTCCAGGGTAGTGAAAATGTGGGAATGGAGGGGCGGAGCATGCAGGAGGAAGGCCTGAGAGTGATAGAGGGATTGAATTTAGGTAAGGCTACCAGAGAAGATGGGTACACACCAGAGTTTTACAAGAGCCTCGCTGGGTCTCTAGCGCAGCACCTGGCAAAGTTACTTAACCACATCCTCAACACGGGAAGGGCCCCCCCATCATTTGGGAAGGCTCTAATTACGGCAGTACCAAAAGATTGCAGAAACCCGGAGTGCTGTAAATCCCAACGGAATCCTTTCGAAATATTCCTATTGTAAGGTGTTATATCAGCCAAAATCCATATTGGAGCTCTGGCTCAGTTAGATTTCAACATGGCGGCAGACAAAACCCGAAGCTATGATGACAAGTATGTCACAGACTTATTAGCAAGATGTTCTCTAATGATGGTGAGAGCTCCCCCTTGACTAACATCAGCAACTGGGATGAGCTATTTCAGTTTATAGCATCTTTCTGACATTCCTCTATCCCTTACCTATGTCCATGGGGATTTGTTACATTAGTAGATCGATGTTAACCTTCAATGTGCGACTTGTGTTTGGATTTGTATTATTTTGAATACAATCGAAGCAATTCCCTTCCATCCTATGCGGTTTGGTATTATTAGATTGCGTTTGATGTGTGGTGCATTTGAACCTGATGGTATACCAACATGTTCCAGACCATTCATGGGATATTTTTAATTGTTTTTCGCTCTCTTACAATGTACATTGTGCTGGAACTGTATTGATTTAGTTTCCATGCCCTGTAGGTCTGCTCATTCTTTGCATTTAACCACTTATAGGTGAATTTTCTCTCAATATGGTCATTTGATCTTGCATTTACGCCCATTGACTGAGCGTTATATATGCATTTACTGAACCCATTGAATTGATTGATATGAGAAAAGTAATTGTTGCTCCTTTGTTTAGGTGCTAGGTCAAGACTGGTATACAGAGTTGTGTAACTGCCCAGTACCATTCACCCCTGAAGACTTCAAACCTCAGCTTACCCTGATGAATTTCCACTCAATTATTTCAATCATGAAGATGGAAAGAAACAGGTCGGTTCTTTGATTGGTCTTTCTCTGTGTTGATCCTATTGTCAATTAATATGACATACGAAGCCTATTTCCGGACCCTTTATCTTCTAGTATCACAGTACCGGTTACTGACCAGACTTCATTTATGGTGCTAGAATATTTTGTACAAGTTGTTTGCTGATGTTGATGCACTTCTTGTGTATTTTTGAGATCATTACTGTTTTTGAAGTATGCACTTTAGTTTTGTATGAGTTTAGTATGAATGGAGTGATTGGTGATGTGATTGGTCTGGTTGTATTGCACATTATTTCGAGTGAATATCATTTGATATTTATGTATCAGTATGTTTTGAATTGTATTTTATTATCTCAATGTTTTTGATATATTATGAGATTTTATAATCCTTATGGTATATTTTATCCAATTAATAAATCTATTTTCTATTTTGTAGAGGATGTGAATTGAATCCTTTCACCTCCCAGCTTGCGATGTGTTTTATGTATATTTAGCTGTATTGGCAACCGTATATGTCTAAACTTTATCCAGTCCTGTCCCTTTACCTATACTAGGTTCCATATCCCGGCCTCTTAATTGCTCTATATATACGTGCTTCTTCCAAGCACGGCCGTGGGTAGATTTCTTGCTTGGAGTCCCACCTTTTTTTTGTGTAAATCCTACCGACCCATTTCGCTACTTAACATTGATGCAAAGATCTACACCAGAATACAAGCCACATGGAAGGAGGATCTCCGGCCCAAGTTGGTCCACTCGGATCAAGTGGGTTTCATTCAGGGGGTAGGCAGGGGGCAGATACCCACTGAAAGACTTTGCACCTGATTGAGGCCGCATTAAAGAAGGAGGGGGTCCCGGTCCTGGTTTTCCTCGACACTGAGAAGGCTTTTGATCAGTTGGACTGGAGGTTTCTAAAGGGGGTCCTATGGAAATTTGGATTGGGAGAAAGAATTATGAGGGGGATACGGGCGCTCTATGTAGCCCCGGTTGCGAGGGTGACGGTAAACAGGAGGCTGTTAAGGGTGTTCAGACTGCAGAGGGGGACTAGGCAGGGCTGTCCTCTCTCACCCCTCCTATTTGCACTTACAATGGAAGTGTTGGCATAACGGCTACGGAAGGCCCCAGAGGTGGAGGACATTAGAGTGGACGCAAGGGAGTTTAAACTGGGACTCTGCGCAGACGATGTGTTATTACACCTGGTTAACCCACCAGTTCTGGCCCCGCTGCACTGGCGATAATTGAGGAGTATGGGAAGTTCTCTGGATATAAAGTCAACAAAGATACTTCTGTGATCTTGCCGATTGCCGCAGGAGATTCAAGGCAGATCGAGACACTCGGGCCCCTGGGACTGCAGATACAGCTTGCCAGCAATAGATATCTGGGACTTTATTTTATTTATTCCTATTTGTTTAAAGCACACAGCAGCCTGTGGGCATTGTGGCGCTGTTACATATATGCATATCTGGTTACAAAGAAGGCTTATTAGTTACATTTGACATTTTATTTACATTACATCTTGGAGTTACAGAGTATTCAGCAGGTAATATATTTTTGCAGTAAGGTTAATCGCTCACAAGCATGGTCCGACCAGAAGAGGACTTAGGCGCTAACTATCCTCCACTTTTCGACAAACTGTTTGCGGAAATGGTGACCTGGGGTGGGTGGGTGGGGGTTCACAGCTGTCATGGAAGGGGAGAGTCAATGCAGTAAAAATGAACCTCCTATCCTTTGATAATATCAGAGTCTCATATCCCAGCCTGGGTTTCTGGTTCTGCCAGAGAAACCGCACAATCTGTAACTTAGCTCCTCTCAGGTACCCTTCCGGGGGCCCGGATTGGCAACATCTGAAATATATTTTGATTTTCATGAAAAATATTTTTCCACAACACTCAAAATAAAAATACAATAAAAATAAATATTTTTCATGAAAATAATTTTTTTTTACATACAAATAAGACAGAAAATTTATAAAATGGGCTTCATGTTTTTATATCACTAGTGCCCCTGTACTAACAGGGCGACTGTCTTTCATTGTATCTCCATGCCGTTCTGAGTACAGGCGGACATATAGGCACAGTCCAATTTCTAGCTCTATCTTTAGTCGCGGCACACAGCCGGTTAGACTTTATTCGGGCGAACCCTGAACTGCCCTTTCCACTCCTCGGTTCGAGTGAGAACGCTGTGGATCTGTGAGACCGTAGATAAGCACTGTGTGGATCGGGTTCGCAGTGGTGTTATGATACAGCTAGGTAGATCCGGTCACCCGTGAGATCGTTGTGACCGTACTTACCTAGTCCCACTGCTGTTCAGTATAGTCTAACACACAGGAGATATGCAAAGAAGGATCTTTGTGTTGATCCTCTTACATTTTGATCTGCTCAGCACCCGGCATTTCACGGCCCGTGCTTGAGCACGTTGGGACACTCCTAGCGAGTGAGATTTGGCAATATAGCCCATCTCACCTGGGATTAATATAATGATATTCCATTTCAATATCATTTTCTTGTACAGACCACAATGGAGAGAAAGTGAAATTCCTCCGCCGACATTTGGGGAAAAAATATACCTGGCAACAGCCGTTACCTGTGAGGGACCGGACATGCCGTTCTGATATTTCGCCAACAAAAGACAGCCACAAGTAAGTGCTTTAGTCTACTTGGGCATACTGACCCCTTATAAGGAAGGTGGCTGCTTGAAAACATTGTACTATGTGTTGTTTATCCTTAGGTAAGCTGGTTACTAGAAACGCTGGCTGACACCATATATATGAATGGGACATCCTAATAAGGCCCTACTTAGAAGGCGGATTCCTTATATCATCGGCAGGCTATCGGGCACTGTTTGATGCAAGTGTGACTAGTGACTATTTTTATGCATATAACACTTGATGGCAGAGCCCGTGATTTACTGTGGGCCTCTGTGTGTCTTTTGAAGGCTTCTCGGAACTTGTACCCCTGGAGCACGTAGGATTAAAACCAGAGTTTGTGCCACCCCCATCTGTTTAGATTGGAGGTGAGTGCAACCATATATAATCACGAGAGATTTATATGCATAATTTAAATATGCCTTGATATAATGAAAAAAGGCTGAATTGTAATTAGATTTTATCATTTGTTTTTTGTAGAATTTATGCTGGAAGACATCTTCCAGCGGATTGTGTTATGAATGTGGGGCAAGACTGATGCTTCATTATTGTCCTGAAGAAGGTTGGAATCAAGTCAGGCTGCATTTAAAAGCCCTTTATGCCGACAAATATATGTAGACAGTGTCAATAAGCTTGGGTTGCTATTGTACAGAAATACACACCATTAGGTGACAGGTGTAATAAAGTAAAATACGGTGTGGATTTAAATAGGGTCCTTCGCAAGGGTTGACCTTGAGTATTGTTCAAATTTGACATTGTTGTGTGATTGTGACTAGGAGAATGAATGGTGGAATGAATTGGATGTCAAGATTGTGATTTAGTTTCATAAATTGCATTGTTTTAGTACTATGTTGTATTTTCTAATAAATGTACCTTTTGTATTGAAATTATTTGACAATTGCATCTTTCCGACAAAACACCACCGAGGTTCATTTTTACTTATAACTATATTGCTTACCTGGAGGACTCTCGGGATTACAGGTACCGTTATTACCTATATAGGGATCTTGGATGGACATAAGGAGATGAAGGGTCTCATCTCATGTCTCTATGGTGCACTGCTAGAATCAAAGGAGGCAGCATATGTGGTAGGGCTGTCCTAGAGTACAGATTTACTGGACAGAGGTCCTGGGGTGGATCAAGGATGCGGGAGGGGGGGGTGCTGCGGTACAGATGGAGTTGCAACAGTTCTGTAGTGCTTTTGGGGGGAGGTGGGTAAGGGTAAAAGACTTAGGAAATGGGGCCTTGCCCAGACAAATAATAGTTGGACAGACGAGTGGAAGGAGGATAAGTGTGGCCTCACACCCCAGAAACCAATAGGGCATTGTTCTATTCAAGGTGACTAAGTGCTGGACCTATTGAGGATTATTCACCTGGTGGGGGGTAGGGAGAAGGAGGAAGGATGGGGTTGTAAGGGAATGTTACAGCAATAGTATTCTTGTTATGGATGGTTGTCCCTTGGATGGACATATGTAATTTGATGTTTAACTGCGAGTACAAAACTAATAAAATTCCATTAAAAAAAAACTTTATCCAGGCTTGTGAAATCTGCCGGAAGACTAGCACTCACATACCACCTCCCGTTCGGTTAAATCAATTTCCAATAATTGAAATTCTGTTCACAAGGATTGGTATGGACACTGAGACCCCTAGAAACTTCCAAACTATGAAATAAATACATTCAGGTCATTGTGGACTATGCAACCCGATAAGAGGCCTTTCCCATCAGAGTCAATACGACAACAGATTTTGAAGCACCTGCTCCCTTTTTTTCCGCAAGTAGGGTTTCCGAAGGAAATATTAACTGACCAGGGGTCTACTTTCATGAGCAAACTGATGGGTGAAGTTGAACAACTGTTACATATCACCACACTATGAACATCAGTGTATCATCCCCAGAGAGATAGCCGATAGAAAGATTTAATAAAACCCTAAAGGCCATACTACGGAAGTTGGTGGAACAGGATGGTAGGAACTGGGATCAAATCATTCTATGGGCTTTGTTTGAAGTTAGATACCCCGCTCTCGCTCCCACCCCTCCCCCCCAAGGCTCCTATGCGATTTTCCCCATTTGAACTACTTGATGGATGGAAACTCCAGGATGCCCTGGATATGTTGAGGGAAACTTGGAAGGAGAGAGAAGAAGCCCCAATTCCGCTCTCCCAAACTGAAACTAGGCTTGAAGAACATGTGACGGCTGTTAGATCTTTGGTACAACCTCAAATGGTTAAAGCACAGGAACAACAGAAGACCTCCTATGATGAAAAGCGTATTAGGGAGAATTCTCTGTAAAGGCTAATTTCCCAAACCTAGTGAGTCCACCAGCAGCTTTGCTGGATTTTTTGGGGTTTATTTTTTTCTCCTGCTAAGAGTGAGACTCTTTTACTCCCACTCTTAGACATGATTTGAGGTGTTCCTTTGTCTTTCCATGTGTTTTATGGGCTATGGGGTCTTTTACTCCATAGGGTCTCATGTGTTTTTGATGTGGGTTACACAGCACCCTCCGTGCCGTAACCCAGGGGTGTCGTAGCGACCCCCAAACATCGACTCCAAACCCCGGGACTGACTACTGTCTCCCAGGGCATGTAAAGTCACCATTGGCTTTACTAGTCCCAAATTATGAACAGAAACCAGTACAAAACATCATATTGTGGACTTACTGTTCGGGGCAATTCGATTGCCCGGGGGTCTGTTGTTCGAAGGGCCACGTCTCCATCCTCCCTGATCGAGTTTTGGCTGGTGGCAGTGGATACTACTTTTTATATTCAACGACAAATATATCTCTATGGGATTTTCCCCATTGTTTGAGGGTACCAACTTTAATTATTTAATTCTTATAGCCGCAAACATACCTCAGGTTTATTTATTTAATATTAATTCACTGGTTGGTATTTTTTTTCAGAACTCGATTCTAAAATGGCGTTTGTGTTCTCTTCTGTGACTCCAACCCAAGTCGAGCCCTTTGTTCCACTTTTTGGCGGGCTTCTCCACAGAAGTCTCCAAAAGTGGTGCCACTCTGTCTGGGTACCACAGGGGGTGTGGGAGGGGGTTTAGGCACCCTGGACTGAGTTGCCTTGGCAACTCACGTCGCACTCTTGTGTGATTGGCCCAAGTGGTGAGCCGGCCGGGCTCACCACTTGGCATGCTTGATTGACAGCTAGGCTGAATGAATGGGGGTTTGCTGCATAAAAGCAGGGCTTTGGGGACTGGAACTTCAGAGGTTGCCACAGGACCTAAGAATCTGAGGAGGGAGAAGCTGAGCCGACCTGCAACGACTACGCCACCGGTGGAGCCCTGCTGAACCGTCTCACGACTTTTCTCGACGACAGAGGAGATCTCCAGTCCGGAGAGTCTTCTTCCTTGGACTGGTAGGGATAACCAGTTTTGCCTTCTTTTCACCTTACTGGAGCATCTCGTGGCCGCCTTGCCCGTGCCAAGCACCCCAGCAACCAGAATACCACGGTTTACCACTACCGCGAAGAGAAGGGTAGTACCTTTTAACCGAAGAACTCTGCGGCTGGTTTCTTCCCTGGCAGTGCAACGACCTTCATCTTTCCTCCACGGCGAGACCTCCTCTTCCTCTGGACGAAACCCCGACTTGCATCCGTTGCCAGGAACAACTGCCACAGCTGGAGCTTCCTTCACACTTAAGGTACTGTGTCCCGCCTGGCTTCCCTTGCGACAGATCGTTCGGGGTGACAGTAAAGCCTAGACTTTCTAACCTGGGCTAGCCTGGGACAACCTAGCTAACTTTTCCTGACTTTAATTTCATCCTTTTTGTGCAAACTATCTACAAGACTCTTTGGGCATAACCCCACTGTGTGAACCTGGACCCCCTCTGTTTGCTCTCTCCAAGAGTGGGCCTTGCAATTGACTTCCTTGCTCTCCAGTTGAACTCTGCCTATCCTGCCTTACTGTGGTTCTTGTAAAAGTATTGAAACTTGTGTGCTTCCATAACTCTGCCTTTTTCCCTCCCTTTTTTATAACTTATTAGAGTGCCATCTTATGTTAAGCGCTCACCTCTGTCTAAAAATAAGTGGTGTTTCTCTATAAAATACCTAGGTGTCCATTTGACCCACACTTACAATAGGCTATATGGGGCTAATATCCCGGACCTT
This sequence comes from Ambystoma mexicanum, assembly GCF_040938575.1. Taxonomy (NCBI): domain Eukaryota; kingdom Metazoa; phylum Chordata; class Amphibia; order Caudata; family Ambystomatidae; genus Ambystoma; species Ambystoma mexicanum. Next base: position 1,507,047,955 of record NC_090922.1, read on the forward strand.
ATGAACTCCTTGTCGCAAGACCTCAAACTTTGGGATTCGCAGGAGCTGTCATGGCTGGCACGTATAGCGGCGGTCAAGATGAACCTGCTTCCTAGGTTTTTATACGTGACCGGTGCCCTGCCGATACGTATACCAAACCCAGCAATTAATAAGCTGCAGGCAGGGGTGATGTCCTTCATCTGGAAGGGGAAGAAACCAAGGGTTCCCAAGAAAGTCCTATTTAGATCGCAAATGCTGGGGGGATTGGGGGTTCCGGAATTCCGTAGGTATTTATGGGCAGTACAGGTGGCCCCCATGTTGCAATGGTCACCTAGGGACAATCAAAATAGGTGGGTGATTCTGGAGAAAGCAGCTTCGAAGATACCTCTGGAACACTTGGGCTTCCTCGCAAGTAGACATAGAAATAAAGGGGGCACGCTATTGGAGTCTTCCAAGGCCACCCTGTGGTACTGGGACAAAGCACTGCGGGGGAATAAGGTGAGGGTGGGAGGAGGTCCGCTTACCCCGGTAGCTCATAATCCAGATTTTACGCCAGGTTTGCAGAAAATTTTTGGGAAGCATTGGGGAGGGAAGGAATGGGCTCTAGTATTGGGGGATCTGTACTCGGAGGGTGAGCCGTTGACCTTGGAATGTTGTAAAGCTAAATTCCAGATACCGGAGACAGAACGCTTTCATTACGCCCAACTCCGACACTGGATTACTAATGGGAAGGTACGAGAGAGAGCTGTAAGGGCTCCCACAGGATTGGAGCTTACGAAGCAAGAGGGAAAGGACGAGAAAGGGGTGTCAAGACTGTATTGGCTGATGGGGGGAGTGGACCCGGAGGAGATCCTTTCATACATGCAAAAATGGGCTGAGGACGTGGGTGGACCTATTTCAGGAGAGTCATGGGGCCGTATATGGCATCGTGTTGCTAAGGTTTCTAAATGCACATCAATTAAAGAGGGGGCTTACAAGCTTTGCCTTCGTTGGTACATGACACCACAATAAATGCATTCCATCAATGCGGACTATTCCATCCTTTGTTGGAGGAGCTGTGGGCAACCCAGGGATTTAATTCATATGTGGTGGAGGTGCCCGGTGGTGGAGACCTATTGGAAGGAGGTCCTAAGTCATATAAAGGATTTAACCGAGACCCAATTGCCATTTGACCCGGTGGTCGTCCTGTTAGGCGATGCAGTGGAGGGGAGCTTCGCCAACTCAGGATGCAGGGCTGGCCTCATCACTCACATGCTGAGCGCAGCAAGAATCACCATAGCGCAGGCATTGAAGAACAACAAGGGCCTGTGGTGGCTGCATGGTGGGTAAGACTCTGGGGGTTGATGGCCATGGACAAAGTGACAGCAATTGCCAATGGCTCCTACTCGAAATGACAATGCATTACTTACCGTAAAAGCATTTCTGATGTTTGTTAATCTGCTTAGATTCACATGCTGTGCATAGGTCCGACATCCAGTGGTCACTGCGGAGTATTGCATTTTGTTTTTCGTAGTCGAAAAGGGGACGTCGACAAGGCGTGTCTGTAACACTATCCCTATAGTGACGTGCATTGTACCCACAATCCCTCACGCGTCGAGGTCCCTCTGTTTGTATTTTTCCTGCCCTGAGGGAGCCTTCTATACGTGAGTGAGTACAGCAAAGAGAGAGATGTAGAAAGATGTCTATGTTCCTTCCATACGAGCGGGGAGGAAGGGGGGGGCACATGTGAATCTAAGCAGATACAACCATCAGAAATGATTTTACGGTAAGTAATGCATTGTCTTCTGATGTTTGTTAATCTGCTTAGAATCACATGCTGTGCATAGACTAGCGATCAGTACCCGGAGAGTGTAACAGAGAGTGATGCATTGAACAATCCATCTAGATATAGTGGACTTTGAGACTGCATCTCCTTCTCTTCCTGCTGGCACCGAGAAAAAAAACTGATTAGTCTTTCTCAGTGGTCTGGTTCTTTCCATGTAGAACATGACAGCTCTGCGTACATCTAGTGTATGCAGACTTTTTTCTCCCAAGCTGGAAGGGTTTTGAAAGAACGTTGGTAGTTCCATTGACTGGTTTACATGGAATTTCGAGATGAATTTTGGTGCAAACCTTGGGTGTGTGCGTAGAACCACCTTATCCTTGTGAACTGTTACAAAGGGGTCTAGAACAGAAAGAGCCTGTAGTTCACTTACTCTCCTAATGGAGGTGATAGCTATTAGGAAAGCAGTCTTAAGAGTGAGGTCTTTAAGAGTTGCCTTGTGCATGGGTTCAAAAGGAGGGCCCATGAGTCTAGAAAGTACCACATTTAAGTCCCATCCGGGAGCTGGGTTAGCTATCGGAGGGTGTATTCTCTTTACCCCCCTCCATGAAGGCCTTGATAACTGGTATCTTCCACCACGACACTTTAAGTTGGGATGTGGTGTATGCAGAAAGTGCCGCCAGGTGGACTTTAATGGAATTGAACACTAGACCTGAATCCAGTAAATGGGTCAAGTACAGAACAATGTTTGTGGGAGAGCAGTCAACCGGGTTGATGCTCTTACCTCTACACCAGATGACAAACCTTTTCCACTTGCTAGAGTTGCAGTGGTGAGTATTAGGTTTTCTGGCTTCCCTGAGGATGTCCATACATCTCTGCGGGAGTTGTAGATGTCCAAATTCTATGATCTTAGGAGCCAGGCTGCTAAGTTCATGGTCTGAGGGCATGGATGCAGTGTTCTGCCCTGCATTCCTGACCGTCTATCCGCGATTCAGCAGTGGTGCGCCTCCAACGATCTCTGCATTCATGCCAGTAAAACCGAGATCCTTCTCATTGGGAGTCCTGTTCCCGCTTTCCTCCTCACACTATGGCAACCCTCCTTGGGCCCTCTTCCTTAGCCTTCCTGTGAGGTAAAAACACTTGGCGCCATCTTCGATTCCACCCTCTCTTTCTCTCTGCACATCTCAGATCTCGCCAAGATGTCCCACTACCAGCTGCACCTCCTCAAAAGGTATGCTTCCCTTTCTCGTCTTCTCCCAGAAGCTCACTGTCTCCAGAGTCCTGGTTCTCTCTAGGCTGGACTACTGCAACAGCCTCTTTTTCAATCTGCCTTCCGCTACTCTCTGCCCTCTGCAACTAATCTAGAATATGACTGCAAGACTTATCCTTGGCCTTAGGACCAGAGCCTGTATCTCTACAGCACTGAAATCTCTCCACTGGCTCCCGGTGGCTGCAAGGATCAAGTTCAAGACCCTTTGCGTTGTTCCCAAGGCTTTCTGGGCGCGGGGCCCACACTACATCCAACGCTCTCTTCCTAAATACCTTTCTTCTCAAGCCCTTCTCGCAGCTATCTCCAACTCTATATGTTACGCTCACTTGGTATCCACGGGGACGCCACCCAGCCCTGGTTGGATGATTTGCACTCTCGAACCCTCTCTCGGTCCCTTGGTAAGGCCTCTGGTTAAAGATGGGTCTGCAATATAGGAGAGCTGGATTCAATACCAGATTGTCTTTATGTTTTCCCACCTCCCTTGGCCTCAACTCCTTCCTCTCCTTGGGCCTTCTCCTCACCTTAATATTGTAAGAGGTGCATTCTCTGTCCTGCTCCTCGTGGTAGGGGCACGTAGATGTGGGGGGCGAGCAGCGCACAAGTTACTTCACTGGTGCAAGCCCCACTGTGGGAATCCAGGCCTGCAGCGACTCTGTAGGTTTGCTGCTTTACAGTCTTTATATGCAGTTCTTATGTTCCTCTTAGTTCGAATAATAATGTCTTGCCTCTTTCCTTTTAGGTATGGAAAGGTATTTTGGTGTTGTCATGCAGTTTGAAGATGAGCATGGGCCGGTAGGCGAAAGCGCGGTATGCGCAATGCTGTCCGGTGAGTAATGCGTGATGCGCGGCGCTGTTTCACCTTTTATATTGCTAACCTGTGTCTTTTCTCTCCTTGCAGGTTGCGATGTCCTCGCCGAGCGCCGTAATGTTCCAGCAATGATACGGACCAGGAGAGGACTACCCAGGTAAGAATTGTGTGGCTTTCTTCATTCGGGAGGAAACGTGAGTAAACGCTTACTAATGCTGTCTTTCTTTCTCCTCTTTCCAGGTTATGGTATTCCAAGATGCATGCGGTGTCGGATGATGGAGTTTGTACCTTCAGGTGAGTGGAACTGAAGTCAGCGATGGATTGAACACAGTATACTGTTCCAGGTAAGTTTCGTAGTGTTCTTTCTCTCTCTGCAGGTCCTTGGTTTCAGGTAAACTGGCATCAAAGAAATGGACACGGTGAGCTTTACGCTACCCACAGCAGAATAACGCAAAGCATGTTCTGCTGTTTGGGTGTGGTTTAAATAGTATCAGGTAAAGTAGTCCAGATAAAATAGTCCCAGGCCTGCCACACCCAAAGTAGTCCAGGTAAAGAAGTCCCAGGCCTGCCACACCCAAACGACTAGACTGCATAGCTCAGTTCCTTGTAATTGAGCTATGTGTGTGCATCCATGATGGCTGAACCCCCCCACCCCCCCAAGTTAAATAGCCCCAATCTAATGTTGGTCTTCATGATAGTTATGAGCCTGGCGCCAAAGGCACCAGGACTGACTCCCAGAGAGTCTTGGATGAGGTTTTAAGGCCTTTGACCTGGCCCTAACTGGAAGGCTGTCTTGCCAGTGAGGGCCAGGGGCAAGGGTCATGACAGCACTCATGACAGCACTCGCCCCCCCCCCCCCGAGGCCCGTCTCACGATGGCACTTCTGATGGAACTTTTTAATTAAGCGAGGTGCATGGATGTATTCACTAGGTTCCCATGATCTGTCTTGAGGGCCGTATCCCTTCCAATCAACTAAGTAGTATACTTTGGATCTGGTGTATTTTGAGTCTAGGATATCCTTCACTTCAAACTCTGGTTCTCAGTCAACTAATACTGGTTTTGGTGGTGTTGTAACCCGAGTACCGGGTTGAACCGGTTTCAGGAGTGATACGTGAAACACAGGATGAATCTGCATAGTGGGGGGTAGGGCTAATTTAACTTGCACTGGATTTATTACAGATTCAATAGAATAAGGTCCCAGATATCGGGGACATAAGGTCTGAGTCCCTTTCATGGGCACATATTTTGATGCTAACCTTGTCTCAAATTTGATAGTCGCGGGCTTTACTACGATGTTGGTCAGCGAATTTCTTTGGTCTGTTCTTGGCTTGGAGTAAATGTTCTGCTGGTTCTTTGAAGGCCTTGGAAATAGTCGTATGTAGGGTTTTAACCGCTGGAATTTCAAAAGGGGTTGGGAGATCCAATTCTGAAGTACGTGGATGACTACCATATATAGTGTAGAAAGGGGTTTGTCCAGTGCTGGTGTGTAATGAATTATTATAGGCATATTCAGCTATCCATAACAAGTCCTTCCAATTTCTTGCCACTTGATGTAACATTCAACGTAAGTATTGCTCGAGGGTTTGGTTTGTTCTTTCTGTTTGGCCTTCTGTGAGGATGGTGACTTGTGGATAGTCGAATGTCAATTTGGGCCGTTGAACAGCATTTCCTCCAGAAGTTGGATACGAACTGACTACCTCGATCTGATATCAAAACTGATGGAAAGCCATGTAGCCGTACAATTTCATCCAGGAATACTTTTGCTAAATTGGATGCATTTGGAAGACCATTAAAAGAAATAAAGTGGGCCTTTTTAGAGAACAAGTCTACAACTACTAACATGGTGTTGAATCCTTGACTGGGAGGTAGATCTGTAATGAAATCAAGGGACAGTGTGTGCCATGGTGTGGGAGGAATTTCCAATGGTTGGAGAAGACCAGCTGGTTTCTGCTTTTGGGACTTGTTTTGTGCACACACACCGCAAGATTGGATAAATTGTATGATGTCTTTATGCCATGTGGGCTACCAATAGTTTCGTTTTACTTTAGCTAGAGTTTTGGCAATTCCAGGATGACCTTCAATCAGGGAGTTGTGATAACCCGAAATAACTGCTCTTGTAAATATTTACCTGGCAAGTATAGACGGTTCCTAAAATATGGTAACTGGTCTTTAATGGTGTAATGTTCTCCTTGAGTACACCTATCTTGTGAGAAAGTGGGATCCATTAAGAGTTGGATCTTGTTTTGGAGTTCACCCTGTGTCAATGTTATTGTAAGACGCAGGAGTTTGTCTTCTGGAATGATGGCTACTGGATCTGGAGTTATGTATACCTTTTCATCAACACCCATGCGGGACAAGGCGTCAGCCTTTCCGTTTCGGACACCTGGCCGGTAGGTGATCACATAGTCATAATCAGCGAAGAAAAGAGCCCACTGCATTTGACGGGATGATTGAGCCTTTGCTGTTTTTAGGTATTGCAGGTTTCGATGATCAGTTATGACCGTGACAGTATGTCTAGCACCAAGGAGATAGTGTCACCATGCCTTGAAAGCTGATTTTATAGCCAAGAGTTCTTTGTCTGTGATAGCATAGTTGAGTTCGGGAGATGAGAATTTTCGTGACCAGAAGGCCACAGGGTGTAACTAGCCAGTTCCTGGGTCCCTTTGTGAGAGAACAGCTCCCATAGCCATGCTAGAGGCATCTATTTCAACTATATAAGGGCGGTCTGGGCGAGGATGCCGTAGAACTGGAGCAGAAGTGAATTTATTTTAAAGTTCTTGAAAGGCCTTCTCTGCTTCTTCAGTCCAATGGAATTTTTTATTGTTTTTTCTCAATAGTGATGTAATTGGATGCACTATTTGGGAAAAATCTGGGATGAATCGGTGGTAAAAGTTTGCAAAGCCCAACATACAATCTACAAGCCAACGAGACCGCTCAGATCAACCAACGAAATCCGACTGGAACAAAAACCTTACATCAAGAAGAAACTCAGAGGCACCGCTTTCTGCCACTTAGCCGCGAAAACCTGGAACAACAACCCAAAAGTAATAAGGAACACCAAAGATCACCTTAAATTCAGAAAACTACTAAAAACCTACCCCTTCAACACCAGAGACTAAAACCGAAACAACAATAAGACAAACGACTCAAAAAAAGGACACTGACAAACCCCTAGAACGACAGAAGTACTCCAAGCACCAGTAGGGCTGACGCTGGACACAGGGGTCCACCCGCGAGACCCAGGGAGATGGAGGCAACAACTCCAGCCAACCCTTACCATCCCCCACTGCCCGTACAGCCACAACTAGGTACCACAGGGCTTTGGAACGGACGAGATACCAATCACCCCACAATCGGAAGTATGGACACTAGCAGCTGCGCGCTAATCATGTGGGGGGGGGGTGAGGAGCATGCAATGTTATTAAGGGAGCGGGCGGAGGGGACAGCTAAATCCTCAAACGGCCTCGAATGCAAAAACGGGCACATACCTCCTGAGGCACAGGGCGTACAAGCATTCCATCGTGTAAGATTACACGAGCCCAACTGGCTCAATCCAGGATAGAGATACCAACTAACCAATACCAATAACAATTTCCTTCTCTGCATACACCTCTCAAACTCCAAATCAAACACAACCACAAACCTCTAGCGCAGCAAACCGCAAGAACTTCACTACACTGCAACAACAAAACAAAACACGCATAGACTCGCACATCAGCACACGACGACTACCGGCCGCATACACCCCAGGCCCAGCCGACGGAATCACCGGGCTGAGGCTGCCAACAGCACATCACTGCTCTCTTGCACTTTTCCAGCCTCCACCCACTAACCCAGACCTCCCTCCCTCCCTCTTTCAGAGCCGCCAGAGTGCCAGGGGACCACTCCTCGGTTATAGTGCGCGGTACAAATGACCTTTAACATAACTCTGGATTCCTTTAAATGAAGTTGGTGAAGGCCAGTTAAGAATGGCATCTACCTTGTGCCTATCCATTCTGATACCTTTTGGTGTGAGGATAAAACTGAGGAACTCCACTCCGGTGACATGAAAAGAGCATTTTTCGAGTTTAGCATACAGATTATGTTGGCAGAGTTTAGTAAGGAAGGAGCGGACATGCTTGACATGGTCTTCTTTTGTAGCAGAATACACTAAGATGTAAACCAGGGCGCAAACGTCGATTAACTCCCACGAAACATCATTCATAAAGTACTGGAATGCAGCAGGAGCGTTGCAAAGTCCAAAAGGCATTACCTGGTATTCATACAAGCCGTTATTTGGTACGAAAGGCGGTTTTCCATTTGTTTCCTTTCTTCACTCGAACAAGACGTTACACCCCCCTAAGGTCCAGTTTGGTATAGATTTGGGCGTCTTTGACTTGATCCAATAATTCCGGAAGAAGGGGCAGTGGATAATGTTTTTTTACTGGGATCTGGTTTAATACGCTATAGTCGATGCAAGTCCTCAAATCTCCATCCTTCTTTGGTATGAAGAATAAGAGACTGGCTGCCAGTGATTTAGATGGGCGGATAAATCCATTTGCCAGGTACTGATCAAGATAAGATTTCAAATGGAGGTTTTCTGGTTCAGTAAGTGCATAGATTCGACCACAAGGAATTTGCGCACCTGGTATGAGGTCGATCTGACAATCGTAGGGCCTGTGCGGTAGTAAAGTATTGGCTTGTTCTTTCTGGAACACGTCTTGAAAATCTTGGTATTCATTTGGCAGAGTACTATTTATTTATTACATTTATATAGCACGCAGGCAGCCCAGGGGCATTGTGGCGCTGTTACTTGTAGAGGCGATTTAGTTACAATGGGTACAGGTTTTGCCTTGGGTTACAGTGAGGCAGGATCCTGTGTTCAGCGATAGGAGGTATCATACAGCATAATGCATCATACATGTTAGTGATGAGAGCTTGAACTAGTCACACCTAGTACAATTACTGCCATACTGGGAGTAGCAGATGTACATAAGTCTGTTTTCCCCTTTTCTTGGTAATAACAGGTGCGAGCACAATCATCGGAAAAGGCCAACTTCTTGGCACGCCAATCTATTAGAGGGTTGTGAGCTACCAACCATGGCATCCCTAAGATTAGTCGAAACTGAGGAGCTTTGAGGAGATCGAATGCAATAGATTCTCGGTGTCCATCCTGGCACAGTAGGGTTAGTGCTGCTGTACATTGGGTTACTGGTCCGGAAGCTATTTCTGTCCCATCAACAGTAGTAACTTTTTCAGTAGTCGACTTAGAGCATAAGGGAAGCGCCATCTCTGCTGCCAGATCTTAGTCTACATAATTCCCAACTGCTCCGCTGTCTATGTATGCTTCGACAGCATGCATGCATCTAAGACGGTTGTTGGTGATTGATCAAAATTACTGGTAATGCAAAGTGTGAGGTCTGTGGCTCATCCTTCTCGCTCGACGAGCGAACCTCTACACTTGCCGGGCTTGGTAGTTTTCCGACTCCTTGTTATTATCTTCCTTCTCTGTGGCTCCAACAGTTCTCCTTGGTGGTTTCACTGGACATTCTTTGAGAAAGTGGCCTGGTTTTCCGATATATAAGCTTAATTGCTGTTGCCTTCTCTTGTCTCTTTCAGTTTTAGTTAAAGGGGGCCGTACACCTCCGATTTGCATGGGTTCTACCGTGTTTTCCAATGTACGTGGAACATTATCCTTTGACCGGACATACCCAGATCGAGTGTCTAAACTTATCCGGTCCGCTTTTCGGTCTTGTAATCTGTGATCTAATTGCACCACAAGGTTGATGAATTCTCCACAGTCTTTAGGTGGGTTAACCACTTGAGCAAGGACATCCTTTAGTTCCCCTCGTAGCGTAGACTCCGATGAAATAGTGTGGTCCTTTTTTCCTCAGGCCACCCAGCTTCAACAACTAGTCTGTTCAATGTTGCTATATATGTATGCAAGTCTTGACTTCCTTGACGGAGTGACAAAAGTTTGTTGTCTAATGCTTGGCCTTGGGTATGACGAGCAAAGAGTTTTTCCATTTCCATCTGGAAACCCCCAAAGTCATGTAACAACGGGTTATCCTGACTTACCAATGGTACCGACGGATCCGCAGCACTGCCACTCAGATATGACAAGACAAAAGCAACCCGCGCTTGGTCGTTAGGAAAAGCCCCAGGTCTGCAAAGGAAATGAAGACGACACTGGTTCATGAACGTTGCGTACTTCTTGGGGTCCCCTGTAAATCGTTCAGGTGGATCTAAAGGAACTGCCCCAGGAAGGGTTATTTGTACTGGATTGGTGGAAGAAGTTGGTACAGGTGCTGGCGGAATGTTACCAGGCAATGGGGTCTGTTCTGCCTGTGATTGGAGCAATTGTCTACTTATTCCGTCGGTACGATCCTTAGTAACAATCAAATCCCTCCTAAGAGCGTTGGTTTCTTGCCTGGCTGAATGTAATGCGCGTAACTGTCCCAACAACTGAACTAACTGTCAGTCTCTGAAGTCTCCATGACGCCCAGGTGGATAATATTATTGAGGCTTTGCGTTCCATTACGCTCACCTGGTATCCATGGGGACGCCACCCAGCCCTGGTTGGATGATTTGCACTCTCGAACCCTCTCCCGGTCCCTTGGTAAGGCCTCTGGTTAAAGATGGGTCTGCAATATAGGAGAGCTGGATTCAATACCAGATTGTCTTTATGTTTTCTCACCTCCCTTGGCCTCAACTCCTTCCTCCCCTTGGGGCTTCACCTCACCTTAATATTGTAAGAGGTGCATTCTACGTCCTGCTCCTCGTGGCAGGGGCACGTAGATGTGGGGGGCGAGCAGCGACCAAGTTGCTTCACTGGTGCAAGCCCCCCTGTGGGAATCCAGGCCTGCTGCGACTCCGTAGGTTTGCTGCTTTACAGTCTTTATATGCAGTTCTTATGTTCCTCTTAGTTTGAATAATAATGTCTTTCTTCTTTCCTTTTAGGTATGGAAAGGTATTTTGGTGTTGTCATGCAGGTTGAAAATGAGCATGGGCCGGTAGGCGAAAGCGCGGTGTGCCCGATGCTGTCCGGTGAGTAATGCGTGATGCGCGGCATTGTTTCGCCTTTTATATTGCTAACCTGTGTCTTTTCTCTCCTTGCAGGTTGCGATGTTCCACGCCCAGCACCGTAATGTTCCAGCAATGATACTGACCAGGAGTTGACTACCCAGGTAAGAATTGTGTGGCTTTCTTCATTCGGGAGGAAAGGTGAGTAAACGCTTACTAATGCTGTCTTTCTTTCTCCTCCTTCCAGGTTATGGTATTCCAAGATGCATGCGGTGCCGAATGATGGAGTTCGTACTTTCAGGTGAGTGGAACTGAAGTCAGCGATTGATTGAAGACAGGATACTGTTCCAGTTAAGTTTCGTTGTGTTCTCTCTCTCTCTGCAGGTCCTTGGTTTCAGGTAAACTGGCATCAAAGAACTGGACACAGTGAGCGTTACGCTGCCCACAGCAGAATAACACAAAGCATGTTCTGCTGTTTGGGTGTGGTTTAAATAGTCTCAGGTAAAGTAGTCCAGGTAAAATAGTCCCAGGCCTGCCACACCCAAAGTAGTCCAGGTACAGTAGTCAAAGGCCTGCCACACCCAAAAGACTAGACCGCACAGCTCAGTTCCTTGTAACTGATCTATGTGTGTGTCTACATGTTGGCTGAACCCCCTCCCCCCCCCCCCCCCCCCAAGTTAAATAGTCCCAAGTAAATGGTCTCATTCTAATGTTGGTCTTCATGATGGTTACGAGCCTGGCGCCAGTCTTGGATGAGGTTTTAAGGCCTTTGCCTGCCCTAACTGGAAGGTTGACTTGCCAGTGAGGGCCAGGGGCAAGGGTCATGACACTAAGGGCCAGTCGCTTCTCCAGGCAGAAAGTGGGGAGTAGATATCTCTCCTCTGAAGGTGCCTCTCTGGAATGGCCTCCCTCCCCCTCTCAAAACTTGAGGCGGACCACCTGAAGTTCCAGAAGCAGCTCAAAACTCTTCTCGTATGCTTTCTTGCTCTCCCTCCCCTGCTGACCTACCTGTCTCCTGCACCGTCCGGGTTGCTTGGCTACCCTCAGAGTCTCACCGGGTACCAGGCTTGCTCTTGATCGGTCACACCTGCACTGCTTCTGGGCCTTCCGCGCTCTTAGGGGCTGTAACTGTAACCTCTACAGTCCCTTGCCTCCTTTGCACTTAACCAGAGCCGCACTGCCATGTGCTGCACTTAATCAGAGTATTGCTGCTCTGTTGTCCACGTCATTCTCCCTGGCACACCCCTCAACCCCCTCTTTTCCCTTGCACTTCTCGTTCTCGAACCTGCATGATCTGAATGACACAGGCCTAGTAAGATCGTTTGTCTTGTCCTCCCTCGGTTTTCCCCTCTTGTCTTGTTGTGCCTAGAAACACTTGTGTACAGGTGCGTTATAAATTACTCACCGTAGTGACTAACGTTCTCCTAGTCCATAGTCCCCTTTCCTCCATACTGTATGGGCGTCCTTCGCTAGGGATGGGAGATAGAACCTTTTTTACCCGAAAAATAAAAATTCTTTCCCTTAAAAATTAGAGGGGGACGTAGCCCTGGTAGCATGCGCTACCCTGACTCTGCCCACCGGCGCCACTTCTCAGTCCCTTTTGATGAGTCAACAATATTACCATTGCCTAATGACACCAGTTTTATTAAGGGGGAGGACGGTGGGCTGTATGGAGGAAAGGGGACTATGGACTAGGAGTACATTAGCCATTGCGGTGAGTAACAATTACTCCTACGTCCCGTCCCCTTGCCTCCATGCTGTATGGGCTATTACAACTGAATGTAGCCCCAGGGTGGAGAGATGACCCTGCTAAGAAATAAAATGTCCTTAAGACTGCCTGCCCAAATGTCACATCTGACCTGGAGCCGGCATCCAAGCAGTAGTGCTTGCAGAAGGCCGAAGGCGTGGCTCATGTAGCCGTCTTGCTGATGACCTGCATTGGAACGTGCCTCTGAAAAGCCACAGCTGTAGTCTTGGCTCTGCTAGCGTGGGCATGCATATTTGCTGAGAGCGGTTTGTCCTGCCCCTCATAGGCCTCCTTGATGGCCGCTACCATCCATCTTGCTATGGAGGCTTTGAAAACCTGATAGCCTGGCCTTGACCCACCGAAGGTGACAAAGAGAGCCTCTGATTTGGGGAAGCTCTTGGTCCTGTCCAGGTAGAATTTTAGAGCGCGCCAGACGTCTAGACAGTGCAGGACCCACTGAGTGTCGTCCTTTGGGTCCACGAAGAAAGTGGGTTACACCATCTCCTCATTCAGGTGAAAACAGGAGACCACCTTAGGTAAGAATGATGGGCAAGTTCTTAGCGCCACCTTGTCCTTATGGAAAGTAGTATAAGGCTTTGAAGCCACCAGCGCCTGAATTTCATAGACCCTGCATGCAGAAGTAAGGCCCACCAGTAGGGCTGTGTTAATGGTGACTAGACTGATGTCCGCAGACGCCAATGGTTCAAATTGTTTAGGCGCCAGGGTGCCCAAGACCACGTCGAGGTTCTACACCGGGTGGGGCATCTTGATAGGCGGGTAGAGCCTGTAGAGGCCCGCCAGATGCCTTTTAACCACTGGATTAGAGGAAGAAAATACTTCCTCCTCTGAATTCCGCTAGGCTCCGATTGCCATCAGATAGGTGTGACAACTATCCACCTGCACCCGTGAGTGTGCGAGGTATGCAGAGAAGGATAGGACATGGTCCAGAATGCAGGTCAATGGATCAACCTGCTTTGATGCAGCCCTGTGGCAAAATGTAGCCCACTTGCTTTTGTACTGGCTCCTGGTAGCATTGCTCCTAGCGCCCTGCATAATGTCAAGGTTAACCTGTGACAAAGAAGCCTTAGTGTGACCAGTTCAGGAACCACGCTGCAAAGGCTAGCTTCTGGGGGGTGGGGTGGATGACCGTGCTTCCCTGCTGTGAGAGTAGGTTAGCTGGACCCAGCGGAAGGTGCACCAGAGCCTATTCCGACAGGCTGAGTAGTTCTGAGAAACATGGCCTTGCGGGCGCTAGCGGAGGCATGTCCCTGATCACATCCCAAAGGATGGCTCCCATAAGAGGGAGGAACTTTTGAAAAAACTCTGTCCTCACTGCTAGGCAAAGTTTGTATGCGGTAGCCGTTGGGACCACTACACACAACTAGGACTACAGGTGTAAGCAAAACCAACCTTTGGTACGAGTCTGTACTAAACAGTTTTTGGTAGTGGAGCTGAGCAGCCAGGCTTATCTCAAGAGGGAATGTGAGCTGTAATGATGTTACACAGAGGTCTACAATCACAGGTGTTCAAACAAACTCTTACACTCAAGGTTTCTTTGTTAAATACTTATTAATTTATTTAACTGTCAGTTATAAAACATTCATAAGAAGGAGGCAATATAATCACACACAAATATACTTCAGTACTGTGCACGTTTCTGAGGCATTCCGAATACTAAATGGCATAGGTTATCAGAACATAGAAATAACTGTATTCTTTCTTAGGCAGTACAGATATTTAGAGTTCACCAGAAGAGTCAATTCAATTCAATAGGCTAGGCCAAAGTCAATGGGCTAAAGTCTTGGATAGGACAAAGCAGTTCTGGTAGATAAACAGAAAAGTCTCTGCAAAAGTTCTTAGGAATAGTTTGTAGCAAGAAGAATCATATGTTGGGTCACAAGCTGATTGGGCCTGTGAGTTGGGAAAGTGTCAAGCACTTTCACCGCGAGAGGTAAGTACTCTCGGTCTGATTTTACAGTACCTTTACAACTGAAGAAAAAGATGCAGCTGGTGACCTCTGTTCCTGGCAGTTCCTGCAGATCTCGCTGTTCCTGGGCCTCAGTCGTGGGACAAGAGGGAGGGCGTCAGGGGACTACTAGCTGGTCAAAAAGCTGGCAACTGGCAAATCTTCAATTCCGGTAGCTGTAGTCAAGCACACAAGCTGGTGTCCATCTCCCTGGTTATTCGGTTTCCTGCAGCACTCTGAGGAAAATACAACCAGTTCCGAGAATGGTATCCAGGTGGCTTAGTGTCGAGTTTATTGGTCCCACCAACGCAAAAGGGAGAAGTCGTCCTTGCAGGGCTCCGTCGGGATGAACTTTGCGATTCAGACCTGCAGCAGGGCTTCACCGGGCAAACCAAGGGTGCAGGAGTTGAAGCAGCCATCCTCTTCAAGCATGTTATCGGTCCTTTCATTCCAGTGGTCGACTCTGCCTTCCAAGCCAAGAGGTTCGCCTTTTATTCAGTTCTCTCCCATTCATTCCAGCCTAGCTGTCACTCACCCAGCAGGGTGGCTGTCCTTGCCAGACAGTCAGCCAGCCAATCACCACAGAGTGCATTTGGGTCTCCTAGGAGACCAAGCACAGGGAGTTTCGGGCACCTCCCTCACTTCCTGCCCACTTTAGACACTCGGGTGCCAGAGTTGTTCTTCACTCCTGAAGCCCGCCAAAGGTGAAAGAACAAAGGAACCAAACATGGTTTGGCGCGCAGAGCAAAACGCTAGAAGGACCTTTCCGCAAAGAAATGGCGAAAAAAGAAGACCAGGACCTGTTTTTCCAGAAGGGGCTCAGACGCCATCTTGAAAAACATGGCTTCTGTGATTTAACGCTACCGGTGCTCGCGGTTGGGAAAAATCATGGTAGTACGTTGTAAAACCAAAGCCACCAGCCATTTCGAGAGGAAAGGGTAGCATTTGACTGCTACACGAGTATCTAGACACAGGGGATACTAAGTAACTCCTCCAGCACTCTATTGTAAGATAGGGTGTGCTGGGTCTAAGAATTTAAAAAGACTAGTAAAGTCAATTTCACTTTACTCACTCTGGGAAACAGTAGTTTAGAAGGTATTTAAACCTTGGGAAAGCCTGGAAAGGCTTCCCTGTGCCACTGCACCGAGGGTGCTGTGTGACACACATGAAAAGATGATGCCTATGGAGTTGTCTAAAACTCCATAACCAAAGAAAACACAAGAGTAAAACACATTTCAAAACACATGAGAGAGTGGGAAAAAGGGTCACACTCTCCAGGTAAAAAGATCAAGTCCTCAAAATCCAGCAAAATTGCTGGGGGTCTCTAAGGTGAAGGGAATTAGCACATTTTTGAGAATTCTCCATAACACTCACAGGCCGGTGGGGTGCTACGTGGCGCGATTTGTAGCAGGGCCTTGAGGTTGCTGAGGCCTGTGAGTACTCTGCCTTTCTGGCTGCAGGGTGTATCTGCTCTGTGACGCTGAAGGACATGCTGTAGGCCAAGTACCTGGCGAAGATCAGTCCCACCTGGAAACTCGTTTTCCTTCCTGCGCCCCAAAAGGGGGTGGTGTCAGACGAATGGCCATTTCGTCTGAAACGGCAGCCATTTTGTCAGACTGCATGCCATGTGCCTGCGTCGTGGTGCTTGCCGCGTTGGGCCCGGCCTCCTCCTCGACTCTTGGCGATGGAGCTTGAGGCCTATCCTGCACCTCAGGCGTCGTGCCCTTGACTGTGTCGCCAGTAGTGCTGCATACAGGCTCCCCCTCAGACATTTGTCCGTTAGCAGGGCGTAGCCTCTTCGGGTGTACAACCGGTAAAGGAACCTTGCTGTCCTTCAGCGACGTCACCGGCAGATTCTAGGGACCCCTCGGCCTGGAGGCCGGTAGCTGAAGCAGCCTCGGTAGCTGTGCTGGTGTTAGAACCTGAAGGGTCCCCCCCGCTCAGACATTTACTGGGGAAGGAGTCGCCCTTACGGGTTGTGGATGAAAAAAGTGGCACCTACCTTAGGCCTTGGCTAGTGCTCGTCAAAGTTCTTCAAGTCCTCTGGAGGTGATCGTTCGAAGAGCTCTCTCCAACGAGCTAACCTGTTCTTCAGAGCGTGTAGTGTCGGCGCGTCACACGCGGTACAACCCTCCCAGGCGTGATCGAAGGCAAAAGGCGTGGGGTCGGACGTAGGAGAGAGTCCCTCACAGGCTGGACACCTGCTGAAGCCCGATGACGTGGACATGCGCCGGGGAGGAGCGTGGCGCTTGAGGACCGAGTACCTGATTAAAGACCAAAAGACAGAAGACAAAAGACAGTATCCAGGGAAGATTGCGTGTAATTACAAGGCTAAAGCCAAACACAGGAGCGCTGGTCAAAGCGGTACACTCCCGTCGACGCAGAACAGAGGACTGAGGAGTAGCGCCGGTGGACAGAGTCAGGGGAGAGCATGCTTGCAGGGCCGCGCCCCGGCGCACCTCTAAATTTAAAGGAGAAGAAGATGGTTTCTGGTGAAAAAGTTTTCTGACTCCAGTCCCTAGAAAGGGACACACACACACAGTATGGAGGAAAGTGGAGAGGAGGTAGGAGTATTGACATATATCATATCATATCATTAAAACCCAAGTCTACCATGTATATCTGCTAAAGGAATATAGAAAAAATCATTCGGAGTCCCATGCCATCATATTATCCTGTCTGTTACCAGAAGATACAGATAAGGCCTTCATTTCCACTGATCGTAGCAATAACAAAAAGGCAGACCTATAAGACCGTTTACTGCGTGTATTGCGAGGAGCCTGGAAGAGTGAAGGATATTTATCATCATCCCGAAGGCAAAGTGGTAGATTTAAAACCTTACTGATTACCCGAGTCCAAAAAGATACCATCATCCAGGAAGTTAAGCAATTGCTTGAGGCAAATATCATCAAACCTTCCAATAGTCCCTGGTCCTCCCCTATCACGTTGGTGGCAAAACCTGACAGAAGTTGAAGGTTTTGTAGAGGCTTTAGGAAGTCTCTGTTTTACGCTTCCAACACTTGTTATATTTTCAAGACAGAAGCCTTATCGCCAAAGTCCTTCCCAATTATGGCACGAGGCAGAGGAAAGGCCCTAGTGGTCTAGGAGCCACCTGTAGGCAGGTCAGGATAGGTTTCAGTTGCAGGAAAGTCAGTGTTCCATAGGATATCATCTTCAACAAGTAAGAATTGGCTTTAGAGTTAGTGAAAAGTGGTCATGGACTTCACACAAGGCTACCTATATGCGTTCCAGCATTAGGCCTAGGACTAATGGTGTGGGCAAATTCCCAATCACTCGAATCATCCACTCAGCCTCACAGGATTCCCTCAAAACTTAAGTTAAGTATTACCCAAGCCAACACCGTACCTAAACAGAAAAGAAGAGCTTCTGGGTGGATGCCTTCAGGATGCAGCAGCACAGGATCTGGTTCTTGTTCTGGAGACTGAAGAAATGGACACTGAAGGAAAACTGGTAGCAGTCATTGATGGGGGAGAGGGTTCCAACAAAGTATTCTTATCAGCTTCTTGCGGCTCTGTGGATTTGGCGACTTTTTTACAAGAGCCAGATGAAAAACAAATATTGCTGGTTGGATTTATTTCACTCTCTCGGTCCTGCACTTTGGTGAGCGGACTTCAGGGGTTTGAATCGTGTCTCTGGAGGTTGAGCAGGAGTCCAAAGGTTTGGATGAAATCTGGCTTTGGGAGACGTTGCACTGCAAGCAGGGTCGCAGTTCACTGGTATTAGCGTTTTGGAGCCAAGCAAGGTCACAGCACGTTGAGGGATGGCTTGTTGTGCAGGTCTTCTCAAGACTAGTGGATCTCACCAGCCTCTGTGTAGGTGTTGTTGCATTCGGAACGCCCAGGTCACTTGGAAGGAAGGGTTACATCAGGCTACGGTTACACAGCAGGCTCTCTGGTCGCTGGAAATGGTTACAGCTATTGTTTCTTCATCTTTCTCTCTGCATTTGGTTGCAGTGGTCAACCTCTCAGTAGCTTCCAGGATCGGAGTATTTATCAGGAACTACAGCACAACGTCTGGAAACTCTCCCCGCAGTTTACAGAAAGGGGTGGTTGGGCTGTCCAATTAGGACAGCCATCCCCCAGTGGGAACGGATTCCTTTTAAGCAAGGTGAAAGACAAAGGGCTGGAGAGTTTTGCCTCCTCCCTCGCTTCCTGCCATCTCAGACACTCTGGATCCTTGTCAGGGAATACTAAGGATTCCTTTTGAAGACAAAACTTCAACCAGGATCTTTCCTGCTTAGGACGGTAGAAGAAGACCCAAGAAACAACAAGCATACGAGAAATGGCGAAAAAAGAAGGAACCCAGCATTCTAGCAGAATGGTGAACCTTGCACAGCTGATTTGACAGCCTGCGAGTATTAATGACTAAAAGTAATTAAAGTAGTTACACTGCCACCAGCCATTCAAGTTAACTTGTAATTGTAACATAAATGTTACCAGGTAAGTGAGAAAGGGCATACAGTGGGGTGTGCTGGCTCACTAAAATAAATGTAAAGGGGATGGGAATCGCACTTTACTGCTTGAGAACAGTAGTTCACCCAAGAGATAATAAGCAAAATTAAAAAGGGAAGCTCAAGGGTCAACCCAGGATAAGCCCAAAAGCTATAGTGAACTATTTTTTTATTTTATTTTGGTTGGTTAAATTAAATTAACCTTTCAAAATATTTTTTTTCATAAAACTTCAAATTACAAATCGCATCACATCAGGAAGAGACAAATGACAACTTAGAAAGAATAAGGATAAAATGAGAAAGCCACAGAATAAAAGGCAAAGGGAAGTAAAGATCAATATAACAGCATACTTAAACTCAATTCTAACGTCCAGCCACACACACATTATAAATAAAACCTAAACATGTGTGACAACTAATAACCCAGAATAAAATCACTAGATGATCAGTCTTTAGGCAATACTGCACTTAAAAATTGCATAGTGGCTATTCTCAATGAAATTTGAGGTAGCAAATAATTCATACCATAGTTCATCATCTGACTGCATTAAATGATGTGTTTGGATTAACTTGTTAAGGACAATTTTCCTTTGTTTTCTCAAGGCAACACACACAATTAATAAGTGTTTTAGTGTCTCTCCCATTCCATCAACTTTACAAAACCGACAGTACGAGGCATCAACATGAATTAGACCCCTTCTTAATAAGATTTGATTGGTTGGCCATAAGTTCATGCGAAATCTTAAGATTTGGCTTCTAAGTGTGTATGATGGGCACTTCAGTAAATAATCAGCTGTTTGCCGAAATTTTTTATGACCAAAGATGATCTGTCCAAGTCTTAGCAATAAGCATTTCTGTTGGGTATGATGCCAATCTAGTTGATACAATTTGAGCTTGGTTTTCGATGGATTATTGAGCAAAAGGTCTAGCGAGATGTTCGCATCAGCCAGATCAGAGAGGACACTAGCTCTCCAGTGTGCTGGAAAAGAGTGTGGAGAAAGCAAAAGATAGTTTGCCAATATTGAGAGCAAATTGTTTGTAAACATTTGCGGAAAGGACATCATCTCTTCCAAGACACTTGGATGTGCATTGACAAACTGCCCAACCCAAACCGCAAGAGAGCATTTGGCGTTGTGTTAGGGAGTTTGAGTACTTTTTTCCAAAATTGGGCTTCCATTCTATCCCAATACAATGGCTTTTGTGGGAGCCATGTCTCAGCCCCATAGGTGATGATGGGGATTACCTTCTGCTGATAAAAGATTAGAACATGAGCACAAGAAAATTTACCAAACTTGGCCTGGAGGACTTTGGCCTGAGATATTAGAGTGGAGAGTTTGCCAGTAATGCTACATTTGTGGGGGTTATTTGCAGGAGAATTACTAAACATAACTCCCAGATATTTATAGTCATTGACTAAAACCAGTTTTTGATTCTGAAGGAACCACTCATAGTGTTTAGTTTGTTTCAGTTTGCTCTTTCCCAATTCCATGACTTGGGTTTTCTCCAAGTTGAGTGTTAGATTATTTTTGTTAACAAAGATTTCTAGTTGGTTAAGTAGAGTCTGTAATCCACTTGGCGTTTGTGAGATAAGAACCAGGTCATCAGCCTAGAGAAGCCATGCGATTATCTGGTTACCAAGCTTTGGCGCATCATTTGTTTATATTTTATTTATAGTGAACTATAAATCCAAACACACACTATGGAGAGACATAAGAAAGGTCACCCATAAAAAGAGTAAAAGACTGGGTGAGAGGGGAAAATGATTCTTCCTCACCTAGGGACAAGGTAAAATAATTACCAAGTCTAAGCAAAATGTGCTGGGGTTGACACAAGTCAGGAAGATTTATCGCCAATATGAAAACCTTACCTGAGGGTTGAGGGGAAGATGGCTTGAGTTAGGGAGCAGTTGATGACTGTCAGGCTACGGATTAGAATTTGAGTACAGAGGCTGGGTGGATACTATCCATGCACATTGTGCCCATTATGGATACTAGGGTGGCAATGAGCTCTTGCATAGTGAATGTCTGGAAAATTGCTCAGGTAGCTGTTTAGCGAGACGGGATGTGTATTGTGCAGCCAATTGTATACTTGGGGTCTATGTGTTTGTGAATCATGCTGATTGTATTGATGAACGTGAATTTTGCAATGCTGTGTGGTACAGGTGGTTTGGGCAGAGGGTTGATTCAGTGCTTGATGGTTTTGAAAATGGCTTTGCTTTCATTGTTGGCTCAGGTGTTTTGATAGTGGTAAGCCTTGACAAGTGAGATCAGCAGTCTGCGTGTCGCAAAGAGTTCATTTAACAGGGTAAAGTTGGATGCTCTGGAGGATTTTCCCCAAATCCCTTCTTGTTTTCTGATGTTTCCTTTTTTTCTTGAGTGTACCAGGGTGTGGAAATATAGGCTTGAGGGTGTGTTGTTTCACTGGGGCATGGAGGTTGATGTGGTTGTGATGGTGATGTTGGGTTCTTGGAGAAGCGAGTCGCAGGTCTGGTTTGTCAGAAGTAGATCAGCCCTTGTCAGGTGGAATTTGACAAGGTCTTCTGTGAGATATTCCACTCGAAAGTTCTTGAATTATCTGAAGGCTTGTTTGCTGGGTTTCTGATGGCTTTGCTGGACTGGTGTTGTGTGACTTATGTCAGAGAGGTTTGCCAGATGGTCTGACCAGTCGAGCAGGATTGGAGAACTGTGATGGAGGGTGGGGGTTGGACGGTGATGATGAGGTTGAGGACATTACCTTTCCTGTGAGTTGGGTCCTTCGTGTGGTGCACGAGGTTCTGAATCTTGAATAGGCAGTGTAGTTCTTCCTTCCTTGAATTTGGTTCTGGGCTGCTAGGAATATTGAGGTCGCTTATTGCTGGCATGCATGAGAGACAATTTTTGAAGTGTTTCATTCAGGAGATGTTGGGCTAGGGTTGTCCGTAGATGAGGTGATAAGTGACAGTAGCTGTTGGGGAGAGCGGGGAAGGTTTTCGAAAAAGATAAAATAGTGGCAAATCCAGTTGGGTGCATGTCAATGATGCCTTGTGAATGATGGTGAGGCCTCCACTGATCATGTTTGGACATTCTTCTTGTAGAATTGTGTAGCTGTTAGGGATGTGGACATCTAAGATGTGGATTTCACCAAGGTCTCAGTAATGAAGCTGGCATCAATGCTGTGTGTGGCATTATCTGCTTCATAGTCTATTGCTGAGCGGACATTGGTCGCGAATAATTCTTTGTGTAGTGGTGGATGATACATAGTGCTGTTGGGGTCTATGGTGACGCTGGTGAGGTTGCTGCAATATAGGGTCCATGATGTTACCAGTGAGCAGTGTGGCTGGTGATAAGTGGTGATGTAGGGGTGGGTTGTTGGGAAAGAGGTGAAACCATTTGAAGGAGCTTACCCAATGTTAGAGGAGCATGGGTTCTGGTCCTTGGCCCTTTCAGTACAAAGAGGACCAAACAGGAATTGCCCTTTTCTTCATCTGCCCGGAGGAGAGACCTTCTTAAGACTGATTTCCAAGGAGGTGTTTAACGTATGTTCTGAGGTGGAGCCAGGAGAACTAATGAATGACAGTAAGGTGTCCATCAATCTTGTGATTAGTACTTTCAAAAAGTGGTACGGTAAATGTCTGCTACTGTCTCCGATATCAGCATCTCAATACGAGGATGACTAACATGCATAATCCTGCCGACCCCCCCAGTCACCAGTCACCAGCAAGCTAAGATTGATGCTCATAGTACTCACCTTCATCACTTCCGCCGTCCTTCATCACAAGAGGATGATGTCGAGGCAGTTTGGTCAAAAACGACTTCTGGCAGGTAGGTTTCTCCGGCTCCCTCATGGTGTCGTCTGGTGCCTACAAGAGCCCAGAAAACAATGCTCAGTTTGATACTCTCAACACATTAGAAATGCAGTATTTTCCCTAGCTCTAATATTCCAAATATCATGACAATTAAAACAATCACACCTTGAAAACAAACCCAAAAATAATCACAGGAGGGGGCTTAAAATGTCCATTAAAGGATCCTACAAGGTACACAAACAAAAATAGAAATAACCCTCTTACAGTTATATATTAGGCTGCTGAAACACTTGGGTAACATTCCGACCAACAACTTGGCTTTATTTTTTTTATTGGAGAACACACAACAAACACACAGCAAAATGTCTGAAATAAGTTACATATTCATTTAGCAGACTGATTGCACCAACATTTGTTCTGAAATGCACAGCAGCAACATTACTAACTGATAAAAATGCTACGGATGGGCCAAAGACATTGCTTCCTGTCAGGAGGAATCTCAAGAGGCCTATGCCCAAAGTTCAAGTTCAACCTCCCAGATCACAGCAAGTACTTTCCGAGTGTCCTTTTGGCCACCCACAGTAGCTATAGTCAAGCAGCAAACGCACACATATGCAAGAGGGTATGCGGAGCACCAGTAACGCTATGTAAACAATGTTTGGCTCATAGAAAGAAATGCACACAGAAGGTTACAGTTCTATGGGTCTTGTATATAATGTTGCAGGCATGAAATTACAATTACAGGTCTCTCTTGAGTGAGTAGGGAACCAAGGAGACAGGGGAGTTTCGGGCACCTTCCTCACTTCCAGCCCTTTCAGACACACAGGAGGCAGAGGTGGGTTTCAGTACTGAAGCTCGCCAAAGGCAAAACGAACAAAGGGCTCAAACCTGGTTTGGCACACGGAGTAAAACCCAAGAAAACTCTCACAAACAGGAAATGGCGAAAAAAGAAGACCGGGGCAATTTTGACACAATGGTCACCCATGGGTGCTATACTGCAGCTGAGGATTCAGCCTGCGGTAGAAAATCACGATGGTAGGAAGATTAAACCACTGCCACCAGCCATTTAAAGTCGTGAGGGTAACATAAGACAATGGGGTGTGCTGGATCTACAGAGAGAAAAGGTAAGTAAAGTCAAATTCACTTGACTATTATTGGGAACTGTAGTTCACCCAAGAAAAGGTAGTTAAACCTTGTGAGAAATCTAAAGGATTTCTCTGCGACACTGCACTGAAGGTGCTGTGTGTCACCATACAAAAAGTAGATGCCTATGGAGTTTGTCAGACTCCAAAAACAAAAGAAACAGCTAATCCAAATCAGATCAAAACACACGATAGAGAGAAAAGGGCTCACTCACTCCAGGGTTAAAATTTAAAAGTCCTAAAGTCCAGCAAAAGAGCTGGGGGTCTCTAAGGTTGAAGGGAATGACACCATAAATGAGAATTCTCCCTAACACCTAGCAAACCAGCAAACTGTTTCTCTTAGTCCGCCGTCACCCACACCACCTGGAACGGGAGCTTCTTTTGCTCCCGAGGCCCTCTGGTGTACACCTGCCACCGGAGACAGCCTCAAAGCCCTAGGGTGCATGCTAGCCACCAAAGACAGCCTCCTAGGAAAGAAAGCTTCCCTCACTTTTGCTTCTTGCTGCGCAGCCTCTGCAGAACAGGTCGCCAGAGGGCAAGTTTCCCTCTTGCACACTTCCCGCTGCACAACCTCTGCACTTCAGGTTTCGGGAGGCACAGACACTCTCACTACCGGCAAATGATGTCTGCCGAACAGTGGGCCTGAGGTAGTCTCTCTCCTCCAGCTTCTGCCTGTACAAACCACACTGCTCCATGCTCTCTCTGCTCTTCTCTATGGCCTGCATCTGAGGGGGTCTTTGAAGACTCCCTCAGGTGTGGGTCATCTGAATTAACAATCTGACCACACCTGCAACATTATACCAATTTAGTCCTCTTCTTCGTCCCAGTACTTAGGCAATTATGGGACTCGAAGTACCCAACGACAAAGTTCGGTTTCCGAGTTTGATTTTTACTTTTAAACCCAAGTCTGTTCCTTATAATATACTTTAAAGAAATATCATGAGGATTAGTCACCAGAGGCGATTGAAAAGGGCAAGGCAGTTCCTTTAAGCCATTATTATTCACAGATTACCCTTCACTGCATCTTTGGGTGTTAGGGAGATCTTTAGCTTTAAAAGTCTCCAGGATTTTGGAAGGGTTTTTATTTCTCGTACGACCTAGGTGTTACAATTCGTTTGTGAAATCCATATCTGCATACACCCATAGAATAAACCACTAACCTGGTCAGACGTTAAAGATGAGAAGAGTTGAGAATCCTCCTGAAACACCTCTCTCCCCTCTGGCTTAGAACGGCCAGAAGAGAAGGGATGTCCCAGGGAAACCCTCTGGGGGAAAAAAACCCTGTGTGTTCCGGAGAATGTAGAAGATCTGGATGTCGTGAAGAGGAGGGCGTGTCTTCAATCCATTCTTGGGAACCGGATATCTGACCAGGATTATAAAAAGAAAGAGTTCTTTTATCAAGTTGAGTTGTATGTAACAATGGACCTATGGAAATTGTTCATTAACCGTAATACCATCAAAACGAGTCTCGGGAATTGAGATCCCTATTTCTTTGTCCGCCCTTTCATCTCGTGAGAGTTATGCTGTCGTAGGAGAAAGCAAGAATATTATATACGCTAGGGAGGTGAGTATTGGAAATACTTTTGAAAAGACCCAAGTATACCTGTGTTTGTTGTCGTATGTTACTGGATGATGAATGTGGTGCGTGGGATTCATGAAGCGCTTCGGAAATCTGAAAACGCTATAGAACAACAAAGTTAACCGGAATTCAGGATGAATAAGGATTCGCGAAACCACCCTCCCTAGAGCCCGGAATGTCTAAGGCTCTGTTCAAAGAACGTACCCGATCATGAACGCTTCCCACGTAGTTGGAGAAGGCGGGCGGAGTTCGGAAAACAGCACGTACAAGGTGGAGCGAGGTGTCTGCAGGGACTCGTGAAATGAGGTGTGTGCAGGTGTGTATGTGATTGGTTTCCTAAGATTAAATTGAAGGATAGTTAGGTACGCAAAGTCTATAATGAGAACAAGTAGGAAAGTTTCCTGGGTGCGAACTCCCGAAGTGTTGGCTGTCAGCAGTAGCAACACACGGGTGCGTTGTTAGCGATGGTAGATAAACAGTTTCCTGACGTGGGGGCGGAGTTTCAGAATGCAAAACACACTGCAAGGCTGAAACGCCAGAACTGTTACCAACGGCCATGTTGGGAGTAAAAATAGAAGAAATGTGCATACGGGACCAACGATGCCTTAAAGACCAACGATACTGAAAAGGTGCAACACTAGGAGTTTGTGATTGTTTTAACCCTATTTATAGGAGTATCTTGTAGATCAAAAAGATAGTTATTACAATAAGCCATTACATACTCTGGCATTGAGGAGACATCCTCCCAAGAGGAAGACCTATGCTGCGTCTTATCCCACGGATTCCTCTCACTTTCCTGGGCATTTTCTCCTCCCAGGTGATCCTCCAGCAGAACACCACCCCAAAGGACAGGATCAGAAAGTTTCTACCTGTCCATGGCCACCTGGGAGGAGACTTTAGGCAGGGATTTATTGAGGAGTTTGTGGGATTCATCATACTGGTCTCCCTGTTTTTTTCCCAAAGTTCCCGTTACCTCTGTGCTCGGAACGCGAGTCTGGATCTACTTGGGGGGCAAGCGGTTTTAAGTTCGCTCGGTGCTTCTTTCTGGTTCACTTGCGTGGCTCAGCGAAGGCGGGGGCTGGCAGTAGGACTGAACAGTACACCTCCCAGAGGTCACGCCACCACCTCAGCTTCCCCAGCACTGGAGTAAGTCAGTGCTCTGCTGGCTTACAGGATTCTTCAGAGACTTTCACTCTCCAGCGTCGTCTCTTCCGAGGGCCAGCTTCTCAGCACAGCTGATAGGATCCAAGCTTCAAACCTCATGGGCTTTGCTGGCTCCCTGCCGGCTTCTTCCTTCTTTCAGTCCTTTCACTGTTTTTCTCTCTCCTAGCTGGGTAACAGTATAGTAATAGTAATAGTAATAGTTGATGTATTAAAACAGTAAAGGCGCCATAGTCAAACCTTAACGCTCCTGGGCTAAAAGCATGACGATGACCCGGTGGTAAACTCAGTAAATCTAAGGCTAAGGGTGGGAACAAAAAGAGAACCTAGACAGCGATAAAAACACATTTATGCAGCCATGAACAGGACCCACAAAGCGAACACATGATTAGTCACTCTAATTGGCTACACCTCTAGTAAATAGTAGGCGTCACACTACTTTAATACATCTGTGCAGGAGCACTTTTTAGGCATATCTATGTGCAGAATGGAATTAGCATAATAAATAATCTTGGACCCAATAACCAACAGACTCAATGAATATGCCAAGTACTACTTTATTGTAAAATCAATAAAGTAGGCGAACCACACATTGTAATTCACGCACTCACAGTTACATTGCAGGTATACAAAGGCTTTATACCCCACTGTGTGTTCGCTATGACATCATCCTACATGGCAAACAATAAAACCTGTCAGGCTCCTTATAGAACATAAGTGTTATTGACTTTATTGTCTGCCCTTTGTCTGGTGGGTAAACCTTGTACTTCCCTCTAACTACATATAATACAGATTTATAGCAGCATAACAGTAGCGGATTCGACTATGCAATATTGTATGCTCATCGTCACACAGTCATTCATGATAGGTTGGCATACTATCCCAACATTGGACACTCGGCTCCCTAGCATCATGTAACCAAAACGAAACTCAGGTGCAAAGAACAACGTCAGACCACTGCCCACTTCTCCAGTTAGTTCTCCAATCTCTCTTCAGCGAAGGCTTTCTCTTTGTACTTTACCACGCTGTATGTTCTCTTCTATAGGACTTTAAAGGGAGTTAAGGTACATTATTGTCTTTGGCCAGGGCTCATGAATAGTCCTGGTTATTCTGGTCCTGCACCACATGTGAAGAGACCACGATTTTGTCCATTACGCCTTTTATTTAGTTCTATTTGATTTGGTTATTTCAGGTGTCATTACCCTCTTCGGCCTCTGGAGACTTGGTTGGTCCGTCTCACATATGCTTTCTACAGCTTTTATTGATCAAATTTGGCATTCATAAATGTTTGCTCATTTACTTAATCTAAGAGAAATATGTCCTGCATACATTGCTTACCTCGGTAACTCCCTTTTTACCACTCAGTAGCTTCTCGGTGTGGCATACTTGATCTCTGGCCGGCAGCTATTTTTTGTTCATGCAAACATTTGTATTTCCAGCCTCTGTTGGTTCTGCAACTCTGGTCTCTCCTTCGAGCTCTTCGCTTACTATTAATAGAGTGCCGTCACCCATTTCTCCATCATGGCCACTCTATCCATGTTCTACTGCAGCAAGCTTCTATATCTTTCTTCTACCTGCAATTCTCCTGATACCACTTCAGTGCAAGGGTACATTCGGTATGGCTGTCTGAGTGCATAACGTCTCATACACTCAATGTGGTAATGAGATGATAGATACCTGGTGTCCTGCACAGTGTCTTTCCTCCAGTATGACGGAGGTGGGGGTTCGGGGGGGTTTATCAGTAACATACTTGTCTGATCCTCTATACATCAAATATCAGATACAGCGCCTAGAGCGAGGAAAAGGGGTTAATAATTTCCCAACAAGGGCCAGAGAGCCACCAAAACTTTTAATCGCTTTAAGTTCACAAAATCATAAACCAATGTCTCCCTACACTCCAGGAAAGCAAGTGATAAAAGACAACCAGCAGTTAAGACATTGTAACTGAATACATTTCAGTACTTCGAGGATTTAAAATCTGTACAGCAAATCAATGTTACATGCTAAAATCCTAGGCTCTTAGGAAAATTCTGGGGGCCAAACGACATTCACTTAAGTCACTTCAGTTGAATTGGAAATAGTTCCCCAGATAAAAAAAATGAACAATAGGTAGAGCTCTAGTTATGGGGGAATGCCAGGTACGTGCCTATTCGACCCAACAGGTGGAGAAAAAGTTGTAACCAAGCCCAGTGGATTTCAGAGAATACCCCCAAAGAGCTCCTGTTTGAAGAACCAGACAGATCCAGTAAAGAAGGATGCACATCAGGATTCAGGCCAGTGTAAGCCAATGGCAAACCACATTAGAGGGCCTAGAGAACCCCCACTACTACTAGAATAAGATTAACCTTTATGGGAAATCCAACAAATAATCCAGCAGTGCAGGAACCAGGCGTACATGCTCAAGATGGCAGTTCTGTAGGACTTGACTCCGTAAAAGCCAAACAACCCAGTGAGTAAAGGTCTTCCACAAGTCAAGCACCCCGGACCAGCAACGACCCAAACAACTCAAAAGAAAAATAATCAGCCTTCCTAGTAGGGTGCCCCACCAGCCAGGAGCAGAAGCAGGGATGAAGGTTGCAGCAGAAAGACAATGGAATCTGACTAAGCAGACCCAGACAGTTCAAAAGGACACAACCGAATAGGGAGCCAGAAAAAGTGAAAGTGGCCCTGACAAAGAGCACAAGTGGAGAAGTGTGTCCCACCACCCTTCTGTACCACAATGGCTCCCAACACCGAGGTGCTAGGCCAGAGGGATAAAATAGGTGGAATAAACAGGAAGCCAGTGGAAATATGGCCCAGAAACTGTCCCAGGGTGGGTCATCCAATCGAGCCAGTCCGAGGTCCAGGAGGCGGACGAGGCCAGCCTAAGAAAGACAACCAGCAGCCAGAGAGTGAAACCTGAGCTAAAGACAAGGTCCCCTTAATCAGCCAGCATGGCCAAACCTGATCCTGAAAACCCTGCAGCACAACTCTACAGTAAATTCTCCACCACTTAAGGTAAGAATCCAGCAGATTTTATGAATGCACAGGGTTTCCTGCTAGATAAACACATTCACCCATGGTCTGGTCTAAGCCAGACCACCAATCACACAAAAGGCAGACATACAAAGATTTTGGAGGCTAGCCAGTTAAGCCCTAAAAGTAGTAAACACCTAGGCCCACTAACACTGTTTTTTTATTGGACTGTCTGGGTCAAGGTTCTGCCAGTCTAAACCAGGAAAGGTGCAGGGCTGGGCTCAGAGTGGGCCCATGTTTTGCAATGGCCATGTTAGGCCTGTCTCATGGTTTTCACAATCAGAAGGATGGCATAACATTGCAGAGTATGTGTTAAATAAATCCATTAGTTCCCATTGACTACCATACTGGTACATTAAACTACTAATGCCGTAAAAAAAAAAAAGGGTGCACCACTGATGATGCCAAAATTAAATTAGAGCTGCCACCACCCTATTCAGTGACACTAGTTTAGTGTGACAATGTGACAATCTTGTAGGGCCAAAATAAGATGTTCAGAAAGCATCCCTGTCCTTGGAGCCAAAGTTTCTAGAAATCCAATGGAAGAAAGGAAGTATAAGGGGTCTCATATAATGGAAAGGAGGTTTGTAAAGAACCTTAGTTGCACCAAAATAAAATCTAGACACCAGAGAAGTCAGCAAAATTACATTGGGTTTCAGGAAATGAGAAAAAAAGCAGTAAAAGAGAGGACATACTGCCAAACAGCCAGTGAGTGATCCAACAGCAAAGCTCAACCCAAGTAGAGATATGCGGTTATACTGCAAAGGTTGTATATGCCAAGCGAGGACAAGGTAGAGCCAAAAGACCACCTACCTGGTCGGAGAGGGAGATTCTTGCCGGGTACTGCTGTACTTAGGAATTCCCCCGAGTGCCACTCTGCGGCCCGGCCACAAGGCTTGATCACCGAGAGGCTTCCAGGGAAACCCTGATGGGGATAAAACCCCATGGAGAGCTGCTGGGGTTCGTTGTCTCCACTAGATCCGGAATGAGGAGATGTTGATCCTAGGTGGTTGGTCCGGTTCTGTAGCAATGGTTCTGTCGGGACAATACCAGCTCGAAGGCCCAGCTATAAGGCCCCTCAATCGTGTCTTTTACGGTCTTCCTGGCCCTCACACAGAAAATGCCTTGATGGTAATGTTACAGAGCTACTGCCACCCATTCCCGCTGTGTAAGAACCACCCATGCACCGGCACATTACAATCTGTTAAGAGGAGATGCGGCCCCTCTTGCACACTCCTGGATTCCAGTCCTGCCTACCCCCACATTACTCCTTATGTTCCCGACCCCCTCCCTTCTACGTCCCGCCTAATGGACTCACCGGTGAAAGCACGCTGAGACCAACCCACATGGTCATCTGCGTTACGTTTCACCCCTCTAGCACAATCGCACCGGCTCCTCCAAACCAACCACACTCGCCCAAGCAGGCTAGTGTACTACATTATCCCTCTGTGATGTCTATTACTACCCACCTACCTGCATTAGTCAGTGCATTACCAAACTGTTTGTCCATATATCAAGTGGCAGGTTATAATTATGATTCTGCATCTGCTTTATTGCCACAATTGCCTGCAGCAACCTCGGCCCTGAGCAAATGCACGCCTATGTATCAAGTGACACGTTATAATTATGATTCTGCATCTGCTTTATTGCCCACTGTATCACAACTGCTTGCAACAACTTCTGCCTTGACCAATTGCATGTCTCTGCATTTAGTGCCATGCACAAAACCATGCGGCATAGTGTAATAGCGAGCTCCCCACTTGCTTCACATCCTATTGCTCCCCAAATGCCCACAGTAGTTCTGACCTCGATCAATCGCTTCCTTATGCGTCAGGCAGCACACCGCCAAAATGTCTCGGTTCCATGTGTTAAAATCGTGGCAAAAATGGCCGTGGACACAAAATTTCATGGTAAAAAGGCTGTGGTTTTGCCACCGCAATCCATGTAAAGGATGCAGGGGACACCCACACGACCCCCGGACCCATAATACCTTTTATACCATTTAAGGGGAGCAGGGGATACCCCTACTCCCTTTAAATGATGTAATGGGGTGCCCCTTTAACGGGTCAACCACAGCATTTTTGCCACGATTTTTTTGTACAGGTGACATTTTTGCCACGATTTTATCACTGTATACCAAATGTCTCACCTGCCTTTTTTTTGCACGCAACTGCCCACAACAGCCTCTGCTTCGCCAAATTGTGTGCTCATGCATCATGCAGCACGTTGGAATAGCAACTTCTCAGTTACTCCACCACCTATCGTAGCCAAAACTCCCATACCTGCATTGCCAAACTATATGCATGAATGTCAAGCAGCACGCTGCTATGACAGGGTCCACACCATCTCCCTGGACGTTGCCTCCCAAAAATAAAATAAAAAAAATAAAAAATCACCACCTTCTGCCCTTTGTAACCATAATACGGAACACCCTGGGGTTCCTAGCTCCCTCAGTACCAGTAACCCCTTCACACCTACATACTTAAATGGATTGGTAGCATACACCACCATAAAACCCCTCTTGCAATGCGTAGGGTTCCCCCACCTGCCTATACCATGCCCAGCCTGGCTACCTCCAACCTCCACTCCCCCAAAAGTCTTCACACTCCACCACATAGTCCTTCCCACACCCAGGACCATGCAAACACCCCTCTAAGCTTATACACCTCCCAACGCCAGCCACCTTCTCCTAGGATCCCGGTTTCATGCCATGCTGCCCCATGGTTGGGCATCCATCGCCACCATTGACTTCGGTCAAGAACTTATCCCCATAACTCAACTTTGCCCCCATCGCAGCTAAGAGCTCTCCAAGATCTCCTCTCCTGAGATTGTACTCGCCCCTAAGTCACAGTTGGCAACACCTCACGCTCACATGAGCCCCGACATTATACTATCTTCCAATTCCCTCCACTGCACCCTCATCAATTCAGAACCTGCCCCCTGCCCCCACAGCAGGATACAAAATGCTACTTTAGAAACTGACTACTGTGAGAAAACTGTTTCCCTAGCTAGTCCCCGGGGATTTGTCATCCTGGTGGCCAGGACAAGGCCATCGCTATTGGATCCAGTTCCTCGGGGTGGACCAGTGAGGGCGGATCACCTGGATGGAGGGGGGTCTTCGGGGAGTAGGACACCGACGGATGAGACTCGTTATCCCCCTTCTTTCAACAGCTTTTCCCCATTCTACCACGTACGACATTCAAAACCACGGCCCCTCCACCCCCACTTTTTCCTATACTAACTCTTTTGCACAAGATGAAAGACAACTGACTAACACCAGAGCTGTTTACCTGACATGTCCCCATACAAGGGTCAGGCAAAGTCAGGCAATTGACAAGAAACACACACACCGGACATCCCTTTTTTTTCCACCACAGGGATAAAATGTGGAGCACGAGAGCACATTACGAGCAAGGCAGACAGCATGACGAGACAGCTATCGAGACACAGCATTCAAGAGGGGGAGAAAGATGGCGCGAACTGAGAGGATAGCAAGGAGAGAAGCAACCTTGCCCTTTCTAAGCCAGGTCCGTGTGAC
Source organism: Ambystoma mexicanum (assembly GCF_040938575.1). Classification (NCBI taxonomy): domain Eukaryota; kingdom Metazoa; phylum Chordata; class Amphibia; order Caudata; family Ambystomatidae; genus Ambystoma; species Ambystoma mexicanum. The sequence continues at coordinate 1,507,081,179 of NC_090922.1, forward strand.
ACCCGTAAAAGGAATCGTTGTCAGGTCCTTGGGTCTTAGAGACTTAAAAACTGCTGATTTAGGTGTGAGTTGAGGTTGAATTCATAGTTCTTTCCTTGACTTAATGTTAGTCAGCTGCAGTTATTCCAATCCAATATGGTCAACTTCCTGATCAGCAATGATTGGCTACAGACACCCGTTATGCAACAGTGATGCAGTTTGGAACCTCAGGAGAGGTTCTAAACTGCCTTTCAGTCAAGATCCCATGGTGAGTGGTCACAGCATTCAAGAGCTCCAGAGGAAGACAAGTAAACAGATAAAGAAAGCACAGAGACCACAGATTCAGGAAGATTTCTTCAGGAAGAGCGACAGACTAAATCTCAGATAAACCATAGAAACAAATGCAAGTTTACAGTAAAGTTCAAGTTTAAATTTCACTCAGAATTTAAATACAGCATTTGTTCCAAGACTGAGGAAGAAAAGTTTGCATATATAGAAATAAGTAACTTTTAAAGTTAAAATTCTTTTAATAAGGAAGAGTGTTGCCAATTGAATTCAATTTCGCTTTCTAACTGGATAATAGTGGGCGTGCCAGCTCTTCATTTAGGAGTGTAAGGAACATTGTTGCCAGCTCGCGCACGTCTTCATTTTTGTTAGCATTGCAATGTTAAATTAATGCGTCGTGTGAATGCCGCCGCTTTAGAGAAGCGCACCTAGCAACGCGCGTAACGTTACGTGAAATAAGGAAATAACTTCTTGTTACAGCGGGTTGCGTTGGCTTCACAGCTGTTAGATGCGTTCTAGTTTTTTCCTTCAGCGTTACAGGTTCGTTTTCGTGTGCGCTGTCCTTCAAGACCGTCAGCTGAGGAGCCGATTCAGATCTACAGCGTGGCGTGAAGGAAAAAAAAATCCAGCGCGGAAGTTCGGCATTGTTCCTGCGGTTTCTGTCGTGGGCACAGTAAGTGAAGCAACTGTTTTCAAAGAATGAGTTGAGTTAATAAGTAAAGGATTGGTCAGCACACAGCTGCGTATGAATATTACTTAATTCCCACGAATGTAAATGTTACAAAAAGGTTATCTTATCAATCCATGAAGCAATGAATTGAGATTTTTACGAGACGATAGAGAGTGGCTACTTATGAGTTGAACTGAGGAACTGTCTATCACATTTAAAGAAAAATATAAGGAAACTCAAGCATAGCTGATGAATAATTCTTTGAGAACTCACAGAGTGAAACATTAACTATTGAAGAAAGTGAAAGTAATGCAAGTCAACTATTTTGGGTAAAACACAGTAAAAGCCCAAAGTTCAGAAAATTTATTTCTTTGTAGTGTAAAGTGATTTAATGTTAATCTAAGCTGTGAATTGCATGTAATTGCAGGACATCCAGTGTTCCAGGGCATCAGAGAGTGAGAGGAAGGAGCCAGAGAAGTCCAGACCATTTGTTATTTTCTCCAATCCCCTTTCCCCCAGCCTGGTCAACTCAATAGTTGTTATAATTGACTGTTGGGCGTACTGGTTTGAGGGATTTGGGGGCTATTTGTCTGCTCTTGCAGGGTATCGGCGCTGGGACCTGATAATCGTAACACGGCAAACAATAGCTCAGGTTTCTTGCAGCAGATGTCAACGGTACACGGAGCATGCCTACGCTGATAAGCAGGCCCGAGGGAAACTCCTGCTACTGTGGTACCGGCCTGGACTCCAGATATGAAGAAAACCAAGCAGTTCATCACAGCAGCTGAGTCGAGGGGAGAACCGATAAAGAAACCGAACTGTGTTGAACAAAATGGCTAGCAAGCGGCTATTTGAACTGTGAATTGTTAAGGGAAGACCCATTGCAGACGGGAGAGGCACCACATGGGTGCTCGCTCAAGAGAGACTGGTTGATCCAGTGTTGAATGAAACTATTAATACCAATAGGCCATAGTAGCGCCGCCAAGACAAATCAAAGTGGTCATACACGGGTCGAGCCAGTACAGTACAGTCTAAATTCTTTGATCGAGAAAGTATTGAAACACAAGGGAAGTGAATCCCACATCGAGATAAAGGAAAAGGAATTGTAAAGTGGCAAGAGTGAACCCGGCAGAGAGATGCCAATAAAGAGGGGTAAAGTCTAAAGTCCCAACAAACAGTGTGTTGACAAAAGTGAACCCGGCAGAGGGATGTCCACTGAGAGCTATTTAAAAAGACATTAAGATTCATGAATGCTAGGCAAGCCATAGTAAACCCGGCAGAGGAAGGCTGAGATCAAGTGGGGTCGGTGCCCGGAAGAGGTGGACCCAGAGGTAGGCAATCATCACCCTACATGCTACAAGGAAACAAAACATTTATTCTGTTACTTTGAAAGCATCAGGTCTTCAAAGGCAAGAGACTATTATTGAAAATAGAGTTAACCATCGAAGAACCTGATAGCTGGTACGAAACTGTCGGCTTGTGCTTGGAGAGATCCAATGTGGTATTGGTATGGTACTGTTTATTTATATAGCACCTACACACACGCAAGTGTTTCAAAGCACTCAAGGAGGGCGGGAACATCGGGGAAAAACAAACAGTCGCTCAGAGCCCTTGAAATATTGAGACGATAATAGTCTGCACAGGCAGAGTATACGAGTTAAAAATAGATTTAACAGTTTGGGAGACAGCAAATAGGCCTGGCAGCAATTCTGTTTTCTGCAACTCAACCAGAACAGGACTGCAAGACTTGTCCTTGGCCTCAAGCCCAGGGATTGTATCTCTCTAGGACTGAAATCTCTTCACTGGCTCCCAGTGGCTGCGAGGATTAAGTTCAAAACCTTCTGTATTGTCCACAAGGCCTTCAGGGGTCTGGAGCCAGGGCGAGTCACTTCTCCAAGCAACGAGTTGGTGGTAGATATCTTTCTTCGGCTGGGGCCTCCCTCTAGAACAGCCTTCCTGCCTCCCTGAAAACATGAGGAGAACCATCTCTGGTTCCGGAAGCACCTCAAGACCTTCCTCTTTGCTTCTGCTTTCTCCTCCTCACCCCTGCTGAACTCGCAACTGAAACTGCACTGGTCACCTGGCTACCCTCTGATCTCTGGTTTAGGACGCCTCCCCCGCCAGCTCCACACCTGCACTGCCTCCCAGGCAACCTATCCACTTAGGGGCTGTTTCTGTATCCCTACAGTCCCTATCAGCTCTTGACACCCGATGTCTGCACTTACTCCTGCACTTGCCACTAGCTGGCCACACTTTTACCTATTATTTTTATTCATTTCATTTATTCTTTACTATTGATCCTATGTATTGCATTGGCCCCTCCCCCTCCCACCTGCACTTACCCTTTCCCCTCTCCCCTGCACTTGCGTGATCTCAATGCCACTTGGCCTAGTAAGATCGTTGTCTTTGTCTTCCCTCTGTTACCCCTCCCTTGCCTCGTCGAGTCTTGAAACACTAAGGTATAGGCACGTTACAAATGCTATATCATATCATAACAGTGCAATTGAGGGGTGAAAACAAGGGGGAACAGACATACGATCTTCAGGCGTGGTGCGTAACGATCGAGCAAGGGCATATAGGATCACAGGGAGGGGGCGGGGGATCAAGTGCACCCAGTCTGTTGAGACTGGGGTAAGTGCAGAGAGAGCCATTCTCTAGGGTTAATTTCACAAGCGCATTGAGTGTGGGTGGGGTGTAGGGCCCTGTGGCAAGTGCGAAAGAGGACTGACGACGGTGCTGGGGACCAGTGAGACTCTAACGTACACCAAACGGCCAGTCAGTGTGCTTGTTTGTTTGTTTATTTATGTATAGCGCGCACCAGACCCAAGGGTATCAGGGCGCGAGAACAAAAGGATACTTTAAGCTTACATAGTTACAATGTTAAATAGTTACAGTGTTACATAGTTACATGGTTACATAGGCCAATACAACAATACAAAATGTGATACATGTTATTTTACATCTAACGATATGCAAATGTACAACAAGATCCATTATGGGTTACTGGTCAAACGTAAAGGAATAGCAGGTTATGCAAGAGCAAAAGATCATTTTCTTTAAGCTAACTGATGATATTTAATCAAAAATGTGGGTAAGTTTGGTCAGACCTTAACGCAGGTGTTAGGGAATTCCAAAGTTGGGCAGCTTTGACAGGGAAGCTATTCCCACGAATTGTGGTCATTTTGAAGGGGGGAACTGATAAGCAGTTTGTGTAAGCCGCTCTAGTGGGTCTGGACGCAGGTTTTCTTTTGAACCTCTCTGTCAGGTAGCCAAGTGCTGCATTGTTGAGGCACTTGAAGGTTAGGGATGCAGTTTTTAGTTTAATTTTGTCAATAGTTGAGAGCCAGTTAGATTCTCTTCTAGTCGTTGAAATTTGTTACCTTTTGGTAATTCCTAGGGCTGCTCTAAAGGCATTATTTTGAAGCATTTTAATTTTCTTCGTGATATGTTTATTAGATCCCAAGTAGAGAGCGTTGCAGTAGTCCAGTTTGGCCAGCACATGTCGTCTCGTCAAAGTGGTGCAACTGCTTGCGGAGAGGTACGGTTTCGCTGATCTGATCTACTTACATGTGTAGGCCGTGGAAGATGCCATAGGGTTAACGTGTTTTGCCAGGGTAAGGCTAGAGTCGAGGTAAAAACCTAGTGTTTTTACCTCCTTAACGACCTTAATTGTGTTGCCATCTATGTCAAAGGAAGTGTATTCATGGCTGAGTTTCTTAATGTTGGATGTAGTCCCCAGAATGATGAGTTCCGTTTCGTCATCATTCAGGCATAGACCATGAAGTGCCATCCATGCCTGGATGATGAGGTATATCCTATACCCCAAGGCCAAATCCTGATTGTAATCCCCAGAAAGTGGGATAAGGAAGAGGAGGGAGAGAGGGAAAAATAGAGAACCGGGTTAGCAGGGTAGAGCTAAAGAGAAGGAAGAGGCGAAGAGGAAAGTCTTGAGGAGTTTCCAGAATTTAAGGAGATCCGGCTCAAGACGGAGGGCGGCAGGGAGGCTATTCCAGAGGGAGGCACCTGCTGAGGTTAAGGATCTCCCTCCAAATCTCTGCTTGGAGAACAAGCTCACTCGCAGAAGGTTGGAGGTAGATGAGCGAAGGGCTCGTGAAGTATAGTATTAAGTTAGGCAGCATTGCAGGTAAGTAGTTCCCAGGCCCCAGAAAGACTTGTGAGCAATGCAAAGGGTCTTGAATTTGATCCTTGCAGCCACGGGGAGCCATTGGAGGGATTTCAGTGCCGGAGAGATGCAGTCCCAGGGCTTGAGGCCAAGGATAATTATTGCGGTTCAGTTCTGGATGAGCTGCATGGGGCGCAGGGCTGAAGAAGGGAGGCTGAGGAAGAGGTTGTTGCAATAGTCCAGCCTGGAGAGAACCAGGGCTCTGGAGACAGTGAGCCTCTGGGGGAAAGTGAAAAAAGGTAGAGTGCCTCTGAAGAGGTGCCGCTGATAGACTGTTTAGAGATGTCTGAAATGTGAGAGGAGAAGGAGAGTGTGGAGTCAAAGATGACCCCCAGGTTTCTTGCTTCGCAGGTGGGTGCAGACGCAGGGCCAAAGGAGGCCGGCCAGAGCGAGAGTGGGAAAGCAGGAGCAGGGGTCCCAATGAGAGCAATCTCAGTCTTAGTGGCATTGAGGCAGAAGTGGTTTGCAGCACACCATGACTGAATAGCAGACAGGCAGTCAGATATGAGCGAAGATGAAGAGGGGCTGAGGGTAGACTGAAAGATCGTTGCGTGTCATCCGCATAGCACTGGAAGTTAGAGGTGAAAGTGGCAATCACACGTGCCCAGGCAGCCATATAGACATTGAAAAACTAGGGGGATAGGTTAGATCCCTGGGGAACATCACATGTTGAGAGAGTGATAGTTGAGTGAAAGGCTCGAGTTCGAGCTGGGATGGGCGGTCAGAGGAAGGAGGATAACCACGCCACAGCCGAAAAGCCAGTGTAGTGACGTTGATGTCTTCACAGCACTGCAAAAAGTACAGGCCTGATTAAAATATAAAAGCAAAAAGTTTGAAATAAAAATGGAGGGAAAGGTGCTGTAAAGAGGAATCTTTCCTTACAGTCTGCTCTTTCCAATACAGTTCACAACAAGACCAGGGGGAATGACTCCCTTCCCCTGGCATCTTTTCAGTGTACATGAAATGATTCAATGTTCTTACCAGGAGAATTACTCACTTCTCCTGATGTTTGCAAGTTCTTTCTCAACTTGAGTTTTATCTTGAAATGTTTTCATTACATCAACAAAGTTTTAAATCCAACTTGCATCAGGGTCCCAGACACTTGCCTGAGGATCAGTGGGTGCATCTCTGCCACTGGTACGAGAAGGAATTCCTCAGATGCTGGATTCTCCTGTGTTGGGGTTGCAGACCGTTCTCTGATGGTCAGTGGACTGATCCATGCCACTGGTACGGGGAAGATTTCCTCGAATGCACTCTTTGCACTGCTGTGGCTTCCCAACCCTCGATGGCCGATAGGCCTTTTGCTTCCACTGGCAGGAAGCAGAGACCTCTATATTCCTACCTGTCCACCTGTGTTTCCAGTTACATTCTCGGACTTGTTTGCACAGTGCCAATCCCTCCAGGGACTTGGCTCGGTCTCTGTCTTGCTTCCTGCAGCCATCTGCCTTGGTGGTGGCTCTGCGTGTTGTGGCTTCTTGCAGTCTGCACCGTTCAGGGACTGTGCGGTCAAACTCCTCCTTGAGGTTGTGCCACTGCCTCACCTGCTTCCCACTGGGCTCGGTCCTGCCGACGCAGGTCCCATCACAAACTCCCTCAGCCACTCGCTGGCATCCTCTGAGGAGCCCTCTCTTCGGGTTAAGTGTGGACTTCGAAACTCCCGGGTTCTCCGATGAGGATGGAAGACAAAGATGCGGAGTCCTTATTCTGTTTTCATTACATGGGGCTCAATTCGCACCAGTGTAACGTCAACACCTGTTGTCAATGGCTCCTTGTTATTCCTCATGCCTCCTGTGAGCCATCTTGTCTCAGTACTAGCACAGTCAACATCAGTAGTTTGAAATGGAGGGTGGGGGCCAAGGAATGGGGGTGTGATGTTGTACAACGGGTTGTACCCAAGGTGGTTGTCCTTATCCCCAGAGGAGCCCCATGAAATCCTCCCGCATTATACCACTCTTAGGGAAACTTTTGGGTAGCGGCCGCATCTCCCCAGCCTCATAGGAAAGCGCTCCCCCTTGGGGAGATGTGACGAGACCTGGAGAATCGTCACAATTCCTATATCCAGGATGCACCAAAAAGTAATGCAAGGCTAGCTGTATGGAAGGATTTTATGCCCAAATGAACAGAAAGGGGCCTAAGGGCACATAAACTAGCCCCTTGAGCCCTGAACAGGACAGACAACGGCCCAGTGTAAATTTAGAATATGGCCCACAAATGCGCTTTGTTGGTTGTGGCATTGGAAGTCCAGATGTTGTGGGTGCAGAGGTGTCTTCTTTGAGCACTGATGGCAGCATGTAGATATTAAATCCAATGCCTGGATATTGGCAAAACCTATACATTGAACCCAATTCCTTGATATATTGTGGCAGAAGCTGGGCATATAAAGGCAAAAACTGCCAAAAGGTGTTTAATATCAATAACAGACATTTCAGCCAACATTTAAGTACACAAAAGCCAACACTAAATTGTCCAAGCACGTGCCAACTGTTTTGCAGCATTTCTGCAATGTTTCACATGTAAAATAAAAGAGACTAGGTGTTTATGACGGATGAAAGATACACTCACCAGTTTCTGCTTCTGCTTGCGTGCGACAAAGTCCTGAAAACTTTGAGGTGGACGGGAACTGAAGATGGTTGGCCAACGAAGTAGCCTATTTTTCAAAGACCTGACAGAGAGAGAGTCGCAAAGAGCACAATCAGGCCATGGGTGATCAGGCCCTAAGCACTGCAGGCACAGATTGTGCGGGTCGGCTTCTGGAAACTGCAACGGACATGTACGACATCTCTTGAAGCCAGTCGTCTGAGGCCCAAGTGGGAGACGGGAGTTCTGCATAGAAGCTGCAGGTTCTCGAGAGACCTTGGATTAAAAAAAGAGAGAAAAAAAAAGCATTAGGAAAAAGGAAGGCTTGTGGACAAAGGAAAATACATGTATTCTGTAAAAAGTATTCTGTAAAATTATTAAAATCTGAATGGCATCCTTATCAAAGCCATGTTCTAAATATTAGTCCGTCCACCACCAGGTCGGGACAAAGGAACAATTAAATAAAAATGAATCCCAATCAAAATTAAGCCGAAGCTTTGCACAGGGGCATGAAGAGCAAAACAATGTCTCTCGTGGAAGGCTGAGGCTTTGTAAATGCTCTACAACAAACAAAAAAGGGCCTGCACATTCATACGCTCCAGGTATTTCCCAGATTCAAGGCTTAATTTAGACACCATGAAGTATAATTGTGATACACAGCACATCCTATACAAACATTAAGTCAAAATTCAATTTTTGGGGGTTCTATTGTCCCATTTTATGTAACCACTAATCTTTTTGTGTTTTGAAACTCTGATTGGTGGGTTCTCTGGCTTGATTCTGTTGTCAGAAAGACCTCTACTACAGTCCCCTTGCCATTGCAACACTTTTCTCAAATGATCCTACGGTAGCCCTACAACTCCAAGATAGGAGTGATTTTCTTTTTTCCAATAAGTTTTTACTTGCAATATTGAACATTAACATCTATCAACATTGAATCCCCCCCCCTCTCTCCCCGCCCTCCCCTTCCCCCCTGAACCGAATGCAGTCTTTGCGATGGCGCTGGGTTGGAGTGGTGCTGCTATGGTGTCGTTCGGTTTCCCAGGTCTCTGCCCAGAGTGTTCCTTTGTTGTGTGTCTGTTATAGGTCTCCTTCCCCCGGGAGAGCAGTTATTCCCATGAGGCTCATGGACCTTGGGCTCCATGCCCGTCGTGCTCCGTCTCTTAGATATCTCAGCAAAGTTGACCAGTCGCTATTAAACCTGGTGTGCTCTCCTTGTAGCGAGTATGTAAGCCATTCCCTGGCAAGATTTTCGCTATCTATTCATGATCTTGAGGCACGTCTCTAGACTTCCACTTACGTGCCAAAACCAATGCTGCCACAATCATCATAATGATGTAGAGATTTCGGTTTGCTTTTGTCGGAATGCCTTCAAGGACCCCATTTAGTCCCATCAGCTAGCCCCCTCTTCTCTCTGGTCTTGATCCCTAGGACCTGTTCGATTGCTTCGTGGATACCCGTCCAGAAGTGGTCTAATTTTGGAAAATCCCACCATATATGGCTCCAGGTGCCCACCCCTCCACAATTCCTCCAGCAAAGTTGTGAAGCCTCTGGACACATTCTATGTAGTTTGACCAGAGTTAAGCGCTAGTGCAGAATTAGCTTTAACCAGATCTCTCTAATTTGGAGGGATCTTGATAATTTGGGAATCTGCCCCCAGAGTTTCGACCATTCAATTTCCTCTATCGTGCATCCGGTGTCTACTTCCCATTTCCCCATATATGTTTTGCTCGGAGAGGCCTCCCCGTCCTTAATGAGTTTGTATATGTTTGCAACCACTCTTTTGTCCCTAGGGTCAGTGTTTAAGTACTTCTCGAAGGGGGTCAGTTGTCGGATCCCCGCTTTACTCATAGAGGGGTGTAACAGCCAGTGCCTCAATAGGACGTAGCTGAACCTTTGACTTTCCCCCACCCCAAAGTCAGCTTTGCATTGCTCGAAGGATTTAGTCTGTTTTCCGTTAAACATGTGTCTAATCCTGAGGCAAGCCCCCTTGCGGTCAGGGGTCGAATGCAGGTGTTTTATGTCCCAGGGTGAATTGGGGGTTATTGAAGAGTGGTGTGCATGGGGAGGGGAAGGAGGTGATGTGTGATCTTTTTATGCATGGTCCCATGCCTTGGCCACTGCTGATAAGATTAGGCTACTATACATTTGCGCCCCTGGTTTCCACTGAATTTCCTCTAGGTGCTGCCCTGCGACCGCCCTTGTCCATAGGCACCCATATTTTCCGCCTATCATCTGTGCTGCGGTGTAGTAAGCCTTGAAGTCTGGTACCCCCGTTCCCCTTAGGGAGACAGGGTTTCTCATTACTTTTGCCACTACTCTGAGGTTTATTGTTCCAGAGAAATTGATTTGTTGTTTTGTGAAGGGCTTTAAAGAAGGGGGATGGGATGTGGATCGGAAGAGCCGTGAAGAAGTAGAGAAGTTGCGGCAACACTACCATTGTTAAGACATTGATACGTCCCAACTATGATATAGATAGAGGGTCCCAGTCTATCATTTTTGTTTTAAGTTTCTCCAAGAGGCATGGATAGTTGGCGTGATATAAGCCAACCACCGATTTGGTCAATTTTACCCCTAGATATGTTGTTGACCCATCAGTAGTGGAAGGACTTTTTGAGGTTTCATTCTGCTGTGGTTGTGAGGGTGAGGCTGAGCATTTCGTATTTGTTTGTATTCAATTTTAGTCCTGCCACTGCCCCGAAGTGGGCAAGTTCTAGGTTCACTGCTCTCAGGGATGTGTCTGGTTGTGTCACCGTCTGGAGCATGTAAGTCCCCTGAAGGGTATTCTGGCTATGTTCTCATTTGCTCTTATAGCTGCTAAGAAGGGTTCTAAATGTAATGCGTATACTATGGGGGACAGCGGCAGCCCTGCTTTGTACCTCTCCCGACAGCTACAGGGTCAGTGAGGTGCCCGTTTATGGCGAGCCGGAAGAAAGGGTGCTGGTAGTTAGCTCCAATTCAGCCCCAGAAAGTTCGGCCCGAAGCCCATCTTGGTCATGGTAATGAAGAGGAATCCCCACGCCACCCAGTCAAAGGCTTTCTCTGCGTCCACTGATAGGAGGAGAGCGGAGATTCCTCTCTTTTGGGTCTTCTCAATTTGATGTGCTATTCTCCTGACTTTGTCCCCAGTCTGTCTTCCCCTGATGAAGCCTGACTGGTCGGCCTTGACTATCCTGTGGCTAGGATTTCCGTGTGAATTTTCGCATCTATATGTATTAGCGCGATGGGGCCGTACGACCCGCACTCAGTGGGGTCTTTGCCCTTTTTGTGAATTGGTATCACCTTAGCCTCTTCCATTGATTTGGGTAATCCTTTGGACGTTCCTATGTGGTTAAATTGGGTCGTGAGGTAGGGTATTAGTAATTCTTTGTGGATTTTATTAAATTCTTCGACGTAGCCGGTGGCCCCGGGAATTTATTAATTGGTAGTGAGTTTATAGCTGCCCTAACCTCATCCCTTGCGATTTCGCCTTCCAGGGCTTCCCCCCCACCCCTCCCCCGTTATTTGTTGCAGCTCTACTTTGTTTAAGTAGGCTTCCCGTTGCTTAGGTGATGGATTGTCTGAGCTATATAGTTTGGAAGGGGTGATTTCTAACCCCCATTTTGGCCCAAACATGGTTTTAGGGAGAAGGCTGTTGGCAGCTGTATTTTAGTTTTGGCTTCACCAGGGTTACAAGCCGATTTACCATATTAGTAGCGCAATGCACCTCTTGGATAGCGATGGGTCTAAAATGGCTGTTGTGCAAATGTGGGCTTACTCTAAGAGCAGCCCTATTCCATCTACTGTGGTTTGTGCTGGTTTACGACCACACCCTAGTCCTATACAGGCCAATACAATTCTGTGTGGGTGGACATGAATATTTGGCTGGCCGCCAATACCATTCCTCAGGTGCCCCTGTGTGTGTGACTGGAGGGCTGGCCTGATAGGGCTCATGCGTGTAACTAGAGCAGACCATTACTCAGCCTCCATTCTGATGGATTTTTGTTAGATTAGATTTTCATAGAAATGGTAAATCTTCCTGACCTGGGTCACCCCCAGAACTTTTTGCTTTTATTCATCTGTGAGCGAGAACCTTGTTCCACACTCACAGAATGTTTTACTCTTTTTATGGATGTCATTTTTTTAAATTATCCATAGTGTCTTTTTAAAGTTATCCTCTTTAACAACTTTCTGGCAATAAGTGCCTGTTGTTTCTGGGTTGCCCTATGGGCTCCCCTTTGAACTTTCTATGGCTAACTTTGAGTGAACTACAGTTCCCGAGGGTAGAAAGGATCGCTGGATCCTTTTTACATTTTGTTTTTGTGAAACCAGCACACCCCACCTTATGGGGATTGCTGGGGAGATGCAAAGTATCCTCTTTCACACTAAAACTAACAATTCTGTTACAGGGACAAGCTTACCTTCAATGGCTGGTGGCAGTGATACCTTGTATTCATTTGGTGCACCTTTACCGCAGGCTGTGTGCACAGCTGCAGTAAAGGCACCTACAGGTGCTCATTTTACTAAAATGGGCCATCTTCTTTTTTCACCATTTCAGTGTTCTTTCCTGTTCCTTTCCCTGACATCCAGGGCTGGAAATTCCTTTGTCTGATTTGTATCTTCGGTCGGGGTCCCCTGGACTCCCCGCCCAGGCTCCAAGTCTGTCTGTAAAGGCAGGAAGCGAGGGAGGAGTCCAAAACTCTGCAGCCCTTTGTCTTCCTCCTTGCCTGAATGGGGCCAAATTCCAGTGGGGGGCTGGCTGTCCTGATTGGACAACCAGACCGCCCTTTGTTGCAAAATGCAGGGAGAGAATGCAGAAGTTGTGCTGTAGTTCCTGTTAAATACTGTGAACCTGGAAGCTGAAGCCAAGTCAACCACTGGAACCAAAAAACGAAGATGAAGGAAAAGGGGCTAAGACGATTTCCAGTGACTGGAGAGCCTGCTGTGTAACCGGAGCCTGCTGTAGCCCTTCCTTCCAATCAACCTCGGGACTCTGAAAACGGCCGCCTTGACCCATAGCCTTGTGAGACCCACTAGACTCAAGAGGACCTGCATTTTGAGCCATCACATGCATTGCTAAAACCTTGCGGGGCTGCAATAACCCAATAACCTGGGACCTCGAACCGTCGTGCGGTGCACAGTCTTCCGAATTCCGAATCTCATAGAACCTTTGTGGGCATCCTGGTGTATCTCCAGAGACACAAACCGAGTCAAAAAAGTCCCCTCAGAGTGCTGGACCTTTGTAACGACAATAATTCAACTGCGATTTTCTGTCTTCTTCTGTGCTCCTTGAAAAGGTGCCAAATCTGCAGAACCGCATTCAGCCGCAAGGAAAACCTTGCCTAGAGCCTGCTCTATTGATTCCTGCTACAAAGTTCCTTCTGAGGTCTTGTTTTCAGTCACCACAACAGGAATCCACTGCTGCAAGTTCTCCTGCTGCAAAATCTTCTTCAATGCTTAGGTACTGTGTTGAGTGGTTATGTACTTACCTTAAGTCTGTTAGGTTTTCTGTGTAGCTGTGGGGTGTTTTCTGTGATAGGGAGGCCTCTCGTCCAGTGCACCAGTCCCACTGCTAGAATCCTGCTAGGGTGTCTTCTGTGAAGCCCCTGGACCCTCTCTAGAAGTAAAGTACTCACCTGTTTGCCCAGTCTTCCTAAGGACCTCTGACTTTTGCTACTTAAAAACCTATCCTGATACTGCCTGTTGGACACTAGATTCTAGTGACCCCCCCCCCTTGCTGCCACTGTGAACACTCGTGCTCCAAGAATAAGGGAAAGACTTTTAAGGGATTGGGCCTTTTGTCTAGAAAAGAAAATAAGTGTTTAAAAGTTACTTACTTGTAAAAGAGTTGGTTGGTAACTGTAACTCTAAGAGTTGATAGTTACAAAAGTACTTACATTGAATGTGTGATGCACTATTCTTAAACGTATGGTTAACATACTTCTTTCCTCATAACCCGTTTTGCCATTCTAATAGAAAGTGGATGTGAAGGTGTATTACTCACCTGTGATTAGGTTGTGCCTCTTCCCAAAAGTAATGTGTTGGTTTCACCAGATTATCCTATTAGGATAATTGTAGGAGTGTCCTCCAACTGGGTCTTGCTTCCCCTGACTTGCTGTTAGCCTGTCCAGAATAAGTCTGCCTTAGCTTTTACGTATCTAGAATAACCTTTAGTCATTCAGTAATGTGTAGCATTGGGTTTTTGCTTTCCCTGTGCTGTTGCAGACAGACTCACAGATAGTCTTTGGTTCTATATGTCCCTCATAAGTCATGCATAAGGTACTTGTATAGTTGGGAAAGATAAAAGATTTTGGTTTTTACTTACCCTGATTTAGCTATGGGCCATCCAAAAATAAGTTAAGAGAGTTTTAAAAAAAAAATGTTTTATAATTCATTTAAACAAACAATACAAACCAAACGTGCAGTCCATACCATAGCATTTCAATTATACATCACTTGATTGTGTTCACTGCTTCCCATATCCCACCCACCCCCCCGTTACAAGCCCATTTCCTCTAAAGCTCTGTTCCCTCGTCTTGCGACAGGGTGTTCCTTTCCATGGGTTCCTTTGGGTCTCACATTGACCCAAATAACTCTGCTATTAATTAAGTTAAGAGAGTTACTGCTTATCTCAATCTGTGTTTTACTGATCTCAAAAGCACCTGCAATTGAATATTACATCCTTCAGTTTTACTCACCTAGTATAACTGTATGTTAACACAAAAGTAGTTATAGGTTTTTACTGTACCTGGAATAAGTGTTCCACTATTCACAAAACGTATACTGTCCAGTTGACGGACTATGTGATTTGTTACTCAGTCATTGTACAACTGGTAGGGTCTACTGCCCTGGCATTACTGAATGTAATTGTGAAAGTAACCATTGGTTTTTACTCCCCAAGAATAGGTGTAACCTATATGAATGTGTATGAAAAGGTTTGATTTACCTAGAACAACTGTTAGGTGTTCCAAATAAGTTTTATGCTTTGGTCTGTGCACCTTCAAGCATAGTGTTGTGATAATTGAGATTACATATAAGGTGTGATAGTACTTATTTATCCCTAGATTTATCTGGGCCTACCTGTATTTAAGTAAATCCTTTATTTTTACAATACATAGCGTTTCAATGTTACTTTGAACCATTTGTATTACAATTTCATCTGTACTGATTCTACAGCCCTCTCTCCCTAAGATAAGCCTGGCTGCTCAGTCTATGCTACCATTAACTGAGGTGGTACAGCCTTATACTAAGAGTGGAGTCTTGTACGGCCTCAGTTGAAAGGTTTTACTAAGCCCTTAGTTGGACTTCAGAAAAACTGTCCAAACAATTTTCACTATGGTTCTGGTTAACTCTACAGGCTTACTTACTGGCTGTAGGATTCATGGCCCCAAAGCTTTGCTGCAATGTTCGGGCCATGTGTAGCCAAACTAGCAAAGCTTAGGTCTCATACCCTGAGGTGTGGTTTTGATTTTTACTACTGAACATCTCTCTTATGCTGTTCTCATCATCCTCCTGGTCCTCCACATCCGATGGGTTAAGTTGTCCATCTGGGCTATTTTGCAGCCGATTCCCCGTATTACAACCTTAGCCATGAGCCTTGAATTAGGAAGTTGCGGGTATCCAGAAGGGGTGTGGGACACCACTGCCCAGCATCTAATGCATTTTGGCCTCACAGTTTAATTTGTGGGACCATTTTGTACTAGCTGGGTGCCCAGGTCTTGTCTGCTTGGTGGGGTTCATCCCTCTTACTGGAGGCATCTTTGCTACTGTTTACACTACTGGCTGGGGTTGGTTGGTTCCACTCCTGTGAAAGTTGATTGTTCTTGAATTGGGTTGCTGTTGGTCTGCTGTTAAGTCCCTGGGTAACCGGGTCCTGTAATTTGCCCTTTGAGAAAATGTTACTAACTCACCAAGTGGTTTTGCCGTCACTGATGTGTTTTAAGCTAGCTGCCATCGTGAGTACTTCCCTCTAGACCATTGGTTGGTGGGATTTTCGAAATGCTCACCATCAGGAATCCCTGTCGTCAAGAACAAAGGTCCCTTATTGTTTCGCCATTGATTTCCATTGGTACAAATCCATGATGTACTTCATTTCGCACTGGGGAGGCTGGCTTTTCGACCTGACACGGGAACTCATCTTGAGGGTCTCCTCTGGTTTACCTGGTTTATAGGGTTAACCTAGCTCCCACATATCCCATATAGGTGTTACTATATGGGTGGGGAATGATAACTTGTTGTCAGGTCGCACAGACTCCTCAGTTTACTTCCCAACAAGTCATCAAGGAAGCCTTTCTCCCAATGCTCCCGTCGAGGGTCTTGGCATACTTTCCAACAAGGTGATGGGGGAGAGGCTGGTGAGGTGCAGCAAAGGAATAATAGCACAGTGGTGAGGTCAATATGAACAGTAGTCGTCCCACAAACCCACTGTGAATAACCCAATTACCTGATTATGCTGCTCATGATGAAAGGGAGGGGAAAGAGGAAAAAGAAAACCCAGACGGGGACAAAAGGACAAAAGGATCCTGTGCAAAAACGACATATGGAGAACTAGCATAGGAATCTGTACCAGAACAGCACGAGAAACGCCTAATGTTAATGCAGGCAGACAGTCCGTGAAAACAGATACAAAGAGGCACACTGACAAAATGAGCAACAAAATTCAGTGTTGGGTAGAACTGGGAATTGCATTGCTTTATGCAACAAGTTTATGCTTTTTATTTAATGTATCAGGATAGTTGGGGGGCTGGTATTGTGTTGCCCGATACTTCACAGGGACACCATCAGTTCTTCTTTTCCTGAGATAGAACCCAGGTAATCATTTCTTTCTTCACCTCCTACCTCTAATCACCTTCTCTGTCTTTTTCTCAGCAATATGGTGCCCTGTTCTCACCCTTCCACACCCAGGGACATAGTGCCTTGCTCACTAGACGGCACCTACGGATATAGTGACCTGTTTACTTGTCCGCACGTGGGGATATAGTGCCCTGCTCACTCTTCAGGGCATCTGATCCTTCTTTCTCTTGTTGGGGTGCCAGCTCTTTTCCTGCTCTGCCTTCCGCTTGACCAGAACCTCCATCTTCACCTTCTCTCTGGGTCTTGCAATGCATACTTCCGCTCCAGATCTTACAACCAGCCCAGCAGTTTTCCCTCCCCACTTTAGATCTTTCCATTTGGTAACCTTTATCTCTGATCCAGCAATTTCTTCCTCTTTAAAGACCAAAACTTATTTTCACTCTACCGCAAAACTCTTCCCCACTCTTATCATGGCCTGGCCTTATAGAGTGCTTGGACATACTAGCGCCCCGCTGATTGGACAGAGCGGTCTCGTGCTCTCTGTGCCATGGTGGGGATGGTTGCACTGAGTTTACAGGGTAAGTCTTTAAATGCGGAAGTAGCCATCTTGGCTACCACTTCAGTCTGAGTTTGTTGCTGGCTAGGAAGGACCTGCTGGTTTGTTCCCCTCTTTCAGGCTGGAGAGTTTCCAGTATCTGAATTTCGTTTTGGTGCCCACCGTTGCCAAACATCTCAGGGTAGGAGGTACGTATTGAGCACGACTACTGCAGGTTAGGAGTTTGGAAAAAGGTTTTTTCTCTGTTTAATGCAGTACTGTTATATTATGGAAACTGCAGATTTGGTCTCCATTGTGCTGGCAATTGTGAGGCAGACAGAGTTCTATACTGCCCAGTGTTCCTGGTGGTGTGGGAATGAAGTGGGGCTCTGTTTGTAGGTTCAATAAGTGTACGGGTAAGGGCTGGGCTTTCTGTTTCCACTCAGGATAACAAATGAGGGCAGGGTGCCTGTTTCCATATACTGCCACCTTTAGGGCAGCAGGTGTAAACGCTTCTGTAGGTTACCACAGCCTTCCCCATTATCTTCCAGAGTACAATTCTGTAAGCACGTTTTGCTAGTATTATGCTAGTACTAGGAGGGAGGTGTTGACGATTAATACAAGATATATTTGAAAAACCTGAACTTTTTATAGCACAGGGAGCTCTTTACATTTATGTGTTAAAAATTAAATAATTCTGACTTGACCCCAAGCATTCAGTCCAGGCGACTGAAAGGCAATCCTTCAGTTTGTAAAAGATTACTAGAGTAGTCCAGGGGTGTACAGGGTCTAGTTTAAATACAGTTTAGATGGACTCAAATCCACACCACGTTCAGCAGAACCTCATTCTGATTAATATGGACATGTTACATACTAGGTTTCATAGAATAGCACATCTTGAACATTATCAGTACACTTATGTATTTTTTAAAAAGCTGTTTTTGTTCAGTTATATGAAAAATGTAAACCAATAGAAAATACATATTTTCAATTGCAGCTTAACACATTGCATGATGAACAATTATACTAAAGCATAACTCTCCTCTTCCCCAGCCCTATCCTGCAATCACCATGTCAATACTGTGTCGCTTATGAATAAATAAAAACATTCTAAGGACCATCACAGCTGCTCAGAGGAACTATAAGCAATAGGATAATCAATCAGTTACATAATCACCAGCAACCACAAAGGGGACTAGTCTTAATTATGACAAATCTCAAATTTAGTCTTTAAATGGCTAAAATGCATGCAAAATGGCTCCTGTGTGTCCCTCCTACTACCACTACTTGCCACAACTTTCCTACTCAATCACCCTCCTTTCACTCTGGATCAGCCGCCTCACATTCATACCCTACACCACTCCTTTTTATGCAATTGTCTCTCACAAATGCACATTCACACTGCAGAACCTCCTTCCCCAATATCTCACTTGCCGAAGAAAACTGTTCCCTAGTCATCTGTTCCATTCTCCCTCCTGCTAGTCTCTTGGTCCTTCTCCACTGCCACCTTTACCCACACTCCATTCTTACTGTCTTAAATCCTCTCCCTCTCGTGTGGACTGGTGGGCCTTCCCCTATATCATCCTACCCCAACTCCCCCTCCCTGGGGGAAATCTGTATGCGAGAGAAAAAGAGGACTAAGTCCCACCCACTTCTTTTGCATCTTTGGGCAATAGGTCGAAGAGAATGCTGTCGGGAGAGAGAGAGGGAGGGAGAGGGAGAGCTTGTAGGGGGGCGAGGGTGGTTAGAGTTGAGGGGGGCTCGGTTATTTCCCGTATTGCTCATACTGAAGGGGAGTTGGACTGCTCCACTGGGAAGTGTGGGAAAGAAGATGGGTTTCGGAGGTAGGAAGTCTGCACCAAAACATCTAGGCACTGGGCCGTTGTGGTGGTGGTGGTGGTGGGGGGAGGGCTGGGGGAGTATCCCCTGCATTCCTAGCTCAGCTCAGGGGCTGAAATTTGTGTTGAGACTCACTACACTCTTACTGACGAGGCTAGGCCACTGGCCTCGTCCCATCTGCCAGACATCAATAACAGGATTGTGAGCTACCTATCTATCCAGTATTTCAGCTGAGCAAAAGCCAGAGTATAACTTAATTCAGAAATAAGGTGTTGATCAATAGCAAGGTAAAATTAGAACAGCGTTTCCAAACAAAAAGGTAAGACTAAACTCCAAGTAGGAAGCTTGGACAGAACAGAAAGTGTTAGGTAAGATTGTCACTTATATGATAAATTGTCCTCCCCTCTGTCAACCCCCTAACTTTTTGCTGCACTTTATGATCCCTTTTTCTTGTTCCTGGGGGAGGGGGAAACTTTTCCCCCCTTTAACCTGTCTTTTACTCTTTTTGTGGTTGAACCTTTCACATCTCTGCATGGTGTATGTTTGGATTTATAGTTCCCTTTCACTTTTGGGATACCTGGCAGCACACAGCACCTTATCAGCAGTTTTGCTGGGTTGCCTTTGGGCTTTGTGAAGGGATCATGAAGTAAGACACAGACAACAGATTGAACTAAATGGTTTATTTTTCTTACGTGTCAGGATGGAGTAAGGCCTAACTTGCCCTATGTTAAATTTCCTTACCTAAATAAAACTAAGGATAGTCTGTGTCAGTAAGTTCAACTCAAAAGTCTGTGTCCAAAACCCATACTTGTCCTCACAACAAACTATATATAAGAATGTCAGCAACAAAAGAAAAAAAGTGATTAAAATAAAGTATCACGCTCATTCTGGCTCCTGGCTCACACTCAGCTTACTCTCCCCGCCACTCCCCCTCGACTCCCCCACCCCCCAAGTTTGGAACAGTTCCAAGAAGCAGTGGGGTATCTTTCACTAAGTTCAACACAGTTCAAAAGCTGTTCTGGATTCCATTTCAACTCAGTTCCAAAAGACTCAAGGTTTTCTTCTCTAAGAGTTCAGCTTAGTTCACAACGTCTTGGGGTGCCCTTCCAATAGAATACCAATCTTTCAACTTGTAAAAAGAACAATGCCAAATTCAAAACCTCCTTGGACATTCAGGCCTTTCTCTAGTTAAGGTCTCAGGGTTCCTATCCCCAAGAGTTCAGACACTTCAGCCTCCAAATCTATAATCAGTTCAACTCTCCTGGCTTTTAAACACAAATCTTCTGGCTTTGCAAAACAGTTCCAGTTCAACTTGTTACTCAGCCAACCCTTCAATAGTTCACATGGGCTGCTCTCTTTATACATGCATCATCCCATTAGCAACTGTGGCAAAATACAAGCTTCTTTTCATTTGCTTTTCTTGGCTCTTCAAATAGGGGTCACTAGGTCTAGGCGCAGTGTTCAGACCACACGGTCCACCTATTTATTACAGGTCATGCAACCGATAACCCTAGGCACTTTGTTATACTTTTGCATTCTTCAGGGTTTAGCCAACACAGGGATCCTCTCCCTAAACCTGTGTCCTTGACCAACAAGTATTTCAGTTTCTCCTTGGCAGTCTCTTGGCTTTGCCACAACAGGTATTTCATACAACTCACTCTGTGGTGTTCATACTTTTCCACCACCTTGTGTTCACTTGCTTTCACTTTATTCATAAGTGTTCACCACTTGCTTTTGTCTTGTATTGTATTCACATATACTCACATCTTTTAGTTAGTTCAGTATTCCATAATGCATCTGCTATATCCAAAAATGCTCATTATATCTTTTAGTTAGTTTGGTTTTCAATACTTCGTCTTGCACTCTCAAAAGTACTTATAACACTTTACAACTGGTTCGGTATTCAAAAATGCCTGGTTAATCTTCTATTGCACTTGTGATCGTTTTTAGTTCGTTCAACATTTCGACCTCTCTGCTTCCAGCCGCCAGAGCGCCCCGGTATGAGTGTGACCTTCTTTACACTCACCGGTATGCTGCCTCTACTCCGGGTGTCCAGTTCTGCTTCCGTGCTTCTTCTCGATCTGCCTTTTCCTCACTTGAGCCACAACGAGCAGTGCTCGCTGTCCTGTTCTGCTGCGTCAGCTCTGCTCTTTCTCAGCGGAAGCTACCAGAGACCTGCAGCGATCAGGAGGCTTTTGTGTCCCACAACTCCTGCTGTGGACACGAGCAATGAGGACAGCAGGTTTCTCGACCCTCACACAGCCAGTCTTGGCCACAGCGTCGCACTCCTGGTCAGCTCGGCTTTTCTCCAGCCGGTTTCTCTCCAGCCCGCTCCTCTGCTTCTGCAAGCCACGTTCCTCTCTCCAGGCCGTCTGTCTCGTTACCTTCTCACCCTAACTGTTGGGTGGTCTTCTATTTTATACACCTGAGACTTTAAATGGTTGCAGGAGCAGATTCTTCACTTCAATTGCCTGACCTTGGTTAAGCCTTTTAGCTGGACATGCCTGGCTATTACAATGGAGCACCTCCCTAACCCTCTACGTCGGCTCGGTACAAAAGTGATGTGACTGAATGGAAGTGTGAATAACTCCCAGTTGTTTCTTCCTCGTTTTGGTATTGAACTGATATTTCTCTGTATTAACAAGGGGAGGCGGAGGTGTGTTTATCCTGTCTAATGAGGAGGTGTCCTCCTAGTTGATCTCTTCCTTATCTCAGTATGCGAGGCAGGCATGGTATCAAGAGATGACACAGACAGCAAAATTAACAGTTTCAAAAACCTTTATTAAAATACCAGGATGGGTGTAACACCTAACTTGCCCTATTTCTATGGTGGGAATTGCCTTACCTTAGCCTTGAGTCTATATTCACAACACACACAAGTTCCAATGAACAATGCCTTTAAGGAGCCATGGGATCCTTCCCCAAGCTGCAAGTTCTGATGCACAATCAACAATCAGATACTCGGAGAGGATAGACCCAATGCCAGAGGGGGCGGCATAGCTATTATAGCAAAAACCAACCTCACCTTAAGACGCCTCACTCCACGACCACTGAAGTCATGAGAAATGCTTATGGCAAACTACCCATATCTAGCAGCCGCACATTAACTATCTACCTGCTATATTGACCCCCAGGACCTATCAGCACTTTTGAGGAAGACCTATCCAGTCTTATGGCCAACAATACTAAAGAGTCCTCGCAGAAATTAATGTTGGGTGACTAACTTAGGATTTAAAGACCCAGAGGACAAACATGCTCAGTCTATAGCAACTATCCTCTCAGATCACGGACTCTCCCAAAAAGTCCTCGGCCCATACCCATGTTAAAGAAAATACCCTTGACTGGTTAGCGGACCTTAATTGCGCCACCTCTATCACTAAAATAAGCCCGCTACTGTGGACGGACCACCATCTGATTGTTTATCTATTGCTAAGGAGAAGTCAAACACCTAAAGCTACTGTTATGGCACCGCCTCTTGCCAAGAGATGCAAATAAAACATTACACCAGACAAACTACTACCTCATCTCCTACCATCCCTCAATTCTCAATCAAGCAACTTCGACCCCAAACTCTTAGTGGAGGTTTTTAAAAATACAATGACCAAGGCCCTAGATATCATTGCACCAGTTAAACTGCGCAAAAGTAAACAGAAGGCTCACCTCAATGCCTGGTTTACACCCCACCTCAAAGAGCTAAGACTTCAGAAAAGAAAATTACAATCCCTCTGGCGTCACACCCAGTCAGATGAAAATAAATGACAACTAACTCAGTTTGTCAACGAATACAAGAAAGAAATAATTCGCACCAAAAAAGACCTCTTCAATGAAAGACTATCCAAGGCTAGCTCCAACACCAAGGAGCTCTTTGCGATCCTCGGGGACCTAGAATCGCCTATGCCCCCTCTAGACAATGCACCGAAGGACAAACAATGGTGCATCAGCATTCAGAATGCCCCGTCTAGCAAAATAACATCTCTCCAAATCAAAATTGCTAACAAAAAAGCCTCCCTTCTCCCCACTGAGACACAAGCCACCACCACCATTGAAGCCACCAGCACCTTAGCACCTTTCAGATTCACTGAAGTTTCCATCCAGGAAACTGAGAAAATCATCTTATCTCTAAAGCCATCTAACTGTCGGGGTGACAACTGCCCTGCCCAAATAATAAAAGATGCCGCGAGAGTCCTAGCGCCTTTCATCTCAAAACTAATTAAGGCCTCCTTTAAAACCAACACAGTCCGAAGGAGCATAAAAGAGTCCTGTTCTACCTCTCCTCAAGAAACAGACTCTACACCCGTCCATCGCCACAATCTACAGACCCATCACCACGGTACCATTGACAGAGTAGAATATTTGCAAATTCAGAACCACCTTGAAGAAAACCACCTACTAGGCTCCCGCCAATCCGGTTTCAGACCAAACATGGCACGGAAACAGTGTTAATTGACCTTAAAACACAAATCGATGAGCTTAAGGACAAAGGCAAAATTGCCATGCTACTCCTCCTCGACTTATCGGCGGCTTTCGACCTGGTGGATCATGCAGTCCTGTGCAAACACCGAGCCTCAGCAGCACACTTCGAGCGACGCAATAGCCTGGGTCCAGTCCTTTTTAGAAAACAGAAAAATGTGAGTCTTCTCCCCCTCTGCATCAGCAGACCCGAACCAGACCCCCTGTGTTGTTCCACAAGGATCTTGTGTCTCGCCCACCATGTATAACATATTTATCAAGCCCCTATTTGATAAATTGGACATATTGGGTGTCACCTACTAACTATGCGGATGACACCCAGATTCTCATTCCCCTTTCAGGCAATTTTGACAAGGACACAGCCTTGGTAAATAAAATATACCTCCTCATTCAGGCATGAATGGCGTCCCATGGCCTCTGACTGAATGATGATAAAACAGAGATACTGATCCTTGGCTCCGAAACCAACCTTAAAAAACTGAGTTGCAACTATGCCGCAATTCAATATAGATGGCAACATAATCCAAGTGGTGAATGAGGTAAAAACCCCAGGTTTTTACCTCAATTCCACCCTATCATTAAGAAAACAGGTTAATTCCATGGCATCCTCCACCGCCTACATTTATTTTTATTATTTTATTGATACAGCTGAATTAATCAACTTTTCAATATGTAAAAATAAAATTGCTGATACGAGAGACATTTTTCAGAGTTCTTAATCCAGTCAAATTCATTTAGCAATGTTTTGGCTTTGGTTGGATTCGATATCAACAAATCAATGGATATGTCAGCACATAAAAGTGTATGAATAATCCCCAAAGTCCACTTCCGAACAAACTGATGTGTTGATGAAAACAGATATGAAGCCAGAACTTTCAGCATGACATTAGGAGGAGTTGAAATAAGACATTTTCTGAATAAACTGCAAGTTCGCCATTGGTAAAGAGCATATAACGAGGTTAGTCCCAGTTCATACCACAGCCAGGAGATGGGAATACATTGTGGTAGACTCAAAAAATTTGTTTCCAAAATTTGGCCTTAAGTTTGTCAAAGTAGGACTGCGGTAATAAAGCAGTAGTCTCCAGTCCTATATCTGCAAACTTATCAGAGCCTGTAGACCATTTCTAACCAAAGCCAGCTGCATCAGCCTCCCCAGTGCCCTAATATTGTCAAAACTGGACTATTGTAATGCCCTATATCTAGGAGCTAACAAACATATCCTCAACAAAATACAAACGTTGCAAAATAATGCTTTGAGAACTGCCCTGAACATACCAAACAGAGAGCACATTTCCAACATTAGAAGAGACCACCTTTGGCTAAAGATAAGCAATAGGATTCTATTCAAAACGGTCTCACTTACCTTCAAATGCCTTAACAATGCAGCTCCCCCACACGTTACAGAGAGAAGGATTAGAAGAACCTCGACCTGCCCCTCCAGAGTGGCCAATTCCCACTGCTTAGAGATACCCAGATTTAAGCTAACCAAATCGGGAGGAAGCAGCTTCCCAGTGAAAGCCGCGCAACCTTGGAACGCACTACCTCTTGCCCTCAGAATGACCAGTCCTACTATAGCTTCACACAATACCCTAAATTGGCTGCGCTCCAATGACATATGATCCTTTGGATATGCTGCAATACAGACCTATGGACCTAATTTATGCATGTATCTAACCCACTGCACCTTCTCACTGTACCTACCTGTATTTCTGCTGTTTGCACTGCTTTTATTCCATTATTTATTCCATGTTGTAACAAAGCTTTAAGTATGCTTGTATCTGCTGCGCCCAGTTACCTAAGGGTTCAGTGCGCATTACCAAATAAACAAAGTTCCAAAGTGACTTAAGAATCTTCCCAAAGCTTCAAACCATAGTTCACAAACACAAAGGTTCCTCACCAAGCTTCAATTCGCAACTGTTGAGGCGATGAGTGTAGAGGCTCCTTTCCCAAAGCTACCAGCCTTAGTCTGGATGAGCTGGAATTTCTTCCTCTGGTCTAGGCGTAGGGCTGCACGGCCCACCAACTAAAGGTGACGTAACGAGTATGGTTCGCCCTATGTTCAGCTACCTCTGTGATGCTTCTAGGCTCCAAAATTCAAAGTAATGCAAAGAATGGAAGGCAGTCGCCCCATGTTTTTCAATTATAAACGCAATTATTCCTCCAACTCCAAAACTGCCAATAATCCCCTGGTCACTCCAAGATATTGAGTGTGCCATCAATGCTCTGAATTATTCAAAGGCAGCTGGCCCGGATGGGATTCCTCCCTGTGTTCTGAAGCGACAACCATCACTTTGTCAAATTGGTGTTTCAATATGTTAGCCCAAAGTGCTATTGTCCTTAGTTATTCCATCTTCATGGCTGGGTTCTATTATTGTTCCCATTCACAAAAAGGGGGAAGGAGCAATCCCGCGAATTACAGGCCTATTGCACTGATAGATGCGTCTGCCAAAGTATTTGCCATCTTACTTTTACGGGAACTCCAATCATTTTTGAAAATCAACAACATCCTATCCCGCTTTCAGATCGGTTTCAGAGCACAGATGGGAACTTCCCCTAATGCTACATTGATGGTGCATATACTTGCTAAATCGAAGATTCCAGATACAGGGCCAATATACATGGCTTCAGTGGACTTAACTGCGGCCTTTGATAACGTAATACACGGTTTACTTTGGCAAAAAATGCGGACGATGGGTATCCCTGATCATCTTGTCTACTTAATTGCCAAATTGCATACCAACACTGTATACTTCAACAGAGTCAATATGGCTGGAGCAACTACGGGACCTATTTCGACTGCATTAGGGGTCAAACAGGGTTGCAACTTGGCTGCTACCCTGTTCAATTTATATCTTTGCAGTATTAATGAAATATGGTCGCAACAAATTAGCTATCCAGCCAGACTAGGCCAACTAAAAATCCAGTGGCTAGCATTCGCGGATGACATAGTCATCTTCGATCGAACACCTTCGGGCCTGCAAACAAAGCTTTCATTGTTCGCCTAACATTGTTTATCCCATAATCTGCAATTTAATGCAGGGAAGTCAAATATCTTTATTTAATAACCTAAAGAAAAAGATATGCCCTAGAAATTGGACTATTGGCTTAACTTCTATTCCACGGACGGCCACAATCCGATATTTTTGATATCCGACTCTACCGCATTATCAATGTGGAAAAATACCTTGAATCAAAAAGCAAAAATACTAACACAAATGCGCATGATACTAGCTAAGTATTGTAAGTTCTCACTGTCTCCATTATTTGAATTTTACATTCTTAAAGTCAAGGCGATATTATTATACGCCCTTGACATGTGCTTGGCCAAAATAAATCCATTTTTAGACCAATTACAGGGTCGCATTTGGAAGGACGTGTGCGTCTTGCTAACACACTCCCAAATGCGGTACTAAGACAGGAATTAGGATTGATATCACTGCCTGCCCGTTACAACTGGCGACAATTAAACTATGCAAAAATGCTTTATCCCCTCAATAATTCTTTATATGAAGATTTGGGGAGGATGATTAAAAATTGCAATCCACCTTCCATTGAACAATATCATAAAAAAATGGAAGCTCTTTTGGACGAAATGGCACTTACTTCTGCCGACTTAGAATATCGCCAAGCACACGTCAAAAATCGACTATTCGCCCATGATTGGTGTAAAACCCTAAACGCTATGGAAAAATATAAGTTATACAAAGAAGCTGGCAAATTCGCCACGGTGCGTTTTCCGCGCAAGTCTTATCTTCAGCAATTTCCTTGCCCCATAGCAAGACGCATCTATCTAAGATTCAAACTAAACCAATTTCCAACATTACAAAGAACAAAAAACTGGATAAATTCAGAGGAAACTGGGTCTGATGACACATGCAGATTATGCAAAGTGATGGTCTCACATGAAACACTTAAGCACTTGACCATTCACTGTACATATTTCGAACCACAACGTAACGAAATATTCAAAATCCAACACGTGAATGGTCCAGTTGAAAGTAGAGAATGGCTGTGGATGGCATGCATGTGGGGATTAACAACTAAAGTTATTTTGAGAACTACGCGTTTTCTTACTTTAGTGAATGTTTAATTATAAAAACTACAACTAACTCAAGTAAACAGTACGGGCCTAAAATAAAATAAAAACAATTAATATAAAAATAAAAAATTTCATAAACACAAATTACAAATCTTTCTTGAACTGGAAACTTGACAATAGGTCCTTATGATTGGTGGTATAGACTCTATGATGCATTGTTTATCTAACTTTAAACCTGAGGGTCATGAATGGGGTATTGTCTTTTTTATATTGGATAACTTTTATGTACTGCGATAAACTAGAGTTTTTCTTTTAGGTTTGTATTGTTTAACATGAATAATTTGAAATTTTAATTGGAAAGATTGCCAAAGAGAAAATTTGTATGAAAATTGCATGGAAATTGTGAAATGTAAGAAAAGTATGTTGTAAAAGTTTGGTAATCAAACTATAAACAACGGTTTGAATTAAAAAAAAAAAAAAGAATGGATGGCTGTTTGTTGTTTGGTAACTCTTTTGCTTTTCAGTTCCTCTAATATTTTTTTTGGCTGTCTACAAAAGCCTTCACTGTGCTTGTTTAGTTTAAGAACGTAAAGGAACTTCTTCAGCATTTTGCTCCTATTTCGCTAGCTCACATCGGCTGCCCGTTTACTCTACTATCGTTCTGTTTCCCAACAACATTGTTTCTTTTACTATAGCAACGTTCGGCTCTTTAAGCCTTTTCAAATGAGTTCCATCAGAGGCTTTTGACAACGTGCCAGCAGCCTGCGATCACTCCGGTACAATGGAATACCTTTAATTGGGTTTGCTTTTATACGCGCGCCAGGTTTCAATACATTTCTATGAAACTCCCCAGCTGCTGCGTTCTCTTCTCTGTTCAACAGCTTCTTGATACTTGAGCTCATGGTCTTACCACCTGCCCCTCAGGCACCCTTGGAGGACATTTCTTCGCTGGGGAACAAGCACTCGTTAAGCATGGCGAAGGGGGCCGTCACTCTCCACGGCTCCCTTCCTTCTTGCGCTATGGCTCTTTGGAGAAACTGCTCCCTCGCCACGCATCGACACTCCAGCTGGCAATGTCTCTTTCCAGCGTCTTGGTGTTCAGTGCTCCTCCTGACTGCAGCATTTGCTTCTCCTCCTCCTTGCTCTCATTCTCAGGTCTCTCTTTACATATACCTATGCCCCTTCAAGGGATTTCAGGTGTGCACCACTTTCCTCATTTGCCTGAATCCAATCAGGCCAATTATTGGGACGTTTCTGAACTTCAGATCGGCAACTCTTAGGTTCCCTCTTCTTCGTCCCAGTACTATAATGGTAACTTTCTATAGGTAACCTGGATTACTCTTGCAGTGATCATCATCTTTCCAGTACTGGACTTCACTTCAGGGGAATCAATAGGATAAGAGTGACAATATCCTATGAAAGCTGAGGGTGAATGATGTCGCTGTCATGAAAGGGGGATGTCTCACCCTCTGGAACTCTCTCTCCCCAACCCCCAAGGAACCTCTGCCCAGGTGATCCTCCCTTGCTAGTCCACTCACAGGGTCCAGATCCAAAAGTGATGGCCCTTCCCTGGCCACCTGAACAGACGATCACTGGGAGTAGATGTGAGAGTGCCTTCCGGTTTCTCACACCATAGCACTTCTGAAGAGAACTTCAAAAGGAAGGAAAGGAAAAGGGTTGATAGTAATCTACTAAGGCTGCTGGGACTGAAGGTTCATTGTGAAAAGGGAACGAGGGACACAATGTCTCGCCGAAGGACGTCCTCTCCCCACTCCCCAAGTCTCCTCCACCCAGGTGATCCTCCCTCGCATCTCCACCCCCCCAGGGTCAGGATCAAAGAGTGATGGCCTTTCCTGGCCACCTG
Organism: Ambystoma mexicanum; assembly: GCF_040938575.1. Lineage (NCBI taxonomy): Eukaryota > Metazoa > Chordata > Amphibia > Caudata > Ambystomatidae > Ambystoma > Ambystoma mexicanum. Next base: position 1,507,110,392 of record NC_090922.1, read on the forward strand.
CGAAGAGGATGTCGGGGGGGAAAAGGAAGCGAGGACACACTCAGGTTCCTCACAGCTTCCCATTTTAATTTCTCTTAATATACTTGGATAAAATACTGTTCCCAAGGGTAAAGTGTGATTTCCATGCCCTTTATATTTTCTGTGTGAGACCAGCCCACCCCCCACCTTATGTGGAGTGCTGGGGATATACATGGTATCCCCTTTCTCACTGACCTAGTAACATTGCTGTTACAATGGCAAGCTAACTCTAATGGCTGGTGGCAGGGATTCTACTTTAATGACATTTTAGTCAATATTACTCGCAGGCTGTCAAATCAGCCACGGTAATGCACATGAGGGTTACCATTCTGCTCGAATGGGGGCTTCTTTGTTTTTTTCACCATTTTGAGTGTGCTTGTTGTTTCTTGGGTATTCTGCCATCCTAGGTGGGGGCGGCCATGGTCAAAGTTTTGCCTTTGGCGCGAACCCTTTGTGTTTCCCGCTGAGGCTCCAGAGTGGCAGGAAGCGAGCGGGGAGTCGAACTCTGCACCTCTTTGTCTTCCAGTCTGCCTGAAAGAAACCAATTCCTACTGGGGAGCTGGCTGCTCTGATTGGACAGCCACCTGCCCCTTTCTGTAAACTGCAGAAAGGGTTTGCAGGAGTTGTGCTTGGGTTCCTGGATAAAAGTCTGATTCTGGAAGCTGCCTACAAGTCGACCGCTGGATTTAAATCTGAAGAGGAAGGTGAAGAAATGAAGGCTGTAACTGATTCCAGCGAGAGAGCCTGCTGTGTAACCAGAGCTCGTTGTAACCCTTCCTTCCAAGAGACCTGAAGGTCCCGAAAACGACAACCCCTACCCAGAGGCTGGTGAGACTCACTAGTCTCGAGACGACCTGCAAAACTAGCCATCCCTCGACGTGCTGGGACCTTGCTGGGCTGCAAACCGCCAATTCCAGGGGACTTCAAGCCTGAGTGCTGTGCTTCATAGCCGAAGTCAGATTCCTGCAGAAACTTTGCTGGACTCCTGCTCGATCTCCAGAGACATGATTTGAATCCCTGAAGTCCCCTCACAAGAGTGCAGGACCAGGTTAGTGAAGAGAATCTGATCTGAGATATTCATTCTTCATTAGCTATCTTGAAAAGAGTGCCAAAAACACAGAGCCGCAAGAAGCCCTGAAGAATCTTTTGTTGGAAGCCTTTTCTGTCGACTGCTGCTGCAAGTTCGCATCTAGTGTCGTTTCTTTTGTCACCAGACACCAATTCCACGGACCGGGTCCTGTGCTGCTGTATTGTGAAGGCGTCAGTCCATAAGCTCTTTTTGACTGCTATGGTACTGTGCTTGCTTGGGTAATACTTACCTTAAGCCTTTCTTCGATCCTATGTGGCTGAGTAGGTTCCTTTGTTTGCCCATACCGTTTACCCACGGCTGAAGCTGGAACGCATTTAGGAACCTTGTTTGAAGTCCCTGAACACTTTCTACTAACTCTGAAGTCAATGCTTACTTGTTCGACGAGATATCCTTTGGAACTCTGACTTTCCTACATCTGAACCCTATCCTGATCTGCCTACTGCTGGCTTCTAGACACTAGGGTCTAACTTCTGCCTCCGAGATAAGTCATGCCCTAGAATAGGGAAGAAATTTGAACGGTAAGGTTTCTGACTTGAAACCATAACATGTGTTGAAAAGTACTTACTTGTAAATGTGTTAGTATTTATGTTTGATTCCTGAACAGAAAAAGTTACAAAGCGTCCTGAAGTTATTACTACCCATCGAAAAACTGTATAAGTAATGTTACTAGCTTTGAACTGTGTTTCACTCTGCTAAAAAATAATTGAGTTGGTACTGTTTCATTATTCTGAAACTGAATCTGCGTAAAAGGTTACCAATAGGGTTTACTCACCTTGAATAGCTGCTGCTCTTCTAAAATGGTAGCATTGGTGTTTGCTTACCCTTATCTGCATATCTAAAATATTCTTGGATAACTTTCTTATCCTAGAATTGCATACTGCCCCTCTAAAATGTTTGTGGGTCCTTACCTACCTTGAACTGCTGATTCTTTTTTAGTTTAAATCTTCTAGAGTTCTTACATAACCTAGAATTGTATTCCACACTTCTGAAAAGCATCATTGGTAAACTGCCTATTCCTGTATTAGGAATAGAGTTCGAGTTTATAGCAATAGGGTTACTTATCTTGAATAGCTACTGCTCTTCTAAAACTGTAACACTGGATTATGCTTACCTTGAATTGCTTAGTACACTGCTAAAATAGTTTACTGGGTTCTTACTTGTCCTTGAGTAGCCGACTGCCCCTCTGAAAAGGTTTTTAAATGTATTTTATTTTGTGTTATTATGGTTAAATAAACCTTTTAACACAACAGAAAAACATAAAATTAAAAAAAGCAACAATCCAAATATGTCGTTATGTCAGTTCATAAATACTACCAGAATAATTAGTATATACATAAAATCATTGCATCTTATATAGAGTATAATAATAAAAAGAATTCTTCACTAAAATATACACGTATGCCAAGTTGTTCATACATTCCAATATTCTCAACCACATAGTACATTGATTTTGAGGACTTGATTTTTTAACCTGGAGAGAGTGAGACCCTTTTTCCCACACTCATGTATTTTTTATGTGATTTTGTACACTGTGTTTCTTTTGGTTGTAAAGTCTGACTAACTCCATAGGCATCTTCTTTTACATTGTGTCACATAGCACCATTGTGACACAGGGAAGTCTTTCAGATTTCCCAAAGGTTTAAAACTACTGTTTCTCAGAGCAGTAAAGTGAACTTTATTTTACTTACATTTGTAACTTTCTAGACCCAGCACACACTATCTTACAACAGGGTGCTGGAGGGGTTACTTAGTATCCCCTTTGTCTAGCTTCTCGTGTAACCTTTTTATGTTACACATCCCTCATTGAATGGCTGGTGGCAGTGGTTTAATTTTTACTACCACCATGGGATTTTACCATGGGCTGCGTTCACAGCCACGGTAAAGCACCCATGCATGCCATTTTTGTCAAAATTGCCTTGGTATTCTTTTTTCGCCATTACTTTATGGAAAGGTCCTTCTTGAGATTTACTCTGCGCGCCAAACCAGGTTTAGTCCCTTTATTCATTTAACCTTTGGCTGGATTCACGAGTGAAGCCCGCCTCTGGCTCCAGGGTGTCTGGCGGGGGCAGGAAGCTAGGCAGGTGCCTGAAACTCCCTGTGCTTAGTCGCTTATAAGACAGGAATGCACTCTTAGGTGATTGGCCGGCTGGGTGACTGACAGCTGGCCTAGAATGAATGGGAGCAAGCTGCATAAAAAGCAAGGCCTTTTGGCTTGGAAAGCAGAGTAGACCACTGGACGAAGGAATCCGAAGAAGAACTTGAAGAGAACGCCTGCTGTAACTCCTGGACCGTTGGTTTTCCCGGTGAAGCCCTGCTGCTGTGCTGAAACTCCAATTCGTATCGACGGAGAATACCCTGCAAAGACGACTTCTCCCTTTGAGTTGGTGGGACCAATTAACTCCAAAGTAAGCCACCTGAACATCCTCTCGTAGCTGGTCGAGTTTCCACTGCAGTCGGTGCAGGAACCGGATAGCCAGAGAGAGAAACACCAGTTCGTATGCGTTGCTTTTAAGCTGGCCAAGAGCTCCAGGAAGATCATTGGGGGGGCCGGGGGGTTCACAAAACCTTGTTTAGTTTGGGCTCTGGCAGTTCTTAGTGATCCAAGATTTGGTACTCTGGTTATTCCTTGAGAATAGGTGATGATTCAGTCACGAGTTGTTGTACATGGTGTTTTTATTGTTCTGATACAACATTACAGTTATGGCAGCTTGAGCCATTAGGGGTGAAACAAAAAAGCTGACGCGCGTTTCGAACGTAGTCTTTATCAAGGCTGTGATTGGTGAGGGGTGTGAGGTGATAGGTTTGAGAGTCAAAAAAGGATGGTGCAGTGGCATTTATACCAATTTAAAAGTGGCATCATAGTCAGCTGGTCATGCATAGGTTATAGCGGATAGTTAATGGCAAGTTTAATCAACATAGCACGTGTGTCCAAGACACGTGGTGAGGGGTGAGTTTTGTGGTGATTAGTAATGCCCAATGGAGCATTAACAAGTCAGAAGTAATGGTAAATGGCACATAAAACAAGCATATTCATAAAGCATGTGTATAGTAATGCGAAGTAGACACAGTACCAAGGAAGGAAGGAGGGAGACAAAATGAAAAAATATATATGAGAGAAGAGTCAGGGCGGTTTGTGGGGCATTAGTTGGAATGCAGTAAGGGGGAACAATAGCAAAGTAATGTGGAAGCAAGTGCTTACCAGAAAGAAATGAGCCCAGCCAGCTCGTGGTGGAGCAGGTCGGCAAAGACCCCTAATTAGGGTGCTGGGTCGAGGCTTGTAGTCCTCCTCTGAAAAAATTGGATAAGCTGTATTGGAGCAAGTTTTCAGACAGCTGGTCTCTTGGGAGGGGGTGAGTTGAGGTATGAAAAAGGCTGGTTGGTCACCATGTATTGGTGCAATTGGTGTAAGCAGAATTAGGAAGTTTGGTTAGTTGGTCCCTGGAAAGAGGGTGACGTGTGGAGAGGCATTCCAGTGATCCCAATGGGCGGGTGCACCGTGAGCCGGTAGTGCCACTCACATTGATTGCGGGGGCTGAAGCTGTCAGAGTAGATGTAGCTGGCCGCGGATTAGGCCTGCTGAGGTGCCCAAGTCCGGGGGGGCAAATGGAGGGCAGGCGACGCGGTAGTGCGAAGCTGGCTGCTGCGTAGGTGGTGTACCCGGTGGGGGAAGGCAGTTAGGGAGCCCGTAATGGCGGTTTGAGGGAAGCGTGAAAATTAAAGTCGGTGGCCAGTGGGAAGGGGGGGGGGTGCCAAAGGTAAGGAAGTCTACCGGTGTGATGCGGAGTGCCCGGAGCAGGCTGGGCCATGGTGCCGTGTTCTTACCTGTCGCTGGTTGCAGCGTACAGTCCGTGTGGTTCCAGGCTGGAAGTGAGTGAGGTCTGTCGAGATAAAGCACTCACTTCCTGATTGGGTGAGGGTTGCTGACTTGTGATTGATGGAGGGAAACATGACAAGGCATGACAAAATGGGGCCCACATTGGCCTGGATGGATGGGAGGGTTTGGGGTGCGTCTGCCACAGGAACCCTCGGCGGTGGTTGAAACTGATGGTGCTGCATGTGATAGTGCAGTGTAACAGGGTCATAAACCCCGGGGCGTGAGTCATTGGTCTGGGCCACGGTTCGGCATGGAGCATGCTGGATAGAGGTGTCTCTAGCTTCAAAAAGGCCCGCGAATATTGGGACAGAAGTGAGGGACTGTAATTTGAGTCCTGGTGGCTGCGAGAGAAACATGCACACATAATGTGTATATGTATGGACTACTATACGGACACGGTTGTGTGTGGAGTTTGAGGGAGATGATCCCTAGAAGTGTCGGATACACGACTGGACAAAAACAAAAAAGAGCCTCCAGAGAATTGTCATGAGCTTGGTAAGGGTCTGGTGAGTGGTGCCATGGGTCCTGAGAGGCCTGTTGTGGCAGCCACTGCATTGGACAGATAGGAGGACTGTCTAGGATGCAAGCGTGCCCTGTTTGGAGGAAAACCGATTACGTAGGATAAGAACATGGGACTGAAGAGATGAAAAACTAGGGCAAGATGAAGGCAAATTAGCTCTCAACTTGGTGGTGCCATTGGAGAAGGTGGCTCCCACGACAATTAGTTGGAAAACCAAGTGGAAAACATGCAGAGGTTAGTTTTTTACAAGGTGGCAAAAAAGGAGAGGATTGCTCAAAGGAAAACATGGAAATCATGATCACTGTTGAGGCCAATAGTTACACCTCTGTATTTGCATATCAGTCTTGCTTCCCTCTGGCGTAGGTAGAGTTCCCTGTCTCCTCCTCTGGCGTCTGCTGGTATTGTTTCCAGGCCCACGAAGGCGATTTAATCTTTGTTGGCCCACTGGGGCTTTTTTTGCCAGTGTAAAGCCAGTGGGTATTTGCAGTCTTGAGAATGCAAGGAGCTCAGGTGTTCCCGGATTCTGATTCTGAGCTCCCTTTTGGTGCTTCCAATATATTTGCGATCACACACACATTATGGCATGGATGATAAATTTAGATTTACAGTAAATGGATTGTTTGATGTTCTGTGTGTCAACGTCGCTGAATTTCAGTTGCTTGGTGTTGGTGGTATGTTTGCACATTGAGCACATACCACATTTGTAGAAACCTACAGGTTTGTTATTGCTGAGCCAGTTGCTGGTGCCATGAATGATGGGCTTAAGATGGTCTTGAGAGTTCTGGCCTTGGTGTAGGTCAGGCAGGGTTTATCCGGCAGCCATTTCCTTATATCCTCGCCTATTGGCAGGATGTGCTGTGTCTTTTCAGTATTGCCTGCATTTGATGGCTGTCACTGCAGTATTGGGTAATGTACCAAATTTTGTTGTGATCTTTGGCCAATTCTCTGGTCGATTGTTTAGGTGTTAACAGAGTTGTTCGTTCTCTTTGGTTGGCCATATCTCTTGCTGTTGCTACAGCTTGCTGTGGGTAGCCTCTGTCAGAGAATCATTTTGTGAGAGTTGTGCACTCCTTCCCATAATGTGCCATTGTGCTACAGTTCTGTTTTGCTCGTAGGAATTCTCCTTTGGGAATGTTAATTACTGATTTCTTGTGGCAGCTTGAAGCATGGAGTACCAAATTTACTTCCGTCGGTTTGGTGAAACTTGAGGTCATCAGTCCTGCACCTACTGGCATAATGTTGATGTCCAGGAAGTTGTCATGATGCCTACCTCCAAGGAGCCAGGTCTGACCCAGCGACCCCAGAGGCAGGCATCATTTCCCCCAGGGGAGTGCCAGTGGGCCCAAGCTGGGGCCCTTTGGACGCAGTCCTGGCGCCTTAGGCGCCAGGCTCATGTTGGACCTCTGTCCTGGCACCTTAGGCGCCAGGCTCATAAAGTTAGACATGTGTTCAAGTGTTTTCATGTGCACTTACCTGATGCAGACCATGCTGCCACATCCAGGCCCACTTGAGGCCTGAATGGAACTACTTTACCTGTGGGACTACTTTCCACCGGGTGTGGTCGGGGAAGGATACATACCTGATCGGAAGAAGGATACACACTTGGAACTTCTTTCAAAGCTATTTAAACCACACCCGATCAGCAACTCACGCTTCGCGTTGTTCTGCTCCTCGCAGCTGGACGCTCACCGTGTCAGCTCCTGCATCTGGACTTCAGCCACGCCTGTCAGCTTCCTGGGTCACCTGCAAAGGGAGACAAGAGACCTTACCAGCTAAATCTGCACCACAGAGACATCACCGACGATCCTGAAAGGGAAGACATTATTTTTAAAAGCATTTCGTTACGATCGCTGCAGCGCTGCATTTCACTCACCTTTCCTGGGTTCCTCCATCTTCAGCAGCGATCATCCGGATACACAGCCACTTCCCAGAGCCTAGAGAAAAAGACAAGAATAAGAGGTGAGAGAAGGAAGGGAATAAGACTTACCTCATTTCATTTCGGGTCTTGCCGCTTCCAGGCATTTTCCGGACCCCGGCCCCTATGGGGAAAAAAGACAAAGACATTGAATGAGCGTATGCAAAGTCAGTTCCCGAGCGCTCATCCAGAACTAACCTGCCATTTACTGGAACTGCACGTTTCACTTCGGGTCGGTGCCATATCTCCGGCATTCCGAACCCCGGCCCCTAAGGGGAAAAAAGACAAACATTAGCGCTTGCTCCAAAAAGACAAGGAACAAGTTACTTACCTGTAACTGTTGTTCTCCAGCATGGGTCTGGCATGGATTCACATGCTCATGAATATTCCCTGTCGTCAGGCTGGGAATCCTCGGTAAAGAAAAAACCAGTATCAGTTTCGTTTCTGATCTGTCTTTCGTAGTAATAACCAATCACTGGTCTCTGCGTCATACTGACCACAGCCAATGACTGCCCTCTACCTAAGCACCGCCTCTGGCAGCCATCTTCAGATTTGGAAGCACGTGAAGTGGCAGTATGACCAAGTGAAGAGCCGCAGAGGGGTAGGCGGGAGGGTTCGCATGTGAATCCATGCCAGACCCATGCTGGAGAACAACAGTTACAGGTAAGTAACTTGTTCCTTCTCCAGCATGGGGTCTGGCATGGATTCACATGCTCATGAATAAAGAATACATAGCAGTACACACATGCACAACCACGGGAGGTGGCAAAGGCTCAACATTAAGCATCACATCAACTCAACATTAAGCATCTTACCTCCTCACCAGGCTCACCTCAGGCGAACAGGTTGCGCAGCACTGCTTGGCCGACCCTGGACTCCTCCCTGGAATCCCGGTCGACGCAGTAGAATTTCGTGAAGGTGTGCGTCGACCTCCACGTAGCAGCCCTGCATATGTCCAGCAGGGGCACACCAGATAGGAACGCCGTGGTAGCTGCGATCGCTCTGGTGGAATGGGCTCTCGGACGGCCAGGCAGCGGTCGGTTTGCCAACCGGTGACAGTACATGATACAGCCGGAGAGCCATCTGGAGATGGAAGCCTTCGAGAGAGCCTTCCCCTGATTGACAGGTCCAAAGTTCACAAAGAGTTGTGACGTCTTCCGAAAACCTTTCGTGCGGTCCACGTAGAACTTCAGCGCTCTAGCTACATCCAGCGAGTGCAAAGACCTCTCAGCCGGCGACGAAGGCGACGGGAAGAACACAGGTAACACCAAGGGTTCGTTGAGATGAAAGTCCGACGGTACCTTGGGCATGAAGGAGGGGTGCGTCCTGAGCACTACCCTCGTGTCGTGGAAAGTCAAGTACGGGGCCTTGCAGGAAAGGGCCTGGATCTCTCCCACTCGTCGTGCGGAGGTGATGGCCACGAGAAAAGCTGTTTTCCACGATAGAAACTTCAACGGGGCCGAGTGCAGAGGCTCGAACGGAGGTCCCATGAGTTTGGTCAGTACCACGTTGAGCTCCCACGCCGGGGCCGGAGCCTTCACCGGCGGGAACGATCTGAACAGTCCCTTCATGAACTCTTTCACCAGACGATGAGACCACAAGGACGTCCGGCCCGTGGTTCTGGTGTATCGGGAGATCGCAGCAAGATGAATCTTGATGGACGCATGTGCCAGACCAGCTTTGGCCAGCGTCAGCAGGTACGGCAGCACTTGGGGAGCCGTAATCCGTAGAGGGTTAATCTTCTGTGCGTGGCACCAGACAGAGAACCTCTTCCATTTGTGTCCGTAGCATTTAAGAGTCGAGGACGCCCTGGCCTTTGCAAGAACCTCTCTGCAATCGGCCGGTATGTCGTATCCTCCAAACTCTAGCGCTGCAGGAGCCAGGCCTGCAAGTTCAGCGACTTCGGGTCGTGGTGGAGGATGGCGCCTCCTTCCCTGGAGAGTAGATCCGCGTCCGCCGGCAGCTTGATTGGCGGGGACGCCGACAAGTCCAGAAGGTCCGGGAACCATATCTGCCTCGGCCACGCAGGTGCGACGAGGATCATCCTGCACCGTGACCTCTTGAGCTGGTTGACGAGCCGGATTAGCAGAGGCAAGGGAGGGAACGCGTAGAGGAACAGGCCCTCCCAGGGGAACGAGAAAGCATCGCCCATGCTCCTCGTCTGGGGAAACCTGCTGGCGAACCTCCGGCACTTGGTGTTCGTCGCCGTCGCGAACAGGTCGATCTGGGGTGTGCCCCACCGTCGGAAGAGGCGATCCACCAGATCCTGCCGTAGTTCCCACTCGTGGCACGAGCGCAGCTCCCTGCTGAGTGAGTCGGCGATGGTGTTTTTTATCCCTGCCAGATGAAACGGCACCAGAAGAATCCCTTGGGCGACGGCCCAATGCCACAGGTCCTGCGCCTCCTTGGACAGCGCTGGGGACCTGGTTCCGCCCTGTTTCCTGATGTAAAACATGGTGGTGGTGTTGTCGGTGAAGATCCTCACCACCTTGCCCTTGAGGGACGGAAGGAAGGACCTGAGGGCCCAAAACACTGCACGGAGCTCCAGGACGTTGATATGCAGGGACTTCTCCGTCGGGAGCCAGAGTCCCCTTGCGTGCAGATTTTCTGTGTGCGCTTCCCACCCTTCTAGGGAGGCATCCGTGGTCACAGTCACCTGGTGGGCTGGGGTCTGGAAGTCCATGCCCGCCGTCAGATGCGCGCGGGTGCCCCACCACCGTATCGCTCGTCGGAAACTCTCGTCGAGCTTGATCCTTTCCTCGAAGCTGCCCGTCGTCTGGATCCAGCGCGCATCCAGGAACTCTTGCAACGGGCGCATCCGGAGCCTGCACATGGGAATGAGGTAGATGCAGGAAGACATCATCCCGAGGAGGGACTTGATGGACCTCACCTTGGCCGCGTCGGCCACCAACATCCGTTGCACCTTGCCCAAGATGGTCCTGGTCCTCTCCTCCGACGGGGAGGCCAGAAGGGACACTGTGTCGAGCCTCGCTCCCAGAAACAGTGCGACTTGCGCGGGCACCAGGTGGGATTTGGCGTAGTTCACGGAGAATCCCAGGTCCGTGAGGAGTTGGACGGTCCTTGCCGTGTGGACCACGGCGAGCTCCCTCGTCTTGGCGCGGATGAGCCAGTCGTCCAGGTAGGGGTAGACGTGAATCCCCTCGCGGCGCAGCTGCGCCGCCACCGGTGCGAGGCACTTGGTGAAAACCCTGGGTGCCGACCGCAGTCCGAAGGGAAGGGCTTTGAACTGGTAATGACGCCCTTGGACCACGAATCTGAGGAATTTTCGGTGCCCCTTTAGGATGGGAATGTGGAAGTAGGCATCCTCCAAATCCAACGACGATAGGAAGTCTCCTTCCTCCAGCTGACCCAGGACGTGCTGGAGGGTGACCATCCGGAACTTCTGCGCCTTGATGAACTTGTTCAGGCGTCGCAGGTCCAGGATGGGGCGCCATCCTCCCGTCTTCTTCTTCACGAGGAAGTAACGCGAGTAGACTCCGGAGCCCCGAAGCCTCTTTGGGACGAGTTCGATGGCGCCCTTTCTGAGCATCGCCTTTACCTCCAGGAGAAGTTGAGGGACGTGAAGTTCTTTCCTGGCCACGGGGGGGACGCGCGGGCACCTTCTTTGAAACTCGAGCGCGTGGCCCCGGGCCAGGGCGTCCAGCACCCAACGGTCGGTGGAGATGGACTCCCACACGCTGACGAAGCCCGCCAGCCGGCCTCCCACCGGGGTGCTTCGGTGGGGGCCCGACCCCACGGCCGGTTCAATCCTGCTTGGACGCGGCCTTGCCGCCTTGGCCTCCTTGGCGACGACGGCGGGGGCCGCCAGACTTGCCTCGTCCTCTGTAGGCCTCTTGCGACGACGAGCGGGCCGCTTGACGGTAGGAAGCGAAACCGCCGCCGGAACCTTTGGAGGCGCCCTTGCCTCCGCCGCTCCGAAAGGGCGTCCGCCGTTGCTGCAGTACTCCAAGGGCCCGGGCCGTCTCAGTATCCGCCTTGATGGCCTGAAGGGAATCGTCCACTGTCTTCCCAAACAGGTTGTTCCCGTCGAAGGGCATGTCCAGGACCCTGGTCTGGACGTCCTGCCGAAAGTCCGTAGCCTTGAGCCATCCGCGACGTCGAAGGCAAACGCCGTTGCCCATCTGGCGGAACCCAGTGTCGGCGATGTCCGTCGCCACGGTGATGGCGTGGTCCGAGGCCACCTCACCTTCCTGCAGGATCTCAAGGGCCTCCGCCCTCTTGTCGTCCGGCAGAAAATCCAGCAGGGGAGCTATCTTGTACCAGAGTTCCCTGTCGTAGCGGGCCACGATAGCCAAGGCGTTGGCCGCTTTAATCGTCGTCGCCGCCGACGAGATGACTCTGCGTCCCATGGCATCCAATTTCTTTCCCTCGCCGTCCGGCGGGGAAGTCGACGTGGAGGCCGCACCCCCCCCCGCTTTCTTCCTGGCTGCCGCGGAGACGACGGAGTCCGGGGTAGGCTGCGCCCGGAGGCATAGGGGGGCCGAGTCCGGGACCCGGTACTTTTTCTCGTACCGGTCTCTTTTCGCTGGCGTCGTGGAAGGGTTCTTGAGGAGGGAAAGGCCCTCATCCCAAATGTCGTCCAACAGAGGCACTGCGAGGACCGTCTTCCTCTTGGTCTCGCGCCGTTGGTAAAGGAAGCCTTCCTTTTTCTTCTCCTCAGGGCAGAGTTGGAAAAGCTCGGATGCCCTGGCGATCATTGAGTGGAACGATCCAATCTCGTCGGGCGGAGAAGCCCTGGTGGGAGGCGACGACGGAAAATCCTCGTCGTATGCCTCGTCGTCCGTACCCGTCGCTGCCGTGTCAGTCCCCGTATCATCCCCTCGGGTGGACGGGGAGGAGGGCTGGACGGGGCGCGACGGTTGAAAAGGAGGCGGTGGATGGATCCTTCTTTTCTTGGTAGGGGGAACACCAGAAGGTCCCGGTTCTGGATCCCCCGACGGGAGAGGTTCCTCCGTCGGTAACGGTAGTCTCGTCCTTATCTCGGAGCATAAGGACTGTATAGCCAACAAAATGGCCGCTGAGTTGTCTTGCGGCGCTGGCAGAGGGGAATCCGACGGGCGAGCAGGGGCCCCGTCGGTATCCTCGACGATGTCGTCACCTGCGTCGGGGCCCATTCCGACGGGCTGGTCTTGTTCCACGCCTAGGCCGTGGCTTAAGACCTCGATCAGTTCCTCTTCTGAGGTTGAGGCCGAATCTACGACGACGCCCTGCCCCCCCTTCTTCCCCACGGAGGGTTTCACGGGGGTCCTATCGATGGGCACGAAAGAAGACTCCCTCCGAGGAGGCAGGGAGATTCTGGGCCCCGAGGCCGCCACCACTGGTGCAGCCTCCACAGGCTGGGCCAGGGCCGCCGCGACCGTTTCGATAGAGGGCTTGGTCGAATGGATCAAGGCCTTCACCACCTTAGGTGCGCTCACCGCCTTATCCTTGAGGGAGGGGGCACTGCCACGCTCCTCCTCTGCCTTAGAGCTCGACCGGGGTCTCTCCAGGAGCTTCGCCGGGTGCTCGGCCTTCCTCTTACCCGACCCAGAGCGTTGGCTCGTGGTTGATGGTGCCGGGGAGGGTGCGCCCTGCCTGGCGCCCGTAGAGCCCGACCGTTCGGCGCTCCCGGTGCCAGCGGACTCGCGGTGCTTGGCCTTATGTTGGGCCCCCGTCGCCGGGGCGCCCTCAAAGGTCTTAGAAGACCGCTCAGATTTCTTCTTCTTCTCGCCAGACGGGCTCTTACCCTCCAGCCAGCTGGCGAGACGTTGATGGCGGTCCTTCATGGTCCGTTCCGACATGTTGCCGCAAAACGCACAGTCCTTCTCCACGTGCGTCTTGTCCCCATGAAGGCAGTAAAGGCAGAAAGAGTGTTCGTCCTCCTTGAAGACGTTCTGCAGCTGGCATCCAGGGTAGGCCCTGAACAGCTTTCCGGGCGTCGAGCTTCCCTTCTCCTGGGCCATCTCCGAGACCGGGCCTGAGAAGCTTCTGGAGTCCTCCGAAGTGTAGCTCGACGAAATGTTCACCCTTGAGGGGCACAGATGAATCCGACACGGGTCCCCGTTGATCGGATGTAGGATCGGTGGAGCTTGAGGCTCTTTTGACCGAAAGAATCGAAGTTTTTGTGAAAAAGCGCGAAAAAATAGCACTAACGCTCGAGAGCAATAGCACGAGGATCCCAACACATGAACGTGCGGTAAAAATCTGAAGATGGCTGCCAGAGGCGGTGCTTAGGTAGAGGGCAGTCATTGGCTGTGGTCAGTATGACGCAGAGACCAGTGATTGGTTATTACTACGAAAGACAGATCAGAAACGAAACTGATACTGGTTTTTTCTTTACCGAGGATTCCCAGCCTGACGACGGGGAATATTCATGAGCATGTGAATCCATGCCAGACCCCATGCTGGAGAATGAACATTATTATTAAGCTTGGACTTTTGAACTTGCAACAGAACTTTTACAGAGCCTTACCTGAATAGTCAAGCTTACCTGAACTCCCATCAATCCACAATCCAGTGAAGTAACTGGGTTCAACGCGCCCCTGCATCAGAAGCAGGATGGAGAGCTCATCCTTCCTGACCCTAAGGTGAGACTTCACGGGGAATCGTGGAAGGGTATCGTGGAGGGTTGGAAGAGAGTGGGAGGCTTGATCATAACTCAGTCAGTAGTAATACTCCCTTTTTACACGCACACGGGAATATTCCTGCGAGCCGGAGAAGCCAGAGTAGAGGGCCCTTCCTGTCCATCTTCAGAGTCCTGCGCTTCACCATTGAAGAAGCATCAGCACTCGAAGCCAGACCTGCGCCTCCGTGGGAATCAGGTGAGCGTTACAGAAGTCAATTGATGTGCTGCTCGACAATCCAATTAGTTCAAGACCAAAGTTGTTGTCATTGAGGTAATCTTTGAAGGATCCCAACTGTTCTGCTGAACCAGACCAGATCATCAGGATGTCGTCTATGTAACGAAACCATTTGTAGATAGATTTGTTGAAATCTGCATTGGCAAAGGCATGCACCTGCTCATAATGGTGCATGAACAGATTGGCCATGGAAGGGGCATATGTGGCCCCCATTGCTATTCCTTTGGTTTGTTTGTAGTACTGCTGATTGAATAGGAAGATGGTGTTGGTCAGAGAGAATTCAAGAAATTCTTTTGTGAGTTCCAGGTGGGAACAGAAAGATGCAGAGGCTTTGGAAAAGGCTAAATCAATTGCCTTTAGAGCCAACCTGTGGTCGATTGCCGTGTATAATGCTTTGACATCCAAAGTCACCAGGATACATTTGTTGTCCCACATGACGTCCTGTAGCACTAGTAGCGCAGGCATTGTATCTCGTAGGAACGTCGGTATTTTCGGTACCTCTGGTGCCAGGACGTTGTTGATGTATTGGTTCAGTGTTTCTGTTATCCAACTAATCCCACTAAGGATGGGACGTCCCTCTGGTATCAAGTTGAACTTTTTGTGGACCTTGGGGAGAAAATAGATGGTGGGCATCCTTGGATGTTTAGGTTGTAAGTATTTGAGTTTGTCGTCCGTCAGGAGACCCCGACTATGCCATTTGGTCAGCAGGTTGTTGGCTGCTAGTGTTCGCTCCTTTCTTGAAACCTACACTTCAGGGACAGGACCCCCGCAGCAACAGTGCCAACATGGCCTAATACTTGGAGTCAAGGAAAACCAACACCAAGAACTTATTTTCAGCAAAGGGATCAACTGTTCATGCCTTCCTCCCCACACCAAGTGTGCCCGACAATCTGGGGCAACAATTTATCAAACTAGAACGACTATGTACCAAGGAAATAAATACATTCTGTGAGAGATTAACTCTCCAGACTTACATGGAACAAGATAAAATACCAAGGGAACTCAGAATCATCATATTTCCAGATTTCACAAACCCAGAAGACGCTGATTTGGCGGCAAAATAGGAAGAGAACCTGATCATGGGCTCAAAAATCATGATGGAATTACTAATTGAACTTTCTGACAGGGCACATAGAAGACTTGTCATATAAATCGACCAACTCAAAACAGAGAATGAATCAAGTAACTCACCAACAGCAACTAAGGGGAAAAACTACAAGATCATGCATGAGATCATCAAAATTCACCAGGATGAGGTGAAAATCATGAAATGCAGAAAATTCCCAAGAGATGAAAGAGATTACCAGGACAATCGGTATTCAGCTTCTAAGCAAAATTCGACAAGATTCAAGGCACGAGCTCCAAGGACAACACCCCCAACAGCTCACCTGCCACATCAGATGCGGAGAGCAAACCGGAACCAGAGCCAGATGCTGACAAGGAACTAGACCAAGAACTGCAAGAAACCAACAACAGCACTGAAGAACCACCACCAAGGCTGTCAAGATTCCACAAATCAAGCAGAAGCATTGGATACAATTTTCTGGATGAAAAACAACGCTACAAGAAAGGAACACATGCACCAACTAACAAGTGAGTTCATTTTTTAGAGCCCCCCCAGGGGAAACATACCCCCCAGATTAGGTCCAAGAGAGGCCACCATGCGGGGACCAAGAAACATACAGGAAGAACAAGAAAGCGCCATCAGGCTGACAAGATCCAAAACTCAGCAACAACAGCGAATACCGAGACCAAGCACCTAGTAACCAACCTCTCCAGTCACACCCTCACTACCAGTGACATAAATATATTGAACAAAGGCCTTTCGTTTTCTCCCACCAATCACACCAACTACGTGGACGCACAGATTGACTTGTTCAAATATATCAGGAAGCTTAAACTCAAGAAACTTTTTGCCAAACAAATAAATTGGAAACCACCTAAGACAACATACGTGCCTCCAAATGAAATCAATATGGAACACCTAGAGAAGAACAAGTTACTTTCTTACCTGGTAACGTTCTTTCGATGGGATGTTTCGACGACGTATTCCACATCTATGACAGGTAATCACACAGCTATGCTGCTTTGGAAAATTTTCGGCGTCTGTGTCCTGCATCGATGACGTTGATACGCTGTCCTCGAGGGCCTCCGACGAGCGGAAGTCACCGGATCTTATAAGTAGGACGCACGACGCCTGTAGCCTCAGTTGTAGTTTTTTCCCCAGAACGTGTGGCACCAATCTTCTGCCAGTATGACTACAGAAAGCCTTGCGGAAATGTAAGCTGCAATCGCATAAGAAATTCTGTAGAGGGGCTGGCTGGGAGGGTTCGATATGGAATACGTAGTCGGAACATCCCATCGAAAGCACGTTACCAGGTAAGAAAGTAACTTGTTCTTCGAGGGGATTGGTTCCTCTGACGTATTCCACATCTATGACAGACTCCCAAAGCAGTACCAACGTATGGAGGTGGGAAAAGAATTTAGAATTTTAGAAAGGCCAATTAAATTGCAGAATAGAGGACCGCCTTGCCAAAGGCCAAATCTTGCCCATGGATGGAATCCAGGGAGTAGTGTTTTACAAAAGGATGAACAGAAGCCCATGTGGCTGCTTCACAAATGTTACGAATGGGAACACCCTTCTGCAGAGCAGTAGAGGTAGCCACACCCCTAGTACAATGGGCCCGTAAGCCTACCGGAGGGCCTTAACCGCCAAGCGGTGACATTCAGAAATTGTCAAGATAATCCATCTAGACAAAGTCTGCTTAGTAACAGCTTGTCCCAAACGCCTTCCAGCGTATCCTACAAAGAGCTGATCGTCCACTCTGACCAGGGACATGCGTGAGATGTAGAAACTTAAAGCTCTCCTAGGATCCAACCTATGGAGACTCTCCTCTTCTTTACCAGAATGCGGAGGAAGGTAGAAAGCCAGAAGAATGACATTCTGGCTTAAATGAAATACCGACACAACTTTCGGAAGAAAAGAAGGACGAACCCTAAGGACAACCCTGTCCTTATGAAACACCGTGAAAGGTGGCTTAGCGGATAGTGCCTGCAACTCACTCACTCTGCGAGCGGAAGAAACCACAACTAAATACAGTTTTAAAGTTCAACAGTCTCAAAGGACAAGAATGTAAAGGCTCAAACGGAGCTCCCATTAGAAATTTTAGAACCAGGTTCAAATCCCAACCGGGCACCTGGAAAGGTGACGGTGGGAACACATTAGTGAGCCCTTTCAGAAACTGAGAAATCAAAGGAATCTTGAAATAAGAACACTCCTCAGACGAGCGCTTAAATATGGACAGCGCCGCCAGGTAACCTTTAATGGTAACCACTTGCAGGCACTTGTGGGCTAACGAAAGCAAAAAAGACAGAACCACAGGAATGGCACATGAAAAAGGATCCACAGTCTTAACCCTGCACCAGTCACAGAACTTTCTCCAACGGCAACGGTACAGGGACTTTGTTGCAGGGCCTTCTGGCCGAAAGCAACACCTCCATCACGTCTTCAGGGAGGTCCCAATCCTTATACCTCAACCTTTCAGAAGCCAAGCATGAAGGTTGAGAGATTTGACCTCTGGATGGAGAACCTGACCCCCCTGCCGTGAGAGTAGATCGTCTCGGTAGGGAAGACGGCGTGGAGAACAATTGGACATGTCCAGAAGATGCGGGTACCACGTTCTCCTGGCCCATGCCGGTGCAATGAGGATCATTCGTGAACCGAACCTCCGTAACCTCTGCAGCACTTGCGGAATGACGGGGACTGGAGGAAACGCGTACAGCAGTGGGAAGGATCACTCCACTACGAACGCGTCCCCTAAGGCTCCTCTTGGAGGAAATTCCCGCGATCAGAATCTTTCGCATTTTGAGTTGACACTGGTGGCAAAGAGATCCACTTGTGGGGTACTCCAAAGGGCGAAGATCTCCAGGAGAATCTCCTGAGCCAGCTCCCACTCGTGAGAGACCGTGCTCTGCCTGCTCGGAGCGTCCACCGCCTCGTTTTCGCCTCCGGCCAGATGAACTGCCGAGATCGAAATGTCCTGTTGAATAGACCAGAACCAGAGCTGCATCGCCTCTCTGCACAGAGGGAGAGACCCTGCCCCCGCCCCCTTTTTTTTTTTTTAGCTAGTGCATGGCCACTGTATTGTCCGGCAGAATCAGGACATTCCTCCCCCGCACAGACAGCAGAAAAGCCTTCAGGGCTAACCTGACGGCTCTCAGCTCCAACAGATTGATATGGAGACTGGACTCCGACGGAGACCAACGACTGTTGACTAGCAACTTGTTGGCATGAGCCCCCCATCCCGTGAGGGATGCGTCCATCACGATCGTCACCTCCGGCCAGGGTAGCCAAAATGGAGCCCTCTTCATCAGATTGCCTTCGACGGCCCACCACAGAAGATCCTGGGCGACCGAGAGCGGCACCTGAACGGGAGCCGACATCCTGCCGGAGGACTGTGACCACTGCATATTGAGAGCCCACTGCAGAGATCTCATCCGCTGCCTGGTCTCTGGCACCAGGAGAATGCAGGATGCCATGAGGCCGAGCAACCTCAAGAACTCGAACACCAAAAGACTCTGGCCATGTTGAAACTTGTTCACCATCTGTAGAATGAGAAAAGCCCTCACTGGGGATGCAAACACAGCGCCAAGGATGTGTCGAGCACTGCTCCGATGTACTGGAGCCGCTGGGTAGGCGTCAAGTGGGACTTCCTTAAGTTGAGGGAGAAGCCCAGCCTGTGAAGGGAGTGGCAGGGGACTGACAGATGATCCAGGATTTGCTCGGGAGAACGCACCCTGATCAACCAATCGTCCAGGTAGGGGTGGACGTGAATCCCCCTTTCCTGAGATACGCTACCACCATGAGCTTGGTGAAGACCCTTGGGCCTGAGGTCAATCCAAACGGCAGGACCCGAAACTGAAAGTGCGAGTTGCCAACCGCGAACCTCGGGTACTTCTTGTGCTTGGGATGAATCGGCACATGAAAGTAAGCGTCCTCGAGGCCTGGAGGACTTGAGAGTAACCATCTTAAACTTGTCCTTCCTGAGGAGCTTGTTCAAACCACGCAAGTCCATGATGGGTCTCAATCCCCCGTCTTTTTTTGGGATCAAAGAATAAAGGGAATACCATCCCTTGTTCCTCTCCGCTACAGGCACCAGTTCTATGGCGCCTTTCTCCAGCAGGGATTTGATTTCCTTGCCAAGGAGCGGATCCGGACTCTTCAAAGAGAGATTCCCTGGTGGACTGTCGTGAGGCCTCTGCCGGAAAGGAAGACAGTAGCCGTGGGCTATGATCTCCAGAACCCACACATCTGAAGTAATGGTATGCCATTCTACAAGATGCTGCGCCCGCCTTCCCCCAACCGGCGAACCATGGGACACGGCCTCATGACCGAGCTGAAGCGGCTACAGCAGTACCTGAGTGCAAAGAGCTGCCCGATCGACCTTGGCACCTCAAGTACCCTGTTTTCCACCTCTGGTACTCCTACGTTGGCCCTGTTGACTTGCAGCTCCCCTCGATCTACCAAAGGTAGAGGAGTATCGAAAGGAACCTCCCCTCCATTGCTGTCCCCTAGGATGAAAAGGCGGATGTTGGCGAACTGCAGCGCTCAATGACTTCGCTGCAGCTTTGGAAGTCTGAAACCTCTCAAGGCTCTCATCAGCCTTGCTGCCAAAAAGCTGTTCACCATCAAAGGGCATGTTGAGAAGCCGGGCTTGTACATCAGGTGCAAACCCTGACTTCCACAACCACGCAAATCTGCGCATCACTGTGCTCGCCGCCATGGACCGGCTGACACAGTCTGCCACGTCCAGACCCGATTGAACGGATTCACACATGGCATCCTTGCCATCCTGTACAAGGGCAAGAAAGCCATCCCGTTCCTCCCCTTCGGGAATATGTTCAGCCGCCAAAGAAACACAATTCCAAAGAGTGTGAGTGAAACGGGCTAAGGCACACAGAGTTGGCTACTTTCAAAGCCATACCCCCTGAAGAAAACACTTTATTTGCCCAACCGTCAAAACGTTTGTCATCCCTATCAGGAGGGATGGTAGGGTACAACGCCTGCTTTGCTGGGGCCGTAGCCGCCTGCACCACCAAACTTTCCGGAGTAGGGTGCATGGACAAGTAGCCGGGGTCGCCACTGGCTGGACGGTATTTTTTCAGAAACTACTTACCCACTGCCGGGAGACTCTCCGGAGCAGTCCAAGCCACCGCCACCCTTCGTTGCAAGGCCATATGAAATGGCAGTACCGGGTCAGTTGGTGGACCTTGGTCCAAGATAACTGTCAGGTCATCCTGCAGAAAATCCACTGGTGGCGCAGACCACCCCAAGTACTCCGTCACCCTCGACATGAGAAGCCGGTATGAAGACTCTGCGTGCGTGTCAGGCTCAGGCCTACCGAACTCAACCTCCGGAGAGGTGTCCAGACCACTGGCGTCGTGCAAAGACTGACGCAGGTCTTCCATCTGGCTATGACCACACAATAGTTCGTCAGGAACCTCATCAGGAACCAAACCTTCATCAGACCCTTCATCCACCTCAGAGATGTAATCCACAGGCTGGAATAAATCCCTGGATGAGGGCACAGAAAAAGGCTCAAATACAGGCCTTACTGACTTCTTCAGGGCTTTCCTCTGCGTTTCCACCGAAGCACGGGGTACCTCCGGTAAAGCCTCCACAAAAGGGCATCAACGGAATCGGTGTCGACATCAAGCGTGGCACCGATGGCTTCGACACAGGCCTCGAGGGTGGTGCCCTGAGCGTGTCCTTCGACGGCCTTGTCGCCGATGGTGTTGATGACTTCCTCGGAGGCGGAGCCTCGAGAGAGTCCCTCGACGGACTTGGCACCAATGGCGTCGACATCTTCTTAGAAGACCTCACAGGCTCAAGGGTGTCGAGGACCGGGACCTGGAGCGGGCATGGCTAGAGCGATCCACCTTGTCCGATAGGGACCTCAAAGGCTCCTGATGATCGCGCCGATCGCCCGAGCCCAAAGGCATGCAAGCGGTGGCCCAAGCGCGTTCCCTGCCGGCTTCTCTCGAACGTAACGGAGCCATGCGATTAAAAAAGCGCCCATCATTTCCTTACAAAATGCATCCCATTCCGCAGGTGAGGAATGCTTGTTGGGACAAGCAACCCGCCGTCTGGCGGAGTCCTCGGACAAGGACGGGGAAGGGGAAGGCGACGAGTGACGGTGCTTCCGCGAGTGCCTCAAAGAGGCAGAGGAATGGCGCGCACAACTCCGGGACCGAGACCCCCTGGATTTACGCCACCGTCTCAGAGAGTCGCCCCTCGAATCGTCGGTCGAAAGCCCAGCGGATTTTCACTTTCAGGGTTTGGAAACCCTACCTACAGAAAGCTGCTTCTTCTGCTCCCGCAAGGCCTTCGACGTTAATGACTGGCAATCGTCACAGTCATCGGTGGCGTGGTCCTCGCCGAGGCACCAGAGGCAGACGTCGTGCAGGTCCGTAAGTGACATCTTGGAACCGCAGTCCCGACACTTCTTAAATCCCGACTGCGGGGTAGAAGACGAAGACATGATATCTTCACAAAACACCAAGTTCAAAGAACCGATAGAAGTAACAGAAGAACCGAGGCGCGCCGAGATCTCCGAAGCAAACACGTTTGCAGAATAAATGGAACTGAGGCTACGGGAGTCGTGCGTCCTACATAACATCCGGTGACGTCGGCTCGATGGAGGTCCCCGAAGACAGCGTATCGACGCAGGACATTTTCGGAACCAGCTCAGCTGTGGTGATTACCTGTCATAGATGTGGAATAAGTCGGAGGAATCAATCCCTTCAAACTCTGCTTCCCGGCTTCCTACTAAAGTCGCTTTCCCTCTCCTTTTTGCTCCTTCCAGCATTCTTCTTTTCTCTCTGTATTCCCCTCATGTCTAGTCTCCGGTTTCCGCGCCCCCGGCGATTCCTTTCTTACCTTATCCTTTGCTCGTCCGGCAGCGAGGGCTCTCCCTCTGTCTTTTCTGTTGCTCCCCCTTTCTCCACTTATCTGTGACCGCTCTCGTTTACCTCCGCTGAGCTCTGCCTCTCTTCTCTGGAGTTCTGTGTTACTCTGGGTCCCTCTGGGCGGGGGTTGGTGTACCTCTCTTTCCCACCTTACACCCTCCCCTTCTGGACACCAAGGAACTCCTCCTGGCCGACTCCATCTGCTGCTATTGATACTTGGATTTCTGGAACTTGATTCTTTTTCACGGCATAAGGGTTTTTTTATGCCTTCTGTTATAACGCCCTACCACAGGAACGGAGCCTCAGGACTGATGTTTTCTAAGCATTCACTGTGGCTTCCTCTCATGGCAGGCACACTCCATCAAGAAGGGGGAAGGATTACCTGACCCGACGCAACCTACAATCTGAAGATTTGGAACCCTTCGATTCAGCTGAGGAGAGTGGGGAGGAGAGAGGGTCAGAGAAGACCAGATCACCTAATTTCTTGAAAACTGCTCCAGGAAGATCCTCTGGACTCCCACGAAGCAGGACTAACTGAGCCTGAGCCCCCTCAACAGAGTGCGGGACGCCAGACGCAAGGGAAGCCCATTTCGACAGCCAGGAAAAGCGGTGTTGCTATTTGCGGTAGACGCAGGGAGCTGAAACACCGAACACCCACTTGTTTGAAGTTTGCCGGTTGCGAGCGGTAACCGTCCCATTGCAGTGCAGGAGTCCCGAGAATTCCTCCCTCTTGTCCCCACGTCCGAGGCCCAGGAACAGCGAGATCTGCAGAGCTGCTCAGAACAGAAGTCATCTGCTGCACTTTTTCTTCCACCTAAATGTACTGTACAGTGTAAGAGAACTTACCTCTTGTTGTGTAGCCACTTGTCCTCATTGGAGACTTGCTTGGTTGCATGTGTAGAGTTGCTGTCAGCTTCTTTACCTCAAAAGCCTAATCAGCTTGTCATCCTACTTTGATTGCTTCTATTCTACAAAAGACTTTTTAAACATTGGAAAGGACTTTCACTCTCATCTTGGCTGGCTTCCCTTCCACCCTCTGTTAGGGAGAATTCTCTGTTAAGGCTAATTTCCCAAACCTAGTGAGTCCCCCAGCAGCTTTGCTGGATTTTTGGGGTTTATTTTTTTCTCCTGCTAAGAGCGAGACTCTTTTTCTCCCGCTCTTAGACATGATTTGAGATATCCTTTGACTTTGTAATGTGTTTAATGGGCTATGGGGTCTTTTACTCCATAGGGTTTCATGTATTTTTGGTAAGTGTGTTACACAGCACCCTCAGTGCAGTAACACAGGGGTGTCATAGTGACCCCCAAACGTAGACTCCATACCCTGGCACTGACTACTGTCTCCCAGGGAATGTAAAGTCACCATTGACTTTACTAGACTTAAATTGGTAACAGAACCAGTACAAACCATCATATTGTGGAAGTACTGGTAGGGGTAATGAGATTGCCTCTGGGTCTGTTTTTCGAGGGGGCACTCTGCAGTACCCCCTCGTCGAGTTTCTGGCTGGTGGCAGTGGTTACCACGTGAAATATTGGCGGGCTTCTCCACAGAAGCCTCCAAAAGTGGTGCCACTCTGTCTGGGCCTATAGGATGTGTGGGAGGGGGGTTTAGGCACCCTGGACTGAGTTGCCTCGGCAACTCAAGTCGCACTCTTGTGCGATTGGCCCAGTGGTGAACCGCCCGGCTCACCCCTTAGCATGTTTGAGTGACAGCTAGGACTGATGAATAGGGGTTTTCTGCATAAAAGCAGGGCTTTGGGGACTGGAACTTGAGAAGTCGCTACAGGACCAAAGAATCCGAAGAGGGAGAAGCTGAGCCGACCTGCAACAACGACACAACCGGTGGCGCCCTGCTGAACCGGCTCGCCACTTCCCAACGACAGAGAAGATCTTCATCCTGGAGAGTCTTCTTCCTCTGAGCTGGTGGGGATAAGCAGTTCGCCCTCTTTTTTGCCTTCCTGGATCGTCCCGTGGTCGAATCACCCGTGCCAAGCACCCCGGCGGCCGGATAGCCACGCTTCACCACTACCGCAAATAAAAAAAGTTAGTACCCTTTAACCGGGAAACTCTGCGGCTGGTTTCTTCCCTGGCAGTGCAACGACCTCCAGCTTTCCTCCACGTCGAGATCTCCACTTCCCCTGGACGAAACACCGACTTGCACCCGCTGCCAGGAACAACTGCCCCCGCTGGAGCTTTCTCACCATTTCAGGTACTGAGTCCCGCCTGGTCTCCCTTGCAACATACTGTTCAAGGTGTCCCGTAAATCCTTGACTTCCTATCCTGGGGTGACCTGGGACCTACTAACTACCTTTTCCTAACTTGAGCTAACCCTTTTTGAACTCTTTGCAACGACTCTTTAAAAGTACTATTCAACTGTGTGATCTTGGACACATTCCGCCTTGCTCTCTTCAAGAGTGGGCCTAGCCTATGACTTTCTTGCTCCTCAGTAGACTCTGCCTTTTATGACTTGCTCTGGTTCTCCTAAAGTGTTGGTTTTGTGAATGTTCCTAATTCTGCCTTTTCCCTCCCTTTTTGATTAACTTATTGGACTGCCATCTTAGGCTAAGCGCTCACCTCTGTTTGAAAATAAGTGGTGTTTTAACTAAGACTTGTTCAATAAGTGATCAGGGATGTAAATATATTAAGAGTGACTGTGTTTTGAACTTGCTTGCCATATTAGTGTTAGTGTATATTACAAAATGTGTTTTTAAATAAATAATGATATACTTTTATACCCAAGCTCTGGTCAGTGTTTGCTTGTGCTACTGTATTTTGGTACGGTACCTACCTTGTATACTCTATATACTGTGTAACTCTTCTTGAGAGAAGTCTGGCTGTTCAGCCACAGCTACCAGGTAAATCTGGGTGGTACAGACTGCTACCAATTGGGTTTACTGCCAACACCTGTAGTCTTAAGCCTTTTGCAGTGGTCCCTAAGCGAACTGCACAGGTTTCTGCCTAGCACCCTCAACTTAAATTTAACTTCCTTTGTCTCATCTTTAAATCCCTTCACAACCTTGCCCCTCCCTACCTTTCCTCTCTCCTCTCTTTCTATTCTCCCTCTCGCCCCCGATCAGCTGATTCTCCCACCTCCGTGTGCCCCTTCCCGTTTCCGATCCTTTCAGCTCCTTGCCCCCTACATTGGAACTCTCTCCCTCTCTATCCGCTCCATTTCCAGATAGCCCTCCTTCAGTTCCTTCTTGAAATCTCATCTTTCTCCTTCCACAGCCTGCTAACCTCTTCACCTCTCTCTTACTCTTCCTCTCTCCTGTTTTCCCTTTTACTGTTCTAGGTAAATTGTTTTATATATTGTTTTGATGGTTTGTTTCATGTTTTTCATTTATGCTTCCAATTATTCTATGTATCCAGTTGTTGTAATGTAAAGCGCTTTGGATTAAAGCACACTACAAATGTAATAAATATAAATACAAAATACGTTCTACTTACCTGCAAGAAGTGCTTCAGTTCACCTTCATTTTTGCTAACTTAACATTGGCTGGCCCGGCTCCCTGAAAGACTCTTCTCTCTTCTGCTTATGTATTTTGTCCTCCTTCCAGGAAAGGGTTAACTAACTTTGCATTGGGGGTTGTTTTGAAAATACTTACCTACATAAGAATAACTGTGTGAATACTTGCTTTATTCTGAACTCTCTTCTCTTTAACACTACTCCCAAGAATATTCAAAATGAAACAGTAAATATGCCAACAGCACCCTAGCTATTGAAGTCACATGAGGGTGTAGGTAGTGCCCGTCTGTCATCCCAAATGGGTAATTGCTGATTAAGATAACTAAGAGTGGGTATTTTTGGAGTGAGTTTGTGTGTTTTATATTGCTCCCTTCTGAAGAAGGATCCATATAACTCACAGGTAAATAAATTAATAATTGTTTTATCAAGAAACCTTGTGTGTAAGAGTTTATTTGAATACTTGTCACTGTGAATCTCTGTGTAACTCCCCTACAGCTCACATTGACCCCTCTTGAGAATAGCCTGGCTGCTCAACACGCTACCAACCTGTGTAGTATAAGGTTGGGTTCCTATTGCCAAGAGGTCAGGGTTGTTGTAGTACACCCAAAGGGTACTGCATACAATCTTGCTCAACAGTACCGCAGACTGAATCCTCAGCAGCAGTATAGAACCCATGGGTGGCCATTTTGTCAAAATGGCCCTGGTCGTCTTTTTTCATCATTTTCGGTTTGTGATCTCTTTCTTGGGTTTTACTCTGCGCGCCAAGCCAGGTGTGAGCCCTTTGATCGTTTTGCCAGTGTTAGGGAGAATTCTAATTTCTGTGTTAATTCCTTTCTACCTTAGAGACCCCCAGCTCTTTTGCTGGACTTCAGGACTTTTAATTTTTAATCCTGGAGTGAGTGAGACCTTTTCTCACTCTCTCGTGTATTTTTATCTAATTTGGACTTCTGACAAACTCCATAGGCATCATCTTTACATTGTGCCACACAGCATCTTCAGTGCAGTGGCACAGGTGAATCATTTCCCAAAGGTTTAAATGCCTTCTCTTGGTGAAACTACTGTTTCCAAGAGCAGTGAAGTGAAACGGATTTGCATACGTTTTTTAACTTACTAGAGCCAGCACACACCATCTTACAATAGGGTGCTGGAGGGGTTACTTAGTATCCCCTTTGTCTAGTTTCTCATGTAACATTTTTATGTTACCCTTTCTACAATTAATGGCTGGTGGCAGTGGTTTACTTTTTCCTACTATTGTGTGTTTCTACCACGGGCTGCAATTGCAGCTGCAGTAAAGCACCCATGGGTGCCCATTTTGTCAAAATGCCCAGTCTTCTTTTTTTGCCATTTCTTGTTGGAAAGGTCCTTCTTGAGATTTACTCTGCGTGCCAAACCGGGATTGGTCCCTTTGTTTATTTTCTCTTTGGCAGGATTCACCAGTGAAGCCTTTCTCTGGCTCCAGCGTGTCTGGCAGGGCAGGAAGTGAGGGAGGTATCCGAAACTCCCTGTGCTTAGTCTCCTTGGTTACAGGAATGCACTCAAAGGTGATTGGCTGGGAGGCTGTCCTTGGAGGACAGCCACCCTGCTGTGTGATTGACAGCTAGGCTGCGAATGAATGGGAGAAATCTGCATAAAAAGGCAAGGCTTTTTGCTTGGAAGGCAGAGTAGACTACTGGACGAAGGAATCCGAAGAAGAACTTGGAAGAGACGCCTGCTGCAACTCCTGGATCGCTGGTTTGCCCAGTGAAGCCCTGCTGCTGTGCTGAAGCTCCGAATTCACCTAGACTAGAAAAGCCCTGCAAAGGACGAAGTCTTCCCTTGGGTTGTTGGGACCAATCGACCCCAATCCTCTCTGAGCTGGCTGTACTTTCACTGCTGCTGCAGGAACTGATTGCCAGAGAGAGGAACACCAGAATCGAATGAGTGTCTTTAAGTAAGACCCGAGCTCCAGGAAGATCCGCCAGACTCCCAGGAAGCAGGACTGACTAGCCTGAGCCACCTCAGAGTGCTGGACCATAGATGCGAGGAAACTTCATTACGGTATCCGAGAACCGTGCTGGTGCAATTTGCGAGAGTTGCGAGAAGCTGAAACCGCAAAGTGCTGCTGATAAGAAATGTGCCCATTGCTGCCGCTAACCTTCAATTCGTAGTGCAGGAGGCCCCAGACGTCCTCCCTCTTGTCCCCACGACTGAGGCCCAGGAACAACAGGATCTGCAGACCTGCTCAGGAACACAAGCCAGCTGGAACCAATTTCTTCTAACCAAATGTACTGTAAAACTAAGGGGGACTTATCGCTTGTCCTGTAGCCTTGCTAGTTTTCAGTTGAGACTTGTCTTGGTTGCTTTTGCAGAGTTGCTTGCAGTTTTGCCCCTCACAAGCCTCCCACCTTGTGGCCCTGCAGTGATTTCATTTTTATACAAAGACTTCTAAAAACATAGTGCAAGTCTTTTTACCTACCGGTTTGAAGTGCTTCAGCTCACCTAGACTTCTGCTCAATTAACATTGGCTGTCCTGGCTCCCTGAAACACTCTTCTTACCTCCGACGTTGTGCTTTGCCTTTCCCACAGGAAAAGGTTAATTTACTTTGCATTAGAGGGTTCAAAAAGTACTTTACTTGCTTAAGAATATTTGTTAACCAGTGTTTTATAACATCATCTTCTCCTTTTGACACTAACCTCAGTATTGCTCTAAATGTAACAGTGATATATGAATGTCCACAGTGTCCTAGTTATTTAAGTCACCTCAGGGTGTAGGAAGTATCTGTGTGCCATCCCAAATGGGTATTTACTGATTCAAAGAAACTGAGTGTGTGTATTTTAAAGTATATTTGTGTGTTACACATATATTGCTCCCTTCTAAAGAAGCCTTATTCAACTGTTAAATGAATAAATAATTGTTTAATCAAGAAACCTTGAGTTCAAGAGTTTATTTGGATTCTTATCACTGTGAATCTCTGTGCAATAACCCTACAGCTCACATTGACCCTTCTTGAGATCAGCCTGGAAGCTCAGTCACTCTACCGACTTGTGTAGTACATGCTTTTACCAAAGGTCGGGTTAACTATTGCCAAGAGGTCAAAACTGGTGCAGTCTCTGACAGGGTACTGCATACAATCCTGCCTAACAACCGGAAAGGACGACTTTTCCACTTGGGTTGGTGGGACCAACTGACCCCAAGACAAACTCGACTGAACACTTCTCCCTGCTGGCTGTACTTCTTTGCTGCGGCTGGAACCGAGTGCCAGGGGACCGGAACACCAGGAACGAGTGCATCGCCTTTAAGCTGGATGTAACGCTCACCTGGTTCCCACGGGGGCGCTGGTCTAGTCTGGATTGCTGTGGCCTCTTCTAGCGTGATGCGCATTATCTGGAACACCGATTGGACAGGACCTCCAAATCGTGCTTGCCTGGCCCGTAGGAATATCCTTCTGCAGATGAGAAAGGGGATTAACAGTCTGCAGAATAGTGTGCTAGCTCCTCCCTTTCCCCCTTCCCCCTTCGTTCCTCTCTAACTTCCTCCAAACCCCGGTTTAAGCTCACCTTATGGTTTGGAAGGATGAACTCTCCATCCTGCTTCTGGTGCAGGTGTAGGGGAGGAGTGGTCCAAAAGACCCCCCCTTGCCTACATCTCCACCCCAGGTGAGGGCCATGGCTCATCGGGCGTCCCCTCCTTACCACCAGGGCCCAGGTGGTGGATGGCTCACCTGCTGAAGACATTGCCCGCACGTATTGAATTTAGCTAGGCCTCAGAAACCATTTTGTCTACTAAAGATGGTGTGAACTCAGCGTACTGTAACTCGGCCCCCACCCTCGGAAAGTTTCAGTTATCCCTGTCGCCACAGCACCCTGGCAGATCCGCTGTGAGCCCGTTCCCACGAACAAGACGGACATGAGCTAGCATAAGATACTAACATTGTAACAGTTCACCTTCCGCAGTGTATCATCGCTCCCAGCATGACCCGGCTAGCAGGCCTGGGCGATGAAAAGAACGGTAAAATGGTCATCAGAAGGCAGAAAGTCTCTACATATTAATGCCAAGACCACTTGCACAGTATGCTTTTCTCCACAAAATCTCTTATATTACAATAACCTGTAAAATGTATAAACAGAGAAAGAATGCTTCCATGATATAAGCAACGGCGAGCCCACACCACTGCAGTTGGGTACTAATAATGAAGGAGCGTTCCAGGGATCTATTTGTTACGTGTATCACTGGGAAACTTACACTCCATGGTTTTGCGCCATAACCGAACTAATGCTGCTAGAGTACACGAGAAGACAAATGTAACCATACAGAGGGCTCATGTGAAGGATGCGCGATAATGCACTTGTCATGTGTGTATGTCTAAGCCCCTCATGTGCCACCACCGTCACGTACAGTGGCGGGTTATTTTCTATGTATTCCACCAACCTCACTTACTGCAAATGTATATGCATATAACTAAATACTGTAGTTGTTAAAGCATAGTGTACGAATAAGGTGCTCAGACTGGATATAATCGAGACACATCCAGCAAAGTTGAAATGTATGTTTTAAAGTGATTCGAATAAGTATTATAGAGTGTTCAAATGTCTGTGATATTTTTACCAAAAGCCGGCAACACACGAGGAAGATACCTTTGTGAATATGTGCAAGGCCATTCCCCCTCCCACCCTGCGAAGACTGCCTAACATGAGAGCAGAGGCCCGTGCCGCGCTGCTCCACCTCCCCCAACCAGACTGGAGCCGCTTCAAAGACTTGTAGCCCCCTCTGCAGCACCCAAGGCCACGGCCCGCCACCTGCATTATTTACAGCACAGCAGTAAACCTCTGCCTGAACACACACTTCCAAAGGCGCCCCCTCGTAAACCCCACAACCCACCGGATCATCTTAGACTTATGGCCCTGTGCAATCAGGACACCCAATACTTTGACAACACACAGCGGCACATCCATAACAACTTCTAACAAGACAGAAAGACCTGTACCGCCCGTCCCATGCCCTGAAGCTTGGCCCCTCAACCTATGGCTCCGGTCAACAGGACACTGGTAACCATGCCTTGACGAATGACCATCAGACCCCTCACAAGGTGCATTCCTCCTCTGTTGCATTAACCTGTAGAATAACCTATCGGAAGATTTACTAAAGAAGATAATATTGCAATGACTGAATGACTGCGGTGTGCATGGCCTAGGGCAAATAAGTCAGGAAAAGACATTCATCTCTGACACTGGCCGCGATGGCACAACAACACCGCCCGGATGAACTCAGCCAACCTGCCAGGCCCAGCCCAACCCACGAGGCTGACCAGTGACGTTCTCCAGCCAAGGCCAACCACATCGCAGCAGCACCTATAGCTAGTCATCGCCACCCAATCCCATCGAACTTGTGCCCCCTATAGTATGTAGGTTCTTATGACGTTTTTTGTAAATATATATGCCTGTCTTTGCTATTGTCAGACAGAGCGCTCTCGGAGTTTGCAGAGTTCTTTGCATGCCCTATTCTGATTGATAAACTCCCATTTAAGCTCACCCGCACTCTGTCCTGGCTTTATTCCCGACTTGGGAGAGTCCTTCATTGTCTCTCATTGCGGGGAGGATCGTGCTGGCTGGGGACGCTTGCCTTCAGTGGTGACCCCGAAAGCGTGATTATTATTATTATTATTTTTTCCCGACCTAACATTACCGTCCCCTATTGGCACGAGAATCTCCGGTCGAAAAGGGATACGCACGGTGAGCCGGTCCAGGAGGCTGCCCGCCAACGGCGACCGGTACACTAAGAAGTGCGCACTCAATAGAGAGAGGGTACGGGATCCCGGTTGAAAAATCCCCTTTGAGTACCGCTCGCCGGAGCCGGTGCTGACTGTTGAGTGGACGGCAACACTGCCTGGACGGACCCAGTTTCGGAGACTATCGGTTCAAGACGGGCACGTGAGTATTGAGTGCGAGCGATCGTAAAGGGAGTGGAGGAAGGGATCTAGGGCAGAGAACGAGGAGGGGTAGAAAAGGGGGTACGCAGATCTACTAAGGATCATCCTAAACTTTCTTTACTTTTTCTTTGCATATGGCCATTAGGATTAAGAGGTGAATAAGAGATAAAAGTGACGGGAACCTAGCTCCGAAAGGGGGTGGAAGGCGGCGCCGCATAGTGCTATATTGACTAGTACTGGGAATATATGAAGAAGTGGATAATAAGTTAAAAGTGTCTGGCAAAGGGGGACACGGAGAATATATTAGTGACTGCTATTTCTTTTTTTTCGATTCTTTTCTTTAAGGTTGGGGGGAAAATAAAGGTGAGATCAGTACAAAATGTTAGGGAGAAAGTAAGAGACAGAGAGTCCTACTGGAAGAGGGAAGAGTAGATCAAAATATATATACATCCGCATCCATATATCTGAATAAGACTGACAGGGACAGCCGGCTAGGGAGGAAAGGGAGGGCAGATTGAATTGTGAACAGAGTGTTACAGCGAGGTGTGTGCACCTCGTATGCGTCAGAAGACAATTTGGTACTGTGAGTGCGTAAAATGGCTATAAATGTATAGTAATTGAATGGTCATGGTAAGTGTGGCCGGATAGAGCCTTTTGAAGACAAAATGACAAGGTGAAGTGAGTGTATACCTTTTTGATTTCCGGGTTAATGTTGTCGAAATCACTGATGGTTTGCTCTTGTATGTGCCCCCCAAAGAGACTAGAATAGAGACTGTGTACAGCCAGTTCTGTATTGTGCAGGCGAGGAAGAGCAGAGAGGAGCCCATTATTGAATGTGAAGTAGAAAACGAAAAATAATATTGGTAATACATCTACATTATAGTTGCGGACACACAGAGAACACACAAGTACTAGGAGGGCACAAAGATGGGGGCCGAGACACCCTTATCACACATTTGTAAGAACCTGCCGGAGCGGATTAAGAAATATCATGACCAATGGATAACCGAGCTGAAGGGAGAGGGGTTACCCCAGATATGGCCCGAGGGAGGGTCATTTGATAAAAGCATTCTGGATATGGTGGCCACATGCATTTATTTGATATACAAGGGGAAGAAGTTGCACAATAGGAGGGAAATATTGGATCTCTGGAGGTTATTTGAAGAGGTACGACCGCCTAAAGCACCAGCAATAAATCCTGACCTACCATCCACCACAGACAATCCAATGATGATACAGAAAGATGCTAAAGAACTGTCAAGTGTAGAGCCACCAATAGAGGTAATAAGCTTGTACCCGATATTAAACAAGCCTGTGCCCGCAGAGGGGTACAGTGACCCCACTTATGTGCCTCCCCCGACAACTACTACACCCCACCGACCAACGGCACCCCCGCCATATGAAAGTACAAGGGAGCGAGCCCAGGCAAGTACACAGAGGGTGGACATAGAAAAGCTAACAGATGATTTACAATCAAGGCTGTCAATAGCGAAAGATGAACTGTCAAGGATAAAAGACATATGTGAACAAACAGCACTTAATGCAGCAAGATCAGGGCGCACGTCTAGAGCGCCGAGTGAGAATAGAACACTCGAAGACGGGTGGAAAAAAGGTGAGATCCTGTTCAGAATTGGAGGAAGAACCGACACGAATAATAGAAGTAGGGACACGAGAGGGAGGTGTTGATAATGAAGAAAGACCTATAGGGGACAGAGAGGAACTATTATGTGATATAAGGGACGATCTAGAAGAAAGCGACAGGTTGAGCATGGCAATGGGAGGGGGAAGTGAAGGGGCGGATGGTACATGTTCAATGAGGACACTGGATAATGAGTGGACGGGGCGATTAAGGAACAGGGTGGGGAAAATGGCATCATTGGGAACGTCAGGAGTGAAGACTGGAACAGAGACCACGATGAAAGGAAAGTTACAGCTCCCACTGATACATAAGGGAGGAGGGAGGCCGAATTATATCCCATGGGCTCAGATGGATAAAGCCAATTTATTAAAGCTTTTGCCCTCGTTATCGGGAGGGGCAAGTAAGTGGATATACGCCTTTGAGAAACACACTGCCGGGGTACCCCTAGCAATAGGAGATGTGAAGAGTTTTCTTGTATCAGCAGTGGGGGGGATCAGGCTGAGAGAGTATGGATCAAGGCCGGTTTCCCGGGAGTAACATTAGACTGCGACCGCCATGACGGAGCCTCCTTTAACACAGTGCGTGCCAGGGTGTGGGATGCCTTGCGAGAAACGTTCCCAGATACGCCAGACTTACAGTCAGTAATGCAGTGTACAATGAATGACGGGGAGGAGGCTATGGATTACATTTTTCGGGTCCAAGAGATGTGGAGAGCAGAAACGGGCACGCCCTGGTATCAATCGACATCTTTATTTTACTTCATTATAAAAAGAGGGCTCCCAAAGGAAGTGCAAAAGGCGCTCGACAAGATAGCAGGTATTGAAGCGAAGGGATGGCCTGAGATTCAGAGCATAATAGTGCACCATTGTAAGAGAATAAAGGAAAGGGAGAAGGAGGTGGCGCAGAAGAGATTGGCAGACGAAGCGAAATTAGTGCAGACAAAGTTGGTGAAGGTCGCAGCAGCAGTAGCCGCGCTCCCACACAGCAGGGAGGGAGATGAAGAGGAGGAGGGGCTGGTAGCAATACAAGGAAGGATGGCAACTAATTGGGCTGGAGCAGGACAGCGGCAGTGGAACGAGCATGAGCAAGGCGGAGGTCCGCAGTGGCAAGAGTGGACCCCTCGAGGGGGACGAGGTGGGTATAGGGGCCGAAGAGGAGGCGGACCGGGGTACGGGGGAATGGGAGGAAATGGATGGCAGGGCCCTAGAGGTGCACAAGGGAGTTGCTGGAATTGCGGAAGATGGGGGCATTACTCTAGGGAGTGCAGGGCCAGACCCAACAACGGGTTCCAAGAGGTAGAACAGTATGGCCATCCCCACCCGGGGAGCCCATATGGTCTTCCAATGGGGCAACAACAACCGAGAAACCCAGGCCAAGGTAATAATGAACAACAACAGGGGCGCCAGTATAGAACACAGAACTACCCACAAAACAATGACAATATGCAGTACACGCCCGGCAACCCTTTTGCGACAACAGCAAACGGGGCCCCCGCACCAGCACCCTACAACGGCGTATCAGTAGTTTCAGGAAGTGTCTTTAATCAAGGGGGGGCGATGAGACACCCCGCATAGGACAGCCCACAGAGAACACTTGCGTGTCCAGTTCTATCTACCACCTACAATGCAGCAGAGGAACCATTGGTAGGGGCGCAGATAGGAGACAAGCAGTTCATATTCATGGTTGATTCGGGAGCGGAGAAATCATGTATCAGAGAGGGCCGGTTTCCGTTATCTAACCGGAAGTTAGAGACGCAGGGGTTCTCTGGGGCTGTAATTGAAGTTCCTTACACAGAAGCATTGGATGTAACAGTGGGGGGTAAGACTGTAAAGACACCTTTACTGTATTATGAACACTCACCAATAAATTTATTAGGGCGGGATCTCCTGAGTAAACTCAACATGACCATATCATTCACTGAGAGAGGTATAGTGTGTTCAACACCCAGAATATGCCCATTGCGTACAATGTTGGTAGTACAAGCCCACACAACCACACAAGAAGTACGGGGGTTGCCGGAAAATGAGAAAATGTTCATCGAAGGGCTAAAGACATTGGCCCTCATAATTCCAGAGCTGAGAAAAATGGACTGGAGGATTCCAGCAGAATTCCTCTTCCGCCCCATAGTGTGCCCCGACACAGCACCAGGGTCAGTGGTATCATTGGACTTGCACGCTGTACAGGTATCAGCGAAAAGGATTGCTGTGATTGGATTAGATATGGAAGGATGTGAGTGGCGTACAGTACTGTGCACGAATGCCAACGTCGCCCTAAGAGACTTAACAGACGAGGATCTCTTTTCAGATGCAGAGGGGGATGGTGAAATTGTAATGGAAATAGCGATGCCCTGTGACATTTTGATTCAAGCTAGGGAACTCCCCGCTCAACTGATGGCAGTGGTAGGAGCACCGCCGTCATTTTTTGATGATGACATGAGACGCGTACCAAATAATTTGTGGACAACAGACCCCCAAGATGTAGGGCTGGTGCATGGAGTACAGCCTGTGACAATAAAACTAAAGCAAGGAGCAATTTTACCCTGAGTGAAACAGTATCCATTGTCCCGTGAAGCTGAACAAGGGCTAACAGAAACACTAGATGCACTACTAGCACAAGGGATAATAGTGCCTTCAAATTCCCCATGTAACACATGTATTTATCCAATCAAAAAAGCGAAGGGAGGGTCTTGGAGGATGATACAGGATTTACGCCCCCTAAATGATGTAATTCAGAAAGAGTTCCCTTTGGTCCCGAACCCTGCATCAATATTATGCAGCATCCCAAAAACGGCATCACATTTCACAGTAGTTGACTTGAAAAACGCATTTTTCTCAATCCCCCTGGCTGAAGAGAGTAGATACCTGACAGCATTCACACTGGGGGGGAAAAAGATATGAACACTGCAGATTACCGCAGGGATACTGTGAGAGCCCAAGCATATTCAACCGCATATTGCATGAAGACTTGGGAAACCTATCAGTTGAGAGTACAATCATTCAGTACGTAGATGATTTACTAGTGTGTGCACAAGACAAGGAAACATGCAGAAAAGATTCAACAACACTCCTAACACTATTGGCCAACAAGGGGGTACAAGGTAGACAAGGGGAAGCTACAGTACTGCATGACAGAGGTCTTATACTTGGGACAGCTGATATCAAAAGATGGAAAAAGAATAATCCCCGACAGGGTAGAAGCTATAAGATCAGTAGGAGAACCCACGACGGTGAAAGACATGCAGAAGTTCTTGGGAATGTGCAACTATTGCCGAGCATGGATATTAGATTATGCGGCATACACGAGACCCCTCCTACAAGCACTCAAGGAAGCACAACAGGAGAACAAAAAAATAGAATGGTCAGAAGAAATGTGCGCGTCATTCAAATCATTAAAAGAGTTAATTTCAAGCGCTCCAGTGCTAGCAAATCCTGATTATGGACACGAGTTTTACCTATTCTCACACTGCAAGGGAACACTCATGACAGCTGTACTGACACAAAAGACGTCCCTAGGACACAAGCCTTTGGCTTACTATAGTGGTACTTTAGATGCCGTAATGCAAGGCCATTTCGCGTGCGAGCAATCACTTGCTGCAGCCGCGTTCGCGATTGAGAAAAGTGCCACAATAGTAATGGGTTGCCCTGTGACATTGTTTGTGGAACATTCATTATTTGCAATACTTGAGAGGTCAAAAAGCACACTGACAACACAGCGGGCAACAGCCTATGAGATCATATTGTCTAGCGCCAATATCCATGTGGTGAGATGCAAGACAGTGAACCCCGCCACATTCATTACAGCGTGCACACTAGAGGACATGCAGGACCACAATTGTGCTACTTACACAGGAGAAAGAGGAGGGGGGCACAGTGGTGTGTGAGAACGCTCTGAGCGAGGGGGAAGTGTACTTCGTGGATGGGTCTGCATCGATTGATGTGGACACGGGAGAAAAACATGTTGGTATGGCAGTAGTGAGGTTAGAAGATGGTGAGTATGAAACACTAGTACAGTACCGCCTCCCATCACATTACTCCGCACAAGCAGCAGAACTGATTGTGCTCATAGAAGCACTACATGCAGCAAAGGGTTGCGCAGTGACAATATATACAGATTCAGCTTACATGACGACGACAGTACATGGAGGTCTAGCAAGATGGGGGCGGAGGGGATTCCGACGGGCAGACGGAACACCAGTACAGCATGCAGAATTGTTGAAAGAGTTAATTGAGGCCCTACAAAACCCTACTGCGGTAGCAATAGTGAAGTGCCAAGCACATACATCCAACACTGCCGCCAAGGAAGCTTCCTATTTTCAGAAATAACTCAGGGAAAGTGGTAATGCCAATCCAGTTACTAGAAATTGCATTTCAACAGCTACACTTCCCTGCACATAATACCAAACAGCACATCGCAGCAGAAATACAGGAAGAATGGTTCGTGCCCTGTCTCCAGGAGCACGTATCTCGATTAGCAATGGAATGCACAACATGTCAGATCTACAATTCAGGAATGACATTGCGCACACTCCGGGGAACAATTCCTAAACCAATTGGCCCATTCAGAGAACTGCATATTGATTACGCAGACATGGGGGAAAGGTGTAATGGCGCACGGTACATGATCGTGGTTGTGTGCCCATTCTCAAGGTGGGTGGAAGCTGGACCATGTGCACGACCTGATGCCAAAAGCGCCGCCAAGTTCTTAGTGAGGGAAATATTCCCGCGCTGGGGAATTTGTGACGTGATTCGCTCAGACAATGGCACTCACTTTGTAAATGAGCGTTTCAAGGAAGTTACTACATTATTGGGAATAAAACATAAATTGTGTTCGATTTATCATCCTCAAAGTAATGGCGTAGTGGAAAAGATGAACGGACTGTTAAAAGGCAGGTTATCAAAACTATGCTTTTCATTGAAAAAGAATTGGATTTACTGTCTGCCCCTTGCGCTATTTGAGCTGAGAAATCAGCCAAGCAAAGACCACCATTTGTCCCCGCACGAGATCGTGACTGGGAGACGAATGTACACAGCACACTCTCCACTGCGTGAACACTCAGATGCACACAGAAGCGCCGCGATATTGGGAGATGAGTTCACAGACTATTTGAAGAAATTGACAAAGGCAGCGCGCGCGATATCAAAGCAGCTCTCTCCACCCTTCGCTAGAGAGGAGGGAAACATAACAGGGTCTGTCACGGAGCCAGAACAACAGCTACAGCTGATGCCGGGCGACTCAATTTATGTCAGAAGTTTTGTGCGTCGATGGAATGCACCACGGTTCCATGGCCCATACGAGGTAGTGTTCTGCACGCCCACGGCAGTGAAAGTAAAGGGCTTGAGGTACTGGGTGCACTTGACAGATGTACGAAAAGCATATAGTAACGTGCAGGAGGAGGTGGATGAGGAGGCACAGACAACAGCAAACAATGCAACTGAGCAGGATGTCTGAATATGAACTTGTGTATGTGTGACAGTAATGGACCTGAATGGGAAGATGGTTGATAAGTATACTTGCATTCCTTTTTTAAAAAAAAAAAAACGTTTTTTCTTTTTTTTATCTTGTGGACTTGTATGTAATTAATGAAGTGATCAAATTATGAAGTGTTTACACCCTTGTCTGTGCAGCCCCGTCCCTACAAACCCTACCCGCTTCTGGACCCTGTCAATATATATTGGCACTAATAGTGCCAACAAAATGTTTACATGCATGCACTTAATGCACTTTTATATCTCAAACAGGAGCTACCATGGCATCCAATGGGCAGCCTGCAACGGATAGAATTAGTAGAATGAGAGAATTATTACATGAGAGATGCAGATATTCGTATGAGTGTGGATTATCTGTGTGCATTACGTTGTTTTTTATACTAATGTTTGGCCTGGTTACATATTGGTTTGTAGCGTTCATCTCTATCGAGATGAACGAGGGGGGAGGGATTAACAGCACTGGGATTAACAGCACTACTGAGACCAATACAACCGCAAGTGTCAATACTAGGGAAGGTGATTTTTTGGTATGGGACGGAACTAAACTTGTATGGGGTTATCATACCACACCATCCAGTGCTGTCATCGTACAAAAGAAAAAGCCACAGGGTGAAATGAAAAACAACACAGTGTCTCCACCAGGGATATCTAATTACAATGCCCGCAGTTTAAATGACCGAAACCCGTCTGCCATATCATGGTTGTATAACACCCCCACCAGACAGCCTGCCCCCATACTAAAAAACAACCTGCAAGACAACGTTAGGGACGAAAAGGAAAAGCTGCTAGCAATACACAAAATATTATATGATGAATGGGCCAAGGGGGGTGGGAATGAGAAAGGGGGGTCTATTTTGTCCCTCGCCCAGGAGGCTGGGAAGTACATGAGGAACAAGAATAACAGACGAAAGAGAGAAGCAGGGAGGAGGAAGTATGAGTACTATGGGTTAGGACTAGATAAAATGGAAGACCCTTGACACCCCCACCAGACAAATAAATGGTATGCGGATATGAGTGCCACAGCTAAACAAACAACAAACGAAAGCTGTTATGTCTGCTCCCTCATTCCTCACGCTTCAGGTACACCCAAAGTATTGCTACCCAAAGAGTTGCCAATCATAGATGCCCAATGTCTCCTTCATCTCACGATATGCAGGATTAAGAACACCTTCCAGGCACATGAAGTTACTTTTCAAATGCTGCAGAACGAGAAAACCTGCTACCCAAAAACGGCAGGGGTGGTATGTCTGGAAGAACCATTTTTTGTAATACAAGGGACACTTTTTTCGGACAACAAGTGGAAGGATGAAGAAGTAATGTGTAAAGCTGAAGCACTGAGAGGTGTGGCACCAGAGAAATTGCAGTGGATAGAAGAAACATGCACACCAGTGTGGAAGGAAAACATTTCAAAACTAACTTGGGTAACCGCCATTGAAAAACCCTTCAAACTACAGAACGAAATAGACTATGAATTATGTTTCAAAGGAGAGGGGAAAACCTCCATGGGGACGAACAAGAACTGTAACAAGACCCTCACCATCCCAGATCTAAGAAAAGGGACAGCGGCCCTGATGGACACGTACTGGGTATGCGGCAACCAGGCATACCTGCACCTCCCCCCGTCATGGAGTAGCAGCTGCTCAATGGCCACTCTGCACTCAGCCCTAATGGTGATACCAGAAAGCCACATCGATGGGAGCAAAAGGACACAGGAACGCATACAACAGAGTGCGGCCCAACCAACTGCAGAGTCACAAATGTATGTCCTGTCATCCGGAAGCAAGGGCAAGGTGCTGACCCGTAACAGACGAGCATCAAATTACATATCAAAGGCATCATCAGAACTGTTGGCTCAGATCCCAGACAGATATCGATTATTAAGCTCAGCAGAAACATTCTTCGCCTCACTCGTCTCAAGTGTCCAAGCAAGAGCAAACGCAAAATGGCTCCAGATAACACGCTGGGAATTGATTCAGCTGGCAAACGACACTGAAGAAGGGTTCAACGTAATAAAAGTGGAACTAAGGGCTTTACGACTGATGACCATGCAAAACAGGTATGTCCTGGACCTGTTGACGGCGATGGATGGAGGTGTTTGCCGAAAAATAGGAAGTGCCTGCTGCACTTTCGTACCTTCTGAAGACGCAGAGAACGGCTCCCTGTCCCATGTGATTGAAGCAGTCCACAACCTAGGAGAAAAAATGAAAATGGAAGGTGGAGCAGAAGACAGCACGTGGTTCGATAACATCTTCTCCT
This sequence comes from Ambystoma mexicanum, assembly GCF_040938575.1. Classification (NCBI taxonomy): domain Eukaryota; kingdom Metazoa; phylum Chordata; class Amphibia; order Caudata; family Ambystomatidae; genus Ambystoma; species Ambystoma mexicanum. The sequence goes on from NC_090922.1 coordinate 1,507,151,390, forward strand.
GGGTCCCCTCATGGCTTGGAACGACTGAAGTTTTTGATGCCAGTTGTGGTGTTCCTCCTTTTAATTTTTTGCCTGTGCCAGGTGGGTCTTCGAGTTTGTGCTAACGCAGTACCAAATGGTGCAATGATGATGGTGACAATGGGCAACACCCGTGGGACAATGCAAAACATGCAGGAAGTGCAGGTACGGAACAAGTTACTTACCTGTAACTGTTGTTCTCCAGCATGGGTCTGGCATGGATTCACATGCTCATGAATATTCCCCGTCGTCAGGCTGGGAATCCTCGGTAAAGAAAAAACCAGTATCAGTTTCGTTTCTGATCTGTCTTTCGTAGTAATAACCAATCACTGGTCTCTGCGTCATACTGACCACAGCCAATGACTGCCCTCTACCTAAGCACCGCCTCTAGAAGCCATCTTCAGATTTGGAAGCACGTGAAGTGGCAGTATGACCAAGTGAAGAGCCGCAGAGGGGTAGGCGGGAGGGTTCGCATGTGAATCCATGCCAGACCCATGCTGGAGAACAACAGTTACAGGTAAGTAACTTGTTCCTTCTCCAGCATGGGGTCTGGCATGGATTCACATGCTCATGAATAAAGAATACATAGCAGTACACACATGCACAACCACGGGAGGTGGCAAAGGCTCAACATTAAGCATCACATCAACTCAACATTAAGCATCTTACCTCCTCACCAGGCTCACCTCAGGCGAACAGGTTGCGCAGCACTGCTTGGCCGACCCTGGACTCCTCCCTGGAATCCCGGTCGACGCAGTAGAATTTCGTGAAGGTGTGCGTCGACCTCCACGTAGCAGCCCTGCATATGTCCAGCAGGGGCACACCAGATAGGAACGCCGTGGTAGCTGCGATCGCTCTGGTGGAATGGGCTCTCGGACGGCCAGGCAGCGGTCGGTTTGCCAACCGGTGACAGCACATGATACAGCCGGAGAGCCATCTGGAGATGGAAGCCTTCGAGAGAGCCTTCCCCTGATTGACAGGTCCAAAGTTCACAAAGAGTTGTGACGTCTTCCGAAAACCCTTCGTGCGGTCCACGTAGAACTTCAGCGCTCTAGCTACATCCAGCGAGTGCAAAGTCCTCTCAGCCGGCGACGGGAAGAACACAGGTAACACCAAGGGTTCGTTGAGATGGAAGTCCGACGGTACCTTGGGCATGAAGGAGGGGTGCGTCCTGAGCACTACCCTCGTGTCGTGGAAAGTCAAGTACGGGGCCTTGCAGGAAAGGGCCTGGATCTCTCCCACTCGTCGTGCGGAGGTGATGGCCACAAGAAAAGCTGTTTTCCACGATAGAAACTTCGACGGGGCCGAGTGCAGAGGCTCGAACGGAGGCCCCATGAGCTTGGTCAGCACCACGTTGAGCTCCCACGCCGGGGCCGGAGCCTTCACCGGCGGGAACGATCTGAACAGTCCCTTCATGAACTCTTTCACCAGACGATGAGACCACAAGGACGCCCGCCCCGTGGTTCTGGTGTATCGGGAGATCGCAGCAAGATGAATCTTGATGGACGCGTGTACCAGACCAGCTTTGGCCAGCGTCAGCAGGTACGGCAGTACTTGGGGAGCCGTAATCCGTAGAGGGTTAATCTTCTGTGCGTGGCACCAGACAGAGAACCTCTTCCATTTGTGTCCGTAGCATTTAAGAGTCGAGGACGCCCTGGCCTTTGCAAGAACCTCTCTGCAATCGGCCGGTATGTCGTATCCTCCAAACTCTAGCGCTGCAGGAGCCAGGCCTGCAAGTTCAGCGATTTCGGGTCGTGGTGGAGGATGGCGCCTCCTTCCCTGGAGAGTAGATCCGCGTCCGCCGGCAGCTTGATCGGCGGGGACGCTGACAAGTCCAGAAGGTCCGGGAACCATATCTGCCTCGGCCACGCAGGTGCGACGAGGATCATCCTGCACCGTGACCTCTTGAGCTGGTTGACGAGCCGGATTAGCAGAGGCAAGGGAGGGAACGCGTAGAGGAACAGGCCCTCCCAGGGGAACGAGAAAGCATCGCCCATGCTCCTCGTCTGGGGAAACCTGCTGGCGAACCTCCGGCACTTGGTGTTCGTCGCCGTCGCGAACAGGTCGATCTGGGGTGTGCCCCACCGTCGGAAGAGGCGATCCACCAGATCCTGCCGTAGTTCCCACTCGTGGCACGAGCGCAGCTCCCTGCTGAGTGAGTCGGCGATGGTGTTTTTTATCCCTGCCAGATGAAACGGCACCAGAAAAATCCCTTGGGCGACGGCCCAATGCCACAGGTCCTGCGCCTCCTTGGACAGCGCTGGGGACCTGGTTCCGCCCTGTTTCCTGATGTAAAACATGGTGGTGGTGTTGTCGGTGAAGATCCTCACCACCTTGCCCTTGAGGGACGGAAGGAAGGACCTGAGGGCCCAAAACACTGCACGGAGCTCCAGGACGTTGATATGCAGGGACTTCTCCGTCGGGAGCCAGAGTCCCCTTGCGTGCAGATTTTCGGTGTGCGCTCCCCACCCTTCCAGGGAGGCATCCGTGGTCACAGTCTCCTGGTGGGCTGGGGTCTGGAAGTCCATGCCCGCCGTCAGATGCGCGCGGGTGCCCCACCACCGTATCGCTCGTCGGAAACTCTCGTCGAGCTTGATCCTTTCCTCGAAGCTGCCCGTCGTCTGGATCCAGCGCGCATCCAGGAATTCTTGCAACAGGCGCATCCGGAGCCTGCACATGGGAATGAGGTAGATGCAGGAAGACATCATCCCGAGGAGGGACTTGATGGACCTCACTTTGGCCGCGTCGGCCACCAACATCCGTTGCACCTTGCCCAAGATGGTCCTGGTCCTCTCCTCCGACGGGGAGGCCAGAAGGGACACTGTGTCGAGCCTCGCTCCTAGAAACAGTGCGACTTGCGCGGGCACCAGGTGGGATTTGGCGTAGTTCACGGAGAATCCCAGGTCCGTGAGGAGTTGGACGGTCCTTGCCGTGTGGACCACGGCGAGCTCCCTCGTCTTGGCGCGGATGAGCCAGTCGTCCAGGTAGGGGTAGACGTGAATCCCCTCGCGGCGCAGCTGCGCCGCCACCGGTGCGAGGCACTTGGTGAATACCCTGGGTGCCGACCGTAGTCCGAAGGGAAGGGCTTTGAACTGGTAATGACGCCCTTGGACCACGAATCTGAGGAATTTTCGGTGCCCCTTTAGGATGGGAATGTGGAAGTAGGCATCCTCCAAATCCAACGACGATAGGAAGTCTCCTTCCTCCAGCTGACCCAGGACGTGCTGGAGGGTGACCATCCGGAACTTCTGCGCCTTGATGAACTTGTTCAGACGTCGCAGGTCTAGGATGGGGCGCCATCCTCCCGTCTTCTTCTTCACGAGGAAGTATCTCGAGTAGACTCCGGAGCCCCGAAGCCTCTTTGGGACGAGTTCGATGGCGCCCTTTCTGAGCATCGCCTTTACCTCCAGGAGAAGTTGAGGGACGTGAAGTTCTTTCCTGGCCACGGGGGGGACGCGCGGGCACCTTCTTTGAAACTCGAGCGTGTGGCCCCGGGCCAGGGCGTCCAGCACCCAACGGTCGGTGGAGATGGACTCCCACACGCTGACGAAGCCCGCCAGCCGGCCTCCCACCGGGGTGCTTCGGTGGGGGCCCGACCCCACGGCCGGTTCAATCCTGCTTGGACGCGGCCTTGCCGCCTTGACCTCCTTGGCGACGACGGCGGGGTCCGCTAGACTTGCCTCGTCCTCTGTAGGCCTCTTGCGACGACGAGCGGGCCGCTTGACGGTAGGAAGCGAAACCGCCGCCGGAACCTTTGGAGGCGCCCTTGCCTCCGCCGCTCCGAAAGGGCGTCCGCCGTTGCTGCAGGACTCCAAGGGCCCGGGCCGTCTCAGTATCCGCCTTGATGGCCTGAAGGGAATCGGCCACTGTCTTCCCAAACAGGTTGTTCCCGTCGAAGGGCATGTCCAGGACTCTGGTCTGGACGTCCTGCCGGAAGTCCGTAGCTTTGAGCCATCCACGACGACGTCGAAGGCAAACGCCGTTGCCCAGCTGGCGGAACCCAGTGTCGGCGATGTCCGTCGCCACGGTGATGGCGTGGTCCGAGGCCACCTCACCTTCCTGCAGGATCTCCAGGGCCTCCGCCCTCTTGTCGTCCGGCAGAACATCCAGCAGGGGAGCTATCTTGTACCAGAGCTCCCTGTCGTAGCAGGCCACGATAGCCAAGGCGTTGGCCGCTTTAATCTCGTCCCATAGCATCCAATTTCTTTCCCTCGCCGTCCGGCGGGGAAGTCGATGTGGAGGCCGCACCCCCCCCCGCTTTCTTCCTGGCTGCCGCGGAGACGACGGAATCCGGGGTAGGCTGCGCCCGGAGGCATAGGGGGGCCGTGTCCGGGACCCGGTACTTTTTCTCGTACCGGTCTCTTCTAGCTGGCGTCGTGGAAGGGTTCTTGAGGAGGGAAAGGCCCTCATCCCAAATGTCGTCCAATAGAGGCACTGCAAGGACCGTCTTCCTCTTGGCCTCGCGCCGCTGATAAAGGAAGCCTTCCTTTCTCTTCTCCTCAGGGCAGAGTTGGAAAAGCTCGGAAGCCCTGGAGATCATGGAGTGGAAAGATCCGATCTCGTCGGGCGGAGAAGCCCTGGTGGGAGGCGACGACGGAATATCCTCGTCGTATGCCTAGTCGTCCGTACCCGTCGCTGCCGTGTCAGTCCGCGTATCATCCCCTCGGGTGGACGGGGAGGAGGGCTGGACGGGGCGAGACGGTTGAAAAGGAGGTGGTGGATGGATCCTTCTTTTCTTGGTAGGGGGAACACCAGAAGGTCCCGGTTCTGGATCCCCCGACGGGAGAGGTTCCTCCGTCGGTAACGGTAGCCTCGTCCTTATCTCGGAGCATAAGGACTGTATGGCCAACAAAATGGCCGCCGAGTTGTCTTGCGGCGCTGGCAGAGGGGAATCCGACGGGCGAGCAGGGGCCCCGTCGGTATCCTCGACGATGTCGTCGTCGTCACCTGCGTCGGGGTCCATTCCGACGGGCTGGCCTTCTTCCACGCCTAGGCCGTGGCTTAAGACCTCGATCAGCTCCTCTTCTGAGGTTGAGGCCGAATCTACGACGACGCCCTGCCCCCCCTTCTTCTTCCCCACGGAGGGTTTCACGGGGGTCCTATCGATGGGCACAAAAGAAGACTCCCTCCGAGGAGGCAGGGAGATTCTGGGCCCTGAGGTCGCCACCACTGGTGCAGCCTCCACAGGCTGAGCCAGGGCCGCCGCGACCGTTTCGATAGAGGGCTTGGTCGGATGGATCAAGGCCTTCACCACCTTAGGTGCGCTCACCGCCTTATCCTTGAGGGAGGGGGCACTGCCACGCTCCTCCTCTGCCTTAAAGCTCGACCGGGGCCTCTCCAGGAGCTTCGCCGGGTGCTCGGCCTTCCTCTTACCCGACCCAGAGCGTTGGCTCGTGGTTGATGGTGCCGGGGAGGGTGCGCCCTGCCTGGCGCCCGTAGAGCCCGACCGTTCGGCGCTCCCGGTGCCAGCGGACTCGCGGTGCTTGGCCTTATGTTGGGCCCCCGTCGCCGGGGCGCCCTCAAAGGTCTTAGAAGACCGCTCGGATTTCTTCTTCTTCTCGCCAGACGGGCTCTTACCCTCCAGCCAGTTGGCGAGACGTTGATGGCGGTCCTTCATGGTCCGTTCCGACATGTTGCCGCAAAACGCACAGTCCTTCTCCACGTGCGTCTTGTCCTCATGAAGGCAGTAAAGGCAGAAAGAGTGTTCGTCCTCCTTAAAGACGTTCTGCAGCTGACATCCAGGGCAGACCCTGAACAGCTTTCCGGGCGTCGAGCTTCCCTTCTCCTGGGCCATCTCCGAGACCGGGCCTGAGAAGCTTCTGGAGTCCTCCGAAGTGTAGCTCGACGAAATCTTCACCCTTGAGGGGCACAGACGAATCCGACACGGGTCCCCGTTGATCGGATGTAGGATCGGTGGAGCTTGAGGCTCTTTTGACCGAAAGAATCGAAGTTTTTTGTGAAAAAGCGCGAAAAATAGCACTAACGCTCGAGAGCAATAGCACGAGGATCCCAACACATGAACGTGCGGTAAAAATCTGAAGATGGCTGCCAGAGGCGGTGCTTAGGTAGAGGGCAGTCATTGGCTGTGGTCAGTATGACGCAGAGACCAGTGATTGGTTATTACTACGAAAGACAGATCAGAAACGAAACTGATACTGGTTTTTTCTTTACCGAGGATTCCCAGCCTGACGACGGGGAATATTCATGAGCATGTGAATCCATGCCAGACCCCATGCTGGAGAAAAACAGGAACCGATGACACACCAAGATATCAGCTAGTGCCTATCTATCACGACAAAGATATCATAGATAAAGCATGGCACACCACCATTAGAGAGCCCCGTGTACTAGAATGGTACCAGGAGGTGTGGGTAGATTTGGCGGGAGATGGCGGATGTATATACCTGACTTGTACCCCAGATGAATATGCCAGAAGAGGGGGAAAGCTTACGGGGGGTGTGCAGAGCATGGATGCCCATAAAAGGCACACCTGCATGGGACGAGGCAGTGATGGACGAAGCAGAATGTAGAAGGCTGGAGGACTTAAAGTATTCGTTACTTAAGTAACGAAAGGGGGGAAATGTAGGGGAGGAGTGGTCCAAAAGACCCCCCCTTGCCTACATCTCCAACCCAGGTGAGGGCCATGGCTTATCGGGCGTCCCCTCCTTACCACCAGGGCCCAGGTGGTGGATGGCTCACCTGCTGAAGACATTGCCCGCACGTATTGAATTTAGCTAGGCCTCAGAAACCATTTTGTCTACTAAAGATGGTGTGAACTCAGCGTACTGTAGCTCGGCCCCCACCCTCGGAAAGTTTCAGTTATCCCTGTCGCCACAGCACCCTGGCAGATCCGCTGTGAGCCCGTTCCCACGAACAAGACGGACATGAGCTAGCATAAGATACTAACATTGTAACAGTTCACCTTCCGCAGTGTATCATCGCTCCCAGCATGACCCGGCCAGCAGGCCTGGGCGATGAAAAGAACGGTAAAATGGTCATCAGAAGGCAGAAAGTCTCTACATATTAATGCCAAGACCACTTGCACAGTATGCTTTTCTCCACAAAATCTCTTATATTACAAAAACCTGTAAAATGTATAAACATAGAAAGCATGCTTCCATGATATAAGCAATGGCGAGCCCACACCACTGCAGTTGGGTACTAATAATGAAGGAGCGTTCCAGGGATCTATTTGTTACGTGTATCACTGGGAAACTTACACTCCATGGTTTTGCGCCATAACCGAACTAATGCTGCTAGAGTACACGAGAAGACAAATGTAACCATACAGAGGGCTCATGTGAAGGATGCGCGATAATGCACTTGTCATGTGTGTATGTCTAAGCCCCTCATGTGCCACCACCGTCACGTACAGTGGCGGGTTATTTTCTATGTATTCCACCAACCTCACCACTACCTCACTTACTGCAAATGTATATGCATATAACTAAATACTGTAGTTGTTAAAGCATAGTGTACGAATAAGGTGCTCAGACTGGATATAATCGAGACACATCCAGCAAAGTTGAAATGTATGTTTTAAAGTGATTCGAATAAGTATTATAGAGTGTTCAAATGTCTGTGATGTTTTAACCAAAAGCCGGCAACACACGAGGAAGATACCTTTGTGAATATGTGCAAGGCCATTCCCCCTCCCACCCTGCGAAGACTGCCAAACATGAGAGCAGAGGCCCGCGCCGCGCTGCTCCACCTCCCCCAACCAGACTGGAGCCGCTTCAAAGACTTGTAGCCCCCTCTGCAGCACCCAAGGCCACGGCCCGCCACCTGCATTATTTACAGCACAGCAGTAAACCTCTAACCGGAACACACACTTCCAAAGGCGCCCCCTCGTAAACCCCACAACCCACCGGATCATCTTAGACTTATGGCCCTGTGCAATCAGGACACCCAATACTTTGACAACACACAGCGGCACATCCATAACAACTTCTAACAAGACAGAAAGACCTGTACCGCCTGTCCCATGCCCTGAAGCTTGGCCCCTCAACCTATGGCTCCGGTCAACAGGACACTGGTAACCATGCCTTGACGAATGACCATCAGACCCCTCACAAGGTGCATTCCTCCTGTGTTGCATTAACCTGTAGAATAACTTTACTAAAGAAGATAATATTGCAATGACTGAATGACTGCGGTGTGCATGGCCTAGGGCAAATAAGTCAGGAAAAGACATTCATCTCTGACACTGGCCGCGATGGCACAACATCGCCCGGATGAACTCAGCCAACCTGCCAGGCCCAGCCCAACCCACGAGGCTGACCAGTGACGTTCTCCAGCCAAGGCCAACCACATCGCAGCAGCACCTATAGCTAGTCATCGCCACCCAATCCCATCGAACTTGTGCCCCCTATAGTATGTAGGTTCTTATGACGTTTTTTGTAAATATATACGCCTGTCTTTGCTATTGTCAGACAGAGCGCTCTCGGAGTTTGCAGAGTTCTTTGCATGCCCTATTCTGATTGATAAACTCCCATTTAAGCTCACCCGCACTCTGTCCTGGCTTTATTCCCGACTTGGGAGAGTCCTTCATTGTCTCTCATTGCGGGGAGGATCGTGCTGGCTGGGGATGCTTGCCTTCACAGGGGCGCGTGTTCGTCCAGTTACTTCACTGGTTTTCAGAATGGCGCTGGCAAAATCCACTTGACTGTCCTAAGCGATGCGCCGTAAGTATGAAAGTTCAAAGTTCAAGTGAGGCCCCCTTAATGTTGTCTTTCTAACCTGTGATCTGTCCTTTATTTCAGGTGCAGAATGAAGGCGATGCGTCGAGGGGTTAAACTGCCGAGGTGAGTAGTGATGAGGGCGATCCCTCTAAATGTCCTTATCATTCCCCAGAAATGTCTCTTGTCCTTTCCCCATAGGGGCCGGGGTACGGTACCTGCCAACGGGGCGGCACCGACCCGAAATGTTGAAGAAAAGCCGGTAAGTATTATGGCTGTTAATCAGGCTTTCGTTCTGTGTTCCTTCTGCTCACCTTTTGTTTCTTCCTCTCTCCCCTAGGTGCAGAGATGTGGCGTCCGATGCCGACAGCCGCGATGGAGCCGGGAGATGTCTCGAGGACAGGTGAGTGAAGCGTGGCTGAAGTCTTTCTTCAGGGATGCTGGCGAGAAGATTCCGGATGCAGTTAAGAAGTTTGAAATAGTCCTTGGTTTTCACCTTTCTCTTCTCTTCCTTCCTTGCAGGTCTTCCAGGTTCGAGGCGGGCGTGGCTGGAGTCCAGGGTCCAGGAGCAGGAGCAGACACGGTGAGCGTTAAGCTGCAGGAAGCAGAACAACGCGAAGCATGAGCTGCTGTCTGGGCGTGGCTTAAATAGCCTCCAAAGAAGTCCCAGATATGTATCCTTCCCCAACTAGGTATGTATCCTTCCCTGGCCACGCCCGAATGAAAAAATAGTCCCTATGAAAAAATAGTCCCTTTCAGGTCTCAGGGAGGCCTGAAGCGTGCAGCATGGTCTGCATCAGGTAAGTGCACAAAACACCTCCCTTTATGAGCCTGGCGCCTATGGCGCCAGGACTGAGTCCAAAGAGCCCCTATAAGGGGCCGCTGGGCTTTTACCCGAGGGCATGATGCCTGCTTCCGGGGATGCTGGGCCTGGCCTGGCCTGGTGCTCCGGGGGTAGGCATCATGACACTGGACCCATGCGCCAGGAAGATCCTGAGGAGTCCCTCAAAACAAGACGACCCGAACCTGAGCCACCACAACATAGTGCTGGACCATAGAAGCAAGGGGAGCCCATAAGGTGTCCAAGAACCGCGGTGGTGCCGTTTGCCGGTAGCTGAAACCACGAAGTGCCGCTGATCTGGAGTAAGCCCATTGCTGCCGCCGACCTTCAAACCGTAGTCTAGGAGTACCCAGACGTCCTCCCTCTTGTCCCCACGACTGAAGCCCAGGAACAACAGGATCTACAGGAATACAACAGGAACAGAAGACAGCTGGACGCTTTTCTTCAGACTCAAGGTACTGTCCAAGGCACAAGTTACTTACCTGTAACTGTTGTTCTCCAGCATGGGTCTGGCATGGATTCACATGCTCATGAATATTCCCCGTCGTCAGGCCGGGAATCCTCGGTAAAGAAAAAATTCAGTATCAGTTTCGTTTCTGATCTGTCTTTCTTAGTGGTAACCAATCTCTGGGTCATACTGCCCATAGCCAATGACTGCCCTCTCCCTAAGCCCCTCCCCTGGCAGCCAACCTCAGATTTGGTAGCACGTAAAGTGGCAGTAAGGCCAAGTGAAGAGCCGCAGAGGGGAAGGAGGGAGGGTTCGCATGTGAATCCATGCCAGACCCATGCTGGAGAACAACAGTTACAGGTAAGTAACTTGTTCCTTCTCCAGCATGGGGTCTGGCATGGATTCACATGCTCATGAATACAAGAATGCATAGCAGTACACACATGCACAACCACGGGAGGTGGCAAAAGGCTGAACAGTAAGCATTACATAAACTCAACATTAAGCAACTCTTACCTCCTCACCAGGCCCACCTTCAGGCGAACAGGTTGCGCAGCACTACTTGGCTGACCCTGGACTCCTCCCTGGAGTCCCGATCGACGCAGTAGAATCTCGTGAAGGTATGAGTCGACCTCCACGTAGCAGCTCTGAAGATGTCCAGTAGGGGCACACCAGACAGGAACGCCGTAGTAGCAGCGATCGCTCTGGTCGAATGGGCTCTCGGATGGCCGGGCAACGGTCGGTTTGCCAACCGATGACAGTGCATGATACAGCCGGAGAGCCATCTGGAAATGGAAGCCTTCGAGAGAGCCTTCCCTTGGTTCACAGGTTCAAAGTTCACAAATAGCTGTGATGTCTTCCGAAAACTCTTCGTGCGGTCCACGTAGAACTTCAGCGCTCTAGCCACATCCAGCGAGTGCAAAGTCCTCTCGGCCGGCGACTAAGGCAATGGAAAGAAAACAAGTAACACCAAGGGCTTGTTGAGGTGGAAGTCCGACGGCACCTTGGGCATAAAGGAGGGGTGGGTCCTCAGCATCACCCTCGTGTCGTGAAAAGTCAAGTATGGAGGCTTGCGGGATAGGGCCTGGATCTCTCCCACTCGTCGTGCGGAGGTGATGGCCACAAGAAACGCAATCTTCCACAACAGGAACTTCAACGGTGCCGAATGCAGGGGCTCGAATGGCGCCCCCATGAGCCTGGTCAGCACCACGTTGAGCTCTCACGCCGGGGCAGGGTCCTTCACTGGCGGGAACGATCGGAACAGTCCCTTCATAAAATCCTTCACCAGGCGATGGGACCACAAGGACGCCCGTCCTGTGGTTCTGGTGTATCGGGAGATCGCAGCCAGATGTATCTTGATGGAGGCGTGAGCCAGTCCAGCCTTGGCCAGCGACAGTAGGTACGGTAGCACTTGAGGGGCCGTAATCTGTAGAGGGATAATCTTCTGTGCACGGCACCAGACAGAGAACCTCTTCCACTTATATCCGTAGCACTTGAGAGTTGAGGACGCCCTGGCCTTTGCAAGAACCTCTCTGCAGTCAGCCGGGATATCGTACCCTCCAAACTCTAGTGCTGCAGGAGCCAGGCCTGCAAGTTCAGCGACTCCGGGTCGTGATGAAGTATGGCGCCTACTTCTCTGGAGAGAAGATCCGCGTCCGTCGGCAGCTTGACTGGTGGGGACGCTGACAAGTCCAGAAGGTCCGGGAACCAGATCTGCCTCGGCCACGCCGGTGCGACGAGGATCATCCTGCACCGGGACCTCTTGAGCTGGTTGACGAGTCGGAGCAGCAACGGCAACGGAGGGAACGCATATAGGACAGGCCGTCCTAGGGGAACGAGAAAGCATCGCCCATGCTCCTCGGCTGGGGAAACCTGCTGGCGAACCTCTGGCATTTGGAGTTCGTCGCCGTCACGAACAGGTCGATCTGCGGTTTTTCCCATCGTCGGAAGAGTCGATCCACTTGATGCTGACTTAGTTCCCCACTCGTGGCACGAGCGCAGCTCCCCGCTGAGTGAGTCTGCGATGGTATTTTTTATCCCTGCCAGATGAAAAGGCACCAGAAACATCCCTTGGGCGACGGCCCAATGTCACAGATCCTGGGCTTCCTTGGAGGGGGCTGGAGATCTGGTTCCTCCCTGCTTCCGGATGTAGAACATTGTGGTGGTGTTGTCGGTGAAGATTCTCACCACATTGCTCTTGAGGGACAGGAGAAAGGATCTGAGGGCCCAGAACACTGCACAGAGCTCCAGGATGTTGTGTGGAGCGGCTTCTCCTCCGGGAGCCAAAGGCCTGTTGCGTGAAGTTCTCCGGTGCGCGCTCCCCACCCTTCCAGGGAGGCATCCGTCATCACCGTTATCTGGTGAGATGGGGTCTGAAAGTCTGTGCCTGCCGTCAGATGAGCGCGGGTGCCCCACCACCTGATCGGTCGTCATAAGGTCTTGTTGAGCGGGATCCGGTCCTCAAAGCTGCCCGTCGCTTGGATCCAGCGAGCGTCGAGGAATTCTTGCAGAGGACGCATCCGAAGCCTGCACAGGCGCACGAGATATATGCAGGAGGACATCATCCCGAGGAAGGACTTGATGGACCTCACCCTGGCTACGTCCGTGGCCAGCAGACGCTGCACCTTGCCCAGGATGGCCTCCGTCCTTTCCTCCGACGGCGAGGCCAGACGCGCCACTGTGTCGAGCTTGGCTCCCAAAAACAGTGCGACTTGCGACGGGACCAGGTGGGATTGGGGAAAGTTGATGGAGAATCCCAGGTCCGTGAGCAGCTGGACGGTCTTCCCTGTGTGTTCTACGGCGAGCTCCCATGTCCTTGCTCGGATGAGCCAGTCGTCCATCCCCTGCAGGCACAGCCGCGCTGCCACCGGTGCGAGGCACTTGGTGAACACCCTGGGTGCCAACTTCAATCCGAACAGGAGGGCCTTGAACTGGTAGTGCCGTCCTTGGACCACGAACCTGAGGAACTTTCGGTGTCCTTTTAGAATGGGGACATGGAAGTACTCATCCTCCAAATCCAACGACGACAGGAAATCGCCCTCCTCCAGCTGTCCCAGCACGTGCTAGAGGGTGACCATCCAGAACTTCCGCGCCTTGATGTACTTGTTCAGTTGTCGCAGATCCAGGATGGGGCGCCATCCTCCTGTCTTCTTTTTCAAGAGGAAGTACCTTGAGTATACTCTGGAGCCCCAGAGCAACTTCAGAATGAGCTCGATGGCACCTTTTTTTGAGCATCGCCCTTACCTCCAATAGCAGTTGAGGGATGCGATTTTCCTTCCTGGCCACGGGTGGAATGCGGGGGCACTTTTTTAGAAATTCGAGGGCGCGCCCCTGGGCCAGGGCGTCCAGCACCCAACGGTCGGTGGAGATGGACTCACACACGCTAACGAACTTCGCCAGCCGGCCTCCCACCGGGGTGCTTCGGTGGGGGCCCGACACCACAGTCGGTTCAATCTTGCTTGGAGGACACCTTGCCGCCTTGGCCTCCCTGGCGACGACGACGGGGTCCACCCGACTTGCCTCGTCCTCTATAGGCTTCCTGCGACGAGGAGCGGGCCGCGTGGCGGTACGTAGAGGAGCCACCGCCGAATCCCTTGGAGGCACCCTGCTTGCCTACGGTGCTCCTAAAGGACGGCCTTCGTTGCTGGAGAACGCCTAGTGCCTTAGCTGTCTCCGTGTCCGCCTTGATGGCTTGAAGGGACTCATCCACTGTTTTACCAAACAGATTGTTCCCGTCGAACGGCATGTCCAAAAGCTTGGCTTGTACGTCCTGGCGGAAATCCGTTCGCTTGAGCCACCCTCGTCGTCTAAGGCAAACGCTGTTGCCTAGCTGGAGGAAACCGATGTCGGCAATGTCCGTTGCCACTGTAATGGCGTGGTCCGACGCCACGTCGCCTTCTTGCAAGATCTCCAGGGCCTCGGCCCTCTTGTCGTCCGGTAGGAAGTCCAACAGGGGGGCGATCTTGTACCATAACTCCCCGTCATAGCAGGTCACGACCGCGAGGGCATTGGCCGGCTTAATCGTTGTTTATCGCTGACGAGATGACTCGTCCATTGCGTCCAGCTTGTTTCCTTCGCCGTCCGACGGGGAAGTATGCCTCGAGGCTGATGCCCTCCCCCCGCTCTCTTCTTGGCCGCCGCTGAGACCCTAAGGCACAAAGGGGCCGCGTTGGGGACCCGGTACTTCTTCTCGTACCGATCCCTCTTGGCAGGCATCGTAGACGGGTTCTTGAGAAGGGTGAGGCCCTCGTCCCAGATGTCATCCAGCAGAGGCACGGCGAGGACTGTTTTCCTCTTGGCCTCGCGCCGTTGGTAAAGGAAACCTTCCTTCTTCTCTTCGGGGCAGAGCTGAAAAAGCTTGGATGCCCTGGCGATCATGGCATGGAAAGATCATATCTCGTCGGGCTGGGAGGCCCGGGCTGGGGGCGATGGGAGCTCCGTCCCGTCGTCGCCGCCATCGTCGTCGTCTGTACCTGCCGTGGCCGTGTCCGTTCCCGTGTCATCCCCAGGGACGGGGGACGTGGGCAAAGGTTGAGTAGGCCGTGAGGGCTGAAAAGGCGAGGCTGGATGGATTCGTCTTCTCTTGTTCGGGGGGCTTCCCGCCGGGCCTGGCTCTGGCTCCTCCGTCGAGCCTGTTTCCGGTTCCTCGGTCGGTGGTAAGGGCAATCTCGTCCTTATCTCCGAACATAATGATTGTATTGCCAACAAAATGGCCGCCGAGTTGTCCTGCGGCTCCGGAAGCAGCGGGAGCGACAGGTGACTAAGACCCTCGCCGGTGCCGCCGTCGCTCTCGTCGTCACCTTCGTTGGGATCCCTCCCGTGGGAACGGGCCTCTTCGACGCCCTCGTCGAGGCCCTCTAAGACTTCTACCAGCTCCTCCTCGGATGCGGTGTCCGTGTCCACAATGTCCACCGTCCCCCCCCCCTTTTTTTCCGCCAGGGTCTTCACGGGGGTCTTTTCGATGTGTCTGAAAGAGGCTTCCCTCCGCGGAGGCAGGGAGAGACTGGCCCCTGAGGTTGCCTCCACTGGTGTAGCCTCCACAGGCCGCGCCCCGGCTGCCGCGACTTCCTCGATAGAGGCATTGGCCGGGTGAATCAAGGCCTTTGCCACCTTATGTGGGCCTGTGGCTTTTACCTTAGGAGGAGGGTCACCGCCTTGCTCCCCCTTGGCCGGATCCTTCGAGCTCGCCCGGGCCTCTCCAGAAGCTTTGCCGGGTTCTCGGCCATCTTCTTCCTCGAGCCAGAGCGTTGGCTCGTGGTTGATGGCGCTGGGGAGGATGCGCCCTGCCTGGCAGCCGAGGAGCCCGACTGTTCGGCGCTCCCGGTGCCCGCGGACTCGCAGTGCATTGCCTTCTGTTGGGCCCCCGTCGCCGGGGCGCCCTCACAGGACTTAGAAGACCGCTCTGACTTCTTCTTCTCACCTGATGGGCTCTTTCCTTCCAGCCAGTTGGAGAGACGAAGGTGTCGGTCCCTGATGGTCCGTTCCGACATGTTTCCACAAAACGCGCAGTCCTTCTCCACGTGCGTTTTGTCCTCATGAAGGCAGTAGAGACATTTCGAGTGCTCGTCCTCCTTGAACACATTCTGCAGCTGGCAACCAGGGCAAACCCTGAACAGCTTTCCGGGCGTCGAGCTTCCTTTCTCCTGGTCCATGTTTGGGTAGGCCGCAGAAACTCCTGCACTCCTCCAAGAAGCGCAACTCGATGAAATCTTCACCCTTGAGGGGCATAGAACAATCCGACACGGATTCCCATTAATGGGATGTAAAGACGGTGGAGCTTGAGGCTCTATTTGACCGAAAAATTTGAAATTCTCTTTGAAAAAGCACGAAAACGTAGCAAAAGCTCGAGAGCTAAACACGAGGACTCCCAACACTTGAGCGTGCAGTAAAAATCTGAGGATGGCTGCCAGGGGAGGGGCTTAGGGAGAGGGCAGTCATTGGCTGTGGGCAGTATGACCCAGAGATCAGTGATTGGTTACTACTAAGAAAGACAGATCAGAAATGAAACTGATACTGATTTTTCTTTACCGAGGATTCCCGGCCTGACGACGGGGAATATTCATGAGCATGTGAATCCATGCCAGACCCCATGCTGGAGAACTAGGGGTACTTACCTTGTTGTGTGTAGCTTGCTTGCTCTCGCTGGAGACTCGCATTTGCTGCCTTTTGCGGAGTTTCTTGCATCTTTGATTTTCACAAGCTTCCCTGCTTGTGGCCCAACAGTGATTCTTCTTTGTACCACAAACTCTCTATAACATTGTGCACAATGTGTGTGCTATCTTCAAGAAGTGCCTCAGCTCCCCTTGACTTTGCTGAATTGACACTGGTGGTCCAGGCCTCCTGCAGACTCTTCTTACCCTCTGACATTTATTTATCTGTCACTCCAAAAAGTCATAACTAAGTTACTTATATAGCTGGGAAAGGGTTAACCTATATTTCATTGGGGGATTGTAAAGTACTTACCTGTTTAGAGAACCTGTTAACCTTTGTTTCCTTCCTTAACCTTTCCCTTTTTTTCCAGTAACTCCAGTATTGCATTTAAGTGTCCAAGTGATATATCAATGTCCACAGTGTCCTAGCTATTGAAGTCACCTCAGGGTATAGGAAGTGTGTATGACATAGCAAAAGGGTATCTACTTACTTAATTGAAACTGAAGTGGTGTATTTTTGAAGTGTATTTTAGTGTTGCATAGTGCCCTTTCTAAAGAAGGATTATTAAATTAATAAATAATTATTTTATTAAGAAACCTGGAGCTTAAGTGTTATTTGAATATTTGTCACTGTGAATCTCTATGTTGCACCTCTACAGCTCACATTGACCCTTCTCGAGATAAACCTAGCTGCTCAGTCACCCTACCAACTTGTGTAGTACAGGCCTATACCAAAGGTTGGGTTACGTATTGCCAAGAGGGCAAGGCTGGTGTAGTCTCCCACAGGGTTACTACATACAATCACGCCTAACACTGGTGACAGGTGGTGAGGATTTGTGTCGAGTTGTTACATTGAGTATTTTGCTTTGCACATGTTCAACTAAACCCCCAAAAGGCTAAGCGTCATCAGAAAGGAAAAAGCAATTGTAACATGCCAAATATGGATAACTTCAGTCAGGAAGCCCTGATCATTTTAACAGTAGATCAACTGAAGGAAATGTGTAAAGTCAGGAATCTTACTATAAAAGGAAAGAAAAATGAGTTGATTACAAGGTTCATGAATCAGCCAAGATTGGGTAGCAGGCCTGTAACACTTACTAACCCAAGAAACGAGGAAAATGATGAGGATGACAGTTTAGTGTCCAACTCCATTCTGGAAGAGGAGCCAGACTTCTTGGCCACAGTCTGCCCTTTTGCCTCAACCCATGTCCACTGGGACCCCACCAGGTCCAACTTGAGCACAGAGTTTGATTCTCTTGAGATAAAGAGAATTGAATTGGAAGTCAAAAGATTAGATGCTCAAAGAGAAGCCAAACATCAAGACATCAGAATCAGGGAAATGGAAATGCAGCATGCCCTGCATATGAAAAGATTGTTAATTGAATCTGCTTCCCTCCCAGGCCCAAGAGGCCTTGCCTGCCCAAAGAAGCAGTGAGTATATATGATGTGAAACATGATATTTTGGATTGTTTGTATGCTTTTGAGCACAATCATGGGATTCAGAGTCTCAAAGGGAATGCTTTAATTCTCTGGCTTTTGTCTAAGCTCCCCCAGAATGCTGTTGAAGCTATAACGGAGTTGGGTGAGCTTGAGAGACAAGAGTATGAACATTTTAAGCTGGCCTTAATAGCCAGATTTGGGAAACTCCCCAGTACCTTGAGAGGTTTAAGACCCTCAAATAGACTATACCCCTTTGGCTATCTGGGTGTGTGAATGTTCGAAAAACTTAGATGGTTGGGTTAAGGGTCACAGAGTGAACACCTTTGAAGGAATGAGAAATCTGTTTTTGTTAGAATCTATTTTCGATGACTGCTCTCCTGAGCTGACTCACAAGAGATTTATCCTAACAAGTTAGCCAAGGCAGCTGACTTGTCGGTGGCTAACAGGACCACTCACAAGGACTCTGGGGCCACTGACAAAAAGGATGAGGGCAAACTGCACAAAAAAGAGGGAAAAGGGAATTCTAATTCCAACCATCCAAAAGAGGGCCACAAACATAAAAAGGGTAAGTGCCATGGGAAACCTGGTCAGTCTAGTGAAACCTCTAGTGCCAAACCAGAGGGAGGTCAGCAGATACCCCCATTCCAGAGAACATTTGGTAAATGTGATGCATGAGGTCAACTGATCATGTGAACGGGTATCACAGCTGTAAGGGTAAACCTTCAGGGGTCCACACTGCCTCCTTAGCCTTCATACCAGAGGGAGAAGTACATATGGCAAATGGCAACTTTTATTGGATGAAGACCCCATTGGCGTCTCAGCCAGTGTTTCTTTAGTGTCCCTGTTCCTGTGGGAACAGCTGAATGTGGAAGATAACAACTCCATTCCAGATAACATAGTAGAATATTTTAAGGACAGTACTTGTAAATGGTCAGGAGACCCCTGCTTTTAGAAACACTGGGACAAACATTACAGTGGAAAAGTTTTTTCAAACCAGAGGATATTGCTTAGGCACCCAAAGGTCCCACTAAGCTTGCGGAGGCCCAATTCAAGTGGTTGCAATACTGCCAGTGCTCATCCAGTGCAACAATATGACTGTTAGAATACCTGTCAGTGTACAAAATCAGGTGCCTGGGAGAGTACTGTTGGGGAATGACTTAAAAACTCTTGGAGTTGTATCAAGCACCCCCAGACCTACCAGTAAAAGGAAGCAGGAGCAAGCAAGATTGACCAGAGAGGCAACTTTGGATGACTCTCAGAGGGAGGTTACAGAAGCGCCTGTTAGGCAGAAACCTGTGCAATTCCCTTAGGGACCACTGCAAAAGATTTAAGACTACAGGTGTTGGCAGTAAACCCACTTGGTAGCAGTCTGTACCACCCAGATTTACCTGGTAGCTGTGGCTGAGCAGTCAGACGTCCCTCAAGAAGAGTTAGGCAGTATGCAAAGTATACACAATAGGCACTCAGATACAATAATACAAGCAAACACTGACCAGAGCTTTGGTATCAAAGTATATAATTATTTATTTAAAAACACACTGTTGAAAACACTCCAGCACTCTTATTGTAAAATATTCTAAACACAGTTACTATTATAATATATACAGCCCTTTTTCCTTATCAGATGAGTCACTGTAAAACACCACTTATTTTCATACAGAGGTGAGCGTTTAACTAGATGGCACTCCAATAAGTTTGTGAGAAAGGGAGGGAAAAGGACAGAATATGGAAAGGTATACCACTCTAAGATTCAGGAACACTATTAGCAAGGCAGAAGAGCAAAAAGTCACTGGTGAGCCAAAGTCCAAAGGCTGGGCCCCCTCTTAGAGAGAGCAGAGCACAAATGCGCCCAAGATCACACAGTTACACTAGGCTTAGAAAGTCTTGCAGAGGGTTCAAAAAGAGTTAGGCTAACCCAGGTCCGAAAGCAGGGGGCTAAATCTACCCCGTACAGTCGGTAGCAAGGGAAGCCAGGCGGGACACGGTACCTTAAGTGGGAAGGATCCTCCAGCGGTGGCAGTTGTTCCTGGTAGTGGGTGCAAGTTGCGTCGTCGTCCAGGGGAAGAGAAGATCTCGACTTGGAGGAAAGATGAAGGTCGTTGCATTACCAGGGAAGAAACCAGCCGCAGAGTTTTCCGGTTAAAGGGGTTACCTTTGTTTCGCGGTCGTGGTAAAACGTGGTATCCTGGTTGCCGGGGTGCTTGGCACAGGCAAGGCGGCCACGAGGTACGTCGGGAAGGCGAAAAGACGGTGAAACTGGTTATCCCCACCAGTCAAAGGAAGAAGACTCTCCGGCGGGAGATCTTCTCTGTCGTTGGGAAAAGTGGTGAGGCAGTCCAGCAGGGCTCCACCGGTGGTGGTGTCGTGGCAGGTCGGCTCAGCTTCTCCCTCGTCGGATTCTTAGGTCCTGTGGCGACTTCTGAAGTTCCAGTCCCCAAAGCCCTGCTTTTATGCAGCAAACCCCCATTCACTCAGCCTAGTTGTCACTCAAACATGCTAAGTGGTGAGCCGGCCGGCTCACCACTTGGGCCAATCAGGACGGAGTGTGACTTGAGTTGCCTAGGCAACTCAGTCGAGGGTGCCTAAATTCCCCTCCACCCCTCCTAAGTACCCCAGACAGAGTGGCACCACTTTGGAGGGCTTCCACTTTGGAGAAGCCCGCCAAAAAGTGGAACAAAGGGCTCGACTTGGGTTGGAGTCACAGAAGAGAACACAAACGCCATTTTAGAATCAAGTTTTGGCAAAAAATACCAACCAGAGAATTAACATTAATTAAATAAACCGGCGGTATGTTCGAGGCTATCGTAAATAATTAAATAAAGATAGTAGCCTAAAACAATGGGAAATCCCATAGGAAAATATTTGCGGTTGAATATAAAAAGTAGTATCCACTGCCACCAGCCAAAACTCGATCAGGGGGGACGGAGACGTGCCCCCTCGACTAACAGATCCTGGGGCAATCGAATTGCCCCAGCCAGTATGTCCACAATATGATGGTTGGTACTGGTTCTGTTCAGAATTTAAGCCTAGTAAAGTCAATGGTGACTTTACATGCCCTGGGAGACAGTAGTCAGTCCCAGGGTATGGAGTCTATACTGGGGGGTCACTATGACACCCCTGTGTCACTGCACTGAGGGTGCTGTGTAACACGCATCACAAAAACACATGAAGCCCTACGGGGTAAAAGACCCCATAGCCCATTAACCACATCTAGATTCAAGGAAACCCACTCAAATCATGCCCACGAGTGAGGGTAAAAGAGTCTCACTCTTGGCAGGAGAAAAAAAATAAACCCCAAAAATCCAGCAAAGCTGCTGGGGGACTCACTAGGTTAGGAAATTCAGCCTAAACAGAGAATTCTCCCTAACAGCGCCTATAACCCCAGTCCGCACGAAGGACACCCTTTTAGTTCCAAGCCAAAGAGAGAAAGCGGATACCCAAGGTCTCAGGAAGAAGAACAAGTTACTTCTTACCTTGTAACGTTCTTTCGACGGGATGTTCCTCCGACGTATTCCTCATTTTAGATATCTCCTTCCAGCTCTGCTGGCCTCGGAAAATTTTTTCTCTCTAGAGGACGCTGCGCGTCGACGTCCTCCGAGTCGATGTCCCTCGACAGCCGCCGTATCGACGTCGACGTCATCCTGCCTATAAAGGCCGCACGCAGCGTCCGTTGCTCAGTTCCGTTTTGTAGCCCACAATAATACTTTCTGGACTAAACTAATCACCCTGAAGGAGCGTTTGCTGCAACAACAAGGGAAGTCGAACTGCGGGGATGGATGGGAGGGTCGATGAGGAATACGTCGGAGGAACATCTCGTCGAAAGAACGTTACAAGGTAAGAAGTAACTTGTTCTTCGAAGGGATTGTGTCCTCCGACGTATTCCTCATCTTAGATAGGCTCCCATAGCAGTATTCTATTATCGGAGGAGGGAGTACTTAATTCACGCTGTCTTCTATTGATGAATAGAATGCAGTACAGCCCTTCCAAACCTAGTCTCGTAACTGGAGGAGGAATCCAAATTGTAAAAACGTGTAAAGGTATGGACAGACGACCATGTAGCGGCCGCACATGTCTTTAACCGGCACGCCTCTTTTGAGGGCCGATGAAGCTGCAATACCTCTGGTCGAATGAGCCCTAAGGTTTTGAGGGGGCTCTTTCCCTGCCAGTTTATAACATTCCAGAATGGCTAGAATGATCCATCTGGAAATGGTCTGCTTAGTTATTGGTAACCCCAGCTTGTGACCTGCGTAACCTACAAACAGCTGGTCTGCCTGTCTTATCCTGGCTAGTCTACTGATGTAAAAACTTAAAGCCCTCCTAGGGTCTAGCCTGTGTAACCTCTCTTCCTCTTTCCCCGGGTGAGGAGGAGGATAGAAAGATGGTAGGGTAATCTTCTGAGTGATATGCAATTCAGAAACCACCTTTGGGAGGAAATTAGGCTTCACTTGCAGGACAACTTTGTCTTTGTGAAATATTGTGTGAGGGGGTTTACAAGAAAGAGCTTGTAATTCGCTCACCCTTCTAGCAGATGTAAGTGCTATTAATAAAACAGTTTTAAGGGTAAGGAATCTTAACGAACAAGAATGGAGAGGTTCGAAAGGTGTGCCCATCAGGAAAGTTAGTACTAAGTTTAAATCCCATAGGGGAACTTGGAATGGTCTTGGGGGATAAACATTGGTTAACCGCTTTAGAAACTGAATTACCAAGGGTAATTTGAAATAGGATGGTTCTTCCGCAGTACGCTTAAAGATGGATAGCGCTGCGAGATAGCCCTTAATGGTGCCAACTTGAAGGCCTGAATTTGCCAAATATAGTAGGAAGGACAAAACCATTGGTGTACCACATGAAAAAGGGTCGATATTCTGTTCTCTACACCAGCTGCAAAATCTGTTCCAACGGCAGCAGTATAAAGACTTTGTTGCTGGCCTCCTTGCCGAAAGCAACACCTCCATATCATCATCAGGGAGGTCCCAATCCTTGTACCTCAGCCTTTCAGAAGCCAAGCGTGAAGGTTGAGGGTTTTGATGTCTGGATGGAGAACCTGACCTCCCTTCTGTGAGAGTAGGTTCTCAGTGGAAGTCGAATTGGAGGGCAGATGGACAAGTCTAGAAGGTCCGGGTACCACGTTCTCCTGGCCCAATCCGGGGCAATTAGGATCATGGTTTCCCGGAATCTTCTCAACCTCCTGATCATTTGAGGAATGACAGGGACCGGTGGGAACGCGTACAGAAGCGGAAACTCCCAGTCCACTATGAACGCGTCTCCCAGAGCTCCTCTCGGGGGAAATTCCCTTGAGCAGAACAGGTCGCATTTCCTGTTTAGGCTGGTGGCGAACAGATCTACCTGAGGGGTTCCCCAAAGGGCGAAGATCTCTTGAAGGACTTCCTGAGCTAGCTCCCACTCGTGGGAGACTGTGTTCTGTCTGCTCAGAGCGTCCGCTGTCAAGTTCTTCTCTCCGGCTAGGTGAACTGCCCATAGAGAGATTCCTTCTTGGATTGCCCAAAACCAGAGCTGCATCGCCTCTCTGCACAGGGGTAGTGATCCTATGCCTCCTCTTTTGTTGAGGTAATGCATGGCCACCGTGTTGTCCGTCATTATCAGGACGTTCTTCCCTTGTACAGCTGGCAGGAACGCCTTCAGCACAAGTCTGATGGCTCTCAGCTCTAACAGGTTGATATGTAGTCTGGACTCCGATGGAGACCAACGACCGCTGATGGTCAAGTCGTTGGCGTGGGCTCCCCACCCCGTGAGTGAGGCATCCGTGACTACTGTTATCTCCGGCCAGGGTTGCCAAAATTGTTCTCCTTTCAGAATGTTCTCCTGACAGGCCCACCACTGAAGGTCTCGAGCCACCCTGCCAGGAACCTGAAGAAGATCTGTCATTCTCCCTGAGAATTGTGACCACTGAGTCCTCAGTGCCCACTGGAGGGATCTCATTCTCAGGCGAGCCTCTGGCACTAGGAAAATGCAGGATGCCATGAGGCCTAGCAACCTCAAAAAGTCAAAGGCTGGGAGACGTTGGGCATGTTGGAACTTGGTAACCATCTGTAGAATATCTTGAGCCCTCACCTCTGGTGGCGAGGCTTTTCCCAGGGAAGTGTCCAGGATCGCTCCTATGAACTGGAGTCTCTGCGATGGTATCAATTGTGACTTCTTTAAATTGAGGGAGAAGCCCAGTCTGTGAAGGAAGTGGCACACGTGATTTAGCTGGATCTGAGCTTGTTCCGAAGAAACAGCCCTGATCAACCAATCGTCCAGGTAGGGGTAGACGTGAATCCCTTCCCTCCTTAGACTTGCAGCCACTACCGACATTAACTTGGTGAAGACCCTCGGGGCGGAGGTCAGCCCAAATGGCAGCACTCGAAATTGATAGTGAGAGTTGCCAATTGCGAACCTCAGGTATTTCCTGTGTTTGAGATGGATAGGCACATGGAAATAAGCGTCCTGAAGGTCCAGAGATACCAACCAGTCCTGGAACTGAAGGGCCTGGAGGATCTGAGAAAGAGTGACCATCTTGAATTTGTCTTTTCTGAGGAATTTGTTCAATTCTCGCAAGTCCAAGATGGGTCTCAGTCCTCCGTCTTTCTTTGGAATGAGAAAGTAAGGGGAGTACCAGCCCTTGTTCCTCTCCGCTACAGGTACCGGTTCTATGGCACCTTTCTCTAGCAGGTCCAAAATTTCCTGCAAGAGGAGCGGATCTGGAGCTGGAGCTTTCTGAGAGCTGATCCCCGGTGGATGACTCTGAGGTATACGTAGGAAAGGCAGGCAGTAACCTTGGGCGACTGTTTCCAATGCCCAAGCATCTGACTTGATAGCCTGCCATACCGCCAGATGTTGAGTCAACCTGCCTCCTACAGGTGTCCTGTGAGGGAAGTCCTCAGAGTGGTTTTGGGGCGGCTGATGCAGATGCCGATGGTAAAGAGGCACCTGCTGTTGCTGCGGCTTTTGAATATCTACCCCGTCCACCTCGGGTAGTTCTTCTTTGTCCCCTTTGAGCCGGTCGTCCTCTACCTCTTCCGAATGCGGAGTAGAAGCGAAAGGACTTGCCCCTCGCAGAGGTTCCTGTGGGACGAAAGGGAGTCTGACGGATTGCAGCTCCTAGGGATTTTGCTGCTGCTTTTGAAGTTTGCAGTTTCTCTAAACTGTCATCCGCCTTTTTCCCGAACAAAGAAGAGCCATCGAATGGCATGTTCAAGAGCCTGGCTTGCACATCTGGGGCAAAACCAGACTTTCTCAACCAAGCGAATCTCCTGGTTGATGTACTTGCCGCCATTGCTCTGCTGATACCGTCAGCCGAATCAATGCCCGTCTGGAGGGATTCGCACATAGCGTCTTTACCGTCCTGTATAATATTCAGGAACGCATCCCTTTCTTCTCCCTCCGGGATGCAGTCAGTGGGTGTAGAAGCACACTCCGAAAGTGTATGGCTGAATCTATCAAGGGTGCAAGTAGCATTAACAGATTTTAAGGCCATGCTACATGCTGAAAAGACTTTCTTTGCCATAGCATCATATTTTTTATCGTCCCTGTCCTGTGGGACGGTAGGATAAGCCGTCTTGACATCGGTAGAGGATGCTGCCTGTACCAGACTTTCTGGGGATGGGTGTTTAGACAAAAACTCCGGGTCTGTAGAAGATACCCTGTACTTTGTAGACAGTTTTTTATTTACTGCTGGTACGACATCTGGGGTTTCCCAGTTTGTCATGATCTTCCTCTGAAGAGCTTTATGAAAAGGCACCACAGGATCCTCCTGTGGGCCTTTGTCAAGAATATCCATGAGGTCATCTTGTTGGAAAGATTGTGAAGGTGCAGACCACTGGGGATAGTCACTGGGTGTGTCGTAACCGTGACTTTTCTTGGCGTCGACGCCGGTGTCGAAGCTGGCGTCGAGTCGACAGACCGTGTGTCGAAGGTCCCTTCGACCTCGGCGTCGACGGAACCCTCGTCGACGGCGTCAACGGAACCTTCGAGGAAGGTTTGGAGGTCATAGTCCTACTCGAGGGTTCCAGACGCGCTCGAGAGGTTTCCTTCGCCGGGTACTGCGACTCGCGGCGTTTTTGACCTTCGGGTCTTTCGACCAGAGCATCGCTCTCGGCAGTCTTCGAGGGGGTCGAGGCCGCTTTCTCGAAGACGCTCATCATATTTTTGCGGAATTCCTCCCATTCAGCCCGGGAACTATGTTTCGTGGGGCAAGGGATTCTTTTTGGCGAAACAGAGGAAGAGGAAGTCGGAGAAGGGGATCTTCGACGTCTCCTCTTCGAGTGCTTCGATCTCGAGGAGTGATGAGACCCACTCCGAGACCTGGAGCGCGAATGGTGACGAGTGTCTCGACTTCGTCGACGAAGAAGAAGCTTTAAAAGTCTTACCTTTCTCCAGCTTCCCCCTACACTCCTTCAGGGCCTTAGCTGTCATGGACATACAGTCCTCGCATTCCGAACAATGGTGTTCAGCTCCCAAACACCACAGACAAACTCTGTGCGGGTCAGTCAGCGACATCTTTTTCCCACAATCTCAGCATTTTTTGAAGCCGGATCGAGGAGTTGTCGGTTCCGACGAGGAAGCCATCGAGTACGGATCGAATGACTCGAGGTAAATAGGATTAATCTGACAAGAACTGAGCAACGGTATTCCGAGGCACTGAGTAAGCGCGGAAAAACGGAACTGAGCAACGGACGCTGCGCGCAGCCTTTATAGGCAGGATGACGTCGACGTCGATACGGCGGCTGTCGAGGGACATCGACTCGGAGGACGTCGACGCGCAGCGCCCTCTAGAGAGAAAACATTTTCCGAGGCCAGCAGAGCTGGAAGGAGATATCTAAGATGAGGAATACGTCGGAGGACACAATCCCTTCGAAAGAAAGGTATCATACCTAAATCTGTTCTAAGGACAAGAACATCCTAGAGAGACAAATCCGAGGTCACACTAGTGACCCCTCCACCAGCTGAGGCTGAGTGGGAGGACCAAACAGAAAGTGGTGAAACAGAGCTGGAAGAATCCCTCCCTATGTTGGAGATCTGGATCCTAAAGACCATCCTGAACTGCAGTCTTCACTGGCAGAAGGTGGACCCTCTAGGGCAGACTGCAGCAGAGGTCAAAGAGAGTGTCCTACTCTTGAAGGTCTTCGCCAACAGGCAGCTTCCCAGCTGGAAGAGCAACAAGCAGGGAAGCACAGGCTTTACTGGGAGGATGACCTCCTCTACAGTGAACCCATTGATTCTACCCCAGGAGACTACAGAAGACTTGCAGTGCCCCAGGTGGTGAGACCCCAGTTTCTCCAGTTAGACCACGAGATCCCTCTGGCTGGTCACTTGAGTCAAGAAAACCAAAGAGGGGATATCTCTGTATTTCTACTGGCCCAAGATGAAGTCTGATGTAGATACATTATGTAGGAGCTATCACACTTGTCAGACTTCTGGCAAGAGTGGAGCCAAGAATCTGGCACCTTTAGTGCCTCTCGCAGTGGTTGGCGTTCCTTTTGAGAGGGTGGGGATTGACATGGTTGTTTCCCCTAAACCCTCCCACATCTTCAGCCACCAGATTTATATTGGTTGTGTGTGATGCTTTAAAGGTGTTGTGCTTTAAAAAAAAAATGAGATCTTAGCCAATAAGTAGTTTGTTTGGACTAAAAGAGAGCCCAATTCTTTTATTGTTTAAAACTATGTTGTTTTTTTCTTTCTTTCTTTAGGTAACAAGAAAAAGGATAAGTCTTCAGCTTCCCCTGGATATCAGGTCATAACTCGTGCCAGCGTGGCATCAACGTTGATGCAAATAGGTAAGTTCTTTAGGTATGAATGTACTTTCAAATGATTCTCTCTCTATTTTTTTATTTGTTGTTTCCTTTTCTGTAAGTCTTTCTGGATCTTCTCTTCCTTGGTGTCCAGTTCTCAGCTGCCTTTGAAGTTCGTTTGGTACTTCACCTGTCTTTAACTCTCTTGATAAGGAAATCCACTCTTCCCTCTTGTGACAAAGAAAAGTTCAGGCTTTCTGGAGTTAGGACGCTTTCGTCCTCGTCATTGGGTTGAAATATTACTACTGATCTTTCCTCTCAGTTAGCTTGATGTGTGGGGGCACCTCTACGGCTTGGCCCCCTTCCTGGCAACTCCTTTTATCTTTCACTTTCTTAGTGTCTCTGCTCCACGTTCACTAGCTCATAAAGCGGTCCCTCTCCGGTTATGGGCTCACCATTTCTGTCAACAGGCGCTAAATTCTATATGAATCTTCAGCCACGCACCTATTATCTCCAGAGCTCACTCAGCGGTCTCTCTGTCGCCTCTGGTGTCGCATTACTCACAGCATCTCTCTCTATCACTCAATTGCTCTCGGTGCACAATCGGAAGACAAATGCTTTACTGGCTCTTCCGGGCGGCAACCGGCTCGTCTCCCTCACGATTCAGACGCCTGCCGAAGACTCTGCCTGTCTCTCCTGAGACCGCGTTCTCTTCGCGTCTCCGGGGTGTTTGCCGACCCCGTCCTTAGTTTGCATGCTGCCTCCGCTCCCCCGTTTCTCTGGCTCACCTCGACACAGCCTCTATACGAATCGGCTGCGTCTCTTCCTCCGGGACAGGGACGAGCGACAACGGTCGCCTTCTCCACACCACCTGACGTAGCGCAATGGTGCTGCTCCCTTGGGTTTCTTTCAACGGCTTCAACCGACTGCCAATATGAATATTAATAAAATGAACTTCTTCACAACTAACAAATGTGCAACGGCACAACTTCAGCCCAACAACGGCCTCCGCTTCTCAGCTGCTGTCAATTCGCCCAGCTGAAACCGTTGGGTTCCCCCTCCTCGTCATCGCCTCTTTTTTCCTAGGTAACCAAAAACAGAGATCCCGTTAGAGGAAAGTACATACAGGAACTACTTCCTGGTTTCATCCGAGTTTTGATGGTGTTTCCCGACTGTATAAAAAGATTTAGAGGTATGATTTAGAGGTATGAAAAACCCAGCATTGTCACATTGTAGTAGACCATGCTACCGGGTATCATGAAGCCATACCCATGACTGTTACTACTCAGGCAGTGGCTAAGGTATCTTTACCAGGTTTGGTGTTACTAAGGAGGTAATCTCTGACAGTGGGTCAAATTATATATCCCACTACATGCAGACCATGTGGAAAAACGGTGGATTGACGTACATGTTCTCAACAGCCTACCATCCCCAAACCAATGGGTTGCTGGAGCGGTTTAAAAGAACTATGAAGAGCATCATAGGTGCTTTAGAGGAACCCCCTAGAAGTAAGTGGGACCTTCAAATGCCATGCCTTCTCTTTGCTTATAGAGGAGTCCCTCAAGAAGGGGTTGGTTTCAACCCCTTTGAGCTGTTCTATGGTCATACGGTTAGAGGTAATTTGGCCCTAATCAAGGAAGGGTTGGAGAGTGCTCCTTCCCTCAAGCCAGTGAGAGTCACTGACTATGTGCTAGTTCTCTGGAGGAGAATGGCACAAATGTTGACAGAAGCTTCCGATAACTTTAAAGCAGGTCAGGATCTGGTCAAACATTGGCATGACCAGTAGGCCAACATGGTGGAGTTTACTCCGGCGCCAGCTTGTTCTAGATATGTTACCGACCTACCTACCTATTTAGTGGCCTTGGGCAATCCCAAGACGGCCCCTAGGGTCTATCACACTAACCAACTAACGGCTTATGTTTCCAGACCAGAACTAGGAGCTTTGCTCCTAGCTTCTGATCAAGAGGAGAAGGCGAGTGAACCTCTCCTTGATCTCCTCAGGGGACAACCTTAAGATGGACAATTTGAAGGTGTGAGCCTCTCTTCGATCTGAAACTGCAACAATAGGACGAGTGCAAAGCTCTTGCCTCCCTGTTTTCACTAACAACAGGCTTGACTCCTTGGGGCCAGCATTCGTACTGGTGTTAGTCTCCCTGTGAAAAGCAGGGGTTACAGGATATCAGACCATGCAAGGACCCACATGAAGGAAGATCTCAATAAGATGCTTGATCTTGGGGTAATAGAGCCATCAACAAGTCCATGGGCTAGTCCAGTTGTACTAGTGCCAAAGGCAGGATCCAATGAGTTGAGATTCTGTGTGGACTACAGGGCTTTTAATGCAGCCACCACGACTGATGACCATCCTTTACCCAGGACAGATGAGCTGGTGGACAAACTTGGTTCAGGCAAGTTCCTCAGTACATTTGACCTGACATCAGGCTATTGGCAATAGCTCTGACAGATCATGCCAAGGAGAAAACTGCTTTTTCTACTCCAGGAGACCTCTACCAGTTTAGGGTTATGCCCTTTGGACTCAAAAATGCACCCGCTACATTCCAGAGAATGGTAAATCAAGTTCTGAATGGGATGGAGGACTTCTGCATGGCATAACTGAATGACATTACAGTGTTCAGCTCCACTGGGGAAGAACATCTTGACCACCTTGGATATGTTCTGCAGGCTCCTGAACAGGCCCATATGACCATAAAGGCAAGTAAATATCAAATTGGTCAGAGCAAAGTGGTCTAACTTGGACATGAGGTAGGAGGAGGTGAAATAAGGTAATTGCCTGGCAAATTACAAGCTGCACAAGACTGGGCCATTCCTACTACTCGAACCCAAATGAGAGCCTTTCTAGGTCTCACTGGGTACAATAGGAATTTCATTGTGAACTATGGGGTCAGAGCGTATCCCTTGAATGTGATCTCCTCACCCAAATTCCCCAAGATGGCCAGGTGGAATGAGGAGTGCACTCAAGCCTTTGAGGGACAAAGCCCTTTATCAAGCTCCAGTCTTGCGAGCTCCTAACTACAACCAATCCTTTATTGTACAGACAGATGCTTCTAATACAGGGATAGGTGCAGTTCTGAGTCAGCTGGATGAGAAAGGCAGGGAACACCCTATCTGCTTCATCAGTAGGAAACTGAAGGAACCTGAGACAAGGTGGGAAACTATTGAATGTGAGTGTTTTGCCATTGTGTGGTCTCTTAGACCATACATGTATGGATCTACTTTTGTAATTCAGACAGACCACCAACCACTGAGATAGTTATTGAAGATGAAGGGGGAGAAGAACAAGTAGTAACTCTCTCACCTGGTAACTTTCTTTCGATGGGATGGTCCGATGACGTATTCCATATCTATGACAGATAATCACCACAGATGGGCTGCTTCGGAAAGTTTTCGGCGTCTGCGTCGATGACGTCGATACGCTGTCCTTGAGGGCATCCGTCGAGCTGACGTTACCGGATGTTATAAGTAGGACGCACGACGCCCCTAGCCTCCGTTGCAGTTTTTTCCCCAGAACGTGCGGCACCAATCTTCTGCCAGTATGACCACAGAAAGCCTTGTGGAAACGTAAGCTGCAATCGCATAAGAAATTCTGTAGCGGGGCAGGTAGAGAGGGAGCGATATGGAATACGTCGTCGGACCATCCCATCGAAAGAACGTTAACTTGTTCTTCAAGGGGATTGGGTCCTCCGACGTATTCCATATCTACGACAGACTCCCAAAGCAGTACCAAAGTATGGAGGTGGGAAAAGAATTTAGAATTTTAGAATGCCCAATTAAATTGCAGAGTAAAGGACCGCCGTGCCAAAGGCTAGATCCTGCCCATGGATAGAATCTAGGGAGTAGTGTCTTACAAAAGTATGTTCCGAAGCCCAAGTGGCTGCTTCACAGATCTTATGAATAGGAACACCCCTCTGCAGGGCAGCAGAGGCAGCCATACCCCTAGTAGAATGGGCCTGTAAACCTACCGGAAGGTCCTTACCCGCCAAGCGGTAACATTCAGAAATTGCCAAGATAATCCATTGAGACAGTCTGTTTAGTAACAGCTGGTCCCAAACGCCTTCCAGCGAAACCTATAAAGAGCTGCTCGTCCACTCTGACCGGGGACATACGTGAAATGTAGAAACTTAAAGCGCTCCTAGGATCCAACCTATGGAGCCTCTCCTCTTCCTTACCAGTATGCGGAGGAGGATAAAATGCTGGAAGAATGACCTTCTGGCTTAAATGAAATTCCGACACCACTTTCAGAAGAAAGGAAGGACGAACCCTAAGGACAACCCTGTCCTTATGAAACACCGTGAAGGGTGGCTTAACAGAAAGTGCCTGCAACTCACTCACTCTGCGAGCGGAAGTAACTGCAACTAAAAATACAGTTTTAAGGGTTAACAGTCTCAAAGGACAAAAATGTAAAGGCTCAAATGGAGCACCCATTAGGAATTTTAGAACAAGGTTCAAATCCCAACCGGGCACCTGGAAAGGTGACGGTGGAAACACATTAGTGAGCGCTTTCAGAAACTGAGAAATTAAAGGAATTTTGAAATAAGAACACTCCTCAGACGAGCGCTTAAATATGGACAGCGCCGACAGGTAACCTTTAATGGTACCCACTTGCAGGCACTTGTGGGCTAACGAAAGCAAAAAAGACAGAACCACAGGAATGTCACATGAGAAAGGATCCACATTCATAACACCAGCCGCAGAACTTCCTCCAACGGCAATGGTACAGGGACTTTGCTGCGGGCCGTCTGGCCGAAAACAAAACCTCCATCACGTCTTCAGGGAGGTCCCAATCCTTATACCTCAACCTTTCAGAAGCCAAGCATGAAGGTTGAGGGATCTGACCTATGGATGGAGAACCTGACCGCCCCCCTCCTGTGAAAGCAGATCGTCTCGGTAGGGAAGACGGCGTGGAGGGCAGAAGGACAAGTCGAGAAGGTCCAGGTACCACGTTCTCCGGGCCCATGCTGGAACAATGAGGATCATCCGGGAACTGAAACTCCGTAACCTCCGCAGCACTTGCGCGATGACGGGGACTGGAGTAAACGCCTACAGCAGTAGGAAGGACCACTCCACCACGAACGCGTCCCCTAAGGCTCCTCTTGGAGGAAATTCCCACGAGCAGAACCTTTTGCACTTCCGGTTGACACTGGAGGTGAAGAGATCCACTTGTGGGGTCCCCCAAAGGGCGAAGATCTCCAGGAGAATCTCCTGAGCCAGCTCCCAGTCGTGAGAGATCGCGCTCTGCCTGCTCAGAGCGTCCTCCGTCTCGTTTTCGTCTCCGGCCAGATGAACTGCCGAGATCGAAATTTCCTGCTGGATGGCCCAGAACCAGAGCTGCATCGCCTCCTTGTACAGAGGAAGTGACCCTGCCCCCCCTTTTTGTTGAGGTAGTGCATGACCACTGTGTTCTCTCTCGGAATCAGGATATTCTTTCCTCGCACAGTCGGCAGAAAAGCCTTCAGGGCAAGCCTGACGGCCCTCAGCTCCAACAGATTGATATGGAGTCTGGACTCCGACGGAGACCAACGACCGCTGACTGAACTTGTTGGCATGAGCTCCCCATTCCGTGACGGATGCGTCCGTCACGATCGTCACCTCCGGCCAGGGTAGGCAAAATGGAGCCCCCCCCCCCCATCGGATTGCCTTCGACAGCCCACCACAGAAGGTCCTGGGCGACCGAGGGCGGCACCTGAACGTGGTCCGACATCCTGCCGGAAGACTGTGACCACTGCATCTTGAGAGCCTATTGCAGAGATCTCATCCGCAACCTGGCCTCTGGCAATAGAAGAATGCAGGATGCCATGAGGCCGAGCAACCTCAAGAACTCGAACGCCAGGACGCTCTGGGCATGTTGCAATTTGTGCACCATCTGCTGAATGTGATGAGCTCTCACCTGGGAAGGGAAACACTGCCCCAGGGACGTGTCGAGCACTGCTCTGATGTACTGGAGCGCTGCGTTGGCGTCAAGTGGGACTTCTTTAGGTTGAGGAAGAAGCCCAGCTTGTGAAGGGAGTGGCAGGTGACTGACACATGATCCATGACTTGCTCGGGAGAACGCACCCTGATCAACCAATCGTCCAGGTAGGGGTAGACGTGAATCCCCCCTTTACTGAGATACGCTGCCACCACCACCATGAGCTTGGTGAAAACCCTCGGGCGGAGGTCAATCCGAACGGCAGGACCTGAAACTGAAAGTGCGAGTCGCCAACCGTGAACCTCAGTACTTCTTGTGCTTGGGATGGATCGGCACATGAAAGTAAGCGTCCTTGAGGTCGAGAGACATCAACCAGTCCTGAAGTTGAAGGGCCTGGAGGACTTGAGAGAGAGTAACCATCTTGAACTTGTCCGTCCTAAGGAGCTTGTTCAAACCACGCAAGAACATGATGGGTCTCAATCCTCCGTCTTTCTTTGAAATCAAAAAATAAGGGGAATACCATCCCTTGTTCCTCTCCGCTACAGGCACCAGTTCTAAGGCACCTTTCTCCAGCAGGGATTTTATTTCCTGCGCAAGGAGCGGATCCAGACTCTTCAAAGAGAGATTCCCTGGTGGATTGCTGTGAGGTCTCTGCCGCAAAGTAAGACCGTAGCCATGGGCTATGATCTCCAGAACCCACACATCTGAAGTAATGGCACGCCATTCTACAAGATGCTGCACCAGCCTTCCCCCAACCGACGAACCCTGGGACATGGCCTCATGACTGAGCTGAAGCGGCTGCGGCATTGCCCGAGGGTAAAGAGGCAACTGCCCGAGCGGCCTTGGCACATCGAGTACCTTGTTTTCCACCTCTGGTACTCCTACGGTGGCCCCTTTGACTTGCAGCTCCTCTCGATCTACCAAAGGATGAGTAATATCGAAAGGAACCTCCCCCTCCATTGTTGTCCCCTAGGACGAAAAGGCGGAGGTTGGCGAACTGCAGCGCTCAACGACTTCGCTGCAGCTTTGGAGGTCTGCAACCTCTCAAGGCTGTCAGCCTTGCTGCCAAAAAAAATTTCACCATCAAAGGGAATGTTGAGAAGCTGGGCTTGTACATCAGGAGCAAACCCCGACTTCAGCAACCACGCAAATCTGCGCATTACGGTGCTCGCTGCCATGGACCGGCTGACGCAATCTGCCATGTCCAGACCCGACTGAACGGATTCACACATGGCATCCTTGCCATCCTGAACTAGAGCAAGAAAGCCATCCCGTTCCTCCCCTTCGGGAATATGTTCAGCCGCCAAAGAGACACAATTCCACAGAGTATGAGTGAAACATGCTAAGGCACACACGGAGTTGGCTGCCTGTAAAGCCATACCCCCTGAAGAAAACACTTTCTTCGCCCAGCCATCAAAACGTTTGTCGTTCATATCAGGAGGGATGGTAGGGTACGATGCCTGTTTTGCCGGGGCCGTAGCTGCCTGCACCACCAAACTCTCCGGAGTGGGGTGCATAGTCAAGTAGCTGGGGTCGCTACTGGCTGGATGGTATTTTTTCAGCAAAGACTTGCTCACTACCGGGAGACTCTCCGGAGCAGTCCAAGCCGCTGCCACCCTTCTTTGCAAGGCCATATAGAATGGCAGTACCGGGTCAGTTGGAGGACCTTGGTCAAGGATATCCGTCAGGTCATCCTGCAGAAAATCCATTGGTGGCGCAGACCACCCCAAGTATTCCATCACCCTCGACATAAGGCGCAGGTACGAGGACTCGGCGTGCGAGCCATGCTCAGGCCTACCAAACTCAACCTCCGGAGAGGTGTCCAGACCACTGGCGTTGTGCAAGGACTGACGCAGGTCTTCTAGCTGGCTATGACCAGACATGAGTTTGTCAGGAACCTCTTCAGGAACCATACCTTCATCAGACCCTTTATCCACCTCAGAGATGCAATCCAGAGGCTGGAATAAATCCCTAGATGAGGGCACAGAAAAAGGCTCAAATACAGGCCTTACTGACTTCTGCAGGGCCTTTCTCAGAGTTTCCACCGGTCTCTGGGGCACCTCCGATAAAGCCTCCTCGAAAGGTGTCGACAGAATCGGCATCGAGCGTGGCGCTGAAGGCATCGACACATGCCTCGAGGGCAGAGCCCCGAGCGTGTCCTTCGACAGCCTGGGCACCGAAGGCATCGATGTCTTCTTAGAAGACCTCCCAGGCTCCGACAGACTCTAGGGCGTCGAGGACCGGGACCTGGAGCGGGCATGGCTAGAGCGATCCATCTTGTCCGACCGGGGTGCCCGGTGATCGCAACGACCGCTCGCGTGCGAACAGCGCCTCTAGCATGTTCCCTGCCAGCGTCTTTCGACAGCGCGGACGGAACGGAGCCCTGCAACTGAAAAATCACCATCATCTCCTTACGAAATGAATCCCATTCCGCAGGAGTGGAATGCTTGTTGGGACAAGCAACACGCTGACGGGCAGAGTCCTCGGACGAGGACGGGGAAGGCGACCGCTTCCGTGAGTGCCTCGAAGAGGCAGAGGAATGGCGGGACCCACTCTGGGACCGAGACCCCCTGGATTTATGCCGACGATGCGGAGAGTCGCCCCTCGAATCATCAGTCGAAAGCCCAGTGGATTTCGACTTCCTGGGGTTGGACACCTTACCGACAGAAAGCTTCTTTTTACGCTCCCGCAAGGCCTTCGATGTTAACTGTTAGGCAGAAACCTGTGCAGTTCCCTTAGGGACTACTGCAAAAGATTTAAGACTACAGGTGTTTGGCAGTAAACCCACTTGGTAGCAGTCTGTACCACACAGATTCACTTGGTAGCTGTGGCTGAGCAGTCAGACTTCCCTCGAGAAGAGTTAGGCAGTATACAGAGCATACACAATAGGGCAGGAAACACAGTAGAACAAGC
Organism: Ambystoma mexicanum; assembly: GCF_040938575.1. Classification (NCBI taxonomy): domain Eukaryota; kingdom Metazoa; phylum Chordata; class Amphibia; order Caudata; family Ambystomatidae; genus Ambystoma; species Ambystoma mexicanum. Next base: position 1,507,187,528 of record NC_090922.1, read on the forward strand.
AAACACTGACCAGAACTTTGGTGTAAAAGATATATAATTATTTATTTAAAAACACATCTATAAAAACACACTGGCACTAATATCAAGCAATTTCAAAAACACAGTTACTAAAGTATATACACTCCCTTAAAAGAGGATTGGACAAGTCTTAAGTAAAGCACCACTTATTTTCAGACATCGGTGAGCGCTTAACGCTTTAATTTGGTTAAGAGAGAGAGAAAGGCAGAGCATAAACTGAAACAGATCCCAACACTTTCAAAAGAACACAGCAAGAGAGGAAGGCAGAATCAAACCGTGAAGTTAGAGTTCAGAAAGCCGGATCCACTTTAAGAGGATCAGAACGAAATGTGTCCAAGGTCACACGGTTGAAAAGTGCACAAAAGTCTCGAAAAGGTTCAGAAAGAAGTTGGACCAAAAGAAAGGGACCAGTTAGATGGTCAAGAGATCAGCCCAGTCTAGAAGGTTAAGGATTTACTGTCACCTTGTAGCAATCTATAGAAAGAGAGGCCGGCGGACACAGTACCTTGAAATGGTGAGAACACTCCAGCGGGGGCAGTTGTTCCTGGCAGCGGTTGCGAGTCGGTGCTTCATCCGGCAGAAGAGAAGATCTCGTCGGGGAGGAAAGCAGGAGGTCGCTGTACTGCCAGGGAAGAAACCAGCCACAGAGTTTCTCGATTCAAAGGAGTGGTCCTTTTATTCGCGGTTCAGTGGTAAGTGGCTATCCGGTTGCCGGGGTCTTGGCACGGGCAATTCGATCACTAGACGTCCTGGTAGGCGAAAAGGAAAGCGAACTGGTTGTCCCCACCAGCTCAAGGGGAAGAGACTCTCCGGCAAGAAGATCTCCTGTCGTCGGGAAGTGTTGAGACAGTTCAGCAGGGCTCCACCGGTGGTGTCGTCGTTGCAGGTCGGATCAGCTTCTCCCTCTTTCGGTTTTCAGGTCCTGTGGTGACTTCTGAAGTTCCAGTCCTAAAAGCCCTGCTTTTATGCAAGAAACCCCCATTCATTCAGCCTAGCTGTCAATCAAACATGCTAAGTGGTGAGCCGGAGAGTGCGACTTGAGTTGCCAAGGCAACTCAGTCCAGGGTGCCTAAACCCCTTCCCACACCTCCTGTGGTACCCAGACAGAGTGGCACCACTTTTGGAGGCTTCTGTGGAGAAGCCCGCCAAATAGTGGAACAAAGGGCTCGACTTGGGTTGGAGTCACAGAAGAGAACACAAACGCCATTTTAGAATAGAGTTCTGGCAAAAAATACCACACCAGTGAATTAATATTAAATAAATAACCCCGCGGTATGTTCGAGGCTATAGGACAAGTTGGTAGCCTCGAACAATGGTAAAATCCCATAGAGATATATTCGCGGTCGAATATAAAAAGTAGTATCCACTGCCACCAGCCAAAACTCGATCAGGGGGGGCGGAGACGTGCCCCCTCGAATAACAGACAATCGAATTGCCCCGACCAGTACGTCCACAATATGATGGTTTGTACTGGTTTCTGTTAATAATTTGGGACTAGTAAAGCCAATGGCGACTTTACATGCCCTGGGAGACAGTAGTCAGTCCCAGGGTATAGAGTCTACGGTGGGGTGTCACTATGACACCCCTGTGTCACTGCACTGAGGGTGCTGTGTAACACACCTAGTAAAAACACATGAGACCCTATGGAGTAAAAGACTCCATAGCCCATAAAACACATTAACAGTCAAAGGAACCCCTCAAATCATGTCCAAGAGTGTGAGGAAAAGAGTCTCACTCTTGGCAGGAGAAAAAAACAAACTCCAGAAATCCAGCAAAGCTGCTGGGGACTCACTAGGTTAGGAAATTCAGCCTAAACAGAGAATTCTCCCTAACATTAACGACTGGCCCTCGTCACAATCGTCCGTGGCATGGTCCTCACCGAGGCACCAGAAGCAGGCGTTGTGCGGGTCAGTCAGCGACATCTTGGAACCGCAGTCCCGACACTTCTTGAATCCTGGCCGCGGGGTAGAAGAAGACGAAGACATCATGGAAATCTTCACAAACAAAGAGGTTCGAAGAACCGAAAGAATAGAACTCAGAACAACCGAGGCACGCCGAGATCTCCGAAGCGAACACGTTCGCGGAAAAAACGGAACTGAGGCTAGGGGCATCATGCATCCTACTTATTACATCCGGTGACGTCGGCTCGACGGAGGCCCTCGAGGACAGCGCATCGACGTCATCGACGGAGGACGCCGAAAATTTTCCAAAGCAGCACAGCTGTCGTGATGATCTGTCATAGATATGGAATCCATCAGAGGACCTAATCCCCTCGAAGCCTAAATTGTTAAGGCGGTCAATCAGCCTCCAGGGGTTTGATTTCACCATAGAACACAGGTAAGGGTGTTATCACTAGAATGCTGATGGTCTCTCCTGAAAGTATGACCGACTGGATTAGGAGATTCATCCAGGAGTGGATTATATCCTCTTCTAACTTAGTCTGGGGGGGGGTGAGTGTTGGGGAGAATTCTCATTTCTGTGTTAATTCCCTTCTACCTTAGAGTCCTCCAGCTCTTTTGCTGGATGTTTTGATCCTGGAGTGAGGGAGACCTTTTCTCACTCATGTATTCTTATCTGATTTGGACTCTGTTTCTCTTTTGGTTTTCGAGTCTGACAAACTCCATAGTGCAGTGTCACAGAGAAGTCCTTTGGATTTCTCTTAAGGTTTAAATACCTTCTCTTGGATAAACTACTGTTTTAAGAGTAGTAAAGTGAAATTGACTTTACTTACCTTTTTCTCTTTGTAGTCCCAGGACACATCTTATGTGGAGTGCTCGGGGGTTACTTAGTATCTCCTTTGTCTAGCTTCTAATGTAAAAAATGGTATATTACCCTCACTACAATTAACGGCTGGTGGAAGTGGATTAATTTTCCTACCGTTGCGCATTTTTACCTCGGGCTGAATCCGCAGCTAAATTATTGCACCAATTGGTGCCCATTTTGTCAAAATGACAGTCTTTTATTTTCTCAAGTTCTTGCTTGAGAAGTCTTTCTTAGGTTTTACTCTGCGCGCCAAACCAAGTATGGTCCCTTTGTTTGTTTTGTCTTGTCTTTGGCGGGATACACAGGCGAAGCCCGCCTCTGGCGCCAGCGTGTCTGGCAGGGCAGGAAGTGAGGTTCCCTGTGCTTAGTCTCTGTGGTTACAGGAATGCACCCAAAAGGTGATTGGCTGGCTGTCGAAGGACAGCCACCCTGCTGTGTGAGTGACAGCTAGGCTGCAAATGAATGGTAGAAACTTGCATAAAAGGCAAGGTCTTTTGCAAAGAAGGCAGAGTCAACCACTGGACGAAAGCACAGAAGAAGAAAATGGAAGAGATACTTACTGCACCCTCCTGGACCACTGGTTTGTCCGGTGAAGCCCTGCTGCAGTGCTGAAGCTCCAATTTACAAATCGGCTAGAGAAGCCTGGAAAAGTAAGACTTCTCCCCTGGGGTTGGTGGAACCAACTGACTGGTAGGCAACGCTTGAATGCAGTACCCTCTGGGAACTCTCCCAGCAACCTGTCCAAACTCAGTCCTCACTACAAAAACATTATCGACGCCAACACCATCCCCATTGTTAATAGTGTGAAAACCCTGGGCTTTTACTTTGATGCCAACACCAACCTCACCAATCAAACTAATATGACCACATCAGCCACCGCCTACACTGGCAAACTGATAAGAGCCTGCAGACCTTTCCTCTCGCCCCAAAGCTGCCTCACACTTGCCAGAGCACTCATACAGTCCAAACTGGACTATTGTAACAGCCTATACCTAGGTGCCAACCAATCAATAATTAACAAACTCCAAGTTCTCCAGAATAACGCACTGCGCGCAGCACTCAACATCCCAAGACGAGAGCACATTTCCACAACTAGGAAAGCATGCAAATGGCTCTCAATACAACATAAAATTGACCTCAAAACCATCTGCCTCACCTACAAAGCCTTAAACAACCTAGCCCCATCATATCTCGCCAACAAATTCACTATGAAATCTGCTCCCAGAATCACCAGGTCATCCAACTCCTTATACTTGGTAGTGCCTAGATTCACATTAAATAGAGCAGGCGGCTCCAGTTTCACAGTGCTTGCCTCACTTCTCTGGAACTCCCTACCCCTCAATATCAAAACCATTGAGTCCTTCCCAATCTTTAGGAAACAGGTTATTCGCTGGCTAGTGAACAAAGGGTAGCAATCACCTCTGAGTCTCCTATGAACCTGCTGAAGTATTGTAAATAATGTAAATTGCTGTAATTTGTAATTGTTGCACCATGTATAATGCATACCTCATTCCTGTAACTGAACTCTTTATGCGCACATCTACCCACGGGTCTGGAGCGCTATACAAATAAAACAAACACTACAAACAACTTTGACTACAGGTAATAGGCAACCCAACCTTTGGTATAAGCTTGTACTACACAGTCTTGGTAGTGTGTTGAGCAGCCAGGCTTATCTCAAGAAGGGAAATGTGAACTGTAGTGGAGATACACAAAGTTCACAGTTACAGGTATTCAAATAAACTCTTACACACAAGGTTTCTTGCATAAACAATTAATAATTTATTGATCAGTCAGTTATAAAGACTTCTTCAGAAGAGAGCAATAGAATAGTAACACACAAATACACTTCAATACTGTACACTCTGAGTTTCTGAATCAGACAAGACCCTTTTGGGATGGCCCACAGACACAACCTACACCCACAGGTGACTTCAGTAACAAGGGTGCTGGGGACATTAATATCTTACTGTTGGCATTCAGAACACTCTTATAAGTTGGCAAAAGGCAAAGGTTATTAGAACACAAGAAATTACAAATATTCATAAGCAGGGCAAATACTTTTAGAGTTCACTAGAAGAGTCATTCAATTCAATAGGCTAAGCCAAAGTCAATGGGCAAAAGTCTTGGATAGGATAAAGCACTTCTGGTAAGTAATGGAAAAGTCTTTGCACAAGTACTTAGGAGTCTTTGAAGAAAAGAAGAATCAATTGAAGGGCCACAAGAGGATTAGACTTGAGTTGTGGAAGTTACAAGCACTTCTGCAGTAAGAGGTAAGTTCTCTTAGACTTGTTTTACAGTACCTTGGTGAAGAAGAAAAGATGCAGCTGAAGACTTCTGTTCCTGTGCAGCTCTGCAGGTCTCACTGTTCCTCGGCCTCAGTCGTGGGGACAAGAGGGAGGACGCCAGGGGACTCCTGCACTACACCAGTACTGTCAAAACTGGCAACCGGCAAACTTTACATTCAGTGGCTGTCAAGGTGGACTTTCCTCACATCTGAGGTCCCGCACTCGACTGAGGGGGGGGTCAGGTTTAGTCAGTCCTGCTTCATGGGAGTCTGGAGTATCTTCCAAAAGCTTTTAGGCCTGCTTACAAGTAACACACACAATCTGGTGTACCTCTCCCTGCCTCTACATTTTTTTTTAAGCAACTCTGAGGAAATTCAACCAGCTCAGAGATGGGTGTCCAGGTGGCTTACTTGGGAGATGATTGGTCCCACCAACTCAAAGGGAGAAGTCATCCTTGCAGGGCTTCTCTGTCCAGATGAACTTTGCGATTCGGACCTGCAGCAGGGCTTCACCGGGAAAACCAACGTCGCAGGAGTTGCAGCAGCATTCCTCTTCAAGCTCGTCTTCGGTTCTTTCGTTCCAGTGGTCGACTCTGCCTTCCAAGCCAAAAGACTTGCCTTTTATTCAGTTCTCTCCCATTCATTCCAGCCTAGCTGTCACTCACCCAGCAGGGTATCTGTCCTTGCCGGACAGTAAGCCAGCCAATCAGCATTGAGTGCATTTGGGTCTCCTAGGATACTAAGCACAGGGAGTTTCGGGTACCCCCCTCACTTCCTGCCTACCCCAGACACTCTGGAGCCAGTGGCAGGTTTCACTCCTGAAGCCTGTCAAAGGCGAATGAATAAAGAGACCAAACCTGTTTTTGCGCGCAGAGAAACTCTCTAGAAGGACCTTTCCACAAAGACTTGGCGAAAAAAGAAGAGCGGGCACCATTTTAGCAAAGATGGCTGGATGCCATTTTGAAAAGATGGCTCCAGCGGTTAACGTTACCAGGTGCGGGTCCGCGAACAGTTGCGGTAAATGTAAACCTAGGTAGTTCAAAACAAAAATCACCAGCCAGCCCATTGAGGAAAAGGTAACATAAAAGATGTTACATGAGCATTTAGACACAGGGGATACCAAGTAACCCTTCCAGCAGTCTATTGTAAGATAAGGTGTGCTTTGTCTAGCAAGTACAATGTTAAGTAAAGTCAATTTAACTTTACTGCTCTGGGAAACAGTAGTTGATCCCAGAGAAGTTATTTAAACCATGTGAAATCTGGAAGACTTCCATGTGGCACTGCACTGAAGGCGCTTTGTGACAATTGTAAAAGATGATGCCTATGGAGTTGGTTAGACTCCATAACCATAAAGAAACACTGTGTATAAAATCACATTAAAATACATGAGAGAGTGGGAAAAAGGGTCTCACTCTCTCCAGGTAAAAAAAATCAAGTCCTCAAAATCTAGCAAAGTTGCTGGGGGTCTCTAAGGTGGAGGGAATTAGCACATTTTTGAGAATTCTCCCCAACACTGACCCCATGACGAACTCGAATAGAACACCTCTCCCTGCTGGCTGTACTTCTTTGAAGCTTCTGGAACTGAGGGCCAGGGGGCAGGAACACAAGGAACGAGTGCACCGCCTTTAAGCAAATCACAAACACCAGGAGGGTCTGAAGGATTCTCTCTAAGCAGGACAACCCAAACCTGAGCCACCTCAACAGAGTGCTGGACCCCAGAGGCAAGGGGAGCCCATAAGGTGTCCAAGAACTGCAGTGGTGCTATTTGCCGGTAGCTGAAACCGCAAAGTGCTGCTGATCTGGAGTAAGCCCATTGCTGCCACTGACCTTCAAACCGCAGTGCAGGAGTTCCCAGACGTCCTCCCTCTTGTCCCCACGACTAAGGCCCAAGAACACCATGATCTGTTGGACTACAACAGGTACAGAAGCCAGAAAGACTCTTTTCTTCAGACTCCATTTACTGTGTAACTAGGGGTACTTAACCTCTTGTTGTGTTTAGCTTGCTTGCTCTCACTGGAGACTTGCATTTGCTGCCCTTTGCAGAGTTGCTTGCATCTTTGCTTTTAACAAGCCTCCCTGCTTGTGGCCCAACAGTGATTCTTCTTTTTACCACAAACGCTCTATAACATTGTGCAACACTTTTGTCCTAGTGAAGAGGAAGTGCCAAGCACCATCCACACTCCAGCCATCCCATTCGAAGAGCCAGGTACGTTCACGCCAAAATATGTGACGTATGATGAACAAATAAACCAGCAAAGAGAAGCAACTGGGCCCTGGCCAGTGCCCATCGGAATAACAGCACCTATTGAAGTACCGACACCTAAGAAAACCTGGACAGTAAGGTACCCATTGAGAAAACCATATCTACAGGCAAGACAAAATGACGGTTGTCAGAATGGAATACCCAAAGAAGCCAAGAAGATATTAAAGGAAGACAAATGGTGACATCATAAGAAATCAAACTGAAGCAGTTGATGTCAAGACGCAGAAACGTATGCCATATGCACGATGAAGATATTCAGCTAGTTTAAACATGTACAGATGCAAGAAACTGCAAGAAGCAAAACAATCGTTACGTTTACTTATGCTTAGTAGCAAATAGATTGCGGCAAGCGCCAACCTATACATACATATACACCTCAAAAACTCTTTATAGATTTGTGTAAATCCACTACGCACATAAGCAGAATTGAACAAAGGTTACTAAAAGGTCTCAAGAGGAGAGTGTTGCAGCAAACAAAACGAGAATTAAGATAGAGAGAAACCCAGCTGAAGGTAACCATGCCAAGAAGCCATGGTCGTATCGGGCTGGAAGAGGCCAACAGTTGATTCAATTAAAGAGAAAAAGAATTGTCTATCCTGTTCAGAAAGGTCAAGATAAACCACAGATGGTAGAAGACTGACAGAATTAAATCAAATACACGAAAATACATGAAGAGGCCCATTTCACGGTGTCCGAATCACGTGAGAAGGCAGGCAGGAAGGGATGACTTTCACACCTACACATGGATCCCTGCCATATTCATACTCCTTGAACTTTCTCAAACCAAGAAGCAGACTCGAGGCCAAACTACAAAGAAGTAATTGACACATGACCACTGAGGGGGTAATTGATTGTAACATAATTTGAGGGAAGTTGCAGTGCAGACAAACTCCTGCACCTGGCTGGTTATTCTGCATGCTGCTAGACGTAAGTGGAAAGGTATGAGTGGGGTTGATGCCAACCCAATCATAGTGGACTATGTAATCTAGGGTCCTATAGTGAGTAGACCAATGGGACGTTGTACGTTTATAGTGGCCATTTTTAAGGAAGGGCTTAGTTGCCCCACCTGACATTGATTATCCAATCCCCTTTCCCCATTACCACATACAGATATAGTACCTATGTTAAAGTTACCTTCCTATAACTATAACGTTGCATGTTAGGGGTTTAAGATTGCGCGTCAGTGATGATGTTCATAGTTACCCCCCCCCCCCGTTTTTTGTACTCGTCATTAAACAGACTCCCTTTGCCAAACTATTGAGTTGTCAGTTATTTGATGCAAGAGTACGAATCTGCATCCCCATCTATCTCGAGGGTGCTGCTACTCATCTTAAAGGGCTGTTTGGAGACCCCCAGTTAAATGGGCCGGCTGGGGCCCATCCAGTTCACTATCTTCAAGAGGTGACTCCGCTCCCTTAGACTTTGCTCAATTGACAGTGGCTGTCCTAGTTCCCTGCAGACTCTTCTTACCCTCTGTGTATATCTGTCCCTCCAAAAAGTCATGCATACGTTATTTGTTTAGCTGCGAAAGGGTTAACCTACAATTCATTGGGGGGATTGTAAAGTAATTACCTGTTCAGATGACTTGTTAAACTTTCCCTTTTTTCCATAACTTCAGCATTAAGTATGTGTTTTCCCAAAAGCATATCTACTTACTTAAATGGACAAAGCTGGTGTAGTCTCCCACAGAGTTACTGCATACAATCTTGCTTAACAGCCTTTGGTGGGCTTCAGTACTGAAACCTGCCTCTGGATCCAGTGTGTCTGGAAGGGAAGGAAGTGAGGAAGGTTCCCGTTCTTTGTCTTTGGGAATGCCTGAATGCACCCAGTCCCGATTGGCTGGCTGGCTGGCTGTCATTTCAGGACTGCCACCCTGCTGTTTCAGTGACATCTAGGCTTTGCGTGAATGGCCGAAACCTGCTTAAAAGGCGAAGGTTTTGGGACTAGAGGCAGAGCCGACCACTGGGAAGAACACCCGATGAAGAAACCATGACAAAGCTTGCTGCATCATCCTGGACCTTTGATTTGACGAGTGAAGCTCTGCTGTGATGCTGAAACTCCTTTTTCTGATCAACTAACCCAGAGACGAACTCCACTCAACCATCTTCCCCCGACTGGCTGTACTTCTTTGCTGCTGCAGGAACCGAGGGCCAGGGGTCGAGAAATCCGTAGTCGAGTGCAACGTCTGCAATCCGACCAGAAGCTCCAGGAGTCTCCTAAGGACCCTCTAGAAGTGGGACAACCAAAGCTCGAGTCCCCTCACCAGAGTGCAGGACTCGAGGAGTGAAGGAGGCCCAACCGGTGTCCAAGATCCACTGTGCTGCTGTTTACTGAGAGCTGAAACCACGAAGTGCTGCTGATCTGAAAAGACTTCCTCCCTCTTATCCTCACGACTGAGGTCCAGGAACCCAGGATGTGCATCACAGCAACCAGAAAGAATCCAGCTGGACGACTCTTCTTCTAACCAAAGGTACTGTCCTGACCTGAGGTACTTACCTCTGTGTCTTTAGCTTCGCTCTTCTCAGTTGAGACTTGGAGTAGCTACTTTTCTAGAGTTGAAAACAGCTTGTGACCCTACAGTGATTTCTCTTCAACAAACTCTAACTTTATGCAAGGCTTTGTTATGCTTCAGCTCCATAGACTGTGCTCCAATTGACTGACTGCCCTGGCTCCTTGCATACTCTTCTAGTCCATTTGACTTTGATATTTACCGTCCCTCAGAGGTGATAACTTGGTTTTTAACTATTGCTGGGAAAGGTTTTTAGCTAGACTTCATTAGAAGATTTAAGTGCTCACATACTCTGCGAACCTGTTTAACCTTTTTCCTTCCCTTAATCTTTCCTTTCTACCAACCTCAGAACCTACAAAGTATACTAGTGATATATAAATGCCATTACTGTCCTAGTTAGTGAAGCCACCTCAGGGTGGAGAAAGTGTGTAAAAAAACATCTCTAAAGAGTATCTACTAGCTTTGTACTGATTCTGGAAAAGTATTTTAAGGTATATTTGAATGATACATATATTCCCCTTTTTAAAGAATGCTTATTTAAAAACTGATGTTAAATAAATAACTATTTATAACTAAAACCTTGAGTGTAAGTGTAACTTGGTTACATGCATTTGCGAATGTCATTGCTTGAGCTCTACAGCACACATTGACTCCTCTTGAGATAAGGGTGGTGCACTGTCACACTACCAACTTGTGTTGCACATGCCTATATCAAAAGGCGGGGTTACCCAATATCAAGAGGACAAGCGTTGTGTAGTCTTCCAAAGGGTTATTACATCAATTCTTGCCCAAAACCTGTGGAGCACATGTCTGGATTGCGCCTACCTACTTTTTGTTTTGAAAAGGAATGATGTAGTGTAATGCGTTCTGGTCCTCTCCACGCTCTGGATGACATACCATTGAGGAAAGGGGATGGAATGGAAGAGTAAATTCAAGTTTCTTTAATACGAGAAATGCTCCTGTAAATAAGATGCTTTGGGTACAATCATTGTTACAGTGGGTGTTAGTAAGAAGACTTTACCTCTGAAAATCCATTTTGATCACATGGGTTTACCTCTCCAAACTCCTGGTCAGTGGTGGTGCTGCTAACGCTGCTCTCATCTTCCTTCACAGGACTGTCCTCAGATGAGGAGGAAGAGGAGGACGAGCTCCCATCAGCATCGCTACCATCGTCTTCATTGTCACGGTCAGCAGCTCTAATTTCCCCGGGACTAAGGGTTCTCCTCAAGTCAAGGTCTGCTGCCTCGGAGTCAGAGGAGTCAGAGTCAGAGGGTGAGGAGGATGCAAGGCTTGAGGAGGAACTCTGGCTGGAGGAGTGTGGGAGAATACTTCCTCCCGCAGTAGAGAGGACTCGCGAGCTAGGGAAGGACAGGTCAAGCGCTTCATCCTCTGCCTTAAAGCAAGGCTGGATAACATCCGCTTCCTCTTCCTCCTCTTCCTCAAGCTTCACACTCCGGAGCTCCTGAAATGTTCCTTGTGTGGATGCTGTGCTATCTGGAAATATAAAAAGAATAGGCATGTGAGCTTCATAACGAAAAACAAGTTTACAAAGGCTAGCGTCAAAAAAAAAAATACATTCAGCATGAAACGGGACAGTAAAACCACATCCCAAGCACCAGTTGAATTGTATGGGAGCAAATCCCTTTAATTTGGTGTAGGTAAATAAAGCTTCCTCTGAAAAATATTTGTGAAATATTATTTGAACAGAGGGGGTACAGAAGACCCCTGCCATCACTTAAAAGCAAATTGTATAAACAAATACAGACAGAAATGAAAAGCATGACAACATGACCAGGGAGCTATTTAGCTCCTTGTTAAAGCGATGGGGAGTCTGGTTAATTTGAAACCAACAGCTAGCAGGAGCTATGTTTGACTCCTGTGGCAAGTGATGCCATACAAACGTAGATATTAACAGAGTAGGTTTGGGAATGTACATAACGGAAAATAAAGGTACACACCTAAGGGTCATATTGAGCATATTGGATAACACAAAATGGGCAACAAGTTTGGGTTTGGATCTTGCACAAAGTTAGATTTGCTGCGCACTAGCTCCTAATTCCATAGAAGTAGCTACTGACTAACTGGTTATCCTGATACCCAGGAACTGCTGTTTGCTCCTGGTCAACAAATCCAAATTTCAATCCCTGCATTAATAATCTCTAGAATATGGGGTTAATCACCGGCCGCACTTCTATTTATTGCCCGAATTTATTTGACTGTTACCCTATGTACTGCACTGTACCCTCCCACTCCCCACGCACTTTTCCCCTTCCCTTTTCCCCCATCCCCTGCACTTGCGCGATCTCAACGTCACCTGGGCTAGTAGGATCGCTGTCTCTATCTTCCCTCTGTTTCCCCTCCCTTGCCTCGCTGCGCCTTGAAACACTTGCGTTATAAATGCCACATCATGTAATGCATGAAACTTGCTCAGTAAGTCCCATGCAGCACATAATCTATTGAAAATGACAGAGAAAATAAGAAAGTGAAGCATTTAGCCACTAAGTCTGTTCCTTGAGATCATGCTGAGGACCACCACAGAGCAGTCCATGCTTTTGCAGGTCATTTAATGTATGGAATGATGTTGGCGTAGGACTTTGCACTGCCTCAATAATTACACGTTTAAGAAAGGCTATTTCCTAAACTTCACATTTCTTCATGCAAATTACAAAGCACAGTTAATAGGATTCCAAGATAAGGGGTCAGAAAGATAAATTCACAACAAGGTTGCAGGTTTTCTCAGCATAGGGGTAAACCTGGCAGAGTAGTCAAGGTAATCTTCTGTGGCAGAGTCCCATTCAGAAGGCAGGAATTAAGGAATCAACACACCTTGGGCCCAGGGGAAGAGGGATGTCTGATTTCACCAAATCCACTTCACCTAAAAGGGGAAATCTTTGAATTTTTGTTATTATGCACGGGAGATCCCCCGCCCCTCACCACTTCCCCCGACCTTATCCTATTGAACTTGGGGCCATTTAGGAACGTGCATATGTAATGGATGGGATCACACTGAATAACTCCAAATCCAAATCCGAACGAACTCAGGAAGATGGCAAAGTACTGTTTTATTATTATTATTATTTACAACGAATGTCAGACATACGCTCAGGTGCTCTCAGCGATCTTCACACAAACCATAGCTTTTATATAACAAAAAAGTCAGAGGTGACATCAAACTATGTGGCAATAATGAATAATAAAGGTCGGATTGGCTTAAGGGGAACATCCAAGTATATATTCTATTGGAACTAGGATTGTTATTGGCTGCCCACTGTCAAGTGGACAACATATGCCTACCTCTAAAACTTGTCACCCTCAGAAACATTAGATATACGGTTTCTCATTGGTTTTCAAACTATAAGGTCCATGTTATATGGACAACTGCAATTGGTTGGCACGCTTGTGCCAGGTCTGGAACATTCGGTTCACTTAGCAGCACGTAAGCCCAGACCCAGGTGTAACGAGATGGGGCATGACACTACACACTCACCCTATTAGCCCAGCATCCATCACCCATGCCTTCTGCCATGAAGATTGTCACTGAACTTGGTCTTGCAAAAGTATCCTCGTCTTTAGAATACATGGGAGTGAGAGCACTCATTCAGGGTAATTCATAGAAATTCGCACAAAAGTGGCGCACGCGGCTGGCGTACAGCGTCCCCGTGCGATACACTGCTCCAGCCGCGTGCGATAAAATCCTTTTCATCGCACAGCGTATTCATGGATTTTAGCCTCCAAAACCAGCCGTGGCGCAGCGACCCTGCAGCAGCGCAAGTTACACCCCCAAGAACGCCCTTGTGCAAGGAAAAGCCTTCAAAATTCCAAAATCATTGCAAAGGGCTGCGCTAACCCTGGACCAGTTCACAGGGCTGCCAAACAGCAAACGCCAAGCGGGGAACGTGTATTTCAGTGGTTCTCGGGAAGTTTCACACGCGATTGTCCTGGGTACGTGTACATCAGGGGTGCGCGGGAAGTAACACACGCGATTCCATCAGGGAACGTGTATTCCAGGGGTGCGCGGGAAGTATCACACGCAAAAACCGCAGGGTAGTTGCATTTCAGGGGTGCGCGGGAAGTATCACACGCGATTCCATCAGGGTAGTTGCATTCCAGGGGTGCGCGGGAAGTATCACACGCGATTCCATCAGGGCACGTGTATTCCAGGGGTGCGCGGGAAGTATCACACGCAAAAGCAGCAGGGTACGTGTATTTCAGGGGTGCGCGGGATGTATCACACGCAATCCCATCAGGGTACGTGTATTCTAAAGGTGCGCGGGGAGCAGTACACGTGAATTGCCCGTGTGGATCCTCCCAGGTGTTCCCTCTACACCCTCCACGGCCCCTGCAGGCGGCCCACACCACAGGGGACTACCCTGCACATCTCCCGCAGGCAGCCCATCCACCATGCCCATGCCCCCCAGCCAACCCACATGTCACCTTGCACTACTGCCCACCAACGCATGTCCCCCTGCACTCCCAGCAGTGCAGGGCACCCTCCACCAGGCCCCCACTCATGTCCAACTCATGTCTCCCAGCACCCCCACCCCCCAGCAGTGCAGGGCACCCTCCACCAGGCCCCCACTCACGTCCCCATGCACCCCCACGCCCCAGCAGCCAGGGGCACCCTCCACCAGGCCCCCACTCATGTCCCCCTGAACTCCCACCCCCCCAGCAGTGCAGGGCACCCTCCACCAGGCCCCCACTCATGTCTCCCAGCATCCCCAACCCCCAGCAGTGCAGGGCACCCTCCACCAGGCCCCCACTCATGTCGCCCTGCACTCCCACCCCCCAGCAGTCAGGGGCACCCTCCACCAGGCCCCCACTCATGTCTCCCAGCACCCCCACCCCCCAGCAGTGCAGGGCACCCTCCACCAGGACCCACTCATGTCCCCCAGCACCCCCACCCCCCAGCAGTGCAGGGCACCCTCCACCAGGCCCCCACTCATGTCCCCATGCACCCCCACCCACCAGCATCCAGGGGCACCCTCCACCAGGCCCCCACTCATGTCAAACTCATGTCTCCCAGCACCCCCACCCCCCAGCAGCCAGGGGCACCCTCCACCAGGCCCCCACTCATGTCCCCCTGCACCCCCACCCCCCAGCAGTGCAGGGCACCCTCCACCAGGCCCCCACTCATGTCCCCCTGCACCCCCACCCACCAGCATCCAGGGGCACCCTCCACCAGGCCCCCACTCATGTCCAACTCATGTCCCCCAGCACCCCCACCCCCCAGCAGTGCGGGGCACCTGCCAGCAGGCCCCCACACATGTCCCCCAGCCAACACGTCATCACAATCCAGATCCCAGGCTCCTATGCCCACCCAAATCAGAACCCACGCCACCTCATTCCAAACACCCAACCAAGCTTTACATCCATTCAAAATGGCAATACCCATTACATGATAGATAACAAATAAGCAGTATGCGCATGAGTACAAGTCCGTCAGACCCACACAATGGCAGCACATGACTGTGAAAACCCACATTGTGGCAGGCATGAAACCAATGAGAGAAGTCCACACATTGAAGTAAGAAACAAAAATGTATTACAGTGTAAATGAAGTGAATGAAATCAAAAGAAACAATAATGGCAACAAATATCAAAATGCAGCATGTCCACCAAATTAATAAATAATGAAAATGGGAATCCAAAATGACCGTAATGAAATTGTGTCCAAAGTCACTGTTCAACAAAGCAAATCCAAAGAGAAAGTAAAGTGAAAATCCAATGCTCCATGGTGAAAAAATAATAAAAGATGAAGGCCGCAAATCCACTGTCAAACTATGTACAAAGAGCAAATCCAGGGTCCATGATCCCAACTATGTAAATGAAACCTACAATAAAACCCACCGAACTAATAACTATATACAAAAAAGTGGGGCATAGTCCAAGCGCCCCAAATAAAAAAAAAGAAATAAAACCCAACACTAATTAACTATATACAATGGCAGCGGGCTAGTCCAACGGCTCACTTCTGGATGTTGCGGGCCAGGGCATCATCGAACTCCTGCTCAATGTCCCGGAGGCGGTCCTGTTCCATGGCCCCGAGGGTCCGCAGGGACGACGACATGTTCTCCTCCAACTCCCTGCAGATTGCCTCGAGGCACTCGGCCCGCCTCAGGGCCCTCCGCATGTAGTTCTCCGACCTGACCATCGTGAGCCGTGCCTCTTCTGCCCGCTGCCGCTCCGCATCTATTGCGTGGCCCAACCGCTGCCACACACTTCCCGCCCTGGGTCCTCCTGCCCTCCGGCCGATGCCTGCCCCTCCGATGTCGAAGGCCCCGAGCCATCGTGGCTCCCACCTACAGCCTCCTGCTGCTGCTGCTGCTGATGTCCATGTGCCCTGTCCGATGGTGCCTGCACATCCTCCTCCAGCTTGGGTGCAGTTGTTATATGGCCACCCCTGCTGGACGTCCGACTCCCGACTGTGGCAGGGATCTGTTGTCCACCAGTCTGCCCGCACGGTCAGGGGCAGCTCCATAGGGCAACCAGGTGATACATGGGTGGGAAGATGGCATGGAGGACGACTGGGGCATAGGGGGTTCCATTGAGGAGGGGGTCGGAACAAGGTCCAGGAAATGGAGGAATCCGGCCATGGTGAGCTGTCCCAGTGGGTCAACGCTGTCAACGAGCCATGCGAGAAGACGTGCAGTCTCATCATGGAAAGACTGCAGGTCAGCTCGCATGGCCCGTTGACGCAACGCCACCCCACCCTGGACAGGCTCAACCTGTTGCAGGATAGCCACATCCGCAGGGAGAGGAAGGCCAGTTGGTGTAAGCCAATCCCCTCCCTGAGAACGGGTCTGGAGGTAGGCATCCCTGCTGGTGCAAGATGATGCAGTGACAGGAGCAGGGACAGGATTGCACACAGGCACCTCCGCGGCGGCCTGTGCTGCCACCTGTCCCTGGTGCTGCACTGCACCACCAGTGGAATCCCCACCTCCAGACCTCGCCTCTGTTGCTTGCACGGCCTCCTCCTCCACCAAACCCCCCACCAACCTGGATGACTCCGTGCCATCTTCCTCCGTTGTGCCCTGTGGGGTCCCAGCTGCCCCTTCTGCTGCCGAGGAGTCCAACTCCAACCTCCGCCTCCTGGACCTCCCCCCGGCAGCTGCGGCCTCGGAAGTGGCACCAGACTCCTCACTCCCCGACAAGATCACAACCTGGGAGGGGAGCCGGGCCTTGCGTCTCCGGCTGGTGGTGCGAACCCATACGCTGTGCTCCACAGCACCTTCTCCGCCCTCTTCATCAGTTGACGCTGCAGACAGGGAGAAATTAAACACAGGCATCAGGGCACTGTATAATGGACTCAAACACATGACAGTTGTACATGAGTGGCATTGGCAAACCTCAGACATGGCATCATAATCCCCAACACACATGTCATTTCAACTTGCACACAAGAGCTATACCACAGACATATCGCAACAGCCAGCACCATCCATACACATACAACAGCATGAGCAGGCAAAGGTGAGCCAGACATCACATGCGACACAGGGAGTGCACTACACATGCACACACACACACCACCACACTTGCATGCATGTGTACACCTCCGCCAACTGTCGCAGTGTTCAGATCGGCATCCATGTCACACCTGCCAATCATTCTTCCACATCCTTTGCCATGCAAGCCTACACACACACAAGCACCATCCATGTGTCACACATGAGAGCCCTCGCATGCGTCAGCCTCACGGCCCTGTAACCCCCCCCATACTTGGCCACATAAAACCACATGTGCAACCTGCACACTCCTGCCACACCACCACACGCACAGCTTACAATCAGTATGCATGTACACTTACCGCTCGACTCCAGGCGGGTCTGCCTCTCAAGGACCTGGACGTGGAGCGCTGGGGATATGCGTTCCAGAAACCCTCATCTGATCTGATGTGCAGGCAGCAAATGGCAGGACACGTGGGCAGCAGGCAGTCAGGCAGCAGCAGATGGCAGGTGGGAGCGTGCTCGGGGCTCTGGGGGGCAGTAATTTGGCCTTCTGGGCAGGAGCGTGGTCTTCCGTGTGCTTACGCATGGCCAGCTTGATACGGAGTGATTTGGCACGTGAAAATCCTGCACGTCTGCGTCTAATTCGAGGAAAGGCCCTTAGCGCGTAAGCGCGTCAGCACACGTACGTTAATTAATTGGCCCAAAGGCCCCCAGGCGTGTCTATGACGTCACGCGCATGGCCGTTGAGAATGGCGCGTGTTAAAAAAAAAAAAACGTCTGAGTGTCAAAGCGTGTAATTGGTGGAAATGGCCTCAGCGCGTATGCGCGTCTGTGACGTGTGTATAAAAGGTACGTGTAGAACACCATTTCCTTGTACATGCTTTTCGTGGAGAGCGAGTGGGTGAAATCTGTACTTCTTGTCGGTTCACACGCGATTTACTTCACGGCGTTTCAAGTTCGTACTCCCTGTTACCTCCGACAGCTTTTTCTCTTTTCCTCTTTTTCCTGGGCCTGTTTCCTCAAACAGCGTTCCCTTCTACTGTTGTTACTGTCTCTTCAGACAGCATACAATTCTTCTTTTGGCGGGGGTGTTGCTAACGCGCGCACACACGCGTCTTTTTCACGCTTTTTTTCCTGGCAGACGGTGAGTCGCGCACGTATTTAACATCTGTGCTTGCCCCGTGTGTCGGGTACCCCTTCAGAGGTCATTCTAGGCTGCGTGTGACACGCATACGTTCATTCTTGTGTTTCTGGGTGCCACAGCGTAGTGCAGGTTTATTTTTCCACACACGTGGTCTAGGAGGGGTTGCGTGCACCTTACATCCCTTTTTTGGGGTGCCTGTGCGTTGCGTGACCCGTCATCTTTCCCCAGGGGTGACATACAGCCTTGCTAGAGCACTAGGGTACAATTACCATCTGGTACCCAACCCCTTTGACCCCCAATTGCCCAGGACAATAGTTCACAGCGACTCCCATACGCACAATAACATCAGTGCCATAGCTGGGAGGCGAACAAGCCGTAAGGGTGGCAAAGGTGGCCGAGCCCCAAGTGGTGGCCGGGGTGGATCCGGTAGGGGACGTGGCCGTGACTTGCAGGGTGCCCCTAGCCCCCCCATGTGTGGAGGACCAGTCAGGGAAACCCCCCCCCCCACTCCTCCCTCTGGTTGAGGGTAAAATGGCTGACACCATCCATGACCAGCCCACTGTGGCACCAGACCTGGCACAGGGTGACTCCATGGCTGACTTCCAGGTCAGCAGGTCTAGGCCACGCGCGCTGGTGCACGTTGGTGTCATCAGGCCACGTGGATCAGGGGCAGCTAGGTCATCTGCTGCCCCGTGTAGGCAGACTGGGGAGGCTGCAGGGGCAGCTGCGGCTCCATCCACCCCACCTCTCACACACCCAGCCAGGACAGTGTCGGTCCAAGTCCATCCTGCTGACATTCCCCCTGACACCATTCACACTTGAGCTAATGCCTGCACCAACTCCCATGCTGAGTGTGCACTCCTAGTACAGAGTCCACCGGGGCTCCTGCCCCTAGTGACCAGAGCGGCGTAGGACACTCAGGATCCCCACCACCTTCCAAGCGGAAGAGGAAGAGTGCTCGTCCAGTAGAGGCTGATGCCCCAGACACGGCTACACAGTCCGGCCCGTCAAGGAAGCCCAGCTTCAATGAGGCCGAACTGAATGTACTTGTAGAGTATGTGTCCGCACATGACCGCGAAATGGTGATTGTTGCAGGATCCAAAACCACACCTGCACAACGTCTGGCACACTGGCAGACCATCGCAGACATCATAAGTGCCCTTGGAATCGTGAGGCGCACAGCTACTGAATGCTACAAGCGCTGGAATTACCTGAAGCGCAGGGCAAAGAATAAGCTGGCCTCAAGTCATGCCGCTACTCTAGTGACTGGAGGTGGGTCTCCAGCAGAGAACAGACAGACCCTCCCAGCTTATAGCGATTTTGCAATCCCGCAAAATGCTGCGAAAATGGCCTTTTTGAGCAAAATGCCGCAAAAACGACCGTTTTGTGCAAAAACAGCATCTTAAAAAAAAAAAAAAAATCTATATTTTACATTTTTGTTTTTTAAAGTACTCTGCAAAAATTACTGTTTTTAAAAAAAATAATACTCAGGGTGCCAGGTTCTCAACTTTTTTTTTACACAAGAAATGAAATGCGCTAACACATCTCATCACTTGCGCCCCAAAAAAGTGCAGTCCACAAGGGACACATGAATGGGCACATTTTATATGCGCGCCCCTTCATATGGCCTTTTTCACCTCCTTGATCAAATAAAGTGGCGTTACTGTCAATTTAAAAGCGCATCCCTCATTTCCAAGCAAGATTCACTTTTAAATGTGCAGAAATTGTAAGCAACCCTACGTGCACGGGATGTGGGGGTGCCACTGCATGACAGGGTCTTTCCTGACCCTGTCATGCATTTCTTTTAAGGTATGAACCGCTGCTGTGTCGCTTGCATTTCTGTTCCTCAAACAGGATAAAAATGCATTTTTTGGGTCGCATTTTACAGCGGCAGGCACCTGGAGGGCCTGTCCCTGAGAAAGGCGCTGGGAGCTTGCAGAACACTGTCGGGAGAGCAATTCTATTCAAAGTACTGCCCATTTTGATGACAAAAATCTATGGAATGTTACAATTTGACCTATTTCGTGCAGTACTATTCGATCGATTTTTATAAATACTGAACGTGTGTTTGGGGGGGGGGTGTCACCCGCTCCCCATGTTCAGTATTTTTGGTGTAGGGTGGTTGCAGATGGGTTTTCCCATTTTTCCTCAAAATTGGAGGCAGGGACAGAAAAAAAGAAAATAACGAAAAAGGGACCCTGCGGAGTCGGATCCGACCCGCGTTAGAGGGATGGAACTGGCACCGCAGGGTTGCAGGGGAAGCAGCAGCAACCAAGCAGTTAAGTAGGGGAGGGGTGGGGCGGTGGTGAAAGGTACATTTTGGGTTGAAGTGCAAATCAATTCGCAGCGAAATTGACTATGGTCAATTCCGCCGCAATTAATTACACTTCGGTCAAACAACCCAGAACACCATTCAAGGCAGATGGCCAGTGCACAATTTGTGCTACAGCTCAAGCCTGTGGAAATGCGCCGGTCACTTGAGAATAAGGTGACCTGCTCATTTCCAAAAATGGGTTTTCTAAAAATAGCATATCCTCCGTTCTTTTTTTAAATGCCCCATTATTTGAGGAACTGGGACAAAATCTACATTTAAAAAAAAAATAAAAAAATGGTTACACTATGGGAGAGAGGGAGAGTGATGGGTGAGATGTGAAGTCATAGGCAAGAAAGCAGAGGGAGAGCAGTGGGTCAGAGGAGGAAGCGCTGCACAAGAGAGCAGAGGAAGCAGTGATGCAGTGGGCCAGAAATCTGAGAGCGAGCAGAGGTACAGAAAGTAGAGGGAGCGTGTGGTCAGTGGGCCAGAAAGCAGAGAGGAAGCAGTTGGCCAGAAAGAGGCAGTGAGCTGCAGATTGGGAAAAAGGGTGAGGGAAGAGTGCGATAGAATGGGAGAAAGGATGCAAGATGCAGAAGCAGCACAAAAGAATGAAGGACTGTATATTGCGGGAGGAATTGTAGAGTGTAAGGTGTCAGTTGGGAGTATGATTTGGAATGTGGCAGGAGCTGGGCAGTGTAAATTGTGACTTGACAGTGTGACATAGCACGTGAGTATTTGTATGACAGAGTGAGAGGTTAAGGAATGTAATTTGTGATGGAGAGTTGGTGAGATGTGTGTTGGTGAGAGAGGTGTGTGGGTGTTTGGGGGATTGGAGAACATAGAAGGGGAATATTTTCAGCATTACAATTGATAATGATCAATTTAGTTAATACTATTAAATAGGCATTAACATTAAACCAGAAATGTAGCCAAATCAAACACTGTTCTGCCAAGCCAGAGACATCTGGGACTTACTATTAAATTAATACAAAAGAAACATAATAATGATACCCTGGCTCTCTTGTAGCCTTGCACTCTGCCTATTTCCTGCAATGTGGCAATCTTACACCCTCCAGTTAATACAAAATGTCCCGCAAAAATGCCGCAATAAATAAAGGTTTGTGCCGCAAAATTTGCCATTTAATGCCGCAAAATTTGCCATTAAATGCCACAAAATGTGCCATTTCATGCCGCACAATCCTGGAAGGTCTGCATAGAACTCACTCCACATGAGCATGTTGCTGGGACCTACGTCACGGAGGAGAACTGGCAGATTACTAGGCATTGTCCGGTGAGTGCACATGCATGTGTGTGTCATCCATGTGCATGGTGTGTGTGTGTGTGAGGGCTTCTGTTTGGGTGCCAGGTGAGGGTGTGTGCGCCTGAGTGGTTTGGGTCACCCATGTGCCTCATCCAATACATTCTGCGCACCAGCATTTGGGTATAGCAGTATCCCTTCTGCCAACAGTAGACATCCAGCCCAACACCACGCCAGTTGCCCTTGAAGTGTCATCTTGCCACAACATTGTTGCTTATTTTTCTCTGTTTATTCAGGCAGATTGTTTGCATTCCACCACTTTTACTAGGCATTTCTCAGTCCTATTGTCACATGTCTGACAAGACTATGGTACAGTGGACTGACTTTGTTTCCTGGATATCATTTGTTTAGACATGTCCCTGTGCTATAGGACCATTTTGGACTGGCAGCTCCAGGTTAAACATTTGAACCATTTCAATGAAAAAAGCAATTTCATGAGCAAACTAGACTGAATGAACAATTGGTGCCCTCCTCTCCCTCTTCACTTTATGGCTAGGGTACATGCCATCTGTGTGATGGCATGTGTATTTGACCTGCCAATCACAGGCCAATGTGTGATGCCACTGCTAGTCAGCATGCAGCAAATGTGTTCATCTACCATCTTGGTGTCATCAATGTGTGCCATCTGCCTCCCCTTCATACGCAGTGACGGTGCATGCATGGGAGGGGTTTAGTCATGTGGGACATGTGTCAATCAAATACTGTTTCTGTAGCTTCTCAGCCCTAATTGTGTGCCATAGTGCTAATGCCTGTTTCCATTTATTTTCTTTTATGTCTTTGCAGGGGATGACGCACTTGATACTGCTGGGTTTGTGGAGATGGTGCAGACCCATGAGGGGTCTCAGTGCCGACCGACCACCAGTGAGGGACGTGGTGTGGTGGTGGGTGAGAACCCACAACTGCTGCAGGTCGTGCTCTCAAGGGGTGTCTCTGGCTGCACCTCCCCCGAGCTGTATTCAGGTGTCGATTCGGATGATGAGACCTATGTGCCGTCGCAGGCGAGTGTTCCTAGGAGGGATTCTGTTCTGTCCGACCCACCTGCACCAGGGGTAGAACCCTCAATGGGATGTTCGTGTTGGCAGGTACGCCTTTGGTGATTACGGATGCAAGGTCACACTCCGCAACATCTGATCCTGTTCCTGGGCCAGCAGATCAGGGGGGGAATGCAGTCCTGCAGCCTCAGGCAGTGCCGGCACAGCAAGGCGCAGTTCGCCTTGCCCCAGACAGGTGTGGTGCCCGCCGACGTGGTGGCCGCACGCCACCTGGCAATACCGCATGGGAGCAATCCATATACGGTATGGCAACCCAACAGGCAGCATCATCAGAGATGATGGCTCAGGCCATGGATAGGGTGGCCACTTCCATTGTCCCCCCAGAAAGGCTGATGGAGCGACTACAGCAGGCAACAGACTCCATCTGCCAGTCACACAGGGATGACATGTTGGTGTCCAACAGGGACAGGCGGGCGGCACTAGAGACTCTGCGGGAAGCCATTTCTATTGAGTCCCAGGGCCACAGGGAAGCCCTGAGGGTGGAACTCCGTCAGCTCAGGGCAACTCTGGTTGAGCTTGAGGCTTCAGCTAACACGAGGACAGAACAGCAGCTGGAGCGGCTCACACATACGCTCTCAGCTGAGATGCAGGCAACTAGGGCGGAGGTCCGAGCATCCCGTGAGTTGTTGCATGGGGACCTACGCACAATTATCCTCCAGAACCAGACCTTCCACACCTGCATGCTTGCTGCCATGGAGGACCAGACTAGGGCTTTGCGTGGGCTGCCTCCCATAGTGCCACCACCTCCTGATGCAGCTGCAGAGGGCGAGGAGAGCGACAGCAGCGATTCTCCCACAATAGGGTAGCCGTGCAGGCCATGAGCCCATGGAGGTGTTTTTTTTCCGCAAGATCCACACAGGTGGGTTTTGGTGTGCACCCTGTCCTCGGACCTCCTGGGTGGCCTCCCCCGCCCCCTGGGCCCATTAATGGCCATTTTAGATTTTTTTTTGTTGATTTTTTGGACAGTGTGTTGCCTTGTGTGGCTCCCGTGGGCATACGCTGTATTGTGGCTGGGCACATGCAGGCTTGTCATGATTTTGGGTCAGATGCTTGGGTTTGTGTGACACATACCCCTCCTGCTTCCCGTTTCCATGGGCTTGGGCTTGCAAAGGGTGTACCCAAGTGACATTGATGTACACGGTGACGTTGGACTCCCATTTGATGTGTGGGCAGTCTGTAGTCAATACTGTGTATACATTCCTAGTGCATATTGTTGTTGTATTGTACACTGCATGGTGTATTGATATGTGCCTCTGCATCCATCTCATCCTCCTAATTTGCAGGTCCATTTCGCATGTCTTCACAAGGCGGTCTACTTTGGAACTGGAGTCCATGTTGTAAGCAGTGCACCTACACTCTTGCGTGGCGCCAACACTGTATACTTGGAAGTGTTCGAAGTGTCGGCATTATCAGGCAGCGAGGCTACACATTTTTTAAGTCTGTACTGTCATGTTTAAGGTAGGTTGGAGGTTGTGTAGGTGATTGCATTCTTGGTAAGTATTTGGTAATGTGTGTTGTAGGTCCTGCATTACTGTGACCATTTCATGTATGGCCAGTTTCCATTAGGGACACTGTAGTTGGTGACACTTGGGGCATGTTGTGGGGATTAATTTGTTTGCTCTCACATTTCATGACATGCCATGGTGTGTTGTGTGGCCGTGCCGGGGAGGGGTTGGGTGACATGGCACTGTTCTCATGTAGTATTTTGCAAGTGGGTATTCATTTCTGCTGCATGGAAGTGTGTCTTTTGATGACACTGCATTGGTGGTGTTTGTGTAGGTAGGGATGCACACATTGTGACACTTCCACATGAACAATCTCAGGCTGCTTAGGTTCTGACAGTTGACTGTCCCTTTGTTCTTCATAATTGTCAGGTCGAGTCATCATTGCTTATCAGATAGTATGTGCCAGGGCTGTTTGCACTCCACAGGGGTGTGATTTCTATGTGAAGTAATTAGCCACCAGCTGCGTACGGGCTGCATCACCCCATGCCCTTTCCCCTCCCATGCGCAGCGGGCGTGCATGTGGTTGGGGATGTGGGGGCACCACCATGTCCACAGCCAGGCCCCGGCGTGTTGCAACATTGTGCAGGACACATGCTGCCACTATGATCCTGCACACTACTGGTGGGCATATAACAGCTGCCCGCCAGAACGGTCAAGGGAGCGAAAGCGTGACTTGAGCACTCAGAATGTGCGCTCCACTATGCCCCGGGTTGCAATATGGGCTGTGTTGTATCTTACCTCGGGAGGCGTGATGGGGTTCCGAATTGGCGTCATCATGTGGGTGCTCAGAGGGTAGGCACGGTCCCCTGGTGAGGAGGTGATGGGTATCATTAGTGGGGTAGTGACATGACTCTGCATCTGACATGCATGCATGTGCAGTGGAATTCATACTCAACAAGCAGCCATGCATCGCCATGCCGCCCAGCTTCTAGGTCCCGGCTTAGGGTAAACATTCGGTAAATGAAGCTGTCGTGGGTGGACCCTGGATAGTTGGCATATACTGAGCTGATGATTCCCTTGGCATTACATACTACCTGCACGTTGATGGAATGCCAGTGCTTGCGGTTCCTATAGATGTGCTCAGATGCCCTGGGGGTGGGGGGGGTGTAGTGCCACATGGGTGCAGTCAATGGCACCTAGCACTTTGGGGAATTGTGCCACACCGTAGAAATCCAGGGCGGCAGCCTGCCTTTCTGCAGGTGTCCTGGGAAGGTATATGTGCCTGTGGACTGATGGGCGTGCAGTGATAATGTTCAAGACCTGGTGTAGGCAGCGTGACTGCGTGGCCTGTGACAGCCCACCCACTATGGCACTTGTCCGCTGAAATGATCCAGTGGCCAAGAAGTGCAGTACATTAAGGACCTTCTCCAGGGGGCTGAGTGCTTGGGAGCACAGGGTGGGTGATGTGAGGTCATCCTCCCACTCACTCACCAGGTCCAGTATTATGTGAGGTGGAAACCTGTACCTCCCATACACCTGGTCATCAGGCATCCCAAAAAGGCTGGTTCTGGGTGTGAAAATTCGGGCCCTCACTATCCTCCTCCTCCTCCTCCTTTGGTAACCCGCGGCCACTGCTGCTAGGAACGGTATATTCATCCTGGCGTCTGAGCTTGTTTGTTGTTTGCGCGCACTTTTATGCTGCGCGGGTCGCCGTACGCCTTCTTCCTGCTGGCGTACGCGTTTCCTGATTAGCACGTTTTTTTTGTGCGCATTCCTTAGCCCCGTTCAATTCCATGGCGAGCGTGTAAAACTTCCTTTCCTCGAATTTCACGTTGACGTGCAGGATTTTCACGTGCCAATTCACTCCGTATCAAGCTGGCCACGCGTAAGCACACGGAAGACCACGCTCCTGCCCAGAAGGCCGAATTACTGCCCCCTAGAGCCCCGAGCAGACTCCCACGAGCCATCTGCTGCTGCCTGCCTGCCTGCTGCCACCGTGCCTGTCATTTTGTGCATTTGTCCAGTTGCTGTGTCCACCCCTGCTGGAACAAAAGACTCCCGACTGGTATACCATCGCTCCACAGCCCAGCCCCAGGACCCAGTTGCCCACCCACTCCTGCCTCTGGGGTTGCCATGTCGGGCACTGCAACATCTGGCACCAGTGGCAACCCCCGGCCAGAGAGGCAGAGGGGCACCAGCTTCACTGCCAGCAAAGTTGGTGTCCTGGTGGAGCAAGTCCTGGGGCAGTATGATGCCCTCTTCGGATCATCACGCGCCAACAAGGAAGGACGGAACAGGATCTGGGACGACTTGGTGGTTGCCATCAACGCGGAGGGGGGGTGGCAACCCGCAACATCCAGAAAGTCAAGAAGCGCTGGGAGGACTTGATGTCTAGGACCCTCGAAGGCCCGGCGCCTCGTGGAGGGGGGCCGGGGCCGCATGAGTACCATCCAGATGAGGGTCCTCGAACGTGTAGACCCAGCGCTCCACGCCCAGATCCTTGCGAGGCAGACCCGTCTGGAGTTGAGCGGTAAGTGGGCAAGCATTGCTGTGCGGGACAGGGCATGTTGCAGTGTGCTGGTTGTCTGATGCTTGCCTGTATGTGTGACATAGGCCATGTATGCATGTGTGTGTGCAGGGACATCATGGGCATGCATGTGAGACCAGTAATGTGTGAACCACACGGTTGGTGCATGTGTTTAAATGCAACATGGGGAGCCCTATGCGGATTGGACACATGAGAGCATGCCAGTCTCTGTTCCTGGACATGGGTGGGGGTGAGGGATGGGTGCTGATGCCATGTACATGTATGGTATCCATGTCTGTGTGTCTGACCTGCGTGTCTGTGAATTGCGAATGCCATGGATGCATGACACATGTCTGTGACAATGTACAGATTCACAGATGCAGCCTAGTTATCCTTGTATCCACTGTGTCTGGGGTGTACAAGGCCAGAAGGATGAAATTACGTTGTTGTGTGTGCATGTGATAGGTATGACCCATGATGCATGTGAGTTCCATAACACTGTATGTTTGGAGAGTCCCTTGGACATGTATGCAAATGTCCATAGCATGTGCAATGCCTGTTAATGCCTGTGTTTTGCCTGCACTAACCCATGTGTTGTGGAGGGACATGATGGAAGTGATGTTTGACAGTGCCACTCATCTGCTATTGCTTCCTGTCTAGGGGACCATTGTACAGTACCCTGATGCTTGTGTTCTATGTCTCCGTCTACACAGCGGCAAGTGAAGAAGAGGGCGGAGACGGCGCTGTGGAGCAAAGCGGTGGGGATGCCCCCACGGCTGCAGCGGAAGGGGTGGGTGAGCCCCCACAGGGGCTTGCAACAGCGGAAGACGGTGTGGAGCCATCCAGGTTGGTGGTTTCCACAGAGGAGGAGGAGGACGCTACTGAGGCGCACATGGGGCCTGGTGGGGGCATCCCTGCTGGTGCAAGTGGTGCAGTCCAGGGGCAGGGGCAGGAGGCAGCACAGGTCGCCGTGGAGGTGCCTGTGCATGTCACTGTCCCTGACACTGACTGCACCACCATGCACCAGCAGGGATGCCCCATCCCAGGCCCGTCCGCAGGTAGGGGGGATGTCCGTGTCATCTGACTCCCCTCCACCTGCGGACGAGGGGACCCGTGGCCATATGGAGAAGGTCCTGATTGGTGTCGCGTTGCGCACGGGTGTCATTCGTGATGATGTGCATGCTTCCCGGGAGGAGCTTGCACATCATCACGAAGAGCACCGTGCCAACGTGGCCCAGTTGGGATTGGCCGTGGGTTTCATACATGTGTCGACTAATCTGGCGGCCCTCTCCTCCTCTGTGGAGACTATACGCCAGTCGTTCTCCATGCCGTCTTCCGGCCCAGATGCCACCAGGGCCCCCTGTGGTCCTGCCCTGACCAACGCAGCCAGCTTGGTGGGGATCCCATCCCTGCCACAGTCGGGAATCGGAGGTCCAGCAGGGGTGGACACCACAGCAACTGGACCCCAGCAGATGGAGGATGTGCCGGCATCATTGGGCAGGGCATGTGCACAACGGCGTCGGTGGATTCCATCAGCCTGGATGCCGTCGTGCTGGCAGAGGCAGTTGCGTCGGAGGCAGCAGCGGAGTCAACGTGGGAGGCATCATGGCTCGGGGCAATCTACATCGGAGGGGCAGGCATCGGCCGGAGGGCAGGAGGACCCAGGATGGGAAGTGTCTTCCGTGTGGCAGCGGTTGGGCCAGCAGATAGGTGCGGAGCGGCGGCGGGCGGAAGAGGAGCAGCTCACGATGGTCAGGGCGGAGAACTCCATGCGGAGGGCCCTGAGGCGGGCCGAGCGCCTCGAGGGAATCCGCAGGGAGTTGGAGGAGGACATGTCGGCATCCCTGCGGACCCTGGGGGCCATGGAACAGGACCGCCTCCGGGACATTGAACTGGAGTTCAATGATGCCTTGGCCGGGACACCACGGAGTGAGCCGCTGGACTAGCCCGCCGCCTTTGTACATAGTTAATTAGTGTTAGGTTTTATTTCTTGTTTTTAATTTGGGGCGCTTGGACTATGCCCCACTTTTTTGTATATAGTTATTAGTTAGGTAGGTTTTATTGTAGGTTTCATTTACATCGTTGGGATCATGGACCCTGGATTTGCTCTTTGTACATAGTTTGACAGTGGATTTGTGGCCTTCATCTTTTATTTATTTTTTCACCATGGAGCAATGGATTTTCACTTTACTTTCCCTTTGGATTTGCTTTGTTGGACAGTGACTTTGGACACAATTTCTTTACGGTTATTTTGGAGTCCCATTTTCGTTATTTATTATTTTTGTGGACATGCTGCTTTTTTATATTTGTTGCCATTATTGTTTGTTTATATTTCATTCACTTCATTTACACTGTAATACATTTTTGTTTCTTACTTCAATGTGTGGACTTCTCTCATTGGTTTCATACCTGCCACAATGTGGGTTTTCACAGTCATGTGTTGCCATTGTGTGGGTCTGACGGACTTGTAATCATGCGCATACTGCTTATTTGTTATCTATCATGTAATGGGTATTTCCATTTTGAATGGATGTAAAGCTTGTTTGGGTGTTTGGACTGGGGTGGCGTGGGGTGGGGTGGGATTTGGGTGGGCATAGGAGCCTGGGATCTGGATTGTGATGACGTGTTGGCTGGGGGACATGAGTGGGGGCCTGGTGGAGGCTGCCCCTGGCTGCTGGGGGGTGGGGGGTGCAGGGGGACGTGAGTGGGGGCCTGGTGGAGGGTGCCCTGCACTGCTGGGGGTGGGGGTGCAGGGGGACATGAGTGGGGGCCTGGTGGAGGGTGCCCCTGACTGCTGGGGGGTGGGGGTGCTGGGAGACATGAGTGGGGGCCTGGTGGAGGCTGCCCCTGACTGCTGGGGGGTGGGGGTGCAGGGGGACATGAGTGGGGGCCTGGTGGAGGGTGCCCCTGGCTGCTGGGGGGTGGGGGTGCAGGGGGACATGAGTGGGGGCCTGGTGGAGGGTGCCCCTGACTCTGGAGGGTGGGGGTGCAGGGGGACATGAGTTGGACATGAGTGGGGGCCTGGTGGAGGCTGCCCCTGACTGCTGGGGGGTCCAGGGGGACATGAGTGGTGGCCTGGTGGAGGGTGCCCCTGACTGCTGGGGGGTGGGAGTGCAGGGGGACATGAGTGGGGGCCTGGTGGAGGGTGCCCTGCACTGCTGGGGGGTGGAAGTTCAGGGGGACATGTGTGGGGGCCTGGTGGAGGGTGCCCCTGACTGCTGGGGGGTGGGAGTGCAGGGGGACATGAGTGGGGGCCTGGTGGAGGGTGCCCTGCACTGATGGGGGGTGGGAGTGCAGGGGGACATGAGTGGGGGCCTGGTGTAGGGTGCTGCTGGGGAGTGGGGCTGTAGGGGGACGTGAGTGGGGGCCTGGTGGAGGGTGCCCCTGACTGCTAGGGGGTGGGGGTGCAGGGGGACATGAGTTGGACATGAGTGGGGGCCTGGTGGAGGGTGCCCCTGACTGCTGGTGGGTGGGGGTGCTGGGAGACATGCGTTGGTGATCAGTAGTGCAAGGTGACATGTGGGTTGGCTGGGGGGCATGGCCATGGTGGATGGGCTGCCTGCGGGACATGGGCAGGGGTGCAGGGTAGTCCCCTGTGGTGTGGGCTGCCTGCAGGGGCCGTGGAGGGTGTAGAGGGAACAACTGGGAGGACCCACACGGTCAATTCACGTGTAGTACTACCCGGCACCCCCGAAATACACCTACCCTGCTGTAATCGCGTGTGGAACTTCCCGCGCACCCCAGAATACACGTACCCTGCAGGATTAGCGTGTGGAACTTCACGCGCACCCCGGAATCACGTACCCTGCAGAATTAGCGTGTGGAACTTCACACGCACCCCGGAATACACGTACCCTGCAGAATTAGCGTGTGGAACTTCCCGCGCACCCCGGAATACACGTACCCAGGCCAATCGCGTGTGGGACTTCCCGCGCACCCCGGAATACACGGAGCCAGGCAATTCGCGTGTGGGACTTCCCGCGCACCCCGGAATACACGTACCCAGGCAAATCGCGTGTGGGACTTTCCGCGCACCCCAGAATACGCTATTTTTCACACAGCGGGTGTCCGTGTTTGTCGCGTACCCCTTTGCACGTCATTTGTCTTCGAGGGCCACAGCATGTGACATTCATCATGGCTGTATATAGGTGATTTTTGTTGGCGCACATTTTGGCGCACATTTATTTCAGGGGCAGGGACACTACCGCCTGCTTTCTTGTGGCGGACGTGTTTGGGCCTGTGCGCTGGTTTGACCGTGCGCTGGCTTGCCCTATTGGATTCCATGAATACGTGTTGAAGGCAAGCGTGTGGGCGTTCCGCGCACTTGCCTCCTGTATTTCCCCCGTGACGCCCACAATTTGACGAGTTGTTCCCCATTCCGAGTGTTACGCCCCGTGTTCCGCCTACTTTTGTTGTGTGAGCCGCGCTATGTGCGATTTCGCTGTGGCCGTGGCGCACGCCGTTAGATATCCTGTGCGCCGCGCACTTTTTCAGCGCCCATCCGATTTTTTTCTCGCACACGGCCTTCCATGAATCGATGTGCGCTGTTTCCCTGCGATTTTCGCACTTTTACTGCGAATCGCACGTTTTGGCACCTCTGCGCGGGAATTTTCAGCGCACATTAATTCCATGAATCAACACCATTATCGTGTTCTGGGACTCCATTTCGCAGGTTTTAAATACTTTAAATGAATTCATCTTGGCACCTTTGGTGTCCTTTCTTTGCATCTTAACAACGGATGATTCATTCTTCGCACCTTTGCTCTTTTCCAGAATAGATAGCTGACCTTGGCTGCTTCAGTCTTGACTGCAGGCCAGACAGCCTCGTCTTGCAGCTCCACGATTCAGCTTAATATAGCTGCGGCACAGTTTTCCCTTCCCTCTCCATGGGTCCTGGCTTACTATATGTATGATACCCATGTCAAGCTTCTATACAATGGCTGCTTCGCCTACATTCTATTCACTACTTATAGCCAGCTTCTATGATGACTTAAGTCTACCATACGTTTCAGCGTCTGTACAATTATTAAACGGTCGACTTTCTGCAGCACTTCGTGCACGTGTAATCTCCTTTTTCGTGTTTAAAAGTTCACTTGATTCTTTACTTCGTCATTAGTCTCTTCAGGATCTATACATCTTCACCCAGTATCTCGGGATATTGTACATACTCTTTTGTGATGTCACTGGCTTCTTTACTCTGATCCTTCTCATATTCCTTCAGGGAGTTCCTCCCTTAAGTTGTCATCCCTTCGGGGGATACATTCGGTAGGGCTGTGTCAATGGGTATCTTTTCTCGAACACACGCTGCAGTACTGACACAACTGCAGGTGTCAAACACGGCACGATCTCAGGTTTCCAACTTATGGGAGGTAGAGGGCAGGGTTTCCTGCAGAGGCATGCAGCTGCTCTTCTACACTATTGCCTTACCCCACCCCCATCTAGGTTTTAAAATGTACCCATTTACCTAACCAGTTAGAATAAAAAAAAAGATTTCTAATTAGCTGTAATTGGATTCGGTGAAATCTACGGTATTGGGGGCAGAGCACCTATTACCTCTTTCTCCCCTTCTACTCTTGACTTCTTCTCTCCTACTTCTACTATCAAATTGACAACTATCCTCCACAGCACCAACCCATCGCACCATCTACCCGTTTGGTCCACAAGAGGTCAGACACTGAGTCTCAATCAACTGCACTCATGTGCTTTAATACCTTTCTCCACTGGTCTCTACCCCCGTTTCCTTCAAATCTGCAACTGTCCTACCCCTTTTGAAGAAACCCTGTGCTATTGCAACTGTCCCAACAAACTATCGCCCGGTTGCTCTCCTACCCATTATTCAGGTCTCCAAACATCTCTGATGCTCACCACTCTATACTCCCTTCTATACTCATCCTTTCGAACCACTCTGCGGCCATCGACACTGTCGACCACTCCTCACATTCCAGGACCTTGTGTTTCACAAATATACTCTCGCCAGGATTATCTCCAAGCTCCCTCCATTACAATTTCCTGGAACTCGCAAATCTTGGAACCACTGTTCTCCTTGTCGGTGTACCCTAATGATCAGTGCTTGGAACTTTGTTCTTCTCTGTCATAGGAAGACTGCTCATCTGTTGACTTTCGCTATCGCCGCTTTCTCCTTTCCCGCCTTCAAGACAGATGTATCAGAACAGATACTGTCTCAACGCAATCCATCACTGGATGGTTCTCTGCTACCTTATGGTGAACTCCTCGAAAACAAAAACAGAACTCATCTTTCTCCCCACTTTCAACACATTCCTACCCCCCCACTAACTACAACAATTCATCATCAGTCTGCAGAGGTGAATTAGGTTGATGTAGGACAACATTCCCTTAAGCGACTTGATGGACCCTCGCCGCCTGGGCCGAGGACGAGCGCTGCACCGGGCCTTGAATGGTCCTCACCCTTTCCTCCGAGGGCGATGCTAAACAAGTCACTGTGTCGAGTCGTGCATCCAGCAATAGAGTGTCCTGAGGTGAGTTCAAGCAAGACTTTGGATAGCTTACAGAGAACCCAAACTGCGTCAGCAGACGTACGGTCTTCGACGTGTGCTTGGGTACCAGAGAATGTGAGCGGGAACACACCGGCCAGTCGTCCAGGTAGGGGTATAAGTGGATGCCTTGCATATCAAGCTGTGCAGCCACAGGGGCCAGGCACTTTGTTAACACCCTTAGGCCGACATGAGGCTGAAACACAGAGCATTGAAATGGTAGTGCTAACCTAGAACTACGAATCACAGAAACCTGCGGTGCTTCCTGTGAATGGGGATGTGGCAGTAGGCGTCCTCCAGGTCACACGACGTCAGAAAATACCCTTGTTCCAGCTGCCGAGCACATGTTGCAACGTGACCATCCAGAACTTTTGGCACTTTTAAGTACTTGTTGATACGACATAGGTCCAGAATCATTCTCCAACCCCCTGTTTTCTTTAAAACTCGAAAATATCTGGAGTATACTCCGGAGCCCCAGAGTAGCTGGGGAACAGGTTCTATTGCACCTATTTTCACGCATTCTAGAGACTAACACCTGCACCCTGACTTCATGTCACAAACCTGCTGGTACACAGCTCACAAGTACTGGTCATGGTCAGCCCTACAGACAACAACGCGGTTGCAGAGATTCACGGGGTTACCTGCGCGCTACGTAACCCGCTGTGATGCGACCAAGGCATCCGTGGCAGCTTCGGCCGCGACTTTCGCCACATTGGCATTTGCTTTGCAAACTAGGCAACGTTCACTCCGCACAATTACGAGATCATGTGTGAGGGACCAAGTCACGTGATCGTGTTAACCTGGTAACAGGATAAAAGAATGCTAGAGACCTGAAACCAACAGCTCTCAGCTGTGTATTTACTCAGCGTGCTGCGTTTTCCTACGTTACCTCAAACAATTGCTTTCCTGGATTTTGGATCACGGTTCTGCTTCATGGACTCTTCTTTGACAGCCCCATGGTTACGTCGACCATTTCTTGGCTTGTTTTAATAGAACTTCTACGAACTCGGAACACTCTACGGATTGCTTCGAATGTCCTCTTTCTGCATTTGGCGCACTGGATTGTGAACTGGAACTCTGACCCAGGATTATGTTCTCTGGACTGCTTTTGGTACTTCCTTACCTGCTCCACGGACACACCTTTCTCAGTCTGTCTCAGAGTTCTGTTTGGCTCCACGTTAAGTACTTTCAAGCATCAGGTGATTCATCCACTGGGCTCCCATAGAACCATCACATTGCACTGACCCAGAGGGTTCCTGTTTCACCTCCCTCTACTTACATCTTCCCCAGCATATCAATTGGTAGGCATTAGTCCTCTATGTTTCATTTTGGTAAACACATATTGCAGCTACCTGGGGACCCGGTGTTTTGTTCCAGTCACCTGTCGCCTCAATAACCGATCAGCAAGTGTTTATCATTCTCTCTGTCTGGTGCTTGGGGACGGAGGTATAAATAGAGTACGCAAGGATTTGTTTTGACACCTATCTGCAACATGGCCTGCACCTCCAGCCCCTGTACTTCCAGGTGCTGAATCGGAGGCAAACAAACACACCTTTGTTGGAAGTCCAAGGTGTGCCCCTGTCTGAGAACGTACAGCACCCATCTGTCTGTGGTGATCATTTCCCATGTGCTGATAAACTTCGCCAGCCGGCCTCCCACTGGGTGCGTAGGTGGGGGCCTGAAGCCACGGCCATTTCAGGCCTGCTTGGGGTAGAGGCTCTGTCCTGTGGACGGCGCCGCCACTGGCCTCCGCTACCTTGAGAGCGCCCTATACGCTTCTTGAGTGGAAGAGCATGGAGGCTGCCTGTATGGGGTACCATAACTCTCTGGCCTTTCCTCTCAAGAGCGAAAGAACGACGATCGTCACTGCTGCAAAGTTCCCAGGGAGCCTGCTGTCTCTGTGTCGGATTTTATCGCCTGAAATGACTCGTCCACGGCCTTTCCTGTAAAGGTTCTTCCCATTGAACGGCATAACCAGCAACTTCGTCTGACCATCCTGGCGGTAGTTTGTAGCCTTCAACCAACCTTGACGGGGCAGAAACACCTTGTTTTCGATCTGGCGAAACCCTGTGTCGTTGATGGAGTGTTCTGAGGCCACTCCCCATTCCTGAAAGAGTTCTAGTACCTCGACCTTCTTGTCTTTGGGCAGGAAGTCCAGGATAGGGAACAGCTTGTACCATAGTACTCAGGTATTACCGGGACAAAATGGCTATGGCGTTCGGTGCCTTGATGGTAGAGGCTGCTGTGTAAATTATCCTCTTGCCCATTGTATCCAGCTTCTTCCCCTCCATGGCTGCCGATGACTGGTTTGCCGAGCGTTTCGTAGCTGCAGCCAAGACCACTGAATCTGGCGAGGGCTAAGTGTTAGGTAAGAATTGGAGTAG
Organism: Ambystoma mexicanum; assembly: GCF_040938575.1. Taxonomy (NCBI): domain Eukaryota; kingdom Metazoa; phylum Chordata; class Amphibia; order Caudata; family Ambystomatidae; genus Ambystoma; species Ambystoma mexicanum. The sequence goes on from NC_090922.1 coordinate 1,507,223,512, forward strand.
TCACACTGTGTGAGACCACACAACACTTATCTGCTTGGTATTAGGTAACCCACCTTTTGGTATAGGTCTGTAAAACACAAGTTAGTAGTTTCACTGAGCAGCCAGGCCTACCTCAAGTGGGGTAAATTTGAGCTGTAGAGCTGTAGCAATGAAATTCGTATTTACAAGTAACACTTATACTCAAGGTTTCTGTTATAGTTATTTATTTAACATCAATTTTGAAATAAGCATTCTTTAAAAGGGGTAATTAATGTAGCAATCAAATATACTTGAAAATACTTTTCAGGATCAGCACAAGTTAGTGGATACTTTTTGGATATGCTTTTTACACAATGCCTATATCCGGAGTTGACTTCATTCACAAGGACAGTAATGGCATTTATACATCACTAGTAACACTTTGCAGATTCTGAGGTCGCAGAAAGGAAAGGTTAAAGGAAGGAAAAAGGTTAAACAGGTTCTCAGGGCACATGAGTATACTTAAATCTTACAATAAGGTCTAGACAAGCCTTTGTAAGGGTGTCCCTATTACGCTCACACCAGAATGAATACATCCCTCTAGGGAAATAAGGTCAAAAGGCGATCTGGTAAGGATAACAAGTTTAATCTTACAAATGAGGATGGTAGCAAAGGACTCTGCTGCCTGAACTGTCTTCTGCTGTCCCTCTTCTCGTTCCTTCCAGCCGAAGTGGTCTCAAGCAGGAGTTTATATAGGTCTGCTAGCCATGGTGATGACACTGAAGCTGGATCATGACTTCAGCCAAATCCGTCGTCCTTCCATAATAAGGATGCTCCAAGCCTTCTTCATCGTTGTCAGAAGTTTTATCAGGGTATGCCGTTCTTCATTTTGCTAGCTATGCAAAAACACACTGTAGCTCATGCTTTCCTCAATAATGCTAACTATGCAAAACCACACTGCAGCTCTGCAGACTTTTACAAACCTTGAGGCCTAGCCCAAAGAAAACTAAACATTGTTATTTATGTACAAAACCTTCAATTCATTCTATCCATATTTCACTCATCCTGCTCATGTTATCTGGGTCCTGTAGTTTCCTCCACACTTTATACTTCTAATTCATCCCATTCTGCATTTTCCCGCAAAAAACATCCTAGTCCTATTTTTAACCCGCATGGACACTTGACCAACAGTGGACGCCTGGTGAGTCAGTTTGCGCTGGCCATAGTGAAGAACACTGCACACTAAGCCTGAGGTCTATTTGGATACCCCAGGCCCCATGCCTTCCGGGAAGGAGGGGGAAATCGGACTCCTTTATAGCACTAGCTAAGCATTTAAAATGCCTGGGATCTGACATTACAAATCTATACAACTAATAGTTAATTGCGCCTAATATTAGACAATAACTACCTTCTTCAGTGCTTGCCTATGTCTATGTGTATTTGATTAGGCTTGCATGAGAGAGCCTTTCCAGTGCCCCTCCTCCCCCCTATATATCTAAATATGTACCATTCTACATTCACATATTGTATACATGTAAATTTGTATCTTACTGTTTCTTTATTATGTCTGTATTTTTTGTAACATGCAAGTTCAGCGCCCATTGCCTAAGGGCTTGGTGCGCTCTATAAATAAATAAACTAAAATAGTCCATTACAGTGCCTTAAACACGTCTTGCGGAACTCTAATGAGCTTGGGGGTTCGGGAGGACCATGGTTCCTTTCCAACATGCCCCCCTTTCGTTTCTTCTACAGTAACAAACTCATCACCACCCAACATATCTACAACCTCAAAAGTATCAGTTTGAGTTTCATTCTTTATTGTATGGCAAGGTGCATTAGAACCTCCAATTGATACCATCATCTTTGCACTACTAGGTACTACATTGACACAACATCAGAGACCCAATTTGCACATGCAGAATAGAACCAAGAAAAACGCGATAACAGGCACCAGTATTTTTACTGCTGCGCCCAGCCATGACAGGACCCAATCAAAGGCAAGCGATAGCCAATCCGTGTTCCGCATCGTCATGAGTCAATGTACGGAGCTCTACTTTGATGGCATTGAACCCATTCTCTGTATCATTGGCGAGCTGGACTAGCTCCCATTGAATGATCTGAACCCACTTGGCGTTAGCAGCTGCTTGTACCCCAGGAGACAAAAACGTCTCTCTGTGCTTCTTTAGGTGCTGGAGTGGATTTTGGCACCTTGACAGGCAGTTCTTCTCGCTTCAGGTGTTCTTCCGGGATTACTAGTAGTAGTGAGGGCAGGGTTGCCAGTGAACACTTGCCCATCCATGATGATGGGAGGTGCAAGTAGGCTTGTCGCCACAAACCCGGTAGTAATCCATCAACGCTGCCGTACCTTTCGTCATATCAGGGATCACAAGAGTGGGGTTGCACTGTGTGTTTGCACCAACAGGAACTGTTCCTTAATTGCTAAAAACAAAGTTCATAGTCCATGGCCCTCATTACAAGTTTGCTGGTCTGGAATTAAGTGTGCTGGTAAAACCGTACCCGTACTGTTTTCCGGACTGGCACACTACGAGATCTGCGGGTGGGTGCCGTACAGCTCCCCAGGTCGGACGTGGCAGACGGGACGGCACCGCCCACAGACGGACGAGGAAAACACTGGCACCATTACGACATGGTGCCAGTGTTTTCGCTGTCCCCATTCCTGTGGAGTCCTATTGAACTACACAGAAATGGGGATTAACAGAATTGCCGGTGCCAGATTTACCGGACCACCAGGGTTGTAATGCCCCGGTAAATCCGGCAAGTCCAGCGCTGGTAATTCATTACGGGTCCGGCGGCAGCCTGACGGTTTTACCGGCACGGCTACCGCCGGACTCGTAATGAGGGCCCATGTCTCTATATATACACACTGGTTTCTACATTTTTGCAATCCATGTCAATATTGTGATGTATTGGGACTGCATTTGCGGACACATAGACTCTACTTGGGCTATTATTACTTTGCTATATTCGATCAGTTCATTTGCCGGAAACGCCACTGTGGTACCCTGCCATTTGTTGACATGTGAGTGACCTCCGAAGGAAAAATATGGTGCTTGTAGACACTTGCTGTATTTCGTACTACCATTGCATAGTGCTCGGTCTAGTTCGATGCTCTTTACCTGCACGCTGTGTGCCTGGAATGTGTCCTTTATACTACATAGATGTACAAGGCATTGTGCCTCTATAATTGGGACTGGTCTTAGGAGCCACTGTAACATGCGGAATGACTGCACACATGTACCAGCTTTCATTCATCACATTCCTTCCCACAGTACGCATATCACAGTACCAGCAATTAGACGACTCTGAATGCTGAATGTAAGAAATGCCGTCAAAGCCATTGGGATACATTACCCACTGTAATCGCTTACTTTCACATGCTGTGCATAGGCCGACATCTAGTGGAAGCTGTGCCGTATTACAGTTTTCGAAACTCGAAAAAGGGCGTTGAATAGGGCGTGCCAGTAATAATATTCCTAGTGTGACGTCCCCTGTACCCATGATCCCTCACGCATGTAGGTCACTCAGATTGTATTTTTCTAGCATGAGGTGTAGCGCGAGTACAGTTGTATCCAAGCAGATACGTATTAGACAAGCTCATAAGCACCCATGCGCCTTCTCTCCGAGAGGAGCAAGGGTGGGTTGCATGTGCATCTAAGCAGATACAAGCATCAGAAATACAATTACGATGAGTAATGTATCCCTTCTGAGGCTTGTGGAATCTGCTTAGATCACATGATGTGCAGATTAGCAAGCAGTGGAAGAAGGAGCTGGGATGTGAGAAGGTTCATGAGCGAATAAATGTCTTAAAACCGCTTGTCCACTTGTGTATCTCTCTTGGAATGGGTGTCAATGCAGTAGTGCTGAGTGAAAGTACGTATAGAGCTCCAAGTAGCAGCCTTGCAAATACTGAACGCCCGAGTAGCTCCAGTACCTCTTGTGGAGTGAGCCTTAGGCGTAAAAGGCAGTGTTTTATTTGATAGGGAATAGCATCTGACTATCCACCTACAGATAGCATTCTTAGAGATGCGATCATCTTCTCTGCCGGGCGCAATGGAGACAAACAGTTGATCTGTCTTTCTTAGCGGTCTGGTCTTGTCTACGTAGTAGAGAACCGCTCTCCTCACATCTAGTGTGTGGAGTTTTACCTCAGCTGAGTTTTTGGGTTCCTGGAAGAAAGCTGGTAGCTCAATGGACTGGTTTACATGAAATTTGGAAATTAATTTTGTAAGAGGATTCAATCCAGCACTACAGCCAAGTCAAGTCAATGCCTAGCCTGGGATACTGAATGAAAAACCCTTATTGATATATCTTTATGTCCAGTTCATGAGTTCTGGATGACTACCCCTATATAACACCCCTCTCTTAGAATCCCCCTGACCCCACTGAGCCAAGAAGTAGTTCTGTTTTGCAAGTTTAAAAGGTTTATTTGAGAATGTAAACAATATATATATATATCACACTTTATAATAAATTAATAATTGAATATCACACTTAATCTGAGCAGTAATCAATAATGGATAGTCTGGCACTAGCACACTTCTTTATAATCAATGATGAGTGGGTATAGGATGGATAAGATAGCAACAATACTTTTATGGTTTCAAATAGATGCAATGTGGAATGAAAATGCAGTACAGAAAATAACTTGATAGGATTTCAGCAAAACAATGTAATCACTTTTCTCTGGCAATCCACTCCCCCCTTATGCAATGTAAGGAAATGAAGAGTAGCACACAGTTCTCAGACATGCAATCAAATGTAATTAAGTTCACCCCAGCAAGCTTAGACTACGGATAGAAGTTGAAACACAGGCCCAAAATGCTTTTATATGTGCTGGCAATGAAGTGAGGAATATGCTGAAAATGGTTTTAATTCCCTTTAGGAGGTTCAGGGTGAGTGAAAGGGACGTGGGATGAGCTCAGGCTCCCTTTAACAATGCTCTAGGAGTAACTAGCAGGTTAAACAAATTTTTGGCAAAGGAAAGCAAGGAAGCTGCTGTTTTCACACGTGGCTGGATTTTTAACCAAATTGCAAATCGCGCCAAATTTTGCGAATGCGTGAATCACGATTACGACAAATGTATAAGGAGTAGCAAGTCGGTCCTAGGTGCGTTGAAAAGCTAAGATTCTAAGCTTTCAGAGGAAAGTTAAACCAAGTTTCTAGCCCAAATGGTTCCAAAGATATGAACGATTTTGTAAAGGTCGTTTTTCGAATTTAAAGTAACTCAAATTGACAGGTGACAGCTTTTAAAAATGACAGGTGACAGTTATGCGGCTGCAGAATTGACAAGTGACAGTTAGGAGGCAGTTCTACTTAGATTAAATAGATTGAATTATATCACTGGAAACTAAGAGATTTGGTTTCACACCGTCCTAGCTGTACTCACAATGTATTTGGAAGGTCTAGGTCTCACGGATCGGGCCAAGATGGCTTCGGTTCTGGTTTCGCCCCGGACAGTCTCTGCGCACAGCGTCTGGTCTCTGCTCTGCTGGTCTGACACTGCTCCTGGCCCGGCTCCTGGATCTCTGGGTACAGCGTCTGTGCACAGCTCCTGGATCTTTCTGCACAGCTTTCTCTGGACACAGCGCTGATCTACACGGCTCCAGGATGCTGCTACCGCTGTTGGTTTGCTGGATGCTGAGGCCTGCTGAGAAGAGTTCTCAGTTTGTGGGTTTAGGCCCTTGCTTTGAGTTCTGAATCAAGTTCTTTGGAGTTTTAAAGTCTAAGTGTTGGATCTGGTATCTTCTGTATGTTGTGTGGTCCGGCAGAGCGCGTTGCAGCAACTGGATTTGAATGTCCTCTCTAGCTGCCAGTGGCTCTTTTTATGTCTTTTGAAAGTGGGTGTGTGTGCAGCATCACTAAACCGGCCCCTCTCTCAACTGGTCATTGGCCCAATTCTCCCCTCTCCCATGATTGGGGGAAGGAAATGTGAGTCAGAGTGATGCTGTAGGTTTTATGGGTCAGAGGATCCTCCCCTGGTCAGTTTGCCCACAAATCTATATTTGATTCAAATACATATTGCACAGATATACAGTTGTTTAAAATTACATGCACCCATCACATATCACATGAGGTATACTCTGTTCAAACTCTGCTCTTCCTGGGGGCTTGCATTCAGAAATGGCAACATTTTGCACTTTTTAACTAGTTTTGCAATATCGGACATTTACCCAAATTTACACACATGTGCGCAAGGAGTATGGACATTAATTGATGAAGTGTCAGATTTTTAACATGCAGACATTTGGAGTGAAACCCTATTTTCCGCTAGCAACCCCCCAGATCATACCACCAGGTCCTAAAACCTCTTAAAATGTGGGCAGAAAAATCACAAGAATTATGGTATCATTTAGATAATTTTGACAAGTCTGCACCATGAGTTATACATCTTTCTTAAAATCATATTCTGGCCAACAGGGGTGTGTCTTCCCAGGTCACATGGTGGAGAAACCAGTCTATCCACTTTCTTGAAGGTCAGCCTGTCCTCAGAGGGGCTGCCCCTCCCCGTTTCTGCCAAGAGGAAGCCACTTTACGACCTCCCCTATAAACCATCTGCCTGAGTCAAGGAAGGGCTTTGTTCAAAAGGAAGCCATTTACGACCACCCTAATAAACCATCTGCCTGGGCCCAGGACAGGCCTTTGTTCAACTCCCTGTAGCTGATCCACCCCTAATCTAATCAGAGAGGTGACAACTCCTTTTGGCAAGGGGAAGAGTGGCTGAGCAGGTTTTAACTCCTGTGGGGGTAGATGTCAGGCAGAATTCAGTTTCATTAAGCCAGGTTTCAGCTAAATGTCACTTTTTGTCCCCCAGTTTAAGTCTATTACGATTTTTACATACACATTAAATAATTACTTCCTTCAAGTCATTTCAGAGTATAGTTTTACATTGTATCCACCTCTTAGCAAGTCTTTCCTTGGTCTGGTTTTGTTTCATTTGTTCAGTTTTACACACAAGTCTGGTGGTTTTAAAACGCCAGCTTTCTGATAGTGGTGAGTACTGGTAATGCAACCATTTTTGGGATTTAAGAAAATGAATTCCCCACAGTTCAGGGTGCTTTTGGCAATCAGCATTGCCATTCCCAATGGTTTCAGGCTACTGTGTGGGTAGCCCAATGGTGGTTTTAGGCAGTGCCCTCCTGTGCTCACAACATAGGCAAAAATGGGTGGCAGCCTATTCTTCATGCATTTCCCTGTGCATTTTCTGGGAAGTTCTGGCCATCATGATGTTTTCCATGCCAGTGCTGCACAGTTTTCCTATTCTGGCGTACATGTGGGCTTTTTGGCCATCTTGGATTTTCTAAGCCCACAGCACCAAATGTTGCAGCATGATAGCTCAAACGTGGGTCAGGACACCCAACAATTTAGGTGAGAACCTAGGGTGAGTACGTAAAACCAGCTTGTCTTTATGTACAACAAAGAAAGGATCCTGCACTGACAAAGCTTGAATTTCACTGACCCTTCTTATGGAAGTGATAGCCACTAAGAAGGCAGTCTTATAAGTCAGCTGTTTGAGACTAGAGTTGTGCAGAGGCCCGAAAGGTGGTCCCATGAGCATAACAAGTATCACATCAAGGTCCCACCCTGCCGGCGGGTTAGAAATTGGAGTCTCTCTACCCCTTCCATAAAAGCTTTGACGACTGGTACTTTCCACCATGAGACCTTATTGTGACAGGTCGTGTAGGCTGACAAAGCCGCCAGGTGGACTTTTAAGGAGTTAAATACTAACCCTGCATCTAGCAAATGGAGCATATAAGATTTGTTTAGTCTGGCACCAAATTACGAATCTTCTCCATTTGTCAAAGTAACAGTGCCTAGTGTTTGGATTTCTTGATTCTTTCAAGATATCCATACATCTCTGTGGCAGGTTGAGATGTCCAAACTCTATGACCTCAGGAGCCATGCTGCCAAGTTCATTGAGTGCGGCTGTGGGTGCACTGTTAGCCCCTTGTGTTGGGTGAGTAGGTTGTACTGGCACAGGAGTTTGATGGGATTGCACATCGCCATTCTGCGCAGGTGTGGATACCATGGTTGTCTCGCCCACATAAGAGCAACTTGTGGAATCTGCTAATCTGCTAAGGATAAGCGTCATCGGTTCCTTGTACATCTTGTTCACCACCTTCCTCATTAGAGGGGTTGGTGGAAAAGCATAGGCAAATATCCCTGACCAGTTCATCCATAGGGCGTTCCTCTTGGAGACTGGCTGGGGGAACCTGGAAGCAAAGTCTGGACATTGACGGTTTTCGCTTGTGGCGAATAGGTCTATTGTGGGGAAACCCTACTGAGATAAGATGTGTTCTACAACGTCTTTGTGTAGTCGCCATTCATGTTCCTCTGTTAGGGGATCTCTACGCAGAGAGTCTGCTAGCGAGTTGAGTTCCCCTGGAACATGTAGGGCTGACACGTAAATCTTCCGTTTGAGTGCCCATTTCCAAATTTGTTGGGACAGATTTTGAGAACGAGTACCCCCCTGCTTTTTTATGTAAAACATGGCAGTTGTGCTGTCTGTAAGGACTTGCACTGACTGGTTCGATAAGAGGTGTTTGAATGTCTGAAGCGCTCTCAATACTGCTAAAAGTTCCAGCAGATTGATGTGGTTCTGAGCAACCTTGCAAGACCACAGACCCTGAGCTGTGTGGTGGAGGTAGAGAGCTCCCCACCCTGTTAAGGAGGCGTCTTTTTGTGATGACGGCCTGAACCTCTGGGACGTAAAAGGTTTTCCTCTCGTTAGATTCTCTCGTCCACCAGCAAAGATTATGTACTAGTAGTGTTGGTGAAACGACCACTAGAACTTCCCATTGACCACTTGCCTGAGACCACTGTTTCGCCAACCACTCCTGCATGGGTCGCATGCGCAGGCATACGTGGGGAACAAGGTAAATGCAAGACGCCATCATGCCTAGCAAACGCATAGCTTTGCGCACCCTTACTTGGTGACCGGCTTGGTATTGAGGAATTTGCAGCAACACATTTCGAATTCTTTCCTCTGGCGGAAAGGCCACCCCCTATTGAGTATTTAGAACAGCTCCTAGGAACTGTTTGGAGGTGCTTGGCACGAGGCTTCACTTTTTCTCGTCGATGGAGAAACCCAATTGAAAGAGGAGGTTGATGGTTCTTTGGATGTTTTGTCTGCAAATTAAGGGGGAATCCTTTGTAATGAGCCAGTCGTCCAGGTAAGGGGACACTGGGATTGCCTCCCTGCGCAGGTGCGCTGACACCACTGCCAGTACCTTAGTGAATACACTTGGAGCCGAGGCTATTCTGAAGGGCACCTTGAATTGGTAGTGCTGGTTCGCTATCTTGAAACGCAAGAATCTTCTGTGCGCTGGGAAACATTGAAATATGAAAATAGGCATCTTTCATATCCAGTGTTGCCATGTAATCCCCCTTTTTTAGTAGGGGGGATTACCTCATGTAGTAGACGTCATGCAGACGTTTTGTGGCTTGACATACTTGTTTGCAGGTCGCAAATCTAATTCTTGGCACATTGTGAGATCTTTCTTTGGCACAAGGAAGTAGGTTGAATAAATACCAGTTTACCTGATACGCCGGGACGACCTCTATGGTGTCCTTTGATAGCAGAGTTGCAATCTCTTCGAGGAGGATTTTCTGATGTTCCTGCAAGTGTACTTTTTGCCATGGAGGATAGTCGTGGGGGCTCTACAGTAACTCGATGCAGTAGCCTCCGGACACTGTGGCAGCACCCATCTGTCCGAGGTGATCCCCTCCCATGCTTGGGTGAAGTTGGTAATACGCCCCCCCCTACTGGGAGGTGACCTGGAGCGGAACTTCACTGCTTGGTAGGTGGCGTACAACCTCTAGCAGGGCTGCCTCTTCCCCGCCCACGACCTGAGCGCTTCCCTCTTTGATAGCCCTGGTAATTCCCCCACGATGAGCCCTGGAATTGGCTATAGTTTGACCCTCTTTGGGAATTTTGGGCACGAAAGCGGCGAAAACTACCATTTCCCCTCTGTCCAGAGGGTTTGTTGGTGAGTTGACCAAGGAATCTCAATGTTTCGTACTCATCTTTCGCCGTTTTGAGTGCTTCTTGGACGGCTTTGCCGAATAATATATTAGGCTCGACCGGCATGTCTATCAAGGTCGCCTGAGTTTCTGGTTTGAATCATGACTGTCTTAACCATGCATGCCTCTTAATGATAGCACCTTCAGCGATTATTCTACCGGCATTATCAGCAGCGTCGAAGTTGGTCTTCAGGAGATAGCCCGACACTGCCCTGCCCTTAGCTGCTACCTGACTTTAAGGGTTCAGGTGCGAAGGAAAGCAATGCAGATACTTCCTCCCACTTATGGCAATTACAGTTTGCTAAGAGGGTGGCACTGTTGGCTATCCTAGCCTGATAAGCCGCAGATGAAGCGACTTTCCTTCCTAGACCTTTGGTTCTTTTGCTTTACTTATCTGGAGGAGCCTCTGAGGAAGCAAGTGGGGTTCCCGCTCTCTTTCTAGTGCTCGTAACAACCACAGAATCTGGCTTTAGTTGTCCCCGGATATATAAAGGGTCAGAGGTAGCAGCGCGAACAAACTTTTCAACACATGGATTTACTGCACGTGTGAGGTTAGGTGTCTGCAAGGAAGGTAGAAATCTGCGCTGGGCCGATTTTTGCTACACCATTCCCCACTTTTTTTCTTAATAGGTTACTAATCACACTCCCAATCTATTGATGGTTTTGTCTACAAACTCAATAGGCTCCCAAGCATTTGGTGAATAAGTTCATCCTGTTACAAGACTAAATCTCTTAAACTAATGTTATTGGTTGAAAACATGCGATGATGCCATTTTTTGTGCTCCTATCTAACTAATGAAGTACCTTGTTTTGGTTCAAAAGTATAAACATGAATACATATTATTAGATAATTCATTTAATGTATTACTTTTTTCTACAGAAATTGTATTTAATGTTAAGAATACAGAACACATTGCCCCTGATGAAGAGTGAAAATTGATACTCGAAACGCGTTGGGCCACATTAAATTGTGATTTATGATTTGTTGTTATAAAATGAATAAACTACTGTTTGTTGGATAAACAGAAAAGTTGTCAAGAAATAATTGGATGATTTAAGAATAACTTTGTAAGCTAAACAAACAATGAAATTTATTTAAAAACTGTGAAAACTACTAGGTTACTGACTGTACCTATTAAAACTCTCATACAGGCTTTTAGCCTTTTGTTGAGTGTGCAGGGGACGCGGGTTTCCTTAAATAGGAAACTAATGTTCCAAGAACGACTTGAGCGCCCAGAACACTGCTTGGAGCTCCAGAATGTTGATGTGGAGAGATCTCTCCTCAGGGAGCCAAAGGCCTCTTGCGTGGAGATCTCCGGTGTGGACCCCCCCAACCCTCCAGAGAGGCGTCCGTCGTCACAGTCTCCTGAAACGCCGGGGTCTGAAAGTCCGTGCCTGTAGTGAGGTGCGCACGGGTACCCCACCATAGGATCGCTCGACGGAACTCCTCGTCGAGAGGGATCCTGTCTTCGAAACAGCCTGTCGCCTGAAACCAGCGGGCGTCGAGGAACTCCTGTAGCGGACGCATCCGAAGTCTGCAAAGGGGTACAAGATAGATGCATGAGAACATCATCCCGAGGAGGGACTTGATGGACCACACCCTGGCCAAGTCCGTGGCTAGCAGGCGCCGCACCTTGCAGAGAATGGCCTTCGTCCTCTCCTCCGACGGGGAGGCCAATTGCCCCACTGTATCGAGCTTTGCTTCCAGAAACAGTGCTACTTGCGACGGAACCAGGTGGGATTTGGGGTAGTTGATGGCGAATCCCAGTTCCGTGAGCAGCCGGACGGTCCTCGCCGTGTGTTCGACGGTGAGTTCTCTTGTCCTTGCCCGGATTAGCCAGTCGTCCAGGTAGGGGTAGACGTGGATCCACTGCAGGCGCAGCCGCCCCGCCACTGGTGCCAGGCACTTGGTGAATACCCTGGGTGCCGACTTTAATCCGAACGGCAGGGCTCTGAATTGATAGTGGCATCCCTGAACCACGATCCTGAGAAACTTTGTGTGTCCTTTTAGAATGGGGATGTGGAAGTAAGCATCCTCCAGGTCCAACAACGATAGGAAGTCGCCCTCCTCCAGCTGTCCCAGCACGTGCTGGAGGGTGACCATCCTGAATTTCTGTGCCTTGATGTATTTGTTTAACCGACGTAGGTCCAGGATGGGGCGCTAACCGCCTGTCTTCTTTCTGACGAGGCAGTAACTTGAGTACACTCCGGAGCCCCGGCGCCTCCTGGGGACGAGCTCGATGGCACCTTTCTTGAGCATCGCCCTTACCTCCAACAGCAGTTGAGGGACGCGATTCTCCTTCCTGGCCACGGGAGGAATGCGTGGACACTTCTTTTGGAATTCCAGCGAGTGCCCGTTGGCCAGGGTGTCCAGCACCCAACGGTAGGTGGAGATGGACTCCCACACGCTGACGAACTTAGTCAGCCGGCCTCCCACCGGGGTGCTTCGGTGGGGGCCCGACGCCATGGCTGGTTCAGTCTTACTTGGAGGAGGCATTGCCGCCTTGGCCTCCCTGACGACGACGGCAGGATCCCCCTTGCTTGCCGCGACCTCTGTAGGCCTCCTGGGACGAGGAACGGGTCGCCTGGCTGTATGTAGAAGAGCCACCGCTGGATCCCTTGGAGGCACCCTGTCGAAAGGGCCGTCGTCGTTGAAGTACCCCTCGGTCCCGGGCCGTCTCCGAGTCGGTCTTGATGGCCTGGAGCGACTCGTCCACCGTCTTCCCAAAAAGGTTGTTGCCGTCGAACGGCATATCCAACACCTTGAGCCATCGTCGTCGTCCGAGGCAAACCCTGTTGCCCAGTTGGCGAAATCCGGTATCGGCAATGTCCGTTGCCACCGTTATGGCGTGATCCAACGCCACCTCTCCTTCCTGCAGAATTTGTAGGGCCTAGCAGGGGAGCTATCTTGAACCAAAACTCCCTGTCGTAGCGGGCCACGATCGCTAAGACATTGGCCGCCTTAATCGTCATGGCCGCCGACGAGATGACTCGTCGTCCCATGGAGTCCAACTTCTTGCCCTCGCTGTCCGGCGGGGAAGTGGCAGTTGAAGCCGCCGCACCCTCAGCTTTCTTCTTGGCCGCTGCCGAGACGACAGAGTCCGGCATGGGCTGGGCCCTGAGGCACAAGGGGGCGGCATCAGGGACTCGGTACTTCTTCTCGTACCTGTCCCTCTTGGCGGGTGTCGTGGGTTATTGAGGATAGCCAGCCCCTCGTCCCAGATGTCGTCGAGCAATGGCACCGCGAGGACCGTCTTCCTCTTGGCCTCTCGTCGTGGGTAAAGAAACCCTTCCTTTTTCTGTTCTTCAGGGCAGAGCTGGAAGAGCTCGGATGCCCTGGTTATCATGGCGTGAAAGGAGCCAATTTGGTTGGGTGATGACGGGATGTCTGTTGTGTCATCACCACCGTCGTCGTCCGTCCCCGTCGCTGTATCCATCGCCGTATCCTCTCTAGGGTCCGGCGAGGGGGATGAGGGGTCCACAGGCCTCACGGGCACGAAGGGAGGAGTGGGGTGGACTCTCCTCCGCTTGTTCGGAGGGCTTCCCGATGGGCCTGGTTCTGGATCCTCCGTCGAGTCCGTAGTAACCTCGTCCTTATCTCCGTACATAAGGATTGGATCGCCAACAAAATGGCCGCTGAGCTATCCTGGGGCTTGGGTAATGGCTGCGACGGACGCGATGGCCGCTCCACTGGGCCCTCTTCGTCGCCATCGTCGCTATCTTTGATCACATCAGTGAGAACCGTCCCCTGGGATCGAACCTTCTCGAACTTCTCGTTGAGGCCTATGAACCTCTCGTCGAGGCCCTTCCCAATTTCCACCAGATACTCCTTAGAAACTGATTCTAAGTCTGTAATGGCCACCGCCCCCCTCTTTTTCTGTCGGGGACTTCACGGGGGTCTTAACGATGGGCTGGAAAGAGGATCCCCTCCGTGGTGGCAGGGATACACTGGGCCCAGAGGCCGTTTCCACTGGCGTAGTCTCAGCCGGCTTAGCCAGGGTCGCAGCGACCACTTCGATAGAGGCCTTTGCCAGCTGAATCAAAGCCCTCACCACCTTAGGTGCGTCCTGGGCCTTCACCTTGGGGGGAGGGTCAGCGCCTCGCTCCCCTTCAGGTCCCTTCGAGATCGACCGGGCCCACTCCAGCAGCTTACCCGGGTTCTCGGACTTCCTCTTCCCCAAACCAGAGCCCTGGCTCGTGGTTGAACGTGCCGGGGAAGTCGCGCCCTGCCTGGCAGCCGAAGAGCCCGACCTTTCGGCGCTCCGGATGCCTGCGGACTCGCGGTGCTCGGCCTTCTGTTGGGCCCCGTTGCCGGGGCGCCCTCAAAGGACTTAGAAGCCCGCTCAGACTTTTTCTTCGCCTTCTCACCTGCTGTGCCCTTCTCCAGACAGGCAGCGAGGCGGGAACGACGATCTTGTTTGGTCCGTTCCGAAAGGTTCATGCAGAACGCACAGTCCTTCTCCACGTGCGTCTTGTCCTCAATGAAGGCAGTAGAGACATCGCGAATGCTCGTCCTCCTTGAAAACATTTTGTAATCCGCATCCAGGGCAGCACCTTAACAGCTCGGATCCGGGCATCGAGCTTCCCTTGTCCTGGGCCATGTCCGTTGAGGTAGGCCGCAGATCTTCCGGCATCCTCCAAGAAGCGTAAACTCGCCAAAAACTTCACCCTTGAGGGGCGTAGAAGAATTCCGAAACGGGTCCCGGTTATCGGAAGTAGAAACGGTGGAGCTTGAGGCTCGATTAAACCGAAAAAATGAGAAAATCTCCTGAAAAAGCACAAAAACGCAGCAAAAACTCGAGAGCTAAAGCACAAGGACTCCCAACAGAACGTGCAGTAAATATCTGAGGATGGCTGCCAGAGGCGGGGCTTAGGGAGAGGGCAGTCATTGGCTGAGGGCAGTATGACCCAGAGATCAGTAATTGGTTACTACTAAGATAGACAGATCAGAAACGAAACTGATACTAATTTTTTCTTTACCGAGGATTCCCAGCCTGACGACGGGGAATATGCACGAGCATGTGAATCCATGCCAGACCCCATGCTGGAGAACCCGCCAAAGCCTCCTGCCCTTGCGCCTCAAAACCCCTCTCTTCCCCTTGGTGCTCCTCCATACTGCCACTGTGGGTTGGGGTACTGTCCCCCCCACCCCATTGTCCCGGTCCTTCAGCCCATAATGCCGCAATTGTGGTATTCACAATCTGGTGAGTATGTCCTGTCTTTTCCACTAGTTTTGCCTCATCCGTTTGCCGAATCTGGGCGTTCTCCCTGTCCCGCTCAGTAATTCTCTTACAATGGTGGACTATTATACTTTGCATCTCCGCCCACCCTTTGGCTTCAACTCCCACAATTGTATCTAGTGCCTTCTGGACCTCTTTTGGTAATCCCCCTCTTCACAATAAAGTAGAAAAATGGTACTCAATAGTCCCATTGCCCTCCTGTCTCAACTCTCCACATTTCCTGTTAAGTAACAATAAACCTAACTGGGTCCTCATCATCACCCAGTGAGCACTGCATTAAACAATGATAGTCAGGGGTATCTGAGTATGTCGGAATCGAAATAATATTATACCTCCTATCGCATTGTTTTGAATGTATGCAGGCCTACGCCAAGTTGTCTAAAAAACATCCTGTAAATAGTTTCCGCGGCAAGGTCTTGACCTTAATGTACTGTGTAAATCGCCATCTTGGATTTAGCCGCCATTTTAGGTTCTCTTGTAGTGTGGAAGTCACCCTGAACATCAAAATGGAGGCCGAATGACATTTCGAGTGGGATTCTGGCCGTTGTGACCTCCGCACACATGAATAAGTAATATGCCTGCAGGCCACTTGTTGGGGTCGCGAACTGAGACCTTGTCCTATCCCTGACCTATGTGTAAATGAACAACTGTATCAGCAAAACTGATCAAGATGCATACATTATGGGATTGACCTGGCAACGAACTCTAGGCCTGGTTCTAAGAATGGTTAACCCGCGAGGGGGTTGGCCAGAGCTGGATAAAAAGTATAAAAACCTGAGTATCCCAAAGTACGGTCTCTCACACTAACACGGCGAACTACCGTTGATAGTTCGTTCTGTTACTCTGAGGGCCGAATAGCTATCAGTTTGTCAATTGACTTTTTGGTAATTGTTGTAGCTTTTGAATAAAGCACTTTGTATGTTCTTTGTAACCTGTGTTGGTGTGTTTCCTTTGGGCTTCCCGGCCTCATATCAATTTCTCTGTTTCCACAGTTGGCGCCCGAATAGGGACCCTCAAGATTGATGCCGGATCATTGAAGGTTGACGCAGACTATCGAACCGGGATCGGACGGTGTGATTCTGCGGGCCCGACCGATCGAGACGCGATACCTCGGCAGCGCTGCACGATCCGATCCTTGGACGATAGTCGTGTGGTCTGACATGGCATCTTGACGAGGGTCCAATTTTGAGGCTGGCAGATTTGCCGAAACCACCAAACACAAGGTAAAATTTGTTAGGTAAGTTCTTTGGTAAACCGTACGGTCCTCCTTAGGTTTGGTCAGGTGCAGTCGTGACCCGGCTCTTAATTTAACCCTGACAATTTGAATTTGGCGTATTGTATCTGCAGACACAATTATTGAACCAGGTAACACCATTTTTTTGTGAAATGCCTGGGAAATTGTCTAGCTGCTTTAGGGCTCTGTTCCGCAGCGATCGACAATCCTTGGAATTTAGCCGCCCGGCACCACAGGAGGGGTCGCCGGCGTGTACTATGTACTGTAAGTATGGCACTGGAAGTATAGTATTTAATGATATTTGGCACAGACAGACCAGACATGCCTCCGAATTTCAGTGGCCAATCAACGGTAGTTTTGAGATCCCCCGTATTGAATACTTAGAATCGATCTTGTTAGAGAAAAAGGCTAGCCTTTGACGTGTTACAGAATTGGAAGAAAGAAGCATTGCAGCAGCTTAAAAGTAGGGATAAACATGCACGTCGTCATAAAACAAACGCCGAAAAAGCATTATATGATAAAGAAAAGCGGTCAGAATCAGTTAAAAATATGGATAGAGCCTTTTCACCCGGAATCCAGAAAATTTACCCCTCTAAAGAGTTCCATGTTTCTGAGGAATTTATTGAGAAGTTATTAAATGAACGCAGTCCTGATGCTTCAGCGCCACCTCCGTATGCCCCTATTTTGGGCGATCTGCCCGTTCCTGTTGTCGTTCCTGTTGTTATTCCTGTTCCCCCTGTACAGCCTATTGTTCCTAGTCCTTTGGTTGTTGTTCCTCCGCCTATCGCGCCGCCCCGTCCCTTTGTACCGATAGTTGCACCTTTATTAAATTTACCTATACCTCCGCTCCCGAGTGGCCCCGTATTGACTGAAGTCGATCCCGGTGCAGGATCAAAGATTGTGACTCGTAGTACTGTTTCTGCAGATACGAAACAGGAATCATTTGCATGGGCTAAGCATTGCATGGAGAAAGGTGATCAAGTTAATGTTTTTTCCACATTATCTAATTTGAATAGTTTTCCCGAGAAAAATGTTTTTATCGAAGGTTTGGGGACTCATTTGTGTGTGATGTGGGGTAGATTACAAAATTCAGATCTTCCACAAGGGGTGAGAGATCTGAATGCTTTGGCACTTTCAAGGGACACGGAGCAGAAGGTATATGGACATGTTGAAAAATTGTTTGAGTTTAGGAAAGATTTTGAAAAATCGCGAGATGAGGACGACGAAGATGATAGAATATATGTACAGACACGGTTCCTTCCGTGCCGTAGAGCGGCACCTGAGGAAGTACGAATTTGTACTAAAGATGCGGTTCGATGGATCTCGGATTCATCGATACCGCCAGACGAAGTGTATGACACGTATAGTCAGTATACAGTAGAAATGCAAAGAAAGGTAATTCAGGTGATGGTACAGCACCTGCAAGAGGAATGTGTAAGTAAGAGGGTTAGTTGCCCCATAGAATTATTGGGGATTTGTAAAAGGGCTTTTTCGCCCGACACTTCTACAGCTGCCTTAGTGCTCGACCTGGCTCTATTGCTTAGTAAGCGGCCGGAGGTACCTATATCTCAGTTGCCTATGAGAGAGGTTCCTCCGACCTTTGTCCCAAATGTTGAGATCCCCGCCAACGCTGGGACTGGTGCCCCCGCTGTGGATATCCCTGCACATTATGTATCGCAATTTGTTCACGTCCCGTTTTCACGACAGGAAGTGAACACAATTAGACAATCAGTTCCCGATATTAGGAAAAACCCGACGGGGTTTTACAAAGAAATAGAGTCCGTTTTACAGTCCTCTGTGTTCACCTTGAGTGACATTGACTTGTTATTCCCTGTACTCCTACCCGTAGATGTATGGAAACAGGTTTGGACAATAGACGATGTGCCGGGGTTGGGAGATACGTGGGCTAATATGATTAGAATTGATGGGGAAAGACCAGCTGGTGAGAAACCACCACAGGTAATACTTACTTTACCTGATAGAATTGTCGCTAAACTAAAAACTATAATTCCAGAGAAAAGGATTATTTGGGACAAGCTTACGGCCTGTGTCCAAGGGAAAACTGAAGGCGCCACTGAATTTTTTAATAGATTCGAACAGGTATTTTCTGACTTCAGTGGACAGGATTTAGGTACAGAGTCGGGGAAAAGGTTGTTCGTGGACAAATTTGTACGTGGATTGTTACCTGACATCCAGTCACAGATTATGTCCTCTGAGAGCGCTTGGCAGGCAAAATCTCAATCTTAGGTTTTGCACATGGCTCAGTATTATGAGAACCGTGTTAATAATGAGAAGGAAACAATTGAAAAAAGAAAGGGAGATTTGAAAACCAAATTATTACTACAGCAAATTGTTAGAAACCCCAGAGGAGGTACGACACAGACTAGAGGTCAGTACGTCCCAAAAGGAAATGCTCCTTTGAGTCCTGTGAATATTAATCAATGTGCTTATTGCCGCCAGGAAGGTCATTGGTGAGCACAGTGCCCTGTCCTTCGCCAGAGGTCAAACAGTGCATTTGGGGGTATGGGTAGACGACCTAGGGGCCGCCCTGGAGCAGGGGGCCCTGACAGAGGTCAGCTTTTACAAGATTCTCAGCAACCTTTTTCACAGGAAAATCAGACTTGGAGTATGGACTCGAGGAACATATTTGATCACCCTTCTGCTGCCTACCTTTCTGAAGAGCTTCCTTCTGACGAGGCTCTAATTTCATTAGGATTGCCCGAAGCAGGGTTTGGAACCTTCGCCTATTCCCGTTAATCAGAAAGGCCCCAACGTTGAATTATTAGTAGGGAATAGGAAACACCAGTTTTTGATTGACACTGGAGCACAGAAGTGCTCCATTGATCATTCTTGGGTTCCAAACATCCCACTGTCGGGGCAAACAAATGTTTCTGTAGGGTTTTCTGGTATACCAAATGTCTGTGCGGTTTCTGCGCCGGTATCCGTTTCTTTGGGTCCCTTCACGGACCATTGTCCTTTTCTTCTCACTTCAAACTGTGGAGAGAATTTGCTGGGGTTCAATTTGTTAAAGAAATTGAACGCAGTAATTCATTGTTCTTCGGATGGAGTAAGTCTGTAACGCTCACCTGATTCCTACAGAGGCGCAGGTCTGGCTTCGAGTGCTGATGCTTCTTCGATGGTGAAGCGCAGGACTCTGAAGATGGACAGGAAGGGCCCCTCTACTCTGGCTTCTCCGGCTCGCAGGAATATTCCCCTGTGCGTGAAAAGGGAGTATTACCTACTGACTGAGTTATGCTCAAGCCTCCCACTCTCTTCCAACCCTCCACGATACCCTTCCACGATTCCCCGTGAAGTCTCACCTTAGGGTCAGGAAAGATGAGCTCTCCATCCTGCTTCTGATGCAGGGGCGCGTTGAAACCCAGTTACTTCACTGGATTGAGGAGAGTTCAGGTAAGCTTGACTATTCAGGTAAGGCTCTGTAAAAGTTCTGTTGCAAGTCCAAAAGTCCAAGCTTAATAATAATGTTCATTGTCTTTTTCCCCTTAGGGGCCGGGGTTCGGAATGCCGGAGATATGGCGCCGACCCGAAGTGAAACGTGCAGTTCCAGTAAATGACAGGTAAGTTCTGGATGAGCGCTCGGGTAATGTCTTGCATTCGCTCATTCTATGTCTTTGTCTTTTTTCCCCATAGGGGCCGGGGTCCGGATGCCTAGTAGCGGCAAGACTCGAAATGAAATGGGAATGACCCAACAGGTAAGACTTAGAAGGAAACTGAGCTTTTCCTATTCCCTTCCTTCTCTCACCTTGTTCTTGTCTTTCTCTCTAGGTTCTGGGAAGTGGCTGTGGATCCAGATGATCGCTGCTGAAGATGGTGGCGTCCAGGAAAGGTGAGTGAAATGCAGCGCTGCAGCGATCGTAGCGAAATGCTTTTAAAATGTTGTCTTCCTTTTCAGGATCGTCGGTGTGATGTCTCTGTGGTGCTGATTTAGCAGGTAAGGTCTTTTGTCTCCCTTTGCAGGTGACCCTGTATTCTGACAGGCGTGGCTGAGGTCCAGATGCAGGAGCTGACACAGTGAGCGTCCAGCTGCGAGGAGCAGAACAACGCGAAGCGTGAGTTGCTGATCGGGTGTGGTTTAAATAGCTTTGGAAGAAGTTCCAAGTGTGTATCCTTCCTCCGATCAGGTATGTATCCTTCCCCGACCACACCCGGGTGGAAAGTAATCCCACAGGTAAAGTAGTTCCATTCAGGCCTCAAGAGGGCCTGGATGTGGCAGCATGGTCTGCATCAGGTAAGTGCACATTAAAACACTTGAACACATGTCTAGCTTTATGAGCTTGGCGGGTAAGGCGCCAGGACAGGGGTCCAACATGAGCCTGGCGCCTAAGGCGCCAGGACTGCGTCCAAAGGGCCCCAGCTTGGGCCCGCTGGCACTACCCTGGGGGAAATGATGCCTGCCTCTGGGGTTGCTGGGTCGGACCTGGCTCCTTGGAGGTAGGCATCATGACAGGCTGATGGTTTCACCACAGCAACTTCCCAATTCTCAGTTTTTGATTCGACCTTTACCCCCCCCGAGTTTAGCATTGTCCCGGAATGTTTGTGGGCAGTGGGCGACAATGATGTCGGAGTATTACAGATTGAGCCTGTAAAAATAGTTCTGAAACATGGAGTGAAACTGCCACGCATCCCGCAATATAAAATATCAGTAGAAGGCGAACGTGCTTTGAAATGCATTATCTCTGATTTTGTGCATCGTATGGTGATCGAGGAGATTACAGGTAGTCTATGTAACAGTCCGATCTTGCCTGTATATAAGAAAGGCGACAATGCAATTCCATACCGGTTCATAATCGATCTCCGTGTCATTAACAGAGTGGTCGCCCCACAATTTCCTATTGTACCCGATGTGACGACGATATTGACAATGATCCCTGCTACGGCTACGCACTTTAGCGTTGTGGATCTAAAAACGCCTTCTTTAGTATTCCTATACATAAAGAAAGCAGATATCTGTTTGCGTTCACCTTGGGGGGACGCTCATTTACATTTACAAGGGCACCCCAAGGGTATACTGAAAGTCCCAGCATTTATAGTAGAGCCTTGAAAGAGCAGCTCGACACCCTTGAATTGCCACCTACTTGCACGCTGCTTCAATATGTTGACGATTTGCTTTTGGCTGCAGACTCAGAGTGCCTGTAAAGAAGGCACTGTACTGTTGCTTGTTCATCTAGCTAGAAATGGTCACAAAGCTTCGCTTAAAAAATTTCAATATTGTTGTCAGGAGGTTGCCTATCTAGGCTACCTCCTATCAAAGGAGGGGAGAAGATTGACACCTGAAAGAATAAAACACATTTCTGGCATGTCTGTTCCAAATACACAGAAGGAAGTCAGAGCCCTGATAGGTATGGCTTCTTACTGTAGGTTGTGGATCCCGAATTTCTCACTAGTGATAAAACCGATGTTGGCTTTGACGAAGAAGGGCATTTCTCTGCCACTGCCATGGGAATCGGAACATCAACGATCATTTGAGCTTCTCAAAACCGCGCTATGTTCGGCACCGGTTCTGTGTACTCCAAATTATGACAAGGCCTTTGTGTTGTTTGTGCATGAATGTGATGGATGTGCTTTGGCTGTGTTAACACAGGAACATGGAGGGAAGAATAGGCCGTGCGGCTACTACTCCTCCACCCTTGATCCTGTCGCATGCGCTTTGCCAAGATGTTTGCGCGCTGTCGCTGCTGCTGCCGCGTCTGTAAAACAGAGTGAGGGAATGGTCCTAGGCCAGGATTTGATTTTGATGGTACCTCACTCTGTTGATATTCTATTGAACAAAACCCAAACGCAACACCTCACCTCTGCGCGGTTAAACAAGGTATGAACTAATTCTGTTTGCCCCTCATATCCAAATTAAGAGGTGTTGTGTTCTTAATCCGGCTGAACTCTTACCTTTCCCGCAAAACACTGTTTGCGATGACGAAGAATTACATGACTGCCTGTATACCACTGAACAAGAAACGAAGGGCAGGATAGATCTCATAGATACTCCTTTGGATAATGCAGAAGGGGAGCTGTTTTGTGATGGCTCCTGCTTCAAACTTTCGAATGGTACATCTACAGCTGCTTATGCAGTTACTACATTGAACAAAGTCGTCGAAACTAAGAGAATTTCGCATAACTCCGCGCAGGCCGCAGAGATTATAGCGTTGACCCGAGCTTGTGAACTTTCCCAAGGGCATAGAGTAAATATATATACTGATAGTCAGTACGCATTTGGGGTGGCTCACAACTTTGGAAAGCTCTGGTCGGAAAGAGGGTTCCTGACCTCACATGGGACCAAGATCCAGCATGGCCCCTTGATAGTGCAATTACTTTCGCCACTCTCCCTCCCTAAACAGTTAGCGATCATGAAATGTGCAGCACATCGCAAGGTCATAGATGATGTGGGCAAAGGGAACGCTTTTGCGGATTTGATAGCCAGACAAACGGCCACAGACCTTAGCACGGACATGTATGCCTCGAGGGAAATGAGAGATGCTTGCATAATGGATGAAGGTATTGGGTCTGTGCGAGATATTCAAACTAATGCCACGATAGAGGAATCTAAAAAGTGCTGAAGGAATGGGGAAACTGGATGATGAAGGGTGTTGGGTGGATACATCCGAAGGGAAATGGTTGCTTCCTGATTCATATGTATTGGCAATGGTCACGATGGCACACGGTCCTACGCATGTGTGTGCCCAGCAGATCACGAACATGTTAGAACAGGTTTGGGTGAATGACAAGATTCTGGAAACTGCAAAGAGGCACGTCCAGAACTGTATGATCTGCTTACAGCACAATGTGGGGAAGGGGACAGCGACTCCAAGGGGAAGCTTTGGGCCCCCTTCTGTCCCCTTCGAGGTTCTTCACTTTGATTTTATTGAGATGGAACGATGTAATAATCTAAAATATGTTCTTGTAATTATTTGTGCCTTCAGTAAATGGGTCGAGGCTTTCCCCGTCAAAGATGCTACCGCCATGACCACTGCAAAGATTATGGTAAAATAATTCTTTCCTCGATTTGGGCTCCCGAGGATAATCTGGTCGGATAATGGGCCTCACTTTATCGGAGCTGTAATTTTGCAAATATGTGCAGCCCTATGTATTGAGAAACAATTTCATTCAGCTAGACAGCCTCAAAGCGCTGGGTTGGTGGAAAGACACAATGGTATTTTAAAGAATAAACTTGCAAAAACATGTGCTGATACCAAACTAAAATGGCCAGATGCCTTACCTATTGTGTTATTAGCTATGCGTGCCACACCTCAGACTAGAACTGGGCTTTCTCCATTTGAAGTAGTAATGGGGAGACCTGCTAACATTTGGGGTCTCCCGAAACCTAAAGCCCTGAGAGAGGTTGAAAATGTATTGCTTGGAGACTACTGTAACCAGTTAACTAAAAACCTGTATTTCATTTATCACCAGGTTTACTCAGCTTTACCTGTACGGTTCACGGGCCCAGGACACGATATACAGCCCGGAAGTTGGGTATTAGTGAAGGCCTACGAGAGGTCTTCCTGTCTCGCGCCTCGCTGGCGGGGACCCCATCAGGTGTTGTTGGTCACCAGGACAGCAGTGCGGGTGGCTGGAAAGAAGAACTGGATTCACGCGACGCACGTCAAGAAACTTCCTCACCCGACGCCACATGTTACAGAAGAAGCAGAACCCCTTGCTGACGCTACAGTCTCTGATCTTGGAGTAGCAAACAGCGCTGTGAGTGCGTCGGAGAAGTTCTCTGAGCCTGAGGAGCTTGGGGAACAGTCCATTTCATCTCCGCACTCTCTTGAAAAATCACTTCCGGAAAACACTGTTTCGAGCTCTGCGACTTCCGTCGCCACCAACACATCGCTTCCCTCAGGAAGTGACGATACTCTGCTTCCGGACCAGACAATTTTGGGTACCACCAGGTACAACCTTCGACCAAGGAAATAGAACTACGGCACGAGTTTTGCGTGCATTCGGAAAAAGGAAGTGATTGGAAATCCTCTTGTTAAGAGAAAGTTTTTTTGAACAAAAGGGATTCTGCTGGCTAGGGTTGGGAAGGACTAAGAAATTGCGCGACCGTAGCGTCGCCAGCAACGAACATTGGGGTCGTCGATTGAGGAACTACGATGCCTGCCACCTCCGCTGCTGCCCCCCGCATTGGACTTGTAAATAAGGGGGTGACCAAATCGAACAATGAACAATGTGCCTGGGCCCCGAAAACGTACTGTTGTGTTTTGATAATGATTATTGTTATTTTTGCAACCGCTGCTGTAGGACTTGGTATTTCGAAGAAATCTATCCTTTGAAACCTTTATTACCGACCGAGATTGTACCAACTGTTTTGACTCCCTCTGTACACCTTCACACTCTGTCTCCTAGAGACTCCCAACATAGACAAAAGTATCATAATAACACTCTGATGATAATAATGAATGCTACTCATGCCATTTTTAATAAGAGTAATTGTTGGATTTGTACTCATTTACCAAAACATGGGAACAAGGGACTGGGATGGTATATACATCCTCTACCTTTAACGACTGCTTACTATGCCTCTCTTAGAGCACTATTCTTTGGCCGATGGAATGATAGCATCTCAGGGAACTTTGATGGAACTAATTTAAATGATTTCGAGAAACGTGAATTGACTCCCCTGGGATGCTCGCTTTTCGCAAATAGAAGTAAACCTAACGTCGCTTCTATTAGGCCGTCTGACAAACTATCTCTTCCTTTTCAAACTCTGATTTCCTTTATAATGGCTCCGATAGGCAATAAGGACGCTGTACCTCCTTCTTATTCTATAAATCATAGTCCTGACTCGGTTCCCTTCTGTGTACAGAGAAATGCATTAGGCCAATGGGAGATTTTGAAGCTTGTAAAAACATTGTAAATTTGACTGGGGAAAACAGTCTGTATGTAGGGGGGCCTGTTTATTTTGTTTGTGGTAGTTTAGCATTTCCCTGGTTGCCCAAGGATTGGCAGGGAACCTGTTATTTAGGGATATTGTTACCCGGGGTATTTGTAGCAAGTACATTAGAGATTCCTAAGGCTCGCCCGCGGCGAGACGGCAACGGAGATACCCCTGGGCAAGTATTGGGGGACGTAGCGAAATCAGTTGTGCCCTTTTGGGGACAAATAGCAAACTCAGAGAACATTAGGGGATGAGCAAGGGTACTGGAGAGAATGATCAGCCGGACCACGGACATACTCTACAATATGACCTTAGAGCAAAAAGCAATAAGATTGGTAGCACTTCAAAATCGGATGGCATTAGATATCATTTTGGCGGAACGAGGTGGAGTATGCAAATTAGTGGGGTCCGCTTGTTGTGTTTTCGTACCAGACTCCTCACCAACAATTTTTAAAGCAATTCAGAACTTGCATACTCTCAGTTCTGAAGTCCATATCCCTGTAGGAGACTGGAACCTTAGTACTTGGTTCTGGGATTCTTTGCGATCTTGGGGTTGGAAGGTGCTTTCCGTTATTCTGGTTATTTTAGGGATCCTGTTATTCCTTTGTTGCTGTTTTTAATGCCTCCCAAGTATGTGTGGAATGGTAGGGGGGTGTTGTGCTCAAGCAGTGAGCGCAATAGGGCATAAAATATATTCCCCAGATACAGCATCTAAAGAATTCATGTTACAAGAGGTTTTTATGAACGACCTTATGACTATAGACATAACAGACAATGATGCGGAATCTATGGATGATAGCACATGGAGATATTTTCAAAAGTATTAGGAATGATGTTTAGCACTTGGCATAGGCCAAAAGGAGGGTCTGTCGGAATCGAAATAATATTATACCTCCTATTGCATTGTTTTGAATGTATGTTGGCCTACGCCAAGTTGTCTAAAAAACATTGTGTAAATAGATTCCGCGGCAAGGTCTTGACCTTAATGTACTGTGTAAATCGCCATCTTGGATTTAGCCGCCATTTTAGGTTCTCTTGTAGTGTGGAAGTCACACTGAACATCAAAATGGAGGCCGAATGACATTTCAAGTGGGATTCTGGCCGTTGTGACCTCCGCACACATGAATAAGTAATATGCCTGCAGGCCACTTGTTGGGGTCGCGAACTGAGACCTTGTCCTATCCCTGACCTATGTGTAAATGAGCAACTGTATCAGCGAAACTGATCAAAATGCATACATTATGGGATTGACCTGGCAACGAACTCTAGGCCTGGTTCTAAGAATGGTTAACCCGCGAGGGGGTTGGCCAGAGCTGGATAAAAAGTATAAAAACCTGAGTATCCCAATGTACGGTCTCTCACACTAACACGGCGAACTACCGTTGATAGTTCGTTCTGTTACTCTGAGGGCCGAATAGCTATCCGTTTGTCAATAGACTTTTTGGTAATTGTTGTAGCTTTTGAATAAAGCACTTTGTATGTTCTTTGTAACCTGTGTTGGTGTGTTTCCTTTGGGCTTCCCGGCCTCATATCAATTTCTCTGTTTCCACAAGTACATCTTTCGTAGGGCATACCATACCCTTGCCTTTACTGCCACATAGCAACCTTATCTCCACTAGATTAATACCGTGATTATTAGCCTGTGCCACGCTGAGATAACACTATGGTTATTGGCCGTATGTATATTGAATTGTGAAACCTAGGTCTTCACCCACTATACAGGACTCTCCGTCCCAAGTGTGTTTTTTCTCTGGTATTTACACTACATTGGGAAAGTATTTAAAGTGCATTGTGAAACCTAGGCCTCTTTCCAACTATACAGGACTCTGAGACCTAGGTGTGTTTTCTGCCGTACCTAAACTGCATTGTGAAAACAGTGCTGTATTTGATTTTGCCTTATTAGCAAAGCGTTCACCTAGCAAACTGTTCTAATATTGTCTGAGCTCTTGTCGCTTTGTCAAATTGTCTACTATTGTTTCGTCTCCTGCCCCCACCCCCCCTCCAACCGCCTTTCCTCTTCTCTCCCCACCTACTCTATGGTGCTCTCTGTGCCTCCTATCTTTTTTAACTGCTTCTCTATCAACCATCCTGCTCTCCACTCTAAGGGGCCGATTCATGGAACAAACGTGCGCCGAAAATCTTGGCGCGTGCGAGTCATGGAAGTCCCTGCGCGTGTTTTCCTCTGGATGTGCGCCAAACCCGTGTATGGCGCACACGTCACTGCAACATCCCGAACGGCGTGCGCAACGCGCACAGTGAAAGCGCACAACCTCGGCGCATACACCAGAAAGTGGGCGGAACACGGGGCGTAACGCGCGGAATCGGGAACAATGCACGAAAATACAGGCGTAAATAGGGATGTACTGCAGGGAAGCAGACGGAACGCCAACATGCACTCGAACCACACATATTCATGGAATCGAATAGGGCAAAGCCGCGCACAGCCAAAGGCACGCACAAGCCGAAACACGTCCGCCACACGAAGGCAGGCGGTAGCGTCCCTGCGCATTACAAAAGTGGCAGTATACACCAATGATGAATGTCCCATACTGCGATTGGGCCTGTGCAAGCGGGGTACGTGTATTTCGGGGGTGCGCGGGAAGTTTCACACGCGATTGAGCGGGGTACGTGCATTTCGGGGGTGCGCGGGAAGTTTCACACGCGATTGAGCGGGGTACGTGCATTTCGGGGGTGCGCGGGAAGTTTCACACGCGATAGGCCTTGGGCGAGCGGGGTACCACTCACCGTCTGTGTGTAGAAGAACGCATAGCCAACACCCACCCGCTGTGAAGTAATAGCGTGTGAACCCCAACTCCTGGAAAACACACGCACCCGACGGAAAGCACATACAAAGCAATGGAAAGCCATGTGGGATCTTCAAGCCCTGCCAGGACAACGCCCGTGCGCGATACGTCACAGACGCGCTTACGCGCTAAGGGCCTTTGGTCCAATGAAATCGCGTATGCGTGCAGACGCGCTTACGCGCTAAGGGCCTTTCCTCGAATTACACGCTGACGTGCAATTTTTTCACGTGCCAAATCACTCCATATCAAGCCGGCCACGCGAAAACACACGGAAGACCACGCTCCTGCCCAAAAGGCTGAATTACTGCCCCCCCCCGAACCCTGAGCACGCTCCCACCTACCATCTGCTGCTGCCTGACTGCCTGCTGCCCTCGTGCCCTGCCATTTGGTGCCTGCACATCAGCCATCTGCAGGGGTCCAGTTGCGGTGCCCACCCCTGCTGGAACAGAAGACTCCCGACTGGGATACCATCGCTCCACAGCCCAGCCCCAGGACCCAGTTGCCCACCCACGCCTGACTCGGGGGTCGCCATGTCGGGGCAAACACCATCTGAGACCACTGGCGACCCCCAGCCAGAGGGGCAGAGGGCCACCAGCTTCAGTCAGAAGGAAGTTGGTGTCCTGGTGGAGCTTGTCCTGGGGCATTATGATGCCCTCTTCGGATCATCACGCGCCGACAAGGAAGGACGGGACAGGATCTGGGACGACTTTGTGGTTGCCATCAACGCGAAGGGGGTGGCAACCCGCAACATCAAGCAAGTGAAGAAGCACTGGGAGGACTTGAGGTCCAGGACCCTCAAAGGCCCAGCGCCTCGTGGAGGGGGGCCGGGGCAGCATGAGTACCATCCAGATGAGGGTCCTGGAACGCGTACGCCCAGCGCTCCTTGCCCAGATCCTTGAGGCGCAGACCCGTCTGGAGTCGAGCGATAAGTGGCCAAGCATTGCTGTGTGAGACAGGGCATGTTGCAGTGTGCTGGTTGTCTGATACTTGCCTGTATGTGTGACATGGGCCATGTACGCATGTGTGTGTGCAGGGACATCATCGTCATGCATGTGAGACCAGTAATGTGTGAACCACACGGTTGGTGCATGTGTTTAAATGCAACATGGGGAGCCCTATGCGGAATGGACACATGAGAGCATGCCAGTCTCTGTTCCTGGACATGGGTGGGGGTGAGGGATGGGTGCTGATGCCATGCACATGTATGGTGTCCATGTTTGTGTGTCTGACCTGCGTGTCTGACTTGTGAATGCCATGGATGCATGACACATGTCTGTGACAATGTTCAGATTCACTGATGCAGCCTAGTTATCCTTGCATCCACTGTGTCTGGGGTGTACGAGGCCAGATGGATGAAACTACAGTGAAGTGTGTGCATGTGATAGGCATGACCCACGATACATGTCATTGTATGTTTCAAGAGTCCCTTGGACATGTATGCTAATGTCCATAGCATGTGCCATGCCTGTTACTGCATGTGTTTTGCCTGCACTGACCTATGTGTTGTGGAGGGACATGATGGAAGTGATCTTTGACAGTGTCACTCATCTGCTATTGCTTCCTGTCTAGGGGACCATTGTACAGTACCCTGATTCATGTGTTCTAGATCTCCCTCTACACAGCGCCAAGTGAAGAAGAGGGCGGAGACGGCGCTTTGGAGCAAAGCGGCGGGGATGCCCCCACGGCTGCAGCGGAAGGGGTGGATGAGCCCCCACAGGGGCTTGCAACGGCGGAAGACGGTGTGGAGCCATCCAGGTTGATGGTTTCCACAGAGGAGGAGGAGGCCGCTACTGAGCCGCACATGGGGCCTGGTGGGAGCATCCCTGCTGGTGCAAGTGCTGCAGGCTAGGGGCAGGGGCAGGAGGCAGCACAGGTCGCCATGGAGAGGCCTGTGCATGTCACTGTCCCTGACACTGACTGCACCACCATGCACCAGTAGGGATGCCCCATCCCAGGCCCGTCCGCAGGTAGGGGGGATGTCCATGTCATCCGACTCCCCTCTACCTGCGGACAAGGGGACCCGTGGCCGGATGGAGAAGGTCTTGATTGGTGTCGCGTTGCGCACGCGTGACATTCGTGATGACATGTGTGCTTCCCGGGGGGAGCACGCACGTCATCACGAAGAGCACCGTGCCAACGTGGCCCAGTTGGGAGCAGCCATGGTCGGGGGTTTCGTACATGTGTCGGCCACTCTGGTGACCCTCTCCTCCTCTGTGGAGGCTATGCGCCAGTCGTTCTCCATGCCGTCTTCCGGCCCAGATGCCACCAGGGCCCCCTGTGGACCTGCCCCGACCAACGCAGCCAACTCAGTGGGGATCCCATCCCTGCCACAGTCATGAGTCGGATGTCCAGCAGGGGTGGACACACCAGCAACTGGACCCTAGCAGATGGAGGATGCGACAGCATCATCGGGCAGGGCATGTGCACGACGGCGTCGGTGGATTCCATCAGCCTGGATGCCGTTGTGCTGGCACAGGCAGTTGCGTCGGAGGCAGCGGCAGGCTCGACGTGGGAGGCATCATGGCTCGGGGCCATCAACATCAGGGGGGCAGACATCGGCCGGAGGGCAGGAGAACCCTGGAATGGGAGTGTCTTCCGTGTGGGAGCGATTGGGCCAGCAGATAGGTGCAGAGCGGTGGCGGGCGGAGGAGGAACGGCTCACAATGGTCAGGGCAGAGAACTCCATGCGGAGGGCGCCGAGTGCCTCGAGGGTCTTCGCAGGGAGTTGGAGCTGGACACCGCATTATCCCTGCGAGACCTCAGGGCCAGGGAACATGCCCGCCTCCAAGCCATTGAACAGGAGTTTGATGATGCCCTGGCCCATGACATCAACCAGTGAGCCATCGGACTAGCCCGCTGCCCTTGTAAATAGTTATGTAGTTAGTGTTAGGTTTCCTTTGCTTTTTTATTTATTTTGGACCTTTTGGACAATGGACCACATTTTTGTATATAGTTTTTTTATTAGGTAGTAGTTTTAGATAGGTTTCATTTCTTCAGTTGGGATCATGGACCCTGGATTGTTTATCTGTATATAGTTGGCTGTTGGATTATACTTTTTTTTTGGGATTTACCCATGGAGCAATGGTTTTACTTTTTTGAACTGTGACTTTGGACACCTTTCCTTTGGATTATGATTTGTTGTTTTTCATTATTTTACGGACATGCTGCTTTTCGTTTTGAATTCCCATTGTCGTTTGTTTATTTTTAATTCCATTTATGTTGCTTTCAATACATTTTTTTCATCAAACTTCAATGTGTAGTATCATCTTATTGGTTTCATGCATGTCATGATATGGGTTTTGACATTCACTTACACCCATCGTGTGTATGTGAGGGACATGTGTTCATTTACATACTTGCCATTGGGGTTGTATCATGTAATTGGCATTTCTAAGTGAGTGGATGCAATACTTGGGTGGGTGTTTGGCATGTGGAGGCTGCCCATAAGGGCCAGGGATCTAGATTGTGATGACGTGTTGGCTGGGAGACATGTGTCGGGGTCTGCTGGCAGGTGCCCCGCACTGCTGGGGGGTGGGGGTGCAAGGGGACATGAGTGGGGGCCTGCGGGCAGGTGCCCTGCACTGCTGGGGTGTGGGGGTGCAGGGGACATCAGTGGGACATGAGTTTGGGCCTGCTGGCAGGTGCCCCGCACTGCTGGGGTGTGGGGGTGCAAGGGGACATGAGTTGGTGATCAGTAGTGCAAGGAGACATGTGCCTTTGCTGGGGGGCATGCCCATGTTGGGTGGGCTGCCTGCGGGCCATGACCTTAGGGTGCAGGGTAGTCCCCTGTGATGTGGGCTGCCTGCAGGGGCCGTGGAGGGTGTACAGGGAACACCTGGGAGGACCCACACTGCCAAATCACGTGTAGGACTCCCCGGCACCCCCAAAATACACGTACCCTGCTGAAATCGTGTGTGAAACTTCCCGCGCACCCCAGTAATACAGGTACCCTGCTGAAATCTTGTGTGAAACTTCCCGCGATCCCTAGTAATACACGTACCCTGCTGAAATCGCGTGTGAAACTTCCCGCGATCCCCAGTAATACACGGACCCTGCTGAAATAGTGTGTGAAACTTCCCGCGCACCCCTGAAATACACGTACCCTGCTGAAATCGCGTGTGAAACTTCCCGCGCACCCCTGAAATACATGTACCCTGCTGAAATCGCGTGTGAAACTTCCCGCGCACCCCAGTAATACACGTACCCCGCTCGCACAGGGCCAATCGCGTGTGAAACTTCCCGCGATCCCCAGTAATACACGTACTCTGCTGAAATCGCGTGTGAAACTTCCCGCGCACCCCTGAAATACACGTACCCCGCTCGCACAGGGCCAATCGCGCATGAAACTTCCCGCAAACCCCAGATATACACGTACCCCGCTCGCACAGGGCCAATCGCGTGTGAAACTTCCCGCGAACCCCTGATTTACACGTACCCCGCTCGCACAGGGCCAATCACGTGTGAAACTTCCCGCGAACCCCAGTAATACACGTTCCCCGCTTGCCGTGCTGGTACAGGGTTAGCGCAGCCCTTTGCGCTGGATTGGGGATTTTGATGGCTTTTCCCTGCGCGAGGGGCGTTCTTGGGGCGTAACTGGCGCTGCTGCAGGGTCGCAGCGCCACGGCTGGTTTTGGTAGCTGAAATACATGAATACGCTGTGCGCGGAAATGGATTTTAGCGCACGTGGCTGGCGCAGAGATTCGCACGCGCACACTGTGCGCTAAATTCTATGAATTACCCCCTAAATCTGATAGGAAGAAGTTTAAAAAAAGGACATCCTGGTCACAAACCTAGGCCTCCCTATCGCAGAAACCTATATCAGTGCTTCCTACAGACAAACCCTCAATGACATCCTCTTTGTCGCTCCCTCGGCAGACCTATGGACTCACCATATGGTATCTGTGTTTTCTCATTTCTCTCTCTTCTCCCTTTAACGGTGGTACCCGGTAGGAGGCTCTCCTGGCCTCCTTCCACTCCTCTAAAGTCATCATTAATGTTCACTTGAACGGTACCGTCTTGGTCCAAGGCCCTCAGGCCAACCTTCTCCTCTTTCATAGATGCCTGCCGCGCCTCAATTTCCTTTCTTCTCCTGCTGTCCCCTGTCTTCTCTCCACGGCTTCCTTGCCTCCCGTTGGGGTCTCGTCCTTGGCTACCTTTCTCTCTCCTCCTTCCTCTTCTGCCCCCCCACGGGCTTCTTCTACACCTCCGCAGGGAGCACCTTTTATTTGTACCCCTCCACGGAAGTCTTTCAAGGACTCTCCATATTGCCTCTCAACTCTCGCTCAGCTGTCGAACACTCCTGACATCTGCCGCCTCCTTGAAGAACTTGACCTCGATGTCCTCTATCTCACCGAAACATGCGTCACTGCCAGCTCTGTCACAAGCTTTGACACTCTCCTCGATGACTGCTACAAGATCCTCTCCATGCAAAGGTCCAATCGTTCCGGAGGGGGTGTAGCACTGATCTTCCCTAAGTGGATTCCTGCCTCTGTCATTCCTACACAGGCCTACTCCTCTTTCAAATGCCTCATCTGCAGTCTCTCAGTCTCACTCTCTTCCCCTCACACCCCCCCCCAACCCCCCACCCTAGCCATTCCCCTATTGTGGCTACCATCTATCAGCCACCTGGTCAATTCTCCTCCTTCCTCTCTGAGTGGCCGGACCTCTCCTCTTCCCTCCTGGTCTCGACCACTCAACTCCTCCTTCTTGGAGACTTTAAAATCCACCTGGATGCTTCCCTGTCCTTCCTCTGGACTCTTTTGCGACCTCTGCAACTCACTCTCACTCTCTATCCTCCCCTCTGGCCCGACTGACACTGCAGGGCACACTCTGGATGTTCTGATCTCTACAGACCTACCCCTTTCTATTCCTTTCACCATACCTCTCTCCTGGAGTGATCATTTTTTCCTTTCCTCCCAGCTCACTCTCTCCACCCCTCAGGCCAAGCCAACTCCAGCACTGCCATCTACCTTCTCGGTTATCCGACTGATGAAGTGTATGTCAGTTGAGGCTTTCGCCTCCACTTTCTGATCCCTGCTCCCCCTTCGGCTGATTCACACCCTGACAGCCCTTTCTATACTCCACTCTGGAATATCTGATACTCTTGATGTTCTTGCCCCTGCCATGAGGATCTGCTTGAAGCCCAAAGCCAAGTGCAACTCCTGGTACGACTCAGACCTCGTCACCCTTAAACGCAAGTGCAGTGTAGCGGAGAGGAAATGGCGTGCTGCCTGTACATCCTCTGACAGACTGGCCTGCCGCCTGCTCCAAAGGCAATACAAGCTCTCTGTCCGCACCAATAAGAGAGCCCTCATCCAAGTCTACGTCTCTGCGGCATCCAACAACTCGGCTGAACTCTTTAAAATCTGCAAGGCGCTGGCCAATCCTGCTGCAGTCTCTACCTCGCATGTCCCCTTACCAGGCCCTCTGCATGGCCTTGACTTCTCATTTCATCTCTAAAACTCAGCACATCCTGTACTCTCTTCCTCTCCTCCCTCTACTCCCCCATCTTCCTCTGGCCCTTCTGTGGCCATCTCTCCTGCCTCCTTCTCTGCCTTTTCCCTTTTCTCCCCAGACGAGGTTTCTAGACAAGTATGATCTATGAAAGTCGTCAAAACAGGTCTTCCCTGTTCCTCTAAAACCATCAAGGACCACCTTGACACCCTGGCTGACTTCTGCAACCGCTCCTTCGCCACTAGAGTCTTCCCTTGCCCCCTGAAGCACTCCCTTGTGCACTCTCTTCTTAAAAAAACCCTCAGCCGACCCCTCCTGCCCGGCTATCTACCACCCTATCTCTATCACTCCTTTCCTGCGCAAACTCCTGGAAAAGCTGGCCATCTCCCAGTTTATCCTTCACACTGAATCGGGTGACTGTCTCCATGACCATCAGTCTGGCTTCAGAGCTGCCAGAAGCACAGAAACTGCTCTCCTGAACATCCGTGAAGACCCGCTCCCAACCTTGATTCCAATACCCCCTGTGTCCTCATCTTACTCGACTTCTCTTCTGCCTTTGACATGGTCAACCATTCCGTCCTGCTCAACCGTCTCCATGATAACCTGGGTATCACCGATCAGGTCCTGGATTGGCCGACCTCTTTCCTCTCCCATCAACCCTCCCAGGTTCAACTTGGCTCCTTCCTCTCCTCCATCTCTACCTGTGGTGTTCCCCAGGGGTCAGAAACAAGAGTTACGGTCTTAAGACTTTACAGTACCTCTGGTTAGAAGAAATGGTTCCAGCTGGCTTCTGTTCCTGTACAGCTCTGCAGATCCTGTAGTTCCCGAGCTTCAGTCGTG
The DNA here is from genome assembly GCF_040938575.1 of Ambystoma mexicanum. Taxonomy (NCBI): domain Eukaryota; kingdom Metazoa; phylum Chordata; class Amphibia; order Caudata; family Ambystomatidae; genus Ambystoma; species Ambystoma mexicanum. The sequence goes on from NC_090922.1 coordinate 1,507,258,975, forward strand.
AGGACAAGAGGGGTGAGGGGACAGGGGGGGGTGGGAGTGGGGGGGTTAAGTCTGGGGACTCCTGCTCTGCAATGGAAATGTCAGCGGCAGCAATGGGCAAACTTCAATTCAGCTGTCCTTCGGTCTTTCAGCTCCTGGCGTCTGACAGCAAATAGCAACACTGCGGTTCTCGGATACCACTCTCGACTTTCCTCACATCTGGGGTCCACCACTCTGTTGAGATGGCTCAGGCTTGGTCAGTCCTGCTTCAGGGAAGTACGGAGGATCTTCCTAGCGCTTGTGTCTGACTTAAAAGCAACGCACACCGTTAGGGAGAATTCTCAGAAATGTGCCAATTCCCACTACCTTACAGACCCCCAGCAACTTTGCTGGATTTTGAGGACTTGATTTTTTTTAGCCTGGAGAGAGTGAGACCCTTTTCCCCCACTCTATCATGTGTTTTAATGTGATTTTTGTACTCTGTGTTTCTTTTGGTTATGGAGCCTGACAAAATCCATAGGCATCATCTTTTACATTGTGACACACAGCACATTCAGTGCAGTGGCACAGGGAGGTCTCTTAGACTTCCCAAAGGTTTAAATAACTTCTCTTGGTGAAACTGCTGTTTCCAAGAGCAGTGAAGTGAAATTGACTTTACTTACATTTTGTAACTTTCTAGACCCAGCACACACTATTTTACCATAGGGCGCTGGAGGGGTTACTTAGTATCCCCTTTATCTAGTTTCTCATGTAACCTATGTTACCCTGTCTACAATTAATGGCTGGTGGCAGTGGTTTACTTTTTACTACCATTGTGTGCTTTTACTTTGAGCTGCGTTCGCAGCCACACTAAGGCACCCATGGGTGCTCATTTCGTCAAAATGGCCCCGGTCTTCTTTTTTCGCCATTTCTTGTTGGAAAGGGCGTTCTTGAGATTTACTCTGCGCGCCAAACCAGGTTTGGTCCCTTTGTGTTGTCTTTGGCGGGATTCACGAGTGAAACCTGCCTCTGGCTCCAGTATGTCTGGCAGGGGCAGGAAGTGAGGGGGGGTGCCTGAAACTCCCTGTGCTTAACCCCGCTGGTTACAGGAATGCACCCAAAGGTGATTGGCCGGCTGGCTATCCCGCAAGGACAGCCACCAAGACAGCTAGGCTGGAATGAATGAGAGAAAACTCCATAAAAGGTGAGGCTTTTTGGCTTGGAAGGCAGAGTCGACCACTGGACGAAGGAATCCGAAGAAGAACTTGGAAGAGACGCCTGCTGCAACTCCTGGACCTTTGGTTTGCCTGGTGAAGACCTCTTTCTGTGCTGAAGCTCTGAATTTGCCTCGACTAGAGAAGTCCTGCAAGGACGACATCTCCCCTTGAGTTGATGGGACCAATCAACTCCAAAGTAAGCCCTTCTGGACATCCTCTCGCAGCTTGCTGTACTTCTGCTGCTGCTAGAACCGAAGTGCCAGGGAGAGGAACACCAGATTGTGTGTGTTACGCAAGATTGTATGCCGTACCCTTAGGGTGCACTACAGCAGCCCTGACCACCTGGCAGTAGTAACCCAACCTTTGGTATAAGTCTGTAATACACAGGTTGTTCGTGTGGACGAGTCGCCAGGCTTATCTCAGGAAGGGTCAATGTATTTGTATTTATTTGAATTTATATAGCGCTTTAATCCAAAGCACTGTACAAGAGGAACAAGCAAATACAACAAGCAATACATGACAATTGAATCTAAACCAGAAAACAGTACAATGAACAATTTACATTATTGATGACAATAGCCACTGATAGAGAGGGGGTAGGAGGTGTAGGTAGAGGTAGAATCAGTAGAGAGAAAGGAAGCAAAAAGGTGCTAGGGGGTGAGTGGAAGAGATAGGATTTTAGAGAAGTGCGGAATGAAGGGTAGGAGGTAATAGAGCGGATTGGGAGGTGCAGGCGGTTCCAATGGAAAGGAGCGAGAAGTTGGAAGGAGCGGAAGCGGCACAGAGTGGAGGAGGAGGAGGAGGAGAGAGAAGGAAGAGATCCGAAGAACGGAGTGAACGAGAAGGAGTATAAAAAGTGAGAAGGGAGGATAGGTAGGGAGGGGCAAGGCCATAGAGGGATTTGAAGACTAGACAGAGGAAATTAAATTTAAGCTGCAAGTGAAATGAGAGCCAGCCTAGAGAGTTAAGAGAAGAGGAGATGGAGTCGTCAGGTGAGAGAAGGCAGAGGGAGTGGATGGCAGAGTGGTAGATGGATTTGAGGGGTGAGAGGAAGGGAGTCCAAAGAAAAGAGTGGAGCAGTAGAAGAGTCTGGAGAAGATGAGGGAGGTGACTAAGAGTTTAGTAGCGTGAAAGGTTAGGAAGGGACACATTTTACAGCCGTTGTAGAGGTGGAAGCGGCAAGATCTGGCAGTGAGAGAAATGTGGTAAGAAAGGGAAAGGTGGGGGTCAATGTGGAGACCAAGGTTGAGGGCGTGGGGGGAAAATGGGAGTTGGGATGGGGAAAGAGAATAAAAGGAGGAGGTGAGGGAGGAGGAAGAGTGTTAGCGGGGAAGCATAGGAGTTTGGTTTTATCTGCATTATGAGTGTGGAAGTGAGAGGACATCCAAGATTTAATAGCAGAGAGGCAAGAAGAAAGCTTATGGTGAATGTCAGGAGAGAATGAGGAGAACGAGAGGAAGAGCTGGGTATCGTCAGCATAGAAATGGTGTGAGACACCAAAGGAAGAGATGATGGGAGCTAGGAAGGAGGTGTAGAGAGAGAAGAGAAAGGGACCAAGGACAGAACCTTGGGGAACACCGTGGTTGAGAGGAAAGGTGGAGGAGGTGCAGCCACCCCAGGAGACTGAAAAGGAGTGGTTAGAAAGATAGGAGAACCAATTGAGTACAGAGTCTTTAAAGCCAAATGAGGAGAGAGAGCTGAGGAGTAGAGGGTGGTCAACAGTGTCAAAGGCAGCAGAGAGGTCAAGGAGGATAAGAATAGAGGAATGCTTAGAGTAGCGGGCAGAAAGGAGAGAGTTGAGAACAGAAAGGAGCAGTTTCCGTGGAGTGTTGAGGGCGGAATCCGGATTGGGTGGGGGAAGATGAGAGAATGGTTGGAGATGAAGGTAGAGAGTTGAGAATATACAATGCGCTCAAGAAGTTTAGAAAGGAAGGGTAGAAGAAAGATGGGGCGAAAGTTGGATGCAAGATGGGGATTAGCAGAAGGTTTTTTGAGAATGGGTATGATAGTAGCATGCTTGAAAGGAGTGGGGAAGGAGAATGTGGATAGACGGGTGCTGAAAAAGGAGGTGAGATAGGGTATGAGGAGGGAGTAGATTTTAGGAATGAGGGAGGTAGGAATGGGGTCAGCGGGAGAAGCAGTGGGATGAGTTTTAGAAAGTAGGGCAACTTAAGGATGAGAGATTGGGGTAAATGAGGACTTGGAGTAGGGAGGAGAAAGGGGGGGAAGAGAATAAGGTGGTGAGGAGAGGATAGTCTGGCGGAGATTGAGGACTTTGTTAGAAAAGACAGAGGCAAGATCAGAGGCAGAGAGGGGAGAGGCGATGGAATGGTTTAGGGTAGGTGGAGAGAGAAGTCAAGTTAAGCTGTATGGGAGTTACACAGAGGTTCACAGTGACAAGTATTCAAGCAGACACTTACACACAGGGTTTTTTGATGAAACAATTATTAATTTATTTACCAGTCTATTAATATAAGCCTTCTTCAGAAGGGAGCACTGTAAAACACCACACAAACAATTATACACTCTTAAGTTCAGAATCAGTAAATACCCATTTGGGAAGGCATTCAGCAGAGACCTACACCCACAGGTGACTTCAATTGCTAGGGGGCTGTTGATATTAATGTATTACTGTTGGCATTCAGATTTAGTTAAGAGCAAAGAAACAAGGGAAAAGATTATTGGAGCAAACAAGATACCACAAATATTTCTTAAGCAGGCAAATACTATCAGATCCCCCAATAAGAGTCATTCAGTTGAAACAGACTACACCAAAGTCAATAGGCAAGAGTCAAGATGGACTGAAGCACTTCTTTGAAGATGAGTAGAAAAGTCTTTGCACAAAGTTTCAGAAGTCTTTGAAGAAAACGATGAATCAATGTAGGGCCACAAGCTGTTAGACTTGTGAGTAGAAGAAGCAGCAAGCAACTCTACAGCAAGAGGTAAGTTCTCATAGACTTTGTACATTACCTTTAAAATGAAGAAAAGATGCAGGAGATGACTCCTGTTCCTGTGCAGCGCTGCAGATCTCACTGTTCCTGGGCCTCAGTCATGGGGACAGGAGGGAGGACGTCGGGGAATCCTGCACTGCCTGGCTGTGGCTCAAGGGAAGACTTTTTGGCAGGGGGTGGCTCTGCTGATGCCCCTGGCTGTGAGGCGTCTCTAGAAACTGTCAATTGATCGGGGCGTTTGTCGTGCAAGTCCACGAAACAGGACATTTGCCCTAAAATGTTAAGACATTGGTCTGGTGTAAAATGACATAAGGGTGAGAAGCCCGAGATGACAGGGCCCTGGGAGGGAGTGTCACCCTTAGAAGGGGTGGGCTGTGAGGTAATTGTATCTTTATGGTGCATAGCCCCACAGAGTTTTCACGATGTTAGAAAACTCTGTCTGGGTGTCTTTTTGGGCCAAGGGCATCGAAATTGTGTGTATTTTCATTGACCTTGCCTTGAGTAGTGAAGCACTGACGTGTTACTTGATTAATGCTTGTATTTTGGGTGCTTTTTTAGGAGACCCCGAAATGCCTTTCTCCGCCTGTTCTTCGGTGCGCAAAAGGAGGACCTTTTTATATGTGGTGTCCGTACCGACCTTCATTTTTTATTTTCGGGATCTGCCATGAGGCGAAAGCATGCGTAATTGCCCAGAGGACAGTGAGGAACCTGAGGCTTTATCCCCAGTCACCGCATGGGCCTCGACACTCGACGGAGGCCCCCAGAGTCGGCCGTGGGGTTTGTCCTTAATGTGTTTGCATTTGTGTGTGCTTTGGCCACTGGGGGTCTTCGCCATCCAGGTATGCCGGCCATGATTTTCGGAGTCGGGGGCCTGCACTTGGGGTTCCGACGAATCCCGAAGGCCTTCGGCGTCTCTCATGACCCGTAAGCTGCCCTCGCTGGAGTCTTCCGTCCCGTCTATGGAGGCCTCGTCCAGCATGGTGTGATCGGTCCAGCGTTTCGTCTACTGATCCTTTAGGGGTTTCGGCCGAAAAAGCAGACAGGATTTACAGTGCTTTTCTGCGTCATTCCTCAAGGGACAGTGATTGCACACTCAGTGCATGTCCTTCCCCGGGAATTTAGGGTGGCAGGAGGGACAACATTTAAATGGGGTTTTGTCCATTATGGCAAAAATAGAAGAAAGGGGATGATGGGATCAACATTCTCTAAAAGAAGTCAGCACAGAGAACCTCCCCCCTCTCTAGCCTACTGTAATGGGCCAAAGCCCGAGAAGGACTGGAAGGCTACGTCTAATCGTCAACGATATGAGTGTTCGCCAGGATGCGTCGAGTGGTTGAGCAGTTATGCGGTTAGCGAACAACAAAGGAAAGGAAGAAAGTCTGCAATTAAAACTGTAGTAAATCAAAGGCATCAGCCTGGAAGAGAACTCTGCATTTGCGACCGACTTCGATGGCGGAAAAAAAGAATCTGAGGGACCTCGACACGTGAAGGACCATGGGTACAGTACATGTCACACTAGGGATAGTATTACTAAACACGCCCTGTCGACATCTGTTTGAGTTTTGAAAACAAATCTTGTAATACTCAGCCACTTCCACTAGATGTCTGACTATGCAGAGCATTAAGCAGATCCACAAGCTCCAAAAATATACTTTTTATAGAGTGACTTAAATACTTATTACGATAAACCAACATACTCAGTTAGACATTAGATTACTTTTAAAAAGGACACCCCTAAATAGGTAATAACTTAAACGCTAGTAACTATCAATTTCGTCTAGCGAGGTTCATCATAATAAGGTTAAAATGCACAATCAGAAGATAATACAGTAATTGTATTCAGTTAGTATGCACATATAAGATGGTGATTTTTTGGAAGTAAAATAGTTGGTTAGGGTGATACTATCAGAGATTTGAGTTATAGAGGCAGTTTCGACACAGCAAGTCTTCTAAAGTCCCATTCGCAACCCTAGGTAAAAGGCACTTCGGAGAGACAAAGTCTTGCCAAGTAGCAGAAGTCAAAAGTTCCTGAGGATACTTTCTAATCTCCAGGAAAGAAGATTCGAGCAGAGTTAACCAACATCTGAGACCCTGTTAAAGGACTCTCTAAAGGGACAAGCAGCGGCTTGAGTCTGGGGTAGGGGAGGGTTGCCCTAGAGACCTCTAGGTGCACTGCATGCTCTGGAGCGACTTTCTGAATCAGTTAAGCAATATATTTTTTCCTACAGTACCTTTGGTTAGAAGAAAGTGTTCATTCTGGATGCTCTATGATGTTGCAGCTCATGACCTGACCTCCGGATTCTAGTCTGATGACGAAAGGCAGGACAATGGAAGGGACCTTTCAGCAGCAGTCTCTAGGAGGACCTGTAGCACGACTTTCAGCAACTTCTCTGGTCACTCTGCAGTTTTGGCACCTTTTCTGCAGCAGCAACAAAGGACACGATTCGTCAGGTCAATCTTCTTCGGATCCTGCATTCTGATGAGGGGATCTAGGCAAGTTGGACTGAGTCTATGGAGTGTCCTTGAAGGCTCAGCAAAGACTTGGACGAATTCAGCCTTTCCACGACAATGCACTCTGAATTGGCAGCAGGTCTCCTGGTATTGGGGTTCGGCATCTTGGGAAACACACAGGACCTCGGGAGATGGCTCTAATCAAAGTTCGTCTTAGGAATGGTTATTCCCACCAGTCAAATGGAAGAAGTCGTACTCTTCGGAGTTCCTCTGTCGCATAGAAAACAGGGTCAGGATAGCAGTGGTCACTTCATAGTGTTACAAAGGGTCTGCAGGCGTCTCTGGTCGTCTTCTTCTTTGGGTACTTCAGTTTTCAGTGGTCGACTTGCTATTCAACGCCATGAGTCTCACCTTTTATACAGTTCCAGCACTCACTCCTCTACATTCTCTCTCAGCAGTTTACAGAAGGGGGCAAGCTAGACCAGGACAGAATCAGAACAGCCAGATCCGCAGTGGGAGCTTGTTCTATTCAGGCACTCATGCAGACAAAGAACAGGAGGCGAGGATGGAATACTCCTCCCCCATTTCCTGCCTGCCCAGATACACGGGAGCCAAGGTGGGGACACACAAGGGTTCCCGCCATAGGCAAAAACGCCCCCACAGACCTCCCCATCCGAGATTGGTAGAACAAGGGCTAACAAAGAACAACCACGCTAGAAATGGTGAAAAAAGAAGGCAGCCCACAAGTTAATATTTGGGTACCCCTATTGTGCACTGCCGAACGCTATGGACATCGCCTGCGGTAGGAAAAATCACACAATAGTTGGTATAACACGTCCACTGCCACCAGCCATGACTAGTAGGTTGTCTATGTGACTAAAACATCCCAGGAGCAGAGAGAGGGGGATACTAGTTATCCCTTTGGCAATCCACATAAGGTGGTGTGTGCTAATCTGTCAGACTATAAAGTTTCAGGAGAGATCCTCAAGAACTGTAGCTAATCTAGGATACAGAAAAGAATCTCTAAGGAAAACCCACAGGGTACCCAGCAACACTGCCCATGCGGAGCTGTGTGCTGCAAATAGAAAGATACAGATGCATTAAAGACTTCTTGAGAAAAGATACTCCATGGTACAGGTAAGATACAAAGAAGAGAGCCCAGAAGAATGAGTGAGTGGAAAAAGGCTCCACTCATTCAGGATTTAAGAAAAAGGTCCAAATGTCCAGCAAAAAGTGCTGGGGGTCTCACTACGAGAGGGGATGAAGCATAAACATTATATCTCCCTAACAATGTCCACACTAAAAATAATGCCAACATGGCAAATATGTGATTGTCTTTATGCACATATAAAAGTAACCAAAAATCCCACGTGTAAAAGACTAGGGTGACACAAAAGTATCACCACTGCACTGCAAGATGCTGTGTGCACTGTTAAAAAGTTACCAAAAAGGTAAAAAGACAAAAGGGAAACATAGGCCCTCATTATGAGTTGGCAGTATTCCGGCAGATAGGCCCTCATTATGAGTTTGGCGGTATTCCGGCAGTCAATCGGCCAGAATACCAAACAGAATTGCTGTTACTGCCACTGGGTCCGACGAATTGACCAAAGAATTGACCGCCAAATTACAAGTGTTGGTAAGCGGAGTTAGTCCCCATTTTTTGGAGTCCATAGAACTCCATGGGGATTTTGGCAGAATTACCACCAGCAGTAATTTCATCGATCTTTCAACTGCTGGAGGTAAATCCTCCAAGGCCAAACTCGAAATATGACAGAGCAGCAAGAGTGGCGGTAATTCCGTTACTGCCAACTTTTTACCGCTCTGCTATACTCTTAATGTGGGCCATAGTGTTCCAGTACTGATAATCTGATGGACTGATCAGTTTACCCATAACAAAATGATTGAAAGTCCAGGGGAGTGCAGCTGAAAAAAGTCAGTACAGGTTAAAAAACAAAAAAGTATACATTTGTGTGTCTGTAGAATAAGGAGGGAAAGATGCCTAAAAGAAATTTTTCCTAACCGTGAGTTACTTCCTTATTTCATTGTGTTCAAATTTGGGGGAGATTCTATTTACAGAAGTGCAATTTCAGTTGTGAGAGCTTTTCTGTGCGCTTACAGCGCAACATAAAGTGAAATGTAAAGGTCATGCTAAGCGCTATCACAGATATAGTCAACATCAGACCATGGCTCGAAGTGTGCTTGTTCCATGGCTGGTGTAATCATTTTCAAAATATATGTTCTGTGAAGTGTAAGGAAGGCATGGGATCAACAGTAAGACAGACGCAAGTGCCCACAGTTCAAGGGTGTTTATTGAACTTTCGCAAATCTACAGATAGGAGCAAGCTATGACCATTAAATAATAATAATGCAGTGCTAGGGGAGCCTTGTCAAAATAAAAGGGCCTATACTAAAAAAACTATTGCCAATCCGTACCACTTACTTACAAATAGTGTGGGGCAGTGTTCATGAAAAAGAAAGAAGTGTTCACAAAATGATGTCAGGACGTTCGGGCCGTTGGCCTCCCTTCCCCACGTTTTCTGCACTGGGCAAGGCGGTTCACTCTATCAAAGCACATGCTCTGGCTGAACAAGATGCAAAAGTTATTTTCCTTTTACCAGTATTCAATTTGAGTATTCATCCAGGATCCTGCTCAGCCGGGCTCAGATCCCCTTATTACAATGTTCAGAGAATATTCGTTCTCGGGTGGCACATGGTTCACCCCGGATCCCCCTCAGTCGGGCTCAGATCCCCTTATTACAATGTTCAGAGAATATTCGTTCTCGGGTGGCACATGGTTCACCCCGGATCCCCCTCAGTCGGGCTCAGATCCCCAGTTAGTCTCCCTCAGCCGGGCTCAGACCAATTGCAGTATATATTAAACCATCAAAGACTTTCGAATGTGCACAGGGTTTTGCTTGACCCGTTGCAGGACCACTTCGATCTCAAGATTCTCTTTTCTCACACTTAGCATCAGTTGGATACCTAACAGTGACTTTCGAATGACCACCCACGTGGCGCCAGACCACTCTGTCTACATTATCTTTTCCTGGCCTCCCAAAGTTCAGTCACTCCTTTGGTTTCCAATTATATTTGCGTCGCTCGTCACATACGTCTAACACTCTGTTCTCTTTAGATATCTTCATACAAAGTTGCCGCTTGCAACCTTGGTTTAAAACACAGGCTGGTTTGCCATCAGTCTCTCCGACTCACCGGCTGTGCTGTCTTTATTGACACTGCTTTGTTGTAGGGTAGGCGCCAAGGACAGTACCATGGTGGCACACGCTGCTCCGCGTCTTGGTTATTGACGTGGGAGAGCCCCGGGTACCTCAGACACACTGTGCAGGTTTGATCAGCTTTAGTTCCTGGTTTTAGGTTTCTTACGGTCTAAGGCTTGCGAAAGTAACGGTCTTTAAAGGACAAGAGCACTTCCCTCCTTGCAACCCCCTCTGGTTATGCTTCATCCCCTCTCCTAGTTTTGCAGGGGAACCGAGAGAGGAAATCCATGTCCCCTTGCTCTTTACCTTTTCAGTGAAACAGTAGGGTTGCAGGTCTAAGAACCATCGCATGACTGAAGGGTTAGAGTCTTTACAGTGGCTAATCCAAACTAGTGGAGAATGGTCTGTGACGAGTGTGAACTTTCTTCCTAGGAGGTAGTATCCAAGTTGAATAGTGGCCCACTTGATGGCAAGGGCCTCTAATTCCAGCACAGAGTAATTTTTTTCACGTGGGAAAAGTTTGCGACTCGTAATCCAGATGGGATGTTCCAATCCGTTGCAAATTTGCGATACGCCTGCTCCTAGCCCTGTAAGGAAGACGTCCGTTGGTTTTAGGTTGTTGTAACATATATCATCCTCTTCAGGTGATAGATCCCCAGGGACTAGTGGGTGAGATACCTTCCGGTTTCTCACAGAAGGCCATCATTTAAAGTAAATGTGAAATTGAGAACAAGAGGAATTCATTCTAGTTCCAGGAAAGTATTGGGAATGTAAATCCCAAGCAACCACTTATTCCGAAACTGCACAGGGGGGTTGCCTTTGTGGAGAGGAATTCAGGTTTATTTGTCCAATACAATCTAAAACATTCTTCCAGGTTGGGCGGGGAACAGACTTTAGGTTCATTTGGAAACCATTACTCCCTTCACCCCGGAAACCTGCAGAGGTCTTAAGTAATCATAGTGTGAGCTGCATGAATATGTTAGAAACCCACCGCACCACATGTATGCAAGGATATGTAAGACATTTAACATATCTCCGATTTTGTAAATGGTTGTTTTATTTGAGTTTTCTTTAATTTGCTAATGTGATGTGGAGATGTTTCAGTGAAGTCAAGGGTTTTGATATATTGACCGAAAAGTAGTGGAAGTGGAGCTAGAGAGAGAGAATGGATTACAAAAATGAGCAAGTGAGAAATAGTGAGATTAATGCAGCAGGTACATTTTGTTTTTGTAGACCAGGTCTGTGAATGTTCAACATCCTGGTGACTTCCCCTGCATAAAGCCGGAGACCACCTATGGCTTGATTTAACCTTGAATTTTTATTTGAATACATTTGAGTTTTGAGAACACTGCCAGTTTACTGCTAAGAATTGTAGGGTGGGACTGTATACGAGGGGGTACTATATGGGTGATGATCCTCTAATGTAGAATTCAAATATTAGCCAAAAGATATCTTACTCCAGAAATTAAGTTGGCAGGCATTGTGAAATGAACAGCAGTACCAGTAGACATATACAATGTATACTCCGGGAGAGGGTTTACACCCTGTTCTCCCCCTGACAGGGCCATGACCCTGACCCCGTCACAAGAGAAAGCTAACCCCAGCTAACCTAACAGGTCCACACACTCAGAAGAATACAGCCTTATACTTGCAAAGCATGTGAATATTACACATGCATGCCTTAAAACTGATCTGTACTAAAGGTTCATGCTCAAAGGTTGGTCTCACCTGGAGCTACTAGTGTTTCCTCATGCTGCTGCTCAATGGTCGTGCTGCTGGGTGTCACCTCAAGAACTGGATTCTCAACAGGGGGTAAGTCTGTTTCATACTGTGAAGTGCTCAGCTCCTCCTTTGGAAAGCACTCACTTGTGCTCACTTCTTCCGGTACCTCCAAACACACCCGATGCCTCTTGGTTCCAATTCGTTGTTTGGGCACACTGCAATAGTGAAATCAGGGGTTACTCATGATCTTCAATGAGCAAGAAATGCAACGCAGATATAGAACTGCCTTCAACATAGTGGATAGTCACAAAGGTGTAAATGTCATTGTATAACTATAGTATAAAAAGCTCTTAACGCCAATCCAAACCACATCAGCCTGTAGACACATATGAAAAATTGCTGTTAGCATTTCACAAATGTGCATTGCAATTAATGACTTTGCTAGCATTCTCTACCCAGGCACAATTCAAAAACATATCAAATAGGGGTGTCACAGTATTAGTTTTATGACGGTACAATAACCTTCTTGCCAAATGACGGTATATCGTGGTTATCGCGGTATAGCAGGTGGAGTTAACTAATCTTAACAAATATTTTCTAAAAGGTCATAAATTGTCAGATTTATCATCACAAACAGGCACCCAAGGCCAGAATTGGGCTTTTCAACATACTTTCCACTGAAATGCCACCCCTTGCTTCCACCAAACACAAACACACGTGTGGAGAGGAGGAGGGGTTGGGGGGAGCCCTGCTGCGCCTGGCAAAGCAAACTGAATAGCTTTTCTTAAGTGGTCATTTCAGCTTTTAGCCCCCCCACTGGCTACTGGTGAAGATGAACATGTTGCCATCTTGATAACCTGCATGCCACAGATCAATGGAGTCTGATGGTAGTATACGCTTGTGTGCATAGGCACACACGCACTCTCTCTTTACGTTACAGCCTTTAGTTTACTTGAGGGCCAAAAGGTGTTCAGTAATCACGGACATGTTACACTTTGGTATGGCAGCAGGGAATACCCACAGAGATGAGTAAATTTTGCACTGTGACTTATTATATGTAAATTCAATGATGGAACCAGGGAAATCCCCCATTGTCATATGTTTAGAGAACATTATCCATTATAAATATATAAACCCCAAACCGCCAACCCAAAGTAAACCCTTTTCCTTCTTGGCACTGTATTTATTCTTCCTATTGCTAACATATTGATTTTGTGTCGGGCATGTGTGGTTTATGGAATGGCATTAAAAACTGCTCCAACTGAAACTACTTGGCAGACGGCACATCCAACAGTGCAAGACCAAGACTGCACAGCACTTGCTTACTGCAGCCTTTCCAAATCAGATTGAAAAGCACACTTAACGGTATGAACGCTATACCGGTATAAACAATGTGACGGTTATTATTGTTCAATTAAGTGGTTCACGGTATCTTTAACGGTATACCGTAATACCGTTACATCCCTAATATCAAATAGGTTTACATAAACAAAAAGCATACTAGTCTTTGCTAACATTGATCAAATACTAACCAGGGTTAAATGATTAATTAGGGCATGCTTACATAAAAACAATTCATGAAAAAAACACAGACGTCTATTTTATCATTTGGAAAAAGCCCATCTCATTGAAACATGCAAGTTAATATGAAAGCGTCAGACAAGATTGGCTTTAATTCAAATGAGGATAAGCAAGATGTTTAGTTACAACGTTCCTACTGATTAAATGAATGGCATCATTGCCTGTTAGAATGTGATTAGATAACAGGGGAAAAAGGGTGACACTAAGCCTTTAAAGGAAAACTGTTTTTGCAGGAATAGAGAGTTCCTACGATTTCACCAAAGGCTACACTGCGCTAAACCACGTAGGAGCAAGGCTTGGAGGACACTGCTGTCCCAGAAGATCTTGACCTGCATGGGTAAGAGAAAGCAAGCAGATTCAATTGGTAGGCCAAGACTGTAAATGTAGACTTTGGGCCTAAATTTGCACTTTGACAATTTTCCCAAATTCTGATTGCTTCAATAGATTGGACAATTTCAGGAGGCCACCCTAGTTGTAATGAACTTGGGAACTCTGAAAGGAAAGTGTGATGAATCCTGTGGAATGATCACTGATGCCCCGACAAAGATCTCCTCCTATGGGGCCGGAAGCCGCTACATGACCCCAACACTGGGGGTGGTATTATGAGGGACAATCACATAGGAAGAGACAGCTGTCGGGGGAAAGGTGGTGACCCCATTAAAAGAGTGGCAGTATTCTTACCTTTCTAGAGAAGAACAAGTTACTTACCAACTGTAAATTCATTCGACTGGATGTTCCTCCCAAGTATTCCTCATCTTGTGATATTCGTTATCGCCAGCTTCGCTGCTTTGGAAAAATATTTCAGCAGAGTGCGCTGTGCTCGAGGTCGTGGCGTCGATTGTCCCTCGTCGGGCTCCGTACCGTGTCGACGTCACTGTTGGTATAAATAGCTCGAGCCGCGCCCGTTGGCTTCAGTTCTGTTTTTTCGAGGAAATATTTGTGGAACACCCAGGCGTGTCCTGTGACTGATGGGCCCATCGTGAGAGGAAAGTGTAAGAAACGTAAACTGTACTGCGGGGTAGGCTGGGAGGGTCGATGAGGAATACGTGGGAGGAACATCCAGTCGAAAGAACGTTACAGTTGGTAAGTAACTTGTTTTTCGAATGGATTGTGTCATCTTCTGATAGACTCCCATAGCAGTGGTCAATTTGGAGGTGGGAGTACTAGTTATTGTTTTCTTGGACGGAATGAAGTACCGCCCTGGCAAATAAACCCTCATTGGGGGAGGAGGCATCTAAGCAGTAATGCTTGATGAAGGTATGCATTGATGCCCATGTTGCAGCCAAGCAAATATCTTTTGTAGGGACTCCCCTCTTCAAAGCCGCAGAAGTAGCCATTGCCCTAGTGGAATGGGCCGTAGCCCATCCAGTGGGTCTTTTCCTGCTAATCTGTAGCATGCCAATATAGCTAGAATGATCCAGCGGGATATAGTTGCTTTTGTCAGCGCCAACCCCAATTTACGACCTGTATAACCCACAAAGAGTTGGTTATCTTGACGTAATTTTGACATTCTTGAAATGTAAAAACGGAGGGCCATTTTGGGGTCCAGTCTATGCAGTCTCTCCTCTTCCCTTTACCCAAATGAGGAGGAGGATAGAATGTTGGTAAAATGATTTTTTGTGACAAATGGAAGTCAGAAACTACTTTCGGTAAGAAAGATGGTTTAACCTTAAGAACTACCTTGTCCTTGTAAAATGTGGTATATGGAGGTTTGCATGAGAGAGCCTGTAGTTCACTAACCCTGCAGGCTGATGTTAATGCTACAAGAAGGACAGTTTGTAGTGTTAGAAGCCTCAATGGACAGTGGTGCAGAGGCTCAAAAGGTATACAAGTTAGAAATGTAAGAACTAGGTTTTAATCCCAAGTTGGGACATGAAACAGTACTGGTGGATATACATTGGTAAGCCCTTTCAGGAACTGAATGATTAATGGAATTTTGAAGTAAGAAACCGCTTCCGAGGAGCGCTTGAAAATAGACAGCGCAGCAAGATATCCTTTAATTGTTCCGATCTGGAGCCCCAGATTGGCTAGATGCAATAGGAAAGAAAGAACCATTGGGGTGCCACATTGAAAAGGGTTCCACATCCTCATCTTTGCACCAGTTACTGAATTTGTTCCAATGGCACCGATACAAGGATTTTGTTGCTGGCCTTCTGGCCGAAAGCAAAATTTCCATTACGTCGTCCGGAAGGTCCCAATCCCTGTATCTCAACCTCTCAGAAACCTTGCGTGAAGGTTGGGTGTCTTGACCTCTGGATGGAGAACCCTACCTTCCGCTTACGAGAGAAGATCCTCTCTTTGCGGAAGACGTATTGGAGGGCAGATGGACATGTCCAGAAGGTCCGGGTACCACGTCCTCCTGGCCCAATCCGGGGCAATTAGGATCATGGTTTTCCTCATCTTTCTCAACCTCCTGATTACTTGAGGAATCACGGGGACTGGAGGAAACACGTACAGAAGAGGAAACTTCCAGTCCACCACGAACGCATCTCCTAGAGCACCTCTCGGAGGAAATTCCCTTGAGCAGTACTGTTCGCTCTTCCGGTTTACCGTTGTCGCGAACAGATCCTCTTGAGGGGTTCCCCAAAGGGCGAAGATCTCCAGAAGGACTTCCTGAGCCAACTCTCACTCGTGGGAGACTGTGCTCTGCCTGCTCAGAGCGTGTGCCGCCGTGTACTGCTCTCCAGCTAGGTGAACTGCCGATAGAGAGATTCCTTCCTGCATTGCCCAGAACCAGAGCTCCATTGCTTCTCTGCACAGTGGTAGTGACGCCTCCTCTTTTGTTGAGGTAGTACATAGCCACTTTGTTGTCCGTCATTATCATGAACGAGACGACGAGCCGAATGGATCGACGCTCCAGATGGATGACCCTCGAGTACCGAGCACAAACAACAGACTGCCCTTCGAAGCGCCTCAAGAACCTTCCAGAGCACTCGCACTCGGAGCTTGAGAACGTTCTGACGCTACCCACTGCATAGGCTACCGCCGCAACGGAAAGGGCAAGCAGTTAAGGGCACCCGCACATTTTCGAACAGAATTAACCTTTAATGGTGTGACTGTGCGACATACAACTTCTCTAGAACTTGAAAAGCAAGCACACACACACCCAAGACAAGTGTTTGGACTGGAAGAACGGCAAAACCGGATGACATGAAGAAAACCAAAGCCAGATACACAATAGCGGGATAAACCCTTGCGACACCCAACCACCTTGAGATCCGAAACAGCAATCACTAAAAAGACAGGCTGAAACCAAGTATATCCTGAGTCAAGAACTCCCATAAACAGGAGAAATCAGGCATGCACGACTAACAGTGGCTTATACTCTGGACAGTTGGCAAGGGGAAGATACCTCCTCTAGCCCTCACTTTACATCTCCCAGGACCAGAAGATTCGAACAACCGTTAATTCTAACGAATTACTGATACTATTGTACTAGACTAGGCTAGAAAATACAGTACCTAAATACTGTTTGTGTGTACAAACCTCAAACGTATGCTGCGCCTGATGAATTTCCAAGGATTCAAACCCCGAAAGGATTAGGAAAGAAGCATGTTGGGCTTTAACCATGTTTCATTTTTTATATGTTTGAATGACTATGAATATTTGAGAATGACAACGGGATGAATGAGAATGAAGTGGATGAGTGATGAAATTGGGTATGTCCTGGTGAATTTGCACTACACAAGACACTTTACTGTTTAAGCCACTATTTAACATGCTTTTATTTTGAAGGTGCTACACACATCACTGCAGTGAATCTAATATCTAGCAATATACTAGCCTCTTAAAATATATATTTTTTTTAAAGAAGTTTTGACTCATATGATATATTTTGTATGTACTATTTGTATAATGAAAATTAAAATATGCATATTTATTGAACATAAAGTAGTAATGCTAAAGTCATTTTCCAGTGCTGGAAAAACGGTGCGGGCATGAGCTAGCTCCTCCTGGATCTATAAGAAAAGGGTGTTTCAGAGTCACAAGCTCTTTTGTTTAAAATTTAAGGGTTAGTCCCCTTACATGAGTGTCTGCTTGAGACTCCACAAAACCACCCTCTACCTCCTTGTGTGTTGAAGTGGTCCGTCATTATCAGGACATTCTTTCCTTGTACAGAGGGCAGGAAGGCCTTCAGCCCTAGTCTGATTGCCCTCAGCTCCAACAGGTGGATATGTAGTTTGGACTCCGATGGAGACCAACGACCGCTGATTGTCAGATCGCTGGTATGAGCTCCCCACCCCGTGAGTGAGGTGTCCGTTACTACTGTTATCTCCGGCCATGGTTGCCAAAAAGATTCCCCTTTGAGGATGCTGTGGTTGCAAGCCCACCATAGTAGATCCTGAGCAACTGCACTCGGGACTTGCAGAAGATCCGACATACTCCCCGAGAACTGGGACCACTGAGTCCTGAGGGCCCATTGAAGGGATCTCATTCTCAATCTGGCACCAGAAAAATGCAGGATACCATGAGGCCGAGCAACCTCAGAAAATCGAAGCCCGGCAGATGCAGGGCTTTCTGGAATTGTGTTACCATCTGCAGAATGTGGAGAGCTCTTATCTCGGGAGGCGAGGCTTTGCACGAGGAAGTGTCCAAGACTGCTCCGATAAACTGGAGTTTTTGGGATGCTATCATGTGGGACTTCTTGAAATTGAGGGAGAAGCCGAGATTGTGAAGGAAGTGACAGGTGATCAACAGATGTTTTTGAGCTTGTTCGGGAGAACGTGCTCTGATCAACCAGTTGTCTAGGTAGGGGTAGACGTGAATCCCCCCCTCTCCTGAGACTCGCTGCCACTACCGCCATCAGCTTGGTGAAAACCCTCGGGCGGAGGTCAGCCCGAATGGCAGAACTCGAAATTGATAGCGAGAACCGCCGACTGCGAACCTCAGGTACTTTCTGTGCTTGGGATGGATTGGCACATGAAAGTAAGCATCCTGAAGGTCCAATGATACCAACCAGTCTTGGAGTTGGAGAGCCTGAAGGATCTGAGAAAGGGTTACCATCTTGAACTTGTCCATCCTGAGGAACTTGTTCAAGTTTCTTAAGTCCAAGATGGGTCTCAATCCTCCGTCGTCCTTTGGGATGAGATAATAAGGTGAGTACCAACCCTTGTTCCTCTCCGCCACAGGTACATGTTCTATTGCACCTTTCTCTAGCGGGGTTAAAATTTCCTGCAAAAGGAGCAGGTCTGGAATTTTGGTCGAGTTGGCTCCCGGTGGATGATCGTGAGGCCTTTTTAGGAAGGGAAGGCAGTAACCTTGAGCTACTGTTTTCAGTGCCCAAGCATCTGAAGTAATGCCCCGCCATTCTTTCAGATGCTGAGAGATTCTGCTTCCCACTGGTATTTTGTATGATAAGGCCTCAGAGTGATTTGGAGGCGGCTGCAGGAGCGGCTGAGGGTAAAGATGCCGTTCCTGAAGATGGCTTTGTAGTCTTTCCTCGTCCACCACTAGTGACATTTCTTTTGCCCCTTTGAAAAGCCTTTCCTCTTCCTCTACCAAAAGAAGATTAGTACCGAAAAGGACGACCCCCTCCAGGAAGATGAGCCCAAAAAGGTTTTTTAGGCTGTCGCATGGAGGCGCTAAGGGATTTAGCTGCCGCTTTTGAGGTCTCTAGTTTTTCTAGGCTCTCATAAGCCTTACTACCAAACAGCCTTGAGCCATCAAAAGGCATGTTGAGAAGTCTGGTGCAAACCCCGACTTTCTCAACCACGCATATCTGCGTAGCACTGTGCTTGATGCCATGGATCTGCTAATGCTATCAGCAGTATCAAGTCCAGACTGGAGACATTTCCCCCATTGCCTCCTTCCCGTCTTTGACAATATTCAGGAAGCCTTCCCTTTCCTCGCCTTCCGGAATATGTTCAGCTGCCGCTGAAATGCATTCCCACAGGGTATGTGTGAACCTGGCTAGGGTACAGGTGACATTGGTTGACTTTAAGGCCATGCAACCCGAAGTAAAAACTTTACGGGCCCAAGCATCAACCTTCTTATTCTCTCTATCCAGAGGTATGGTTGGATATGCAGTTGGTCTCGAAGTAGTTGCAGCCTGAATAACCAGACTTTCTGGAGTGGGATGTCTATTCAGATACTCAGGATCAGAAGTAGAAGTTCTATACTTCTTAGGAAAATTGCTGTTTACCGCAGCAATGTTATCAGGGGTTTCCCAGTTCTTTTCCACTGTTCTCTGAAGTGCCCTATGGAAGGGGAGAACTGGATCCTTCTGGGGGCCCGAACAATTATGTCCGTCATATCGTCCTGTTCAAAAGTGGGTGAGGCTCTACCCGAGCCCATATATTCTACCACTCTGTTCATTTAACTCCTGTACCCTGAATGTGCATGTTCTGCAGGATCAGGTCTTGCAAACTCTAATTCAGGCGACGTGGCAATGCCACTAGCAGAATGCAGAGTCTCGCACAGGTCTCTCATTTTAGATTCTGGGTCTATAAGTTCCTCTGGAACTTGTCTAGTGCTATATTGCACTCCAAAAGGAGAGATTTACTAATCCTCAGAGCCAGTTTCTTCAAAAATCGAAGACAGACTTAAAAAAGTCTGATTTTGGTAATGGCGTAAATCTTCTCTCTTCCTCCTGAGTTTTCGTCGAAGGAATGGAAGGATTCTTCAAAGGTGTCGAAGACGTTTTAGGTTTCGTTATCTAAGCTGTGGGCGGCAATGCCGTCTACGAAGTTGCAGATGTTTTTCGACAACTTTTGTTTTTTATGAGGGGTCGGTGAAACACTCGACTCTCGAGGATTCATCGACGATTTGTCGACTCGAGTTTTACGGGTTTCACCCATACTTCAGGGTCTTACCGAAGTAGTTCCCGACTTCCCTTTGTCGTCCAATGGAGCGACCGGGGTCAGGCTCTTTTGGGGTTTCTTTGAGGGGGTCGAGGCCCCATTGTCAAAGACCTCCATCATCTTTCTTCTAAAGTCCTCCCATTTTCTTGGGGAATCCGATTTAGTAGGGCATCGAACCAATTCGGTTGATGTATCGGATGATGATGGAGATCTACATCTCCTTTTAACTTTTTTAGAAGATGAAGATCGCCTCGATTTACTATGAGATCGGGATCTCAGAGTGTTTTTTGTGACGATCAGATTCTTTTGAATCGGACGATTTTTTATGCCTTTTCGACAAGGCCTTCGAAGTGGATTTCGAAGCCACCCGCCCCACCGCTAGTTTACCTTTCCACTCACGGAGGGCCTTCTCCGTCATTGACTGACAGGAGCCACAGTCGCCGGTTCGATGATCTGGACCCAGGCACCAAAGACAGATGCGGTGAGGATCGGTGATTGTCATCTTCGAACCACAGTCGATACACTTCTTAAACAGTCTTGGGTGTAGAAGCAGTAGATGATGATGACATTTTCTGACAGAAAATCTCGAAGCGCGCCGTTTTCGAGAGCGAAGCATTCGGAAAAACGGAACTGAAGCCAACGGGCGCGGCTTGAGCTATTTATACCAACAGTGACGTCGACACGGTACGGAGCCCATAGAGGGATAATCGACGCTACGACCTCGAGCACAGCGCCCTCTGCCGAAAATATTTTCCAAAGCAGCGAAGCTGGCGATAACGAATATCACAATTTGAGGAATACGTGGGAGGACACAATCCATTCGAAGAGCACCTTATAATTCCGAAGTACTTGATGGCTTGTTGTCACTGTAAATCCCTCATTAAAAAAACCGAGAAACCTATTTCTAGAAATCATTCCAGTGAAGAAACCATTCATACCCCACACACAACACCTATCTAACATCTCCTATTTCTAATGTTTTCATAAGCAAAAGTTCTAAACAAAGCCACTTTAGAAATAATAGAAATTTGGACTCAAACTCCCATAAAGCATCAAGTACTGAGACGAGGAAGAGGAAGGAGGAGTTCAAGATTGACAAACACAAAACTGAATATGCAGACTAGTTGTTTTGAAGAGCCAGGATTGTGCTGAAAATGTTTAGATGGTATCCGCACACGGGGGGGAAGAGCAGAGCCAGAGAAGTACCTGGTACAGGTAGGGACTATGCTGGAGAACTAGAAAGAAAGGCAATTCCAGACGGCAGCTCGCAATTTCAACATACCGGGTGAGGTGCATGACTAGGAGACGCTGTAGAAACCAGTGAGGGAATGGCAGAGAACCGGCAGCATAGCTACCTGAGATGCAATCGTGTTAAGAAGCAGCAGTCGTCAGCTACTGGGCGTGTACAGGAGCCCGCAGGTTAGCGTGGAGCTATCGGGAGAGCTGGAGGTCTGCAAAGCGAAGGGGGCAGTTCCAAGGAGGAAAGTTAATTCCAACAACGTGCCTCGAGACAGGAACGCCGAGGGATACCTGTGAGTCTGCCCATAGATATTGGGGAACTTGGGGCGTACCAACAGGCAAGTAGGCCAATAAAACAAATGAATATTTGAATACCAAACAGAAAAATCACAAAGGCAGAACATGAACAAGTCCTCATATATGAGATGTCAGTATGGGGAGCGTTGGAGCAAGTATAACCTTAAACAAATAAATGTTACATCAGTATTATACAGCAGCAGAACTTGTACAAGTACCCTTATATGAGATGTCAATGGAGGGAAAATTGGAACAAGTAATACCGCAAGCAAACAAAAGAAGAAACACAGTGAAGCAATACAACTGTGCCAAAGGACGGTAAAACTGAGAAGAAGTCCTGGTGAAAGGAACACGTCAGGCAGTCAACATTTGGGGGAGAGATACCTGGAAGTATACCAGAAGGGGATTCCTGGCACTTGAAGTAAATGGAAGTATAAGACATTGTGTTACCAGGGGATCTGAAGAATCTAATCAAAGTAGTATACTAAAATGTACTTAAGCACATGGAAAGATCTTGATGAATAAATATATCAGGCATTTAAACTGCAAAGTTGAAAAGAGACCTTTTCATTTTAAAAGCAAATGATCTGGCCGCAAAGACACAAAAGAGGTTAAAGAAAATCTCATATGGAATTTCTCATTTGAATAAGATATTCGTTTGTGAACTTGGCGTAAAGAAACCTAGCGAGAGTTAAATGGTCTGGAAAATATTGTTTTATCAAAATCCTTCTGAACTGAATATAAAGAACCAAACAAACAAACGGTCATTTCAAAAAGACACTTTTGCCATCCTCAAGAAAACTGTTTGAAAGAGACACTTTAACATTCTACCTAAATATTCAGGGGAAGGGCACCACCCTCTGGATCCAAGGATGTATCCTTGGAAAACTGTTGATGTTGGATATGTGTACTTTGCTTTGATTATGAACACTTTTTGCCAATATTTCCTTGCACCCTTACTGAATTATCTCTAGTGTGAGGGTCAGATTAGTTTTGGGCACAAGGACAGTTGTATAAATTTGATGACTCGACATAGACTGATCTTTAGTTTTAGTTTCATAGGTATGGAAACTCTCTTTAAGATAGGGACACAGAGGCCTTCAACCAACTCTTTTGTTTTAATAAAGATGTTGGATAATGAGAATATTACAACTTACTATCCGCCTCTCATTTCTAACCCCTCACATGTGCCAAATCAAAGTAAGCGTGGAGAGTGGTCAAGGCTTAGCCTCATGAGAGGCGAGTGCGGACAGGGAGACACAATGAGTCCATACAGTGAAATACACAATGAAAGCAAGTACAAATATACTATATTTTTTATAGGCCAAAACACACTACAAAAATGAATCAGTAATCCTACCACACAACACTCAGTTATAGAAAATATATACAGTCACCTTTTTTTGTAGCAATGCATACAATTCACTTAAACATCTGAAAGGAAGATAAGTAAGGAAAACCATGTCACAAGAATGAAGACACTAAGGGCCTCATCACGGGTTGGGCGGTAACGCTGGCGCTATTACTGCCGTCGCTATTAGCCCTACCGCCAAACCCTTTCCCAAGAAGAAATGCAGCAGGCACCGATGTCAGGGCTCTTCAGGACACTCCACCAGATGGAAGGAAGCCTGTTCCAGTGACAGTTATCGCACACAGGAGACAGCAGGTGTCTCTCCAGTCGCTAACGAAGACTATCTGCCGTGGGAAGCTGATACTTGGCAGGAAGGCGACTTGTAGAACGATCTGGCGACCACCGCAGTACCAGAAGAAAAAACAGAGCGGCAACGCTTCTGACATGGTAGCCCAATAGAGAACTGGTCGGTCTACCAGGTGGTCCAAAGACGATACCGAAGGCTCAAAGCAGCAAGAACGTGCAAATATGTTAAGACTGGTTGTTCCCACAAGTCCAAGGGTGAAGCAACTACGAGGGCCTTCTGAAATCAGGTAGTACAACAGTGCTTTACCGGGACAGTTGCAGGAAAGGTCACCAGGGGGCTTCAGTCGGCTGCACAGCTATGCAGGATACTTGGCTCCGTTGCTGATCCACTGGAATGGCTACTGGAGTCTTTGTCCCAAATTCAGGTGAGTGATCAAACTCAGCTCTCCAATAGTAAGGATCTGCATCACTCACTCAGCTGCAGTGGTCCAATTAGGAACCACTGGGGGTTTTACTCATGCATTTATACTAGATTTTTAGGCACCACTGACGAAACAACACGCCTCTAAGCAAGTTATCCCACATGGTGCAATATGCGAGATCCTAAGCCACCTGATTCAAGACCTGTAGATCGTCTGACAAACCCACTGGAGCACTCATGCACAGCCTTGCCTCCTGGACCATAAGGATTCAGGAGGCAATCGGGACCAGAAGGAGCAGGAAAGTGGAGGCACAGAGTTGTTACTGTGATGGTAATACATTGACCATCCGAAAGATGTTCACAACTCGATCTTCAGGCGGGAAAGCCCTGCCCAGGCGAGTACCCAAAACTGCCCCGATAAATCAGAAAGACAGATGGCAGAACCTGAGACTTTTTCAAGTTAAGAGGAAAGCCCAAACCCTGCCATAGAATGCATGCACAAAGTAGATGCTCAGACCGTAGGTCCGGTGAGCGAACTTGGACGTGACAGTCATCCAGGTAGGGAAAGACATGGATGCCTTCCCTCCTGAGTTAAGCCACTAACACCGGCAGCAGTTTAGTGAAAACACCGGGTGCCGACGAAAGATCTAACGGCGGGACCTTCAACTCCTAATGCAGTTGGTTGACTACGAATCTTGGCTACTACCTGTGCTTTACATAAATCGGCACATGGAAGTAGACGTCCTAAAGATCTAGGGAATCCAACCAATACTACTATTCGGGGCCTTGCAGAATCTAGGCTAGAGTAACCATCTTGAACTTGTCCTTGCCTAAGAACAAATTCAGCAGTCGCAGATCCAGAATGGGGCGCAAGCCGCCGTCCTTCTTTGGCACTAGAAAATAGGTGGTTTATCACCCCCCTTCTCGTTCTGAGCGTCAAACCAGTTTGTTTGTGCTTTTTACCAGAAGCAGACGGACCTCCTCTAAGAGGATGGGATCCGGAGACAAGATGGTGGACAGCGGATCG
The DNA here is from genome assembly GCF_040938575.1 of Ambystoma mexicanum. Classification (NCBI taxonomy): domain Eukaryota; kingdom Metazoa; phylum Chordata; class Amphibia; order Caudata; family Ambystomatidae; genus Ambystoma; species Ambystoma mexicanum. The sequence continues at coordinate 1,507,283,511 of NC_090922.1, forward strand.
TGGTCCGGCAAGTGCTGGAGAAACGGATTACCTGTAAGGCCACAACCGTCGGACGTGGTCTTGCTAAACAAGGAAAGCCTCTCTCACCCATGGTTGATCAGTGATGAAGCCTATCACTGAGTTTTGGCGGAGGGGACATCAGTCGCTGCAACACCTCCCCGCTCGTTACCACTTCCTCTCCCTCTCGTGAAGCACCTGCCCTGTCCTTTTCGTGGGAGAGGTTGTCGACGGCCCCTGTTGGCAAAGGCTGGAAATCGGCGAAAACACCTACTGATAAGAGGACTGCGTACAAGCCTACTGGACTGCAAGCCCTAAAGATTAAGCAGTCACCTTAGACGACTGGACCTTCAGGAGGGTGTCGTCAGCACCAAAAAGGGTCTGTCAGTCGAAAGACATGTCTAACAGCCTCATCTAAACATCAGCCGCAAAACCTGACATCCGTAGACAAGAATGGCACCTCACCACCGTGTTAGTGGACATGGACTTGCCCACGCAGTCCGCTGTGTCCAGTCCAGATTGCAGCCTCTATCGTGCCGCCTCCTTGCCGTCTAAGACCAAGGACAGAAACCCACCCCTCATCTCTCCGACTGGGATGTACTCTGCTGCATTGGCACTGACAATAAAAGGCCGAAGATGAATTTTGCGATGGCACAAGAGTTATTCAGGGACCGCAGTGCTAGACTGCCTTAAGCAAACATATTCTTGTTCCATGCGTCAAGCCTCTTACTCGCCCTGTGCTGTGGAAGGGACGGAAAGTTACAGGTCTTCAGGTTCGCTCTAGCAGGCTGATCCACCAGGCTTTCAGGTGAAGCATGGGCGGAAAGGAAAGACGGGTCCAACGGAGCGGGATGGTGCTTCATCACCAGGTCCCTGTCCACTGCAGAAACAGCTACAGATTTTTCCCACACTTCTAATAACAGGGCCTCAGCTGCCACATTAAAGGGCAGGAGCATTCCCTTCTTTGGGGCATCGTCCACAATGTCACAGACTTCATATTGAATTCAGGATCTGGCAGATAGCCCTAGAGTATCGGACACATTAGCCATCAGGTGCTGCAAGGCGGCCTGAGGAATGCCTGTGGGCGGGAGCTGGTTAGATGTGCAAATTAGGGAAAGTGTCTAGGATGCTGGCTCCTTGCAGGTCCAACACATCCTCACCTCCCCCGCAATCTTGGATGTTGTGGTCCTCGCCCAAGCAGTACAAGCATATCTAGTGCGGATCTGAGATCGACACCTTCCAGTCACAATTTGCAGACAGCTTCAACCCGGAAGCTTTCAAGTCGGCATGGCGTTTAAAAAAAGAAAAAAGAAAAGCTTCAAGTGCGTGTTCCAGATTACCGAACAGAGAGTGGAAAAAAGGAGTCGCGGCCATGGGTGCTTCCCCACTATATATATATATATATTGGCCCAGACATCATATCAGGGGCGGGGCGCAAAGAGGCGTCGGACAGAAACGACTCAGCATCTCATGGCGGCAGAAAAGCTTCCAAAGAACAGCTGCGCTGGGATAGGGATATCATAGATGAGAAATCATGGTAGGAAGGAATCCATTAGAAACAAGACTTATGAAAGGCAGAAATACTAACATGAGTGATGTAGGCATATGCACAAAACAAGTGTCTTATTTATGAGCATTAAAATAAAGAGAAGCAAGTACTACCATAAAAGGCCCTGAAGACTAGCTCACTCACCATGGCCTGTGCTAAAAAAAAGAATTTTGGAAGATTTCTGAACACTGCTAGAGTAACCTTATCAAACAACCGCCCTCCTAACTTTAGAAGGGTGGAAAATTACTTGCTAATCAGAATTAAACTGAAGCCATTTCTACTGAGACCATTGCTTGAGTATTTAGGTGTACCCTCTGAGGAGTGTAGAGTTACAGTCACCTAGCCCAGTCATATTGAATACTACCTGGTTATGGATTTAGCTTTACTTGGGTTAAATGGAGTGTGTGAACTCTGCTTATAGATACCTGCAATTATCCCACCGTGATACGGTCACACCACCACCTCTTACTCGCTCTGCCTCAGGACGCCTTGAATCCACTTCAGTCTCATTGCTCCTCCAGCGCCACACAAGCATTTCTACTTCTTTCCAGCATTGGACGCAGCGTGCCCAAGTTTCTCCTAGCTGCTCTCTTCCAGCTAATTTGAAACTCGCTGATTCTCCTTCGACTAAGGTCTCCGCCTCCAAGATTTATGACGCTGCCGTGGGACTTTGATATAGTATGGAAGTCCTTCTTCTCTGTCTTACTTACACTCTGTATTCTTCCAGTGGTTTTCATTATCTCAGTACCATATAAATGTCTCTTTATAGGTACAATCAGGGTGTTTGGTCAATAATAACACATTTTAGTTTGTTCTTCATGCTTTCTTTTACTGGCTGGTTTTGAAGATGGGTTAGGAGTACGTTGCTAAGGGAGTTCCTCATGAGAAGGGGAGTCCCGGTAAGGTCTCATTTGCCTGAACACCTAGGGAGAGTATCCCGTAGAATGCTCACCTGCCTGGCCTCACAGAGAAAGGCTCCCCCTAGGGAGAAGTGACGGAATTCCACAATTCGTCATATGCCCTTTCCCTTGGTTCACTGGCTTCCTCTTCTTCACCCGTTTTATTATTCTTTATTTTATACCAAGGAACTGATGTAATTACTTTTTGGGAGTTTTGTATTTTCCTTTGTTTCCCAATTTAAAGGAAGTTGGTCTAAGAACGTTCCCAAGAATAAAAGGGTGGATAGATAGATCTTGAAATCTGAGGAGGCTGTAGTAAATTACCAAGGTTTCGAAAATCAGAATCTATAACAACCTCCTCCGGTAGTCTCAGCACTACGGCAGATTTTATTAACAGGTTTGTTCCTTACCTTTAAGGTAAAAGGAACCTTTGGGTATGTTTCTACATCACCATGGGTGATGCGAGAGGTCAGAAAGTTGAGGCAGACAACTTGTTACATGGTTTTCAGAACTCAAAAGGGTTTGGATAAGCGTCTCGTTATCCGTAACCTAACAAGAATTTCCCTACCTATCAAAAAAACTAAAATAAACACTTTTACAAAAGGAATTTGTCCCTCACACTTATAAATGCATAAAACACAAAGGAAATACATGGCAATTCAAATGTAACCGAAAAAAAGTTCAGTTCAACTTAGACCCAATAACTGTATAGCCTTGTAACCTGGGTCGTTTCCCCCTCCACAGATTCAAAGCAGAATTTTCACTCAAAATTTCAAATAAACAAGTTCCTTTTTGTAACCAAGTTTGTATCAAACTTATTACAACTACAAAAGTTCTCCACTTCAACTTTATCCAATAGTTAAATTTTTATGACATGTCTTTGGCTTATAGTAAAAGTTTAACACAAAGTTTGACAGGATGTGAAAGGAAGCCCAACTTACATGGGTACCCCCTTAAATATATTGGGGTAACCCTACTCACACTCACACCAGAATGAATGCAACCCTCTAGGGAATTAAGGCCAAGAGTCTATCTTGCAAGGATAACAAACTTTAATCTTTACAGAAACTGAGGATAGGAGCAAAGAATTCTGCTCCTCAACGGTCATGTTCTGTCCGCACAAACGCTACGGGCTCCTGCAGACTGATGCCAGACAGGGTCCTTATATACTGCTCAACTTGGTTACTGGATACTGGCATAGCTCATCCAAAACTGAACTTTCTTAAAATGGACGCTGCAAAGTCTTCCTTCTGGCATGACCGGGGTTCCATTTGGGACAGGCTTCTTAACATAATGCTAGCCTATACAAAAATACATTGTCGCTTAATTTTTCATCATTCTATATTATAAACATTTATATATAAACACCTTCCCACCATAATCTCCACACTTCACCTATATTCTCATATTTTTGTCTAGCCTATCTGTGTTCTCAACTCTTTCTTCATTTGAACACCTAGATTGTGCACCGCCTTGATGATGTGGGTTAGTGACCCATTCTCTGCATCCTCCGGAGGTATAAAAGTGCAGCAGCTGCTTGTACCCCAGGTGCCAAAAAAGAAAGTCTCTGCTGAGCTAAAAGGAGCAGTGTGGGGGAGTCTTGAGACAGTATGAGCTCTTCTTTCTTTCCACCAATGAAATCGTCCTTTTTCTGGCAGCATACCAAATTCTTGTGTGATCTGAAATCTTCATTCTGCTTCTTTAAGTGCTAGAATGGGCTGTTGGCACCTCAACAGGCATTTCTTCTGCCTTCAGGTGTTCTTCCAGGATTACTAGTGGCACTGAGTGCAGGGTGACCAGTAAACGCTTGCCCCTCCATGAGAGTAGGATGTGCAAGTAGGCTTGTTGGCCAAAAACCCAGTAGTAATCCATCACTGCTGCTGTACCTTTTGTCATATCAGGGATCACAAGAGTGTGATTGCATTGTGTGTTTGCGCCACCAGGAACTGTTCCTTCATTGAGTCTATGGCTCTATGCATTCACACTGGCTTCTTCATTGTTGCAACCCATGTCAGCCTGGTGATGTGTTGGGACCATATTTGCGCACAAATAGTCTCTATTTGGGATATTGCTTCTCCACTGTACTCGATGAGACCATCTGCCGGGCACGTCACTGTGGTGCCCTGCCATTTGTCACTGCCATTTGAGTAACCTCCCAACGAGAAATATCGTCCTTGTAGACACTGGCAGTATTTTGTGTTGCCATTGCATAACGCTGGGTATAGATCATTGCTCCTCAACTGCACACTATGTGCCTGGAATGTGCCCTTTATCCCCTATAGTGCAAGATGTACCAGGCATTGTGCCTCTGTAATTGAGACTGGATATGGAACTAAAACCTTAGGAGCCCCTAATGTGTGCAGTATAAGTGAACACACGTAACTGCTTTCATTGATTATATACCTTCCTGCAATGTGGATATCAGAGTACCAGCTATTCAATGTTTCTAAATGCTGGATGTCAGAAATAGTATCAAAGCCCAACCCATTATATAAAATCATACGTCATTCATACTTCCAGTTTCATTCATCTAAGAAAACTTGTAGGGGTGGCTGGCAAAAAGTGAGCCATTTTGTATTTCCCTTTTTATAGACATATTCACATTTTCTTTTCCAACTATCCATCCCCTCCTTTATATCACCATCCCATATAACAGATATCCCTTCATCCACTCCAAAAACCACGATCAGTGTCACACAACAATTATACTGCTACATTTCCACAATACATAACATCTTTATAATAATTATCCCTACATAACAGAGAGGTGGGTCAGCCATCTTAGCTTATTCCTGGAGAGGAGAAAAAGGATATCAAGAAAGGGAGAGAAAGAGCGAGAAGGAAAGAGGAAGAGAGAGCGAAAGAGAGATAGAAAGAAAGAGAAAGAGAAACGGAGAAAGAGAGAGAAAGAGAGAGAAAGAGAGAAAGAGAAAAAGAGAAAGAAAGAGGGAGAAGGAGGAAGAGAGAGGAGCTTGTTGGAGAGAGAGGGAAAGGGAAAGAGAAATTGAAAAATCAAAAAAGACTTTAAAAAAGAAAAAACAATACAAAATGAAAAAGGGAAAGGAAGAAAAAAGAAAATAATCCGACATATGACACTGCACACCCTGACATGGAACCTCAAAAATGTCTCTTCTTTGGATATGTCCTTACTGAACTTTTCCTTGTCTCAGGTGCTCTTCGGACATCCGAGAGATGCACCCAATATCAACTCCTTCATACCGACAGCAAGAGGAGTACAGAACACCACCTCATATGGACCTTTAAACCTGGGGCCGATCAGTTCCCCAGGTAATAATTGTCCAGTTGTAATATGGGCAATGCTGTGTACAGAATAGATGTCTCACTTTCTACAGGGGTGGTCACTATTTCTCTCCTCCCTTTACTGTGCCTCACTACCGCCCCTGTGTGCTTTCGTCCCGTCCCCTGGTCAATTATTTATGACCCATCAACATAGAATATGTCTCCGTCAATGCATGTGCCGTTCATCAGAGTGGGAAAATAAATAAAACTCCTGTAAATAATCCGGAGTTGCTCAAACATGGACTACTGACTCCCTTGCTATTGCATTGATTATTACCATTGCTCGAGTTACACACTTCCCTGGAGTGGAACACACTACCCCATGATCTGTGAATGATATAGTTACATTTAGTTTACTGAGCAGATCCCTAACCAACAAGTTCACAGGGGAATTCTCTGAATATAACAAGTACTACCTCCCCTCCCACTTTTATATCCAGCTCCTCAGTGTATGGCACTGTATCAATAGCCCCAGAGAATCCCTGACTGTTTTACCTGATAATGAAAGTTCCCCTCCATGATGCATGATTTAGTTGCACCTGAATCTACCATAAATATAAATGGCCTGTTTCCTATTTCCTCTTCCACCAAGGGATCCTCTTCGGGTGTGCGGTTATCAATAGGATTGGACATGCGAGTGCTCTCTGTGGGCTGTCCTAATCAGACTATGTATTTGTTCCGGGGAATGAAAAAGGACCACCCCCGCCATTGCAACTCCTTGGAATGGGGTGCCTGTCCCCCCTGCCATCCTGTTAAACGATGTTCCCTCCCCCTGCTGTAGTTGTCCATGTTGTCCTTGCCTGTCAGCCCCATAAGGGAACTGATGTTTATCCACTCGCCCAAATTGCTGTTGTCCCATTCCTTGAGACCCTTGGAATGACTGCCCTGGAGGTGATGGCCCATAATTAAATCCCATCCAGGCCTGTTCCTGCAAAATGCCCTCATTTCCCGCAATACCAGCACTGTGACGTTCCCAAGCCTCTTCCCCGGGGCCCTATCCTCCCAAAGCCTCCTGCTCTTGCTCCTTGAAATCCTCATCTTCCCCTTGGTGCTCCTTCATACTGGCACTGGGGGTTGTGGTACTGTCCCCCCCCCATTGTCCGCTGTCCTCCTTCACACAATGGTGCCGCAATTGTGGCATTCCCAATTTGTTGAGTTTTCCTGTTATTTCCCCCTGCGCCGGTGCCGTCACTGGTGCTTGGACAACAATCTTATTTAGTTTCTTTTCCACTAATTTTCCCTCATCTGTTTGCCGCTTCTGGGCTGTCTCCCTGTCCCGCTCCTTGATTCTCTTACAAGGGTGGACTATTATACTTTCTATCTCTGCCCACCCTTTGGCTTCAATTCCCACAATTGTATCTAGTACCTTCTGGACCTTTTTTGGTAGTCCCCTCTTTACAGAAAAATAGAAAAATGGTACTGTCAACTCTCCACATTTCCTGTAGCTTAAGAATAAACCTAACTGGGTCCTCATCATCACCCATTGTGCACTGCATTAAAGAATGTAAGTCAGGGGTATCTGGGTACATCCTTAGTAGGGCATCCCTTGCCCTTACCTCCACTCCATAAAGGCTGCTCCATCATATTCATTTTCTGAGACTTACCCCAGAGTAACCATCCCTTGCCCATGCGTCCCCAGCCTGGTCCCAAACTATGGTGACCAGTAGACTCTTAAGGTCTCCTAGTGCTAAGGCTACCCCTGCTGTTTGTTTTTCAAATTCATAGATCCATTTACTAGCTCTGGCTAGAAGCTGCGGGAGAGCTTTACTCACATTATTTTTGTCCATTTGAGGCCATGGCACATACTGCGTTATCCCTACTCCTTTATGTAATAGAGGCATCTGCATATCTATTTTGTTATATACCGCTTTAGTATTCGTCTGATTTTGAACTACCATGATTAAATCTGGTCTATTTCTTGGTCTGTCCCTCCCCATTGCCTCTTGTGGCAGGGACGGGTTTCTCGCCACCTCCTCTCCTTGATCTCCTTCTTGCCCTGCCCCTTCATTATTTCTACTACCCTGATCTTCCCCTCCGTTATCCCTTGCTTGTTCTACTTCTTGTCCCATGACTGTCCCTACCCTCTGCCCATCTTTTTCGACACAAACATTACCTATTGCCCCAGGGTTTAATTTAACCAGAAAATCTCCTGACTTCCAAACCCCTATTTTCTGTACCAGTACCCTTGTTTCTGGTGATACTTCTTCAGGTTCTTGTAACCTGACTAAACTTTCCCACAATGCTCTTAACTCATTGTATAGGTCTACTTGTGGACCCTCTGGGTACACAAACTATATGGAGGTGACAAAAGCTCTTGAGTCCTCACCCACCCCCCCAGGTGCTAATCCTGTTGACACACTCTACCACTGGAGGCTTATAGACTGGGTTTGTATACCCTACTGCAGGTTTAGGCGTTACAGGTTATATCCCCTTACATTGGATCTCTTTTTCACCTTCCTGATCTTCCATATCCTCAACCGATTTCCAGAGATCTAGAATCTCTTTTCTTTTTTGGTACTGGTTACCTTCATATTTTACTGCTACAAAGATGGACATTTTTTCTAGCATGTTTCTTTTATGGGAGACCTGCTCTGGCCATGAGCAGGACGTCCCCCCTTCCTTTGTTTCTAATATCCATTGTTTATTTATTCTGTCACAATACAGTGGCAGAACCCTATACATGTCTTTTATTAGAGGACACTTTTTCCACTTTGATCACACACACACCACACACACCTTTCTTCCTTTTTTACCACAAAAGACAGCATGAGAAAATATACAAAAAATAATTGAATAAAATCCAGGCCCATTCCTTACACCCAGCCACTACTTTTGCAATACCACCTATTGTTTCAAGCTCCCCCTCTGCCGCCTCTTCTCCTTCTCTAATTCCTGATTGTCTGAGTGCAATCCAGAAGTGGTGCACAGCCAATGATCTCTGCCTGAATGCAAGCAAGACGGAGATCCTCTTTATCGGCACACCGCACCCTTATTTCCCACCACTCTGGCCAGCCTCCCATCCCCTCCTCCTGCTCCCACCTATGAGGCCAAGAACCTCAGGGTTATCTTTGACTCCTCACTTTCCTTTTCTCCCCATCTTTCCGATTTCTCTAAGAAGTCAAACTACCTCCTCCGATGTATTCGTCCTTTCCTCTCCTTCCCCCAGACGCTCACTGTATCTAGAGCTCTAATTCTCGCAAGGCTGGACTACTGTAACAGTCCCTTTTTAAATATGCTATGCCTGCCTCTACTCTCCGCCCTCTGCAACTTATCCAGAACAGGACTGCAAGACTTGTCCTTGGGCCTCAAGCCCAGCGATCGCATCTCTCCAGCAATGAAATCTCTCCATTGGCTCCCAGTGGCTGAAAGGATCAAGTTCAAGGCCCTTTGCATTGTCCACAAGGCCTTCTGGGGCCTACTCGAGCACTTAGCTCCGCCACCTCCTTGAGTTTTTCCAAGCAACGAGTTGAGAACAGATCTCTCTCTGCAGCTGGCCCCTCCCTCTGGAACAGCCTCCCTGCCTCTCTGAAACATGAGCAGAACCATCTCTGGTTCCGGAAGCTGGTCAAAAACGCCCTTCTCTCTTCCGCTACCTTGCTGATCTCCTGTGATACTGCACTGGCTTATCCTGCTCTTCCAGTTGCACATCTGCACTGCCCCCTGGCTACCCTGCACCAGGGGCTGTATCTGTAACCCTACAACTACCCCCACTTGCACTTATCCATCACTTGTTTTTCTGCACTTCAACGTGCACTGCCACCTGCTGGCCGCACTTCTTGTTTTCGACGTTTTATTCTATGTCTTGCACTTGCTCCTGCTCGCTTTCCGCTGGCACCTCTCCCCTTCCCTCTCCCCTGTACTTGCTCAATCTCAATGTCACTGGGCCTAGTAAGATTGTTGTCTTGTTCCCCTCCCTGCCCTGTTGCTCCTTGAAACACTTGTGTATAGGCAGCTATAAATAAAATATCACATCCTATCATTCAGAATAGAAGGATGCAGTTCAAGGCGAGCCAAACCTAAACTAACACATTCAGAATAGCATTAAGCTTTTCTAGGCTAGTAAAACCAAAGTAGTTAGACTTTCAGAATACCGTAAGTAATTCAAGGGCAGCAGACGCTGCTGGTCATAACCTACAGTGTTATTTAGTTTCAAGAATCACCTTGTTAGACCAACACGGCTACATTTATACACCTTGAAACATATGTACATTCTTCTGTTAGGAACGGATACAGTTACAACACCACTATTACTTTTCAGAACACAGCTCAGGGATAGTAAAATAACTCCTACTTTTCATGGGGCTGTCAGCTACTCATGGACCAGTATAAACGCAGTAAAACTGTATTACAATGCATTTCAGCAATTCAAGGTAAGCATAACCCAATGTTACAGTTTAGAAGAGCAGCAACTATTCAAGGTAAGTAAATCTATTCCATTTCTAATACAGGAATAGGCTGTTTACCAGTGATACTTTTCAGAAGGGTAGAATGCAATTAGTTAAGTAAGAACACTAGCACACCTTAAGTAAGGTAATCAGCAGTTCAAGGGAAGTAAGGACCTATATACTTTTCAGAGAGGTAGTATGCAACTCTGGGATAAATAATAACTCGACTATTTTAGATATGCATCAAGCAGCTCAGGAGAAGAAATCCCCAATGGTACACGTTTAGAATGGCAGTATGCTATTCAAGGTAGGTAAACCTTATTGATATGCTATTACACTCATTCAATTTCAGAATAATAAAACAGTACAAACTCAGTTACTTTCTAGAAGAGTGAAACACAGTTCAATACCTTATATACTTTTAAGAATAGCATTCAGACATTCACAGGTAATTAAGAACTTTAGTAACACTTTGTCTCTATTTCAGAGATAAAGTTACTAAACTTTTTCAACAACTAAGTATCCTTTCAAGACAGAGGCTTATACTTTATAGTTCTGCCTCTGAGATAACTCATGACCCAGAATAAAGAAGGGAGACCCTAGGGGTCTAGGAGCAAACAGTAAGCAGGTCAGGACTAGCTCAGATGCAGGAAAGTCAGAGTTCCTGTGGATATCTCCTTCAGAAAGTAAGTACAGACTTCAAAGTTAGTAGAAAGTGTTCAGGGTCTTCGGAGTAGGCTTCCAAGATTTGTTCCAGTGTTAGGCCTTTGGCGATCGGTATGAGCGAACTCCCAAGCACACAAATCCCCCACTTTGCCACACAGGATCGATACAAGACTTAAGGTAAGCCAACACAGTACCTTAGCAGAAAAGAATCGTTTCTTGATGGACTACTTCACGATGCAGCAGCACAGGACCCGGTCCCTGGAAACTCGGTCTGGTGACGAACGAAACTGACACTTGATGGGAACTTGCAGCAGCAGTCGACAGAAGAGGCTTCCAACAAAAGGATTCTTCAACGGTTCTCGCGGCTCTGATTTTGGTGCTGTTTTACAGGAACCAGATTAAGAACAAATTTCTCTGGTTGGATTCCCTTCACTCGCTCGGTCCAGTACTCTGGTGAGGGGACTTCAGTGATTCAAATCAGGTCTCCTGCGGTCGAGCAGGAATCAACAAATGTTTCAGCAGGAATCGGACTTTGGAGGATGTTGCACAGCACTCAGGCTGGAGGTCCCCTGAGGTATTGGCGGTTTGCAGCCATGGAAGGTCACCGCCCGTCGAGGGATGGCTCGTTTTGCACGTTTTACTAAGACTAGTGAGTCTCACCAGCCTCTGGTTAGAGGTAGTGTCTTCATGACCCCCAGGTCGCTTGGAATGAAGGGTAATATCAGGCTCCGGTTACACAGCAGGCACTTCGGTCGCTGGAATCAGTTACAGCCTGTGTTTCTTCATCTTCATTCAGCTTCCAGAATCAGACTTTTATCCAGGAACCCAGCACAACTTCTGAAAACTCTCCCTGCACATTACAGAAAGGAACGACCGGCTGTCCAATCAGGACAGCTAGCTCCCCAGTAGGAACTGGTTCCTTTCAGGCAGACTGGAAGACAAAGGGCTGCAGCATTTCAGACGACCCCCCCAACCTCCTCGCTTCCCGCCTTCACAGACACTCTGGAGCCTCTGTGGCAAACACAAAGCGTTCCCCCAAAGTAAAAACTTTAACCAGGTCCTCCCCCACTTAGGACGGCAGAGGAAGACCCAAGAAAGAACAAGCATACTCAAAAAGCCAAAAAAAAGGGAGGCGCCCACCATTCTAGCTGAATGGTGACCCTACTATGCATTACAGCGGCTGATTTGACTGCCTGTGAGTAGTATTGACTAACATGTCATTAAGGTATAGCTACTGCCACCAGCCATAAGAGTTCAATTGTCTTTGTAACATAAATGCTACCAGGACAGTGAGTATCTCCCCAGTACTCCATAAAAGGTGGTCTAACATAAAATGTAAAGGGATGGAAATTTCACTTTACTCTTGGGAACAGTATTTCACCCTAGGTGTAATAAGAGAAATTAAAAAGAGAAGCCCAAAGGCAACCCAGCAACACTGCACATAAGAGGGAGTGCTGTCATAGTGAAATGCAGTCAGCCAAAATGTTATAGGGAACTATAAATCCATACATACACTAGGGAGAGACATACAAAGGTCACCCATAAAAAGAGCAAAAGGCTAAGTGAGAGGGGAAAAGGATTCCCACTCACCTAGGGACGAGGTAAAATAGTTAACTAGTCAAAGCAAAAAAATTCTGGGGTTGACACAGGTCAAGAAGATTTATCATAGAAATGAAAATCTTACCTAACAGAGATACCCACTAAACCACCAGGGATGTGTTTAATAAACCAAGACCTCCAAGACGGCCATATAAAAGAAAGAAAGCCACTAACCCCCAGGGATTTGCCTTAGGGGAGAAAGGCCTCCCTGCGGGCCAGGTAAATCAGGGCCCAAATAAACCATCAGGGACTTTAATAAAGGAAGGCAAGGGCATTGCCAAAGCCACTAGCCCACCAGGGAGACCTGTAATGGGAAAAGGCCTTGGGGGGGGGGGGTGGGGGGGGGGGACGGCTGAAGGAACAACTGGGCCCTGTGAGCTGTTACAGGCTAGAAAGCAGACTGCATGGAGAAAGCCCTTTTTAAGCCTAAGCCCTTTCCCAGTCACACCTCCTGAAGGAAGGTAGGTGATTCACCAGTGTAAGTAACCAATCCTTGGAGGGGGTAGGGTATTTAAGTAGGTATTAACTGTTTTAAGTAGTAACTGAATTCATTCAAAGAGAGTAGAACCCGGCACAAACATGTGGAGAACCTCGCCCTGAACCAATGACAGCAATATAACTGGAGTAAAGAAAATTGGAGTTCTTCGAATGGAAGGGTTCCGTAAATACCACATCAGAAGACGGAAGACGAAATCCGAGTTGGTCCCGAATAACAGCAGCAGTCAGAGAGAACCTGTGGGGACATGGGGAACACAAACCCAGCATCCTTTAAAGAACCATCAGCCAGCCCACCTCGGTTCAACTTTGGAATAATGGTGCAAGAACGATTGGAAACCACAACCCGGTCGAAGTCCCATAGGGAGACTGAAGGGTGGTCTGGGCTAAACCGAGACGAGACCAGAGTAACCTTCAACCACTCAGAGAAAGCGCCACTGACTAGCTAAACCTAGGGCACATGGCAGGATGACATCCTTCAGGCCCAACCCCTTCTCTGACAAAGATGAAGAATGGCCCTCTGTGGGGAAAAAAGTCGTGCAGTTTTGAGCAATGCTGTTCCAACTATGACCAGAGGGTACGGATGAAGGTCCAACCAAGGAAATGTTCTTCCAAGCAGAGATAGAACAGGATTTAGAGGTTGACTCGCAACAGGCGACCACAGATCCAACAGCGAGGGATAAGCCACATAACCAAAGAAAACCAGAGAAGACCTCCAGAAAGCGGTCACGTCAAACAACTTTAAACACGTGGTGACTTCCTAGCTAATGGGCACCATATACCCTTGAAGCTTCAGGGACAGGTGGTTTGGGCATTATTGGACTTGAGCAGTATGTTTAACAACACCCGCCCTGAGCTGTTACTACCCAAAAGCCAACCCAAAGGAAAACCTAGGGCAGCCTGTTGTGTCCATGGAGACTAGTTCTCATATTTCTCCACAAGGGTCTCAATTCAAGTGCACAAGACTGGTCTTAGTCAATCCCAATGTTCCAGAGGGCCTAATTATTTCAGGAACGTTCCCGAACTATAATCAATGGATGAAGACACTATGTCAGCCTTAGAGCAAAATTGTCTCGGGTAACAGAGCCACCAAATGTTACGCTTGTACAAGGTGGGGTGTCGTCTGTGCTTTTTTGAGTTTTAAGAAATTGAATGATGGGAGATCAACCTCAGAAAATGTGTGAGGCTAATCTGCTCATATTTCCTATGCTCACCACACGACAAACACAAAGATCCATGGGGTGGAGACAGCATCCAGGCGCAGCACCCTCTGACACATTTAGTTGGAATTTGACAGCCAAGAGTACAGGAAGGCATCTCAAGAGGAGGAGGGCAAAATGTTCCTCCGGCCATGGCTAGCCTAATTAACCATCAAAGGCACCATGGATCCGCCCTGTCCATTGTCAGTTCTGCTGGTGGCAGCGCATACTGATGAGTTCATTGAAGCAGGTCTGTGAGAGGCCTGGTCGGAGAGCTGACAAAAGAGACAGGAAACCCCAACACCTTTTGATCTGCATCTGCGTCCACCTGAAACCAGCTCCCGCCCCTCAGTATAAAGGGCCGTGAACTGTCATGTCTAGTACATGTGTTTACAGTAGGCAACCGCCGCAGGGGGGACCCCATTCATAGGGTAGGATTATGTGATGGAGACAGAAATCCTGTTCTCGCCACAACTTCAAAGAAGACCTGCACTTTGATCAGGAACCACAGAGAGCTAGATTAACCAGAGAGACCCTTTGATCCACAACAGACAGGAAGATGGGTGGGACTTAGTAGTACATGTTTCACCACTTTACCTTTACTGTTGCAAGCATGACGTCACACATAACAGAAGATTGTTGGTGAGGACCCAGGATTGGTTCATTAAGGTAGGCGTAGCGTACACCAACCACTGGGGCCCATTTGGTTTTAAAAGAGGGTTGAGCCCCTCTTTTAGCAGATCATCTGAAGAATTTGCAAGGAGGAACAAGAAGAACTCTTTTGGGATCCTGGCTGAAGGTACAGTCTGCCTTACATCTTCAACCAGTGAAGGAAGGCCAAGAAGTCCAAGAGGGAAGCAAGATCGTTCCCCTAAACATCTCCCAGGGAACAGAGTGAGATGCTGAATCCAGAGGATCCTCAAAGAGACTCCAGAACCAGTGCCCAGCCAGCACACAGCTTGCCCTGCTAGGCTCTGCAGCAAGCTTACTAGTTGGGAAGTGCCATAGAGCATCTGAATCAAACCAAGGACAAGGCTGTTGCCTGCAACACTCTCCTCAGCTTTGGGCCGTCCGCCTTAAAGGACGACACAAGCCAAGCAAAGAAGCTAGGAGGAGTGTACCAACCAGCGTTCACTTTTAAGGACATTTTCGAGGCAGTCACGCCCCTCGAGCTGCAACCCACCACTGACTGTTGTCACGCTGCTTCTCCTGTACCCCATGCGGCATCAGTTCCATCCCTCTAACACGGGTCGAATCTGACGCAGCTGGGTCTCTTTTTCTTCTATTTTTTTGGGGGATGAGGGGGTCCATTGCTTATATTGTCAAGGAAGCGGAGGACATTCCTGCCCACCCCCAAAACCCCAAAATACCGAACATGGGAAGCAGGAGACACACCTGCAACCCCTGCTCCTCATGTTCTGTATTTTTGGCCTTTGAATTTGGGCAAATGGTCCTTCCGACACATTTTTTACGAACAATGTGGGTATTTCCCTTTCCTTTACAGAGTGGGGTGCATTTTGTAGTGTGCTAAAACTGTCTGTTGAATAGTAAAGTAGATAGATTTATACAACCTTGACTGGACAGTCCCTTTTATTATTGGGTAATAACTGTATTTTCGCTGTGTTGCAACTAACCAACTGTTAGGGAGAATTTTTATTTCTGTGCCAATTCCCTTTAAACCTACAGACCCCCAGCTCTTTTGTTGGATTCAGGACTTTTTAATTTTAACTCCTGAGTGAGTGGGACCTTTTTCACACTCACTCATGTGTTCTTTTAACTATAATTTTCTATTTTCCTTGCTGTTTTATGGAGCTTGGTAAACTCCATGGGCATCTGCTTTTGCATTGCGACAAAGCACTTTCTGAGTAGTGCCACCGAGAAGTCCTTTGGACTTCTCTTAATGTTTAACTACATTTTCTTGAGTGAACTACTGTTCCCAAGAATAGTAAGATGACCCCTGTCTTACTTACCTTTACTTTATGGGTCCAGCAAACACCACCCTATGTGGAGTGCTGGGGAGGGGGCGGGCGGGGGGGTTTACATTGTAACTCCTTTAACCCATTCCTCATTTCCTCATGTAACATTTTGTTACACTAAGTCATTTGAACGGCTGGTGGAATTGGTTTATTTTTTACTACCTTGTGACATGTATCTGCAGGCTGATACCTCAGTTCTGCACCCAAGGGTGACCATTTTCTCAAAATGGACCCCCGTCGTCTTTTTCACCATTTCTTGTTAGTTTCTTCTAGGCTTTTAATCTGTTTGCATCAGGTTTGAATCCTTTGTGTAGTTTGCCTTTGGCAGGCTTCAGCCCTGAAGCCTGTCCAGGCTGCAGTGCGTCTGCAGGTAGGAATTGAGGCAGAGTCCCGAAACTTCCCTGTCCTTTGTCTCTAGGTGTGCCTGAGTGAAACCAGTTCCAATTGGCTGGCTGTCCGGGAGGATAGCCACCCTGCTGTGCGATTGACAGCCTAGGGCTGTGAATGAATGGGAACTTGCATAAAAAGCAAGGTTTTTGGCACTAGAAGCTGAGTCGACCACTGGAGGACAACATCCGAAGCAGAATTTATTTATTCAAATTTGTTGAGCGCACATCAGCCCAGAAGCATCGTGGCGCTTGTTACAGACATCTTAGTTGCAAAGGAAACCATAGTTACAAGCAGTACATAAATTACAGAGGAAATATATACAATAGCAAGGCAGTATATTTACATGGCTTCCTGAAGTTTGCTAGTTATTTAGCAAGGAACAAGGTTTTCAGTTTCCTGCGAAAGATGGGAAGTGAGTTTTCCGTTCGGATGTCTGAAGGGAGAGCGTTCCATGTCTGTGCTGCAATGTAGGGAAAACCTAGACCTCCGGCTTTGGCTTTTTTGATGCGTGGGGTGCAGAGTAGGTTAGCGTATTGCGTCCTAGTGGGACGTGTGGAGGAAGGTTTGAGGATGGTATCTGAAAGATAGGGCGAGGCGGAGAGGGAGAGGCATTTGTGAGTGAGGGTGAGGATTTTGAGGGTGATCCGTTCTTTGACTGGGAGCCATTGGGCTGAGATCCTGGCCTGGGTGATATGCTCTCTTCTTGGGATACTAAGAGCGGCCCGGAGAGCGTTGTTCTGTGTGATTTGTAGTCTATTTATGTTTTTGGCTGATGTGCCTGCTAGGAGAGCATTGCAGTAGTCCAATTTGGCTCCAATGGTTGCCCTCGCTATGGAGAGGCAGTTAGGTTTAGAGAGGTAGGGCTTGATGGCGTTTATAAGTTTGGTGGTGTGTGCGGATGCGGAAGTGATAGCGCTGACTTGTCTAGTCATAGATAGCGAAGAGTCAAGGTATACTCCCAGTGTCTTGACGGCTGTGGACACGGGGATGATGGAGTTGTCAATTGAGAAGTTAGTGTACAGTTTGCCCAGTTTGTCTAAGGTGTTCTGTTGACCTAGTATCAAGATTTCGGTCTTGTCACCATTGAGGCAGAGGCCATTAATTGCCATCCATGCCTTGATGATGGAGTAGATAGTGTGGAGTGCCTTTGCGTCTTCATTGTATGAGCCTGAGAGGGGTAGAAGTACTTGTGTGTCGTCCGCGTAGTTCGTGTAGGTGATGCCGTATGAGTCAAGTTTGTCAAAGAGGGGCTTGGTGAACAAGTTCTAGAGTGTGGGTGCAGTGCAGGAACCTTGAGGGACCCCGCAGTGGATTGTCGTGGGTGTGGCGTTAGCGATGTCCGAGAAGACTTTCATGGCCCTGCCTTCGAGGAAGGAAGTGATCCAGGCGGCTGCTTCTTTGGAGAAGTTGGCTGAGTGCGTGAGGCGGGAGGTGAGAATCTTGTGATCAACCAGATCAAACGCGGCTGAGAGATCTAGAAGAAGCAGAAGAGCCGGCTTGCCTTTGTCCATGATTTGGGTGATCTGGCTCTTCAGATCTACCAGGGCTGTTTCTGTGCCATGTCCTTTCAAGAAGCCCGATTGCCTCGTCCCGAGGATGGAGTGGGTTTCCAGAAAGTGTTGGATTTGGCAGTGTGCGGCTTTGTCCAGTAATTTCAGCAAGAATGGCACAGTGGTTATTGGTCTATAGTTGTTGGGTTGTGAGGGGTCAAGAGTCGGTTTTTTTAGGACAGGCCGGACCCAAGCCTCTTTGAGGTTGGCTGGGATGATGCCTGTTTTAAAGGACGCATTGATAAATGCCGTGAGGAGCGGCGCAAGGCAGTCTGCGCAGTCTTTGACTAGTTTAGGTGGGCAAATGTCGCCTTTGCATGGGGAGGGTTTGAGGTTTATTAGAAGGTTAATAACTTCTGTTTCAGTGACATCTCTGAAGGAGAAGTCAGGTATGGTGGGCTTGGAGGAAGTGGGTGGGGTGTTGGTCGGTTTGGTTCCTGTCTGGTGAGGAAGTGCTTTGCAGTGGTCTTTGATTTTCTTTTGGAGAAGGTCAATTTTGTGAAGCATGGCAGCTTGAATTCTGGTACACCACGCTTCATCTTTGATTATTTCATCTGGAGTATTAGGGGGGGAGATGAGCTCATTAAAGATTGCGAAAATCTCTTTGGAGTGTGACTTGGCATTGGCGATACGAGTGTTGAAGACGTTGGCTTTGGCATTGGAGATAGCTCTCTTGTATTTGTGGGAGATTAAATTGAATATGTTTTTGGTATTGGTGCAGGGGTCAGATTGCCAGTTTATTAGTGCTGCTCTTTTGTGGGATCGCATTGAGTGCAGTTCTTCAGTAAACCAGGAGTTGGAGTGTAAGGATTTCTTTTCTTTTTTCCATTCAAGTGGTGCTATTTCATCGATAGCTTTGGTGAGGACATCTTTGTATATGTCTGCTAGGATATTGGGGTCGCTAACGAATGGGGGGGCCAACACTGGGGTATTGAGGTATGGGCGTAGGTTCTCCTCTGAGTTTTTTTGAGCTTCTGACTTGTGCAGCGCTGGCAGGGGTCAGAGTCTTAAGGTGTTTGGTGATAGGAATAGAGAACTCTATGCAGTTGTGGTCAGTCCAAGGCAGTGAGGAGTTGGAGGTGATAGAGGAGAGGCAGTTATGGTCTGCGATCCAGTCAAGTATGCGGCCTTTGATGTGAGTAGGACTTTCTACTTTTTGGATGAAGCCCAGGTCATTGAGTTCCTTGGTGAGAGTGGCTGCAGATTTGTCCTTGGGATCATTAAATCCTAGGTTGAGGTCCCCTAGTAGAATGGTTTTGGTGGAGCTTTTGATATTGTTGCTAAGGATGTGCAAGATGTTGTCCTGGGAGTCTGGGGAATTGCCTGGGGGGCGGTATAGTAGGTGAATGTTGATGGTGCTGTTGGGTGACAATGTGAGTTTGGCCGATAAGAGGTCAGAGTTGTTGGTCGAGGGGTGACTGATAGGTCGGAGCTGTAGGTTCTCTTTGTAGATGAGGGCTACTCCGCCTCCTATTCGATCTGGCCTATCTTGTCTGAGTATGGAGAAGCCCGGTGGTAGCGCAAGTGTAACGGCAGGGCCTGATGCTTCATGTAACCATGTTTCGGTGATGGCTAACAGGTCAATGTTATTACTGGTTATAATGTCATGGATATCAGAGGCATGAGCTGGGAGTGATCGGACATTGAGGAGGGCACATTTGATGTGAGGTGTGTGATGTTTGCTTGTGGAGGTGTGAGTGATGGTCGTGTCTGGTATGTTCTGTGAGGTGGTATTGCAGGGTGTGGCTAGAAGATGAGAGAAGACGCCAGCAGAACCCACCTTCACCGCAAAGTGACCGGTGAAGCCCTGTAGCTGTGCTGACCCTGTTTTCGAATTGACATGTAAGACCCGTAAAGGAAGAATTCCTTCCTTAGGATGGTGGGACCAACTAGCTTCGAAACAACTATTTTGGCGTATTCCCCGATTTGCTGCGACTTTCCAAGCCAAATACCCAGGGTACCTCGACCACTTGTGAGTGCATCGTCTTCCAAACTCCGAATCCAGACAGATGTTCGGGGGCATCCAGAGGACCCTACAGAAGCAAGAAATCTGCGTCCAGAGTCTAGGGCAGAGGGATCAAGGAAACCCTAACCAGAGCTTTTTGTTCTTCGTTGGTGTTGATAAAAAGGCGCCAAAACCACAAAGAGTTCCTGAATCGACAGAAATCCATTGCTGCAGAGTCCCTCTCTCTCGAGTGCTGCCGCAGGAGCCCGCCAGACGTCCTTCCTTTCGTCACCACGACCAAGGACCAGGAACAAGGGTCTACTGCATTGCATCGTGAAGGCAACCAGCTGGAATACTTTCTTCATTTTCAAGGTACTGTGGGGTTTGGGGTATTTTACCCTTTTACCATTTGTGGTGCTTCCTATCTTTGGGAGTGCTATTTAACCCTACACTAAGTTCACCTCAACTTACCTGCATTGGCCTGACAGCTTGTTTTCAAAAGGCGACTCCTCTTGAGTTGCTGTGATTTCTCTGTTGAACACTGGCTATTTATGAAAATATTTCTAAGAAGAGCATCAGAACTTTGACTTTGTCCATTGACTTTGGCTGAAATGGCTCCCTAGAGGCCTCCTTCTGAACCTTTGGCAGTGCTTGTTCCATCACAGGTCTTAAATGTTGAACACTTTAATGCTGGGATAATAGACTGCCTACATCCCTCAGGGAGAATCTAACTGTTTTTATAACCTATCCATCTGTTCTGTTCTGATCTAACCCTAACCTTTCCTTCCTAAAAACTCAATATTCCAAGGGTGATACTATATAAATGTTATACAGACATCAAATGACATCACCTCCATGTGCTGGAACATGTGTAACATATGAATGAATTACTCACCTGCTTTATTGTTCACTTTTTGAATAGAATCCTAACCTGGAATTAATGTTACAGGTAATTACTGCTTTTTAAAGAATGCTTTAAATATCAATATCTTTGTGCATGAATAATGTATCATATAACGTAAGGTGGGCAAGTGTTCAATTGGATACTTGCAGTGACCGATCTCATTGCACAGCTCACATTACCCCTCTTCGGATAAGCTTGGCTGCTCAGACAATACCAACTTGTGTAGCACAGGTCTATATTAAAATGTGAGTTACCTAATACCAAGAGATAAGACCTGTGTTGTCCCACACCAGTTGGACTGCACTCATTCTTACCCAACACCAACAATACACAACCTTGCAGAGATAAGCCTACCGTTATCTCCACATTACCAAAATTGGACAATGAGGTTTATAATTTGCTTGTGTTTCCAATCTGTTCAGATCCCTTCTGGTTTATTACAGGTGTGGGGCTGGTTGATGGTGTAAGAAATTATATTCATCCCTGGACAACTGGTTCCCCAGAGGTTGATTCGCCACATGGGGCGGGGCGGAAGAAGGAGTCGGAAACTCAAAAGATATGATTCAATTTCTTTTATTGAAAATTATAAGTAGAAGACCTAACTTTCCCGATCACTAGAGTACACTACCTATCTATAGAAAGGTACGCGTCTGTTGTCAAAGTCCAAAAGAAAACATGTCCTCCACCCAGTGAAGAGCACTGGAAACCTATCTGCATGTAGACACACACTCTGTCCCTAAATAGTCGGTTTAGGTTAATGCACTACAAATTCCTGAACCAAGTTTATTATTCTCCGGCCAAGTTAAACAGATTTGACCCTGAGAGATCTCCCTCTTTTAAAAGGTGCAACGAAGGTCCAGCTGATTTTTATCACGTAGCTTGATCAAGTCCACATATCAGACCATTTTGGAAGAAGATTGAAGAGGCAATGGCCGTGATGTTAACGACACCGTGGAACTATATACCAGAGCTATGGCTCCAGGCCCTGATGGGGGCGGGTTCTCGTCCAGCGAGAAGGTTACTGGGGATGGCTACAGTAACTGCTAGAAACATGGTGGCTAGGACATGGAGTAAGAGTAATGCCCCTGGGTTTATGAGATGGATGGAGTTTATGAACACATGTGAAAAAAAAGAAACTCGATATGGGCGGGCGTGGCTTGTCGGCCATGCAGTACGAGACTGAATCTCAGAGCTCCGTAGTGATCCTGAATAAGAACTGTCATAACTGGCCTAATACATAGACTAACGTAGGAGAAATAAGAAGGAGAGGTGTCTGAAGTAAATCCGGCGCAACTTCTGAGAAAAACCACAGAGCCGTACAGACGTTATCCCAGTGGAATGAAACTGCGTGGCAGATCTCAAGATGGCGGGCGCACACGGCGCGGCCTGCTGAGATGGGCCAGCACCGAAGAGCGCAACACTGGCCCGCTTAGAGAGGCCGGCCGAAAACGCAGGCGGTGCTGGAAACCCCATACGGGTGCGGGTCAGCGAGCCAGAACAAGGCGGTGGGAAGAGTTGTGCCCGAGTGGCGACCCCAGGAAACCCACTGGTGAATATGAGCAGTCAGGGGAGGTCACCCTATCAGCCCCGAGGTGTGGTGCTGCCGTGACTGGAGCTGAGCGGAACACTGAGAATACTGCCCGGAGGGGAACAGTGGAGCCGCGTCCTCATTGGCACAGGTGGCCTGGCTGTCCATGCTGGCAGATCCTCGGCCATATAATACAGCATAAGGCCTCCGCCACAAGATGCGAGAACTCAGGGCGTACTAACCCTCCAGGTGGTGGGAAGGAGGCGGACAAGCCGGGAGCAGGCAGAGACAGTTGCTGGACCCGGGAGGTCCAGAGGGCACTACAGCGGACACGCCGGTGGCGCAGGGAGGCCGGCCCGACCCAGCGGACGGAGGAGACAGCGAGACCCAGTGGGGCCCGGTGCCTGGGAACCCCCGGCAAAGCAGAGGCTACAACAAGCCCAAACCACGCAGGAACTCGGGAGGGCAGAGCCGGAGCATAACGGGTAAGAGACCTGCTGCATCACATAAAGGCGGGAGACTGCAAATTGATCCGGGGGCCTGCCGGCGCGCACCCCCGTCCTATGTGCATCACGATCTCTCTGCACGGGTAATGGAACTTAAGTAATATCTCATCCGCTGAGAACGAGAGGGCCGAGGAGCCTGGGGAGAGTGGATCAAGGCCCTAAGAAAGCTCTGCGAGTGTCGGTCCTCTGTAAAAACAACACCGGAGGAACTGACAGCTCAATGGACGAGAGAAGGTGGCCGTACAACATACAGACAGCTCAAAATGGGACAAAAGTCTGGGAACCCCAGCAGGACCTGGATACACTGCGGCACCATGTCATATCATCTGACCCAACCCATAGAGACTTAGAGGAGGCACAGACACAGTGGTGAGTGGAAGGCCTCTTCCATTTATAGCCAGCACAGCTGGCGCACAAGTAGATTTCATCCGGGTAGGTAGACCCCACACATGGGAGGACAGTCCATTCGCCCACAGGAACCACCTGGCTGCTTCAGACAGGTCCAAGTAACTGTATGTAGGCAAGAAAGAGGCCGTAGGATAAGAATCAGTAATAAGCGCAGCCCGAGCGCCTGCAGAGCTACCTCCAGCATCTGCATCAGGAGAGGAGTGACTAAGGGGAGAGGATCGGCTTGAGGCCCCGACACTGCTCATAGCTGCCTCCAAGCGGGAGACCACGGCAGTGGCGAGGGGGACCCTTCACCTGCAACTCAGGGCAGCGGCACACGCAAGTGACTCTGAATTCTGGACACAGCATTAAGAGCCACCACAATGGGCCCCCAGGGGAGAGGGCCCAGCCCACGTGGCAGAAACGCCACGGCACTCTCTATAAGTGCAAGCGGGATCGGCGAGGCGCACAGCAGACCAGAGAAGTGAAGGGCCAGGCGATTCGAGCACTTGTGAGGGCTGCATCCCCCGGGGTACCGGTGCGCACACCGGGACATGCAGTACTCTGGGACATTGACCTATGCACGGCTGCACGCTGGGGACGCAAGTCTATGCAGATCGGCGCGGATGGGCCATCAAGACGATCAGAAAGGGAAAACGACGACTCACGTCAGTAAAAAGATAATTCCAAACAAGACAAAAGAAGGGAGAGGTAAACAGACCAGTATAGACAATTTCACCAGCAAATCCGGAAAGCAACAACCTCCCGTGTCAAAAGCAGTGATGGCCACAACTAATGCCACACAACAGGGGGGGAAGTGAAAGTGAAGGACCCATACTGAAAGCAATTGCCGCCCTGAAAGCGTCTCTCTAAAAATAAAATGGACACCGCGATAGGTGCCCTGAAGGCGTCCTTAGAAAATAAGTTAATACACAGTCATGGTGGATGTGGGCCTCCTCCGGCAGGATGCACGGAACCTGATGGATCGAGTGACGAAAGCAGAACAACAGGTGCACCAGAATGCTACTGATGTCGCCATCACGCAGACACAAATGTCAGAAGTGATGCAGCGAGTGAAGATCCTGGAACGCAGGGCGGAGGAGGCGGAAGGGAGGGCACGAAGGAACAACATCCGTATAGTTGGACTGCAGGAGAGCGAAGAGGGCAGAGACCCTACGAAATACATGGAGAATCTGCTGCTCCAGGAAATCGGGGCAGGCGCACTGGCCCAGGATTTTCCAGTAGAGAGAGAGCGCACAGAGCCCTGACCAGGAGGCCCCAACCGGGACCCCCCGCACCCAAGATCAATGATCGCCAAGATCATGAACTTCAAGGACAGAGAAAAGATATTGACCTTTTCAGGGTAAGGGGGAGTGATCACCAGGAACTCCTCCAGGATCACCATATACCCAGACTACACTGTTATGGTCCAGAAGCAGAGAGCGGAATTCGGCCCGACTAAGGAGCGCCTTAGGGCAGCGGGTGTACGCTACATGCTGCTGTATCCGGCTAAACTCAAGGTGATACACCAGGACAGATCGAGCTTCTTCGAAACAACGGAGGAAGCCCACACTTGGATGGTAAGCAAGGTATCCCTCAGCAGAGTGTTAGGAATGCCAATGATGGTAGGAACCTACCCCAGTGATGAAGAGTAGAGGCCGGAGACGAGCAGAGACACTTAGCAAAGAAGTAACAATGCAGCCAGAAAGAATTCTATAATGGAGCAACGGATTCCGGGTCAGCCGCAGGAGCCGACGGGACCCACGACCTCAGAGTGTTCTACAAGTTAAGATGACAGTTTGGAGGCATCGCGCTGCGGCGGGTCAGCCCCAACACGGTGGGCAGAGCAAGAGAAGCAGCGGAGCCTGAGCAGGGGGAGGGTGGCTGGGCGTTGGTTTGATAGTTATAGTTAGTCATGTGTTTTGTTGGTTGGCATACAGCACTGACAGTGGAGGAAGCAGCATATGCAGAAGTGGACGGGATGGAGCAACAGACTGCAGAAATGATGAACACGAGGGCCAGCTGCAGAGCAACATCCCCAGTCGAAGACCCACTGGAACGGAGATACAAGATGATGTTAGGAAAGGAATTAAGAGATTTGGTCCAAAAGAAGGAGGATTATACAAGGCCAGGGCAGAGAAATGGATATACGGGGCAGTAGGCACACAGTGGGCTATGGGACGGAAGTGCCGACAAAGTCACAGCGAATATGGGTCCAGATGAGCCAAAGATTGTAACTTTGAACGTCAGGCGGCTTAACGCCTACGTCAAAAGACTCAGAGTATATGCCTGGCTAAACAGAATCAAGGTAAAGATAGCGATGTTGCAAGAGACTCACCTGACACGGGAGAAGCATACCAAGGTCAACAAGAAATGGGGGTCTCGGGGTCAGATATACAGCTCTATATATTCTAACTATGCGAGGGGAGTACTGGTATGGATCGCACCAGGGGTACCATTTCAATTGACAAAGCAAGAAAGCGACTCAGATGGAAAACTAGTGGTAGTGCGTGGAATGCTGGAGGACAAGGAGATATACTTAATAAACACATGCCCCGAATCACAATACAACAGAATTTTTCAGGAAACTTGTGCCCAAGCTAGCCCAGTACAGAGAAGCAACGTTTATCTGGGCGGGTGACTTCAATTTTACTCTAGATCCGCTCCTTGACAGGTCAGATGACAAACATAGGAAGCCAGCACTCCCTGCCAAGGCACTACAAATGGTCCTGACCCCACTGCAGCTGACGGACGTCTGGAGAAAGGTACATGGTGATGAGAGGATATACACATTTATAGCGCACCCCATGCGATATTTACACGTATAGGCTATCTGTTCACAGGCACGAATCTTTGAAAGACTTTATGGGGATAAACATAAAATCACGCACATTGTCCAACCATGCACCGATTTTAGCAACATGGGTACATCCCCACAGAGGGGCTCCGATACCAACGTGGCGACTGAGGGCGGAGGCATTGAAGGAGAGGGAGTTTGAGGAATATTTGTTTTAGGTGATACAGGATTATTTTGAGCACAACGCGGGAAGTGTAGAGAGTAATGGCAAGCTCTGTGACACGTTGAAGGTGGTGATAAGGGGGGCAGCAATTGGGAAGACGGGGGGGGAGGGGCTAAGGAGTAGCCCTGGTAGAGCTCAGCAACCTGGAGCGGAAGATAGAATTGGAAGAACTCAGGGTGGGGATGGCGGGGGTGGAACCCAGGGAATTAAAAGAGCGGAGGCTGAGATGTGTGGAACTCTGGAAGAAACTGGTAAAACTGGATTATGGGAAATCTATACAGTGGCTGCACGCAGAGGGGGACAAACCTGGTAGGCTTCTGGCCTGGCTCACCAGGCAGGAATGTAAAAGAGACCCAATCAATGCAATAAAAATTGAAGCGGGGTCAGAGGTCAGAAGCCAGGGGGCATTAACACACTATTTTCCCGTTTTTATGAGCGATTGTACAGAGGTGGAGCCAGGGGACATAGCAGAGATAAGATTACCGAAACTGGCGGAAGCACAGGCCCAGTAGCTAATGATCCCCTCACAGTAGAAGAAATAGAGATAGTAATTACCGAGCTCCCAACAGGGAAATCCCTAGGAGCTGATGGGATCCCAGGGGAATTTTATAAGACTCTCGCGCTGAGATTACTAGAAGCGTACCAAAAGGCGTACGAGAAGGGACAGCTGTCTGGCAGCATGTCGGAATCAGTAATTATACCGATCCTTAAACCTGTGAAGTCGCCGTTGGAGTGCGCATCATATAGGCCGATCTCTCTCATTAATCAAGATTCCAAAATCTTTACAGCAGTGCTAGCTAACCGCCAAAAACGGGTGCTACCTACACTGATCCACTTGGATCAGACAGGTTACGTCCAGGGAAGGAACACATCGTGGAACCTCCGAAGGCTCCACCATACGATAGACCAGACAAATCTCAAGCGGGGCGAATGGGCCATAGCGTCACTAGACGCAGTCAAGGCCTTCGACTACGTGAACTGGGCTTGGCTGTTGAGTGTTCTTGCCCACTTCTGAATGAGGGAGGGATTTCTTTGGTGGATCAAGTTGCTGTATAGGGACCCCAGAGCTAGAGTGTTAATGGGACGACACATTTCAGAGGCTTGGAGAATATATAGGGGAACCAAGCAGGGTTGCCCGCTGTCGCTGATGTTGTATATACTGGCCCTGGAACCGCTGGCGGTTTTCTTTAGAGCAGAGTATGGGGACACATGGATAGACAAACGGAGTGGTGCACCAAATTTCGCTGTACACGGATGACATGCTCCTCTTTGTTGAGAACCCGCGAAAGAACCTGTCCTGTCTGCTAGAAGCGATCAACACGTACACCAGACTCTCAGGGATAGCCATTAATAGGGAAAAGTCCTCTCTATTCCCCCTGGCAGACCAGAGATGGGTCCCCTCTAATCGGCTCCCGGACCTGGGCCTTATGTGGGAACCGCACTCCTTTCGATATTTTGGGATAGAAATACACCATGAAACCGCAGACACACACAAAAATAACACACAGGCAGCCCTTGACAGAGCACAGAAGGCTATGGGCATGATGGGGAGGGCAGTCCTCTTGAAGATGGTGACACTACCACGCATGTTATGAAGCAGGAGGCATTCGACTGCCGGACTTCGAAAAGTACTACCTGGCGGGACAAATACAATTTGTGGTCAAATGGCTGGGGGAAGAGACAATAGAGAATACTGTTCCAGCCAGCGCTGAAACAGTACTATCTGAGGGAATTGCCATGGATCGATAAATCCCTGATCATGGCCCTACCGAACATGGTCAGACTGACACTGATGGAGGAACTCTCGCAACATAGCGATCCCAGTGGGAGGACAAGGGCATAGCGCAGATAGGAGACTTGAGGAAGGAGGGACAATGGGTGGAATTCCAGAACATGGTGGAGGACCAGGCCATACATGGAGGCCAGTTTATCTTATATACCAGCATGCCGATGACGATCAAAAAGAGATGGGCAGCATGGCCAGACGAAGAGGATAGGGGGGAGGGCTGGATGCGTGGTACGAAATTTCAGTACAGGGATCACAGCCTCTAGATTATATGAACAGTTGTTAGAATTCAGCAACGCACAGGCACTACAAGTGAAAACATTGGGAAGGGGAGCTCCAGAGGCCCTTTAGCGAGCAGAAATGGGCTAGAGTGCTGAGATATCCAAAATCAGTGTCCAGGAACGAAAGATTCAAACACGCACAGTTATACCTTACGAACAGGGCATACCTTACGCCCAAAAGTAGGACCATGATGAGTCCGGGAGAACCCTGTAAATGCCCCCGCTGCTCTGATGATGTAGTGGCCATGCTGCAATGTTTTGGACTTGTTCAGTGATACAGACTTTCTGGGGGGAGATCAAGGAGAAAATTAAGAGGGGGGAATCCAAATGTTGGTGTGGAATCCTGAGTCGTACTTGCTAGGCCTTTTCCCCAGGGGGGCAGACAAAGGACACACCTGGCCAAAATTAAAGATTTGGTGTGTGTACTGGCAAAGAACAAGTTACTTTCTTACCTGGTAACGTTCTTTCGATGGGATGGTCCGACGACGTATTCCATATCTATGACATGTAATCACCACAGCTGTGCTGCTTCTGAAACTTTTTTCGGCGTCTGCGTCCTGCGTCAATGACGTCGATGCGCCGTCGTCGAGGGCCTCCTCCGACGTCATCCGATGTGATAAGTAGGACGCACGACGCCCGTAGCCTCAGTTGTAGTTTTTTCCCCCAGAACGTGTGACACTAGTCAACTGCCAGTCAGACACAAAGCCTTGCGGAACGTAAGCTGCAATCGCAAAAGAAATTCTGCAGCGGGGGAAGGCAGGGCGGGAGCGATATGGAATACGTCGTCGGACCATCCCATCGAAAGAACGTTACCAGGTAAGAAAGTAACTTGTTCTTCGAGGGGATTGGGTCCTCCGACGTATTCCATATCTATGACAGACTCCCAAAGCAGTACCAGAGCAAGGAGGAGGGAAAGAATTTAGAATCAAAATTTAGAATAGCCAATCAAATAGCAGAGCAAAGGACCGCCTTGCCAAAGGCCAGATCCTGTGCTCGGATGGAATCGAGGGAATAGTGACGTACAAATGTATATGTACTGAAGCCCAGGTGGCTGCATCACAGATGTCGCGAATAGGAACACCCCTCTGCAGGGCAGTAGACGCAGCCATACCCCTGGTAGAATGGGCCCGCAAGCCAGCCGGTGGGTCCTTACCCGCCAAGCGGTAGCACTCCGAGATGGCCAAAATAATCCAGCGAGACAAAGTCTGTTTCGTCACAGCTTGCCCCAAACGCTTTCCAGCGTAACCAATAAAGAGTTGATCGTCCACTCTGACCCGGGACATGCGTGAAACATAAAAGCTTAAAGCTCTCCTAGGATCAAGCCTATGGAGCCTCTCCTCTTCCTTACCAGGATGCGGAGGAGGATAGAATGCCGGAAGAACAACCTTCTGGGCCAAATGAAATTCCGTCACTACCTTCGGAAGAAAAGAAGGACGAACTCTAAGGACAACCCTGTCCTTGTGAAATACAGTGAAGGGTGGCTTAACTGAAAGTGCCTGTAACTCACTCACTCTGCGAGCGGAAGTAACCGCAACTAAAAACACAGTTTTCAGAGTTAACAGCCTCAAAGGGCAAGAATGTAAAGGCTCAAACGGAGCACCCATAAGAAACTTAAGAACAAGGTTTAAATCCCAACCGGGCACCAGGAAAGGTGACGGAGGGAATACATTAGTGAGCCCTTTCAGAAACTGTGAAATTAAAGGGATTTTAAAGTAAGAACACTCTTCAGACGAGCGCTTAAAGATGGACAGCGCCGCCAGGTAACCTTTAATGGTATCCACTTGCAAGCCCCTGTGGGCCAAAGAAAGTAAAAAGGACAGAACCATGGGGATGTCACATGCAAAAGGATCCACATTCTGAACTCTGCACCAGTCGCAGAACTTACGCCAACGGCAACGGTACAGAGACTTTGTTGCTGGCCTTCGGGCCAAAAGCAACACCTCCATCACGTCTTCAGGGAGGTCCCAATCCCTATACCTCAACCTTTCAGAAGCCAAGCGTGAAGGTTGAGGGATCTGACCTCTGGATGGAGAACCTGACCCCTCTCCCGTGAGAGCAGATCGTCTCGGTAGGGAAGATGGACAAGTCGAGAAGGTCCGGGTACCACGTCCTTCGAGCCCACGCCGGAGCAATGAGGATCATAAGGGAACCGAACTTCCGTAACCTCCGCAGCACTTGCGGGATGACGAGGACTGGAGGAAACGCGTACAGCAGCGGGAATGACCACTCCACCACGAAAGCGTCTCCTAAGGCTCCTTTTGGAGGAAATTCCCGCGAGCAAAACCTTTCGCACTTCCGGTTGACACTGGAGGCGAAGAGATCCACTTGAGGGGTCCCCCAAAGGGCGAAGATCTCCAGGAGAATCTCCTGAGCCAACTCCCACTCGTGAGAGATCGTGCTCTGCCTGCTCAGAGCGTCCGCCGTCACGTTTTCGTCTCCGGCCAGATGAACTGCCGAGATCGAAACTTCCTGCTGGATGGCCCAGAACTCGAGCTGCATCGCCTCCCTGCACAGAGGAAGTGACCCTGCCCCCCCCCCTTTTTTGTTGAGGTAGTGCATGGCCACTGTGTTGTCCGTCAGGATCAGGACACTCTTTCCTCGCACAGTCGGCAGAAAAGCCTTCAGGGCTAGCCTGACGGCCCTCAGCTCCAACAGATTGATATGGAGTCTGGACTCCGACGGAGACCAACGACCGCCGACTGTCAGCCCGTTGGCATGAGCTCCCCAACCCGTGAGGGATGCATCCGTCACGATCGTCACCTCCGGCCAGGGAAGCCAAAATGGAGCCCCCTTCATCAAGTTGCCTTCGACGGCCCACCACAGAAGGTCCCGGGCGACCGAGGGCGGCACCTGAACCGGGTCCGACATCCTGCCGGAGGACTGCGACCATTGCGTCTTGAGCGCCCACTGCAAAGATCTCATCCGCAGGCGAGCCTCTGGCACCAGAAGAATGCAGGATGCCATGAGGCCGAGCAACCTCAAGAACTCGAACGCTGGGAGCGTCTGAGCATGCTGAAACTTGTGCACCATCTGCTGAATGTGAAGAGCCCTCACCTGAGGAGGAAAACACTGCCCCAGGGAAGTGTCGAGCACTGCTCCGATGTACTGGAGCCGCTGTGTTGGCGTCAAATGGGACTTCTTTAAATTGAGGGAGAAGCCCAGCCTGTGAAGGGAGCGAATCGGCGCCAGCGTCGAGAGAACCGGCATCAGCGCCGATGTCCTCGACGTCGACGTCAGATGCAGCGCCTCCAGCATCGGCGGCGTTGACACAGCCCTCGAGGCCGGAGCCCCGAGCGTGTCCCTCGACGACCTGAGCGTCGACGACTTCGACGACTTCCTCGGAGCCGGAGCCTCGAGAAAGCCTGTCGACGCCCTCGACGCCTCAGACGTCGATGTCTTCCTCGAAGACCTCACAGGTGCACACGGTCTCGAACGCGTCGAGGACCGGGACCTGGAACGGGTACGTCGAGAACGAGTCTCCTTGTCCGAACGGGACCTCTCCCGTGACTCGTGCCGACCACTCTTGCGAGCGGTGTCTCTCGACCTCTCACGACCGACCCCACTCGGGGACGCGGACGGCTTAGTACCCTGCGACTCAAGAATCGCCAGCATTTTCTTCCCGAAGGAAGCCCATTCCTCCGGCGTCGCATGGCTGGTGGGGTAAGCGACGTGCCGTGCAGAGTCCTCCGAAGAGGACCTGGAAGACGACCGGTGTCGGCGCTTCCGAGAATGCCTCGAAGAGGCTGAGGAGTGGCGAGACCGACTCCTAGAAGGAGACCCACGAGACTTCCGACGATGACGCGGAGAGTCACCCCTCGAATCATCCGTCGAAAGCCCCGCAGATTTCGACTTCCGGGGCTTGGACACCCGACCTACCGACAACTTCTTCTTACGTTCGCGTAAGGCTTTGGACGTGAGCGACTGGCAGTCGATACAGTCATCCGTGTCGTGGGCCTCCCCGAGGCAGGCGTCGTGCGAGTCCGTCACCGACATCTTGGACCCACACTCCCCGCACTTCTTGAAACCCGGACGCAGGGTCGAAGACGAAGTAGAAGACATCTTCACACGAAGGAATGTCACAAAACGAACAGGTTCGAAGAACCGAGAAGAACAGAACTCTAAAGAGTCGAGGCGTGAACCGAGAATCACGAAGCAACACGTCCGCGGAAAAAACGGAACTGAGGCTACGGGCGTCGTGCGTCCTACTTATCACATCGGATGACATCGGAGGAGGCCCTCGACGACGGCGCATCGACGCAGACGCCGAAAAAAGTTTCCGAAGCAGCACAGCTGTGGTGATTACATGTCAGATATGGAATACGTCGGAGGACCCAATCCCCTCGAAACACCTGATAGCAATGGCATGGAACTCTAGGGTGGGCCCAACTATAAAATCATGGTGGTCTGATCTTCACAGATGGGCACTGGCGGAAACAGTGGTATGGAGTAGAGCAGCACAGAGGGGAGAAGGGGAAAGTGGGCAGAAGATACTGGCATGGAACTCCCCGATACAAGATTTATTCGGACAAGGGGCAGTGAGTGATGCAGAAGATCCCAGGAGGGAGGAGGGGCAATAATCAGAAAAAAGACAGATGTATGCTGTGCCCCCTGAGGGAACGGATACGCAAGTGAAAGGGAAATCGGACTGGCCAAATGGACGAAGATAGACCAGGGCAGCATGACTGCAAAATCGCTCCATGATGACAAAGCAGAGCAGAACCCACGATGAAGTGCCTGAGTGAATGTCATGTTCTGTTTATTAGTCTGTTTGTTATTGCTGGAAAATAATAAAAAGGTTTAAAAAAAAAAAAACAAAAGGGAAACTCGATGTGCATCACCACTTCCAGCCAGTAGCCGACCGATTGATTGATTACTGGCCCTCCCTTTCGGCAATACGACTCAAACTTTAAACAGAATATGCAACAGGGGAAACAATGCAATAAATGGGACCCAATCCAGAAGGAGAAAGTTATCCCACTGGTGCTGAAACCATGTGGGAGAAGCGATGTACAAGTGATAAGTTGAGAGCTCATTGTAGAACAATACCAGGCTCTAAGCTGGGAACATTAACAAACACGGATGAAGATGGAGCAATGATGGCTACAGATGTACAAACGTAATACTACTAGATGAACTACTGTGAATAGACAAGTTTGTGTAATACCAAATGTGTGGTACCTAGAGCCGGGCAGGGGCCGGGGGGTCGGGGGAGGGGGAAAATCGAGTGCTTGTATCAGGGATATGGTTTTGATTTGTATGGTTTAATTGTTATGAAAAACCAATAAAGAAAGTTTTTTTTTTTTTAAACTATCCTATCTGGCCCTGCCACTGATGTTAACTAACCAAAATTCACCAAGGGAATGATTTTCTTTCGCTTGGTCTATTTTCCAGTTCATTCAATATTGAATTATACGCTCTTTTGGTAGAACTAAGTCTCTAATCAAGTATTGTAGCTCCTAAGGAACACTTTTCTTTCTCGTCCTTTCAATGGTCTCATTTTTAGACTGTCCTTGAAGTTAATGGGCGGATTATCATTTGTAGTTCCTTCCCAGGTCTTCCCTCAGGAGTACTTCATCTGGGTTTTCCTCTGTCCCTTTCCAAGCTTCTATTATAATCAGTCCTCAGTCTTATAGTGTCCCTGAACTGACTGGTTGTATTACAGCCATGTTGATTAAGTGCCTCTCTTCTAGGCTTTTTACCTCTGGGTTGAGTATCTCGTTACTTATTGGTTATACGCTTGTGTGAACTCAGCCCCTTCTCTTCTAGGCTTTTGACCGCTTACTTGACTTAGTAATGCACTTGACAACTCGCATTTTGTTCTGGGACGAGGTGACAGCTTCATATAATACGTCTCTTCCGGCTTTTGGTCACTCGTTATTGGTCTCCAACTTCCAACACATAACTTTAGCCCTGCTTTCTCGTTTGTGTGACAAGTTTTCTCGGAGTGATAGCGATATCATGCGGGCCTCGCGCTTCTACAGGATTCCCAGGTACCTCTTACTTGGTAGGGGCTGGTGGTTGCTCTCAGCACACGCAGAACGGTTCACTCTCTCCTGCTACTCACTGGTGCTGCGGGTTGGAAGCGAACCTCGCTCCATTCACGGGTGGTCTCTGTTAGGGAGAATTCTCATTCTATGGCTAATTTCCCTTACCTAGCGAGTCCCTCAGCAGCTTTGTTGGATTTCTGGAGTTTATTTTTTCCACCTGGTAAGAGTGTGAGCTTTTCCCCCACTCTTACCTGTGTTTTGCCATGTGTATTTCATCTGTTTTTGTGATTGTGGACTCTGGACTACACCACTTCAGTAGCCCCACTCATTGTGTGCAGTGACACAGGGTTGTTTCTTACACTTCCCACCGACTCAGTTTTCTGGGGCTGACTACTGTCTCCCAGAAAAGGGTAAAGTAGCCATTAACTTTACATGGTCACTTTTACCACGGATCCAGTACATCCCATCTTGGAGTACTGGAGAGGGTTAATTCTTAGCCCTTTTTATCTGTGCCTCTTGGAGCATGGTTTCGCTCCCTTAACATTAAGACTTGGCTGGTGGCAGTGGTATCTATCCTAATTTTCCTACCGCGATTATATTACATAACGTGGTAACGTTTTAGGCTATTTTAGTAGCCTCAAACTTTCGAGTCACCCCCTGCACAGGGTCTCCTTGGAGACCCAAGTCACACTTTGTGTTGATTGGCTGAGGTGGTTGTCCGGGCTTGATTGAGGTGGATGGAGTGATTGACAGCCAGGCTGTGTGAATGGGGGATTTTGGCATAAAACGCAGGTCTCTTGGGCTAGAAGGCAGAATCGCCACTGGAACTGCAAAGAACCGAAGAGAAGCGGAGAAGAAGACGTCTGCTGCAACCCTGTGTCCCGGTGAAGCCCTGCTGCAGTCCTGAGCTATCTACCCTTCAACGACAAGAGAAGATCCAGTCCGGAGTCTTCTTCCCTTGAGCCTGGTGGGATCAACCAGCTCACCCTTTCTTCAGTCAGAGACTACTCTCCTGGGTCGAAATCACTGCTGTGCTGTAGTGGTCCGGATAGCCATCAGAAGAGCCCTCTCCTGATTTAAAGGAGCGCACCTTTTATTCATTGTTTTCTTTTTTGCTGCGGCTGGCCTCATCCCTGGGTAGTGCAGATTGCTCCAGACGTCGTCCTTCTTGTCCCCAAGACTGAAGACGCAGGAACCGTGAGTCGGCACGAACTACCAGGAACAACTGCCGTGGCACCAGCTTTTCCCCCAACGGAATAAGGTACTATGCACATTTGGTTGTTCTCTCCGTCTGACCATCCGGAATCGGGGTGAACCCTTTTCCTCCTCGAAGATTTGTTCCTTCTTCCTTCCCTTTTATAACTTTTCCTTCCATCTGACCATATCCTAGTACTCTTGGCATCTCGAACTGTTCAACGTGTGATCCTCGGCAACTGAGCATCTGCTCCATTGACACTGGCGCAGGCCTATTGACTTTAATCCGTATCTTTGAACAAGTCCGCCGATCCCCTTGCCTTGACAAAAGTATTGCCTATGATTTTATCCGCTTTTCCCTTGTTTGAAATTCTAAAGTACAAAGAGTGTTTTAACTTCGTGAGCATTTCTATTCGCGGGTACGCGTTAGTATCGCAACACCGGTCTGTCAAATCCTAATGTACTTACCTTGACTTTGCTGGAACAAGTGGAATTGGTTGTGTGTAGTGTATTTTACGCGTGGTTTTGAATTTATAGAAGTGAAGTGTTTTGTGAACAGATGGTTTAAAATAAATGTACTTATATTTTTTACCTGAAACCTTGAGTCAGTGTTTGCTTGAGTCACAGTAATTGTGGTCATTTGTGTAATCTCTACTACTGCTCATTTACTCTTGAGATAAGTCTGGCTGCTCCGCTACTGCTACCACTTTAACAGTGTAGTACAGGCTTGTACCAAAGGTGAACTTGTATTGCCACTTGTAGTCTTAATTGTGTTTAGTGGTCCCTAAGGGCACTGCACAGGATTCTGCCTAAAAGTCTGTTTTTCTTGGGGCGTCCTGCTCAGCACTTCCAGCTCGTGGTCACGCCTGCTTGCTTCTCTCTCGGTCGACCCAAGACTCTTCCTGCATCTGCACACCTGCCGGATTGCCTGCATGTAAACCTCGCGCTCTGTTGCGTGCTCCATGACTAGCTTGCGCTCCGCTTCCTGTCGGCATAATGTCAGGTCGCCTCCCCTGTGCATCAGGTTCCTCGCTCTCCTCTTCCTCCTCGGCACAATTAAATATGTGTCTCGCATTAAAGAGACATCTTCCTTTTCTCGTGTGATTGGGTTTATTCTTTCATTGCCTTCAGACCAAGAATAGGATGTCACAATCTTAGGCTTATCAGGTAATCCCACGTATACAATTAAATTCTTTGGTGTAGGGAGTTCCTCACAGAAGCGAGAGCCTTGTCCCCATAGGGGGAAGTCTCTCCCGGTGAGGTCCCACTTGCCTTATCCCCTAGGGAGGGTTTTGCAAAGCGGGCTCACTGCCCTAACCTCACAGGGTGGTGGAGTGGCCTTGTGGAAAAGGGGCAAATACCTCCCATCGCCACAAAGGAAAGGACAAATTTGGTACCAATGCCCAAGAAGACATGCATTACATACCGTAATAGCATTTCTAATGATTGTATCTGCTTAGATTCACATGCTGTGCATATGGTCCGACATCCAGTGGTAACCGCAGAGTATTGCATCTGGTATTTCGAGGATCGAAAGGGGATGTCGGCATAGGCATGTCTGTAACACTATCCCTAACTTGACGTGTAGTGTACCCAAAATCCCTCACGCGCCAAAGTCCCTCCGATTGTATTTTTTCTGCCATGAGGAGCCCATGGCTGACGTGACTGAGTACATAAAAGAGAGAAAGTAGTAAGACGTCTATGTTCCTTCCATCCGAGCGGAGAGGAAGGGTGGGCGCATGTGAATCCAAGCAGATACAATCATCAGAAATGCTATTACGGTAAGTATTGCATGTCTTCTGATGCTTGTCAATCTGTTTAGAATCACATGCTGTGCATAGACTAGCGAGCAGTACCCAGAGTTGGAGGTGGGTTGTGAGAAGGAACAGTAGTGAAAAGATGTCTTACTACTGCTTGTCCCACCTGAGAATCAGACCTATTTATTTATTTTTACATTTGTATAGCGCACATACAGCCCAAAGGCATTATGGCACTGTTACTTGTGGCAGACTTAGTTACGCAAGGTTACATGCATAGGGTTACAGAGTTATATACATAGGTTACATGTCAGATGACGGGAAATGTTGAAATTGTTGTACATTGATAATTTGTTACACAGTATTTGTTACACAATCATTCACAATGATTTTATGTTTAGGGCACCTTGAAGCGTCCTAGTGAAGGTAGGGTGCAGGCTAGATTTAGTTGAAGAGCATGGTTTTCATAGAGTTTTGGAATGCTAGGTGAGAGACTTCTGCTCGCAGGGGTGGTGGTAGCGCATTCCA
This sequence comes from Ambystoma mexicanum, assembly GCF_040938575.1. Taxonomy (NCBI): domain Eukaryota; kingdom Metazoa; phylum Chordata; class Amphibia; order Caudata; family Ambystomatidae; genus Ambystoma; species Ambystoma mexicanum. The sequence continues at coordinate 1,507,321,339 of NC_090922.1, forward strand.
GTGTAGTGTAGCTAGGTATGGGAAGTTGGTCCCACCTGCTCTGGATATCTTGACTCTGGGGGTTGTGAGCATGTTTGTGTATGGGGTTCTTGTAGTCCTGGATGATCTGGTGAGGTGCATCCTGTCGGAGAGATAGGGTGGAGCAGTAAGATGGATGCATTTGTGGGTGATGGCAAGTGCTTTGAATACAACTCTTTCTCTTACTGGGAGCCAGTGAGCCTGTTTTCTCGCCTCAGTGATGTGCTCTTTTTTGGGTATTCCAGTGGCTGCTCTGAGAGTGTTGTTTTGTATCATTTGAAGTTTAGCTAAGTTCTTGGAAGAAGTGCCCAAGAAGAGAGCATTACACTAGTCAAGTCTTGACCCTGTTATAGCTCTGGCAATTGTGATGCAATTGTCCTTTGATAGAAAGGGTCTGACTGCTGTGAGCAGTTTAGCATGGTAGGCTGCTGTTAAGGCGATGGCGTTCACTTGTCTGGTCATTGTTAAATTTGAGTCAAGATAGACACCTAGTGTCTTTACTGCGCTGGCCACTGGGATTTTTATGCTGTCGATTGTAAAGTGGGTGAACTGTGAGTCAGGATTCTTGAGTGTCTCTTTGGAGCCCACTATGAGAAGTTCAGTTTTGTCTGAGTTGAGGCGTAGGCTGTTGGTTGCCATCCATGCTTGAATTGTGTTGTAGATGTTGTTACGTGTTTTTGAGTCGATATCATAGTCTCTTGTTAGGGTGAGGAGGATCTGGGTATCGTCAGTGTAGTTAGTGTTCGAGATACCCAGGGAGTCGAGGATGAGCAATAGGGGTCGAGTGAAAATGTTGTAGAGGTTAGGCGAGATGCAAGAGCCTTGCGGAACACAGCATAGGATAACAGTGGGTTATCTATACCTAGAATGAGTGTCTAGGCAATAGTGTTTTGTAAAGGTGCGTACAGAACTCCAGGTTGCCGGTTTGCAAATGGACTCTAAGGGAACATTTGCAATGAATGCCATGTAAGCCCCAGTGCCTCGAGTAGAATATGCTCTCGGCTTGAAGGGCAGTTCTCTCTTAGCAAGAGAGAAACAGAGTGTGATGCATTTGACAATCAACCTTGAGATTGCTGATTTAGAGACAGGATCCCCTTCTCTACCAGCTGCCACTGAAACGAAAAATTGGTTTGTCTTTCTCGGTGGTTTAGTTCTTTCCAGCTAAAACATGACTGCCCTGCGCACATCTAATGTGTGTAGGCTTCTTTCGGCCATGTTAGTGGGGTTCCGGAAGAAAGTAGGTAGTTCTATTGATTGATTCACGTGGAACTTGGAAATAAATGTAGGCGTAAATCGAGGATGAGTGCGCAGGACTGCCTTATCTCTGAACTGTAACGAAAGGGTCTAGAACTGAAAGGGCCTGTAGTTCACGAACCCTTCTTATAGAAGTGATAGAAGTGATAGCCACTAGAAAGGCCGACTTATAGGTAACATTCAGACTTGCTTTATGCATAGGTTCAAAGGGAGACCCCATAATCACATTTAGGTCCTATCCGGGAGCTGGGTTTGAAAGTAGGTATTTCTATTGATTGATTCATGTGGAACTTGGAAATAAATGTAGGCGCAAATCGAGGATGAGTGCGCAGGACTACCTCATCTCTGAACTGTAACGAAAGGGTCTAGAACTGAAAGGGCCTGTAGTTCACGAACCCTTCTTATAGAAGTGATAGAAGTGATAGCCACTAGAAAGGCCGACTTATAGGTAACATTCAGACTTGCTTTATGCATAGGTTCAAAGAGAGACCCCATAATCACATTTAGGTCCCATCCGGGAGCTGGGTTTGAAATGGGGGGATGAATCCTCTTAACCCCTTCCATAAAAGCCTTAATAACAGGTATTTTCCACCACAACACCTTCTGTGGTGACGTAGTGTAGGCCGAGAGAGCAGCTAAGTGAACCTTTAGGGAATTAAAAACCAGGTCTGAGTCTAATAAGTTAGTGAGGAACAATACAATGTGAGTAGGAGAGCAGTCAATGGGATTGACGCCCTTGGCATTGCACCAGATAAAGCGTTTCCATTTATTGGAATAGCAATATCGGGTGTTCGGTTTCCTCGCTTTCCTAAGTATGTCCATGCATCTCAGAGGGATTTGAAGGTGTCCGAACTCTATGACCTCAGGAGCCAGGCCGCTAAGTTCAGAGTTTGCAGGCATGGGTGAAGTGTTTCTACCGTGTCCTGAGATAACATGTTGTACGGGAAGGGCAGTTTCATAGGAGGGGAGGGGGACATCTCCATCAGATGAGAGAACCAGGGTTGGCGGTCCCACATGTGGGCCACCAATATCATGGTGACTGGTTCCTGGTGCACGATTGTGTTTAGTAAGGGAGTCGCGGGGGGGTGGGGAGGAGCGTAAAGAAATTTCCCTGACCATGTTATCCAGAGCCCGTTCCCCTTGGAGCGGTTCTGTGGGTACCTGGAGATGTAATCTTGACATTAAGCGTTCTCCGGAGTTGCGAACAAGTCGACCTCTAGGAAGCCCCATTCTGCAAAAATGTTGGAGATGAGATCTTCGTGTAGTCGCCATTCGTACTCTACGGGCAGTGGGAAATCTCTGCTGAGCACGTCTGCCAGAAGATTGAGTTCCCCTGGAACGTGTTGCGACAACAGGAACATCCTGTGTTTGAGAGCCCATATCCAAATGTTTTGGGACAGCTTGGGATAGCCCTGGAGAGTGTGTGCCCCCTTGTTTGTTTAGGTAGTACACGGCTGTGGTGCCGTCTTTCAAGATCAGGACTGTCTTCCCCTGTAACTGTATCTGAAAGGCTTTCAGTGCTTTGAATACCGCTAATAGCTCCAACAGATTTATGTGGTTGGACGCTACTTGTGAGGAACACACGCCGTGCGCGGTCTGCTGTAGCAGGTGAGCCCCCTCCCACCCTGTGAGAGATGCGTTGGTCTTGAGAGTGGCTTCTATTGCGGGGGTGGTGAAGGTTTTCCACTTCAAGAGGTTTTCCCTCGACCACCACTGCAAAGAGAACGAAGGGCTGGCGAGAAAATTACCAGATCTTCCCATTGTCTGCGGGCCTGACACCACTGGCTGTTGAGCCACTCTTGCATGGGACGCATGGGAAATGTGCGTGAGGAACTAAGTAAATGCAGGAGGCAATCATTCCTAACAGTCGCATGGCTTTGCAAACCGTCACGCCCCGACTGGCTACATACTGAGGGATCTGAAAAAGCATGTTCTGAACCCTCTCGTTGGAGTGGAAGACGAGGCAGTCTTTCGTCCGAATTAGAGCCCCTAGAAACTGTTTGACTTGACTGGATTCTAGGCTGGATTTCTTCTCATTGAAGGAGAATCCAAGACTGAATAAGAGGTCTATTGTCTTCTGAGTGTTCAATAGACAGGTTTCGTAGGACTCCCCTGTTATGAGCCAGTAGTCGAGGTAAGGGTAAACCGGGACGGATAGTCTGTGCAGGTGTGCTCCCGCTACTGCCAGTACCTTTGTAAACACCTTTGGTGTTGAGGCAATGCCTAAGGGGAGTACCCTGAACTGATGGTGCTTGTCCTCTATAATGAACCTTAGGTATTTTCTGTGCACTGGCAACACTGAAATATGAAGTATGCATCTTTCATGTCCAGTGTCGCCATGTAATGCCCCTGTTTCAACAAGCAGGATTACTTCCTGTTTTGTGACCAAAAAAAACTTTTGACTTGGGGCACGTCATGGTGCATGGTGAGATCCTTTTTGGGTACAATAAGTACACTGAATACATACTGTTTACCTGTAGAATAGGGACGACTTCAATGGCGCCCTTTCCTAGAAGGGTCTCCACCTCTTGCAGTAGGATCCGCAGGTGGTCCGGGGTCTTGATTTTGGTGTGCTAAATTGGGGTGGTCAGGCAAATTCTATGCAGTACCCGTGGGCGACCGTCTTAGTACCCACTGGTCTGTTATCCCCTCCCATGCAGTAAGGAAAGATGTTATACACCCACCGACCTTGGGTGGCATCGGAGGGGACCTGGATCGGAAGGTCTTTTCTGACCAGAGGCCGGGTGCCTCTGGGGTTGGAACCTTGTCCTCTACCTTTCCCATGCCACTGTCCTCTGGGTGGATAACTGGTGGAGGTATTAGAACCTTGTCCCGAATTCCAGTCGTTTTCTGCATTATACTGGTTCTGGGGAAAACAAGATTGCCCACGAAACGACCGGCGGGAGCCGCTTCCTCTCTGAGGAGAGGGTTCCTGGATAATCTGTTGAAGGGTCTTGAGCGTTTCATGTGCATCATCCACTGCCTTGCCAAACAGGTTGGTCTCCTCAACAGGTTTGTTTATAAGGACTGCTTGGGTCTCCGGCTTGAAACCAGAGTTCCTCAGCCATGCATGTCGCTTGAGCAAGGTACCTTGTGCCAGGGTTCTTCCCGCTGTCTCTGCAGCGTCCAGAGTGTTCTTGAGCACATTTTGGTTGGCTGTCACAACCTTGTCCCCACCGAGTGTCCACGGAGCCTAAAAGACTCTATTCGGTCCCCCTCGGATCCCTTGGAGCCAGTCCTGGCGCTGTTAGCATTGGAGACACATGCTTGGACAGGATTTCAATGAGAAATGGACAAGCATGGCCGCCCCCAGGAGGAACGTTGGGGAACTGCATTCGGCGGTCTAGCATCTAGGGCGGGGCTCACCCCGAAGGCACCTGGGATACCTGCTGGCTATTTAAACCACGCCCGATTCAAGGTACGCGCTTCGCTTTATTCTGCTCTAGCAGCGCAACGTTCACCGGGTCCTGCTCAGCACCCTGGCCTGCAAGGGCGGGAAAAGGCAAGAAGCATTGCCAACCTTACCCGTTCCACGGCATCCTCCGGCAGCTGAGACCATCCAACGCTCACCATCTTCCTCCGGCTCCATCTCTGTCATCGTGTGAACAGTTTACCAGTCTGCCAAGAAGGCCATCTTCTCCAAGACATTTTCCGCTCCTGTGGCTTCAGGGAACCACTCATCGTCTATTCTTCTCGACCTGCAAGACAACAATAGCACAGGTTAGCCATTTGCAAGGACGCTTTCTGCGCCGCTTGGCGTTTCATCTTACCTTCTCGCACCCAGCTTTGTCCTCCGCCTCAGCCTCCAACACCTGCAAGAAAAAGGGAGAAAGTTATTTGTGCTTACATCACCAAAGACATTATCTCAACTTCATCTACAAAGACTTACCTGAAAGTACGGAGTCGCAGCCGGTCTGGACTCCGGCCCTCGCCAGTGAAGAAACTCAGCGGTACGGTGCCATTGACAACGCGACCCTGCCCAGCGCGGCAGGATGGAGAGCGCACCTTTATAGAAATCAACGTGAGAGATGTCCCAGGGGAACCGCAAGGGAATCGGGAGCCTGGGAGGCGGGTCGCCAGGGAAAGAAAAACAGTTAAGCTTCATCTCCTAGAGCCGACCCTCGACATCACGAACTCCAGGGAAGGGGAAGGGAACGAAGAGCATCCCCGCCAGTCGAGAAGGCGTCCCCGTGGATACAAGGTGAGCGTTACATTGACTTGCTTGTCTTCCGAAACGATGGCGAGCAACCTGGTCCGTGTAGGTTCTGGCCCTTCCTGAAGGCCTTCTTGCAGAAGGTTCCACTGGACGTCTGCATAGCTGGCCAATAGCGTGATATTAGCTATTTGTGTGGAAAACGCAGCAGCAGTTGTGACCCTCTTTGCCGGTGCATATAGTCTCTTTGGCTCCATATCGGGTGGTGCTTCTCCTGTAGACAGGGGAACAGCAGCCCATTTTCTGGTAGTGGTAACCACTAAGGAATCTGGAGTGGCATGTCCCTTGATGTAGGCTGGGTCGGTCAGAGAAGGATGAAATAACTTCTCCACCCGTGGGTTCACCGCCCTGGTTTGGGCTGGCGTCAAAGAAGGTGCCAATCTCCTCTTAATAGAGTTCAACAAAAGGATGGCCTGGCTAGCCTGAGGTTTTTCTTTGAGTATATCCTCCACAAAATCAGAATCTGGTAAAGCTTCTTGAGTGGCGATCTGAAAATGGCCAGCCGTCTTTTTCAAGATGGAATTAAGCGCCATTTGATCGTCCACTGGGGAGGCTTGGCAGGCCGGAGTGGAGGGGGGTGGGACATCTATACACAGGACATCAGGGTCCTGGGTGGGAGAAGGGGACGTCCAAGGTTGAGCATCAACCTGACGGCTGTATTCCCAATTGTCTATCTGGTCATCCACATTGTAGTTTTCCAGAAAGATGGCATCCTCATCCTGATCATATGTGTCCATAACATCATCATCTGTGAGGACACAGGTATACTCCTCATGTGGATCTTCCAAGGTGGGGTCGGGGACGGCCGTCGCGGACCGACAGCAGTCTGCTTTTAGGTCAATGGCTTCCGACACGGAGGCCTGGTCATCGCTAGCCCCTTCATCACTTTCGGCGGTTGCCACGGCGGGGGAAGAACATTCGGCCTGCAACATGCCGTTGGCCGGCCCATCGCTTCAAGCGGCGATCCTTAAGCGTCTTAGGGAGCAGGAGTCTACAGGCCACGTAACCCGCTTCTTTGTGGTCGAGGTGAAGACAATTGTTGCACCGAGAGTGCTAGTTTTACCAAGGATATTTGGCCCTACACGAGGAACAAAATATAAAATGGCTTCTTTTCCATAGCGAAAGACAGGTACAGCAATGACAAAACTCAGGGAGCAGAGAGGGTGAAAGAGGAAAGGCATACTTGTAAAGAATATGGCCACCCCGACCCCACTCTCCCTCCTGTATAGGCCGGCCAGAAGGCCCGGCCACGTGGGTACAGCGCCGCTAGGATCAACAGGCGTCCAAAGTATACAGCAGTCTTCAGCGTTGTTTCACAGGATTCAACTGTTGAAGTGACTTAACAAGAATAACGACAAAGTCGATAAATATGACAATAACGCTATCTCTATGTAAGAGCTCCGCATTAGGGCGACCAGTAATCTGGGCGGAAAACAATCTGAGGGACCCCGGCGTGTGAGGGATTTTGGGTAACCTACAGGTCACGTTAGGGATAGCATTACAGACATGCCCTATGCCGACGTCCCCTTTCGATCCTCGAAAGAGAAGAACAAGTTACTTCTTACCTTGTAACGTTCTTTGGACGCAATGTTCCTCCGACGTATTCCTTATCTTTGATAATACTTGTCCAGCTTGCTGGCCTTGGAATTTCTTTTCTGTAGAGGGCGCTGCGCGTCGACGTCCGCCGAGTCAATGTCCCTCGACGGCCACCATATCGGCGCCGACGTCACCATGCCCATAAATAGCCACGCGCTGCATCCGTTGCTCAGTTCCGTTTTGTAGCATAAGAAAAGTCATGCCTGAATTGGTTATTGACCTTGAAGGAGCGTAAACTGCAACCACAAGGGAAGTATTACTGCGGGGATGGATGGGAGGGGCGATAAGGAATACGTCGGAGGAACATCCCGTCGAAAGAACGTTACAAGGTAAGAAGTAACTTGTTCTTCAAAGGGATTGTGTCCTCCGACGTATTCCTTATCTTTGATAAGACTCCCATAGCAGTGGCATGTAATTGGAGGTGGGAGTAAGAATGTTATGTATCCCTTTAGGGATGGACCGAATGTAATACCGCCTTGCCAAATCTGGTCTCTTGACTAGTGGAGGAATCCAGGTTGTAAAATTTTGTGAATGTATGTGCGGACAACCATGTGGCAGCCGCACATATGTCTCGGACCGGTACCCCTTTTTGCAGAGCCGAAGAGGCTGCGATACCCCTGGTTGAATGAGCCCTAAGATTTTGGGGTGGCTCTTTCCCTGCCAGTTTGTAACATTCCAGAATGGCCAAAATAATCCACCTGGAAATGGTTTGTTTTGTTATGGGTAGCCCCAACTTGTGACCTGAGTATCCTACAAACAGTTGGTCTGCTTGCCTGATCCTAGCCATTCTGCTGATGTAAAAGCTGAGAGCTCGCCTTTGGTACAGCCTATGTAGCCTTTCTTCCTCTTTCCCCGGATGGGGAGGAGGGTAGAACGAAGGTAAGGTAATTTTCTGAATAATATGAAATTCAGAAACCACCTTTGGGAGGAAATTAGGCTTCACCTGTAGGACAACTTTGTCCTTGTGGAAAATTGTATATGGGGGTTTACAGGAGAGAGCTTGTAGCTCGCCCACCCTCCTAGCAGATGTTAGTGCTACCAATAGGACAGTTTTAAGCGTGAGAAATCTCAGCGAACAAGAGTGAAGTGGTTTGAATTGAGTGCCCATTAGGAAGTTTAAGACTAAATTTAAGTCCCATAAGGGAACCTGGAATTGTTTTGGAGGATAAACATTAGTTAATCCCTTGAGAAATTGTATCACTAGAGGTAGTTTGAAATACGATGGTTCCTCCGCAGTGTGCTTGAAGATAGAAAGCGCTGCGAGATAGCCTTTTACAGTGCCAACTTGAAGGCCTGAGTTTGCCAAGTAGAGTAGAAACGATAACACTGTTGGTGTACCACATGAAAAAGGGTCGATATTCTCTTCCCTACACCAGCTGCAAAATTTGTTCCAATGGCAGCGGTATAAAGACTTTGTTGCTGGCCTTCTGGCCGAAAGCAACACCTCCATGACGTCATCAGGGAGATCCCAATCCTTGTACCTCAGTCTTTCAGAAGCCAAGCGTGAAGGTTGAGGGTTCTGGTGTCTGGATGGAGAACCTGACCTCCCTTCTGCGAGAGAAGATTCTCTTTGAGTGGAAGACAGATTGGAGGGCAGATGGACATATCTAGAAGGTCCGGGTACCACGTTCTCCTGGCCCAGTTCGGGGCAATTAGGATCATGGTTTTCTGGAATCTTCTCAACCTCCTGATCATTTGAGGAATAACAGGGACTGGTGGGAACGCGTAAAGGAGTGGAAACTCCCAGTCCACTACGAACGCGTCTCCTAGAGCTCCTCTCGGGGGAAATTCCCTTGAACAGAACAGATTGCACTTCCTGTTCGTGCTTGTGGCAAACAGATCCACCTGAGGGGTTCCCCAAAGGGTGAAGATCTCTTGAAGGACTTCCTGAGCTAGCTCCCACTCGTGGGAGACTGTGCTCTGCCTGCCCAGAGCGTCCGCTGTCAAGTTCTTCTCTCTGGCTAGGTGGACTGCCGATAGAGAGATTCCTTCCCGAATTGCCCAAAACCAGAGCTTCATTGCCTCTCTGCACAGTGGCAGTGATCCTACGCCTCCTCTTTTGTTGAGGTAGTACATGGCCACCGTGTTGTCCGTCATTATCAGGACATTTCTCCCCTGTACTGATGGCAGGAAAGCTTTCAGCGCTAGTCTGATTGCTCTCAGCTCCAATAGGTTGATGTGTAGTCTAGACTCCGATGGAGACCGACGACAGCTGATGGTCAAGTGTTTGGCATGGGCTCCCCACCTCGTGAGTGAGGCGTCTGACTACCGTTCTCTCCGACCATGGTTGCCAAAACAGTTCTCCTTTCAAGATGTTGTCTGGATAGGCCCACCATTGAAGGTTGCGGGCTACCTTGTCCGGAATCCGGAGATCTGTCATTCTCCCTGACAATTGTGACCACTGAGTTCTCAGGGCCCACTGAAGAGATCTCATTCTCAGGCGAGCCTCTGGCACAAGGAAGATGCAGGATGCCATGAGGCCTAGCAACCTCAAAAGTCGAAGGCTGGGAGACGTTGAGCATTTTGAAACTTGTTGACCATCTGCAGAATATCTTGAGCCCTCACCTCTGGTGGTGAGGCTTTTCCCAGGGAAGTGTCCAGGACCGCTCCAATGAACTGGAGTCTCTGTGATGGTATCATCTGTGACTTCTTTAAATTGAGGGAGAAGCCCAGTTTGTGAAGGAAGTGGCAGACATAATCTAGCTGGATCTGGGCTTGTTTCGAAGATACAGCCCTGATCAGCCAATCGTCCAGGTAGGGATAGACGTGGATCCCTTCCCTCCTTAGACTCGCCGCCACTACCGACATTAGCTTGGTGAAGATCCTTGGGGCGGAGGTCAGCCTAAATGGCAGAACTCGAAATTGATAATGAGAGTCGCCAATTGCGAACCGCAGGTATTTCCTGTGTTTGAGATGGATTGGCACATGGAAATAAGCATCCTGAAGGTCCTGAGATTACAGCCAGTGCTGGAGCTGGAGGGCCTGAAGGATCAGAGAGAGAGTTACCATCTTGAACTTGTCCTTCCTGAGGAACTTGTTCAATTCTCCAAGTCCAGGATGGGTCTCAGTCCTCCGTCTTTCTTTGGTATGAGAAAGTAGGGAGGAGTACCAGCCCTTGTTCCTGTCCGTTACAGGTACCGGTTCTATGGCACCTTTCTCTAGCAGGTCTATGATCTCCTGCAAGAGGAGCGGATCTGGAACTTTTAGAGAGCTGTGCCCCGGTGGATGACTCTGAGGGATGTGTAGAAAGGGTAGGCAGTAACCCTGGGCAACTGTCTCCAATGTCCAAGCATCTGACGTTATAGCCTGCCATTCCGTCAGATGGTGAGTTAACCTGCCCCCTACACGTGTTTTGTGTGGTGAGACCTCAGAGTGGTTTGGGGCGGTTGATGCAGATGCCGAGGGTAGAGAGGCACCTGCTGCTGCTGCAGCTTTAGTACTTTTGACCCGTCCACCTCGGGTAGGTCTCCTTTGGCCTCTGAGCCGGCTGTCCTCTGCCTTTCCCGAATGCGGAATAATAGCGAAAGGACTTTCCTCTTCCAGAGGTTCCTGAGGGGCGAAAAGGAGTTTGGCGGATTGCAGCTCCTAACGATTTTGCCGCTGCTTTAGATGTCTGCAACTTTTCCAGACTGTCATCAGCCTTCTTTCCGAATAAGGAAGAGCCGTCAAAGGGCATATTCAAAAGTCTGGTCTGTACATCTGGAGCAAAGCCAGACTTTCGCAACCACGCATGCCTGCGGATTGTTGTACTTGCCGCCATGGCCCTGCTGATCCTGTCAGCGGAATTGATGCCAGTTTGAAGTGATTCGCACATGGCATCTTTAATAATGTTAAGGAAGGCTTCCTTTTCCTCTCCTTCGGGTATGCAGTCAGCCGCTGATGAAGCACACTCCCACAGTGTGTGACTGAACCTGGCGAGCGTACAGGTGGCTTTGATGGACTTCAAAGCCATACTACAAGCAGCGAACACTTTCTTCGCCATAGAATCATACCTCTTGTCATCTCTATCCTGTGGGGCAGTAGGGCAAGCGGTCCTGCTGCTAGAAGAAGTTGCCGCTTGGACCACCAGGCTCTCTGGAGTCGGGTGTTCTGATAAGTATTCAGGGTCAGCAGCTGCTACCCTATACTTGGCTGACAATTGTTTATTGACCGCATGGATAACTTCAGGAGTTTCCCAATTAGATATAATTTTCCTTTGTAAGGCTGCATGGAAGGGGACCACAGGGTCCTCCTGTGGACCTTTGTCTAATATGTCTGTTAGCTCATCCTGTTGAAAAACCGGCGAAGGCGCAGCCCAACCCATAAATTCAATAATTCTTGCCATAAGGGTTCTATAGGGTGTTTCGGCATGTTCCCCTGGGTCTGGCTTAACAAATTCCACTTCTGGGGAATTGTCCAGCCCACTTGCCTCATGTAGTGACTCCTGTAGGTCCTTCAACCTTCTTTCCTCAGAGGTGAAGTCCTCTGAAATAGGCAGTGTGGTCCTCTGCAACCGAAATGTTTCCTGGTCAGAATCTTCCCCCTCTTCATAAATTGAAGATAGTCCAGGGTACTCTGACCTCTGAAATGGTGTAAAACCCATCTCTAAGGCAGAAGGAGCCAAACTCATTATTGGACGAGAAAACATCGATGTCATTGTTGCCGATGTGACCGGCTTCGAAGGCGCCGAGAACGGCGTCGAGAAAACTGGAAGGGGTCTCGAAGAACTCGAGAGGATCGGGATCCTACTCAAGGATGTCGACGACGGTCTCGGCATCGTGCCGGAGGCCGTTGGAATCACCGTTGGCTGTGGAGTAGCCTTGGTCTTCTCTTTCATCGGCGTCGATGTCGGCTTCGACGATGGCGTCGAGTCGATCGACCGATGCGTCGAAGAACCCTTCGACAACGGCGTCGATGACGCCGATCCATGCGTCGAAGGAATCTTCGACGACGGCGTCGAAGTTGGTGCCTTATTACCCGATGGCTCGTGGCGCTCTCGGGTGGAATGTTTCGCCGGGTGCAGCGACTCACGGCGTTTTGATTTTTTGGGTTTTTCAGCCGGGATATCACCCTCAGCTGTCTTCGAGGGGGTCGAGGCCGCTTTCTCGAAGACGCTTAACATTTTCTTTCTGAATTCCTCCCACTCAGCATGAGAGCTGTGTTTTGTGGGACAGGAGACCCTTATGGGGGAAACAGAAGACGACGAGGAAGGGGATCTTCGACGTCTCTAGTTTGAGTGTCTTGATCTCGACGAATGGTGGGAGCTACTTCGAGATCTAGAATGGAAATGTTTTCGACGGCGAGGAGACGAATGCCTTGACTCAGCCGAAGAAACCTTTGAGGAGGTTTTGACTGACTTACCTCTCTCGAGCTTCCTCTTGCGCTCCTTCAAGGCTTTCGCCGTCATGGACATGCAGTCCTCACACTCCGAACAATGGTGCTCGGCTCCCAAGCACCACAAGCAGATCCTGTGTGGATCCGTTATCGACATTTTTTTTACCGCAGTCTCGACATTTCTTGAAGCCGGATCGCGGCGTTGTCGGTTCCGATGAAGATGCCATCGATAACGAGTTGGTATTTATTCGAGTAGATATAGAAGGTTATCCTGACTGAACTGAGCAACGACGTTCCGAAGCCCCACAAAGCGTGAAAAAACAGAACTGAGCAACGGACGCAGCGCGTGGCTATTTATGGGCATGGTGACGTCGGCGCCGATATGGTGGCCGTCGAGGGGGTTCGACTCGGCGGACGTCGACGCGCAGCGCCCTCTAAAGAAAAAAATTTCCGAGGCCAGCAAGCTGGAAACGTATTATCAAAGATAAGGAATACGTCGGAGGACAATCCCTTCGAAGAAGCAATACTCTGCGGTTACCACTGGATGTCAGACAATATGCGTAGCATGTGATTCTAAGCAGATTAACAAGCATCAAAATAACAAGTTACCTGCCCCTGGTAACGTTCTTTCTATTGGATGTTCCTCCCATGCATTCCTCATCTTATCATAATTATCCTTCCAGCTTTAGCTGCTTCAGATTCCCCCCCCCCACCCCCGACAGGGTGCGCTGTGCGCTGTCTCGTCGACTCGATGTCCCTCGAGGGCCTCCATACGACTGTCGACATCATCAGTATAAATTGGCTTCATTTCTGTTTTTCCCCCTCCTGTAGAGGAATTACCATGTATAGTATAGACCGTAGGCTCCAAGAAAGCATAAAGGGTAAAGACACGTACATTCTACGGTTGGGTAGGCTGGGAGGGGCGATGAGGAATACATGGGAGGAACATCCAAACGAAAGAAGGTTACCAGGGGTAAGTAACTTGTTCGAATGGATTGCGTCCTCCCACGGATTCCTTATTTTATGATAAGACTCCCAAGGCAGTATCAATTTGGAGGTGGGAGTACAAATTATATTTTCTTTTCAACTGTTGTCATGGACTGAATGAAGGAACGCTTTTCCAAATTGTCCTTCCTGACTGGAAGATGAATCCAGGCAGTAATTTTTCACAAACGTGTGAATAGACGACCAAGTGGCCACTGAAAATATTTCTTTGACTGGAACACCTATCTGAAGAGCAGCAGAGGCTACCATGACCGTTGCAGAATGCATCCACAAGCATTCCGGCGGGTGTTTGCCCGCTAACCTGTAACATTCACCAATAGCCAGGATGATCCATCTTGATAGGGTCTGTTTTGTAACAGCTAAACCCAATTTAGGGCCTGTGTAGCAAATGAATAAATGGTCATTTTGACTTTTTTTAGCCATTCTTGATGTAGATATATATGGGATACATTACTCACCATGATCGCATTTCTGATGCTTGTATCTGCTTAGATAATATGCTGTGCATAGGCCGACATCTAGTGAAAGCTGCAGAGTATTGCAATTGTTTTCAAAACTCGAAAAGGGACGTTGACAGGGCGTGCCAGTAATACTATCCCTAGTGTGACGTCCACTGTACCCATGATCCCCCACGAGTCGAGGTCCCTCAGATTGTTATTTTTCTGACATGAGGTAGCATGAGGTGTAGCGCGAGTACAGTTGTATCCAAGCAGATACGTATCAGACAAGCTCATAAGCATCCATGCACCTTCTCTCCGAGGGGAGGAAGGGTGGGTTGCATGTGAATCTAAGCAGATACAAGCATTAGAAATACGATTATGGTGAGTAATGTATCCCTTCTGAGGTTTGTGGATTCTGCTTAGATCACATGCTGTGCATAGATTAGCGAGCAGTGGGAGGAGGAGGAGGAGGGATGTGAGAAGGTCCATGAGCGAATAAATGTCTTTGAACCACTTGTATATCTATCTTGGAATGAGTGTCAATGCAGTAGTGCTGAGTGAAAGTATGGATTGAGCTCCATGTGGCTGCTTTGCAAATACTCTCTAAGGGTACATTTGCAATGAAAGCCAGAGTGGGCCAGTACCCCTCGTAGAGTGGGCTCTTGGCGTGAAAGGCAGTGTTTTATCTGATAGGGAATAGCACAGTTGGATACATCTGACTATCCACCTAGAGATGGCATTTTTAGAGATGTGGTCACCTTCTCTGCCTGGTGCTATGGAGACAAACAGTTGATCTGTCTTTCTTAGCGGTCTGGTCTTGTCTACGTAGTAGAGGACCGCTCTCCTCACATCTAGTGTGTGGAGTTTTACCTCAGAAGAGCTCCTGGGTTCCTGAAAGAAAGCCGGTAGCTCAATAATTTGGAGATGAATTTAGGTGAGAACCTAGGGTGAGTGCGTAAAACCAGTTTGTCATTATGTATAGTAAGGAAAGGGTCCTGAACTGATAAAGCTTGGATTTCACGAACCCTTCTTATGGAAGTGATGACTACGAAGAAGGCAGTTTTATAATTCAGTTGTTTGAGACTAGACTTGTGCATAGGCTCGAATGGAGGTCTCATGAGCTTAGAGAGTACCACATTAAGGTCCCAACCTGGCGGTGGGTTAGAGATTGGAGGGTGGAGTCTCTTTACCCCTTCCATAAACGCTTTGATGACCGGTACCTTCCACCATGCGACCTTATTATGGGAAGTGTTGTAGGCTGACAAGGCCGCCAGTTGGACTTTTAGGGAGTTGAACACTAACCCTGCATCTAGCAAGTCGAGCATATAGGTTAGGATGTTAGATGGAGTACAATCTATGAGTTGATTTGCTTAGTCTGGCACCAGATTAAGAATCTTCTCTATTTGTCATAGTAACAGTGCCTAGTATTTGTTTTTCTTGATTCTTTCAAGATATCAATTAATCTGTGGTAGATTGAGATGTCTGAACGCTATGACTTCAGGAGCCATGCTGCCAAGTTCATGGAGTGTGGTTGTGGGTGCACTGTTAGCACCTCGTGCTGCGTGAGTAAGTTGTACTGGCAGTTTGCGCAGATGTGGATACCACGGTTGTCTTGCCCACATAGGAGCAACTAGGATAAGCGTTGTTGGTTCCTTGTGTAACTTGTTCACCACCTTCCTGCTTGGGGGAAAAGCGTAAGCAAATTTCCTTGACCAGTTCATCCATAGGGCGTACCCCATGGAGCCTGGCTGGGGGAACCTGGACGCGAAGTCTGGGCATTGACGATTTACGATTGTGCCGAATAAGTCTATAGTTGGGAAACCCCATTGAGAGAAGAGGTGTTCTATGACTTCTTCGTGTAGACGCCACTCGTGTTCCTCTGGTAGGGGATCTCTGCTCAGTGAGTCTACTGGAACATTTTGCGATGACAGGAACATTTTCCGTCTGAGAGCCCATTTCCAGATTTTCGGTCTGTTAGGATCTGCACCGACAGGTTTGTTAAATGGGGTTTGAATGCGTGAAAGGCTTTGAATACTGCCAGACGTTCCAGCACATTGATGTGGTTCTGGGCTGCAGTGTGAGACCACAGACCCTGAGCTGTATGGTAAAGGTAGGGAGCCCTCACCCCTCCAGTGAGACGTCTCTTGTGACCACTGCCTATATCTGTGGGTCGTATAAGGGTTTCCCTTTCGTTAGATTTTCTCGTGTCCACGAGCGAAGATTTTGTACAAGTGTTGGCGAAACGACCACTAGATCATCCCACTGACCGCTTGCCTGAGACCGTTTTTTCGCCAACCACTCCTGTATGGTACGCAGGCGTGCGTGAGGAACCAGGTATATGCAAGATGCCATCATGCCTATTAAATGCATTGCTTTTCGCACCCTTATCTGGCGGCTGGCCTGATAATGTTGTATTTGCAGTAACAAATTCATTCCCCTGAGGGAAAGACCAATCCTTCCTCTGTGTTTAGGATAGCTCCTACGAACTGTGTGAAGTGCCGAGCACTAGGCTTGATTTTTTCTCGTTGATTGAGAAGCCCAATTGAAAGAGGAGGTTGATTGTTGCTTGGATGTTTTGTCTGCAAATCAGAGGTGATTCGCCTGTTATGAGCCAGTCGTACAGGTACGGGTACAATGGGATTGCCTCCATGCGCAGGTGCGCTGCCACTACCGCCAGTACCTTTGTGAATACCCTTGGTGCAGAGGCTATTCCAAAGGGCAGCACCTTGAATTGGTAGTGCTTGTTCGCTATTTTGAAACGCAAGAATTTTCTGTGTGCTGGGAACTTTGAAATATGTAAACAGGCCTCTTTCATATCCAGTGTTGCCATGTAATCCCCCTTTTTTAATAGCAGGATTACCTCTTGTAGCGTAGTCATGCAGAACCTTTGGAGCTTGACATACTTGGGCACATCGTTAGATCTTTTTTTGGCACAAGGAAGTAAATTGAATAAATACCCCTGTTTACCTGGTTGGTTGGGACCACTTCGATAGCATCCTTTAATAGGAGCGTTGTTATTTCTTCTAGAAGGATCTGCTAATGTTCCTCCGAGTGGACTCTGTCGTGGGGGTGATCGTGAGGACGTTGGAGTAGTTCTATGCAGTAGCCCCCTACTACCGTGGACAGCACCCATCTGTCCGAGGTGATACCGTCCCATGCATGGGTGAAGTTGGAAATGCGCCCTCCTACTGGAGATGAATGGGAGCGTACCTGGAGTGGAATGTCACTTGCTCTGAGGTGGGGTGCCACCTCCAGCTGGGCCTCTGCCCCGACAACCACAACCTCTATGTTGTCCTTGTGGATAGCCTTGGAAGTCTTGTCCTTGATTGTTGCCATAGGAACCAAGTTGCCATAGGAACCTTGGCCTTGATTGTAGCCTGATCCGCTCTGTGAATTTTGGCTCCAAAAACAGGGAAAAATTACTGTTACCCCTTTGACCAGTAGGCTTGTTTTTGAGCTGACCTAAAGATTTAAGAGTGTCATACTCATCCTTTGCTGTCTTGAGTGCGTCTTCTACAGCCTTGCCGAAGAGCACATTAGGTTCCACTGGCAAATTTATTACAGTCGCTTGTGTTTCTGGCCTAAAGCCTGACTGGCGAAGCCATGCATGCCTCTCTATAATAGTCCCCTCTGCAATGACTCTCCTGGTATTGTCAGCTGCGTTAGCTGCATCGAAATTTGACTTGAGAAGACAAGTAGATACAGCCTTTCCGTCTGCTGCCACCTGAGCTAGTTGTGATTTAAGTGGTTCCGGGGCGGATGAAAGTAACGCAGAAACCTCCTTCCACTTACGGCAGTTATATCTTGCCGAAAGCGTAGAGTTGTTGGCTATTCTCATCTAGTAGGCCCCAGAAGAGGCGACCTTTCTGCCCATAGCATATATCTTCTTGCTTTCCTTATCCGGTGGTGCCTCGGAGGAAGCAAGGGGTGTGCCTGCTCGCTTTCTTGTCGTGGTGACAACCAATATGTCTGGTTTCAATTGGCCTCTTATGTATAAGGGGTCTGATAGTGTAGGCCTGAATAGCTATTCCACATGCGGGTTAACGGCCCATGTGAGATTGGTTGCTTCTAAGGAAGGTTGTATTCTGCGTTGTACCGATTTTAGTAGTGGGATAAACTGACCTACTGTCTTCTTGTCCCCCAATATTTGTTCAGCGAAGTCTCTATCCTCCTGTACCTCCTGTGTGTCAATTCGGAAGTGTTCTGCCGCTTTGGCTAAGACTTCATTGAGGAGGGGTTGATTGTCGACAGGAGAATCTACAACAGGGAGGTCCTGATTATTAGGAGAATCTATGGAGTACATGTTCGCCTCCTGGTCAGCGTCTGGGTCTTCATCATCCCAATAATAAAGTTCATCTGTATCCTCCTCATTAAGTTGAGGGTCAGATGTTTCAACGAATGAGAGATACTCTTGTTCTTCTGGATCCATTTCAGGGTCATATAGATATATAACTTTGCTTTGCATGGGGACATTAGAGCGAGACCTCTTAGAAGGGGGTTGAGAGGGTAAGGCAGAAGCTTGAGAGCCGGAAGGGGCTGAGGTGGGAGGAGTGGAGTGAAAATGTTGAAAGTAATCTGGGTTCTTTTCATAAATATTCGCCATAAAGGTCATTCTTCGCATAACCCTATCGATATCTTGCGAAGACCATTCCTTCGAACTTGTAATTACAATAGGTTGAGGGGAAATACCCATATCCTTATCAGTGGGAGGTAAAATCATTGGCCTAGAGTTTTTGGGTTTCTTTATTGGCTTGGACAATAGTCCCTTTTGTGATGACTTGTGCCTTGTAGGGCTCTTGTCCCTATGAGGGGTCTTAGAGGACTTCTTATGATGTTTTTCCACACCCTGGAGCCCAGAGGAGTGTTTAACAGACTTTTTGGGGCCATTCCTTTTTATCAGACGAACGTCTAACTTCGGGTGTGGGAGCCAAGGCTTCGTCCGCGGACGACCGGCCTTCAGAAGGAGTTTTTCATGTAACCACATTGCCTTCTTTCGACGGTTGAACCCTGTCGTGTTTCGATCTTGAACGAGATTGCCCAGAGGACCGGGACTCGGTGGACCTTTCACGGGGTGTTGAACGTGTTAGAGTATTCGACTCATCTGCCCAATGTGAACTGGGGCTTGGTGGTGTGTGCTTTTGTAGCCCTGCCGCCGCCATGTATAGTCCCCACAAAATGGCTGCCGGCCTGTCCTACAGGGGTCGGGGTCTGCGCCGAAGCTGCTCCAATGCCCTTGCCGTCCGAAAGTGCTGCGTTGCTGCCATCGCTAAAGTCTCCCTCTACCTCCATGGCCTCGAGTTGCCTGGCGTAGTGAAGAGCCTGCACGCTCGACAAGAATTTTTGACGTGGTCTCTCGGCAGACACAAATTGCAAACTTAGTGTTTGTCGAGCCTGGGGAATTTACGATTACACTTAGGGCAACATTTTTAATGGTGTATTTTCCATAATTATGGGTTATGGAAATGGCAGCTGGGCAAACAAAGTGTAGGAAGGGGAGAATATACATTATAAAATGGCCTCCGCCCTCGCTCCCTACTGTCTGGGCCGAGGCCCGGGGTGGCCTTCACCGGTCGTACGGTCTGTCCCGATGGTCTCCGATGGGAAGTTTTCTTTTTATTTCACCGGCGTGGTATTTCGGCAGTCGATGAAAGGATAGAAAGAAAAACTATCGTAAGGAACAAGTTACTTACCTGTAACTATTGTTCTCCAGCACATTCTGGAAATCTCCACGCAAGAGGCCTTTGGCTCCCAGGGGAGAAGTCGTTGCACATCAAAGTCCTAGAGCTCTGGGCCGTGCATGGATTAACATGCTCATGAATATTCCCCGTCGTCAGGCTGGGAATCCTCGAATCAGTTTTGTTTCTGAACTGTCTTTCTCCTAATAACCAATCACTGGTCTCTGGGTCATACTGCCCCCAGCCAATGACTGCCCTCTACCTAAGCCCCTCCTTTGGCAGCCATCTTCAGATTTGGTAGCACGTAAAGTGGCAGTAGGACCAAGAGAAGAGCAGCAGAGGGGTAGGCAGGAGGGTTCGCATGTGTGAACCCTCCAGATCCATGCTGGATAACAACAGTTACAGGTAAGTAACTTGTTCCTTCTCCAGCATGGGGTCTGGCATGGATTCACATGCTCATGAATAAAGAATACAGAGCAGTACACACAAGCACAACCAGGGGAGGTGGCAAGGCTCAACATTAAGCATTTCAACAACTCAACTTTTTTTATTTTTTTTATTTTCATATAGTTTAAACAAACTTTTGGGGAAAAAACACAATTTTACAGTTCTCCCAAAAACCCTACACTAAGTTACATATATCTTAAAACAATATAAAGAGAAAGAAGGATAAGTCTCTGAGTGAAGGGTGGAGACCTTTTGCTCTCAATCTAGTACAATTACCAGCAGGGCTTATATACTAATCATGCTGGGGGATATCTGATCCAACAACAGCTGCAGTTGTGCTAGAAATTTCATTATTGCCAGCATCAATGATTTACTCTCACAGTTGTGGAGCTGGCGCCACCATTCTCTTCAGTGTAGGTCTGATGTTTGTCCATCTCCTTCCTTAGGCATGTCTCCCGATGTTCGCTCAGTTTACTGCAAGTGATAATTAGATGTTTTAAGTTTTCGTCTTCTTTTAGGCAAAATCTACATGTTATATTGTTTGTGTGAATCATCTTCCTGTTTTCAAAAATTGCTTGTTTCAAATATGTTGAGGCGGAATTTCAGATAGTCTTCTTAGATGTTTACATGGGGCTAGCGTTAGATATTTTGGCATCGTGTTAACCCTTCTGGCCTCAATGGGTGAGTTTCTCATGGATTTATGGGCTGATCTTCTCTCGCCGATTTCAATCCAGTCAAGCTCCAGTAACTTCTTTTTGACTGTGGCAGGGTTATTCCATAGTAGAAGTTCATCAGTGTTTAGTTGATTTAAAATGGTCTTGCTTTGTTCCCTCCATTCCGCCAAAGCTGAGTTCCCTGGTTGGTTTTTGTCAATTAATATATTAAAAAGGTGCTAACATTGCATCAGCATTGGTCTTTCGGAATAATGTTAGTCTATTCCAAATTATTCTGGCGTTGAGTGTGGATATTCCCATTTCATACAGGACGCAAGCAGTTGGCGTGCTTTGTGGTATCTGCAGAACTTTCTTCCAGAAATGGCCTTCACATCTTGACCAGGTGTTACAGTCACATCCAAACATGTTTTCGGCTCCATAAATTAGAATTGGGATTACCTTGGTTTGATAGAATTTTCGAACTGGGACAAAGGAGTATTCTCTGAATTTTTTATGCAGAGTGATCCCTTGTGAGGTTAGTTGGTTGCAACTGCTTATTAGTTTCCTCTTCATGGGCTCATCGTTGATACTAGAATTAATTTGTGTTCCTAGATATCTTGTGTGAGGAACACTAATTAATTTTTTTTGTCCAAGGTCCCAGCTGGCCTTAACCTGTCTCGGTTTTCGTCCTCTTCTATCTTCCAAAACCAGAATTTCTGATTTTTTTGCATTGATTTCCAGACCTAGGCCGTCTACTCCACATTAAGAATCTCTTACCTCCTCACCAGGTTCACCTTCAAGCAAACAGGTTGCGCAGCACTGCTTGGCCGACTCTGGACTCCTCACTGGAATCCTGGTCAACACAGTAGAATTTTGTGAAGGTGTGCGTCGACCTCCACGTAGCAGCCCTGCAGATGTCCAGCAGGGGCACACCAGACAGGAACGCCGTAGTTGCAGGGATCACTCTGGTCGAATGGTCTCTCGGGCAGGCAGGCAACAGTTGGTTTGATAACCAATGACAATGGGTGATGCAGCCGGATAGCCAACTGGAAATGGAAGCCTTGGAGAGGGTCTTCCCTTGGTTCAGAGGTCCAAAGTTCACAAACAGCTGTGATGTCTTTCGAAAACTCTTTGTGCAGTCCACGTAGAACTTCAGCGCACTAGCCACGTCCAGCGAGTGCAAAGTCCTTTCAGCTGTCAGCGACGAAGGCGACGGGAAGAAAACGATGAGATGGAAGTCCGACGGCACCTTGGGCATGAAGGAGGGGTGCGTCCTTAGCACGACCCTCATTTCGTGGAATGTCAAGTACGGAGGCTTACAGGAGAGGGCCTAATGCCGTCTTCCACGATAGGAATTTCAGAGGCGCAGAATGCAGAGGCTCGAACGGAGGATCCATGGAGCCTAGTCAGCACCACGTTGAGCTCCCACGTCGGGGGAACGAGCTGAAAAGTCCTTTCATGAACTCCTTCACCAGGCGATGCGACCACAGCGACGACCGCCCCAGAGTTCTGGTGTAGCGGGAGATAGCCGCCAGATGGATTTTGATAGAAGGGTGCACCAGCCCCGTCTTGGCCTGCGACAGCAAGTACGGCAGCACTTGAGGGGCCGTAATCCGTAGAGGGTATATCTTCTGTGAACGGCACCAGGTGGTGAACCTCTTCCATTTATGTCCGTAACACTAAAGAGTCAAAGAAGCCCTGGCCTTGGCAAGTACCGCCTTGCAGTCCGCTGGGATCTCGTATCCTCCAAACTCTAGCGGTGCAGGAGCCAGGCCTGCAGGTTCAGCGACCCCGGGTCAAGGTGCAGAATCGCGCCTCCTTCCCTGGCGAGTAGATCTGCGTCCGCCGGAAGCATGACTGGAGGGGATGCTGACATGTCCAGAAGGTCCGAGTACCATATCTGCCTCGGTCACGCTGGTGCGACGAGGATCATCCTGCACCGGGACCGTCCGAGTTGGCTGATGAGTCACAGAAGCAACAGCTACGGTGGAAACGCATAGAGGAACAGGCCGTCCCAGGGGAATGAGAACACATCCCCCATGCTCCCCGGCTGGGGAAACCTGCTGGCGAAACTCTGGCACTTGGTGTGCACTTGGTGTTCATCGCCGTCGCAAATAGATCAATCTGGGGATTGCCCCATCGTCGAAACAGTAGTTCCAACTGATCCTGCCAAAGTTCCCTCTCGTGGCAAGAGCGCAGCTCCCTGCTGAGTGAGTCGGCGACAGTGTTCATCACTCCTGCCAGATGAAAGGGTACCAGGAACATCCTCAGGGCGACAGTGCCATAGATCCTGCGCTTCCTTGGAGAGAGTTGGGGATCTGGTGCCCCCCTGCTTCCGAATGTAGAACATCGTGGTGGTGTTGTCGGTGAAGACCCGCACCACCTTGCCCCTGAGGGACGGGAGGAATGACTTGAGGGCCCAAAACACGGGCCGGAGCTCCAGGACATTGATGTGCAACAACTTCTCCTCCAGGAGCCAAAGGCCTCTTGCGTGGAGATTTCCGGTATGTGCGCCCCATCCCTCCAGGGACGCGTCCGTTGTCACTTGAAATTCCATGCCCGCCACGAGATGCGTGCGGACACCCCACCACAGAATCACTCGCCGGAAAGTCTCGTTGAGGGCGATCTTGTCTTCGAAGCTTCCCGACACGTGCGTCGATTAACTCCTGTAGCGGCCGCATCTGCAGCCTGCACAGCCAAACAAGGTAGATGCATGATATCATGCCGAGCAGGGACTTGGACCTCACCCTGGCAACTTCCATGGTCAACAGCTGTTGTACCTTGCCCAGAATGGCTTTTATCCTGTCCTTCGACAGCGACGCCAGGCGCATCACTGTGTTGAGGCTGGCTCCCAGGAACTGAGCGTCCTGCGATGGCACCAAGCAGGACTTCACATAGTTTATCGAGAACTCCAGTTCCCTGAGCAGGCGGACGGTCCTCATGTGTTCGGCTGCAAGTTCCCTTGACTTCGCTTGGATGAGCCAATCGTCCAGATAGGGCTAAACGTGGATCCCCTGCACAGTCGCGCCGCCACCGGTGCCAGGAACTTGGTGAAGACCATTGGGGCCGACTTCAAACCGAAGGGAAGGGCCTTGAATTGATAGTGCTGCCCTTGGACCACGAAGCGCAGAAACTTTCGATGCCCCTGGTGTATGGTGATGTGGAAATACGCATCCTTTAAGTCCAGCGTCGACAGGAAACCTACTTCCTCCAGCTGTCCCAGCACGTGCTGAAGGGTGACCATCCGGAACTTCTGGGATTTGATTTACTTGTTGAGGCGGCAGAGATCTAGAATGGGTCGCCAACCGCCGGTCTCTTTCGTACGAGAAAGTAACATGAGTATGGAGCCTCTTCGGGACGAGCTCCATCGTGCCCTTTTTCAGCATAGCTCGTACCTCTAGAAGCAGTTGTGGAACGTAGTTTTCTCTCCTGGCCACAGGTGGAAAACGGGGACCCTTCCTTTGGAACTCCCGGGTGTGTCCGCGGGCCAGGGGCGTCCAGCACCCAACGGTCGGTGGAGATGAACTTCCACACGCCGACGAAGTTCGCCAGCCGGCCTCCCACTGGGGTGTTCGTGTGGGGAGCCCGACGTCACAGCCGGTTCAGTCCTGTTTCGCCGAGGCTGTACCATCTTGGACCCCTTGGCGACGACGATTTCCTCTGGCCTTGCTGCTCCTGGCACAAAGAACGGGCCACTTGACGGTACGAAGAAGAGCTGCCCCCGAATCCTTTGTAGGCATCGTGGGAGGCACCGTGGGACTTGCCTCTGGAGGACCGAAAGGACAGCCGTTGTCTTAGCCACCTCGCCTTCTTGCAGGATTTCAAGGGCCGCCACCCTCTTGTCATCTGGAAGGAAGTCCAGGAGAGGTGAGATTTTAAACCAGAGCTCCCTGTCGTAGCGGACCACGATGGCGAGAGCGTTCAAGGCCTCCAAGGCCCTAGAGATCATGGCATGAAAGGATCCGATCTCATCGGGGGGGGGGGGGGGGCCCTGGGTACCGGCATTGGCAGATCTGTTCCGTCGCCGTCCGTATCCGTCTCCGTCTCGTCGGAGGGTATGGATGGATGGGAGGGGTGGTACGGTGGGGGAGGGTGGACTCGTCTCCTCTTAGTTGGTGGATACTCCGATGGTCCAGGCGCCGGATCGCCCTTCGGCGTGGGCAGCCTTGTCCATATCTCCGTGCACAGGATGTGCAGAGCTTGTAGGATGTCCTTCGATTTGTCCGTCAGTGGTAGAGGCGGTTGCGACGGGAGTGTCGGGAGCAGCGTGGGGTCCAGTTTCTCCCCGCCCTGCCGTTCCTCGTCGGTTCCCTCGTCGCTCTCCCCATCCGCCTCATCAGGGTCCTTACCGTAGGACCTGGTCTCGGCGAACTTCTTGTCCAGCACCACCTTCAGGCCTGAAAGCTCCTCTTCGGAAGAGATCTCTGCATCTAGCTGGACCACTGCGCCCCGCACCCTTCTTCTCGGCCAGGGGCGACGGTCTCGGGTAGATGATTGGCATCTTCACAGGAGTCCTCTCAATGGGCACGAATGAAGATTCCCTCCGGGCGGGCAGGGAATCTCTCGCCTTGGTGGATGCCTCCTGGGAACCCGCATCTGCGGCCTTCACCAGGGACGCCACCACTCCCTCAAAAATGCCTTCGCGTGGTGAACCTGGGCCTTCGCGACCTTAGGCGCGTCTGGTTCCTTCACCGTGGGTGGAGGGTCAGTGCCGCGCTCCCCCTTGGCTTTCTCCATTGGAGTCTATCGGGCCTTCTCCCGAAGCTTACTTTGCTCAGACTTCCTTTTCTTCGCCGAGTCGGAGCGTTGGCTCGTGGTTGACGGCATCAGCAATGCTGCACCCAGCCTGGTTGCAGAAGAGCCCGTACCAACGGCGCTCCCGGTGCCTGCGTACTCGCAGTGCTAGCCTTCTGTTGGGCCCCTGTCGCCGGAGCGCCCTCATAGGGCTTAGAAGACCGCTCAGATTTCCTCTTGGGAGATGAATGTTGCCGGGACTCACCTGCCGCCGGGTTCTTTGTCTCCAGCCACTCAGAGAGCCGCTTGTGACGGTCCTTCATGGTACGGGCGGACATGTCCTTGCAGAACGCACAGGCCTCCTTCACGTGCGATTTGTCTGAGTGTAGGCAGTAAAGTGCCGATCTTCCAGGAAAACACTCCGTAGTCCACATCCTGGGCAGATCCTGAACATAGGCGTCGAGTCTCCCTCATCTTCGGCCATGTCCACGCGGGGTAGGCCTCAAGAATCTTCTGGAATCCTCCAAGAAGTGAAGTTCGACGAAAAAAAATCACCCTTGAGGGGCGTAGAAGCTTCTGAAAACGGGTCCCCGTTAATCAGATGATGAATCGGTGGAGCTTGAGGCTCAATTGACCGGAAAAAATAGAGTAAATTCTCTGAAAAAACGCAGTAAAAGCTCAAGAGCTATAGCACGAGGACTCCCAACACTTGAACGTGCAGTAAAAATCTGAAGATGGCTGCCAGAGGAGGGGCTTAGGTAGAGGGCAGTCATTGGCTGGGGGCTGTATGACCCAGAGACCAGTGATTGGTTATTAGGAGAAAAAAAGTTCAGAAACGAAACTGAAACCGATTTTTTCTTTACCGAGGATTCACAGCCTGACGACAGGGAATATTAATGAGCATGTGAATCCTTGCCAAACCCCATGCTGCATAATTGTATAAAGTCAATGGCTTATCACCGAAAGGAACTCCGCTATACGCGTCCATCTAGCATGGCGGAAAAAAACAATCTGAGGGACCTCGACGCATGAGGGATCATGGGTACAGCAGACGTCACACTAGGGATAATATTACCGGTACGCCCTGTCAAAGTCTCTTTTCTCGAGTTTCGAAAACAACAACTGTAATACTCTGCGGCTTCTACTAGATGTCGGCCTATGCACAGCATGTGATCTAAGCAGATTCCACAAGCCTCCGAAATATGGGATACATTACTCACCGTAATCGTATTTCTGATGCTTGTATCTGCTTACACAGTCTTGTAGGGTGTTTAAGACTCGACTGGTGCATAGGCTCGAAAGAGGGTCCCATGAGCTTTGCTAGTATTACATTGAGATCCCATCCTGGCAGGGGATTAGAAATTGGAGGGAGGAGCCTCTTTACTCCCTCCATGAATGCCTTACTAACTGGCACTTTCCAACACAAGACTTTACTTTGAGGGGTGGTATAGGCTGATAAAGCTGCCAGGTGGACCTTTATAGAGTTGAGTACGAACCCTGAATCTAACAAGTGGAGCATATAATTTAGAATGTGAGAGGGAGTACATTCTACTGGGTTTATTTGTTTTGACTGGCACCAAATTACAAATCTTCACCACTTGTCGAAATAGCAGTGTCTAGTGTTCGGTTTCCGTGCCTCCTTGAGGATATCCATACACCGCTGTGGTAGATTAAGGTGTCCGAACTCTATGACTTCAGGAGCAATGCTGCCAAGTTCATCGAATGTGGTTGAGGATGAACAGTTCTTCCCCTGTGTTGGGTTAACAGATTGGTTAGGTACGTGAGCTTAATGGGATCGCAAATCGCCAGTTTGCGCAGATGTGGATACCATGGTTGTCTCGCCCACATAGGAGCAACTAGGATCAGCGTCATCTGTTCCCTGTGCATCTTGTTCACTATCCTGCTCATTAAGGGTGTCAGGGGTGAGGGTGAAGCGTACGCAAAATTCCCTGACTAGCTCATCCATAGGGCGTTCCCCTTGGAGTGTGGCTGGGGCAACCTGGACGCAATGTCTGGGCATTGCTTGTTTTCTCCTGTAGCGAACAAGTCTAGTGTGTGGTAACCTGACTGAGAGATATGGTCTACGACGCTCGAGTCTAGCTGCCACTCGTGTTCCTCTGGTAGGGGGGTGTCTCTGCTCAGAGAGTCTGCTAGAGTGTTGAGTACCCCTGGAACGTGTTGGGAGGATATGGACACTCCCCGTCTGAGTGCCCATTTCCATATTTTCTGCGCCAACTTGGACAGACTTGGAGAGTGTGTGCCCCCCGTTTGTTGATGTAGAACATAGCAGTTGTGCTGTGCGTTAGAACTTTAACAGCTTGGTTCGATAGTTGCATTTCAAAGGCTTTCAGTGCTTTGAGCAGTGCTAGTAGTTCCAGCAGGTTGATATGATGCTGTGCTGGGACGTGAGTCCACAGACCATGTGCTGTGTGGTGAAGGTAATTAGCCCCCCATCCCGAGAGTGACGTGTCTGTTATGACAATCGCTTGCACTTCGGGATTGTGGAAGGGTTTTCTCTTTAACAGGTTTTCTCTTGACCACCAGCGTAGGCTTTGTACTAGTGTTGGCGAAACGACCACTAGATCGTCCCACTGACCATTTGCCTGAGACCATTGTTTTCGCCAACCACTCCTGCATTAGTCGCATGCGCAGACGTGCGTGTGGGACTAGGTATATGCACGATGCCATCATACCTAGCAAACACATTGCTTCGCGTACGCTTATCTGGAGACCGGCTTGATACTGGGGTATTTGCCGAAGCATGTTTTGGACTCTTTCCATGGATGGAAAGGCTAAGCCTGTTCTTGTATCTAATGCAGCTCCAAGGAACTGTTTGGATGTTTTTGGTACAAGACTCAACTTTTTCTCCTTTATCGAGAAGCCCAATTGGAAGAGAAAATCTATGGTTCTTTGCGTGTTTTGTTTGCAAAGATGAGGAGTTTCCTCTGTGATCAGCCAGTCGTCCAGGTGGGGGTACTGGGATTGCCTCTCTGCGCAAGTGCGCCGCCACCATCACCAGTACCTTAGTGAATACCCTTGGAGCCGATGCTATTCCAAAGGGTAACACCTTGAATTGGTAGAGCTGGTTTGCTACTTTGAAACGCAAGAGTTTTCTGTGCATTGAGAGCACTGAAATATGAAGATATGCATCTTTCATATCCAATGTTGCCATGTAATCCCCCCCCCCCCCGTTTAGCAGGGGAATTACTTCCTGTAGCATTGTCATGCAGAACTTTTGTGGCTTTACACAAGTGTTTGCAGGGCGTTAGTCTAATACAGGGCGCCTGGTTAGATTTTATTTGGCACAAGGAAGTATGTTGAATAAATACCCTTATTTACCTCGTTGGATGGTACAATCTCGATGGCGTCCTTGAGGAGCAGCGCGTTTACCTCTTCTATCAAGATGAGCTGTTCTGAGCTGATGTTTTCCTTTGGCGCAGTGGGAGGTTTGATGGTGTTTCTACGCAATAACCTCCACTACCGTCGATAACACCCACTTGTCTGTGGTTATCCCCTCACATGTGTGGGTGAAGTTGGAAATCCGTCCCCCTACTGCGGAGGCATGGGAGAGGACCAGTAGCGGGTTGTCATTGTTTGGGAGGCGTCACTCCACATCTGGAAGGGCAGGATCTCCCGTGGCCCTGCGACCTGCGCTGGCCTGTTGGATAGCCCTGGGACGCTTGACCCTGGTTGTTGTTCCATGAAGAGTTCTGGTTTCATCCATATCCGGAGCCTCTTTGGGAACTTTGGCAGTGAAAGCGGTGAAAATTGTTCCCACCCCTCTGCCAAGTTTCTTTATTGGTAAATTGGCCAAGGAATTTGAGTGCATCATACTCATCTTTGGCCACTTCAGAGCATCCTCCACCGCTTTGCTGAACAGTACATTTGGTTCCACAGGCATGTTGCGCAACGTTGCCTGCGTCTCCAGCTTAAAACCGGACTGGCGAAGCCAAGCATGGTGCTTGAGAATGGTTCATTCTGCAATTATGCGTCCGGCATTATCTGCAGCGTCGGGATTGTTCTTTAGCAGGCTGCTGGCAGTGGCCTTGCCTTGCGCTGCTTCAAGAGCAAGTTTAGATCTTAGAGGCTCAGGAGCAGTCTCACCAAGGGCCGTAATCTCGTCCCATTTATGGCAGTCATAGCTCGCCAACAGTGTGGAATTGTTGGCTATTCTAGCTTGGAATGCTGCTGAGGTTGCAATTTTTTTAACCAATGTGATATAGCTTCTTGCTCCCCTTGCCTGGGGGAGCTTCTGAAGAGGCCAAATGTGTACTGGCCCTCTTCTGGGTAGTTGTGACAACTAGTGAATCTGGCCTCAGTTGTCCTCTGATATATAAAGGATCAGATGGTGCTGGGCGGCATAGTTTCTATGTCCGCTGATTGACTGCCCTTGTTTGGTTGGGCGTTTCAAGTGAGGGTTGGATCCTCCTTTGAACTGACTTTAAAATGGGTATGAATGGGTGGGCGCTTTTTTGTCCCCCAGAATATCCTCGGCAAAATCTTTGTCCTGCTGAATTTCAGGAGTCTCAATCCCGTAGTGCTCAGCTGCCTTTATCAAGAGGTCATTAAACAAGGGCTGATTATCCATTGGGGAATCAGGTAAAGGGGAGTCCTGTGGAACTGAAGAGTCGATAGTATAAACTTCTGACTCATCGTCATTATTATCCCCATCATCATCCCCATCATAGTGATCCTCCTCCTGTTCCCCTTCTGTGTCTGCATGCATATCATAGAGTTCAGCAGAAGTGCAAGACCTCTTTGCTGGCGGCTGGGACGAAGCAAGGGGCTGAGGAGTGGAAGACTGGGGCTGAGAGCTTGAGGCCTGATCAGTGGGAGGTGTATTTTGTAAACTTTCTAAGGTATGAGGGTTCTCTTCAACGAAATTTGCAAAGAAAGTCATTCTAGACATCACTCCATCTATGTCCTCTGCTGACCATTTGGCGGAGCTAGGGATGACCCCAGGGTAAGGAACAGTAGGTGTGTGCGGTGTAGGTAGGTGCTTATTACATAGGGCCTCAGTAATGGACCCTCGCCCTCATTTTATGGGACAGTTTGAGTATCCTTGGAAGGGGTAGACTCTGCCCTATGGGTCTCGTCTTTGTGGCCCTGGGCCTGGTCTTTATGATTGGGGCTCTTAGAGGAAGACTTTAGAATTCAAAGCTTTAATAAGGCTTTTTGGTACATGTTTTTTGATCAGGTGCGACAACCCTGAATCGTTAGGCTTCCCTGCAGATTTCGATGAAATGCGTTGAGTTTCGGCACTGGGAAGGACCTCCGCAGCGTCACCCGACATTCGGTTGAAGGAGTTTTGTGGGCAACGTCTTTTGTTGTATGGTGCCTGTCATGGTGCGACCGAGACTTGGAGTGCCGGGAGGACAGGGAATCCACTGATCTACCCCTAGACGCCGAATCTCAGCGATTGTCTGGCAGAGCCGACCCATCGCCGCGGGTTGTGTTTAGTGTGGAAGATGGAGTGCTCTTGCCGCCGGGTGTAGTCCCCACAACAGAGCCGGCGGCCCGTCTCCTGCTGTTGGGGGCTAGCACTTTGGAACGTGTCTGTTCCCCGTCGCCCTCCCTGTCCAAAAAGGCGGCGTTGCTGCCGTCACTGGAGGCTCCCTCCACGTCCATGGCGGCCTCGGCCTGCATGACGTGATGAGCCCAGCATTCCGTTCTGCGATCTTTAAGGGTCTTGGGTCGAAAGAGCTTACAAGCTCAACAGTGCCCTTCGTTGTGGTCACGGTTTAAACACAGGTTACAAACTCTGTGTTTAGTGATCCACGGAAACTCTATTACAATTTAGGCAGAATTTAAAGGGTGTCTTATCCATGTTTGGGGAAGGCAGCCGGGCGATAAAGGGAAGGGGTGGAATACAATGTATAATAACCAACCCCCACTCTCCTTACTGTAAGGGCCTAGGCCTGTTGGGCCTTCCAAGGCCATGGGATACATCGAAAGTGGACTTCGTCCGACGGATTGTCTTGTCCTCTATCTTGATTCTTCACTGCATCGAGAGCACGGCGGCGGGCGAAGAAAGGACAGAAAGAGGAACTATATTTTAAACTTTGCATAAGCAAATGGCGTTAGCCGAAATTGAACTCTGCGAGAAGAGACCGCTCACGATGGTGGAAAAAAACAATCTGAGGGACTTCGATGCTTGATGGACCATGGGTACAGTGGACGTGTCACTAGGGATATTATTACTGGCACACCCTGTCGATGTCCCTTTTCGACTTTCGAAAACAACAACTTACTCCTTTTCCAGGATGAGGTGGTGGATAGAAGGTAGAAAACAACCTCGTCTTTATAGAAAAAAGTATGTGGGGGTTTACAAAAAGTGCCTGCAGTTCACTTACCCTGTGGGCTGACGTTATTGTGATTAGCAAAACAGTTTTCAAGGCTAATAGTCTTAATGGGCATGAGTGTATAGGCTCAAAAGGAATGCACGTTAGTCATTTTAACACCAGGTTAAGATCCCATACGGGGACTTTGAAATTAACTGGTGGAAATACGTTAGTAAGACCCATTAGGAATTGAACAACTCGAGGGATTCTAAAATATTAATCCTCCTCTGAAGAGCGCTTGAAAATAGATAGCTGCGCCAGGTAACCTTGAATTGTTCCTATCTGGAACCCCAGATTTGCCAAATGTAACACAAAAATAAAGCACCATAGGTGTGTCACATAGAAAGGGATCCACATTCCTATCCCTGCACCAAATGCTGAACTTGTTCCAATGGCAGCAGTACAAAGATTTTGTTGTTGGCCTTCTGGCTGAAAGCAAGATCTCCATTCCATCATCCAATTGGTCCCAATCCTTGTGTGTTAACCTCTCAGAAACCATGCGTGAAGGTTGAGAGTCTTGACCTCTGGATGGAGAAACCGACCCTCCTCTTGCAAGAGAAGGTCTTCTCTTTGTGGAAGACACATCGGAGGGCAGATGGACATGTCCAGAAGGTCCGGGTACTGTGTGCTCCTGGCCCAATCCGGGGCAATTAGGATCACAGATTTCCCAAACTTTCTCAACCTCCTGATCACATGAGAAATGACGGGGACTGAAGGAAACGCGTACAGGAGTGGAAACTCCCAGTCCACTATGAACGTGTCCCCTAGAGCTCCTCTTGGAGGAAATTCCCTGGAACCAAATAGTATTTCCGGTAGACACTTGTCGCGTACAGATCCACTTGCGGGGTTCCCCAAAGGGTGAAGATCTCTAGAAGGACCTCCTGAGAAAGTTCACACTCATGGGAGACTGTGCTCTGCCAGCTCAGAGTGTCCGCCGCCTTGTATCCTCCTCTCCGGCTAGGTCAACTGCCGATAGAGATTCCTTCTTGAATTGCCCAGAACCAGAGCGCATTGCTTCTCTGCACAGTGGTAGTGATCCTACGCCTCCTCTTTTGTTGAGGTAGTACATGGCCACTGTGTTGTCTGTCATTATTAGGACATTCTTTCCCCATACAGAGTGAAAAAGGCAGTCAGCGCTAGTCTGATTGCCCTCAGCTCCAAAAGGTTGATGTGTAGTTTGTACTCCGATGGAGACCAACAACCGCTGATTGTCAGCTTGTTCGCGTGGCTCACCACTGTGTGAGTGAGGCGTCCGTCACTACAGTTATCTGTGGCCATGGCTGCCAAAAAGATTCTCTCTTGAGAATGTTGTCCTTGCAAGCCCACCACAGAAGGTCCTGCTCAGAACTTTCAGGTGGTCTGACAGTCTGCCTGAGAATTTGGCACCATTGAGTCCTGATCGTCCAATTGGAGGGATCTCATTCTGAGAGGAACCTCTGGCACCAGAAAAATGCAGGATGGCATGAGACCGAGCAACCTCAAAAAAAAAAAATCAAAGGCCGGAAGATGCTGGGCACTCTGGAATTTGGTGACCATCTGCAGAATATGATGAGCTCACACCTCGGGTGTCGAGGCATTCCCAGAGGAAGCATCCAGAACTGCTCCAATAATTTCGAGTCTTTGAGACGCTATCGAGTGGGATTTCTTGTAATTGAGAGAGAAGCCCAGTCTGAAAGTAAGCATCCTGAAGGTCCAATGACACCATCTAGTCTTGGAGTTGGACAGCCTGAAGAATTTGGAAAAGGGTAACCATCTTGAAATTGTCCTTCCTGAGGAACTTGTTCAAGTTTCTTAAATCCAAGATGGGTCTCAATTCTCTGTCCTTTTTGGGGATTAAAAAGCATGGGGAGTACCAACCCTTGTTCCTTTCCACCACAGGTACTGGTCCTATAGCCCCTTTCGCAGGGTCAAATTTTCCTGCACAAGGAGCGGATCAGGAACTTTTTGAAAGACTTGTTTCCAGTGCCCAAGCATCTGAAGTAATGCCATGCCATTCTTTCAGATTCTAAGTAAGCCTGCCTCCCACCGGGGTCATGCCAGTCAAGGCATCGTGTAGGTTTTGAGACGGCTGAAGCAGCGGCCGAGGGTAAAACTGCTGCTGTATGGGCTGACTTAGCACCTCTCCCTCGTTCATCACAGGGAAATCTTCTCTGACCTCTTTGACTGGCTTGTCCTCTTCCAATTGAGGGGTAGAATCCAAAGGACTTACCCCACCAAGATGATGAACTGGAGTAGGAGTTTTGAGACTGTCTAATGGCGGCGCTAAAGGATTTAGCCGCCACTTTTGGGGTCTGCAGCTTTTCGAAACGCTCATCAGCCTTGCTGCCAAACAGCCTCGAGCCGTCAAAGGGCATATTCAGGATTCTACACTGCACATCTGGTGCAAATCCGGACTTCCTCAACCACGCAAATCTGCACAACACAGTGCTAGTTGCCATGGATCTGTTGATGCTGTCTGCAGTATCCAGACCTGACTGGAGAGATTCCCCCATTGCCTCCTTACCATCCTTGATGATAGCCAGGAAGCCATCAGTTTCTTCACCTTCCGGGATGTGGTCAGCCTCCATAGCTACGCAGTCCCAGAGAGTAAATGTAAATCTTGACAAGGCACAAGTTGCATTAGCTGACTTTAACGCCATACTACCAGCAGTAAATATTTTTCTCGCCCAGGCATCCACTCTCTTATCATCCCTATCAGGAGGGATAGAGGGGTATGTTGATTGCTTAGTAGATGTAGCCGCTTGAACCACTTTCTAGTGTTGGATGTTTTGTTAAGTACTCTTGGTCACTGCTTGATGGCCTATATTTCTAGCAACATTTTTATTTACTGCTGCCGCAGTCTCTGGTGTCTCCCAATTTGTTGACACCCTTTTTAATAGTGCAATGTGAAAAGGCAAAATTAGATCTTTTTGGGGACCCTGATCAAAAATATTTCACAGGTCATCCTGCACGAAAGAAGGAGTAGGCCTGCTCCAACCTAAGAACTCTATCACATTGCTCATTAGCTTCCTATATGAGGAGTCGGCATGGTCAGTAGGATCTGGTTTACCAAATTACAGTTCAGGAGAGGTATCTATATGACTGGCTGATTGAAGGTTAACATACAAGTCTTTTAACCTAGACTCTTCTGGGACGAATTCCTCTGGCACATTAGGGGTGCCATATAGTAACCCAAATGGTGGTGCGTTACCTGAAGGTTCATTTTCTTCGTAGAAGTTAAAGACTTTGGAAATGGTTTGAAAACATCATCCTGGGTTACTGTAGGCTTCGACAACTTCGAGGAATCAACTTCGACACTGGCATCGACGGCTCCAGCGCCGATGGTGTTGGCGAAGGCATTGCTGACTTTTTATGCTTTTTCAAAAGGTACCCTTGATGGACTGGATTCCTGACTTGTCGAAGCCTGCAACGATTTCTCATCGGATCGAGATTTTTCTCGATGCTGTACCCAGTTTATGGCTCGGTTTCAAAGGTTTCGTCTTCATGCAGATCGACAGGGGTATGGGCTTTCTGCTGGACCTTCGAGGGGGTCAGCCACATTCCCAAAGATTTTAAGCATTTCTTTACGAAATGCATCCCATTTTGCTGGGGAGTCCGACTTAGTTGGACATTTGAATACCTCGGCCGAGGAATCACTAGAGATCGAAGATGAGCACTGACGCCGTTTCTGGGCCTTTTTCTAAGACGAAGAATGGCATGATAGACTTCTCGACCGAGATCTTTTCCGTTGAGGAGAATCTCTCAACTCATCAGTCATTATTTTTGAGTTCTTCGAAGGAGACTTCGAAGGCAACCTCCCCACTGCCAATTTACCTTTACGCTCCTTCAGAGCATTTTCGGTCATCGCTTCACAGGAGTTACAGTCGGAGTGTGTCCGGCACCAAGAAACCACAGACCCATGCAGTGGGGGTCAGTGATCAGCATCTTCAATGCACAGTCTTGGCACTTCTTGAGGCTGTTTTAGGCGTTGATGGAGCCAACGGAGAAGACATTTTCGTTGATAAAAAATAGCTGACGAAGTTCACTGAAGTGTGACGTAGTTCTTCGAAGTGTTAGCTCGGAAAAACGAAGCCAATGGGCGATGAGTGCGATATCTATACGGATGATGGTGTCGACAGTTGAACAGAGGCCCTCGAGGGACATCGACTCAACGAGACAGCGCACAGCCCCCGCTGTCAAAAACATTTTCTGAAGCAGCTAAAGCTGAAAGGATAATTATCATAAAATGAGGAATAGGTTGGAGGACACAATCCATTCGAAATATAACTCCCCCAAGTTAGCCCAAAACAATACAACCCAAGCAAGCCAGTCAAAATCCAGGGACAGCTTGCTCAAGAAAAGCGCTCCGAAGACAAGGTGGAGGTATGTTACGAGGCTGCTTTCACAGCCCTCTCAGGGGAAGGAGGAAGCCCGAGCCCAAACAGGCTCATAGGTTCCAGAGCATGTGTGGGCAGGGCCCCTCCCTACACATACCTACTTCAAGGAGGCGAGGGCCATAGTGGACCCCCGCTGCAGATGGAGGAGGAGGAGTTGGCAGGGCTGCAAAGGTCCCACTGCAGCCCCAAGGATGGCGCCGCAGCGGAGCAGCAGGACACTGCGCGATGCAGCAAACCTGACTGGACCGGTCACAGAAGGGGACGAGGTGGAACCAAAAACACCAGGATGTGGTGGCTGGGACAACATCGACCGCCGTAGAAGATACTCACTAAACCACTAGGGATTTGTTTAATAAACCAACGCCTCCAAGAAGGCCACATAAAAGAAAGGAATCCTTTAGTCCACCAAGGAATTTCAATGTGGGAGTGTTCGGGGAGTTTCCTAAAGTCCACTTGAGATAAGCCTTCGTAAAATGATCCCCAAGTGTACAGGTTCCCAACTCATAGTTTAAGTCTGTAGTGCTCAAAGGTTCTTGGTAGAATAGCGGAGGAGTCAGGAATATCATAGGAGGAAGATGGGAGCTGTAGGTAAGTACACTGAACCCAGAAGATACAATAGTTCAAAGAAACTCTTACACAGTAAATGTTATATTAAAATATACATTTTTTCTTATTTACACAAAGGAAGGTAAATAAGGAACAAGTTACTTACCTCTAACTGTTGTTCTCCATCATGGGTCTGCAATGGATTCACATGGTTATGAATATTCCCCCGTCAGGCTGGGAATCCTCGGTTAAGAAAAAAATCTGTTTCACTTTCATTTACAAACTGTCTTTTTCCCATATAAACCAAGTCATACTGCCCTCTCCCTAAGCCCCTCCTCTGGCAGCCATCTTCACATTTGGTAGCATATAAAGTGGCAGTATGACCACGAAGAGCCGCAGAGGGGCATGAGGGAGGGTTTGCATGTTAATCCATGCCAGACGCATACTAGAGAACAACAGTTACAGGTAAGTAACTTGTCCCTTCTCCAGGATGGGGTCTGGCAAGGATTCACATGCTCAAGAATTAACAATACATAGCAGTACATACATAACCAACCACGTGAGGTGGCAAGGCTCAACAGAAGCAATACTCTTACCTCCTCACCAGGCTCACCTTCAAGCGAACAGGTCACATAGCACTGCTTGGCTGACCCTGGACTCCTCCCTGAAATCCCTGTTGACGCAGTGGAACTTCGTGAAGATGTGCGTAGACCTCCATGTAGCCGCCTTGCAGATGGTCCGCATGCGCACCCCAGACAGGAAAGCTGTCGTAGCAGCGATCGCTCTGGTAGAATGGGCTCTTGGACGGCCAGGAAGCGGTCAGCTTGCCAACCGGTGACAATGAGTGATGCAGCCGGAGAGCCACCTGGAGATGGAAGCCCTGGACAAGGCCTTCCCATGGTTCACAGGACACAATTTCACAAACATGTGTGTGCTACATAAAACCTCAACGCTCAAGCCACATCCAGCAAGCGCAAAGTCCTTTCAGCCAGAGACAAAGGCATCGGAAAAAACACAGGCAACACCAAGGGTTAGTTAAGATGAAATTCCCACTGAACTTTGGGCATGAAGGAGGGGTGCGTCCGCAGCACCACCCTCCTCTCGTGGAAAGTTAAATAGGGTCGCTTGCAGGACAGGGCCTGGATTTCACCCACTCTCCTAGCAGAGGTGATGGCCACGAGGAAAGCTGTCTTCCAAGACAGGAACTTGAGAGGCGCTTGATGCATAGGTTCGAAGGGAGCCCCCATGAGCTTAGTCAGCACCACAAAGAGTTCCCACGCCAGGGCCAGAGCATTCACCGGCAGGAACGATTGGAACAGTCCTTTAATGAACTCCTTCACTAGATGGTGTGAAAAAAGAGAAGACCGTCCAGGCGACCTGTTGTAGCGTGAGATAGCCGCCAGATGCACTTTGATGGAGGCGTGCGCCAGCCCCGACTTAGCTAACGACAAGTACGGTAGGACTTGGTGGGCCGTGACCCTCAGAGGGTTCATCTTCTGCGACCGGCACCAAGTCACGAAACGCTTCCATTTTTGCCTGTAGCACTTAAGAGTCAACAACGCCCGGGCCCAGGCAAGGACCTCCCTGCAGTCTGCCGGTAGCTCGTACCCGCCGAACTCTAATGCTACAGGAGCCAGGCCTTCAGGTTCAGCAATCCAGGGTCGTGGTGCAGGTTTGCGCCACCTTCTCAAGCAAGCAGGTCCGCGACCACTGGCAGCTTGACTGGAGGTGCCGCTGACATGCTGAGAAGGTCCGGGTACCAGATCTGCCTCGTCCAGGTTGGTGCGATGAGGATCATCCTGCACCGCCACCATCTGAGTTGACTGATGACTCGTAGCAGTAGTGGCAACAGAGGGAAAACATACAGGAACAGGCCTTCCCACAGGAAAGAGAATGCGTCCCCCATGCTCCCCGGCTGGGGGAACCTGCTGGCAAACCTCTGGCATTTGGTGTTGGTCGACTTCGTAAAGAGATCGATCTGGGGACTTCCCCCACCTGCGGAAGAGGTTGTCGACTTGATCATGCCGAAGCTCCAACTCGTGGCAAGAGCGCAGCTCCCTGCTGAGTGAGTCAACGACGGTGTTCTTTACTCCTCTGGAGAGCGCTGTGGACCTGGTGCCCTCATGCTTCCTGATGTAAAACATTGTGGTGGTATTGTCCGTGAAGACGGTCACCACCTTGCCTTTGAGGGACGGAAGAAAAGGACTTGAGGTCCCAAAACAGTGCCCGCAGTTCCGGGACGTTGATGAGGAGCTTCTTCTCGTCCGGGAGCCACAGACCTCTGGCGTGGAGACTTCCGGTGTGAGCTTCCCAGCCCCTCCAGGGAGGCGTCCATCGTGACCGGCTCCTGGTAAGGGGGGTTCTGGAAGTCCGTGCCTCCGGCGATGTTGGAGTGCACACCCACCACAGTATCGCTCGACGGAACTCCTCGTCGAGCGAAATCCTGTCTTGGAAACCTCCGGACATCTGGATCCAACAGGCATCCAGGAATTCCTGAAGTGGTCGCAT
This sequence comes from Ambystoma mexicanum, assembly GCF_040938575.1. Taxonomy (NCBI): domain Eukaryota; kingdom Metazoa; phylum Chordata; class Amphibia; order Caudata; family Ambystomatidae; genus Ambystoma; species Ambystoma mexicanum. The sequence continues at coordinate 1,507,360,458 of NC_090922.1, forward strand.
CCGTAACCTGCAGAGAAGGAGTAGGTAGATGCACGATGAAATCATGCTGAGCAGCGTCTTAATGGTCCTCACTGTGGCGATCTTTAGTGCCAACAGCCATTGCACTTTGCACAAAATGGCCACTATTCTCTCTCCTGAGAGGGCCGCCAGGCAGGAAACCGTGTTGAGTCTGGCCCCCAGAAACAGTGTGTCCTGTGATGGAGACGGTCCTCTGTGTGGTCGACGGCGATGTCCCTTGACATGGCCCGGACAAGCTAGTCGTTGAGGTAAGGGTACTCCTGAATCCCTTGTAGTTGCAGATGGGCCGCCACTAGAGCCAGGCACTGTGTAAAGACGATGGGTGCCGACTGTCCGAAGGGAAGAGCCTTGAACTGGTAGTGCTTCCCCTGAACAACGAAGCGTAGGAATTTGCAATGTTTTTTGTGAATGGGGACGCGGAAGTAAGCGTCCTCTAGGTCCAACAACGACAGGAAGTCTTCCTTCTCCAGTTGGCCGAGCATGTGTTGCAACGTGACCATCCTGAATTTCTGGGACTTGATGTACTTGTTGAGTCATCATAGGTCGAGAATGGGCTTCCAGCCCCTGGTCTTCTTTCTTACCAGCCCTATCGCCCTTTTTTTTTTTTTAACATGGTCGAACTTCCAGCAGCAGCTGAGGGATGTGTTGTTCCTGCCGGGCCACTAGTTGTATTCGCGGACAACTTTGCTGAAACTCTAGAGCATCCAGCACCCATCGATCGGTGGAGATGTTTTCCCACATGCTGACGAAGTTTGCCAGCCGGCCTCCCACTGGGGGGCATGGGTGGGGGCCCGATGCCTTGGCCGGTTCAGGCCTGCTTGGATGCTGGAGCGCCGCCTTGGGAACCTTGACGACGACAGAGCCCACCTCCGGAGGCCTTGGGGCGGCCCCTGTAGACTTCCTGAAACGAGAAACTGGAGAGGGCTGGCGGTAAGAGGACGATCCCCAGACGAAACCCTTCGAGGATCTGCTTGACTTCTCTCCTGAGGTCGGTGCTGTTGCAGCGTGCCCAGGGCGTGGGCATTCCTCGTGTCGGTCTGGATGGCCTGAAAAATTCATCGACAGCCTTTCCGAAGAGATTGTCTCAGTCGAACGTCATGTCCAGAACGCAAGTCTGAACCTCTTGCCTGAAGTTGGTGGCCTTCAGCCAGCTGCGACGAAGTTAGCACACTCCACAATGTCCAGGGCCATGGTGACGTCATGGTCCGACGCCACCTCGCCCTCCTGGAGAATCTCCATCGCCTCGACCAGTTTGTCCTCTAAGAGGAAATCCAGTATCGGGGCCATCTTGTACCATAACTTGGGGACGTACCTGGCCAGGAAGGCTAAAGCATTTGCCGCCTTGACCGTCATTGCCGCTGAGTAGATCACCTTTCTACCCACGGCGTTCAACTTCTTCCCTTCGTTGTCCGGGGGGAAATGGAGGCGGAGGACGATGGGTTGGATGACTTCTTCCACGCAGCCGCCGAGACCACAGAGTCCGGGGATGGCTGTGACCGCAGACATTTGGGTGCAGGCTCCGGAACCCAGTATTTCTTCTCAAGCTGGTCTCTTTTTGCCGGGGCTGAGGCGGGGTTCTTCAGCAGCACCAGAGCCTCATCACAGACGTCATCCAGGAGAGGTACCGCCAGACTGGTCTTCCTTTTCGCCTCCTAGTATTGATAAAGGAAGACCTTCGTCTCCTCTGGCGTAATTGGAAGAGTTCTGACGCGCGGGAGATCAGATTCTAAGGAACCCACTGCATCCGGGGGAGAAGCTCTTGGAGGCGGAGAGATGCCACTGTCGTCGTTGGTGTCCGTCATCGCCATGTCCACATGGAGGGAGGGCAATAGCAGCTGGAGGGAGGGCATAGGGTGCCTTTCCCTTTTCCTCGGCGGTGGTGACCCCAGTGTCAACTGGGTCGTCGTCGGTGGTGCATCATCTTCTGTATCTCCGACACCAGAGTGTGGAGGGTCAAAAGAAAGTCATGCGACAGATCTCTGTGAGGTGCCTGGGGAGTAGGGTCGCTGGGCCGCGAGCCGATGTTATAATCCCAGCCGACGTTACTGTCGCCGCCACCTCCGCAAGGTTTCCATCGTCGACATCCCCAGCCTCTTCTGGGATGGTGTGGACGGAACTCTCATCCTCCACGTCGGAAGAAGAAATATCCATGCCCTGGAGTTCTTCTACTCCCCTCTCCCCCAACCACCTTTTTTGGGTCCTGAGGTGTCGGTCTCGGGCTTAGGGACAGCATCCTCTTTTCAGGGGTCTTCTCTGCTAGTCTGGCCGAAGCCTCCCACCTGGGAGGAAGAGCCACCCTGGCCGCCGTAGGGATACCCTGGACCGGGTCAGTCCCTTTCGCCTTTGAAAGGGCAGCCACCACCAGCTAGATGGAAGCAGATGATTTAGCCTGCATCACCTTGGACTAAACAGGCAGGTCGGACACCTTGTCTTGTTTGGCCTTCTCCGGTTTCAACCCACAGCTTCCCCGGGGTAGCTGACTTTATCTTTGACGAAGAACTGGACCGATGGCTGGAGATTGAGGCCGTTGGAGATGAGGAGTGCACCCTGGCCGTCGCGGGACTCGCTTGTGCGGCGCCTGCCGATTGTACCATCCTCGTGGTGCTTGGCATTGTTTTGGGCCCCCATGATGGAGCTCCCTCAAAGGACTGAGAAACCCGCTCTGGCTTGCTGCATCCAGAAAAGGCATGTCCCTGTGAACCACATTTGGAAGGGGCCTTGGCTTTGAGCCATGCCAGCAGTCTGATGTACCGATCCTTCATAGTGCGCTTGGTAAAGCCACAACAGATTTCGCAATCTTCTTCTTGTGCGAGGGATGAAGACAAAGACATTGGGAATGCTTGTCCTCCATGGAAACATTCCGCAAACCGCAGCTGGTGCAGAACTTGAAGATGGAGGCTCAGTCTTTCTCCTCCGACATGGTGCGGTGTAGGCCTGATGGCCTCCTGGAAACTTCGAAGAAGAAACACTCGATGATCCTGCCCTTGAGGGGCAAAGAATGATGCCTGAAAAACAGATCCCTGTTAGCCGGATGTGGAAACTATGGATCACACAGGCTTTATTATATTAGCAAAAAAGTGCACAAAACACAGAAGGCTCTAAGAGCGAAACATGAGAACTCCCAACACTTGGGTGTGCGGTAAAAACCTGCAGATGGCTGCCTGAGGAGGGGCGGCAGTCATTGGCTGAGGGCAATATGACCCCGAGCTCAGTGATTGTTTATAGGAGAAAGGCAGTCTGTAAACGAAAGTGAAACTGTTTTTCTTTTACCGAGGATTCCCAGCTTGACGACTGGGAATATTCATGAGCATGTGAATCCATGCCAGACCCCATTCTGGAGTAATATGTATTCACTTAACAATCAACCATAGGCATTCTTAATAACACTTTTCAACAGTGATTACTTCAGTAGTTACATTTGTTACAGCGTTTGACACTAATCACAGTTCTACCGTATTATCGCTACTACAGCACATAGGTTCACAGATAGTAATTATATTTATTTAACAAAACCACACAAGATAAAGTCTTTTGGAAGGAAAAAGGTTAGTTATACACACAGCAGCAGACCTCAACGATCAAGAGACACTTTTCGGAGCTTCTACCTATTTTAAAGTCCAATCCCGAACTATACGAAAAGTCAATTTAGGAGTCGAGCCAACAAAGTCTTATCAAGTAGCAGAATAGCAAAAGTTCCTCAGGATACTTTCAGTCTCTAGCATAAGTTATGTGGCAACATAACACAAATTAGGAGGACCCTGCAAAAGGACTCCCTAAAGGGACACAAGCTGGCAAGCTTGGGTCAGAGGTAGGATGGACACCTCTACACGCACTCCAGTCACACTATATCGACTCTTTGGTTCAAGGTATGTTATATCTTTCACCCCACAGTACTTTCGTATAAAAGTAAAAGTAGCTGTATTCTCCAGACACTCTGGAGCCTAGGCAGACACACCCTAGTGTTCCCTCCAAAAGCAAAACACATTCAGACTTCCCCCCTCCCAGAATGGAAGAAGCAGGGCTAACCACGAACAACGACAATAGAAATGGCAAATAAAGTAAGGAGCCACCATGTTAGCACATTGGTGAACCTATTGTGCATAACCGAGGCTGTGGATATAGTCTGCAGTAAAAAATAGCACAAGAGTTGGTAGAACATGTCCACTGCCACCAGCTAGAACTATATTTTGTCTATGTGACTAAAATGTCACGGTAGTAAAGAGAAGGGGGATACTAGGTATCTCCTTAGCACTACACATAGGGTGGTTAATCTCTCATAGGATAATGTTTTAGAAAGATACAAAGTATCCCTCAATCCTTATGAACTGTAGTTACTTAAGTTTAGTAAAAGAATCTCAAAGGGAGGACCCAATTGGTCCCCAGCAATACCGCACATAGGGTTTGTGGGCTGCAAAAGTTAAACACAGGTGCATTAAAAGAGATATGGAGAAAGGTAGAATCCATAGTAAAGTTAAAACACAGAGAAAAGAGTTCCAAAAGTCAGAACCCATAAGAATGAATGAGGGGAAAAAGGCTATTCCTCATTCAGGATAGAAAGAAAAAGGTCCAGAAGTCCAGCAAAAAGTGCTAGTGGTCTCACTAGGAGAGGTGATGAAGCATAAACATGATACATTTCACTAACAGGGAGAAAGGCCTACACGCAGGCCAGGAAATTCAGGGCACCACTAAACCACTAGGGCATTTAATAAAAGAGGGCCAAGGCATTGCCAATGCAAATAGCCCATCTAGAAAGTACTTTAATGGGAAAAGACCATGATTGGGGCCTGGAAGAAGAACTGGTCCCTGTATGTCATTACACCGGCCCCAGGTTAGACTGTCAGACTGCATAGACAAACGGGCAGGGCTTACCAGACCCTTTGAAACCTCCAAGCCTTTCCCCCTCAAGGAAGGGAAGTGATTCATCAGGGTAAATAACCAATCTGGGAACGGGAGTGGGTAAGTATGTGTGAATGGTTTCTTGTGGATTAGTTGGGTGAGGACAAGAAGTGGAGGAGGACATCCTAGAGACCAGGGGAGGCGAGTTCAAAAGGAATGCAGAAGCTGTTGGAGAGCAAGGGTTTGTAGAGTGTGTGTGTGTGTGTGTGTGTGTGTGTGTGTGTGTGTGTGTGTGTGTGTGTGTGAGGAAGGAGCGGGTGAACTAGCAGTAGGATTGGATTAGATAGGAGGTAGTGGTAGATGAAGTATAGAACTTTGAGTAAGAGGTGAGCAGGCAGGCGTGACAGTAAAATAAAATCAAAGCAAAGTGTTAAAGAGATAAAACGTGGGTACAGAGCTCACTGGAACCCTCGGTGGACCCAGGGGCAGGTAAGTAACCCAGAGTCATCTTCAGGAGACTTCCAGTAAGTTCGCAGTTGGGAAAAGTTAAAGGGCCTTCCACATGTGCAGATTCGGCAATGAGCAACCCAAGGGAAGGTTAGAACAGAACTTAAAGTAGAGTTCCGGCAGTCAGAAGAAGGACCCAAGACCCATGTAGAAGTAGCAGAAGATGATGATGATGCCATTAAAACTTTTCAAGATTGGAAGGCTCAATCCAGCAGAAGTGGGGAGTCACCAGGAATCTTCAGGGAGCCCAGACTGGACCCCCATTGGAAAGAAACTAAACCAGGATATGCCAGAGTTACTGCACATAGCAAGTATATCCAAGTGAGAGCTTTAAAATGACAAAAAAGGCAGGAAACGTCCATAAGCAGATCGGTAAACCTGCCACCTCTAATTTACAGAAACAGAAAAGCAAGAGTGAAATAGGGCAGGATAAAGCCTAAACACCCTTACACAAATGGTCTGGCCAAAGGCCAGCTAGCCAATCAGGGGCTGGGGACAAAGGTTCAGAATACCAACCATACTGGTTGGTCAGTAGGACTACCACAGGAAAGGAGAAAAAAGTGAGATATAGTCTACTGGCTGGAACCAATATGGAGGCTGCCATTGTGGCCTCACAAAGAGGCCACATGTTCAGAACGCCCCTATTTGTCTACCTCTGTAGCAAAGAGGCACGACGCCAAAGAAGCTTGTAAGAGCTTTATATAAGGCCCCCGGAGGTGAGGACTGCCAGTGCAGGAATGAGAGTACGTTCTCAGGTGAGAGCATAGGAGCGTGCGGGCGTTCCAATAGAACACAAGTACATTGAGAGAGTGTATAACATCATAACATCTCCTTACCTATGGGAAAGAAAGGGACGGAAGGAAAGGGGGGGGGAAGGAACACAAAGCAAGGAGAGAGAGAGAGCTAAAGGGTAAATATGGAACATTTATGTGGAAACTGCTGGTTAATAGTAGACCTGTGGCCCATCGAGTCCGTGGAGTTCCTTTCGGAACTAAATAAGCATTGAGAAACAAACTCACACATCTGTGCGATAACATTATCCAGCCCATAGAAAGCTCTGAATGGCTCGCCCCGATTGTCTTAGTAAGAAAACCTGACAACTCCATAAGAATGTGTGTCGATTTGAGGGACCTGAACAAAAACATATGGATCGACAGGCACCCTCTTCCCAATATATCTGAACTTCTCTCAACCATTAAGTCAGCAAAATACTTCAGCACCCTGGACCTCTCCTCGGCATATCACCAAATTGCCTTGGAGGAGAACTCAAAAGCCCTCACGTCCTTTGTTACACCGTTGGGAGCGTTCATGTTCCCTTTGGACTCGCTTCGGCGGCGGCAGTGTTCCAGAGGTTAATGTCACACTTATTCGGAGGCCTTGATGGAGTACTACAATGTTTTCAAGACAACATCCTCATATTGGCCAAAACAGAAAAGGGGCACGATGCTAAACTTATGGGTGTCCTACAGGTGATCCAAAAAAGTGGGCTCACCCTTAAGCTGGAGAAATGCAACATAAAATGTAATCAAGTTTCCTACCTCGGCCATTCCATTGATGCCAGAGGCATCAGTCCCAAGAAGAAACTCATGCACACCATATTGAACTTGGCCGAAACCGAAAATAAGAGCTTTATATAAGGCCCCCGGAGGTGAGGACCGCCAGTGCAGGAATGACAGAGTACGTTCTCAGTTGAGAGCGTAGGAGCGTGCAGGCGTTCCAATGGAACACAAGTACATTTAGAGAGTGTATAACATCATAACCTCCTGGTCACCTAGACAAAGGAAATCCATGAAACACGAAATGGCAAGGAACAGAATAAAAAAAAAAAAAAACATTTCTACCCAATGAGTACTACAAAAAGGTACATGTACATCATGCTAGCAATGTGTTACAATGACTTCAATCCCCGAGGAAGCCATAACTAGTCTCCTGCTGGCAACAACTTACTCCCTAAAACCTGTGAAGGTTGCTAAAATCACCCTAGGGTAAAAGTGGAGTCTCTTTCGGACCAAACCAATACCATACACCTTAAGTAAGGTATAAAGGGACATCATTGAAGTGGGACTTTAGGAGAAGTCCCTGTGGCAACCAAAAATAAGAATGAACCAAAAAAGAGGAAATAGCAAAAAGTTAGGGGACCCATAAATTGGCCCTAGAATCCCTAAAAGAGGAATTCTGACTTAATGTGCCAGTCAGACTGATTGGGGCAAGATAACCAATGGTAGGCAGAACAAAGAAGCATCCCCAGCAGACATTTTAGACCATTTGAAAACAGCGTTCTTTCAGCATTATTATACCGGACGCAACCACCAATGAGGGGATTGCCAATGCTTTTGTCTCTGATTTACAGCCTTAATTAAAAGCCCAGTTGAAGACCACCCGGGGCCTGCAGAGCTTGTAACACCAATATTAAACGTGGCTATATTTTGGCTATGCCGTAAAGGAAGCCCCGTCCGACTCTGGTATTGGTGGTAATTGGGGTGACCAGGGGATCTGCCAAACACCAACACTAGGTCCTGCATCTTGCAGGATAGGTGGAGGCACCTGGGCACCCGGCTCTCATGAGCACATTTCTCTGTACACATAGCGTGAGGCAGAAGACATCCTCACAGCATCTTTATTCTTTTTATGTTTCACCGATTTTCACTGCAAGGGTACCTTTGGCTAGCAAATGGCCAAATAGCTATGTTTGTTGTTTAAACCCAATCTTTGAGGACCACTGCCTTTGCAGACGGTCTTCCGCTTATTCAAGGTTAGGAAGTGGCATATATAATGATTCCTTTATGCAGCCACTGTCAAAAACCCAGGAAGGGCAGGGCAGTGTTCGGAACTGATGAGAACTGGCATAGGGGGCAGACACCTTACCATACCATACATCCTCAACCCTTGCATGCCATCGCAAGAGGTGACTTCTGAAGGAAACACAAGTTTACCTAGATCAGGTTGGTGATTTTGGGGCTTGAATACAAGCCCAAGGAAACACCTTTTGATAGAGCTGTTGAATTGTGTTCCCAGTAGACCAAGGCCAGTAACTTTCAGTCACACAGCGGTATGCCATTTTACTTACAAGAGCCAACTGTAAGCCCAGAATGGGGGTGAAGGTTAATAGGCCAGAACAAGTAGAAACCAGGCAGTGTGTCAATTGTTATACCTACTCTGTAGCCCATGTTTCAACACGTGATTCTTTTATCGTCAGTTTACGTGACATTGAGAACAGACATTATCCTACCTTTTACTCTTCACTGTGTCCAGTTGCAGTGTTTTTTCCTCGATTTCCTCATCATCCTCACATTCCTCCTTACATTCTCCCTTGTGGAACTCAGCTGCTTCTGGCGTCGGCAAAGTGTGGTCAATGGCTGCAGTATCCTTGCCAGCTAGCCAGAGTTTATATCGCTCTGGTTGGAACTTTCTCACAAAGACATCCATAGAAATTTTCACCATATCTTTTCTGCAAGAGCACTGTCAGTGAGAAAGAGAGAGACAATCACTATCAGAATTTAAGAAGGCAACAGACAGTGCCAGCATGTCCTTTGAGCTTTGCACCAAGAGAAGGAAAACAAAGTTACCCACAAGGAGGGGGTGGGGGAAGGCGGCTCTTTCATAATCTTGCAGTGGGGCAACCAAGCCCTTACAAAAGAAAATGAAAAAAGATTACCGGGCTATCAATCTACAGACACATAATCGGAGCTCATTTGCACAGCAAAACCTCTTTTTTCAACCAAGCACAGTAGGGGTCCACCTGCAGAAACCGTTGTTTCTACCTCCTTATCCAGCCTTCCTGGCTTGACCTAAAGGATTGATATCGTTAGGCCTAAACTCCATCTTGGGCAGTACTGGTCCGCCTCCATCCATTTCCCCTGTCGCGGCACTGTTCTTTTTAGGCTGCCTGTCCTATCTTGCCCTACAAGCTGTCTGGCTCCCCAGGGCCAGTTCCTCAGTTTTCCTTGTTCTTTCCCCAGCACTACTGCTGCCTGGTAGATCACTCTGCTGGGTACAAATATTCTTTTCAGGGTTCAATTACATGAGTAAAGGATCCCTTTCCCGTAAGTGTAAAAGAAGGCTTGCACGAGCCCTTATGTATTTGCATCCCTAGTTGTGTAACTATGTGTGTGATTGAATTGCTGGATGAAATCTAGGTAACATTGTGACAGTCATGTATGAGCTTAACTTTGCATTCTTAACCAATGGCTGGCAAAGCTTTCCAATTGAGATTGCAAAGGTTTCTGAAACGCTTTGTAAAGCCCAAGCTCTGTAAGGACCTACACTGAATTCAAACGCCTTCTATTGAAATCAGTAAATTGTATGCCCAATGATGCCAATATACCTTCTACCACTAAGAACGGCTTCTTTTACTTTTTCATCCAAGAAATCGCCTTCCTTGGCTGCCCATGCTGAATTGAATTGATATTTTATTTACATCGCGCTTGTACACAAGTCAACAATTTTACTAGGCCCCAGGACATTGAGAAAGCTCAGGTGCATGGGAAAAGGAAAAGGGGAAAAGTGCATAGAAGGGGGAGAAGTTGAAAGTGTGGAACAGAGGAGAAACAGATCAATAATAATAAACAAAATAAATAAATAAAGGCAATAAACAGTGGTAGTGCAGCCAGCAAGTGGCAAATGCTGGGTATAGCAGAACAGGGTATGTCTGATAAGTGCAGGAAGACATGCAGGTGGGGGACTGTATGGGTACAGATACAAACCCCAGTGCATGGGGTGGCCCGGAGGCAGTGCAGGGGGTTGGCAGGGTAAGCAGGTATCTGGGCCCAAAGGACAGAGGGTGGCCAGGTGCACAGTGCCGAGAGAGAAACAGATCAGCAGGGGAGAAGAGGGACAAAGGTAGAAGCAAAGAGAAAGGTCTTGAGGTGCTTCCGGAACCGGAGATGATTCTCAAGTTTCAGAGTGGCAGGGAGGCCCCAGCCGAAGACAGATCTACCCCCAGCTCGTTTCTTTAAAAAACGGCTGACCCTAAGGGAGTTAGAGGTAGAGGAGCGAAGAGCTTGAGAGGTGAGGTATTTACGGAGGGATAGTTGAAGGTATTTTGGACCCATGCCCCAGAAAGCCTTGTGGACAATGCAGAGGGTTTTACATTTAATCCTTGCATCCACTGGGAGCCAATGAAAGGATTTCAGAGCTGGAGAGATACGATCCCAGGGCTTGAGGCCAAGGACAAGTCTTGCAGTCCTGTTCTGGATTAGTTGTAAAGGGCTGAGAGTGGAGGCAGGTAGATTTAGAAAGAGGCTGTTACAGTAGTCCAACCTAGAGAGAACCAGAGCTTGGGAGACAGGGACCTTCTGGGGGTAAAACGATATGTTGCTCTTTCAACAGGTTGGCTGAAAATGGACATAAATGAAAAAACATGAGTTGAGAAAGCCCCCCCTCTCGTATGTTGTGTTCAAAGGGACTGGTTCTGACCAGGAATCTTCTGTCATTTTAGCATAAAACCTCCTATCAAATGCTACCATTTTAAAAGACCAATAGAAGGGGTCAGCATTTGGTGGTGCAGCAAAATTATATTTTTTATAATAAAATACACTTTTAATGTGCTCCCGTGTGATGTAGGGAAACTGTGCTTTAAATTCAGAAGGCAAGTCTGAAAATGGAACTGCATAAAGTACCCAAGGTGTCTTGTCGGTGTACTAGGTAATGTCAATGTATTCAACCTCTTAGTTAAACCCACTGGATGACCTTTTGGTGGATTTGGGCGTGACCTTCCAGAACTATACAGACAACGCCCAAATACTTTTTTCACTAAGAGGGAACACCCATGACAATCTGAGCTTCATTCCATCGTCCTTACAAAATAAATCTCTTGTTGGATGTCTTTCAACTGGCTAGTAAGGTGTAAAACAAAACGGAGACACATGTGATTCATAAGATGGAAAGAAATCTCACTTACCCAGGAAACATCACTGCCTGGCTGCTTTATTCAAATTTCAGACAGGAAGACATCTGTTGCATGATCTTAGATGGGTCTGTAGAGGAGATCCCAGATATGACCTGCACCCCTGACCCCCAGTGAGTTGCCAGTAAGGTACTCGCTGTGGTATGTGACGTACGAGGAACAGCTGAACCAACAAAGGGCGGCAATGGGCTGCTGCCCTGTGTACATCAGAAGATCAGTACCTGTTGAAATGCCCATAACCAGGCAACCCTGGGCAGCACGGTACCCAATCAGACAACCGTACCTGCCATTGGTACGAAACGACAAGTATTTACAGACTGTCCACGAGGAGACCCCGAAGGCCTTAATGGAAGGCCAATGGAAATAGACTAAGGGCCTAGGCAGCCCGAGAACAACCAGAAGTGGCTACTGAAAGCTATGCATGACAGTATCGACAATTGCAAGGAGAATTGTAATGGGCGAAGGGGAGAGACACTGTGAAAACATATGAGAATGGTGCCATGAGACAAGACGGAATAAACCGCCTTATTGAACGTGTGTGAATAAGGTTGAAACGCAAGATGCTAAGTAATCGATACCGCCTGCAATGCTTAAGTAGAAGAATAGAGCAGCATGCGCCAACTATATATGTCTACCTCAATACAGCACAATGTACACGTGCAACTCCATTTTGTTTGAGCAGAAGAAAGCCCAGGCGACCCAGGCCCAACTGGCTGAGTTTCACATCTAGGTCCAAGCTGAGGAAAAGAGCGAGATCGAAACTTAAAGGATGGCTCATGCCGGCGAAATCGAGGTCAGCCAGAGAAGGGGAGGTGAGCATGAGCTCACGAGGCTCCAACTTCAGAGCACGCCAGCCCGCCCGTGAAGGTCAAGATAAGAGAGGCCCATGCAGGTGGCCAAGCGAACACAGAATCAAATGCACGAAAAGACTGAGAACTGAAGCAGATTCACGGTGGACCAACACGTGAACAGACAGGCGCGAAGATGTACCACCGCCTGATGTCATTCAGAACCAGAGGGTGCCATAACTTTTCCTGATAAGAGACTACAGATCCGAGGCCATACCCAGCCAACTAATTGACACATAGCCCTAAAACACTGATTGATGGAAGGGAGGCAGGGTGAATCTTGGGACACCAGGCACCAGGGTGTCTATTCTGCATGCTGCTAATTAAAGTGGAGATTTATGGTTGGGGTGTAACTTGCCTAATCACAAGGGACCATGTAATCTAGGGTCCTATAGACATTGTAACCAATGAGACGTCATACTTGTAGTGACGTCAATCACGTGTGATGTTGAGGGATGGGCACAGGCGCCCACCCGATAAGAGTTATCCAATCCGTTTGCCTTATTTTCATATACAGATATAACACCTATACTTAAGTAACCTTTCCCAACCAATTATATTTCATGATGATTTTTTTTATAGAAGTGTACTTCATTGATGACGAAGTTTGCCCATAAAAGAGGCTGTTGTACTGAAGTTCGAGGAAGTCGGGGCGAGACAGGTGTTCGCGATGCTGCCGATTTCCATAAACTGATGTATGTATCATTAAACAGACTTCACTTTGCCAATTTACTGAGTCCCTAGTATTGATTTGTGCTGGACTATGTAAGTCCTGCACCCTGTCCTCACACGGTGCAGCTATCTTGTATTACAAGTTTTCGAGGGTGAGTGCTGACTAATGGGCCCGTCAGTAATTACCTCTCCTCGTCAACACTTGGCAGCAGAGGATGGTTTCAGCCATCGATTATTGATAAATCGATTAATATAGTCACAAGACACCTTTAAACCGATGGCACGAAGTAACTCTGGATCTTCGGTTACATCGCGAGTCCTTTCGCTATTCCGGCTGAGTAGGCAGACAAGCTTCCTGTGGACAGTGATAGTGTATATACTCCCAAAAAATCTGCAGTGGGTCTGAAGGAACCCGTTTTTCCAAGCATAACCCTTCTCATTCCCACGGGAAGCGGATCGGACGAAAACCATAAAGCGGGAAGAGGAAGGGGCGGTGATCCCGGAGATCCAGAGAGGAAAAGAGACGATCGGTGAGTGAAACAACAAAACTCGTTACCTTGGCAAATGACTCGTAGGCATTAGAGCAAGTGGGGGAAAGGTAACGGAGGGTGCCGGAGAGGAGCAAGTTACTTCTTACCTGGTAACGTTCTTTCGATGGGATGTTCCTCCGGCGTATTCCTCATCTTTGATAGATCATCTCCAGCTTACTGGCCTCGGAAAATGTTTTCAGTAGAGGGCGATGCGCGTCGATGTCCCTCGAGCCGATGTCCCTCGACAGCCTCCGTATCGGCGCCGACGTCATCACGCATATAAATAGACTCGCGCAGTGTCCGTTGCTCAGTTCCGTTTTGACGTTAACAGTTGTTTTACATGAATTGGTTATTAACCTTGAAGGAGCGTAAGCTGCAACCACAAGGGAAGTATTACTGCAGGGATGGATAGGAGGGGCGATCAGGAATACGTTGGAGGATCATCCCATCGAAAGAACGTTACCAGGTAAGAAGTAACTTGTTCTTCAAAGGGATTGTGTCCTCCGACGTATTCCTTATCTTTGATAGACTCCCATAGCAGTGGTGTGTAATTGGAGGTGGGAGTAAAACGCCATGTTTCCCTTTAGGAATGAACCGAATGTAATACGGCTTTGCCAAACCTAGTCTCTTGACTAGAGGAGGAATCCAGGTTGTAAAATCTTGTGAAGGTATGTGCGGACGACCATGTGGCAGCCGCACATATGTCTCGAACCGGAACCCCTCTTTGGAGGACCTAAGAGGCTGCGATACCCCTGGTTGAATGAGCCCTAAGATTTTGAGGAGGCTCTTTCCCTGCTAGTTTGTAACATTCCAGAATGGCCAAAATAATCCATCTGGAAATGGTCTGTTTTGTTATCGGTAGTCCCAATTTGTGCCCCGAGTAACCTACAAACAGTTGGTCTGCTTGCCTAATCCTAGCAAGTCTGCTGATGTAAAAGCTTAAAGCCTGCCTTGGGTCCAGCCTATGTAGCCTTTCTTCCTCTTTCCCAGGACGGGGAGGAGGATAGAATGAAGGCAAGGTAATTTTCTGAGTTATGTGGACTTCAGAAACCACCTTTGGGAGGAAATTAGGCTTCACCTGTAGGACAACTTTGTCTTTATGAAACAGTGTATGAGGGGGTTTACAAGATAGAGCTTTTAATTCGCTCACCCTTCTAGCAGATGTTAAAGCCACTAACAAGACAGTTTTAAGGGTGAGAAATCTTTGCAAACAAGAGTGGAGTGGTTCGAAAGGAGTACCCATCAGGAAATTTAAGACTAAATTTAAGTCCCATAAAGTAATCTGGAACGGTCTTGGAGGATAGCCATAGTTAATCCCTTTAGAAATGGTATTACTAAGGGTAATTTGAAATACGATGGCTCCTCTGCAGTGCGCTTGAAGATCGATAGCGCTGCGAGATAGCCCTTGATAGTGCCAACTTGAAGGCCTGAATTTGCCAAGTAGAGTAGAAAGGATAACACCGTTGGTGTACCACATGAAAAGGGGTCGATATTCTCTTCTCTACACCAGCTGCAAAATTTGTTCCAACGGCAGCGGTATAAAGACTTTGTTGCTGGCCTTCTGGCCGAAAGCAACACCTCCATGACGTCATCAGGGAGGTCCCAATCCTTGTATCTCAACCTTTCAGAAGCCAAGCGTGAAGGTTGAGGGTTCTGATGTCTGGATGGAGAACCTGACCTCCCTTCTGTGAGAGAAGATTTTCCTTGAGTGGAAGACTAATCGGAGGGCAGATGGACAAGTCCAGAAGGTCCGGTTACCACGTTCTCCTGGCCCAGTCTGGGGCAATTAGGATCATGGTCCTCCGGAATCTTCTCAACCTCCTGATCATTTGAGGAATGACAATGACTGGTGAAAACACGTACAGGAGTGGAAACTCCCAGTCCACTACGAACGCGTCCCCTAGAGCTCCTCTCGGGGAAATTCCCTTGAACAAAACAGATTGCACTTCCTGTTGATACTGTTGGCGAACAGATCCACTTGTGGGGTTCCCCAAAGGGTGAAGATCTCCTGAAGGACTCCCTGAGCTAGTTCCCACTCGTGGGAGACTGTGCCCTGCCTGCTCAGAGCATCTGCCGTCAAGTTCTTCTCTACGGCTACGGTGAACTGCCGATAGATTCCTTCTTGAATTGCCCAAAACCAGAGCTGCATTGCCTCTTTGCACAGTGGCAGTGATCCTACGCCTCCTCTTTTGTTGAGGTAGTGCATGGCCACTGTGTTGTCCGTCATTATCAGGACATTTTTCCCCTGTACAGATGGCAGAAAAGCCTTCAGCGCTAGTCTGATTGCTCTCAGCTCTAACAGGTTGATATGTAGTCTGGACTCCGATGGAGACCAACGACCACTGATGGTCAAGTCGTTGGTATGGGCTCCCCACCCCGTGAGGGAGGCATCTGTGACTACTGTTCTCTCCGGCCATGGATGCCAAAACAGTTCTCCCTTCAAGATGTTTTCCTGGCAGGCCCACCACTGAAGGTCTCGAGCCACCTTGTCCGGAACCTGAAGGAGGTCTGTCATTCTCCCTGAGAATTGCGACTACTGAGTTCTCAATGCCCACTGAAGAGATCTCATTCTCAGGCGAGCCTCTGGCACAAGGAAGATGCAGGATGCCATGAGGCCTAGCAACCTCAAAAAGTCGAAGGCTGGGAGACATTGGGCATTTTGAAACTTGGTGACCATCTGCAGAATATCTTGAGCCCTCACCTCTGGTGGCGAGGCTTTTCCCAGGGAAGTGTCCAGGACCGCTCCAATGAACTGGAGTCTCTGTGATGGTATCATCTGTGACTTCTTTAAATTGAGGGAGAAGCCCAGTTTGTGAAGGAAGTGGCAGACATAATCTAGCTGAATCTGAGCTTGTTCCGGAGATACAGCTCTGATCAGCCAATCGTCCAGGTAGGGGTAAACGTGAATCCCTTCCCTCCTTAGACTTGCAGCCACTACCGACATAAGCTTGGTGAAGACCCTCGGGGCGGAGGTCAGCCCAAATGGCAGAACTCGAAATTGATAATGAGAGCCGCCAATTGCGAACCTCAGGTATTTCCTGTGTTTGAGATGGATTGGCACATGGAAATAAGCATCCTGGAGGTCCAGAGATACCAGCCCGTCCTGGAGCTGGAGGGCCTGAAGGATCTGAGAGAGAGTTACCATCTTGAACTTGTCCTTCCTGAGGAACTTGTTCAATTCTCGTAAATCCAAGATAGGTCTCAGTCCTCCGTCCTTCTTCGGTATGAGAAAGTAGGGGGGAGTACCAGCCCTTGTTCCTCTCCGCTATAGGTACCGGTTCTATGGCACCTTTCTCTAGCAGGTCTACAATTTCCTGCAAGAGGAGCGAATCTGGAACTTTCAGAGAGCTGTTCACCAGTGGATGACTCTGAGGGATGCGTAGAAAAGGCAGGCAGTAACCTTGGGCAACTGTCTCCAATGCCCAATCATCTGACGTAATAGCCTGCCATTCCGTCAGATGTTGTGCTAGCCTGCCATTCCGTCAGATGTTGAGTTAACCTGCCCCCTACTGGTGTCTTGTGAGGAGAGTCCTCAGAGCGGTTTGGAGACGGCTGATGCAGATGCCAAGGGTAAAGAGGCACCTGCTGCTGCTGCAGCTTTTGTATTTTTAACCCGTCCATCTCGGGTGAATCTTTTCTGACCCCTTTGAACCGGCTGTCCTCTGCCTCTTCCGAATGCGGAATAGAAGTGAAAGGACTTACCTCTCCAAGAGGTTCCTGAGGGGCGATATGGTGTCTGACGGATTGCAGCTCCCAGGGATTTTGCTGCTGCCTTTGATGTTTGTAGCTTTTCTAAACTGTCATCCGCCTTCTTACCAAACAAAGAAGAGCCGTCAAAGGGCATATTCAAGAGTCTGCTTTGCACATCTGGAGCAAAACCAAACTTTCGCAACCAAGCAAATCTCTGGGTAGTTGTACTTGCCGCCAGGGCCCTGCTGATGCTGTCAGCAGAATCAGTGCCAGTTTGAAGGGATTCGCACATAGCGTCTTTACCATCCTTAATGATGTTTAGGAACGCTTCCCTTTCTTCTCCCTCCGGGAGGCAGTCAGCCGCTGATGAAGCACACTCCCAAAGTGTGTGGCTGAACCTTGCGAGTGTATAAGTAGCATTGATGGATTTCAACGCCATGCTACATGCAGAAAAGACTTTTTTGTCTATAGAGTCATATCTCTGGTCATCCCTGTCCTGTGGAACAGTAGGGTAAGCGGATTTACTACCTGATGAAGTAGCTGCCTGAACAACCAGACTCTCAGGAGTTGGGTGTCTAGATAAATATTCAGGGGCATCAGAAGACACCCTACATTTAGCTGATAATTTGTTGTTAACCGCTGGGATTACCTCAGGTGTTTCCCTGTTTGCCAATATTTTCCTTTTTAATGCCGCATGTAATGGCACCACAGGATCCTCCTGTACGAACTTTAACCAAAATGTATGTGAGGTCGTCTTGCTCAAAAGCAGGCGAGGGTGTGGACCAGCCCATAAACTCTATTATTCTTGCCATCAAGGTTCTATAAGTGGTCTCAGCATGTTCCCCTGGGTCTGGTCTGGCAAATTCCACTTCTGGGGAAGTGACCAACCCACTTGCTTCATGTAATGATTCTTGGAGGTCTTTCAACCTACCTTCCTCAGAGGTAAATTCCTCTGGTACAGGAGTTGCAGATACCTGTAACTCAAAAGGTCTTTCCTGATCCGAATTCTCCCCTTCTTCATAAATAGATAAGACTCTGGAATGATCAGGTCTTGAAAATGGTATAAATCCCATTTCCAGAGCAGAAGGGGCCAAATCTGTCATAAATGGCTGAGAAAACATCGACGCGGACGTTAAAGGCTTCGAAGCCATCGAAAAAGGCGTCGAGAAAGTTGGTAGAGGCCTCGAGGAACTCGAGAGAATCAGAATTCTGCTCAAGGTTGTGGACGACAATCTCGTGATCGAGGCTCTGTGTATGGTCACCGGCTGTGAGGTGGCCGTGGGTTTGTCCTTTCTAGGCGTCGAAGATGGCGTCGAATCGACTGACCTATGCGTCGAAGAACCCTTCGATAATGGTGCCGAAGATGCAGATCTATGCGTCGAAGACGCGACCTTGCCTTTGCTCGAGGGTTCGTGACACTCTTGAGTAGCTTCTTTCGCCGGGTGCTGCGACTCGCAGCGTTTTGATTTTTCGGGTCTTTCACCCAGGGTATCACACTCAGCAGTCTTCGAGGGGGTCGAGGCCACTTTCTCAAAGACGCTAAGCATCTTTTTCCTGAATTCCTCCCACTCAGCCTGAGAGCTATGTTTAGTGGGGCAGGAGACCGTTTTCTGGGAAACGGAAGACGACGAGGAAGAGGATCTTCGACGTCTCTTTTTTTGAATGCTTAGATCTCGAAGAGTGATGGGAACTGCTTCGAGACCTAGAACGAGAATGTCTTTTGTGATGGCGAGGAGACGAATGTCTCTACTCCGCCGAGGAAACTTTCAAAGAAGTTTTAACTGCCTTACCTCTCTCGAGCTTCCCCTTACGCTCCTTCAAGGCTTTCGCCGTCATGGACATGCAGTCCTCGCACTCCGAACAATGGTGATCGACTCCCAGGCACCACAAACAGATCCTATGAGGATCCGTCAACGACATTTTCTTTCCACAGTCTCAACATTTTTTGAAGCCGGACCATGGAGTCGTCGGTTCGGCTGAGGAAGCCATAGAGTACGAGTCGGTATTCTCGAGGAATAATGAAGTATATTGACTGAAGAACTGAGCAACGATATTACGAGACCCCACGAAGCGCGGAAAAACAGAACTGAGCAACGGACGCTGCGCGAGTCTATTTATACGCGCGGTGACGTCGGCGCCGATACGGAGGCTGTCGAGGGACAAAATGTATTGATGCGAAAAATGTGTTGATGCTTGAGTGAAATGCATTTTGGTTTTTGCGATTCTGTAACTGAGAGGGGATCGCCAGTAAATTGATGGTTTCTGTTGAGTAAATTGATGGTATAAATTTTGGCGGAAAAAGTGGATTGGAGCTTGCGGTTGTGGTGCTCGCTCATATTGGTGGAGAGACTTAAGTTATTGTGTAAACATTGTGGGTATTGAAGTGAAAAGATGGAGGAGGTCACCCCGCTTATGCATCTCTGTAAGCAATTGCCAAAACATGCAGCAAAGCTGAAGAAATACAGCCAGGAGTGGGTGATGGGCACCGCAAATAAAATGTTTATGCCGTGTCCCCAGAATGGGTCATTGTCTAAGGCTGTCTTACAGCAGATGACCACGTTCTTACATGCCACATATAGCGGGAAGAAACTCGAGAATCGCCTTGCCGTTCTCGAGTTATGGAAGATGTTTGAACAAACAAAGGAAGAAAAACCACCTGCAGACTGGATATTAAACGTATGTATAGAGGGGGTGAGACGCCTACTGCGCCACCGGCCCCGCCAGAACCAGTCATTGAGGGAAGCAGGTCAGAGGGTCTTTACCTGCTACGAGAGCTCAAAGCAGCCACGGGGGATAGCAATCCCGCGTATGAGTCACCTGCATGCAGTAGTGGCGAAACTAATGAGAAGGAGCGGGAAACCGTTCCAGCCCCCGCCGTCCCGAGGGACAAGGAGAGGCACGGAGATGGACGAAAGGATCAGGTACAGACTAGTGCACCTCTCGATAAGGAGAGAGAGAGGGAAAGAAGCGGAGAGAGAGTGATGAGATAACATTCGCAAAGGACGAATGGATGGGAGGACAGATATTGTTAAAATTAGATGGAAAGGGGAGTGAGGATGCAAGGCCACGAGGAAGGCCTAACGAAAAGCAGAGAAGGGAAAAGGATAGGGAGACAAGGGATGAAAGAAATCGAAAGAAGGACAGGCTGAGGCGAGAACAACTTTATCGCGAAGAGTAAGAAATAACGCTCAGTCGCACCGAGTATGCAGCCTACGAAAAATACAGACTGAATAAGTTGAAGTTAGAGGAAGAACGTAGGGTGCATGAAAGGAAGGAAGATATTGAAAGGCAAAGGAACATAGAGACGAAAGGATACAGGAAGTAGATAAGATTAGAGAGGATACAAGGAAACGCAAGGAAACAGATGAGGAAATAGAACGTTAACATAGACAAAGGGCGCGAGACTTAGAATATTTGCGGCGGGAAGTGAAAAAACCAAATTCTGTTGTAGACTGGGAAGACATAGAAGAGTTCTTTCCAGCAAGTGATGCAGTACCGGGTACAAGCAGGACAATTATTGATGATGACTTCGAAATCAGAAGCATCAGGGAAGCGATTGATAAAATATATGATGAAATGGGACTGGAACGAATCTCCCAAGAGGGAAGGGTAGATGAGCGCTTAGAGAGCACTCGGTTATATGACACTGAGGATGTCACCCAAAGTAGTGAGAGTAGGGGACGTTCCCTAGATAGACTATAAAATAGGCAGAACGAAGATGACGCAAGAAGTTGTGCAAACTGGGAGTATTCGGAGTCTGACTCCGATATGGACGTGGAAGAAGCAATGTATGACGAAGGGAGACGGTGCGAAAGGCGGCTCCCAGGGAACCGAGGGGTACAATGGTCAGAGGCTGGCGAGTCCGTAAGTAGGAAATCGAATCCGCTGGACAGTCCAGCCGACATGAAGAAACACCCCACGGTCAGAGGGGGGCGTTGGCACCTGCCTATACAGATAGGTTAAGGGCGCTGCCAGGTAGAAAGCAAGGCGGGAAAGCCACCCCAGCAAGAGACCAAGGAAGTAAAGAAAAGGGAAAGGAGGATTGCGCATTCCAATTCCCACTGCTAGAGAAAGGGGGAGTAAGACCGCAATATATTCCATGGCCACACATGGACCGGGAAAATGTAAAGAATAAGCTTTCAATGTTGACATCGGGAGCCGGGAAGTGGATACATGAGCAAGAAGAAATGACGGGGGGAGTCACTCTAGCCATAGGCGACATCAAGGGTCTCCTAATTGCTATACTCGGAGAAAGAGCAGACGATGTGTGGAAGAGGGCACGCTTCCCTAGGGTAACCATGACTAACACCTCTCATGACGGAGCGCCATTTAATAATTGTAGAGCCGCAGAGTGGAAAGCGCTGCGAACGCTATACCCTGACACATCAGACATGGGAGCCATTACGACTCGGAAGATGAAAGAGTCAGAGGATCCGTTGCTTTATATCCAGAATTTTCAAGACGCGTGCATGCTTGAAATGCATGAGTCTTGGACAAAATCTATCCCTGTATTCCATCATATACTGTGCCAAGGGTTACTACAACCGGTGCAAAAACAACTAAAAAAATTGGTAGGAATAGAAGCTAAACCGTGGGCCGAAATCCAGTTGACAATTGCCCATTATTGAAGGCTATTGCAAGAAAAGAACTGAAAGTAAGAGGCAACGCGTAAGGGAGAAGAGCCGAAGCTGGTGCAAAGGAAGCTCACGAAGTATACACTCGAGGGAGCCATGCTAACAAGCCCGGCCGATTTGAGTGCGCAATGTGCCACTAACCCGCCGCAGAACAATCAGGGTAACGTGGGATATTATCCGAGAGGAAGAGGATGGCAGAGTAATCAGGGAGGCTTTAGAGGTACCCAAAGAGGTTTTCAAAATGTTCAAGGTGGTATCCAGAGCGCACCAATGGGCAGTCCAGCTATGCCAGATGGACAGATGGACAGATGGACTGACCACCGCCAGTGTGTTGCCTATGTGGAGTGACAGGACATGTGGCACGCATGTGCAGAAGCCAAGGCATGTGGCAGAACAATCAAGGGATGGGGGCAGGCACGGTAAATCAACCGGCTACCCCACAACAGGGCAATGCACAAAACTATACCGTGCAGCAGCAGGCAGCTGGATTGCAGCAAGGTGCACAGCAAGGGTTTCAACCCTCGAACTTGGAGAACTTGCTACAGGGGCAACCCCAGTAGGCACCGCCGCCGGTACCACAAGGGATGAACAATGGGGGTGTTCCGCAAACTTATAGTGGGCCGAACCTATACATAAAATAGGACAGCTCACGGGAAACTCGGATGTGCTCTATCCTATCGGTGACACCAGACCCTAATAGGGAACCAAGGATAAATGTCACCATAGGAGGAAAAGAGTATTCCTTCTTAGTTGACACGGGCGCGACGCGTTCGTGCATAAGAGAAGGCAAGTTTTCCTTGTCCGGCGAGGCAATAGACACGCAGAGTTTCACTGGAGCCCATAGTAGAGTTCCCTTCACAGACGCTCTCCCGGTCTCCGTGGGAGAGCATGAAATGAATGTGCCTTTACTGTACTCACGTCAGTCCCCAGTAAACATCATGGGTCGAGATCTAATGACAAAGCTGAATATATCAATCACATTCACTGAGGATGGCATAGTGTTCTCCACGCCAAGAATGCATTATTCCAACGTATACGAAATGATCAGAGCATACTCGGGACGTACAGCTATGAGAGCTTTACCGCTGGAGCCGGAGGTCTTCGAATATGGCGTGCGATTGCTCATGGCGGGATTGCCGGGCCTCGCAGGCAAAACTATGGAGGACCCAACAATGAGGATCCCTGACTAGTTTCTTTTTAGACCAAGGCTATCCATGCATTAAGAAGAGGGACAAATATTTCCTTTGGTAATACCATTTGCCGCAGTAAAGGGGAAGGTGGTTTTAGTAGAAGGATACGATGACGAAGGAAGGCAATGGTGCGCAGTTATCGCCATTGAAGAAGGGTATCGAGTGACTGACGTCACAGATGATGATCTGTTCGAAGAGCACCCTGACTTAGGGGAGACACGGGTGGAAGCAAGTCTCAGATTGTGGGTCAAAATGATCAAACGAGAAGTGCCACAGCGAATGATGCTAGTGATGGCATGACCAGAATATTTTGAGGAGGACATCGCCCAGGTGCAAGTCACAGTATGGACAAAAGGGCCTTATGACATAGGGCTCCTGAAGGGGGCAGGAGAGGTGAAGATTAAACTCAAGCCTGGAGCTATTCTACCAAGAGCGCGACAAATCCACATGTCCAGAGAAGCAGACGAGGGGATTGCAAAGACAATCTCTGCCATGATGGAGCATGGCATTCTGGTAACGTCAGAATCACCTTGTAACACGGTGATCTATCCTGTCAAGAAATCCAAGGGAGGGTCTTGGAGTTTAATCCAGGATTTACGAGCCTTGAACGACATAGTAGAAGCCGAATTCCCTCTAGTCCCTAATCCATCCACTATTTTGTGCAACATACCCACGGAGGCCAAATATTTCACGGTGATCGAGTTGAAGAATGCATTTTTCTCTATCCCATTGCACCGTGATTCACAAGACCGGACGTCATTTACTTTCAGACAAATGCACCTGGAAAGTACAAGGCTGCTACAGGGGTATTGTGAATCTCCGTCCATTTTTAACCGAGTCCTGCAAATGGACCCAAGTAACATTGCGATAGACAGTGTTGTTTTGCAGTATGTAGTTGACATTCTGATCTGCAGCACCACTGAAAAGCAATGCCGACACGACTGTGTTCAGCTATTGACCATATTAGCTGAGATGGGATACAAGGTGGACAAGGACAAGTTGCAATACTGCCAACAGGAGGTGTTATACATAGGGCAGCTAATCTCACATGAAGGGAAAAAGGTAACACCAGAGAGGGCTGAAGCTAACATGAACACGGCTAAGGCGCTCACGGTAAATCAAATGCAGAGCTTCTTAGGGCTATGTAATTATGTCAGAGCACGGGTGTCATGATGCCCGCTCCCGGGGAGCCGGTTCAAGCCCTGCGTCCCTGAAAGCGGACATCCAGTCCCCAAGGAAGGACCCAGCAACCCCATATAGGGGCCCTTTGGACAGTGTCCTGGCGCCTATGGCGCCAGGCTCATAAAAGACATCAGTCCTGGCGCCATAGGCGCCAGGCTCATTATGGGAGTGCTTGGGTGCACTTACCTGATGCAGACCATGCTGCAGGATCCCGGCCTCCTTGAGGCCTGAAAGGAACTACTTTACCTGTGGGACTAATTTACCATCCGGGCGTGGTCAGGCAAGGATACATACCTGATTGGAGGAAGGATACATACCTGGAACTTCTTCCAAGGCTATTTAAACCCCACCCGAACAGCCACACGTGCTTCGCGTTGTTCTGCATCTAGCAGCTGGACGCTCACCGTGTCTACTCCTGTATCCTGACTTCTGCCACGCCTGCCAGCATCCTGGATCACCTGCAAAGTAAGAGAAGAAGAGAACAGAAGAAGGAAAAGTCCTTACCTGCTAAATCCGCATCCCGGAGACATCTCGCAGACAATCCTGAAAAGGAAGACTTTTATTTAAAAGCTCATCGCGTCGATCGCTGCAGCGCCGCATTCCACTCACCTTTACAGGGCGCCTCCATGTTCAGCAGCGATCATCCAGATTGGCAGTCACGCCCCAGCGCCTAGGGAGAAAAAGACCAGAACAAAAGGTGAGAGAGAGAAGGGAATAAGGAAAGCTAAATCTCCATGTTAAGACTTACCTGCTGATTCATTCCCTCTCCGTTTCGGGTCCGCGCCGCATCCTGGCATTTCCGGACCCCGGCCCCTAAGGGGAAAAAGAGACATCAGCGTTAATGAGCGAATGAAAAGACATTACCAAAAAAAACGCTCATTAAAGACTTACCTGATTTCTACAAGGATTTTACCTCTCA
The DNA here is from genome assembly GCF_040938575.1 of Ambystoma mexicanum. Classification (NCBI taxonomy): domain Eukaryota; kingdom Metazoa; phylum Chordata; class Amphibia; order Caudata; family Ambystomatidae; genus Ambystoma; species Ambystoma mexicanum. Next base: position 1,507,385,389 of record NC_090922.1, read on the forward strand.
TCTCGGGTCGGTGCCTGTTCCCCGGCATTCCGTACCCCGGCCCCTATGGGGAAAAAGACACTAGCATTAGTACATTAATGCATGGACACAAGGGGAACCTCTTATCAAAAACTTACCTGAAAGCCAAGCAAGTTTGGTTCTCACCAATCCGAAAATCCAGTGAAGTAACTGGATACTTACGCGCCCCTGCATCAGAAGCAGGGTGGAGAGCTCGTCCTTCCAGACCCTAAGGTGAGACGCTACGAGGAATCACAGAAGGGTTTCGAGGAGGGTGAGAAGGGAAAGTGGGAGGCCGATTGCATTACCCCGCAGACAGTTAATCCCCTATTTTCGCCTACAGAAGGATACTTCTGCGAGCCAGACAAGCCAGATTTGGGGGCCCGGTCCAGTCCGTCTTCCGAACCCTGCGCATCACCTTAGAAGAGGTCACAGCAGCGCGAACCAGGCCAGCGCCTCCGTGGGAGTCAGGTGAGCGTTACAACGGGTCTTCGATTACAGCTCATACACCAAGCCCTTGCTCCAGGCCTTAAAGAAAGCCCAGGAAACAGAGGGGAAAATTGAATGGACTGAAGAAATGTAAAAGGGGTCTGCAGAACTAAAGGGGGGAATTTGTAAGCCCCCAGTTCTCGGGATCCTCAATTATGCAGAGGAATTCTATCTCTTCCCTCATACCGATGGCAATTTTATGACGGCAGTGCTCGCTCAGCGAACATCGCTGGGGTACAAGCCCCTAGCGTATTACAGTGGGAGCTTAGACCCGAGGGGCCACTTCCCATGCGAGCAAAATTTAGCAGCCGCCATGTTTGCCATCGAGAAAGCATCATCCATTGTGATGGGATGCTCCATGACATTATATGTTGAGCACTTATTATTTGACATATTGGAGAAGCTAAAGGGCACCTTGATGTCACAGAGAGCATCCGCATATGAGGCGATTATCTCAAATCCATCGATCAAAATAGTGCGATGCAAAACTGTGAACCCTGCTATGTTTATTGCTGAGCCAGTCACAGAGGGAGAACCTGTGCATGACTGTGCCAATTATGAAGAGTTTTATGAGGAAATCCCCAGAAAAAGAGAGAATGCTCTGCCAAGCGGAGAAGTCGTCTTCATTGACGGGTCATCGAGAATTGACCAAGAAGACGGGCAAAGGTACACAGGCGTGGCCGTGATCAAACACATGGCAAATGGAGAGTTCCAAGTACTTGCCAGTGCACGAATACCATCCCACTATTCGACACAGGCTGCTCAACTAGTGGCCTTGATACTCGCCATCGAGAATCACGCAGACCAGGAAGTAACAGTGTACAGTGACTCCGCCTATGTGACGTCCACCGTGCACGCAGGCCTGGCACGATGGAAAAGGAGGGGCTACCTCCGAGCGGACGGCATGCCAGTGCAACATGCAGCCTTGTTGGACAGGTTAATAAAAGCACTACAGCTCCCAGTGTGCATAGCGGTCGTCAAGTGCGCCGCTCACACCAAGGGAACAGATTTCGTGTCACGTGGAAACCATGAAGCGGACACGGAAGCCAAGCGCATGGCATCCAAGGGTGAGACAATCATGGACGTGGAGGTGGCACGTACCCATGAGCGAATGATAATAGCCCAAGCCACTCCAGAAGCCCATAGCAATATGGGGCAGACACAGTTAATGGAACTCCAGAGGCACCTCAGGATGAGAAGAATTTATGGACACGTCTAGTGTGTTCTTTAAACCCCTCTGATGGGTTATGGAGGCAGGACAGCACTGGTAAACCAGTAATGCCTGTCACCCTCCTAAAGGTAGCGTTAGAACAGCTCCACTACCCTTTCCATATGACAAAAGAAAATCTTGCTGCAACACTCTCAGAAGACTGGTTTGCGCCGAATTTAGCGGAGCATGTTGCTTTCTTTATGGTCAATTGCATAATTTTCCAGCAATTCACCTCTGGGCACACATTGAAAGTGATGAGAGGAATCATTCCCAGACTTGAAGGGCCTTTCCAGCACCTGCATATCGACTATGTCGATATGATTCAGGTTTGTAATGGCTACATGTATTTAATTGTCGTGGTGTGTTCATTCTCTAGATGGATAGAAGCGGGGCCCTGCACGCACCCTGACGCTGCCTGTGCTGCAAAGTTCCTGGTGAGGGAGGCTTTCCCCAGGTGGGGGGGTGTGTGAGGTTATGAGGTCAGACAACGGGCCCCATTTCGTAAACTCAGTATTTGAGCAGATAAACTTGTTTCTTGGTATAAAGCACAAGTTCTCATCGGTGTATCACCCAGAAGGAAATGACATATGTGAACGCCTCAACGGCCTGTTGAAAGAGAGGATAGCCAAACTGAAGCTCACATTAAAGAAGGGATGGCTGAACTCCCTACCACTGGTATTATATGCGCTTCGGAACCAGCCAGGCTCCGACCATCACCTCACGCCGCACGAGATCATCACTGGTAGAAGGATGAGAACCCCTCTTACCCCCTGAGATGGAGCTAGATGTGATGCCCAGCCCGGTAGGGAGGTTCTGGGAGCAGAAAAGAAGAATTACCTTGACTGTCTTACCTCTAGTACATCTGTCATTTCCGGCCAGCTGCAGCGACGGCGAAAAGGGGACAGCACAGCACAAACCACAACAGACAATGCTGATGCAGGCGCAACTCTCAGCCTAGGCGCACCCCTTGTCTTCCTGGGGGACAGAGGTCTAGTGAAGAACTTTACGAGGAAGAAATGGGACGAACCAGGATTTAATGGCCCCTTCATCGTAGAGGACTGCACCCCGTCCACTGTCAAGCTCCAAGGAAGAAGAGCCTGGATCTTCCTGAATGATGTCAAGCCCTTTATAAGAGAAGGCGCTCCTACTGCATCCACCGTGGAAGCTACAGACAACGGGGAAGGACCACAGCACGTGCAGACAAAGTCTAGGGTGAGGAAGAAGGACGCACAAGCAGAAAAGACAAACTGAAGAGCTCGCTGTGGAAACTGTGGCTATACATTGAACTTTTCTCTAAGCACTGAATGAGATACAAGACTTTTCAGACAAACACAATGTGCAGCTGAAGTGGCAGGTCAAAGGAAAAGGTTGCATACTTTGAACCTGCAGTGACTCTGGTAACTTAAACACATAGAGCCACAGAGTAGTGGACAAAGAACTCTAAGACTCTGGTAAGCAACAGAACCAGATATTCCTGAGAACTGAAACGGTTATCCTGAAAGACCCAGCTAAAAGACTTTGTTCATGAACTTATGGTACACCCCAGCAGAAGCCTTAAGTGGAATTTACTCACCTACTTCCAATTAGTGACATTGACTTATCCATCACTCATAGGGAGAGAAACAAGTGTCACAGAATTCATCCAAGATCCAGAAAATAAGAAGGCAATCAGGCAACTATTGACTGTCATCGCAGAGGTCTTCGCCGAGTTGCCTGAGCACAGTGACTCAAAGACCAATGCTCCCGCCTCAAGCAGTTATTGACGAAGTGACCTAAACGTTATTCTTTCGAATCATTGAGGAGTGCCAAGAACTTGTCGGGAGGACCACAGATACACTGACATTTATCAGAGATCCCCAAAATAACTACCCCCTGAACCAAATATGGAGTAAACTGAACAGTGTGGTAGCCCTCAACGCAGCAGGCAAGTGCAAAGACTGCTCAAAGCAAAAGCGAGGCGTGTGATCGGGACCTAGCAAGGCAAAGCAAATGCCACTGTCCCCCACAGACACGCAGCTAGCCCACAATGATTTAACTAGACTCGTTGCAGACTATCCAGAAATGGTGGGAAGACCTGTTGACGTTGACATTGCAACGTTTCTCAGAGACCCAGTCAATTTCCCACACATGAAAACCCTTCTCCATGGAATCATGCTCCAGGTGGAGCTATCCAACTTCCAGCAAGAATACCTCAGGAGGTTCCAGTGAGACTTTCTGCCGTGGGACAGATGGGGGAGATCAGCAAAGAAAATGTTCACGACAGCAAAAAACCTTGTGATTGAGACTCTGCATAATGAATAAATGTCCCTGTCCCCTGAGGACAGCCTACTTGCCCACAACGTCCTCTTTGGCTTAGTAAATGACTTTCCGGAAATGGTAGGGAGACCTGCCGAGGTTGACACCCTCACCTTCCTCAGAGACCCTGCCAACGCGAGAAAGATGGGAGCACTCTTCTATAGCATACAGCTACAAATGGAACTGTCCAGCTTTCAGAGGGAATTTCTGAGAGAATTCCAGTGAAACATTCGGCGAGGGACAAATCGAGAAGGCAAGGACTGATCGCACTGCAAAAAAGACTGGTGACCTAAGAGACAGAGAATCAGAGCAAATGTCATCATCACCTGAAGATAGCAGAATTGCCTTCACAGTCTTCTTTCACCTCATCAAGAACTTTCCAGAGCTAGTGGGTAGACCCATCACGGTCGACATGCCCACGTTTCTCTGTGATCCAGCAAAAAAATGCAAGACTCGACAGACTCCTGAGAGCTATTGCATCACAGCTGAGAAGCAATCATGGACATCCACTGCTGAGAAGAGCCTTAGAAAGGAGAGACCCAAGATAAAACCCTTTAGAAGCCCCAGCCGGGGGCAGAGCAAGGAAACAAAGACAGTTCTTCATGCTTCCAACGTAGAACGAATCGAAAAGGGGATAACTACATCCTGAACTTCTTTTCCTATTTTTCTCTGTTTTTCATCATCATCCCGCAGTGGAGTAAATGGGGGAGAGAGACTTTGCAGCAACTCGACCTCGAAGAACCAAGCAAAAGGAGCAGAGCAACGAACTTCACTGCCGTGTTTACTTTTTTCAACCTTTTTCTTATTTTTTCCTACCTTCTCATGTTCACTTATTTTTATTTTTGTTTTTATTTTTTCAATGGTTTATCTATGCGTGATGTGCAGCAAAGCCATCCTTTTATGGTGTTATAGCGAACAAATTCCTGTATGTCCTCAGGGCCAAGACGAATTGGGAAGGGGCACTGGAAATGCGTTGTATACACAAATGCAGGAAGAATGTGATGTGCTAAAAACGGTAGTCTAACCTTTTTCCATAGTCTAGCAAAGGATCTGTACTCCATAACTAGAGACTTCCGTCATCATTCGCAAGAAGGGGGACATTAAACTGCACCCGCCATTTTAGTGTTTGCTGAACTTTTAAGTATCAAAAATCAAGATAAGAAAATAAACTATTCACTATGGACTTGTTTGAGATGGGGGCCCAAAACAGTAATTTAGTTGTGCCACCAGTGGAGGGGCGCCCCCGGTTTCCTGGAAGGAGATGCTGTAAGATGTCTTTCAAGGCCGTCATATGTATATGCATAGTGATTGTTGTAGTATTTTTGTCTCTAACTGTCAGAACTGCCTTTCTTATTGGTGCACAAAGCATCCCAATGTCCGTGCTTCCACCAGGTAATGAACATCTGGGGCCCACAAAAGCACCCAGACCTTAATATTGTCATCCCTGTTCCAAGAAAAACTTATGATAAAACAAACGATTTACAGTTGAATGTAATTAGCAGCAACACGTACGCACTTGAAGTAATGAATGGTGAGAAAGGCTGGAGACAGGGTCAGCACGGAATGAATGGTAACATAGAGCTGTCCACGGCACGCACCCATACACTGAGTGCATACAAACAAGGGCAAGTGTCAATGGCTACAAAACCGCAGGCCAAACTAACTGAAAGGGAGAAATCCCCGGTGGAACAAGCAGCTCCAGAAAGCAGGGAGCAAAGTGAGAAACCGAACCGAAGTGAGATAGCACACTCAATGAAACGGAGGAAGCTGCAAAAGAAATCACTGAGAAAACGCATGCGGTAATCAAGTATGTGTTCCCGCTCATACGTAGAACAAAGAAACTACATGAGGAGTTGAGCAAGAAAACCACAGAACCTGTAATAACGAGCATGTCTGCTCCAACGCCAGAGATAAGCAACAGGCCTACAATGCCAACACGAGTTGTGAAGATAACAAGCCAATGGTGGTGGCAAGAGTTCTACAACAGAGTGTACGAGGGAAAGAAAAGAAATGCAAGCCCTTCCTCTACTATGACAGTGCAGGAAGTGAGAACTGCCCCACTAAGGATAACGCCGAGAGACTGCCTGAACGAAAGAGCAGTACAGACGCATTCAGAGACATAGTGTTGGCCAACTAGCCAGCCCTACCTTACTAGCATGCACCAAGACTGTAAATTTGTAAATATGTAATCGGTTTGTACATTTCTGTTGTATTATTCTTGTTGTATTCATCGCAAGCGCCTGGATGCCCTAGGGCCAGGCGGCACTATACAAATAATAAACTAAACTACAGAAAAACGTTAAGAATCAAGAGAAGCCCATATGAAACGGACACTGAACTAAACGACTACCTGGACAGCACAGCCCATCTTGGAAACAACATATGGTACCAGCACATGAAGGAAGTTGGACGAAGGCAATCAGAAGGAGAAAATACAGCATGGGCAAGTCCAAAATCTTTGTTGCAGTAGAAGTTAATGTCCCCACGGCACACTGCATGTCACACGTAGCAATGTGCAACACCAGAGGGCAGTTTATGGGAAGAGATGCCTCACTAATATGGGCCAACAAAAAAGACTTCCCAGATGAAGACTGTTTTGTCCAGGACATCAAAACAAGAAACAGGGCGCACACCAAGAATAACGTTATTAGATATGAAAACCCTGACGTCAAAGGATCAGGAATTAGATGGGAAATAAACCCAAGACTGAACGTCCAAGGAAAAACTGCAGAAGAGGCTCAAATCTGGAAGAACAGAAGCCAAATGCAGATCTGGGGGTCAGTGGTTTCCCCAGACGGATGGGAAGAAGGAGTAGTAATCTGCCGAGCTTGGATGGTCCTTGGAGCCTGCAAGGAAGCAGTAGAAAACCCAGAGGTTATGTAAACCTCTATGGCCAAAATTGGCAAAGCTGTTAACATGGGTCAAAGACAGAGGAGGGCCCCTGAAAATAGTACCGTTGGAGAACCGAAACTGTGCTGCAGAAATAATGTTACAAGGAAAATGGGGAAAATCAAAACTGTGGACGAATATATGAGGCACCAGGAATGGCACAAGGAACCGCAGTCCAGATGGACCGCTATTGGGCGTGTGGATCCAAATCGTACATAAGACTGCCAAGAAATTGGGGGGGGGCATATGTACATTGATCACTGTCCATGTTCCTGCACTGGTGATTCCAAAAAACAATCTGAATCTGGACAGCTTCCCGAAAGCAGATGCCCATCTGAGAAGGAGGAGATCTGCAGAACTGATATCCAGAATGAAGAGAGAAAACTACTTTTCTGCCAAATCAGAAGAAGCATTCTATACGATTCCATACGAACACAGGCTGTTCAGCCTCACTTCAACAGTATTCACTACGATGCTCCTGCCACACATCCAAATTGGAGTGAATGCTAAATGGTTGCAGATAACCAGATGGGAGTTACTGCAGACCATCAACACCACTATAAAAGGATTCAATGCGATCAAAGAAGAGCTGAGAGCGGTTAGACTGATGACCCTCCAGAACAGACATGTGCTTGACATGATCACAGCAATGGATGGAGGTGTTTGTGCAAAAATCGGAGAATCATGTTGCACATTTATACCATCACACGACAAAGAAAATGGAAGACAGAGGCCATAAGCATGTTAATGACCCTGAAAAACCAGATGATGACAGCTGGTTTGGGAACCTATTCTCATGGGTCCCACAATGGATGGCAGATATATTCAAGTTCCTGGGAGCTTTGCTAGCATTGGTGCTGCTAGGATTCTGTGTTATCAAGATAATCATCACACAGTGCCAGAAAACTGCAAAGAAGGCCATTGGGATGAAAATTATGGTCGACGTCGAACCAGGCTGGAAGCCCAGAGACCTGACAGATGAGGAAATAAAGGACTTCGTGAAGGCCAGTGAATTTGCACCAGAGGGAACAAAATTCACTTATCCCAAGAAACGAAGAAGGTATGAAGGCAAATAGATTTACTGCAGTCCAAATGGACAATGCCAGTTGATGACCTGGAACAAAGATGAGCATGTGAAAACAGCAGGAAGCTTGAAAGGGCTGATAACAATATGGACACCAACATTGCATACTTTCACGCCTTATTGTGTAAACCCAGGAGACGATGAGCAAGAAGCTGAGGAATCAAAGAAACTGAATATAAAGGAGGAAGTAGGAGTGGTCGATGAACCGACCAGAGGGGGGAGTGTAGAGGAGGTCCCAAATATGACCTGCACCCCTGCCCCCCAGTGCGAGTTGCCAGTAAGGTACTCGCTGTGGTATGTGACGTACGAATAACAGCTGAACCAACAAAGGGCGGTAATGGGCCGCTGCCCTGTGCACATCAGAAGATCAGTACCTGTTGAAATGCCCATAACCAGGCAACCCTGGGCAGCACGGTACCCAATCAGACAACCGTACCTGCCATTGGTACGAAACGACAAGTATTTACAGACTGTCCATGAGGAGACCCCAAAGGCCTTAATGGAAGGCCAATGGAAATAGACTAAGGGCCTAGGCAGCCCCGAGAACAACCAGAAGTGGCTACTGAAAGCAATGCATGACAGTATCGACAATTGCGAGGAGAATTGTAATGGACGAAGGGGAGAGACACTGAAAACGTATAAGAATGGTGCCATGAGACAAGACGGAAGCAACCGCCTTATTGAACGTGTGTGAATAAGCTTGAAACGCAAGATTCTAAGTAATCGATACCGCCTGCAATTCTTAAGTAGAAGAATAGAGCGGCATGCGCCAACTATATAGGTCTACCTCAATACAGCACAATGTACACGTGCAAATCCATTTTGTTTGAGCAGAAGAAAGCCCAGGCGGTCCAGGCCCAACTGGCTGAGTTTCACATCTAGGTCCAAGCTGAGGAAAAGAGCGGGATCGAAACTTAACAAAGGATGGCTCATGCCGGCGAAATCGAGGTCAACCAGTGAAGGGGAGGTGAGCATGAGCTCACGAGGCTCCAACTTCAGAGCACGCCAGCCCGCCGGTGAAGGTCAAGATAAGAGAGGCCCATGCAGGTGGCCAAGCGAACACAGAATCAAATGCATGAAAAGACTGAGAACTGAAGCAGATTCACGGTGGACCAACACGTGACCAGACAGGCACAAAGATGTACCACCGCCTGATGTCATTCAGAACCAGAGGGTGCCATAACTTTTCCTGATAAGAGACTACAGATCCGAGGCCATACCCAGCCAACTAATTGACACATAGCCCTAAACCACTGAGTGATTGAAGGGAGGCAGGGTGAATCTTGGGACACCAGGCACCAGAGTGTCTATTCTGAATGCTGCTAATTAAAAGTGGAGATTTATGTTTAGGGGTGTAACTCGCCGAATCACAAGGGACCATGTAATCTAGGGTCCTATAGACATTGTAACCAATGAGACGTCGTACTTGTAGTGACGTCAATCACGTGTGGTGTAGAGGGATGGGCATAGACGCCCACCCGATAAGAGTTATCCAATCTGTATGCCTTATTTTCATATACAGATATAACACCTATACTCAAGTTACCTTTCCCAACCAATTATATTGCATGATGATTTTTTATAGAAGTGTACGTCATTGATGATGAAGTTTGCCCATAAAAGAGGCTGTTGTACTTAAGTTTGAGGAAGTCGGGGCGAGAAAGGTGTTCGCGATGCTGCCGATTTCCATAAGCTGATGTATGTATCATTAAACAGACTTCCCTTTGCCAATTTACTGAGTCCCTAGTATTGATTTGTGCTGGAGTATGTAAGTCCTGCACCCTGTCCTCACACAGTGCAGCTATCTTGTATTACAAGTTTTCGAGGGCGAGTGCTGACCAATGGGCCCGTCAGTAATTACCTCTCCTCGTCAACAGGTCGCGGTCTATGACCTGTCAAATTAGTATCCCAGTGACTTCTACAATGTAACACTTCATGTACGTCAGATAATTTAGACACCTTTTATCTAAGACACTTGGGCAACTTTAGCTAGGGAAATATTGGAGTCTAAAATAGACTATTTTAATACACTTACAGATGCAACAAATCGCTGCAGTGAGAATAGTTATTAAAACCCTCAAATGGGATCACATTACATGTGTGCTTTAGGTTCAATGGCTTCCTGTCAGCGCTAGGATTAAGTGTTATCTACCCATCCTGAACAATAAGACTCTATATGGGCCAATCCTTTGTATCTTAAATACTGCTTTGTGCGTTATGAGTCCTTGAGATCTTCTATGAAACTGAACGAATATGTTCTTCAAAGTCCGGGACAAAAGCTCAGGGGCAATGCATTTGTCTTGTTAGCAAGACAAGGCGTTATATAAAGCAGATGAATGTCCTGCAACTCTTTCATGTTATCTACAGGATTTCATAGAGCTCAATGGACACTAGGTGAACTAATTCTTGATTCATCTTGTACTAACCGTGTGTGTACTGCAAGGGCGTAGAAGGAGGACACGGACAAGGAGGGGTCATTTTTGTGGCTACAAACCTTTATTATGCAACATAAATAAATCTCTCTCACCCTACATCCAAGGTGCTTGCACTGCCTCAAGCTAGGAAAATCTTAGTGAGCTGTCAGAATGTCCGTCCAAATTAAATATTCTCTATCCTCCACCAAAAACCAACTAATCTAACCCTAACACTCTACACATAAGTCTTTAACTAAAGTAAAGTTTGTGCTTCCTTCGCCAGGAGAATGACCCCTTTTTCTCCTGGTGTTTTGCTTCAATCTTATAGTTGCAGTCATTCTTTCACTGTCCCTTTGAAGAAGGGTAAGAGGAAGAACTCCCTTCTACGGGCCCCTCTGTAAAAGTTCTCCACAGTGGTCTTTAAGCACTCTTGCAGAAAACTTGGATTAGTCTCCAAGTCCTTTCAGGAAGTAGAAAAACTCATAGCCTTATTTGGCTTCCATTTAATACTTGGATGATAAATATCTTTTCCAGGCTTCTCTGTATTTTTCGTGTTAGTCTTTCTCAAGACTGCTTGAGCAGTGGTATTAGGTGGACCAATGCAATGAGGGAAATGACTTGCGACACAGTCCGATTGTTTGGCATTGGTTGAACCACTGTAGCGAGGGAGAGGACTCCTGCTGCACTCTACTTGACCTGTGGTATTGGCTTGGCTACTGCGACGAAGGAGATGACTCCCTTTGCACTAGCCTTGAGTTGGACTTCTTCTCGGATCCCACCCGGTCTCCCACTGTTCCCGTTACCTGAGGTGCCTTGGGGACATAGCACCGGTTCTTTTCCCAGGGTCGCAGGGGCCTCTCATCTTTCTTGATTCATGCACGGCTCTGCGGTAGACTCAGTCTCCGTGTTGTTTCTGGACCTGATGTTAAACCTTCAAGCAGTCACGCCACCACCAAGTGAGTAGGCTCCCTGCCGGCTCTCAGGACGCTTCAGTAATGTCCTGTGCTTCCTCCCTTCCTCCAGGAGAGACGCGACTGCTGAGGTTGCAGCATTTAAACTTCAAACTTCCCATGCTTCATTTGCATACTCCTGGTGAGAGCTGCTTAGTCTGTTCTTGCTTTCTTCTTTATGCTTTATGCTTTAGAGTCCACCCTCGCGCGACGTCAACACCATCATAACAGATGTATTTGTGAAGCGCACGTTCACTCCCCCCTCACCCTCCCGAAGGGGCATCTTGGCCCTAATAACAGATGTTTATTGTTACCCCACTCAATGGTACTCATTTTATCAACCTCAGAAGGATTCATAGGAACGGTCTACCCACTGTGGAATAGAGACAAGACCTGGAAAACCATCACAGCACCTAAATTCCCATGGTAGGCCCACCCAGAACTGACTCAAATGAAGTGGGTGATACTTATGGTTGCATGAACTCTATGCTGCACATCCCTCTTGTGTAGTGAATGTGGATATGTTGATGACAAAACTAGACTGCTACTAGCATATGTTGCTGCAGACACAATTTTCCAGTTGTTAAAAACATTTCAAGCGTCATCCACAGCAAAAAATGTAACACAAGCTATAGTCCCAAAAGTTATCTTCTAACCTCTGCCCAGGAACTAGCCCCTGGAGGTATGTGCAATCTTTGTTTTGGTCTGGAAAAGTCTTTGGAAGGGTGTTAATTAGATGTTTCTTCTTCTGTCTACATCATCATTTATGCTTCCACCACAATGTCTTGCTTGCTGTTCTACTTTTTTAAAACGCAGAAAATGTACACCTTTGGATATAGTGGATTAACCATCTGAGGCTGGTTCCAGGTGGGCAATTGAAACCAGACACATTCCTTTTTTGGAGGACAGAACTGGTAGGACTGCTGTTTTTGTACCCAATAGCTTGATAACTGCAGGGATGGATTTTTAGAATCTGGCCTGGTGAACAGCTTTTAGGAGGCCACCCCTAGTTATGATAACCGGGAGCTCTGAGAGGTTAAGCAAAACCCAATCACGGAAGAGTGGAGAGTCTCAGTCTTCGGAGTGAGTTAGTGGCGTAAGGGGTCTTCAACGAGTCAACACCGTGTGTACACAATAATTCAATTTAGACAATCAGTTCTAAAAATACAGTTATTTGGTCTAGGCTTTTTGAACACACTGAAAAATGAATACAGCAGGTAGTATCACTCAACACTTTAATACAAATATATACAATCACCATATGCTCACAAATACTATCAGATAACTTAATCCAGCACAACAGGCAAGTAAGTTAGATGCAGTAAATGATGGGAACCAATCACGAGAACCGATCAATGTCTTTTAATCACCGACTATAAAGTCGTCTGGAAATGATCTCTGACCTAAATCTCAACCTCCAATACCTACACCTAATTTTGCCAAAAACTCAACTCCCAAATCTCCACACTAGTATTTAAACATAAAAAATGTCTCTGCCAAGATATACATGTGAAACAATAATAAAGATGGGAGGCGACCACCTTTACCCCCAATGAGCTCTCCACTCCTACAACTGCCTTTAATAAAACTCTTTAGTCGTCCTAACACTCTTTGCTTTATACAGCACATGTTGACATGAAATCAATTGTTGCACGTAGACGCCCGTGAGGGCAGTGGAACTACATGAATGTCGTCAGCAGAGGCGAGACTGTGAATACACTAAATAAGCACATGCCAACAAGGAAATGAGACGACATTCAGGCCTGACTAAAATGGTGTGAGCGAACAAGGACTGCATACCACAAGTACAATATCCTCACTTGAGAATTACAAGCCATAAGAGAAATGGGGCCTTAGGCCCCAAAGTCACAATGTTTCCCACCAGTATGAGCTCTCTTTAGAAAGTGTGAAGGCATAATGAAGTAAGACAGAGACAACAGATTCAATTTTCTTCAAAAATGGTGTAGGTTTCTTATACGTCAGGATTTTCCCTACCTAAAGAAGGTGGATTTTCCCTACCTAAAGAAACTAAGGATAGTCTTTGTCATTAAGTTCAACTCAAACATTTGCCTGTCTATGTCCAAAACCTAGACTTGCCCTCACAACTAAAGATATTCAATGTGTAGGGATGTCAGGATCAAAAGAAACAGTGTTCAACGTAAGTGTCACTCGCAGTCGCGGCCATCGCCGCGACTGGCGATTTCTTCCGCGTTGGAGTTTGAGAGGACGCAGAGGAGGATTACTTTAGTCCTTTTTCTGTGTTCGCTCCTCAGCTCCGAACGCGGGACGCAACGCTGCCGGGAGTATTTAAATCCCCGCCTCCCGGCAGGTCGTTGCGTTGCAACCCCCCTCTGTTTACTTTTCGACTCTGGGTCCTTCGCTCTTCCTCTGCACCTCGCTTTGGAATTTCTCAGGGGTTACTCCCCTTGGATACTTTTCTCCGGGTGTTCCGGTTTCTCTGAACACCGTACTTTGTTTCCCCTTTTCTCTCCGCCGCCTTCCCTAGGCGGTGTTAGCTGTGCCTTATTCTCCGGCGGGGGGTCGGGTCTGTCTGTCTGTCTGTCTGTCTGTCTGTCTCCGTCTCTCTCTCTCTCTCTCTGTGTCAGCGTGGGGTTTCCTTCCGTGCTTCTCCGCAGTGCTTTCCTGGAACATTTTCGACCTCCACTGCAGCCTCCTCAGCTGCTGCCTTCTCCGCCTGCGCTTCAGGCCTACTGCTATTATTGGACTTGGACATTAGTGGCCACCCTTCGGTTCTTTGGAGATCCTTCGCTTGCTTCTTTTTCATCTGGGAACAACTGGCCTTCGCAGACAAGTCTTGGCACCTCTTATCAGGGTTTTTTTCCCCTTTGCGGGTTTTTCCCTGCATTTTCTGGCTTGGTTCCGGAAAGGAGGTCACTGTGCCGCTGTTCTCACCCAGCGGCCACAGTGGCTTCTCTCCGTGACAAGCCCACGCACCAGAAAAAGGAGAGAGACTACCTGGCACGTCGAGGACTGCAAGAAACCACTGACTCGGAAAGCTCAGGTGAGGAGAACGTGGGTACAGGGGAAACCCAGCCAAGGGTACTTGTCAAGTCACAGTAAGTTCCAGCATTCTTCCAGCTTCTGGCTTATTGTTCAGCTTCCCCAAGTTCAAACGGTTTCAAAAGAGTCTCAAGGCAGCTCTTCCAGCTTCAAAAGCACAGTGAAATCCAATCATTATTCCAGCTTTCAATAATGATTCCAGCTCAGCCATGTAACCTTGCAGGTTTCCAACAGTTCACATAGATTGCTTCTTTCCTCAATCATTCAAAACCTTTTAAAAAAAAAAACGCTTCTGTATCGTGACTTTCCTTGGTTCTTCCAAAGTAGGGGACACTAGGTCTAGGCGCAGTTGTCAGACCACACAGTTCATACATTACAGGTCACGCAAACGATAACCCAAGGCGCTTTGTTATGCTCTTGGCTTTCCTTTGGACTGCTTTGCCAACACAGGTTTCCTCTCTGAACTTGTGTCATTAGACCACATTCACTTCTGCTTCTCCTTGGCAGTCTCTGGACAATGCCACAATGTGACTTTCACACAACTCACTTTGTGGTGTATCTTCCTTTTCATCATCTTGCTTTCCTATTGTCCATTAGTAATTATCACCTGCGTTTCACTTAGCTCATAAGTGCTCATCACTGGCTTTCATTTTGTTCACACTTCCACATTGTCCATCGATGCTCATTACTTGTTTTCACTGCGTTCATGAATGCACATTACTTTCTTTTCACTCATACAGTATTTGCATATACTTTGCATATCTGGCTCTATTTCGGTATTCAATAATACTTTTATTTCAAAAGTACTTTGCAGTGTGTTCTGTATTCACTATTCTTCTATTCGGTTTTCAAACCCATTCATTATAGGTTTCTGTTCGATCTGCATTTCCATCTGCTCAATTCCAGCCCCTGGAGCGCCCCAGTATGAGTGTTCCCTTTCTTTCACTCACTGGTGTCCAGCCGCTCCTCCGGGCGTCTTTGTTCTATTCGCCGGCTCTCTCTCGCTCCCCCTGTGCTTGTCGGGAGCTCGGGCGAGCAGAGCTCGCCTCCTTCGAACCTGATGTAGCAGTCTGCGGCGCACTGGAGACTTCTGTGTCCCACAGCTCCAGCTGTGGACATACAGCACAGGGCACTCCAGGGGTTCCGACTCTCTCGTGGCCCGCTCGGGCCCCGGCTTCTCACTTGCCTCTCTTCAACTATCAGCACGCTTTGACCGGCCCCTCTCCAGCCTGCTCCACGTCAGGTTGCCTCTTTTTTCAACCCAGGCAGGTTTCTCCCTCGCGCCTGCTTTTCTCAATTGGTTGCAGGTGCAAGTCCTTTGCCCGACCATGGTTAATTCTATTAGTGGGATATGCCTGGCCATTGTAATGGTACGCCATAGTCCTCTTCCTTGTCTCAGTACCAAAGTGGTGTAAATGACTGGTAGTGTGCACAACTCCCAGTTGCCTCTTCCTTGTCCCAGTATTAAAGGAGTATAAATGTTGGACAGTTGGGGGGGATGGGGTTTGGTATTTGTTGTAATTATATATATGTATATATATGATACATTACTCACCGTAATCGTATTTCTGATGCTTGTATCTGCTTAGATTCACATGCTGTGCATAGGCCGACATCTAGTGGAAGCTGCGGAGTATTACAGTTTGTTTTTCGAAACTCGAAAATGGGTGTCGACACAGGGCGTGCCAGTAATACTATCCCTAGTGTGATGTCCACTGTACCCAAGATCCCTCACGCGTCTAGGATTCTCAGATTGTATTTTTTTGACATGAGGTAGCATGAGGAGTAGCGCGAGTACAGATAATCCAAGCAGATAGAAAGGTAAGACTACAAGCAACCATGCGCCTTCTCTCAGAGGGGAGGAAGGGTGGGTCGCATGTGAATCTAAGCAGATGCAAGCATCAGAAATACGATTACGGTGAGTAATGTATCCCTTCTGAGGCTTGTGGAATCTGCTTAGATCACATGCTGTGCATAGATTAGCGAGCAGTACCTGAAGAAGGAGGTGGGATGTGAGAAGGGTCATGAGCAAATAAGTGTCTTAGAACCGCTTGTCCCACATGTGTATCTGCCTTGGAATGGGTGTCAATGCAGTAATGCTGAGTAAAAGTGTGAATAGAGCTCCAAGTAGCTGCTTTGACATGGTGTCAAGGGGTACATTTGCAATGAAAGCCAGAGTGGCACCAATGCCTCTAGTAGAGTGGGCTCTTGGCGTGAAAGGCAGAGTTCTTTCAGAGAGTGAGTAACACAGCTGGATACAGTTAATAATCCACTTCGAGATGGCACCTTTAGAGACGCGATCCCCCTCTCTGCCTGTAGCTACAGAGACAAACAGTTGATCTGTTTTCCTTAGCGCTCTGGTTTTATTTACATAGTAGAGGACCTCCCTACGCACATCTAGGGTGTGTAGTTTCACCTCAGCCCAGCTTTGAGGGTCCTGGAAGAAAGCCGGAAGCTCGATGGACTGGTTTACGTGGAATTTAGATATAAACTTAGGTGAGAACCTAGGGTGTGTGCGTAAAACCAGTTTGTCTTTATGGACAGTAAAGAAGGGATCCTGCAATGACAGAGCCTGAATTTCACTGACCCTTCTTATAGAAGTAATAGCTACTAAGAAGGCTGTTTTATAATTCAGGTGTTGGAGACAGCTTTTATGCATGGGCTCGAAGGGGGGGCCCATGAGCTTAGATAGTACCACATTAAGGTCCCACCCTGGTGGTGGGTTCGAAATAGGAGGGTGAAGTCTCTTTACTCCTTCCATGAAGGCTTTAACTACTGGTACTTTCCACCACAAGACCTTGTTATGGGAAGTGGTGTATGCCGACAGGGCTGCCAGGTGCACTTTCAGTGAGTTAAAAACCAATCCTGCATCTAGCAGGTGGAGCATGTATGTAAAAATAGTGGAAGGAGTGCAATCAATTGGGTTGCTTTGTCTACTCTGGCACCAGATAACAAATCTCTTCCACTTGTCAAAGTAACAGTGCCTTGTATTTGGTTTCCTAGATTCCTTTAGGATGTCCATACACCTCTGTGGTAAATTGAGATGTCCAAATTCTATGACCTCAGGAGCCATGCTGCCAGGTTCATTGAGTTGGGTTGCTGATGCACTGTTTGACCTTGGTGCTGGGACAGTAGGTTGTACCAGGCTGGAAGTTTGATGGGCTCGCACACCGCCATCCTGCGTAGGTGTGGGAACCACAGTTGTCATCCCCACATGGGAGCAACTAGGACGAGCGTCATCGACTCTCTTTTCATCTTGTTCACCACCTTCCTGATGAGGAGTTGGTGGAAAAGCGTACGCAAACAACCCTGACCAGTTCATCCACAGGGCGTTCCCCTGGGAGTCTGGTTGGGGGAACCTGGATGCAAATCCTGGGCATTGTCTGTTTTCGCTTGTGGCGAATAAGTCTATAGTGGGGAAACCCCACTGAGAGAAGATATCTTCTACGACCTCTCTGTGTAGAACCCATTCGTGTTCCTCTGGGAGGGAGTCTCTGCTCAGAGCATCCGCTAGGGAATTGAGCTCCCCTGGAACATGTTGTGATGACAGGAAGATGTTCCGTCTGAGTGCCCATATCCAGATTTTCTGGGCAAGCTTGGACAGATTTGGCGAACGAGTCCCTCCTTGCTTGTTCAGGTAGAACATGGCTGTTGTGCTGTCTGTCCGGATTTGCACTGACAGGTTTAGTAGGTGGGGCTCGAACGCTTGAAGCGCTCTGAATACTGCCAGAAGCTCTAGCAGGTTGATGTGGTTCTTGGCCACTGAGGGAGACCAGAGACCCTGAGCTGTGTGGTGGAGATGGTGAGCTCCCCACCCCGTCAGACATGCATCGGTAGTGACTACTGCCTGTACTTCGGGATCGTAAAAGGGTTTTCCATGTGCAAGATTCTCTCTTGTCCACCAGTGAAGGCTTTGTACTAGTGTTGGCGAAACGACCACTAGATCGTCCCACTGACCACTTGCCTGAGACCACTGTTTCGCCAACCATTCTTGCATGGGACGCATGCGCAGGCGTGCGTGGGGGACCAGGTAAATACATGACGCCATAATGCCCAGTAAACGCATTGCTTTGCGTACCGTTATTTGGTGACCGGACTGATATTGCGGAATTTGCAGTAGTATATTCCGAATTCTTTCCTCTGAAGGAAAGGTCAACCCCTCTTGAGTATCTAGGATTGCTCCTAGGAACTGTTTGGAGGTGCTTGGCACCAGGCTTGACTTTTTCTCGTTGATTGAGAAGTCTAATTCGTGGAGGAGGTCGATAGTCCTTTGAATGTTTGTCATGCAAATTACTGGGGTTTCCCCCGTCATGAGCCAGTCGTCCAGATAAGGGTACACCGGGATTGCCTCCCTGCGTAGGTGTGCAGCCGCCACCGCCAGTACCTTGGTGAATACCCTTGGTGCCGAAGCTATCCCGAAGGGCAGTACCTTGAATTGGTAGTGCCGACTGTCCACCTTGAAGCGCAAGTACCTTCTGTGCGCTGGGAACATGGAAATATGAAAATAGGCATCTTTCATATCCAAGGTTGCCATGTAATCCCCTTTTTTAGGAGGGGGATTACCTCTTGTAGCGTAGTCATACGAAACTTTTGGGGCTTGACATACTTGTTGGCAGGCCGTAAGTGGCACAAGGAAGTAAGTTGAATAAATACCCTTGTTTATCTGGTGTCCCGGGACGAGTTCTATCGCGTCCTTTGCTAGCAGAATGGCGATCTCCTCGAGGAGAAACTTCTGATGTTCTAAAGAGTGTACTCATTGTCGTGGAGGATGGTTCCGGGGACGCTGCAGTAGTTTTATACAGTACCCTGTGGATACTGTTGACAGCACCCATCTGTCTGATGTGATCCCTTCCCAAGCCTGGGTGAAGTTGGAAATGCGTCCCCCTACTGGGGTTGCGTGAGAAGGGACCCTGAACTGAGCGTCACTGCTTTGGTGGAGGCGTGCCGCCTCCTTTGCTGGAGCTGCCTCTGCCTTTACCACGTCCTCTCATATTACCCCTGCTGTACCCCTAGGTAGACTGTTGGCTGTTGTTCCACTGTGTTACCTGCCCTTGGGAATAGTTAGATCCTCTCTGGGAATTTTGGCCGCGTGGGCGACGAAAATTACTATTCCTTCTCTGGTTAGGGGGTTTATTGGTTAACTGGCCAAAGGACTCGAGTGTCTTGTATTCGTCCTGGGCATTCTTCAGTACGTCCTCGACCTCCTTACCAAACAACAGATCGGCTTCCACCGGTTTGTCCAACAATGATGCCTGGGTTTCTGCCTTAAAACCAGACTGCCGTAACCTTGCATGTCTCTTGATAACAGTACCTTCTGCTATCAATCTGCCTGCGTTGTAAGCGGCGTCAAAGGTTGCTTTTAAAATGCAACCAGACACGGCTCTACCCTCTGCGGAAATCCGAGCTAACTGGCCCTTTAAGGGTTCTGGTGCAGAGGCTATGAGTGCCGCGACTTCTTCCCACTGATGGCAGTTGTAGCTGGCCAACAGGGTGGTGGAGTTTGCAATCCTTGCCTGATAGGCGGACGTTGAGAATATTTTCCTGCCGAAACCATATAGTTTTTTGCTCTCCTTGTCTGGAGGAGCTTCGGACGATGACAAGGGTGTTCCAGCCCTCTTACGAGTGTTAGTGACAACTAGGGGGTCTGGCTTCAGATGTCCTTATATAGAGAGGGTCAGACTGGGCTGCCCTGAAAAGTTTTTCAACTCTGGGATTGACTGCTCTGGTGAGGTTCGGGTTCACCAGGGACGGGTCTATTCTTCGCTGAATAGACTTAAGGATTGAGATGGTCTGGGCAGCAGGCCTCCTTTCTCCCACTAACTCCTCGGCGAAGTCCCTCTCCTCCTGGACACCGTGGGTCTCAATATGGAAATGTTCTGCTGCACGTGCGAGAACCTCGTTCAGGAGGGGTTGTTATCGACAGGGGAGTCGGTAACCGGGGCTTCCTTTTCTACCGGGGAATCTACTCTGTAGGTTTCAGGGTCTTCCTCTTCTTGGTCCTCATCGTCTCCATAGTAGCCCTTCCCGGTTTGCTCTTCTACCATGCCAAAATCTTGGTCCTCACCAAAGGAAGTTTCTCCTTGATACAGTGAGTATGGCCGTGAGTATGGTTGTACCTCGAAGGGGTCTGTAGACCTCATCGGTGTCTCAAACCGGGGCTTCTTACTCGGGGGGGATAGGATCATTAGAGCCTGAGGGTGTAACCCCTTGTGAATCATATGAAAGGAAATGGTCTGAATTTTTATCGTAAAAGTCTGCCAAAGAAGACATCCTTGACATGACCCTATCTATGTCATCACTGGACCATTTTATGGAACTGGGAATGACTCTCTCAGAAGGTTTTGCAGATTTATCTTGAGTAGATTTGGTGCTTTTTGAAATATCAGCAGACCTGGTCTTGTCTGCCTGTTTAGGAGGAGTGGAGTGTTTCACAGGTGTGGAAGAGTGCAGAGGCTGCTTCTTCTGCTGTTTTCCCCTCTCCCCGTGAGTGGAAAAGTGTTTTCCCTGTCCCTTTGTGGCTCCGGAGGTTTTCGACGCCTGGCGTCGACGATCGGGGGTAGAGTCCCTGTCCTTCGAACGTGGGGCCGTGCTGATCTTGTCTGCGGGCTCCGACTCCTGGAGTGCAGCCTGGGGGTGGAAGTCGTCTTCGTCTTCCGACAATCGAACTTCTGTTAGCCTAGGGAGCGAGGCACTCTTGGCAAGAGTGGATGATTGCCTGGAGTCATGCGGCGATCTCAATCTCGTACGCCCAGAGGACACCGATTCGGACCGTTCTGTTTGTGCCTCTTTCCGAGCACTCGACGTCGTTGAGTCTCGGTTGGACTTCGTGTGTTTAGTGTGGGTGGTGTGTGAAGCGCCTGTGTCGCCGAGGGTCTTCCCCATAGCCGCCCTGTCGGACGACCTTCCGAGGTCGGGGACCTGCGCTCGGCTGTCTTTCGACGCCGTAATGCCCTCGCCGTCCAAAAGCACGGCGTTGCTGCCATCGCTGAAGGCGCCCTCCGCTGCCATGGCCGCCTGCCTGGCGTGGTGGGCCCAACGCTTCGTCGAACGGTTCTTAAGTGTCTTAGGTTTAAACCTACTACACGCTCTGCAGTTCGCTTCGGGGTGGTCCCTCGGCAAGCAGAGATTGCACGTGGCGTGCCTGTCGACCCAAGGGTATTTGCGATTGCACTTGGGGCAGAATTGAAAAGGGGTACCCTCCATACGCACCTTGAGGCAGCGGGCTGTTTAGTGTAGGAAATGTATAAGGTGTACCTATATACCAAGAGTGTAGAGTATGTCCAACCCCCCACTCTCCCTACTTGCAGGGACGAGGCCAGAGGCCTTCCAAAGCCTGGGCCGAGGCCAGAGGCCTTCCGAGGCCCAAATCCGTCATGCAGCTGCCGACGGTCGATTTCTTCTCCAACCGGCGTCAAGTGTCGAAGTTCGACGTTGGGATGGGGAAGGATGTCAATTAATCAATATTTTAGCAAAAGTATAGCTAAGGCCAGGGGACTCCGCAAAATGCTTCCGACCAGTATGGCGGAAAAAAACAATCTGAGGATCCTAGACGCGTGAGGGATCTTGGGTACAGTGGACGTCACACTATGGATAGTATTACTGGCACGCCCTGTGTCGACGCCCATTTTTGAGTTTCGAAAAACAAACTGTAATACTCCGCAGCTTCCACCAGATGTCGGCCTATGCACAGCACGTGATCTAAGCAGATTCCACAAGCCTCAGAAATATATATATATATATTACTCACCGTAATCGTATTTCTGATGCTTGTATCTGCTTAGATTCACATGCTGTGCATAGGCTGACATCTAGTGGAAGCTGCGGAGTATTACAGTTTGTTTTTCGAAACTCGAAAATGAGCTTCGACACAGGCCGTGCCAGTAATACTATCCCTAGTGTGACGTCCACTGTACCCATGATCCCTCACGCGTGAAGGACCCTCAGATTGTATTTTTTCTGACATGAGGAGTCGCGCGAGTACAGATAATCCAAGCAGATAGAAAGGTAAGACTACAAGCATCCATGTGCCTTCTCTCAGAGGGGAGGAAGGGTGGGTCGAATGTGAATCTAAGCAGATACAAGCATCAGAAATACGTTTACGGTGAGTAATGTATCCCTTCTGAGGCTTGTGGAATCTGCTTAGTTCACATGCTGTGCATAGATTGCTGCTGTGCATAGATTAGCGAGCAGTACCTGAAGAAGGAGGTGGGATGTGAGAAGGGTCATGAGCAAATAAATGTCTTAGAACCACTTGTCCCACTTGGGTATCTGTCTTGGAATGGGCGTCAATGCAGTAGTGCTGAGTAAAAGTGTGAATAGAGCTCCAAGTAGCTGCTTTGCAAATGGTGTCAAGGGGTACATTTGCAATAAAAGCCAGAGTGGCCCCAATGCCTCTTGTAGAGTGGGCTCTTGGCGTGAAAGGCAGAGTTTTTTCAGAAAGGGAGTAACACAGCTGGGCTGGATACAGTTAATAATCCACTTAGAGATGGCACCTTTAGAGACGCAATACCCCTCTCTGCCTGTAGCTATGGAGACAAACAGTTGGTCTGTTTTCCTTAGCGGTCTGGTCTTGTTTACATAGTAGAGGATCGCCCTGCGCACATCTAGGGTGTGTAGTTTCACCTCAGCCGAGCTCTGTGGGTCTTGGAAGAAAGCCGGAAGCTCGATGGACTGGTTCACGTGGAATTTAGAAATAAACTTAGGTGAGAACCTAGGGTGTGTGCGTAAAACCAGTTTATCTTGATGAACTGTAAAGAAAGGATCTTGCACTGACAGAGCCTGAGTTTCACTGACCTTTCTTATAGAGGTAATAGCTACTAAGAAGGCAGTTTTATAAGTCAGGTGTTTGAGACTTCTTTTATGCATGGGCTCGAAAGGGGGGCCCATGAGCTTAGATAGCACCACATTAAGGTCCCATCCTGGTGGTGGTTTGAAATAGGAGGGTGAAGTCTCTTTACTCCTTCCATGAACACTTTAACTACTGGTACTTTCCACCACAACACCTTGTTATGGGAAGTGGTGTATGCCGACAGAGCTGCCAGGTGTACCTTTAGTGAGTTAAAAACCAGTCCTGCATCCTGTAGGTGGAGCATGTATGTGACAATTGTTGAAGGAGTGCAATCAACCGGGTTGATTTGCTTATTTTGGCACCAGATAACACATCTTTTCCATTTGTCAAAGTAGCAGTGCCTCATGTTTGGCTTCCTAGATTCTTTTAGGATGTCCATACATCTCTGTGGTAAATTGAGATGTCCAAACTCTATGACCTTAGGAGCCATGCTGCCAGGTTCATTGAGTTGGGTTGCTGATGCACTGTTTGACCTTGGTGCTGGGACAGTAGGTTGTACCAGGCTGGAAGTTTGATGGGCTCACCGCCATCCTGCGTAGGTGTGGGAACCACGGTTGTCTGGCCCACATGGGAGCAACTAGGACGAGCGTCATCGATTCTCTGTTCATCTTGTTGACCACCTTCCTGATGAGGGGAGTTGGTGTAAAAGCGTACGCAAACATCCCTAACCAGTTCATCCACAGGGCGTTCCCCTGGGAGTCTGGTTGGGGGAACCTGGATACAAATCCTGGGCATTGTCTGTTTTCGCTTGTGGCGAATAGGTCTATAGTAGGGGAACCCCACTGAGCGAAGATATCTTCTACGATTTCTCTGTGTAGACACCATTCGTGTTCCTCTGGAAGGGAGTCTCTGCTCAAAGCATCCGCCAGAGAATTGATATCCCCTGGAACATGTTGAGATGACAGGAAGATATTCCGTCTGACTGCCCATATCCACATTTTCTGGGCAAGCTTGGACAGATTTGGCGAACGAGTCCCCCCTTGCTTGTTCAGGTAAAACATGGCTGTAGTGCTGTCCGTCCGGATCTGCACTGACAGATTCTGCAGGTAGGGCTCGAACGCTTGAAGCGCTCTGAATACCGCCAGAAGCTCTAGTAGGTTGATATGATTCCTGGCCACTGAGTGAGACCAGAGACCCTGAGCTGTGTGGTGGAGATGGTGAGCTCCCCACCCTGTCAGGCATGCATCGGTAGTGACTACCGCCTGTATCTCGGGATCGTAAAAGGGTTTCCCCTTGGACAGATTTTCTCTTGTCCACCAGTGAAGGCTTTGTACAAGTGTTGGCGACACTACCACTAGATCGTCCCACTGACCACTTGCCTGAGACCACTGTTTCGCCAACCATTCCTGCATGGGACGCATGCGCAGGCGCGCGTGGGGGACCAGGTAAATACATGACGCCATCATACCCAGCAAACGCATTGCTTTGCATACCGTTATCTGGCGACCGGCCCGATAATGCAGAATTTGCAGTAGTATATTCCGAATTCTTTCCTCGGATGGAAAAGGTCAACCCCTTTTGAGTGTCTAGGATAGCTCCTAGGAACTGTTTGGAGGTGCTTGGCACCAGACTTTACTTCTTCTCGTTTATTGAGAAGCCCAATTCGAAGAGGAGGTCGATCGTCCTTTGAATGTTTGTTCTGCAAATTACTGGGGTCTCCCCTGTGACGAGCCAGTCGTCCAGGTAAGGGTACACCGGGATTGCCTCCCTGCGTAGGTGTGCTGCCACCACCGCCAGTACCTTGGTGAATACCCTTGGAGCCGAAGCTATCCTGAATGGCAGTACCTTGAACTGGCAGTGCCGACTGTCCACCTTGAAGCGCAAGTACTTTCTGTGCGCTGGGAACATGGAAATATGAAAATAGGCATCTTTCATGTCCAATTGTTGCCATGTAATGCCCCTTTTTTGGAGGGGGATTACCTCTTGGAGAGTAGTCATGCAAAATGTTTGGGGCTTGACATACTTGTTTGCAGGCCGTAAATCCAATACTGGGCGCATTGTCAATTTATTTTTGGCACAAGGAAGTAAGTTGAATAAATACCCTTGTTTACCTGGTATCCCGGGACAAGTTCTATCGCGTCCTTTGCAAGCAGATTGACGATCTCCTCGAGGAGGATCTTCTGGTGGTCCAAAGAATGTATTTTTTGTCGTGGAGGATGGTTTCGGGGACTCTCTAACAGTTCTATGCAGTACCCTGCGGATACTGTGGACAGCACCCATCTGTCTGATGTGATCCCTTCCCAAGCTTAGGTGAAGTTGGAAATGTGTCCCCCTACTGGGGTTCCGTGAGAAGGGACCCTGAACGGAGCGTCACTGTTTTGGTGGAGGCGTGCTGCCGCCTCTACTGGGGTTGCCTCTACCTTTACCACATCCTCTTTTATTACCCCTGCCATAACCCTGGGTAGACTGCTGGTTGTTATTGTTCCATGGTGTATCCTGCCCCTGGGAATAGTTAGATCCTCTCTAGGAATTTTGTCCGCGTGGGCGACGAAAATTGCCATTCCCTCTCTGATTCGAGGGTTTATTGGTTAGTTGGCCTAGGGAATTTGAGTGTCTCATACTCGTCCTTGGCATTTTTCAGCGCGTCCTCGACCACCTTACCAAACAGATCCGGCTCCACCGGTTTATCTAACTATGATGCTTGGGTTTTAGTTTTGAATCCATACTGCCGTAACCAAGCGTGTCTCTTGATAACAGTTCCTTCTGCTATCAATCTGCCAGCGTTATCCGCGGCACCAAAGGTTGCTTTTAAAATGCAACCGGACACGGCTCTTGCCTCTGCGGAAAATCGTGCCAATTGGCTCTTTAAGGGTTCTGGGGCGGAGTCTATGAGTGCAGCGACTTCTTCCCACTGGTGGCTGTTGTAACTGGCCAACAGGGTGGTGCAGTTGGCAATCCTTGCCTGGTAGGCTGAAGTGGAGGCTACCTTGCTGCCCAAACCATATAGTTTCTTGCTCTCCTTGTCGGGAGGAGTTTCGGACGATTACAAGGGTGTTCCCGCCCTCTTACGGGTGTTTGTAACTACCAGGGAGTCCGGCTTCAGATGCTGCCTTATGTATAGTGGGTCTGATTGGGCTGCCCTGAAAAGTTTCTCAATCCTTGGGTTCACTGCCCTGGTGAGGTTGGGATTTACAAGTGAAGGGTCTATTCTTCACTGAATAGACTCAAGGATAGGGATGGCCTGCGCAACAGGTCTCCTTTCTCCTACTAACTCCTCAGCGAAGTCCCTCTCTTCTTGAGCACCCTGGGTGTCAATGTGGAAGTGTTCTGCCGCTCGGGACAGAACTTCATTCAGAAGAGGTTGATTGTCGACAGTGGAGTCGGTAACCGTGAGTTATTTCTCTATCGGGGAATCTACTGTGTAGGTTTCAGGGTCTTCCTCTTCTTAGTCCTCATCATCCCCATAGTAGCCCATACCAGTTTTCTATTCCAACATGCCCAAATCTGGATCCTCACAAAAGGATGTATACCCTTGATATTGAGAGTAGGGCTGTATATAGAAGGGGTCTGAAGACCTTGTTGGGGCTTCAAACCGGGACTTCTTACTTGGAGGTATTGGATCCTTAGACCCTGAGGGTGCTGACCCGTCGGGAGTATAAGAGAGAAAGTGTTCAGGGTTTTTTTTTTTTATAAAAATCTGCCAATGATGACATCCTTGACATAACCCTGTCTATGTCATCACTAGACCATTCTCTAGAACTGGGAATGACCCTTTCTGGAACTTTCTCCGCCTTACCCTGACTAGACTTACTGGTTTTAGCAGGGGTCTTTGGGATAACAGAAGACTGGGACTTGTCTGTCTGTTTATGTGGAGTGGAAAGTTTTAGAGGTGTGGAAAGAGGCTGAGACTGCTTCCTTTGTTGTTTTCCTCCCTCCCTGTAGGTGGAAGAGTGTTTTCCCTGCTTTTTCGCCCCTTCGGAGCCTTCTGACGCCTAGGTTCGGGGGTAGTGTCCCTATCTTTCGAACGTGGATGTAGGGACTCGGGAGCCGCCGTTACGCGGTCTGCGGGTGCCGACTCTTGGAGTGAGGTCTGGGGATGGAAGTCGGCTTTGTCTTCCGACGATCGAACTTCCGTTACCTTGGGGAGCGAGGCACTCTTGGCAACAGTTGATGATTGCCTGGAGTCATGCGGCGATCTAGATCGAGAGCGCCCAGAGGACACCGATTTAGACCATTCTCTATGTGCCTCTTTCCGAGAACTCGACGTGCGCGTCGAGTCTCGGTTGGACTTCATGTGCTTTGTGGAAGTGCTGTGGGTAGCGCTTGTGTCGCCGGGGGTCTTCCCTATAGTCGCCTTGCCGGACGACCTTCCAAGGTCGGGAACTTGCGCTCGGCTGTCTCTTGACGCCACGTTGCCATCGCCGATCCGAAAGCACGGCGTCGCTGCCAATCGCTGAAGGCGCCCTCGGCTGGCATAGTCTCCTGACGCCTGGCGTGGTGGGCCCAAGGCTTGATCGAACGGTCCTTAAGTGTTTTCGGTTTAAACCTACTACACGCTCTGCAGTTCGCCTCGGGGTGGTCCCTCGGCAAGCAGAGATTGCACGTGGTGTGTCTGTCAACCCAATGGTACTTGCGGTTGCACTTGGGGCAGGATTGGAAAGGGGTACCCTGCATACGCACCTTGTGGCAGCGGGCTGATAAGTGTAGGAATACAAAAGAATGTACCTATATACCAAAAGAGTGTAGAGTATGTCCACCCCCCCACTCTCCCTACTTGCAGGGCCGAGGCCAGAGGCCTTCCAAGGCCCAAATCCGTCGTGCAGCTCACGACGGTCAATTTCTTCTCCGGGCCGGCGTCGAGTGTGGAAGTTCGGTGACTCGACGTTGGGGTGGAGAATGGGGCAAATATAACGATATTTTGCAAAAGTATGGCCAAGGCCAGGGAACTCTGCGAAATGCTTCCGACCAGTATGGCGGAAAAAATCAATCTGAGAGTCCTACACACGTGAGAGATCATAGGTACAGTGGACGTCACACTAGGGATAGTATTTCGACACAGGGCGTCGACACACTGGCACGCCCTGTGTCGACGCCCATTTTCGAGTTTCGAAAAACAAACTGTAATACTCTGCAGCTTCCACTAGATGTCGGCCTATGCTCAGCATGTGCTCTAAGCAGATTCCACAAGCCTCAGAGATATATATATATGGGATACATTACTCACCGTAATCGTATTTCTGATGCTTGTATCTGCTTAGATTCACATGCTGTGCATAGGCCGACATCTAGTGGAAGCTGCGGAGTATTACAGTTTGTTTTTCGAAAATCAAAAATGGGCGTCGACACAGGGCGTGCCAGTAATACTATCCCTAGTGTGACGTCCACTGTACCCATGATCCCTCATGCGTCTAGGATCCCCAGATTGTGTTTTTCCTGACATGAGGTAGCATGAGGAGTAGTGTGAGTACAGATAGTCCAAGCAGATAGACAGAAAGGTAAGACTACAAGCAACCATGCGCCTTCTCTCGGAGGGGAGGAAGGGTGGGTCGCATGTGAATCTAAGCAGATACAAGCATCAGAAATACGATTACGGTGAGTAATGTATCCCTTCTGAGGCTTGTGGAATCTGCTTAGATCACATGCTGTGCATAGATTAGCGAGCAGTACCAGAAGAAGGAGGTGGGATGTGAGAAGGGTCATGAGCAAACAGGTGTCTTAGAACCGCTTGTCCCACTTGTGTATCTGTCTTGGAATGAGTGTCAATGCAGTAATGCTGAGTAAAAGTGTGAATAGAGCTCCAAGTAGCTGCTTTGCAAATGGTGTCGAGGGGAACATTTGCAATGAAAGCCAGAGTGGCCCCAATGCCTCTAGTAGAGTGGGCCCTTGGCGTAAAAGGCAGAGTCTTTTCAGAAAGAGAGTAACACAGCTGTATACAGTTGATAATCCACTTAGAGATAGCGCCCTTAGAGACGCGATCCCCCTCTCTGCCTGTAGCTACGGAGACAAACAGTTGATCTGTTTTCCTTAGCGGTCTGGTTTTATTTACATAGTATAAGACCGCCCTACGCACATCTAGGGTGTGTAGTTTCACCTCAGCCGAGCTTTGTGGGTTTTGGAAGAAAGCCGGAAGCTCGATGGACTGGTTTACATGGAACTTGGATATGAATTTTGGTGAGAACCTAGGGTGTGTGCGTAAAACCAGTTTGTCCTTGTGGATAGTAAAGAAAGGATCTTGCACTGACAGAGCCTGAATTTCACTGACCCTTCTTATGGAGGTAATGGCTACTAAGAAGGCCGTTTTATAAGTCAGGTGTTTGAGACTACTTTTATGCATGGGTTCGAAGGGGGGGCCCATGAGCTTAGCTAGCACCACGTTGAGGTCCCATCCTGGCGGTGGGTTCGAAATAGGAGGGTGAAGTCTCTTTACTCCTTCCATGAAGGCTTTAACCACTGGTACTTTCCACCACGAGACCCTGTTATGGGATGTGGTGTAAGCCGAGAGGGCTGCCAGGTGTACTTTCAGAGAGTTAAAAACCAACCCTGCATCCAGCAGGTGGAGCATGTATGTTACAACGTTGGAAGGAGTGCAATCAACTGGGTTGATTTGTTTATTCTGGCACCAGATAACGAATCTTTTCCACTTGTCAAAGTAACAGTGTCTTGTATTTGGTTTCCTGGACTCTTTTAGAATGTCCATACACCTCTGTGGTAATTTGAGATGTCCAAACTCTATGACTTCAGGAGCCATGCTGCTAGGTTCATAGAGTTGGGTTCCTGATGCACTGTTTGACCTTGTTGCTGGGACAGAAGGTTGTACCAGGCTGGGAGTCTGATGGGCTCGCACACCGCCATCCTGCGTAGGTGTGGAAACCATGGTTGTCTCGCCCACATGGGAGCAACTAGGATGAGCGTCATTGATTCCTTGTTCATCTTGTACACCACCTTCCTGATGAGAGGAGTTGGTGGAAAAGCGTACGCAAACATCCCTGACCAGTTCATCCACAGGGCATTCCCCTGGGAGTCCGTTTGGGGGAACCTGGATGCAAATCCTGGGCATTGTTTGTTTTCGCTTGTGGCGAATAGGTCTATAGTGGGGAAACCCCACTGAGAGAAGAGATCTTCTACTACGTCTCTGTGAAGGACCCATTCGTGTTCTTCTGGGAGGGAGTCTCTGCTTAGAGCATCCGCTAGGGAATTGAGCTCCCCTGGAACATGTTGCGATGATAGGAAGATGTTCCGTCTGAGTGCCCATATCCATATTTTCTGGGCAAGCTTGGACAGATTTGGCGAACGAGTCCCTCCTTGCTTGTTCAGATAGAACATGGCTGTCGTGCTGTCCGTCCTGATCTGCACCGACAAGTTCAGTAGATGGGGCTCGAACGCCTGCAGCGCTCGGAATACTGCCAGAAGCTCTAGCAGATTGATGTGGTTCTTGGCTACTGAGTGAGACCAGAGACCCTGAGCTGTGTGGTGGAGATGGTGAGCTCCCCACCCAGTCAGGCATGCATCTGTAGTCACCACTGCCTGTACTTCGGGATCGTAAAAGGGTTTCCCCTTTGCGAGATTCTCTCTTGTCCACCAGTGTAGGCTCTGTACGAGTGTTGGCGAAACGACCACTAGATCGTCCCACTGACCACTTGCCTGAGACCACTGTTTCGCCAACCATTCCTGCATGGGACGCATGCGCAGACGCACGTGGGGGACCAGGTAAATGCATGACGCCATCATGCCCAGTAACCGCATAGCTTTGCGTACTGTTATCTGTTGACCTGACTGATAATGCGGAATTTGCAGAAGTATATTCCGAATTCTTTCTTCCGAGGGGAAGGTCAATTCTTTCTGAGTATCTAGGATAGCTCCTAGAAACTGTTTTGAGGTGCTTGGCACCAGACTTGACTTTTTCTCGTTGATAGAGAAGCCTAATTCGTGGAGGAGGTCGATAGTCCTCTGAATGTTTGACCTGCAGATTCCTGGGGTTTCCCCCGTTATGAGCCAGTCGTCCAGATAAGGGTACACTGGGATTGCCTCCCTGCGTAGGTGTGCAGCTGCCACCGTCAGTACCTTGGTGAATACCCTTGGTGCTGAAGCTATCCCGAAGGGCAGTACCTTGAATTGGTAGTGGCGACTGTCCACCTTGAAGCGCAAGTATTTTCTGTGCGCCGGGAGCATGGAAATATGAAAATAGGCATCTTTCATATCCAAGGTTGCCATGTAATCCCCCTTTTTTAGGAGTGGGATTACCTCTTGTAGCGTGGTCATACGGAATTTTTGGGGCTTGACATACTTGTTGGCAGGCGGTAAGTCCAATACTGGGCGCATTGTTAAATCTTTCTTTGGCACAAGGAAGTAAGTTGAATAGATACCCTTGTTTACCTGGTGTCCTGGGACGAGTTCTATCGCGTCCTTTAGGAGCAGATTGTAGATTTCCTCGAGGAGGATCTTTTGATGTTCTAAAGAGTGGACTTTTTGTCTTGGAGGATGGTTTCGGGGACGTTGCAGTAGTTCTATACAGTACCCCTTGGATACCGTTGACAGCACCCATCTGTCGGATGTTATCCCTTCCCATGCCTGGGTGAAGCTGGATATTCGTCCCCCTACTGGGGTAGCATGGGAAGGGACCCTGAAATGAGCGTCACTGCTTTGGTGGAGGCGTGCCGCCTCCTTTACTGGGGCTGCCTCTGCCTCTACCACGTCCTCTTCTACTAGCCCTACCATACCCCTGGGTAGACTGTTGTGAGTTGGTGTTCCACTGTGTACCCTGGGTGTGGGAATAGCTATTTCCTCTATTGGAATTTTGGCCGCGGGGGCGACGAAAATTGCCGTTCCCTCTTTGGTTAGGTGGTTTTGTAGTTAATTGGCCAAGGGATTTGAGGGTGTCGAATTCCTCCTTAGCGTTTTTTAGAGCGTCCTCGACTGCCTTTCCAAACAGGAGATCACTTTCCACTGGTTTGTCTAAGAGTGCAGCTTGTGTTTCTGCTCTGAATCCCGACTGCCTCAACCAAGCATGTCTTTTGATGACAGTCCCCTCTGCTATAATTCTACCCGCATTGTCTGCGGCGTCCAAAGTTGCTTTTAAAATGCAGCCTGAGACGTTTCTTCCCTCTGCACAAATGCGAGCTAGCTGGCTCTTAAGGGGTTCGGGAGCGGAATCTATTAGTGCTGCAACTTCTTCCCACTGATGGCAGTTGTAGCTGGCCAACAGTGTGGTGGAATTCGCGATTCTGGTTTGGTAGGCTGCCGTGGAAGCTACTTTTCTACCAAAACCATAGAGTTTCTTACTTTCCTTGTCGGGGGGAGCCTCCGAGGAAGATAATGGGGTTCCAGCTCTCTTGCGGGTGTTAGTTACGACTAGAGAGTCTGGCTTAAGTTGGCCTCTAATATATAGAGGGTCCGACTGGGCAGCTTTAAACAGCTTCTCTACTCTCGGGTTTACAGGTCTTGTCAGGTTTGGGTTGACAAGGGATGGTGCTATTCTGCGTTGAATAGATTTCAGGATGGGAATGGTCTGGGCTACTGTCTTCCTTTCCCCTATTAGTTCCTCCGCGAAGTCCCTCTCTTCTTGGACACCTTGTGTGTCTATGTGGAAGTGGTTAGCTGCCCGAGAGAGCAGTTCATTTAGGAGGGGCTGATTATCTATTGGGGAATCAGACACTGGGGCTTCCCTTTCGACTGGTGAGTCCATTCTGAAAATATCTGGGCTATTTTCTGGCTCATCCTCGTCTTCGTCCTCCTCGTAATAATCTGACACTGCGAGATCTTCTGGTGACTCAAAATCCTAGCCCTATATAAAGGAAGAGTCTCCTTGGCCTGTAGGGAAAAGGCAAGAATAGGGTTGGACCTCGAAGGGGTCTGAAGCCTTTAATGGTGTCTCGACCCGGGGCCTTTTATTTGAAGGGATAGGGTCCCTTGAACCTGAGGGAGAAGATTCCTGAGGGTTTAAAGCTAGGAGTTGGTCAGGGTGTCTTTCGAAGAAATTTGCTAAGGAGGACATCCTTGACATTACTCTGTCAATGTCCTCGCATGACCAGAGTTTTGAGCTTGGGGTGACCTTGCTGGAACTCTCTATGGACTGTCCCTGAGAAGACTTGGACGGGGAAGACAGTTCTATTGTTGTGGGGGATTGCAAGGGTTGTTTCCTTTGTTGCTTACCCCCTTCCCCGTGGGTGGAAGTGTGTTTACCATTTCCCTTATCTTTCGACGCCTGGCGTCGAGGATCGGAGGTGGAATCCCTGTGTTTCGAACTAGGCTTCGACACTGGGCCCTCCTTACTCCCAAGTGATGTACCCTTTCCCTGGGGTGCAGGCTGGGGATGGAAGTCGTGTTCGTCTCCGGACGAGTGATCTTCCGTGATGTTAATGGGCGAGGCACTATGTGCAAGTGTGGAGGCTTGCCTGACGTCGTGCGGCGACCTCGACCGGGACCGCCCAGAGGACGTCCTTTCGGACCGCTCCTTCTGTGCCTCTTTCCGAGGTTTCGACGACGTCGAATCTCGGGTGGCTTTTTTGTGTTTAGCGTGTGTATGTGTAACGCTCTTGTCGCCGGGGGACTTCCCCATAGTCGCCGGGACGGACGACCTTCCGAGGCCGGGGACGTGCGTTAGGCTGTCTTTCGACGCCTTGGTGCCCTCGCCGTCCGAAAGTCCGGCGTCGCTGCCGTCGCTGAAGGTACCCTCCGCCTCCATAGCTGCTAGCTTGGCGTGGTGGGCCCAACGCTTGGTGGAGCGGTCCTTAAGGGTTTTGGTCTTAAACCTGCTACAGGCCCTGCAACCCGCCTCGGGGTGGTCTCTGGGCAGGCAAAGGTTGCACGTAGCGTGCTTATCTACCCAAGGGTATTTCTTATTACACTTGGGGCAAAACTGAAAGGGCGTACCCTCCATACGCGCCTGTGGGCAGCGGGCAAGTTGTGTAGGTAAGAAGGTGTCTATAACCGAGTGTGGAAGTGTACCACCCCCCACTCTCCCTACTTGTAGGGCCGAGGCCAGCGGCCCAGGCCCGAGCCGAGGCGGAAGCCTCAAGGCCCAATCCGTCGGGTTTCGACGATGATCTCCTCCCCGGTTCGGCGTCGAGATGCTGATCGACGTAAGGGTGACAAAACGGGGCAAATTAGAATTAGTTTTAAATGCAAATATGGCAAAGCCAGGGAACTCCGATGAAGTGCTTCCGACCAGAATGGCGGAAAAAAACAATCTGGGGATCCTAGACGCGTGAGGGATCATGGGTACAGTGGACGTCACACTAGGGATAGTATTACTGGCACGCCCTGTGTCGACGCCCATTTTCGATTTTCGAAAAACAAACTGTAATACTCCGCAGCTTCCACTAGATGTCGGCCTATGCACAGCATGTGATCTAAGCAGATTCCACAAGCCTCAGAAATATATATATATTCAAAACAAAAGGAAAAAGTAATTCCACTTTTCCAGCAAGGATGGCACTCAAAGCTGTCAGGACGTCAAAGATGGTCTTCAAAATGAATCCAACATTCGCCAACAAGGTTTCATATGCCATATCCAGTTTTATTAAAGGCATAAAAGAACTGACGCGTTTCGCAACGATCCCGTTGCTTGATCACATATAAAAGTGAGTGGTTTGCACAGCGTTTAAATACAGTCAAAAAAGAAAGTTTCAAACTCTATGGTTTTGCCCAATACAATTAGTCCCTCTTCTCTTTTGACTTTTCCCCAATCCATATGGATTCTCTCCTGTGTAACTGCAGGCGGCCATTTTGGAGTGTATTTGAAGTCATTCTCGTTATGTTTGATGTTAATAACAAATAACAGATTTTTTGGTAAACCGGCAGTTTTTGTTAATAATATTAACAAAAATATTGTGACACTAGTGGTCAAAGCAAGAAATACTGCGTGCTCGGTATCAATATACCTTATTAACTCGCTTGCCAGTAAACCGACTAGATTTCCCCATCTGTAATGAACGATAAAATGAATAAGCTGCTGTAACAAATTCAATGAGAGATCTCCTTTTCTTTAAGCATTTGTCCCGTAGATATAAAAAAACAAAGAGGAAACATGATACTTAAAAGTGCATAGTGCTGTAAACATTGGTTTTAAGTAAAACCAGAAATTTCTAAAGTGCATAGTGCTCATCATTATTCCTCATATCCGGGCAATAGCTTGGTTGTCAATAAACTCATTAATTGTACAAGCAGGATATATTCTCAATAAAGTGCATAGTGCTGTAAACATCCATTGCCACTGTCAATCAGTGTACAATATGGGTTATGATAAAACCAGAATTTGGGGAAATACAAATATGGAAGGGAAAAAGTATAGAGAGACAAGGGCTAAGAAGAGCTGTGCAATTTTCACTAAAAAAGTCAATACACATACAAAACGTTTATACAATTTACAAAATATTAGAAAATATTAAAATGAGCTTAGGTATCAACAAATTATGCAAGACATAGCCATTAGTGGTGAGCTACAGAAAACTAGTCAGAGTTCAAATGGGAAAGGTGCATTATGTCCCAAGGAAAGTATACAATTCTTCATCCAGGTTGTGTCCACCTGGTTTTTTGGTTTGAAAGTCTAAAATACAGCGTGTTTCCATCTGTCGCAGTGCAAGCTCCCGGTTACCACCACGTGGGTTGAGTTTAATATGATACACACCAAAAAATCTGAAACTGTCCAACTTGCTCTGATGTTGGTCTCTAAAATGTACTGCCATAGGGTATGAGGCATCTACATTTTTTATGGCACTCATATGCTGCAAGATCCTCAATTTCAACTTGCCAATGGTGCTGCCTACATACCAAAGATTGCATGAGCATACTAAGACATATACCACAAATTCGGTGTTGCATGTGATTTTAGTTTGAATTTCAACATCATACCCCAGTATCAGATGTGTATAGCTGGTTTTGTTTAGGGCAAATTGGCAGGCTTTGCGCATTTGGTGCATTTCAGAAAACCAGTATTTCTCTTATTCAGCCATGTTGGTTCTGCTTGCATTGCATTTTTCTGTGTCATGAAACTTGTTACTAATGTATCTTTGATGGAAATTGACTTTCTGTAGGTTATATTGGCACGTTGCCCCACGAAAGGAGATAGAGCTTCATCGGTTTTCAGGACATGCCAATGTTTTTGTAATATTTGCCTTATTGTTTTAGCATGTGAACCATAGGTGAGCATCCGTCTTAAATCATCGGTTTTGGGAGGTTGTTCAGGTATTCGATTAGAGGAGAGCAATACCGCTCGATCTAAATTTCAGGCTTTGATGTAAGCTCTTTCGATAACAGCCTTTGGATATCTTTGTTTACTGAAATTCCAGGCTGTGATTTTACACTCTCTATCAAAGCAATCCAATTTACTACAATTACGTCGAATCCTGATGAACTCACCATATGGTATACTCCATTTGAGCGGAGTCGGATGATTGCTTGTCGCAAATAATGGCATGTCCGAGCTTGTAGGTTTACGGTGAAGTTCAGTGCCGATTTCTTTTTTGTCCGTTTTTA
This sequence comes from Ambystoma mexicanum, assembly GCF_040938575.1. Taxonomy (NCBI): domain Eukaryota; kingdom Metazoa; phylum Chordata; class Amphibia; order Caudata; family Ambystomatidae; genus Ambystoma; species Ambystoma mexicanum. The sequence continues at coordinate 1,507,421,999 of NC_090922.1, forward strand.
CCACGACATCTAAGAAAATTAATGATTCTTGGCTGTGCGTCACATTAAATCTAAGATTTAAGTCGTTGACATTCAATATAGTCACAAAATCTAGCCAATCTTGTTCTTCACCATTCCATAGGACAAACAAATTGTCAATATACCGTAACCAGAGGACAACTTGGTCTGTGTACTTACTGTTGGCATCAGTCCAGAAAATGAATTTTTCCCACCATCCCATGGTAAGGTTTGCATATGATGGTGCAAAACTTGTGCCCATTGCCGTACCACGTAATTGGTTGTAGTAAACGTCGTCAAAGAGAAATACGTTGTTGGTCAAGCATAAATCTACCTTTTCCATAACCATTTGTCCATGGCTCAAATAGTTTAACGATCTGCTATCCAGATAATATTTACATGCTTTTTTACCATCATTGTGTTGGATAGACGTATACAATGATACTACCTCCAGTGTGGCCAACTTAAAATTTCTTTCCCAGGTGATTCCTTCAATTCTACTGAGGAAGTCTTTCGTGTCACGTAGGTAAGAAGGCAACGTTAAAACTAGATGTAGTAATGTTTGATCAACGTACTTAGACATATTTTCTAATGAGGCACCGTTTAGGGTGACAATGGGTCTTCCAGGGGGGCAAGTAGGGTTTTTATGTATCTTTGGCAAGAAGTAGATTGTCGGGATGATGAGGGTTTTATTGAAAAGATATATAGAAAAGACTGAGTGGAAGGTGCCCCAATTCCCAGTTGTTTCTTCCCTGTTTTGTTGTGGCTCTGACATTTCTCTGCATCAAAAAGGAGGAGGTTGACGTTGGTTTAACCTACCAATGTCCCTCTATAGCGATGGTATTTCCTAGGGTCATTTTGAAAGGTAGAAAAGGGGACAGGGGCGGATTGACAGTACCCTATAAAGGCTTCTGGAACTGAAGGTACTTAATTTCTGCACCTCGACAGCAAACCACAGCAATCTCCTTCTGGACTCTGAAAGCAGATCATGTCCCCATGAATCCTTTGGCAACCCTACATTGCTACTGTGAGTTGGCTTCCCACCTATTCCGATTTCATGACTATACTCCTGTTTGCATTGTGCTGCTGTGTGTGTGCTTCTTCCCGCCACCTTCGCACCCTCTACACTTTGGGTGCAACCACTTATATCAGACCTGCTGTCATGCACAAAGATAGTCTCATTGTACTGTTTTGTCCTCACCCTAAAACCCCCCTCCTTTCTTTATGTAAAAATATCTTGCATTGTTGAAATGACCATCAGGCACGTACAATAATTATGTTCATTTGTTGTAATCAGTTCTGTATTTGATTCTATATTGTACCTCTAACACATTGCACTTGCACATTCTGAATGTCCCAATGCCGATTATGAATGTAATTTACTCTCCCTTCCCTGCATTGGATATGATATGGCATTTATAACGCGCCTATACACAAGTGTTTCAAGTGTTTCATTGGAGCGCTTTGAAACGATTTGTTCGAAGTGTATAGGTGCTGTATAAATGACCAATCAATTTAAAGGTCCATCGTAAAATTGGAATAGGGAATACTGAGTTTGCCCGAGGACATCCTCTCTCAACTCCCCAAATCACCTCCACCCAGGTGCTCCTCCCTTGCATATCCACGCTCAGGGTTGGGATCCAAAAGTGATAGCCTTTCACTTGACACCTGGGCAGAGGCTATCGGGGAGAAAGTAGTGAGGATGCCCTCAGGTTCCACACAAAAAGATGCAATGGGCTGGTGGTGGTGATTGGTTTCTAACTATTTTAAGGTTATTCAACATTTTACCAAATGAAAGGTAAGTGTTCTTGACTCAAGGAAAACCCAGGAGCAGGACACCCTGCCCAGGTTCGACACCCAAAGGTGAGTGGAGGGAAGACAGGAGTCAAATGGACTTGTTCCCACTGTTATCCTATGGAGGACAGGCGCACGGATGCCTACTTACCTCCCAGAATGCAATTTTCCCCAGACATCTTTGTGGATCGTCTGGGGGCTCGATCTTCCACCGTTTGTTCCAGTGAGAGATGCCCAGGAGTTATGGGTTGGAACATTCTTCCGGTCGGATAGTAATGCAAGATGCAACCACTGTTGGTGAGGGAATGTAGAATCCAATGATGCAGGCCTCCTTGGGACACTACACTGGATGGAGGGAGACTAATTGCAGGGACGATCACCATTTACAGGTGAAGACAGACGTCCTCCAGTCGCGGTCACAGCAGATGCTCCAGGATAGATTCCTGTGATGGTGGGAAGCTGGAATTTGTGGCAAAGGCGACGCCGACGACCACCAAAGTGCTGGAATCGATCACGGAAATGCGATGCTTCTGGCGAAGTAACCCACAAGAGTTGGCCCTTCCACCGGACAGTCTAGGGAGACGTCGAAAGGATTGACGTGTTGGATCCTCAAAATGGCATTGAAACCAGTTGGTCCCACTAGTCCAAGGGCTGAAGAACCGTTCAGGGCCTTCAGAGATCAAGCAGAGGAGATGGGCTTCAGCGGGTTGAACACTGGAAGGGATGCTGGGCCACTTCAGTTCTTCGGATCTTCAGCAGGCTGCTCTACTTCGAGGGATTCTTGGCTCCAACAGGTTCCATTTAATAATGTCGCCAGAAAAATCTCGCCATGCAAAAATATTGCAGAGAAATTGCCGTTTTTTGTGGCGACATTATTGCATGGAACATGCGGGGACACCCCTGCAACCCCCAAACTTTTATTTTGCCCCTGTCCCCATATATATATGGTCACCCAAATAATATCGCCACAACATTTTCCCGGCGATATTAATTACGGCGACCATATATATGGCGATATTATTACTCGATACCCTCCAACATAGATCTGAAAATAGCCGCAGAGGTCCTCCTCTTATCCAAGATTTGAGCTGGAAGCCCACAAATGGTAAGGATCTGCACCCATCAAGGACAACTCCTGGTTTCACATCCGCCTCAGAAGCAGAGGCTTCCTGGTTCCAAGGATGTGGACTGGCAGTAGACAGTCCCAGGCACCTTCTTGGGCAACACACACACACACACATACACAAACGCTCACTAGCATGCGAGAGCGGCAGCTTTCCCGGGCAAGTACATGACCTTATGAAGACTTTCCTAATTTAAGACGGCAGGCAGAAGGCCAAACTACAATACGGCCAAAGAACAAGCGAATGTCTTGTGGCACGGCCATTTTAGGGCACTAGCTTAGTACCAATGTGCACACCAAAAATAATGCAACAATTGTAAAAATGTAACTGCTGCCACCAGCTTGTCTTTAGGTACATATACAATTAACCAAAAATCCTATGTGTAAAAACATAGGGTTGCACAAAAGTATCCCCATCGCATTGCACAGTAAGGCACTGTGTGCAATGTAAAAATGCAAGAAATCAAAAGAGAAACAATGTTTCCCATTACAGACAGTCTGGAGGACTAGTCATTTTTCCCATAACAAATTAGCAAAAGGAAAGTGAAGCTGAAGGCCTTACTTCCCTACAAAATGTCAGGACAGGAAGTCAGCAAGAAGGGAAGTGAGTGGGCACCATTTGATAGTAAATCCACGTATCTCAAGTGTTCAAAATTCTAAACAAAAAGAAGATTCATTCAAACAATTTGTATCCAAATATTCAAAAAGGAGCTGGCTGCGACGAATTTGGAGACACACAAACTCAAAATACATGTGAAGCAGGAGACCAAGGGGAATACTAGGTCGCACAGCCGCTCTCTGGGTATATGGTTAGTTAAGATTACCAACAGTTCAATTTTCAAGTAAAAAAGAGATGTCTTTGGTTGAAAAACGACGAAAACATTGAGGTTCGGTTGTTTTTGCAAACCAATTTTATCAAAAATAATGGTCTCAAGAATGAGAAGTCACTAATATTCTCTAATATGCATGCAACCAACCAATCTCAGGTAAACGTTTCCCTCATTTGGCTTTACTATCTGATACCCACAGTAAACGGGTCTTATGATGGTTATTATTTTTCTCTTTTTTCCCCTGCTCTCACCTTATCCATCCACTTCTGAAACTACAACTGAATGGTATGTTCCTAATTTTGTTACAATAATGTAGGACACTTATATGTTGCTTTATACAAATTTGAACAGTTTTTTCTCCATTTTGTGAACTTGTATGTATTATCTTTAGACTGGCCCTTACGAAGGAAATCTAAGAGAATATTAGTGACTTCTCATTCTTGAGACCATTATTTTTGATAAAATTGTTTTGCAAAAACAACCGAACCTCAATGTTTTCGTCGTTTTTCAACCAAAGACATCTCTTTTTTACTTGAAAATTGAACTGTTGGTAATCTTAACTAACCCTATACCCAGAGAGCGGCTGTGTGACCTAGTATTCCCCTTGGCCTCCTGCTTCACAAGGACAGGAAGTCAGGACAGGATCAAAAACGGAGCAAAACGAATGGGGCCCATAGAAATCTATGGTAGGAAAGTTGCAAAAATAAAATCTTTCCTAACACTACTGTCAAAAAAGAAAACAATGAGGAGTAAAAATTATCCAACTAAAAATAGATAAGACACATAAAATACATGTCTCCCTGCTTTCACCCACAAAGCTGTGTGTTTCGACCAGTATTAAAAACAGTGCTACAGTAAGAATTATTACTGCCTGATCTGAATAGGTAATAATGCATCTTTTTATTTGCATGAATATTTTTGTTTTACACTCCAAACATTTCTTCTCACTTGTAAAAAACTCCCATTAAGAATGAGACTTACTCTTAAAATCGGCAAAAAATCATTTTACTCCCAACTTTAAAAAATAGGGAGTAAAACACTCACACTTCAAATTATTATCTGGAGCACTGGTTACACCAGTAAGACACCATGATGTATTTTTGTAAAGTTAGCCTTTTACATTTTCCATGTACTAATATGACACTGTTTTTTGCAGTACAGAGTTTCGGCACAGTGTCCAAATGTAACACCTGTTTCCCCTTGTACTTCTTTAGGATAAGCAGATCCATTAAAGCATAGAGGAAGGGCAATGGGAATCCCTAAAGAAGGGTTTCAAATGTTTTACCTGTAATCTCCTTGGAATTTGGAGAATCTTCAACTTGTGTTACAAGGCGCCTGCATTTCCCCCCTTTATGTCCGATTGGAAGGCGTGCAGGAACTGCTCCTTTGTTCATCAACCGAACATTGGCTGTCGCCGCCTGCCCATGGTAACTCTTGTTGAATGATTTATTATTTGATCCCTGGAGTTCTCCTAAGGGTGCCTGCTCTGCAAAAGTCTTCTTCCTTTCGTGACAAGGGCGATCAGTAGGACAGTCACTCGAACCATAATACAGGTACTGCAACCAAACAAAACGAAATCCTGCACCCAAAAACTACCTGTGCACTCGTGGCCCTGGGGCTCCCTAGACCAGACCAAGGAAGGAAGTACGTCGCCCCAAAGGATTACTTATCTCTGGGAAAATTGGAGCAAGAGGGGGCGAAGTCTTAGTTACTTACCTGTCACTGTATTTCTTCAGCATTGGTATATTTCATAGATTCACAAGCTTGAATATTCCCCGTCGTCAGACTGGGAATCCTCGGTGATAAAATAATTATTACATTTTTTTTAAAATATACACACATTGCTACATAGAAATGCATGTACATAGTCCATTATGGCCTATGAGCCATTCTATTGTGTAGTCCCTCCACCTCACTTTGGTTATTTATGACCCAAAGCAATGAGGTGGCAGGGCTTAAGCTCCGCCCCCAGGAAGCCATCTTCAGATTTTGAACCGTAGGAATTACAGTATGTTGGAAGCTGAGCGTAGGAGCAGCCTCTCAGGGGAGGCAGGTAGGCGCATGTGAATCTATGAAAGATACCAATGCTGGAAAAAAACATTAACAGGTAAGTAACTATGACTTCTCCAGCATTGGATCTTTCATAGATTCAGATGCTTGAATAGAATACCAAGCAGTTAAAAACATGCCACCATCATATCCATATATGCATAAAACAGAAAACATATCTCTGATCAAACCTTTACCATGCAGCAACACAACGGTTGCATACTCAGGGAAAGGTGGGAAAAGGAGGCTGGTCCTACTTTATACAAAGAGATGGCGGAGCACTGCCTGTCCAACTGCAGTTTCTTTGTTGGTATCTTCAGCCAGGCAGTAGTGTTTAGCAAACGTGTGCAGAGTGCTCCAAGTGGCGCCTCTGCATATGTCCTTCAAGGCCACCCCTGCGTGGAAGGCTGTTGACGCTCCCTCCCTCTGGTGGAGTGCGCTGAGGGTGGTTGGCAAGAGGGGGGGGGTCGCCTTTCATTAGATGGCTGTGGGTGATGAAAGAAGAGACCCAGCGTGCCAGACCTTGTTTGGAAATATGCTGGCCCTTTGTATGGCCAGAGAAGGCGATGAACAGTCTATTTGAAGAACGGAACTCTCTAATCCTTTGCAAATAAGCTATGTCCAGCGAATGCAATGTTCGTTCTGCTTCCGAAGAATGATTCTGGAAGAGAGTTGGTAAGACAATGCGTTCTGTGAGCGTCATTTCCGATACTACCTTCGGAAGGAAGTTAGGGTGTGGTCCTGAAATGAAATGGTCCTTATGGAACAAGGTGAAGGGAAGGTTGAGAAGATAGTTTGTAACTCACTGATCCTCCTGGCCGAAGTAATGGCTATCAAGAAAGCCGTTTTCCATGACAAGAATTATATGTCGCACCTGTGGATGGGCTCGTAAGGAGGCTCTATGAGGGCTGTTAGCACAGTGTTCAAGCTCCAGGTTGGAACCGGCGTAGGCGGGTATGTATGCAAATGTCCTTCAAGGAAGACCTTAACGGCCGGAAGGGAGAGTAAGGACTGCGTCTCTGGGGCCGTCGTGTATGCTGTAATGGTTGATAAGTGGACCTTGATCAAAGACAGTGAAAGACCTGCTTTGGCTAAGTGCAATAAGTAGGGAAGTACTTGCTCAACCGAAGTGATGAGAGGATCAATAGCATACGTCTCACACCACTTGGAAAAACAAGTCCATTTCCTAGTGTAGGTGATGCGTGTAGAAGGAGCCCTTGAGGCCCTAATTATATCCCAGCATTCGGCAGGCAGATTGAGATTCATCAGCTTACGCTGCTCAGGAACCAGGCCTTGAGAGACAGGCTCGCTGGATCGTGATGGAGGACCTTGCGGTTCTGTTGCATCAATAGATACTGATGCGCTTTGAGGCGAATTGGGGGCCATCAGGACAGGTGCTGTCGGGTCGAGTACCAGACCTGCCGTGCCCAGTCTGGTGCAATTAGGATCATAGAACACTTCTGCTCCTTCAGTCTGCAAACTATCCTGCAAATGAGGGGAAAGGCATATAGGAATTTCCCCGTCCAATCCACTGAGAACGCGTCTCCTACTGACTGACTCTCTGGGTATCTGGAGGCGAACATTTTGCATTTCTTGTTGGCCCTGTTGGCAAAAAGATCGAGATGTGGATGGCTCCAAAAGGCGAAGATCCGTTGGGCTTCCTTCTCGTCCAGCTCCCACTCATGAGACGACATGTAGTCCCTGCTCAGTTTGTCCGCTAGGACATTGTCCACTCCTGGAAGGTGTTCCGCCTTGATTTGGACTCTGTGATGCAAGGCCCATTACCATAGTAGTTGAGCTTCTTGAGGTAAGATCTCTGACCCTGTGCCTCCTTGCTTGTTTGTGTAGTGCATGGAGGTCGTGTTCTCTGTCTGTACAGCGAGTACCTATCCTGCCACTACCAGAAGGAAAGCTTTCAGTGCCCACCGTATGGCCCTGAGTTCCAACACATTGATGTGGAGTTGGGACTCCTGGGTTGACCAGGAGCCATTGGTTTGTAGGTCCGCAAGATGAGCGCCCCAGACAAAAGAGACGCGTCCGTCTTCAAAAGAAGGCTCGACGTTGGTGCATGAAACGGCATCCCTTGTAAAAGGTTCTGTGGAGAGTTCCACCATCGAAGAGCCTTGTGCAGCATTGTTGGAATCAGGACGATGTCCTTCCAAGAGCCGAGAGCTTGTTTCCTTGTTTCCATTGGTGGTCCAGAGCCTTCTGTACAGGCCTCATGCGAAGCCTGCAATTTGGTATGAGGAATATACATGAGGACATCATGCCAAGGAGGGATTTGCAAGAGCGCACCAATGTCGTTTCTCTCCCTAAGAACCACGAGGTCAAGCGGAGAATTGCTGTTGCTCTTTCTGCCGACAGTCTCACCCTAGTAATGTTGGTGTCGAGCTCGGCTCCCAGGAAAAACTGTCTTGCTGGGAACTGGGCAGGATTTCGCGTTGTTTATGGCGAAACCCAACCCTCTTAGGAGATTTGTCGTCTTTGAAACTGCCAAGCGTGCGCTTGAGATGCAACTTGCTCTTATCAACCAGTCGTCCAGATATGGAAAGACTTCTGTTCCTGTCCTCCCGAGTTTTTGCAGCCACTGGTGCCAGGCATTTTGTAAAAACTCTCGGTGCTGATCGCAAACCGAACGGGAGCACTCGAAAACTGAAAAAGAAGATCGCCCACAGTGAACCGGAGGAATTTTCTGTGTGCTGGGTGGATTGGTACGTGGAAATATGCATCCTCCAAGTCTAGAGTGGCCAGGAAATCGTGCATGTTTAACCAAAGGAGCACTCCTTGCAAGGTTTTCATCTTGAATTTGATGCGCTTGATATATTTGTTTAGCGCTCTCAGGTCCAAGATGGGTCGCCATTGACCATTTTTCTTTTTGACGAGGAAGAAACGGGAGTAGAAACCCTTCCCCTTTAGAGAGAAAGGTACTAGCTCTATTGTCCTTTGTGCAGCAGTTTCTGGATTTCAGACATGACTTGATTTAACATATGCACCTTGCGTGGAGTCGGGAGCAAGGAAGGGGGCTGGTCTAGAAATTCCAAGGTGTGTCCCTCGCGGACCACCTGTAACACCCATTTGTCTGATGTTATTGACTGCCAGCGTTGGAAGAACTGGCTCACCCTTTCCCCCCACTGGGGCGTGACGTTCCAGGGGAGGAGCTGGACTGTCAGTTTTGTTTGCTCTGCAACTTCCCTTGAGCAGAGCCGCGCCTCCCTCTCTGGCTGTACTTGTTGGAAGACTGGTACTTGCTGTCCTGGTATGAATTACCTTGCGACTTCTGACCGTAGAAAGGACGGTTTAAACCTCTGTACTTCGAGGTTGAACCTCAAAAAGGACGAATAGACTGGGAATCCTTGTCTTAATCTTTCAAAGAGCTTATGGCACGTGCCGTGTCCGTTTTGATTCCTTTGAGGTGGTCATCGATCTTTATCCCAAAGAGTTCTTGACCATCGAAGGGCATGTCCAATATCTGAGCTTGGACCTCAGGCCTGAAATTAGTAGCCTTCATCCGGGCCTGTCTTCTCAGCACTGTGCCGTGGGCCATCTGCCGGAAACCTGACTCTGCCACATCGACTGCTGTTTCAATCATGTGATCCGAAGCTGCTTCCCCATCAGCGATAATCGACCTGGCTTCTTCCTGGAGTTCTACAGGTAGCTGTTTGGCCAGCTTGGACATGCAGAGCAAAAGCTTGCGGTCAAATCTCACCATCATGGCCAGCGCGTTGCCTGCTCTAATGGTAAGCAATGCTGATGCAGACACTTTCCTGGCCATCGCCTCTAGTTTGCGACTGTCCGGTGGGGCTGATAGAGGTGATACTGGATTCGTCAACTTTTTCCTAGCTGCTACTGTGATGACCGAGTCCGGTTTTGTATGACCTCGTAGAAGGAGGTGCAGACTGAGGAGCCTTGTATTTTTTCTTAGGCCTGGAAACTAGAGCCGGAGTGGATATGGGAGTGGCCAATATCTTGGATCCGGACTCCCAAATGGTGTCGAGGAGAGGGATGGTAGTAACAGTTCTCCTACGTTTGTCCCTGTGCTTATAAAGCACTGACTTCTTCTCCTCCGATGTGACCTGTAACTGAAACAATTCTGCGGCTTTGCCGACGATAGTATGAAAAGAGACTAGATCATCCGGCGGTAAAGAGCCACCTGGAGAATCTTTCTTCATGGGCTTTTCAACAATGTAATCGTCCCGTTCGCTAGCATCAGGCTCTTGCGTGATCTTGCCTTCTTCCGGTTCAGAAAATTCTCTGAAAGGATCTTCCTGCCAGTCTGAGACCGAAACAGAGGATGGTACAATCGTTGGATCTCTAGCTGGAGATCTTGTCTTGTGCGACGATGCTGGAGAAGGGACCCTGTCAGTGAAGCACTGAGTGTCCTGCTCCTAGAACTGCGCGGTGGTTCAGGTGAACTCAACCTTTTCTGTGGCCTACTCCTGGAAGGCGAATCTCTTGGCGTGCTTTGTTGAGGTGAAAAATCCCTCTGCGGGAGGTTTGGCTCCCTCAGTACAGCGGACTTGCTTTTTTCATTTTGACGTCTGTTGAACTCCTCAATGATCCTTTGCATTGATAACATGAACACAGGATCAGAAGGATCAGCAGGCACCTCTGTAGCAGGTTGCCAAGGAGGGCTGTGTTCCTTAGGAGTAGGACAATGCTGTTCTTCAAAAAAACTCAGCGTCTGAAAACTCCTGCTGCAGAATGACATCAGGTAGCTCTGGCATTTCTCCTAAGGAAGATAATTGTGTTCCCTGAGGTTTGAGAGCATCTACAAAGTGAGGTGGCGCTTCTATAGACTCAGGAAGACTGTCTTTATTGGATGGCGTAACAGTGGCGTCAGCGAGGGGCTTTTTGGGCCCTAATTCCTCTGTCGGTAAAGGAGCTTGAGGTGCCATTGACAGAGCCGTGGTCGAAGATTTTGTGACGACGGCCTTGTCGACAGCGGGTCCATGGACGAAGATTTTATGGACGGTAGCTTGCCTTTATCCGTCGACGAGTGCGTGGACGAAGATTTTGTGGACGGTAGCTTATCTGTCGACGAGTGCTTCATGGACGAATGTCTACTGGACGAATGAGGAGCTTCCTTCGTTGACGATTGCTTAGTGGAGGCTAAACTCGCTGACGAGGACTTGTCGCATGGTGGTCGTCGATGAGGTTTTCGTCGACGGCTTGATGGACAACGGGCCTCTATCTTTACTGCCACTCATAGACGGCTTCTCCATGGACGACTGCCCCCCCCCCAGTTTTTTGCAAACTCTCCCTTACCTTTAGAGGTAGTTTTTGCAGTAGAATGCTTCATCATATGGCTTATAGAGTCCAGGGGAGGTAGGAAAGGTATAATTTCCACCTTCCTTTTACTCTTGGGAGTGGGAGAGGAACTCCTTTCCACTGAAGAGGCCTTTCTTTTAGAGGTTTGCCTCTCAGATGATTTTCTGGAATGAACAGGAGCGGTCTTTGCAGATTCCTCGTCAGAAGAAAGTCCCTTGGCTTCCAAATGCAGAAGAAGTCTTCTATGTCTGTCTTGTAAGGTCTTAGTTGAAAAAGACTTGCAAATGGGACATTTCTGGATGTCATAAGGATATAGACAGTATATACAGTGATCATGGGTGTCTTTCATGTAAACCATCTTTCTCCTGCACCTTGTGCAATCCCTGAATAGGGAAGGCTTCTTGGTAGCCTGAAGTTCAGCTATCTGAAGAGAAAGTTCACTCGACAAATTCTGGGTCAAAATAACGTTTTTTTAAACCCCAAAAACCAGTGGAGATAGCCCCTAGCCAGGGGAATGTGGTAGAGTATATAAAAATATAAACTACTGTGAAAATAGAAGAATATTCGAAAAAGCTCAGAGAGCCAGGGGGCGCTGTTGAGCAGCCTGCAAGATGGCTGCTTAGCTTGGGAGCTCCGTGGCCACCAACAAAACATCTGTCAACAGCGTCGCCGAATTCTGTAAACATTGTGCAGACATCGACTTGTGTGTAGAGTGCCTACTCCCGAGATCTGAAGAAATTGCGCCTTCAGAAACGAGATACGCCGATTTGAGTCCGGCGACTACTGTAACTTTGTTGGGCTTCCCTGTGATGGCCGCGTGGGCCATGACTCATGTGGCCCCAGGCCCATGCCAGACCCAGCTGGTAACCCCTGAAGTGAGTGCGGACCCCTGCGCTGCGGGTGAACCTCGTCCGAGGCTGCAGTGTTGCTACCAGCCGGCGGTCGGCCGTGCCGGGTGCTGGCGAGGAGCCCGAATTGCGGGGTGAAGTGGTGCCGGGAGATCACAAGTGCAGGCCCCAGGTGAGCGGACGGGGGAGGGAGAGACAGCTGCCTGCAGTTGCGCCTACCCGCGGCTGTCTGCGCCCACCAGCTTCTCTCTGAATGCGAGCCGGGAGCTGGCACCGGCTGACGGCGGCCTACGGAGTGGCCCACCGACGCGTACTACCGCAGCCCCCGCGGCCGGCTGTATCAGCTCCCTCCTCCCTGTCCTGGGCCCAGACGAAGCTTCATCTGCTGTGCGGCTCTCTGCTGTGTGCACCAGCCCCTTCCCAGATGGGACTGCCCGAGCCTGTAATCTGAGGGCTCTGATGCCCGCTGTGGTGCCCGCCCCCCCGTGGTGCTGCACTTCTTCCTGGCACCCTTAGGGCCTATACTGCAAGACGTGTTGAGGGGTCATTCCGCTCTTCCAGGACCAGGGAGATACTACGCGCCCTGCACCTCTGCCCCCCTGCCTGGGCCACATCTGCACATCTCCCTCTGCAAACACCCCCTCAAGGGCCCTGAATAATACCAGCCAAGCTGTTATCTTTGAGGACGCCGCCACTCAGCTATTGGACGCACCCCCCACTCCCCCGGGGCTGGCCTGCTCTACTGGCCACCACTTGCCATACTGCTCCAGGGTACAGTGCAGTGCATTGGGCCTGTGCACTAGCGCTGGCTATGAACATTGGCCCCCTCAAGTTCCTACTCCAGTGGACACCCTAGTCACACCCCGCCTCCCCCCCCACCTGCCTCTTCCAAGCGGCACCTGTTTCCCGGCAGTCCGCTTAAATGTTCATGATGGGCCAGTGTGCCCCGACACACCTCCTCACACACTAGTCTGTGGCCCAGCTGGTGCTGTCCCTCTTTGAGCCCCCACACCCGCCATCATTGCCCAGAGTGCCAGGAACTGTTGACAACACAGCCTGAACTTGCTACTGATGCAATATCATAACCAGTCTGTCTCCGCAACCCCTTGTGCTGGCGGGGGGGTGGGGTGTGTTCCTCCAATCACCCCCGCACTGAAGTCCCATACTCTTATGCTCTCTTGTGTGGGGCGCCACCTCGGAGTGCAGAAATCATCCACACAGCCGATACTGCTCCCTCCTGGCACCAGGTCCACGACACGTGCATACTGGCTCCTTGACCCCCCCCCCCACCTCCCGGGGACACGGACAGCGACCGCCTGCTCCACCCTACTTTATCACCTGCCTCCAGGATGTCGAACAGATCATGTGGAGCCAGCAAGGTTGGACAAGTTTGCTAAGGCAACACCCAGACCTGAGCAGGGGGGCCCCTCCACGGCCCAGGATGACATGGAAATATCTCCAGATCCTCCTCCGCCCGACGTCACAGTGATGATGGAGTCCACTTCCATATATTTTGGGCTAGTTTGGACAGTCCTGGAGAGTGGGTGCCCCCCTGCTTGTTGATGTAGTACATGGCTGTGGTGCTGTCTGTAAGGACCAACACAGTCTTGCCTTGTAGGTGTTCCTGGAAGGCTTTTAGCGCCTTGAACACAGCTAGTAGCTCCAGTAGATTTATGTGTTTGGATGCTACATTCGGAGTCCACACTCCGTGAGCAATCTGATGGGATAGGTGAGCCCCCCATCCTGTTAGGGAGGCGTCTGTGGTTAGAGTGGCTTCCGCCGCGGGTGTGGCAAAGGGTTTATGATATGATATGATATGGTATTTGTAACGCGCCTATACACAAGTGTTTCAAGGCGCGACGAGGCAGGGATGGAGGGAAACAAGGGGAAGACAGACAAACGATCCTACTAGGCCAGGTGTCATTCAGATCGCGCAAGTGCAGAGGTAGGGGGAAAAGGAGAAAGTGCAGGGGGAGGAGGTGGGGGGGAAAGTGCAGTACACAGTAAGTAGCGTAATAAAATAATAAATAATAAATAATAAATAAAAGGGCCAGCTGGTGGCAAGTGCAAAATAATTGCAGAGCAAGTGCTAGGAAGGGGGCTGTAGGGATACAGTGACAGTCCCACAGTGCGGGGGGAGCCAGGGAGGCAGTGCAAGTGGAGAGTGGCTGGGCCCTGGACCGAGGTCGCTGAGAGTGGCCAAGATGCAGGTTTAGTGCAGAATTTCAGTGGGGAGTTAAGCAGGTTTAGCAGGGGAGAGGGAGAGAAAAGGCAGAAGCGAAGAGGAAGGTTTTGAGGTGCTTCCGGAACCGGAGATGGTTCTCCTCAAGTTTCAGGGAGGCAGGAAGGCTGTTCCAGAGGGAGGCCCCTGCTGCGGAGAGAGATCTACCCCCAGCTCGTTGCTTCGAGAAGCAGCTGACCATGAGGGAGTTGGAGACGGATGAGCGAAGGGCTCGTGAAGGAAGATATTTAGGAAGAGAGAGTTGAAGGTATTTAGGCCCCAGGCCCCAGAAGGCCTTGTGGACAATGCAGAGGGTTTTGAACTTAATCCTCGCAGCCTTTTTCCCTTTTTCCAGGTTTTCCTTTGTCCACCACCGTAGCGAGAGAACCAAGGCCTGCGAGACCACCACTGGATCGTCCCATAGTCCGCTGGCCTGACACCACTGGCTGTTGAGCCACTCTTGCATAGGGCGCATGCGCAGGCGCGCGTGAGGTACCAAATAAATACACAACGCCATCATGCCTAGCAAGCGCATTGCTTTGCGTACTGTCACCTCTCGACCGGTCACATATTGAGGGATCTGAAACAGCATGTTTTGGACCCTCTCGTTGGAGGGGAAGACGAGGCCGTCCTTTGTTTGAATTAGAGCCCCTAGGAATTGTTTGACTTGGCTGGGGTCTAAGCTGGACTTCTTTTCGTTGATGGAGAAGCCCAACTGGAATAAAAGGTCTACCGTCTTTTGGGTATTGGAGAAGCATGTTTCGTAAGAATCCCCTGTTATGAGCCAGTCGTCGAGGTAAGGGTAAACTGGGATGGACAACCTGCGCAGGTGGGCCGCTGCCACTGCCAGTACCTTCGTGAATACCCTTGGTGCTGATGCTATGCCGAAGGGTAGCACTCTGAACTGGTAGTGTTTGCCCTCTATCATGAACCTGGGGTATCTTCTGTGCGCTGGCAACATTAAAATATGAAAGTATGCATCTTTCATGTCCAATGTTGTCATGTAATCTCCCTGTGATAGCAGTGGGATCACTTCCTGTAAGGTCACCATACGTAACTTCTGGGGTTTGATAAACTTGTTCGCTGGGCGCAGATCTAATACAGGGCGCATGGTTAGATCCTTTTTGGGTACAAGGAAGTATACTGAATAAATACCTTCCGTTACCTGAGATAGAGGCACGACCTCTATGGCTCCTTTTTCCAGCAGTTGTTGTACTTCTTGGAGAAGGATGGCAAGGTGTTCCGATGTCATGCGTCGTCCCCTCGGGGGTCTGTATGTTGTGGAACTGTTGAATTCGATGCAGTATCCGTGGGCTACGGTGGAAAGTACCCAGCGGTCTGACGTTATTCCCTCCCATGCTGGAAGAAAGGATGTTATCCGGCCCCCGGTGTTGCATGGGAGGGGACGCGAATCTTCGCGTCACTTGGTGTTGTTGGGGGCTTGGGAGCCTCTGGGGGTGGACCCCCGACCTCTCCCTTTGCCCCGGCGCTGGCCTCTTTGGCTGTACTGGCCACTATTGGTCTGGTAACTGGTGGCAGGGTACTGTTGCTGCTGATTCTGCTGTTGGCGTTGGCCACGAAAAAAGCGTTTGTTGCCATAGCCGCGTCTGGTAGTGGGCTTAGAGATCTGGTCAAGAGTTTTGATAGTATCAAACTCTTTTTTATCCATCCCCAGAGCCTCATCCACCGCTTTCCCGAAGAGGTTTGAGTCTTCAACAGGTTTATTTATTAAAGACGCCTGTGTCTCCGGTTTGAACCCTGAGTTGCGCAGCCATACATGGCGTTTTAGGAGTATTCCCTGAACCAGGGAACGTCCCGCTGTCTCAGCAGCATCCAGAGAGTTCTTTACAATACTCTGGTTGACCTGGGTTCCTTCGCCAATAGTTGATAGCAGGCGTGTACGTAGTGGTTCCGGCGCTTCTTCGGCGTCCTTGCGCAGTTTGGCCCACTGCGCGTCCGCGTAGCTAGCTAGCAAAGAATTGTTGTTCGCAATTCTTGCCGAAAAGGCAGCCGAGGATGTGACTCTCTTAGCAAGGGCATATAACCTCTTGCCCTCCTTGTCAGGTGGTGCGTCGCTGGTGGACAGCGGCACCCCTGCCCTCTTCCTTGTATTAGTTACTACAAGGGACTCCGGAATGGAATGTCCCCTGATGTACAGCGGGTCTGAGGGTGAAGGAGTGAAAAGTTTTTCAATCCTTGGATTAACTCCTCTGATTAGTGCGGGTGTGGATAGCGAAGGGATGATTCTTCTCTTCACTGAAGCGAGGAGGGGAATGGTCTGGCTGACTGGGGGTTTCTCCTTAATTACTCTTTCCACAAAGTCTATTTCCGGAGAGATCTCCCCAGTGTCCAGCTCGAAATGTGCTGCTGCTCTGCGCAACAGGGCATTGAATGTGGGCTGATCGTCAATGGGAGACGTGTTTCTAACAGGTGAATTGTCAGGAGGATTTAGGTTCAGGACATCAGTGTCCGAATATACTGATGGGGATTGCCAGGGATGAGAAGGTCCTTCTTCTGGATTTTCTCCGAAGCCTTCTCCTACCATGTCTGGGCTGTCTTCCAGACCTTCCTCTTGGTTCTGTCCCTCTTCATTGTCCACAAATTCATCCTCCTCTTCTAAGTATTGTTCCTCACCAGTGAGGTCATACACATTATGGAAGTCTAAGGCTCTGTCCTGCCTCGGGTATTTGGCCCTGGGGTCCTCCTGAGGCCCTTCTCTTGTTCTCTTGGGAGTGGGAGGGTTCTGGGTGTTCATAAACCTCTCCATTCTCTCCATGCAGAGATGGAGCCTTTCCATGGTTTCATGGGGTACCCCTGAGCGGTCTAGCGGTGGAAAATTGTGTCATCTAGCTGAAAACGGCTCGACCTCTCCCATAACGTCGATGAAAGTGTCCCGTCGCCTTCCGAAAAGCCTTCCGGAGTGCTGGGGGTCCCCCCGACTGAAGGGGGTAGTCCCTGTCTGTCTTCAGGCTTTTTCGTCGTGTCTTTCGACCTCTGCGTAGCGCTCGACGTGTCCTTCGGCGTACGCTTCTGGGCGTCGGCTGCCACGATCCTCGACAAGCTCTCTGCGACTCGTTTGTCAGCGGAGGGCTGTGGTTTCGACGTTATGGGTGTCGATCGTTCTACGGTGGCGTGCGCTCTCTGCTGGTGCGCGCCGGCCGATGGTTTGGGGGCCGTGCCCTTATTTGCCGAAAGGCTGGTCGCGGCTGCGGTTGCGAGAGGGGCTTCGAACCTGAACGGTCCGAGGAGGCCGCCGGTGTAACCTGCGTCTCCTTGGGCGCTGATGCTTTCTTCGTCTTCGACGAAGAAGAGCTATGGGTTGTGTGCTTATGTGTTGTATCGTGTGCGTCAGTGTCGCCGGGGTGTTCATCCCCATAAGCAGGGCGTGAGCCGAGCCCGTCGGGCCGGGGACAGATGACGAAGAGCGCGAGCGCTCTTTAGAGGGGTGTACGACTTCCGTAGCAGAGGTCGTGTTATCACGTTCCTCGTCACTGTCGGTGGTAGCAGCGGCGGGTGAAGAACCGGCCTTCGACATAGCGTAGGCCGCCCACCTCTTGACCCTACGATCTTTTAGAGTCTTTGGCTTTAGAAGCCGACAAGCCGAGCAACCCTCCTCTTTGTGATCGAGGGGCAAGCAGCAGTTACAACGTGAATGCTTGTTCTTCCAAGTAAACTTGCTCTTGCAAAGTGGGCAAAACCTTAAGGGTGTCCTCTCCATAGCCGAGGCAATAAACCGTGATAACTACCCCAAGGGAAAGGAAGGGGAAAGGAAAGGCATTCTCAGAAAAAGAATCAGAGATGTCCCACGACCCCACTCTCCCTACTGTATTTGGCCTGCGAGGCCAGGCCTCGTGTTCGGCAACGCCGAAGGATCTCCTCCGCTCGTCCCCTCCGTCGAAGATCTTGCTCGGCGGAGACAGCTTCACAACTGCGTCGAGGGAGGGATCGATATATTAAATATTTAAACAGGAAAAAACGACCAAAGGTCGAGGAGATGGAATCTGCAATGTCTCTCGAGGAGCTCTGCGTAAAGGCGACCAGTAGCTGGGCGGAAAAAAACAATCTGCGGGACCTCGACGCGTGAGGGATTGTGGGTACAACACACGTCACTATAGGGATAGTATTTCAGACACGCCTTGTCGACGTCCCTTTTCGACTACGAAAAACAAAATGCAATACTCCGCAGTGACCACTGGATGTCGGACCTATGCACAGCATGTGATTCTAAGCAGATTAACAAACATCAGAAACTCAGATACTAGGGCGCACACTCTCAGACCACTCCTGGGGACGCTGCGGATCAAGCTGGGGCCCGACCTGCCTGCCCGCTCCGCCTGGCGCTTCAAATCAGAGGCACTGCGCGATATAGTAGTTAAGGCAGAAATTCTAGATGACATTAACACCTTATTGGACAGCAATAAACACGACACTCGCGACGGGACACGCTGGGAGACATATATGGTCTTCATTAGAGGTATGTGCATTTCGAGGAAAGCCAGGGACCTGAAGGACATAAAGCACAGTCTACAACGCTCTGAGACCAAACTCAAGGAACTCAAACAGGAATACGCCCACTGCACCTTCCCCACCCAAACTAGCACAGATGAGATCTGAGCTGGAAACCTTCAAATCCCATGCCCTCCGGGAGGTACAGTACTGCTCCCGACCCCAGGTCGCTCAGAGGTAAGGGGAGGGAGACAGACCGGGGAGCACCCTGTCCAGGATGGTGCGCATGGAGGGGGGGGGGGTTGAAGGACCAGCATTGACAGCATTAGAGACGCAAGCGGCTCCCAACACTGATCGGACCAGCACATTCTAGTTATATTTACAGAATTCTTTAGCGCTCTGTACTCTCCCCAGCGAGAGCACACCCTCCAGGACATAAATCATCTACTCGACCATATCCCCATGACTTACATCTCCCGAGCCACCAGAGAGAAACTGGATACCCCGATCTCTCTTGACGAGATTGTCGAGGCCATCTCAGACCTCCCGAGGTGTAGAGCTCCTGGTCGGGACGGGCTCACTTCAGAATTCTTCCAAGAATATGTGGCCATTCTGGCACCGAGACTTCATGAAGTCTGGTCTGAGTCACTCCACTTGGCCACCCTGCCCCAATCCCTACGCGAAGCTCTCATAACTATTCTCCCAAGCCGGGTAAACCTGTTGATGAATGCGGATCCTACAGGCGCCTATCACCCATAAATAGCAAGTAGATTTCTCCCTATAATGCTGCACCTTGTCCACCCGGACCAAAGCGGCTTTGTCCCCCGTCGCTCGACGGCCCTCAACATCCGCTGGCTCTTGAATGTTATGTCCAGAATCGATCCTAAAGCCAAAGCGGTCGCCGTTACGCTGGATGCTCAAAAGGCGTTTGACATGGCATCCTGGCAATACATGTGGGCAGTGCTGGAGAAAATGGTGATTGGTCCGGGCATGATATCCTATATTAAACTACTATAAACAGATCATGTGGCCAAAGTCCTGATTAACTCCCTAACGTCGTCACCCTTCAAACTCCACAGGGGCACTCGCCAGGGCTGCCCGTTCTCTCCTATACTATTTGCGCTAGCTATTGAGCCCATGGCTGACAGCGTCAGAGACAGACCCACCCGCAAGGGCATACGACTGCACGACACACCGGAAATAATATCATTATACGCTGACTATGTGCTCCTGTACATTAGAGACCCGTCGGCACACCTAGACCCGATTGTCCGAGACATAACAAAAATAGGCACATTCTCGGGCTTTATCATAAACTACTCCTAATCGGAAATATTCCCTCTCACTGTAGCAACCAGCCGACGTGTGAATTCCCCCTCTGTTGGTCCTCAGGGGTTATCAAATATCTTGGGGTTCAAGTATCACTATCTAGAGCCTCCCTACTGGCTGACAACTACACTGCCGCAGCGCAACTTGCAGAGTCCAAAATGTCAAAGTGGCGTACCCTCCCGCTCTCCTTGTCGGGTAAATTGTCCCTAATCAAAATGATATTGGTCCCCAAGCTCCTCTACATCTTTGCAAATGTCCCGATCTGGCCGGGGAAGCAATACTTCAAGAACCTACACTCTGCATGCGCTCAATTCTTGTGGCCCTCCTGTGCCGTCCATAAGAAGTGGCAACACATGACTCTCCCCTATGAGAGAGGGGGATTCACTGCCCCCGATCTCACCCGTTATTGGATTGCTGCGCAGGCTTACCACGTCACACATTGGTATAAATACCCGGATGTCATGAACTTCAGATCACGCCCCTTTTGGAGCTCCTGGTCCTTGTCTCAACGGGGCTTACATTCCGTACTACTTCCAACATGGCCGTCCCGAGCTGAAGCCCTTGCTCGCTCCATGCGCTGAACGCGGCGTGATCTATTTATAGACCACGCCTTTCGCGTCTCTGTGCGTCTCAATGCTATTGCAGAGTAGCCCAAGACGTGTGTTCGTAGCTCGCAGTATTGTTTCCTTTGTCCCAGTACTATTACTCGCTCCTGACCCTTTCCCCCTTCCTGGTTCCGAGCATTTCTAGCCTTTCCCAGTCTCCCGGATTCCTGGACTCTGCGCTCCCGGAACTAAACGCAACCTGGAACCGGACGAGACTAGAGCAGCGCTGTTCAAGACCAGGAGCGTTCGCAAGAAGACAGCGATCGAAGACACCGGCAAACACCAGACCCAGGTGAGCAGGGGGGGGGGGGGAGGAACGCCTTGACAGTTTGAGACGCCACCCGATCGAACCTAAAAAGGAGATGAAGCCGCCGTGCAGGACTTAATGCGACGCATGCAAGAATTATCAACCGAGATTCAAAATCTTAAGGTGGAAAACACTGCGCTCAAACAATTGGTCTTATCCTGGGATTCTGCTACAAAGGAGGGTGCCCTGTTGGGCGGTATTGTTGACAAGTATGATGGTTCGGCAAAAACACTTCGCGGATTCCTGGATTCATGCCTGGTCCACTTTACCTTTAAGCCCTATTATTTCTCGACTCCTAGGGCTAAGGTGGGTTTCATCATATCCCACCTTTCCGGCAACGCCTTAACTTGGGCAACACCCCTTGTTAACTCTGGCGATGCCCTCCTAGACGACTATGATGGGTTCATACAGGCCCTTAAAAGGCATGTTTGACCGTCCAGAGCAGGTCTATACTGCCCAAGAACACTTGCTGGACTTTCAACAGGGCTGCCAAGATATGCTCACTTGTGTGATCAGATTTAAACATTTGGCTAAGGAAGCAGACTGGTCCTCTGAGGCTAGTTTTACCCTGTTCAGGAGAGGCCTGAACGATGAGATCAAGGATGAACTGGCCAGGGTGGCCAGACCAAATTAATTCCAAGCACTAATGGACCTGGCCTTGCAAATAGACTTTCGCATCCCGATCTTAAATGGAGCAGAGATTCGGGAGAGAGATGTTTGCTCCACATCAACTCCATCCTTGAACTCTCCTGGACAAACAGTTTGGTGATACTACAGGCCTTCCTGTCGCCCTCCAAAGAAAAGACCTATCCCATTCTGGCCTTGGTGGGATGCGGCGCTATGGGAATTTTCATTGATCAAGACTGGGTTGTTAGTCATCATATTAAGTACGAGACACGAAACACCATGCAGCCGGTGGAAGCAATTGACGGAAGACCCCTCTCTTCAGGACCCATAAGCCTGCAGACTAAAGAGATCCAACTTTCCATAAACCATCATCAAGAGCGGATTACATTCGACATCATTTAGTCAGCCCATTACCCCATGGTTTTGGGAATGCCCTGCTTACAAAAGCACAATCCGTATATCAATTGGACAGCAGGATCATTATTCCTGGGCTCAGAGTTCTGTATGTCCCACTGTCTATCCCTGGACCCCTCCTCGGTAACTTCTAAAGAACCACCAAGAGACCAAGAAACACCACTCATGGTTTCCAATATCATACAAGTTCCAGAGGCCTATCAGGGATATGCTGATGTATTTTCTACTGCCATAGTCCAAGCTTTACCCCATCACAGACCCGAAGACTGTGCCATAGATACGTATCCCTCAGCTGTAATTCCCCTCGGCAGAATGTTCATTCTTTCCGACCCCGAGAAAAAGGCCCTTCGGGAATACCTAGACACTAATCTTGAAAACGGCACCATAAAACCCTCGAAATCTCCAGCGGGTGCTTCGTTGTTCTTCGTTCCCAAGAAGGATACCAAGGAACTCAGACCTTGCCTCGACTACAGAGGCTTAAATCAATGCACCCTCAAGGATCGGTACCCACTGCCCCTTATCTCGGATATCCTGGAAGCTGTGAGAGGAGCCGTAATATTCACCAAATTGGATCTCAGGGGTGCCTACCATTTGATCCGTTTCCGGGAAGGAGACGAGTGGAAGACCGCCTTTAGAACACCCTTTGGCCACTACGAGTACCTGGTCATGCCCTTTGGACTAGCCAATGCCCCAGCAGTATTCCAACGTTTTATGGATAGGGTGTTCTCTGATATGTTGTTTCTCTTCGTCATTGTCCATCTGGACGACATATTGATTTTTTCTAAAGACCCTCTGAAGCATCAAGGACATGTTAAGGCAGTTCTACAAAGACTCCGGGAACATCACCTCTTAGCCAAGCCTGAAAAATTTTTGTTTCACGTTACCTCTGTGCACTATCTGGGATTTATCAGTAGTCCAGAGGGGATCGGCATGGACCCTTCAAAAGTAAAGGCCATTCTCGCCTGGCCTACTCCCACGTCCGTGAAACAAATCCAATCCTTCCTAGGACTAGCCAATTTCTACCGAAAGGTCATAGCCACCTTTTCCAAGATTGTACAACCCATAGTGGCTCTGCTAAAGAAGGACACCCCATTTGTCTGGTCAACATTACAAGAAACTGCATTCCAGCGTTTGAAGACGGAGTTCACACAAGCTCCCATTTTGGCTCAACCTGATACAAGTCGACCCTTTTCAGTGGAAACGGATGCCTCTAATTACGCTATAGGAGCAGTGTTGAAGCAGAAAATGGAGGATGATTTGGAACACCCTGTTGCTTATCTTTCAAGAACCTTAACTCCTCGTGAAACACACTACTCCGTCCTGGAAAAGGAACTCAGCCATTCGCCAAGCCTTCACTGAATGGTGACACCTACTTCCGGGAACCAGACATCCTGTCCAAGTCTGTATTGATCATCGAAACCTTCAGATTCTACAGTCACTGGAGTGCAGGAACAGTCGTCAGGCACGTTGGGCCTAATTTTTTGCCCAGTATCAGTTCCACATTACCCATGTCGCTGGATCACAGAACCTGATCGCTGACGCCTTATCTCGCCGTCCTGACTACGTGACCACTGAAGAGCCAAGGAAGGCTACTTATTCAAGGACAATGCACTACTCATTCCTACACGGAAGTTGCAGCAAAAAATAATAAACCTTTTTCATGACACTCCATTCCGGGCACCAGGTATCACCAACACCCTCCGTCTTATACAGAGACAGTTCTGGTGGCCTAAAATGAGGTCTGACGTACAACAATACATCCAGGCTTGTATAACCTGTGCCCAAAATAAACATAACAAAAGACCGGCGGGTCTTCTTCTGCAGCCCACTCTACCCTCTAAACCATGGGAAATCATCGCTACTGACTTCATAGTGGAGTTACCACCTGTTAGGATGTGCAGTGTTTCCAATGTTTACCTGTTAAACCATGAGTGTATAATATTTCCTTCACTATGTCTATTGTCACTTAGATACTATAGAACATAGAACTGCATCTTATGTAGCAGGGTTCCAAGGAGAGCCAGTGAAGAAGCAGGGCCTTAGTGGGAAGATTGTACTCCTCCTGCTGGGGGTCGTCTTATGTCATCAACTTGCAAATAAAAGGTTCTTTACCTTTAAACTACTGGTTATGTGAAAGCCTCCCTTTGTACATAACATTTGGCGACGAGGATGGGATCTCCTCGGTCCATTTAATATTGGTGGTGGCAGAGATAGCTACCTATTAGTAGTCATGGATTTATTATCAAAATGGCCGGAGGTATGTGTACTCAAGGACATATCCAGTAGTAGTATAATTCGATTTCACTAAAAATTGAAACCTGTAAAACACATATTGAACAACTGAAATTGAAACCTGTAAAATAAATATTATACACTCGTGGTTTAACAGGTAAAACATTGGATGCGCTGCAAGTCCTGGCACAAATCAAGAGCATAGATATATGACATCTAGTGGTTGATTAGGTAGAGTCACAAGAAAGTCCCTGTCTCCAACTAACTGAAGACAAATTAACATTGAAACGGAAAAGCCACCCTTTCCTTATTCCAAATAGCTCCTCGTTTGACCAACACTGACGAACCCAAGTCTTTCACAACTTGCTTGGGTTCAGAAAACGAGGCTCCTTTACGAACTTTGGTGGGGAGCTTGACTTTAATCCAATCACCCTCTTTGACCTTGAGTTCCCTACAACAATTCTTCTGATCATTCCTCTCCTTGGATCTAACTCCAGCTTCAAAAATTCTCCTTTTTACACTCTCTAGATCCACATCCACCATTTTTGATTTGCCCATCCAACCTGGACATAAATGAGTATTTGGTTTTCTTCCTCTCAAGATCTCAAATGGACTCACGCCTGTGACACTATGGGTAGTTAGCCTATACTGGAACGTGCGTTCCATCACTGTTCTCACCCAATCTCCTCCAGTAGCCACCGCTATCCTAATAGCCTCCATCAGAGTCCTATTAAATCGTTCCACACACCCATTACTCTGGGGATGATATAAAGAAGTATTCACCTGCTCAATCCCATGATTCTCTAAGAATTCTTTAAACTCTCTCGAAACAAGTTGGGTCCCATTGTCAGACAAACACTTTCTTGGAAACCCTTCTCTCCAAAACAGTTGTTCCAAAAATCTGATTATACTACTACTGGATATGTCCTTGAGTACACATACCTCCGGCCATTTTGATAATAAATCCATGACTACTAATAGGTAGCTATCTCTGCCACCACCAATATTAAATGGACCGAGGAGATCCAACGCAATTTCGTCCCAAGGGACACGCGGGGACTTCCTCACTACCATGGGAACTTTTTGCACTTTCAAGCCTTTGTTTCCCTCAATACATTCCACACAGTCTTTGACTTGTTCCTCTATGTCCTTGTCGATAGCAGGCCACCAAAATTCAGACCTCACAAGTCCCTTCGTCCTGGCCAGACCTAAATGCCCAACATGGGCCAACTCCAAGACAGACTTCCTCATACCGACTGGCACAACCATCTGGTGACCCTTGTATAAATAACCATCCTGAATCCATAGCTCCTCCCTCACTTTGGCAAAACCATTCATCTCGCCCCTGTGGCTCTTAATTTTACCTTCTGCAACCAGAGTAAGTACTCCTTGATATACAACATCCTCCGTGCAAGACACATCCCACTCACTTTTCTTTAATGTTTCATGCACCTGGAATATTTCTGCACTCTCCTCTGAACTTGTAAAGTCACTATCGTCAGAAATTTCCCTCTGGACAGATCTAGACAAGGCGTCTGCAACCACATTAACCTCCCCCTTTACGTGGAGCATGGTATACTGTAACCCTTGCAATGCCGTGACCCATTTCATAATGCGTCTTGACACTCCCTCCAAACCACCTTTCGTAAAAATTCCAACCAAGGGTTTATGGTCAGTGCAAATGGTGAAACTCCTCCCCCACAAGAATCTTTTAAATTTCTTGACACCCCAAACGCATGCTAGAGCCTCCTTCTCAATAACTGAATATCTAGATTCTGGGCCCTTCAAAGACCTGGACGCAAAAGCCACAGTCTGTAAACCTGTCTGATCCTCCTGCATCAGAACAGCCCCAACACCATAATCACTGGCATCAACAAAAAGCAATGTGGGTTTACTTTCCTCAAATATTTTCAAAATGGGAGCATTGACAATAGCCTCTTTTATCATCAAAAATTCTTTCTTGCACCGGTCACACCATTTAAAAACGACTCCCTTGCGAGTGAGAAATCTCATATTCCTCGACATTTCTGCTAACCCCTTGACAAATTTGCCGTAAAACTCCACCAGTCCCAAAAATGATAGTATGTCCCCTTTAGACTTAGGCTCCTCCATTCTTTTTATGGCCTCAATAGCCTCCTCCTTGGGTCTAACCCCTTCCCCAGTGATCTCATGACCCAGGTACACCACTTTGTTGGCTTTAAAAGTACATTTTTCCAAGTTTGGTGCCAACTACTCCAATGAGCGCAAGGAGGCATTGCTATTTCACTGTTTGGTAACTGCAGGCCAAGAGGTCTTAAAGAGATTGCCGGAGCCTTCTGACATTTTGGATGCTGGTCCATATGAAAGGACATTAGCCAAACTGGACAGGCATTTTAGAGTGGAGGAGAACATTATATTGGAAAGATATACATTTGCCACGAGAGAGCAGAAGAATGGGGAAAGTATCGAGGATTTTGTCACGGCTTTAAGGGGCTTAGCAGTGAAATGCAAATTCACTCACTGTCAGGATGAGCACTTGAGAGACCAGCTAATGATTAAATGTTCCAATGACAGTATTAGGAAAGAACTATGGAAAGAGAGGAACCCCACTTTGGATCGAGCAATTGAGATAGCGAAAATGGTGGAACACACAGATAAGTGCATTGAAGTTCTTCAATCGGATACTGTGAACAATGGTAAACCCAAGTTGGATGAGAGTCAGGGTTCAGTGCTGAAGGTGTCAAAGGTTGTTCAGAGGCAGAGTACGTGGAATCCAAGACGCGCCTCGCAGAATGCTAAAAGGAGCGAAGAGAACAGACCGGCAACTGGCAGAGGATGGCGTCAATGGGTTCCTGCAAAAGATAGCAGAGGGATTCCCAAAGACATGAATTCTTTCAAGATGGTTAGGGATTCAGGACAATCCAGAGGTTTTCCAGGGAGAAGATGCTTTAGATGTGGAAGCTTGTCGCATATAGCCTCGGATAAGGATTGCTTTGCTATTCATATCATATGCAATGAGTGTGGTGTGAGAGGGCACATTGCCCGATGTTGTAGAAATTTTAATGCTGGGTCAAATCAAGTGCATGAAATAAGTGCAAGTCATGAAGATGAGTCATATTGTGAGGATGGCAGAGAAGTGGTATTTACAGTGAATGCTGTCAATGGCAGAGTGAAAATGCAGTCCACCTTCCCGAGGATATACTACCATCATGGTCACCATAGATTTGTTTACCCATATGGCCCATTTTACGCCACTGGTGAAACTACCCTCCTCTTCAGAGTTAGCTGGAATATTTCTGGAACACATATTCCGACTACATGGGCTTCCTTCCAAGATCATATCTGACCGGGTCCTCAATACATTTCACAATTCTGGAAACACCTCTGTCAGGTACTAGAAATCCAACGTGCCCTCTCTTCAGGATATCACCCCCAAACCAACAGAGCCACAGAACGTGCAAATCAAACTCTGGAACAATATCTCCAATGTTTCGCCACCAAGGTCCAGGGTCTTACCACATGTTTTATGGTGTTGCAAACATCCTAGACTTGTGCTGCTCAAGGAAAAGGCTAGAGCCTTTGTCTGAGGTCCTGCAGTGCCTCTCTGCCAGCGTCTCCCTGACAAGTTATGACATTTTGAGGCTATATTGATGGCAGTTAGGCACTATACAATATAAACACATAATTATAGTTTGCACCCCTAGTCGAAACATGCGTGTCCATGCTAGGTACGAGCACCTCGTTTCACAGAGGGAGCTCCTGATTAATGGGACAAGCCTAACCGCCAAGAGCTGGTTTTAGGCTTCATGCATCAAATCCTTATTTCGACCTGTGCTGAACATAACTAGAATTTTCATTAACAGTTAAGTCATAAATCTAGTTAATTGCCCTTTTTATCATTCAGACATTGTAAAACTTTGTTTTCATTATCAACCTCAAACCTTTTTTTAAACATCAAACGAATAATTTGCACTCCACAGATTTATATTTTACTTTCAAACTAGAAACATATTTTGCGCAAGAAAGAATACATTTGTCAAAATCTCCTTGGGGTCCTCCTATTGTGCAGTTCTTACTGAGAAACAGGATAAATGGTGGAAGGCGAGATACACATCTGCTAACATTTGGTAGAAATGATATTTTCTGCTGTAACGGAAGAGATGAGAAGGAAGATTGCTTACCAGTACAGAGTGCTTGCCGTACTCTATCCACCGAAGCGTGGCAAAGTTGGTTGACTCGGCACAGTTAAATCCATGATTGAAGCCAGCATGGTATCCATAGGGAAAAGTGATCATGAACTCACCAGCCTCTTGTGTTACCTTAAACAAAGAACAAACAATAGAAGCATCAACACAGATGTTTCAATATCAGAGCAAGGATCATCTCCCTCCCTAGCAAAACAAGCACGCTCTTATTTAACAGAGTCAGGCCAGGCTTGGCAAAGGATTCTTTCTTTTCAAATCACAAATGGCATTATTTTCCCCAATTACTTTTAGGAATTATTTTCCACTGTTCTATGGTGAGGGGTGTGACAAGACCTATCCTAAGTGGAAGGATAGTTGGTCTACCAAGTAAGACCAAAACGCCCTCAATTAGTAACATAGCAGAAGTCTGCTTTAGGACGGAGAGTGCAGAAGCTAGCTACAACTAGGTCCAATAGAGTTCGCAAGAGAAAAAAGTACACAGACATACTGAAAAATATACACTTTTTGTTACAGTATTACACAAAGTAAGTAGCTCAAGTAAGTACTTTAAAACAGGCAATAGTTACACTCTCCCTCTTAAGAAAAGCCCCCACTCGATAATTTGGTTCTCTTTGCTTCCCTTTTTCATGAAATTACTGGAATCTCTGATAGAACCTCTTCTTTCATGTTTCTTCGAACACTCTTCTGAATACTTTTCAGTCCCAATTCCGCCGCGGGCAGGCTACTGAGAGTGTCCTGGTGTCGGAGCTCAATGATCTTACTATGCTACTTGACCGAGGTGGGGTGGGAGCACTGATATTGCTTGATCTATCCGTGGCTTTCAACATGGTTGACCACCCCATCCTCCTAACTCGCCTGGCTGCGACGGACCTCTCGGGGACTGCCCTGGATTGGATTTCCTGCTTTCTGATCGGGCCAGTCACTCTCCCTGCCTCCCTTTCTCTCCACTTCTCACCGCCTTTCCTGCCTTGTCCCCAATACTTTTTCACATCTATGTCCAGCCGCTGGTTGCTCTCATGCGGTCTTGGGGCTTCAGGTGCTTCACCTATGCTGACGACACCCAGATTCTGGTCTGGTTAGATCTTGATCAGACGGAGGTGTTGCAACGCTTGTGCAAGTGTCTGTCAGATGTGAAGCGCTGGATAGACAGCAAGTGGCTTAAGCTGAATGGGGATAAGACAGAGGTTCTGGTGGTGGCTTTGTCTCCTAAGGTCACTTCCTGGGCTCCATCTTTCTGGCCATCTGCTCTGGGGGACCCTCCCATCCCAGTGTCAACGGTCAGGAACTTGGGTGTCTACCTTTCCTCCTCCCTCACAATTGTCGGCACAGGTGAGTGCGGTCTGCAAGATAGCATTTTATTTTCTGAAGGTACTCCGTAAGATACTACCCTTCCTACCAGCTTCCTTACGTCCTCAGGTAATGGCCTCGGTTAGGCGCGTTTGTATGCAGTACCCTGACGTCCTGGCAATAGGAACCCAACCTTTGATGTAAGTCTGTACTACACAGGTTGGTAGACTGTCGAGCTGCCAGGCTGATCTCAAGAGGGCTCAATGTGAGCGGTAGGGGAGTTACACAGAGATTCACAGTGACAAGTATACAAATAAACACTTACACACAAGGTTTCTTGAATAAACACTTATTAATTTATCAGTCAGTTGGAATAAGCCTTCTTATTTATCAGCCAGTTGGAATAAGCCGCCTTCAGAAGAGAGCAATATAACGGTAACACTCAAATACACTTCAAAATACACACACTTAGGTGCTAAATCAGTAAAGACCCATTTGGGATGGCCCAGAGTCACAACCTACACCCTCAGATGACTTCAATAGCTATGGTACTGGGGACATTAATATCTTAAGTTGTCACCGAGTTGCCGCAGTCAGTGGCAGTCACCCTTTGCAGAGTCTTTCTGCTACCTTTGCTGCTTGGAGGAGGGGTTACTGAACTCTCAAAACCCACAGAAGGCCGCGAAGCGGCCGCAGGGTTGTCGCTGAGTTGCCGCAGTCAGTGGCAGGCACCCTTTGCAGAGTCTTTCTGCTACCTTTGCTGCTTGGAGAAGGGGTTACTGAACTCTCAAAACCCCAGAAGGCTGCGGAGTTGCCGCAGTCAGTGGCAGTCCGCGGCCGCCCGCGCCCCCAGCGCACTGCCTTAGCGACCCCGATATCTGCCTGCGACCAGATTACCATGCAAACAAACTCTTATTCGGAGTCAGGGCCTCGGCTCAGGAGTTCGCGCACAAAAAGCAAAGACAGCGGCTTGGAGAATCACTGCACCTTGAAAGCTCTAAACTCAAGGGGTAGCCGTTTCAAAGACACTAAACCCTCTCTCAACAATGAACGGCTGGCCCCTGTGCTCTGCCCTCGCCAAATGAGCACAGTCATGTTAGAAGAAGCAGCGGTTAACACAAGCTGCATTGAAAACATCAAAAACATGGAAAATATGAAGCCTGCACTACATTCAATCAAATCCCTCAAGTGAAACAACTGAAACTAAAATCATTGAAACCTTGTCCTTTGAACAGTTTTACATCGAGTGCCCCACCTCTAAATGAGAGCTTTGCCTCTAGGACTATATTGCACAACAAACTGCTCACGGACCTGGACCCTCTTATCAACTTAAGACCACCAGCCACTTTGACACTGACACTCGCCCAAACGGAGCCCCTCTCTGCATCTCCACCTTACCTCACACCTCTGGATTCCGCTGATCGCTTTGTCTTCGGGCGGTGGGATTCAGCAGGCACGCCCGGGCCGACGCCGGCATGGAGATGGCGGTCATGGGAGCCGGGGAGGCGCGCTGGCGGGGTGCCTGTGCCCCGTGCAGGCTTGCAAGGAGCCAGGTCCCGCTGCGATGGGGGAGCCTCTTGGGGCCGGGGAAGAGGTGCCGCAGGGGAACCCTCGTCCGGTCGTGAAGAGGGGGCGTGTCCAGAGGAAGGAATCAGGGCAGAGCCACCCGCTTCAACGCGTGATGAGGCGGATGACAGGCGGGCTGCTGCTGCGGCCCCGGCCCAAACTGAGTTGCAAGGCATTGGCTCCCAAAGTGAGAAGGATGAAGCGGAGTCGTGTGATCACTCAACACCACATCACGACATGCTGGAAACTACTGCAGAAATCTACCCGGTAAAAACGGGTTCAGATTTTAAAACGCCATCAATTGGCAGCTTGACGGACCCGGAGTCTTTAGTTAAGGAAGATTGCTCCTTCAACACTATGGAGCCCTTCGAATTGAATTCAACTTCTATAAAGTTTTTTGGAGAAATTCCAGATGCTACCCTGCTAAGGGCAATCAGCGAATGCACTGACCACTCTAAACAGGATCCAAGTAACATAGTTCTGCCGATAACATCTGGTCTTGTAAGGGACCCTGTTCATTTGGACCATTGAGAGGGATCCCAAAAAAACTAAAAATAAATCTTTCCGGAGAGACCAACAAATCCTGAAGCCTTCAAAACTTGAATTTACCTCAAATCGAATTTCAAAAACCAAAATGTCTAAAGATCAGAACACAAATAAACTACTGTGCCCTCTCACTTTCCTAGGCGAGATTACGAGATTTTTTCCCTTAAAGTCCGCTATTGAAAAAGCTAAAATATCAGACATTGAGCTCTTAGAAGGATCCCGGGTCGAGGGAGAACAAGCATTTGGAGTCACGAGCCAATCTCCACACGCACCTACTATCCCTCTAAACATCCCCGGTACCAATGTTAACGATAACTTTTTCAAGAAAAGATGGCACGTGGGCACTCCGACACAAAAAAGCGTTACCACAAAAAATTCTCCAACTTATCTTGTACCGGCACACTACTCCTTGCTCTCACCTGTTAGTGAAAAATAGGGCCATGGGGCAGTCCTTGATCAGCGTGCCAGACAACAGCAAGGAAAATCAAACGGTTGACTTGGCACACATCGAGGTGGGAGAAATTGATGAAGCAAAGTCATTAAACTTCAATAAGGATCACGATAGGGATTCCTTGAATGAAGCACCAGCATCCTTAATGCCTCTAACAGGAGCAGGGGACCCTGAACGGCTGCCAAACAGGACTCCAACTCATGGAAAACACCCTGCATTGTCCCTCTTTGAGGTACTGAGAGGCAAACAAAGTCAAAAATGAGCATCAGGGAGCTGCTGAACCTGGAACATCACATAGAAAAATTGATCTTTTCTTCATAATGTCCACGCTAACAATAGCATTGGCTCCCTTCACTAAGCTGTACGAAGCCATAAATTACACCTTGAAGGACCAATTAACAATGATCGCTTACACTCAAACCAGACCGAACTTCTTAGAAGGTTATATAACAGCAAAAGAGACGGAGAGAGCATCTGTGCTTACCCACTCTGTTCAAACACAAACAATTCCCAACATCGAATGGGAAACGGTCCAGACACAAACGGACCCTCCAACTCAGGAACCTTTTGCCTTCTCTACAATGGCTCAGTCACAGGCTCGGGACAAAGCAGTGCTTCCAGCTATGGGGACCACGGTGTGTCCTTCAACAAATCCTGTCCACACGACTACGCAAGATCAAGTAAGAAAAGTAATCACTCGAAACAAGGAGCGAATACAAACAAAGACAAGAAAAAGAATGGACAACAAACTTCAAACTTGAAACTGAAGTTTGAAACACACTTTTTCACGCCCAAGGGAAAAAAATGGCTGTTCAATACAACTGGCTGACCTTAGCATTGAAGTGCTTCCAGATATACCAACCAAAGGGAAATCAAATCAGCAAGTCCCTATGAAATCCACTAAACAACCAGTTCTTAACCTTGGGTCCAATGGTAAGGATCTGCACCATTCAAACTGGCTGGGGCTGTCCCATCATGGACAGACTCTGGCCACAACATCTGCCCAGCAACAGACACTTTGGCCAGGCAGTGAATTTGGGTCAGACAGATCCAGCCTCCAAATCTGGGCACAAACAAATACAGCCACTTTGCCAGGGAAAGCTGAGACTTTGCTTAAGAAAATGTCTACTATACTACACTATACAACTATACAAGGCAAATCGCCCCGAGAGGGCAGGAAGAAGTTGTTGGGATGGAAATGAGTACATCGCACCCCCCTAAGGGCTTTCAGGTGTGGCAAATCCACTATGAGATAGTATATAAGGGGGGAGTGATGTTAGGGAGAATTCTCTGTTTAGGCTGAATTTCCTAACCTAGTGAGTCCCCGAGCAGCTTTGCTGGATTTCTGGAGTTTGTTTTTTCCATCCTGCCAAGAGTGAGACTCTTTCTCCCACTCTTGGATATGTATGTGTGTAATTCCTTTGAATGTCAATGTGTTCGATGGGCTATGGGGTCTTTTACTCCATAGGGTCTCATATGTTTTTCTATGTGTGTTACACCGCACCCTACGTGCCGTAGCACTGGGGCGTCCTAGCGGACCCCCACCATAGACTCCATACCCGGGGACGGACTACCGTCTCCCCGGGCATGTAAAGTCACCATTGGCTTTACTAGACCTAAATTTACTAACATAACTAGTACAAACCATCTTATTGTGGACGTACTAGTAGGGGTAATTCGATTACTCCTGGATCTGTTATTCGAGGGGGCACTGTCCCGTCCTCCCTCGTCGAGTTTTGGCTGGTGGCAGTGGAAACTACTTGTTATGTTCAACCCTGAACATAACCCTATGGGATTCGTCCCATTGTTGGAGATTGATACTTTTTCTTGTTAATCTCTAACGTACCACCGGTCTACTTATCTTAAATAAGTTTATCGGATGGTATTTTCTGCCAGAACTCGGTTTGAAAAATGGCGTCTGTTCTCGTCTCTGTGACTCCTAAACCAAAGGTTGAGCCCTTTGTTCCACTTTTGGCGGGCCTCTGTACAGAGACCCTCCAAAGTGGTGCCATTCTGTCTGGGTTACCACAGGGGTGTGGGAGGGGGTTTAGGCACCCTGGCCCGAGTTGCCTTGCCAACTCCGGTCACACTCTGGAGTGATTGGCCCAAGTGGTGAGCCTCCCCGCTCACCACTTAGCGTGTGTTGATTGACAGCTAGGCTGAATGAATGGGAGTTTTCTGCATAAAAGCAGGGCTTTTGGGACTGGATCTTCAGAAGTCGCCACAGGACCTAAGAATCCGACGAGGGTAACGCTGAGCCGACCTGCACGACGACACCTCCGGTGGAGCCCTGCGGAACCGACTCACCACTTCCCGACGACAGAGGAGCTCCCTGCCGGAGAGTCTCTTCCCCCGACTGGTGGGAACAACCAGTCCCCTTTGCTTTTTATTCGCCTCAGGACGCAGTGGTCGAATTGCCCGTGCAGAGCACCTCGGCAACCGGATAGCCACTACCCCTGTACCGCAACCAAAATGTGCTGCCTTGTGACGGAGCACTCCGCGGCTGGTCTCTTCCCTGGTGGTGCACCGGACTTCACTTTTCTTCGACGACGAGATCATCTCTACTCTTGACAAAGACCCGACGTGCATCCACCACCAGGAACAACTGCCCCCGCCGGAGCTGTCTCTCCACAAATAAGGTACCGTGTCCGCCTGGCTTCCCTTTCGATCGGTTTGAGTGAGGTGTCTTAATCCTCTCCTTTCCGTTGGGTCGCCTCCAAGCTTTATCACGTATTGTTCTGAACTGGTTCAAACTGCCGATAACAATTTGCTACACAGTCTCGAACGCATCTCCACTAGAGACTTTTTGGGACAAATCGCCTTGCCTCTCTCCGAGTGGGCCTGGCCTCTGAACTTTATGATCTATTGTGGTTCTTGCCTTCTTGCCCTGCATTTTTCCCGTGAAGTATTGAACCGTGTTGAATTCATAACCTGCTTATTTTTCTCTCCCGTCCTAACTAATATTAGAGTGCCATCTAGGTTGAGGCACAGACCTCTGTCTGTAAATAAGTGGTGCCGGTAGAACCTAGACTGGTCGAAATATTGCTAGGGGGATTGATCGTTTCTTCTTCATAGAGTAATTGTATGTGATTTGTTTGCCGTGATAGTGCCATAGTGTTTTTGATAGATGTTTTGTTATAAATAAATCCCTTAATATCTTTACACTGAGCCTCGTTGCGTGTTTGCTTGTCTTACTGTGAAGAATTGCCCTATCTTGTATACTCCACATACTGCTCAACTCTTCTTGAGGGAAGTCTGACTGCTCAGCCACAGCTACCAAGTGAATCTGTGTGGTACAGACTGCTACCAAGTGGGTTTACTGCCAAACACCTGTAGTCCTAAATCTTTTGCAGTGGTCCCAGAGGGAACTGCACAGGTTTCCGCCTAACAAGTGAACCACGCTATGGAACTCTCTGCGAAAGCAACACATCGCCAACAGTAGACGTGTGGTGGTAGGATACACATAGAAAGAAATACCATTTTGTAGTTATGACGAAAAGCACAGGCTTGCACGACTGCACTGCATCAGCCGGGCTCCATTGAAAGATTTCACTAGGCCCAACATCTTTAAGGCAGAATGAATCCGTGCAGCCAGTTCTCACGAAAGTCCACTTCCCCCATGTCCCTAAGAGTTGGTGAGAATTCTCAGAAATGTGCTAATTCCCTTCTACCTTAGAGACCCCCAGCACTTTTTTGCTTGACTTTAGGACTTTTAATTTCTAACCTGGAGAGAGTGAGACTTTTTTCCCCACTCTCTTGTGTATTTTTCTGTGATTTGGACTCTGTTTCTTTTGGTTGTGGCGTCTGACAAACTCCATGGGCATCATCTTTACATTGTGACACACAGCACCTTCAGTGCAGTGGCACAGGTGAATCATTTCCCAAAGGTTTAAATGCCTTCTCTTGGTGAAACTACTGTTTCCAAGAGCAGTGAAGTGAAACGGATTTGCATACGTTTTTTAACTTACTAGAGCCAGCACACACCATCTTACAATAGGGTGCTGGAGGGGTTACTTAGTATCCCCTTTGTCTAGTTTCTCATGTAACATTTTTCTGTTACCATTTCTACAATTAATGGCTGGTGGCAGTGCTTTACTTTTTACTACCATTGTGTGTTTTAATCAACTGCAAAGTAAGCCCGTCTGTACATCCTCTCGGAGCTGGCTGCATTTCCACTGCTGCTGCTGCTGGAACCGAAGTGCCAGGGAGAGGAACACCAGATTGTGTGCGTTGCTTTTAAGTCGGACCTGAGCGCGAGGAAGATCCTGCAGACTTCCCTGAAGCAGGACTGATCAAGCCTGAGCCATCTCAACAGAGTGCTGGACCCCAGATGCGAGGAAAGTTCCAGAGTGGTATCCGAGAACCACAGTGTTGCTATTTTCTGTCAGACACGAGGAGCTGAAACGCTGAAGTGCCACTGAATTAAATTTGCCCTTTGCTGTCACTGACCATCCCGATGTGTTGCAGGAGTCCCCAGAAGTACTCCCTCGTGTCCCCAAGACTGAGGCACAGGAACAAAAGGATCTGCAGAGCCACACAGGAACAGAAGCCAGCTGGAACCATTTCTTCTAACCAAAGGTACTGTACAGTGTAAGAGAACTTACCTCTTGTCTTGTATCCTTACTTGTTCTCAGTTGAGACTTTTCTTGGTTTGTCATGTAGACTTGCTTGCATCTTCTACCACCCCACAAGCCTCCGAGCTTGTGGCCCTACATTGATTAAAACATTGTGCAAGACTTTGACTTACCTACAAGAAGTGCTTCAGCTCACCTAGACTTTTGCCCAATTGACATTGGCTGACCTGGCTCCCTGAATGACTCTTCTCTCCTCTGATTGTGTGTTGGTACCTTCCTTCCAGGAAAGGGTTTGTTTTATTTATTTATATAGTGCTCCAGACCCAGAGGTAAAAGGGCGCGTCGGTACAAGGTTACATAGTACATTATATACAGTTTACAGATATACATGTTTGTAAGTAAAGAGCACAATTCCAGTATGGGCAATATCAGACATAGTAGAGAGAAGATGGTAAATGCTCGATTTTGTTCAGTAACCAACTAATGACCTGTTTCCTAAATGACTGAAAGGACTCAATAGATTTGATGTTGAGTGGTAAGGTGTTCCAAAGTTGGGAGGCAAGGACCATGAAGCGGGATCCTCCAACTCTCTTTAAGGTGAATCTGGGCACCATTAGGCATAATAATGTGTTTGAGGACCTAGTTTATTTATTTTATTTATTTTTACATTTGTATAGCGCACTGCAGCCAGAAGGCATTGAGGCGCTTTTACAGGAAGTGTGCATAGTCAAGATTGCAGTTACAGACTGTGATTGCTTGGTTACGAAGATGAAATATACATGGTAACATTACGGTCACACTGTGGTTACTTGGTTACAAAGTGGAGGATCAAAGGTGCTGAAATGTAAAATTCAATACAATTAGGTGAAGTTGAGTGTGCACCGATGTTAACCGATCAGACAAATAGCCTGGTTTTGATGGCTTTGCGGAAGGCTAGGTGAGAGTCAATTCTCCTGAGGTGCGTGGGTAGGGCGTTCCAGTGTGTGGCAGCCATGGTTGGGAAGCTGGAGCCACCTGCACGCACTCTGCTGGTTTTGGGCATGGAGATCTGGTTAGTGTAGGCCAGTCTGGACGGCCTAGAAGGGGTAGGCTTGGATATGCGTTGAGCCAGGTAGGGGGTTGCAAGATCATGGAGGCATTTGTGCGTGAGGGAAAGGATTTTAAAGATGATCCTCTCCTTCACGGGTAGCCAGTGGACCTGTCTTCTGAGGTCGGAAATGTGGTCCTTTTTTGAGAATCCAGTGGCAGCCCTGAGGGCGGTGTTCTGAACTAGTTGGAGTTTAGCAATGTTTTTGCCATAGGTCCCACCAAGGAGAGCGTTGCAATAGTCCAGTCTTTAACCAATCAAAGCCCTAGCAATGGTAAATTCTGGCCACAGATTTCAAGGTGAATTTGTTGGTGAGATAAGGAGGGGCTAGATGGAATAAGGCTTTTTATGTGAGACATGGTTTTTAGGTCGATTTTTTGTTGTATTGAGAGCCATTTGCACGATTTTCTGGTGGAAGAGATGTGCTCTCGCCTGGGGATGTTTAATGCTGCTCGTAACGCATTGTTTTGGAGTACCTGTAGTGTGTTAATTTTAGACTGGTTTGGCCTAGGTATAGACTGTTACAGTAGTCCATTTTGGACTGTATAAGAGCCCTGATCAACGTGAGGCAGCTATTAGAGGACAAGAAAGGTCTGCAGGCCCTGATCAGTTTACACGTGTAGGCAGTGGCTGAAGCAGTCATCTTAATTTGTTTGTAGAGGTTAGTGTTGGCATCAAGATAAAATCCCAAGGGTTTTCACACTTTTGACAATGGGAATAGTGTTACCATCGATGATGATGCTATTGTAGTTGGGGGTGAGTTTCAATAGGTTATTGGGTGAACCGATGAGAAGTTCCGTTTTTTTCATCATTCAGGCATAGGCCGTGTGTGGCCATCCATGCCTGAATGATGGTAAAGATTTGTTAATCCGGATGACGTTAGCATTGAAGTTAACTGAAAGGGTAAGGAGTATCTGTGTGTCATCTGCATAATTGGTGTAGGTGACACCCAGATGGTCCAGTTTGTCAAAGACTACTTACTTTGCATTGGGGGTTCAAAAGCACTTACCTGCTTAAGAATATTTGTGCACGTTCCGGAGACCCAAATCCCCCTACCTAGCTGGAATGACTCTGGGACACGGTTTTGCGTGTGCCTGAACTGCTGGGGAACACGGTGTCCCAAGGAGAAATGTAATAAAGCCACTGTGAAAGAGATATAGGCGAAAAAGCAGGAGCCCAGACAAAATGGCGGACCGACATTCGGAGGACTGCCAGTCCGCCTCCGGCGCCGTACGGAGCCTAGCAGCAGTCAGCCCGCTGCGACCCCGACACCAGGAGAAGCGGACCACCTGGCACGGCTGGTGTGGGCGGGAGTACTGCCATACTTCGGGATGGTAGCCGGTGCAGCCCGTTGGGTGACCCTCCCCCCCCATCCTCACAGACTGGAGAACTGCGGAGGGGCTTTGAAGAGGGGTGACCGAGAAGAAGAGGGTAAGGTGGCGCTGGGGGGCGGCAAAGAGGGACACACAAGCCGCAGGTGCTCTGCCTGCTAGATCACGACCCAGCAGCGGCCCGCACACCCAAAAGAAACCTGGTATGCTCAGTGCAGAGCAGGCTGCGTAATGCCAGTGCGCTCTGCTGCAGACCGTAGTGGAGTGGAGCCCGGGCTGGTGGACGCCGCAGAGCGAGGACAGCTATCCGATCCGTAGCCGGCAGGGGAAGAGGCCTTTTCGCCTAGCATGGGATACAGAGGAGAGGGCCCACACAGACA
Organism: Ambystoma mexicanum; assembly: GCF_040938575.1. Classification (NCBI taxonomy): domain Eukaryota; kingdom Metazoa; phylum Chordata; class Amphibia; order Caudata; family Ambystomatidae; genus Ambystoma; species Ambystoma mexicanum. The sequence continues at coordinate 1,507,461,495 of NC_090922.1, forward strand.
GATATTTTCCAACAAGTGGTAATGCACAGGCAGAAAAGTACAGTGGATGGTGGGAACCTTGGGTGCTCACAGAGAGCCGGCATGGGAGGAAGTGGTGGCAAGCTCCCAGAACACTTCAGTAGCACTCCTAAACAGGCAACACATATATGAAGCGGTCTAGGAGGAGAAAAGATCACATGACATTGAAGCATGACTATACTGGGCAGCTGAAGGGATAAAAGCAGTCAGTGGACATAAGGGAGGACCCCTGTGTGGGCGTGTTCCCCCCAGCAGCGGACAACCACTGGGGCACAGAAGACAAACGCTAACCCCAACAACGTGAGCGAACCCCACAACCAGCAACTACTCAACAGCCTAACAAAGCCCACGAAAGAGGGCAGAGCCACGGAGCGTAGTAGGACAAGCAGTCAATGGGCCCGACATTGGCAGGGAGCTCCAAGTCACGCAGGGGAGTGAAGAGACAATAAGAGTTGCCCCCGAGAGCGAAACAGCTAAAAGCCAGCCTTGTGGATTCAAGTAAATGGCAACAAGTGCTGCTATTGCCGGAGCTGCCCGTGAGTGGATAGGAGGCCCCGTGGAACTACTCTGGTGACGGTCCTGCTTGGAGAGATAACTGGAGATCGAGTGGGCCCCAACCATCGTGGGATTGCTCGGGTTGATTCTCAAGCGGTTACACGGCTTAAGAGGGACTGTTTAACAGGTATCAATAAGGTGCCTCAATCAAGACACAGCAGCCGGGAGCTCGAGGTGATCTGAACACCATCTGCATGGAGTAAGCGAGAAAAGAGTGGCACTCAACAACGGGGCAGAAGGCAGGGGCGGCTCTTCACCCGCTGAAACTGGCAAAATGTCCAAGCAAACGGCGAAATCTAAAAGCATTGGGTCGGGAGATATCAAGACCCTGATACAATCTGCTGGGACGCAGAAACGCAACCAACTGTAAGCATTAGCCCAGATTCACTCCCCTCCTCTGGAGGACTTAGGAGAGGTCACTGACCCGCCAATTCGAAAATCAGACTTCCTAGCAATGTTGCAGGAGCTGAAAAAGGACATCAAAGATAGTGCAGTAGACTTAGCCAAGTCCATCGCGGATCTCAACAAAGAAGTGGTGGCGGTAGAGAGATGGGTCGATGAGATGGAGACCGAACAGGGTCAAGTGCAAGAGGAGCAAACAAAAAGGATACAGGAACTCGAACAACAAACGGAGCGGGTTCAAGACGAGAACCGAGAACAGATCCAGGCCAAACAATATACGAATCCGGTGGATTCCGAAATCAGTGGCAGACGTCGATCTGCAACAATATGTGATAGATCTGGTCATGCGAATCCTGGGCCCGGAGGACGACGGGGACATTGATCTAGACAGGACGCATAGGGTCTGCTCCACCTTCCAGCTCAATAAAAACCTGATTCCAGATGTATTGACCCGGATACATCTATTCCAACTGAAAGAAACCATTATGCGAGTCGCCCGGGAAAAAGAACCCATAAGCTTTTGATCCACACCCATTCATCTATATCTTGCTCAAGCTACTCTGTACAAGAGGAATTGGTTGAGGGTCGTCACAGTCTGGCTGAGAAGCAGGAAGGTGCGCTATTGGTTGGTGTTCCCGACAGGTCTGCGCTTTGAATGGAAGGCTCAGAGGTACACAATCACAAGGGAGGAGGACATGGGGGAACTTTTGAGGGAGGAAGACGGCAGTGAAGGCAATGGTAATGAGAGGTTGCCACGAGGAAGCAAGGCAAGGGAAGACAGAACCGAGAAGGAACAATGGACACCTGTGCGCCCCCGCCCAAGTGGTAGCAAAAAGGAACTTAAAAATGTGGTCCCTGTGTGACCGTTAGTTGCAGCGGTAAAAGCTGGGTTCAACTGGCGAAATCAGAGGCCTAGATATTGAAAAGACTCTTCACCTCTTATGCGTAGCCCATGGGGGCGCGGGGCAGGTGTACAGCAGCCTTACAAGGCATGAATGGGAGGGGTGGGAGGTGAGGAGGGGTGAGAGGTGAGGGGGGGAACCAGACCCTAAATTTCCCAGGGGATAATAAACCTGGTGATTCCTTTTGGCTTGCCATGGGGACTGTTTACGTTGAAGTTCAATGGAGAATTGTAAGTTGGGGAGTTGGGGCATGGTGGGACGGTGCAGTGAGAAGACATGCTATTTGGTTGGAGGCTATATACAGTACATATGAGATTCCTAGAAGGGCGTATGTGCTGGAAAGCATTAAGATGGGTACAGTGTTACGGTACAATAATGGCTGATTTAACCTTTGTTACATTAAAGGTCCAGGGTCTAAATTCCCCAATTAAAAGGAAATCCATAATAAACCGGCTTTGGGATATGCAGGCCTCGGTGGTATGGATGCAGGAAACACCTGTTTCCGGAGGATGTACATAGGCTAAGGCACAGGGCCTTCCCCATGCAATATTTTGCCTATAGTGGGACCAAAAAACAGGGGGTGGGCATCTTACTAGCTAAGGAGATACATTTTGAGAAGCAATTTATAAAGAAGGATCCGCAGGGCCGCTATCTGGTGCTGAGAGGGGTACTGATAGGTCAGCAGGTCACGTTGGTAGCGATCTACGCCACCAACGAAAAGCAGAATTGTTTTTTACAGAGTCTGTTGCCCAAAATTGCAAAGTGGGTGGTGGGCAGATCTTGATTGGGGGCGTTTTCAACGGTGTAATGGACTTCGTGATGGATAAAACCCTTCCTGCTACTTCTAGCAAGTACATGTTCCGACAGGCCCTGGCAAGATTCATTAGGGAATTACACTTAAAAGAAACATGGTGTTTTTTCCGCCCGCAGGAAAAAGCATACACTCACTATTCAGCAGTGCACAGGGGCTATTCCCGGATTGATATGCTGCTCATTTCAGACACTCTGGTCCCACAAGTCACGGGATTGGAAATTGGGGTGCAGTATCTATCGGATCACGCTCCTTTCTCCCTAAAGTCGGAGCCACTTACCGATGGCAGCAGACCCGTAAACCATGGGGTCTAAATGAGGTGATTCTGATAGACTTAGCCCTTAGAACAGGTATAGAGCAGGCCTTGAGAAATTAACTTTCAAGAAAACACCACACAGGCGGTAGACAGGGCCACTATCTGGGATGCTAGTAAAGCGGTAGTACGAGGTGAGTTTATTGCTCACACGGCGAATTACGTTAAGAGAAGGTGAAGCGGGACCTGGAGGCCAAAGTAACAATAGCCGAGGCGGAGTATAAAGACAAAAGGTACACAAAAAGCATGGCAGGAACTAAAAAAAAGTAAGGGCGGCCTTAGAGACGCATCTGGCTGACGAGGCTGCACAACCTCTTGTGTAAACTAAACAGTCTTATTACATGAATGGGGACAAGGCCAATCGATTACTTGCAGCCAAATTGAGACAGCAGAAACTTCGGAATTGTATAGTTCAACTTTAAAGTCTGGGAGGGGACCTGGTAAGGGGGAGGGGGGGGAATGAAATGGAGAAAGTCATGCACTCATATTATACAGATAACCTGAAAGGGGAAGACCTGGAGTGAACAGCGCAGGTAGCATTCCTAAGCCGGGTGACCTTGCCACAAATTAGCGAATTGGACAGTCAAATACTGGAAGCACCCATATCTGAGGAAGGGACATTGAAGGGACATAAATACCCAGGTCTGGATGGGCTAAGTAAGACGTATTATAAGACATTTAGGACTATCCTAGTGGTTCCCTTAATAAAATTATTCAACCACATTTGGGACACAGGGCGATCCTCTGGAGACATGGGCCCGCTGACCACGGTATTACTACTAAAGCCGGACAGGGATCCGATAGACTGTGCTAGCTATCGCCCCATCTCGTTTTTAAATGCGGATGCAAAAATCTACTCCACAGTCCTGGCCCGAAGACTGCCAAGAGTCCTCCCAAAGATAATTCATCCGGACCAAGCAGGTTTTGTGAAAACACCTGCGGCACACCTACGACAATATTCGCAGAGCCATAGACATGATAGAATGGGGACGAAGAACGGGGCAGTGGTTCTCAGTGCAGGTGTTGGACGCCACCAGAGCCTTTGACAGCCTACATTGGGGATTTCTACAACTGACCCTCGAAAGGTTTGGGTGCGGGTCAATTTTGACCCGCATGATGGCCAATTTTGTGAATCCATCTACACGGCTAATGATCAATGGGCGGCTCACAGATAGTATCTCCATCCGGAAGGGCACGAGGCAGGGATGCCCGTTGTCGCCACCGACTTTCGCTATGGCCATGGAGCCGTTGGCGCAGAGGGCCTGAGATGATCAGGGAATCCAAGGGGTAGAGGTGGGCGCTAGCGGGCCCCAGAAGGTAGCTCTTTATGCGGACGATGTCCTCATGTTCCTGAAAGACACGATACACTCACTCCCAAATGCCATAGAGCTGCTGGACGGGTTTGCGAGGGCCTCGGCGTTCCATTTCAATTACTCTAAATCCAAAGCGCTTAACATCACTGAGGGGACTGAGCAAGTGTTAGAATGGGAAAGCCGGTATCTATTTAGGAGTACATTTAACCTCTACTCATGAGAGATTATATGGGGTCTAATATCCCGGACCTATTGAAATCATTGGCGGGAGATCTTAAACGATGGGACATGCAGGAGCTATCATGGCTTGCACGGATAACAGCAGTTAAAATGACCCTGCTCCCTAGGTTCTTTTATGTGACGGGCGCCCTCCCAATACGAATCCCAGGCCCAGCAATTAAAAAACTACAGAGTGAGGTAATGTCCTTCATTTTGAGGGGGAAGAAACCAACGGTCCCCAAGAAAGTTCTATTTAGACCACAAGCTCTGGGAGGGTTGGGGGTGCCTGAACTTTGCAGGTATTTATGGGCAGCACAGGTGGCACCTATGTTGCAATGGTCACCCAGAGAAAACCAGAATCGATGAGCAGCCCTTGAAAGGGAAGCAACCAAGACACCCCTGGAAAGCCTTAGTTTTCTTGCAGCGCGGCATAGAGGCAAATGAGGCATATTACTGGAGACAACCAAGGCCACTCTATGGTATTGGGACAAAGCATTAAGGGGGAGAAGGGTTAAGGTGGGGGGAGGTCCTCTCACACCGGTTGCCCATAACCCAGACTTCACACCAGGGATGCAGCCTGACTTTTGGGCACATTGGGAGATCTCTACGCAGAAGGGTCACCCCTAACTTTTGGAAGCTGCAAAGCCAAATTTGACATAACAGAGAGCGAACGCTTCCATTATATCCAACTTAGACACTGGATTACTAACACAAAAGTCCGGGCGGTAGCAACCCGGGACCCAATTGGGTTGGAATTTTAAGGTCCAGGAGGGTCAACCTAACAAAGGGGTATCGAGACTGTATCGCCTCATGGGGGTGGCGGACCCGGAAGAAACTCTTCTGTACATGCAAAGATGGGAGGTAGATGTGGGGAAACCAATCACTGGGGAGAAATGGGGTCGCATATGGCATAGAGCCGTCAAAAGCTCCAAATGCATTTCAATCAAAGAGGCGGCCTACAAGCTATGTCTGCGGTGGTATAGGACGCCACTGCGTATGCATTCTATCACCCCAGACTACCCCATGTCATGCTGGAGGGACTGAGGATAACACAGGGATCTAATACATATGTGGTGGACCTGCCCAGTGGCAGAGACTTACTGGAAGGAGATCTTGAGCCATATTAAGGAGATAACTGGGACCCAACTGCCCTCTGACCCAGTGGTAGTTTTACTGGGAGAGGCAGTTGAAGGGAGTTATGCGAACTCTGGGAACAGAGCTAGCCTTATTACCCACATGCTGAGCGCGGCTAGAATCATTTTGGCACAGGCATGGAAGAACAAACAAGGGCCGGTAGTAGCTATGTGGTGGGTGAGGCTATGGGGAGTGATGGCCATGGAAAAGGTGACGGCAATAGCTTACGGCTTCTACTCGAAGTATCAGAATACTTGGATGCCATTGCATAAGTTCATGGATGAAAAGGAGCAGATGTATTTCAAGCCCAAGATGTTCCACAGGGTTTCCATTCTTTGATTGTGCGAGCCTTAAGTTGAGAGGGTGACCCAGCTCGTGGAACCCCCAGAGATGCCGAAATGAGATGCTGTATCCCACCCAAATGTTGGAAAGTGATGTTGGGGTCGAAGGGGGAGTTACAACAGTTGAAACTCATGAGCAAACTGAACTTAAAGACAGGGGCGAATAAGGGGGAGGCCATGGATAATGTTATTGTGTGTTGCCCCCTAATGCATGCATGCATGCTTGTAATCTATGCTCTTGAGAAATTAAATAAAGTTGGTAAAAAAAAAAAGAATATTTGTGCAAGCTCTTGCCTTAATGTCCACAGTGACCTAGCTATTTAAGTCACCTGAGGGTGTAGGAAGTGTGTGTGCCATCCCAAATGGGTATTTGCTGATTTAGAGAAACTAAGAGTGTGTATTTTGGAGTGTTACTATTATATTGCCCCTTCTGAAGAAGGCCTATTCAAATTGAATGTTAAATAAATTAATAATTGTTTAATCAAGAAACTTATATGCAAGTGTTTAATTGGATATGTATCACTGTGAATCTCTGTGTACCACCCTACTGCTCACATTGACCCCTATTGAGATAACCCTGGCTGCTCAGCCACACTACCAATCTGTGTAGTACAGACTTGTATCAAAGGTTGGGTTCCTATTGCCAGGAAGTCAAGCTTGTTGTAGTGCACCCAAGGGGTACTGCACCAAATCTTGCCTAACAGTAAGTAAAGTCAATTTCACTTAACTGCTCTTGGAAACAGTAGTCATCCAAGAGAAGGTTTTTAAACATTGGCAGGGATCCAAAGGATTTCCCTGTGAAACTGCACTGAAGGTGCGGTGTGACAAAATGTAAAAAGATTATGCCTATGGAGTTTGTCAGACTTCAAAACCAAAAGAAACACAGAGTTCAAATCAAAGAAAAATACATGTGAGAGTGGGAAAAAGGTCTCACTCTCTCCAGGATAAAAATCAAAAGTCCAGCAAAGTAGCTGGGGTCTCTAAGGTAGAAGGGAATTAGCACATATCTGAGAATTCTCCCTAACATTCCCTTTGTTTGTTCTGTTTTTGGCGGGGTTCAGCAGCCTGCCTCTGGCTCCAGCGTGTCCGTCAGGGCAGAAAGCGATTGAGGTTCCCGAAATTCCCTGTGCTTAGTCTCCTTTGTTACAGGAATGCACATAAAGGTGATTGGCCGGCCGGGTGTCCTTGGAGGACAGCCACCCTGCTGTGAGAGGGACAGCTAGGCTGCATATGAAAGGGAGAGACTTGCATAAAAGACGAGGTCATTTGCAAGGAAGGCAGAGTCGACCACTAGACGAAGGAATCCGAAGAAGAACTTGGAAGAGAAGCTTGCCGCAACTCCTGGACCGTTGGTTTTCCCGGTGAAGCCCTGCTGCAGTCCCGAAGCTCCGAATTTGCCTAGACTAGAGAAGTCTTGCAAAGAACGACTTCTACCCTTGGGTTAGTGGGACCAATCGACCCCAAGATAAACTCAAATGGAAATCTTCTCTCTGCTGGCTGTACTTCCATTGCTGCTGCAGGATCCGAGTGCCAGGAACACCAGAATCAAGTGCATCGTTTTTAAGTCGGACCCGCGCTCCAGCACGATCCTCCGGACTCCCTCATAGCCGGAATAACCAAGCCTGAGCCACCTCAACAGAGTGCTGGACCCCAGAAGCAAGGTAAGCCCACAAGGTATCCGAGAACCGCAGTGGTGCAATTCGCGAGAAGCTGAAACCGCAAAGTCCCGCTTATCTGAACTTTGCCCATTGCTGCCGCCGACCTTCGAATCGTAGTGCAGGAGTCCCCAGACGTCCTCCCTCTTGTCGCCATGACTGAAGCCCAGGAACAACAGGATCTGCCATACTACACCAGGAACAGAAGCCAGCTGGAACCAATTTCTTCAGAACTAAGGTACTGTGAGCTAAGGGGTACTTACCTCTTGTTGTGTAGCTTGCTAGCTCTCAGTTGAGACTTGCATTTGCTGACTTTTGCAGAGCTGCTTGCAGATTTGCCCATCACAAGCCTCACAGTTTGTGGCCCAACAGTGATTTATTTTTCTACAAAACTCTCTAACATTGTGCAATACTTTTTACTTACCTTCAAGAACTGCCTCAGCTCCCCTAGATTTTGCTCAATTGACATTGGCTGTCCTAGCTCCCTGAAGACTCTTCTAACCTCTGACTTTGTGTTTAGATCTGTTCCTCCAAAAAGTCATACATACCTTACTTGTATAGCTGGAAAAGGGTAAATCTACATTGCATTGGAGGGTTGAGGGGGGGTGGGCTTTAGGGGCGTGTATTGCACTCGATGTACCGGTGATATATCAATGCCCACAGTGTCCTAGTTATTGAAATCACCTCAGGGTATAGGAAGTGTCTGTGTGGAATCCCAAATGGGTATCTACTGATTTACTGAAACTGAGAGTGTGTATTTTGCAGTATATTTAAGTGTTACATATTTGCTCCCTTCTAAAGAAGACTTAGTGCTTAGAGAGCTGGAGACTTGGGTGGTAGCTAATAGGGTGCTGAGCTTTGCTCAGACTGGATTCAGACCAGGCTCCAGCACAACACAACATCAGAGTCTTGGACTCATTGATCAACTCCACTCTCAGTAAGAAAGAGGCTACCCTATATATAGTCTTCGTAGTCTTTAGCAGTGCATTTGATCAGGTGGTGCGAGACACACTTTGGTCTAAATTCAGTGACCTAAATTGTCCTGACTGGATAATGTATATCTTGAGGACACTGCACAGTGAAAACAGTGCAAGTGTTAGACTCAATAACGAGGGAGAAGTGACAGACTATCAGCGTTAATATGGGGGTCAAACAACCTCTATAGTGCTGATCTTCTCCCATGTATGGCTACAAAATCCCACTGCCCCCCTAAACTTGGGAATTCACCTATCTCAAGCATGCTCTACGCAGACGGCCTGATACTGTTCGATCAAACTATGTCTGGCGTGAAGAGCAAGCTAGAGGAGCTCTCGCAGTATTCATCGTAGTTAGGATTAACCATCAATTTAAGGACGACCAAGACAGTACAAATCTCCAGAAAGGGGCCTAGGCGCTCCAAAATTGAAATTAGTATGGGTGAGATTGAATGCACCGAATCTTACCTCTACCTGGGAATGGAATTTGATGTCTTACCTAACTATGCCCTGATAATTGCACAAAAAAAGAAGCGAGCCACGATGCTCACCCTCCAGGCACGGAAATTTGCAAACAGAACCACAGATTTACCGCATACTATACACTATATACCCCACATAGGGTATAGTATGGCCGGCATTGTAAAATTGTATCAACAATGCTTCGTTCCTGCCATACTGAACGGCCTCAAAGCAGTAGCCATGCAGGATCTGAGCTGGCTCAACATCCTAGAGGGTCATTACTGGCGAACAGTATTAGGACTCGGGCCCTCTTGCCCCATGCAATATCTGAGGCTAGAACCGGGCCTAACCTCTCTGAGGGGAATGGCACTGCGTGCTCGAGGTACCTTTTACTTGAAATCATGTGCCTCGCCAGTATGCAAGCTCCTTGCTCAAGCAGGTAGCAACTATGACCTAGAAAAGGCCCAGCGTGGCAGCAATTTTAAACACCTTAATGAATCCCTTTTTCTGGAGATCGGTTGGATATATGGCACGCAGAGAACTAGACCATGCACCCACCTGAAAAAGTCATTTGAACACAAGTTAAATCGCTGGGATTGGTGAAAACTACACCCACTTAGAAAAGCTGAAAGGGTATGAGTCAGTATCCCACATAGTCCACAGATACAGGAGGATACAACCTTACCTGCTCTTGTGCCCGGATCCGGAAGTAAGGGACTTTGTCCTAAGGCTACGCATTAACCAATTGCAGGTCTTTGCCGTCACATGCCCCCGCCTGGGTATAGCCCTCAAGGACAGGAATTGCCATATCTGTGGGAGAGCCAATTGCCTGGCGATCACCAGACATGTGCTAACTGCATGTCCCAAATTGTGATCGTTGTACATGTGCATGCTGGGAAAGCTGGTGCATAGCCTGGACGCTATCACCAGAGACTTTTTTGGGACTATTGTCTCAATACAGATACCATCTAATCCCAGCTTGCACTGTTCAAAGTTTGGACACACGTGAAGGGTCTCCTGTTGAATTAATCCCTCAAGAGATCGGACATGGCACTCCTACTTGTGTTGTCTAAGCTCCATCGAAGTGGGGCAAAAAATTACATGTCGGGACATAGGCCTCGTACCTTGCTCTGTCAGAGAACCAGTTAGCCTGAGTACAGGCCTATAGAACGGTCTTGGATAGTCTGGACCCTGTGCATCACTGGTGGGGGGTGAGAGGGTTGACCCATTCAAATTTGCATTAATTGTGTACTCACTGTATACTTAGTTCCAGTCAATCCCATTACCTGATCCAATTCTTAACTTTTAATCTGTGTTTCATTTTACCTTATCTTATTATTGCCTATTTCTATGCTTAATATCTTTTGTAATGTTTATTGTTTCTTACATGGTTATGTTTGTGTAAAGTTCAAATTTGGACTAAATCACAATAAATTATTATTAAAGAAGACTTATTCAAACTGACTGTGCTAATTCCCTTCTACCTTAGAGACCCCCAGCTCTTTTGCTGGACTTCAGGGCTTTTAATTTCTAACCTAGAGAGAGTGAGCCCGTTTTCTCACTCTCTCATGTATTTTTATCATGATTTAGGCTCTGTGTTTCTTTTAACTTTGGAGTCTGACAAACTCCATAGGCATCATCTTTACGTTGTGATACGCAGCACCTTCAGTGCAGTGGCACAGGGAAGTCTCTTATATTTCCCAAAGTTTTATATACTTTCTCTTGGTGAAACTACTGTTTAAGAGCAGTGAAGGAACAAGTTACTTACCTGTAACTGTTGTTCTCCAGCATGGGTCTGGCATGGATTCACATGCTCATGAATATTCCCCGTCGTCAGGCTGGGAATCCTCGGTAAAGAAAAAACCAGTATCAGTTTCGTTTCTGATCTGTCTTTCGTAGTAATAACCAATCACTGGTCTCTGCGTCATACTGACCACAGCCAATGACTGCCCTCTACCTAAGCACCGCCTCTGGCAGCCATCTTCAGATTTGGAAGCACGTGAAGTGGCAGTATGACCAAGTGAAGAGCCGCAGAGGGGTAGGCGGGAGGGTTCGCATGTGAATCCATGCCAGACCCATGCTGGAGAACAACAGTTACAGGTAAGTAACTTGTTCCTTCTCCAGCATGGGGTCTGGCATGGATTCACATGCTCATGAATAAAGAATACATAGCAGTACACACATGCACAACCACGGGAGGTGGCAAAGGCTCAACATTAAGCATCACATCAACTCAACATTAAGCATCTTACCTCCTCACCAGGCTCACCTCAGGCGAACAGGTTGCGCAGCACTGCTTGGCCGACCCTGGACTCCTCCCTGGAATCCCGGTCGACGCAGTAGAATTTCGTGAAGGTGTGCGTCGACCTCCACGTAGCAGCCCTGCATATGTCCAGCAGGGGCACACCAGATAGGAACGCCGTGGTAGCTGCGATCGCTCTGGTGGAATGGGCTCTCGGACGGCCAGGCAGCGGTCGGTTTGCCAACCGGTGACAGTACATGATACAGCCGGAGAGCCATCTGGAGATGGAAGCCTTCGAGAGAGCCTTCCCCTGATTGACAGGTCCAAAGTTCACAAAGAGTTGTGACGTCTTCCGAAAACCTTTCGTGCGGTCCACGTAGAACTTCAGCGCTCTAGCTACATCCAGCGAGTGCAAAGTCCTCTCAGCCGGCGACGAAGGCGACGGGAAGAACACAGGTAACACCAAGGGTTCGTTGAGATGAAAGTCCGACGGTACCTTGGGCATGAAGGAGGGGTGCGTCCTGAGCACTACCCTCGTGTCGTGGAAAGTCAAGTACGGGGCCTTGCAGGAAAGGGCCTGGATCTCTCCCACTCGTCGTGCGGAGGTGATGGCCACTAGAAAAGCTGTTTTCCACGATAGAAACTTCAACGGGGCCGAGTGCAGAGGCTCGAACGGAGGTCCCATGAGTTTGGTCAGCACCACGTTGAGCTCCCACGCCGGGGCCGGAGCCTTCACCGGCGGGAACGATCTGAACAGTCCCTTCATGAACTCTTTCACCAGACGATGAGACCACAAGGACGTCCGGCCCGTGGTTCTGGTGTATCGGGAGATCGCAGCAAGATGAATCTTGATGGACGCGTGTGCCAGACCAGCTTTGGCCAGCGTCAGCAGGTACGGCAGCACTTGGGGAGCCGTAATCCGTAGAGGGTTAATCTTCTGTGCGTGGCACCAGACAGAGAACCTCTTCCATTTGTGTCCGTAGCATTTAAGAGTCGAGGACGCCCTGGCCTTTGCAAGAACCTCTCTGCAATCGGCCGGTATGTCGTATCCTCCAAACTCTAGCGCTGCAGGAGCCAGGCCTGCAAGTTCAGCGACTTCGGGTCGTGGTGGAGGATGGCGCCTCCTTCCCTGGAGAGTAGATCCGCGTCCGCCGGCAGCTTGATTGGCGGGGACGCCGACAAGTCCAGAAGGTCCGGGAACCATATCTGCCTCGGCCACGCAGGTGCGACGAGGATCATCCTGCACCGTGACCTCTTGAGCTGGTTGACGAGCCGGATTAGCAGAGGCAAGGGAGGGAACGCGTAGAGGAACAGGCCCTCCCAGGGGAACGAGAAAGCATCGCCCATGCTCCTCGTCTGGGGAAACCTGCTGGCGAACCTCCGGCACTTGGTGTTCGTCGCCGTCGCGAACAGGTCGATCTGGGGTGTGCCCCACCGTCTGAAGAGGCGATCCACCAGATCCTGCCGTAGTTCCCACTCGTGGCACGAGCGCAGCTCCCTGCTGAGTGAGTCGGCGATGGTGTTTTTTATCCCTGCCAGATGAAACGGCACCAGAAGAATCCCTTGGGCGACGGCCCAATGCCACAGGTCCTGCGCCTCCTTGGACAGCGCTAGGGACCTGGTTCCGCCCTGTTTCCTGATGTAAAACATGGTGGTGGTGTTGTCGGTGAAGATCCTCACCACCTTGCCCTTGAGGGACGGAAGGAAGGACCTGAGGGCCCAAAACACTGCACGGAGCTCCAGGACGTTGATATGCAGGGACTTCTCCGTGGGGAGCCAGAGTCCCCTTGCGTGCAGATTTTCGGTGTGCGCTCCCCACCCTTCTAGGGAGGCATCCGTGGTCACAGTCACCTGGTGGGCTGGGGTCTGGAAGTCCATGCCCGCCGTCAGATGCGCGCGGGTGCCCCACCACCGTATCGCTCGTCGGAAACTCTCGTCGAGCTTGATCCTTTCCTCGAAGCTGCCCGTCGTCTGGATCCAGCGCGCATCCAGGAACTCTTGCAACGGGCGCATCCGGAGCCTGCACATGGGAATGAGGTAGATGCAGGAAGACATCATCCCGAGGAGGGACTTGATGGACCTCACCTTGGCCGCGTCGGCCACTAACATCCGTTGCACCTTGCCCAAGATGGTCCTGGTCCTCTCCTCCGACGGGGAGGCCAGAAGGGACACTGTGTCGAGCCTCGCTCCCAGAAACAGTGCGACTTGCGCGGGCACCAGGTGGGATTTGGCGTAGTTCACGGAGAATCCCAGGTCCGTGAGGAGTTGGACGGTCCTTGCCGTGTGGACCACGGCGAGCTCCCTCGTCTTGGCGCGGATGAGCCAGTCGTCCAGGTAGGGGTAGACGTGAATCCCCTCGCGGCGCAGCTGCGCCGCCACCGGTGCGAGGCACTTGGTGAAAACCCTGGGTGCCGACCGCAGTCCGAAGGGAAGGGCTTTGAACTGGTAATGACGCCCTTGGACCACGAACCTGAGGAATTTTCGGTGCCCCTTTAGGATGGGAATGTGGAAGTAGGCATCCTCCAAATCCAACGACGATAGGAAGTCTCCTTCCTCCAGCTGACCCAGGACGTGCTGGAGGGTGACCATCCGGAACTTCTGCGCCTTGATGAACTTGTTCAGGCGTCGCAGGTCCAGGATGGGGCGCCATCCTCCCGTCTTCTTCTTCACGAGGAAGTAACGCGAGTAGACTCCGGAGCCCCGAAGCCTCTTTGGGACGAGTTCGATGGCGCCCTTTCTGAGCATCGCCTTTACCTCCAGGAGAAGTTGAGGGACGTGAAGTTCTTTCCTGGCCACGGGGGGGACGCGCGGGCACCTTCTTTGAAACTCGAGCGCGTGGCCCCGGGCCAGGGCGTCCAGCACCCAACGGTCGGTGGAGATGGACTCCCACACGCTGACGAAGCCCGCCAGCCGGCCTCCCACCGGGGTGCTTCGGTGGGGGCCCGACCCCACGGCCGGTTCAATCCTGCTTGGACGCGGCCTTGCCGCCTTGGCCTCCTTGGCGACGACGGCGGGGTCCGCCAGACTTGCCTCGTCCTCTGTAGGCCTCTTGCGACGACGAGCGGGCCGCTTGACGGTAGGAAGCGAAACCGCCGCCGGAACCTTTGGAGGCGCCCTTGCCTCCGCCGCTCCGAAAGGGCGTCCGCCGTTGCTGCAGTACTCCAAGGGCCCGGGCCGTCTCAGTATCCGCCTTGATGGCCTGAAGGGAATCGTCCACTGTCTTCCCAAACAGGTTGTTCCCGTCGAAGGGCATGTCCAGGACCCTGGTCTGGACGTCCTGCCGAAAGTCCGTAGCCTTGAGCCATCCGCGACGTCGAAGGCAAACGCCGTTGCCCATCTGGCGGAACCCAGTGTCGGCGATGTCCGTCGCCACGGTGATGGCGTGGTCCGAGGCCACTTCACCTTCCTGCAGGATCTCAAGGGCCTCCGCCCTCTTGTCGTCCGGCAGAAAATCCAGCAGGGGAGCTATCTTGTACCAGAGTTCCCTGTCGTAGCGGGCCACGATAGCCAAGGCGTTGGCCGCTTTAATCGTCGTCGCCGCCGACGAGATGACTCTGCGTCCCATGGCATCCAATTTCTTTCCCTCGCCGTCCGGCGGGGAAGTCGACGTGGAGGCCGCACCCCCCCCCCGCTTTCTTCCTGGCTGCCGCGGAAACGACGGAGTCCGGGGTAGGCTGCGCCCGGAGGCATAGGGGGGCCGAGTCCGGGACCCGGTACTTTTTCTCGTACCGGTCTCTTTTCGCCGGCGTCGTGGAAGGGTTCTTGAGGAGGGAAAGGCCCTCATCCCAAATGTCGTCCAACAGAGGCACTGCGAGGACCGTCTTCCTCTTGGTCTCGCGCCGTTGGTAAAGGAAGCCTTCCTTTTTCTTCTCCTCAGGGCAGAGTTGGAAAAGCTCGGATGCCCTGGAGATCATTGAGTGGAACGATCCAATCTCGTCGGGCGGAGAAGCCCTGGTGGGAGGCGACGACGGAAAATCCTCGTCGTATGCCTCGTCGTCCGTACCCGTCGCTGCCGTGTCAGTCCCCGTATCATCCCCTCGGGTGGACGGGGAGGAGGGCTGGACGGGGCGCGACGGTTGAAAAGGAGGCGGTGGATGGATCCTTCTTTTTTTTGGTAGGGGGAACACCAGAAGGTCCCGGTTCTGGATCCCCCGACGGGAGAGGTTCCTCCGTCGGTAACGGTAGTCTCGTCCTTATCTCGGAGCATAAGGACTGTATAGCCAACAAAATGGCCGCTGAGTTGTCTTGCGGCGCTGGCAGAGGGGAATCCGACGGGCGAGCAGGGGCCCCGTCGGTATCCTCGACGATGTCGTCGTCGTCACCTGCGTCGGGGCCCATTCCGACGGGCTGGTCTTGTTCCACGCCTAGGCCGTGGCTTAAGACCTCGATCAGTTCCTCTTCTGAGGTTGAGGCCGAATCTACGACGACGCCCTGCCCCCCCTTCTTCACCACGGAGGGTTTCCCGGGGGTCCTATCGATGGGCACGAAAGAAGACTCCCTCCGAGGAGGCAGGGAGATTCTGGGCCCCGAGGCCGCCACCACTGGTGCAGCCTCCACAGGCTGGGCCAGGGCCGCCGCAACCGTTTCGATAGAGGGCTTGGTCGAATGGATCAAGGCCTTCACCACCTTAGGTGCGCTCACCGCCTTATCCTTGAGGGAGGGGGCACCGCCACGCTCCTCCTCTGCCTTAGAGCTCGACCGGGGTCTCTCCAGGAGCTTCGCCGGGTGCTCGGCCTTCCTCTTACCCGACCCAGAGCGTTGGCTCGTGGTTGATGGTGCCGGGGAGGGTGCGCCCTGCCTGGCGCCCGTAGAGCCCGACCGTTCGGCGCTCCCGGTGCCAGCGGACTCGCGGTGCTTGGCCTTATGTTGGGCCCCCGTCGCCGGGGCGCCCTCAAAGGTCTTAGAATACCGCTCAGATTTCTTCTTCTTCTCGCCAGACGGGCTCTTACCCTCCAGCCAGCTGGCGAGACGTTGATGGCGGTCCTTCATGGTCCGTTCCGACATGTTGCCGCAAAACGCACAGTCCTTCTCCACGTGCGTCTTGTCCCCATGAAGGCAGTAAAGGCAGAAAGAGTGTTCGTCCTCCTTGAAGACGTTCTGCAGCTGGCATCCAGGGCAGGCCCTGAACAGCTTTCCGGGCGTCGAGCTTCCCTTCTCCTGGGCCATCTCCGAGACCGGGCCTGAGAAGCTTCTGGAGTCCTCCGAAGTGTAGCTCGACGAAATCTTCACCCTTGAGGGGCACAGATGAATCCGACACGGGTCCCCGTTGATCGGATGTAGGATCGGTGGAGCTTGAGGCTCTTTTGACCGAAGAATCGAAGTTTTTATGAAAAAGCGCGAAAAAATAGCACTAACGCTCGAGAGCAATAGCACGAGGATCCCAACACATGAACGTGCGGTAAAAATCTGAAGATGGCTGCCAGAGGCGGTGCTTAGGTAGAGGGCAGTCATTGGCTGTGGTCAGTATGACGCAGAGACCAGTGATTGGTTATTACTACGAAAGACAGATCAGAAACGAAACTGATACTGGTTTTTTCTTTACCGAGGATTCCCAGCCTGACGACGGGGAATATTCATGAGCATGTGAATCCATGCCAGACCCCATGCTGGAGAAGTGAAATTGACTTTACTTACATTTTGTAACTTTCTAGACCCAGCACACCCTATCTTACAATAGGGTGCTGGAGGGGTTACTTAGTATCCCCTTTGTCTAGTTTCTCATGTAACATTTTTCTGTTACCATTTCTACAATTAATGGTGGCAGTGCTTTACTTTTTACTACCATTGTGTGTTTTAACCACGGGCTGCGTTCGCAGCCACAGTAAGGCACCCATGGATGCCCATTCGTCAAAATGGTCCCGGTCGTCTTTTTTCGCCATTTCTTGTTAGAAAGGTCCTTCTTGAAATTTACTCTGTGCGCCAAACTAGGTTTGGTCCCTTTGTTTGTTTTGTCTTTGGCGGGATTCACAAGTAAAACCCACGTCAGGCTCCAGTATGTCTGGCAGGAAGTGAGGGAGGTGCCCAAAACCCCGTGCTTAATCCCCTTGGTTACAGGAATGCACCCAAAGGTGATTGGCCTGCTAGCTGTCTGGTAATAACAGCCAACCTGCTGTGTGATTGACAGCTAGGCTGGAATGAATGGGAGAAACCTGCATAAAAGGCGAGGCTTTTTGGCTTGGAAGGCAGTCGACACTGGACGAAGGAATCCGAAGAAGAACTTGGAAGAGACGCCTGCTGCAACTCCTGGAACGTTGGTTTGCCCAGTGAAACTCTGCTGCTGTGCTGAAGCTCCGAACTCGCCTTGACTAGAGAAGCTCTGCAAGGACGACTTCTCCCCTTGAGTTGGTGGGACCAATCAACTGCAAAGTAAGCCCGTCTGGGCATCCTCTCGGAGTTGACTGTGCTTCCACTGCTGCTGCTGGAAACCGAAGGGCCCAGCAGAGGAACACCAGATTGTGTGCGTTGCTTTTAAATCAGACCTGAGCGGGAGGAAGATCCTCCGGACTTCCCTGAAGCAGGACTGACCAAGCCTGAGCCACCTCAACAGAGTGCTGGACCCCAGATGCGGGGAAAGTCAAGAGTGGTATCCGAGAACCGCAGTGTTGCTATTTGCTGTCAGGCGCGAGGAGCTGAAACACTGAAGGACCGCTGAGTTGAGGTTTTCCCATTGCTGCCGCTCACCTTCCCATTGCAGAGCCTGAAAGACTCTTCTTACCTTAGACTCAGACCACAAAAGATGAGAGGGGAAAAGGGAATGCATTCTCAGAAAGAATCAACCCAGGGCCCCACTCTCCCTTCTGTAAGGGCCTGGCCGGAGGGCTGAGGCCACGCGGTTGACAAACATCGATCGAAGCACCAGTCTCCGAACAGCAGTGGATGTCGTCGGCGTAGGGGCCCACGGAACAGCCTTTGAAGTAGTAGTCAAAGACTAGACGACTATTTGTCGTGGGACAACGAAATAACTATTTTGCAATAATAACTCTTGCAAGCTCTACATAAGGTGACCAAACAGATGGCCGGAAAAAAACAATCTGAGAGACCTAGACGCGCAAGGGATTTTGGGTACACTACACATCACGTTAGGGATAGTGTTACGGTCACACCCATGTCGACATCCCCTTTCGATCCTTTAAGGAAAGATGCAATACTCTGCGATTACCACTAGATGTCGGACTATATGCACAGCATGTGATTCCAAGTAGATTAACAAGCATCAGAAATATCTTTAAATATATATGTAAGTGCTTCTTTGCTGTGCCTGTCTAACTAAGATTCAGAGTACTTACCTACAGCCCACATCTTCCTCTCAAGATAAGCCTGACTGCTCTGCCACTCTACCAAGGTCCTGAGCTAGTTGGGGATCTACAAGCCACTGGGATAGCTTACTAAAGTCTTACTGCCAGTAAGACTTTAGGAAAACGCGCCTAATAAAGAACCATTTTAAACAGGCACATGATTAAGAGAGAATTAGTCCTCTCTCTGAAAGACTAAGGATTACCTTTGGATTAGCAGTGCCTTAGGAGTCCTAAGAATTCTAAAGCGGAGTACATAAAACACAGAGCCACACTCGTATCAAGCTTCAAATTAAGCCCGGTTGGGAGAAGAAAGCAAAATGTATAGAGGCGGTCACATGGACTCATTGGGCCTTCTACCCAACACTCCATAACACTTAAATTCTCTGTCTTCTGAAATCAAGATCTTCATCAGGGCTCCTCAATTCACAGTTCCTCCTCCTCCAATGTCCTCTACAAATGCTTGTTTTATCATCCTCCCTCTTCTATCCCATTGGTACATTAAGTTAATACATTATTATGGATAGTGTGAATTATGTAAATATGATAGAAAATACTATTAGTTCGTCTGCAGAGGCCTAGTAATGTTTTAATAGTGACCCTTGCACAAACTGAACACAAATCCATAATCAATACTCATGTAATGCACCCAGTTACAGAACTGCTTTGATCTCCACTCAGTTTCAGAATTAAGCACCATGCCCTCTTGTCAAAAAATAAATACATAAATACAAAGGTACATAGCAGGGCTCAGTTGACACCAACAAGCCACTTCCATTCAGGCCTCAAGAGCTAGTTCCATCTCAAGGTAATGAGGTGACGCCTGAAGGGTGGGGAACACAAGCTTGACCCTTCAAGCAGCAAATCTGTCAACTGAAAGCGGGGCAGGGAGGGGAGACCAGTCCTGCTTTTCATTGGAACACCACAACCCCAGTTGAAGCAGGATGCATTTCCCAGAAGTAACCAACTGAATACAAATGCACCCAACAGTATAGTTTCATCAACTTTCAGTGCTATGCGGATGACACTCATCTTATTTTCAGGCTACCTTCGGCCACCTCTTCTCCGTCTCTCATCTCCGTCTGTCTGCTATCCAGAAGTGGTGTGCCGCCAACGACCTCTGCCTTAATGCCAGTAAGACCGAGATTCTCCTCATCGGCACACCCGCTCCCAACTTTCCTGTCGCTCTCTGGCCGGCCTCTCTTGGCCCTCTTCCTGCTCCCACCTGCGAGGCCAAAAACCTTGGGGTCATCATCGACTCCACTCTCCTTCCCTCCTCACATCTCGGACGTCTCTAAGAATTCACACTACCAGCTGCACCTCCTCAGAGGTATTCCTTCAACTCTCTCTTTCTAAATATCTTCCTTCTCGAGCTCTTCGCTCATCCGCCTCCAACTCCCTTAGGGTCAGTCGCTTCTCCAAGCAACGAGTTGGTGGTAGATCTCTTTCTTCGGCTCGGGCCTCCCTATGGAACAGCCTCCCTGCAACTTGAGGAGAACCATCTCCGGTTCCGGAAGCGCCTCAAAACCTTTCCCTTTGCTTCTGCTTTTTCTCCCGCTCTCCCCAGCTGACCTCCTGGCTGAAACTGAAACTGCACTGGTTACCTGGCCACCCTCAGATCTCGGGCCCAGGTCCCTCCCCCACCAGTCAAACACACCTGCACTGCCTGCCTGGCAACCCGCGCACTTGGTGACTGTTTCTGTATCCCTACAGTCCCACTACCAGCACTTGACACCTGATGTCTGCACTTACCACCTGTGGCCGTTACTTTTATTTATTGTTATTATTCTATTCTCATGTACTGCACTGTCCCTTCCACCTCCCTCTGCACTTTCCCCCTTCCCCCACCCATCCCATGCACTTGCGCGATCTGAATGATACCTGGCCTAGTAGGATCGTTGTCTGTCCTCCCTTTGTTCCCCCTCCCTTGCCTCGTCGCACCTTGAAACACTGTGTATAGACGCGTTATAAATGCCATCTCATATCATATCATACTTCCCTGGTCTTCCCTGGCAGGCCTCTGCACTCACCTTGCTGAAGGGGATTCCGTATTTCTTGAGAATGAAGGGGGAGATCAGTGTCATTTTGTGGCGAAGAAAAGCCTCACAGTTCTGAGCACTTCCTGGAAAAAAGCCTGCAATGGAAAAATGAGGATGGTGTGAAAAGCAGAGATTAGAAAATGCTTCATCATTACAAACAAACAAATAGATACTGGACAATCAGCAGCAACCCGGGGAAACATATCAAGGAGGAATCAATGGAGCAAGCTGCATTCTTAGCTGCAAAAGCATCATCCACCGTGCAAGCTCTGTCATCTGAACAAAGGACTGTAGTACTATGGCCTTTACAGTTCAGAGGCCACAGAAAAAGTGGCCTACGGAAAATCCTAGAATGTTACTCGTTAAGCTTCTCTTGACATATATGGGAAGTTTCCAAATAGAAACCCAGGTATGGGTGGGACCAGTACACGGAGAGCTAGAAATTGCCATAAGCGGAGAACTTTAGCTCCAGCTTGTAGCCTAGAAGAGCACCGTTATCTTGATGACAACAACTACCAGAAGGTAATTCTGGCTGTCATAGACTAACTACTGCCATACAAACATAAATATGTAACATTAACTATGTGTTTGAGAAGATGTAGAAGGGAGCAGTTGGCCACAACTAGAAGGTATTTAAAGCATATTGGATCCTACGTAATGTCACAAAGTTCTCAAGCGTATCTCATGGGGATTTAAAATGTACAGCACAATATGTAATGGCTTCTCGTTCTTGTGAAAAACCCAGGGCCTTTTCCCACCTTACACCCCAGGGTTCTACTACATTAAGGAAAAAAGAATACTGTGTCTCTCAAGTCCAGATTCTGCAGGCTGAATAAAAAGGGACAACCAACTGAGTGGAGAATTTGGGGGAGAATGTTCAAAAGGGAGACACGATAGTCGGCCCTTTTATAATTCCCATCAACCCCCCTTTTCTACCATCAGTGAGTATTTGAGTTGTGGGGTACATTTATCCGCCCAGCAGAACTCCCATACATCACCAAACTGCATTTTTCAGCAGTACCAGCAGAACAGCTGCGCTGGCTCTGCTGAGCACCATTGCATTGCACCAAAACTGTTTTTTGCAGTCACCGAAATAATGGCTGCGCTGTCTTTGCCAAGCACATATGGGGCGAGATGGAACACCCCGAGAAAGGCTGCCAGTGCTTTTGTTATGTGCACCAAAGAAAAGAATTGAAAAGCAGCGCTGCTATGCTGCTAGCTAAAAATTTGTCATTGAAAAAGGAAATATTTTGCTTTAAAGATGACTGCACCCTGATGCTCTTTTCCACCGTTTCAACAGTACACAGTTCTGTTCCAGTGAGACCCAGCTATGCCCATCCATATTCAGGTTGTGCTCCAACAAAAGCGGGCATTTCTCAAAAATGACAGGCTGTGTCAGGCAAGATCTGTGAAATAACAAAGAACCTCACTCCGAGCCATATGGAAAAACGCTTGAGCTTTTGCAACAAAATATCACAGCTAAACTCTTCACAAGAAGCCCTATCTCTCTGTGCTTATGCCAGTTTCAGTGGACCTTTGCCTTGAACAGATTTCTGTGTATGAGAAACTGACTAGAGCTACAAATAATGTTTAGAATCTAGATGTAAGAGAAAGCCGCATTGCGAGGTGACAGCAAAGGAAAATTAACCACGTGTAAAAAAAAATGTTCAAACAAGGAAATGTCTGTTTAAAAGTAAATTGTTGAATTAAGGCCCTATCCTTGCATAGAAAGGTGAGGGGGGTTTGTTTCAAAACATATATAGGATATTTAATTCCAACAGTTTTGCTTTCTGGTTCAGGAAAGAAAAAAAGACAAAGATGCTGATGCCATAGAACAGGTTTTTTCTTGGCCTGGCTTCAAAGGACTTTGCTTCCTGGGACCAGGAGCTTCCTCCCTTCAAGTGGATGAGCCCCCGGGGCATATGAATAGGCAAGGGTGGTGGATCTCACACCCTCGTCTGACTCTGTGGCAGTGCTCCAGCCGGGTATAATGGATTTCTGGGACACATAGGTGTGACTTTTTAGCAGCACCTCCCCTCCACTCAAACTGAGGAGCTTCAAAGACAAATCCATGGCAACACAGGTTTAGTGCCCGACAGTTGGCTGTGGGTTGAAAAAAAATTCCCTTATTTTGAAGACACTGCGGGCACATTTGGGGCAAGGACTGTTCTGAATTAATACACTTTAAGACTTATTTCTGCAACCGGAAAACGCAGTAATACGACAGTTTAACAGTTTAAATGTAATTTTGATGGCGTTAAAACAAGACACTGTAGCTTTCCCTAGCATGTGGGGGACGCAAACGGCAGACAAATGTAAATCATGGGAAAAGTATACATGGTGCAACTGTGAAAATTAATGAAAACATGCTCTATGATAATATGTACACATGTATAAAATTGTAGAATTGTAGAGGAAACAGTTTCCACTTAAAAATTGCAAAAGATTATTAGAAGGACGAAACAATGTCATACAAACTTGGGAATTGCAATGTTATGCTCTGTGTGAAAAATGTAATCTGCTATGACATTTTCAAAAGTGCCATAACTGTAAAAAGGTACATTTTTGTGTCATAACTGATTTTGGCAAAAGTGACAGTGGGTCCCCTCCTTCAGTCCAATCTGCTTCTAGGGAGGAGGCGACATATATAGGGGGACCTATCCGATTCTTATAGGTAGGTCTAGCTTAGGTCGCCTCCCCCATAATAAATCCTGTGATGTCACCCGCCTTATAAAAGGTAGAGGCTCACAGAGACACACTCTTCTGAATTTTCCAGCTCCTGTGTATCCAGATATTCCATATCCTCTCTGCAAGACTCCAGTTTCCACTGCCAGGCCAGAGCATAGCTGACCCTATCCAGGCAGGGGAGAAAGGTGGCTGAATCCTCATGGGGATTATCCAGTACTACCCGCTTGCCCTGCTACCCGCTCTATTCTTCTGAGGTGCTGCTGTACCGTGAACAGACCTTTGCCCAGCTGTTTTCTTCAAGGAGAGCCCGCCGCAGTGACCAGACATTGCCTTTCTGTCCAGAAACCCGGTCCGCTGTCCAAAATACCCCTTTCAAAGTGCTTGCTGTGAGCATTTCCCTTCCACAACAACCACAAACTGCATCCTTTGCTCGGTTGCATAGTATTAGGTCCAATCCCATAGAAATCCCATAACTGCCTTAGCAGAAATCCTTAAAACTGTCAGAATCCTCTGTGCATCCTGTCCGTGATCTCTAAGTGTTAGCGCCATTCTTCCACTCATTTCTGTCCTTGTGTAAGTCCTTAGTAATATTTTGATTAAATAAATTAATTCTCCCTAAAAGAGGCACACGGCGTCAAGGGGTTAAAACTGCAGCTTAACCTTTCTATTCACGGGTGGTGTTTCTCTTTTCTAGCCATTAAAATCTAGTTTAAGTGAAACTTGTCATGTCCTTTCCAAACCGATTTTCTCTGTCATATGCTGTTATTTTTAAAACCAAATTTCCTTTCCCATTGAGAATCTCATCCTGTCAGTAATTTAGAGTCACTCTTTCATTTTCATATTAT
This sequence comes from Ambystoma mexicanum, assembly GCF_040938575.1. Classification (NCBI taxonomy): domain Eukaryota; kingdom Metazoa; phylum Chordata; class Amphibia; order Caudata; family Ambystomatidae; genus Ambystoma; species Ambystoma mexicanum. Next base: position 1,507,485,700 of record NC_090922.1, read on the forward strand.
CCCTATGATGTGCATCTGTCAATCAGCATAAAAACCGCATTCATATTTTGTCTATTTAACCAGTTTCTCAAACCGTTTTGACATTTAAACCTGTGTAAATTAGCAAATGCAATTTCTAGATGTGTGATTTGGCTGCACTCTGTTTTTCACTTACAAGTTGATTTTCTAAATCGCATGCCTGTTAGGACATTGCTTGTAGTCTGCTAGTGTTCTTACATCTGTGATAGTGCTATACTCATATTTACCTCACTTATTCCACCACCCATGTAAAACAAATATTTACTAATTCCGAGTGCTACTTTGTGAAGTTGCAAAGGTTTTTAAATCGGTTTGCTGCCTAGTATACCTGACTCCTTGCTGCTCCTTTCTATCCACTCAAAATTCGGTTAATAGGGGTTTGAGGGAGTATTGCAGGGGGAAATCTTAACTGGGTGCTATCTACCCGAAAAGTAATATTGCTCCTATTCATTTCTGCTTTGTGTATGTGATATTAGGAGGTCAAACTAAGCGTATGCCATCATTCTACCGTGTAATTATCACCCCATTGGTTATTGCATCCCAATATTAAATGTGTGTGATTTCATTTGGATTTTCAAAATAAATAAATATTGTATTACCTGCCAACGGCCTGGTTCATGGTCCATTGTGGCCCGGGGTATTTGTAACTGGGGTGTGAGACAGGTTGGGTGCCAGCTCAATCTGAATTCTTAGGAAATAAAGTTAAGGTATTTTAATTGTGCGCTGCATCTTAGGCTAGTGGCAAGAGTCCTGGTGGGTGCGACGCCCGATTAGAATCCTTAGCAGATTTCACAACCAATCTCCCTCTCTCCAATCCTGAGAAACACATGGGAAGGAGAAGAGGCATATGGGAATCTTGATGATTGCCCATGGGAATCAATGGGCAATGGATTCCTTTGGGCAGTCGCCATGTTGTCCCAATAAGGAGATCAGGCAGGGTCAGGCAATTACTGACAATTTCTCACACCCGTTTTCCATTAAACTTCACATGGATAAAAGGCGGAGCACGAGAGCACACTGGGCGGACGGAAACAGCATAAAGGACCGTGAGAGCCCAGAGGCAGGAGAGAGCAGGAGGAACTGTCGGAAGAGTTCAGAGGAGAACGGAGGGGCAAAGCACTGACACTGTGCCTGTGAGAGTCTGCATCTTAACAGGGAAGCCATGTCTCCCGTGGACCAGAGAAGACAGACTGCTGCCTGTGGGATGTGTCCCCTGGTGGGCTTGGTTCCCCTGGGTTCAAGAAGGAAAGCACAGGTGTCAGAGGTGCAGGTGGGAAGACACTGACTTCGACCCAGATAGCTGGAGAGAGGATCCTCGCCAGCGCTGCACCAACCAGATGAGTCTCATAGAAAGAGAGGGATAGGAAATCCCGGTAAGCGTGCGTGTGGCTGGAGCAAGAACCTAAATATTGAATTTGAGGAAGTGTTAGGGAGAATTCCCATTTCTGTGCTGATTCCCGAGTCCTCCAGCTCTTTTGCTAGACATTAGGGCTTTTTAATTTTATCCCTGGAGTGAGCCAGCCCTTTTTCTCATTCTCGCATGTGTTTTGACCTGATTTGTATTATGTGTTTCCTTTGTTTTTGGAGTCTGACAAATTCCATATGCATCTACTTTTTATATGGTGACACACAGTACTTTCAGCGCAGTGTCAGAGAGAAATCCTTTTGATTTCTCTTGAGGTTTAAATACCTTTTCTTGGGAGAACTACAGTTCCCAAGAATAGTAAAGTGAAATGGACTTTACTTAACTTTTCTTTTCGTAGGTCCAGCACACCCCATCTTATATGGCGTGCTGGGAGAGGGGTGGGAGGGGGTCGGGGGGATTACTTAGTAGACCCTTTTCCTACTTACTCATGCAATATTTTTTATGTTACCCTCACTACTTTAAATGGCTGGTGGCAGTGGTTTCAATTTTCCTACCATTGTGCTTTTCTACCGTAAGCCGAATCCTCAGCTGCAGTATAGCACCCATGGGTGACCATTGTGTCAAAATGGCACTGGTCTTCTTTTTTCGCCATTTTCTGGTTGTGAGGTCTTCCTTGGGTTTTACTCTGCGCGCCAAACTAGATTTGACCCCTTTGTTTGTTTTGCCTTTGGCGGGCTTCAGTACTGAAACCCACCTCTGGCTCCAGTGTGTCTGCAAGGGCAGGAAGTGAGGGATGTGCCTGAAATCCCCCTGTCCTGTCTCCGTGGAAACCTGAATGCACCCAGTCCTGAATGGCTGTTTGAGTGCCAGCTAGGCTGTGCATGAATGGGAGAAACCTGCTTAAAAGGCGCAGGTTCATGGACTGAAGACATAGTCGACCACTGGGGAAGAACAACCAGACGAAGAAACCGTGAACGAAGCTTGCTGCATCCTCCTGGACCTTTGATTTACCGATGAAGCCCTGCTGCTGTGCTGAAACTCATTTTTCTGATCGACAAGAGACACTCCGGAAAGGAAGACTTCTTCCCTTGGATTAATGGGACTTACTAACCCAGAGACAAACTTTGCTGGAAGACCTTCCCTGACTGGCTGTACTTCTTTGCTGCTGCAGGAACCGAGTGGCAGGGGTCGAGAAATCCGAAGTCGAGTGCTACGCCTGTAAGCCGGCCAAAAGCTCTAGGAGTCTCCCAGGGACCCTCCAGAAGCAGGATGACCAGAGCTAGAGTTCCCTAACCAGAGTGCAACACTCAAGGAATGAAGGAAGCCCAACCAGTGTCCAAGAATCACGGGGTGCTGTTTACCGATCGCGGAAACCGCAAATTGCTGCTGATCCGAAATGAGCCCACCGCTGCCGCCGACATTTGAATTGCTGTGCAGGAGTCCTCCAGGCGGCTTATTTTTGAACCAGGAAACAGAAGCCAGCTGGACCATTCTTTTTTTTTCTAAATCAAAGTTTATTGGCATTTAGGTTATAACGTCATGCAATGTTCATCATAACTCTTCTCCTTAGTACAATTATAACAGTAACCCCTTCCCAAACACCCCCTCCCCTTCCCCTTCCCTCAGCCGTGGATCATGCATGAATATCTACAACATCTGTAGAGCTCACGAATAGCATCTCAGTGTACAGTCAGGACTGTGTTCGTTTGCACACTGGAGCCTTGGCCTCGACTATTTACCTTGCGGCACATATCTCATATTACACATCGTCTGGTCGATATACAGTTCCTGTTGGTCCATCATGTTCAGGATCCCCCTCAGGCGTAATCTTGCCGTCTCAAGCCAAGCATCCGTACTTTTCAAAGAAGGGGAGCCACAGTCCTTCAATGTCAGATTTAGACTCATCAATGAGATGCGTTAAGAACTCCATGTCATAAATAGCACAGACTTTGGTGACCCATTCTTTTTCCCCTGGCATGTGTGGACTTTTCCACTTCTGGGCCAGATAACACCTGGCAGCCACCAACATGACCTGCAATATATGACCTTGTGTCTCTTCGTGGTACCTGCCCACGTCAATCCTGAAAAGGAGGAGCCATGGGCCAAGGATCCTCCCCACTCCGTCCACCCCTTTAATCCAGGACAACACTTCTCCCCAGTATGTCTGCACTAACGGGCATTTCCACCACATGTGTATATAGTCACCTTTCTCTATCCGACCTTTCCAACAGTGTGGATCATACCCCACTCTCATCCGGGCTATCCTCTGCGGGGAGTAGTGCCACCTATGTAGCAACTTCAGGGCCTGATGCCGAAATTGGAGCGAGGCGGTTGAGCGGTTGGCTCGTCTACACATTTTGGTGCATCTCCTATCATCAAATTCTTCCCCTAAATCCTTCCCCCCATTGTGTCCGCGCTGGCGGAGGATCCCTTGGAGCCGAAAGAAGGAGGAGTTTGTAAAGATGAGATATCAGTCCCTTGAACCCCCGTCTTGAGATGAGAAGCTTTCCAAAGTCCGTTAGGTCCCTTCTCAGGGTGTCCCCCCAAGAGGGTTCAGTGAGAACCCCCTTAAACTGGAGATAACGAAACGGGGAAAGGTTGCTCCGTCCCAGTGCCTCCTCCAATTCCCTCATGGGCATAAAGGAATCCCCCACACACAGCTGACCTGCCCTGCTAAGACCAGCCTCGTACCATTGTTGAAATGCAGCTGGGTCAGCAACCTTGTCCCTGATCGGGGGAGCCCAGATGCAACTCAGAGGGCAGGGCCATGTTGTAAGCCACCTGTAGTATCCCCCTCCTTCCACAACGACCATGAAACCCCTAACACAGGGTGATTCAGGACCCTTATCAGAATGTGACCCTTATCAGAATGCACGCCTTGGAAGGCCACCAGTATCCTCAGTTGGGAAGCCTTATAATATGTCGCTAGATCCGGGAACCCCATTCCTCCATCTTCCTTGGGCCTAGTCAGTACCTCGTAAGAGATCCTGTATTTCTTGCCCGCCCAGAGAAATCGTAGGAGGGTTCGTTTTACCTCCATTAAGAATGTCTTGGGCACCTGCACCGGGAGCATTTGGAACAAGAATAGGAACTTGAGGAAAACCACCATTTTCACTAAATTGAGGCGTGCCATCCATGAGAGTCCCGATCCCGCCCACCTTTCCATATCCCTCTTGACTGCTGACCAGAGAGGGAGAAATTTGTTAGAGAAAAGGCTGTCGGGGCTGTGCGTCACCTGAATACCCAGATAGCAAAACCCACCCCTCTGGAATCAGAAGAGGAGCCCTCCCACATATTTCGCATCTGCGTCCGGCAGATTACCCGCTATGAACGCCACCGACTTCCCAAAGTTAACTTTGAAGCCAGAAAGGTTTCCATATTGTGCTAGACTTTGCAGCACCTGGGGCACCGTCTGGGCGGTCTAGTGATATAGAGCAATGCATCATCGGCAAACAAGCCAGCCTTGCAATGCAAATCCCCTATTCGTACTCCGCTAATCGCCTCGTCATTACGAACGCTGATCGCCCATGGTTCCATAACCAACGCGTATATAAGGGGGGACAGAGGGCAACCCTGCCTCGTGCCTCTTTCCAGAGGGAACGACCCTGATTCAATCCTGTTCGCCACCACCATGGCTGAGGGAGCAGAGTACAAAGCAGACATCCAGCCTAGCCACCTCGGCCGCATCCCCAGAAACGTGAAGACCTCCCCCTTAAAGGCCCAGCTGACACTGTTGAAGGCCTTTTCGGCATCTAGGGCTAGTAAAAGGGCCCCCTCCTCCCGGACCACCCTCGAGTTCAGCACATGAAAGGTCTTGCGCATGTTGTCGGAACCTCGTCTGTCCAGCACAAATCCCACCTGATGCGAGTGAATCAAACGAGGGAGGTACCTCTCTAGACGGGTTGCTAGGATCCTAGTGAAGATCTTAGCATCTAGGTTTAGAAGGGAGATAGGCCTATGCGAGCCACAGTCCGCCTGGTCCTTTCCTGGCTTGGGTATCACAGCGATTAAAACCTGTAAGAACGTGGACAGGATTGTGTCCTGATCCCTAATTTGATTGAACAGCTTGGCCAGTGGTTTCGCCAAGATAGTTTGGCACTGTTTATAGAAGTCAGCCGTATACCCATCACCTCCCAGGGCTTTTCCTGTTTTCAACTTCTTAATGGCTCTCTTCACCTCTTCCATTTCCCCTCCAGACCCTCACGCTCTGAATCTGTCAATCAGGGCAAAGGGTGTTTCACCAAGTATGCCCGGATGTCCTCCATCGATTCATCCCCCTGTTTGGTGTACAACTCTCTATAGAAGTCTGCCAAACATTCCACTATTTCCTCCCCTTTCTTATACATGTTGCCCCCCTTTGTCCCTAACGAGTCCCACCCTCCTTTCCTTCCTACATCCCCTCGTTTTATGTGCCAGACGGGTCCCCACCCTGTCCTCCCCATTCATAATACCTTCGTCGTGTGTACCGAATCTTCTCGATTACCTTCCCTATAAGGACCGTGTGTAACGCCTGTCACTTCTCCCGCATTACTCCCAGGAGGGCTTCTCGGTCTTCCCCCTCATGGATGAGCCGAGCCCGTAGAGCCTTCAGTTCATCGCAGAGCCTGCTCTTGATAAGTCCCCTTTCCCGCTTGCGCCGGGATCCCTCAGCAATAAGGAGGCCCCGGAAAGTGGCCTTTGCCGCCTCCCACACCATCACCATGTCTGTGTCTCCGTTGTCATTTATTTCAAAGTAGGCTTCCATTTCCTCCCTTAGGAAGCCCTTGAAAACCCGGCCGAAGCGTGTCGTTGCAACACCATCGAAAGGTCCTTGGGGTCGCAGGCAGCGACCAATTTACCACCAGGAGCTCATGATCATACCAAGTAATTGCTTCCACCCTAGGTACACCAGCCAACCCTCCTCCCTCTTTGGAAACCAATAGGAGGTCAATTCTTGTATACGTGTGGTGCTGGTGGGAAAAGAAGGTGCATCCCCCCCGGATCTGGCCACGATCTATGCCATACATCTACCCAATAGTGTTCCCTTAGAAGAGTCTGTAGGGCTATATTGCCCTTAGTAACCCTTCTGGTCCCCGTACCCTTTTCTGACAAACAATCCAACTGGGGGTCCATTATATTTAATGCTAAAACTCAGCCAGACCTAGATATACCTCTACTGCTAACGCCACTTATTAAACCAAACACAAAATGCCTAGTCCTAGGGGACTTAAATTTAGGATTTAATGACACCCAAGACCACAAAGCAGAAGCACTACACAGTGCACTCAAAGACATGGCTTTCACACAACTAGTAAACGCTCCTACCAACACAAAAGGGAGAACATTAGACTGGATATTACCACTCAATACCACAGTTTCAATAGACTCCATTAAACCGATACTCTGGTCAGACCATCACAGTATACATTTCTCTATTTTGTGCTACGAACCAGACCTACCTAAATCCATCGCTGAGGAATCTTATGTAACAAGAAACAAATCCGGAAACTTACAGCAGAAAATCTCAACCCTTTATTAGCCACCTCTCTCAATAATAAAAATATTAATACTGAAAACCCCTGTGCCCTAGCTGAAATTTATCATAACTGTCTTACCAGTACAATTAATACCTTAGCACCTTGTGTGAAGAAAACCAAACGCAAGGATAAAAAATACTCCTTTTGGTTTAACGAGGAACTAGTTGCTCTTAGACGGATTATAAAATCACTCGAACACCGGCTAAATAAAACCCATACCTTAGAAGTTCTGGAAGCTTTAAATTCTGTAAACAAAATCTATAAATCAGCTATCATTACCCTTAAAGGCATGGTCTGGTAAAAAATGTTATTTAAAAAATAGATAGGCAACATAAAAAAAGAAATACTAGCATTCTCTTTTTTAAAACTTCCTATGTAAAATTTTGAGCTATTCAAGCTCAAAATTCGCAAAAGCAAGCACATGGGCGCATCCATTTTGTGAAATGGATGCCCTCCTGTGCCGGCTTTTGCGGCACTAATGAAGGAAAAGCCAGCCAGCTGTAGTAAACAAAAGCTACTGCTGGGTGCCTTTCCCTTCATTAGTGCTGTACGCGGAGGACGGGGACCGGAGACCAGAGCAGGAAAGCTGCAGCTGAATCTCGGTAAGTGCTATTTATTTTTTTTTTGAAAAAATAAGCACTAGCTGTGGTTTTTTTTCTAAGTTTTCCGGGCTGGAGGAGCCCGGAAAACTTAGAAATAAAACCGCAGCTTTAAAAACGTTGTATTTATGTTTGCGGTCGCTTTTGAAGCGACCGCAAACATAAATACAACGTTATTGTGTTGGAAAACGCTGCGGTTTTTTCTTTCCAAGTTTCTCAGGCTCCTCCGACTCGGAGGAGCCTGGGAACTCAGAAAGAAAAACCGCAGTGTTTTCCAACACAACCGCATTCTATGTTCCTTCCATCCGAGGGTGGGCGCATGTGAATCTAAGCAGATACAACCATCAGAAATGCTTTTACGGTAAGTAATGCATTCTCTTCTGATGTTTGTTAATCTGCTTAGAATCACATGCTGTGCATAGACTAGCGAGCAGTACCCGGAGTTGGCGGTGGGTTATGAGAAGGAACAGTAGAGAAAAGGTGTCGTAATACTGCCTGTCCCACCTGGGAGTCAGATCTAGAGTGTGTATCTAGACAGTAGTGTTTTGTAAAGGTGTGCACCGAACTCCAGGTAGCCGCTTTGCAGATGGACTCAAGGGGAACATTTGCAATGAATGCTATGGATGCCCCCGTGCCTCGAGTAGAGTGTGCTCTTGGCCTAAAGGGCAGTTCTCTCTTAGCAAGAGTATAGCAGAGAGTGATGCATTGAACAATCCATCTAGAAATAGTGGATTTTGAAACAGCATCTCCTTCTCTTCCTGCTGCCACCGAGACGAAGAACTGATTAGTCTTCCTCAGTGGTCTGGTTCTTTCCATGTAGAACATGACCGCTCTGCGTACATCTAGTGTGTGCAGAGTCCTTTCTCCCAAATTGGAAGGATTTTGAAAGAACGTTGGTAGTTCTATAGATTGGTTTACGTGGAATTTAGAAATAAATTTCGGAGCAAACCTAGGGTGAGTGCGTAGAACCACTTTATCTTTGTGAACTGTAACGAAGGGGTCTAGAATAGAAAGAGCCTGAAGTTCACTTACTCTCCTGATGGAGGTGATAGCTATTAAAAAAGCAGTCTTAAGCGTGAGGTGTTTAAGAGATGCTTTGTGCATGGGTTCGAATGGAGAGCCCATGAGTCTGGTAAGTACCACATTAAGGTCCCATCCGGGAGCTGGGTCAGCTATCGGGGGGTGTATTCTCTTTACTCCCTCCATGAAGGCCTTTATAACAGGGATCCTCCACCACGACACTTTGAGTTGGGAAGTGGTGTATGCAGAAAGTGCAGCTAGGTGGACTTTAATGGAGTTAAACACTAGACCTGAATCCAATAGGTGGGTCAGGTATAGGACCACATGTGTGGGAGAGCAGTCAATAGGGTTGATGCTTTTACTCCTGCACCAGATGACAAATCTTTTCCACTTGCTAGAATAGCAGTGGCGAGTGTTCGGTTTTCGGGCTTCCCTGAGGATGTCCATGCATCTTTGCGGGAGTTGTAGATGTCCGAACTCTATGATCTCAGGAGCCAAGCTGCTAAGTTCATGTTCTGGGGGCATGGATGCAGAGTCCTGCCTTTGTCCTGAGACAGCATGTTGTACGGGCAGGGGAGTTTTACTGGGGGGGATAGAGACATCTCTATCAAGTGAGCGAACCATGGTTGTCGTGCCCACATTGGGGCCCTAGTATCATGGTCACTTGTTCGTGGTGCATCTTGTGCACCACTTTGTTGAGAAGGGGAGTCGGGGGAAAAGCGTAAACAAATTTCCCTGACCATTGCATCGACAGACCGTTCCCCTTGGATTGGTTCTGGGGGTACCTGGAGGCGTAACTTAGGCATTGTGAGTTTTCCAGGGTTGCGAACAGGTCTATTTCTGGGAATCCCCATTGTGTGAAGACGTCGAAGACGATGTCTTCGTGCAGGCGCCATTCGTACTCTTTGGGCAGGGGGAAATCTCTGCTGAGACTGTCTGCTAGCAGATTGAGTTCCCCGGGTACATGTAGTGATAGTAGGAACATGTCCTGTTTGAGAGCCCACTTCCATATATTCTGGGCCAGCTTGGACAGGCCTGGAGAGTGGGTGCCCCCTTGCTTGTTGATGTAGTACATGGCTGTGGTGCTGTCTGTAAGGACCATTACTGTTTTGCCTTGTAGGTGTTTCTGGAAGGCTCTTAGCGCCTTGAACACAGCTAGTAGCTCCAGTAGATTTATGTGTTTGGACGCTACGTTCGGAGTCCACACTCCGTGAGCAGTCTGATGGGATAGGTGCGCCCCCCATCCTGTGAGGGATGCGTCTGTGGTTAGAGTGGCTTCCGCCGCGGGTGTGGCAAAGGGTTTCCCTTTTTCCATGTTTTCCTTTGTCCACCACCGTAGCGAGAGAACTAAGGCCTGCGAGACCACAACTAGATCCTCCCATAGTCCGCTGGCCTGACACCACTGGCTGTTGAGCCACTCTTGCATTGGGCGCATGCGCAGGCGCGCGTGAGGTACCAAATAAATACACGACGCCATCATTCCTAGCAAGCGCATTGCTTTGCGTACCGTCACCTCTCGACCGGTTACATATTGAGGGATTTGAAACAGCATGTTTTGGACCCTCTCTCTGGAGGGGAGGACGAGGCCGTCCTTTGTTTGAATTAGAGCCCCTAGGAATTGCTTGATTTGACTGGGGTCTAAACTGGACTTCTTTTCGTTGATGGAGAAGCCCAACTGGAACAAAAGGTCTACTGTCTTTTGGGTATTGGAGAAGCATGTTTCGTAAGAATCCCCTGTTATGAGCCAGTCGTCGAGGTAAGGGTAAACTGGGATGGACAACCTGCGCAGGTGGGCCGCTGCCACTGCCAGCACCTTCGTGAATACCCTTGGTGCTGATGCTATGCCGAAGGGTAGCACTTTGAACTGGTAGTGTTTGCCCTCTATCATGAACCTGAGGTATTTTCTGTGCGCTGGCAACATTAAAATATGAAAGTATGCATCTTTCATGTCCAATGTTGTCATGTAATCTCCCTGAGAAAGCAGTGGGATTACTTCCTGTAAGGTTACCATACGAAACTTTTGGGGTTTGATAAACTTGTTCGCTGGGCGCAGATCTAATACAGGGCGCATGGTTAGATCCTTTTTGGGTACAAGGAAGTACACTGAATAAATACCTTCCGTTACCTGAGATAGAGGCACGACCTCTATGGCTCCTTTTTCCAGCAGTAGTTGTACTTCTTGGAGAAGGATGGCAAGATGTTCCGGTGTCATGCGACGTCCCCTCGGGGGTCTGTAGGATGGGGAACTGTTGAATTCGATACAGTATCCATGGGCTACGGTGGAAAGTACCCAACGGTCTGACGTTATCTCCTCCCATGCAGGAAGAAAGGATGTTATCCGGCCCCCGACCGGTGTTGCATGGGAGGGGACGCGAATCTTCGCGTCACTTGGAGTTGTTGGGGGCTTGGGAGCCTCTGGGGGTGGATCCCCGACCCCTCCCTTTGCCCCGGCGTTGGCCTCTTTGGCTGTACTGCCCACTATTGGTTTGGTAATTGGTGGCAGGGTATTGCTGATGTTGACTTTGTTGTTGGTGTTGGCGTTGGCCACGAAAAAAGCGTTTGTTGCCATAGCCGCGCCTGGTAGTGGGCTTAGAGATTTGGTCAAGAGTCCTGATAGTGTTGAACTCTTTTTTAGCCATCTCTAGGGCTTCATCTACCGCTTTTCCGAAGAGGTTAGCGTCCTCGACAGGTTTATTTATCAAAGACGCCTGTGTCTCTGGTTTAAAGCCTGAGTTGCGCAGCCATACATGGCGCTTTAGGAGTATTCCTTGTACCAGGGAACGTCCTGCTGTTTCTGCCGCGTCCAGAGAGTTTTTAACAATGCTCTGGTTCACTTGGGTTCCTTCGCCAATAGTTGACAGTAGGCGCGTACGTAAAGGCTCCGGTGCTTCCTCGGCGTCTTTTCGCAGTTTGGCCCACTGCCCGTCTGCGTAGCTTGCAAGCAAGGAATTGTTGTTGGCAATTCTTGCTGAGAAGGCAGCCGAGGAAGTAACTCTTTTTGCAAGGGCATATAGCCTCTTGCCCTCCTTGTCAGGGGGTGCCTCACTGATGGAAAGTGGTACCCCTGCCCTCTTTCTAGTATTAGATACCACTAGGGAATCCGGAATGGAATGTCCCCTAATGTAGAGGGGGTCTGAGGGTGAAGGAGTGAAAAGTTTTTCAATCCGTGGATTGACCCCTCTGATCATTGCGGGAGTGGACAGCGAAGGTATGATCCTTCTTTTTACTGAAGCGAGGAGGGGAATGGTCTGGCTGACCGGGGGTTTTTCTTTAATCACTCTTTCTACAAAGTCCAATTCTGGAGAGAGTTCCCCGGTGTCGAGTTCGAAATGCGCTGCTGCTCTGCGCAACAGTGCATTGAAAGTGGGCTGATCGTCAATTGGAGACGTGTTCCTAACTGGAGAATTGTCCAGAGGAGTTAGGACATCAGTGTCGGAATACACTGATGGTGATTGCCAGGGGTGTGAAGGTCCCTCTTCTGGGTTAACCCCGAAGCCTTCTTCCATAATGTCTGTTCTGTCTTCCAGACATTCCTCCTGGTTCTGTCCTTCATTGTCTATGAAATCATCTTCTTCCTCGAAGTATTGTTCCTCCCCAGTGAGGTCATATACATCTTGGAAGTCTGAGGCTGTGTCCTGCTGGGGATCGACTAGCCTCGGATTTTTGGCCCTGGGGTCCTCCTGAGGCCCTTCTCTAGTCCTCTTGTGAGTTTGAGAGGCCTGGGTGCTCATGAACCTTTCCATCCTCTCCATACAGAGGTGGAGTCTTTCCATTGTTTCATGGGGTACCCCAGAGCGGTCTGGCGGGGGAAACATAGGGTTATCTAACTCGAAATGGCTCGACCTCTCCCAAAGCGTCGAGGAAAGTGTCCCGTCGCCCTCCGAAAAACCTTCAGGTGTGTTGGGAGACTCCCTGACTGAAGGGGGTAGTCCCTGCTTTTCTTCGGGCTTTTTCGGCGTATCCTTTAACTTATGCGTAACGCTCGACGTAATCTTCGGCGTACGCTTCTGGGCGTCGGCTACAGCGATCCTCGCTAAGCTTTCGGCGACTCGTTTGTCGGCGACTCGTTTGTCGGCGGAAGCTTGCGTTTTCGACGCTATGGGTGTCGAACGCTCTACGGCGGTATGCGCCTTCTGTTGATGCGCGCCGGCCGATGGTTTGGGGGCGGCGCCCTTATTTGCCGAAAGCCCAGTCGCTGGTCGCGGCTGCGAGAGGGGCTTCGAACCAGAACGGTCCGAGGAGGCCGCCGGTGGAACCTGCGTCTCCTTGGGCGCCGAAGCTCTTTTCGTCTTAGACGAAGAAGAGCCATGGGTTGTGTGCTTATGTGAGTCTGTGTGCGTCAGTGTCACCGGGGTGTTCATCCCCATAAGCAGGGCGTGAGCCGAGCCCGTCGGGGCCGGGGACAGACGACGAAGCGCGCAAGCGCTCCTTAGAGGGGGTTTCGACTTCCGTAGCGGAGGTCGCGTTATCGCGTTCCTCGTCACTGTCGGTGGTAGCAGCGGCGGGTGAACCTTCGGCCTTCGACATCGCGTAGGCCGCCCACCTTTTAACCCTACGGTCTTTTAGAGTTTTAGGCTTAAGAAGCCGACAAGCCGCGCAACCTTCCTCCTTGTGATCGAGGGGCAAGCAGCGGTTACACCGTGAATGCTTGTCCTTCCAAGTGAATTTGCCTTTGCAAAGCGGGCAAAACCTAAAGGGTGTCCTCTCCATAGCCGAGGCAATAAATCGCGATAAGCACCCCAAGGGAAAGGAAGGGGAAAGGGAAAGGCATTCTCAGAAAAGACCCAGAGATGTCCCACGACCCCACTCTCCCTACTGTATATGGCCTGCGAGGCCAGGCCACGTGTTCGGCAGCGCCGAAGGATTTCCTCCGCTCGACCCTCCGTCGAAGATTTTGCTCGGCGGAGAACAGCTTACAACTGCGTCGAGGGAGGGATTATTAATATTATGTGAAAAAACGACCAAAGGTCGAGGAGTTGCAATGTCTCTCGAGGAGCTCCGCGTGAAGGCGACCAGAAGCTGGGCGGAAAAAAACAATCTGAGGGACCTCGACGCGTGAGGGATTGTGGGTACAACGCACGTCACTATAGGGATAGTGTTACAGACACGCCTTGTCGACGTCCCCTTTTCGACTACGAAAAACAAAATGCAATACTCCGCAGTGACCACTGGATGTCGGACCTATGCACAGCATGTGATTCTAAGCAGATTAACAAACATCAGAAACTAAACTCCTTTTCTCGGCTCTTGACGATATGGGTATCATCTACACCAACTTTGCAGATAACACCCAGATCCTCATCCCCATCACAGGTGTCTACACCCAAGACACTATCAACAAAGTTTACTCTATAATTCAAAATTGGATGGCCCTAAATAGTCTCTGCCTTAACGATGAGAAAATGGAGGTCTTTATCGTCGGCTCCCAAAAAAGAATAAGCACCCTCCACTCTAACTACTCCCATATCAACATTGACGGTACAAAGATCCCAGTTCTCAAACAAGTTAAAACTCTTGGTGTATATATAGATGCCAACCTCACTATGCACAAACAAATAGCAGCCCTCTCCTCTTCCACAGCCTACACAGCAAAACTTATTGCACTCAGCCACCAAATTCTCACCCCCACAAACTGCATCACTCTGGCGAGAACTCTGATCTTGACGAAACTGGATTACTGCAACAGCCTCTTCGTAGGAACCTCCAAAAACAAATAAAATAAAATCCAACTATTAAAAAACAAAGCCCTTAGAGCGGCTCTAGGTATAAAGAAGTCAGAACATATATCTAGCATCAGAAGAGAAAACCACTGGCTGCCAATTGAAGCAAGAATAATTTTCAAAACACTCAGCACCGTCTATAAATGCATCACCAGCAAAGCGCCTAGCTACCTCAATACCATCAAGAAAAAAATCTCCTGTAGGACACGGAGATCTAATAAACTGTCCCTCTTGGAAGTTCCTCAATATAAATACAGTAGAGCAAGAGGAAGTAGCTCCATCGCACTAGAACGCACTACCCCTTAGTATCAAAAATGAGGACTCCATACTAAGATTTTAAAAAGCACTGAAAACCTGGTTATTTAACAAATATTAACCTAACAGTATGCTTCTGGTTTACCGCCTTCTTGGAACCTAACAGCTAACGTAGCCCCATGGACCTCATGTTCCCCCAGGGGTCGCCTCTAGATTTGGAACTAGTGTTCAAATAAAATGTGATTTGCTACTTTGACCGATTGGAACTTAGTATAAGAAATGTGAGCACATGATTTATTTGTATCTTAGTTTAAATATGTTCTGTGTAATGGTAACTGTAACACTGTATAAAAATGCTTCAATTTATTGAATTTTCGCCGTGATACCCATGGGTTGGGCGAGTAACAAATGTAATAAATAAAATAAATAAGGTTGAAATCTCCACCCAGTATCATGGCCCCCTCTGCCCAGACATCCATTACTCTGAAAATCTGGTTCAGAAACTGCATCTGTCTTGTTGTTAGGTGCATACAGGGTGGCCAGTGTACTCCGTTCTACCTCACATGTGCCTTTAACCCTGAGAAACTGCCCCCCAAAACCCCTCTTGGTTTCCACATCAGTGAGATGAAGTGATTTACCCAGAAGTATGCCTACCCCCACCTTCTTGGTACTCTTATGGTACGCCCAAACATTCCTCCTGATTTCCTTCCCCTTTATCGCCGATTCCCTCCCTTGTTTGTAGTGGGTTTCCTGCAAGAAAAGGACCTGCAAGAAAAGGACCAACATGTTGCTTGCGAAACATGTTGCTAGTCAAAGATCTCTTATTCTGAGCGTTCAAGCCCTTAACATTTAGTGTGCCTACCCTTCCTTCAACCATTATCGTCCTTGATCCTGTTTTCTGAAACCGCCCTGTCACGTTCCCTATTCGGAGCCCATTGTAAAGCATACAACCATGGTTTGATCAGGCGGATCCCCCGCCAATCCTTCCTGCCCAGTGTCGACCCCCCTTCCCCACCTGCCCTCTTATCCCCGCCCCCACCTGACCCCATTTTCCCTCCCTTCCAAGCCCCTTACCAAGGTGTTCGTCTCTGTCCCCCAAAACATGTTGGGATCAGTCAACGAACCACCAGGAGCTCGCCCTCTGCCCAGAGTCATTCAGTTAGCGGGGTTCTCACCCCAAGCTTCATGCCCATACAATCAAAATCTGTGTATCTCAATGAACCTAAATCGGGGTCTCCCCCCCCATCCCCCGCCTCCTTTGCTCCCTCCATCTCAGTACAATCACAAACGGGCCGTTGGCCCATCAACACCCCAGCAACCAATAGAAATCAGTAAATGACGCCCCCAACTACGGGAGTAAACTCAGCGTCAACGCAACTTGGGGAGCAAGCCCGTCCCATCAGGTCGCCCAGGCTTATCAGCCCCCTTCAGTTTCAACGCCCTTGTAGGGGCAACAAAACCAAGAACAACGTGCCCAACACTTAGAAAACAATTTCAGAGTCATTTTAAGTGTCCCGCGGAGGAGGGGTGTCTAGTTTTTTGTAACTTGCGAGTCCCTTTCACCTTAGCCTTCCCTTTGAGCATATCCGGGCCACTGGAACCCCGAGCGGGATCTAGGTCCCCTCCATTCCAGCCACCCGAGGGGCTGGCTTGACCATTCACTAAGTCCTCCGTGACCCTCTGAATGTCTTCCTCAGACACAAGGTGATGCTTCTCCCCTTTTCATTCAAACGCCAAATAGAAGGGGAGGCCCCAGCAGTATCTGACCCCTTTCCCCTGTAGCCATCTGGTGAGATTGCCACACTTTTTCCTCATCAATAGGGTGAGGGCCGAAAGGTCCTGAAAAATGGCGACCGTGCAGTCCCCATACTGTATGCTCCGAAGATTCTTTGCCTTGTCCAGGATCCTAGCTTTGTCTCCATAATAGTGTAGTCACGCCAACACCGAGCGAGGGCCCCTTCCTCCCCCCCAAGCACGGTGAACTCTGTCCAGTATGATCTCCTCTCCAGGATCTGCCTGCAGGACAATCCGTATAATGTCCTTCACCTTGTATTCCAGGCCAAGTGTGCTTTCACCCTCAGATTCCACCAGGCCAAAGATGCGTAAATTGTTTCTTCTCTCCCAGTTTTCCATGTCGTCAACCTTAAATCGCAATTCCTCCTCGCGGCGTTGCACTTCTATGAACTTGCCTCCATCTGAGTCACCAGGAGCGCCGTGGAAAGCTGGTTGTTTTCGACGCTCTCCATGCGATCTTCCAATGTGGATACTTTTGTCTTGAGATCTGCCAGTTTGGCCCCCATGTCTGTCCTTATCCCACGGATCTCCTCAGGATCATCTGGATGTTGTTCTGCATGACACCAAGGTCAAGAGTAGGGGCAGGAGGGGCCTTCGGACGCCCTCTCGCCGTTGTCGGCCAGGAATTGGAATTTAGATAGGGGTCGTGCCGTGGCGATATCAGGGCAGCCAGATGTAACAATGATCCCTGGTCCTCCACGCGTTCGCGGGTGTAGCGCCTTTGAGATCATAGCTGTCTCCTCGATAGTGTTCTAGCCGCCCTGATCCGTGCGGCGCAACGGTCCGAGGTGTCGCCTTGGTGGGATGATCGGGTCCGGGAGGGGGGTGGGGGTGTTGTGAGTCTCGGCCTCTGCCCCGTTCCCCTAGCCCCAAAGTGCTGTATAGAACCTTTAACTGGCCGTCAGCTCAGATATGATGTTTCCTTTAGGTGGGTAGGGGGGCAGGACTACGTGTGGCCAGGTGGGCTCTTGTGTACAGATGTATGGCCCAATGTCAGGCGAGGGGGGATGTTGTCCACCCAGAGCTTTTGGGCAAAGCCATCCTCAGCCCCAATAGCACTTCCTCATGAACTTGCCGGCAGGAGCAGCTTTGCCGGGTGTCAATAAACTTGACCTGCGTTGCCACGTCCCTTCCTGGCTAATGTGGGTGTAATTGTCTCAGAAGTCGTGAGGCAGAGGCTACAATCACAGTGCGGCGACAAGGTGGGGGTTTCAGGGACCTTGTGAGTCTCGGCCTCTGCCCCGTTCGCCTAGCCCCAAAGTGCTGTATAGAACCTTTAACTGGCCGTCAGCTCAGATATGATGTTTCCTTTAGGTGGGTAGGGGGGCAGGACTACGTGTGGCCAGGTGGGCTCTTGTGTACAGATGTATGGCCCAATGTCATGCGAGGGGGGATGTTGTCCACCCAGAGCTTTGGGGCAAAGCCATCCTCAGCCCCAATAGCACTTCCTCATGAACTTGCCGGCAGGAGCAGCTTTGCCGGGTGTCAATAAACTTGACCTGCGTTGCCACGTCCCTTCCTGGCTAATGTGGGTGTAATTGTCTCAGAAGTCGTGAGGCAGAGGCTACAATCACAGTGCGGCGACAAGGTGGGGGTTTCAGGGACCTTGTGAGTCTCGGCCTCTGCCCCGTTCGCCTAGCCCCAAAGTGCTGTATAGAACCTTTAACTGGCCGTCAGCTCAGATATGATGTTTCCTTTAGGTGGGTAGGGGGGCAGGACTACGTGTGGCCAGGTGGGCTCTTGTGTACAGATGTATGGCCCAATGTCAGGCGAGGGGGGATGTTGTCCACCCAGAGCTTTGGGGCAAAGCCATCCTCAGCCCCAATAGCACTTCCTCATGAACTTGCCGGCAGGAGCAGCTTTGCCGGGTGTCAATAAACTTGACCTGCGTTGCCACGTCCCTTCCTGGCTAATGTGGGTGTAATTGTCTCAGAAGTCGTGAGGCAGAGGCTACAATCACAGTGCGGCGACAAGGTGGGGGTTTCAGGGACCTTGTGAGTCTCGGCCTCTGCCCCGTTCGCCTAGCCCCAAAGTGCTGTATAGAACCTTTAACTGGCCGTCAGCTCAGATATGATGTTTCCTTTAGGTGGGTAGGGGGGCAGGACTACGTGTGGCCAGGTGGGCTCTTGTGTACAGATGTATGGCCCAATGTCAGGCGAGGGGGGATGTTGTCCACCCAGAGCTTTGGGGCAAAGCCATCCTCAGCCCCAATAGCACTTCCTCATGAACTTGCCGGCAGGAGCAGCTTTGCCGGGTGTCAATAAACTTGACCTGCGTTGCCACGTCCCTTCCTGGCTAATGTGGGTGTAATTGTCTCAGAAGTCGTGAGGCAGAGGCTACAATCACAGTGCGGCGACAAGGTGGGGGTTTCAGGGACCTTACAAGCTCGCCCGGCTGTTTGTCAGCATTGTTTGGGTATTACTGTGATAGGCCGAACACCTATTCCCCAAATGGGTCCTTCAATTGTAGCCAATATGTGCGCTGCCACTCTTTGCTATGCCTCCATCTACTGATCACTACCCCTGCTTTACAGAGTGGCACATGTGTTGACGGGTCGTCCTCCCGCCTCGGCGAGAGTGGGGGGCGCTCTCTTCAGCCCACTCCTCGCCCTCCATGTATCATCAAAGTCACCTACCCTTTCGCTCGTGGGTGTGTCTCAGGGACGTCCAGCGGGGGGGAGCCGAGGCGCGTCTCATGGGCCCGCCAGTGTTCCGATTTGGAAAAACTGCACAATCGTCGTCAGACCTATTTTCTGTTATCTACACAGCTAATTGTATTATATGCACTTGTTCCATGCACCCACTCTGCCATGCCGACTTGTATCGTTCAGAAATTCAAGGGCTGGGGGGGCCCTGTTGCGAGCAACGAAAATGACCGCCTGAATCTAGAGCTCCGGCCCGGCTGTCATCCGCATCAAATATATCCTCACTTGGAGCACCCCGCTAAACATGAAAAGGGGTAGAATGCGCAGCTAAAGACCTTGCCACTACACAGAGGAAATCCTGAGTAAAACGGTGAAGTCTGTGTGAAGTTACGTTGTGGAGAAAACTGGGCGGGAGAAGGCGGAGGCATGAGCCGCATCCCAGTACCAGAAGACACCAGGGCTACTCCGCTAACACTATCGGGCTGACCATAGAGAATAGGAATCCCAACGTAGCGAGACACCGAGGCCCAGACACAACTCCTCTGATGCAGAGAAGTCCATCTAAGGGCAGTTTTACACCGCGCTAATCCTGAAACGGACGAAGCGACAGCCAGAATCGGGCGAGAGAGGAGGCGTGGGAGAAAAGACCTGATGTACATCTAGGCGGCGCCTGCGCTTGCCGGACTGGTTCCACCTCGTCGGTGACTGGAGAAGGGGCCCAGAGCCACACTGAAGACAGCACCAACTAAACTTTACGGTGCTGTAAACCAGCAACAGGAGCTGGGGTGAAGTCACTGACGTGGCAGGAACTAAGTATGTGCCCAGCTCTTGGCTAATTCCCCTCCTTTATTTGGGGCCTGAGGAGGCGGCGGACCACACAGGGTGCCACGCGCGCCCCCGTCCAACTCGGCTGCATCGGGCTGGGGCAGCAGGCACAAAATAAGCAAACGCAACACCGGAGCAGAGGCCCACGCGGTGGTGGGTTACGGAGGAGCTACAAGTCGGTGGCACTGCGCGGCAGCCCAGCAGCGGCCCGGTGGTGTACCGCTACATGGCACACAACAAACTGGCCAGGCAGTATAGCGAAAAGGCTAACTGGAACAACATTTGGGAACTTTATCTCGAAGGGATCGTTTAGATACTTGAAAACTTGTAAAAACTATAAACTGTGCAAACAATCAACACAGTACGTGGGAGAGCACAACCCACTCGTAGACAAGCGGCAGGAGCAAACGCTAACTCCGGTTCTGAATCCCCTTGGCAAAGTACAAAAGACAAGTGAAAAAGACAGCGACAATAAGGATCCCACCCCTAGGGAACCAGCACGATTGCACAAGGCATGTGAAATCCGAACGCAGCGCAAATAAACACTGCATTACGTGGGAGAGCACAACGCAAACGTTAACAAACAGAAGAAGCGAGCGCAGACTTAGGAGTTTGGACTACCTGGGGAAAACACAACAAACAAGGTGGTACGACAGAGAAGTAAGAACCTAAACTGCCCAAAACAACTGATTGAGCTACAGAAAACACCTTTATAATAGTACAGCACAAAAAGTTGTCAAACCAACACTTGCAAGCCAGAGAAATTGATCCTGCACAGGTGGGGTGGATAATGTGATAGACTGCTACGGTGATCTGTGATAATACACTTGCCGGCTGAGCGGAAACAACCCTTCTACAGATACAAGACACACTCAAGAAGTGCACAACACGATTCTTTCTGAAGCGGGACACCCCTTCACAACCTAAGGGCGGCCACCGAACAATCCCAAAATAGCCTCAAGAGGGGCGCTCCCCCTGTGGATTAAAATATAGAAACTCAATAAACAGCCACCATACCTCCAAGCACGACTGGGGTGAAAATACCCTAAACCCACAGGAGACTCTAGATCCGCAGATTGAGGGGATCAGTATAAGTGGTACACAAACACCTGAAAAGATGTCAAAAGGGGCACCCGGAATGAGGCGGAAAGCGAAGACTGAGTCGACAGACTGACCACCATAGTTCAAAATGGATTCCTTGCAATAAATGTCAAGCTAGATGATATAGTTTCTACTATCGGGTCACTAAAGGCAAGGGTAGACAGAGAGCTCGAGAATTACGGAAGCAGAAGGCAGAATCAGCACCAACGAAGACACCATTGCTAACCACGACCGAGATATTGCACAACTGAAAAACGATTTAATCAAAATACAAACCAAGTGCGAGGACCTTGAATCACGATCTAGGAGAAACAACATAAGGATTGTCTGCGTTTCGGAAAATTTGGTAAAGGAGCAATGGAACAACAAGTTGAATCCCTCCTACAGACTCTTCGGAACCGAGGCCTTCTCCGAACACTTCCTTGTGGAAAGAGCACACCGCACGCTGGCCTAATGCCGAAACCCGGGGCACCACCCCGCACGATTATAGCACTCCTCCTCAATTACAGAGACAGAGATGCGATACTCAGGAAGGCTAGGGAACAAGGCACGCTGCAATACGAGGAGATCCACATATACCCGGACTTTGCAGCAGGAGTTCAGGCCAACCGAAGATCGTACGAACCAGTGAAGAGGCTGCTAAGAGCACGGCAGGTCCAAATTGCATTGATATTTCCAGCTAAAATGAGAATCCAACATTGGGGGAGAGCACACTTCTTTGAAACTCCAGCGGCAGCCATTGCTTATGTTGAGGCTCACATACTCCTACCCCCTGAAGGCCGCAGACCTGATCAAAACGGCAGACCCCACCCTGTGGCAGACTGACACGGTCCAGTAATTTGAATGAACTGCGCGAATACCCTTCACAATGATTGAATTTAACGAAGTAGACGTATGCGGGGGCACCACACGTAAACAAGAAAGCCGGGCTGTAAGCCTGGAGCCGGCAGCCATTTGGCGACAACATGGCAACCCCAGGAGATCTCCAAGAGTTTGTAAGGCACAATCAACAAGTTGGGGCAGATGATGGAGGTGGCGGGTGAGATGGGTGGGGAAGGGAAAGACTGTTCGTTGAACTGTTCAAAAGTTGTAAACGTTTTCCCAACAATGGTATTGCAGATAATTGCGCTATGCACACTAAACAGTACCTTCACAAGAACATAATATTGAATAGATACAAAGATGAGTAACGCCAGCATAGGGAATGAATTGGAGATTAAACTCCTGTCATGCAATGTTGGAGGCCGAAATAATCCCTCGAAGACCAGAAAAGTTGGGGCATATGCAAACAGACACTCCCCTCATGTAGTGATGCTACAAGAAACGCATGCACAAGGGCCCAACAACGCGAACATACTTTCCTCTTGGGGCAAGCAGAGATACCACACAGAATACTCCACCCAAGCTAGACGAGTTATAACACTCCTACACCAGTCACTGGGATTTCAGACCAAAGGGCACAGAATCGACCCCCAGGATAGATATGTAATATTATGGGGAGAGATGGCAGAAAAATCAGTTGCACTAGTCAACACATACGGTCCGAATATAGATGACCCAGACTTTTACCTCAAGATATTGGAATTACTGGCAACACTGGACACCTCTAGCATCATATGGGGCGGAGACTTCAATCTGGTCCTAGACTTAGAATTAGATAGATCCTCTAAATTCAGAAGGACGCAAACCAAGGCAACCATTGCGCTGGGACAGATCATGCCACAATTGGCATTGCGAGATGCATGGAGGGCATTGCATCCATGCACGAGGGAATTTACGTACTACTCGAGTGTACACGATTCGGAGTCCCAGATCGATTACTGGCTCCTGTCTGAGGATGTACTGCGCGGACTTGAGAATTGCGAGATACATCATCTAACACCGTCAGACCACTCCCCGGTATCCCTAGAGTTAATGTTCAGGAATGCCCCAAAACCCCAAAAGAGATGGAGAATGCCTGCGAACATACTTAAAGTTCCCAATGTGGCTGAATCCCTACACATAGAAATAGAATAATTCTTTAATAACAATGTGGGAACGGTAGATAAATACTCGACACTCTGGGAGACGTTCAAGGCCTGGGTGAGGGGGGCATTGATTTCCAAAACCACGGGACTGCTGAGGTCAGTGAGACGCGAGCTGACAGACGGAGACACAACTCCGAAATCTGGAAAATTCCTATAGTGAAACCCGAAATACAGACACCCTAGCGGAGATAAACTAACTCCTTAAGGACTTTGACAGGCTGGCCACGAGGGAAGTACAATACATAGAACCCCCAACCTGAGCATGTAGATATGGGGAAGGTAATAAGGAGGCAAGGTCCCTGGCCAACCTCATCAGAGCAGAGCGCGAACATACCCCAATCCAAGACAGGGAGGGCAAGGTGGTAACGGGAGGACGGGCCATAAACCACAAATTCTCGAAGTTCCATCAGAAATTATATTCAAATAATGATAAGAAATCAGTACCAGAAATACAAACATACCTAAATGGCCTGGAATTCCCAACACTCCCATTAGAAGCTAAAATGGCCCTTGAAAACCGGATTACTGAGGTAGAAATCACAGAGGTGATAAAAGCATTAAGCTCTGGGAAGGCCCCGGGATCTGATGGGTTAGGGACAAACTATATAAAGAATTCGAAAAAGAACTGGTCCCAATCATGTTGAAGGTATGGGAGGAGGCACTAGAACTAAATAAACTTCCTGACTCAATGAGAGAAGCAATAATAACCGTTTTACCAAAACCGCGTCGCCCTCCACAGGACATGTCATTCTATAGGCCATTGTCACTCATAAATGTAGACGCCAAGGTACTGGCGAACAGGTTATTACCAAACATGCCGACACTGATCCATCCCGATCAGAATGGATTCATCCCCACAAAAACCACAGAATTGAATTTACGCAGGCTGTTTGCAATAATGGCGCAAATAAACCCAGAAGCACAGACAGTAGTGGTATCCCTAGACGCTGAGAAGGCATTTGACTCCGTGTCATGGATATATCTCCTGGAGGTACTCAAAGTTTGGAATAGTCCCCCCACTTTGTCAAATATGTTAAATTGCTTTACACACAAACAGGCGCAAGAGTGCTCACGAACACAATTTCTGACCTATTCGCACTGGGCAGGGGTACCAGACAAGGCTGCCCATTCTCGCCAATATTGTTCGCACTAACCATTGAACCCATGGCTATAATGATCAAACTAAAGCATGGAGATAGGGGGGATACGAATGTCAGGCCCACCCCAGTCGATTTCGCTATATGCGGATGATACTTGATTGTATGTCCGGGACCCTGACATCAACTTAGCACCCCTTATGCAAGACGTACATACATTTGCCGAATACTCAGGATACAAAATAAATAACGAAAAATCAGAAATCCTCCCGTTGACGCTGCGCATCATATGCCTGACAACAGAGAATCTCAAATGGGCAACCGGACATATACGATACCTAGGTATAATGATATCCCGAGATAGGCAGACACTGTATACAGATAACTACGAACAAATTATACAGGTGCTCAATGTTAAGTTCCAAACATGGGCTAAGCTGCCCATATCCCTGAATGGCCGGGTCGCCATCCTCAAGATGGTGGTTCTCCCCAAACTGCTCTACCTGTTTGTAAACGTACCCATATGGGGACCTTTATTGAAAAAATAAGATCAATGGCAGTGGCGTTTGTCTGGGACGGGAAGCCCCCTCGAATGAAATGGAAAAAGTTGACCGAACCCTATAGTACAGGGGGGGATGGCGGCACCAGATTTTCGAATTATACTACTTGGTGGCACAAGCGCAATTTGCAAAACACTGGTAGGACCTGGAAGACCGCTCACCCCATATATGGCTTGAGAAATTTGCTGCGTCCCCCATAGACCTCCGTTCCATTATATTCAACCTTCAATACAAAGATTCCTGTCCCTATGACCCAGTGGGAACCACAGTTCGTGCATGGATAACATTATACAAAAAAATTAAAGATAGATACCCCATATGACCCAGATGTTCCAGGATATTTCGATAGTGGTATACCGCCCACATTGGATAAAACAATACAGAGGCACTGGGACCCAAATAAAGAAGTTCGAATGCGTGACATGTTCCCTAACGGAAATTTGTGACCAGAGAAGAATTTGGTGGTGCAGTTGGGTGGGGACCACTTAAAACACTTCCGTATCACAGGATGAAATCAGCATTTAACACAAGTTGGCCACTCTTTACGGATGAACCACCCTCACACCCGTGGATACAGGCGGCAACGTCGGGTACGGGGTTGGGAGTCTCTAAGTTATACTCATTAGTACAAACACACATCCCTACAATAAACAAAGTCAAAGCTAAATGGGAGGAGGACCTGAATACAACCATTACAGATGAAAAATGGGCCAAATACTGCATGCTTACAAAATCGGTATCATTGAACGCAGGCCTTCGGCTGATTCAATTCAAGGTCCTAAACAGGCTCCACTATACCCCAGCTAATATGGCTAAATTCTCAACGGGACAATCGGGGGAATACCCTAAATGCAAAACAACCCAGGCAGGGTCCTATCACATGTATTGGGAATGTCCTCTGGTAGCTACATTTTGGAAAGAAGTGGCAGAAACATTAGAAGAGAGAACACAGATCCCAGCGACCCGAACTCTGCAAAAATACCTATTCGGGGATATTGGTAAACAGGCCAAAACAATCAGGAGATTGTTTAATGTCTCCTGCGCGGTAGCTAAAAGATGTATATTGAAATGTTGGACAAACCCTTTTCCACCTAAAATTGATCATTTTCTCCGTGAACTAACCTATATTAATGAATGCGAGGAACAATATACATTGACTGTAACATCAAGTAATCGCCCAAAAGACATATGGGCCCCGTTCCGGATATATGTTTGTTTGTTTTGTTTGTTTTTATTACTTGTATTGCACACCAGACCCAGGGGTAACCAGGCGCATTTTTTAAGACAACTTGCAGCTTAGTTACAGGAGAAACACATGGCAGAAAGAAAGAAGAAATATACAAAGAATATAAATACACAATATACACAATATACACAACAGGCAGGCGTGCTGGTGCGCCTATTTACAGTTCTGCTTAAGCAGGAAGTATCTGCTAGGCAGTGGGTGTGTGCAAAATGCAGAAGTGGAGAGAGATGCAGTATAAGTCCAGGCAAGATGGTAGTCTGTTATTTATCTGCGTCTTTAATCGACCTTATAAGGTTGTGTCGGAAGGTGAAGTAAGGTTGGTTTGTCCGCAGGGTGGGTGGTAGGGAGTTCCAGAGTTGAGCTGCATATCTGTGTGAAATGGCCTTGGACGAGGATACCTCCATGTGATGGAAATGTAATTTGTGAAATATGTATCTAACAATGTGAGTAATGTATGTGCTGTGAAATGCAATGTGCAATAAGTTGAATCTGTGTTGACCATCAATAAACAGAGTTAAAAAAAAAAAATCAAGGCCTATGAATGACTGTTTTTTCCCCCTTGTTCCCTCCCTGCTTGAGCACTTTGAAACACTTGCTTTGTGTATAGACGCTTTACAAATAAATCATACCATACCATACCGATGGTCACAGGACCCCTGGCATTGGGCTTCTGCAGCTCTGGTGAGGCACAGCAAGTCGAGGGATGTGCCAAATGGAAGTTTGTCTTGAGGCTAGTTGGTCCCACCAGCAGAAGGGGGGTGGAGGGGGGAAGTCGTCCCGTGCTAGGGAGAATTCTCAAAAATGTGCTAATTCCCTACACCTTAGAGACCCCCAGCAACTTTGCTGGATTTTGAGGACTTGATTTTTTTTAACCTGGAGAGAGTGTGACCCTTTTTCCCACTCGCTCATGTATTTTTGTGTGAATTTTACATCTGTATTTCTTTTGGTTAAGGAGTCTGACAAACTCCATAGGCATCATCTTTTACAATTGTGTCACACAACAGCTTCAGTGCAGTGACACAGGCAAGTCTTATAGATTTCCCAAGGTTTAAATACCTTCTCTGGGATAAACCACTGTTTCCCAGAGCAGTAAAGTGAATTTGACTTTACTTAGCATTGTACTTGCTAGACCCAGCACACCCGATCTTACAATAGTGGCTTGAGTGGTTACTTAGTAACCCCTGTGTCTAAATGCTCATGTAACATTTTTATGTTACCCTTTCCTCACAGAATGGCTGGTGGCAGTGGTTTTGTTGCGAACTACCATGGTTTGCATTTACCGCGGCTGCTCGCAGCTCCGGTAACGCTAATTGCGGGAGCCATCTTTTTCAAAATGGCGCAAAGCCATCTTTGACAAAATGGTCCCCGGTATTTGTTTTTCGTCATGTCTTTGTGGAAAGGTCCTTCTAGTGAATTTCTCTGCTGGTCAAACCAGGTTTGGACTCTCTGTTAATTTCTCCTTTGGAGGGCTTCAGGAGTAAAGCCCGCCTCTGGCTCCAGAGTGTCTGGGGTAGGCAGGAAGTGAGGGAGGTGCCCGAAACTCCCTGTGCTTAGTCTCCTAGGAGACCCAAATGCACTCTGTGGTGATTGGTTGGCGGACTGTCCAGCAAGGACAGCCACCCTGCTGGGTGAGTGACAGCTAGGCTGGAATGAATGGGAGAAAACTGAATAAAAGGCGAGTCTTTTGGCTTGCAAGGGAGAGTCTATCAATGGACGAAGGAACCGAAAAAGAGCTCGAAGAGGACACCTGCTGCAACTCCTCGACCGTTGGTTTGCCCGGTGAAGACCTGCTGGAGTGCCAACTTCGTATCTACAGGGACTAATCAACTCCAAAGTAAACCACCTGGACACCCATCTCGGAGCTGGTTGAATTTCCTCAGAGTTGCTGCAGGAAACCGTATAACCAGGGAGAGGGACACCAGATTGTGTGCGTTACTTTTAAGCTGGCCTAAAGCTTTTGGAAGATCCTTCGGACTTCCACGAAGCAGGACTGACCAAGCCTGAGCCCCCCTCAGCAGAGTGCAGGACCCCAGAAGCAAGGACAGTCCACCTTGACAGCCAGGAATTGCGTTGTTGCCATTTGCGGTAGCTGAAACGCGAAACAGCCACTGAAAGTGAAGTTTGCCGGTTGCGGGTTTTGGCGGTCCCAGTGCAGTACAGAAGTCCCCCGACGTCCTCCCTCTTGTCCCCACGACTGAGGCCCAGGAACAGTGAGATCTGGAGAGCTGCACAGGAACAGAAGTCATCAGCTGCATCTTTTCTTCTTTACCAAGGTACTGTAAAACAAGTCTAAGAGAACTTCCCTCTTACCGTAGAAGTGCTTGTAACTTCCACAACTCACAAGTCTAATCAACTTGTGGCCCTACATTTGATTCTTCTTTTCATCAAAGACTCCTAAGAACTTGTGCAGAGACTTTTCCATTGACTTGCCAGAAGTGCTTTATTCTATGCAAGATTTTTGCCCATTGACTTTGGCTTAGCCTATTGAATTGAATGACTCCTCGTGAACTCTAAAAGTATCTGCACTGCTTAAAGAGTGTTCTGAATGCCAATAGTAAGATATTAATGTCTCCAGCACCCTTGTTACTGATGTCACCTG
Source organism: Ambystoma mexicanum (assembly GCF_040938575.1). Lineage (NCBI taxonomy): Eukaryota > Metazoa > Chordata > Amphibia > Caudata > Ambystomatidae > Ambystoma > Ambystoma mexicanum. The sequence continues at coordinate 1,507,514,087 of NC_090922.1, forward strand.
TGGGTGTAGGTTGTATCTGTAGGCCATCCAAAAAAGGGTCTTTTCTGATTCAGAAACTCAGTGTACAGTATTGAAGTATATTTGTGTGTTAATATTCTTTTGCACCCTTCTGAAGAAAGTTTTATAACTGACTGATAAATTAATAATTGTTTATGCAAGAAACCTTGAGTGTAAGAGTTTATTTGAATACCTGTAACTGTGAATCTTTGTGTAACTCCACTACAGCTCATATTTCTCCTCTTGAGATAAGCCTGGCTGCTCAGCACTATACCAAAACTGTGTAGTACAAGCTTATACCAAAGGTTGGGTTGACTATACCTGTAGTCATAGTTGTTTGTAGTGTTCCCAGAGTGTACTACATTCAAACTTTGCCTAACATCCCATACTGGTCTTCCCAGTCTATATGAAAACTGGGTCAGCACATCTGCAGGGCTTCTCCAGGCACTTCACGGTCCCAGAGGGTGCTGAAGGCGTCTCGTCACGTCTTCTTCAGATGTTCCGCTCCAGTGGTCGACTCGGCCTCTAATCCCAAAAACCTTGTTTTTTATACGATTTCTCATTCATTCACAGCCTATGCTGTCAATCACACAGCAGGATGGATGTCCTTTCAGGACAGTCAGCCGGCCAATCAGGATTGGTTTCATTCAGCCACACCTAGAGAAAATGGACAGGGATGTTGCGGGACCCTACCTCATTTCCTGCCTTTTCAGACACACTGGAGCTTGGACGGGCTTCATCAGGGCTGAAGCACGGCAAAGGCAAAACACACAAAGGCTCAAACCAGTTTCAACTAACAAAGCCGAAAAGAAACTGACAGAAAATGGCGAAAAAAGAAGGCAGGGGAATTTTGGGAAAATGGACACCCATGGGCGCTATACTGCAGCTGAGGGTTCAGCCTGCAATAAAAATGCACACAGGTAGTAAAATTAAAACACTGCCACCAGCCATTTAAAGTAAGTTAGTATAACAACATTATTTTTACATGAGAAGTGGGATTGGAATTACTAAGTAAGCCCCAGCACTCCACATAGGGTGGTGTGTGCTGGTCCCACAAAGAGAAAGGTAAGACAGGGATCATCTTACTATTCCTGGGAACTGTAGTTCACCCAAGAACATGTATTTAAATATTAGGAGAAGTCCAAGGGACTTCTTAGTGGTACTGCACCTAAAAACACAAAAGTCCTCACTCAGGAGGAAATAAATCACAAGCTCTAAGTCCAGCAAAAGAGCTTGGGGTCTCTAAGGTTGAAGGGAATTAGCACAGAAATGAACATCCTCCCTAAGATTGCCTGATAGCGAGCTGTCCATTAGAAAGTGTTCGTGTTGTGAAAGGGGGGGGTTGAGTTCTCAAGACCCTACCTGGTAGGATGGGGCAAACGTGTTGTAGGGAAGGGGATACCGCGTCTCACCATCCAGTGTCCCACTCCCAGCCCGTGAAGGCCCCTCACACAGGTGATCCTCCCGCACTGGTCCACGAGCAGAAACTGGATCCAAAAGCGATGGCCGTGTCCTGGCCACCTAGATGACAGATCCCCAGGGACTAGCGGGTGAGACACCTTCAGGTTTCTCACAGGTCTCACCAGTGAACACAAAACGACAATGCACAAGGGATGGCAGGTGTACCTGGCAGCAAACCACATAAGGTGGGGTTGCTGCCATGGAAAGCATGGAGACAAAACAAACTGGAACTTTATAAGAAGGGTCCAGTGATCCCAGCAGTAAGAAAAAAATAAGTATCACTCACCTTCAAAGTCTATGTAAAAAAACAAAGCGAGTCCGAGATTAGAAGTAGTGCTTGGAGGCTCAAGACAGAGTAATATCTCCCCAACACCAGCTCTTTCATGTGCTACCTCACTGCAGCCGTTGCCGGTCTTAGTGCATCCTTGGAACTCCTGCAGGGCCAACTACTTTTTTCACACTACGAGTATCACCTGCCGTCGTCGGACTGTAGTGACGCTCACTGTAACCAGCCTTCTCTGTGACCGAGGTCGCCTGTTCCATGGCGGTCCTCATCCTGTCGTGCCAAAGGTATCCAGCTGTCTAGTCTTCAGAACATTATCACTGGAGCAATAACCAAATCTCGATGCCGAAACTGACCAGTGCACACGCAGCCCGTGGACCTCCCTCGACCGGACACAGCACAGAAGTGGCCCTAGCAGATTCAGGAACCACTTCCCATGTCGCCAGGGGATGGCAGCCGCTAACTGATCCTGATCCTGGGTACGGCTTTATGAGGGAGGAACACATGGTGGGAGATAACCTCCCGGGAAGATATCATGACTTCATCGGATGAGAACTGGTATCCCACATTTTTCCTTGAGGATAACCCTCCCATACCAGATACCCTCTGGGTATATTGTCATACGTCTCCTCATCCACCTATGAAGGGTACAGAAAACCTTTTCTCTAGACCCATAGGCCAACCTTCAAACTCTGATCTGCCTTGCGAAACTTATGAAAACACCTTCTCAGATTCCACATACAAATCATCCAGGACTGACTTGCCTTTGGAAACCATTAAGAATACTTACCCAGGTATAACGTGAAAATTGTCAAGAATGGACTTCCTTTCCCATAACTATCAAAATATGGGACGAGGAAGACTAACTGTTAATACAGACCGAAGGAGGCCACAAACAGTCTTTGGGTGCACACACTGTGGCTGGACAATTTAAAGACCAGAAGCAGAGAGCGAAGGGGTGCTACTGCAGGTGGGAGAGAGCTGTGCCTCTCGGTGCGGGCTGAGAGATTGAAGGACTGGAACCAGTGCGGTGGAGCCGACCGGCTCGAGAGCCAAGAAGAAGGAAGCTGCCATGGGAAGAGGCCACGCTACAGGAACGGCAGGAGCCCACGTTAGAGTAGTTTGCAGATGTTGAAAGGCAGCATCTAACTTAACGGAGCCTGGAGGGAGCAGACAAACCCCCACAGAAGCTGTGAGAGATGGGAACACCAAGAGAAAGCAGTTGTGGGAAGGAAAGCACTGAAAGACTGTTACTGGCTGCCCGCGGGAGAAACCAGGAACACCAACAAGAACCAGTGAGTCCACCCAGGGACAGCGGGGACACAGAGTGGTGTTGTTGGCCACGCCGAACAAAAATAATTGTGAATAAAGAAGCTGAGAGAGAAAGAGCGAAAGAGCTTATTGTCAAAAGGGAAAACGAACGGCAAGTGAAAACCTTTCAAGTTTCTCCGTGTATACATTGCAAGTATATGAGAAACCCGGACAGGATAATATATCAAGCAGATACATTATCAAACAAAGAAACGTACAAGAAGCCCTAGCAGTAGAGTATACCAGGCAGTTACAAGTATGCGACTAAGAAGCCCTGGCAGCAAATATATACCATGCAGTTACAAGTGTGTGAAAAGAAAATCCTGGGAGAAAAATGAACCAGGCAAGGACAAGTTGAATCACGTACAGAACGTACATAAGTTAATTCCTGAGAAGGATCTATCCGAACTAGAAAAAGGAATTGTGTTAACCAGGAGAGAAGGAGCAAAACCTGTCAGGAGAGTATACAAGGTGTCCTGACAAGACAAAAATAAAAAAAATAAAAAACGATATTTTTCAGTATAGGTGTTGTTGCAGGACAAGAAAGGCACAGGGCACTGCTACTTGTGAAAATATCACAAAGCAAAGAAGATTCCAGAGGAAGGGATACACCCTCTGGAGCAAGGATCCTTATCCTTGAAGAACTTTAGTGTTGGAGTTATTTATTGTTCCTTTTTTAACACTTTTCTAAATCACCCAAAGACATTACCATTTTCACCTTATAATTTAGTCTATTAGAGTGTGAGGGTCAGAATAGAACTATGGACGCGGTTTTGTTTTGATTTCTGACCCCGACAGATCCTTAGTTTTTGTTTTAGGTAGGGAAACTTCTGAGAGCAGAGTCGGAGAGGCATATTACCAGCCCCATATATTACGACCAAAAACATGACTCGCTTGTGTCAGAGTTTCATTCCCGACTCCTCACAGCTTCCTCCAGTGTGGTGGGATTGAGAGCAGAAACTGTAAGAATTTCACTTACCATTTTATTCAATTTCTGCAATATTTACTCTCAACCGTTGACTTTGGAACTCCTGTTCCCAATCCAATATTAAACCCTCCTGCAAAGTACATATTGTGTAACCAGTGACTTTTAGGCACTGTACCTCAATCCCTACCATGCTGGCACTTATTAAGAACTAGGGACCTTGTCTTAGGTTTGACAGTCTACACTGGTTCTAAATTACTGTTTGCACTATTTTGTCACTGGCATTATCACACAGTTATTTATAGTGTGTTACACAAAAATTGGTTTGCCCCAAAAGGAACGGAGTAGAAACAAAGTACCACCTACCTGGAATAAGTGAGAGGAAGATTCTGGGTCCGACTGCTATTCCGGAAACTGACCCGGCTGGATAGGTTGATTTGTAATCGTTCCCGGCTGTATTTAGAAATCCCCCAGAGAGCCTCTCCGTGGCCCGGCACTAAGGCTTGCTCACCGGGAGGCCCCCAGGGAAAGCCTCATGGGGGGAAAAACCCTGTGGAGAGCTGCTAGGGTGCGCTGTCTCCACGAGACGACCAGGTGTGGGATGTTGCTCAGTCTTATGTGTCTGGTACTTTTCTAAAGAATCTGGTCCGGGACTAGATTAAGAGGTGTAAGAAGAGAGGAAATAGGGGTTAGCCTTGGGTGACTGTCTAATATGGAACGTTATCTCTCCTGTAAGGACTTTGATATCTTACTCCAGGCTGCGGTAGGTAAGGATTGCCTGGTTGTTGTTTGCCCAGCAGTCCCAGGGTGCGCCCTAGGATGTGAAGAGAGACTGAGAAATAAGAGGATAGGTAAGGAAAGATAGATATGATAGCTGGGGAACCCAACCATTCTACAGCAGGTAAGCAGATTTGCTGGATAAAGGAAACCTACCAGGCAGTAGCTAGTGTGAAACCGCCCGGAGGCTGGTCACGGATATCTGGCTTCGACCCGGGTTCTTCCTGGCTGAGTGATTGTATTGGAACTGAAGTAAGGCGGAAGATAAAAAGGTGAATACCCGAATCCTAATGTTGCAACAAAGACAAAGAGCTAATCAGAAAGAAAGCCGCCTACCGGAGGGCGACAAACCCGAATGCTGGATCGGAGAGAAAGCCGATCACAGCCGCGCGCTCAAGGGGCGTGGCTTGAACCGATCAAGTTCGGGCGTCCCTTGCCGTACAAACGCCGAGCTCTATGATGACCAGATAGACAAGAGAAATTATGAGGATAGATCCAGAAGTAGGAGTTTACACAGTGCAAGTAAAGATTAGGAAGACCTGAATGAACAAACTAAAGTAGCGCTTGTATACTCCTATGAGAGTAGCAAAGCGTAGCTCTCCTGGCATTCCCTGTTGATATGCTGTAGAGGAAGTGACCTCAGTGTTCCGCAGTGTTGTCTTGGGAGTAAACAACTAGACTGTTGCTGTTGATGCGGCATACGCTGGTGCGCCCATGTTGGAATACGGCCGGCATATGTAATCTGCTTTGCTGAACGTCACATAGTGTTGCTCTTGCATGGTTTACTATTGCAAAACATTTTCTAATGGTAAAGTGTTGGTGGTATGTAGTAGAACCCCCAATAGTGAATGCATACATGTATATAAAAGTAGTTGTGTGACGATACTTACCTGAGGTTTTAATTGCTTAGAGTGCATTGAAAGAGCTAATAAATAATAAACGTCTTCTGTCGAACTCAAATTATTGGAGTTGTGTGTGTGTTTCACTGTAGCCTTAGACCGCTCTCACATCCTTCTGTCCAGCATTACTGCTCTGCTACACTACCATGACTGGGTTTCGCTAGACATCAGTGTCTTTCCTGATCATCATAATAGGTTGGCCTGTCAGAATCCATCGACTGGGGCAATACTGAAAAAACATCTTGTCTGTGGTGGAAAAACAGCAAAAGGGAAAATATTTCCTAACATGCAATGAGCAAAGACCAGCAAATGGTAGATTACCTTTGGCAAGTCTCTCCAGTCGTTTTCCATGCTCTGGGGGTATGGCGTACCTGTAATAAAGACACAGACCGATCATTATTTGGTCACATTCATGATAGAGCGAGACATTCTGGCGACTCAGGACCAAACATTTAAAAAAAGAAAAGGAAATAGTTTACAATAGAATTAACGCACTGGTGCCATCAAATTAAACAGGGCCTCATCACAAATTGGGCAGTATCGCGGCTGTAATACCGGCCAACTGTAATAGCGTTAGCGCCCACCAGTCCAGTGGTATTACCGCCTGATCACGGGTTGGGCGTTAGCGGTAAATCCCCATTGGATTCAATGGGGCATTTTCAGCACTAATACTGTATGCTTAATACAGCTGGCAGTAATACTGATGAAAACAGGGTGCTAAACTCTGGAGGTAAAACAGCCCATTTAGCGGCCAACTCGTAATAGGGACAGACCTTAAATGTGGTGGTAGTACCGTTAGTGCTGCATTCATATTTGCATTGGAACAACTGGCTGTTGAGCAATAACTCCACCGATCGATCACACACATGATCACACCCCCCCCTGCCACCCCTCCGCAAGTCAAGACAGAACGTGGCATTATGCATCCAGCGACAGAATAACATGCTGCCTATCAAACCCCTCCCAAAACTATTTTTCCCTCCACTTACGAAGAGAAATGCAGGGCACCAAAAACTCCTCTTCCTCCCTTCCTTCCTCCCTTTCCTCTCTCACAGTGTGAGACCCAGAATCACCACAAGATGAGAAAGCATGTGCACTAGAAAATGTCTCTCTCCATGCTTGATTTCACACCATCCCACAGCCCCTACAATTACACTGTTCAGGTGTAGGACGGAAGGCCTCTCACCAGGACTTGGGTTCTCCAAAGTGCAGGTAGTTGATGCTGTACAGATCCATGTCCTCTGTGTGCCATGCAAAGGAGGTCTTCCACATGCCAAAGTATAGGTAGGGGGTGTTGACTCCCTCTATCGTGATGCCTTTCTCACTCTCCACCACATCCAAGATGGTATTCAGATGACCGATGTTCCACTCATGCACATGCTAGAAACAAACGTACATTAAGTAGAAGACAAAAAAGCATGTGTTGGGGTTTTTCTATGCCACCACATGTGTGGGGTTTAGACACCCCAAACCGTAGTGGGCATTTTAGGTGTTAAGACAGTTTTTGTACCACACTCTGTTGAGGATACTACAGCCACAAACCCTACGAGGAAGGCTAGAACACTTGACAAGAAAGGGATACCAAACCTCTTAGCCTAAGTAACATTTCAAAGCAGCAAGGCTTAACTCTCAGGTAGGGGTAGAGTAGGTCAACACAGAGGTACAATTAGTCTGCACACACACATCTACAAATACATTACACTGATATACTGAAAAATATATCCTTTAATAAAGTAACACATATAAAACTATCTATTCACATAAGTACTTTGGGTATTAATACACAGCATTAAAAATATAGCAGCATATTATAAACACAGTAAAGTCTATACCAAGGACTCTCCTAACCCCAGTGTCTAAGCACCCACCATAAAATAAAGGGGCAATGAGAAATCAGGGAACCGGCAGATCTTTCCTTTATAGGCCTGCACCACACAGTAAAGTGTTCTATAGACCCATCCCAACACCTAACACATATAGGTATGGTAAAAGAAGGGAATCAATTTTACCAAACAGAAAAACATGTAACAAATCCCCAAGGCTTAAAACAGTACTCCATACTCATTTGAACTCCACAGGGCATTATAAAGTTATTAATACAGTATTAATACACAGGCACATATAAAAATATATTACAAGCAGAGAGAATGAAACGATTGTAAATGCTAGCCCAAGGATTAGTGAGACATTTTAGCATATTAACCGATTCATACATTTCAAGGGGAAAATCATTATAATAGAGTTACCAGTAATTGTCACAATGGTACATTTCCCATAAGAAGACATTTTAATCACAGGTAAGAACATAAAAAAACCAAACCTGGTCCGTACCTCACTGAACCCCACGGTATATAGGAAAAATGTCTAGGGGCAGATAAGTAAACCATAACCAGTTTTAGAAGATGTCTAGGTAAGTTCACAGTGCCATTGGAGTGAATGGGTGGCAGGTACAAAGCCATCCACTTGAGTGGAGGTATGTCTGTTGGACACCATGGTTGTGGATTCTGCGACATGAGGGCCACAGGAGAACCCAAAGACATTTTCCAGTAATAAGAAAATGGATTCAAGCCCCCGAGGAAAAAGCAGCAGAACAGGGGGACCCCCCAATAGAACTTTATGTAATATGCAGATAAGATTTGCCTCCAAGGAATCTCTACCACTGACCAGAGAGCACCTGGAAGCAAATATCATGAATGAAACGCCCACCCAAGGAAGGTATTCACATCAGCAGTTTCAGCGAAACAACCTAGTGAACAGACTGCTGTTTTCCACGGGTGAAGTTTGCAGGATTGGTGTTAGGAAGGTTTTTAAAATTCACTACCTGGAGTAGGAATTGGAAAAGCCAACCTAGGGTTCGCAAGGTTTCTTACAACTTCAGTTGACCAAGTCACCCCACATTACTCAGGTACGTCTTTATACTTTCTTTATTCAAGTTACATGCGTTTCTCAGCAAGTCCATAAGATATTACAGTGAGGACCCACCGGTGCCCACCAAGGAAAGCCCATCTCCCCAACAGACTCTTTTTGGAACTTTGGGTTGGTTCAGAGCATACACAGTAGCTGATCTTTACAGAATTGATTGTCGGAAGCGGCTGGGTCAGTGCGGCTTGACGATCGTACGTGAGGTCCTTTCCTCGAACGGAATTGAGCCATTTGGCAGACGAGCAGAGACGAGCGAGCAGGGACGAGCGAGCAGAGACGAGTAAGGTTGAATTAACAAGAGCTGAATAGAGCTATGTTTGGGTTCTACAAAGATCTACAAACATCCACCACCTGCGGTTGAAGTCTTCTCCTCTCCCCGCTGCTACGGAGGGTGCTGACGTGTGTGGTCTGCCGCTGTCTGAGCCCAGGACTCCTCCTTAAGACCTCAAACCACAGACTTCAAGGTATTGACTTGTTGCGCCTATTATTTTCACTGACACATTTCCCACACATTGACTGTGCCCACCTTTTTGCCCATCTTTATTGTTAGTGCCTAGAATAGCAAGTGTGAGCATCCCTTCGCTGGTGTGTGGATGGCGAAGCATTTAGTGTGGTGATGCGTGTTATACCATTTTGATCAATAGAGGGGCTTTGGCGCGACTGTAGGCTCTTTGAAGCCTTAGAGCTGCCAGTTTACAGCCCCCCAGTAATACTCTGCTCAGTTGTAATAAATTTAGCAGTTAATTGCAGCCAATTAAAAAAAATAATTCATATCAGTCTTGGTTTGGCTCAATGTGGCCTCTAATTTTTTTTTTTCAAGTAGTGATTTGCGGGACTCAGTCACTACATTTGCTTTCCATTTGGAAGTTAGCGTATCGCAAAAGGAAAAAAAGAATGTCCGGTTTGTACAATCTACGCAGTGAAGTAAAGGGAACCGACTTAAAAGCCCTGAATTTGATGGGACCGCGCCGCCTGGAAAAAATATGACCATACCGGATATATCTATATGTCAACCCTAGCCAGCTGGTGGCGGTTGGTTTGTTCTCCCGGAGACCCATTTCATTATGGATACCCAAGTACCAACTGGCTCTGGAACGAGGGACCTTATGGCCAGCAGTGTAAAAGTTTCCTCTGTTTTGACACCCAATCACGGTCCCATGATGAATGTATTACCATCAAATTTAGAGTATACACTCACTACCACAACTCTAAAAAACACCATTTCTGAATTCTTCCCCCAAAGAAGGTCCCACGTCCTAAATGACATCATACAGGCTGATGTAGATGCATCTCCTTGCTGTTGGAGGGAGAGTGTTAATGTCGATATGTCTCATGGTACTAATTTACAGGTGAGGCGGTCTGAGGTGGGTGGCAGCTCTGTCCCCTAGATTTCCCTGGACTCCTCGTATGAACTAAATGCCATCTCTGCCTTAAGAGATCCCCCAAAAGTAGGCACAGAAAAGCAAGCTCCAAAAGGAGGCAGAGAGACTACTTTATGGTCTAATCATAAGGAAGTAAAAACAAGTAGCGTTTCCAATGAGTCAGTGCCTATGCTTTCTGCTTTAAATTTGGTTCTGACTTTCTTGGTTAAAGTCTTTGAATCCCTGAAAACGGAAGTGCAACAACATTCTGGAATTCTTTTGGAACCAACCAAGGAATGGGAGGATAGCTCAGGGCAACGTGCTCGCCTTGGAAGCAAGACGACACAAAGCACCACAGGTTCGATCCTGTGTCCATGCTTAGAAACTTCTGGATATTAAGCGCGTTATAAATAACCTATCATATCATATGGAAGACAGTGAAACAACATTGGTAGCATTAAAATCAGTATCAATAGTACTATGGGGACTGCTCAAATAGTACTTTGTTAGAAATCCAAACAGAATTCTGTAAAGCTTGATTCTCTGCAGACACAGTGGGAGGGGGGTAAAGAATGAACTTGTCATCCTGAACACGAACCTGGGTGAAGAAATCCTGGGTGGTCATAGTCTACACCACACGAAGTGCAGATTGGGTTTGGATAAATCTGCACACAAGACCCCAGGCATCTCAATGGACGACACACCCCTCTCTGTCTCTACATTAGAGGAAATTGCGAGTTTGGCGCAGATTACGGATGAAGTCCTCTTCAATAAACCAACTAAAAGCTCTTTGCCAACAAAGAGCTCATCTCCGCCCAAGGAAATCATAGATCTACCCCACAAGGTATATGGGAAAAACAATAAATGGCAGAAAAAGCAGGCCAGGGATATGTTGGGGGATCAGCCACCCTCTGAAGGTCCGGCAAAGAAAACAAAACATTTAAGAAGCAAAAAAGCGAGAAATACAGAGGCCAATCAGTTCATTCGTAAACTCAAATTGGCACAGATCGAAGAAGTGATGGACTCAAAGAAGGCAGCGAAGAGGGCCTCCAAAGCAGGAATTGTGACAGGAGAGGAAGGAAAAAAAAAAAAGGATTGGCAAACAAAATGGCCATTACATCAGAGGACCCTAAAATTGAGATCAAAAGGATAACAGTGGGTATCCAAACTGATACACCTAGTGTCTGCATGAAGATTGCTTCCATTTTTCTGAGAGCAAAATGGGGAGGCAAAGTCGTAAACAAAACAAAGGTGCTGCCTGAAAGTCTGCCTTAAGGTTTCAGAAATGCAATCTCAAATGGGGCTGAGGTCGATGTTGATATCCAGCTGTCTAGTCTTCAGAACATTATCACTGGAGCAATAACCCGCGAGTAGGCAGACCAAATCTCGACGCCGAAAGTGACCAGTGCACCCGCAGCCCGTGGACCTCCCTCGACCGGACACAGCACAGAAGTGGCCCTAGCAGATTCAGGAACCTCTTACCATGTGGCCAGGGGATGGCAGCCGCTAACTGATCCTGGGTGCGGCTATATGAGGGAGGACCACATAGGGGGGAGACCACCTCCCGGGAAGATATCATGATTGCATCGGATGAGACCTGGTATCCCCCATTTTCCCTTGAGGATAACCCTCCCATACCAGATACCCTCCGGGTATATTGTCATACGTCTCCTCATCCACCTATGAAGGGTATTGAAAACCTTTTCTCTAGTCCTTAATGTTACACTTGAGGAGGCGAGCAAGTCTCACCACTGTGTCGAATGGCAAGAAAAGGAGAGGGAGTGGAAGTCTAGACTGTTCAATGTTGACCCATTTTGGTAGGGTGTCGGAAGACATCCTTGTCAGGAGATGCAACATCTGTGCCGCTGCATAATAATTGCGCAGGTCCGGATCCCTTAGACCCTCCCAGCCTGGCACCCGCCCCTATCATCACCACCCACCTGTGAATTCTAGCTTTCATATCCCCCCAAATGTACCATAACACTTTCCGTTGAAGGCAATCAAGGGAAGTTCCTTTTGATGACCGTGATCTGCCACCAAAGAGATTTCCTGAGTCGCCCATCTCTCCAAATCTGCCTCAAACAATTTAAAAAGAGGCGACTAGAAGATGGCCGCCGACACGAGATAGGATGGGTCGACGGCGATCCTGAGCCCTACAACAAGATAACGCAGATCCACCTGTGGGGAATATTTAGCAGCCCAGCAGAACTCCCCTACATCACCAAACCGCATTTCAGCAGTTACCAGCATTATGGCTACGCTGACTCTGTTGAGCACCATTGCCTTGCACCAAAATAATGGCTGTGCTGTCTTTGCCAAGCATATATGGGGCGAGATGGAACCTGGAACAGCCCGAGAATGACTGCCAGTGTTTTCTTTGGGTGCATCAAAGAAAAGAATTCAAAAGGCAGCGCTACTATGCTGCCAGCTCAAAACGTCCCACTGAACAAGAAAAGGTTCTGCATTTAAAATGACTAAACGCACTTTTCATCATTACCCAGTTTGGTTCCAGTAAGACACATTCATGTTCACCCATATTCAGGGTGTACACCAGCAAATTAGGGCATTCCTCGCTGAATGGCATGTTGCGTCAGGCAAAATCTGTGAAAAAGCAGAGATCTTCACTCCAGGCCATAAAAATGCTTTACTTTTTGCAACAAAATAACCCATACAAACCCTTCACAAGAAGCTCTCTCTCTTTGCTTATGTCAGTTTCAATGGACACTTGCCTTGAACAGATTCCTGTGTAGTAGAAATTGACTAAGGCTATAACTAATGTTCAGAATCCAGATGCCACGTGTAAAATGGTGCTTTTGCCAAACAAGAAAATGCCTTTTAAAAAGTGAGATGTTAAACTAAGGCCCTGTGCTTGCATAGAAATGTGATCGGGGCTTGCTTTAAACATATACATGATATTTATTTCTAAAAGACTTGCTTTTTGGTTAAGGGAAAGAAAAATAAATAAATAAAACTGCTAAGAAACCAGAACAGGTTTGACAGGCCCTGGCTTCAAAGGGCCCTGCCTTTCATGGGAAAAGGATCATCTTCCCCCAAGTGGACCAGCCCCCTAGGAACTATGAATGGGCAAGGGGAAGCATCTCACACCCTCGTAAGACGAAGCAGCACTGCTCCAGCATAAAACAATGGATTTCCAGGACACACAGGTGTGAATTCCTAGTGACACCTCCCCTCAACTCAAGCTGAAGGGCTTCAAAGCTGAATCCATGAAAACACTGGGCTAAACTGACCAGAGCCTCACATTTAGCTGTGGCCTGAAAAGGAATGCCCATATTTGGAACAAAAAGCCAGCCCAGTTGATTTCAGGGACTATGCAGTTTAAGTCATTTATTTCAGTAACCAAAAGACATATTAATGTGAAATTATGACCATTTAAATGTCACGTTTGTGCCATTAAAATAAAACGTAGGTTTTTCTAGCATGTTGGAGACGCAAACCCCAGGAAAATGAGAATTCTGGGGAAAAAACATAATGGTACAATTTTGAAAATTAATCAGAACATGACCCGTGATAAAATTTATACATATATAAAATGTTTGAATTTTAGGTGAAATATTTTCCATGGAAATGGCGAAAGATTACCAAAATGACTAAACAGCATCATACCGTCTTGGAATTTGGATCAGCATGCGTCTTGTAAGATATGTCGTCTGCCCGTATAAGTTTCCTGATGATGACATTTGTAAATATGATTGTTTTGTTCCATAACTGATTTTGGCAAAAGTAACTTTGATAGAAGAAAGCACATTTTAAAAACACCCACCATAAAACGGAGTCACCTCCAGTCCAATCTGCTTCCAGGGACGAGGCGACATACATAGGCTGACCTATCCGATGTTAAGAGGTGTGTCTAGATTGAGTCAGCCCCATAGTAAAATCCTGTGAGGTCATGCTCCTTATATAAAGGGGAGGCATGGGGAGCTCTGCACTCTCTTCTGACTTTTCCAGCTCCTGCAGCATCCAGAGATCCAGACATTCCAGATTCACCCTGCAAGATTCCAGATTCCACTGCCAGGGCACAGCTAGCTAACCCTATTCAGGCAGAATCACTGTTCTAGAAAAAAACCCACAAAAATCCCAATATTTTAGGGAGAATGGGGGAAACGCTGCGGTACCCTTTTGGGAGTATCATGTGATCAGACCGTCTTTTACACCGCTACCTGCTTGCCAAGCTGATCCACCTCGCTGTCCAGTGACCAGACAAGGCACAGCCGTCCCCTTCTAGGAGAGCCCGCCGCTGTGTGCAGTGGCCAGACCTTGTCTCGCTGTCCAGAAACCGGGTCCGCTGTCCAAGCTAACCCATTCAAGTGCTTGTTGTGAGTATTTCCCTTCCCCAGCAACCAAAAACTGCATCCCTTGCTTTGTTACCTTGTATTAGGTCCAATCCTATAGAGATACTATAACTGCCCTAGAAAAAATCCTTAAACTGTCAGAATCCTCTGTGTACCTTGTTTTTAGGAAAATATGTAGATCTCCAAGTGTTAGCCCCATTCTTTCCAACTCATTTCATTCCTTGTGTAAGTCCTTAGTACTATTTTGAATACATTAATTAATTCCCTTATAAAGAGGCAAACAGCGTGAGGGGGTTGAGACTGCAGCTTAACCTTTGTATGGGCGGCGTTCCACTTTTCCAGCCACTAAATTCTAGTCTCAGTAAAACTTAATTTCCTTTCCAAACCGATTTTCCCTGTGCAACTGCTTTCATTTTTTAAAACCGAGTTTCCTTTCCCGTTAAGAATCTCATCCTGTCATCCATTCAGTTACCCTTTGACTTTCATATTATACCTGTGATGTGCATTTGTCCCTTAGCATCAAAACCGCATTCCGATTTTGTCTGTTTAACCCATTTTCCAAGCTGTTTTGCCATTTTGAACCCTTGAAAATAAGCAAATGCAATTTCTCCACGTGTGATTTGGCTGCGCTGTGTTTTTCCTTCCCAGTCGATTTTCTGAACTGTATGCCCGTTGTTAGTACATTGCCTTGTAGTTTGCTAGTGTTCTTACATCTTTGATACGGCTCAGTTCAACCTCATTCATTAAACCGCACATGTAAAATAAGTATTTAGCAATTTCGAGTGCTGTTTTGCTCAATTTTCAAAGGTTTTCAATTCATTCAGAGGAGAAAGGTCGGATTTGCATTCTGTTTGTTGCCTAGTATACCTGACTTCTTGCTACTCCTTTCTACCCACAAAACATTCGATTCATAGATGTTTGAGGGAGCATTGCAGGGGAAATACTAACTGTGGTGCTATCAGAAAACGCCCTCCAAAAATAATCTTGCCTCTATTCACTTGAGCATTAGATATATGATGTTAAAAGGTCAAACTAAGTGCGTTCTATCATTTTCCAGTGTAATTATCACCACGCTGGCGATTGCTGCCCTATATTAAATGTGTGTGATTTTCATTGAAATTTAAAAATAAATAAATCTTGTATTATTACACACCAGCCTGGTTCATGGTCCATTGTGACCCGGGGTGTTTGTAATGGTGGGGGTATTTGTATTTTGTTTATTATTTATATCGCGCACCGAACCCTGAGGTAACTGGGTGCTGGAAAACGTAGGTGTTACATGCATAGAAAAAAGAACAACAACAGATATGAAGACCAAAAGTTACAGTTAGGTCTAATGGCAAACTTTACAAATAAGCTCAGGCAAGATAGGCACAAGTAGGATGGAAGCCTAAATGTCGGCAGTATAGAGATAGAGGATAAAAATATCATCGGATAGGCTTGTTGCTATGCCAGCTTTTCATTCCGGATTTGAAGGTCTGGAAGGAAGGTTCTAGTTTGTAGGCGAGAGGTATGGAGTTCCAGCGCTTGGCTGCTTGGACTGGGAAGCTAGCTCCTCCCGCAGTTTCTAGGTTGAACCTAGGTACTGAGAGGCAATGGGAGAGGACATATCTGGTGGACCGAGATGGTTGGTGCTTGCTGAATTTATCTGACAGATATTTGGGAGCTATGTTTGAGAGGCATTTGTGCGTGATTGACAGGGTGCGAAGCATGATTCTATCGCGAACTGACAGCCAGTTGGCGTCCCGTCTATTAGTTGAAATGTGGCAGGATCTGGGAAGGTTAAGTGCTGCTCTCAGTGAATTATTTTGTAGGACCTGCAGCCTATTTAGATTCAGTTCAGAGGATCCAAGGAAGAGTGTGTTGCAGTAGTCAAATCTTTGACAACGCTAAGGCTCTGGCAAGCGTTAGGAAGCTGCTAGTGGACAGATAGGATTTGCAACTGTAGATTAGCTTGTTGGTGTAAGCCGTGGAGCATGCCACGGAGCTGACTTGTTTCTTCAGGTACAATGTTGAGTCGAGGTAGACCCCTAAGGTTTTTATTTCCTTGGCTACTTTGATCATGTTTCCATCAATATTGAAATAAGTGTACTTCTGATCTAGTTCATTCAATCGTGTCTGAATTGCGACCATCAGGAGCGCAGTCTTATCATCATTAAGGCACAGACTGTTGGTGGCCATCCAGGCCTGGATTTCAAGGTAGATTTAGTTAATTATCTTGGAATCCTCATTGTATCGGCCAGTAAATGGAATGCGGACCTGGGAGTCATCGGCATAGTTGATGTAGATGACACCCAAGTTGTCAAGGCAATTGTAGAGGAGCTTCGTGAAGATATTGTAAAGCGTTGGTGACACGCAGGATCCTTGAGGGACTCCACAGTGTATAGGGCTCGGGTTAGCTGAGGGAGAAAAGACTCTGGTGGTTCGATTGGATAAAAAGGATTTGATCCAATTAGGTAGGCATTGATGGAGAAGGCTGCTGCTGTGGTAGGATGACCAGTTAGGATTCGGTGGTCGACTACGTCAAAAGCCGCAGACAACTCTAACAGCAAGAGGATCGCTAGATTGCCTTTGTCCTTTGCTTCGTCGATCTGCATTTTCAAATCCAGGAGAGCCGTCTCCATTCCATGTCTCCGCCAGAAGCCGGATTGTCTAAGGCCTAATAAGTTGTTTTCCTCCAAGTGCTTCTGAATTTGCAGATACGCAACTCTATCCAGGATTCATAAGAGGAAGGGGACGGTAGGGATAGGCCTGTAGTTAGTTGGAATGTTCGGGTCTAGATTGTTATTTTTAATTTTTTTTTTAAGAGAGGCATAACCCAGGCCTCCTTAAGATTGTTAGGTACTCGACTAGTCTCGAATGATGAGTTTCAGTGTGTAATGAAAGGGGACCGTTCTTTAGCTCCTTCCTTAATGATGGAGGCCGGGCAGATGTATCCTTGACAGTGTGAGGGTTTCAGGTTTTTAATAATGTCTTCCACTTCTTTAGGTGTCACTTGGGAGAACACAAAAGGTGGGCCTTGAGGGAGTCTTTGCTCAGGCGCTAGTTTAGCGTGATGGCTACTCAATAGGCTACTCTTTTTAGATTCAGTATTATTTTGTAATAGCGTCATTTTTGTCAGCTAAGGCTTTTTGGATGTGTGGATTTTATGCAGCTGCTGTAGTGAACATGGTTTTGTTATGACTGGTGGGTGATTTTCGCCAAGTGGTTTCTGCCAACCTTTTGATGTTCCTTAGGGTTTTTAGCTCAGGCATGAACTACTTGTTAAGGTGGGCAATTGGTTTGGCTTTTTTTTGTTTGAGAGGTGCAAAGATGTTTAAGGCTGATTCAAGTGTAGCATTGTACAGGTCGACTAACTTGTTCGAGTCTAGGCTCTTATAATTAGACGCGTCCAAGATCTTGTTGATAAGCGGCCGGAGACTAGAAAATGTGATGTTTTGACAGTTTCTGGATAGGGTGGGGGGTGCGATAGTAGTGCTTGGGGGGGGGGGGGGGGTTTCCTTTGGATGTAGAAAGAAATTAAGTGGTGGTCTGCCCAGGCTACGGGTTCATTCTGGAGAACTGTTATAGAACAATTGAGGTCAGACACCCAGTCCAGGATTCGGCCCTTGGAGTGTGTATGCTCTGTGACTATGTTTGAAGCCAAGTTGGGGGATGGAGTTTTCCAAGGCTAGGGCATGTGTATCATTGGGATCCTGTAATCCTAGATTAAGGTCACCCATGAGGATGGTTTGGGAGCCCAGATTAGTGTTGGCAGAGAGGAGGTTTGTGATGTCTTCATCAAAGGAAGAGATTGGGCCTGGAGGGCGGTAGATGATACATAATAGTTTGAGTGGGTGAAAGTGCGATTTTAACTGATAAAAGTTCTGCAGAAGGAAGGTTGGTATTGGAGGTGGCTCTAAGGCCCGGGTGGGTTTTTGTGATGAAGGCCACTCCCCCTCATTTGCCTGAGTTTCTGTCAGCCCTGATAATAGTGTATCCCTCTGGAAGGGCTAAAGAGATTGCTGGGCCTGCTGCCTGATGTAGCCAAGTTTCAGTAATGGCCAGGAAGTCCAAGCGGTTAGCCGTGATAAGGTCAGCAATATTGAGAGCGTGGGCCACTAGTGAGCGAGCATTGATGAGTGCTCCTTTGATAGTGGGCAGCAGAGGAGTGGCTAAGGGTTCTCCTATGCTCAGGTTTACCGAGGATGATGGTGACATGGTCGGTAAAGGGGCCGTGTCGATGGGGTAATGGGTGCCGGTGAGTTAGGGGGTCCAGTTGCTACTGCTAAGCGGATGGTTGGGAGGCGATTAGTAGGCTTGGGCAGTGTGTGTTGAGTGACCAGCCGTAAAGTAACCTTGTGGTTGGGGAAACGAGAACCTAGTCTCTTGTCCCTGATGTCAACAGGACAAGGGATAAGTGGGGTGGGCGGTGTGGCTAAGCGCTGTAGCCAATCAATCGGGCTGAGTAATGGACTGGCTAGTACCTTGATGAGGGTGCCATCTGCAGGGTTGTAATTTTTACTAGGTTGGAGTGGTGGGAGGAAGTTAGTTGGGGTGATGGTGTGGAATAATGGCAGGGAGGAGGCCATGGCAAGGGTAACTCTGTGGAAGGTGGCAATGATAGTGCGGGATCAGACGCGGAGAGGACAGCAGAGAAGAAGAGCTTCTAAGTTAAGAAGGAGGGTATGGTGGTGCTGGTGCTAAATCATACTAGCTGTAGAGAGCGAGATCATGAACTAGGTCTAATAACGTCAAGGCACGGAACAGAGACAGCCCTCCTGAACCTCAAAATCCAGATGGACGAGGCAAAGGATAAGGGCAATTTAGCCATTCTCTTACTGCTAGATCTTTCAGCAGCCTTTGACCTTGTCGACCATCAGATCCTCACGGAATATCTGACAGCATCAGCGGCTTTCTCTAACCAGGCGACTGTCTGGATCCAATCCTTCCTAGTCAACCGAACCACCCGGGTCTTCTCTCTGGGGGCTTCAGCCCACCCCATCCCCATCCTCTGTGGCGTTCCTCAAGGTTTGTGCGTCTCGCCGACCTTATACAATATCTTCACCAAGCTATTGTTCGACCGCCTTGATAACCTGGGCATTACGTACACAAACTATGCTGATACCCAGGTTCTCATCACCCTATCAGGGTGCTACAAAGAAGATTCCACATGGATCAACAACCTTTACCTGGATATCCAAGCCTGGATGGCAGAGCACGGCTTATGGCTCAACAACGAGAAAATTGAGCTCCTTCTTGTCGGCACCCAACTACGGCTAAACAAACTGGACCCCCGTTACGCTTTTATCAACATAGACGGTAACCTAATCACTGTGGCCAAAGAAATTAAAACTCTTGGGGTCTATCTTGACTCCACACTCGCTCAAAAGACAGGTGAACGCCACAGCCTCAGCCACAGCTTATACAAATAAGCTCATCAACGCCTGCAAACCCTTCCTTTCTCCTTCCAATTGCATTACTCTATCCACAGCGCTAGTGCTCTCAAAAATGGACTACTGTAATACTCTCTTTCTCGGCACCTCAGAACGCAATCTGAACAAACTGCAGGTGCTACAGAACAATGCCCTCAGAGCCGCCCTGAGTATCCCGCGACACGCACAAATCTCCAGCATCAGACAAGATGCTCACTGGCTCCCTGTATGAGACAGAATCACTCTCAGATCCCCCATTATCGTCCACAAATGCCTCTCCAATGACGCCCCCAAATACTTGGCAGTCATGTTCTCTAAACACACTTCAACCAGAACGCCATACTCACACTGCCTATCCATCCCCAAATTCTCCCTAAAAAAGCAGGTGGCTCCAGCTTCCCGGTCCTAGCTGCCAAATTATAGAACGCTATACCGCTGAACCTTAGAGCAGAACCCTCCTTTTGGACTTTTAGAGCTAAAACAAAATCATGACTCGCCAACAAGAATTTCACCACCTTCTGACACTCTTCTTAACGTACTTGTCTCCTTGTCGACCATCATGTAACCCGGTCAACCGCACCTACTGTTATTTTAGTGTATGTCTATACTATGCTGTAACCTCCTATAAGTCTCTGGCGCCCAGTTACCCCAGGGTTCGGTGCGCGGTATAAATAAAGAAACTAAACTAAACGAAGCTGGGTCTTGAGAGACCATTAAAAGGTCGGAGTATGCTAATATATTTTACTCAGGAACATTGCATCATTTAACATGTAATGGGCTAGTACATATTTCTCAAGTATCAGGCAGATAGGTTGTGTTAATGAGGACCACGACAGTATTCTAGTAGGTAGGCATCAGCAAAATGCAACAATGCAGTTTGTGGCTAGTGAGGCATGGGGTAGGTACAGTTGAATGCTGTGGGCTGAGCCCGGGCTGATAAAAACCGGCACAGTGATTAATTACTTCATAACAATTAAGCAGTGTGCAAAACAAATAATGGGGGGCTAATGAGACTGAGATGGTAAACAACTGCAGCTGAGGCAGTGGGTAGGCAGTCTAATAAAATCAGAAACAATGACCGAATACTTTGAAGGCAAATAATACAGTGTACCAGACAATTAAATACAATGTACAGGCAGGCTAGTGAGATATGACAGAGAGCAAGTACTTCGAGGACAATTAATGCAGTAGGCAGTACTAACAGTGTTAATCGCGTATGCGTGGCGTGAGTGAGAAAATGGGCAGTGTTCCAGAGGATTGGTACGTGGCGCCTGCAGTGCAGTGCTCGTTTGGATAGGCAGTGCAAGTTTGGTGCCGGACAATAGTAAAACCGTGTGGGCGTAAAAGGTAATTATACGCACGCACAAACACAGTTTAAGACTGGCGAATGGCTGTGGGGGTCGTCTGGGCAGAGAGTAGCATAAATGCTAGTGGAGGCAGCGCGATCTGCACGCGGGAAGTAGGAGGGATAGCTAGCGCTATAATATGGCGTTATAAGGCTTAAGGGTTTATGGCCCAGAGGCTTACCTACAGGGCAGGCAGCGCGTTACTGTATAGGTGGCACTGCTCCAGCCGTGTAGGTAGACTCCTGCTCCTCAGGGACTCACGGCAAGCGTGAAAGAGGTTCAGTGGTGATAGTCACACAGTGATGGTTCCTGAAGGATAGTTTTAGGCGGTAGGCTCCTGGCGCCCTGTGGCGAACAGGGGCAAACAGTGCCCTTTTCAGGCCTTTGTCGGGCCGCCGGCTCCTTCTGCCTGCCGGTGGTTGTGACATTATATTCAATTCAAAGCATGTTGCCTAGCAACGTTGGCGATGCAAAGCCTCACTCTGGGGCCGCGTCACGCCCGACATTTTGGATTCAGGCAAGAAAATGGATGCGGCTTCAATGTGGAATCTGCTTGGTGCAGGGAGGGCAGATGCGGGTGTGGAGGCACACTTTGGTGTGCTCTGGTAGGTGGACAGGCCTCCACACAAGCAGCGTAGGCCTCACCAGGTAGGGTTGCTGCTGCAGGGATCCTCACTGTGATCGTGGCCGTCTGTTAGGTGCTGTGGCTGATGGCTCTGGTGGGGGCTCCTGCCCTCTCCACCTCGCTGGGGGGACTGTGTAGGGTTGAGGGGCAAACAGGGCCGGCGGATGTTGTGGGTGTGAGACGGGTTGGGTGCCTTCTCAAATTGAATTCATAATACATAAAATAAAAGTATTTCGATTGTGTGTTGCATCCCTGGCCAGTAGAAAGGGTCCTGGGTCTGGAGTGTAATGTGCCTTTGAAATCCTTAACACACCACCCTGTTAAGGCTGCTTAGGCTCCGAATCGAAGGAGAAACGCTGGGAACATCTCCGACAAAGTCTCAGGCCAGAAGGAGGGTGTGCGGAGCACCTACGGGCAGAGGCGAGGGAAGGAGTGCGACCGGCCCGAGATTCGGGACTGCAGTGGGCCGTGACGCAAACTGCAGGCCCAGTGAAGGACAGCGCGAGAGTGGAGGGCCGCGGGAGAAAGAAAGCAGCCGAGCTGAGGAAGAGGCAGCAGCACCTCAACATTGCCACAGTACCAGGGTGGCCCAACTTGAGAAGGAAAGCAGACTCGAGAAGGAACGTGGACCACCGGCCATCAGGCACAGGAAGAGGAGCAGCCCAAAGGTTGAGACTGCGACCCCGAAGAAAGTGCGGCGGCCAGAGGAGCAACGCGCAGAGTACAGGCAGAGAGGACCGCCCGGACTCCCGCGGGAAGCTCCGGATAGAGAGGACAAGGATTACAGTGACCCGGCTGGCTTGAGAGGAACCACGTAGCAGAAGGAAAGGAGGGAGAGCCCATCGGGGCAGAAAGGCACCGGTGGCCGGGTGGAAGCAGCGCCCCAGAGCAAGAGGGATGAGTCCCAGGCGAGGGAGAAAGGCAGCCGAGGCCAGGCTGAGGCCGAGTCGCGGTGAAGGTCAGAGGGCCCGGCGAGGGAGAACGAAATCGGAGAACAGGCAGAACGTATGGGGCTGAAGAGCCCAACCAGTAGCGGAGCAGAAGACACCACAGGAGAGCGGCCCACCTTTAAACACTGACAAAGGAAGGAAGAGCCCAGAAGTGGAGAGGCCATCCTCCAAGGGCACCTGAGAAGCAAGGTGCCCCACAGGGGCCACAGATAAAGGCTTAGAGGCTACTCCTCCCAGGTCCCCTGGGGGCGAGAATCCCCTGAACCGAGGTGGACAAGGCCACCTCACTGATCAGAGGAAGGGGCACTGGGCCGTCGATGCAAGGGACAATAAAGGCAGCGTGAAAGCCCATCTGCCCCCCGCCCTCCAATACAAACGGGGGCACGAGGGGACAGGGCACAGAAAGAAAAAAAAAAAAAAAAAAAAAAACGACACCAGACCGGCAAGGGGGTCTAGTACAGGGTTGCCGCGAACCCCCTCAAGAGAGAGCAAAGCCCCCAAGCTCCAAATCACATTTAGGACTACCCAATCACTGCCCATACACTGCCTCGAGAGGAAAACATCGGACACATAACGCAGAGGAGAACACGACAACATGCCGAAGTATAAGCCACACAAGACGGAGGGCCCCCTAAGGCGGAGGCAACTCCAAGAGGGATACAAGATACCTGTAGAAGCGTAGGAGGGCCCCACCAACGGCCCAGGCAGTGATACCCCCACAGAGGAGGAGAAGGCAGGAAGAAACAAAGGAACACATTAAGAGGAATCCCTTGCGCAAGGTCCCAGGAACATAAGAATCATACCAACCCCAAGGGCAAAGGCCGGACCGACTGAGGCAGATTGAAGCAGGGCCCCGGCCCACAAAAAGGGGCCTCACCAGAACAAAGAGGACACAAGCTGAGCACCTGACGCAAACCCAATGACACCAATATCACGTCAAGATCTCCACGGAGAAATGCTCTCTACAGACCACTCTAGCAAGGACATTTCAGGACCAATTTCAGCTGATATGATCGGATATTAATCAGGCTATGACAGAGATGAAACAGGAAGTGGGGCAATTGGGAGAGAGGACGGATGTAACGCTCATCTGATTCCCACGGAGGCGCGGGTCTTGGCAGGAAGGTGTCTGTGACTCGAAAAGTGATGTGAAGGACTCGATTGGCTTCTGGGGTCGAACCTCTTCGCACTGTGTGTCGAACTCGAATAGTGAGGTTTCTGCAGGTGAAAGAATATGGGGGTTAATGGCCTGGGTTGTTGAATGTCCCTCTCTCTCTCTCTCTCTCTCTCTCTCTCTCTCTCTTCCCAGCTTTTCTGTAGAGCCCCCCCCCAGGTCAACGTGCTCACCTTAGATAGGTGAATGCTGGGCTCTCCATCTGCGTCTGGTGCAGGGTGCCGTTGCCAGTTCCTTCACTGGTGAAACATTGGCCTCTTGAATTCAGAGGATGGTTACCGTTGTTATCTGCACGAGCGGTGAGTTTCTGGACACCTTTTGTCTTTATAGTCTTTAAATGCGTGGCACGTTAATATTGAAGACTCTGTATAATGCTTTTCCCTTATGTATTGCAGGACTCTCGGGATGGAAGATGGAGTGAAGCGCCTGGTAATTCGTAAGTATGGCAAGCGCTCTAACTGTCTCTTTCCTTGCAGCTTAGTTCATGTTAAAGAGACGCCGGAGTATTCGCAGGCGTTTTATTGCGACGAGCGTGATGGGCGTAAGTAAATACCTGCTTAATGTCTTTTTCTTTTGTCTTTCAGATGTTGGTTTGCTGCGCCGGAGTCAGCGGAATGCTAGTAAGTTTTAACTATACTTTGTCTTCTCAGGCGGCGATGCAGAATGAAGAAATCCGGAATTCACGGCGTGCCGGTAAGTATAACAATGCTTTTGTCTTTGCAGGCGAAGGTGCAGCGTGAAGACACGGCCGCTGCTGATGGATCAGGTGAGAAAGCACTGTGTGTAGAGTTTGTCTTGCTAACCTGTTGTTTCTTGTCTTTTGCAGGTGCTGATGTTGCCTGGATACAGGAATGATAATGAAGTGGGAGAATGGAAGACCAGGCTCCCGTCCTTCACCTCTCGCGCTTGGCCTAGAGGGTCACGACCCAGACACCCGCCACGAGAAGAGTTTGTCCATTTACCAGACGACCAAATACCCTGGTACAGGAACATACGGATGTGTCCATCTGCCTGCCCAACAGCCCGCACTGGCCATGCCGACACCTGCGGCACGGACCAACTAGACTAAAATCTACACGTCGTTAGAGATGCCATGACGACCTAGACAACGGGAAGCACATCTGTACAAATATACACACTGGACATTCCCACACCGATCTACACGAAGAATATACTCAGTGCTATGACGTAGGCGACAGGCATATTCACGGACGTGCATCTTTATTATTTTTACATAGGCGTTCAGAATGCAGAAACGCAAGACGCGTCATGAACTCATCTACAAAGCTTGCTCACGCTTCTCTTGAAACCAGTTACCACCATAAGAAGTATAATGAAGACACGATACTGGTCATGGAACTATATGCTACTATAACCTAAAGCACCTATGCACCAAACGGACCACTTATGCACCAGGCCCAAGTAGGCCTCAAACAAGAGCTCCCATGGACATTAACAAAGCAAGAGTCAGGTTGCTGATCCTGCAGAATGGGCCCGGTGAAACAACCAGCCAAGGTCGCAATGTTGCAAACCCACATTCCAAGAACAAAGCATCAAAGGCACGATGTTGCAACCTCGCACTCCGCGCACCAACGTTAAGGTCACACCTGCAAATTAAACCAGACACACAGTGGAAAAGCAATATTAATTGTGCAGAATTCTGCCTCAAACACGGTCCCTCCCCACGTGACCAAGCCGAACCTGACGAGATGCCAAACCCAGGAGAGAAAAGGCGTCTGGATCCCTCGCTACGAGACACAGGCAGATACACTTGAAAGGCTCAATGGACATCTGCGACAGTGGGAGCGGTCAGCCTTCCAGCTATGAATAAATCCTCACATTGTCTGCACGTACCCATAGTGAAACATTGTTGCAAATTGCAGGTACACCGAGAGCTGGGAACAGCGGTGGTCCCAGGCTGGGAAGCTCACGGGCGCACCAATCAGAACATGGGGCTCTTATCACTGACGCCAGTAATATTAACCAATCCTCAGGAGTCTTCATGTAACAATTCTCATGTATCTAATTGTAGGGACAACCCAGATATATCACCTGACTACCCTTTGTCCACTAACATTGTCCTCTATATGTGTGCTATACTAACCCTACCACTCGAGCAACCAATTAAGAGTGGGGATAGGTTTTTGTTAACTTTCTGAAGTGACCAAATGGAATGTTCACTATGGGGGAAACACCGGAAGAAAAGGAGATTAAGAAAGAAGGAGAGGATGGGAAAAAGGGGCGTGAAGGCACAAAGAATACGGTGAACGGAGGAGAGGGAGGAGAAAAGATTGATAAATCAGACGACATAAAAAAGGAACCGAACAACGAGATACCCATAACACCGGGAGTGAAAACAGAGGGAGGAGGAGGGTTGTACCCTTTAAGAGAATTAGGAGAAATAGAAGGACAGTTAAGGGCGGCTGAAGGATACTCGAACCCGGCATACAGCCCTCCACCATATGTGGCTCATAGGAAGATGCCAGTGGGGGAGGGGAGGATTGGAGAAGAGCAGACCGCAGAGATAGGAAATGATGAGTGGGTAGCTGCACAGATATTATTAAAATTACGAGGTTCACTAACTGGAGAAGAGAGGGAGGTAGTAAAGAGAACAGACGAGGATAGTGCAAGAGAGAGTGAAATGAGGGGGGAGGAGCTATTACGGCAAAAGGAAGAGATCTTGGAGGAAAGATTAGCAAAGCTAAGGGATGAGCAGAATGAATTGATCAAACAGCTTGAGAGGGAGGAAAGAGAGAGAGTGAGCAAAAGGAAAGAAGGTAAGAACGAATTGGAAAAATTAAGGGAACGAAATGAAGAGCAAAGGAGAGAAGCTGAAAGGGTAAAAGCAGCAGCAGACAGGGTATCAAGAGTAGTGCTGAGAGAGAAGAAGAAGGAAGAAGAAGAAAAAGAAAAGGAAATGGCAATATGGAAGAGGAGGGTACTATCAGAGACAGCTAAGAAATATGAAGAGGGGAAAGTAATAGAAAGTATGGTAGAGAGAGAAAGAGTGAAATGGGAAAGGAAGAAAGAGGATGAAAGAATATTGGAACAGATGAGCAACGAAGTGATGGAGGAGTTGAAAAGGAAAAGGGAGGAAAATAGTAGGGAGATGGAGGAGAGAAGTGAAGGGGAAAGAGAAGGGAGGAGTAGGGAGAGTGAAAGATGGGGGGATGTATATAGAAGTAGAGAAGTAGCAACAACATCAGCACTAGGGGGAGCAGTTGGTAACAAAGGAAAAGGAGAAATAGACCTAATAGACTTAGAAACAGTAACAATAAAAGGGAAAAAGGCAGAGTGGGGGGTGCCATTTATGACTGATTTTTGCAGTGAGGAGGAAGAAGGAGTGGAGAGGGAAGGAAGAAAGAGTGAAAGGGAAAGCTTAGATAAGCTATACCTCACTCGAACAAACAGACTCGCCATGGATCAGTAGGAGAAGGGAGGACCTGGAGAGAAGTGAGGAGGGAGTGCAAGGACTAGTGGAAAGACAAACCCATGAAACCACACCATCCCCATCTCCATCACGCCCTCCCCCATCGCACCCTACATGCTCAACCACCGCACGCTCGCTGCGCAGAATAAAGCTCGCGCCCTTCATGGACGAACTGACACCCTATGCATGTCGGCTTAGAGACCTCCCTAGTCGCAGGCAAGACAGACAAGTAAACACGCCCACATTAAATACAGGAAATGACGAAAGAAGGGGAAAGGATGGAGAAGGAGTTAGGAGCAGGGGTAATAAGGACGAAATTGAAGAGGTAAAGGAACTGGAAGAAGAGGAGGGGTGTGAGGACTCGATATTATGGAACGTAAAGGGTGACACAAGACACAACTTAATGCCACTGTTGGAGAGAGGAGGGGTTAGACCACAGTACGTCCCTTGGAAGCATACGGATAAAGAAAATATAAAATGTAGGCTCCCATCACTAAGTGGAGGTGCGGGTAAGTGGATATATGAAATGGAAAAACACACCGCAGGACAGAAACTAGCAGTAGGAGATGTAAAGGGCCTGTTAATATCAACATTAGGGGATAGAGCGGATGACATTTGGAAGAGAGCGGGATTCCATGGGGTGACAATAACAAACACATCGCATGATGGGGCACCATTTGCAAACTGCAGACATGCGCTATGGCAGGCACTGAGAGTACAGTACCCAGACACATCAGACATAGGAGCAATTACTTCCCGTAAGATGCGTGAGAATGAGGATCCTGTTGATTATATCCAGGATATCCAAGAGAAGTGGCGCATGGAAACTAGAGAACAATGGGACAAAACACCAGCCATATTTTATCATATACTAGTACAAGGGTTCCCAGAAGGAGTTCAGAAACAACTAAAGAAAGTAGTGGGAATGGAAGCAAAACCATGGCCAGAAATACAACTGACTATAGTACATCACTGCAGGACATGGCAAGGAAAAATGAAACAAAAGGAAGAGGACAGGAAAACCGAAGAGGCTAAACTAGTACAGAAAAAACTTACTAAATACACAATGGAAGGGGCACTAATAACTACGCTGGCACCAATGGCCCAAAGCCCCACACAAGTAGTGGCTGCACAAGATCCTGCTCAAATAGCACCTCCACAGACTATAACACAACAAGTCCGGCCACTGCAATTACACGCACCAAACATGGGAGGAGGGTACCCAACGCAAGGAGCTGGGTATTATAGTTATAACAGGGGGAGAGGAGGATTTATGAGAGGGAAAGGATATGGATATAATGCCCAACAGCACTTAGAAATTCCTACCCCACAGGGCAACCAGTATACCAGGACAACACAGGGAGCTTCCCATGGCAAAGCAGGGAACCACCTGTGTGTTGGAGTTGTGGATTATTAGGACACATGTCACGTACGTGTAGGGTCAGGCCAGGAACACCAGCATGGAATGAACAGGCACAACCTAGGACCTCGCAAGAACAGCAGGGCATACAACAACAGCAGACGTTACAACAAGGAAGTGACCCACAACAACAAATAACACAACAACAGCCACAAACATATTCACTGCCACAACAACAAGTAGCGCTAACACAACAACCCCAAACTCAACAAACGCAATTGGGTAGGGTGACTGTCTTGGGACACAACCCTTACACAGGGAATGGCCAATCATTGTACCCACAATAGGACAGCCCACAGACGGCCTTGGTGTGTCCCATCCTGTCAGTAACACCTAATAGTGCGGAGGAGCCACGCATAGAGGTAACGATAGGTGACAAAAAATTATCATTCCTTGTTGACACCGGGGCAACCCGGTCTTGCATAAGGGAAGGTAAATTTAAGATGTCAGGCGAAGCCATGAACACCCAAGGATTTTCTGGGGCTAAAGGGTTGGTTCCCTTTACTGATAACGTTCCCTTATCTATTGGAGATTATGATCTGTCGGTTCCACTTTTATATTATAGTGCCTCACCAGTAAATATACTGGGGAGGGACATAATGAACAGGTTGAATATGACGATCTCCTTTACAGAGGATGGCATAATTTGCTCTACTCCAGGGATTAACATGCTCGCAGCACGACAGATTATGCAAGCATACTGTGGACAGACAGCGATTAGGGCGGAGCCAGTAGATGGCGAGCTATTCCAGTATGGAACAGACATGGCATTTGCATGGATGCCAGGGGTAGAAGGGAAGATATGGAGGAGGCCAGCAGCTTATCTGTTCCGACCAGAAACACCTGTTAATGAACCAGAAGGAAAGGTGTTTGTAATGGACATTGAGAGCATTATTGCAACAGCTGATTATATTGCTGTGCATGCCCAAGATAAAGAAGGGAGAGCATGGAGGGCAGTGATAGCACTAGCAGAAGGATGTAGGCTGACCCAGGTGTCAGATGAGGAGCTGTTCTCAGAAGAAAAGGAGGAAGGTGAAATGGTGTTCATGATGAGTGTAGAAATATGGCTAAGAGTGGCTCACAAACAAGTAGCACAGAAAATTGCAACGGCATTTGAGGCACCCGCATGCACCCCAGTCCCCTTCTTTAAGGAGGATATGTCGAGGGTGCCCAAATCATTATGGACTATTAGCCCTTATGACGTGGGATGCATAAAAAGCATAGGGGGTGTAAGGATAAAATTGAAAAAAGGTGCCATACTACCAAGAGTGAAACAGTACCCACTGTCAAGAGGCAGATGAGGGCATATATGAAACCATAACGGCCCTTATAAACAATGGCATATTGGTCCCCTCAGAGTCACCATGTAACACGGCTGTGTACCCAGTGCGCAAGGCTAAAGGGGGGTCTTGGCGCTTCATACAGGACCTCAGGCCCTTGAACAACATAGTAGAAGCAGAGTATCCAGTAACAGCAGAAGCATCACGATTTACAGTGATTGACCTTAAAAATGCTTTTTTCTCAATACCATTACACCCAGACTCACAAGATTTGACAAGCTTCACTTACCGAAATACAAAGTGGAAACATACCAGATTGCCACAGGGGTATTGTGAATCACCCTCAATTTTCAATAGAGTAATACAGATGGATTTGGGTAACGTTGAAGTGGAAAGCACAGTGTTACAGTATGTGGATGACATAATAATTTGCAGTACAAACGAAAGTAAATGCAGAGAGGACTCCTTAAAAATGTTGACGATATTGGCTGAAAAAGGGTACAAGGTAGACATGGATAAGATACAATACTGTCAGGAACAGGTACTTTACATTGGCCAACTGATATCCCAACACGGAAGAAAGATTGCACCACAAAGAGCACAGGCCATTTCAAGCACTCCACTGCCACAGACTGTGAGAGAACTGCAGCAATTTCTGGGGCTGTGCAACTACTGTAGAGCATGGGTATTTGATTACAGTTCATACATAGGACCCCTGCTTGAGGGTTTGAGGGATGCCAATAAAGGGGAGAAAAAGTTGGGGTGGACTATGGAAATGAGGGAGGCCTTTGATGAATTGAAAGACGCGATATCAACTGCTCCAGTACTGGCATCCCCAGACTATGAGCGACGATTTTTTATATTTTCACATTGCGACTCAGCAGTGATGAAAGCAGTATTGGCCCAAAAAACGAGCATGGGCTATAAACCAGTAGCATTTTACAGCGGTCACTTAGACCCTGTGATGTTAGGTCACTTCCCTTGCGAACAAGTTCTCGCTGCAGCTGCTTTTGCAGTGGAAAAAGCATCAGCAATAACCATGGAGTGTCCCAACTACACTGTTTGTGGAACATGCACTATTTGCAATATTGAATAAACCTAAGTCCACACTAACAACGCAGAGGGCATCAGGTTATGAGATCATTTTGTCTAGAGCTGAACTAGCAATTGTTAGATGTAGCACGGTTAACCCTGCAAGGTTCCTAGCAGAAGTAATTGAGGAGGGAGATTACGCCCATGACTGCACCCAAATAACTGAAATGTACTCGTGTACTAGAAAAGTTGAAGAAAACGCACTCGAGGGAGGTGAGCTTTTGTTTATTGATGGGTCATCAACTATTGATCAAGGAGATGGGATACGGAGGACTGGGGCAGCAGTGGTAAAAATGATGGAGGCGCCGGTGTGTGTGGCTATGAAATGCGTACAATTACCACAGCATTACTCTGCTCAAGCCGCGGAATTGGTTGCACTAATATTGGCATTGAAGGAAAGTTTTGACAAACGAGTAACCATATATTCCGACAGTGCATATGTTACATCCACTGTCCACTCAGGGCTATCAAAATGGAGAAGAAGAGGGTTTAGGAGAGCTGATGTCACTCCAGTGCAACATGCCCTCTTATTGGCTGAACTAATTGAAGTAATAAACGACCCCCAAGAACTAGCCCTAGTAAAATGCACCGCACACACCAATGGTGAAGATCACGTCTCAAAAGGGAATGCAGCAGCAGACGCACATGCGAAATATACTGCATACTTTGGTGAGATATGGAACCCCACAGACTCACAGAGAGGGAGGGGAATGGCTAGGGAGATGTTGATAAGAGAAGGAAACACCCATCTCCCAGCCACACAGATTATGGAGCTACAAGCGGCTGCACCAATGGCCGAAAAAGAAATATGGGTAAAAAGAGGATGTACAATGTCACCAACCGTTGCACTATGGCGCCAGGGTGGCACTGGAAAAGTTGTAATACCGTTGGCACTTTTAAACAACGCCCTGAGCCAATTACATCACCCAGCCCATACAGGCAAGGAAATAATTGCAGCACGAATTAGAGAAGATTGGTTCTGTCCCGAGTTAAATTCTCATGTGTCGAATTTTATCAGCAATTGTCTCACATGTCAACAGTTTACGGCCGGTCATACCCTAAAAGTGATAAGAGGTACCATACCCCGGCCAGAGGGACCTTTTCGGCACCTTCACATTGACTATGTTGATATGATCAACATATGTCAAGGTAATAGGTATATGATTGTAGTAGTATGTCCATTCTCTAGGTGGATTGAAGCAGGGCCCTGTTCACACCCAGATGCATTTAGAGCAGCCAAATTCCTAGTAAGGGAGGTCTTCCCCAGGTGGGGAGTGTGCGAGGTGTTAAGGTCAGACAATGGCCCGCATTTCGCAAACGAAATGTTCCAGCATATCACATCCTTGCTGAGCATAAAACACAAATTTGCATGTGCATACCACCCACAGGCTAACGGTGTATGTGAACGCCTGAATGGCCTATTGAAGGAGGCAATTGCAAAAATACAACAAACAACAAAGAAAAGCTGG
This sequence comes from Ambystoma mexicanum, assembly GCF_040938575.1. Lineage (NCBI taxonomy): Eukaryota > Metazoa > Chordata > Amphibia > Caudata > Ambystomatidae > Ambystoma > Ambystoma mexicanum. The sequence goes on from NC_090922.1 coordinate 1,507,546,533, forward strand.
TTGTATTGCCTTCCATTAGCCCTATTTGAATTGAGGAATAGGCCAGGGTCCGACCATCACCTCACCCCTCACGAGGTGGTTACTGGACGTCAAATGCGCCTTCCCCTAACGCCAAGGGCATTCACTGACCACGAAAGTTCAGCAAGTGTGTTAGGTGATGAAATGTATCAATATGTGTCTTCTTTGATTACTAGTGTTGTGTTTGTGTCTCAACAGCTCGAGCGCACACGGGGCGGGTCTACCAGCAATCAAGAAGAAGGAGCCAGTACAGAATTGGAAAAGGAGAACTTGTGCAAACTTGCCAAAGGTGACCACGTGCTACTTCGCAATTTCAATAGGAAGTGGAACGATAGGAGGTTCACTGGCCCCCATCTAGTAGAGGACGTATCAATAAGAGCAGTAAAACTAAAGGACAAGCGTGCCTGGAACCACCTACATGATGTAAAGATCTACAAACTGCAGACCCGCCCCAGCGCCAACGACAGGTCCATTGGAAGAACAGCAACAACATCCCCGACAGAGGAAGGAAGTTCTACCACAGACAACGACCCAATTGTTCCCTTACCATGTCACTACCCAGCTTCCCCGGAGACAATAACTGACGAAGAAAGGGGTGATCCCCATACTGCCCACCCCATGGTCACACGCTCAAAGAGTAAAAATACTTCCGCCATCTGAGCCCAAACCCCCCCCGCCCATTGACCCCCCAGTATAGTTATAACTGAACTGAAGGACATTGCCTGCACAAATACACATGTAAACACGTGAATGTTCTCTTTTTCTCTCGCACATACAGGAACTGCGTATTATTGTATTGTTAAGAAAATAGCTTACTAACAAGTTCACTGCCCAGGCGTAGATGGTACTCCCAGACGATAACTACCCAGAAGAATTGTCACACCAATTTGTATACGAAATAAAAAGGCCAACGTACCTAAAAAGGAGAAGGGTACGTGTCTACTACACAGCATTCCTCTTGGCCATAGAATATTCCATGCCCCACCTCCGCCCATACTTGCCGGTCCTAAGAGACAGATCACTTAGAGTAGCGTGGGAACAGCTCTTCGCCTGGGCACTGAATGACTATTTGATAGGGAGAGCTTAAAGGAAACAAACAACTAACATTTAATAACAAGCATTTTGAGAATTTTTAGGCGGGCAACTTTAACGTCGCAAGAATACGCTGCCAGGACTGCAGCAAGGTAAGAGCAAAATGCCGGTGAGATTAGCATATGTAATAAAAGTAATAGGGATTTTGATGATCACCGGGTTCTTGGCTGCCTCTGTATGGCAGTACAGCTATGCTATTAATTTTATTGCTGCACCCAAACCTAATATACCCCCGTCCCCTGCTGCAACAGGTGTTACGTCAGGTGATAGTAACATTGCACCCAAGCAAAATAGAGTTAAACGCAGCACATACTCAGACAATAAAGGTATTGATAGTTATATACAAGATTCAGCACACGTCACAAACAACATATGGTACCAACACATGACCCGCATTGGTAAGCAGACAACTGAGGACAGCTGCTACGTTTGCTCATTAATACCATACGCCATGAGTGCTTCACGAACATTTGTTGCCACAGAAATAGATGAAAAGACAGCACAGTGCATAATATACTTGGCACTGTTCCAAACGAAAGGAAGATTTCAAGGGACGGTAGTGCACATGACATGGAAAACACAAGACTCATACCCATATGAAAACAACTTCCTCAAGACCTATTTGAGTTACCACAAGAGCAGTTTACATGCTGAAGCATTCAGATACATAACAAGTGGCCCTGCAAAAGGAGAAACAAAGAAAGTAACACTGCAGTATCTACCATGTGATTGGTACGCCACTGAAGTTCCGGGTAAACAAGGATGTTGGGAGAGGCCGCTGGTGACGATAACAGGAAAGGTGTATCTGGACAACAGCTGGGAGATAGGAGTGATTGGCAGCAACATGGTAACAAAAGAAACTATCTCAACTATCGAGGCACACAATCACCGATGTTGGACGACGTGGATCAAGTATGTACCAATGCTCACGTGGGTAGAAACAGATGAAGACCCAATAACAATACTACCGCTGACTGCGCCCAAGGTATGCTACCAGCATAAAGGAGAGGTGGACGTAGGATATAACACCAATTGTGCAAGTGTGATGGAGTTACCTGAGGGGGGAGCAGGAACAGCAGTAATAATGGACCATTATTGGGCCTGTGGAGAAAAGGCATACCATACACTGCCCCCCCTGTGGAATGGTGTGTGCACAATGGTGCACGTCAATGTACCATCACTAGTGGTACCCAAGAAGCATGTCAATGTGGCGAACTTTCCCAAAATGGATGAAGGGGACAAGAGAAAAAAAGAGATCTGCACCACTTCAGGAGGAGCAAGGGAACAGGACCAACAGCAATGATACTGTCCTAAATAGAAGAAAAAGACAAGGAGAGCCACTGACAGGAAATTACCTGTGGGGAAGGTCGGAAACGGCACTAACCTCAATACCGCCAGAACACAGACTATTCAGCAGAGCAGCAATGTTTTTCTCCTCAATAATACACCCGGGACTGCAGGCTTACGCAAACGCGAAATGGCTCCAAATAACTAGATGGGAACTAATGATGACCATCAATTCTACAGTAAATGGGTTTAACGCAATAAAAGAGGAGCTGCGAGCTATAAGGATGGTAGCACTCCAGAACAGATATGTATTGGACCTTCTCACAGCAATGGAAGGAGGAGTTTGTGCAAAGATAGGACAATCATGCTGCACGTTCATACCTGCCAACGATGCTGACAATGGTACACTGACAGAAGCAGTTTCACAATTGGCACAGATGCACTCCAAAATGATGGATGAAAGTAACGGTATAAACAAGGATAAGAGCTGGTTCTCACTATTATGGTCATGGATGCCATCCTGGCTGTCAGATGGACTGAAAATAATAGTGGGTTGTACTATTTTGGCTGGAGCTACGCTGATCATAATTAGATTTTGGAAGGCCCGGAAGGCACGTACCACTGACGAGTTGCTCGAAATGGTGGGAATGCACCCCTTGATGCCAGCAGATGACGGCCAACATACAGGTGTGATAATACAGGAGAGGGAGAAGTTGCGCACCCAAATCATCACCAACCATCTAGACCCACCATCAGTGAAGATCGAGAACCCAAGAAACCCCAGGAGTTACATAGGGAAATGGGTATACTGTACTCCTGGAGGAACCTGTGAATATATGTATTGGTCATTTGAAGATCATGTAAACCATTATGGACATCTAGGAGGAACAACTAAGATATGGCGAGTAAGAGGAGATAACGAGAAGGATATGTTTGTGGTCGACAAGTCGACCAGAGGGGGGACTGAAGTGGGAGAATGGAAGACCAGGCTCCCGTCCTTCACCTCTCGCGCTTGGCCTAGAGGGTCACGACCCAGACACCCGCCACGAGAAGAGTTTGTCCATTTACCAGACGACCAAATACCCTGGTATAGGAACATACGGATGTGTCCATATGCCTGCCCAACAGCCCGCACTGGCCATGCCGACACCTGCGGCACGGACCAACTAGACTAAAATCTACACGTCGTTAGAGATGCCATGACGACCTAGACAACGGGAAGCACATCTGTACAAATATACACACTGGACATTCCCACACCGATCTACACAAAGAATATACTCAGTGCTATGACGTAGGCGACAGGCATATTCACGGACGTGCATCTTTATTATTTTTACATAGGCTTTCAGAATGCAGAAACGCAAGACGCGTCATGAACTCATCTACAAAGCTTGCTCATGCTTCTCTTGAAACCAGTTACCACCATAAGAAGTATAATGAAGACACGATACTGGTCATGGAACTATATGCTACTATAACCTAAAGCACCTATGCACCAAACGGACCACTTATGCACCAGGCCCAAGTAGGCCTCAAACAAGAGCTCCCGTGGACATTAACAAAGCAAGAGTCAGGTTGCTGATCCTGCAGAATGGGCCCGGTGAAACAACCAGCCAAGGTCGCAATGTTGCAAACCCACATTCCAAGAACAAAGCATCAAAGGCACGATGTTGCAACCTCGCACTCCGCGCACCAACGTTAAGGTCACACCTGCAAATTAAACCAGACACACAGTGGAAAAGCAATATTAATTGTGCAGAATTCTGCCTCAAACACGGTCCCTCCCCACGTGACCAAGCCGAACCTGACGAGATGCAAAACCCAGGAGAGAAAAGGCGTCTGGATCCCTCGCGACGAGACACAGGCAGATACACTTGAAAGGCTCAATGGACATCTGCGACAGTGGGAGCGGTCAGCCTTCCAGCTATGAATAAATCCTCACATTGTCTGCACGTACCCATAGTGAAACATTGTTGCAAACTGCAGGTACACCGAGAGCTGGGAACAGCGGTGGTCCCAGGCTGGGAAGCTCACGGGCGCACCAATCAGAACATGGGGCTCTTATCACTGACGCCAGTAATATTAACCAATCCTCAGAAGTCTTCATGTAACAATTCTCATGTATCTAATTGTAGGGACAACCCAGATATATCACCTGACTACCCTTTGTCCACTAACATTGTCCTCTATATGTGTGCTATACTAACCCTACCACTCGAGCAACCAATTAAGAGTGGCGATAGGTTTTTGTTAACTTTCTGAAGTGACGCAAGTAGCGCGTCATAATACAGTAAAAAGGGCCTGCGAGCCCCACGATTGTGTGTGTGTCAGGACGGACGCGTACGCTCCTTGACCCATCCCTGCCGTTTTGTCTAATAAACAGCAGAGTCACCTTGCTCCTTGTGTGTGTCTCATACTCTATCTCATCTGGGATACACGGGAGGAGTTGGGGCCTCCCTGCCTGGAGGTCTGCGGACGGCCCGGCAGAATTTCCCGACAGTAAGTATAATTCTTGCAGGTTCAGGATCAAAAGAGGAAAGGCTGGAACAGACTCGGTGAGCGTTCTGCTGCAGATGCAGAATAACGCGAAGCACGTTTCATCTATCGGGTGTGGTTTAAATAGCCTTGGAGTGATGAGGCGTCTTCTTCCACGGCCCCGCCTAGGTAAGAAAAGAGTTCCAGTTTCCAGAAGAGTTCCAGTGCTGTATCCAGGGAGTGGAGCTGCCCCACCCAGGTAAGAAAGTAGTTCCTGTTCACAGAGGGCTTCTAAGTGGCTGGTAAGTAAGCAGCATGGTCTGCTGCAGGTAAGTCCACCCAAGCACTCTCACACCAATTATGAGCCCGGCGCTTCCAGTGCCGGTACCGATGGTTTTGATGAGCCTGGTGCCACCGGCGCCAGGACAGGGTCCAAAAGGTCCCAGTAGGGACCGGCTGGTGCCTAGGATTAGGGTTAGGGGCCTGCTTCCAAGGACGTTGGGCTGGTCCTGGCTCCTTGGAAACAGTGATCATGACAACGGACCTCCTCGAAAAAGGCTTACAGGAGGTAGACGGAGAAACAATGGCAAACAGCGAGACGATCGAAAGACTGGACACGGCAACGCGGAACCTAGAACTTAGGATGGAAGACATGGGAAATAGGTCCAGGAGAATCAATATCAGGCTGAAGCTACTGTCGAAAAAGGTAACAGAGACCTGAAAGGGACTATACAGGAGATTTGCGCCGAGCTATTAGGAGAAGCGGCACCAGACACAGTACAATTAGAGTCCACAGAGTGGGATGCTTTAGCAGGAGCCCAAATGCAAGACCAAGGGTTTTGCTAGCTGCATTCACAAGATATGGCCAAAAGGAGCCAGTCCAAAAGGCTACCAGGCAAAGAGAACCGGTAAAATACAGGGAGCCACAAATTGAGCTGAATCAATATATATATCACTCTAGTGAAACAAAGTCAAATGGGCCCAATCCTTACAATACTCAAGGAACGAGGGATCAGATACAAGTGGACCTTCCCCTTCGGTCTTCTTTTCGAATGGGCTGGCTCGCAGAAACGAATAACCACGCTGCCGGAAGGGGCAGACATTCTACAAATAAATTTGGAGCAGAAGCGCCAAATAGACAGACCAGAGAGGTCACCCGAGGCGGAAAACAGACCTAGACCCAGACCATGAGAGTGGACCACGGTGGGAGAAGGGAGGAAGAGGAGGCCCACGCTAAAGGGCCCACCTTAGGAGGAGAGGGGAGAAGAGGCAAATGCGGAAGAGGGAGAAGAAGCCAACAGGGAGAAACCCCGAATAGGTAACTAGACAAAGAGATTGTGGACATTAAGGAAATTAAATGGGCGGGGGGGGCGAAGGGAGTAAACATCATTTAGTTAGTAAGGACGATGAGGGCAAGGGAGGGACGGAGTGCAGAGGGACTCTCCATAGGGGGGGGGGTGGGCAAGTTAAGAAAGAGGGGAAAACAAGAGCAAAGGGGAGAAGGGGGAAAGGATAAAGGGGTAAACAGAGAGAGCAATAAAGGGGCTCACATGGAAAAGGGAAGAGGGGGAAAGGGACTGGGGGGAATCGGAGGGTGGGGAGTCGGAGAATGGGGAGTCCACCAGAACACAAGCAGACGTAGGCAACACGCAAAGATATACTGTTCAAGTGGGTGACTCACAATGTTAGGGGGCTTAACTCCCCCTTGAAGAGGAAAAAGCTAGAGAAATTCACGAGAAAGGAAGGACCCGATATCCTGGGGCTACAAGAAACACATCTATTACAAAAGGACGTCACCAGCGGAGTGTTAGCAGAGTGTTTGGTGCCTGTGCCTGGAAGCTACCCTGCTGGACCTGAGTATCTTTTCTCTTTCCACTGCCTGGAGGTGGTGCCTGGAGGTGGTGCCTGAACATAAGCTCACTCTAGACGCGGAGCGTCCGCGGAGTGTTAGCAGAGTGTTTGGTGCCTGTGCCTGGAAGCTACCCTGCTGGACCTGAGTATCTTTTCTCTTTCCACTGCCTGGAGGTGGTGCCTGGAGGTGGTGCCTGAACATAAGCTCACTCTAGACGCGGAGCGTCCGCGGAGTGTTAGCAGAGTGTTTGGTGCCTGTGCCTGGAAGCTACCCTGCTGGACCTGAGTATCTTTTCTCTTTCCACTGCCTGGAGGTGGTGCCTGGAGGTGGTGCCTGAACATAAGCTCACTCTAGTCGCGGAGCGTCCGCGGAGTGTTAGCAGAGTGTTTGGTGCCTGTGCCTGGAAGCTACCCTGCTGGACCTGAGTATCTTTTCTCTTTCCACTGCCTGGAGGTGGTGCCTGGAGGTGGTGCCTGAACATAAGCTCACTCTAGACGCGGAGCGTCCGCGGAGTGTTAGCAGAGTGTTCGCAGAGAGGGCGCAGAAGGCGACATGGACATAAGACAAACAGCGTTAAACCACCCAAAGAAACAAGCACCTCATACACGGAGCCGCTCAAAAATGACCGATGCCTTGTATGAAGTAGATGAGGCGCCTTACCCTGTGCCTTCTGATGAAACGCAGATGGACAAAAACAACACTCGGAATGAACTTGTCACTGGCTTCGGCATGCCAATATGCAATGGACCCCAACGCGTCAGTGTTGAACACAACAGAGAGCCAGAGGATACTATCTCCGCCCCCGCAGCTGGCCTGTCAGAAACAGGTGCCCTGCGGCTGGCGGTTTCTCCCAATACGGAAACTGCGGTCAATGGACCAAAAGGTACGTGCCAAACAACCTGTTCCCCAGTTTCGAAAAACTTTAAGGCCTCCTCCCTTACGAGGTGCCTCCCCTCACCTGCGGCTGCCGTGCGGCTCGTTGAGTCTGGAGCGGCTTCGCTGGCCCACTGCTCCGGCCGCTCGCTGCGGGGGGCGGGCGGAGGTGCCTCTGGGAGTGCGGCCGGTGTGTCGGGGGGTTTTCTGGAGCCGGTGAGCGGGCCTCCCCTGCCGGGGGTTTGTGGGGAGTACGTCCTCAAGACCCTTGGTGCTAGGGTAGCTGTGTGCGCTCAGACAGGTAGGTCGAATGACCGCCCCCCGATCACTGGTGGTGGCGGTGCGGTGGGGAGAGAGGGAGTGGGCGTGGCCAGAAGGGCTGTGTGTTTGGACGATACACCTACTGACTCGCGGATCGGAGGTACGGCCCCAACAGTGTCGCAAATGGAAGAGGACAGGATTCAAACCTTCGTAGGAGTCGAAGAGACAGAGAGCGTGGGAAAATTTGTTTTCTGCGCACCACGTGAAGAAGCCTTTTTCACGCTTCCACAAACACAGCTAAATAAAGGAACTGAAGAGTTATGTGAAAGCCCAACTTCTCCTGCATATGTGGATGCCATGGGAGACCTCTGGAACGACAATGAACTTTCCCCGAACCCCCGTTTTCCCACTAAAAAGCAAAGTCTGGCTCTCTCTCAAAAAGTCCACGCCCCCCTGACCTTTGAAGAGCCCCCGATTCTAAAAGGACAAAATCAAAACTGCAGTTTAAAGCAACCAGCAAAATCAACCATGTGCAAAAGCATTAAATCAACAAGCCCACCAGCCGCAAAAAAGGACTTACTCAGAGCAAATAAAAGCCATACTCAAAATTTTACTCAAAAGAGCAAAGCAAGAGCAAATTCTCTCACGGACATAAAATCAATTAGATGGCACTTTAATAAAAAAGACCTCGGAACAGCAACAAAAGTAGCCTCCGGTATCAACGGAGAACAATGTTCAATGACAGCTGCACTAGAAGTCACTGATCAAGAATTACTTCAAGCGTCTGGAACCGGAGAACCAGTTGCAAGCGTAACGAACCAGACATTAGCAAAAGATGGAGACCGGAGGAGTCTTCTTTCAGAGAATCACAGTCCATGCAATCCTGCTCGCATAGAGCTACCGCAAACTGTAGCTGGTCCAGTCCCCAGCCAAGACTGCTCCTCGAAGCCACAAGATGCACAAAATGGACAAACATCAATCATTTCAATTACAGAAGCTGAGGCCCTGGCGGTGCTTACCAGCCCAACAAAAACCTCAACTCCTCACCCATATAGATCGAAACGAGGTTTGGGAGAAGAAGTAATAACTCCAGCTAACTTCAAAACAGCCCCAGAAATAAAATCTAAATCTGTATTGACGCAGCCAAGCCAAATGAAAGAGTTCTACAATGAATTGCTGTTCTCAGCTACAGCAAATAGCAGTTTGCAGAAACAAGCAGGACAAACGAAAAGAAAGGACAGTGACATCGAGCCAACCACAATTGAAAGTACAGATGACGAAAACGAGATTCCGCCTGCTAAAGCGTCTTCAAAGCGCAGTCAGGCAGAGATTGCCTATGACAAAATTGCACCAGCAATATTAAAAGCTAATGCAGAAGCCTGCGCTAACATGCAAGCTGCAGTGGGATCTATGATGACAATAACCATGGCACCGTTCCTCAAATTATATGAAGTACTTTATGAAAACTACAAGGATCAATCAACTCTTTTGGCTCTAATTCAATCCAAATTAATATACATAGAATCGTATATTACGACTATTAAAGAAAAGAGAGCAAGAGAGGAAGAAACAGAACATGTCATTTTCAAAACTCTCATCGATCTGATGAAAGATGCCAGAGAAGACAAGAAGGCGTTTCTCCACTGTTTCAGTGATACAATAACAATGATGAAACCGGATGTACTCAGGTATCAAGGCCAAACTATGGAAAAATATACGTCCACAGAAAACGCATGGAGTTGTGCGAACGAAATTGATAATATGTCAGATAAAACAGCGGTTATTGACAGTCATCCAGAACTGGTGAGGCCGGAGTCATCAATGGGACAACAAAACACCACCTGTAAAGAAAGACCCGTGAATGCCCCAGCAACTGGTCCTGCTGCACAATCGGACATACAGGATTTGATAATAAATCCATTGACAGGCCATGTTGACAACTGTCCTAAGGTAGATAAAAATAAAGCCCTATTTCCTTTATTTGCCACAGAAAGTCCACTTGCAACAAAGGAAAAGGAAACGGGTGGCCAACCCAAACAAACTGCTGTGAAATTCTCCAAAAAAAAGGAAATTGCTTTGGGGAAAACAGCTAAGAAGTTAAAAAATCTTCCACTGCCAAAACACACCTCGGCAGAAGGAACCCGTTACTTCATTCGTAATTTGAAACCGATTGGAACCTTGCCGCATAATGTTGAAAGAAGTTTTCAACTAAACGGCTCCCAAAAATGCCAAAACTATAAAAATCGAGAATTCGTTCCAAAACCGATAACTGTAGATACAGAGGAAGACGAATCAAATACCAGCGAAGACATAGATGCCCTCCTGCAACTCTCGGTCCACGAGTGCGACAGATCTGTAGACTCTGCCAGTCAAGAAGACCTAGTGAACGCCGACCAACAGGACGACGAGAACGAGGAACTAAACCACAGCGAGACCCAATCACCAATATTCAAAACTTTACAGGAAAAAAGAGATTTGCTGGAACGCAAAAGCATAAACGAAATGAGACAAAAACAATTATTGGACGCTATGTTGGACCATTCAAATCAGGAGAACCAGAAAAAGAAAGATCTGCCTCGACGAGAAACCATAAGGAAAGAAACAAAAAAACAATCTGATCGACTCGTGCGGAACACGTCCATGGAAAAGCGAGCTAAAAAGGAGGAGAAAGGCCATATAATCATAGTCGAACGAGTGTTGAAAGCTAGAGATGGTCTGATCTTAAATAGATCAAATCTTATGAGACTTTTGCATAACGTACCACAACTACGAGTCATTGAGCCTAAAGACATCAAGATAGTGGCTTTTCCTAAAGAAGACGAAACCGATCGAATTTGCCTCCATCTGTTTTCAAAAGCAATCATGAATCTTATTTGGTTAGCTGCCGATGCACTCAGATCCCTTGGCTTGGACATCAAATCGGTTGAATCTAAAAACCAAGACCAAGGATTAAATCAGTTGCATAATTTGCCACGGTCCCCGAGCCACTCTCCATCAAGGGCCGCCCTGACAACAGATGATTTGAATGCAAAACCAATAAGGTTCTCTCCAACAATTTTGCGAGGACCCACCGCTCTCAGAATGAGAATAAAGGGAAACGTAGGATGCAAGGCGTTGTGTCCTTTAGCTGGTAGCGAAGCAGCTCTTGTGACAAAAATCGACACAACTAAACCTTGGAATTGGCTCGCTGGAACATTATCCACAAAAAACAACCTGTAGATCGACTGCGGAGACGTCTCAAATAACCTGCGAATAGTGTCATGGAATACTCGTGGGCATCGACATCTGCTAGATCATCTGAATAAGGAATTACAATCGTCAGACATTATTTGTATCCAAGAATGCTGGCTTCTGGAACCCCCAGTCATGGGGGGGTCCACATGTTTGCTTAACAAAGGATATAAAGGTCTGAAAGGGAGACCTTCCGCAGGACTGTTGACAGTGATAAAAAACGAATACAAAGGAAATATATTCCGGGTTATGACTCCCTCACCACTTATACAAATAATCATAATTCAAGAGTATAACGGAGGCTTTCATCAACCCAAGAAGCATTATCAAATTATTATTAATCTTTACTGGAATCCTAAAGCTAAGGATGGAGAGAAGTTCCTAGGAACTGTGCTTCAACACATTGACGAACTGAGAGCCGAATTTGAGAAACCCACATTAATCATTTGTGGTGATCTCAATATAGACTGTATAAAGAAGTCTCATGTTGAACAAAGAGGAGTCTCACAACAGAGAGCAACGCGTATGAAAAGATGGTTAGCGGAGATGAATAGTCGAGACCTCCTGCAGGTAAATGGAAATGTGAACGGCGACCGACAAGGAGCAGTCACATGGGCTTCATATAATCAAAACGCAACCCTTGACTATTTCTTTGTGGATAGAGAAACGTTCAAAACAATCTCTTCGCTGAATATAATTCCAACAAGCAAAAGCGACCACAAAATACTTCTCCTTACGTGTGTATCTACAATCAAACCACAGGAAAGTGCATCGGCCTACCAAAAAAACTGGCCTTACAAGGTTGAAACGAACAATGGCCTTAACAGATTACGAATAGCACCAAAAATGACATCGAAGCTCAAAAAAACCATAGAACGCTGGAAACTAACAACTAACATGGGAGTTGAATACGAAACATGTCTTTCCACCTTCAGAGTAAAATCGGGCCACAAGATACAGCGAAAAATTCCTCGACTGCATGAATATAACTCTGAACTGGCCGAAAGAAAATCAAAGCTAGCAATAAAGATAAGAGCTCTAAACAAACTGAACACCGAGGGGGCATGTGAAGAAAGGGCAATGTTAAAAAAAGCCTACCGGAATTGGGCCAAATCTCACAGGGCCTTATTGTTTCAAAGAGACTCTGAAGAGATGCTGTCAGCTACCGCCAATAAAAACGCTAAATTCATGTGGGCCCTAATGAATCAAACAAGCGTACCACAAGGAATAGAACAGATAAACCCGATTCACGAAGGAAAATGGATCCAATATTTCCAAAAAGCGTATAGCCAAGAGATGCTAGAAGAGGCTCAGACGCAAATAATTACGGACCAGACTCCGTGGAACATTCCATTCGAGAAATCGGAAATCATTGTACTAATCAACAAGGCAAGCAGTTCGCGGGCACCTGGGCCCGATGGCCTAACAAACGCCATATTAAAACAATCACCTGAAGTGTGGGCCGACATGTGCTACGTACTGTTTGAACGAATCATCAAAACTAAACAAATACCGGAATCTTGGACTAAAGCGATTATTATTCCCATTCACAAAAAGGGAGATAGATGCAAGCCTGAGAACTATCGTCCAATATCTTTGTTGGACGTAATAGGCAAAATATTTGCAGGTATCCTCTTAAAGAGATTAAAAGAATTGGATCATAGACTCAAGAAACTACGACCATCGGCAGACAGGGTTCGTTGAAAAAGTTGACTGCGGGCTAAATCTGCTCATACTCAACCTATTAAAGGCTAAAATCATCTGCGAAAAACAGAAACTTTACCTGGCGTGCATAGACATGGCTGCCGCTTTTGATAAAGTGGATAGACAAATCCTGTGGAAAAAGCTAAAGCAAAGGGGATGTCCTGAAGATCTCGTGGCCGCTATTAAAGCCATGCATACTGACACATGTATCCAAGTAAGGTTAAACCAAAAAGGTAACCTAACCAAACCGATCCCGACAACAAGAGGCCTAAAGCAAGGGTGCCCTATGGCAGCGATCCTTTATAACTTTTACATTCTGGAGATAAAGGACCGGCTTGTCATACCGAGAGGCTGTTCGCCTAAAATAGGCACCTTAGCAGTGGGCCATCTGTTGTACGCAGATGATTTGATCATCATAGATAAGACCCCAATCGGTTTGCAGAAAAAACTGGAAGCCCTAGAAACATATGTCAAAGAAAATAATCAAGAAATAAATCCTGAAAAATCTGAAATCCTAATAATGAAAACATCAAGAGCCAGAGAGAAAAAGTCTTTCAAATGGTATGTTGGGAATAAAGTTATTCCAATAACAACGAGCGCAAAATATCTGGGAGCAATAATAAGTGCAGACTGGAATGACCGACCGTGGATAGAGCACATAATGCGTAAAATGAGTCAACTAACGGCACAAGCGCTTATATTGAAACAAAAATTCGGAAAGTTTTCGATCCAACCAACAGTTGACTTTTATAACACAAAAGTTATTCCGTCTGTTGCTTATGCCGGAGACACAGCACTCAGAATACCATCAGAATTTTGGGGTAAGGTCGAAGCTACATTTTGGAGAAGACTAATGAGACTACCTCAATGTGTCCCAATGATTATAATACGACATGAACTGGGCTTGTACTCCTTGCAGGCCACAATTATATGGAAAGCCCTATTAACATTCAGAAAGACACTAATCAAAGACTGTCCACCTCAATATGAAATCTTAAAGGACGAAAACATAAAAGCGCAATTCTGGCCACTGGCTAGTTGGAAAGAAAAATGTAAAGATCTCTTACAGAACTTAAATATGCCTGAGGACACACTATGCAATAACCCTAAAAGGGTGAAGATTGCGTTACTGTGTGCTGACTGGGATAAAACAGAAACTGCTCGCGCCAATTCCAAATCTCACACTCTCTCAAACAATCTCAGATCAGTACCAAAAACTCTACCTAGCTATCTGAAAAAGAGTGGGAATCCTATTCATCGGGATCTAATCTTACGATTTAGATTAAATATCCTAAGAACAAAAACAAATTTGAAGAAATACGGCACAGTAAGTGATAACAGGTGCCGGCTCTGTGAGCAGGAAGTGGAATCTCTAAAACACTTAATAATGTTTTGTCCTGAACTAAGATTAGCAAGAGATTTATTCCTACACCCAGCATTAACTCCGACGTGCGGGGTGGATTCTGATTTATGGTGGGAAACTTTGTACGTTAACCCTAATCAGAAAACCACGAGAGCTCTTGGAATTTTTCTCCAAACGATGATGGTCAAATTGGAAAACAAACAGGAATTACACAGTGAAATAGAAAAGGATCTCATGACGAAGGAAAAAGCATAACCTTTGATATATGTCTATACTTAGGCCAAACCAAAGAGGACTTGAATAAACAATTAAAAAGTGGCAAGTATGGGAGGAAATGCGATAGAAATATAAGGAAGACTTCAAGATATGGTTTGGCTTTGTAAGTGAGCGAAACAAGCAAAAGTTTGTATTTATTTACTCTATATGCTTAATAAAAAAAAAAAAAAAAAAAAAAAAAATTACAAAAGGACCAGACACGGCTAAGATTACACGGATTCGATCAAATATTCCAAACGTCAGGGATGACTAAGACAGGGGGGGGGGTTGCGCTGGCTATCAAAAACACAGTTGACTTCAGAGCAGAGGAGATCCTGCGGGATAAGGGAGTTATCGTGAACGTGAAGGGAACACACCGGGATATTGCATACACAATAGCGGTCATTTACGCGCCCAACTCAGGCCAAGAAGCATACCTGAGGCGATCTTTGGGAGCGCTGGAAGAAAGGGGACAAATGATTGTAATGGGGGAACTTTAACATTGCCTGAGATAGAGAACGGGATAGGTCAGGGGTTAAAGACAAAGGCGGGGGAATGGTAACCTCAGCGGAACTAAGGGATAGCACGCCACGGTTGGGCCTGAGGGAGGTGTGGCAGGAATTGAAGGGGGACGAGGAAGGCTCTCGAGTGTGCACGGAACACAATCGAGAATAGATTATATATGGGCAACGGCAGCCCTGCTGCGAACGGTCAAGGAAGTAAAGGCAGGCCACATCGAGATAGCAGGCCATAAGATCGTCTCAATGCCACTGGAACTAGGAAATAAAAGAAGGGGGGTGTGGAGTTGGAAATACCTGAAGTCCCTCCTGAGGGACCCAATAATTAGAGGAGACAGAGGACAAAATGAGGGAATCTTTTGAGAATAATAAAAGGGGGGGGGACACAAGGGAAGATACCAGATGGAACGCAATTAAAGCTACGGTGAGGAGGGGGGGACTCATAGCGGCCAAAACATAGACAGAGGGGCAATTGGGGGCGCTAGAGACACAGCTGGAGGCGGAAGTGGCAAGGAAGAAGGTGGAAGAAACACCCAATAGATCCTCCCTGAGGGAATAGAGGTGGGCGGTGGGCCAGCTGGGGGGGGGCGGGTCCTACGAACAAAGGGGGCATTACTTTTCGCCTGACAAAAATTCTATGCGAAAACAAATAAGGCAGACGCCCTACTAGCACGCCGTCTGAGAGGAGCAGGGGCTAAAAACGTGATCACGGCACTAAAGACAAACAGGAGAGCGCGTTAGGCGCACCGAAGACATCCAAGAGAGCCTAGCAAAATTCTACGAGACACTGTACACATCACAGAATCCTCAAGCCCACGCGCAGGAGAATTTCCTGGAGAGGGTCAACATACGGAAAATAAGTAGGGAAGCCCAAGATGCCATACACCAAGAGATTACAGAGGATGAGGTGAGGAGAGTTATCGGGAGCTTGTCCACGGGTAAGGCCCCGGGCCCAGACGGCTACACAGCAGCATTTTATAAAACCTCAGCAATTTTAGTACCTCAATTGACACCTTTTTAACACCTTTAAAAATGCAGGACACATAGCCCCATCCATGGAAGAGGCCAAAATTACCCTAATTCTGAAACATAATAAGGACCCTATAGAGCGAACATCCTATAGGCCAATCGCACTAATAAATGTGGATGCAAAAATGCACACTAAAATTCTTGCGAACAGATTAGAGGGGTTAATCCCAGTTCTGATCCACCAGGACCAGGCGGGTTTCATAAGAGGTAGGCAGACGGCGGATAACATACGGAGGATGGAACATCTACTGGAAAAAGTGTGGAAAACAAACACCCCCACGGTACTCCTATCACTTGACGATCGGGTGGAATGGTAATTTCTGTTTAGGGTCATGGAGAGGATGGTCTGGGGGGAAACCTTTTTGAAAATGGTACAGGCCAATTATCAGGGACCACTGATACGGTGACAGTAAATGGGGACTAGGCAGGGGAACGAAACAGGGATGCCCTCTCTTCCCGTTGCTGTACGCAATCTACCTGGAAGGTAATATGGGAGGCAGAGGACATCCAAGGCATCCCATTTGGAGGCAACCAACATAAAGTGGCCGCATTCGCCGACGACATGCTGCTCAAATTGACCAAACCACTAGTATCGATCAGGGTAAGCAGGGTCCCACTAGAAGAATTTGGGGAGGTGTCGGGCCTGCATATAAACATCGGTAAATCCAAGCGGACAAGTCTCACCCTGGGAACAGAAGACCGCAATAGGCTAAAAGCAGCCACACTGTTCGTGTGGAGCCCAGGAGGGATCAAATACCTGGGAGTGTCGATCACCCTGGCACTCACAGGGTGGTACGCGGCAAATTACCCCACCCCCCCACTGAAGGGAATAAGGAAGGACCTCCACAAGTGGCAGAACCTCCGAATCTCATGGTTGGGGAGACCGGCCGCAGTGAAAATGGTCACGTTGCCACGCATGCTATACCTATTCCAAGCAATCCTCTCCCCCCCCTCCCCCCAAGCAGTCCCAGCAAGCTTCTTCAGAGAGGTATGGACCATGACAAATGACTTCATATGGGAAGGCAAGAGAGCAAGGATCAAAAGGCACTTACTTATGGCCCCAAGGAGGGACGGGGGGCTAGCCCTCCCCAACTTCAACAGTACTACGAGGCTACCCAGCTAAGGCTAATCAGGGAGTGGCTCCACGGGGGGGGGGGAACAGTGGGTCAAGATGGACAGGGCTGTGACGAGACATGATCTGAGGGAAGTACTCTGGCTGCCAAAGCAGCACAGACCGAAACATATGTATGACAGCTCCATCACGAAACTAGTAGCGGACAGCTGGGACAGGCTAGACAAAAACCGGGGGAATTACGACCTTGCCGTACCGTACCCCTTCACACCCATCTTCAATAATAGGGATTTCACTCCAGGGACAGAGAAGGGCGCATTTAGGAACTGGCGGGAGGGAGGCTGCAGAACGATGCGGGAGATGTTTCAAGGAGAGGAGATCCTCGCCTTTACAGAGTATAAAAGGGAATTTGCAGTGGAGGAGGGGGAGCGGCTTAGACGAACAAGTTACTCTCTTACCTGGTAACGTTCTTTCGATGGGATGGTCCGACAACGTATTCCATATATATGACAGTAATCACCACAGCTGTGCTGC
Organism: Ambystoma mexicanum; assembly: GCF_040938575.1. Taxonomy (NCBI): domain Eukaryota; kingdom Metazoa; phylum Chordata; class Amphibia; order Caudata; family Ambystomatidae; genus Ambystoma; species Ambystoma mexicanum. The sequence goes on from NC_090922.1 coordinate 1,507,564,100, forward strand.
TTCGGAAAATCTTTCGGCGTCTGCGTCCTGCGGCGATGACGACGATACGCCGTCCTCAAGGGCCTCCGTCGAGCCGACGTCACCAGATGTTATAAGTAGGACGCACGATGCCCGTAGCCTCAATTGTAGTTTCTTCCCAGAACGTGTGGCACCAATCTACTGCCAATAGGACCACGGAAACGTAAGCTGCAATCGCATATGAAATTCTGTAGCGGGAAGGCAGGGAAGGAGCGATATGGAATACGTCGTCGGACCATCCCATCGAAAGAACGTTACCAGGTAAGAGAGTAACTTGTTCTTCGAGGGATTGGGTCCTCCAACGTATTCCATATCTATGATAAACTCCCAAAGCAGTGCCAACGTAAGGAGGTGGGAAAATAATTTAGTACTATACAAATTTAGAATGCCCAATCAAATTGCAGAGTAAAGGACCGCCTTGCCAAAGGCCAGATCCTGCCCATGGATAGAATCAAGGGAGTAGTGACGTACAAAAGTATGGACCGAAGCCCAAGTGGCTGCATCACAGATGTTATGAATAGGAACACCCCTCTGCAGGGCAGTAGAGGCAGCCATACCCCTAGTCGAATGGGCCCGTAAGCCTACAGGAGGATCCTTTCCGCCGGGCGGTAACATTCAGAAATTGCCAAGATAATCCATCAAGACAAAGTCTGCTTAGTCATAGCTTGTCCCAAACGCCTTCCAGCGTAACCAATAAAGAGCTGACCGTCCACTCTGACCCGGGACATGCGTGAAACTTAGAAACTTAAAGCTCTCCTAGGATCTAACCTATGGAGCCGTTCCTCGTCCTTACCAGGATGCGAAGGAGGATAAAATACCGGAAGAACAACCTTCTTGCTCAAATGAAATTCCGACACCACCTTCGGAACAAAGGAAGGACGAACTCGAAGGACAACCCTGTCCTTATGAAACACAGTGAAGTGTGGCTTAACTGAAAGTGCCTGTAACTCACTCACTCTCACCGCAACTAAAAATACAGTTTTAAGGGTTAACAGTCTCAAAGGACAAGAATGCAAAGGCTCAAACGCAAAGGCTCAAACGGAGCACCCATTAGAAACTTGAGAACAAGGTTCAAATCCCAACCGGGCACCTGGAAAGGTGACAGAGGGAACACATTAGTGAGCCCTTTCAGAAAATGAGAAATTAAAGGAATTTTCAAATAAAAGAAACTCCTCAGACGAGCATTTAAATATGGACAGCGCCGCCAGGTAACCTTTAATGGTACCCACTTGCAAGCCCCTGTGGGCTAAAGAAAGCAAAAAAGACAGAACAGGAATGTCACATGAAAAAGGATCCACATTCTTAACCCTGCACCAATCGCAGAACTTTCTCCAACAGAAACGGTACAGGGACTTTGTTGCCGGCCGTCTGGCCGAAAGCAACACCTCCATCACATCTTCAGGGAGGTCCCAATCCTTATACCTCAAACTTTCAGAAGCCAAGCGTGAAGGTTGAGGGATCTGACCTCTGGATGGAGAACCTGACCCCCCCCCTCCCGTGAGAACAGATCATCTCGGTAGGGAAGACAACGTGGAGAGCAGATGGACAAGTCAAGAAGGTCCGGGTACCAGGCCCTCCTGGCCCAAGCCGGAGCAATGAGGATCATCCAGGAACTGAACCTCCGTAACCTCCGCAGCACTTGCGGGATGACGGGGACTGGAGGAAACGCATACAGCAGTGGGAAGGACCACTCCACCACAAACGCGTCTCCTAAGGCTCCCCTTGGAGGAAATTCCCGCGAGCAGAACCTTTTGCACTTCCGGTTGACACTGGAGGCGAAGAGATCCACTTGTGGGGTCCCCCAAAGGGCGAAGATCTCCAGGAGAATCTCCTGAACCAACTCCCACTCGTGAGAGATCGCGGTCCGCCTGCTCAGAGCGTCCGCAGTCTCGTTTTTGTCTCCGGCCAGATGAACTGTCGATATCGAAATTTCCTGCTGGATGGCCCAGAACCAGAGCTGCATCGCCTCCCTGCACAGAGCAAGTGACCCTGCCCCCCCCCCCCACATTTTGTTGAGGTAGTGCATGGCCACTGTGTTGTCCGTCAGGATCAGGACATTCTTTCCTCGCTCAGTCGGCAGAAAAGCCTTCAGGGCAAGCCTGACGGCCCTCAGCTCCAACAGATTGATATGGAGTCTGGACTCCAACGGAGACCAACGACCGCCGAATGTCAGCTTGTTGGCATGAGCTCCCCATCCCGTGAGGGATGCGTCCGTCACGATCATCACCTCCGGCCAGGGCAGCCAAAAATGGAGCCCCCTCCTCATCAGATTGCCTTAGTCGGCCCACCACAGAAGGTCCTGAGCGACCAAGGGCGGCACCTGAACGGGGTCCGACATCCTGCCGGAGGACTGAGACCACTGCATCTTGAGAGCCCACTGCAAAGATCTCATCCGCAGTCAGGCCTCTGGCACCAGAAGAATGCAGGATGCCATGAGGCCGAGCAGCCTCAAGAACTCTAACGCCGGGAGACTCTGGGCATGTCGAAACTTGTGTACCATCTGCTGAATGTGAAGAGCCCTCACCTGGGGAGGAAAACACTGCCCCAGGGACGTGTCGGGCACTGCTCCGATGTACTGGAGCCGCTCAGATGGCGTCAAGTGAGACTTCTTTAAGTTGAGGGAGAAGCCCAGCTTGTGAAGGGATTGGCAGCTGACGGACAGATGATCCAGGACTTGCTCGGGAGAGCGCGCCCTGATCAACCAATCGTCCAGGTAGGGGTAGACGTGAATCCCCCCCTTTCCTGAGATGCGCTGCCACAACCACCATGAGCTTGGTGAAAACCCTCGGGCGGAGGTCAATCCGAACGGCAGGACCCGAAACTGAAAGTGCGAGTCGCCAACCAGGAACCTCAGGTACTTCTTGTGCTTTGGATGGATCAGCACATGAAAGTAAGCGTCCTTGAGGTCGAGAGACACCAACCAGTCCTGAAGTTGAAGGGCCTGGAGGACTTGAGAAAGAGTAACCATCTTGAACTTGTCCTTCCTGAGGAGCTTGTTCAAACCGCGCAAGTCCATGATGGGTCTCAATCCTCAGTCTTTCTTCGAAATCAAAAAATAAGGGGAATACCATCCCTTGTTCCTCTCCGCTACAGGCACCAGTTCTATGGCGCCTTTCTCCAGCAGGGATTGAATTTCCTGCGCAAGGAGCGGATCCAGACTCTTCAAAGAGAGGTTCCCTGGTGGACTGTCGTGAGGCCTCTGCCGCAAAGGAAGACAGTAGCTGTGGGCTATGATCTCCAGAACCCACACATCTGAAGTAATGGCACGCCATTCTACCAGATGCTGCGCCAGCCTTCCCCCAACCGGAGAAGCATGGGCCTCATGACTGAGCTGAAGCGGCTGCTGCAGTGCCTGAGGGCAAAGAGCCAACTGAATGCGCGGCCTTGGCACCTCGAGTACCTTGTTTTCCACCTCTGGCACTCCTACGGTTGCCCCTTTGACTTGCAGCTCCTCTCGATTTACTAAAGGATGAGTAATAACGAAAGGAACCGCCCCTCCATTGCTGTCCCCTAGGACGAAAAGGCGGAGGTTGGCGACTGCAGCGCCCAACGACTTTGCTGAAGTAAGGTCTGCAACCTCTCAAGACTCTCGTCAGCCTTGCTGCCAAAAAGATGTTCACCATCAAAGGGCATGTTGAGGAGCTGGGCTTGCACATTCGGAGCAAAATCAGACTTCCGCAGCCACGCAAACCTGCGCATTACGGTCCCGACTGAACGGATTCACACATGGCGACCTTGCCATCCTGCACGATAGCAAGGAAACCATATTCCCGAAGGAGAGGAACGGGATGAACAGCCGCTAGGGAAATACAGTTCCACAGAGCGTGTGTGAAATGAGACAAGGAAGGCACAAACTGAGTTGGCAGCCTGAAACGCCATACCCCCAGAAGAAAATACCTTCTTCGCCCGGCCATCAAAACGTTTGTCGTCCCTATCAGGAGGGATGGTAGGGTATGGCGCCTGCTTTGCGGGGGCCATAGCCACCTGCACCACCAAACTCTCCGGAGTAGGGTGCGTTGTCAAGTAGCAGGGGTCGCCACTGGCTGGGCGACATTTCTTCGGCAAGGACTTGCGCACTGCCGGGAGCCTCTCCGGTGAAGTCCAAGCCGCAGCCACCCTTCTCTGCAAGGCCATATGGAATGGCAGCACCGGGTCAGTTGGAGGACCTTGGTCCAAGATATCAGTCAGGTTATCCTGCTGAAAATCCCCAGGGGGGGCAGACCAACCCAGGTATTCAGTGACCCTCGACATGAGGCGCCGATTTGAAGATTCGGCATGCGTGCCAGGCTCCGGCCTACCAAACTCCACCTCCGGAGAGGTGTCTAGACCACTGGCGTCGTGCAGTAACTGACGCAGGTCCTCAAGTTGACTGTGACCAGAAACAATGTCATCAGGAACCAATGCAGGAACCTCACCTTCCTCAGACCCCTCATCCACCTCAGAAATATAATCTAGAGGCTGGAAAGAGGGTACAGAAAAAGGCACAAAGACATGTTTAGCCTTAGCCATCGCCTTTCTTGGGAGTGCCACGGGGTACCTCTGACAAGGCTGCCTCGAAAGGCGTCGAGGGCGTCGATGTTGAGCGCAGCGCTGACAGCTTCGACGGCGTAGACACAGGGCTCGAGGGCGGAGCCCCGAGCGTGTCTCTCGACAGCCTAGGCATCGACTACTTCCTTGGAGGCGGGGCCTCGAGAGAGTCCGTCGACGACCTTGGCGCCGCCGGCGTCGATGTCTTCTTTGAAGACTTCACAGAGTCTCGCGATCTCGATGGCGTCGAGGACCAGGACCTGGAACGGGCATGCCTAGAGCGACCATCCTTGTCCGACCGGGACCTCGAAGGCGCCCGCGACTGCTCGAGCCCGAAGGCGGACGAGCGGTGTCTCTAGCGCGGCCTCGAGCGGCGTCCTCAGACGGCGCGGCGTCCTCAGACGGCGCGGCCGGACCGGAGCCCTGCGATTGAAAAATCACCAACATCTCCTTCCGGAACTAATCCCATTCCTCCGGAGTGGAATGCTTGTTGGGACAAGCTACCCGCCGACAGGCGGAGTCCTCGGAAGAGGACGGGGAAGGCGACCTGTGACGGCGCTTCCTGGAGTGCATCAAAGAGGCAGAGGCATGGCAGAACCGACTCCCAGACAGAGAACCCCCAGACTTACGACGACGATGCAGAGTCGCCCCTCGAATCGTCCGTCGAAAGACCAGTGGAACACGACTTCCAGGGCTTGGCCACCTTACCGACCGACAGCTTCTTCTTACGCTCCGGCAAGGACTTCGAAGTGAGCAATTGGCAGTCGACACAGTCGTCCATATCATGGTCCTCCCCGAGGCAAGCATCGTGCGTATCCGTCAGGGACATCTTGGACCCGCAGACCCGAGACTTCTTAAACCCGGACCGCGGGGTGGAAGAAGCCTAAGACATATTCGATAGCAATGAAGAAACAGGTTTGAAGAACCGAAAGAACAGGATTCAGTAGAATCGAGGCGCGCCGAGATCTCCGAAGCGAACACATTCGCGGAAAAAACAGAACTGAGGCTACGGGCGTCGTGCGTCCTACTTATAACATCCGGTGACGTTGGCTCGACAGAGGCCCTCGAGGACGGCGTATCGACGTCATTGACGCAGGACGCAGACAGATTTTCCGAAGCAGCACAGCTGTGGTGATTACTGTCATAGATATGGAATACATCGGAGGACCCAATCCCCTCGAAATGCCCAACTAAGTCATTGGTTACTACACCCTGTAAATAAGGAGGCCGCTACCAGGAAGGTGACACTGTTTGAAACATTTCTACTGACAAATGACCGGGCTAAGGGATTGATCTCCAAGCAGTATAAGATACTAAACAACGCCATTCCCAGACAGCAATGGCTGTACATGCATAGATGGGAGCAGATACTGGGGAGAGACATAGAGAAGGAATAGTGGGAGAAATTGTGGGGGAAGATTCCCAAGCTAGCAAGAGCGTCCCAGGTGCAAGAGGCCTGGTACAAAATAAAATTTGGGTGGCACTACACGCCAGCCCGCCTTCACAGGATATACCCGGGGACATCAGGGGAGTGTTGCAGGGGTTGTGGGAAAGAGGGCACAGCGGAACACATCTGGTGGGCATGCCCCAAAAAATAGAGCTCTTTTGGAGAGAAATACAACAGGCACAGGTGCAGGCATATGGGACAAGGTGGGCGGGGGGGAGTAGACCTCCGGAACAGATTTTGTTGGGCCTCAGGGGAGGGGAGGCAGCGGGGGAACCTAGAGCTTGAGAAAAAGCACGAGTGGTACTAACTCTAGCGGCAATGACTATAATTGCACAAAGATGGAAGAGTCTGAATGTACCAACAATCCAGGATTGGTTGCGCAAAATGTGGGAAATAGTAGCCATGGAATGGGCCACTTAGGCCATGAATGACAATGTGCATAGATTTGCAAAAGACTGGGGATAGACTCCTCAAAGACGAATACAGGGCTGAGTGCCCGCAGCGCCTCAAACTCTTGGATCTACAATGAACATTTTAGAATTGCCCATGCTGTTGCGGTATAGGGAAGGACTTGAGATAGCCTCTCGGGGAGGGAGGAGGGGTGACAATGTTGGGGTCTGTTTTACATGTTATAAACTTAATTTAAAAAGTTGCACAAAAAAAAAAAAGAGGCAACTAGTTTGCCCCAAATAATTCTTCTCGGGAAACAGTGATGTGGGCTCCTAAATATTATGTTGATTTCCTATTGCACCGAATTGCCGAGGATGGTTGAAGAGAGATAACTTATCAGTGGTTAGTCCCACCCCTAGTCCCACGGTTATGCCATTATTTATTTTGAAACCTACCACCTGTCACAGAAATTTCAATTCCAGGAGGGAGTATAATGAAGAGAGGATTGAATGTTGGTCAATACAAGTAAAACATCAGCGTAGTCGGATAATTTATGTTGCAAGTCACGTATTGTGACCCCTTCGATGGCGGGGGTTGTAATGTATCCGCTGGGTGAGGGGCTCCATGATTAGGGCAAATAGTACAGGGGAAAGAGGGCATCCCTGACGTGTCCCGCATGTAAGGGGGGATAAGGGTTGTTTGCTCCCGATTTTTGCGGAAGAGAGGCCCAAATTGAAACGCCTCCATGGTTAACTGCATGAAGACCCAGCCTATCTTGTCAAATACTTTCGTAGCATCCAGCGGCAAAAGTGCTCGTTTAAGGTGTTCGTAACACACCTGTGTTTTAATGTGTTAATGAGTGGGTTGGAGATTTATTCAACTTGCACGGTGCCCATTGTTTTGCAATGTATCCTACTTTTTCTAAAAGGTTTAGCAGCTTTGCAAATCCAGTACTGCTTTCAGGGTTTTAGGGATTTAGGTTGCTTGGCTGTTCTAAACAGTTACATTCCAGGGAGCAGATACAGTCATTTCTGGGATTAAGATCCTTGCTCCTATCACAGCTTGAGGACCTGACATATCACAGTGTCACGTACAAGTGCATGGAAGAATGTAACTTTATTCAGTTAGCTCTTCTATACCCTCCAGTGAGCCCGTGGCAGAATCAGAACCCGTGGTGACGGGATGGTGCTTAATCTATAAGCCGAGCAGATAGCGTTTCCTATCTGGGGTCAACAATGGACCAGAAGAATCACTTTGAAGCAGAAGTTCAGACAACAAACATTATAGCAAGCGCTATCATATCAGTAAGACAATTAAGGACTAGTGCCCGATGGCAACTGTTTAAAACGGTTATATGTGAAATTATCGTTGGAGAAAGCATTGAGGGTGTCTCGATTTTTTTTTTTTTTTTAAAAAGGCACTAAAAATCCTCACCAACATTTTTTAGGACTGGTGCAATTATATAAACAAGCTCCAGTCCTAGAACATTTGGCAAAAGTGTTAGATAGTGCCTTTAAAAAATATATATCGAGTCACCCTCAATGTCATTTCCAGTGATTATATCACTAAATACAGTTTCAAACATGTTTTTTTATAGAAATGATCTTCATTAAAGTTTCAAATGTCGGAAGCAGCTTTACGCTTCCCAAAGGGTGCCATTCCTTGAAGATGGTTGTAAGAAACATGTAAGGAAAGGAACCAACAACCTCAACTGGCTCATGGTGTCAGAAATGTGGAGCACATAGAATGTGCAGCGGTCCAGGAACAGGAATGGCATGAGGAGCAGGAGGTAGTAAGTAGCCTCTGCCACAAGAGAATGACCAAGAAAACTTGAACACTCCGGAAACATCTTTACATATAGGTTATCAAGGCTAGCACCAGTGAGTTTCTTCACAGTCCACAGAGTGAGACACTTACTGCATTACGGCACGATTCCTGTTAAACCACTGCTTTTGATATTCTAATAATCAAAAAAGCAGATTCCATCTTCTGAAGAATAGACAGTACAGCAAAATTGTCTGCTTTTTACCTTGTCATAAAGAGATCCATTCACATCAGCACCATAGATTGGGGGGTTAAAGGTCAGATTTTTCCAATACTTCCGCTCCAGGTCCTCAAAGTCTGAATAGCGTGGAGTGCAGTACCTGGGATAAGTACAAGTACAAATGAGACATGTCATGACAAAATGTCACACTACCAAATAGCAAGAAAGGCATTACCATCCGCCAATGAATTCGAAGGAAAAACTGTCACTTTCGTCAACTAGTTCTGTTAAACAAGACAGTATGCAAGAACATTTCGAGAGTATGGGCTCTCTAAAAAAAAGGTTACAAAATGTTACAACACTGTTTGCAATGGGCATTCTAAAAGAAGACAGAACGAGAGCCAGCCGTAAAAAAAAGATAATGGACATCTCAGATTACTGAACAATAAACGAATACATAAAAATAAGTTCACAGCACAATTCTGGAGTGTTAGGAGTAGATTTCCATCTTTGTGCAAATTTCTCTCCACATGTAAGTCCCCCAACACTTTTTTTGCAGGACTCTGGAACCATTTTCCACACTCATTCTTTTACTTGAATCATGGGAACCCTTTTTACCTCTTTTTGGTATTTTTTTTTTAGAGTTTTGCGTTCCTCCAATTTTAAAAGGCACCTACAATTTACTTAAGCAGCACACAGCACTTTCTTTGCATGGTTGCTGGAGGCTCCTAGAGCTTCCATGCAATTGTTTTTACTTTGCTTGGCAAACCCTTACAATTACCAGGGCAGGGGGGTACTTTTCATCCTACCTGCATTTTATTTTGCGAGATCAGCTCACTCACCTTTGGTGGAGTGCTGAGAGGATCCAATGTATCCCTTTTCTCAACTCTCCAGAAACGTTTTTGGTTACTGTAGTAGGGCTGTCAGTTCAGGCTGGTCGCAGTGTACGTTTTACACAACTTTATGTGATCGTCATATGATTTTACAAGGGGCACAAGGAACAAAAGTTGCCCAAAATAGTGACTGTACCTTTTTTAAGCCCTGAACAAGATGGCCTTTCCTTGCTTATTTCTTCTTCTACCCTGCTAGGTGGGAGAGGGTACTCTTGTCTCCCTTAGAAAACCAGTGAGGGCCCTTTGAATGACTGACAGAACAGGAAGTGGGGGGTGGTCGACCAAAACTCCCCTGTCCTGCAGTGTGCCTGAGAGAAACCAGTTTTGTCTTTACTTACTGTTTGCAAGACTTGGTACTTCCTTATTTAATTTCCGCCACTACATATCCAATAATGCACTTTGTGACAGTTCTCATTCCATGGCTATTCCTATGCAGCAGTCTTAGAACTACAATCCCCAGAAGTCTTAGAGATAAGTAATGCTTTTACTTTCCCAGGACCAGAAAGGGAAGAGGCAGATTACTTTCAGGTGTATTGCTACAGGTGCAGCTAATGAGCCTGCTTCCACACAGGGCATGGCAGCATTTAAGCAGCTGCCTGCAGGAGCACAGGGCTCTTCCATTGAGGTCTCTCCCAGCCCCTTGTGCTGTTTCAGAACCTGGTCATGCTCTAGTGCCCTGTGCTCCCTGCCTTGCAGCCCCGCTATGCTGCCTGCACTTCCCTGCCTTCTGCCCAGCACCTCTCAGCCCTGCTCACCTGCCTGCAGTCCTTTGTTCCCCGTCTGCACCACAAATTATCTTGTTCACTGCCTGCAGTTCTTTGTTCTGTTCCCATAGTCCGTGTTACCTGGCTTTAGCTTTCTAGATTCCAGTCCTAAGTGTCCTTGCTATCTGTCTGCAGTTCTGCCCCTGTTATTCTATCCATAGTAACATTTCATTATTACCAGTCTACAGTTCAGTCTTCGTTATCCTAGTCCAGAGTTTTGGTGACAAGTTTTCTTGTTCCTGGTCAATAGTTTAGACAGCTGTTCCTTGATTCTGGTCCTTAGTTTCTAGTCTGCAGTTCCAGTCTTATGTAGCCTTGCACTTTGTCTTCTTGCTTTTCCTCCTCCTTCCATATCTGGAACCTTCCACTGGATATTTCCGTTACTGTTCTTGTCCTTACTTGTGCTTGAGTAATTCCTTTGTCCAGCGTTTGGATGCTGGGTTTCCCAGCAGGCAATCTCTGCCCCATTCCTTTGTCCCGTTTCAGTTCCATACTGTCCCGTATCATTTTGTTAGCAGTGTGCTGGTTCCTGTTTCAGGAGGCAAACACTGTTTAGTTCCTGCTGGACCCTTACAGGATTCTGTCTTGCGAGTACTGTTTCCTTATTCGTGCCTTAGGGTCCAGACACAGACAACCAATCCTGTTGCTCCGTTCCATGAACATTCAGAGTGGGGCCCTGTAATAGCAACTAGCTCAGAAGGCTAGAATTTCCTCTGACCCTGTGGGTAACTCTTCCCCAATCTGTGTACACCACAATTGAGAACCTAATGTGCACCTTTCTGCTTATTGCCTTTGTTGCCCATCTGTAGTTATTGCCTATCCTTTCTTGTCTACAGGATTCCTTACAATCCTGTCTCTTGTGCAATTTTCTCCCCTCGGCTTTCTGGGGGCATCTCTAACCTCTAGCCCCTGACAATGTTAGATAAGAAGAGAATCTTTGCAGCCATTTCCTTCAGATCATGGAGCCAAGAATCCCTCGAAGAAGAGCAGTCTTCTGTAGATCCGAAGAGGACTCCTGAATTGGTATCCCAGCATCCCTTCCAGTAGCCTGCCCGGTGATGCCCTGCTCCTCTGCCTGATCTTTGAAGACCCTGAGCGGTGCTTCAATCCTTGGACTGATGGGATCAACTAGTCGCGAAGATTTTGAGGATCCTGCACTTCTGAACCTTCAGAAGTGTCAATGGACTGCCCAGTGAATTGACCCACGCTCTCATGGGCTGCCTCGCCAGAAGCAGCATTGTTCCGCGTTAAGAGTTCGGAACTTCGGTGGTCGGCAGCTTGTACGACAAGTCACCTTTTCCACGAAATCAGCATCCCAGCAACAATGGATATTGGCCTGGAGCAACTTCTGTCACCGTGCCTAGAAAGGCGCCTGTCATTGCCAGTTTGCGGAGATAATTCCTAGAACTTGTCTCCAACCTGTGAAGTGTCATGAAGAGGACTACATCAGTGGTTCTTGCATTTCATCAACAAAGGTTGCATTTTGCAGCTGCACCCAACCGGAAGAATCCTTGAATTCACTACTCTTGGGCAGCTCTCACCAGAGCCAACGTTAAAGGATCAAGCCCCCAGCCACCCCAAGATGAAACACAAGGTCACCTGGGAAAATCAGAGCCAGAGGGGTAAGTGCAGTGTATCTGTCCCCCCTGTCCTCCATAGGATAACATTAACATTAGACACAAGTCCCTTTATCTTATTATTCCACTCCACTCACCTTTTAGTCATTGAACCTGGGTGGAGTATCCTGCCACTGGGTTACCCTAGGGGCTGGAATAAAAGAAACTTCATACTTACCTCTGGTAAAATTGTTGTGGAACCTTTAAACTATCACCAGCACAAACTTATTAAACTTACCTATAAAGACTCCATTCGGGGAGAAGCATTGTGGCTCTTGTGACTTTTAGACACAAAGCCTTAGGGTTTATACTTCTTATGATTTGTTTTTGTCGCAATCTGGTGCCATCATAGACTTCATCTTAAATAATGACTTGCTTATCCTAACTAAGTTATTTGAAGGATCACGCCTTTACCAGCCACCGGTCCCAGGTGAGCAGTTGAGACCCCCCCCTGAACCCCATAAAATCTCAGGCCTTGCCTGCATGTGCCCCCAGGCCCTGCGTGCTGCCTCGAGTGCGCGGCTCCCTCTCCTGCTGTTCCCCGCCCTCCGCCCGCCTCCCATCCCTCCCTCCACCCGTGATTGGATGACTGTATTAGGCATTGCTGGCGAGGAAGCTGCATCCTGGGATCCCGTCTTTACCAGCCAGCAGTCCCAGGTGAGAAGTTGAGACTCCCCTGACCCCTCTAAAATCTCAGGCCTTGCCTGTATGTGCCCCCAGGCCCTGCGTGCTGCCTCGAGCCCCCGGCTCCTTCTCCTGCTGTTCCCCGCCCTCCGCCCGCATCCCCCATCCTCCACCCGTGATTGGATGCATGTATTAGGCATTGCTGGCGAGGATGCTGCACCCTGGGATCACGTCTTTACCAGCCGGCAGTCCCAGGTGAGCAGTTGAGACCCCCTATGACCCCTCTAAAATCTCAGGCCTTGCCTGTATGTGCCCCCAAGTCCTCGGCTCCCTCTCCTGCTGTTCCCTGCCCTCCCCCCGCCTCCCATCCCTCTCTCCACCCGTGATTGGATGCCTGTTTTAGGCATTGCTGTTGAGGACGCTGCACCCTGGAATCATGCCTTTACCAGTGATTATGAGGGGAAAGCGTCATTGTAACACGGATGAGGAAGGGATGGAGAAATGTGTTATGCATAGATCCCACACTGCCATTGAGAGAAATTACAGATGAACAGCTATTTGCAAATTCAAACACAGATGGGGATGTGGTCTTTGAAAAATCGGCATACCCTGCCATTTTGTAATACAATATAGGGATGTTCCACAGACAATACTGACAGCTATAGCAACACCTACACAGTTACACAAAGACTTAGCACAAGTGCAACCACCGGCCCCATCCAAAGTTCTCCGACGGAACGCCGTTCCGCAAGCCAATGACACTTCTGTCCGCGGAGCGAACAGGGAAATCTATCTAGATGTGACGTAGGCTTGTGTTCACAATTCTAACTAAATGTGGTACTTGCTATCATTCAAATTTCTATGTGGGTCTGGCACAGGCTAATGTTCATAATTCTATCTAAATGTTGTAACTGCTAACATTCAAAATTCTATCCAAGTGTTGTAGTTGCTAACATTTGCAATTCTATCTAAGTGACATCCGAAATGTCATCCAAGAGCAGGACTGAGAGGATGGTCTTCCGCTTCGCATCGCGGCGCTGGTATAAGAAACCCTCCTTCTCCTCTGGTGCGAGCTGGCAGAGCTCCGATGCTCTGGAGATCATTGCATGGAATGATCCTATCTCGTCCGGTGGAGAAGATCTGGGCGGAGGCGACGGGACATCCTCTATCCTGCCGTCGTCAACGTACCCGTTGTCGCTGTATCGGACTCCATCTGGCCCGTGGGGGGGTAGCGGAGAAGGAGGCGACAGGTGACAAGGGGGCAACGGGTGCCTCTTCTTCCTGAATGGACGTAACGCCGTCGTCCGCTAACCATACCTGGTTTGGCACACAGATTAAATCTCAAGAAGGACCTTTCTAACAAGAAATGGCGAAAAAAAAAGACCAGTGCCATTTTGACTAAATGGGCACCCATGGATGCTTTATTGCAGCTGCAATTGCAGCCCATGGTAAAAACACTCAATGGTAGGAAAAAGTAAACCACTGCCATCAGCCATTAATTGTAGAAAGGGTAACATAAAAATGTGACATGAGAAACTAGACAATATTGTATGATAGTGTGTGCTGGGTCTAGAAATGTACAAATGTTAAGTAAAGTCAATTTCACTTTACTACTCTTGGAAACAGTAGTTATCCAAGAGAAAGTATTTAAACTTTAGCAGAAATCCAAAGGATTTCTATGCGACACTGCTCTGAAGGTGCTGTGTGCCACCATGTAAAAAGATGATGCCTACTGAGTTTGTCAGACTCCAAAGCCAAACACAGAAAACATAGGATTAAAAGTACAAAGTCCCAAAGTTCATGAAAAGAGCTGGTGGTCTCTAAGGTGGGAGGAATTAAACACTAAAATTAAAATTCTCCCCAACACTGAACGATAACAGACTTCCCCTTAGTTGATAAATTAATATCTGAAGCACAGTTCTCAAGATTACTTTCCTAGTGGAGCACTAGGATCTCTTTCATAAAACGTATAGCAGCCAACAACCATTAAAAAGATGTATTCATGAAAATACGTTGCCAAACCCAGCCCGGGTGTATCACTTTAAAAACCTTTCAAAGGTTCGAAAAATGTGACTGGCGTATCCAGGTCAATTCGAAGCAATTTACCAACAGGTGCTGTAGGGTTTATATAGAGTTTTCCCTTTTACAGAATCTACAACATCTTAAACTGCGAGCTACTCTACCTTGAGCACCTAAGATTTCATAGGTAGGGAGCAAATTCAGGCGAAAGCGTAAACGCCGACTACACCAGTATTGTCCAGAAATGTCCTCAAATAATATGGCAAAGTGTTATAGGGTCTGGCATCTAACAACAACCCTGTGAATAAATGGTACTTCCTGACATAATCAACGGTGTCGATCCAGTCGACCTCCCATACTCTCTTTTTTACTTTCAGTGGATACGTTACTAGGTACTCCACTGAGGAGTCAACGTTTCGAGACACTGGCAGTACCATTCTGTGAGGCCGGTCGGAGATTAGAATCTAGCCCACACTTTAACATCCCCCAGGTCGATCCCACTTCCGCCAAGTAGATCTTTCGTAGGAAGTTAACATTTTTCCATTTAACCAACGCTTCCGAACACCACCAGACCCAGTTCATACCTTAAAACTGGATCTGGAAAACTAGCTGGCAACCTTTAAACTTTCCTCCAGAAAGCTCCCTCAAGCTTACACCATTACTGTTAGGCACAATTGTATGCAGTACCCTTTGGGTGCACTACAACAACCCTGACCTCCTGGCAATAGGAACTCAACCTTTGGTATAAGTCTGTACTACACAGGTTGGTAGAATGTTGAGCAGCCAGGCTTATCTCAAGAGGGGTCAATGTGAGCAGTAGGGGAGTTGCACAGAGATTCACAGTGACACGTATTCAAATAAACTCTTATACACAAGGTTTCTTGAGTAAACAATTATTAATTTATTTAACAGTCAGTTATAATAAGCCTTCTTCAGAAGGGAGCAATATAAAGCAACACACAAACACACTCCAAAAATACCCACTCTTAGTTATCTAAATCAGCAATTACCCATTTGGGATGACAAGTGAGTTCAGAATAAAACAAATATTCACAGTTATTCTTAAGTAGGTAAGTACTTTCAAAACAACCCCCCCAATGCAAAGTTAGTTAACCGTTTCCTGGAAAGAAGGCAAAACACATAAGCAGAAGAGAGAAGAGTCATTCAGGGAGCCAGGCCAGCCAATGTTAAGTTAGCAAAAGTCAAGGTGAACTGAAGCTCTTCTTGCAGGTAAGTAGAAAGTATTTTCCAAAGTTTAAAAGTCTTGGTAGAATAAGAACAATTAAAGTAGGGCCACAAGCTGATTAGGCTTGTGAAGTAAAGAAGCTGACAGCAACTCTACACATGCAACCAAGCAAGTCTCCAACGAGGACAAGTGGCTACACAACAAGAGATACGTTCTTTTAGACTTTACAGTACCTTTAGGTTGAAGAAAAAGTGCAGCAGATGACTTCTGTTCCTGTGCAGCTCTCCCTGTTGCTAGGCCTCGGTCGTGGGGACAAGAAGGGTCGACTTCTGGGGACTCCTGCACTGCAATGCGACAGTCACCGCTCGCAACCGGCAAACTTAAAACGGACCACCACCTATTACATTTCTTCATACCATCTAAGCCAACAGTAAACCCAAACTCATCCGCACCAGCCACACTGACCAGATCCAAGAAATTACTCACCGCAGAAAGAATCCTCCCCCTCATTGAAAACTCTGCACTCGCCCACCCTACTTCCAGTGACCCACGTAACTAGTCAAAATGTATAACACCACGTTCAAAGAGCTACAAGACACCATCGCTCCATTGGAAAAGAAAAAAGCCAAGCACACTCTTCATGGTTCACTCAAGCACTCCTTGAAGCCCGAACCGCCAAAAGAGTAGCTCTAACCTCCGGGCAGAATAACCCTTCCACCACTACCAGTGACTCTTGCCACACAGCCGCCAGACTCTACAAGCATGCCATCTCCAAAGCCAAAGCAGACACGTAAAACACGAGAATTGAGACATCAAATTCCCAATCCAAAGAATGATTTGCAATCTATAACGAGCTGACCATACCCCCACTGCCGTAACACCCACTGAGAAAAACGAAACCTGGTGTAACAATATCTAACACGCCACGTTAAACAAAATTAAAACACTCCAGAACAAAATTAAGACCCAATTTGACAACCTGCCTAAAGTTACTCTACCCACCCATAAACCAATCCCCACCAGCTACAGACCGTCAACAGGGCACTAACAAACCCACATCATTTTCATTCAGGGAAGTAACCGTCCCAGAAGTCCCATTAACCATGAAGCACATCAAGCCGTCGCTATGTAAAAGGGACACATGCCCAGCAAACATCGTCAAAGACTGAGCCACAGCCTTAGCCTCATTCATCACCACCTTTATCAACGCCTCCTTCACCAACAGTACTGTCCCACTCACCCTTAAGGAAGTGTGGGTGCGCCCACTACTAAAGAAACCCACCCTTGAACCAGACCCCCCCCACCAACTACCGTCCAATTACTACAGTGCCCTTCCTGTTGAAAATCCTGGATAAGGCTGCATACCTACAGATTCAGTCTTACCTAGAAACCCACAATATCCTAGGAAAAAAGACAATCCGGTTTTCGCCCTCGTCATGGCACAGAATCAGACCTCTTGGATCTCAAGAATCAATTACTTGAAGCCATGGACAAAGGCAAATCCTCACTCCTCTTACTCTTGGATCTCTCCGCGGCCTTCGATTTGGTTGACCATAAGATCCTGTGCAAACATCTCAAGGACACCGCCCACTTCTCCCATGAAGCCACCGCCTGGATAACCTCCTTCCTGGAAGGCCGAACAACGAGGGTCTTCTCTGATCATGCCTCAGCCACCCCTTCCCCCATTGAGTGTGGAGTGCCACAAGGATCCTGTACCTCCCCCACTCTATACAATCTCTTCACCCTCCCACTGTTAAGCGACCTAGAAGAATTCGGCATAGCCTTTACCAACTATGCCAACGACACAAATTCTTCTGCCCCTTACTGGGAACTATGAACAAGACCTTAACACACTCCAAAAGACTTACGCACGCATCCAGGCCTGGATGGCAGCCAATGGTCTCTGCCTAAACGGGGAAAAAAACGAAATCCTACTGATAGGCCCCAAAGAGTCCCTAAACAAATTAAAAGACAAGTATAATTCCTTCAAATTGAGAATACGGTTATCACAGCTTCCACTGCAATGAAAAATCTTGGGGTTTACCTTGATGCCACCCGATCAATGGACAGGCAAGCCAGCACCATCTCATCCTCAGCTGCATTCACTACAAAAATCATAAACGCAGTAAAACCACAACTATCACCAACCAGCTGCCTCAACATCGCCAGAGTAAAAACAAAGAGGTGATGGCTGGAAGGTTTAGAATGAATCTTAACCACTGGCATTGCTCTGGGCACCCCTCCAGACCACCATTCTTCACCTGCCAAGCCATTACAGAAGGGGAAAGACCATATGCAAATCAGGCTTGGCCAGAGCCACCATTGGCGCAAAACTACTACTGCAACATCCTGCTCCTAGGCACATCCACCAAAATCATTAAACTGGAAACGGCACAAAACAACGCCCTCAGAGCGGCCCTCAGCATACCTAGGAAAGAACACATCTCACAGGCAAGAAAACATGCCCACTGGCTACCCATCAAAGAATGCATAACATTTAAAGCCTTCACGATCTTTCACAAATGCATTGCCCAGACAGCCCCTGCCTACCTGTCTGAAAGAATACACCTTGCTCCAGCCCACAGACCAAGGCGGGACCAACACTCCCAGCTATTATCAGTTCCAGTTTTCAATAGAGCCAAAGCGTGCGGTACGAGCTTTGACATACTAGCCCCCAAAGCTTGGAACGCACTCCCGCCCAACCTACGCCATGAAAAATATCTCACAGTCTTCAGAAAGGTGCTAAAAACGAATCTATTCAACTAATCGTCCCTACAATTCCTAACCTGTACGACTGCCTACGTAAAGATTTTTCTTTCTCAAATCTCTACAACTGCTATGTAATGTACCTGACTAAGTAAATAAGCTGTAACAGCGCCACGATGCCTACGGGCCGCTGGGCGCTCTATAAATGCAAATAAATAAAGTGGCTGTTCGGTGTTTCAGCTCCTTGCGTCTACCGCAAATAGCAACACCGCGGTTCCTGGCTGTCGAGATGGGCTTTCCTTGCATATGGGGTCCCGCACTCTGTTGAGGGGGCTCAGGCTCGTCAGTCCTGCTTCCTGATATTCGGAGAATCTTCCAGTAGCTCTTGGCCAGCTTAAAAGCAAAGCACAGGAACAGGTGTTCCTCTCCCTGGCTAGCCGGTACGGGCAGCGACAGCAGTGGATACTCGACCAGCTTTGAGAGGATGTCCAGGTGGCTTACTTTGGAGTGGATTGGTCCCACCAACTCAAAGGGAGAAGTCGTCCTTGCAGGGGCTTCTCTGTCGATACAAATTTGGAGTTTCAGCATAGCAGCAGGGCTTCACCGGGAAAACCAACGGTCCAGGAGTTGCAGCAGGCGTCCTCTTCAAGTTCTTCTTCGGATTCCTTTGTCTAGTGCTCGACTGCTTTCCAAGCCTTAAAGCCTTGCCTTTTATGCAGCTTGCTCCCATTCATTCCAGCCTAGCTGGCCCAGCAGGGTGGCTGTCCTTGCCGGACAGCCAGCCGGTCAACCACCTTAGAGTGCATTGCTGTTGTTTCAGACACCTCCCTTGCTTCCTGTCTCGGCCAGACACCCTGGAGCCAGAGGCGGGCTTCACTCGTGAATCCCGCCAAAGGCAAAATTAACAAAGGGACCTAACCTGGTTTGGCAGGCAGAGTAAATCTCAAGAAGGACCTTTCCACAAAGAAATGGGGAAAAAAGAAAACCGGGGCCATTTTGACAAAAATGCCACCCATGGGTGCTTTACCGTGGCTGCGAACGAAGCCCGCAGTAAAATCCATAATGGTAGTAAAAAGTAAACCACTGCCACCAGCCATTCAGTGAGGAAAGGGTAACATAAAAATGTTACATGAGAAGCTAGACAGAGGGGATACTAGCTAACCCCTCCAGCAGCCTGTTGCAAGATGGTGTGTGCTGGGTCTAAAAAGTTACAAATGTAAGTAAAGTCAATTTCACTTTACTGCTCTGGGAAACAGTAGTTCATCCCAGGGAAGGTATTTAAACCTTGGGAAAATCTGAAAGACTTCCCTGTGCCGCTGCACTGAAGGTGCTATGTGACACAATGTAAAAGATGATGCCTATGGAGTTTTGTCACACTCCACAACCAAAAAGAAACAGTGTATCAAATCACATTAAAATACATGAGAGAGTGGGGAAAAAGGTCTCACTCTGTCCAAGTCCTCAAAATCCATCTTAAATTGCTGATGGTCTCTAAGGTAGAGGGAATTAGCACATTTCTGAGAATTCTCCCTAACAATTACCGTTTGAGGGAAAAAAAACGTAATCTCAGCATCATACGTCACCACCGGGACCAGCTTTTAACAATGAAACTCTTGTACGGGAATTATCGAGAAGTACCCACATTTCTTATTTAGGCAGCTTACCTGGGTGGCCAATGCCGTGATCTTTTGTTTTATTACAGCGAGCCGCCGGGCTCCATTTTCCTTCGGGAAGATTGAGAAACCCAGGTGCACAAAATAGTCTACTTTATCTACGGGTGTCTCACCAATGGTCCACTTGAATTGTCGTCCTGCTTTTCCCGGACCCTTAGGCAAAATTGATTTATCGATTCGGTGACACTTATCGTTAACTTATTATTTTTGGTGTATGTCTCCAGGGCCTTCAAATGACGCTGCAACCCTATTGGCGTATGGTCCATTTAAATCAGGTCGTCAGCATACAGTAAATAATTAATCAACCTGGTATTTAGTTTAGGGGGAAAAATGTGGTATCCAGAAAGGATTCACCAAAATAAGACAAAAAAGGAGGAATAGGATCAGAGCCAATAGGCAACCTTGCTTCAGTCCTCTTGCCGAATTGATCGGAGCAGATAATTTACCCTTGCTGCCCAAATGGGCATACAAGGTGGTGTCCGCATGAAGCGCAATCAGGATCGCCAGTAGAGCAGGAGGACAACCCCATTTATCCAGTATGGCCCATAACATGTTCCTCAGGACAGTATCAAAAGCTATAGAAAAATCTATGAAGGCGGGGTAAAGCGGTTTGTTGTTTTTCATCGCCCCCTTCTTTAGCAGTTCCAGCACAAATCCGTTCATCTCAGTCCCCCACTCCCGAAAGAACTCTGTTGGAAGATATCCATTCTTCTATTCTAATTTGTCCATTTTCGCAGGTCTCTTAATACTAGGCCTGTGAAGATTTTAGCCGGGCAATCGAACAGGGAAATAGGTCTATAATTTGAAGCACTTAGGCGAGAACCCTTTTTAAATATTGGAACAACAATAGCTATTAGCCAAGACACTGGCGCGGCTTTCTCCAAGAGTATAGTTCTAAACATATTATCTAGGACACCTACCCAAGTATCTGGGCTGTTTTTAAGAACGCACACCATCAATCCATCTGGCCCCCCAGCAAAAGATTTTCGTTCCTAGATTTTAGATAAAGCAAATTGTCAAAGTGCCAATTTAACACCCACTCTACCGTTTTTTTCATGTCCCCATTCTACTCTTGCTCAATATCACCAGCGGATTTGTAAATCTCAGTAGGCCCTCCACATTTCTTCCGATATTGGTTTTATTTGGGACCCCGTTTGAAACTTGTCATTATCTTTAACTTCCAGAAGTCATGCAAGTTGTTACTAGCCATACCTCCAACATTTTACGAGAATCCCTCAGGGTCATTTAGTGGCGATAATGTCATAGCCAAGCCTTATAGGTCGCATTCACACGCAACCTACTACCCATATCTTCTTGGGCGGTCACCTTAAGGGATGTCCGCAGCTCTCTCTTCTTAAGTAAGATAACCCGGTCAAATGTATGCCTGTGTAACAATTTGCCCAGTTTCCTTTTTAGCAGCCGATTATAAATCTGCTCCCAAATAGCATGCACACCCTTTCCATCAAACCGCTCCCCAAAATAGCTATTAAATTCGCCGTAGGCCAGGATTTTGTTAAAAGCCGTCATTCTGTACTCATTCCATCTTATTTTGTTTCCCCCCACGTTCACCTCTAGGTCAAAAGGTGTAACCTGGGGGGGTGTTGTTGCGCACTATCAAATATGGCTGCATAGAGCAGGCGCTCCATGCGGGTGACATCCGTATTACCGAATTAACCCGCTGTGGCATTTGCGATTTTTCTCCACACTGGGCTGGCGTTGCCGTGAAGTTTGCCTGCAGCTGCTGGCTAAATTCTGCCCCCGGGGAAGCCGTTGTGGGAGAGTTATTGCGGGTTAAGATCCACCGCCAGAAACCCCTGGGAGTAGCCGCAGAGCGTCTCCATACAGTACGCTCCAATTGACACCTGAGCTCGGGGCTCAGCAGGCCTGCTGGGGGAGGGGCGCTGCTGGCCTGGACATACACACTGTTCGTGTGCTTCCGCCTGCAGCAGCATCCGGACCACCCTGCAGCAGGGCGTAGTCTGCTGCTGCCTCACCACCTGGGACGCGGCCCTGCTGTCCAGTACCCGCTGGCGACCTTGCTGTGGACCGACCCACTGGGAGAAACTGGCGCTTCTCCCTGACTGGCTGTGGTGTGGAGCGGCCGGGTCTCCTGCCCCGCTGCCGTCCATCAACACACAAGGTAGGACCAACTACAGCCGCGTTCAGACCGTTGCAGCCCTAGGGGTGGGCAGAGCCTGTGAACACCGCTGCATACATTGGGCAGCCGCCCGAAACGAGGAGGACATTTACTGTGCCCGCAACAGTTTCCTGCGGGGAAGGTCTTGCTTTTTGCTGCGTACCAGTACTGGCTAGCTGGATTACGCGGCTGTCTTGTACTGATCTTCCCCCATGAATCTCTGTTCTAATACCTGAAGTGGGCTCCTCTGATGGCACACGATACTACTATGCCAATGAGTGAGTGTGTCTGAGCCTCTGGCCCTGCGGATCAGTCACAATCTCTCCGCTCAGGCCGCCGATCCCCAGAGGGGGGTGCTGCTAACACACATCTCTGCTAATACCTGAAGGTTCCACTTCTGGACATAATTGCACGCTCCACCTCACCTCCCTGCATGCACTGCTCCTCATGGACAGCCCCCACAATTAACACCTGCCTGTGACACACAGAGGCCCCAGCCAGCCAATTACAAAGCAATATGAGATTGACATTGTAGGCCGGTATGACCCTTGATGAGTAATCTGAAGTGTCTCTAGGGTCCGATTACTAGGCCTACGTTGGAGGCCACAACCCACTCAGGGGACAACACATAGCCTACCTAACAGTGACAAGCACCCCGTGGTCCCACTGCAACTGCCTGCTCCGGCAGTGGAGGTGCGGGGGCCCCTTGCCCTGTTCAAAACTAATTCAGAAGGAAAAAGCGGCGAAGGCAACAAAGTACATCTGGTGTGTCAGTGATGGTCTTCCGGACACACAGGTAAGCTGTCAGTACACGAACAGAACGGCTCCACTCTGTAATCCTGAAGC
Organism: Ambystoma mexicanum; assembly: GCF_040938575.1. Taxonomy (NCBI): domain Eukaryota; kingdom Metazoa; phylum Chordata; class Amphibia; order Caudata; family Ambystomatidae; genus Ambystoma; species Ambystoma mexicanum. The sequence continues at coordinate 1,507,586,930 of NC_090922.1, forward strand.
GGGAGATGAGAGAAGAGAAATGAACAGAAATCCAGGTAAGTTAGAAGAGGTCGGGGAAGAACCGGGCCTGGAAGCCAGAGATCACGGGCAAGGCAAGATGAAGCCAAGAGGGTACGGGAAACCCCGAAAGGAGGGAGTAGTATAGGAGAGGCAGAAAAGGGGAAAAAGGCAAGGCGAAGGGCGCCATAGAGAAGGGCTCAACAGAGCCAAGAGGAAAACTCACGGGAGCGCTGGCAACGAAGGAGGAAGGTACACAGTTGCAACGCGTCCCCATACCCTCACATAGAAGGGGCGCATGACAGTATACCACCCCCACCTCCCCAGTGCGGGCGAACCCCAGTTTACCCGGATGGACTCGGTAAAACTTTCTCAATAAACGTGGAGCTCTGACGTGTGAACTGGGTTCCCAGGAGTCTTCAGAAGAGGGATAACCTTTCCAGGAAATAAGAAATTCCAATCTCCCCTGGCGGTAACTTGAGTCTTTGATCTCCGCCACTTCATACTCATCTTCGGTTGCAGTGTTATCTTCTTTGCGCCGCGCAACAGGAGCGGTAGGGATGTCCTCAGAGGCTGGACGCGATAAGGAGGAGTGGAAAACAGGATGTATCTTGCTCATGTTCCTGGGCAGGCGGAGGCGAAAAGCCACCTGATTAATGCAGGATTCCACTGTGAAAGGACCTATAAACCTAGGAGACAACTTGGAATGACGTATCCATCTAGGTAGGTATTTGGTAGATAACCAAACTCTGGAACCAGGCCCAAAAGACGGAACCTCCGTTCTTTTCCGATCTGTCAATCTCTTGTAGCCTGAACGAGCCTCTACCAAAGCTCTTTCCGCGATTTTGTGAGCTTCCTGGATTTGCAATAAACGAGCATCAATGGAGGGGCACACAGAATTGGAGGAAGACACTGGTAGTATGCCCTTGGGGTGCTGACCATACGTGCAGAAGAAGGGACCGAGATCAAGAGCCGAGTGTTTAGAGTTGTTATAGGCAAATTCAGCAGTAAATCATACCAGTCATTTTGGGCATTGTTAACGTAGCATCGTAAATATTGCTCAAGGGTGCCATTGAGCCTCTCGGTCTGACCATTCGTTTGTGGGTGGAAGCCTGAGGAGAGAGCCTGTGCTATCCCTAATTGATGACATAAGGCTTTCCAGAATTTGGAGGTGAATTGACTCCCCCTATCCGAAATGATTTTAGTAGGCAGTCCGTGTAGGCGAAAAATATCTCGGATAAATACTTCCGCCATTTCAAATGCGGAGGGTAATCCCGGAAGTGGGGAGAAATGAGCTAACATAGTAAGGGAATCCACAGTAACCATTATGAAGGTGTGTCCTCGAGATGCTGGTAGTTCTAGAATGAAATCTGTGGATATCTGCTCCCAAGGTCTTGTAGGTATCTGCTCTAGAAGACCTATGGGCTTCTGATACCAAATTTTACTGCGAGCGCATTGGACACAAGACTGTACATGTCTCCTGACATCTGCAGATATTTCTGGCCAAAAGAATGATCTTCTGACGAGATCTTCAGAGTTCTTTATGCCTCGATGCCCCGCCGTTTAATGGTCATGACACCACGACAAATTTTTGAGACGCAGGTCCAGTAACGGTATGTATAACTTCGTGTTAACAAAGAACAGCCCATCCTTCTTCACGAACTTAAACTTGGGGGTCTTAAGTTCAGGGAGAGGTAATCGTTCGATGGCTGACCTTATTTGGGAAAGAAAGGCCACTGTGGCTCCAATAAACACCTGATCCGGGAAGAGCTTCTCCTTGATCTGAGACAAGGGTCCTTCGATGTTCCATCGACGGGAAAGTGAGTCTGCTACCACATTCTGAACGCCTGGAAAATAGGTGATTTCAAAGTCGTACTGAGCAAAAAAGTGAGCCCATCGTGCATTGGTACACTCCATGTTCTTTAAAGATTTCAGATTCTTATGGTCCGTCCGTATGGTGAAAGGTCCTACACTCCTCCTTGAAGGAGATGTCTCCAGTCCTCGCACGTAAGTGTGATGGCCAGAAGTTCTCGCTCAATCACAGAATAATTCTTTTGACTGGGGTTTAGAGTTTTGGAGAGCTATGCTACAGGGTGTTCGACTCCGTCATGCTCTTGTAGTAGGACTGCTCCCACTGCATCAGCTGATGCATCGGCTTCCACTATGAACCTCTTGGATTGATCTGGTTGCTTCAGTATGGGGGCTGAGCTAAATTTCCCTTTCAAGCTTTTGAATGCCTCTTCAGCTTCCAAAGACCACTGAAAGGGTAGTTGGTCTTTCTTGAGAAGAGAAGTGATAGGAACCACTGTAGAAGAAAAGTGAATTTGCGATAAAAGTTGGCGAATCCCAGAAATCTCTGAACCTCCTTCACAGAAGGAGAAGGCCAGTCGGAGATTGCAGAAATCTTCTTGGGATCCATCTAAAACACCCTCACTGGAAAGTATAAATCCCAAATAAGGAACTGAGGATACCTGAAAAAGACATTTACTAGGTTTGACCAATAGATGATTATTTTGAAGACGTCCGAGTACTTCATATAGGTGAGTGGAATGTTCTTGGACGGATTTGGAGAAGACTAGGATATCATCCAAGTAAATGATAACGGAATGGAATAGTAAGTCTGAAAAGGTCCGGTCCATAAACCGTTGAAACACTGCAGGCGCATTGACTAAGCCAAAGGGTATTACCTTATATTCGTAGAGCCTGTACGGGGTTCTAAAAGCGGTCTTCCATTCATCTCCGGCACGGATGCGCAGGAGATGATATGCGTTCCGTAGATCCAGTTTGGTAAAAATCACTGCCCCTTTGACAGCTTCGAGTATGTCTGAGATTAGGGGCATGGGAAACCCGTCTTTGATGGTGACCTTGTTGAGTCCGCGATAGTCAATGCAGGGCCGGAGCTCCTCAGAATTATTTTTTTTTAGATAAAAAATAGTGAAGCCCCAGCTGGTGATTTGGAATGTTGAATTAAACCGTTCTTGAGATTGGCATCCAGATATTGTCGAAGAACCAATTTCTCTTTGAGGGACAAGGAAAACATCCTACTGAATGGTACTAAGGCCTCCGGAATAAGGTCAATAGCGCAGTCCTCAGGGCGGGTAAATCATGTTCCACCTTCTCAGCAAATACTTGGGACTATTCCGAAAATTGGGGTGGTACAGAGTGAATGGTTCGAATTTGAGACTCTATGGTTTGCAAAACAGCAGTCTGATATCGCTGAGAAGCCAAACACGACTGACGGCAGTAGGAAGAGAGAAAGCTGAGGGTATTGGTGGCCCAGTCGATAGTTGGATTGTGACGATGGAGCCACGAGATGCCCAAAATTATGGGAAAGTGAGCTGCCCTAATGATATCAAACGACATCTCTTCCTTGTGATCCTGAATGGCAACCTGGATGGCTTCAGTGGAGTGGGTGATGCGACCTGAACAGAGGGGAGTGCCATCCACTCCTTCAACCTTGAGGTCTTCTTTATTCTGAACTCTTTGGATACCCATCTTGTTGGCCCAAATGGTGTCCATAAAGCTTCCCGCTGCACCACAATCTATGAGTGCCAGTGTGTCAATGGAATTCTGACCCCAGGACAGATGCAGGGATACCACCATTAGGCGAGCATCTTCATTCTGGCGAGAGGGGGCAATAGACAAGGTTACATAGGGACCCTTATTCACTCCTCGAACCGTGGTCCCATTTAGGTTTGAGGCACCGCGTTTCGGTGGGACATTGGGAAAATCACGGAGTAGATGAGAGGCAAATCCGCAATACATGCAGAGACCTGCTTCACGCCGTCTCTTTCTTTTGGAGTGAGAGGCGATCTCATAGTGCCGATCTGCATGGGTTCTTCTTTAGAGAGACCTGGGAAAGCAGGAGTGGTACACGAAGGACTGGGAAGACTGAAGGCCCCTTTGGCCTTCTTTTCTTGCTTCCTTTCGTTGATGCGATGCTCAATTTGTAGAGTAACTGACAACAACTCAGCGAAAGAAGCCGGACGTGGAATTCTCGCAAGTTCATCCTTCAATTCCTCCTTAATTCCTCTCCGGAAGATGGTAAATTGGGCTTGTTCCTGCCAATTAGCTTCTGTGGCAAGTTGTTTGAACTTGGTGATGTACGATAAGAGATCCATCTGCCCTTGATGGACCTCCAACAATTCTTCACAAGCCATCTACTTGATTTTTGGCCTTTCAAAAGTCAGTTTAATCTTTTCAAGGAAAGCACTCCAGTCCCTCAGAATAGGGTCATCTGCCGTAACAAAGGGACTCGCCCAGGCCAGTGCGTTCCCCGACAAATTAGAAACCAAAAACCCGACCTTACTTAGATCGGTGGAAAAGGTTGTAGGCCGAAAGGCAAATTGTATGTTACACGCTTCAATGAACTCCTTAAGCCGCTTCGAAGAACCGTCATACTTTCCGGATGACAGTGGCATTGGAGGAAGATCTGTATTGCGGGATTCACGATTTGTCACTAACTGTCGGAGTACATTGTTCTCTACCTTGATATTCTGTAACTCCTGGTTTAAGTTTTGCACCTCCATATTCAAGGACTGAACAGCCGCTACCAGCTCTTGGACCTGTTCAGCGGTTGCCATTGCGGGAGCTTCCAGGCGTTGCGAGCTGTCAGGTAAGTCAACTTCAATCTCTGAATAATTTGCCTCACTCTCTTCCTCACCTGAAGATAATGTGGGAGATGCTTTCTTCTTCTTCATCTCTCTCACTGCTGATTTCTTTTTATGCAGGTATGGCCGACCGCGGAATGACGCCAGAATGGTTACCGGAAAAATATCCTGAAACCAGAGGCCCCGGATCCGCAGCCGCCAGAAGGGGAAAAAGCTGTGAAGGCAAAAAAAAACAAAGTACACTTGGTGTGTCTGTGATGCTCTTCCGGACACACAGGTAAGCTGTCAATACACGAACAGAACGGCTCCACTCTGTAATCTTTAAGCGGGAGACGAGAGAGGAGAAATGAGCAGAAATCCAGGTAAGTTAGAAGAGGTCGGGGAAGAACCAGGCCGGGAAGCCAGAGATCGCGGGCAAGGCAGGATGAAGCCAAGAGGGTAGGGGAAACCCCGAAAGGAGGGAGTAGTATAGGAGAGGCAGAAAAGGGGAAAAAGGCAAGGCGAAGGGCACCATAGAGAAGGGCTCAACAGAGCCAAGAGGAAAACTCACGGGAGCGCTGGCAACGTAGGAGGAAGGCACACAGTTGCAACGCGTCCGCTGCCAGTAGAGGACTGCTGAAAAGCCGCCAGCGGCGGCCATGACAGAAGGAAAGACTAGACCGCTATAAACGCTGCGGCACAAAGTAGTGGAGCAATTCTATGGCGGCTGCGTCGCCATCGGTCCCATACCCTCACATAGGAGGGGCGCATGACAGCCACCAAATGGGAAGGGTAGGTGGGCTGGGTACCCCAGTCGAGCCACCACAGGGGACGATAACTACTAGTTTGTCCTCCTGAGCCCATTTGCTATTAACAGGAGCACCCAACGTACTCCCCCCCCCCCCCCCCAAGTTCTCTGTAACATTATCACTGCCCCATCTATCTTTTTCATTACTCCCCTCGGAATGGGACCTTTTGGAGTAGGGGAGTATATAATGGAACTTAGCGTCCGCTCCTCCCCCTCTCATGTGTTCAGGTTCCCCTAAGCCACCCGCCATACTAGAAGCCGACCCGTGCCCCTTCTCTACCAAACAACCAGAGAAAGATAATTCCCTACAGGCTAACAACTACAGATCTGTAATTTCTTACTGGGGAAGCCTCAGCCTTCTTGACCGGTCACCCCTCTATCCGGCCACGGCCTGATCTCCCGCTACACCCGGGATCTGCCCCGTCTGCCCAACACCCAGTCCCCCCTAGTCACTGATGTCTCAGGGTAGGGCATTATCTTGAGACACAGAGCCGACCATAGTGGGTATCGGGTATTGGAGTGAGATATTTGTATCACATTGTTGTGGTGCCCATTAGATTAATTTCTTGGGTGTTCAGAAGCCTTTAATAAACAAGTATTTTTATCCACGACTGTTTTCAATTGAATTATTGTGTACCATACTGTGCAGACTCGTTGAGGGCTTGTGATCCCATTCACACGCTCCCGAGAATAAGCCTTGACTGCTCCTCTATGTACCTTAATTGGATTTTGACAAACCACTCAGAGCTCACTGGTCACTATAACTAGGATGGCCTCCTAAAATCTGGCCAGATTCTCGAAATCCATCTCAGTCGTGCCATTGTCTGTGAAGACCATGATGCAGGCCTAAAATGAGCATTGTGCTAACATGGGCTCACTCCGAGCTCAGCGCTACATCCTCTAGAAAGGTTTCACAGGTATCAAACTGCATACCTGTGATTTGAACAGTTTCCCATCCAAGGCAACATATATATGCCTGGAATCTGCCTAGTGACTTAGAGGGAAAGGTAAACCACAGAGATGCATATTCACATAAATGAGCCTGCCATTTGTGCTCCAGAGCATGGTTGAGTATTTAAGGGATTTGAGAGCAGGAGTGAACCATCTGGGGAGGGACCTTGTCTGCTGGAGGAAGATCTGGTAGGGGCGAGTGGTTTGAGGGCATTTGAGAGCCATAGGTCGATAGTGGGAAGACATTCCTGGAGAGGGAGCCTGGCGAGCGAGGTAAGCATAGAGACAGACAAGTTCGGGGTTACTTTGACATTGTTCCACAGCGGGCCATAGACAGTCGTCCAGTGCTAGTCAGGCAGGGGGATGGGCGGTCGAAAGTGAGAAGATGGCTGCGATGGCTGCGCGGTCAGTCCAGCTTAGTGGTCAAGGGGCGAGTTTGGAGGAGCTGAAAATTGCGACTATTGTATGTCCTGCAGAGTGAGTGAGATCAGTTAAGTCATGTTGAGGCATTCTAAGATAAGTCGTCAAGTCATGTGGTTGAGTGGAGCAACAAACCACATGTTAAGATCTCCTAGTATGGTGAGGAAGGGGAATAAGACGAAATGTCCGTATAAAAATGACTGACCCCACCAAAAGACCTAAAACACACACCACAAAAAGTTCTAACTACCAAAAATTCAAACTTTTCGTGGTATGCGTTTTGGTGTTTTGGTGGGGTCTGTATGAAAAAAGTGTTTTTAAAAGGCTGCAGGGGGGATGAGGGGCGTCCCACGCAATACCCTGCATACAGTATAGTGTGCATGGGTTGCGGGGGGAACCACGGCATGTTCGCATGTGAAATGTACGAACATTTTGTGTTCGTACATTTCCCATGCGAACATTTCCGTTGCAGGAAAGGCAGCCGCGGTAATATCACGTAGATTCGAGGGAGGAGTAGGTGACTAGGGTGGCCGCTATGGCGTCAGTAAGAGCATCTGCAAAGTTTCTGCTGTAGCCCAGAGGTCTGTAAAAGAGTAGGAAGCTGTAGGTAAGGGAGGGAGGGATGAAGAATTTCACTAGGAAAAATGTGCAGTCTGCGTTGCATACTTGTTCCTCGTACTGTGAGACGGTGAGGTGTAATTTGTGGAAGATGGCTATCCCCCTGCTCAGATTGCTCTGTTGTGTACGATTAGTGTATAGCCGGGTGGGAATGCCTCGAGTGTGATGGGTTGAAGTCATCATTACTCACAAATGCCTTTACCAACACTGCCCCACAATACCGGTCAAAGACATTCTCCAGGCACTACTCCTCGAGACCCACCAGATCCACCTACTTACACTGGATGTCTGGCCTTTCAGAGGAAATAAAATCAAATATGTTGTGTCGGTTTTTGACGACTGTTCTGGCGTGAATTAGGATGCAAGAGATTGGATGTGCGGGAGCGGTGGCAGACCGAAGGTGGGAGAGGGTGTATGGAGTGATGGGGAGCTCCTGGGTGAGTTTCCACACAGGTGGTCTGGGTGAATCGGGGAGGGATGGTGAGGGTGGACAGTGGAGGGGTAGGAGGGATGAGGGTAGGGTTCATGTTGTTAGGGGTGGTGGTGATTCTCTGTTGTGGGGGAGGGGAGATGCTTGGAGCAAACTGAGTGTATGAGAATAGTGCTCGTGGTGTACGTTTCTTAGAAGGTGTGTGTAGGCGGTAGTAGAGCGATCTATCGTAAAATGTGAGCGGACGGGGTGAGATGGGACTGGTGAGGGTAGAGGGCAGTTGCTGGGATCGCCTGGAGGGGCTGACAGGTGGCAGAGGGGGTGGAGGGGATGATGTTCAGGCAGATGTAGAAGGGGCTGCGTGGGGTCAGTGCCGGGGGTGTCGGCTGGGGAAAGGAAGAGAGAGAGATTGTACTGGGGAGGGTGAGTTAGGGGAGGTCTTAAAAGGTGTACGAGAGAGGTGCAGGCTGGGATCTCGTTTGGAGGTCAGATGAAGAATGCAGAAATGAGGGTGTCCTGGGGTGCTGGGTCCATATTTTAATGGATTCTCCAGTGGCATATGTGTGAGAGTTGGCAAAGCAGCAGCGGTAGGGGTATTGGTGAAGGAAGACCGAGCAGCGATTAGGATGGGAAGGGTTTGGATGAAGAGGGAAGGGAGGGTGTGGGGGGGTCAAAAAGCTGGGTGTGACAGGGCTGGGCAGGTGGGGGAGAGGTCTGTGAGAGGGCTGCGAAAAGGAGGGATCAGTATATGTGATGGGGAGAGGGGTAGTGGGAGACTCTTCCCCCCCCCCCCATGTACTGGCGGTGTGGAGGGTGTGGTAAGGATGGGAGGTGGGCAGAGTAGGGGGTTGGTCAGGTTTCTGTTGCCCCATAGTGCCCCTCTAACCTTGGAGCCGCTTGGCATGTTGGGAAGTTTGCGGTCTTATCTCACTCACAGCCAGCTAGATTGGCGATGGGGCAGGTTCACGGTGAGACTGGATTATAAGGTGGGGGGTTGCACAAACGCAGCTGGATCATGCAGTATGGGTGTAGAATTCAAAGTTTGGGCATAATTTAACCAGTGGTTACCCTTGCGGTGCAACCAGGTAAAATAAGGTGACCAAAAATCTCAAGTGCAGTTGGATTGTTAGCAGTGGCAAAGTGTAGAATGTGGACAGGTTTAAACTAGAGGCCATACTTTAAGGCAGTCAGAAGCAGTGTGGTGGCGAGGATTTAAATGCTGCTGCGATCAGCGTTGGGGGTGCTTCTGGCTTGAAAACAAAGGAAATTCCAAGTGTTGGTAGGTTGCCGGTCTCACACATCCCATTTCTTGTTCCCACTGTACCCTGTTGAAATATTGTAGTGATATTTGCCATTTGCAGCTGGAAAGCGGCAGAGTAAGCTACGTTCTTGCCTAGAGAGCCGAATATTTTGTTCTCTTTATCAGGTGGGGCTAGGAGAGTGCCCGAACTCATTCATGTAGTCGAGTCTGGTTTCAGGTGACCTCTAATGAAAAAGGGGGTCTGTCGAAGCAGGCTTGAAACGCCCGCTTAGTAAGGGAGGGAGTGGATAAAGACGGAAGAAGGCGTCTTTAAATAGACTGTAACAGTGGGATGTATTGCCCCACTTATTGAATATCAGTGTCTTCTTCCGACTCCCATTTTAAAGTAATCCGCAACTCTTTTCAAAAAGGTCATTATAAAGTAGCTGGTCATCAATAGAGGAGTTTGCAACTGGTTCGTCAGGTATATCTGGGGACTGTATGAAATACTCATCATGCGCCTAGATGCCCCTGGGCCGGGTGTGCAATATAAATAAATAAATACAAATACAAGGTCATCAGGGTCGGTCCCAGGATTGTCTTGTAAAAAAGACAGCGGGCCTCATTACGACCGTGGCGGTCCGGAAATAACGGTGGCGGTAAACCCGCCGCCACCGTTGTTTCCGGACCGCCTGATCCCGCCCCTGCAGGCGGGAGGTGATGTTCCCGCCAGGTCTGACCTGGCGGGTTTAACACCGCCCGCCTGCAGGCGGACGAGGAAACACCGGCAGCATTACAAGATGCTGCCGGTGTTTCCATGATCCAGATTCCCATTGAGTCCCATAGGACTCAATGGGAATGGGGATTTACACCATTCCGCCTCCGTGATTCCCGGAAAACCGGGGTTGTGATGCCCCGGTAATTCCGGGAATCACGGAGGCGGAATGGTAATACGAGTCCGGCGTTAACCAGGCGGTTTTACCGCCTCGGTTAACGCCGGACTCGTAATGAGGCCCAACCTCTTCATCATCTTCATCAAGAGCTATTACTGACTCCTCATATGGGTAAGGCTGGTCCACTCTAGTGGTTTGAGCTGCGGTGAGATGTACTTTTTAAATAGGGCGTTTACCAAATAAATCAACAAATGAAGCCACTTTGTCCACAGTACTCACAAACCTTTCTTTGCTCCATGAACCAGCTTGAGTGGTCTTAGGTCGAACAAGCTTACAGGATTTGCACCAGGTTTCCTGGTGGTCCCGTGGGAGACAATGCTTACACACGTGGTGTGTGCCCTTCCAGGGACACTTCTTGCAGGGAGGGCAACACTTAAATGGGGGTTTCTCCACGATATACGCCGAAAGACAGCAAGCCGGGAAAGTGCAAGGTTAAAGTTTATTTATTTATTTACATTTTTAAAGCGCTCACACAGCCCGCCAGGCTGTGAGGCGCTGTTACAGGAAATGTTTTTGTTTATTAGTTACGTAATTGATAGTTTTTTGTCTTAGTTGCGTATTTATAACGCCCAGAGGTTTCTAAGCGCAGACCCGGGGATCGAACTTGTGTTGCTTCGTGTCGTCTTGCTTCAAAGGCGTGCACGTTGCCACTGAGCTATCCTCCCGGGACGCAAGAAGACATTCTCAATGTATGAATATAATATGTTATTCCCCCACTGATGCCTGAAAGAAGACCGTCGATCAGCACAAGCCTCAGACATCGGTGTTATAGTCTGATGCGACAATATTGCAGTACAACACACTAAGCAAGGAAAAAACACAGCCTAATAAATACTTGCCTGTTTAAATTGACAGCAAAATTCCAGTCAATGTCTTTTTGCGGTAAGTTTACAAGAGAACAAATGAAGGGTCTAAAAAAAAAAATGTATACTAAAACACGAAGTAGATTATTTTACTAAAAAATGTTAACTGAATGCAGGGGCCCACACCCGTTAGTACTTACGTGCTGTTAGATCCCCTGCTTGCAATTTTAAACATTTACAAAACTGTTTAAAAGTGAAGAGTAAACCAGGGGAAATCGCCTTACTATTCATTTTTACTCTCCATTTTCTTAAAATGTAAATGCCACCTGCAAATTATGCTATGCAAACGGAACGTGCAATGGATTCCTGTGGTATTCACATGCATCGATTAAAACATTTATATATAAATGGAGCTTTTATATAGCATTTTATGCCAGAGACGAGCATCTAAGCGTGGGACCAGGGTTTAAACCCGTGCTGCTCTACATTGCCTTGCTTCCAAGACAACTGCGTTGCCCCGGAGCTATCCTCCCGGTCCAGGATTACTTTGGAATCCATTAGTTTAACACCTGCTAATATATATCTACAAACATTAAAAATAACAATAGGTACGATGGCGATGTAGGTGGAAATCTCGCCAAATCCTTACTTGTCACTGTTGGCGGTGCGCCGAAACTCCCGCAGGCTCATTGGCTTCTTCTGTATGTTGTACTGAGTGAAAAGGCCCGACTGCCCAGTTACCAGTTGCTGGATAGGTGCTGGAATGACCAGGTCATCAATGTCATCATAGGAAAGTCGGGGCTTCCACTCCTTGGGGGGAACCACCTGCCAGAATACAAGGCCATTATCCAAAACATGCTAGGAGATCACTCTCTCTCTCTGGCCAAAGAAAATACAATTGCATATTACACATAACAAAGCAGAAGGAGTGGATTGCGTATGAACGCAGCAGAGTGGGCTAAACATACATCCATCTCTTAAGTTTCAAATATCTTAACTGCACAGAGCCATTGCATAACAGCAAACAGTAACATTACATACAACATGCATTCAGCGTGTATAAAATGAACAGCAGTGAGGAAGTGGGGAAGGGAAAGAGAGCCAGCGGAACAAAGAAAGCTACGAGAGCTTTACTGATCTTTATACACATGGCCTTTTCTAGGGTGCAACTCCGAGAGCGCACAGGCCTATCAAAGTAAGGATGGCCCGAAGACACCCTTTGCATAGTTAGCAGTTGACTCCTTTGGATGGTGGCATAGAAGAACAAGTTACTTTCTTACCTGGTAACGTTCTTTCGATGGGATGGTCCGATGACGTATTCCATATCTATGACATGTAATCACCACAGCTGTGCTGCTTCGGAAACTTTTTTCGGCGTCTGCGTCCTGCGTCGATGACGTCGAAGCGCCGTCGTCGAGGACCTCCTCCGACGTCCGACGTCATCCGATGTGATAAGTAGGACGCACGACGCCCGTAGCCTCAGTTGTAGTTTTTTTCCCCCAGAACGTGTGACACTAGCCAACTGCCAGTCAGACACAAAGCCTTGCGGAACGTAAGCTGCAATCGCAAAGAAATTCTGCAGCGGGGAAGGCAGGGCAGGAGCGATATGGAATACGTCGTCGGACCATCCCATCGAAAGAACGTTACCAGGTAAGAAAGTAACTTGTTCTTCGAGGGGATTGGGTCCTCCGACGTATTCCATATCTATGACAGACTCCCAAAGCAGTACCAGAGCAAGGAGGAGGGAAAGAATTTAGAATCAAAATTTAGAATAGCCAATCAAATAGCAGAGCAAAGGACCGCCTTGCCAAAGGCCAGATCCTGTGCTCGGATGGAATCGAGGGAATAGTGACGTACAAATGTATGTACTGAAGCCCAGGTGGCTGCATCACAGATGTTGCGAATAGGAACACCCCTCTGCAGGGCAGTAGATGCAGCCATACCCCTGGTAGAATGGGCCCGCAAGCCAGCCGGTGGGTCCTTACCCGCCAAGCGGTAGCACTCCGAGATGGCCAAAATAATCCAGCGAGACAAAGTCTGTTTCGTCACAGCTTGCCCTAAACGCTTTCCAGCGTAACCAATAAAGAGTTGATCGTCCACTCTGACCCGGGACATGCGTGAAACATAAAAGCTTAAAGCTCTCCTAGGATCAAGCCTATGGAGCCTCTCCTCTTCCTTACCAGGATGCGGAGGAGGATAGAATGCCGGAAGAACAACCTTCTGGGCCAAATGAAATTCCGTCACTACCTTCGGAAGAAAAGAAGGACGAACTCTAAGGACAACCCTGTCCTTGTGAAATACAGTGAAGGGTGGCTTAACTGAAAGTGCCTGTAACTCACTCACTCTGCGAGCGGAAGTAACCGCAACTAAAAAAACAGTTTTCAGAGTTAACAGCCTCAAAGGGCAAGAATGTAAAGGCTCAAACGGAGCACCCATAAGAAACTTAAGAACAAGGTTTAAATCCCAACCGGGCACCAGGAAAGGTGACAGAGGGAACACATTAGTGAGCCCTTTCAGAAACTGTGAAATTAAAGGGATTTTAAAGTAAGAACACTCTTCAGACGAGCGCTTAAAGATGGGCAGCGCCGCCAGGTAACCTTTAATGGTACCCACTTGCAAGCCCCTGTGGGCCAAAGAAAGTAAAAAGGACAGAACCATGGGGATGTCACATGCAAAAGGATCCACATTCTGAACTCGGCACCAGTCGCAGAACTTACGCCAACGGTACAGAGACTTTGTTGCTGGCCTTCGGGCCGAAAGCAACACCTCCATCACGTCTTCAGGGAGGTCCCAATCCTTATACCTCAACCTTTCAGAAGCCAAGCGTGAAGGTTGAGGGATCTGACCTCTGGATGGAGAACCTGACCCCCCTCCCGTGAGAGCAGATCGTCTCGGTAGGGAAGACGACGCAGAGGGCAGATGGACAAGTCGAGACGGTCCGGGTACCACGTCCTCCGAGCCCACGCCGGAGCAATGAGGATCATCCGGGAACCGAACTTCCGTAACCTACGCAGCACTTGCGGGATGACGGGGACTGGAGGAAACGCGTACAGCAGCGGGAATGACCACTCCACCACGAACGCGTCTCCTAAGGCTCCTTTTGGAGGAAATTCCCGCGAGCAAAACCTTTCGCACTTCCGGTTGACACTGGAGGCGAAGAGATCCACTTGAGGGGTCCCCCAAAGGGCGAAGATCTCCAGGAGAATCTCCTGAGCCAACTCCCACTCGTGAGAGATCGTGCTCTGCCTGCTCAGAGCGTCCGCCGTCACGTTTTCGTCTCCGGCCAGATGAACTGCCGAGATCGAAACTACCTGCTGGATGGCCCAGAACTCGAGCTGCATCGCCTCCCTGCACAGAGGAAGTGACCCTGCCCCCCCCTTTTTGTTGAGGTAGTGCATGGCCACTGTGTTGTCCGTCAGGATCAGGACACTCTTTCCTCGCACAGTTGGCAGAAAAGCCTTCAAGGCTAGCCTGACGGCCCTCAGCTCCAACAGATTGATATGGAGTCTGGACTCCGACGGAGACCAACGACCGCTGACTGTCAGCCCGTTGGCATGAGCTCCCCAACCCGTGAGGGATGCATCCGTCACGATCGTCACCTCCGGCCAGGGAAGCCAAAATGGAGCCCCCTTCATCAAGTTGCCTTCGACGGCCCACCACAGAAGGTCCCGGGCGACCGAGGGCGGCACCTGAACCGGGTCCGACATCCTGCCGGAGGACTGCGACCATTGCGTCTTGAGCGCCCACTGCAAAGATCTCATCCGCAGGCGAGCCTCTGGCACCAGAAGAATGCAGGATGCCATGAGGCCGAGCAACCTCAAGAACTCGAACGCTGGGAGCGTCTGGGCATGCTGAAACTTGTGCACCATCTGCTAAATGTGAAGAGCCCTCACCTGGGGAGGAAAACACTGCCCCAGGGAAGTGTCGAGCACTGCTCCGATGTACTGGAGCCGCTGTGTTGGCGTCAAATGGGACTTCTTTAAATTGAGGGAGAAGCCCAGCCTGTGAAGGGAGTGGCAGGTGACGGACAGATGATCCAGGACTTGCTCGGGAGAGCTCCCCCTGATCAACCAATCGTCCAGGTAGGGGTAGACGTGAATCCCCCCTTGCCTGAGATGCGCTGCCACCACCACCATGAGCTTGGTGAAAACCCTCGGGGCGGAGGTCAATCCGAACAGCAGGACCCGAAACTGAAAGTGCGAGTCGCCAACCGCGAACCTCAGGTACTTCTTGTGCTTTGGATGGATCGGCACATGGAAGTAAGCATCCTTGAGGTCGAGTGACACCAACCAGTCCTGAAGCTGAAGGGCCTGGAGGACTTGAGAGAGAGTAACCATCTTGAACTTGTCCTTCCTGAGGAGTTTGTTCAAACCGCGCAAGTCCATGATGGGTTTCAATCCACCGTCTTTCTTCGAAATCAGAAAATAAGGGGAATACCATCCCTTGTTCCTCTCCGCTACAGGCACCAGTTATATGGCGCCTTTCTCCAGCAGGGCTTGAATTTCCTGCGCAAGGAGCGGATCCGGACTCTGCAAAGAGAGGTTCCCCGGTGGATTGTCGCGAGGCCTGTGCCGAAAGGGAAGACAGTAGCCGTGGGTTATGATCTCCAGAACCCACACATCTGAAGTAATGGCTTGCCACTCTACAAGATGCTGCGCCAGCCTTCCCCCAACCGGCGAACCATGGGACATGGCCTCATGACTGAGTGGTAGCGGCTGCGGCGTTACCTGAGGGCAAAGAGGCAACTGCCCGAGCGGCCTTGGCACCACGGGTACCCTGTCGTCCACCTCTGGTACCCCTGCGTTGGCCTCTTTGACTGCCAGCTCCTCTCGCTTTACTGAAGGACGAGTAATAGCGAAAGGAACCACCCCTCCACTGCTGTCCCCTAGGACGAAAAGGCGGAGGTTGGCGAACTGCAGCGCCCAACGACTTCGCTGCAGCTTTCGAGGTCTGCAACCTCTCAAGGCTCTCGTCAGCCTTGCTGCCAAAAAGGTGTTCACCGTCAAAGGGCATGTTGAGGAGCCGAGACTGCACATCAGGAGCAAACCCCGACTTCCGCAAACACGCAAACCTGCGTATCACGGTGCTCGCCGCCATGGACCTACTGACGCATTCAGCTAAGTCCAAACCCGACTGAACGGACTCACACATGGCATCCTTACCATCCTGGACCATAGCAAGGAAACCATCCCGTTCGTCCCCTTCGGGAATATGTTCAGCCGCTAACGCAACACAGTTCCACAGAGTGTGTGTGAAACGAGACAAGGCACAAATGGAGTTGGCCGCCTGAAGCGCCATACCACCAGAAGAAAACACTTTCTTCGCCCAGCCATCAAAACGTTTGTCGTCCCTATCAGGAGGGATGGTAGGGTACGACGCCTGCTTTGCCGGGGCCGTGGCCGCCTGCACCACCAAACTCTCCGGAGTGGGGTGCCTGGTCAAGTAGCAGGGGTCGCTACTGGCTGGACGGTATTTTCGCGACAAGGATCTGCCCACCGCCGGGAGACTCTCCGGAGCAGTCCAAGCCGCCGCCACCCTTCTCTGTAAAGCCATATGGAACGGCAGTACCGGATCAGTTGGGGGACCAACATCAAGGATGTCCGTCAGATCATCCTGCACAAACTCCCCTGGGGGAGCAGACCATCCCAGGTACTCAGAAACCCTAGCCATAAGGCGCCGATACGAGGAATCGGCATGAGAGCCAGGCTCAGGCCTACAAAACTCCACCTCCGGAGAAGTGTCCAGTCCACTGGCATCATGCAGTGACTGTCTCAAATCGTCAAACTGACTATGGCCCGAGACAATTTCATCTGGAACCCGACTAGGAACCAGGCCATGAGAATCCTCATCCGCCTCTGAAATATAGTCCAGGTGGCGAAAAGAAGGCACCCGAGAGTGCTTGCTCTTAACCAGAGCCTTCCTAGGGGGTTCACCCGTGCCACGGGGTACCTCCGACACGAAAGGCGTCGATGGCGTCGAGCGAATTGGCGCCAGCGTCGAGAGAACGGGCATCGGCGCCGATTTCCTCGACGTTGACATCAGATGCAGCGCCTCCAGCATCGGCGGCGTCGACACAGCCCTCGAGGCCGGAGCCCCGAGCGTGTTCCTCGACGACCTGAGCGTCGACGGCTTTGACGACTTCCTCGGAGCCGGAGCCTCGAGAAAGCCCGTCGACGCCCTCGACGCCTCAGACGTCGATGTCTTCCTCGAAGACCTCACAGGTGCACACGGTCTCAAACGCGTCGAGGAACGGGACCTGGAACGGGTACGTCGAGAACGAGTCTCCTTGTCCGAACGGGACCTCTCCCGTGACTCGTGCCGACCACTCTTGCGAGTGGTGTCTCTCGACCTCTCACGACCGACCCCACTCGGGGGCGCAGACGGCTTAGTACCCTGCGACTCAAGAATCGCCAGCATTTTCTTCCCGAAGGAAGCCCATTCCTCCGGCGTCGCATGGCTGGTGGGGTAAGCGACGTGCCGTGCAGAGTCCTCCGAAGAGGACCTGGAAGACGACCGGTGTCGGCGCTTCCGAGAATGCCTCGAAGAGGCTGAGGAGTGGCGAGACCGACTCCTAGAAGGAGACCCACGAGACTTCCGACGATGACGCGGAGAGTCACCCCTCGAATCATCCGTCGAAAGCCCCGCAGATTTCGACTTCCGGGGCTTGGACACCCGACCTACCGACAACTCCTTCTTACGTTCGCGTAAGGCTTTGGACGTGAGCGACTGGCAGTCGATACAGTCATCCGTGTCGTGGGCCTCCCCGAGGCACCAGAGGCAGGCGTCGTGCGAGTCCGTCACCGACATCTTGGACCCACACTCCCCGCACTTCTTGAAACCCGGACGCGGGGTCGAAGACGAAGTAGAAGACATCTTCACACGAAGGAATGCCACAAAACGAACAGGTTCGAAGAACCGAGAAGAACAGAACTCTAAAGAGTCGAGGCGTGAACCGAGAATCACGAAGCAACACGTTCGCGGAAAAAACGGAACTGAGGCTACGGGCGTCGTGCGTCCTACTTATCACATTGGATGACGTCGGAGGAGGTCCTCGACGACGGCGCATCGACGTCATTGACGCAGGACGCAGAAAAAAGTTTCCGAAGCAGCACAGCTGTGGTGATTACATGTCATAGATATGGAATACGTCGGAGGACCCAATCCCCTCGAATTGCATTTTTGGTATTCAGCTTCTTGTATCCTGGGGGATGTCTTAGAGCGTGTTCATGCAAAGTATAAAATAAATAAATAAGGAGAAGCTGGCCACCCAGGGGGCACACGGATGAGCTCCTCTTCTGTGTGAGCTTTCCCTCTAAGGTCTGAGAAGTGGCTTGAGCCCCCAATCCGGGAACCCCCCCTCAGACCAAAAGCGAGCAGGTGCTGCATGAACGTGTCCCCCCCCCGCACCATACTGGCAGAAACCCGTTGGAAATCGGTGCAGGATTGGGGAAGAAATCACTGTGCGACCACCATAACTGCGACGAAACGAAAGCGAAACCACGGCCTCCCCACATTAAGGCTTAAAGAGACGTTGCCAGACTCAGCAACCGAAGCATGGATTCGCATTGCAACACCCTGGTGGATCCCTTCTGGATAAACCTGCTTCCCAGAAGCGTTGCTGGGGGGGGGGGGCTAAGGGGGCTATAGCCCCTGATCTTGTGGTTGTAGCCCCGGATAGAATCTCAGAAGCTACAGCCAAAATGCTAGCTAGCCCCCAGTCCCGACACTTCCGACATCAGCGTAGCCCCTGGTCTTTTCCAGACCTAGCAACACCCCTGCTGCTTCCTACGAACATTGAATTTGGAAGCCCGACTCTTGCAGGCGAGGAGAAGGGAATATTCCCCAGGAAGGTCCAGGACGCACCAGAAGTGAACCCTGTGGGCCCCAGAGTTCTGCTCCGCCCAGCCTGAGCGGATCGCCAGCTCAGACTTTCCCTAGGCCCTGACACTGTGTGGACCATGGGACTCCCCTCGCAGCCAGGAAAGAACTTTGGCCCCTGGTGGCGAGGAGAGTCCTGGAAGAGGTCCCCTATGAACCCGACAGGCCCCGGGCTCTCCGCATAGCGCAGACAGTGGCGGCCCGTGTGCCGTCTGGCGATCCTTTTGCCTCAGTGGCGGTGTCGGCCGCCAGCACTAAGAGCCAGACTGCGGGCACGGCATTCGTGGCAGGGCCGGTGGCCCAATCTGGCAGTGCTGACGCCATAGTGGGCAATCCCCATCGGCTCCCACCGACTGTGTTTTCACCCTTAACGCGGGTGGCTGAACGTGCAGGGATCGTGAGGAACAACGGTCCCTGAGATCATCCAGAATGGTAGGAGGACCCCGTATTGCAGCGAAATACAAGCACATACAACATATAAATCACGGGGCACTGGTTAATACGCGCTCCATGCGCGTGAGCAGACCAGCAGATTCAGAAGAGATCTAAAACTCCCAGGGTCCACGCCCCCAAGCGCATACACACACCCCCGCTGCCATACATCTGAGAGGTGGAGCTTGCAAAAGAGCACAAGGAGCACCTCCTCTTAATGAGGGACAACGCCACAGCAGACCAAGCCAGGAAATAGATCCCACAGCGCCTGGCACATGAAGGGAAACACAATAGAACAAAACCCACAAGCACGGCCCCCCTACATCTGTGCACCACGTTATGTATTCCCCATGTGACCCCACTCTGGTATCAGTCTGGAGACACGTGATTCTGAAGCTAAGCTCTACAAAGGGCTCGAACATAAGGCAATCACTCTACAGTTAAAGACTGATAATATGGACAAGGAGTGAGGGTAAGGTTCTGATCTAGCAAGCCACATAGACCATTATCAGTGCCTCAACACACCACATATCCACAGAGGCAAGCATGAAACTAAGGGCCCGACTCAAAAACCCCAGATCTCAGGGTGTCACAAGACCACAGTCCCCATAACGGAAAAGAACTCACTCGATTCCCAGCAGAGTGAGAACATATGGCAGAGGACTATAGTAACAAGACAGTGACCTTGCATTGTTAGTGTAGTTAAGGCTGCACAAAGCGAATCGAAGGGGCCCATGGACCGTTGACCGGCCTTCCACCCTTATAGATGCTCTGAATGCCTAGTCACTCCTGGAATCATACCAAAGCCGCCAGCAACGAGAATTGGTACGGATGGTTGGGCCCCCGGCATCGGGGCGAGTGCCTCCTCCACTACAGCAGACAATATATGGACTTTAAAGTGAAATTAGCCAAGTACGCTTACTCCCCACCATTATGAGCCGCAGATAGAACAAATAAAGTAACCATGGATACGTTCACGACAGAAGCAGCTGCGACAAAAGGGGACATTGCTGCTCTCCTAAATGATCTAAAGACCATGGGAGCCAACATAGGCGGTAAAATAGACAAGATAAGACAACGAATGGACAAAACTGAATAGAGACTGAAAGGTGTTGAAAACAATCAAGCCTCCATAGATGCCCTTGAAACCCAGATGGACTCACGAATAAGAGATAGAGCAAAGGGAGGGAAGAGGAATTCCGACTAAAAATGGATGATTTGGAAAATCGAGATAGGAGAAACAACCTATGCTTTTTTGGCATCCCTGTACACGAGGGCGAGACAGAAGGGGACCTCAGGAAAACTATCCATGATTTCATCAAAATATTGGTAGCGGATGAAGACATCGATGAGCCCAAAACGGAGAGGATACATAGGGCCGGCAGACCTATGGGTGGCCCGAGATCCATCCTTGCCAGGTTGCACAGGTACCAGGATAAAAGCTAGGATTCTCGAGAAGGCCAGGATTGGAGGCTCGCTCACCCTCGGGGGAGCACAGATTACTATCTTTCAGGACTTATCGTCATTGACCTTGGCATTGAGGCAAATGTGCGGCCCCCTTACGAAATGGCTCAAGGAACAAGGAACTCGATACAGGTGGAGTTACCCCTTCTCCCTCTCATTCGAGCATGGAGGCAGGAGAATACGACTGAAATCAGAAAGGGTGATTCGTGACTGCACCGCTAATCTTTTGGAAACGCGTCCAGAAGGTGGAGAACAGAACAGGAGGAAGCAGGACAGAATGGGAGACGTTGGGAATCCAAGGACCACGAAGGAAAAGAGCCAAGGGATCGAGGAAATACAGACGAGGCAATGTCACACCCGACAGCGATAAATGAAGACGACGACTGGCCAGAACGTACTATACACATCGGCCACTAATCAGACGGATTGAGAAGGCCCGAGTGTTCCGAACCGCCTGAGGTTTAAATGTAGAGTGCAGACATTATGTCTGGGTGCTCCTCCCTAAGGGGAAAGTGGACAACCTGCCGATAACAGGCGGGGAAGTCGCATAAGACACCACATATGCTTTTACTGAGTTAATATTTGGATCCTGGGGGCAGGAGGGGAGGGAACGGGAAGGGGGCTCAAATGTTATTGAGAATGTTTTGGAATATGGCCCGTGAGGTAACGGTTCCCACTGGTGGTTCGCCGTTGGATGAACATTTACAACCGATCCAGTTCGGACGCCATCGACCAGAGATGGAGGATGGAGAGAGGGCAGGGGGTAGGGGGAGGGTGGGGAAGGAGGGAGGTGGGCGGAGGAGAGATTCCTCGCTTGGACTTGCAAGGACGCACACATGGTTCACCGGCATCCTGACAAGGTGTCAATTATTGCTCAAGGGTCCTCTAAAATGTATGCAGACTGATGGCAGTTAATATAGACCAACAGGTGGGAAACCTCCTCAGGGTGGGAACATTAAACATCAAAGGCCTTAAAACCACGAATTCCGCAGGGGACAACTGGATAGCTTCTTCCTGCAGGAAATGAAATATGCCAAGGGGGAGGAACGGAAGCTCCTGGGGGCGCGAACAGGGATAGAATTATGGATTTCCAGACCTCTGAGAAGGGGTGGGGTTGTGGATACTCATCCGAAAGGGACTAGGCTTCACAACATCTAAGACATGGGGGGATATTGAAGGGCGGGCTTTACTCGTCGCAGGCACTGTGGGAAAGGTAAACATCACCCTCGCAACCATATACGCCCCCAACACGGGACAATCAAGATTCCTAGTCAAAACAGTCCCTAAAATCATGCTAGAAGCAACTGGACATGTCCTCTTGGGAGGTGACATCAATCTGTGGGCGGATCCCAATTTGGATAGAAAAGCGGGTTAAAGGGAAGCGAGGGATACCACCGATGGAGGGTGTAGTGAAGTAGCAAATATGTTTGTGATGTTTGCCCTGAGAGATACATGGCGGCAACTCCACCCAGGAGATCAAGGGTTCACCTTCTATTCTGCCCCGCACAATACCTTTACTAGGATTGATTATATATATATGTAACAGAAGAAATGCACGATGCCACAAAAAGGTCTGATATTGTCCCGGTCACCTGGTCAGATCACTACATGGTCACGGCTGACATTGATTGGGAAATATTGCCCAGGAAAGGAGGCCGATGGCGGTGCAATGAGACGCTCTGGAAAGACTCCGTCTTTAAAACTGAGATGGAAACTGAAAATACTGAATATATAAAGACGAATAACACCAGGGAAGTCTCCAAACTAATAGTATGGGAAGCGGGGAAAGCGACCTGGCAGGGAGTACTGATTAGAGAGGGTGCTAGTAAAGGGAAAGACACTTGATCGAAAACAAACTTAGGAAGGAGGTCTATCATTTGGACAGCAAAACGAGGGAAGACGAATCTGGGAAAGCAGATAAGATTTTAGAGGCAAAGAAAAAAAAGAGGGAGGAACTTCGACCTTCTCGAACACGGAATGATAGCCCGTAAATTGCAGCTCCTAAAACAGAAGTTCTATGAGAAAGGGGATAAGGCGGATTCTGTGCTGGCGGCCAGGTTACGTGCCCAACGGACAGAGCGGAAGGTGCTGGAAATACAAAACCAGGACACCCACCGCATCGCAACCAATGCAGATATCCCGAGGCCTTCGTCACCTTTTACGAGACTCTGTATAGATCAGAAACCTACCTCGGGGAATCAGAAACTGATCAATACCTATCCTCTTTGAAAATTCCGCAGATAACATATGCAGAAAGCAGGGCATTAGAAGGTCCGATAATGGAAGAAGAGGTCAAGAATGTGGTCAAGAGACTGTCATTGGGCAAATCCCCCGGTGAAGATGGCTTTCCGCTGGATTCTATAAATCCTTCCTCTCCTGCCTTCTCCCTTCTATGGTAGAACTATTTAATGAGATCCTGGACCCCGGAAGAGCCCGGACTCTTTTGTCCGAGCCTTTGTCTCAGTGATCCACAAAGAAGGTCGAGACCCTAAGCAATGCGGTTCGTATCGCCCCATATCCTTATTGAATATCGATGCAAAAATATATACTAGAATCCTGACAGCCAGACTAGAGACGTATATGCCACGTCTAATACACACGGATCAGGTCGGCTTCATACTGGGCAGACAAGGAGCTGACACTACGAGGAAGGCCCTACACTTAATTAACGAATCTCAAAGTACGAAGAATGACCCAGCGCTCCTCTCAGTTGATGCAGAGAAAGCCTTCGATAGGGTGTAATGGGGCTTTCTGAGGCGGTCCTCCGCAAAGTGGGAATAGGTCTGAAATTCAGGGGAGGGATCCAGGCAGTATACTCATCACCCAAGGCCTCAGTCTTTGTCAACGGTGAATACTCCTGCTGGTTCGAATTAGGTAGAGGAACACGACAGGGATGCCCCCTCTCAGCAATCCTTTTTGCTCTCTCTGTGGAACCCCTAGCCCAGAAACTGAGAGACGACCCTCAGGTCGAAGGACTCAAACTGGAAGCAACAGAATATAAAGTAGCTTTGTACGTGGACGACCTACTCTTGCACATTTCGAACCCTATGTCCTCAATTCCCTAGAGCAATCCAGCTGATTTAAAGAGTACAGTAACCTCTCGGGTTTCAAAATCAACAAGGCCAAATCAATGTTATTCCCCCTGCACAAAACCACACAAGCAGACATAGACAGACTCTCCCATCTGGGCCTTATCTTGGAAAATGTCAAGTTAAATAAGTAGGCATACAGATCACGAGAGATATTACCAAACTCTATGAAGCCAATTTCCCACCCCTCCTCCTAAAGTTCCAGGCGGACCTAGCCAAATGGAAGAAACTCACAATATCAAGGATGGGTAGACTTAATGCAATACAAATGGTATGTCTCCCTCGCTTTCTTTATCCCTTCCAAATGCTCGTCATACGAATACTGAACGCCTTCTTAGAAGAGGCCAAGAGAGCCATAGTGAAGTTCCTATGGGATGGCAAAAGAGCGAGGGTAGTTTATGACACTTTAACATTACCTAAAGATAAGGGAGAGACGGACTGCCAGACCAGAAAAAATATTATGAAGCTGTTCAACTCCACATTTTGATTCCCCATCTACAATATTGTAAAGAACCTCAATGGTTTGCGCTGGACAATCACTACCTGTCACCGGCAACGGTCTCTGAGCGGTTATGGGTCCCGAGAAATAAATTAGTACGGAGACTTGCAAATCAAGGGAGCTTTGACAAGGGTCGAATGGAAAGACAAAGTGGATAGAGAACTCATCCCCTTCGAAAAGCATCTGAATTCCAAAACAGAAATGAAAGGCTTGATATCCGCTATGTACAGGGAACTGGTTGAGGCGGGAAGAGGTTCTACATTACATCCGTGTACTGAGCTCCAGGTAGCTGCATTGCAAATGCAGTCTAGTTGGACAATTGCAATAAATGCGTGAGTAGCTCCTCTGCTCCTTGTGGAGTGAGCTCTTGGCGTGAAAGGCAGTGTCTTGTCTGACAGGGAATAGCACAGTTGTATGCACCCGACTATCCATCTGGAGATTGCATTCTTGGAAATGCAATCCCCTTCTCTGCCTGGGGCTACGGAGACAAACAGTTGGTCTGTTTTCCTTAGCGGTCTGGTCTTGTTTACATAGTAAAGGACCGCCCTCCTTACATCTAGAGTATGGAGTTTTACCTCCGCTGAGCTTTTTCGGTTCTAGAAGAAAGCCAGAAGCTCAATGGACTGGTTCACATGAAATTTTGAGATGAATTTAGGAAATAATCTAGGATGAGTATGTTAAACCAGTTTGTCTTTGTGTATGACAAAGAAAGGATCCTACACTGACAATGCTTGCAATTAACTAACTCTTCTTATGGAAGTAATAGCCAATAAGAAAGCAGTCTTGTAAGCCAGGTGTTTAAGACTTGACTTGTGCATCGGCTCGAAAGGGTGCATCGGCTCGAAAGTGGGTCCCATGAGCTTAGCGAGTACTACATAAATATCCCATTCTGGCGGCGGGTTTGAAATCGGAGGGTGGAGTCTCTTTACTTCCTTCATAAACGCTTTGATGACCCGCACCTTCCACCATGATACCTTATTGTGGGAGGTGGTGTAGGCGGACAAGGCCGGCACGTGGACCTTCAAAAAGTTAAATACTAACCCCGACTCTAACAAGTGGAGCATATCATTTAGAATGTGGGATGGGGTACATTCTATGGGGGTAATTTGTTTAGACTGGCACCAAATTACAAATCTCCTCCACTTGTCGAAATAACTGTCTAGTGTTAGGCTTACATGCTTCCTTCAGGATATCCATACACCTCTATGGTAGGTTAAGATGTCCGAACTCTACTTCAGGAGCCATGCTGCCAAGTTCAATGTGTGAGGTTGAGGGTGTAATGTTAATCCCCCGTGATGAGCGAGTAGATTGGTCATGCACGGGAGCTTGATGGGTTCACACATCGCCAGGTTGCGCAGATGTGGATACCAAGGTTGTCTTGCCCCCATAGGAGCAACTAGTATGAGCGTCATTTGTTCCTTGTGGATCTTATTCATGAGAGGAGTCAGGGGGAAAAGCGTGAGTAAATTTCCCTGACCAGTTCATCCATAGGGCGTTCCCTTTGGAGCCTGGCTTGGGGAACCTGGATACGAAGTCTGGGCATGGACTGTTTTCGCTTGTAGCAAACAAGTTTATTGTGGGGAAACCCCATTGAGAGAAGAGGTGCTCTATGACCCCTGTGTCTTGTTGCCATTTGTGTTCCTCTGGTAGGGGGCCTCTGCTCAGTGAATCTGCCAGAGAGTTGAGTTCCCCTGGAACGTGCTGTGATGATAGGAATATTTTCAAGCTGAGTGCCCATTTCCAAATTTGTTGCGCTAGCTTGGACAGATTTGGAGAACGTGTGCTCCCCTGTTTGTTGATGTAAAACATCACCGTAGTGCTGTCGGTGAGGACTTGCACTGACTGGTTTGCTAGGTGAATCTCGAACGCATGAAGGGCCTTGAACACTGGCAGAAGTCCCAGCAGATTGATGTGGTTCTGCGCCATAGCATGTGTCCACAGATCTTGTGCTGTGATGAAGGTAATGAGTCCCCCACCCGGCGAGTGAGGAGTCTGTTTGAGAATCGCTTGCACTTTCGGATCGTGGAAGGGTTTTCCCTTCAACAGATTTTCTCTTGTCCACCAGCAAAGGTTTTGTACTAGTGTTGCCGAAACAACCACTAGATCGTCCCACTGATCGCTGGCCCGAGACCACTGTTTCACCAACCACCCCTGCATGGGTCACATGCGCAGGCACGCGTGTGGTACCAGGTAAATGCAAGATGCCATCATGCCTAGCAAACGCATAGCTTTGCGTACACTTATCTGGCGGCCAGCTTGATAATGAGTAACATGCTTTGGACTCTTTCCTCTGATGGAAGACGAACCACTCTTCTGAGTTTATTACAGCTCCTAGGAACTGATGGTTGTGCTCAGCACTAGGCTTGATTTTTTCTAGTTTATTGAAAAGCCCAATTGAAAGGTTGATAGTTCTTTGAATGTTTTGTCTGCAAACTTGGGGTGTCTCCCCTGTAATCAGCATGTCGTCCAGGTAAGGGTACACTGGGATTGCCTCCCTGTGCAGATGCGCTGCCACCACCGCCCGTACCTTCGTGAATACCCTTGGTGCGGATACTATGCCGAAGGGTAGCACTTTGAATTGGTAGTGTTGGTTTGCTATCTTGAACCGCAAGAATCTTCTGTGCACTGGGAACATTGAAACATGAAAATAAGCATCTTTCATATCCAATGTTGCCATTTAACACCACCGGTTTAGCAGAGGGATAACTTCTTGTAGCGTAGTCATGCAGAACTTTTGTGGCTTGACATATTTGTTTGCAGGGCGTTAGTCTAACACTGGGCGCACTGTTAGATCTTTCTTTGGCACAAGGAAGTAGGTTGAATAAATACCCTTGTTTATCTGGTTGGCCGGAACCAGGGACGATTTCTATGGCGTCCTTTTGGAGCAGCCTTGCGATTTCCTCGAGTAGGATGCGTTGGTCTTCCCTCAAGTGAATCTTCTGGAGTGGGGAATAGTTCAGGGGGGGTCGCTGGATGAGCTCCACACAATAACCGCCCGCCAAAGTGGATAGCACCCATTTGTCTGAGCGATTCCCTCCCATGCTTGAGAGAAGTTTGAAATATGCCCTCCGAATGGAGAGACATGGGAGGGTATCTGAAGCAGGTAGTTACTGTTTTGGAGGTGTGGTACCACCCCTAGAGGAGGACGACCTCCGCCGGTCGTGGGATCTGCGCTGCTCCATTTGGTAACCTTGTGAGGCCTGGCATTGATTGTTACCCCTAGATGCTCCCTGATTCTGATTGTAGCCTGAACCCCTCTGTAAATTGTGTCCACATGAGCGACGAAAATTACTATTGCCTCTCTGGCCAGTGGGTTTATTAGTTAGCTGGCCCAACGACTTTAGAGTATCGTATTCCTCTTTAGCAGTTTTCAAGGCGTCTTCAATGGCCTTTCCAAAGAGTATGTTGGGCTCAATGGGCATATTAAGAAGCGTGGCTTGCGTCTCTTGCTTGAAGCCGGATTGGCTAAGCCAAGCATGATGCTCAATAATAGTTCCCTCTACAATAAGCTTGCCTGCGTTGTCAGCGGCGTCCAGATTACTCTTTAACATGCAGCTTGAAACTGCTCTGCCTTCTGCTGCCACAAGGGCCAATTAGTTGTGTCTTAAGAGGTTCAGGGGCTAATGATAACAAAGCTGACACTTCATCCAAATTATGGCAGTTAAAACTCACCTGAAGAGTGGTGTTATTAGCTATGCTCGCCTGAAAGGCAGCCGATGAGCCCACTTTCCTCCCCATCGTGTACAGCTTCTTGCTCTCCTTGTCTGGAGGAGCTTCTGGCGAGGCTTGGGGTGTTCCCGCTCTCTTCCTGGTTGTTGTAACTACCAGAGAGTCAGGTTTGAGCTGTCCCCTAATATAGAGAGGGTCTGATGGAGCAGGTCGTAAGAGCTTCTCGATGCAGGGATTAACTGCCCGTGTCTGGTTAGGTGTCTCCAGCGAGGGTTGCATCTTCCGCTGAATAGACTGCAGGAGGGGAATGAACTGAGTGACAGCCTTCTTATGTTATGTTACTTTGCATTTAAATAGCGCCTTATGTACCATTGGTATGGTCTGAAGGCGCTGGTAGGTTGAACGCCCTCGAGAACCGAAGTTCAAGTCAGTAGAGAGTCAAAGGTGCTTGTGAGCACCGGATATGTGTGCAGCTGGTGTGGTATTCGTGTATTAGCTGCTTCATAGCGGTAGGTGTGGAGGTGTAGAGATCAGGGGTATGCGTTTGTTCTGGCAGGTTTTATCCAGACCTGTTCTGGCTGCGTTAGACCTGAGGAGAATGCCTGGCTGGCGGGTGTGAAACCAGCAGTGATTAGTTAGAGTGATGTGGAGTATAAGGCAGATGTTGGTATGAGAACAGCTATAACGAATGGTGTCATAGTATCTCTGTGTTCTAGTTGAATGGTGGTTTAAAGAGGAGAGTAAGCATGGTGATTTGATAGGATGGTTTACATGCTCTTTCAAATGTTACGCGCACACTGAACCATTCCGCGCACACTGAACCATTCCACTCACTCGGTCTACGCACCTCTCCTCCCTTCCGCACTCATTCAATCTTATGCACTCGTCTGCTCTATACATTCCTCCGCTCTACCCGCTCGTCTGTTCTATACATTCCTGCGTTCTTCCACACTCTTCTCTGCGCACTCCTCCGCTCTGCGCACCCATCCGCTCCACGCACCCATCCGCTCTATGCAATCATTCTTTCCACGGACTCATCTGCTATATGTACTCGTCAGTTCTACAAAGTCGTTCGCTCATAGGCACTCATCCGCTCCGTGCACTCATCCGCTCTATACACTCATCTGCTGTATACACTCATCCGCTCAGTACATTCATCTGCTCCTGCGTTCTAAACACTCCTCCGCACTTCTGCACTCATCCTCTCTGCAGCTACATCCGCTCTACACACTCATCCAGCCTATACTCATTCGCCTTGCACATTCATCTGTTCTATGCACTCCTGCATTCTAGACGCTCCGCCGCACTTATGCACTCATCCGCTCTACACACTCATCCGCCCAGTACACTCATCTGTCCAATATACCCGTTGGTTCTATACATTCATCCGTTTTATACACTCATCCGATCTACACACTTTTCTGTTCAACGCATTCGTCCGCTCAGCGTGCTCATCCATTCCACGCGCTTTCATCCATTCTAACGATTTCTTCCGCTCCATTCACTTTGTTCGTTCATTCATCATGCATTATAGATTAAGGCTATGTCACTTGTCATACGCACTGGATCCGTTCCATGCTCTCTATTTCATGCACTACTCTTGTCTCGGGTACAGGAATCTTCAATTCTGTACTTTCCATTTATGCCATGCACTCATGCGGTCTGAGGAATCGGTCTGTGTACTCATCAGACTCTTGTATTCATCTTTCCATCCTTTTCTCTTTATTAATTTCGCCCGTTTTGATCATTTTGTCCATTGCACTCATTACATCCATTTCATTAATGTATACTTCATTACTGTTACTGTATAATTTATTCTTTTTATTCACTTCACTGCTTTGGTCTATTTTACTCGTTCTATTCCGTTTGTCCTTTTAGTTTACATTAGGGATTATTAGTTGTCCATTTCTCACATGGATCTTGATGTTGTATAGTTAGTTATTTGTCCTATTGTTATTCGGGATCTAGTAGTTTGTTGGTGTCATTGCGCTGCGGTTATACTGTTTGGGCAAGTTTGCGTACAGGTTGGTTTTTAGGGGAAGAGCCAGGTTTTCAGTAATTTGCGGAAAGACATTAGATGTTCAGTTAGGCGGATGTGGGGTGGGAGTGTGTTCCACAGCGTGGGGGCCAAAGCTAAGAATGAGGATCCGCCTAACCGGACTGAGTTTGTTTTAGGTATGACTAGGAGGCCGGCTGAGCTTGATCTTAGAGGACGCGGAGGGTTATAGGGTTTTAGTTTGTCTTGAATATATTGAGGTCCAGTTTATTATTGATATATCGAGATATTGATTATCCCCCAAAACGTCAACAAAGTCTTCTTTTTTTTAAAACAATTTTTATTAATTCCAACATGAAAACCTTACAATGTAACAAGAAGTATGCATTCCAATCTTCATGTACAGTTTCATGTTTTCTCCACACCCCTTTCCGAGCCTACCCCACGTCACCGCCTTCCACACCTTCATTAAGGGGCGCCCCTCCCTCTGAAGAGCTGTCTTCCTTTGGGCTGGTCTGGTCAGGCCCAGATAGTGTAGCTACTATTTGCCTCTGGGCTATCAACGTATCCACTTCTTCCTCCCCACCTCGGCTTACTGCTTCATTCCACACTACAGTTTCAGCCTCCGCCCATTTTAGAAGATCATGCCAGCAGGCTTCCACCCTCCGGCTCTTCTACTTGCTTTCCAGCCCATAGCTATTCTGTGCTTAGATAGTATGTAAGCCAGGTCTTTGAGTTTACTCATGTGTTTCAGTCTGCACGATCTGGGGAACCCCCTCCCCCCCAACATACATGCCCACAGGGAGTCCACATCCAGACTGATCTCTTTCTCCGCCATGAGGCGGGCTACCTCCCCGCAGAATCTCCTTATTTCAGGGCATGCCCAGAACATATGTATCATCCCTGCATTCACCTACCCACATTTTGGACATGTTTGTATACTCGCATTTCTAAACTTAGCCATCTTCCTAGGAGTCATATATGCTCTGTGGGTAACATATAATTGAATCTGTTGCAGTCTCTCGTTCCTTGATACTTTCTTGTGGTATCCCTGTACCCTCACCCACAACCAGTCTTCTATTGATTCCCCCGCTTCTTCCTCCCAATCCCGCCTCGTCTGGATCACCTTCTTCCCCACCTTAGACATCAACAGTTCATATATTCGGGAGACCTCATAGCCCCCATTTGACACATCATAAAACGTTTCTATGGCAGTACTTTGTCTTGTTGAGTTTCCTGCATTTTTATCTGGAAGTGCTCAGCTGCCTTGATGAGCATGTCATTTAGTAGTGGCTGGTTATCTATAGGTTAATCCGCCCCAGGTGGATCCTGGTTGACGGAAGAGTCCATGATATGATTATTATTATTATTATACTTGTCTGGCTCTTCATCATCATCACCGTAATAAGGATCTGAGGCCTCTTGGGTTACAGAGAGGTCCTCAGTGTCCAGGTTATACAGGTCAATGGCTGGGGGAGGGGGGGGGTCTTGCTGCAATGAAATAGTTACATTATCGGGGCGAGCCCTCTTTGAATGGGGTGGAGAAGCAGTGGCAGATACAGGGACCTGAGAACTAGAGGGCGCTGTTGTAGGCGGGGTTGACTGAAGACTCTGGAAGTAATTAGGGTCTTTCCCCAAAAAATTGCAATGAGGGTCAAACTTTCTCATGACCCTATCAATATCCTCACATGTCCATTGGGCAGAACTGGGAATTGACAAAGGGTCCAATGGAAACCCCTGATCCTGAGAAGTGACTGGGACTTGTGGTGAGGGCTGACTCTTTTTCTTTAGGGCTGTAGATAAGGAATCCTGTTCCTTTGAGTCTCTACCCTTGTGAGAGGACCTTTCCCTGTGAGGGTCTTAGAAGTCTTCTTCTTGGACTTCCTCCCCTTTACTAGGCCTTCTGGGACGTGCTTTTTTACCAAATGGGCTAGTCCGGCCTGTATAGGGTTTTTTACAGTTTTCGACGAAGAGCGTCGAAGTTCAGCTACGGAATGATCCGAAGTCTCGTCGACAGACGTACAACATTCGGGAATGGATTAAGTAACAATGTCTGTTCTGTCTTTTGACAGTCGGGGACTGTCATGTGGCGATCGGGATCTGGAGTGCCCAGAGGACAGTGATTCTATGGACCTCCCCATAGACGTCGTGCGTGGGACTTTGTTCGACTGCGTCGAGCCTCGATCGTGGGTTGTGTGCTTAGTGGAAGCGGTGTCTTCCCTGTAACAGGGCCGCCGGCCTGTCTGATGGGGTATCCCCATCGCCTTCGGATACCGCTGCGCTGCAGCTGTCGCTGAAAGTCCCCTCCACGTCCATGGTGGCCTCGAACTGCATGGCATGGTGGGCCCAGCGCTTGGTTAAACGGTCCTTTAACATCTTGGGTTTAAAGAGTTTACAGGCTTGGTAGGTACCTTCAACATGGTCCCGGGGAGACAAAGGTTGCACACCAGGTGCTTGTGGACCCTAGGGAATTTTTTGTTGCACTTAGGGCAAAATCTGAAAGAGGTTCCATCCATAATGGAAAGACATGGCAGCCAGGTGAGAATAATGTACGAAAAGGGGTAAATACATTCTGAAATGTCCTCCCACATCTCTCCTTACTGTGTGGGCCGAAACCCGAAGCGGCCTTCTAAGGCCGAATGGCTCCGTCGTTTGGAGTCTTCGACGGTCGTATCTACACCGATGTCGGATGTTCGATAGTCAGTGAAGTAGAATATAAAGGATAGGAAGAGAAACTATGCCTAATTAGCAGAAATCAATGGCGGTATGAGAACTCCACGAAATAGCGTCCCCCTACAAAAGGCGGAAAAAAAACAATCTGAGTGACCTCGACGAGTAAAGGACCATGGGTACAGTGGATGTCACACTAGGATAGTATTACTGGCAGGCCCTGTCGACGTCTGTATTCGAATTTCGAAAACACCAACTGTAATACTCCACAGGTTCCACTAGATGTCGGCCAATGCACAGCATGTGATGAAAGCATATTGCACGAGCCTCAGAAATGTAATATATGTTCTTTGTTGTGTGATAATGTTACCTGTCAGTAGTCATTTTTCACTGTGTTATTTGGCAAAAAGTAAAGAAGTGCATTTTTATATCCGATTGTCCAAGTGTAATCTGTGACTTCCATAGGTGTACTCATTGGGGACCCCTTACAGGCTCAGCATCTCTTGAGACTTCGCATAGACCACCTGCCTTGCAAACATGACCTGGTTTGGCTATAGCTCTCCAGCGTTGTCCCCGTCACTAAATAGGTTGGCCTTCTATACATTTGCCCACCAGGCCAGAGCATACAAAAACAGTCCAAACAATATGAAAAATTAGCGTGAGAAGAAGAATATTGATAACAGAAAATGGAAGGAAAGGGCCAAGCTTGAAGATGTTATTAAGTTGAAAGTGGCATGAACGAGAGAGAAGAGCTAAAAATAGAATAGTAAATTGAAATGGCATAAATGATAGTAGGTACAAGCATAAGAGGAGACTGGAAGATAGGTGGAAAATTAATCAAGGAGGGAGTACTGCCATAAGGCGAAGAGGCAGGAAATAGAGAATATTGGGCTTGAATGAATTACGATTCAGAGAATGATTAACATCCAAGACTTGATAGCAGAAAGCAGTACGACATAGAAGAGCACATTTTTCAGAGACCGAATGAATGGACAAAGATTCAAGTTGTTTTCCTAAAAGTGGGATTTCAGACGAAAAATGCAAAGAAGAGACAAGTATGGTATAGAGAGAACATTTTAACTGTTAGAGAACTGAACCTAAACGACCACCAAACCAAAAGTGTAAGGTAAAGAAAGATGAAATGATTTAGAGTATACCAAGGAAGAACAGAACCAGGAATGCAAAGAGAGGGAGGGAACAGGCACTAGAGTGATCCAACTATTTATTTTATTTTATTGTGCACTTGTAAGGCGCTTATACATAAAGTAAATTGTGTTTCAAAGCGCCCACAGGGCAACAGGGAGGGAACATAGGAGTGAAATGCAAATATAACTGAGAGATAGAGGCAGACTACCTAGGCCTTGTGAGCATTCAGAACGTGCAAGTGCAGAGAGAGAGAGAAGAGGTGTAGGGGAGGGAGATAAGTGCTACGAGTACCACGATGGGAAGTGCTGGGGAGTAAGCAGCTGTTAAGTAACATGGTGGGAGTGGTCAACTGTCAATTAAGAAGTGCAGACCAGTGATAACACAGGAACGTGGGTGCTAAGGAAAGTGCTGGGACCAGGCAGAGCCTGGGGCGATTGGGTGTGGGAGGTCAGGGTCCGGGTGGACACATAAGGGCCCTGGCCACCCATCTCAGCAACTCAGGGGTTTAGCAGAGGAGGGAGGGAAGGAATGCCTTTTGGAGCTTCTGGAATTTGAGGAGATCCGGCTCAAGATGAAGAGGAGGTGGGAGGCTGTTCCAGAGGAGGAAGCCAGTAGAGGAAAGATCGGCCTGCAGCTCGCTGTTTAGCAAAGCGCTTGACACAGAGTTGGTGCCGGAGGAGCGTAAAGATCTGGAGGGAGAGTAATTAGTGAGAGCCAGTTGTAGATGGTGTGGTCCCCGGCCCCAGACAGCCTTATGGAGGATGCAGAGGGATTTGAATTTGATCCTTGCAGCAACCGGGAGCCAGTGGCGAGATTTTAGGGCTGGAGAGATGAGTCCCTGGGCTTGAGGCCAATATTAAGACTAGCAGCCCTATTTTGGATTAGCTGGAGGGGTTGTAGAGAAGAGGAGGGTAGATTAAGGAAGAAGCTATTGCAGTAGTCTATCCTGGTGAGAACCAGAGCTCTAGAGGCATTGAGCTTCTGGGGGAAAGTTGAGGAAATAAGTTATTTGAGGGGGTGGAGTTGAAAGTGGACCTTCTTGGCAAGATCCTGAATGTGAGGGAGAAAGGAAAGAGAAGTCCAAGGGGGAGAGCCCATGAACGGTGGCTAGAGTCAAGGGAAGAAAAGGGAGCAGGAGTCCCAATGGGAAGGATCTCAGTCTTGCGGGCATTGAGGCAGAGATCAATGGAGGCACACCAGGACTGGAAGGCAGCTAGGCATTCAGGAATGTTGGAGGATGCAAGGAAAGGCTCAGAGGGAAGAGCCAGGAGGAAACATTGGAGCCCTGGTGGATGCAACAGATGGAGATAGAGATACGGGAGGAGAAGGAGCCCATAATAACCTGGCAAAGACGGTTATTGCGGAAGGAGGTCAGCCAGTCCAGTACCCGCTCGAGATACCTAGGGTATTGTGGAGCTGTTTTAGAAGGATAGCGTGGTTGACTGTGTTAAATGCAGAGGGGAGATCAAGTAGAATGACAACAGTAGGAGAGTTAATATCAAGAGATGCAAGCAGTTCCTTACAGGTGTTCAGAAGAGCAGTTTACGTGCCTCTGGATGCACACAATCCAGAGTGATGGTCGTTTAGGCAACCAACAATTTCAGTGTGTTGGGCCAGTTGAGGGTAGACCAGTTTCTCCAAGAGTTTCCCAAGGAAGGGAGTGATAGAGACGGGGGCGGTAGTTAGCTGGACAAGACAAGCCTGTAGAAGGAGTTTTCAGGCGAGTGCGCATAAGGGAGTTATTGAGGGGAAAAAGGGAAAGATCCAGTAGGAAAGGAATGGTTGCAGAAATCAGGAAGTGCAGGAGCCAGAGTCTCAATATTGTCCTTAATGGTCCTGGAGGAACAGGTTGAGACCTGTTTGGAGGAGACCTTCGTGGAGCAGACAACTCTGGCGACCTCATCAGGTGAGGTGGGAGAGAAAGGCAGACTGGGGATGGGAAGCTTTCGAAGGCAGGGGGCAGGGGAAGGAGAGGGGGACAGGGAAGCGTGGGTGCTTAGGATGTCCTGAGTTTTTGCAGTGAAGTGTGAGGCCATTGCGTTGGAAAGGGCCTACGAGGAAAGAATTGTGGTGCAGACTACAGAAGGGTTGGCTAGTGCCCTGCAGATTTTGAAGAATTGAGCTGTTTTGTTAGATGCACCAGAGACGTGAGCTTGGATGTGGGCCCTTTTCTTGGAGAAAATGGAGAGAAGGTGTTGCCTTTGGAGCCAGTTTGTCAGAGGGTGAACCTGAGGTCTGCCACTTCTGTTCCGCAGCTCTACACTTGCGTTTCAGGGCTGCAAGTTCTGAGTCATTCTAGAGAGGCAGAATTCAGGCGGATCCTCAGGACTGGGGCAAGAGTGTCAAGGGTATTGGTGATGGCAAGATGGAGGTTGCTGAGATCAGAGTCAGAGGTAGGGTCTGCAGTGGGAGGAGAGGGGGAGGAAGGTAGATGCAAACGCAGCAGCTGACACTCATTTCATTGGACGGATGCTCGTGAACGAGGTTGGCAGGGCTGGGGGAGGTGCAATCAGATGGCAGAGAGGACGCTGGTAAGAGGAGAGGAGAGCGTGGTCTGACCAGGAGAGTGGGGTGGTGAGGAGAGAAAAAGATCAGCGTGGATGAAGGCATTGAGAGTGCTTTTTTTTTAGCCGAGTGGGGAGTACCCGAGGGGAGAATGGAGGGTGAGAGCGAGGTGCAGAGGTCGAAGAGAGTGGATGCTGTGATTGAGGAGTCAAGGTGGATGTTGAATTCATCCAAGAGAAGGCGTTTAGAGATGGTTGTGAGGAGAGAAGGAGAATCAACCCATTCAGAGAGGAACAAGGTGGTAGAGCAAGGTGGCCTGTAGATAGTGGCAATAGTCAGGGAGGAAGTGGGAGAGATTACCAGATTGCAGACCTGGCTCCGGAAGAAAGAGTAAGGCTGGGTGGGAATGAGGGAAGAAGGGACCCACTCAGGGAATGTTAAAGCAACCCCACCGCCAGCAAAGTTAGGGCGAGGCTTGGAGATCTTATAACCGCCTGGGAGAAGAGAGTCAAAAGCAGTGACTGAGCTGGCATTGAACCACGTCTCAGTAAGGGCGGGGATGTTGAGGTCAAGGTCTTCAAGGAGAAGGCAGATGTCAGTTGAGTGTATGATGGCAGAACGAGCATTAATCGTGCCAAGATGCAAAAGGTCCCTGCCTTTGAAGGTTATCAGACAGGGGTACAGGAACGTGGTACACCAGTCGTAGGAGGGCGGACAAAGAGAGGAAGAAAGTGTAGCAGATGTGGGAGGAAAGTTGATGAGGGACGGCAAACGCTGGTCAAAGAGGACGAGGTTGGGTTGAGGACCCTGAGCCATGATAGTGACATTGCGATAGACATAAATGATACACCTGGATGATGAGAAGCCCGCCAAGAGTTACTTCCCATCTGGTGTCACCATTAATGGGTGAAGATGTGAAGGAGAGAGTAGAGATGAGGAGTCCATAGATCTGGAGAGGGGACGGAAAAGAAGATATCAGTAAAAATCTGTCTGGAAGTTGCAGTAACAAATGTGTCTGCGATTGGTAGGCCGGGGTTAGTGGCCAGGATGTCTTTTCTAAAAGCTTTTTTGGTCCAGATTTCGCTAGGGAGGGAGGATACATGATAGAATAGCAGTTAGAGTAGATAGGAGAGGTGTTGAGTGCCATAGGGGCAGCAGAGGATAGGATGGAATATAGAGGAGGGCCTGCACAGGACAGGCAGAAACTCACAAGGCGGGCTAGTAACCGGAGAAGCTAGAAACAGATGCAGTGGAGGTACTTTAGTATAATTTCCAGAAAGCACAGCAAAACAATGCAAAATGGGGTGTAGGATGTTAAGAATCACACCGGAATTCCAGTTTCTAAAAAGCACCGAAAACGTCCAAGAGAGTAAGAACAGATTACTACTTACAGTGGGGAAAAGATGTTCACAAATTAGTAAAATGTAAGCCGACAGTTTTGGTGGAATGGGCATGGTGGAATCTAGATTGATGAGAGCGCGGCGAGTGTTTGTATCAAGATGTGAATATGTACATGAGTGAAGAGCATGTTAAACATTTGGAAAAATAAAGACGAAGAGAAATAAGGCAGTAGTTTGAGGAGATGTGGGCACTAAGGAGTATTTTTTTAAAAGAATGGGTAAGATTGTAGCATGCTTAAAGGAAAAGGGAAACGCCAGGTTAAAGAAAATTAAATATGGAAGACAAGGAAGAAGCTGAAGAGCTATATTGGAGGGATTAGAGCAGATGGCAAAGGGTCAAGAGGAGCAGCAGTAGGATTAGCTCATTCAAATAGGAAGGCTAAGTGAGACCTCGTTAAGAGGAACAAAGGAAACTAAAGAAGAGGTTTGGTAAGGAGAAGAAAAAGAAGAACAGTGTCAATTTTAGAAGTAAACTAGGAAGCAGAAACAGAGTCTTCTACCAGCTATTCGGGTCAGGCAGTGGTCTAGTGAACAGCTTGGGGTTGTACACGTACACTAGGTGCTGAGTTGACCACAGACCTACTGTTATGTTCTGCTTTCGGCGGCACTCCTTTTGGCGCAGATGGTGTTTTCTACATCGCACATCTGCATCCTCACTCAACATTCAGTTGTTGTCACATCTCCAGGCGTTCCCATGGCCGCCTCTCCGTCGGCAGAGCTCCTGGCCGATGATCGGTGGTTGTCATGGACAACGTTGCGTTGCTTCGTTTCAAGCTAGACGCTCATAAGTTTGTTCAACTCCTTGTCTACACAAGCCTGTTTCTTTTCTGTCTTGCATGCCCCCTCTCACTCATTCTGGCTTCTTGACTTACCCACTGATAGGATTCCGTCTTTCCGATCAAGAACCCAGATGCTGTGTGGAGTTTGATCCTAATCTCACGTGGAGTCAGTGACTGCATTTTAGCGGGTAGGAATTTTCATCGCTGCTCAAATGCTTCCTTACCCTTTGTGACTTCCGTCTCCCGTCATCTCATTCTCTCCCGTATCCCAGACTTCAGTACTTCGGCATGAGGATTCCTCCGGTTCGACCCGTCGAAGCTCCTTCGGATTCCGAAGTGCATCGAAGCCGGACGGAAAAGCCTCTGCTTTCCTGGGCAAAGAAGTCCATACAAGGAATTTCCTGACCTCACAGGTCCACGGGAAGGAAAAACACAAGATGGCAAAGGAACAAGCGAAAAACCTTGTGGCACGGTCATGTTTCAGCATTAGCCACAGTTACTTTAATACATTTATAAAGAGCAAACTTTGGACCCATTGGCATTAGGGCGCTAACAAACAAAGTAGTCAAGCACGGCAGAGGCAGATGGAAATCTCATTATGAGTAGACCAAGAGGAGGAGTCAGTCAAACATCCACGTTTTCACCTTTCTCTTGAAAGATTCTATAGCATTCTGACATTTGAGATGAAGCGGAAGGTTGTTCCAGACTTTAGGGGCAGCAGAGTAGAAAGCTCCCTTTTCTGCCTTCTTGGTTCTACACCTGGGGAGCATTAAGTATTTCTGATTGCTAGATCTGAGGGATCTACTCTGGACTTTTTCCGTAATGAGATCCTGCAGGTAAGAGGGCATAATGCCCTGTCTACATTTAAAAGTAATCACTAATAAACGGAAGCGTAATGTAATGGCCCTTCATTGTGAGCTGCTCGTAGAAGATGACAGCCAGGGTTTTAACATTCTTTTGGGAAGTTAACTTAACATTAGGGGTGTCCCGGTATTGATTTATTGACGGTATGATAACCTGCTTATAAAATGATGGTATACCGTGGTTATCGCGGTACAGCACACACGTGTTAAACCATTGACAAATATTTTGCTAGGAAACGTCATGGTTTTTATTTGCTCTCAAATGTGTCAGTAAAGTATTAATTGCTCTTTTCGAACTGCATTGCAACACCGGGCTCTTCTTACTGCTCTGGATCGGCCACGCAGTATCAAGCTACAAACAGGATGATCTCACAGCGCCTATCGCAGACATAGCTTACAAGTGCTGCTGCACCTATTAAGGCGCACTAATAGCTTTATTTAATTGTGCATAACAAACTACGAAAGCACCCACTCCCTGCCGCCGCGACTCACAGTCTTCTCAGCATCACTAGGGTAAAGAGAAACCTGGGACCCGCACTCCTGCTGTATCAAAAGTAAGTACTCTGTGCGAGGTCAAGTGTTGTCTTTGGCAATTTAGCATGTCATTCAGGCACAGCTAAATGGCTCCGATTTTGAGCTGTCCTTCTGGCAATCGGGCTCTGTTCATCTCGAAAACGGACATTGAAGTGAGAATGCGCAAGCACTGGTGCCAATTTACAGGGCCTGAAATTCCCCCGATAGTAACCAAACCAATCGAGGGAGTTTGACCCCTACCCAGATGGAAACGGAGGGGCTAGGGGATAGGGAGCGGTTGGTTAAGAATCTACAGGCAGCACTGAACATGTAACATCTCAGCATCAGTTACTTAACCCGTTGCGCTACATTTACACATTTCTGGTTTGCACTTGCCCCTCAAAATTCAAAGAACATTTTGTAGATCCCTGATACTGCTCAAAATGACTGCATTACATAGGACTTTGAAGCCAATAGCATATTTCCAGCAACACTGACCATGCACACAGATCACTTAGGCTGTAAGGACCAGAAAACTGAAATGGTTCAACGTCTCTAAAAGGGGCAAGGTGAGTTTTCTGCCCCCATTGCTAAAGGTCAATTGTCCTCATGTACTCAGCGCATATGTTCACATTTTAAATCGTGTGTGCATATTCAGGGCAAGCTCCCCTCTTTCAAAAAAACAGGATGGGCATGTAGTTGGCGTACTAAAATAAAACAGGAGGAAGAACCATTTGCAATGTCACTCCCCTTGAGATGGCCCAGCAGCCCGAACAGCGTGTTTTGCATTTGTAGCATAGCGCTTAATTTTTAAATAGGTTTACACAATGACGTCACTTTCAAAGTGTTGTGTGCTGTGTTTTCCACAGGAATTGTTTTATAACTGTTTTTTTCCAGGTAACACACTTTCCAATGGGACGCTTTAAAACACAAGAGTCAAGACTTCTTGATCGGGTTGGCACGCTTTATAATAAAACATGAAGCCCCCCATGGTGAGAGTCTTCCAAGTATGTGCTTGATGTGTCCTTGGTGACAGCCTGCAGGCATTCTGATCTCTAAATGCACTCCCAGTGTGTGCATTACAATGCAAGGTAATTGGCAACGCTTTAAAGCTACACTGTGACCCAACATACACAAGAAATGCACCAGTTGGAACGTTGCATATGTGTGCACCCTCGGATGCAAGCATGCATCACACAAACGTGTGAACAACGAATGCGCACGCCACAGACCCATAGGACTCATAGACTGATGTGGCCTTTGGGCAACTTACTTATTATTGGTTCAATTAACAAGCAACATTGTGCTTCATGGGTCTGCCTCCACCCCGTCTGGCTCGTTATTTATGACACGGATGAGGCGTCACTCGACGGTCATGCCTGCTCACTGCGCCAGTCACTCTGGACTACACACATTGGGGGCTGCACAGCTTCAACCTGGCCCTGCTGAAGCAAGGTGGGAGGCTCAGATATGGGACGCAGCAACCAAAGCAGAGCAGGTTACTAGTTCTGCCCCGGGGTCGAAGTGTACGAAAAGAAGTAGTGGGACTATGTCCCCTACAGGCCTGCCCCCACTCCCCCACAAACCCCATCACCACGCACAATGCAAGCCCCAAAATACATGCTCCTGCTTTATAGGGGAAAGCTCAGTGCAGTGCACTGAACGTGAAAGTTTCAACTTCTTCCTACACTTTTATTTTAAAACGAAACCGTTTCGGAACGATTTCCTTTTAAAATAAAAGTATAGGAACAGTAAACCTTAATTAACATAAGTAGAGGAGCACCGCACCTGCTCACTTTGACCACTGGTTCTGATGACAGGCGATCATGCTGAATTAGCAGTGTTCGTGGTGCGGCATACGCATCTCTGGCTCCGAGGTGCCACTCACAGGCGTTACATCCAAGGCTAAGCCCCTTTCTCTTCTGCTGTGCAGAAACAGACAAGCCAACACAATAGCGGATGCCCACTTAGTGGCATGTGTTCTTGATTAGGGAGGAACACACATTTCCGTGCAGGGTCGGATTGGGTCGTCGGCCCATCGGCCCGTGGCCGATGCAAAATCATGGCTGGAGCCCTGGGGGCCGGTTCCTGAAGACCATGTGGGCCGGTTTCGGCCCAGGCATGGGCTTCATTGTGAAGCCTTCACACTTCAGGAACCAGCCCCCAGGGCCTCGGCCTCGCCGGACGGATGGATGCAAGTTGCAAAGGATATGTAAGTAAGCAACTTACAGATCCTTTGCAATTGCAGCCCTGCGCCCGCCGCCGCCAGCCGCCGCAGATGCAGAGAAAGGTAACACTGAAGTGTTACCTTTCTTTGATGAATGCGGCGGGCCGGCGGCCAACTGCCGCGGCCCAGCCGCGACACCCTGGCGCCAGCAGCAGTCAGTTTTACAAAACACTGGGAGGGAGCGGCAATGCTGGGCGGAGCTGCCTCAGCCCGGCCTGCTCCCTCCCAGTGTTTTGTATTACACTGGAGCCAGGCTGCAACGTATTGCGTGGGGGGCATATCATTTTTGAAAAATTGCTTGCACGGCACCTTAGGGAGTTTGGGGAGGTCCCACCCTTGGGCTCCTGCCATGCACTGGCCCCGCAGGACACGCTGGGCACAGACTGGTGACACTCTTCTCTGAGAGGAGGGAAGTCCCTTTCTAGCTGGGCAGATGGGGTGGTGGAGGAAGCGGGGGCTTCATTGAAAAGGCGCGCGTTCCCCTCTCGTGACATCACCTCGCCGCCCCGGTGCTGCCTTTATGGTCCAGGTACAGAGCGCACGACCCGAACTCGGAGCAGTGGGGGCGGAGAAGGCAGCGCCAGTCACCTCTCCCTGCTCACCCCTTCATGAAGTTCATGGACGTTTCTCTCTAGGAGCCCGAGAATGGCAGCTCTCAGGATCCCGCGGGTGTGCCTGGTGCTCCTGGCTCTCTCCTCCGGCGGCTTGGGTGCATGTACGGTGTTCAGGGATGGTCTGGGGTGGTCCACTGCCCCCAGTCAGCCCAGGAGGGCACAGAGCAGCACTCAGGCAGCAACCAGCCACCCAGGCCAGCCTGCCGGCACAGAGGTGAGGGACCCATCATCAACCACCCACAGCCCAACACCACCACCCCACAGGCCCGCGCCACAGGCTGCCTGCCTGCTGCTACTGACAGCGGAGAGAGATGCAGACGGACCTGCTGAGAGGAGGTGAGATCATACTAGTAACCATTCCAGTCTTGCTTGTGTGATGACAATGTGCTGCCAGAGGAGGGTACTCCCCGTCCCTGTTCACAATGACTAAGTTTGAGGATGTGTGCAGCTCTTGATTTCCACATGACAATAAGTGCTTGCCATGCATGCATATTTAACAGCTAAGAAATGTTGTGCTCTAAATGTAAGCATTTCAAGTATGATATTTGATTTGTTACCAGTCCATGTAATGCAGCTGGGGCTAGATTCGTCAAAGTGGTTTGAGGTAAAGATTTTGCCGCACTTGGAAAGCACGCAGCAACATTTGCCTGCCAAAAAAAGATGTTTTCAGAGGCTGTGAGTGTGAACTCATTTCTAGAAAATGGTAGATCTCTAGAAAACGCTTTGAGTCATTGGCTGTCCGGCCTGTCCCATAAAAGGCCAACACTGAAAGGGTCACCACGGTCATTCATGTTTGTTGTTCGACGTGGTGGATGTGCACCGCAGCACAAAGGCGGCCTGTTGGGTGGAGGGAAGGGACCTGCGCTCTAGTCTAAGTGTAACATTAGGAGACACTCCTCCTTCCATCCTT
Organism: Ambystoma mexicanum; assembly: GCF_040938575.1. Lineage (NCBI taxonomy): Eukaryota > Metazoa > Chordata > Amphibia > Caudata > Ambystomatidae > Ambystoma > Ambystoma mexicanum. Next base: position 1,507,630,393 of record NC_090922.1, read on the forward strand.
CACTGGGGGTTGGATGTGTTCGAAGGTGCCCTACATTGTTATTTTTTGCAACACCCTGGCAGCTCTGCCTTCTTCGGTGTTTGTTCGCACGCCGGGGTGGTCGGTCAGTGGGTCACCCATAAAAAGCGTGATTTATTGGCTCCTGAGTTCTCATCCTTTCTCCTTCCTGTTGCTTACACAGCCGAGCTCCAGTTTCCTGGTCTTTACATCCACTTAACACTAAAACGACAAGCCGCAGAGAGGTGTTGCTAAAAGCATCAATGAGGGCACATGTGTACAACAGATCTTTATGTATGTGGTATCTCTCTCTTGTGATTAGTAAACACGCTCCAGTATAAATGGGCCCAAGCAAGAAACATTCCTTCGAAAAACGGCTCACATTTTTGCAAAAAACATGTATTTTCCATAATATTTTAGCGAATGTAAATGATAACTGATGACTTACAGTAGTAATACACCGTACGGACTACATGAGAAATATTTGACAATAGCACATCAAGTGGCCATTGACTAGTCTTCATTTGTCCACAATGAATGAATGCTTTGTTGTAATGTGTCTATTTTTCCCATCTCTGGCATGCTGTTCAGGATGTTTGTTTGCATGTATCAGGTAATGAGTGATCAGAGTATGGGATGTCCTGTGAGTGTGCTGCTTTGCCTATTTTGCCAACCTCTGATCTGAAGCCTGAAAAGTAGATGCACGCAGGCTCGAAATGCAGCCATATTTGCACCAGACCTGCAGATGAACTTAACTGGTCTGCCGTTAAATCTCAGTTACCAGTTTAATGGTATCCACCAAATAATAATTGCTCATTTTACTATATTCGATATGATAGCTCAGTGGGTTGAGTGCTCGCTACTGCGATGTGTGTGTGATCTGCAGGTGTGAATCCCAGCAAGTCCATCTCAGCCTTTCATCTTTCTTAGGTCGATAAATGAGTACCAACACAGGTTGGGTGATATTGTATGCAAATTTGTTCTATAAAAAAGAGCTTAAGCGTTAGTGCTATACAATAACATATTATCATTTGGCCTTGGACGATTGCTTGCATTCACAGTAATTTGACAATATGGATCTATACACACAGATATTAATGATACATATCTTGATTCATTCTTGTATGCAAAGTTACGATATTTTATGAGCTGTGATGTAATGTGGGAAACTCATGAACGCTCCACAAGTAGCATTTTCTGTAAAGTCGTGAATTGACACGATTCACAGATGATGGTTTGAGGGCCACTTTTTTTGAGGCGAGGGGTGGGCCACTTTTGTGAGGAGAGGGGTGGGCCACTTTTTTTTCAGTGTCCGGGCCTATTTCTTGTCCCAGTCCGACCCTGTTTCCGTGGTGGAATCGGTCCGGGTGACACTGCGTGCACCAATATTTCGTCCCACTCGGAGCTTGGAATGTTATCCTTGCTCCGGCTGATATACCTGGCATTCAATCGGAATTAAATAGTTTGTGATCCGGTTGTATATTTCTTGGGACATATTGGCCTGATTTCTAGTGTAAAGTGAGCTATCTGTAGGGGGCAAACCCACCTGTGCCAGCGCTTCAAAATTGTATTTCTTTTTGGTGCAGTTAGATGACTGTGGAGTCCAATTTGGAGGAGGTAAAATGGCAGACAAGGACCTCTTCCGTTTCCATGTTGGCGCAATAAAAGCAAACGGATGTCTTTCTGTTCCAACCACATATTCTGTCGTTTTTTACTATTGCCCGTAGTGTTTTCACAGGACGCATTACGTACTGGCCTTCAGACATATTGTGGTGCGCGCAGTTACATATTAATATCATTCACGCTCCTACTTTCATCTGCCCCCATTCATCTTTCTGGAACTTTATTGGTAAAGGCATTTTAATTCAAACCCAGCACAAAAAAAATAACACAATCGGACTGTTATGCGTAAAGGGCATGCGAAGCATTGTGAAGGCTCCTTCTTGTGTCATTATTCCACCCAGCATACAGGGATAAGCTCTCTCCCATTCATGATCACCCCCACCCCCATTTGCAGTTCTTGCCCTAGGCCATCTACCTGTAAACTCTTATAATGCTTAAAGCAGAACCGACCTGTGCTTTCCAACTCTTTGCACTTTCCGAGGAAAAAGGGTGAAGCCAATCCTTTCAACAGCTGCCCATTCTGCAGAGGAGCAAAGACAGGACTTTTCCACCAGCCCAGTCTTACAGTAGTGTGCGGGACAGATACATACAATATGGGACAGTCCGCCCCCACCTCCCCCAAGTTGCACTCTGCTCGCATGTGCAGGGTCTCTTGTGGTGCTTGGATGCATCAGTTGTGACAGTGATTGTAGATATGACTCTGCTGTCATTATTAGAGCAAGAGGACTGGCATATACTGTATTTCGTCTAGAAGCGATGGCAACTGATGAGAAAATATAATTGTTTCATTGGATAAGAGAGCCCTTCATGGTTCCGCCTGGCAGTGCGATTAGCAGAAAGCTAATTATGGGTGTTTTGTGATTAACGGGATTATAAATTAGATATTAATCCAACTACGGATTGATCCATTTATAGTTTCATCTTTTTCGGAAAACGCTCAATTGCATCTAGGAGAACCTAAAGGCTGCTTGTGCCATTAATTAACCCACCATTTTCATCGGCATTTGAATATACATGAAAATACATTTCAAACCTGTTAGTTCAAATCAGCTGGTCATTGTTCTTTCAGTACTTTATCCAACTGCTAGGATCACAGTCAGAAAAGAGCACTAGTGCAGTGAATTCTCACCCGAGGAGCAAATGGAACTTGGAATGTGAAAGTGTACAAACAACCTTTGTATGTGTGCAGCGGCCACAATTTAAGCACTTGCCTTTTCCGTATAATGTGTTTAAACTGCATTTAGTGAACAAAACACATAATTTGAAGCAGAGGAGTAGACCCGTAGAACTCGCGGCGTGGGCATAATGTAGCATGAAGGGCAAGGCGCCTGGGGCCAACTTGTTGCTATAGCAATAGCGTAGCTTTGTTAAGAGCTGGTAACAGCGTGACAGCACACATTTCCTTGCTTGATGCACCCAAACGGGTTCAACCGTTTAAAAACATAGAACTTCAAATGCTGGATCTAATAACACATTTAAGTAGCAATCACATGTATTGAGGGGGCATTAATCAAACAGCACTAGATTTGAACAAAGTGGGAGAAGCAGGACAGAGGGAAAGAAGGCCACGAGAAGGAAGGGAAGAAAAAGAAGATAGCGGTCCTGGTGTGGGGGCTGCTTACCTTACTGGAACCTTTGAAATCCGTGGCACAGACACAGCATGTAGCATTTGTAAAGTGTGACAGTAGGTTATGGAGCAGAAACGGAACCTCAACTGTCGCCGACAGTGACAAGTCGTTGATTCAGGAATGTTCCAGCCTGGGCATGGGTAAACTCCACCTCCTCCACTCCCAGGCTCGCTGTAGCCAGCCCAGCCCAGCCTGGGCCTGGGTAAACTCCACCTCCTCCACTCCCAGGCTTGCTGAAGCCAGCCCAGCCCAGCCTGGGCCTGGGTAAACTCCACCTCCTCCACTCCCAGGCTTGCTGAAGCCAGCCCAGCCTGGGCGCAGGCAAACTCCACCTCCTCCAGGGAGCCAGGCTCGCTGAAGCCAGCCCAGCCTGGGCCCGGGTAAACTCCACCTCCTCCAGTCCTCCAGGTTGAGTGAACAACACAGCCAGCCCAGCCCTATTTGCAATTTGCAATGCATTCATTGAAGTGCACTGCAGTACACATGGAAAACAAAACATGTCAAATGGTTTACCGTTACAAACAAGGTAACGTTGTTAAATCAAAATGAAATTGACCACAGTGTTTATACTGGTAAAACCCTACTTAACATCTCCCAGATTAAAGCTATCGTAAGGAGGGCCCAATTTGGTCAACATGGACTGAGAGCAAGTGATCAGCAGCCCCGTCTTTGCCCTGTTCAAAGCTAGATTATTCCACTACATCCAGTTTTTTGTGGAGGTATAAACTCTATTCAATTCAGCTTCATCCTGGGCATGAGTACCAACCATGGAGACGGCACACTTTGCGTCGTTCACATAGTTGGTAAACTCAATCCCCTCCTGATCCAGAAGGGCAAAGAAAGGTGCCATGAATATATTATACAAGCACAGAGAAATGCAAGCACCCTGTGGGACACCCAAAATGACAGAAACCAGAGGGGCCTTTGTTCTCTCCGTTATCCAAAAAAAGCAATTCAGCGTGCAGCTAGTGGGGAGAAATTGGCCACTTTCTCCAACCTGGTGACCAAGATTGAGTGGTCAACCAGGTCGAAAGCAGCCGACAAGTCCAGCAGCATCACCATGGATGAGAGACCCTTGTCCATAAGCTCCAAGAGGCTGGACTTCAGTTCTAATAATGCAGTCTCCGTTCCGTATCCCTGTCTGAAACTTGATTGGCGACAATTGAGAACAGGGAAGTTGTTCAGATGATGTGCGATCTGTCCATACGCCACACGATCCAAAACTTTCAACAGAAATGGCATTTTCGTAATGGGCCTATAGTTGAGTGGCACCTCCATAGGTAAACCAGATTGTTTAAGAATAGGGGTGACCCATGCTGGTTTTAAGTCCACTGGAACACATCCTTCAGAAAGGGAGGCATTCACAAACTGACAAATGGCCACCAATAAAGACGGTGGGAATGTTTTAATTATCATGGCCGAACAAGGGTCACCTTTACATCTGGTGGTGTTTAGTTGTTCAACTACAACAGACAACTCATCAACCGTGATTGTAGAAAAATTGAACTGGGAAATGGTGGGACATCTTTTGAACGTCTCCTTCCTTGCCTCACTAGAGGCTATAAGAAGGTCCTCTTTTCTACGCACTATAACTGCTCTAATTCCAATGTGTTTGGTTGTCATAGCTTTCTGGATTGCCTGGCACCAAGCTGCATCCTTCACTAATGGGCTGGCGTTAGGGGATCTGGTGGTTTCTTGTTCCTTAAGAATCTTGAAAAGTTCATTGACATCAGATTGTGCATTTAAAATTCTTAGGTTCAAGGAGTTTTAATAACCAATTTGTAAGCCTTGGCAGCACTTTTATAGGCCATCAGCGCTACTGTGGAAGGAGTTGGTTTTCCACAGATAAAAGTGTTTCAGGGGAGAACCAAGATTTTGTTTTTTTTTTTGTTTTCTTACTCCATCCCTAGCTTTTTTGTGTTTAGGTGGGGCTACAGTGTTTGTAATGCTGTCCAAATTAGATAAAAGGGATTTAGACATCCCTACTGTAGAGCCAAGGGCAGGAAAGTGGATAGTCAGGCTCAACAAGGGTTCAATTCTCTCCCCCATGAGCAGCTTAGAACTTCTTCCTAATGAACCTTGCAACCCCTTACCCTTCAATTTCTTAGGAAAGTCAGCCTGAATTATGAAGTGAACAAAAACATGATCTGACCTCGGGCAGGGGGATACCAGAAAAGTAAAACATTAGTAGTAAAGATCCAATCTAACGTATGATCGAGATTAGGAGTGGGCGAGTGGATCATTTGCTCAAATCCAAGGTCGGCCAAGGCGTCTCCAAGTCAGCAGCTACAAGATCTTCCTTGTGGCCCAACCAGTGGTTAAAATCACCCAATAAGAAACTAGAATTGGGCTTTAGGATAGACATCAAATAACTGGACAATGGCAATGAGACATCTTCTGTCAGGGAGGGGGGGTCTATGAATTAAAAGCAGTTGATTCTGCATTCAGTCCAATTTTCACATGAGGCGACTCAATGCCATAAATAGTTTTTCCATTTATTTCCCAAATGGTTAATTAAGATTTAAAAATCAGCGCAACCCCTCTCCCCCTCTGCCCTCCTCTCTATCTTGCCGAACCATAGCATATCCTTCAGGGATAGCAAGCTTGAGGGATTGGCCAGCTGCTCTGTGTCCCCAAGATTCAGTTAGCGCACACATATCAATGTTCTTTTCTTATATGTTAGTTGCAACTTCTAAGGCATGTTTAAGCAGTCATCTTGGATTAAGTAGTAGGCAGGTTAAGTTGTGGACAGGAGTGATACTGCGGCTAACTTTCTGTTGCTCCAATAACCCACCTCCCCTCCCGTGGAACTTGTATGACAGGTCCCGATTGAGCTATTAATTCAGAACGAATGATGGTGTGTCCTCCACCCTCAGACGTGATGTCAAAGGAAGGAATCAAGGTCTAAGAGACCGAGACCAAGTCCACATCATCTGCGATGGATGTTGGGGTCATTATACAAGTAGATAAAATATGCAGCAATGCTGTTCTAACAGCAAAGTCATTATCAATTGGACTATAAATTGAAGCCTGAGGGTCAGATGGAGCAGCTGTGAGACACCTCTCAGAACTCACCAGTAACTGAGTAGTCAATGTAGACTCATGTGGGTTTAAAATGTTCCTGGTTGCAGCAATTGCAGCAAGAACTTCAGCAATCCCCATCAAGAGGCTGTGTGGTAGATCCAGAGCTTCCTCTCTTCCGGACCTGCACAGACCGGCTAGCTCGCTCACACTGGTGCAAATGAGGCTAAGGACTACAAATCCGCAGGGATTTGTAGTTCTTAAATGTAATAGTGTGCGTGCAGAGCTAAAATCGCTGATTCAAATCGCACCATTTGGGAATATAGTAACAGAAGTAGTAAAAGGAACAAGCACAGCAGAAACCACAAAGAGCTCTTAAACAAATAAGATGTTAATAAGGATGGCAATATTAAAATCGCAAAATTGTAAAACCACTCTGCAAAATATTGCAGCAAGGGGACTACAGTGCAAATAGGTAAAACAAATCTATGTTAGTAGCCAACCGCTGTAAACACGGTAGGGCTAAAATAAAATACACAAAAGAAATCGCAAAAAGTAACTGCTGCCAAGTGTTAGTCTAGGGAAGAATAAAAAAGTGTACCCCATTGTCCTGCATTGTACAATGATAAAAGTTACCAAAAGTGATAACAAGTTACCAAAAGTAGTAACAAAGTAACAAGACTAACGGAAACAATGTATTTCCAAGTACCGACAGCCTGAAGGACGTGTCAATTTCCCCATGACCAATGGGCAAAAGCCAGTGCAGTGGGGCTGAAGGCTTCACTGCACTCCACAAACAGCAGGTCCGATTCAAAAATAAAAAGCAAAAAAGTTTGGGGGGGTCCATAAAAATGGAAGGAAGGGTGCAATAAAGAGAAATCATGCCTAACACATATTGCTACTCAATTATACTTAAAACTCCCAACCTATATGCTTTCCCCACGGAATTCTATTTCTATTACGATATCCACCTTTTATTTCAGGTTCCATGTTCTCAGATTGGCCCTTCCCTTAAATTACTTGCATGACTTCCTTTCCATGGTAGTCTCCAAATCCGTTTTCTCAGCATGGTCCATGAATGTATTCATGGCTTATGTGACACGGTGGCCGACCACAAATAACCACGCTGACTCTGGTAGTACGCCCAAGGTTGTTTATTTGGGACTTTACAAACCCTTGGGCCAAGGGTTCTTGTGTAGCTCTCAGGCCTGATTGGGTTTATGGAGAATTGGCACTAGGGCTGTCCCCCCCCCCCTTTCGCCTACCCCGGCTGTTACCGTCCTCTCTAACCAAGGCGAACTTAACGGGTGTTAGTACTATTGATTGGTGCCACCTGTGGTTTTCTAACTGGGACTAATGAGATTTTCCCTAAGACGATGGCTACCGGTCTCCCTAGGGTTCTTCTAGCTGCGCCTAATGTTAATGTTATTGTTAAAGGATATTTGTACCGTGCACTATCAACACCGGAATGGTCCCCTGGCGGCTCTGAAAGAGGAATGGAGGGTCAGTTAGTGGGAGGAAGCAGGAAATGTGCAAGAGAGCAGTGATGTGCTGTTGACCGCCACAGCCCGGTGGGTCCGTTGGCTGGGCCTGGGGTGTTTGGAGCCGGTAGCCAGCGTGTACTGTTGTGGAGGTCTATGTGTGTTTTTGTTTTGTTGTTGCAGCGTAGTGTAGTTTGTGCGTTTTGTTGTGCTGTAGGTTTGTGGTTGAGTTTGGTTTGGAATTTGACAGGTGTGTGCAGAGGTGGGAATTGTTAGTAGAATTGGTTAAGTGGCATCTCTATCCTGAATTGAGGCGCTGGACTTGCGATGTCTCTCCTGATACTCGTCTGTCCTGATCTGGGCCCATCTTGCACTAAGGTCCCTTTCACACCTGGCCCCCCACCTCAACCAGCCTCCATCACAACCCCTCCTGTCCTCCTTACCTACTCTTGTGGCCAGTGCACCTGCCCATGTCCTAACCTAACCCGCGTATTATTCTAGGGACATCATCAGATGGTGCCTCCTTCCACCCACTTCCAACTGTTGTTCTTGCACACACGGTCTAAACTGACCCTGATGTACTGCTCTTAACGACTAGAAGAATTAAGGAGCTAAGCTTTAAGAAAGTTATAACATGTTTGCCTTTTGTAGTCCTGTACTGTTAATTTGTATAGCACTTAGGCCTATGCACTATAGAAGTTTCATAAATAATAAATAGCATGACGACCCTGGGTAAATCAGTTGGAAAGATTGCTAACCACTTATGATGCTCAGAGTGGAAACATTCTGCTCTTGACAAACAGAGGGATCCTTCCCCTCTCTTGTGTGCTTCTCTGAAACTCTGGAGCAGTTCATACCCCCAACACAGAACTGGATGTCTTTGCTGTGCTGCTGGAGATGGAAAGGTGGAGTGTGGCTGTCCTGAAGTACTGCTCCATCCCAGAATCTTCCTTCAAGGCAACCTCCTTTGTCCGAGCATGGGCAACACGAATCTTGGAAACAAGACTACACTGAGCACCACGGATTCGATACCCAGCTCCAGTCAAGCCACTAGAGGCTGGAGTCTCGTATGAAGTGCAATAGAATACACACATTTCATTTTTTGTATTAACTCGCTCATCCAAAAAGGTCAATTATGGGCATGCTGCTATTCCTCAGTCTAACAAGGTGAGTGTCATCTCTGTGGGTCCTCAGATCCTGTCTGTACTGCAGGGTCAGTTTTTCTGTGTCCAGGGCCTCTGTGTGCAGTCCTTATCCAACTCAGCAACTCACTTACCCTTGTCCCTTAGAGTGAGTTGCTGAGTTGGATAAGTTGTATCACCCTATTAGCAGTCGTCAGGCCCCTACTCAGTCACAGGCTCCCTTTCTCTAGTGTCTGAGGCATTGCCTGCAGACCTTCCCAGGCACTAGAACTCTACCTGCACCCACCTCATGGTCACTGTTCTTTCTAAGGACTCTTGCGTGCAGGCCTGATCTCCTCTTGGGTGGTGTGTGTTGAAGTCTCTGGCCAGGTTCTGCCTAGGTAGTGACTGAGGGGGCTGGGTGCCTTCCCGAGCCAATGGATAAAGGGGTGGGTGATATTTGGAGAAGCTCACCTTCCTTTGGTACCAGTCACAAGGCAAAATACAGCCCAGTTAGACTTGAACCTCACCCAAACCCTAGTAAGTTAGGGTGGGACAGTGTTGGTGGCCTTGCCCTTCCACAGCGCTCCAGTAAGGACATGCGTCACAATTGTAGTGAACCACCACTCCAGCTACGAGAGCGTGAAGCCATCTCTAGACAGACCGAAATCCCTAGCAAGAGATAAACACTTTGTTTTAACAATAGTCAGTTTCATTCACACAGCACTTGTAGGGTTCATCCAGTTCTGGCTGTGAGTGAAACCATGGTGGCAAAAGTGTTACTTCAAAGGCCCACAGAAATGCTATGCAAGCCATTTCAGCACATGCCAGATATTCTAATCTCCAACCTTGTGCTCAGCAAAGTAAACTGCTAATCATGGCCTTCCGCTCTACTCCTTCCTCCCTCTAGGCAAAAATTCCTTAACTTCATTACCCACGTTTTCCCCTACTTCTACCTACAGAGACCATGCTGGTTGGCTCTCCATTCACAATCACTATCTTCAAGTTATTTCTCCTAGTCTCCAAAGCCATCAATGGTCTTGTTTCTCAGTATCTGGTTGACTTTCTGTCTACTCACCAGCTCGGTCCCTCTACTCCTACCCAGTGCTCAATCTCGACGTCCCAGGCAACCCAGTGGCTCCTCTCGTTTCTGAACATTCTCCCTACACGTCATGCTCTATACATCTCAATCAAAGCAAGCCTGACTGTGGATCTCTTCAAAGCTCGGCTTAAACTTCACCTACTTGCCAAAGAAGGAGCTCCCACACACTCTTCCTCAGTTTGAAGCACTTTCCCCCATTGGTTTACATTACCTTTCTTTTGTAAGCCACTTGTTTTTTATAGGTTTTGTTTGTTTTGTCCCTGGTCCATTTCCCACTTTGTTCATATCCTCAAAACTAACACCACTTGTTCTCATCTTTATGCTATTACACAGGCACCCTTTAAGGGAATGCCTTGGTTATTAGTCATTGCATTATTGCAAGATATTTCTGATCAAAATTGACATTCCTGTTTTTCAAATAAATACAAATAGATCAAACACCTGTGGTAGATGTGATTAATCAGTAAGTATTACTCTTGGGAGGGGCAAACACTGGTATATGGTACAACTCACTCACAAAAGAGACAAAATAAAAGATGGTCCACAAAGGATATCACATATTTACATACACAAATAAAAAATGTGGGATACCAACATTATTCAATCAAATAAAATAGGTAACCTAGCACAGTATTACACAGCCCGCGGTACCGGCCGTGTAGTTATGGTTAAATTGCTAAACCCATAGGAAGAGCACTTTTTCGGCGGCTTATAACTTCTCTCCCCCTGGAGGAATTGTCACCAAACTTTGCAAAAATAGTATATGGCCAGCTTTCAATTTTTTCGGCAAGTAGGGTGAGGTTTCGTGCAGAGGGGGGTCCCAAAAATGTATTTTATTTCCATAAACTGAATGAGGAAAAAATGCGCACGGCTTAACGGCTGGATGGATTTTTACCAAATTTGCGGCAGGAGAGGGGGTTTGGGTCAGAAAGCGTGCTGGAAATTGGACCAGTACTTTTGTTGAAAGAACTGAAATGTACGTCCCAAAAAATGTGTGATAGTTCGCTCCGTGGACCGAAGTCTTATTGGCCTGCAGTACGCCTGTTGGCAAATATTGGACGTGGACGGGGGTTGGCTGGAGGGAAGCGTGCTGTGCATCAAAGTTTCTGGGAAACGCTGCCATGGTGTATGAGGATAGTGTTGTGGTGTATGTGGCAAGGCTCTAAGCCATTGTGTGCATGGCTGGGCCTCTTGTATGCAGCAGTGTGCGCAGTAAAATTATTCGTCATATCTGGCTCCACTCCGGCGTCCCATTTTCCTGTTCGCCGTGCAGACAAAATGTTGATTGCAACGCAGTGTGCGGTGACGGGATGTGTGAGAAAAGTGTTTCATGACGGCAGCATTTGTATCGTAGAACAATGCAGCGGCGAAAGGGGTTGAAAAACAGTGTACGGCATCTGGTAGTGGGAATAAGAGATGGAAAGGGTGCGGGAGTGAGAAGGGCTTCATGTGATATATCTCATTAGAATTAGACTGTGGTGTTCCAGCACTATCTGTGCAAGCTCCGCCAATGTGCGGATAACTCAACAGGCAACAATCTTGTGTGGTTGTTGCAGGCAGCCTTCGGTATGGCATGCCAGCTGCAGCGGCAATGTCTTTGTGATGAGTGGTGGCAGGCACATTTGCAGAAGGGGAGTGCATTCCACGAGACAAGAGGATTTAAACATAGCGTGTACCATGCTGTGCTGTGTGAGTTAAGTCCGTAGATCCTTCGATGCATGGCTGCAGCCCTAGCACAGAAAAGTATGTCCACTGTTTGATAAGGTATGTCCACTGGTTGAAAGTAGGTGACACATTGTTGCTTTTTGTGTGTGGTTCGGCTACAGTGCACACAATGTTGGTTGCATGGGTGTGGTGATTGGTAGAACAACCTACAGTTGTCGGTGTATGGGTGGAGATGCTGCAGCGACCAGTTGTGCATTGTGTCCACTGGGTGCACTAACGGAATAGTGTACATATGGAAGAGGTCACAGTGCAAATGGTTCTTATATGTGCTTACGTAGTGTGCAAATTAGTAAGTGTTGCAGTGCACTATGCACCAGTGGTGTTATGCATGTACTAGAGTGTTGAAAGCAGGCCCAATGTTGTGAAGATTGTCTTGTTTGGTTGGCATGCTTATAATGCTTTGTGATTGGAAGTGGGTAGTGGTGCCAAACACAGCGATATGAGTCTGCATTACGGTAAGTGGAACACATGTCCTTGACTCCCTGCTTTATGGTGCGCCCGTTGGGTGGAAGTACTGGTGCATATGTGGTCTGTGATTTCTGGCACATGCCTACATAGTCGCCTGCATGTCTCTTATGTTGTGGTGAGTGTGCTCAAGGCCTCGATTGTTGGGTGCATGGCCAAAGGCTGTAGGCCATGCACCCAACAGCCTAGGCCTTCATCGCAGCCAGCACAACATAATGCAGCAAGGTAGTTGGCACTCTGCATACATTTGAAGTTGGTAAGTAGACACAATGGTTGTGGAGGACATTGTACACTTGATAGAACAGCAGAGGTGAGCTGCTATGCTTACATTAGCATATGGTGTTCACCATTGCCCCTGTCGCCATTTGCGTTTGCAATGTTTAGGAACTTATAAGACCCTTGCTTGAGAAAGTGTTTGACCACATTGCCCCATGAAAGGAAGTCATCAGTATCAGAAAGTTGCAATATGGACAATGTACAGAGCCACGCACATACCGTTCAGGACAGCCAATCCAACGTCATGGAGCCATGTATGCAAAGATGTGGCCATGGAGGAAGGTGGCAGGCGCAATTGCAGATGGGGAATGCATTACACATGACATGAGGAGTACAACGTGGGGTGGACCAGGGTCTGCTGTGTGTGGTGAGGGCCTAGCGTCTTGTATGCATGGCTGGAAGCCTTACACAAACAGCCATGTGGGTTGCTTGCAACTACTCCTCAGATTGTTGCGTTTGTGAGTTGTGCATGCATTGTTGATTGCATGGGTGTGCACATTATTTGCACATGGTACATTTTCCAGTGCATTCTGCAGTGTGTCCACCGAGTGCTGTGGTGAGAGTGTGTGTGTGTACCAGTGCATAGGGTTCAACTGCGTACTGTATGTGCTTGAGTAGTGTGAATTGTGCAGATTACTAACTGCTGTACTGAACTGCACTGCACTTTGAAGTATTTTATCATTGGAGTTGGTGGAGTGCTTGGAGGAAAATAATTGTTTGTGGTGCTGGGTGCCACTCTGGGTGAATGCGGACGCTGAAAGTGTGCATCGGTTTGGGGAGCCGTTACCTGGAGGTGCTTTCACATGACACAAGACCTGTACTGTGAGTGTGTTAAGGTATGTCTGCAGTGCAGCGCAGCGGTCTTGTATGTGAATGCTTCATTCGTGTGCGACTATTGCATACTATCTAAGGCGGGAGTGTTGAATATACAATAGTGGAAACGGAATAAGGAGTGCCTGTGCTTTACTGGTGTGTGGCCCTCGCTGTAGCTGGGAAGGCGCACGTGCTACAATCTGCCCGTTTGAGCATGGTGCCTTTACAAATGGAACTGCTGTGATTATCCAATCAGTTTTCGAGGGTGTGGTTCACAGGAAGGGGCGATGATATATTTCCCCAAAACTCGATACAGTGAGGTTGACAGAGATGGACAGAGTGCACATTGTGGGTGATATCTATGTACAAGATCTGCACAAGTATGCTGTGGAAAGAGGTTGGATACTGACTTTCAGTTGGATGGTGTGGAGGCTTTTTGGGGCAGAGTGTATGAATAGGGTTTCGGTGCCATGGTTCTCCTTTGTACATGTGTCACCTTTGTCGGCAGTGGGGATGTTGTGGTTGTGCATTATGCAGCATTACATTTGGGGTATATGTCGTGCTCACGTTTGCTCCGTCACCTCAAGAAGTTGATAATAGCAGTGATGAAGATTTATCCCACTGCCAAGGTGATTTTCTCCTCCATACCACGAAGAGGTGCATGGGACCATGCCGGTGTAATATGCCCACAACCAGAGGTCAAGAGGTGTTTCATAAACAGAAGCATGTGTGACTTTATGTGCAGTGCTGGGATGTTCTGCACCAACTATGACAGCATTAACGATCAATATTTGCAATGGTTCCAAGGAAATGACATTTTATTTTTACATCCATTTCCAATGCTGTTTTGTTTGCCACTCTGCATGCAGGGTTGCAGACAATCCTATAAAACTAAGAGAAGCGTTGATGTGCAGTCCGTACAAATGTGAGGAGAAGCAAACAAAGTCACCGAAAGAAATGTACATTTGTTTTTTAAATTGTATGCAAGCACGTACATAACAAAAACAGGACATAAAAAATGAAAACCTTTTGTTTTCTGAGACAGTACTACAGACCCAAACCCCTACCCTGTTTTACATTTACCCCCCCAAAGCACCCCCCATCACGAAAACTCAGCGTATTACGCTGTACTTTCACACTTCATTGTGCCATATCCATTTTCTGGATGGGAGCCATGGAAAAGACATTGTGGAGCGAAAGACACTGCTCTAGAAGGATGGTGGGTCCGGTGTCTACGCAAACACTGGGTCAGAAGGTCTTCTTTGCACAAAGAAGTGTAGAAGGCTATGGTGGAAGTGTGCAAGGTAAGGGGCAGGCATCCTGTTGGCATGCATGACCTGTATGTATTTATTTATTTGCAGATAATAACATGCAAGCTGTGCTGCGTGTGTGCGATATTGTGTTAAGCATTTGCAGTAAGTGGGGTACTGCGGAAAACAAAAAACAACTTTGCAGTGTACACAGTAAGTGGCAGGCATCCTACTGTTGTGCATGCATTGTGTGTATGATATCATATGATGTGCAAATGTATGCTATGGCATTCGTAATGCGCCTACACACAGGTCTAGCAAAGCGCAACGAGGCAAGGGGGGATGGGGTGGGACAGAGGGGAGACAAAGACAATGACCCTACTAGACCAGGCGTGACTTAGATCGCTCAAGTGCATGGGTGGAGGGAGGGGAAGGTACATTAGATAAGAAGAAGAACAAATGACACCAAATAAAAATAAGGGCGAATTGTGCCAAGTGCACACAACAGGTGGTGGGTGCACTGTTAGGCATACAGAAAACAGTCCTCAAGTGCGGGGTTTGCTAGAAAGCCAGTGCAGGGGTTCGCGCCTGGCGGGGGCGGTGACATGGGCCCGACATCACAGAGTCGCCAGGTAAGTAGTGCAGAATCAGTTTACTTCAGGCAGTTAGCCGGGGAGAGGATTAGAAACAGCAGACGCTAAGAGAAAGGCTTTGAGGTGGTTCCCTCAAGTGGCAGGGAGCCAGGGAGGCTGTTGGAGTGGGAGGCCGCAGGCGAAAAAGCTCAACTACCACCAACTGTTTTTTTTGCATAAGCGCCTGACCCTGAGGCAGTTGGAGGCGGATGAGGGAAGAGCTTGCGCACGTAAATATATAGGGAGTTACAGTTGAAGGTATTAAGGTTCCAGGGGCCAGAAGGCCTTTCCGGATAATGCAGAGTCTTCTCACTTTATTCCTCGCAGACATTGGGAGCTATTGGCGACATTTCAGTACAGGAGAGATACCATCCCAAGTCGCGAACTGGATGCGTTCCCGAGGGGCGGAGAGTAGAAGGGGGCAGATTTAAAAAGAGCATGTTGCAATAATGCAGTGAAGACAGAAGTACAGCTGTGCAGACAGTGATCTTTCGGAAAGTTGTTTTCGCTTGGTACCATACATTCAAGGCTGCTATTGATGGCATGTTTTTACGATTTACGTAGGAGGTGGGTTAGTGGGGAAAACATTTTGTAGCATTGTCGGAAGAAAAGCAGAGAGTTCCTGTTTCGATATTACACTGTATAATATGGGTAAATGAGAATGTTGCAAGCCCATATCACTGAAGTGCCACTTCATGGTAGGGCATGGGGAAAAAAACCAGTATGCTTTTAAAGAACGTAATGGCCGCTCAGTGGCTGATAACGTGAGCAGATGCACTTATAACACAGTCATACACATAGTGCAGAAGAACAAGTTACTTACCAACTGTAAGGTTCTTTCGACTGGATGTTCCTCCCACGTATTCCTCATCTTGTGATAAATCGTTATCTCCAGCTTCGCTGCTTCGGAAAAATAAATTCTCGGCAGAGGGCGCTGTGCTCGAGGTCGTGGCGTCGATTGTCCCTCGACGTACTCCGTACTCTGTCGACGTCACCGATGGTATAAGTAGCACGAGCCGCGCACGTTGCTTCAGTTCTGTTTTTTCGATGAAATATATATAGGGGGAACACCCAGGCGTGTCCCATGACCGATACATTCTTCGTGAGAGGAAAGTGTAAGAAAACGTAAACTGTACTGTGGGGTAGGATGGGAGGGTCGATGAGGAATACGTGGGAGGAACATCCAGTCGAAAGAACGTTACAGTTGGTAAGTAACTTGTTCTTCGAATGGATTGTGTCCTCCCACGTATTCCTCATCTTGCGATAGGCTCCCATAGCAGTATCAATTTTTTTGGAGGTGGGAGTACCCATTTCAGTTTTTGTGGACAGAATGCAGAACTGCCTTTGCGAATAAACCCTCGTTAGAGGAGGCATTGTCCAAACAATAATGTTTAACAAAAGTATGTATTGTTTTCCAGGTTGCAGCTGCACAAATGTCTGCTGCCGGGACTCCCCACTTTAGAGCCGCAGAAGTAGCCATTCCCCTTGTAGAATGGGCACAAAGCCCATCTGGTGGTTCTTTTCCCGCTAGTCTGTAGCATTCAACTATGGATAATATGATCCAGCGGGAAATGGTCTGTTTTGTTACAGATAAGCCTAATTTTTGACCAGTGTAACCCACAAACAGTTGGTCATCTTGTCTCAATTTAGCCATCCTAGAGATGTAAAAACTAAGAGCCCTCTTGGGATCTAATATGTGTAATCTCTCCTCTTCTTTGCCCAGATGAGGAGTAGGATAAAACGTAGGTAGTACTATTTTTTGTGACAAATGGAAGTCCGAGACTACTTTTGGCAAAAACGAAGGTTTAACTTTAAGGACTATCTTATCTTTATAAAAAATAGTATATGGTGGTTTGCATGAGAGAGCCTGAAGTTCGCTAACCATGCGGGCTGATGTTAGGGCCACAAGGTGGACAGTTTTTAGAGTCAAAAGCCTCAATGGACATGAGTGCAGAGGCTCAAAAGGTATGGAAGTCAAGAATTTTAATACTAAATTTAAGTCCCAGGTTGGTACATGAAAAGGTACTGGAGGGTATACATTAGTGAGCCCCTTTAAGAATTGAATTATTAACAGTATTTTGAAATATGAAACCTCTTCCGAGGAGCGCTTGAAAATGGACAGCGCAGCAAGGTATCCTTTGATTGTTCCTATCTGGAGCCCCAGATTAGCTAGATGTAGCAGAAAGTAAAGCACCATTGGGGTGCCACACTGAAAAGGGTCCACATCCTTGTCTTTGCACCAGTTACTAAACCTATTCCAGCGATATCGGTACAAAGACTTTATTGCTGGTCTTCTGGCCGAAACCAAGATTTCCATTTCGTCATCCGGAAGATCCCAATCCTTGTATCTCAACCTCTCAGAAACCATGCGTGAAGGTTGAGTGTCTTGACCTCTGGATGGAGAACCCGACCTTCCTCTTGCGAGAGAAGATCCTCTCTTTGCGGAAGACGTATTGGAGGGCAGATGGACATGTCTAGAAGGTCCGGGTACCACGTTCTCCTGGTCCAATCCGGGGCAATTAGGATCATGGTTTTCCTGAACTTTCCCAACCTCCCGATTACTTGAGGAATCACAAGGACTGGGGGAAACGCGTACAGCAGTGGAAACTTCCACTCCACTACAAATGCGCCTCCCAGAGCTCCTCTTTGAAGAAATTCCCTTGAGCAGTACTGATCGCACTCCCGATTGATCGCGGTGGCGAACAGATCCACTTGAGGGGTTCCCCAAAGGGTGAAGATCTCCAGAAGGACTTCCTGAGCCAGCTCCCACTCGAGAGACCGTGCTCTGCCTGCTCAGAGCATCTGCCGCCGTGTTCTTCTCTCCGGCTAGGTGAATTGCCGACAGAGAGATTCCTTCTCGTATTGCCCAGAACTGGAGCTGCATTGCCTCTCTGTGCAGTGGCAGTGACCCTACACCTCCTCTCTTGTTGAGATAGTATATGGCCACTGTTGTCAGGATTAGTCAGGCGAGTACAAAGGCAGCGAATATGGCAAGGGAAATGTGCACTAAATCACACAGTGAATAGCTTCGAATTAAACTACGTGCACACAGGAACAACGACTCATGTATGCTAGAACCCAGGAGTGCAAATAGAGTGTGACAACAAAACCAATATATGAAAAGGGATGTGGGATAAGCACCTGACCGCAAGGAAAGTCTGCAAGCGCCTTACTCCCAATTGCTGTTACAGGTACTGACAGCGCTAAACCCACGTGGAGGGCAAGCAATGACAGGATCTGTGAACTAACACTCTTGATAGTATTAAATAAGGGAACTAAAGAACAGTACTCACGAGGACGAGATAAACCTCTTGAATGTCAGCAAGCCCACGAACCCTGTTGATGAAACTGGGACCCAGAAAGGCTATAACAGCAATGGGAGGAAAACTAAATACCTAAGTTGGAATAGTGATTACAAATTAGTGAGGAAAACATAAGCATTCACACAGGAGCTAGCTACAACAGCACACCACACCTAATAATCAAATGGGAAATAAATGCAGAAGTGCAATGGAAAACATGGAATGGATCCCAATAGAAAGTAAGGATCAGGAGCAGGGAAAAACGAAATAACCAAGGCAAACTTCCCCCTACCCCTCCAAGGAAAAGACAGGAAGCTAATCTAAGAGGAAGGCTAAGGCATACGGGTTTACAGCAGCAAAGGACAAAGTCAAAGAAATATAGAACACAGACAAACTGGGCTGCATCTAAAAGGGGAAAGCACTGAGAAATGCTGCCTGCAAACAGAGGAAGACAAAAAAAGGGAATCAAGGGAGCAGAAATCAATTAGCGCATGAATCCGAAATCCAGGGCGGAGGAACAAGAAAACAGGAACTAGGAACTAGGTACATAAGCTAAGAACAAGGGACTAGTCACAACAGGAAACACTGCAACGATGACCAGCGCTGGACTGAAGTAAACTGAGGCTTTTAAAGCTGCTTAACGAGCACACCCCTCAGGTGTGCCGCCTGCTGCACCTGCAGCCACAGGTGTTGCCTATCCTCCACCCAACCGTGTCCTGCAAGTGAGAAGGTGAAGCAGTGAGCCAGGCATTCTGGGAAGCATAGTCATTTGATCAAAGTAGCATGCTGGCTGCCAAAAACCTGGAATGGATCCGGAACGGAAGTAACTTCAAAAATAAGGTTTTAGCGCTCCCAATTCATCACAGCACTGTAGCATTAGGTTCGGAGGAAATGTCCAGTAGGGAATAAACCCCAAAACTTGCCCCCAAGTGGCGGGAACGGGAGCGAAGGGAGCGAATCGTGACAACTGTATTGTCCGTCATTATCAGGACATTCTTTCCCTGTACAGAGGGCAGAAAGTCCTTCAGAGCTAGTCTGATTGTCCTCAGCTCTAATAGGTTGATGTGTAGTTTGGACTCCGATGGAGAGCAACGACCGCTGATTATCAGATCGTTGGTGTGGGCTCCCCACCCTGTGAGTGAGGCATCCGTCACTACCGTTATCTCCGGCCATGGTTGCCAAAAAGACTCTCCCTTGAGAATGTTGTCATTGCAAGCCCACCATAGAAGATCCTGAGCAATTGCGCTCGGAACTTGCAGAAGATCCGACATATTCCCTGAGAACTGGGAACACTGAGTTCTGAGTGCCCATTGAAGGGATCTCATTCTCAACCTGGACTCTGGTACTAGGAAAATGCAGGATGCCATGAGGCCGAGCAACCTGAGAAAATCGAAGGCCGGTAGATGTTGGGCATTCTGAAACTTCGTAACCATCTGTTGGAATGTGGAGAGCTCTCACTTCGGGAGGCGAGGCTTTTCCCGATGAAGTGTCCAAGACTGCTCCGATAAACTGGAGTTTCTGGGCTGGTATCATGTGGGACTTCTTGAAATTGAGGGAGAAGCCCAGTTTGTGGAGGAAGTGGCAGGTGATCGAAAGATGTTCCTGAGCTTGTTCTGGAGAACTTGCTCTGATCAACCAGTCGTCCAGGTAGGGATATATGTGAATACCTCCTCTCCTGAGACTTGCTGCCACAACCGCCAACAGTTTGGTGAAAACCCTCGGGCGGAGGTCAACCCGAATGGCAGAACTCGAAACTGATAATGAGAATTGCCAATCGCGAACCTCAGGTACTTTCTGTGCTTTGGATGGATTGGCACATGAAAGTAAGCATCCTGAAGGTCCAATGATACCAACCAATCTTGGAGTTGGAGAGCCTGAAGGATTTGAGAAAGAGTCACCATCTTGAACTTGTCCTTCCTTCAAGTTTCTCAAGTCCAAGATGGGTCTCAGTCCTCTGTCCTTTTTTGGGATGAGAAAATATGGGGAGTACCAACCCCTGTTCCTCTCCGCTACAGGTACCAGTTGTATGGCACCTTTCTCTAGCAGGGTTAAAATTTCCTGCAACAGGAGCGGATCCGAAATTTTGGCGGAGTTGGCTCCTGGTGGATGATTCTGAGGCCTTTTTAGAAAGGGGAGACAGTAACCTTGGGCTACTGTTTCCAGTGCCCAAGCATTTGAGGTAATGCCTCGCCATTCCTTCAGATGTTGAGAGATCCTGCCTCCCACTGGTGTTTTGTGTAACAAGGTCTCAGAGGGATTTGGAGGCGGCTGCAGGAGTGGCTGAGGCTACAGATGCCGCTCCTGAGGCTGATTTTGCACCTCTTCCTCGTGCTCCACGAGGGAAGTTTCTTTTTCCCCTTTGAGAAGCCTGTCCTCTTCCTCTACCAAAAGACGAGTAGTATCGAAAAGAACGACCCCCTCCAGGAAGATGAGCCGGAATAGGGTTTTAGAGGCTGGCGCAAAAAGGCGCTAAGTGATTTAGCTGCCGCTTTCGAGGTCTGAAGTTTTTCTAGGCTTTCATCGGCCTTTCTGCCAAAGAGCCTCGAGCCCTCAAAGGGCATGTTGAGGAGTCTAGCTTGCACGTCCAGTGCAAATCCCAACTTCCTCAACCACGCAAATCTGCGTAGCACAACGCTTGCAGCCATGGATCTGCTGATACTATCAGCAGTATCCAGTCCAGGCTGAAGGCATTCCCCCATTGCCTCCTTCCCGTCTCTGACTATATTCAGGAAGCCTTCCCTTTCTTCGCCTTCCGGAATATGATCAGCCGCCGCCGAAATACAGTCCCACAGGGTATGGGTAAACCTGGCTAGGGTACAGGTGACATTTGCCGACTTAAGTGCCATACTGCCTGACGTGAAAACTTTACGTTATCTGCAGCAGCAATAGTTTCTGGTTTCTCCCAGTTTTTCTCCACAGTCCTTTGAAGGGCCCTGTGAAAAGGGAGAACAGGATCTCTGGGGTCCCTTGACGATAATATCCGTCATGTCATCTTGTTCAAAAATGGGTGAAGTATTACCCCAACCCATGCATTCAACTACTCTGGTCATAAGACCCCTGTACCCAGCATCTGCATGCTCTGCAGGATCAGGTTTGGCAAACTCTAATTCTGGGGATGTGTCAACTCCACTGGCAGAATGTAGACTCAGGTCTCTCATTCTAGATTCCTGGTCAATGTCTTGTACGATAAGTAACTCCCAAAGGAGTAACCTCGTCTTCTTCTGAAGCAGACTCTTCAAAGATTGCTGACATAGATTTGAAAAAGTCTGATCTGGGCAGAGGGAGTGAATCTCCTTTCTTCCTCTTCCATCTGCTTCGAAGGAAATGGCAAATCCATCGAAGTTTTCGAGGGTGTCTTCGAAGTCTTAGAAGTTTTCGAAGATGACTTCGATAATGGCGTCGATGACGCATTTGGCTTTGGCGTCGAAATTATCAACGTCGAGGGCGTCGACAAAGTTGTCGAAGTCTTCGACGACTTGTGTTTCTTGGCCGGCACTGGAGAGGTGCTCGACTCTTGAAGATTCTTCGACGGTTTTACGTCGACTCGAGGTTTTTTGTTTTCCTCGACGCTACTGGTC
This sequence comes from Ambystoma mexicanum, assembly GCF_040938575.1. Lineage (NCBI taxonomy): Eukaryota > Metazoa > Chordata > Amphibia > Caudata > Ambystomatidae > Ambystoma > Ambystoma mexicanum. The sequence continues at coordinate 1,507,652,407 of NC_090922.1, forward strand.
TTGGCCATAGTAGCCTTGGACTTCCCTTTATCGTCCAATGGAGCGACTTTAGGGGTATGGTTTTTTCGAGGTTCTTTCGAGGGGGTCGAGGCCGCATTCTCGAAAACCTCCATCATCTTTTTGCGGAATTCTTCCCACTTACTGGGAGAATCCGATTTAGTCGGACAACGAATTTCTTCGGTCGACTCTGTAGAAAAAGATGATGAGGGAGATCTAGGTCGTATCTTCATTTTTTTTCGATGACGACGAAGAGTGTCTCGATCTACTCCTATATCGAGATCTCTTCGAGTGCCTATGGCGATCCGATTTCTTAGAATCAGTCGCTTTCTTATGTCTTTTTGACAAAACCTTTTTTGAGGCCTCCCTCCCCACCGACAGTTTACCTCTCCTCTCACAAAGAGCTTTTTCGGTCATCGATTGGCAGGACCTGCAGTCGTCAGTTCGGTGACTGGAACTGAGACACCAGAGACAAATCCAGTGGGGATCGGTGATCGACATCTTAGATCCACAATCTGCACACTTTTTAAACCCAGTTCTGGGTGTCGAAGGGGTCGAAGATGATGACATTTTCTTCACAGAAAATAGAAGCGCGCCGTTCGATAGCGAAGCGATCGGAAAAACAAAACTGTAGCAACGGGCGCGGCTCGAGCTACTTATACCATCGGTGACGTCGACAAAGTACGGAGTAGGTCGAGGGACAATCGACGCCACGACCTAGAGCACAGCGCCCTCTGCCGAGACATTTTTTTTCCAAAGCAGCGAAGCTGGAGATAACGATTTATCACAAGATGAGGAATACGTGGGAGGACACAATCCATTCGAAAAAGGTTCCATATATCCTTTTTGTGGTGATGGGTGCGCAAGTGGATGAACGTGAATGCCAAATCTTGCAATCTTTTACTGAACGTTCTACTTGATGTGCTGTCAAATGACAGCACACTAGCAGGCTGAATTTGCAACGGTACCTATGAAGTGTTGTGCAGAACTGACAGTGTTAGAGGGTAACGTCTTGGATGGCATTGGTGGAATAGTGTGTGCCCATTTACCTGTACCCAATGAGGTCGTGCTAGACAAAAGGTAGTGGAAAGGGAAGAAGGACTGCTCCTGCTTTAATGGGGTGCGATCCTCGCAGTACTTTGGGCACCGCACGTGTCACAATCTGCGCTTCTTACCTTGCTTGCCAATGGGCATGGGACTTTAGGGATTATCCAATCAGGCACTGTGGGTGTGGTTCACAGGAAGGAGTGGTCAAACTTCTGTACAATACACTCTGCGTAGTGAGGCTGGCTGACATGGCGAAACACATTGTGTTGCCTATAGGTGATGCCTTTCTACTAGATCTGCACAAGTATGCCCTGGAAAGAAACTTTGATGACAATTTCGGGTTGGAAGGAGTGGTCGCATTGTGGAACAGAGTCTACCAGCGCAGTTTCACCGACATGTATGCGCTTTGCAAAGACCTGGCCACTTTTGCTAGAGCTGATGTTATTGTCATCCACTACGGCGGCATTTATATGGGTTACGTGTCTTGTTTAGGCTTGTTCCGTCGACTGAAGAGGTTGCTAAATCTAGTGAAGAGGCTTTTTGCCACTGCCAAGGTTCTTTTCTCATCCATAACACCACAAAGAGTATGGGACATTGCTCCTGGAAGTTATTCCGAGCCAGCAGCAAGAAGGCATCTCATCAACAGAAGCAGGTATACTTTTTTGTCCGCTGCTGGGATGTTCTTCTACAACAATGACCTCATTAGTTGTGGAAATGCAGAATTTTTCCAAGCGAATGGCATTTCTTTGTCGCCTTTTGGTAATGTGGTTTTGTTTACCCGTCTACAGAATGTGGTTAAGAGTTTACTGTAACAATGTCTGCACAAGAAAACACAAAATCAAATAAAAAGCGAAAAAAGATGTTTCAGTAGAAGCATCTAAAAAAATTAATAAACTCTTCAGAGCCGCCCATTACAACAAACTCTGCCTACCCTGGTTGCAAGTTATTCCCCCACGCTCGCACGAAGCACGAAAGCCACATCCGGGGATTTTTAGGATGGTGCCCATGGAAATGGGACTGTGGAGCCACAGGGATTGCGCAACAATGTTTCTGGGCGTGGTGTGTGTACGCAGAGGACTGTTGTACAGAACCGATACCATTAGATGGAGAGCTCTTCAATGTAATTGGTGGAAGCGTGTGGAACTTTTTAACAGTACGCAATGACGGCATGCTGCGAAGAAGAAACTGGAAAGGGAAGAAGGAATGTTTCGGTTTCATTGGGAAACAGCCCTCGCCGTCCTTGGGGAAACGCACATGCGCATACTCGCCTTTGCCGCTAGCTACCCATGAGATTGGGACAATGGGGACGATTGCAGCTGTGGGTCACAGCAAGGCCCGGTTCATAATTTTCTGCATTACTGTGCGTACTCAGCCAGACTGACATGGTTGCCATTAGTTGTAGATGCACTGAAGCACAGCAGATTTGGTGCGCCATTACTTACAGGGCAAACATTTGTGGCCTGCTACTGTGTTCTGAAAAGCTGCGAACCGATTGTACAGCACCTCTGCGGTGTGCCCTTTTGTAGGGTTGCTGTGGACAACTTTCACCTGGAAAGCAGCCCTACATTGTTCAAAAACATACAAACATGTGCAACGGGGAGGGCGCAAGAGGGCCACCCAAGATGGCCGCCAAGGCTTGAGCTTCAGCTCTGCCCGGGATTAATCTGTACAAATCCTGCTGTTCCCGGCTTGGCTCTACACGATCAAAGGTGGTTCCCGGCGCCTAAACCTTTCGTCTCCCATCTCCTAGAATCTGGAAGAAAATCGGCCTTTCTACACCCCAGAACGACCCACCCGGTGCGGAGGCCTGCCATTTCACGCGCGCCGGCCATCTTGGTGCGCGAGCGGTCCCAGGAGAACATTCGATCCAAACACCCCCCGACGCTGAGGCTGTTCTAACATTCGCAGCTCAAGAGGGGACTCAAAGTGCAGAGGGAACCAGAAAGCCCCCCCCCCTACCAGGTGCCTATCACATCAAGAACCGGCCGGCGAAGTATCGCCGGGGGTGAGGCGCTGGCCATCGGCGCCGCACCGGCAGATCCGGTACATCAGATCCGGAGACAGCCCCCGGAGCACCTCGGTGCGCGGCCGTGCCCCCCGCCCCGGATGGCATAAACTGAGCGAGGAACGAACTCCGGGAAAGCCACACCACCGAAATTCCGACACAGCAAGAACGGATGCGGCCTGGGCAGAAGTGATCCGATGGTGGAAGCTGGAACAGACCCGCGGCGGGACCACAGATTGAGGTACAGACGGCAGGGCGCGGGGGTTTGGAAGGGGGAGAGACCATAAGCATAAGCGTACACACCGTGCCCCCACGACCCCCTTCTGAGGCCCACGGCAACAGGAGTTCGCACCCCGAGGGAGCGGTGCGTCGCAACACTTTGCTTCAACGAGTCGCTTAGAAGGCAGAATCCCAGCAACTTCCTCCAAAATTACCCTATGCGGTGAAGGGCCCTTATCGACCTACTCCACGTAAGACTCGAACGATCAGCACTCCCGAGTCTCCGGATCAAGCACAGTGCAAGCGCTCGAACTCCCCAGAGCCGTGGCAAGGTCCTACCTACGCACAGGAAGCACCCCACCAGAAAGCAGTCACAACACTCCACACTCTCTCTCCTTTCGCCAGCAGTGGCCAACCCCCGCGGGGGACTCTGCGAGGCATCCGTCGGTGGTAGGCCTTTGCCACCGGGTGAACTCACACACTCAGCAAAGCAGGATGGGGGAAGGCGGATAAACTGCAGAGGAAGCGGACTTTTGAAAACGGTGCGACTCCGAAGGCCATCCACTTACAAGACGAGAGTGAACCTACGCCTGGAGGCTCTCTCCAAGCGACATCAGGGAGCAATCCGTCTGAAATAAAAGAACTTCTCTTGGAGCTAAAAGTGGGCATCGGCAGCTTAAACAGTAAAATGGACGACCTATCCATCAAAGTAGACCTAATGCAACATCGCATCGATACCCACACGGAGCGATTAACAGAGGTCGAACAGAGGGTCTCCGACCTGGACATCGGCGCGGCGACACTATCGAGCAAGGTAGCCAGACTTGAAAGCCAAATGACCACAACCATGGCCAAGTGCGAGGACTTAGAAGGCCGCTCCAGACGGAACAACATCCGAATCATTGGAGTAATAGAACATTAACTCCAGACGAAAATGGAAGATTATGTTGAATCACTTTGCATCTCTCTTTGGCCGAGAAGTGTTCTCACAACTGTTTAGGATCGAGAGAGCACACAGGACTCCGTCCGCCAGACCAGCCCCTGGTGCCCCGTCCAGACCCATAATTGCGAGATTACTAAATTACAGAGACCGGGACGCCATTCTCCGCCTGGCCAGGGAGAAAGGAGAACTGCTCCATGACGGGGACAAAATCCACTTCTACCCCGACTTCTCAGCCGCTGTCCAAGCACAGAGAAGAGCTTTCACCAACGTCAGGCAAAGACTTCGAGACAACCAGCTGGTCTACTCAATGCTGTTCCCGGCACGGCTCAGGGTACAACACAACAGAAGAGTCCATTTCGTCCAGTCCCCGGAAGAAGCCCACACGTTCCTAGACCAGAACGGTTGCCCGGATCAACATCCTCGCCAGCTCCGTCCCCAGAGAGAAAGAAACCCCAGGAATCCTCCATAAGAAACAGCACCCAGCAATCACCCCAGTCAGTCACTAGGAGCCAACAGGAACTAGCGCAATATAGCTAACAAGACAGGGCAGAGACATTGGGGAAGCCCCAAGCGCCCCTAGCACAGCATCTGTTCCCACGATCAAGTTGGGGGGGGGGGATCCCGACGGACAAGTTGGGGGTTGTCCACTCTATGGGAAAAGTTTTAAAGTTAGTAGGTTGGACACGCGCCATATGTTCACGCCCGATCCCGACCTGTGCCCCTCCGCACTGACAAGCCCACTACCACTACAGAGCCTTCCACATCGAAGCCACCGCATCATCCGGCAGGAGTCCCAGTGCGCAACAAGTACAAATACGAGACCTGGTCTGGCCTCATCGCGGCCGGCTAATGCGAATACGAGTCACAATCAACTCTTCAACCCGCTTCATTCAAGGTGTTAACATGGAACATAAGAGGTGGTAACATCCCGATCAAAACCAGAAAAATCCTGCAATACTTGAGAAGGCACGAGATCGACGTAGCCATGCTTCAAGAAACACATCTACCCCCTGGGAAAGAACACCTCTGGGCCAGAAGCTGGGGCTGCCACAGGTACTTCTCATATTCATCATACTCCAGAGGAGTCGCTATACTTATCCATAGGAGAACAAACTTCCGGCTAATCTACTCCGTAAAAGACACCAAAGGCAGAGCCATTCTAGTGAGTGGCACAGTAGCTGGCCAAAGTATAACCCTTGTCAACTCCTACGCTCCAAACACAGACGGCCCCAAGAATTTCACCTGGGTACTAACACAGCTCTCCGCCCAGGCCCAGTCAACCATAATCTGGGGGCGGGTGGGCGATATGACTACAGTGCTCGACCCGGCGAAAGACAGATCGAGAACTACGCCAGAGCCCATGTCCAAAGCCTGCTCTCAAATAAAAGAAATTTGCAGGGCATTCGATTTGAAGGACGCTTGGAGAGCAGCAAACGGAGAGCGGCAAGAATATACCTTCCATTCAGCAGTTCATAACACGAGCTCCAGGATCGACTACTTTTTCATCTCTGCACGGGGTCCACTGGTGAGCGACTCTTGCTGTATCCTCCTAAGAACGTTATCCGATCACTCCCTGATAAGCCTCAATCTCACATCAGCCAACTCTAAATCGCTTCAAGAATGGATCCATGCGGGATGAGCTATTTGCTGCCGAGCTGAGAGAAGAAATCGCCAAGTTCCTGGAAGTGAACACAGGATCGGTCTCCTCCCCTGGCACAGTCTGGGAAACGCTGAAATGTTTCACTAGGGGGATCTGCCTCGCTAAGGAAAATGGTATTCTTAAGCTCATCAGGCGTGAGCTGGTAACCAGCGAAAGGTGCCTTAAGGACCTGGAACGACAAATCACAAGCACAGGCGACCCCAAAATAAAAGCAGCCTTGAAAGAGGAACTTCAGATCTTTAATAACACAGCGGAACGAGAATTAAAATTTCTACCCCGTAACAACTAAATCAGGCAATATGGTGAAGGCCAAAAACCCGGCGCCCTTCTGGCAAACCTGATAAGAGCAGATAACAAGCTACCCCCTATAGAAGGCATTTGCTCCAAACAAGGTAAGATGATCCACACAGATGAAGGAATGGCTGAAGAATTCAGGCTCTTCTACCAAGACCTTTACAGCACAAAGCATAACAGTGACTCAAACTCTATACTGGAGTACCTCGAAGATACAGAGCTGTACTGGGTCATCTGCGCGAAACACTCAATGATTTGATCACGCCAGAGGAGATCATAGAAGTCATCAAGGCCCTCCCGAACTCCAAAGCACATGGACCAGATGGCCTAACGGGGCAATTTTATAAAGTATTCGCGGTTACCCTTGCCCCCCTCCTACCGGCAGTATACGAGGAGGCACTTGAAAAGAAGACACTCCCCCGTCCCTTTGTGCCGCTAACATCATCCTTTTACACAAACCCGGCAAGCCTCCAGAAGACTGCGCATCCTATCGTCCCATATCCCTGCTTAACCTGGACAATAAAATTCTAGCTAAGATACTTGCGAACAGGTTGATGCCACTAATGCCCGCCTTGGTCCTCGCAGATCAGGCGGGGTTCATTCCAGGCTGCAACACGTCCTTTGGAATAAGAAGAATGTTCAGCGTTATCGCAGCACTGGACCCCACTCAGCAGGCAGTCACGGTTCTTCTGGATGCCGAGAAGGCATTTGATTCGGTGGAGTGGCCCTTCCTGTTCGAGGTGCTTACCAGGATGGGACTGGGTGCCCGATTCATCAAGCTAGTGTCCCTGCTCTACACCAATCCACAAGCTAACATCATTGTGGGAACGGCGAACTCGGCCCCCGTGGAATTACAACGCGGACAAGACAGGGTTGCCCACTTTCGGCGCTGATTTTTGCCCTAATAATGGAGCCCTTGGCGTCCAACCTCAGGGAACTGAGGCAACAAAGAGGACTTAACATAGGACCACAAAAGCTCATCACATTCCTATACGCAGATGATGTGGCGCTGTTCGTGCACAACCCCGAAGAAAATCTAAATCCAGTAATGAGAGAAGTCATTAAATTCGGAGCAGCCTCAGGTTTAAAAATCAACCAGTCAAAATCCATCATATTCCCATTGACTCCATCGACCAGGGCGTTTGCAGATGACTTTCAGTTCACATGGAAAAGATCCAAGGTCCGGTATCTAGGGATACAGTTGGCACTGACTCATCAAGAGGTGTTCCGGGACAATTACGAAGATAAAGTGGCACGATGGAAGTCTCTGCCTTTGACTCTCTGGGGAAGAGCCTCCCTAGTCAAGATGGTGATACTACCGAAACTACTGTACTTATTCATGAACATTCCCATACTACTGCCACAATCGTATCTGAAAAGATTGAAAAGCTTGGTTCTTGAATTAATATGGGCGGGTAAGATGGCCAGAGTGGCGCACTCTACACTAGGTCTTCCGGTGACGAGCGGGGGACTAGCCCTTCCAGATCTGGAGAAATACTTCTGGGCAGCACAAGCACAGTTCCTCAGTCATTAGTACGCCACACTACCAGTCAGACCCCACGTGCAGGTGGAACGAGCTCTGGCGACACCCAACCTGTTGAGTGCTGTTGTATTCGGCCAGACACCGGTCCCCAATAACACCACGAATGTGATGCTCGCGACGTACAAGATTTGGAAAACACCCGCCCAAAAATATGGAGTGCAAACGCGGTACTCTCCCCTTCTTCCCGCAAAATTTATACCAGGGGGGCCGCTGACATCCGAGAAAGTTTACCACCAATGGGTTGAAAAGCTCCACATAAACTCCCTGGGAGATTTCTTCATTGAGGACAGTTTTATAACCCTGCAACAGGCCAGACATAGGGGCGGCAATACCGCATTAGACACTTTCATCTATTTTAGGACTAGATACACATGCAAGCATGCCTACCCGACTCCCCAAAAGCAACCACAAACCTGGCAGATACTCCATAACACAATACAAGCACAAGGAGAAGGCAGACTGGTATCGCAGATCTACAAATCTATTATCACCGACACGACCACCAGCGACTCCCGAGCAAAAATCAGATGGGAAAAGTCCCTACGTACATTCATCCCCGAGGAAGACTGGATCTTCATTCTGAGACAAACGCAGAAGATAGCTCTCAACTGCCGCTTTAAGCCAATCCATTTTAATTTCCTTCACCAAACCTACTACACACCAGCGAAAGCAATCAAACAACATCCTGAGGCTTCTGCAAAATGTGAAAGATGTGGTTCACCCTCGGCAGACTTTGTGCACCTCGCATGGGACTGCCCCAAACTATCCCTTTTCTGGAGCCAAGTTATGGAGACAACAGCCTCGATCATGGGAGAAACCGCGCAACCCGCTCAGACAGCAGCCCTGCTTGGTATGACGAGGCTCGATAAGAAAACTGGCTGGCCTGCTGTTGACTCTCGCTCGGAGGCGGATTGCCATGGCCTGGGGTTGTGATCCCCTCCACATGGTCGCCGTTTGTCAGAAGGACATTTTATACTGCCAAGATGTTGAAACAGACTTCATTAAATTGTTTCCCCTCCATGCCCGCCCGCCAGACATCTGGGGCCCCCTGGTAACTTTTCTAATGAACGAAGCCGAGGATGCCCCGTCCCCCCAAGGAATCGACAGTTAGAAGAGAAGGCCATATTCGGCAATATATTTAGCTTAATACGTCCACCCGACTGAGACATTGAACTGGGGCGTTGCAATACGCAACACTAAGTGCACTGAACTTCGGAGCGGGATGTCGAGGGGTTGGGAGGAGGGATGGATCTGTGGGATTTGGCGCGAGTTAAGTTCACCCTAATGTGGGTGTGTAGTTGTACTGTGTTGGCTTAAAAGTTAAAAATAAAGGTCTAAAAAAAAAAATATAAAAAAAAAAAAAAACGTGCAACGGCATTGTGGTGTGTTTGCAAGCGTGTACTTTCCATAAAACACTCATTGCTCAACCCTGCACTTTGCCGCTATTCGAGGGTCTAGCTCCTGTCCCTGAAATAAGGGCCCCCGTGCAGCGTGGGTGCGGTCGGATTGTGACGTCGCAAATGTTCTCCTTTGGGACGGCTATCTGCTGGATGCGTTTTGGGCGAAATGCGTTGTGCGCACGTCAATGGGTGTCCTATGTACACCATTGCCTCTTCTCTACTGGCTAAAAGTGTGCCACACATGCGCCAACCATTTTGGGAGACGGTGGCTACTTCTGGGGTAAAGCAGGTGGGATGTTTATCTGTATAGCTACTTGTAGGACGTTGGTGGGCGGCCCAACCTAATTAACGTTCATTCGCATATGCGGCACAGTTTGTTTGTTTATTTTATTTATATAGCGGGCCTGACCCAGTGGTATCTGGGCGCTTAGGGTGAAGATAGTGGTTACAAGATACCGTTATATATACAGATTACACATAGTAAATACAAGTAATATACAGTTCATACATACATATTGCAGGTGATAGATTCAACGTAACAAAGGGATAGTAGTACAAAGTGGTGTTAGGAGTACGGACAAGTGTTCGGTGTGAGGAAGCTATTGTTACTCTTTGTTCAGTAAAAATATGATGACACGACTTCCAATTTTTCTAACGTTGGGCTAGTTTTAATGTCCTGTGGAAGTATATTCCATAGTTGGGCGGCTAGAACCGGAAAGCTAGTTCCACCAGCTCTTTTTAGATTGTACCTAGACACCACCAGGCAGCAGGAGGTTAGTGGATCTTGTGATTCTGGTTGACTGTTTCAGGGTAAATTTATCCATGAGATATGGTGGGGCTTGGTGGTTCAGAGCTTTGTAGGTGAGGCACATGGTTTTTAGGTCAATTTTTTCTTGAATGGAGAGCCATTTGCAGAACTTTCTATTTGCGGATATGTGCTCTCTTAGTATATTTAATGCAGATCTAAGTGCATTATTTTGCATTACCTGTAGTTTGTGGATTATAAATTTGGCAGCTCCTAAGTATAGGCCATTGTAGTAGTCCAATTTGGACTGAATAAGTGCTCTGGCCAGGATGAGGTAGCTATTGGAGGACAGAAGTGGTCTGCAGGCCCTTATCAACTTGCCCGTGTAGGCGGTGGCAGAAGCAGTCATGTTGATTTGTTTGGTCGGATTGGTATTGGCATTGAGGTAGAACCCAAGAGTTTTTACATTTTTGGCTATGGGAATGTTATTCCCAAAAATTATGATGCTACTGTAGTTGGGACTCAATTTTGACAGGCTGTTGGGTGAGCCCACTAGGAGTAGCTCAGTCTAATCATCTATCAAGCAGAGGCCATGTGTGGCCATCCATACCTGAATCATAGTGTATACTTCGTTAATCCGACTAACATCTTGGTCATATGAGCCTGATAACTTTAGGAGTATCGGGGTATCATCTGCATAGTTTGTGTAGGTGACACCCAGACGGTCCAGTTTATCAAATAGGGGCTTTGTAAAGATGTTGTACAAAGTGCCGATACGCAAGAGCCTTGTAGGACACCGCAAGTGATGGGGATCGGGTCGGCCGCATCTGTAGGTGAAAAGACACGTATGGTTCTATTTGCGAGGAATGATTGAATCCATGTGACAGCAGAGTTGGAGAATTGTGCTGCCGATGAAAGTTGGCCGCATAAGATTTTGTGGTCAACCAGATCAAAGGCTGCCGATAAGTCTAAAAGTAGTAGGATGGCAACTCTACCTTTGTCTTTTATTTTGCCGATCTGGCTTTTAAGATCAACAAGGGCAGTTTACGTTCCATGTTGACGAGTTCCAAGAAGTTGGTTTGTCTCCAGATAGTCTTGAATTTGCAGGTATGCAACTCTAAGATTTTCAGTAAAAAAGGGACTGTAGTAATTGGTCTTTAATTAGTGGGAATAGACGGATCTAAGGTTTGTTTCTTAATTAATGGGAGAACCCAAAATTGTTTCACGTTGCTTGGGACGGAGTTACTGGCGAATGACGAGTTTATTAGTTTGGTAATAAAAGGAGATAAATCTCTAGCTGCATCTTTTATGATTTCAGCAGGACACAATAGTTGTCTTTACAGTTAGATGGTTTCCGAGATGCTATGATGTTTTGTACCTCAGGTATGGTAACCTTGTTGAATTTGAACACTGAGTTGATGTGTGCGGTCGATGGCAGGATAGGGATGGAAGGGTTGCAGAAGGTCCGTTTGTCAACTATTTCAGACTGGAGCCCTGCGATTTTGTTTGCGAGAGCATTTTGAATGCTGGTGCACCAAGGTTTATCCATGGTGCAGGTGTGGAGTGGGTTTTTTTAGTTGCTTTAGGATATTAAATCATTTTTTGGTGCTGGAGCTTGCCTGGTTTATTCTGAGGTTGAAAGTTTCTTTTTAAGTGCGGATGATCTCACTTTTGTAAGTGGCTGTGATGTTGGTTAGGTTAACTCTGTTTTCTGTAGAAGTGGTCAATTTCCAAAGTGTCTCAAGATTTCTTTTTTCTGAGCGTAGTGTTTTAAGTTCAGGCATGAACCAGGAGTTCAGATGTGCTCTAGGTTTGCCTTTGCGCAATTTTAACGTGGCAATGGTGTCTAAAGCTTTGGTCATGGAATCGTTGGTATCGACCACTAGATTCAGGTAATATGTGGCAGGTATAGCATTGAGTATTGGGACTACCAGAGGTATTATGGCCTAAACTGTGATGTTTTGTTTGTTCCTGGTCGGACAAGGTGGCACAATGGCGGGCTTTTTAGGCTCTGAGTGGTTGACATTGATTTCTAGGGACAAGAGATGGTGATCAGTCCATACGAGCGGTGAGGAGTCCTTAGGGTAATATTACAATTGAGGTCTGCTACCCAATCAAGAGTCCTACCTTTCTCATGAGTAGGTAGGGTGCTTATTTGTATGAATCCTTGTTCTGATAATGCATTGGCTAAGGAGGTAGCTGGAAGGTCGTTGGGGTCGTTGTAGCCAAGGTTGAAGTCACCTAGGATAATATTTTGCACCATAGGTTTAGTGTTCTCAGCTATTAATGATGTAATGTCTTCTTCAGAGGATGCGGGCGGACCTGGAGGCCTATATAGGAGGTGGATAGTGTTGGTGTTTTCGGGGATGTTTGGTACTTGACTGAAGGGAGTTCACAAAATGTCAAGAGTAGAGGAGGTGGCTAATCTCATGTCAAGGGTAGATTTAAAGATGATGGCTATTCCTCCCCCTCGGGCTTTGGGTCCATCAGCTCTGAGGATGGAGTAGTTGTCAGGGACAGCCAAGGTTAAAGATGGTCCAGCTGCGTCATGTAACCATGTTTCTTTCATGGCAAGAAAGTCAAGGTTGTTAGTCAAAATGTCAGCGATTTCAGTTGCGTGGGCAACAAGGGACCTGACAATTAGCAGTGCTCCTTTTATGGGGTGATTATGATTAGTCTTTTTGAAGTGGCTGGGGTTATTGACAATGGGCTTCTTTGTCATATTGGTGCGGGAGTTGTTGCGTATGTGTTTGGGATTGTTGGGGACTGTGTGTAGTTTGCTAGTAGTCATAGTGTTGGGTTTGGTAAGTGGATAGTTAGTCTAGTACCTATTCTGATATTCCGTTCTATTATGTTATGTTGGGGTTGGTAGGAGGTATTCCTGCTTACAACTTAAATGCAGTGGGTGCGAGTATGGGTATGTCATGTTTATGGTTGGGTGTAGTTACATTAGCATGACATATTGTGCGAGATCTTGGGCGTTAACACCTGGTCTTACCTAGAATGGGATAAGAGGTTGTTTCCAGGTTTAGATTGAGTCTGGACAAGTTTTGTTATATGTGGCAAGGTGCATGTTTTATTCTCATGAGTGCAGTCAGTAGGACTGGCGATGTGAGGATGGTAGGTGTCTGGTGGAAATGGTGGCACAGTGGGCAGGAAAGGTGTGGGGCAAATGATGGGGTGATGACGGGGGCAGGTAGGTTTAGACAGTCCATTTTTGTAGGCTACGTAATGGGTGCCAAGGCACGGGATGCTGTCTAGTACAATGCAAAAGGGGAACCTGATTAAGGAGAGCCAGATTGTCATAGTGAGTGGATGTGGCAATACTGGTATGGTGCCTTGTATAGTGTTCACAGATACTATAGAGGTACTGGGCGTATCAGAGCGTGCTGTGTGGAGAGGCTAGTAGTTGCTATAAGTAACTATGTTGTAGGGGCTGAGCACTTACTGGGCAAGTGCTTATGCTAGTGGGAAAAGTACCTGCACAAAAATGAGACAATTTGGGCATACTGTCACATAATGCTTGGGAGACACGTTATAGTGAAGAGCATTGCGTACACGGAATGTGTGTTAGATCATTCAGAGCGTTATTCGTGTGCAATTGCAGAAGAATACATATCACAGCTGTTATATGCATATTTAGCAATGTGTACTTGCATATATACCGGTATACATAACGTGAGAAATGTCTGTGCAGTAACTCTGCGGGACCAATTTATATGCACGGGAGATCTCAATTTGAGTTTCATGTTGCTAACAATTGTGCATGAGATAGGTAGGTTCAAATTGCTAACACTTGAAGGAGAAAGGCTGATGCTAATATTGTACAGAAGAGTAGGCTGAATCAACTGCTGACGTGTGTAAGACATAGGCTACTTGAAATTGCTACTGCTGTGCAGTGAATAGGCTAATTCGAAGTGCTTTCCTTGTGCAGAGAACAGGCTAATTCGAGGAGCGGACATTGTGCTAACATACTAACCTTGTGCAAAGAACAGGCTAATTCGAGAAGCTAACCTTGTGCAGAGAACAGGCAATTCAAGGAGCTAGCCTTGTGCAGACAACAGGCTAATTTGAGAAGCTAACCTTGTGCAGAGCACAGGCTAATTCAAGGAGCTAACCTTGTGCAGAGAACAGGCTAATTTGAGGAGCTAACATTGCGCAGAGGATAGGTGGATTCAAATTGCTAGCGTTGTGCCAGACATGGGCTCATTCGAGATTGCTAACAGGCCTAGGAGTGGACTGCAATGAATTTGCTCGCGGAGGGCAAGAGATAGGTTGAGTCGGGAGTATTACAAGTATTTAATACATTTGCATTGCAGGTATAGGCACAGTGGCGATGTTACCAGGACACAGAGGAACAGATACACATGCATGTACTTGCACTACGCACAAACGTCTGCTCCCACGCATTGGTAGGTGGTGGACAACATGCAGACACGCGGTGCCTGCTGACGGTGTACGGATGCCTTCATTATCTTTGTGGATAGGCAGGGGAGCTGCGGTGTCCGTAGGACACCTACCTTTTTTCTTACTTGCAGTCATTGCAACGAGGACTTTGTGCTGCTGAGTCAGAACCCCATTTAAGGCAAAAAAAGAATACCACACAAACACTCAGCAACGTTCTCATTATTACTGTTAAATGGGGATTTGCACAGCTTGGTTGTGAGGAGAGGAAGAGATTGATATATTACTGTAACGTCTCCCATGAAACGGTTTTTGAGGGAATGGGGAAGGAGTACACGTGCAGGTGTGCCAGTGCGGTTTCATTTTGTCCAAAATATATCCTTGTACGCAACCTTTAAAAAACGGCACAATTGTTCACCAATTTCTCCACTTTGACTTCCACGCAGTCCATTTCCCTATGCAAAGTTCCTTTCCTTTCCTATGCCCGTATGCTACTGTGGAAGAGTTGCCGTTTGTACTGCCTCGCTTTCCTTTCCAATATGTTCTCTTACCGAAAAGAGAATGTGTTTGGTGTACATGAAGCAATATAGATTACATAATTTACGGTTACTACAGAAAGTCATTGCGTCATGAGGGAAATTTTCATCCTGCCACTCTAAGGTGCTTTGCCATTGCTGCGTTACATAAAGACACGTTATGCTTCTGTATAGAAAACTCAAATGAGCGGACTGAATTAACAGTGGTCCTCTTTTTTGATAGGGGCTCGTGGGGGAGGACTGAATATCAGGAAGGAGACCAGGAGGGGTCCCGATTCGTATCCGACTATTTGCAGTGTCCCCAGGGTTCGACACAATGTATATGGGGACCCTGCAAATAGTCGGATACGAATTGCATTTTGCAAAGTCACCCATGTGTTACTAACATCACTTTGAAATTTAATGTATTCAAGGAGTGACCATTAGAACAAAAAAGTGTTAAATTAATGGTCTTCCTATTAATTTTGTTTTATGTTGTCTAAATTTGCAAATGTGACCCGTCGGTCTTGTTTTAACCTATGAGTAACTAGTAAATAAAATAAGATTATATTTTTTTAACCATTTTTCTCCCCATCTTTTTACATTTGTTGATAAAGATGTGGCTATAAGCACATTGAAGTTGTTACATAGTTCTGTCACCTCCAGTGCTTACATCTTGAGGTAGCTCGGTGGGACCCCTCCTGGTCTCCTTCACGTTATGCTTCTGTACTTTTGCATACTGCAGCACCTGTGCAATTATTAGACAAAGTTTAGGGTCCTTACTACATGGTAGTGACGTTCAGGTCTTAGCACTTTCCAGTCGTTACTCTGGCTGTTCGTTATTTGTTCATATGTACAGTAGCAGAGCGGTAAGATTGGTGAAGGCAGACGTAACCTCGGTTGTTGATGCATTTCATTATGGTGAACTCCCTATGCCTTTGTCCCGTTTACTTCATAAATACACAATTTGCAGACCTACTCTATTTTCCCCGGCAATTCTTGCACATGAGGCTGTTTGTCTATGTTCTTTGCTTTTGGTGATTGGTACCACTATGTAAGAAAGCACCTGCCTTCCTCAACAGGTTGGATGCCACACGATCTCCGCAAACAGATGCATAGTCTGTAACCAGAACGTCCCTGTAACAACGTTTGTCCATGGAATTGCATAGGTTTTTACTAGAGCAACTTAACCAGAAAGCCCCTTTAACAAGGTTTTTTGTCAGTGAATATATGTGCGTGTTCTCTGTAGCACCGTGCAGAGGTATGCCTCCCACCATAGACTATTCATGCTCTTCACCCATCTCACACTCATACTGCAAAATGCAGTGAAAAAAATAAAAGTCCTACCTTGACAGAACCAGCATAAAATTGCTGGGTTTTAAGAAGGAGCCTGGGGCTGGGGCGAATGAATGAAGGGAGTGGAGGGATGGTGGGAGCAGGGAAAATAATGCAAGGCCATGTATGCGATTTGGGGAGGTCAGAGCCTGGTACAGATCATTTAACACAAGCATTAATACTAAGGTTGAAGCCACAACAGTTTACACATCCCATTCACTGTATTGTTGTCACTGTGGGGTGGAGTCACAGGTTAAAGACTGTATTTCATTACCGGTTTTAAGTGTACTGGATAGTAGCAGGGTGAAGAAAAGGTCAACTGCACGGTGTGCAGTGCTCTATTCCCACACAGCCTGGCTTGTGTGGCACTGTTTTGTACAATAAATGCTTGCACTTCCAAATTTACATACAACACACATACAAAATCAAACCTTTAAAAATTAAATAAAATAGGCAACTTGGTACAACATATGTTGTTCTGCAATATGAAGGAGGGATGGGTGCAGAGGATGAATGGACTGTCGTGAGGGGCATACAGCTGTGTGCAACAATGGAAAAAAACGGATTTGGCAATTTCCCCAATATGATTCTCGAACATCTGGGAGTGTCTGAAAGCTGAATATTGATGGTCGAACCTCAGTCCTGGATGTCCTTAGCAGACTGCCCATGGACTCTACCCTCAACCCCAGCTGGCTTACCTTTGCCAGTCCTGCTCGGTGAGCTCCTTGGGACTCGATATAAGCAACATAGCGACTGAAGTTGCGGAATTCCTCCATAGTAGGATGGAAGGTCATAATTCGTGAGCCAGGGTTTGGATTCTCTGGATCAGATGCCATTCTGCTCATGGAAAATCTCCAAACCTATGCAAATCTAGAGAGAAATAAAACAAAAAAAAAACTCTCAATGTACAATTAATGACAAAATCTCAATCCGGTCTTAATTCCTATTGGTTGAAGTTATCTGTCAGCCCCCTTGACAGTTAATCCCTTACAGTCATCAACACGTGCCGAAGGTTTCCCACACAGAGAATGGTAAGCGTTTACATCATCAGACATTTGCCAGTCACTCACTAAAAAACCACTCAGGCATTCCTTGCCGGAAGGACTTCTATGTGTGAGGCTAAGTTCACCCTTGCAGGGTGGGGCTCAGGGGCTTAAGGGGCTTGTGGCCCCAGGCATGGCAAACCTGGAACTCCTCTTTGAGCAGAAAAGCTTTCCTTCTAAACTGCTAATGCTCGTCTTCAGACTCATTATTTTGCACCAACAGCTTGAATACATTTTATTATTCTCTTTCTATGCCTTACACTGCCTGTTATTTCTATAACCTGCTTTTGAGTTGCTAAAATGTTATATTGATTGTTGACACTAGGATAAGCAAGGGTCAGCTTTTGGGCACGAGAGACAGTGCGGTTCGGCGCATTACTTACTTTTTGACATTCTGGTTGTCCTGCTTTGAGAATCAGTCCTCTTCATTTCCTTGAGATTCGGAGCAATGAAAAGGGGAAAAATGGTGCGGTCACGCCAATGGCGCGCCGAAGTTGCGCCTAAGATAAGCCGTCTGTGACAAGTCCAGGACTATACTTCTAGACACTTCTAATGTTGAACCATCCTTTGCCACACAATTGGCTACAATATGAAATGGCTTTACAACACAATCTCCATGTGATGACAAGGTAATTGAAGTTTTAAAAGCAAAACAATTTATATATCGATTTGCCTTTGAATGAATATTACTCTCGAAAACTTAATTCCAGAGTAAATCTGCAGTTAAGCACATAGAAACAAAAAACAGGACTACCCACTTAAGCAGTTTATTATTTATTTATTTAGTATCTTATAGCCTAAATGAACAGTGAATTAAAGTGAATAGGCCTTAACACTAATAATGTTACTCACTGTAGTGACTACCTTACTCCTAGTCCATAGTCCCCTTTCCTCCATACTTGTGGGACATTCCGTCCTTCGGGACGGTACCAGAGCACTTTTAAAAAGCATAAAAAATTGCAAATGTTTGTCCTACTTTTATTTTTATGCGAGATACTGCACGTGGCGGTAACCCTGCCCTCCTGAGCTCCGCCCTGCGCATCGCCCTTCAGTCCTTTACTATCGCCAAGTCTTACACCATTTAAGCAATAATAGCGGATACTTTTTAGAGGGTACGGCAGGCGGGCGTATGGAGGAAACGGGACCATGGACTTGGAATAAAGGTAGTCACTATGGAGAGTAACTTTATTATACTCCTACGTCACCTCCCATTTCCTCCATACTTGTGGGAGAGTCCCAAGCCTGCCCCACAGTTAGATCGGGTGTATGGAAGACCCACTTACTGGAATAAATACTTAAGGACAGCCTGACCAAACTGGGAATCAGCCCTGGAGCTCAGGTCCAAGCAGTAATCCTTACAAAAAGCTGATGGGGAAGCACACGTAGCCGCCTTGGCAATTGTTTCCCAGGGAACATACTTTTGGAAGGCAACAGCAGCTACTTCGTCACGTACAAGATGGGCATGGATGTCCTTCGGAGGTTGAAGGCCCCGAATGGTATAGGCTTCAGAAATGCAGGAGGCAATCCATCGGGAGATAGTTGCCTTTGAAACAGGTTTCCCTTTTGGGTCTCCGAATGTGACAAAGAGTTGTGAGGAGCCCCTGAGTTCACTCGTTCTGTCGAGGTAAAACTTCAGGGCTCGCCTGACATCCAAGTTGTGTAAGATTCTCTCAGCATCTGAGGCCGGATTCGGAAAAAAGACAGGTAATTAGATTAATTGGTTCAAATGAAAATCGGTAACCACTTTAGGCAAGAAAGAAGGACGAGCGTGGAGCACAACCATATCCTTATAGAAGGTGAGAAACGGATGTTCCACAGACAGAGCTTGAAGCTCGCTTACTTGCCTCGTCGATCACTGGGTGGCGATTTGAAAATGGTCATCCGTCTTTCTCAAGATGGTGTTGAACACCATCTGGTCGTCCACTGGGTAAGCCTGGTGGGCCCGAGTGGAGGGAGGTGAATACTAACATAGGACAACATGGTCCTGGTCGTGAGTAGGGAGTGCCCAGGGTTCTACCTCAACCTGGCGTCTATCCTCCCAGGATCCACCTGTTCATCCACAGTGCTGTCTTCTAGGAAGCTAGTATCCTCCTCCTGGTCGAAAATGTCTCGATACGTGTCCATGTGGATCTCGTCCTCAGAGAGGACGCAAGTGTAATCTTCCTGAGTGGGTGCTAAATTTCTTGGAAACTTAGAAGTAGGCAAAGAGGGAGGGTCCTCCCGAGGTCTCTTGGGGGTAGGGTTCTCAGAAAGCGAGACACATTTCTCCAATCTATCCATACACCCTTCAAATTTTTCATCTTCCTCCCTATGTTGCTGAAATTTGTCTCCAATGTGCTCCCTATGTTGCTGAAATTTGTCTCCAATTGTGCTGGACAACGGCACAGGACTCTCTTCGCAGTCCTTGTGAGCATCAGGACGCTGTGGTGCGTCTTTCGGCATGTCCGCAGGCCGCTCTTTGTGCCTCAACGTCTCTTTAGACCTCTCCTTCAACCCCACTGCCGAAGAAATCCTAGCGATGCTTTCGGAGATGTTCGGCGAAGCAGGGCGATGTGCTGGTTGACTTTGAGGCCTAGCGGTAGATCTGTCTCCTACTGGGGCCTTGGGTGGCGCCAGAGCATCAGCTAAGGGCGCTTCGACGGCCGCATGGGTTTTGGAGGTAGCTCCCTTTGTTTTAGGAGGCCCAGTCACAAGACACTGCTGTGGATGCGGGGAAGGCTGCTGATCCGCAGGACCAGTGGATCCTGTTGAAATTCTCAGCGGTTCCGGTGTTGTGTGCTTAGTGTTGTGATTTTTACACCCCTGTCGCCGTGTGTTTTCCCAATAGCGTGACTCGCGTCAGGCCTAGCGGGGTCTGGGACGGGCGTTGCGGACCCTGAAACATCTGCCGTAAGGTAAATGGCATCCAACATGGATGCCTGGTCATCACTGGTCCCTCCCGTCACTGTCAGCGGGTGCAGCGGTGGGGGAAGACCATCCAGCCCGCGACATGCAATAGGCCACCCACCGCTTAACGTGATGCTCCTTAAGCGTCTTAGGGTGCAGTAGTTTACAGGTCGCGCACCACGCTTCGTCATGGTCAAGGGGTAGACAATTGTTGCAGGAGTAGGAGTGCTCGTCCTTCCAAGGGTATCTGGCCTTGCAATTGGGGCAAAACCTAAATGGCGTCCTTTCCATAGCGCAAGGCAATAAAGGTGATGACCAGACCTAGGGAGCAAAGAGGGGGAAAGAGGAGAGACATAAAGAATATGGCCATCCCCAACGCCACTCTCCCTACTGTGTAGGCGACCCAGAGGGCCCGGCCACGTGGACGGATTTGCCGCCGGATCGCAGGCGTCGAAAGTCCACCGCAGTCTACAGGGTGGTACAGGAAGCACCGTCGAAAATACTTTTTAAGGAGATAATCAATAAAGTCGATGAACAAGGTAATAACAATAACAATGTCTCTTATGAAAGAGCTCCTCAAAGTGCAAGCAGTTATCGGGGCGGAAAAAAACAATCTGAGGAAGCAGATTAACAAGCATCAGAAACACTGTTTATTCCGCGTTCCCGCTCTTTTGTGATTGGCCTCACTTGCCTGTCTATTTAGATCAGCCTGGAGGCATATCACTAAAAAGAGTTCTATCCCTAGAGAGGAGGCCCTGGTTTAGGTCTAACTGGGGTTCTTCAATCAAGTCAGGTCCGGGTCTCTCTGGGATTACCAGGCATTCCATCCGGTGAGTGACAATATGTCTTTGTGTTTTACTCTTTGCAGTAGGTATGTTTTTGTGCCCTCGTGCATAGACTCGGTGGGGTAGCGAATTCGAGAAAGTTATACGGACCAGGTGCTTTGGCAACCGGTGGGAAAAAGTGTGAACTATTCTCCAACTACAGAGACAGAGAAACAATCCTAGCATTCCCCAGACAAGGCAGGTTCATTGAGAGGGGATCAGCTAAAATTGCTGTATACCCAGATTATATGTTGAAAGTACAAAAGCAGCAAGCAGCGTTTGGTCCCACGAAGGAGCGACTTTGGCGAGCAGGCTGAGGTACATGCGGATTTACCCAGCCTGACTAAAGGTTCTCCATAACGAAACTCCTAATTTCTAGGATAACAAACCTGGATGGACATGGTAGGGGTTGACCGGCTCCCCATGCGGCCCGACGCAACAACCCGATTCACTGCTGAGGGGCTGGTGAGGATTTGCCCCAAGAGGGCATGCAGCAGGACATCATGGAGTTTGCACCATGGCGGGAGGGGAAGAAGGCGCCTCACAGGGTGACCAGTAAGGTGACTGGCTTACACCTGTGACTGCAGCGTGGGTGGCTCCACCGCTATCACTGCACCCCCTTCTTTTTCCTTTTTTAAGGATACTAGCTACCAGTACGCAGCTGCTGCATATGAGACCGGTAACATGGGTTGTGGAGTGTGAGAAGCGGCTACACTCGAATGAGCCAGTTGCTGCTGGGCAGATGTTAGGGGCTTGGGTCAAGTTTTGTGTTGGTTAAAAGTGCATGCTGCAATGTCCACTGACCCGGTCCGGCGCCCTGCCACGTTGTGCCCGCAAGCCTGTGGGGACTACTGGGTGGAGGCGAGGAATGCTGTGGCTTAGTGACACCCATGGGGGTCCTGTATTGGAAAAAGTGGGGGAGAAAGTAATGCGTGGTTGTGAGTGGGACGCCGGGGCTGGGATGAGCAACATTAAGATTAAGATTAGCTCCTGGAACGTTGTGGGGCTCAACAGCTTTATAAAGCGTAAAGGGTGCACATATAGGCTAATGGAGCACACATAGCCCTCCTGCAGGAGACATCTCACAATAGCTAGGCAGGACACACTTGTTAAAAAAGGGGTGGGGGATACAAGTATGGCTCTGCCTACTCCGCGTATTCCAGAGGCACACTTTATGGGTTGCCCCTTCGGTACCCTTTAAGCTGCTCGAATTCAGATGTGACAATGAAGGTAGGATGGTCATTGTGCATGGGTTTTTGGAGCAGCAGGAAATGTGCATCATTAACACATACGCTCCCAACCATGATACCACCTCCTTTTTCAAGTCCCTGTACCCTAGACTGGCACCATTTCGGGAAGCCTTGTGGATATTCTAGTCCAGATGGGATCCAAATGCTCACGGCCCTGAATGCATGGGTGAATTAGTCACTGCTGAATACAAGGCCTGGGTCCTCATGGACCATTCGCCTCTCGAGGTAATGTGGCAGAGAGCTGCGCGTAGACGCCTAATCCTGACGTGGAAGCTGAGCACCGTAGCGCTGCTTGATTAAACGTTGTGGAGGAGCTTGTTGCCCTAAACTCTGGAAGTGTGGACAGAGCGGGGACCCTGTGGGAGTCCTTCAAAGTAGTGATGAGGGGGAAGGCAACTGGTAAAATGCGTGGCATACGGAGGGACCTGATGCACAGCATTTCTGGAAAGGAGTCAGAGATAGAGGAGCTGGTGAATGGGGAGGGGCAAACTGCTGGTCAGGAGAGGAAGCTCTAGTAGTTATCCTCTGGGGTGGGACATCTATTCAATTGTTATCCCGATTTCAAAAACGGCCTTGCACCTTCACATTCTCCATCTTACACACTCTAGCACTACCATTCATCCTACTTATACTACAAACTACAATACCTCCTTGGCACTGTTACAGATTTAAAGATGCTGCACACTGCAGACCAGGACTCTTTCTACTGGCCAGGGATGTGGTGCATAATAAAAACGTTTTTATGTTTATTACATTCAGATTCTATTTTTGAGAAGGCACCCAACCAGTCGAACACTCCCCTTGACCTACAACCCGTGTCGCAATGGATCATGAATCAGGCCGGTGTGTAATAATGAAATATTTATTTATTTTTAAATTCAAATAAAAATCAAACAGATTCAATATAGGGCAGCAATCACCAGTGTGGTGATAATTACACAGCAAAACGAAGGGATACATTTAATGTAACTTTCTGACATCAGCCACAGTAATGCAAATATGAATCAAAACCAGATCACCTTTGGGAATACTTTTAAATGGGACAACTGTTATGCATTCCCCTTGCAACTCTCCCCCCAATCCCCTGTTAACCGAGTTTTGTGTGGATGGAGAGGAGTTGCAAGGAGTCCGGTATACTAGGCAAAAGTCGGATTGGAAATCCGACCTATCACCCCTGAATGGGAAGCCAAAAAATGAGTGAAATGGCACTCGGAAGTCACCAAATAATTATTTTACATGTGCAGTTGAATGAATAAGACAAGAATTGGAGTGGCTGTACTTAAGAAGCAAGAAAACCTACACGCTACAAAGCAAGGCACTAAACAACATGCATACAGGTTAGAAAAATCGACTTTGTGAAGGAAAAACAGTGCAGCAAGAATCACATGTGGCAGAATTGCTATTTCTTAGTTTTCGTGGGTTTAAAACAAGCAGCCAGCTTGTAATAGGTTTTACTTATGAAGTACAAAGGCACATAACAGGTATGATACTAATGTGAAAGGATGACTCTGGATGGGTGACAGTGTGGGATTCTTTAGAGGGAAGGTAAATCGGGTTTTTAAACGGGAAACACTTTCACAGGCAACTCGGTTTTGTTAGAAAAATGATTTATTCTACTGCTACTATATTTTAGTGGCTAGATATTTAAAGAAAGAGTACGCAAAGAGGTTAATTTGCAAGGTTACCTATTCACGCCGCGTTCAACTCTATGGGAAATTAATTAACTTATTCAAAATAATACTAAGGACTTCTACCACAGAATGAAATGATTTGGAAAGAATTGCGCTAACACCTGGAGACTAACACAGATTCTTTTAAGGACAGGATACACACAGTTTGACAATTTAAGAGGTTACTAGGGTGCTTATAGGATTTTTATATGGTTGGACATAATACAAGGTAACGGAGCAATGGATGCAGCTTTTGGTTACTGGGGGAAGGGTGATACTTACAAAAAGCACTTGAATTTGGTAGTTTGGAGAGCTAAACAGGTCTGTGGACAGCGGGACAAGGGTCTGGTCACTGCGCAGCAGGGAGGCTCTCCTTTAAGGGAACAGCGGGGGAACCGGAGTCTGGTCCCAGTGGGCAGCGAGGTGCATCAGCAGGGCAAAAACAGGTCTGATCACTGGATTCTCCCAAAGGGGTGAGCAACCTTTCCTCATTTCTCCCGGAATTATTGGGATTTTTGTAGGGTTTAATTTTGGATAAATGGTTCTGCCTGGATAGGAGGTTCTGTCTGGATCTGGATTATGGAGTCTTGCAGGGTGAATGTGGAATGTTGAATGTCTGGATCTCTGGATTTTGAAGGTTGGATTTTTTAATCTCCTGAATTTTGAATGTATCCTCCTTTTATAGGCATAATGACCTCAGAGGATTTTTACCATGTGGGAGAAATAACCGGGACATACCTCTAAGATGGGATAGGTCAGGCTGTGGATATCACAGCCTCCCTTTAAGCAGATTGGACCCAGTGGAGGGACATCAGTTTTAGTGTGGGTGTTTTTATGATATGCTTTGTTATACCACAGTTACATTTGTCAAAATCGTTTTTTTATAAATATTTACAATTGTTATCCTCCTGAAAATCAGATTGGCAGACCCCATATTTTACAAGGAATATGCCATTCCAAACCCCATGTTTGTACGAGCTTTCAGAGCTCTGGTCAATTTCTGTACACATGGATATGTTCAAGAAATGGGTTCTTTGAAACTGACAGCAAGCAAAGGGACAGAGAGAGAGCTTATTTTGAAGAGCTTTGCCTGTGTTAATTTGTTGCAAAAGTAAACGCTTGCCATATGGCCTGAAATTAATTTCTCTGCTCTTCACAGATTTTCCTTGACACAACAATGCGTTTCAGGGAGGAAGGGCCCTCATTTGATGGTGTTCATCCTAAAGATAGATGGGCATGGCTGCTAACGCTGCTCGCATTCAATCCCTGTGTTTCCTGTGTATCTACAAGCGAACTAGCTTTGCCAGAACTACAGCATCCAGAAGGCACTGGTCTGTTTACGCTGGGCGGAGCTATATAACGGAAGTCGCGCGCGCACCGCGCGCGCGCACCGGCGAAGTCCCGGTCTAAGTCCCGCTTTGCCGCTGGAGAACGCTGCTAACGCTGCTCGCATTCAATCCCTGTGTTTCCTGTGTATCTACAAGCGAACTAGCTTTGCCAGAACTACAGCATCCAGAAGGTGATTGCCGACAGAGACAGACTTTTGTACACTCATCAGAGCGGACTTCAGAGCGGACGTTGTTGGATATTAATATTATATTTATGTCTCTTGTGTAGGCACTGGTCTGTTTACGCTGGGCGGAGCTATATAACGGAAGTCGCGCGCGCACCGCGCGCGCGCACCGGCGAAGTCCCGGTCTAAGTCCCGCTTTGCCGCTTCGCCGCGGCGACTGAGGCTTGTGGCTAAAGCAATCTGTACATCGATAGTGTTTTCACACATTTTAGGTAAACTTTAGTCAACTTGCTTGAATTTATGATATTTGGTTTCTTTCTTTTTATCTATTTTAATCATGAAACGACATACAAACACGTTAAAGTCTGGCATGCCGATTGTAACCATATTACATCGATCTAATGGCGCCAGTTATTCTAAGTCTCCTACCACCGTCAATACAAAAAGGACCCGACTTAGCTCCACTCCGCGATCAAACTTCAGTTGTACGAAACAAGGCAAAACGGACATTCTCCAAAGAATGGATATTCGCCCGTTCTGCAAAGACTCAAGGCAAACTTATCATGAAAAATTGACAGCTGAAAAGCTAATAGGAACAACTTTGCAACAACCAGTGACAGAGTTTGTAAACTTGGAAAACAGCGCAAACAGTGACCCTACGAGCAGAGATTCTGGTGGAATAAATGCAAATGACAAAGAAAAAATGGCGATACAGGTGGGGGAAAGTTGTATCGGTGAGTCATACAAATCAATTATAATCACCGAACCTATTGTCATGTTTGCTAAGGAAAATGTCTCACTCACTGATAGTGCTATACTCACGAATGTAATAACTGGGATGGTAGTTCCTTCTCCTGAAGTGCGTAATGTGTCTGGCATAACTGTAAGTGATACTTCAACTTCGATGCCACCTGTGGATTATCTGTCTCAAGATTTTCCCGTTATTGATTTAGAGATTAATTCCTCTGCTACACTCTCTCATACAAGTATGCAAAACTTATCTAAGTCGCCGGCGTTATTCACGAACACGAGCCCCATTGACTCAGATGCAAATCCTTCTTTTATCGCTCCTACGCCGAGAAGGGCAACTGGAAAAGTCCCCGTGGATAGGCGCTTTAATGACTCTCGAACGGTAAATACGAGTATAGCTCTAACATCAATGAACAACGCCATCTTGGCGTTGGCCAAGCTGTTCGAAGTGCTAGTTGTGAAAGCAGACACACATTCAAAACAGTTTGACCAGATATTTGAGAATCAACTTATAATATCTAATAGATTAGAAAATCTGATCAACACAAACACACTATCAACATCTACACGATCTGTGTTCACACAGACGACACCAGTTGTCGAACCTATTGCTCAAGAGTTTCAACCTATACCGTTTATCCTGGAGCCTATAGTAGACTCCATGGAAATGGAAATTGAGTCAAAAATTAAAACACAGAAGATACCCACATATGCCTTGTTTGACACTAAAAAAATTGAGAACCTTAGTACTAAAAAACCACCCTTACAAGAACAGAGAAAAAAAACAAAAAATATGAAAATGGGGAGTCGTCAACCGTCACAAGTTAAAGCTTTCATTAAGAAAGTTTCAGCGACAAACACCCTAACTATTGCGGCTTCTAAAGCTATTACAAAAAAATATGCGTCACAGAAACGTACAAAAAAAGCAAACACACAGCCAGAACCTGACACGACCAATGTGGCTCTAGCATATAGCCCTCTGAATAACTTAATTAATGCAGCAAGTCAGATCTCACGTAGTAACCCTAATGAACTAAGTGGGAGTGTATTGACCAATGACACACTCAGTAGACGTGATACAACAGCTACTGACCATACCGGCAAGCCGCCGATGACTCAGAGCATAGAGGGCGATGACCAGCGCCGCAAAGAAATACGAAAGGCTGTGGACGATTATTTGGCCTCTAAATCAATCCCAAAAAATCTAAATTTCCCGCAGGTGGACTCAGCCAATGTGCAGCCACTTGCGTTGGATACAGCTCCAATTTTAAAAGAACCAACTTCCCTGGATATGGGGGAAGGGCTTTCTACTGCTCCCCTCCATCCTGCATGGAATGCGAGGTCTACAAAAAGTGTCAGGATAGAGGCTCCGGAGACTAATGTAGCTCTTACTGGGGACATGGAACGCCTGGTTCAGACAACTATAACGAAATTCTTGGAGGCCTCTATGGTCTCTCAAACAGCCTCTACTCTAAATAGACATAATGGCGCACCTAAGAAAATAAATGAGCCAGTACCTTTAGCCAAACAAAAATCTGTTGGTGCTGGCACTAAACGGCCGGCGACACATTCTCTGACCCTGAGTTGCTTGCCGACGCCAGCGATACAGTATAACTTAAATCGGGCATCAGTCCTAGCAATTTTTCATGATATCCCAGATCTTGAGGATATAGGAACTGTAGACATCGAACTTGTGGAATTCCCAGACGCTTCCAACCAATCCCTAGTCAACCTATGGATTAATTCGAGAGTGGTAGTAAACGCAATTTGGGCTGCGAAATCTCAAATCACTGATCTTGGCTTTTCACTATCTGTAACCCCAGAGGCAGTGGAGAAGACCTCTACATGCCGCCCGCTACTTTCAATCCAGCAAAAAAATCGAATCCAAGAGCGATCAGAAAAGACTTGCAGCTGTCAATGCCAGTTGAAGCAAGGATAGCATACGACTCTTGAACCACCTAATCTCCAGTTTGCCAGTTGGAATTCCAGAGGGCATCGTCATTTAATCAATAACCCCATGCAGCATGAATTGAATTATGATGTCATATTGCTCCAAGAATCCTGGTTAACCAGTACTCCTTCTTGGGACAATTATGATGTATGCTTAATTCCTGCACAAAAAAAGCGTTTGGGACGCCCGACATCGGGTCTACTAACTGCTGTTAAACAATCTTCTGGACTAAAAATAACATCATGGTTTTGTCCGAATCAGTTTATACAAATGACTAGAGTGCTGGGAGAAGGGTTCACATGTGCGATCATTAACATCTACTGGAATCCTGCGGGAATTTCTGACGATAGCCTATTTGAATCCCTGGCACAAGCCTTTGACATAATTATGTTGGATGGACTTGTGGACTTGATCTACATGGCAGGAGATCTAAACTTACATTGTCTAGGCCCATACACTAAGTCGGAACAGAAACGACTTGATATGTGGTCGATGTTTACTAAGGCACGCAACCTTCACATGCTGAATGGAGCCTTTACACATGACATTCCTCCTAGACCCACATGGCAGCGGGCCAATAGCAGTGGGATCATCGACTTCACTTACGTTAATGGGAAGATGTTAGATTTGGTTCTAAATTTCTGTATAATTGAAACCAAGGCAAGCGATCACAACATTCTGCAGACAACCTGCAGGAGTAACAAAATGTCCTTCAAGGTTCAACCTCTCTATCTTAAAGGGACACATGAAGTGAATCCGGCTAGAAATCGAATGAAGTGGTCGGAACATTCACTAAAAATTTTTAGATCAAGCTATGATGCTAATCTAACAAATAATACCATGAGCGATATTGGGGCTGTGGATGTTTATTACGACCTAATGCAGCTCTTTTCACTATCTTCTACTAAACATAAACAAAAACAAATACCGCATCTACACATCCCTAATCATGAAGTCAAACTTAAAAAGGCCAGTGTTCGGGCTGAGAAAAGAAAGGCCAGCAAACTCCCTTCAGAATTACGTCAGGCAACTATTGTACGAATACAAACAAATTATAGAAATTGGGCAAGACACATGAAAGCTAAACTCTATCAGAAAGACGGGGAAGAAATGCTAGCCTCCTTAGCTTCAAAAAATCTGGCCCGCTCATGGCATACTATAAACCAAATAACATCAGGTCATCAAGTAGCAATTCAATCAAACGATGTCTCAGAGGACTTATGGGTAAATCATTATTCTGACCAATTTAAAAGTGCCCAACCTTTTTCATCCAGTTCAGTAGCAAAGTTTGATGCTACATTTAACCTACGTTTCACTAAAGAAGACATAAAACAGCTAATAAATCAGGCAAGTAATTCCAGAGCTCCTGGTCCAGATGGCCTATCTAACAGTCATTTAAAACAATTCCCGGATATTTGGGCGGACATTTTATGTCTCATGTTTGAAACAATTAATAAATCTCAAAGAATTCCCTCATCCTGGAGACAGTCGATTCTCATCCCAATATATAAAAAGGGAGATCGCGCATGCCCGGCAAGTTATAGACCTATATCATTATTGGATGTCTCAGGAAAGATTTTTTGTCGACTCATTTTACGAGATCTACATGAGTGGACCAAGAATCACTTGAGACGTGATCCCCTTCAATCGGGTTTTGTCACTGGATTAGGAACATGTCCTAATATTATTACTATTAATATGCTGAAAGCCCAATATTCAGTTAAGAAACAGACTCTTTTTTTTGCATTCATAGACTTCCGGGCTGCGTTCGATTCTATAGATCGAACTCTTCTTTTTAATAAATTGAAAGCGTTCGGCTGCCCCAGCTCTATTTTGGCCCTAATTGTGCAACTACACACTAATACGACGACGCGCGTGAGACTGACACGCGAGGGCCTGTTGTCGGCACCTATTCAGACATCTGGTGGACTCAAACAGGGTTGTATATTGGCATCTACATTGTTTAACCTCTTTATATTAGATGTAGGAATGGCCTTTCTTGGTATTAACGCTGATCCTCCTGAGTTGAGTGGTCGACGCATCCCGTGGATGCTCTATGCAGACGACTTAGTTTTGATATCACAGACACCAAAGGGGTTGCAGAATTTGCTAACTGCTCTTTCACACTATGCAGTTTCAAACTTTCTCAAAGTGAATATAGCCAAATCGCAGATTATGGTGTGCAAACCCCACGGGAAAGGTAAAACTTACAATGGGCCGTGGTTTTTACAACAACAAACCATGGAAATTAGTTCCAACTACAAATATCTGGGTGTGTGCATTCAAAATACTGCTAGCCATGTTACTGACTCACACATTTTAGACACTAAATTGCTGAGCCTTATATCGCAAGCAAAAATTTTGATATATAAATATGGGAAGTTTACGTTAAAACATATTCTGATGTTTTTTGAACAAAAAGTAGTTCCCATTTTGCTCTATGGGGCAGAGACCAAACTATATAACGATGACAACCATTGGAATAGATTAGAGGCCACTTTTTGGAAAAAGGTGCTGCGGCTGCCAAATTGTGTACCTCTTCCTATACTAAGATTTGAATTGGGACTGAAATCGCTGCATAGCAGAGTGAAATGGAAAATGTGTGCCTTTTTTCGGAAATGTTTACTTGGAATTACTGATAATAACATTTTGAGCACAGTTGCTTGTCACTTAGCAGGTTCTGTTGCCTTCTTTCCCTTGAGATGGCGAAACCTGGTTATAGACACCCTAGCTAGAGCGAACATCTCCTTGCAATATCTTATGGATAATCCAACTAGCGCTAAGAAAAAAATTCTTTAGTTGGGATTGGATTATAACCCATGAATTATGCGTAAAGTACAAAGACTTTGACTCAAATCTTTTCGGCCCTAAACAATTAGGACAAGCGGCTGGATACTTGCTTAAATGCCCCTCGGCGAACATTCGTAATAAATTCTTACGTGTGAGACTGAATCTATACCTGACAAGAGAGATAATGATCAGGCGTAAAATTATTCACGTAGATCTTAACTTTTGTCGCTTCTGCAAAAAGCAAGGTGTAAAAGAGTCTCTTCAACATTTAATTGTGTCATGTCCACTGTTGCATGATATCCGCCAGAAATACTGCAAAAAGCTGTTTGAATTGTATATGGAGAAGGATGAGAAAGAGATTTGGAGTATGTTATTTAAGAGTACCAGATTCTCAGTTATGAAGGCTATGGTGCATTTTTTTGAAAATGTTCTATTTGATGAAATACAATTATAAGGATTTTGAATAGTCCAACTAACAATGTGAACTATATAAATGTAAAACTTAATAGCTACACTTGGACTATTGGTTTTTTAAGATGATTCTGTAGTTAGGTCGACTAGTTATTATAATGATGATTTTAAGTTTCTGACACAAATGTCAAGCAATTGTACTCTGTGTAGACAGAAAGCTGTAACTCCTCACCTTCGCATCCTTCTGTTTTATCTCTTCTATCATGTTTTTATCTTTTGTACGTTTAATATGTTTAAATGTAAAAAAATTTTGAAAAGTTGATGTAATCAGCTATAACAAAATAAAAAAAAAAAAAAAGATGGGCATGGCTGTGTTTTACTGAAACCAAACTGTGTAATGTTGAACGATGGAAATACCACTAGTGCAAGGTCATTTTAAACACAGAACATTTTATTTTTCAGTTTGAAGTTTTGAGCTGGCAGCATAACAGCTTTGAGCCATTCTGCCTCGGAATCCTTCTCTTTGGGTTCACATGAGAAAACAAAATGCAGCCATTCTCGGGATGTCTATGCTCCATCTCGCCCCATATGTGCTCAGCAGAGGCAGCACAGGCATTATTTTTGTAACAGCTAGCATGCAGTTTTTTGATGCAGGGAATTCTGTTGGGGTGGTAAATGTACCCCACAGAATAGAGTCACCTGACCCCTGAGCAACGCTTCCATTTCAATAATTCATCACTTAAAATTTGCGCACATGCATCGGCAATGCTTCTATTCCAATACATTCATTCTTATATCTTTGCTGTGTGCATCCATGTGATGATTCAATGAAGATACATCCATACAATGAACCAATTTCCATGCATTTATTGGTACTGCATCATTATCAAAACATCCATAACTAACAACCACATGCCATCCTTAACAATGCCTCATTAACAATATATCCATACATTGAACTAATTTGCATCCATGCATGTGTACTGCTTCAATAAGGAACAATCACATGCAATCCTTAGTAATGCTTAAATTACCAATACGGTCATACCAAACAGTTGGCATGCACACACTTTGCCATGCTTCAGTAACAGTACACCCAAACCAACTACTCCCATGCACACCATGGTGTTAACGTTGCACCTATAAAACAACCCAACAGAAAACTACAACACGATCACATTCATTTAAACTATATCATAATAAGAGGAATTCTACACTATCCCTTTGCTCCTTCTATACAAGTCACTGTAGATTTTTTTCATCCTATTTATGGCACAACCTATCCGTAAAATATAAGTTGACTTACCTAAATGTCCTTGTAACCCTACTGCAACACTATACCTGCAAATCCTCGAAAAATAGTTAATCTTAATACAAAACATTGCTACACACAAGAGATGCTTTAGGCATTGCTCAGTGAAATGTCCTCCATGGCACTCTTCAGGCATCCCATATCTCCCCCCTTTCATGTCTCCATCTGGTGCCTTCTCTGATACGCTATGTGCTGATTGGGCCCCAGCCTCTGAAAGTTGCATTATTCCACAGAACACATTTGCCGGGCGAAGGAGCTTTACTCAAACTTTCCGCAGTCATGAATCCTTCACACTCTCCAGCAACTTGTACGATCGCACTCGCGTAGGTCCAGTAATCAATATGTTGGACACACATTTCGCTTCAGGTCATCATTTTGTACTGGGGCGTGTATGGAGATCGCGCTCCATGCCCATCAATGCACTCACTCCCATGCAGGTAATTTGATAAGCTCTCCATCTGTCCTTCTGTACTTGGTGCACCCTCAATTAAGAGTACCCATTAATTTCTGCACCACTGTTTATGGCATTTACCATGTCATTTACAGTCTTTTCCGAGACCCAACAATGACACAACTGGTTCCTTTTCCTTGCAAGTTCTCACAGCACTTAACTGACATGCGCTCCTAAACCATTCATCAGCTTGCAGCAATACAAGGCAAACACTTCACTACTTCACTGCCTACTGTGATGAATCAAGAGTATTCACCCTTCTCCCCAGGGGGAGACACCCCCTGTGATGCTAGGGAGGTTACCCTGCCCGGCAAAACCCTCCTTAAGGGTCTGGGCAAGTGGGACCTCACTGGGGATGACTCTCCCTTAGGGGACGAGGATTCTCATTCCCACAAGTAACTCCCTATGAAAGCCACCTTATCTGCATATATATGGGACTGCCTCCAGTAATGAATAATGTACCCTCTTTTTTTGGCTCCAGGCAATGCTGGATCAACCACGAAGCCCAAGGGGGAAAAGGAATATCCCTTTTAGGGTGAACTTGTATGCAAGAAGGAGGAGTGGATCAGAGAAGGAGAGAGCCAAACGCAGGGGAAACCCTCTGATGTAGCTACGCCTTTGGAGGGGCAGAGCGTAGTGGAGCCGCAGAGAACCAGCAAGCCGAACAGCGGAAAAGCTGCTGTCAGAAGGAGCTCGGAGGACCGTCTGATGTGGTGGCATGACCACGGAAGAACTGTGGTAGGCCTGGAGCCCGTCTAACACAGACACCAGTAGAGCAGGAGATCTGAAACCACCCATCAGCAAACATTAGCCGAGCATGGAAACCTAGGAAAGAGAGCAGAGTTATTAAGCATGAGGCTTTGAGAAAGAAGTTGGCCAAGTTAACTCTTTAAGAGTAGGGAAATCCCTTAATGAGAGACTTTGAGCACTACGAATCAATAGTACATGTTGCGCCAAGGGCTCAGAGAAAGAGTCTAGTAGAAAGACCCCAGCAGTGGTGGTGCCTCATCCATGATAAAGATATAGCAAACCCCATAAGGGTTGAGTAGAAAGAGTGGAATACTCAAGTCAGAGGAAAGACAGTAAAAGACTAACTTAAGAAAAGCATTAAGGGGATTCCAAGATGGCCACCGGACCGTGAGGGTACACGTCCTAGTGCTCCGTCTAGGGCCACAGGACTGAGAAGCAAAATAAAGGCAAATGGACTACCACACTCCCCCCACGGACTGCTGAGGTGCTAAAGAAGACAGCTGATCCTCCCCCTCACCCGCTATCGCAACAACGTAGAAGCTGATCAGACCAGAGACCAGGTCTGAGGGCGTGAAGGACAGCAGCATCTTAGGTCCCGCCGGGTATGCAGGCGGCATAACAGCCGAGAACCGTCTGGCCCGGAGTAGAAAGGCAACGATGCTCCAAGAGAACAAGGAAGGCAGCAGCTGACTTCAGCGGGGAGCCAAAGAATCTGCAGGCTGTAAAGCGAAAGCAGGGAACTCAACACTGCAGCCAGCGCGGAGTGACGCAGAAGCAGCTACACCCCCCAGAAAGGGTTAAAAAGGACGAAACAGCGAGGCACCCGACCACAGACGAAGCCATCAGACCAGAAGGTAAGCGAGAGCGCGAAATCATTTGACCCGCTACTTCAGATAAGGTGGAACCCCGCAGGGTGAAAGCGGGGCCGACAGAGCGTAAGCACCGAGGGGCACAGGCAGCATCCGGAATTGTTAGCCAAAGGAACATGCCAAGGCATGGGACTGATCAAACACCAACGTCCCAAACAATAAGAACAAGAGAAGGCAAGGTGGGAGCAGCGCAACCGGCACAGAGACGCTGCGGACTGAAAGGTGTGAAGGGATGATTTAAATAGGAGATAACACGCTGCAATATAACACACTGTGAAACCGGCTCACACCCCCAAAACAAGCATAGAATAACATCAGAAATACAGAAACACGTCTTGGTAGCACAGAATGGAGGAGGAACAAAGAAGAGAACAGTTCACTCCCCATCTAATTCCTACACTGCCCAAACATAGGATTTGCTTGAGGATACAGAGGAAAAAAGCTAGGAACAAGAGCTGCAAGATGAGCCACAGTGATTGCTACAGAGCCCCCTTGCAGTATATTGTCATCTCTCGATCTGAAGCTTATTGAATACTGGTCCCCCACCCACCGAAAGAAAGATAGAGTGACACCACTACGGGAGGAACAGTTTCACATCGTCAGGAGAGAACTGAAATATAAGGAAAACTCTCAGATGCCAGGGGCAAAACATAGGTGTACACCAGCAAGCGCTAAAAGGGATAACAATCTCACAAGGAGGATAGTTGTAGCGTTATTGGAGACAACAAGAAGACACCCACACACCAGCGCCGGAGAAACACGCTGAGAGAAGGGCCAACATTGAGAGCACCCCCAGTATGGCGTTAAGTAAGGATGAGCTACAGGACTGCCTGCGAGGAATGAAAACAAGGATGATGGAATCACTCCACAACCAATTTGGGAAGATGAAGGAGGAGCTCAAGTCATCGCTAGAAGAAGTCAGAAAGGAAATAAATGAACTGGAGAATAGAGTGGACGTGACAGAGGACGGCTTAAACCAAGTGTCAGAGGAACTCGGACAAAACAGCGTACTGCTGGAACAAGGGGCCAGAGCCACCCACAACTTCAAGAGATTCAAGCAGAGGACCTTGTGATTCGCTCCAGACGGTCCAACATTAGGGTCAAGGACCTGGTAGAATCAGTTCTGGACCATGACAAAAGAGACCATGGACAGTGCTTCAGCAGCCTCTTGAAAGGAACACAGCCGGAGGACATAAGGATCGACCGAGTGCACAGGGTGGGCCCTAAGAAGAGGGATCCGGGTGCGAGACCCCGGAATGTCTTGGTGGCCCTGACCTCATATATTATGAAAGAGGAGATACTTAGGGAGGCACGACCACACCAAAACAACGGGTCTCAGATTCATCTTTACCAGGACCTGGCCCGTTGCAAAAGAGGAGAGCGATCTTGTAGCTGAAAATATCACCTACAAATGGACCGTCCCCTTCGGATTGTTACAACAGCGGATCACCACATGTGAGGAGGGTATGTCACTGATGCAAATGGAAAGCGATGAGGATCAAACTGAACAGTCGTCCAGTCAAAACTCTCTTAGAGGAAATTCCAAATAATGGGAATGGACGGCAGTCAGAAATAGGAGACGTGAGAGGGAAGCGAAATTGACAGGCCTGCAAACTAAAACGTTAAACAAGTGAAAGGAGACTGGCGACAAGATGTTACCGCACGACGTGGGGAGAGGAAAGAATGAACATACATGCTAGATTAAGGAGAAATGACACTGGACGGAGGGGCAAATACCTGACTATCTTGGAATCTGACTCAGGATTCAGACTATGCTGGATATTTGAAATCCCAGGGTTGTACAAGGCCCAATGCCCTGGAGTTCTACCACCTGGAGTGTGGGGGGTTGGCGAGAACCCAGGCCCCACTGGGGTAAAGGGATGCGGGATGGGAAGGGAGGGGAAAAGTGGAAAAGCTGAAGTTAAAGTTTTGAGAGTTTGGGAATTGTTTGTTGTATGCTATGTAACCTATGCAGGTTTAAAGACAAGTGAAGGAAGAAGCAGAGGCATTAGTAAAGAGACAGCAGGACTCTATGGGTATGGATGAAATGAACATTATAACTCTGAATGTGCAGAGCCTGAACCTACCGGCAAAATGGCACTTGATATTGAGGAGGCACCTGGAGTTCCAGACATCCATAGCGTTTTTACAGAAAACCCATTTACTTCCCAAGGATGAACGAAGGATGTTGCATAAGGTATTCCCCAAACAATACTATGCCTCTAGCTGCTAGCAGGAAGAAAACGTAGGTAGTAGCAATCCTGATAGGAGCCAAACTGAGCTTTACTAAACGGTTTCTACATAGAGACACTGAGGGAAGGTTTCTAATACTTACGGGTATACTGGAGGGGGAAGATGTACACATAGCTGGCTATACACACGCCTAACTAAAAGCAGGACATCTTTCTGGGGAAAACACTCCAGTAAATAGGAAGCTGGTGTGAAGAGCAGATTATCGTGGGTGATTTCAATTTCGTAATGGACCCCATATTAGACAAAACACTGCCGCCGTCCACCACAAACAGAAAGAATAGGCACACACTGGGGAAGCTACTTGGGGGTAATAGAGACATGTAGATTCTTCCACGACCAGGAGAGAGACTACAGACATTACTCAGCAGTACACAAGGGTTACTCAAGAATAGACATGATTTGGTCTCTGCAACATTAATCCCCCCATGTAGTTAAGATAGAAATCAGGGTTAAATACCTAATCGACCATGCCCCGGTGATAATACAAATTGAAACGCCCAAGGATAACCCAGGAACTCGTAGACATTGGAGATTAAATGAACTGATTCTAGGGGATACAGCACAGAGCACATATGGAGAAGGTGATTGGCAAGTATTTCAAAGAAAATGAGAAAGGGGAAAGACTGGAGGATAGTCTGGGACGTGTGTAAAGTGGTGGTATGGGGGGAATTCATATCCCAATCCATAATATACATTAGGGGTAAAGAAGGGATCAGGAATAAACTGGGAGGGGGAAGTCAAAGAAGCTGAAGATCAACATAAAACTCGACAGACACAAAAATCCCTAAGGGCACTACTGAAGATTAGAGCGCAACTGGAAGCACAAGTGGCAGACCGCTCTGCTAGAGTGTTATTAAATACTAAGCCAACATATTAGATGCAGGGAGGGAAAGCCAACCGATGCATAGCAGTAAAACTTAGACAACAAAAAGCGCGGAACTACATCACCCAATTACACGACGAGGGAGGTAGGGTATTTTCAGCAGAAGCAGATGAACTCAGAACGATGGAAAAGTTCCACGCAGGCCTGTTGAAACAAGAAGGGCTAGACCTGCTGTTACAGACTAGGTATATGGAAACACTGCAGCTACCCCAAATACCCAGAGAGGAAAGTGAAACCTTAGACATACCCATCACGACACAAGAAATTAGCGATGCAATAACCTCATAGCCTAGCAATAAAACACTGGGCCCTGATGGCTTAGGAAACGGCTTTAATAAAACCTTAAGGGTCCAATTGCTTGCACCCTTAACTCGACTTTTTAAATCGCATAAGAGAAAAAGGGGTGATCACAGAAGATATGGGAAAATATACCACAGTACTAATTCTTAAACCAGGGAAAGACCCTACGGACTGCACCAGTTATCGCCCTATTAAACAGTGACGCTAAGATATACGCTAAGATCTTGGCTGCCAGACTAATGAAAGTTCTCCTGAGCATAAGTCATGAAGATCAAGCAGGCTTTATAGTAGGGAGGCACACGCAAGATAACATTAGACAAACCATAGACATAATAGATCTAGGCACAAAAACTGGACAACTGTTCTCGATAGCAGCGTTAGACGCGCGTCATGCTTTTGATTGCCTAGACTGGGGATACCTGCGATTGGCTCTTGCAGCGTTTGATGTGGACCTGAGTTTACCAGGATGATTTTGGCAAACTTCCAAATACCTTCAACAACCTTTCTGGTTAATGGGCAAACCTTGGCACAGATTAAAATACTGCGAGGCACACGTCAGTTAGGGGTGACCCATGTCCCCCTTAGCATTTGCCATGGCTATGGAACCACTGGTTGTTACAATTAGACAGGATCAGAGAATTCAGGGATAACGAAAGGAAAAGAGGTGCACAAAATAGCGCTTTACGCAGACGACATTCTCTTATTTTTGAAAAACACAAATAGATCGCTGCCCGGAGTGATGGAGGCTGCAAGAATTTGCTGCAATTTCGGGATATACTATAAACTATATGGAATCCAAAGCCCTAAATATAACTGAGGATCGACAGGAAATAAGGAGATTAAGCAAAGAATACCCCCTGATTGGGAAAAGAACAGCATAGAAAACCTGGGGATACAATTAATAGCGAACATAAGGGATTATACGGGGCAAACATAACCCCACTCTGCAAGCAGCTGAAGGACAACTTACATAGATGGGACGCCCAGGAACGCTCCTGGTTCGCACGTATAGCGGTGGTAAATATAACACTACTTCCCCGACTACTGTACATAGTGAGCTTGCTCTCAGTAGTGATACCACCTCGCATGTGTAAGATATTACATTCGGAAAATGTATATGGCATGGGAAGAAACCAAGAATACAACAGAAAGTCCTGGTACGTCCAACACTTTTGGGGGGGTTGGGAGTCCCAGATATGGAGAGCTACATCTTTGCGGCACAAATAGCGCCAATGTTGAAATGGGCAGCAGAAGAGACACAGAGGTTGGTGTGAGAATGAACAAGGGGCCA
Source organism: Ambystoma mexicanum (assembly GCF_040938575.1). NCBI lineage: Eukaryota > Metazoa > Chordata > Amphibia > Caudata > Ambystomatidae > Ambystoma > Ambystoma mexicanum. Next base: position 1,507,691,711 of record NC_090922.1, read on the forward strand.
CATCTATCCTCTTAAGGGTTTTACATGCTATGCAAACCCGGCCCGTGGGGCGGGTGGACACCTGCAAGAAGCAACAAAAGTATCATTACGCAGATGGGATCAAGCTCTTAAAAGGGGGAAAATACCCAGGGGATTCGGTCTATATACCCCAATGGCTCATAATAACGATGTCACCCATGGTCAGAAAAAGAAATTCTGGGACGCTTGGAAGGGAGCAAAACCATTGGTATTAAAGGACTTATCAGAACGGGAAGGCCCTGCAGTTTGAAGAACACAAACAGAAATTTGGTATAGGAGAGGAAGATCGATACAAATACATACAGATTAGGCACTGGGTTTCGCAGAAGGAGGTTACAAAGGCAGGCACAAGAGCCCCGATAGGACTAGAATTAACTCTCCAGGACGGCTTCACATCTAAAGGAGTATCTAGACTATACGGACTGCTGGACCGGGCAAATCTGTGAGATCAGCTCCCATATATGAATAGGTGGAAAATAAAACTATGGCACCCCAATCACGGGAGAGGAATTGGGAACAAATTTCCAGGAGGGCACATAAAATATCTAAAAGCACATCTATCAATGAAACGGCATACAAAATTTGCTTTAGATGGTACTTGTCCCCATCGCAAGCTACATAGTTTAAATGCACATTACTCCCCCCCCCCCCCAGTGCTGGAGACAATGCAGAGAAATAGGGGATTTACATCATATGTGGTGGACATGCCCAAAAGCTACAATATATTGGAAAGAGATCCTGGGACATATAAAACGTATTACAGGGGCACAACTACCGTGCTCCCCAACAGTGATTCTGCTAGGATCCTAGAAGGGGTCTATGCGGCAAGTGGCAACAGAGCAGCCCTCATTACGCAGCTCTTGATGGCAGCACATAATGACCTTAGCCCCGGGATGGAAAACAGTGGAAGGATCTGTAATTGCATGGTGGTGGGTGAAGATCTGGTTGGGGGGGGGGGGGGGTCCTTAGCTATAGAGAAAGTCTGTGCTCTAAAAGCAGAGACATATACCAAGTTCCTGGCAGTATGGAGCCCCTTCCATGAATATGTACAGGACGGAGAAGCCCAATTTTATAAACCAAAGCTACTTAAGAATGTGCACGTGATTGGACCATAATGGAATGCCTTTTTCTTCTTTGCAAGGAGAAATAATAGACTGAAAACCCAGGCCAATGGGAATGAACCATGCATGTTGGGGATAGGGAGGGGAGAGAAACGTTACAGGGTGTTTATATAACATATAAAACCTCATGTTCGCTGAAACCGTGGAATGTGATACTGGAGGATGTACCGGTATAAACTTTGACGTCAATTGTAGATATAAATAATACTGCTGGCAATGTGACTGGAATTAGCAAGCATGAATGAAAAATAAAACCTTTTTTTTTTTTAAATCATTGAGGAAAGTACTGAAAATAATAAGCACCATCTGGAAGACCAGACCTACGAGTACAGCTCATAAATAAGACACTGAGAATTGAAGAGACCATCGTAATGAACTTGTTTCTAGAGGATGACATTTTCATATCTAACACCTAAGAAAACCCTGAAGCAAAGCCTCGAGACAGATGGACGAAGGCAAGCAGCCAGGGGAGAGACATTCTTTGGCAAACTTTAGTTATTAGTACGACTGGTAGGGTCAGGTAGATTAGATTGTGGACAGGGAAGATTTTTTATTTGGTCTTCCTGACGACAGACAAGCACCTTTAGTTTATTTGGTTAGGTAGGAAGCTTCCCTGTAGCAATAGGGTAGGATAGGCCTATTCTTTATTATTTTGAATAAATACCGGAGAAATGTCCAATGTGTGTCCGACTCCATGTTCATACCCACCACATTACCTTCATTTTCACAGGCAATTTTGAGTAATTAGTCCAATTCCTTACATCCATCGTCTACTTTTCCCATGTTGTACATGCTAGATTTCCTGTTGATTACATTCTCATTCAGCCCCTACAGTTTTAGGATTGCATCCAGTTTTAGGATTGGTCTTCCTTCCACTGGGCCGCCATGGGTGTCCAGGTTCTGTTTACAGAGGACGCGGCCCAGTCTGCACACTTCAGTCTACTTTCTTTCTTGTAGGCTGCTTTGGGTGGTTGGACTTCTGTTGGGGGACGGTGAGTCCTCAGATGGCTGCTCCCCCCACCACGTACTCCGGGGTTCACTTGCTGCCCGTTAGGGAGATTTTTCACACAAGTGCAAAAATCCCTCTACCTTAGAGCCCTCCAGCTCTTTTGCTATATTTTGGGGCTTTGAACTTTTCATTTTCAATCTGTTTTACATTTGTGTTCTTTGGTTATGGAGTTTTAAAACAACTCCAGTGGTATTATCTTTTTCTGTGTGTCACACAGCCCCTTCTGTGCAGTGACACGGGGGTGTCTTTCAGACTCCCCAAGGTTTAAATACCTTCTCTGGGACCGACTACCATCTCCCAGAGCATGTAAAGTAAAGTTGGCGTTATTAGTCTTTTTAAATTTACTGACCCAGCACACACTATCTTCCTATAGAGTGCTGGAAGGGTTGCCTAGCTTCCCCTGAGTCAAAACACTCACGTAACAGTAAAATGTTACCCTTTCCTACTTTAAGTGGCTGGTGGCAGTGGTTTAGATCAAACTACCATGATTTCTCCCGACCGCTAACAACGGTAGCTAAAAATCAGGTCAGCCATGTTTTTCAATATGGCGCCCAAGACCTATCTGTAAAAACAGACTTCGGTCATCTTTTTTCGCCATTTCTTGCGTTTGTCTCTGCGCGCCAAACCAGGTTTGGTCCCTTTGTTCGTTGGCCTTTGGCGGGATTCAGTGGTGAAGCCCTCCTCTGGCGCCAGGGTGGACAGGATGTGAGTGAGGTGCCCGAAACTCCCTCTGCCTAGTCTCCTAGGAGACCTGAATGCACTCTGGCGTGATTTGCCGGCTGGCTGTCCGGTGAGGACAGCCACCCAGCTGGGTGAAGTGACAGCCAGACTGGGATAAATGGGGGAAAACTGTTTAGAAGCAGGTCTCTGGGACTTGGAAAGCAGAGTCGACCACTGGAACGAAAGAACCGAAGAGAAGAGGAAGGAAGAGGACTGCTGCAACTCCTCGACGACCAGTGAAGCCCTGCTGCAGGTCCAAATTGCCTGAAATTCTGACAACAAATGAAGCCCTTCAAGGTTAACTTCTTCCCTTGAGTTTGGTGGGAACAACCCACTCCAAACCACCTGGACACCGTCCCCATCTGGTCGAATTTTCATCAGAGTACTGTTGAAAACCGGATATCCAGAGGGAAGGAAACCAGCTCGTGGACTTTAAGGCACTCACACCTTGAACCGACTTCTTGCTACAGAGTTTGGCCTCTTCCCTAGGCAGTGCAGGAATCTCCCAACGTCGTCCTTCTTGTCCCACAACTGAAGCTCAGGAACAGCGAAATCTGATCGAACTGCCAGAACAACTGCCTCAGCTACAGCTCTCTTCATTGACAAGGTACTGTGCAAACGTGGTCCGGAAATCTTTTCGGCCATCGAGAAAGTGCATGAAAATTTCCTCAACTACGAAGGCTTGTCCTTCCTGAACAATCGTCAAACTTTTCGTCTAGCCAAAACCTTTAAAAATCTGTGGCAATGACTTAACCGTTATATACCAGAACTGTGCTATCCTATACAAAAGACTCTGAACCATTGACTTTGGCCCAGGCCTATTGAGAAGAATTACTGGTGGTATTTAACTGAAACCCTTTGGCCTGCCTATGAATGTATTTGGGCTGTCTATTCTTATAAACTTGTCTTTTGCTCCCACATCATTTTGAAGCTAAACTTTACTTACCGGTTGGATTTATGTGGTGTATTAGTGTGTGATATTGAGCTGCTTATACTAGAGTAATATTTTCTAACTGACTGCGTAAATAAATGTATATTCTTTTACCAAGAAACCTTGTATAAGTGTATATTTGAATCACCGTATTGGTTGGTCCTTTGTGTAACTTGTTCTACTGTTCACTTAAACTCTTGAGGTAAGTTTGGCTGCTCAGCCATCGCTACCACTCTACTGTGTAGTACAGGCTCCTACCAAAGGTGAAATTGTGCTTACACTTGTAGTCCTAATTGCCTGTAGTGTTCCCAAGAAGGGGGCAGTGTTAGGCAGGTACTTCTGCCTAACACTGCCCCCTTCTGGAACTAGCTCTTCACCAGTGTTGTATAGTAAGGTCACTCGAGCGGCAGGTAAGTCTTTAATCATGCCTCTTTATTAAGATTCATTCAGTACGTCCATTATACAGAGGAGGACCCGCTGGTGCCCATCACCAGGGATACTTTCCTCCACTTAGTGGAACACCTAGAGAAGGGCATTCTACATTCATAGCCACACATTCGACTCATGACCTCACTAACTGACATCACCCACACATATGGGGATAGGAGCACAGACAGAGAGGATAATGCTGATGGAGCATTTGCGCACTCATTTTCAAATCTATGAGAGGGAGATGTGTCCACCTGGGACATCCTTAGTCACTCTGGGTTGGTGAGGCATACACGTCCTACATGTTTATTATTTCTGTTTGAGACAATTATTTATTAGCCAGGTGGTATTATGAAGTCAATAGGCATTTGGCAATTGTCAGTAAACCATGTTTCTGTGATTACTAGTAAGTCCACACTGACCTCTTCTATGCATTGGGAGACAATGTTTACTTTTTTCATAGCGGATCTACTGTTACCCGTGCCTATTTTTAGAGATTCAATTTCTATTTTTGGGGCAGGGGACGGATTATGGATTTAGGTTGAGGCCAATAGCTGAAGTAGGATCTTGTATAGTAGACAAGGTTCCCATAGACTTTTAGGGGCAGGTTGAAACTTTAGCCTTTGTGAGCTTATGCACAGTCCTCCTTGGAGTAGTTTTCTGTGGGGATTTTCTGGGTTGTTGGCATTGGTTGATGTTTTGCGTTGGTTGGGGTTAAGGTGCTTTCAACATTAAAGGGCAGTTAGAATGTTCTTGTGGTCGCGTTTGGGTAGTGTGAGGGGTCAGCAATGCGAGGCTGACAACTGATAATTATTGAAGTATAAATAATATTAAATGCCTCACTATCCCTTCTATGATGATGATTTTCCGGCCTAACAAAACTAAAGGGAAATACTAACACAGGAAGTCTGGCCCTCACACTTAAACATCAAATACACAAAGAAAATATATGGCACTTCAGATAGCATCAACAATTATATTCACAGTTTCTTGATAACCTTTTAGTAACCTGGGTGGACTCCCTTCCTCAGGAAACAAGGTAAATCCAGCTTCAATGTTAATCAAAAGAAATAAGGATATCCAAGTCGGTATAAAAGTCTCTCAATTCAGTTCTTGAAGTTTCAATGTCAAAGTAAAGTTTTGCTAACCAGAGTTCCAACAACAAAGCTCATCTTCTTGGCGAAATAAAGACTTTCCGCTTCCTCAAAGTAACATCAATGCTATTCCCAGCCACAATGCTTTGCCACCACTTCCAGTTATCCAAGAAGACTTGACGCAGTTACAAAGAAATACAACTTCTATGAATATTAGTGAACCACAAGTCTTGGTTAACAGTTATTATGTCTCTACTCACAAGATTAGGATTCACAATAGGTATATTTGTCAGGATGACTTCACAGTGCTGCTGCTTCTACTTCAACAACTTCACTTCTACGAGAGGTCACCATGAGGACATTCTCCTTTGCCTCATAGTATTCCACTTCACTTGTACTACTGAAGTCTTGCATCTACTGACAGCCAGCTATACCATCACAGCCTCGGTACTATGTGATACCACCATAGCTTCAGTACTTTGAGACTCAATACAGTTCTGACAAGATTCACTTTAAGGTACTTCAACACCTTCAAATAGGCAAGACATTTTTCCTCTGAATATCTCTCTTCACAAGGGGCAGCCTCTTTGCCTCCCTCGTCCGTTTGCCATAACAACAATCCAAGTTTGCCTTTATGACCCACTTCTCTCTTTCTCTTACAGTCTTTGGCAATATAGGTTGTGTCAACTTCAAATAATATTTAGAAGCAGCAAGGTTTCCCTTCCCCAACTTTGCCTTCACCTATATGCCAACTGTTAGCCAAAACAATTACCCAGAAGCCTTCAGGCCACTTTCTTGGCTTCCGGCAATGTGTGCACACTTGTATCTTTGCCAAGTTTGAACTTCTATTGGGCGCACAGTACCGGTTAGATTGTTTTCAGGCTTTGAGAAAGGCTGCTTTCAGTTTAAATAGGGGGAATACTCTTGGCTTGGGCAGTGCTTGCTCTCTCTCTAACTGTAGATACAATGTTTAAACACTGACTTCTTTTATGAGCAAAAGTTCACTCTTCCTTTAGGAAGCGAAATTAGGCACATGAGACTACTTCTTCATAGGTTTTACAAGGTCGAAATGTTCAACAATAGCTTTTCGTAATGTTTGTTCTGCACAATGAGGGACACACAACCACTTCTTAATGTTTACAAAGTTTAAAGGTTTAACAATGGCTTACCGCAGCGTTTGCTTTTCATGCAAGTGAAAGAGAAATTACCTGATCACAGGCGAGTGCTACTTTTCCATTGGCCCATTGTTAAGAATTCAACGAACAACTTCAGCTCGCTTCTGCTTATACACGACTGAATATTAAGCTGGATACTGATGCCGGCAGTGCTCGAAAAAGGAATCAGAACACCAGGTTTGACTCACAGGCTTCTGTGATCCTGTCTCCACGTGTTGCACAACTTCTAATACTTCTGGCTTCACTTGGGACCCACACCCTTCCACGCTGAAGGAGTCTACAGTCCGGAACATCAATTAAGGAGCACCTCTTGCTCCCGAGACCCACAGCTTCACAACAGCTCCTCACTTCAGTCTGAAAGGCTTCTTGCAAGGCAACCTCTGCAAGTAGGCTCACATGGGGAAAGGCAGACTTTCTGTATGCCTTCCGTTGAGCAGTCTCTGCACTTTCAGAGTTTGAAATCTGCTGCATCAATGTTCCGGTGTTCCTCTGATTCTCAGTCTTGTCTGGATTGCCAATACTGTGCCTTGTTCCTTCTGCCTCTGCTACTACTGCAAGCACTCCAGTCACAGCTCCAGCCCCTTCCAATTGCCTGCACCCGAGAGGGCCTTTTCAGCCTCTCAGGTTCCTTCGACTACTACTACTACAGCATGACTCTTCCGCCCTCTTCCTCCACCCAGTGCTTATGGGATTATGGGACTTGTAGTATTCAACAACAAAGTTAGATGTTCTAACTTCTGCTGTTTGGCAAACAGCCATCAGAAGTGTGACATTACAGGGAACATTAAACAGGGCGGATTCCCAGTCTTCCTGGCCTGCCCCCCCCCCCCATCCTCTTGTGATACTCTCGCAGTACACCACCCCGTTTTGCTTTTCTGTCACATGTAACAACACCAAGACCACTTACCAGACTACACGGACCCAAAGTTCTTGGACTCAGGGAGGCAATAAGATACACCTGGACTAACAATTAGAGTATGATAGGCTCTTTACAGGCTGTTTATTCACAGTTTATAAATATACAGCTAAATAGTGAAATGAAAATACTTGGTTATACATGAACACAATTATATCAGAGCAGACATCAGCGTTGCAGTTGCAGGAGAAAACGTCATCTCACCCACGACAACACTACCCAGTCGCAAGGCAGGAAGGCAGAGACATCACATGTACTAAAGGGGTCTGGAGCAAAGCGTCCTCCCTCTCAGCGAGACTTCATCACCCAGGGTTCCAACTCTGACCTACCATCAGGATACCAACCCTCTTATTGGGGGAAAATCCCTGCCCCTCTTAGGTTGCCAACCGTCCCCGGCCGAAGGACAGACAGCAAGCATGGAAGGCAAAGAGTGGAAAAATCCAGTTTGTCTCCTGCGCACTTGTTCCCAGCACCCCTTATCAATGCACCTGCTCATCTCTAACTCCCTTCTTGGCAAGACCTCGATCGAAAAATACTACAACTATCTATCAAAGGGAGCTCATCTGTTCATAATGTAAAACGTGCACCCCTTGCAGAATTCATATCTGCCTTCTAACTGAGCTCACAGAAACATAGGCTTTCATTGCGGTTTTGGAAGTGAATGTCCAAAAAATGGGCAGGCACCAGCACCATGTTTTAGCTCATTTTCACACACGCACTACACACCCCAGGGTCGAAATAAGGAAGAGTCTGCCTTTCCCTGGCCATATGAGAAGGGTCCCAGGGAAGGTTTCTGGGAAGAATCACTACTGATTCATCAGAGTAGTCAGGTTGAGTTTTTAGCATGGAACAAAGGTTCCAATGACATAATTGATAGTCAGTATGTCATCTCATGTGGCACGATGGTTATGTCCGAGCACAGGCGTGACTTTACTGGGTTTCAGAAAAGTCACTGAAAGCGTTTAAGGTCATCTGCCGAGGATGTAGGTGATCAGTAAAAATGAGAAGGACAGTTCCACATTCTTTGTTATTATGGTCCCACGGGTGTCGGAGGTATTATGGAGGCAGTTCATTTTTAGAGATATTTCAGGTGGTGAGTTCATGCAATTACATTTCTTGGCTTTACTGTAATGATTATTATCCATATAATGAACCTCATAGGTTTGCCGGTGAGGAAATAGTGTGCCAGTAATAACACTTCCCGGCACGTTTACGCACCAGCAAACGACAAGATTGCCAGTGGTGTGGGCAGAAATAGCCGGTAATACCAGCAAATCCCCTCATGGAGTTCTATGGGACTCCATGGAATGGGGATTTACCGCCCTTACTGCCACTTAATCTGACGGTAATTCCGGCAGACCAAGGGGCAGTAACAGTATTTCCATTTGGTGGTATACCATCGGATTTACCAGGGCCGGGGTATACCACGAAACCTGAAATGAGGCACAATGAGATGGATTGCGTGAGGTTAGAGGTGCCAGAGTTAATAGAGGACTTTAAAAGGTCAGATAATATTTTCTAAATGCAGGTAAGAAACTGCCAATCTCGTGTGGGAATAAAGACGCACTCAAGAGTGTTTTCTCATGTGAACTTTTATTCCTCTTCATCTGCTCAGCAAATAACGTGCTGGGGTGAAATAATTCCCACTGTGGGAAAAATAACCACTGTAGTTCCTTTCTCCTCTGTTCACTGGTGTCTCACTTCTCAATCCTGTGTCCCACTGTATTCGATTTCAGTCCTGACCCTGACTACTCATCTGGAGAAACTTTTGGCCCCTTTTTTTCTGTTCCCCACAGGCCTCAAAGTAGATGGGATCCCTGCACAGTTGATGCGTGCTTCAAGGTATTCAAGAGAAAAGAGATCTCTATTTATTTATAATTGAAGGCGTCTGCTCCGAACGCAGCCGTAGTTTATTTCACTGGGGGAATTCTTCTTGGAACAGTAATACACAGGGTTTTCCCATTGGCTGCTTCCCTCCGACAGCGGCAGTGACTGAAATGTTCACGTCTCTCCCTTCATCTGTGTCAAGGATCCATACACGAGCAAGTCAATTTCACTCTAAGTTGCTCTTGAAACAATATCACTCGGAGAATGTCTCTCAGCTCCTTCGCTCCGGCGATTGAATTTAGCACTTCTCCCTCTGCTACTGAAGGAAGCATGGCGACAACACCCCGGTCTCGCGTGACAACATGAATAAACAGTCTTCTGAGCCGTGCCCCTCCGCAGGTGGCGCTGCTGTAGGCGGTCGCTTCTCCCCCTTCAGCCCAACGTGGCTGGACTAACAAAATAAACAACTTTTCTTCACACGTCGTGGGCCTCAGTATGGCCTTTCATATTCCCCTTCCTCTTCTTCTCGTGCTCTCTGTCAACCAAAGAAAAAGACATTAGAGGAAATAACATTGGTCTCCAGTTGCCCTTCCCTGATTTGTTGCGGCATCCCTCCTTCATTCCCCATTGCCCCTCCTTCTGCAGTCATCCTCGCACCCCTTCTCTGCCGTGATGCTCTATGTTGCTAACTTTTCCCTCAGGGTTCACCTCTTGCTCGTTAATCCCTTCACAGACGCCCCTCTCTATGCCCTTCCGTTCGGGAAGGGCATAAGCGTGTGACAAAAAGTCTGCTTGAGACACCATTCGTCCTGGACAGTGGATGGTTTGAAATTAAAAAGGTTGTAGGGACAGAAAACATCTCAGTATTCTGTGGTTCGTATGTTTGTGTCTCGCTAACCAGACCAATGGTGCGTGGTCCGTCATCAGGGTGAACTGTTATCCCAGGAGGTAGTATCGTAGTGCCTCCACCGCCCACTTGACGGCCAAACACTCTCTCGAGGTTAGCATATCCCATTTCATGGGAGAGTAGCTTCCAGCTGATTAAGAGGATTGGTCTCTCAGCTCTCCCCACCCCCTATTTTGGAATAGGACTGCTCCCAGACCGGTTCCAGAGGCGTTGGTATGTAGAAAGAAGGGGACCTCATAATCAGGGCAGACATTGAAGACGGCCTCTGTAACTTTGTTTCTCCACGCCCGTTTGGTGGTGGCGGAGGTTCTTAGAAGGTTTGACAGTGGAGCGGCTATAGTTATGATGATCTATGGTATGGCATTTACAACGCACCTATACACAAGTGTTTCAAGGTGCGACGCAGCAAGGGAGGGGGAACAGAAGGAAGACGGACACAGCGATCCTACTAGGCCAAGTGTCTTTCAGATCACAGAAGTGCAGGGGAAGGGGGAAGGAGAAAAGTGTAGAGTGGGGGCGTGGGGACAGTGCAGTACTTGGGGGTAATAGAATAAATTAAACAATACAAGAAGTAGGGCCAGCTGGGGGCAAGTGCAAGGGTAAGTGCAGACATCAGGTGTTAAGTGCTGGTGGGGGACTGTAGGGATACAGAAAACAGTCCCCAAGTGTGGGGTTTCGCAGGGCGGCAGTGCAGGTGTGTAACTGGTGGAGGAGGGGACCTGGGCACGAGATCAGAGGGTGGCCAGATGACCAGTACAGTTTCAGCCAGGAGTTCAGCAGGGGAGAAGAGAAAGCAGAAGCAAAGAGGAAGGTTTTGAGGTGCGAACCGGAGATGGTTCTCCTCAAGTTTCAGTGAGGCTGTTCCAGAGGGAGCCCTGTTAGGGAGAATTCTCTGTTTAGGCTGAATTTCCTAACCTAGTGAGTCCCCCAGCAGCTTTGCTGGATTTCTGGAGTTTGTTTTTGTCCATCCTGCCAAGAGTGAGACCCTTTTCTCCCCCTCTTGGACATGAAAGTGGTTGATTCCTGTGAATGTCAATGTGTTCTATGGGCTATGAGGTCTTTTACTCCATAGGGTCTCATGTGTTTTGCTATGTGTGTTACACCGCACCCTCCGTGCCGTAACACTGGGGCGTCCTAGAGGATCCCCACCATAGACTCCATACCCTGGGACTGACTACTGTCTCCCAGGGCATGTAAAGTCACCATTGGCTTTACTAGACCTAAATTTACTAACAGAACTAGTACAAACCATCCTATTGTGGACGTACTAGTAGGAGTAATTCGATTACCCCTGGGTCTGTTATTCGAGGGGGCACTGTCCCGTCCCCCCTCGTCGAGTTTTGGCTGGTGGCAGTGGAAACTACTTGTTATATTCGACCCCGAATATAATTCTATGGGCTTCTCCCATTGTTGGAGGCTAATACTTTTTCCCGTTAGTCTCTAACATACAGCCGGTTTGTCTTAAATAAATCTACCGGTCAGTATTTTCTGCCAGAACTCGATTTTTAAAATGGCGTCTGTGTTCACCTCTGTAACTCCGAACCAAAGGTTGAGCCCTTTGTTCCACTTTTGGTGGGCTTCTACACAGAAGCCCTCCAAAGTGGTGCCATTCTGGTTGGGTACCACAGTGGGTGTGGGAGGGGGTTTAGGCACCCTGGACTGAGTTGCCTTGCCAACTCAAGTCACACTCTGGTGTGATTGGCCCAAGTGGTGAGCCACCCCGCTCACCACTTAGCATGTTTTGATTGACAGCTAGGCTGAATGAATGGGGGTTTCCTGCATAAAAGCAGGACTTTTGGGACTGGATCTTCAGAAGTCGCCACAGGACCTAAGAATCCGACGAGGGTAAAGCTGAGCCGACCTGCAACGACGACACCTCCGGTGGAGCCCTGCTGAACCGTCTCACCACTTCCCAACGACAGAGGAGATCTCCCGGCTGGAGAGTCTTCTTCCCCTGACTGGTGGGAACAACCAGTCCCTTTGCTTTTTCTTCACTTCCAGGGCGTAGTGGTCGAATTGCCTGTGCTGAGCAACCCGGCAACCGGATAGCCACTAGCCCGTACCGTGACCAAAAGTGGTGCCTTGTGAAGCAGCACTCCGCAGCTGGTCTCTTCCCTGGTGGTGTAACGATCTTCAACTTTCCTTCGACGACGAGACCATCTCATCTCTTGGCAAAGCCCCGACTTGCTTCCACCACCAGGAACAACTGCCCCCGCCGGAGCTGTCTCGTCACTTACAAGGTACCGTGTCCACCTGGCTTCCCTTGTGACGGTTAGCGTGAGGTGTCTAAGTCCTTACCTTTCCTTGGGTCGCCTCCAGACCTTCTTAACTTTTTGTTCTAAACTGGTCCAACCTTTCTGTGACAATTTGCTACAAAGACTCGAAGTGCATTTCCACTGTGATACTTTTTGGGACATATCGCCTTGCCTCTCTCCGAGTGGGCCTGGCCTCTGAACTTTGTGATCCACAGTAGACCCTGCCTTACTTGCCTTGCATTTGCTTCGTAAAAGAGTTGGTACCGAGTTGGTTTCATACCCTGCCTTTTCTCTCCCGTTCTAACAAATATTAGAGTGCCATCTAGGTTAAAGCATTCACCTCTGTCTGCAAATAAGTGGTGCCGTTGAACCTAGACTTGTCGAAATATTGTTAGAGGTGTGAGATACTTATAGTAATTGTAATTGAAGTTGTTTGCCGTATTAGTGCCAGTGTGTTTTTCATAGATGTGTTTTTATAAATAAATAACTATATATCTTTACACCAAAGCTCTGTTCCGTATCTGCTTGTTCAACTGTGTAAATTGCCCTATTTTGTTTACTCCACATACTGCCTAACTCTTCTTGAGGGAAGTCTGACTGCTCAGCCACAGCTACCAAGTGAATCTGTGTGGTACAGACTCACCTGTAGGCCTAAATCTTTTGCAGTGGTCCCAGAGGGAACTGCACAGGTTTCCGTGTAACAAGCCCCCAGCCGAGGGAAGAGATCTACCACCAACTCGTTGCTTGGAGAAGCGATTGGCCCTGAGGGAGTGGAGGCTGATGAGCGAACAACTCGAGAAGGAAGGTATTTAGGAAGAGAGAGTTGAAGGTATGGAGGCCCCAGAAGGCCTTGTGGACAATGCAGAGGGTTTTGAACTTAATCCTCGCAGCCACAGGGAGCCATTGTAGAGATTTCCATCCTTCAGAGATACGATCCCTGGGCTTGAGGCCAAGGACAAGTCTCACAGTCCTGTACTGGATGAGTTGCAGAGGGTAGAGAGTAGAAGCAGGCAGATTTAGAACGAGGCTGTTGCAATAGTCCAGCCTAGAGAGAACCAGAGCTCTGGAGACAGTGAGCTTCTGGGGGGGAAGGAGAGGAAGGGAAGAATACCTCTGAGGAGGTACAGCTGGTAGTGAGACTTCTTAGAGACGTCAAGTTGAAAAATGTGGATGAATCGGCGATAGTAGTCGACGAAACTGAGGAAGGCTCGGACTGCCGGGTGTTGGCCGGGAACTGTAATCTCTGAAATGCTGCCATCTTCTCCTTCTGTGGTCTGATGGTACACTGACCGACAAAGTATCCCAGGTATTTCGTGTGAAAGTTTGCCAGATGTATTTTTTATGGGTTAGCATGTAGGCCAGCCTATCATAAAGTCTCCAAAAAAGCCTCCAAATGTTTCAGGGGATTTTGCCAATAACCTTTTGAGAGGTCAATAGTGGTCAAATATCTGGCTTTCCACAACTTGTCTCGGAGATCTTCGATTATGGGCATAGGATATGCGTCAAACTTGGATATCTCGTTCAGCTTACAGAAGTCCATACAGAACCTGGAACTACCGTCAGGCTTGGGTACCAGAACCATGGGGGGGGTCAGGGGGGGGAACACCACTGGCTGTGGGGGGTGGGGGCTCTATCAGTCCCAGCTGTAGCCTAGATTGTACCTCTTGGTTTATTGTCTGGATTCTGGATCCGGTAAGTGCGTAATCTGACAGTGGTCCCTGGGGTAGTCTCCATGTGGTGATAGGCTTTAGTAGCTCAACCAGGGGGGGGGGGGGCAAAATTCCTTAGAGAACAGGTCAACTAAATGAAGTAGTTCCATTCTTTCGCGAGGACTTAGATCAGGATTTTATCTTCAAGGCCTCTTTTCCAACTTGCTCCCGTCTCTGGGGTAGGTATTCAGTCAAGACTTCTTCTGTATTGATCAATGCGACAGTGGATGCAGGTTCTGTCCATTTTTTTAACAGGTTGATATGATAGGTTTGTATGGGAGCCTTCCTGTCTACTTGGCGTACTTTATTTGTGACCGGGCCGAGAACTTGCTCTATGGTATAGGGACCTCGCCAAGCCGCCAACATCTTATTCTCTGTTGTTGGTAGTAGGACCAACACCTGGTCTCCAACCTGAAAGGTTTGCATTCGAGTGCCTCGATTGTAGCTCTGTTCCTGTCTCCCTTGGACTTGTTGTAGGTGTGTCTGGGTGATTCCCTGAAGTTTCTGTATTCTTCCTTTAAGCTGCGTCGCGTATTCGGTGAGGGTAATTTCTTAGGGAGGCTGTGCTTCCCACTCCGCCTTCAATATGTCAAGCATAGATCGTACTGGTCTTCCAAACAAGAGTTCGAAGGGGGCAATCCCCAGTCAAGGACTGGGGGGTGTTACTGTGGGGTGTTTCGTAAGGTCATCGGTATCCAGGTTATCAGTCTGTCCCAATTTCTTTCTTCAGGTTTCACTGTTTTCCTCAACAATTGTTTAATAGTTTGATTGTATCGTTCTACCAATCCATACGTCTGTGGATGGTAAATGACTGTTACTGTTTGATGTGGAGGGTCTCACAAACTTGCCGAAAGACATGAAATTGGTGACACGGTCTGTCACAATTTCTTCATGGAATGAACACTCAGGTTATAAAAAGGTTGACCAGCGCATCGCAAATTTGCTGGGCATTGGTACCTCAAGGGGAAAGCTTCCAGGTAACACATAGCGTAGTCTACTATCAATGGCAAAAACGTGTGGCCCCGGCTTGTGGCGGAGGGTATGGGGGGGGGCAAGGGATCCTACACTGTCCATTCCTATTCGGTGAAAGGGTTCAAGAATCAGTGGCGTGGATTGTAAAAGAGCCTGCTTGCTCTGGTCTTCTTTTGGCATTCCGCACACTGTTGGCAGAACCTGGCCACCTGTTCATACACTCCTGGCCAAAAGAATCTTCCCATTATCTTTTGGGTCGTCTTTTCTGCTCCACTTGTAGATGAGCCCCTTCCAGCACTGCTCTTTGGTATTTGCTTCGTACCAATAGCTGTTGGATGGTCTCTCACCCAGGTTTCTTTGTCGCTCAGTGGCACAAGCCTTCGTCTTTCAGAATGTAGGGGCCCTCTCCTTCCCGCTCTTCCATGGTGGCTCGAGAATGACTCAACATGGGGTCCAGTTCTTGGGCCATCCAGAAACTGGTCTCCTTGCTCGTCCAGTTTCCAATCCACTATTATTGGGAGCATGTTTTGTTCAAACAATTCCCTCTGAGTTTTCCTCCTTTCAGCTCTGCTCCTCTTCTCCCTGGTGAGTGGTACTAGAATTTCCTGATCATGAAATGGGGCGCTTTCCAGCCAACTTCTTTCAATGCTTTGTAAAATGTGCGGGAGGTTTGGGATATCCGAGGATACCATGAGGGGCTCGGGTAACACAGGCATCACTGCGGCCCTCACATCAATCAGTTTCCCCGCCAACTTAACTCGAATCTCTTTTGTAGGGTATCTTTTAACATCCCCACGCACACATCTGATAAGAATGCTTCTGCCAGTCTTATGGTTATCACCTACCAGGTCGGAGCTGTCGGCCGTCTGTAGACTTCGGGAGTTGATCATGGCTCGGGTCGGGCGTCCCGCCACCTCTACGTCGCAGGTGTAAATATATGGAGAATTTGCGGGCTGGTCAGACATGGGGTTGTCTCCCTCCTTGGGCACATCGAAGGTTCTGATATCCATGGACTCCCTTTTATTCCTCTTTGGGCATAGTTTGGCTTCAATGGCCCCATTCTCTGCATTCAAAGCATAGAGGTCCTCTTGGTCCCATCCCTGGCGGTCGGCTCAACATACTTCCCTCGTCGCCTGGTTGTATCCTTGGTCCTTCCCATTCCGGTCGTTTGTTCATGGAATTAGACCACCGCGGCATTGGGTGGTGCCGGACCGGTGTGGGGGTGTGTCTGCCGGTCATCTTGCCTGGTTGAGGATAGGTGGCTAACCTCCCCTTTCCTGCCTTTTGGTAGGCAGAGGTATGTTAACCGCCTCCATTAAACTGGCCTGTGGTGCTGTCTCACCCAATGTTGTATTGGCAGTGGAAGGGCCTCTAGAAATTGTTCTAGTACAATCCTGTCTACCATCTCCTGGGTTGTGGTAATTACGGTTTGTAGCCATTTGTCTCCCAATTCTTTTACTCTATAGAACAGTTGTCTGGGAGTTTCATCTTGCAGCAGTTTAGTCTATCTGAAGTTTATTCGGTAGGCTTTGTCATGTCCTAGCCTCTCCAAAACAATCCTTTTCATGTCCACATACCTTGTACCTCCCGCGGGGTACGCCGCCTGATATGATGAGGAGTGAAACCATCTATCTGCTGGCCACTGTGCATTCCGTGCCACTCTTTAAAAATTTACAAGAAAATGTGCAATGTCTTCTCTTTGTGTATACTTCTGTAGGACAGTGGCCGGTTCCTGTGTGTGCCTCCTTAAATTGGCAGCATCAATCATTTCTGCTTGTTGTACCCGAATTGCTTGTTGAAATGCTCTGTAGTTAAAGGGCCACACTCAGTGTCTTGATCAATGCATCCATGGTCTTAGTCTGTAACCCACAGCTTGCCACCAGATGCCACAATCTCGTGTGGGAATGAAGACAAAACTCAGTTTTCTCACGTGAACTTTTATTCCTCTTCGTCTGCTCAGCAAATAACGTGCAGGAGTGAAAGAACAATTCCCACAGTGGGAAAAATAACCACTGTAGTTCCTTTCTCCTCTGTTCATTGGTGACTCACTTCTCAATCCTGTGTCCCACTGTAGTTCGATTTCAGTCCTGACCCCGACTTCATCTGGAGAAACGTTTGGCCCCTTTTCTTATCTGCTCCCCACAGGCCTTAACCTTCCACAGGGGTGGAGGGAAAGTAAATGGCACAGTTGATGCATGCCTCGCGGTATTCAAGAGAAAAGATCTCTGTTGTGGTAGTTTTCTCCTTGGAACAGCCTCATATAATTATATATATTTATAATTGAAGGGGTCTGCTCCGAGCGCGGTCAAAGTTAATTTCACTGGGGGGAATTCTTCTTGGAACAGTAGCGCACAGAGATTACCTCTCAGCCACTTCCCGACGGAGACTGTTCACTTCTCTCCCTTCATCTGTGCCATGCTACATACGCAAGCAAGTCAATTTCACTCGGAGTTTCTCTTGAAACAATATCACACGGCGAGAGTTTCTCGGCTGCTTCCTCCTGCGGCAGCTGCGATTGAAATGATCACTTCTCAGTCTTGTCTTGTCATTCACCCCGGTCACCCGTGACAACGTGAATAAACAGTCTCCTCAGCCGCGTCCCTGCGACGGCGGCACTGCTGGAGGCAGTCGCTTCTCCCTCTTCAGCCCAATGTGGCTGGACTAACAAAATAAACAACTTTTCTCACACGGTTTTCTTAACACACCATGGGCCTCAGTATGCCCATTCATATTCCTCTTCCTCTTCTACTCGCGCTCCCTGTCAATGAACGGAAAAGACATTAGAGGAAAGAACGTTGGGCTCCTGTTGCCCTTCCCAGATTCGTTGCAGCATCCCACCTTCATTCCCCATTGTCCCTCCTTCTGCAGTCATCTTCGCACTCCTTCTCTGCCGTGATGTCTGTGTTGCTACCTTTTCCCTCAGGGTGCACCTCTTCCTTGTTAATCCCTTCACATAAGCCTATTAAATATACCAAGCGCATGGCGTTAGTGGCCAGAAGCATTTTTTAAATGCAAGTCAGATGCAATATAAATGTACTGCCATCAATACAAGAAAATAGGGGTCAGATAATTCTTTTTTTTTTTTTTAATGAACGCAGGTCCGATACTGAATAAATACAACACTGCTTCATAAACAACTGTCAGGTGTCGAAATTGGGATACATGGAGCAGGAGCTATTAAAGGGATGGTCTAGTAAAAAATGTTATTTAGAAAATAGATAGGCAAAATAAAAAATAAAAATACTGGCATTCTCCGTTTTAAAACTTCCTATGTAAAATTTTGAGCTATTCAAGCTCAAAATTCGCAAAAGCAAGCACATGGGCGCATCCATTTTGTGAAATGGAGGCCCTCCTGTGCTGGCTTTTGCTTTTGCAGCACTAATGAAGGAAAAGCCAGCCAGCTGTAGTAAACAAAGGCTACCGCTGGGTGGCTTTCCCTTCATTATTGCTGTAGGCGGAGGACGGGGACCGGAGACCAGAGCAGGAAAGCTGCAGCTGAATCTCGGTAAGTGCTATTTATTTTTTTTACAAAAAATAAGCACTAGCTGTGGTTTTTTTCTAAGTTTTCTGGGCTGGAGGAGCCCGGAAAACTTAGAAATAAAACCGCAGCTTTAAAAACGTTGTATTTATGTTTGCGGTCGCTTTTGAAGCGACCGCAAATATAAATACAACGTTATTGTGTTGGAAAAACGCTGCAGTTTTTCTTTCCAAGTTTCTCAGGCTCCTCCGGCTCGGAGGAGCCTGAGAAACTTGGAAAGAAAAACCGCAGCGTTTTCCAACACAACCGCGTGTGTTTCTGCCTGCTGTGGCTATCACTTTGGGTCTCTGGTGCTCCCAGGGGAGCACCGGAGACCCAAAGTGATAGCCACAGCAGGCAGAAACACACACGGTTATGTTTACATGCCGCGTAGTGTTTCTACCTGCAGCTGATTTCCCATTTGGGGCTCTCGGGCTCCATGGGGAGCCCGAGAGCCCCAAATGGTAAAGCAGATTCAGGCAGAAACAACGCGGTTGTGTTGGAAAACGCTGCGGTTTTTCTTTCCGAGTTTCTCAGGCTCCTCCGCTCAAAAGCGACCGCAAACATAAATACAACGTTTTTAAAGCTGCGGTTTTATTTCTAAGTTTTCCAGCCCAGAAAACTTAGAAAAAAAACCGCAGCTAGTGCTTATTTTAAAAAAATAAATAAATAGCACTTACCGAAATTCAGCTGCAGCTTTCCTGCTCTTGTCTCTGGTCCCTGTCCTCCGCCTACAGCACTAATGAAGGGAAAGCCACCCAGCGGTAGCCTTTGTTTACTACAGCTGGCTGGCTTTTCCTTCATTAATGCCGCAAAAGCAAAAGCCAGCACAGGAGGGCCTCCATTTCACAAAAAGGATGCGCCCATGTGCTTGCTTTTGCGAATTTTGAGCTTGAATAGCTCAAAATTTTACATAGGAAGTTTTAAAACGGAGAATGCTAGTATTTTTTTTTATGTTGCCTATCTATTTTTTAAATAAAATTTTTTACTAGACCATTCCTTTAATCGCTCTTGAATGCCAGGATTTTCATTTGACCAGGAGTTACTCATCATAATCCAAGAGATATTTAAATCCATCCTCGGGAATGGAGTGCCTGAAAGATGGGGGAACTTGCTTTATTTCTGCCAATCTGTGGCATGCACTTCAAAATACACATTCCTTGAACCCCTCTTTCTTTTGCTGCATTACTATGTCTTTTACGCTGTTGGCGTCTAGGTCTGTTGAATCCTCTGGCTCTTGCCATGGTTACATGACTTCACTTTTTACATTCTCCTTAAATTGATTTCCTGTTTGTTTCTTTTTCAGTTCTTTCTTCTTGTTGCTACCTCTCATTTGGTCTTTAGCTAGGTTTGCCACTACTCATGTCACTGACAACTATTTTATCTCTGCTGCCACCTCAAGTTCTGTGATTCTCTCTCTCTCTCTCCCACCCCGCCTCCCTACACCAAAGTCAATACGTGCTTAATAGGTCTTCCAGAGGTTTAATATTGCATCTTTTATTCAAATTCCTAGACACGTAGTTAATGTCAAATTGGTATATTTGTATGTCACCAGTTGGCTTGGAAAGGCAAACGCATCTCCTGGTAGTTGCTAGTTTCAGGCTAACTAGGTTCTTCTAGGTCATATCCAGGAGCTACATAGCTCCCAGCACTCATCTATTTCGAACCCTGCTATTCAAGAACTATAAAAAACCTGTAAATTATTTACTAAGCAGATTACAATTATACTGCTATATAACTAAATACAGGGCTATTCATTATTCCACTTATTCCATGGTGCACACTAATGGCAACTTTCTGTCCACTGTCCATGTTGTCAACTACGTTATGTAAAGTAAATATGACCTATGAGCTAGTGATGTCATGCATCATAACCCTTAGCAAAATTTAAACATTCTTATAAAAATGTTCTAAATACAATTCCTTTATAGCATAGTCAACCCTCCAACATATCCCCTAACATACACGACTACCTGCCTATATCCTGCCCAGAGTGTCTGGCTCTTCTGGCCAGAGGTCCCCCAATGTTCAATGTGTTGCGAATTGGGCTTTGCCAATTTAACATCCCATGATTCAGCCTATGATATACTGCGACACGTCGTGCCACAGTAGGACGCAAATTTAGGGGATGCATAGACAATTGCCCAAGAGGGTCCCTTCAGAGCACTCACTGATACTTCAAAAAGGTGATTAACTTATCGTTGCAGTGGGTCACGATTTAACGGGGCAGAAAAACACCACTGACTAGCAATTAAAACTAACCACTGTAAAGTGTCATGTGGCTATATTAAATGACTTCTATTAACGACATGAGGTCAGAACTATATTCTCTAGAGAAATAGCAATCACGTAAACTAAGTATTCATAAACTCAATACATCAGTCACTTTTCTCAATGGAAATATGCTTTTTAAAGTGACCATAGTAACAGATCGGCGACCAGGGGGCATGGATGGAGGTTGCCTGAGCAGGTTCCTCCGTCATACGGCCCCCGATTAAATAAAAGTGCAGCCACTTGCTGCTCCCACCCCTCTTGAGGGTAGATGCCGACAGCAGACTCCACCAGGAGTGCCTGAGACAAAAACTGGACAAATTGACCATACACAGACAGAGATCCACTGTGGGGAAAAAGGGGTTGAAAGTGAAAGTGCTTTCCACAGAGCAGACCCGCTCGAGGAGGCCGGCAACGAGGCTGAGCAGGGGATCGCAGGGGGCTGGAATGCGACACCAGGGAGTGGCCTGCACACTTCCCGACCCAGGGACGCGGCCCGGGCAGTGCGATACGAGGGACTCCTGGAGGAGCCGCTTGTTTTGCGCTTGGGACCGTTGATCAATGGCAGTGTGCGTCGAGGGGCTCCAGGTGCCGCTCACTTGGTGCGTGATACCGGAGGTCAGGGGAGCTGAGGCAGGTACGTCGGTCTGTGCGGGTGCTGAAGGGGGCCAGCCTGATCTCAGAGTGCTCCTAAAAAACAAGATAATGAAGTTTGGAGAGTGAGGAGTCGCAGGGGATTCGAAAGCGGCGGTTGTTCACCCACAGCCAGTAGTGCCCGGGAGGTGACGGGCCCCAGCACTGGGGCATGTGCCAACCCCCGGTTGTCTGCCCCCAGGGGAGGCCTGCCTGGAGGAGTGAGGCACTGGAGAGAACCGGAGGCAGCAGACTGGTCCTTGGGGTGCCTGGCCTGCGGTCCACCTTGACACTGCAGAGGTGCCAGGAGGGACCCGGAGGTAACTGGGAATATATAGGGTTGGACGAAGAACCCTCCCAGGGACGCAGGACTGCACAGGTGAGGTTACACTGGGTCCACCATAGGATGGACACTTCTGGAGGTGTGGGCCCCCGATCCTGGGGCATGTGCCCGCCTCAACTGTAATGGGGTTGACTCCCCCCTTCTGCGCCTCTGTGGCTTGGAGTGTAATCTGTGCCAGACAAGTGGTGAAGAGGAGGGATATGCGTTGGAGGTGGTGACAGAGGAGTCATCCGGGTGTTCTCACTCTGGTGCAATGCTACATGGAGGTTACGGAAAAACAGGATGGATTTAAATATTTTTGCAGATTGGAGTGCTCCGAAGGCATCCTAGTGGTGAAAATGGCAACGGAACAGGAAGACCCAATGGCAACCAAGACGGATGTCGCCTTGTTACTGGAAGAAATCTGAACCAGGAGAGCAGACATCGGGGGCAAAGGTTGACAAGATCAATGTGAGGATTAACAAAATGGAGGAGAGACTACAGGCAGTTGAATGCAATCTATCCTCCCGAGGCACCATGGAGACTCAAATGAGAATGGTCGAAAATGAGAGGAGAGAGGCAGAGATGGTCTTGAAGATGTATGACATTGAGAATCGCGAAAGCAGTACTAACCTTAGGATTTATTGGAATGCCCGAAACGGAAGGTGAGACCGAACAGGACTTCAGGCGGAAGATACATGAAATCATAACACTCCTTTTCGACGATGGCTCAATCGATGAGACGAAAATGGAAAGAGTTCATAGGGCTGGTGGTTCGGGTAGAGGCCCGAGATCAGTCCTGGCACGTTTCCATAACTACCCGGACAAGCTTAGGATTCTGGAAAAGGGGAGGACTAAGGGCCCTGTGACCCTCGGCACATCAAGAATCACCATCTTTCAGGATATGTCCTCCCGAACCAAGAGAAGAATTTGCTTGCCGCTGACAAAATGGTTGAACGAAAAGGGAGTCAGATATAGATGGGGGTTCCCATTCTCAATCTCTTTTGAGCTGGACAGTCATACTTACAGGCTGGCGACAGAGGAAGAAATAAATAGAGTCTCTAGAGAGCTGCTTGGAGGGGATGACTCGACCCTGGGACCTAAGGGAGATAACAGAGGAGGCAGACAATGGCGTATTAAGGGTCACAGCAGTGGACAAATTCCCGGGTCAAGGAAATTCATGAAGTTGAACACTTCCCCGGATAATAAGTCTTGAACGGATTTCTACAGGAGGCCAGAGGGGAGACTGTAATGGTTCCTATATGTCTGAGTCCATCTGCGGACTCTGGGGGGTGAGATTGAAGTTGAAAACAGAGGGAAATTATCTACTGAGATGGTTTACTGGGGTTTGGGTGCTTGTTTTTGGGGTGGGCTGAAGCAGTTCGAGGTTATCGCGTTGGTTGAAGTTGGGGGGGGTGGGTGTGGGGGCACCTAATATGGAGGAGATGAGGGGAGGGGCCAGGTCACGGGCTCAGATGCTGGTTCGGCACTCTACCAGTGAAAGTAACTGGAAGGGACCAGAAATTTAGGTGAGGGAAGGAGGACAGGAGGGGAGGGGCGATTTTAGAACTTATGACATGGCTGTGGCGTTGCTCATTTATGGACTTTTTCACTATATTTGGAGGGTGCTTACTCTGAGGCGTATGGGTGGTGTGGACAAGGGCTGGTGTTATGGCTGACACGGCAAAGGGAAGGTGCAGGAAAAATGTACAGTTGTGTACTCTGAATGTGAAAGGACCTAATGACTCCGCAAAGAGGTCTTTGGTTGCAAGGGAATTTAGAAGATCCGAAATCGACGTCTTGTTCCTCAAGGAGACTAAATATCTGGGGGTGGAAGAGTGTAGGATTCCCTGTGGCCTGATTGAGGTGAATACTGGGGCTCAGGGATAACTGTTACGCTCACCTGGTATCCACAGGGACGCCACCCAGCCGGGTTACTTGCTGGTATGCTTCTCAGCTTTGCCCTGATGTGGTCTGTGGGGAAGGTTCTGCCTGAAAATACAGGAGGACTGTGTCCAAGACTGACCGACAGGGGTACGTATCCTCCCTCCACCCCCGTATGCTTTCAGTCCCTCTGGCGCCCTCTCCTCACCTTGTGGTAGAATTAGGCGTGCTCTCTGTCCTGCCATCTTTGCAGGGGCGCGTTGTCTTTCATGGGCGAGTGCGGTCCAGTTACTTCACTGACGCCGGCCCGTTTGATATTGTTCAGGTAGGTCTTATTGCTGTTCTTTAGTTTTGTTGCTATCCTGTATGCCTTTCTTTGTTTAAAATGTATTTTTTCTCCCTTAGGTATGCGGAGCTTCAGCGCGGCGAACTGGCTTGGTTGAGCCCTGCTGGTAAATGATGGTGCATTAAGAGTGCTATGATGCGATAAGTAAGCGCTATGTGCAGCGCTGCGAAGTCTTGCCTTTGCTAACCTGTGTTTTCCTTCCTTGTAGGTCGCGGTGTTCTTCAGCGCGAGTGGAATGTCCAGAGTGGTGCCAGCCAAGAGGCGACCAGCCAGGTAAGCCTTTTGAGCAGTTCGTAATTTGTAAATGTCTCTACAGCTTTCTTTAATGTTGCCTCTATATTCCTCTTTCAGGTCGTTCTGTCCAGGAGGCGTGCAGATTCGAGGAAGCTGTTCTCAGTAGCTGCGAGTGTTTAAAGATGAAGACTGCAGGTAAGATGCTGCTGCTAATGATGTTCCTTTTGTCTGCACATTGTTGTTCATGGTGTATGAGCCTGGCGCCATAGGCGCCAGGACTGGCCCCATGAGGACTTTTGAAGAGGATGCCAGGCTCTAGAGGCCCGAGTCCTGACTCCACCTGGCCAATGGGTTTGCCAGAGGGGGTTTTGGGCGAGGGTCATGACAATAACTAAGACAGGAGGCATTGGGATCCTGGTCCGCAGAGGTCTCAGGATGGAAGTTACCTGGGTGTGGTCGGACAGGGGGCAGGCTGTCCTTGTCTCAAGCTTGACCAAAATAATTGGGTTCGGTTTGCCACATTTTACGCTCCGTATCAGACACAGAGGAGGTTCCTGCAGAGAACCTTGGAGAAAGTCATGAGTGAAGGCATGGGACACATCAAAGTTGGAGGAGATCTTAATGTCTGGATGGACTTGGACCTAGACAGACAGTCTAAAGAAACAGGGGTCGGTAATCTCTGAAACAAGGGGGTACGGCACTTAATACTGCCATGGAACTATACGGGTTGAGAGACATATGTTGCCACCTTCACCCAAAGGAGAGGGGGTTTACCTACTATTCGGACCCAAATGGAACCTGAACGAGAATAGATTACCTCTACATTTCAAGGACTTGTGGGATCTCGCACTGGGCTCAGCAATTCACCCGATTAGTTGGTCGGACCATGACATTGTGTCCGTCCATATTAGCTGGACTGATCTCTGCCCTAGGAACTCTAAATGGAGGTTTGTTCAAAGGGGAAATGGAGGGCGGTATCAAAGAATTCTTCGATATTAATGACAGTGCGGAAGGGAACTGTCTGGGATGCTGCCAAGGCCACGAGGAGGGACGTATTGATTAGAGAGGGGGAATCATAAGAAGAGGGCACGTACCCTTATAGAGAATAGGTTGCAGATGAAGATAAGAACCCTGGAGAAGCTTGCACAGTCGTCCACCAGAAACAGGGCGGATCATATTATGGAAGCTAGGGGA
The DNA here is from genome assembly GCF_040938575.1 of Ambystoma mexicanum. NCBI lineage: Eukaryota > Metazoa > Chordata > Amphibia > Caudata > Ambystomatidae > Ambystoma > Ambystoma mexicanum. The sequence continues at coordinate 1,507,717,195 of NC_090922.1, forward strand.
GCTAGGGAGGAATTGAGACTGCTGGAGGAAAGGAAAACAGTTTGCACCTTGCAATTTCTCAGGCAGAAATTCTACGAAAAAAGGGTGATAAGCAGATTCTCTTCTTGCAGCAAGGCTGCAGGGACAAAGGGCAGAAAAATGGGTAGTGGAGATGAACAAGTTACTTACCCCTCGTAACGTTCTTTCGACTGGATGTTCCCCCCACATATTCCTCATCTTTGATATTCGATATCCAGCTTGCAGATATCGAATATCAAAGATGATGAATACGAGGGAGGACACAATCCATTCAAAAGAGTTAGAGGACGAGCACACTGAGGTTTCAGCAGATGGGATTTAGGAGGCCTTTGCCTCATTCTACGAGGGGTTATATAGGAGCGAAGCGACCACAATCAGCGTAGGAGGTTAAGGCCTATGTAGAGTAGTCCTGTCTTCTGGGGTTCTAGATGACCCAAGTATGGGAAAAAAGATTGCCTAACCTTCAATCATCAGCCAAATCCCTTTTTGAATTCCTACTGGCTTTCTATTCCCTTTTACATTTTAAAATAAACAAATGTAAACAGAATGAAGATTGAGGGGTTTGTGGTAAAGTCGGTACACAGACGAGCTGACGGAGGCAAACCTGATCTTCATCTTATATAAGAGCACCCCTGATTGCAAGTGCTGGCACAGGGTGAACACCTGCTTGCCAGGTGCATATATGTGTTTAGTATGCTACTCTTGTCCCTCTGCACTGGTTGAGGGGGTGCAATATTGGAATTGGATAAAAATCACCAACTTCACTTCAGAGCTTTTCTATGGAATATCTGCCCTGGTCCATTTAAAATATTTAGTACGTGTATGATGTCTGGAGACATTAAGGGTATTTTATCCTTTGAATTTCTGCAGTTTAAATACAAGCTCCCAGATCAGGAAATAACATCCGTGGTAACTTTCTGGGATGTTTTCTGTCCTATCCAACGTGCAACCATCCTGTATTTATCTATACACATTTCTGCGTCAAGGGAAAGAAGGAGCTTGGGCCAGAGGCTGGAGAATGCACGAGTTGTGGTCCATGGAGCTATAAACATTATGATTCAACCTGTTGTGGGCTTTGCTCAGCTCTGCAGTTTTCATAATTGATCCTTGACGGCCGTCATATCCAACAGTAGGTCTTCTACTAATTCTACTGATTTCCAACTTGCACATGTACCAATGCAAGCCATCAACCCAACCTCAGATCTGTGCGGGCACTGCAGGAGGGGGCCCTTCGTTGTATGTTAAAGACATTCAAACATTCTAAAAACATAATAGGAAGCAAAATAAGCATTTTAAACAAATAAAATATTTCACGTCCGAATAAAACATATTGCTTTGCAACGTTATAGTTCGTACAGTGTAGTGCACATGGTGTCAGAGCGTTTGCCAGTGTGCATACTAAATAAGGAAATGGTAACGTGTGATTGCACAGCAGATATATTATAGTAAAATAGTGTTGGTTTGTAGCTGTGCCAGAGTTGGCATGCTTATGTGTCCACACTTGCGTTTGGATTGGTTAGAGGTAAATCTGTTATTAGGAATTGCAGTTTCTTCATGTGCAGAAACTTTAGACGTGCCAGACTAACAATGTTGAGGCTTTGCAGCATTAAGTTGCACAAAGCAGCAACATGGATTCTTAGCACTGTCAATTACAACAGCATGTGTCCACATTGGTCCATTAAATGCTGGACACGTGGGGGTGCAAGCAGGAGGAGCATGCATTTTGATGAAGAAGAAGAGTTACCTCTGCCCCTAGTGAAGTTGTCCCACCACCCAGGGCTAGTAAGCAGGGCCGGCCTTAGGGGCTGCAGCGGCCTGGGCGAATTGGCACCCCCCTTCCCCCTCGCACCCCTGGTCAACAGGGGGTGGGGCCAGGAAGTGCAACATTTTATTTTTTAACCTCCTCGCTCCGGTAAGGAGGTAATGATATGAATAGGGTGCATCAGCGCCCTGTTGATGAATGCGCTCCGCCGCCACGGGCGTATTTGGTAACAGTGAGATGCCTGCCATGCCTTCTGCAACTATGCCAGCTTGGGGAACCCCTTGAAATACTCCCACGAGCTGCCGTGGTGGGGTCTAATGGTGCCTTTTGTTGTTGAAGGTGCCCGCGGTGGAGCGGCGCATTTGGTGACAATGGGGTTCTGAGCACCCTATTGTCATTGAATGCGCCCGTAACCGCAGGTGCATTTAAAAGCAACAGCTGGCCTGCCACACCTTCTCCCGCTACGCCAGCTTGGGGGAGCCCTTGAAAGACTCCACCGAGATGGCGTGGCGGGGGCTAATGGCGCCCTGGGTGGGGTGGTGCCCCGGGCGGACGCCCAGCTTGCCCCCCCCTAAAGCCAGGCCTGCTAGTAAGGCTGAGCAGACGGACCAAAGATGTGAGGGAAGATCTAACCCGTCTCAGCATGTGGGAAACTGTAATTCCCTGTAGAGACTCTGTGATTCTCCATCCCGGGTTTCCTGCAGAGTTTGTGGCTTGGAAGATGGGGAAGAACTGGTCCCTTTGCTTTGAGTGTGCTGTCAAGGTACAAAATCAAATGGAGAAGTTTTGCAACTTGAGGAAGACACTGCGTTGTGAGTGGGGGAAAAGATGGGAGCCCTGGATGGATGGCTGCGGCGCAGGGATGAGAGCAGCGGCGCACATTGTCCTGTGTGAGCGTTCCAAGGGAGTTCCGTTGTCCTCTACCCCAGAAAGCATATAGTGACGGCATGGCAGTGGGTGGAGGTGTTTGTGACGTCCAAGTATTCCAAATGTTCGCAGTTAATGCAGCATGGCTATAGAGAAAAGCACCTCTCTACGCTTTCTAAGACATGATGACGTCTGTGATGCCTGTTGGGAGGTTAAACGAGGGAGGAGAATTGATGTCCCTCATCTGGCAGGGAATCGCTATCAAGAGACCTGCAATGGAGAGATGAGCATCCGAGGGACAGGTTTGTATGCCAGAGCGGGTCAAAGCGGCACATTTTACTTTGACATCAAGTTGAGGTACTGTTTCACCTATGGTACCAAGAATGGCATCAATATATCAAACTGACAGTAATGAAGAGATTAGTGCACACATTTTCCCGTGTTTGAGTGTGAAGGTGCGTTTAGGGGTAGCTGCACTGTTTTCCTTTAAAGGAATACTGAGCGAAGGTGCTTGCATGATATTAGTGGCATGCTGCTCTGCCTTTGTTTAAAAGGAATACAACGAGGATGGTGATAACGATGTCTTTGAAGTAGTTCCGGGCCTTAAACACTCTCTATTGCGATACGGCAGATTAGGCTGCTTTCTACATGTTTTGGTTGCTGAATGTTGTTTTGGTTGGCCCAGATGAGTCGCTGGATGGTTAGTTACGCCCTGTTCGTCGGTGCACACTCTGCGTTTTGCCCAGTTGTGAGGTTGGTTTAGTAGAAGAATGTGTGTGCTGATGTGTTCTTGGTGGTGTGCAGGTTAGGTTTTCGTGTTTGATGGAGAAAACGTGTTTTATGTTGCAGTGTTTTGGTTGTGAAGGGAAGTGCTATGATTGGACTGGAGTATGTGATGGCTGGACCTGAGTGTGTGCAGAGTGAATGATGTCAGTGACTGAGCGAGGTCATGTGTGGAATGTTGGATGAGGTGGAATGTTGTCTAGTGCGAGTGCTCCACCTAAAGACAGTTGGAAACCATGTTCCTGAACTTGTCCTGTCAACCTATATAAAAACTGATGTAACTAAATAAAGGATCAAGTATTACCTTACCTAAGCTGCCTAAAGAATCCATGATCCCAACAGTTGCTTATACAAAAGCTTAAGATTCCTAAAAAAATTCATAAAAGAATAAGAGAAATTTAGACTAAATTTCAGTGGGCATCATTCTAAGTGTGCCGGTCCGGTAACAGCGGTGCCGCCGATAAGCCTACTGGCACCACTGTTACCGGACCGGCACACTACAACTCTGCGGGCGGGTGCAGAGTTTCACGAAGTACCGGCATCGTTGCAAATGGTGCCGGTGCTTCTGTGGTCCCCATTCCCATGAAGTACTCTGAAACAAAATTACTGCCGCCTGACTGACCGGCAACTGGGGGTGTTACCGGGAAGTCAGGCTCTGGTCATTTTTTGCAAGTCGAACGGCAAGACGCCGTCATCACCGGCAGGCTAACCGCCAGACTCGAAACGGGGCCCAGTGCACTGATAAATCCTGTTACTGCCACTATGATAGTTGTTCGCCCAGCCAAACAAAGAGTCCAAATCAATGTCATTCCGTCGTCTAATTGCAATAAAATAAATGTCCTTAAATATATAGAGCGGATCAAGGATAGTGCCACGCACTCTATTAACCAATGTTTTACTGTCTCAAACCACTTTCACAGAACTGACAGAATACGTGATTAATAGGCATTACCCGAGATCATACGAGCGTTTGTTTGACAGAATTAGGTTCCAACGAAATTCAACCGGGTAACTCTGTCAGGATGAATCCTCAGAAATGGGGCTAGTATTCCTAATATTTATGTTTGCCTTGTAAATGTCGCAGGGAACTATAGGAATACAAATTGTCTTGCGTGTAGATCCAATCATAACACAATAGACCGAGTTTTACTTTCATAGAATGTTGAATAAGTTCCTCTGTCCAAAATACAAGCACTTAATTGTTGACAGTTTTAAGATGGGCACAACATACATTAAATAGATTTTGTTCAAGTCTACAAATAGCGAGTTTGCCATTGGACAAACTATTTTCCTCACTAGTGATAGAATCTTCCCATGTGCTCTCGCTGTCAGCGACACTATGCCCAGCTCATATCTTATTGCATCTATTGGAAGTGACTTTGGAACTTTTAACTCTTTTCCAAATTTTCCATATGTTCCCCTCCAAAAGAGGGGGCGGGGGGCTCGAATATCTTAAACTGATAGACCTCTATGCCATATAGCAATTTATCTTGCAATTATCGCAAAGGAAATGGTCATGTATGCTATGAACGAGTTGTCCAGATAGATACGCCTTGAGTTACAATGCTTTCATTTGATCTTTGCAGAAGGCATACATTAGTTTTCATATACCAAAGACAAGGTATGAGATGCACAACATTATAAAAAGTTAAATGTCCAATATTATGTACCATTTCTTCAAAGCATAAGTAGATTTCAATTGCAGCTGGGTGCCGTTCTCAGGCCAAGGAGAATGCAGAAACAAAATAAAAAAAATAGCCCACTGTTGCCAGTCGGTAACCCAAATACACTCTAATGGAGATAACTACTCCACGTTGTTTTCTTCAAACTGAATCAAGTAAAGAAATTTGACTTTCAAAATACAAAAAGACTTGTATCATTACTATCAACACATAATGTTTATGTTTCAATATGCAAAATAACTTTAAGGCAAAGGTTTTTGAGTAAATACATTTAGAATACTCTTTCAGTTTTGAACACAAATTACAAAGTTCGATTAACTCAATTTCCTCAAGTATTTCCCCAACAACACTAATGGGATTGTGTCCTATTACCAGACATTCACAGGAGCGAGTCTATTGGTGTAACAAGTAACTCCCCCAAGAATCTTGCCAACGCGTTTCAGATCCTTCTAAATCCATCATCAGGGCTTGTTTGCTGTTCTTCTGGCACATGTTCCTCAGTTTTACCTATGAAACATTTATAGGATTACTTCTAAGTATCTTTGACCCTCCACTTTATTTAACTAGACTCAAACATAAGTTTGCAACCACCTTTAGGAGAAGTGTATTGGCTCTTATACCAGGTCCCCATGTATGGTTCCATATTGATATTATTCCCAATCCCTCCACTAACTCACAATTGGGAGCCTTAGGATCCTGTGACACGATGGTATCCGACTACATTTGTTTTCAAAAATGGAATGGCCGAGTTTGCTCATGAAAATTGTCTGTTAGGGAAACTTATTTGATTTGCAATTTTGTACAATTTACACATTCAAACATCTGGTGTTTTCGTGAAAAGCGATACAGCGTATTTGTATACTTCTAAAATAAGAGACAGTAGACAGATCAATATCTATAAAATGTAACGTTCAGCTACATAAAAGGACACAAATATTGTATGTGATAAAAAGGGTCTGAAAACTGTTTTCCGTGCAAGACTCTATGCAGCGTGATGCAGTCGTTAAGGGCAGTGTCCCAAGCATGCTGTATGCCCTGTCCCAACATGTGCTGTGTAAAGTTAAGTTTAGAAATGTGATAAAACAGTATGTTCTTATTTAAAATTGATAAAAAATGATTAAACTGAAAAAAAATGTAATAAAACGTTCAATCTTCAAAGAAAGCCAGAGTTGGGGGCGTACAGGGCCCAATTCACAGAATTGAGTGCAGAAGTAGCGCAAGCGCCACGCAGGAGAATGTTTAGTTTAGTTTATTATTTATAGGGTGCGCCAGACCCTGGGGCATCAGGGCGCACAAACAGGAATATGCTCAACTTAGTTACAGGTACATGGTAAGTAGGAACAGTACAGGGTCATCATACAATTTACAGTAGGCAGATATATACACAAGGCCGGATCTAGGACCAGAAACAAAGTTTTGCAGGTGCAGGTATTCTTGAGAGCAATATAAAATAATATAAAGGCACCAGGAGCATTCCAGTGCAGGAAGAAAGAGGTGGATTCTAATAGCCTGTTAATGGGGTGCAAGTAGAACTTCAGGTTAGTTCGCCAATGGATACAAGCAAGTCAAGCAAGTCAGGTAGTTAGGTGTCATTAGCTCTCAACCAATTGGTCAAGTTCTGTCTGAATTTCGCAAAGGGCTGGGGTTATCTAATGCCATGGGGTAGTGAGTTCCACAGCTGCGCAGCCTTGACTGGGAAGCTGTGAAGTGAGTTTAAATCGCGGGACTTGTAGGCAGTTAGCGTTCGCTGTTCTTGTGGGTCTGGTCGAGGTTCTTAGATGTAGCCTGTCCTTGAGGTAGGGTGGTGCTTTGTTGTTGAGGCACTTGTGGGTAAGAGAGGCAATTTTGAGTTGAATTTTATCAGAAGTGGATAGCCATTTATATTCTCTTCTCACCGAAGATATATGCTCCTTTCTGTTAATCTTGAGAGCTGCTCTCAGGGCATTGTTCTGGAGGACCTGTATTTTATGGATAGTCTGTTTATTAGCCCCAATGTATAGTCCATTACAATAATCCAATTTGGACAGTATAAGGGCTCTGGCCAGCGTGATGCAACTGTCTGTAGAGAGGAATTGTTTGCTGGCTCTGATGAGTTTGCATGTGTATGCAGTGGCTGAGGCTAGAGAGTTAACTTGTTTAGCAAAGTTCAAGGTGGCATCTAGGTAAAAACCTAGGGTCTTCACTTTCTTAGCTACTTTTATGTTATTCCCATCGATAATGAAATTGGCGTAGTCAGGGCTAAGTTTGGATATGTATGTCGGGGAGCCTAGGATGATGAGCTCAGGTTGGTCATCTTTCAGGCATAAGCCGTGTGTGGCCATCCATGCCTGAACGATGCTATAGATTTTATTCACTAAGGCCAGATCCTTGATGTAGTCTCCTGAAAGCAGAAGGAGGATCTGAGTATCGTCTGCGTAGTTGGTGTAGGCGATACCCAGATGATCCATTTCATCAAAGAGCGGCTTTGTGAATACATTGTAGAGGGTGGGTGACACACAAGATCTTTGAGGTACACCACATGTTATGGGAATCGGGTCTGCTGAGGCTGATGGAGAGAAGACTCTCATAGTTCGGTTACTCAAGAATGACTTGATCCATATTATGGCCTCTTTTGAGAAGTGGGCTGCAGAGTCTAGGTGGCTACATAAGACTGTATGGTCGACTAAATCAAATGCCGCTGAGAAGTCTAACAGGAGGAGTAGGGCTGCTTGGCCATTGTCTCTGCATTGATCTATTTGGGCCTTAAGATCGATTAGGGCTGTCTCAGTCCCGTGCTGTGGGCGGAATCCGGATTGGCGGGTTCCGAGTAGGTGGTTGGATTCAAGGAAGTTTTGTATTTGCATGTATGCCACTTTGTCTAGAATTTTTAGAAGAAAGGGCACGGTCGTGATGGGCCTAAAGTTAGTGGGAATGGCCAGGTCAGGAGTTTGCTTCTTTAAAAGTGGCAGTACCCAAGACTCTTAAGTTATTCGGTACAGTGCCTGTGGTGAAGGATGAGTTGATGAGTTTAGTTATGAATGGCGATAGTTCTCTCGCAGCATCCTTAATCAGTTGGGCAGGGCATTGATCGCCTTTACAGTTGGACGGTTTAAGTCCGAGGATAACTTTTTCTACCTCAATGGTCGATACCTTGGGTTCTTGTTTGGGTTTAGGTGGTGGTGCTATAGTCTGCGGGATATGAGGCTTAAGAGATGCCTTTTTGAGGGAAATTTTAGTTTGTAGGTTGGCTACTTTGTTGGTTAGGGCAGACTGTATGCTAGAGCACCATTTTTTATCCTTGGTGCAGTTTTCTTGCGGAGCAATCAGTGTTTCCAGTTCTTTCAGAATGCTGAACAATTCTCTGACACTAGATTTAGATTGAGATATTCTGGTATTATATGTTTCCTGTTTGGCTAGTAGGATGTCTTTCTTGTATTGGGATGATGCCTTGGCGACGTTAAGTTTATTTTCGGCTGAAGGAGAGAGTCTCCAAATAGTTTCAATTTTCTTTGCTGGTAACTCATACACGCGCGTAGTCTTAGGTTTCTGTCCGCTGTACTACATGGCCTTTGTATAATAGTATCTTCTTGATACTGGTTCGCTATAGGTCCTGTGATTTGTTGTGTGGCAGGCACGGTGAGGTAAGAGAGGTGAATAGGGTGGGACCTGGTGCCGTGGAACAATATGTTAGCTTTGGTAGCCAGGCTAAGAGTTAATGCTACTAGTATGATGGAGGAGGCGATGTAGAGAGGTGGTTTAGCAATCCTATAGTGGGCAGCGATAGTTTGTTTACCTAGATTTAGAGAGTGCATGCTAAGTGGATAAATACAAGCAGGCTGGCTACAACTAACCAGCTAGGTGCAGTTTTAGATATCAAGTGCACTTAACGGTTGCTTAGTCCAGACAGGCTAGATGCGACTGACCGGTTAGGTACAATTTAGAGATATCTCAGTACGTTTTAAAAAGGCCAACTACTGGCGGGCTAGATGCGACTATCAGATTGTGAATAGTTTTAAGTAGCAGGATATCGATGGGCTAGGTGTTGTTTCACAGTTTACAGCAATCTGAGTGCAGCGGGATTCAAATCTCAGGCACATCAGGGAATGTAGTGCAAAATACAGCGTAGCTAAATTCAAATATCAGGCACATCAGGGAATGCAGTGCAAAATACAGCGTAGCTAAATTCAAGTATCAGGCACATCAGGTAATACAGTGCAGAAAGCACCAGGCCAAAGTTCAGTTGTGCAGTCTAGGCAATATGTGGTTACAGATGCACATGTCTTGTGCTTGCTCGCCGCCGTAAACACACAAATCTGTGTGCTTTGATTTGAATTTGCCGCTCGCATCGTTATTCCATCCGAGCCTCTGCCCAACACAAGATGGCCGGCGCAACGCGGCCTGAAACCGAGGCTGCTTTCCTCGGCTGCTAGGCAATGCAAAGCATATCAGCCAATCTACGCCACAGTAAGGCGGCAACTTTCCTGCGGCAAAGGACAAGGCCGTGTTTTGCCTCCTGTTTGCCGGACTGTGCCGGTCCAGTAGAACACTCCATAATAGGTAAGCAACACGCTCGCCCGCTACTAGAATTCTGTAAAAGAACCTGGAACTTCAGAGCGTAGCCTCTCACTACTCTGCCAGAGACGATTATACCAGCCCACTGTTAACGTTTTTCAGGGTTTAACTCAGCCAACTGTATTCGCGTTGCATTCGAGATAACCCTGATCCAGCTAATGGTACACAGTATGTATTTTGCGCTAACCCATTACTCAGCCTAAGGCTCATCTCTTGCCCTTATTGTTAACCTCCGAATTAGCTTATGCCAGTTTATTGACAAGCACTAGCAATTTACAGATATCTTCACCTGTATACCTATTTAACCTTGCCTGTAACTCTGTGGCGCCAACCAGCAATTGCACTGCACGCGCATTCATAGATTTTCCGAGGCATCAGTAGCCGTGGCGCAATGCACATAAAGCAGCGACAGTAACGCCCCCATCACACCCAGTGCACAGGAAAAAGCCATTGAAATGGCTACTACGGCGCAAGGCCCCGCACCATCCGTGGCACAGCAGACAGCCTCCCCAATGTAATTGCGGGAAAAATCATTGCGTACCCCGCTCGCAACAGCCAAATTGTGTGGAAAGGCCTGCGCGTACCCAGTCTGCACCACATCGTAACAGCCAAATCGTGTGGAAAAGGATGCGTGTTCCCTGTCTGCACCCCATCGAAATCGCGTACCCCGCTCGCAACAGCCAAATCGCATGGAAAGGCAACACACACACACACACACAACTCCCCTGGAAGCAGACGCCTCCTCACAGGACTGCCAGACCCCAGGAGTGGACCATACCCCGCAGGCAGCCCACATGGGACCATACCCCGCAGGCAGCCCACATCACATGGGAGACAACCCCCATCACCCTTTACCAGTGCTGGTCATTGGGTCGGATCTCGCCGGACCCAGCACCAGATGTGAAGCCGGATCTCGGGATCCGGCTAGAGTCAGCCGCCAACACCAAACCCATGCTCTGCACCTGGGTTGAAAACAAAAAAAAAAAAAGCAGCTCGAAATTTTTTTTTTTTTAATAAGCGCCCTCAGTGTCGTGGTGTAGGGGGGCAGAGCAGCTCATTGCCGCCAAGAGCGCTCTTCTGGCTCCGCCCTCCTACCTGTACACAACAGCAGGACACCAGGATAGGCCTTCTTAAGGATGGCTGGGCCTGGCCTGCACTTACCTTGCGCCATCTTGAGGAGACGGAGTTGCCACGTCGTCGTCTGGAGTCTGCTGCTGAATCTGCCGAGCCTGCTGCTGCCATCGTCCTGGATCCTGTTGCTGGAGCTGCCATCACCGGATTCTGGAGCCCGACCTCGCCGACACCGTCACACTGGCAAGTTTTGTTGTTTTCCTCATCACGGCCTTAGCATGTACCAGTGAGTAGTTCTCGGCGTGGTTCCAGACGTTTCTTCACAAAGCGCTTTCATCTGCAGGCTGGCGAGTGCAGGCTGCATGCCCGACAGTGCCCTTGGCCCCATACAGTTATTTTACGCATTTTTGTAAAAGTAGCAGGCACGCATCGCAGACTAAACTGCCGGACCCAGCAAATCCAATCTGCCCTCTGCGAGCACACTGCACATAGAGCAGATTACCTTTGCTTTGTGCACAGTGCTCGCACAGGGCAGAGATCGTGTAAACATTGCTTTTAATGCAACATTCAGGGTATTTATTCAAGTTTACCTCAGTACTCTTGTGGTACTAAGGTAAACTTGAATATCTTTAAATTACCCTCAATGTTGCATTAAAAGCAATGTTTACATGATCTCTGCCCTCAGACGTTTTTATGGGAGGGCAAAAGGGGCACTTGCCCAGGGCCCCCACCTTTTTCACAAACCATTGTTTTGGAAGTATTTAAAGCTTAAAAGTAAAAAAGACATACCTAGATTAAATCTGCTAAATCACATCGATTTGTATGCTGGTACTTATATACTTCTCTTGATGATGGCGAGAATGAAGCTAGAATCATTTCCATTTTGCGTAATACCCATCTGTAATATTTTGGTTTTAAAAATGGTCAGGTTTGGAAATGTGATTTGTGTACTTTGCAAGTCAGTTTTATAAAATGAGATCGTTTTAGTACACAGTAAGAGCTGGAAAATAAAGTGTTCAAATGCAGAAATTGCAGAGTTGGCACAAATCCCAGCTTCACCCCTTAAGCAATATGTGATACTGGGCATCTCATGTAATAATCTATTGCCTAACCTCTCAGAATTGCCAATCCATAATCCTTTAAAAATTGGCAGCCCTTTATAGTTCAAAGGCTCTTTCTTTCTTTGGAGAGTCAAAATAATCCTTATCTATGCTTTTGTTTCCTCTCTGTGGCACTCAACAGTGGTGAAACACCATTGAGCATATTGTTCTCTAGGGCTCCCCTGCCCCCTGAAATTTTGAACTATGTTGGCTTGCATGGCTGACCCACAGAGTCATCTGCCAGGTTTGTTGGTTTGAAGACTGAAGTACTATGTAAAGAATGTAAATGAAGTACACATTCGTGCTGTGCAAACACTAAAGAAAACCTTCTCAGTGTGGCTCCGTCCTTAATCCTGACTGCAAACCCAACCCCAGCGGTTTTCAAGTGGTAATGATATCAAATTTGGGGTGCACAAGTGCCAAGGAAGCAGCATGAAAGAAATGGTGCTGCTTTAAACTTATTTTTGACCTTAACTTTGATTGGAGGTCACCTGCCAGCTCAGCCCCTCTAAACCCCACCTCCTCGGACACCACCCACCCCAAAACTCTGCCACCACCCCAGGCCTTGTGGGATCCCCCACCAGATTTTTTCCATTTCCACCACTGCCTGTTACCATAACCCGCAGGCAGTCCACACCCATTGGGACCCCCCTCCCCATCACCTGTGACCATACCCCGCAGGCAGCCCACACCACATGGGACTCCCCCTCAAGCACCCCGCAGGCAGCCCACATGGGACCTTACTCTGCAGGCAGCCCACACCACATGGGACCCCTGAACCCCCCTCACCTGTGACCACACCACATGGGACCCCTGAACCCCCCTCACCTGTGACCATTCCCCGCAGGCAGCACACACCACATGGGACCATAACCCACATGGGACCATACCCTCAGGCAGCCCACATGGGACCCGCAGGCAGCCCACACCACATGGGACCCCCCCAAAATCACCTATGACCATACCCCGCAGGCAGCCCACACCACATGGGACCCCCCAAATCACCTGTGACCATACCCCACTGGCAGCCCACACCACATGGGATCCCCCGTCACCATACCCCACAGGCAGCCCACACCACATTGTAGCTTGGCTCTGCACAGAGTTACGAACAACTAAAGAAACTGCAGTAAAGACCTCCAACCAAAAGGAGAGCTCTGTACAGCCCCTTTGTTATAGGAAGCACTCTTCTCTACAAATGCAAGCTGTTCTTCCCAGCAATTCTTGTGGACTTTCAGGCCCCGCTCAAGGCCAAAGTGAATATTCAAGATAACCACAAGTCTAGCCCCCTGCTTTGTTAAGCCGCGCTAGATGGTTAGTGGATAAAAAGCCAGGCCAGAACCTTGCAGCTACCAGATATCATGCAGGCTATGAAAGAATAAAACACACACTATAATCCCATTTAGAGAGGTACTTCACAAAAGTCAGCTTTATGGGCTTCTGCACACTTGAAGAATCTACCAGTGCTGTGCTAAATGTGCATGATGGAATCTGGTAATGTGGATGATATTGACAGAGAGCTGCTTGTCAGATATTTGAGATGTTGTTATAATCTGTCGGTTGCACGCACCTAAGGATGGTACAACCTCTCTCTGCCCTCTGAGGTTTCTTTATCAAGTCTACTTAAGTGGACCGCAGGGATGGCACCAGAGCCTTTCAAATGAAAGGGGCCTCAGGAGGTCCCCCAGAAACTGATACCATATTGCCAGTCTGCATTCTAATAACAGCAATATATTCCTGTATAGATTCTTTATGTTCAGGGGATTACAGTGTACACTTTAAAGCGCTCGCCTTACAAGCTGCGTTTCCTGAAGCCCCTCCGGTCGTCACTTCTATTGGGAAAACAAAAGCATTTTCAACACCTTGCATTTTTACACTGACTCCTCCACGTCAGCCACTTGCTTACAAAGAGGGATCCAGAGCTATTCAGCGGGCATTGCGTTTCAGCACCCTGCTGGTTCGCCGTCTCATAATTGCGGCTATTAACTTGAATCTGTATCCCCATTTATGCATGCCCCCCAGGGTGCCTCAAACTGGTTTTTGCTTTAAGCAAGTGGGGCTCCCAACCATCATGTTCAAAATCCCCTCCAACCCCAACCGCATCTTCAGCCGGACCTGGATGGCCATGATTGACCAAATATACATGGCCTCCAGCTGGGACCTTTATATCTCATAGCATGGTGTTTTTTACAAGGTAGTGGTGATCTATTTTTCACATTAAATGTGGATATATGCATACTGTAGATTGTGTGACAATCTCATTGAGTATTTCCATTGTTTTAACTGGTGTGTAATTTGGAGACATTTCTGCTTTTCCTGCAATTTTTGAAATACATGTTTTAAATATTGAGTCTACTGTCTGTACTGTTTTAATGCTATGTAAAGCACTTTGATGTAAGGCACTATATAAAAAAATACGAATACAAAAGTCACTTCCTATGATGTAACAGAATATGCAAATTAGTCCTCACTCCCAAAAATTTTGAAAACTTGAGAAATCTGATTTATAAATATTCCTGCCTGCTAATTGCAAAATCGCTTCTGTCAATCACCCTGTAGACTAGAAGCCACCTCCAGTGAACTCCTCACTGCACAGACTGTGTCACGGACTCAATGATTATCACAATAATATAAAGCCTTTGTGAGTGAGTTCCAGAGCATCAAATCAGTCCAGTGAGGAAAACAGGGTGTGCGCGTGCAACCTCATTGGCTATGGCACGAGGCTCCTCCCACTTTTGGTCGCTTGCGGATGATGCTGTTAGCCCGCCCCGGAAGTGAAGGAGTCTTCCGTCCCGCCCACTGCAGACCTATTGGTCAGGCGGAGGACATGCCTCGGGGCCGGACCAATGAAGGAAGAGCAGGGACGGTGCAGACATTGCGAGATTGGCCGGTGTAATAGTAAGCATAGGGTACCCCGGGCCGCGCTAACGGCTGTGGGGAAAAGCGAGCACGGTCTGACGGGGGCACGCAGAAGTGGCAGCCGCGCACGCTGCGCGCCACTCACCAGGCGTTCCGTGCGCGCTCCCGCCGAGGCGTCGGGGCCGTGCTCAGACCGGGGCGCTCTTTCCCGGTCCCTGGCCCAACACCCCTCAGAGTTCCGTGCTGGACGTTTGACGCCCCCTGATGAACGGTGCTGCTGGCTCGGCCCGCGCAAGCGCACTCACCGCCCAGAGACTGGCCCGCACTAGTGGGGTAGAGGCTAGTTCCCATCCGAGGAACGGACCCTAGCTGGGCGGCGCCCCGCCTACTCTGCCTCACGTGACTTCGGGCACGTTCCTGCCGTGGACGTGGCGTCCGGGGCGCGCACCATGTGACCGGCGCGCCGTGTCACGTCTGTGTCCTGCGCAGCAGAGGGCGGGGAAGAGAATCATGGAAGACCAGAGGGTTGCCAGAGCGGGTTGGAGCAAGAGAGCCGAAGCAGTGGGGAGTTGTTAGGGGGGGAGGATGGTGGAGGGCGGGGCGCACGCAGTTCGTGGCGCTCCGAGGCCTTGAAGACGGAGTGCGGGCCCCCGGGGGTTTGGGGTTTGAACGTTGGAGTGCGGTCGCGGGTCGGGCTGTTGAGGGGTGTTGCGCGGGTGGCGGATGCGATTAGTAGTGGCGGGAGAAGCGGAGCTGGGGTCGGGGAGTGAGTTGGTGGGGGGCGTTTGTTTGTGGTGGGGTGCCTGTTGGTGTGAATTGGCTGGGTGTGGTTTGTGGTAGGGTGGCTAGTGGTGCGTGTGGTAGTGTGGGTGTCGCTTGGGTTAGTCGCGGTGGGTTGGCGGCAGCGCGCGGTGCCTCGCCTGAAGCGCATGTGTAGGCGTACGGGCTGGGGTCTCGCGGGTCTCCGGGCTCCCTGGGTGGTGTGTGTTTGGGGTGTAGTGTCTGTTGGTGTGGATTGGTGGGGTGTGGTTGTTTGCGGTGGGATTGTGGGTGGCTGGTGTTGGATTGGTGGGGTGTGGTAGTTTGCGGTGGGGTTGCGGGTGGCAGGTGTTGTTTTGGGGTAGTAGTTGTTTGTGGCTGGAGGTTCGTGTGTGGGTGTCGCTTGGGTTAGTCGCGGTGGGTTGGCGGCAGCGCGCGGTGCCTCGCCTGAATCGCATGTGTAGGCGTACGGGCTGGGGTCTCGCGGGTCTGCGCGCCGGGCTCCCTGGGTGGTGTGAGTTTGGGGTGTAGTGTCTGTTGGTGTGAAGTGGTGGGGTGTGGTGGATTGCGGGTGGCTGGTGTTGGTTTGGTGGGGTGTGGTAGTTTGCGGTGGGGTTGCAGGTGGTTTGTGTAGAAGTGTGGCCTGTGTGTTGATTGGTGTAGGTGGTGCACATCATCCTTTAGGATGGGGAAGCGCCTGCGTGGGTCCGCCCACGCGTTCGTTAATTGAGAAGAAGAAGCAGAGGGCGGGTCCGGGCTGCTAGTCCGTGGCGCTTCGAGGCCTTGGGTTTCGGAGGCGGCAGACGGAGTGCGAGCCCCCGGGGGATTGGGGACTGAGCGTTGGAGTGCGATCTGCGTTTTTCGGGTCGGTGGTTGGGCTGTTGGAGGGTGTTGCGCGGATGGCGAATGCGATTGGTAGTGGGTCGGGGTGTCAGTTGGTGGGGGGCGTTTGTTTGTGGTAGGGTGGCTGTAGGTGTTGGATTGGGGGTGGTGGTTGTTTGTGGTTTGGTGGCTGGAGGTGTGTGTGGTAGTGTGGGTGTCGCTCGGGTTGGTCGCGGTGGGTTGGCGGCAGCGCGCGGTGCCTCGCCTGAAGCGCATGTGTAGGCGTACGGGCTGGGGTCTCGCGGGTCTGCGCGCCGGTCTCCGGGCTCGCTGGGTGGTGTGAGTTTGGGGTGTAGTGTCTGTTGGTGTGGATTGGTGGGGTGTGGTTGTTTGCGGTGGGATTGCTGGTGTTGGATTGGTGGGGTGTGGTTGTTTGCGGTGGGGTTGCAGGTGGCTGGTGTTGTTTTGGGGGCAGTGGTTGTTTGTGGCTGGAGGTTCGTGTGGGAGTGTGGGTGTCGCTCGGGTTGGTCGCGGTGGGTTGGCGGCAGCGCGCAGTGCCTCGCCTGAAGCGCGTGTAGGCGTACGGGCTGGGGTCTCGCGGGTCTCCGGGCTCGCTGGGTGGTGTGAGTTTGGGGTGTAGTGTCTGTTGGTGTGGATTGGTGTGGTTGTTTGCGGTGGGATTGCGGGTGGCTGGTGTTGGATTGGTGGGGTGTGGTTGTTTGCGGTGGGGTTGCGGGTGGTTTGTGTGGAAGTGTGGCCGGTGTGTTGATTGGTGAAGGTGGTGCACATCATCCTTTACGCGTTCGATAATTAAGAAGAAGTAGAAGACGTGGCGTCCGACGTCGTCACGCGGGAAGGCTCGGGCTGGCAGAGATTACAAGTGGCATTCTATGCGGGGTACAGTGACAGCTCCTGCAAGGCTCCAGATGGAGGGAGTGGGGGGAGCGGAAAATTACATTTACTTTAAAAATCATGTTCATCTATTCAACGTGAAAGTCATGGAGGGCTAAGAAAAGGAAGAGTGCAGTGCTGGTGGCGTTTAACTGGTCCCAGGGATGTTTGGTGAGAGTGTTTGGGATGGGCGGTTTTAGAGGGGGTCGGTGGGCATCATGTGTGGGCCAGCAAGGGGGATGAAGCGTTATGGTATTGGTCTAAAGGGAGGCATGGGGCATCTTGGTGGGGTATGAATGGATGGATAGCGGCGTGCTGGTGTGGTTCTGGAGCAGTGCAGGCACCAGGACTGCCAGCGCTTGTGCGAGATTTGTGTGCGACCACCACCACCACAAATGCAGAACATCAGGGGGTTCAGTTCTGTTTTTCAGCGGATACTAGAACAACTGTCAGCCACACAATAGAACCGAGCCTCCTGCTGTTCTTGTAAAGTGTGTTTAAGGGTGCCTTGTAAATAGCGTCATTTATAATATACAATGTTTACATGACATTGAGTTGGCAGCAAGGTGCCATGTGTGTGCCTCTGTGCGACTGCACCCTCTGAGCGAACCTTGAGCCGGCGCTGGTCTGCATGGATAAGGGTACGCTGATGTGGGTCTGGTGGGAGGGTTAGGGCACATTGTTGTGGGACTTGGGGGGGGGGGGGGGGGGGGGATAGGGGCACATGGGTGTGGGTCTGGAGGAAGACATTGTGGGTATGAAGGGCTACATGGGTTATCTAGACAAGAGTCTGGAGGGCAGGATGGGGACATCTTAGTGGGGTCTGCAATGGATGGATGGGGGCACATTGGTGTCCGCCCGGAACAGGTATGTGGCATTGTGGGTCTGAAGGGGGCATGGGTCATCTAGGTGTGGCTTGGGAGGGTGGAATGGGGCGTCTTGGTGTGGGTCTGGAGGAAGGATATGGGGGCACATTGGTGTGGCTTTGGGTGGGATGGGGTCACATTAGTGTGGTTTTGATGGGAGGAATGGGACACATTGGTGTAGGTCTGGGGGAGGCATGGGGGCACATTGATCTGGGCCTGGAGGGAGGGAAGGGGCAAATTGCTGGGGGCAGGTGTGGGGGCATCTTGGTGTGAGTTTAGTGTGGGGATGGGGGAGGTATGGGGGCACATTGTTGTGGGTCTGGTAGAAGGTATGGAGAGCACAGGGTGACTTGTGGGAGGGATGGTCATCTAGGTGTGGGTCAGGAGGGCAGGATGGGGCATCTTACTGTGTGGAGGGAGGGATGGTGGCATCTTGGGGTATGCAATGCATGGATGGAGGCACATTTGGGTCCATCTGGAACAGGTATGGGGCATATGTTGGTTTGGTGGCGGCATGGCTATTGTGTGCATCTGGAGGGTGGGATGAGTGCATCTTGGTCTGAGTCTGGAGGGTGCGATGGGGCATCCTGGTGTGGGTCTGGAGGGAGTGGATGGGGCACATTGGTCTGGAGGTAGGGTTGGGGGCTCATTGGTGTGGGTCTGGGGAGAGGTATGGGTCATATTGGTGTGGGTCTGGAGGGAGGGATGTCATCTAGGTGTGGGTCTGGAGGGCAGCGTGGTGAGGGAATGGGGCATTGAGACGTGAGGATTTGTGTGCGCCACTTCTTGATATTGACAGCACCACGAAGAGCGGAAACGCAGCAACTGCGTTGACCCGAAAGTAGGTGCCACCATGACGGATATTTTTGTATTTATTACGTTTGTGGCACGTACACTGGCAGCAGGTGTAATACAGGCCCCGTCTTGGAGGAGAAAAGCAGGCTCGTTGCTTTGTTGACATAGGCTACTCAATCGGGATGCCTCCAGCGTTGCCATACACTCCATCAGTGAGCACAGAGAACCATGGCACTTGTCACCAAACGTCCAACTTGCCACTACCTGTAGCAAGAGTATTGCAGAGCGGGCTCACCTCCCTAGCCTCACTGGAAGGCCCCCACCCCACATGGGGAGTAGGAATGAATTCCCTTGATTCGTAAACAGGGCCTTTGAGTAATCCCGACATCACTGCCATATGCAGTACTGTGCCTTACAGGCTAAGTTTAAGGCAGTACCAGTGAAGAGAGATTGAGTAAAAAGATAGCTAGATGTTCTACGTACCATCAAAGACCAAGAGTGACCCCCCGCTAAACATTTTAACACTAACAGTAGTCAGAAATTGCTGCAAATACTTCACTTTGATCAACCAAATGGCTGAATTGTTTGTCATGTGATTGTGCAACATATCGCTGTATGCAAATATACTGAGGGTCTGTGGGTATGAGGATATCCAGCTGCCTAACTGCCACCAAAGTGTCTGTGGCTCATTCTCGCAATTAGGGTTTCATAGCCCCAATTCTATCGCCTCAGCGAAAAGTGACCATTCTAAACATGCATCATTAACATATCTATGCCTGTTCTGCTAGGACTGGGGCAGTTACGTGAAACACATACATGCCAGCATTTAGAATCACCTGGGAGAGAGATTTGCCACAAAGGTGTGGGAATTGAATTTTCTTACTGAATTGCATTGGAGTTAGGATTATTTTAGGGAGGTGAAAGTACAAAATTAAATGTTTACTAGGTACATCAATACTCATCTAAATAAGGGAGGGTTGGCATGTATGGAAACAATTCAAGGCAAGAAATCCCATGAAATCATCATGTGTCAGAAGTGACAACTATCTTAAGTCCGAGTCCCACTGTTGATGCAATCTGTGGTATCATGTATGTGCGCAGGTGCTGAACAACGGTGAACTTCAAGCTAGGGTTGTGGTCACTTTGAACACTTTCTGTATCTCCCTGACACAGGGGAAGTAGGGAGAAAAAGTGAAGAGCAGAAAGAAAAGAAAAAACAAATGATCCCCTGGTGCCTGAAGCCGCCCATGGGACCCTTCCAAATGAAACAGAATGTTGGTAACGGTGTGAGTAGAACGCTGTTGGTATTACAGTTGAGCCTGCCCCTCACACCAGAGGGTCGAACTGGCAGTCAGCTCAGGATCTGTGATGTATCAACTTCCGGTGCACCAGTGGTTCAGGAACGAATATCGGTTTCTAAACCATCAATCAGCCTCACGCCTCTAGTACACCAGAAGGGATCTGAACAGATTGGAATACAAGTGGTGGGGGGAAGAGGAGGGGAGTGATGGGGGAGGGGCAGTGGAGGGAAGAGGATAGGGGACTTGGGGAAGATCAAATTGAATGGAATGGCTCAGGAGATGTCCACTAGCGTAATTGAGCTCGGTGGGCTCGTATTTCATTTGGAGAAGAGCTGTGATCACAGGTTTTGCATATGGCCGCAGTAGTGGGAACTGGTAGGGGCGACAGTCTCCGGGTATGTATGTTGAATGTTAAGGGACTCAACTCTCCCTCAAAGAACTCTCTGGTCTCGAGAGAGTTCAAAAGATCAGAGATTGATGTCCTATTCTTACAGGAAACGAGATATCAGAAGGGTGATGAATGGAAGATCCCATGTGGTTTTATAGGGTGTGAATATTGGGGATCGGGAATTCTCAGGAAGGCGGGAGTTGGTATTCTGGTATGAAAGGGGATCCAGATGGAGGTTACGAAGAGGTGGTCAGACACAGAGGGGAGGGAGGGCCTTGTTGATACTGGGCCTGATCCAGAACCTAAGGGTTACCTTTGCACCAATATATGCCCCAAACCAAGGTCAAAAGAGATTCCTGCAAAGGACCATAGAGAAAATAATGGGAGAGGCACAGGGGCACCCTATACTTGGAGGGGACTTTAATGTATAGATGGATGTAACCCTGGATAGACAGGCTAGGTGTGAAGGAAATCGTGTACCTCCGGGTCAAGGAGAAACAGAGCTCAATACAGGCATGGAGCTCTATGGTCTGAGGGACATTTGGAGGCAACTACACCTGCAGGAAAGGGGATTCACTTTCTATTCCGTCCCACATGATACTCTTACGAGAATAGACTAACTGTATGTATCGAGGGATCTGTGGGAGGTGATGGGGAGCTCTGGGATTCACCCGATTTCGTGGTCTGACCATGATATGGTTTTGTGCGGACATCAATTGGTAAGGACTGTGCCTTTGAAATTCCAAGTGGAGATGTAATGAATCATTTTGGAAGGACCCGGTCTTTAAGGAGGAAATGGAGAATGAAATCAGACAATTTTTTGCCATTAATGATGCAGGGGAGGTGAGAAAGGGCGTAGTGTGGGACGCGGCCAAAGCCACGTGGAGGGGTAGCCTCATTAGGGAGGGGCCGGTAAGAAAAGAGAGTGTGCACTTATAGGGGTTAACGGGTAAAATAGGAGCGATTCAAAGGCTTGCTCAGTCATCCCCCGTTTATAGACAGGACCACCTTATGAAAGCAAGGGGTTTGCGAGAGCAGCGGAAACTGTTGGAAGAGGGGAAGGTAGTCTGTAATTTACAGTTTCTTTAGCAGAAGTTTTACGCGAAAGGAGAAAAAGCTGACGCCCTTCTGGCGGCACAATTACGAAGACAGCAGGCCGAGCGGTGGGTCATTGAGATGGACAGAGGGGATGGTAGTGGCACAGGTACTGCAGAGGGGAATCATGAAGCATTTGCTTCGTTTTACGAGGCACTATCTACTTCCTGATACTACTTTTCAATAACATCATGAAGTCAGGGAGAGCTCCTGACTCCTTTGCCCAAGCTCACATTACAGTTATACCTAAGGAAGGCAGAGACTCTAGATCTTGCGTTCCTACCGTCCAATATCGCTCCTCAACATTGATGCAAAAATGTATGCCAGGGTGATTGCAGCAAGACAGGAGGGTCACCTACTAAAATTGGTGCACCTTGATCAAGTGGGTTTTGTCGTGGGACGTCGGGGGGCGGATACCATGAGGAAAACTCTGCACCTGATAAACGAGGCTCGGAATGCAGGGGGATACCACCCTTCCCTCGTAGACGCAGAGAAGGCGTTCGATAGGGTGGCATGGGACTTTCTAGAGGAGGTACTGTCAAAGATAGGTCTGGGAGAGAGACTTCTCTGGGGTATTAGGGTGATTTATTGGATGATCGCAATGGTTCACCTTGGGGAGAGGGACGAGACAGGGCTGTCCTTGGTCCTTTTCCCATTGGTTAAAAGCAAGGATGGAGATATGGGGCGGTTCGCACCTATGGGCATGAAGATTAGTTTGGGAACATTGCGCTACTTGGGCATTAACGTCACTTGAGAACTCAAAGACCTATATGAGGCAAACTTCCCCCCCTGATGACTGTTGTTGAAAAGGACCACGAGAGGTGGAATAAGCTCACGCTTTCCTGGATGGGGCGGCTTAATGCTATTAAAATGGTGGTTCTTCCCAAGATCCTCTACCTGTTTCAGATGCTCCCCATACGGATGCCAGACAGCTACTTTAGAAGAACCATGGGCTCCCTCTCACGATTCCTATGGCAGGGGAAGAAACCTAGGGTCTCCAATGTGCTTTTGAATCTCGCCAAAGACAGCAGAGGGTTGGGGTTCCCAGATATACATGCATACTGTAAAGCCACTCAACTGAGGGTTCTAATTCCACATCTCAGACAATGGGAAGACCTGTAATTGGTGGGCCTTGACAATTACCATTTGCACCCTGCAACTGAAGGCGAATTGTTATGGGTTCCCAGGTCAGAGCTACTCTGTAGGATACAGAGACACCCCATTTGGGAACCATATGGAACATCTGGCGATAGGGGGGCAGGACTGGCGGGCATTACAACTTGGCCGTCCCTTTCTGGGCTACTTGTGGGTCCCAGGAATCTGGGACGCGCTCCCAAACCAGGGAGGTTTCAGGCCTTGTATGAAGCAGGACTCGATAGGGGGGGAAAGCTTTGGAGAGAGGGTACCTTTGTTACGATACAGGAGTTGGAGGAGGCACTAGGACTGGGTTCATTTTCAGTTTTTCTGTATTTACAGTTGAAGGGGGCAATGACTAGAGAAGTCTGGAAATATAAATTGTAGAGAGAACTTACACCCTTCAAGAAGATCTTGGACACTGGATCTGGTACCAGGGGATTGATAGGTGCACTATACTGGGCCTTGGTGAAACGAATAAGTCTTCCTCAGATAAGCTGAATGAGAGATGAGATGGCGACCTGAAGAGGCGACTACGATATGATATGGCATTATGTCACCAAACATGACAGAAAATGTGTGGGTGAGCCTCAGACGTCGATCTCTTTCCAGTATAATTTACATGGTATTAAACGCCTATATAGGTGACAATATGACCCGGTTAACCTTCCTAAAATGTATCGAGGAGTGCACGCCCCATGTGTTGGCATGAATGGGGATGAGAGCCGACTACTGGTATATGTGGTGGGGATGCACGGTGGTCCAGTCGTATTGGGATGAGGCCCTACATTGTATTAAAGACCTAGACAGGGTTACGAGGGAGAAAACACTGATGCTGCTACTGTTCGGCTTGCTGGACCAGGATGGAGAATTCACTAGGCTACCGAAAGATGATTCATGGCCTGCTCCTTGCTACCAGGCCATGTCTCGCGACATACTGGAAGAGAGGACTCCACCGGAGGAAAAGTGAATGGGTTAATAGAGCCCTGAATCTGTATCGAATGGACTGTCTAACTGAGCCCCTCCACAGAGAGCAGGGGTCAGTTGAAATGGAGTGGGCAGACTTCTGCACAAAACACAGTCAATCAGAAAGTGGGTTTGAGCCTAATCGAGTAAATTGGGGAGATATGAAGCCCTAAATCTTGTATCTAAATGGTTTACGTGCACAAAAGGAGGTGGTCATCCATGTGAAGAACAGAGGTCTCTTCTAGTGGCGTAAGCAGCTAATGTTGTACACGACTCAGCTTTTTTGTGGAATAAGAGATGGGGGAGGGAGGTAGTGTTGGGGGGAAAGTGGGAGGCAGAGGATGCACTTACATAGTTTGTTTGCTTAGTATTATGTCACATTAAGGTTATTAATGTTGATCCGTTCATTGGATCAGTTGATACATGTGTACAATGTGATTTTGATAAAAACTGGAGTAAAAAACAAAAATCACTTCATAACATGGAGTCCGGGGTTATCATTCTGGGTCACAAACTGAATGAAAGGCTCCCATTCCGTGAGAAATTTCGCCTTTGAGGGTCGCTTCAATCTTAAACATGCTACATCAAACCATAATTTAACCCACCATTCCCTTATGTCAGGTGCGGTGAGGGACTTCCAATTAGGCGCTAACACCATTCTGGCAGCAACCAGGAAATGCATAAGTAATTAAGCCGATTTGGTGGACAGCTTGTTGTGCCCCTCAAGGTCTGCATCCCCTAGTAACACACTAAAGGTTCCATGGGAAGCTCTCTCCCACTGCTCCTCCTAATTTGAGCCAAAATTTCCTTCCAATAGGATGGGACCACTGTACACTGCCTACGCACACCGCCAGCACCTGTCCCAAATAGCAGGATCATCTTATGGAGCCTTGAGGGCGTGAGATACCATAGAAATAACAACTTATAACTATGCTCTTTTAACAGCACACACCTGGTAGACTTACTTGCCCTGTTCCATACATTTTACCACGTAAGGTCCAAATGGGGATAATCATCTCCTCCTTCCATCGTAACATGTTAGCATGTGGGAGCTTAAAGCGGCAAGCATTAAGGACATAATATAATGAAGAAACCCTATGAGAGGAGGGGTCCCTAACAAAGAGATTCTCGAATGGAGTCGTATTATGTTCATCATGCTGGGATACCTTTGCACCAGATACCCAACGACAAAGTTGTATATAAGTATATTTGGTTCCATGTCATTTAATCACGATATGTTTTTTCCGCAGGGTTTTTTAACACAGATTTTTTCAGAAAAGCTCATTGAGTTTTTGGGGGGTTCTCCCCTCCCATTCCCCATCCCCTTTAATTTTTTTATTTATTCCCGAACACCCACACCCAATTTATATACTTTTCTAACCCCCCTAAACAATTTGATTCGTTTTTTTCAGCAAAAAATACACTGTAAAAATCCCTGCGAAAAAAACCTCCCGCGATGAAAGGACATCATACCGTATATTTGTCAATGTCCTGAAAACTGAAGACTTGTTTGCACTTGTCAAAAGTCCGGGGTTGCTCAGGCTCACATATATGACCCAACCGATCCAAACCTCCCTCAATCCATCTGTTGAACCTACCCTGCTGACAGCCAGGTGGAAATTTGGGCGTGTTCCATATTCAGGTAAGGGGGAGGGGAACATTGTCCCCCGAGTACTTACGGGCTGCTTTGTCCCAATATTCCATCAAAAAACTGGTTGTCGGGAGATGGTTAGATTCCTTCTTGCGGACCATAGGCGATCTCCAACACTCCCAACACGTCATTCCATCGGGTCTCTTGAAGCCAGAGGCCCGAGACCAGAGACCCGATGGAATGATTCCAGTAGGGAGGCTATGTGAGGTAGGGTTGCCAGAGAGCATGCATACAAAAGAGGAGGTCATCGGCATAGAGTGCAACCTTGTGTTGATACCTAGCTATATTGATTCCACAAATATTATCTGCCAGACAAACCTTATTCACGGAGGGCTCCAATGACAGTGCAAATAGCAGGGGGGGGGACAACAGGCACCCCTGACGGGTTCTTCTAGACACGGCAAGCGGTTCAGACAAGCCTCAGTTAAATTTTATGTGAGTGATGGGATGGGCAAAATTAGCCTGTATTCTTTTAAAGACAGTTGGACCAAACCCAAAACTGCCTAATACCTCAAAAAGATACGACCAGCCCATGCGGTCAAATACCTTTTCTGCATCTATAGATAATACTGCCAATTCCTGGTCGTGCCGCCTCGCTTACTCAATCACATTTAGGGTTCTGCGAACATTATCAAATGCCCGGCGCCCTGGGATGAAACCTGTTTGGTCTATTTGGGCTATACCTGGGAGAATGCCACCAAGTGGTCTGCGAGGACCATGGTGTCATGCATGCTGGACATGGTTCTACCTCTTACGCTCATAGAACGGCTAGACAGTTCTAATCCAAATGGCGGTTGTTCGATTCATTGCCGGGAAAGCGGCGCCTGCACTTTTCACGTCGCTAAATTCACGTGAATACTGCTTCGTCACGTGATATACGGCATTACGTATATAAGTAGCGTGGAAACTTCACTCGCTGCTTCTGATCGAATCATTTGGCGTTGTGTAGCTGAACCTCCGATCTGCATCCTTGCAGGTTACCTCAGCTGCTTCTTGGGCCTTCTACAGTGTGTTTTCCTCCACACGCTGATTCCTGGAGCTGTTTGTTCGCGTGCAATTCCTCAAGGGCACGCTGTCTTCAAGCGCGGCTGGCCTGGACTGCGTGAATCCTGTTCGCGTGCAATTCCTCAAGCGCACGCGACCTGGGCTGCGTGAATCCTGTTCGCGTGTAATTCCTCAAGCGCACGCTGTCTTCAAGCGCGGCTGACCTGGGCTGCGTGAATCGTGTCCGTGTGCAATTCCTCAAGCGCACGCTGTCTTCAAGCGCGGCTGACCTGGACTGCGTGAATCCTGTTCGCGTGCAATTCCTCAAGCGCACGCTGTCTTCAAGCGCGACTGACCCGGGCTGCGTGAATCCTGTTCGCGTGTAATTGCACACGCGCACGCTGTCTTCAAGCGCGGCTGACCTGGGCTGCGTGAATCCCGTTCGCGTGCAATTCCACTTTGTTTATTCCACAAAAGGGCGATATTTACGACTCCTGCATCTGTGATACTAACAGGTGGATTTATTCGTTTCTATACTTTTCTCTACGTGGGAAGGAGCTTTTCAAGGACTGTTGGAAGAGGACAGTGAACAGTAGAACAGTAATGCCTAATACTGTTCTATCATAGGGAGTCAATTTGCGGCAGTTTCTTATGATACTTTATTTTGTTCTAGGCTGACTTCCTATACCTTACCCACGCCCTTTCCAGTGATCCATCTCTCTGCCTGTTTCATCAGTCAGAGAGTCGTATCATTTGGAAGGTCTAATCTTGACTTCACAACTATCAAATCGTATGAACAGGGATCCGGAAGACCCTACCATTTGTATCCTTTTGAGTACCGTATCCTTTTCAGTCAATACTTTGGTGCTTTATGACACATGGAATACATTCGGAATTGTAATTTAAAACTGCAATGGGTCGGTATGATGTACTGAGGGTGGGATCTTTATCTGGCTTACCAATAAGAGAGAGCAGGGGTTCGCCCATAGTAGGAGAGATTGCCCCTGTGTCAGAAAAGCTATTGAATTAAGTAACCAGCTGTGGGTGAGGAGGTCAACACATTTCTTTAAAAAAAAAAAGCAGAGTAGCTATCAGGTCCCGGAGCCTTATTGTTAGGGAAGGACTGTATAACTTGGGTTCCCTCATCCAATGTGATTGGGCTCTCTAAACTCTGCTGATCCTCTGCTAAAATTGAGGGTACATGTTCCTCCCTAATAAATGCTTTCTGAGCTTCTATATCCGCCAACAAACGAATGGTAGTGTCAGCCACTTTCGGGATCAATGTGAAACCAAAAAGAAGTATTTTTGGTTTCAGATTGATCCCTTTTTGGTAGCTGGTCAGATAGCGCAGCGAGTAGAGCAACCGCCTTGACATCGTGCAGAGCCTGCTGAAGCAGGTTCGAATCCCGGCAGGGCAAAACTCAGCCTTTCATCCTTCCGAAGTTAAAGTGCATTAATTTGTGGATCGATTGTCCTATTTCGGTGCAAGGTTGTAAGATTCAGGGGTATGCTCCCATTCCAGGCCCATTTGTAGCCATCCCACATCCATTTGCCCTCTCCCTCCTTCTTTTTGATGGCCTGCCCAGAAAAAAGCTGTTCCCTAATAAATTACATTAATATTACAAATAACACAGCTGTACAATTAGGTCCACATTCATAATTATAAGCTCTAGTAAAACCTACTCTATTCCTATTGCTATCTACATTCTTAGAGCTCCAGAATGGCTCCATCATCATTGAACCTGTGTAGATTGGAAAAAAACAGGGAGGGTGAGGGAGGTGGAGAGAGAGAGAGAGAGAGAAACAGAGAGAGAGAGTGAGAGAGATTTTTATTCTCTGTACCCTCTGTTCCATAGCGGCAACACATGTACCTGAATACACTTTCACATGCAAAAATATAATTGGCACAGGGCTATTGAGTTGGTGGTAGATGCGTTGTCGTTTGTATGGGCACTGGATGCTGTGACCTGGGGGGCCTTCTGAACATCACAGAGGTGTATCCAATATCTCATCCCCTTTACTTTTACTGCTAGCGGGGTGGAATACACCACTTCATAGGGCCCATGGAACCTGGGGGTGTTCCACTGTCGGACAAAACTGTGGACATAGATCCATTCGCCAGGCAACATAGGTTGCACCGGGGTGATGTCTGCGGATGTGTTTGTTGGCGTTTCTCTGTCTCCTGTGGTGGGGTGGTGCAATTTGTTTCAAAATACATCTGATTGTGTGGGTGAGATGGGTCATATACTGCTTGAATTCCTCACCCAAAATGATGGCTGTCTGGTGTGCGTCTGATGCTTTCCTTACTGGTGACAAGGGCATTTGCATGTGTCTGCTAGTTACTAAATCGTGGGGGTACAGGTGGTGGTCCTTGCTGGGCTGTGTGCGCAGTTGGAAAAAGGCCAGAGGTAGGCAATATACCCAATTATTTTTGAGTGTATTGCATAGCTTGGAAAGTCTGCGTTTGAGGAGTCTGTTTATTTTCTCCACCATTCCGTTTGTGGGTGGTAAATGGAACCCATGCATTGCTTTATTCCCAATAGTGTGGTTACTTCTTTGAATAATTCATTGAAAAAATGTGTCCCATTATCTGAGCATAGGACGTCACAAACTCCCCACACTCCCCATCGGGGGAACACTTCTCTGATGACAGCTTTGCTGCACACTTGGCGTCGGGGCGGGAACATGGGCCTGCTTCCACCCACCTGGAAAATGGACAGACCACCACAATCAAGTACCGTGCCGCATTGCATCTCTCCCCCATGCCTGCATAGTCAATGTGCAGCTCACGGAAGAGGCCTACGGGGCGGGCTAAAGTCCCCTTTAGGGATCTTAGTGTCATGCCAGTGCTGAACAATTGGCACGTTATGCATTGAATCACCATTTTTTTCAGGTGCTCCTGTAGGTTTGTTATGAACCAATCCTCCTGCAATGTGTTGCTTGGAACTGTAGGATGGATAGTGCAATTGCTTGAATGCCATAAACAGTAATTCGACAGGCATCACCACCTTACTGGTAGCTTGTTGTCTCCACAGGAGATCTGTGGGTGACTGAGTGCACCCACATTTGAGCCACAACTCTTGTTCTTCCATGGGGGTCTTGCGATGCAACTCGATAATTTGTGTGATCGGTAGTGCTGTGTATCCCTTTGTATGGGTGTCAGTGGTGGTAGGTAGAGGGAGTTATGATGCCTCCTTGGCTGCCGCGGCTGCGTTTCCCAATGATATTTTGTCTGTGTTATGGGTGTGTGCTGCGCACTTACCAATTGCCACAACAGAAAACTCTGCAAGTGCACAAATCAATGAATTGAGTAAAGCTGTGTGCTGCATGGGTGAGCCATCTGCTCGCCTGAAATCTCTCCTTCTCCAACCCGACAGACCTGCATGTACCATGGTGGTTACATTTGCAGAGTCTGAATAGATTGTTAAATAGCATCCTTTAGATGCTTGCAAGTCTTTTATGAGTGCTGCCAGTTCTGCTGCTTGGGCGGAGTAATGGCTGGGCAACCTTTTCCTGATGAGTGTATCATACTCTCCTTCTTCTAGGTGCACTACTGCTGCGCCAACATACTTTTCACCTGTGTCTTGGTCAATTGATGCTGACCCATCAACGAAGAGTATTTCTCCCTCTTCTAATAGACTGTCCTTTGCCTGAGTCATTTAGTCTCCTTCCCCTTTGTATGATGCGCAGTCGTGTTGTTGCAGATCTTCAGCTGTGCATTGCTCAGTGAGAAAGGTGGTGTGATTTACTTTTTTACACCTAACCATGTTGTAGTGGGGCAATTGTTGGCTAGAAAGTAGGTGCCCCCTGCCTTCCCCAGAAAACACGGAATTATAAAATCAGAAAGGACACATCTGAAACTGCATTTTAAATCCCCCTGGAAATGCAGCTGGCACAAAGAATGGTTAGTTTGCTACACAAGTGTGGACAGAGGAGGCATTAGCTTGCACAATTAGTGTGTCTATTTAAATAGAATAGACTAGGGGGCAGCAAAGCGTGTACCAAGATAGGGACTCACAACACTAGTAGGGCAGTATTTCTATTGTCAGGGGAGATTGCAGCGTACATATATGTAGAACTGAGATGTGCCAGGCATGCACTAGGTCGGCAGGCAGCAAATAAATGCAGAGAAGAAACATAACGTGACAAAATGCCATTTTAAAAATTGCACCAGCAGAGAATTCAACCTTGCAATGTTAAGAAAAGACTAGTTGAATATGCTTGAACAAATTAAGAAAATGATGCAGCCGGCTTGATGGTGACTAGCCAAAGGAATGTCAATGCTGAGCTTCTGCAGGAAGTTCACATGGCGGAGTAAGATATAATTGTGTTTGGTCATTTGTCAGATAAATTAAGTTACAAGGACACAGCAAACCGTTTCAAGTTCATAGCATCCGAGGAAATCAGAAGGAGGTGACAGAATAATGTATTCTGTGCCTTGCTAGGCCTTCCTAGGCATGACGGGAGGATGCAAGAAGCGGCTTAAGAAAAAACAATTAAATCAGCAATTAAATCTTAACAGGGTAAGAGCAGGATGACTCACAGAAATAATTATTCATAAATATGTCAAGAGTAGGATGGCGAACACGGATTGAGAACAAGGCCATGGGATGTAACACAGGCTATTTGATTTAATTAAAATAAGGCGACACACTCTCTTTCTCTCTTAACTAGATAAACATGTCATCATACAAAAAGTTCATGAATAGTGCGACCGCATTGTACCTGATTAGCACATATTTTTTCACTGCAGAAGTAATTTAGGGCCTACCAATTAATGTCCATATATGATGAGGTAGTACTTTTTAGGGGAAGGTACATGGGTGGGATCTTAGATAACGATTGTCCAATCCATAGTTGTGCACATATAGGTTCCATGTGTAGCTTAGTAGGGGGAGCAAATGAGCATGAGCAATAGGTTTTCATAACTATGACATCACAGTGATCCTTTTGTACTATATAAACTCCTGTTGTCTGTTAAAAAATTGGAGTGAGAGCTTGGCTTTTATCTTGATTTTTTTCCCCAGTCAATAAAGTGGTTAACCTGCATTCAGCATACCACACTCTGTGTTGTCTCTTTTTTGACAAATGCCGGCTAGAGGGCAATTTGGCCTTTTCTGACCCTCTTATCAATGTGGATCTGTGGGATGGATAGTATTATTTCATATGCTGATGCTCTTTGTGCGGTCAGTGTGGATTTGGAGCATTCTAGTATTGCACACAGTGAGTGCTCAACGTATAGCGTCACAGAGCGCCCCATGACATTGATAGAACTCTTTTTTCTTTTTTTTTTTCTTTTTTTTATTTTCATTTAGTTTATGCAAACTTTAGAAAATCTTTTTATATCAAAACTTATACAATGTCCAATTGCCTCCTCTCTATCCGAGGCTCAAATTTTTCTCTTAAAATATCTCTATTTATAATGCTTCGTCCTCATTTCTCAATGTCTCGTTTATCAAACATTTGATCGACGCCGCAGTCTCTTGGAGAATCCATACTCAGTGGTTCTTTTGTATACGAATTATGTCTGTGTTTGTTCCTCCATTTTTCCCCACATGATTTCTATTTGTTTCAAGAACAGTGAGAGTGCCACCACCAGTTTTTTGTTGTTACTGCAGTGTAGCCTTCCCCACCATTCTTCCTCACTATACGTGGAGACTAATTTTCTTTCCGTTGCCAGGTATTTTGTTCTTAATTCCTTGAGTTCGCTGCAATAAAGTATCAAATGTTTTAGTGATTCTGACTCTATTCGACAGAAACGGCATGTTGTCTCTTCGTTTGGCCATTTCCTGTTATAGATTTGGGCTTCTTTAGTTTCATATAGATTCAATCTGAATCGCAGATATGCCCTCCTTAGGACTTTACATGGAAACAATTCAAGGTATTGGGTTAGCTGCATTCTCCCTTTTGCTTCTCCAGGATGGTTCTTCATACATTTGTGTGAATTTCTTTTTTCTATTGTTTTAATCCAGTCAAGATCCATTAGTTTTTTTTCACTCCATTTGGGTTGTTGACAAGCTGTTTCTCGTCTACTTCTATCTCTTTCAGAATCCTTTTACAGTTTGATCTCCATTGCTGGAGGATCGAGTGGGGCTGTATACTGTTCCGTTCTGCCAAGATTTCGAATTGGGGGACACAATTTTCAATTGTTTTCCTATACAGGTTTAGCATGTTCCATGTGATCTTCGCATCTAACGTTGCTACACCAACTTAATAGATTACACAAGCGGTCGGGTAACTTTGGGGTATTTGCAGAATCTTTTTCCAAAAGTGCCCCTCACATCTTGCCCAGATCTCACTGGAACATCCGAACAAACATTCCGCTCCGAATATTAGTGCTGGGATTACCTTGCTTTTATAGTAATTGATCACTGGCTTATATGAGAATTTTCCATATTTGTTATGGATTACCCGGGCTTGTGCTGTCAGCTGTGAGACATTTACTCAGGGTCTTAACTACCATAGGTTCATCTCGCAGGCTTGAGTTGATATACACCCCTAGGTATCTGCTGCATTTTACTTTTTTAAGTTTTCCATTTCCGAGTGACCATTGGAATTGACGTTTTCTTGATGAGGTACCCTTTAGATTTTCTAGGGTCAGGATCTCTGATTTCTCTGCATTGACCTCCAAGCCCATTTTTATTGTATATTCTTTTAGAGCTGTTAATTTGCGTTGCAGCCCTATTGGTGTAAGATCTAAAATTACCATATCGTCTGCATACAGGAGCCAACTAACTTTATTTCCGTTTATCGTGGGGGGTGTGCTTCGCACTTCCTCAAACACCCTACCCACTTCTGATATATAAAAGTTAAATAGGGTAGCGCCCAATGGACAGCCCTGTTTTATCCCTGTGGCCGTTGGTATTGATTTTGAGTGATTTCCCTGGTCGTCCAATCGAATTTTTACGGATGTTTGCGAATATAATTCTTTTATAGCCAGGATAAGGCTCAATGGGCAGCCACGATCTTTCAGGT
The DNA here is from genome assembly GCF_040938575.1 of Ambystoma mexicanum. Taxonomy (NCBI): domain Eukaryota; kingdom Metazoa; phylum Chordata; class Amphibia; order Caudata; family Ambystomatidae; genus Ambystoma; species Ambystoma mexicanum. The sequence goes on from NC_090922.1 coordinate 1,507,750,515, forward strand.
TTTGCCATAGCGTTTCTCTGTCTACCCCATCAAACGCATGAGCCAGATCAATCAGAGCTAGCTACACTTTCTGGCCCGATCTAATTGCTTCCATTTTTACTAGGTTCAATATTAGCAGATTTAGGTTACATCCCACGCCCTTTACAAAGCCTGCTTGTCGGACGTCAATTGACTTACTTTCTTTTAGCCATGTATTCAGTTTCTGTAAGAGTATAGTTGCAAAGATTTTCCCAAGTACGTCTAGCAGGGCAATTGGCCTGTAGTTTGTTGGTTTCAGGCGACATCCTTTCTTAAATATCGGCACTATGATGCCTTCTTTCCATGATGCAGGGATTCTAACCTCTTGTATGATGTTTTGAAATAGTCTTTCGCAAAACGCGGACCATTCATCGATGTTTTGTTTCAGCATCAGGTTTGATAGGCCATCTGGCCCTACTGCTCTTGAGTCACTACATTTTTTAATACAGGTTGATATATCTATGCGTTTGAAGCTTAGATCCCATGGTTGTATTTTCGGAAAAACCATTCACTTTCCGTCACCATGTTCTTCATTATTGCTTTCTGGGGATTTTCTACTTCATTTAGCAAAGACCAGAATCCTCTGGAATTTCGCTGCCTCAGCGACTTCAGCATGGCTTCCGCGTCATTTTGCTCTAATTTGGCCCTATGTAACCTCACCCATGACCTGTAGTTGTTTTTTAACAGACTTATCTTTTGCTTGTATTTCGTGTCATTTGTTTGCTTTAACTTTCTACAGTTTTTCCTTAGGGTTCTTTTTTTTCCAGCTATTTCTTTGTCGTGTGCATGCTTTTTATACTGTAGTTTCCCCTGACCTTTAACTTTCACCCTATAGATTTCCATAAATTCACTGTACTCTGTTGTTGAGGTCTTCAAATGGCATGAATCATGGCCTCTACCAGTGATTCTATATCAGTAGCCGTCATTCTCAGCCTTGTTCTTCCGGGTTCCACTTCATATTGTTGATGCTTCTGTGAGATTTTCTTATGTGTGGGTTGGCTCCACATCAGTGAGACAAGGTTGTGGTCACTCTGTGTCGATTTTATCACTTTCATGGAGGACATTTCTGCAACGAAAAAATAATCTATGATTGACCTCTGAGTACCTCTCTCCCATGTCTCTACTGCCGGTACATCGCCCAGTGTGTTCCCATTCATCATTATCATAGCGCGATCTTCCATCTCTTCGAGCCACATTTTTTCTTTCCTCCTTTCCTTTACTGATCGTTCTTTTTTCGATTTGGGTTTGTTATCAATTTCTATTAATTTCAAATTCAAGTCTTCACATATCACCATCTTGGCATCCCTCTCTATTGATTTCAAGTGATCAATGGCATCCAACAGGTCGTCCATTAAATTCTCTTGTTTAGCCTCTTGATTGTTCCAATAGATGTTGAAAATATGTATTCGTATGTTTTTTTGTGGATCCTCAAAATCTTTAGCCTCGACCTTTGCATATTGTATGTAGTTTGACAGATTCATGGACTCCTTTATCACAAACCCGCTCTTGTGATTCACCAAGATTAGTTGACCAGACATGGGTCTTCCCTTTTTTTTTTTATTATGGCCGGATTCATTGCCACCTCAAAACCTTCTATACACGGGCAACTGGCTAGCCATGTCTCTTGGAGACATACGATATCGCAATTCCTCAGCAGTTCATTGGAACTGTTGGCAAGATGTGCGAATCCTCTGGTATTCCAAGTTGCCCATGTTATGGTGTTTTTGTCCCTTTGGCATTAACTTCGTGGTTGGTTATTTATGGCTTTAGCTATCCATGCCCATTCATCTGCTTCTTTTTCCGGTTTAGGGCTATTTCCATTCGGAGCTTGCTGGTTTAGATCTTCCGTGGCAGGTGTGTTCGGCACAGTTATTTCGATTTTAAGGCCTTTTGGGTCGTCTATCTTCTCCCTCGTTTTTCTGCACTCTTCACCGGCTTCAGTGCCTTTATCCACACTCCCCTTTCTTTCGTGCTGATCAGCCTGCAGCTGTTGATTTTCCTTCTGTGAGCACTGATTTGATGCTAGTAGATTATCTACCTCATAGATTTGGTATCCTGCTTCCATTATTTGCCTTTCACACATCATAATCAAAACAGTGATCTTCCTTGAGTCGATGTATAACAAGGTACTTACACGACCATATTCTTTTATCATTTCGACTCTGCTTAATTCGATGCTTCGGATAGCTCGCAATACCGGTATTGATTGAAACAGTTGTAGTATTGTATTCCTATTCGGCGACTTATCATTCTTATTTTGTTCAATCTTTTCAATCAAGACCCTGAATTTTGGTTGGCCCTCCTTTGGATTATACTTCTCCTGATTATTTTGGATTCTCGAGTCCTCTTTGAATCTCTCACTTGTTTCACTCTTTTCTTTCACTATTTTAGTGAGCTTTGGCATTCTATCTGTTGATGGTTCCACTTCTGGTTGATTTGAGCCAGCTTTTACTTCTAAGTTAATCTGCTTCCTATGTTTCTCCTGGGCTAGTTTGTTTTTCAGTAAACTGATTTTTAATTTTTCTTCCATGGTGTAAAATGGCTTTTTTGCCAAGGTATCATCCACACTTGTTCCAACCAGCGCGCCCTCTATCTTTTCCGATGGACAAATCAGGCGTATCACTCTCCTGTTCTTCGGTTCATCGTTTGTCCTCTCTGGCACCCTCTCTCTTGTAGGGTCCTTATGTCCGCCCCATCCTTCTTTTTGTGGGACACCTCTATCACACTTCCCGACTCATCTTCTGTGTCATCATGAGTGCTGTATACTGACACGTTCATCAGATCTTCATCGTCCTCAACTTGATCAAGTTCTATTAAGTCAGTACCGTTTTGCCGAGGCATTTCTTGCTGCTTATTTTGATTTTGTCCAGTATTTGGATCACTAACCGCGTGTTTTTTAGCATCCTCTTTAATCAACTCTGTTTTATTTATTGTCACGTTTAGGGCCTTAATATTTCTAAAAAAGTTTGCTGTGTTTTTGGCTTTTTTGTTCTTTGGGGCTGACAGGTTTTTTGTTTTCCTTTTACATTTCCCTTGTTTATTATTGCCATTTGTTATCCCATTTCCGCTATTCTTTGGATTGGTTGCTAGTTGTTTTTCAAATATCTCATACCAATCTTTATCTGGGCTCTTATTTTCAAGTATTGTCTGTGTTGGTATCACGTCTTTCATCCTATTGTCTTCACACTCATTATTGATATTTTCAGTGGATAGTGGAGCCTCCTGTGCCACTAACTCCCTTGTTCGTGTATCCTCAGTTTTGTCGTCCATTCTATCGCTCTCATTACTGGTATTTTCGGAAGTTGAAGGGGCAACTATTACCTCCGGCTCGCTTAATCGTGTGTCCTCACTTTTTTTATCCTTACCAGAGACTCCCCTCTATTCTCATTCTCTTTGGTTCCGGGTCCTGTGGTCTTTGGCTCTTGCACGTTGTCTTTGTGCTGGTGATCTTCTTCTTTCCCTTCTTGCTCTGCGTTAATCACGTCGTGTTTCCTTGGGATTGATTTTTTTTTTGCTCCAACCTCATTTCTATCCTCCACTCTCATTTGCTTTATTGGGGGGGACTCTTTCGATGCGGCTGGCTGGGTTTGGGGCTCTTGTTCTACCAGTATCGTTTCATAATGATCCGGGCGCTGATCGGATCTTTTGATTTGTACGTGCCTTTTCTCCTGCTCTTTATTCAAGGTTAGTATCGCATGTTTGGCTACCTCTGCAAATAATCGCTTATCCTCGGCGTTATTTTTCAAGGCATCTTTCAGTGTGTTTGTCGCGTATTCGTATCCACGAGATGACATTTTATTTTGTAGGGTCATTTCCAAAATGTCACCTTCCATTTTTATTATTTTCGTATTTAACAGCGCGATCAGTGTGTTCTGATCTTTGCACGTTTCATTTAGTTGCTCATAGAGCTTTATTAGCGGCGTTGTTGCTATTGTCGTTGCCGACATCATAGTTGGTCGTAATTCATTCACCACTTTTTCGATCATGGCTTTCGATGTTAAGGTCCTGGCCCTTGTTTTCCTTTGCGATAGTTTGGTCTTGTTATGTTCAATCAGTTCGACTTCCTCTTTTTCTGTTTCGGTCTCGGTGTTTCTTGTAGATATAATGGACGACCCCGACCCGGACCTTCTGATATTCCTTAATGTATTTGCGGAAGCATTTACGTTGTGATTTTCTATGTCTCTTTTTCCCTTTTTATGTTTTTGCGATTGATGGAGGTCGGAGTCCGAGCTATGTATATGGAAATAATGCCTTGAATATGCTTCAGTCCTTCGTTTCTCTGTCTCAGACGCAAATTTGAGTCCTCCATTCTTCCGGTATCCTTACCGCTCTCTTCGAGAGCCGTTCGGTTAGAGGTGTTTCCTTGCTGTTGGATATTTTGTTGGCGGCTCACACTTGGGGCCGCCATTTTAGCATTTAATCGGGTTAAATCTCTGATCAACTGATCTGCTATGGCTATGGAGCTTCGTCGGGGCTGTTGTCGGGGGTCTTTCTCCTGATTGACCATGGAGGAGACTTCCTCTGCCGGCTTCCAGATGTCTTCTTCGCGTGGATTTCTCTCTTTGATTGAATCGCTCGGTCTCCGACTTATCATGCCTTCCTCGTCCTCCGACATTACGTCACTCATTTCGTCTGGTAACCATTGCTCTTGTTCTTGTCGACTGGTCATCATTACGGGTTGCCATGGATTGTCCCTCGTCTCCAGATTTTTGACCAATTTACTTTTAGCAGGTGGTAGTTCCTTTATGGGGCTTTCTTTAGAAGTTTCCCATCGCCTTTGGAGCCTCATTGATGCCAAATTAGGAGGGCCTGACCTATTTAACACTGAGATGCTTTTTACTTTCTCCATATCTTTTTTAATTATCTCCTCGACATTCTTCCATGCTAGTATTTTCAACGAGCAGATTTCTCTGCGCGGATTCGCTCGGTCAGGATTTGGCTTTGGCATGCTTTTCTCTTTAATTAGGGAGTCACTTGCACGGTCACGTGACACTCCTGGCTCTGCATCCTCCAGGAAGCGTGGATATGCCGAAACGAGCCCTCCACTAGCTCTTGATGTCCGCGTTTGTCTGCTGCAGGTCGCGCTGTCTCTGCAAGTCTCTTTTCAATGGCAAAGGCTGCGTCAGCAAGGGACTGTCCACAAGCGAATTGTCCTTGCATGACAGAATCAAGTGTGCCACTTCCGTATGCCAGGGGCTTGTGGCCCATGGAACTCTTCTGTGGTAAAACGGCGGTCATGAGTGTGCCATTTGAATGGGAGAAAAGAAAAAAATCCTGGTCATAGTCGGGAGTTGCCAGGACAGGTGCAGTTGAAATCACTTCTTGGAGTTCATTAAAACTTGTTATCTCTGCTGTTCACTGAATTGCTCTCTTTTTGCGCTTCCTTGAGGCCCTGTAGGAGAGGCCTCGTGTATGCTGCATAATCTAAAATCCCTGCCCTGCAATAGTTGTAGAGCATATCTTTCAGTGTGGTGGGCTTGGGGGTGGCAGGCACTGCTGCTGCTCTGTCTGGAATTATTATTTTACCATCCTCGGAAATGAGTTGCCCTAAACTGTCACGGGATGACACCCTGTAAAGAGAGGCACAGGACACCCAGGAAAGGCTTTGGGTGGTTGTGCCGAAATAAGGTGGACAGATAAGTACACACACAGCTGAAAGTAATGAGAACGAAGAGTAGGCAAGTGTAGCAAGCAATAAGGTACAACAGAATGGATTCCCTCTAGGGGTGTATGCAGATATAGGAAAAGAGTATTCCACGGACCTTAGGAAAAACTCTAGCCTTCTGCACAGTTTGCTATAACAGAGGCCCACGCTGTTTGCTCATGACTTGGAACAACAGCTATGGGTGTCTGTAACGTAGAAACGAGACAAGGGAAGGGGCAGAGGTTGCCTGACAGAAACCAACAGACAAGCTCTGTACAGAAGGGTCTACAAACAGTACAAGAGAAGATACTAACAGACAAATCCAGGAAAAAGGAAGTTTTAGCAAACTAGCAGAAGGAAATGAAGGGAAAGTTGTATAACAGGATTTGATAGCAGAGGACAGTATGAAACAAGGTTGAGAGCTCAGAGGAGCAGGAAAGCAATAAGCAAGCCCACAGGAGCAGGGCTGTAAGGTAGGGAGCCCAGAGGGAAAGGGCTTAGGGCAGCAGAGTAAGCAGGCAGCACGGCACAGAGCCCAGAAGGTCCAGGCAGCAAGGAGTGAGCCCTGGGGGGGCAGGGCCGCTGACTGTAGGTGGCTGCAGAGGACTGTAGAGGGCTGCTAGGCTGAGAACCCAGCGGACAAAGGCTGTAGGTAACCAGCAGCGGAGCGTGATCGGCTGCAATGTAGGAAGGCCCGAGTACAAGGGCTGTTGGCAGCGGAGAGAAGCGGGTTGCACAGCAAGGAGCCAGAAGGACCGGCAGCAAGGAGTAAGCCCAGAGGAGCAGGGTCGATGACTGTAGAAGGCTGCAGAGGACTGTAAACTGCAAGGTATGAAGCCCAGAGGACAAGGGCTGTAGGTAGCCGGAGTGAGGCAGGCTGCAGAGCAGGGAGCCCATAGGACAAGGGCTGTAGGCAGCCGGAGTGAGGCAGGCTGCAGGGCAGGAGCCTAGAGGACAAGGGCTGTAGGCAGCCGGAGTGAGGCAGGTTGCAGAGCAGGGAGCCCAGAGGACAAGGGCTGTAGGCAGCCAGAGTGAGGCAGGCTGCAGGGCAGGAGCCTGGAAGACCAGGGCGGAAGGTAGCAGCTGAGCGTGATCGGCTGCAAGGCAGAAACCCGGCAGGGCAAGGGCGGAGGCTGGAAAACAGCAGAGCGTGATCAGCTGCAATGTAGAGAGCCCGGCAGGGCAAGGACGGAGACTGGAAAACAGCAGAGCGTGATCAGCTGCAATGTAGAGAGCCCGACAGGGCACTGGATTCAAAGCCGGAGTAAGGAGGGACCGCATACAAGAACCGTAGCTCGAAGCAAAAAGATGCCGGAAAGACTCTTAATGCAAGAGCCTGCAGGCAGCAGCTTTTATACCGCTCAGCCCAGCACAGAGGCAGGCTAATTGGTCGCACCTGGCTAAGCGCACCTGCAGACAATCGGCCACCTCCCTCTCTGTTCCTGAGCTGGTGGAAGCAGAGCAAATCCCTAGGACTTCTGGGGATCGTAGTTCCGAAGATGACAAATAGGAATGGCCAGGAATAGATGGTTATAGCCAAGTGCATTGTGGTAAGTGTAGTTTGTTGGGAAAAATAGAAAAGCACCAAAGTCTCGCAAATGGAAAATAAAGTCCATATTGATCTAAAATGTATGCGCCCATGGCGCAGGCATGACATAAATAGAGCACTTCTGTTAAGCAGTATTGGAGTTTCTTCTTGTCTACCTTGTACCCCTTGTGCACTAGCAGTTGCAACAGCGTGATAGAGTCCCTTCGACAGCTTTGGTCGCTGTCGCTGCAGACCAGCAGATCGTCTACGCATCGAATAATCATGCTGGGTACCAGAATACTTTCCTAGATCTTCATGTCTTAATCTATTGAAAATGCTGGGGCTCTGAGAGTACCCCTGGGGTAGCCGACGATGCTCTTAGTGCCTTCATCCCAGGGTGAATGCTGTAAGGTACTGTGACTCTGAGTCAAGCAGCACTGAGAAATAATTGATGCCGGGTTCTGGATGAGGGGAAACTCTTTCTGTACAATATCATTTAGGGGGTGCAAGTCCTGGATCATCCTCCAACTGCTCCCTGTGGCATTCTATATCGGATAGATTACCGTGTTGCATGGTGACGCAGAGGGCCCTATGATCCCCTGCTGTAATAGGGCCTGTAATGTTTCCTGTATTCCCTCCTGTGCTTCTTTGAATAGGGGTTACTGTTTTACTCTGGTCCCCAGATCTCCAAATCTTCTCCCTCTCTGCTCTCGAAACCCACCTCGTCCTTGTGGTGCCCTGCCTTGCCACTGTGGACCTGCATATTGCAGATTTCCTCCTCACTGTCCTTGTCCGTTGTCTGCCCTGACCGCTGCCATCCTTCCTTGTGTGGCCACTGAGGCACACCCATCCTCCCCTGCCTGTTCTGGGGGAGGTGTTGTGGATACTGCCACCACCTTCACTAGCTTATTCTGAACTAATTTTGCTTCCTCCACCTGCCTTCTTTGAATGCTTTCCTTTTCACACTCTTTGATCCTCCTGCAATGGTGCACTATGATGGTTTGAATCTCAGGCCATCCCTTTACTTCCACCCCCTGCTATCTTATCAAGGGCCTTCTGTACTTCCTTTGGCAACCCCTTCTTTACAATGAAATAGAATAAGGACATTGATTGATCCCAGGCGGTACCCATTTCCGTTCTCCACATCTCTTGAACCCTAAGAATGAACTGCGCAGCATCTGCCTAGTCCCCCTTAGTGCATTGCATTATCGATTGTAAATCAGAGGTATCCGGCAATGGTACGGCACAGTGCATCCCACACCAGTGCCCTTATCCTGTTGAGAGATGCCACATCTTGTGCATCATTACTCAATGTCACTCCAGGTTACCCCGCTTTCGCCCACACAGTCTATGCCTGATACTCTACTGCCACCACTAACAAACTCTTAATATCCAGGGGTACCCCTGCAGTGTGTTTCTCAGTTTAGATCAGTTTTCATGCACCCGCTGTGAGTGGTGGGATGGACTTGAGGAGATTGTTTTTATCCATCTGCTCCCACGAGACATAGGCCCTCATTCCGAGTTTGGAGGTAAGTAACGGTCCTTACGGGCATGGCGTAAATAGCGTGTCTGGGCAGTCATCAGTCCGCTAATAGAGGACTATTACCACTTTGCGGGCATAAGCTTTATGCCATGCCAGTAAGGTCATTACCGGCATGCCGTTAAAGGCACCTTAAATGCCCTTAGCTGCATCAAGCATAGCGCAGATAGCACTACCGACAAGGTCCAATGCGGCAATAGCGGTGACTGCTATTAGCGGTGACCGCTAATAAGCGGAACCGGAAGTAGCGTCATTGCACAAGAACGGGAAGGAGCACGGCGGCCATCTTTAAAAACACAATCCATTGCCATCCTCACCACACAGGACCCTCTGGACTGTGCTGTTGTCGTGAATAGCTTCACCTATTACACCACCATGCCCAAGGCCCTGAAGAAGGGAGCTGCCCACCAGCAGAAAGAAAGATTCAATGAGGATGAGCTTCAGATGCTGGTTGACACACTGCAGGAGCATGCTGGCATAGTATTCTCCAATAACATGAAGAGGGAGGCAATACTGAAGAAGAAGGAGACCTGGGCACTTGTTACTCAGTGCCGTCGGGAACACCCCACGCACCATCAAAGATTGTCGTAAGCGCAGGGGCGACCTGCGACTGAGAGTCCGAAACATTCTCTCAGTAAACCGGAGCCAGGCAATGGGGACAGGAGGAGGTCCCAGCTCTCCAATCAAGCTCACCCCATGGGAGGACATCTGCGCTAGCATGATGGGGATGGAGTGTGGTGCCACAACATCGGGCAATGGAGGTGAGTGTCCTAATAAAACGTAATGCCAAGTCTGATGAAAGTCAACCAATATGTCAGTCCAAAGAGTCAAGCCAATGTCCAACACACACACACTCCCAGCAAAATAGGCGGATGCATCACAGACACATGCAGATGCCTGCTGCACGGCAATGCCGTACATCACACATACCACACAAAGTTCTAAATGTCAGAAGTCACACAGCATCCAGGCCCAAAATACCATGCATGTCAGATAGCATTGCTCTTGGCCAACATGAGTGACGCCGACGTATGCCTGCATAACCCACCCATGTATCAAACTACGTGCTCATCCAAACACAAATGCCTACTACCCCCAATGTTGTGGATGATCAATTGTCCAAATGTATGTATGATGCCTATCAAACCATTATCAAGCCATCCCTCTCTTCGACCTCTCTTTGAGTGCAACCTGCCCTTACAAATGCTCTGCGGTGTGGTCTGAGCCTCACAGCTGAGCTACAATGTGCAGTCTAGCCCAAAACCTGTTGTGCAGGGTGCAGTCTACCCCTACAACAACACAACAAGTGTAGTCTATCCCCTAAACCGGTTGTACAGAGTGCAGTCTGCTCTTACACTTTTTCTGCCTTCACGCCTACTATGGAATTTAGCCTAATGCTCATATCTATCCTGCAGAGTGCTGTTGACCTCTTTTGTCTGCTCCAGAGTGCAGCCTGCCATGCCTACAACTGCTCTACAAAGCGTAATCTGCCCCTTACACTTTTGCTAAATGTGACACCCTGCTCCTCACACCTGCTCCTCAAAAGGCACATTGACCCTTATACCACTTTGCAGTATGCAGTCTGCACTGCCCTCACACCTGCTCTAGAGAGTACAGTTTTTTCTAGCAACTACGGTATAGAGTGCAGTCTGCCCCCACACCTGAGCCATACAGACTGCAGTGCACTTTCTCACACTTCCACTACAGGGTGCAGTGCGCATTCACAAGTGCAGTCGGCAGTGCCCCTCACACCTGCAATGTGCATGCAGCCTGTCCTTTACACCTGTGCCACAGAGTGCAGCCTGCCCCCACGACTGTGCTAGTCGCCTAACATACTCTTGATATACACTGCTGCCTGACCTTCATATCTGCGCCACAGAGTGTGCAGCCTGCTCCCGGGAGCCTGGTCTTCCACAGAGTGTAGCCACTTGCGCAGAACACCATCTTCAACTCTGTTCTAATGAGTGCAACACCGCTATTAAACCATAACCACAATTGTTCTCTTTACCCCCCACGCTCCCTGGGGGTAAAGGCTCCACGCTGGCTGCCACCACACTACACTGAGTAGCCCCATCCTGCTCAACCCACGGGGCCCGTGTGATGCCCCCACCTCACGGCCATGCAGGCCCAGGGACAGGGACAGTGCTGAGCCTGGTGCTGGGCTGGGCGCTTTCACTAATGTTACAATATGTAACGTGAGTGCAGTATTCACAGACTCCTATGATACCACTGAGTCAACGATCGGTTGAGGGGGCACGTGCAGTGCTTGGTGGCGTGCTAATGCGCATTGCGCAGGTTCCAGTGCTGCTACCATGCCCATGCCACTCGTGACCCTGACCCGACCCAAAGTCCTAACCTTCACGATCAGCGCACCTGGTCTGCTGCAGGCCTGCAGCCAGCCTGCAGACAGTGTAACAACAGCAGGATCGGTGCTATAACTATAGGCAAGGCAGTAATTAGTGAGGCAGTGTTAACGTAGCATTTGTCCGCTCTATCATTTCCAACATATAGGCAAGCGCCTAACCTTGCCTAGTGATAGCACCAGCTCTGAGAAGGTAACAATCTGGTAAGTATCGACAGTTAATTGTGACTTGTCCTTATTAAGAACACTCATTTTATGTATCTTTGTAAAACATTACCACAACATGCGCCCAAGCTCAAACAGTATAGTGCTGAATGGGTAAAGGGTGCAGCTAATAAAATGTTGATGCCATGGCCGCAAGGGGGGGGTCATTGTCAAACGCCATATTACAACACATGACCACATCTGCGGACACGGGAATGAAATGGGAGAAAAGACTGTCAGTTTTAGATCTTTGGAAAATGTATCAAGAGGAGCCGTTACCGGAAGAATGGATGCTTAATCAGCATAAAGGGGGGGCATCGAGCCCTCAACTCCTCTTACTACACCTGAAACAAAGAATGTAGATGTAGAAGAGACAGGATTTTATCCTTTAAAAGAATTAAAAGCAGCAGCGGGGTATATTAACCTGACATATACACCCACCGCAGTGACAATACCGAAGAGAGCAAACAGAAGGAATACAAGTGTAGATTCATATAAAATAAAGAGGAACAAGGCGAGAGTTCGAATATATCAATAGATATACAGTATGAAGGATACTCAGAAACGAGACTGCGCCAAGTTGGTATTGAAAAACCAGTTGTTGGTTTTATTTAAACCAACAACTGGAGCGCCAGGGCAGTAGCAGCAGGTCATAAGGGTTGAACAAAGCGAACTGACGATCAAAGAAATTGAAGAAATACATCTACTAAGATCAATTGAAGAGCCACAAGACTTTGACATATCACAAGTACTACAAGAATTGGATATTCCTACTGACACTTTGCCCATTAAAGAATTAAAACCTGTGTCAAAATGTGTACCACAACTACCACCAGACAATGTGATCGACACATTTTACAAAGCTGTCACGGAAGATTTTTATAAACTTAAAAATAGGAGCAAACAAAGAAAAATGACATACAACCTCTCTGTAGATGAATACAAGGCCCTAGAAGATGTATCATTAAATCTATCCATTGTAATCAAGGAGGCAGACAAAGGGGGGAACATTGTCATCATGGACAGACCAGATTACTTGGAAATGGCAAGAAGGCACTTAGAAACCCCTGGGTGTTATGAACAGCTACCCACCAATCCGAAAAAAAACATTGTGAACAAACTGGAACAAGCAATCCTCAATTGGCACATAAAAGGACAAATAACAGATGACGAAAGAAGCTTTTTGCTAATAAATGAGCCAAGAATGCCAACCATGTACTTTCTTCCGAAAGTGCATAAGGAATATGATAAGATACCTGAAGACTGACCCATCATGAGTGGTATAGGGTGGGCAACGGAGAATATTGCTCAATACTTAGACAATATCTTAAGACCAAGGGCAAGTGCATTAAAATCATACCTAAAAGATACAACAGTTGTCATTTGGAAGCTAAAAACAATCAAATGGGAAGACAACTATAGACTGGGAAGCCTTGATGTTAAAGCACTTTATACATCAATAAAACACCATTGTGCAATTAAAACGATTGATCATGTGTTCAAAGATGAGACATCATCAGTGTACCACCAAGTGCAAATGATAAAGGAGATGTTGGAATTAACATTCAAATGCAATATCTTTACCTTTGACAACTGTTACTACCAGCAAACCAAAGGCGTGGCAATGGGCACTAAATACGCCCCAGCCCTTGCCAATGTCTTTATGGGTTTTTTGGAAGATGAGGTCATCTATCAAGATAAGGCATATCAAAAGGAACTGATACGATGTATGAGATTCATTGACAATGTGCTGATTATCTGGGGTAGAACAGAAATTGAATTTCAGGAATTCACTAATCGGATCAATCAGAACCCATTTGAAATCGAATTTATAGGAAGCAGCAATGAACGGACAATTAACTTTCTTGATCTTACCATATATATAGAAAACAAGGAGATGAAAACACATACGTTCAGGAAACCAACCGAAGCAAACTCAACTTTACATGCCAGCAGTTGCCACCGCAGATCCACGATTAACAATATACCCACTGGTGAGTTTATTCGAGCAAGAAGAAACTGCTTAACAGAGGAATTATTCAATAAGAAATGTACATTCCTAGAGAATCGATTCTTAGCAAGGGGATATACGGAAGAATCCGGGAAACGAGCAAGAAATAAAAGTAAACTACTAACACAAGAAGAGACATTGATAAAAAATAAAACCACAAGAACAGCCCACAGTAGGTTTTATCACAAAGTACTGCAGCAATCATAACGTTCTCAATAGGATAATCTCAAAACACTGGTATCTACTGAAATTGGACGAAAATATTAAGAACTATGTAGACTCCAAACCGAAAGTAATCTAAAGAAGAGCGGGAACAATCAGGAATAAACGAAGCCCTTCACTCCTGCCAGATGTGGCAACGATGAAACACACCACCTGGTTACATCCGACCAGTGATGGTTTCAGGAAATGTGAAAGCTGTACAATGTGCAAGTATACACACAAAAAAACAAATTTATTTAGGGACTCTTACAATAATGAGATCAAAATACACCAATCAATCAACTGCAAAACTAAATTTGTTGTGTACGGTATCATATGTATATGCAAATTGGTATACATTGGTAGCACGATTAGGGAGTTAAGAACCACAATTAGGGAGCATCTGGCAAAAATTGGAAGCCAGGACCCAAGGCTCCCACTCTCCTGTCATTGGCAGAAATATCATCAAATGGCAAACAAATCGGAAATTAAGTTCATTGGACTACAGAAAATAACATTGGGTAAAAGTGAAGGGAATGAGGAAAAATCACTGAGACAAGCCGAGGCAAAGACTATCTGCAAACTTAACTCGACTGTCCTCGGACTGAATTACGACAATGAAATGGTGTCATTTCTATAAATTGTACGTGTTGCGTGTTAAATATATGTTCATGTTTCATTTCAATTCACTATCATGAAAATCACTCACTGTCATTAGATTAGGTCACAACTACTGATCGCCAATATTTAAATTGCCCGCATTCTGTGAGAAATATTGGCGCACCTAATCTGACTAATCACTAATAGACAAGGAGTCACATACTTGGACTCACGCCGCCATATTATTAATTAAGATACGTATAGTTTATTAGAACTGAGCTAAAAAGTAACACAAATAAAGAAAGGACATGTACACAGATTAGTCCACTGAACAACCTATAACTAGGTCAGGCACACATGAGTTTATAAACATCATGGCGTGCCTCTAGTGTTATAATTGTAGACACTAACAAAAGGCTCTGGTGAGTCGCCAACCGTGACGCCACTCAGCAACAAATTATTTAATTGATTCAATGGCGTCCAGCAGTTCTAGGAAACAACAGCACGCGATTGAACGCATTTATCACAAACCGAAGGTAAGGGATCATCAACGAACTATAGAAAACGTGCTGTTTTAAGCTCTCGCATATTAGCGAATCGGACACACTTCGTGTTGACATGAATGTAATTAGGACTGAGCGAAAGCATTACTCATGTAGTAAACCAGTGGAGATTAAGATTACCAGTCATTGGTCCCATTAGCGCCAAAATGAAAACATACGTACCCGCTAAGTATCCAATTTGTTGTACACTATAATTTAATACAACATCCATTAGATTATGGATTCAGGATGTGCTGAAAAAGTGAACTATTTGTGAGATACTAAAAAGAACATAATTTCATTTTAAAGGGATCGAACCCATCGACTGCTTGAGACTTACCTGATTCTCCATATAGGGAACAAATATCTATTAAGGTAACTACATTTGATTCATACGATTTGAGAATAGTGAATTAATGGGGTGATACAGAACAATTCCATATATCATGACCATACAACTAACTCTGTCTTTACCTTTTTGTCCCTTTATTATTTTGCTTCATCCACACTTATTTTCCTTGTCTTTTTTCTATCCAACATTTGCGTATCTCAAAAAACTGTGTTACTTTATATGTGGTGCACAATTGTTCACGTTTACTGTTATGTTGTCAATGAATATAATTGAAATATTTTAGTTTCTACGAAACCCTTGAATCCACCCCCTTCCCCCACCTCTCTCTCTCTGTGACATGATATTTATAATTTACCTCTGACTTCAATTACAAAAATGTGAAATCTTAACAATGCATTTGTAATTATGGTTATGTACTGTAATAACAAAATAGTGACAATAATGCCCTGATTTGAAAAAGGCTGGTTCTTAAGCCGAAACACGTGTCATAAGCAAGGGCAATTGTTTAAATAAAACCAACAACTGGTTTTTCAATACCAACTTGGCGCAGTCTCGTTTCTGAGTATCCTTCATACTGTATACCAATTCAAGTGGTTTTGAGTGGCTTTTCAAACCACAACTCAGTGAGACGTGATACATCAGAAATTACAAAGGACAACAATACTTCCATTTCTTTCATTTCTTTTTCTTTTGCATAATTTTGGTGCCTTAAACAATACCGACCAAGCCACAACATCAATCTGTTTTATGAAATTGGTATGTGTTTTCGGCAGACACACAACTAAATAACGGAAATTCTAAAGCCTAACTTTTTGATTTAGAATAAATAGATCTCCAAACTTGATCTACAAATGGCGGAATACTTAAAGAACCGTGAAGAAGAAACTGCAAACATATTTACTCCCAAAGGTAATATGACTCATGCATTTTTCAACCCAGTAATCAAACAAGAGGATCAAAGAGCCTTATTCTATAAATTGGAAAGATTATCGAAAAAAGAAATGGACAAATACTGGGAAATTGTGTCCCTGGAGAACTACATCAAAAGCAAATTCATCCCAAGAGGACTACGCATTTTTATATTCCCAAACTTTAGCAATGAAATGGACAATGATCTTGCGGACCTGTGGGAAAGAAACTTATATGGTAGCTCTACAAAGATGATAGAATTATTAGTGGAAAACGCCACAAGAGAACATAAAAGAACAATCAAATTAATAGAGAAGACCAAACAGGAAATTAAAGAAAAAAAATCTTTGGAAACAACAAAAGAGAATAATTATAACACAATGAATGACATTTTGAAAAACTATCAGGACGAGATAAAACTTAGAAAGTTGCGGAAACACTATAGGGATGAAAGAGACTACACTGAAGATCGAGTATATACTTTTCAAACCAAATACAACCAGTACTCGAAATCGAGTTCTAAAACAAGCACACCCAATACATCTTCAGCTAGTTCTGATGCTGACTCTGAATGTGAGACAACCCCTACCGGTAACGGAAGCAACAAGGAAGCGGTAAAGGAAACTAACTATTTGGGATATATGAACCAAATAAAAAGATTAAAAAAAGGTAATAGGAATATACCTCCCAAGCAGGTCCCTTTTCAGATACCTACGGACATGACACCCACCAATACTACGCAAGGAGGAGAGGAAGGAGGGGGGGTTCAAGACCCCACAAATCAGGAACCACAAGAAAACAACAACAAAATATTCACCAGAGCCAGTATGAAAGAATTCAACAGAAAGAAGTAGCTAAGGACCTCATTATCGACCTGTCTAAGAAAATATTGACACAAACTGAAACTGATCTATTAAATAAGGGATTCTCGTTCGCAACAACCACTGGATTCAACGATATAGGTATACATGTGGATCTGTTCAAATTTGTACGCAAATTAAAACTGAAAACATTCTTTGCAACTAGAGCACCAGGGCGGTACCAGCAGGCCATAAGGGTTGAACAAAGCGAACTGACGATCAAAGAAATTGAAGAAATACATCTACTAAGATCAATTGAAGAGCCACAAGACTTTGACATATCACAAGTACTACAAGAATTGGATATTCCTACTGACACTTTGCCCATTAAAGAATTAAAACATGTGTCAAAATGTGTACCACAACTACCACCAGACAATGTGATCGACACATTTTACAAAGCTGTCACAGAAGATTTTTATAAACTTAAAAATAGGAGCAAACAAAGAAAAATGACATACAACCTCTCTGTAGATGAATACAAGGCCCTAGAAGATGTATCATTAAATCTATCCATTGTAATCAAGGAGGCAGACAAAGGGGGGAACATTGTCATCATGGACAGACCAGATTACTTGGAAATGGCAAGAAGGCATTTAGAAACCCCTGGGTGTTATGAACAGCTACCCACCAATCCGAAAAAAACATTGTGAACAAACTGGAACAAGCAATCCTCAATTGGGACAAAAAAGGACAAATAACAGATGACGAAAGAAGCTTTTTGCTAATAAATGAGCCAAGAATACCAACCATGTACTTTCTTCCGAAAGTGCATAAGGAATATGATAAGATACCTGAAGGCTGACCCATCATGAGTGGTATAGGGTGGGCAACGGAGAATATTGCTCAATACTTAGACAATATCTTAAGACCAAGGGCAAGTGCATTAAAATCATACCTAAGAGATACAACAGATGTCATTTGGAAGCTAAAAACAATCAAATGGGAAGACAACTATCGACTGGGAAGCCTTGATGTTAAAGCACTTTATACATCAATAAAACACCATTGTGCAATTAAAACGATTGATCATGTGTTCAAAGATGAGACATCATCAGTGTACCACCAAGTGCAAATGATAAAGGAGATGTTGGAATTAACATTCAAATGCAATATCTTTACCTTTGACAACTGTTACTACCAGCAAACCAAAGGCGTGGCAATGGGCACTAAATACGCCCCAGCCCTTGCCAATGTCTTTATGGGTTTTTTGGAAGATGAGGTCATCTATCAAGATAAGGCATATCAAAAGGAACTGATACGATGGATGAGATTCATTGACGATGTGCTGATTATCTGGGCTAGAACAGAAATTGAATTTCAGGAATTCACTAATCGGATCATTCAGAACCCATTTGAAATCGAAATTATAGGAAGCAGCAATGAACGGACAATTAACTTTCTTGATCTTACCATATATATAGAAAACAAGGAGATCAAAACACATACGTTCAGGAAACCAACCGAAGCAAACTCAACTTTACATGCCAGCAGTTGCCACCGCAGATCCACGATTAACAATATACCCTCTGGTGAGTTTATTCGAGCAAGAAGAAACTGCTTAACAGAGGAATTATTCGATAAGAAATGTACATTCCTAGAGAATCGATTCTTAGCAAGGGGATATACGGAAGAATCCGGGAAACGAGCAAGAAATAAAAGTAAACTACTAACGCAAGAACAGACATTGATAAAAAATAAAACCACAAGAACAGCCCACAGTAGGTTTTATCACAAAGTACTGCAGCAATCATAAAGTTCTCAATAGGATACTCTCTAAACACTGATATCTACTGAAATTGGATGAAAATATTAAGAACTATGTAGACTCCAAACCAAAAGTAATCTACAGAAGAGCGGGAACAATCAGGAATAAACTAAGCCCTTCACTCCTGCCAGATGTGGCAACGATGAAACACACCACCTGGTTACATCCGACCAGTGATGGTTTCAGGAAATGTGGAAGCTGCACAATGTGCAAGTATGCACACGAAAAAACAAATTTATTTAGGGACTCTTACAATAATGAGATCAAAATACACCAATCAATCAACTGCAAAACTAAATTTGTTGTGTACGGTATCATATGTATATGCAAATTGGTATACATTGGTAGCACGATTAGGGAGTTAAGAACCAGAATTTGGGAGCATCTGGCGAAAATGGGAAGCCAGGACCCAACGCTCCCACTCTCCTGTCATTGGCAGAAATATCATCAAATTGCGAACAAATCAGAAATTAAATTCATTGGACTACAGAAAATAACATTGGGTAAAAGTGAAGGGAACAAGGAAAAAGCACTGAGACAAGCCGAGGCAAAGACTATCTGCAAACTTAACTCGACTGTCCTCGGACTGAATTCCGACAATGAAATGGTGTCATTTCTATAAATTGTACGTGTTGCGTGTTAAATATATGTTCATGTTTCATTTCAATTCATTATTATGAAAATCACTCACTGTCATTAGATTAGGTCACAACTACTGATCGCCAATATTTAAATTGCCTGCATTCTGTGAGAAATATCGGCACACCTAATCTGACTATTCACTAATAGACAAGGAGTCACATACTTGGACTCACGCCGCCATATTATTAATTAAGATACGTATGGTTTATTAGAACCGAGCTAAAAAGTAACAAAAATAAAGAAAAGACATGTACACAGATTAGTCCACTGAACAACCCATAACAAGGTCAGGCACACATGAGTTTATACACATCATGGCGCACCTCTAGTGTAATAATAGTAGACACTAACAAAAGACTCTGGTGAGTCGCCAACCGTGACGCCACACGGCAACAAATTATTTAATTGATTCAATGGCGTCCAGCATTTCTAGGAAACGACAGCACGCAATTGAACGCATTTATCACAAACCGAAGGTAAGGGATCATCAACAAACTATAGAAAACGTGCTGTTTTAAGCTCTCGCATATTAGCGAATCGGACACACTTCGTGTTGACATGAATGTAATTAGGACTGAGCGAAAGCATTACTCATGTAGTAAACCAGTGGAGATTAAGATTACCAGTCATTGGTCCCATTAGCGCCAAAATGAAAACATACGTACCCGCTAAGTATCCAATTTGTTGTACACTATAATTTAATACAACATCCATTAGATTATGGATTCAGGATGTGCTGAAACAGTGAACTATTTGTGAGATACTAAAAAGAACATAATTTCATTTTAAAGGGATCGAACCCATCGACTGCTTGAGACTTACCTGATTCTCCATATAGGGAACAAAAATCTATTAAGGTAACTACATTTGATTCATACGATTTGAGAATAGTGAATTAATGGGGTGATACAGAACAATTCCATATATCATGACCATACAACTAACTCTGTCTTTACCTTTTTGTCCCTTTATTATTTTGCTTCATCCACACTTATTTTCCTTGTCTTTTTTCTATCCAACATTTGCGTATCTCAAAAAACTGTGTTACTTTATATGTGGTGCACAATTGTTCACGTTTAGTGTTATGTTGTCAATGAATATAATTGAAATATTTTTGTTTCTACGAAACCCTTGAATCCAGCCCCTTCCCCCACCCCTCTCTCTCTGTGACATGATATTTATAATTTACCTCTGCCTTCAATTACAAAAATGTGAAATCTTAACAATGCATTTGTAATTATGGTTATGTACTGTAATAACAAAATAGTGACAATAATGCCCTGATTTGAAAAAGGCTGGTTCTTAAGCCGAAACACGTGTCATAAGCAAGGGCAATAGTTTAAATAAAACCAACAACTGGCTTTTCAATACCAACTTGGCGCAGTCTCGTTTCTGAGTATCCTTCATACTGTATACCAATTCAAGTGGTTTGAGTGGCTTTTCAAACCACAACTCAATAAGACGCGACACATCAGAAATTACAAAGGACAAGAATATTTCCATTTCTTTCATTTCTTTTTCCTTTGCATAATTTTGTCACCTTAAACAATACCGACCAAGCCACAACATCAATTTGTTTTATCAATAGATATAGACAGGGAAATTAAGAGATGGAAAGGAGAAAAGGATAGGGCCGATGAGATAATGCTTGTACCGAACGAATGGACGGGAGGACAGATACTACTCAAGTTAGCTGGGAAAAGCTTTGAGGAAGTTAGACAAAACGAAGACAAAGAAGAGCAAGATAATAAGGATAGTGAATGAGAAAAGAGGATAAGGAAGGAACAGCAGGGAACGACAGGAAACGATATATAGAGAAGAACAAGAGAAAGACGAAAAGCGGCCAGAGGAACTAAGGAAGTATGACGATCGAATGAAATAGAAGAAAGGAAAAGGAAAGAAAGAAAGAGAGAGAGAGAGGAAGAAGCACAACGAGTGAAGGAAAAAAGATTACATAGAAGAAATGAAGAAGAAGAAAGACGAGAAGTAAGAATAGAAGTACAAAGGCAAGGAGAAGAGAGGGCAAGAAGACACGCAAGAGAGCGAAGGGAAGTGGAAAAAGGAATAGAACAGAATAGAAGGCAGCAAGTTCTTGACATCAGTCTTATTCTTAAAGAACGAATAAGACCGGGCAATGGAATACAGGGATGATGGGACACGATAAGCAAAGTTCTCCCAAGGAGAGAAAAGACTCAAGAAATACCTAAAGTAGCACGAGAAGAGGAAAGTTATGATGCAGAAAGTATTAGAGAGAGGATTGATAAGTTATTTTGTTGATTATATCAACAAATACGGCAGAACAGCGAGCATGGGACTCAAGGGAGCGGTAGACGATCCCCAATAACAAGGGGTGAGGAAGAAAATATGTTTAGTAATGAATGCAGAGCACTGTCTTTGAGCAGATTCAATTTAGATAGAGAAGAGGAGGATGATAGTCACACCAGTTGGGGTCTAACAATGTCAGACTAAGAAAGAAATTCAGGTCATGAGATACAACGGGAGTGTACATGTGTCCCCTTGGGAAGTCAACATTTAGATAAAGATGTAAGGTGGTTAGATCTGAAACACCCTAAGGAAAGAACACCAGATCCAACACCATATCCCAACCTTTTCCAAAGATTATTGTAGTGTGGGGGGAGACTCCCCACCCTATGTGAGTAGATTAAGGTTGTTACCAGCACGAAGATGAATAGGAACAATTGCCCCTGCATTGGGTAAACAAATAATGGCTACAGAAGGGGGGCAAGACTGCAATATATTGCATGGCCCCAGATGGATATGGATAACTTGAAATGCAAGTTACCTAGTTTGACTTCGGGGGCTCGGAAATGGATATACGAAATGGAAATAGAGAAAATGTCAGGGGCAAATACGTTGGCCACAGGAGACATAAAAGGTCTATTAGCACCTATTCTTGGAGAGATAGCTGACGACATTTGAAGACATGCGGGATATGCCAGTATGACAGCACAAAATACAGAGCATGATGGAGTGCCTTTTAATTATTGCAAGGCGGATGTTTGGAGGGCTCTCAGGGTACAGTATACCGATATGTCAGATATGGGTGCAATTATGACACGTAAAATGAAGGAAGACGAAGACGCTATTGCTTATATTCAGGATACTCAAGAGAGATGCCAGCTTGAGACATGTGAACCGTGGGAAAAAACAGTGGCACTATGCTATCATATTTTGTGTCAGGGATTGCCAGATGCAGCACAGAGACACATGAAAAAACAACTAGGAATGGAAGCGTAGCCATGGGCGGGAATACAGACGACTATTGTGCATTATTGCTGATTGTTACAAGAGAAGAATAAAAAGAAAGATGAGAATAGAAAGATTGAGGAAGCCAAGTTAATTCAGAAGAAATTGTCAAAATTTGCTATAGAAGGGGCAGTATTGACAAGTGGAGAAGGAGGAGGAACGCAAGAAATAACAGGTGCATCACAGATGAATCATGTACACCCAGTTGAAAAAAGTGGGTATGGGTTTTGGTCACAAGGTAGATGTGGAGGATTTAGAGGAAGAGGAGGTGGATTTCAGAACACCCAAAGTGGATTTCAGAACACCCAAGGTGGATTCCAAAATGCCATTGGTGGAGGTCAGAGCAGCCAGGGAGGATATAATGGTGGGTTTGCCAAAGGACCACCCCCAGTATGTTGGAATTGTGGAATAACAGGACATATTACGCATGTATGTAGAAGCTGAGGAAGCATGTGACAAAATGGCCAAAATTCACGAAGGGGGACAGGTCATGTACTGCCATACAGCACACTGATACGAAAGGGTTGTACCCAGGATCACACATCTTATCAGACACAAGCCCCACAATCACAGCAGGCACAACAACAGGCCCCAGTGCCAATGCACCCAACACAAGGGCAATCACAGCAAGCACCCATGCAGACACAATGCAATGGGTATACAGGGCAAGCACGAACACCTAGGATAGGGGATGTCACTGTGGTAGGAGGAAATCCTTTTACGGGGCATGGGATGAATTTGTACCCTCAATAGGACAGCTCACAGGGTGACTTGATGTGTTCAATACTATCAGTAACACCAGACCCCTAAGAGGAACCAAGGATCGATGTGATGATAGGTGCAAATCTTTTTCCATTCTTGTAGACACTGGAGCACTCGCTCTTGTATAACGGAGGGAAAATACCCAATGTCAGAAATTGCCATGAATGCTCATGTGTTCTCTGGAGCTACGAATTTAGTTCCCTTTACTGATATATTACCTGTTCCTATAGGGGAATGTGACATGCCTGTCCTGTAAGGAACTCATGCTGGCAACAGTAAAGACAGACACAAGTGATCACAGTTCGAAGGTGTTTATTAAACTGTAAATGAAGGGTGGAAAAACACCTATTCTAAACCTAATTCTAAGATGGGAGCAAGCGTCGACCATTAAATGAAAAATAATCCAGTCCTTGTGGTGTTGTGTCAAAATTAAAGGACCTACACTAAGAAAAACCTACTGCCAATTCCTTACAACTAATTGCAAAAAAGAGTGTGGGATAAGGGTTCAATAAAGAAAGAAGTGTTCACAAATAATATGTCAGGTTGTGATTGCCAGGGGTTTCCCTTCCCCACGTCTTCAGCACGGGACAAGGTGGAACCTTGGAGTACAGCACACACTCGAGCTTTCCCAGCACGGGCCAACAGTTCCGTAGCAGCTATCAGGTTCTTCAATGGTTAAGTCTCTTTTCAAATAAATGTCTCTTGCCTTCGAGGGTCTGATTTATTCAACAACAAACAAACAACTAAAGTTCCTTTCTCAACGGACTTTGGGTGAGGACTTTTCACCCCTGGATCTACCTCGACCGGGCTCGGCCCCACCTGACAAGAGGGAACATTCACATCCCCTGGTCTTCTAATGCTTCTTACTTTCACGAGTCTTAATGTCTTTTTAAAAAGCTCTTCAGGCGAAGCCACTGATTGTCGGCTTCCCTCTGCCGAGTGAACTTTTGCCAACTTTTACAGACAGTTCACTGTGGATACCCCTTGGTCAGGTTTACTTCGATCCACCCACTATTCTCGTTGTCGGCTTCCTTCTGCCGGGTTCACTCTTGCCAACTTCTACAGACAGTTCACTTTGGGACTTTAGACTTTGCCCCATCTCGTTAACAACCCTCTACCGGGTTCACTCTTGCCAACTTTTACGAAACAGTTTACTATGGGACTTTAGACTTTGCCCTGTCTCGTTAGCATCCCTCTGCCGGGGTCACTCTTGCCAACCTTTGCAACACTCTGTTCAATTGCTCAATTCACCAAGCAGGATTAATTTCCCTTTCTTTCCCAATCATCTGTCAGTCAAAGACTTTCCACGGTACAGAGGTTTTAACAAGACCCCTGTATGACCACTTTGACCTATCTTCGCCTCTTCCAAAGGCTTTCTGGTTACGATAGTCTCTTATCATCGTGTAATCACCCACAGTTTCCTGCGTGAGCACCCACGTGGTGCCGGATGCCTCAGTTGTGGGTTTTCACCCTCTTTCTCAATAGTTCCTTTCAATCTTTCAGAGTTCAAATTTAGCTGCTTGCTACTTTTCATTCACAACAGTTTGGTTTCTTATCAACTGCTAGGCTTTCTTCTCCTTCAAGTCAAGGTTGGTACCACGGAGACCAGAGTCTCTCCCCAGCTTGGTTATCAGCGGAGGAGGGTCTTGTGTACCGTAGACATCTGTTGCAATACATGCTGGCTATTGTTCTCAGTCTTAGGTTTCCATCTGCAGAGGTTTCACGGGCCTACGTCGGAAAGGGCAAGGTCGCTTCTCTCCTTGTCACCCCCTCTGTATGTGCCGTCTTTCACCTCCTTTTGAACTGCCGTGCTGAGTTAGCTCTCCCGTTGTGAGGTCTGCCTTGCTCGAAATTGTACTCTCTTATGCCACCTTTTATCCCTGTGGGATATGCAGGGTTAAGATACTGGTTCCGTGATAGGTGGACACCAACCTCCCTCTGGTCCAAATGCCCTCCCTTGCGGTTATTGCTCACCCTAGGTTTTTGTGTGTTAAACTCTCTGTCCTGCGTCTCTGTGCAGGGGCGCATGGTTGGTGCGGGCGTTCTGTGGACCTACTTGCTTCATTGGTCCGTGTGCCCTTATGTTGGGTCCAGACCGGCTTTGACTCTGACTCTGCTTGCTGTCTTCCAGGTGAGTTATAATGTCTTTTCTGTCTTTATTCTGTCTCTTTCTTTCCCTCTGTTTTCTCTGTCTTCTCGGCATCCTGCTCCACTATGCTGTTCCCTAACAATGTCTCTTTTGTTTTCACAGGGATGGTTGTGATCCCAGAGTTGCCGCGCCGATGACGAAGACCACAGTGAGTTATTGATGCGCGGAGCGCTGCGCTGTTTATTGTGTTAATTGCTAACCTGTGTTCGCTTCTCTTCTTTGTACAGGTTGCAGTGATGTTCTGGAGTGATGAGCGGTCGAAGCGCTGCTTGCCCAGTTAAGTGCTTTGTTAATGCTGACCTTGTTCCTACTCCCTTGCAGGTTGCGATGAAACCCGAAAATGGGCGAGGTAAGAGAAGCACAGGGTGCTGCCAGGACTCGCTGCTTGCCCAGGTAAGAATTGTTATTAATGCTGTCCTTGTTTCTTTACCTTTGCAGGTTGCGGCGAACTCCAGAGATGGGCGACGTAAGCGAAGCGCAGGATGGATTCAAGGCCGGTTACTTCACAGGTAAGTGTTCTTGCTCGCTAATGCTGTTCTTGTTCTTCCAGGTTATTAATGGAATCTGGATCAAGGGCTTCAGGATCGGGCCGCCGGAGAAGCAGATGAGCAGGAGCTGGACACGGTGAACGTTATGCTGCAGGAGTGCAGAATAACACAAAGCGTGTTCTGCTATTTGGGTGTGGTTTAAATAGCCCAGGTAAAGTCGTTCCAGGCCAAGTAGTTCCAGGCCCAGCCACACCCAAAACACTAGACCACATGGCTTGGTTCTAAAGAACTGAGCTGTGTAATAGGCCTCCATGTTGGATTAAGGTCCAAAATTGGTATTACTTTATTCCTGATAATGAGCCTGGTGCCAAAGGCACCAGGACTGACTCCGTGTATGTTGCTGATGGGGTTTAAAGGCCCTTGGGGCCAGTGTGAAGGGCTTTAGCCCCACTGCTGCCAGGGGGCTGTTATACGTGAGGGGGTCAGGGGCATGGATCATGACATTAATCTGTAGCGAAACAGAGGATCAATGTAGGCAAGACTCTATTCAGTTAATGTCTATATTGGCAGACAAGGAATACAAAGTAGACAAGGAGAGATTACAGTATTGTCAGGAAGAGGTGTTGTGTATAGGCCAGTTCATTTCACATGAAGGAAAGGAAGTGACACCTGAGAGATCTAAGGCAATCATGAAAAGACCAAGGCAAAGGCAAATGCAGAAATTTCTGGGTCTATGCAATTATTGCAGAGCCTCAGTGTTCGACTACAGCACATACACAAAACCACTTTTGCAAGCACTAAAGAAAGCACAAGTGGGCAAGGAAAAGATAGAAGGGACTGAAGAGATGGGGGATGGATTTGAGGAGTTGAAAAAAGTAATTTGTACAGCTCCAGTTCTGGGAATTCCCAATTATACTGATGAACTTTATTTATTTTCATACACCAATGAATCAGTTATGACAGCAGTACTCACACAAAGAACAACACTAGGGTATACACCTTTGGCGTATTACAGTGGGATTTTAGATCCAGTCATGAGAGGACATTATCCATGCGAA
The DNA here is from genome assembly GCF_040938575.1 of Ambystoma mexicanum. Taxonomy (NCBI): domain Eukaryota; kingdom Metazoa; phylum Chordata; class Amphibia; order Caudata; family Ambystomatidae; genus Ambystoma; species Ambystoma mexicanum. The sequence continues at coordinate 1,507,777,420 of NC_090922.1, forward strand.
CAATCTTTGGCTTCTGCCACATTTGCGATTGAGATATCCACAAGTATTATGATGTACTGTGCAATGACGCTATATGTGGAGCATGACTTATTTTCCATTTTAGGAAAACCCAGAGGTACATTGATGTAACAAAGAGCATCTACGTATGAGGTGATGATTTCTAATCTAGCAATTAAAATCATGAGATGCAAAATAGTGAACCCAGCCACATTTGTAGCTGAACCTGTAGAAGAGGATGATCACGTACACAATTGCACTAAATAAGTTGAATTCTATGATGATATACCCAGTGTGAAAGAAAATGCTTTAGCTGGGGGGATTCTCTTTATTGATGGTTTGTCAAAAATTTACCATATTAGTGGGGAAAGTCATTCAGGATCAGCAGTTGGACGGTACAGATTAAATAATGAATTTGAGGTAGTGGCGAGTGCAAGACTACAGTCCCATTTTCCAGCACAGGCAGCAAAATTAGTAGTGCTTATTGCTGCACTCGAGAAACATGAAGGTCAAGAAATTACGGTTTACAGTGTCTCCACCTATGTGACGTCAACTGTGCATGCAGGGTTGTCACATTGGAAAAGGAGGGCATCACTGCGCATACGCCACTCCAAAACAACATGCATCCCTATTGGATAGGCTTATTGAGGCACTTCAAGTCCCAATGGCCATAGCGGTCATAAAATACGCAGCGCATACTAAACAAACAGACTTCATCTCTCACGGAATCAAAAGAAGCCAAAAGGATTGCGTATTCCTCCGAAATGTCGAGTTTCAAAACTAAAAATGTTAAAGAAATACTAAATAGAAGCATTCTAGTACGAGAGTACGAGAGGGATTTAATATGCTCTCAATTACGCAACTAATAGAGATACAGGGTAGAGCCCCCACAAGAAGAGCAGGAGCTATGGAGACATAGGGGGTGTTCTTTATCCCCCACGGAAGCACTATGGAGACAGGAACGTACTGGAAAGCCAGTGATGCCAGCGGCGTTAATGGAAATCGCACTTGAGCAGTTGCATTACCCGCACATATAACCTGAGAAATTTTGTTGCCACTATTGCAGAGAACTGGTTTGTTGTCAATCTATTGAGAGACGTTTCAGTTCATTGTGAAATGCATCATGTTTCAGAGGTTCACAGCTGGGCATACAATAAGAACAACCCTGTCCAAATGGTCCATTTCAGCATTTGAATATTGATTGCGTCGATATGCTGTAGACATGTAACGGGTATAGGCATCTATTAGTGGTGGTGAGTCCCTTTTCCCATTGGATCGAAGCCTAGCGCACAAAGTATTCATGAGATGGGGTGTGTGCGAAGTATTCAAATCTGATAATGGGCCACACTTTGTCAATGAGCTGTTTGAACAAATAGGACTTTTATTAAGCATACCACATAGGTTTTCTTCACCTGCAAGCAAACAGGATATGTTAGTGGCTCAATGGCCTCCCAAAGGAAAGAATACCAAAGATCAGATTAACTTTGAAAAACGGACGGCTATATCGCATACAGTTAGCCTTATACGCACTTCGAATTCAGCCAGGTTCAGATCATCATCTTACGCCCTATGAATTGGTAACATGGCGGCGTATGCAGATGCCCTTTACACCCACATCTAGAGGCAGAAGTGATGCCCAGAGTGTAGAGCAGACTTTAGGTGCTTAAATGCACAATTATTTTACATGTATGACTACCAGTGTTTGTTTCATTTCAGATCAAGTCAAGCATCGGAGGGAGTGGCTGAAGAACACGGATGAGGACGGCCCAGTAACCAATCCAAGTGAATTATTGCTGCCACTAAAGTTGTATGTTAGAGACCAAGTGCTTATTCAAAATTGTACAAGAAGGTGGTACGAGTCAATGTTTAATGGACCTTTTCAGGTCCAGGAGGTTTCCCTTACTGCAGTTAGGGTGTCCGGAAGAAGAGCTTGGTAACATTTGGGCCATGTAAGAATCTACAAAGGCAAGAGCCTCTCTCTAGTGCCCACTGACCAAGAAGCAAGACAAGAAGAAGAATTGCCACATCTGCAGACTCGATCGATGACCAGGTAGAAGGATGATAAAACATTGTGTGATTGAAAAAAGTTTCTTTTGGACTGGAATTTATTAGACATTCCTTAGAAATGAGTAGGAAGTGCATAGACATGCAGAAAATTCCCGAGTTTAAACATACTTTTTAGATATTCTATGAAAAAAGTAAAACCTTTTTGACACTATGCCCAAACGCCAAATCCGCATTAGAGATTGGAAAAGAGTTCAATACCCAGATTCATTTTTTGGAGCATATCTATTTTAAGAATAACACATGATACCAGTATATAGTGACATCCATAGGATGGGGTTGAGGTTTTTGTGTTCATACTCCAGTCATACCCTACCCTTGTTAGAAGAGATGTTAATATTCACACTTTTCTTCAAGATCCAAAGAATGGCCTAGTTATAAGAAGGCTTTTGATTGCAATAATCGAGCAAATTGTGCAACTACAAATGTGAGTTGAGTATTTGTATTAAACATGATTCAGGAAGAAGAAAATGCACTTGCAGGAAGAATAGCAATCCAACGAGAAATGCATGACACACTAAATATATTTCTAGACTCTTAAGTCTGATATACATATGTTTGTGCTTTCTCCATTTCTTTCTGTATCTTACATTTCAATGTATCTATCATTTTGATGATTCAATTGAAAATACGACATGTGATTTTTCCCAGTATAAGTGCAAATGATGATCACTTCTTTGACCTATTTGGGCATGTCAAACGACATAAGAGGGATGCAGGGGGAGATGTACAGGGAATAAATACCTAGCTCGATAATTTGGCTCATTTGGGGAATAGTATGTGGTATCAACACATGAAGAAGGTTGGCGACAGAGCATCTGATGAAAGCTGCTGCGTCTGTTCTCTCATCCCCTATGCCATGACAACAGTAAGAACATTAATTACAAAAGAGATGCCAGCACATGATGCTAAGTGCCTCAGCCATCTAGCAGCATGTACTGCCGGAGGACAGTTCCAAGTGAGCTGGGCAACCCTGCGATGGAGATCAAGACAGACCTTTCCATACCAAGATGATTATATCAAACACTGCGCAAATGGAAAATGAGCCTGAATGGACAGACATGATGCTCCTGTAGCCTTCTGTGGGACAAAATAAAGTAATAATTGAAGAATGAAAAGGATGAATTGCTCTGACAAAACTGAAAAAAAACTGGAATGCTTTGTTACGAAGTTCGTTGGTCGTGTAGAGTATGGACAACCCCTCTGTCCCCAAGAAACACCCTGACCGATTTTGTTATACGGTCAGTGTGAATATTAAGGCCACAGGTGGAAGTCCGGAAAGCCAGGATGCGGGAACAGCCGGAAGAACCCCTTGAGCGCTGCAAAGCAAGATACAGTGGTTAAGCAATGAAACAGGACCCGAATACCTTCATGTACATAAACCCCAAAGCTACCAGAATACCTGTGAGAACTTGGGTCAAGGCGTGGGTCTCCTAGCTTAGGCTGGAAACGTGCTGTAGGGTAGAACAGGCAACCACCTATATGTAGGACCGAGGTCCTAGCCAATGAAGTGTTTAAGCAAGAGGAATCCGTGGAGCAGGCGTGAGTCGGTAACAGGCAAATCCAAAAGTACTTGAAGGGTTAAGCAAGAGGAGTCCGTGGAGCAGGCGTGAGTCGGTAACAGGCAAATCCAAAAGTACTTGAAGGGTTAAGCAAGAGGAGTCCGTGGAGCAGGCGTGAGTCGGTAACAGGCAAATCCAAAAGTACTTGAAGGGTTAAGCAAGAGGAGTCCGTGGAGCAGGCGTGAGTCGGTAACAGGCAAATCCAAAAGTACTTGAAGGGTTAAGCAAGAGGAGTCCGTGGAGCAGGCGTGAGTCGGTAACAGGCAAATCCAAAAGTACTTGAAGGGTTAAGCAAGAGGAGTCCGTGGAGCAAGCCGAGGTCAGAATCAGAGCAGGTCCTTGAACAAAGAGAGAATTCACGTGATCCGAAACTAAACAGCTGTGAAGCAACGCCTTCGGTTCACCGACTCCTTTTATCCTCGGAAGGGACGCACGTATAGTCACGTGTGACGTGACCCGAAAGCGTTGCAATGCTGCTAGGCAACCAAAGTCACGTGATCCGTAAAGCGCCGGGAAGCGCCGGTCTCCACAAAGGACGTAAGTTCCTGAAGTGACGGAGTTTCCAGTTGATCTGCCACCGCCGTGAAGGGCGATAAACACCCGCTCCCCCAAACATGCCATGCCGTGCCCTGATGTGTGCGACGTGAGTGGGGGGCACGGTGCACAAGTGTTGGGGAGTGCGGGAATGGGTAGGCAAGGAGGGGCGAGTGGGGAGGTGTGTCCGTGGTCTAGGAAGCGGCGTGACAGAATCCCCCCTCAAAGGCCCACGACCCCGTGGGCTAGCAGGACTGTCCCTGTGAAAGCGGGAAACCAAAAGCGGGGCATGGACATCCTGGGCGGGAACCCAAGAGCGATCTTCGGGACCATAGCCCAGCCAATCCACCAGGTATTGAAGCCGACCCCGATGGAAACGGGACCCAAGGATGGCACTGACCTCATAAACATCCTGTGAATCCACCGAGACAGGAGCGGGCGGGACCAGGACACGGGTAGGAGCCAGGTAAGGTTTCAAGAGAGAAGTATGGAAGACCGGGTGAATCCTCCAAGAAAGGGGAACCGAAAGCTTGAGGGCCACAGGATTCAAAACCCTGGAGATCCTATAAGGGCCCACAAAACGAGGCAACAACTTGCGACAGCCAGGGATCCGCAAATGCCTGGTCGAAAGCCACACCCGATCGCCCACCCGATACTCCGGGGCTGCGGCCCGTTTGCGGTCCACTTTAGTCTTCATAACTGTCTGGGCCTCATGGAGATGGACCAAGGTCTGGGCATGGACACCGGCCAGATCCCGAACACAGGCATTAGCAGCGGGAGTAGTAGAGGGGAAATCAGGAAGTGGGAGGGCACGTGGGTGCTGCCCGTATAAAGCATAAAAGGGGGAAAAACCTGTGGTCGAATGACGGGAGTTATTGTACGCAAATTCAGCAATATACAGCAGATTGGCCCATGAGTCCTGATACTGGAGGGACAAACACCGCAAATACTGCTCCAAAGCCTGGTTTACCCGCTCGGTCTGCCCGTCACTCTCGGGGTGATAAGCTGAAGAGAAGCGAGCATCGATCCCCAGGAGTCTGGTGAGCGCGCGCCAGAAACAGGACGTGAATTGAGACCCACGGTCTGATATGATGACCTGTGGTAAACCAAAGAGGCAGAAGACAGATCTGAAGAATAAGCGAGCCAGAGTTGGAGCAGAGGGTATACCAGTACAGGGGATAAAGCGGGCCATTTTGGTGTATGAATCGACAATAACCCATATGGTGTCGTAGCCCTGTTTGCGGGGTAGGTCAGTGATGAGATCCATCGAGACGGTGTGCCAAGGTCTGGGAGGTACGGGAAGATGTAAGAGCAGCCCTAAAGGCCGTCCTTTGCGTGTTTTGCATTGGGCACATATGGAACAAGTGTTAACATAATGTTCGACATCTTTTCTCATGGAAGGCCACCAGCACCAGCGTTGCAACAGGTCCAGGGTACGCTGTTGCCCGGGATGGCCGTTTACAGCAGCATCGTGTGACCATGCTAACGCCTGGTTGCGGACATCACACGTGGGAAGGAACAGTTTGTCGTGGATGAAAGGCAACCCCTCGTGAAGAGCAATGTCCCATTCGTTGAGAGCCTGAGGATTCTGGGAAACCCAACGCCTGATGTCGATAAGCATGGTGGGGGATGGGGTACAAGTACAGATGACATGGCCCTTTCCTAGCAGTGTGTTGGGGTACACGGACAAGGACTCCCCTCCGGGAGAACGGGACAAGGCATCAGCTTTGCCATGACTGCGACCTGGTCTGTGTTTGACCACAAAATCAAACGCGGCAAAAAATAAATGCCAACGCACCTGTCTGCTGTTAGCACATTTTAATGAGGCCAGGTCCTGTAGGTTTTTGTGGTCTGTATACACCACTGTCTGATGTTTCGCACCCATGAGGTGATGACGCCACGTTTGTAAAGCATCCTTGATGGCCAACAATTCTTTTTCGGTTACTGTATAGTGCGCTTCAGCCACCGAATACTTTCGTGAGTGAAAGGCCACTGGATGTAGACAACCCGTGGTTGGGCAAGGTTGAGACAATACTACGCCTAGAGCAAACGAGGAGGCATCAGCCTCCAGAATGTAGGGGAGTTCTGGATCAGGATGCTGTAAAACAGGGGCGGACACGAACCTGGCCTTGAGTTCCTCAAAAGCCTTCTGATGGGCGGAGGTCCAAGTGAACGGGACAAGGGGGCTGGTCAGGGCGGTCAGTGGAGCAACAATAGAAGAGAAGCCGGCGATGAATCGCCGATAGAAATTTGCGAAGCCGAGAAAAGATTGGAGTTGTTTCAGAGTAACAGGAGTCGGCCATTCGGTGACGGCATGGACCTTAGATAAATTCATGGACAGGCCCCCAGGGGATATGCGAAAACCCAGAAACTCCACTTCCTTGGAATGAAACAGACATTTTTCAGGCTTGGCAAACAAGGCATTGGTCTTAAGGCGAGAGAGCACCTCCCTAACATGCCCGACATGTTCCTCCAGGGAGGACGAATAGATCAGAATATCGTCCAGATATACCACCACGAACGTGTCCAGGATGTCTGAGAACACTTCGTTGACAAAACGTTGGAACGTGGCAGGGGCATTACAAAGCCCGAAGGGCATTACCGTGTATTCATATAACCCCTGTCGGGAGCAAAACGCCGTCTTCCACTCATCCCCAAGCCGCATACGAATCAGATTGTACGCCCCCCTCAGGTCCAGCTTGGTAAAAACAGATGCTTTAGTCAACCTGTCTAGTAGCGTGGATATGAGCGGAAGAGGTACCTGTTCTTAATGGTAATGGCATTTAACCGTCTGTAGTCCACACATGGACGGAGATCGCCCTCCTTTTTCGGCACAAAGAAAATCGGACTAGCAGCTGGAGAACAAGAAGGACGTATATGACCCAACTCCAGAGCTTTTTGTATGTAATCCTTAAGGGCTTGCTCCTCTGACCGTGACAATGAATAAACCCTACCCCTGGGTACAGGAGCGTCTGGGACCAGGTCAATCGGACAATCGTACGGTCTATGAGGGGGGAGACCCTCAGCAGTGGCCTTATCGAACACTGTGTGGAAATCGTGATAGGCCGCAGGGATGTTGGCTGTGACAGCCCCCACAGTGTGTGAAGGCACCGGGTCTGAAGCACTATCGTTGACATGGGTGGCAGCCATGGCACCAAGAATCGTGGCAGGAGTGGACAAGGAATCAGTGTCGATGAGACAGAAATGTTGACATACCTCCGACTCAAACGTGACCTGTCCGTTGCCCCAGTTGATCAATGGGTTATGTTGTCGTAACCATGGTATTCCCAGTATTATGCCGAACAGTGGTGTATTGATCAAATCAAATGCCAGGGTTTCTCTATGGATGTTTTGGATCACCACTTCCATAGGAGCAGTTTGGAACTTAATCGGACCGGAGGATAGCGAAGTACCGTCTACAGCATGTACTGGTTCCGGATGTTCTTTCCTAACCAAGGGCAGATTGAGGCGACGGGCCAGGGAAATATCGATGAAACAACCAGTGGCCCCGGAATCGATCACAATATGGACTGTGTGTTTGATCTCTCCAGCGGGTTTTAACAGAGCCTGGACCTCTATCGGTCTAATAGGGCCAAAGGCAGGTTCGGAGGGGGTCAAAGACAGGCTCGCCGGTGCCCCCTGTATCATGGGCGAGCCTTCGGAAAACCCGGTGTTTTGTTCTTGGGACGTCGGGGGCATTCCCTTACAAAGTGTCCGTTTAACCCACAATAGAAACAGGCATTGTCGTTTCTCCGGCGTTCTCGTTCTAATGGGGTTATCGGGCTACGGATACCTCCTATTTGCATGGGTTCAACAGGGGTGGTGGATACGGAAGGTTCGGAGTGTATAGAGAAGGATGTTTCGGCCCTTCTCTCGGATCTCCTTGCGTCTACTTGTAAAGCAAGATCCACCAAATCTGAGAACCCTGAAGGAAGGGTAGGAACTACTGAGAGGGCATCTTTCATGGAGTTGCATAGACCACGATAGAACACGATTGCCTTTTTCTCCTCAGGCCAGGAGGTCTCAGCAGCGAGTTGGTTGTACTTGGTGATATATTCTATCAGAGTCTGTTTGCCTTGTGTTAGATCCAAGAGTTCGAGATCTCTAGAATGGGCTTTATGTCGTGTATCAAATACTTTGGCCATTTCTGATACAAGAAGGTCGAAGTCATAGAGAGCAGGATGGTCATTCTCTAACATCGGGTTGGCCCAGGTGGCCGCTACCCCGGACAAATGGGATAGAAGAAACGCAGCCTTAGTACAAGAGTCGGGGAACGCTAGGGGTCTGCACAAAAAATGTAATCTACATTGATTAATGAAAGTGCGATACTTCCGAGGATCCCCTTGATAATGTTCGGGGGCAGCAAGGGGAACAGGTGTAGGTAGCAGTTTAGGAGTGGGTGCAGGGGTCATGGCTGGGGCTGGCTGGTCTGAGGGGACTGTGTCACCGAATTCTGCATCCGTGGGTAACGGAAAACGTGTGCTTTGTAGGGCATACAGACGGTGGTGTATTGCTGTCATGTCAGCCCTAAGAGCCACTACTGCTTGTAACAAGGCGGTCACTGGATCCCCGGCGGAGGGATTCATACTCTGGACGACCAAAAAATTGGCTTCACAGTCTGTTACGAAGTTCGTTGGTCGTGTAGAGTATGGACACCCCCTCTGTCCCCAAGAAACACCCTGACCGATTTTGTTATACGGTCAGTGTGAATATTAAGGCCACAGGTGGAAGTCCGGAAAGCCAGGACGCGGGAACAGCCGGAAGAACCCCTTGAGCGCTGCAAAGCAAGATACAGTGGTTAAGCAATGAAACAGGGCCCGAATACCTTCATGTACATAAACCCCAAAGCTACCAGAATACCTGTGAGAACTTGGGTCAAGGCGTGGGTCTCCTAGCTTAGGCTGGAAACGTGCTGTAGGGTAGAACAGGCAACCACCTATATGTAGGACCGAGGTCCTAGCCAATGAAGTGTTTAAGCAAGAGGAATCCGTGGAGCAGGCGTGAGTCGGTAACAGGCAAATCCAAAAGTACTTGAAGGGTTAAGCAAGAGGAGTCCGTGGAGCAGGCGTGAGTCGGTAACAGGCAAATCCAAAAGTACTTGAAGGGTTAAGCAAGAGGAGTCCGTGGAGCAGGCGTGAGTCGGTAACAGGCAAATCCAAAAGTACTTGAAGGGTTAAGCAAGAGGAGTCCGTGGAGCAGGCGTGAGTCGGTAACAGGCAAATCCAAAAGTACTTGAAGGGTTAAGCAAGAGGAGTCCGTGGAGCAGGCGTGAGTCGGTAACAGGCAAATCCAAAAGTACTTGAAGGGTTAAGCAAGAGGAGTCCGTGGAGCAAGCCGAGGTCAGAATCAGAGCAGGTCCTTGAACAAAGAGAGAAGTCACGTGATCCGAAACTAAACAGCTGTGAAGCAACGCCTTCGGTTCACCGACTCCTTTTATCCTCGGAAGGGACGCACGTATAGTCACGTGTGACGTGACCCGAAAGCGTTGCAATGCTGCTAGGCAACCAAAGTCACGTGATCCGTAAAGCGCCGGGAAGCGCCGGTCTCCGCAAAGGACGTAAGTTCCTGAAGTGACGGAGTTTCCAGTTGATCTGCCACCGCCGTGAAGGGCGATAAACACCCGCTCCCCCAAACATGCCATGCCGTGCCCTGATGTGTGCGACGTGAGTGGGGGGCACGGTGCACGAGTGTTGGGGAGTGCGGGAATGGGTAGGCAAGGAGGGGCGAGTGGGGAGGTGTGTCCGTGGTCTAGGAAGCGGCGTGACATGCTTGGATGTTGGGAGCGTTCAAAGTGTTAATCTATCGATGAGTGATTACGATCGAAAGATGGGAAGATGGGATGATGTCCTGTGCAGCTCATCTACTAACAAATGAAGCAGCGTATGAGGTACAAAAAGTGAATGATGAGTGCCCAAAGTTGTGGGCCAGGAACTCCACACTGCTGACATGGATGTATGATGAAGCAGGCCCATTGGCTGTAATCCCATTGAATAAGGCGACAATGTGCTTTTGAAGCATCAGTAAAGTTGGAGTGACTAAGCGGTGCACAAACATAATTGATGTTTCTGGAATGAGGAAAGGGACTGCTGTCCTAATGGATCAATATTGGGCTTGTGGATCCAGAGCATATATCAAGTTGCCCAGGAACTGGGGAGGAGGGTGTTCCCTTGTACTCATCCATGTTCCAGACTTGGTGATTCCCCAGAGTGATCTGAATATTGAGGGATTTCCAAAAGTGGAAGAGCACTTGAGAAAAAGAAGGTAATTTGCACTCAGGCAGATGAAAAGAGAGAAATATTTCTCATCAAAATAAATAAAGGCTTATGAATACTTTCCTGGTGAATACAAGTTGTTCAGCAAGACTGCTATGATAATGACATCTATATTCATACCTGGACTCCAAACAGTGGTACGCCAAAGGGTTACAAATTACCAGATGGGAGCTGTTACAGACATCAATGCCACTATAAAAGGATATAAAGCCATAAAGGAAGAGATGATGGTCATAAGGTTGATGGACCTCCAGAACAGGTATGTTCTTGACATGATTACCCCAATGGAAGGAGGCGTTTGTGCCAAGGTCAGCCAATTTGCTGAATGTACTTGCTGTACATTCATATCATCTTATGATGGTGAGAACGGGACTTTGACGGATGCCATAACTATGTTTGACAGAACTACATATGAAAATGGAGGAGGAGACAGAGGCTATTGGAGGTGATGATTGGTTCTCATTCCTGTTTTCATGGATTTCTGACTGGATGGCAAATATATTCAAGTTCCTTGGAGCAATATTGCTGATGATAATGTTTAGATTCTGATATGATATGATATGGCATTTATAATGTGCCTATACACAAGTGTTTCGAGGCGTGATGAGGCAAGGGAGGGAGGGGGAACAGAGCGAAGACAAAGACAACGATCTTACTAGGCCAGGTGACATTGAGATTGTGCAAGTGCAGGGGTGAGGCCAAATGGAAAAGTGCGGGGGTAAAGAGGGATGGGACAGTGAAATACATAGGATCAACAGTAAAAAAATAAATAAAATAAATAAAAACTATAGGTAAAAAGCACAGCCAGCTTGTTGGAAGTGCAGGGGTAAGTGCATACATGGAGTGTCAAGAGCTGGTAGGGAACTGTAGGGATACAAACACAGCCCCCAAGTGCAGGGTTGCCGGGAGGCAGTGCAGGTGTGCAACTGCCAGGGGAGGGTACCTGGGCCCGAGATCAGAGGGTAGCCAGATGACCAGCGTAGTTTCAGTCAGGAGTTCAGCAGGGGAGAGGAGGAGAAAAAGCAGAAGCAAAGAGGAAGGTCTTAAGGTGCTTCCGGAACTGGAGATGGTTCTCCTCAAGTTTCTGGGAGGCAGGGAGGCTGTTCCAGAAGGAGGCTCCAGATGAAGATAGAGATCTACCACCAACTCGTTACTTGGAGAAGCGACTGACCCTGAGGGAGTTGGAGGTGGATGAGCGAAGAGCTTGAGAAGGAAGATATTTAGGAAGAGAGAATTGAAGGTATTGAGGACCCAGTCCCCAGAAGGCTTTGTGGACAATGCAGAGGTTTTTGAACTTAAACCTCGCAGCCATTAGGAGTCAGTGCAGAGATTTCAGTCCTGGGGAGATACGATCCCTGGGCTTGAAGCCAAGAACAAGTCTTGCAGTCCTGTTCTGGATGAGTGGCAAAGGGCGGAGAGTAGAAGCAGGCAGATTTAGAAAGAGGCTATTGCAGCAGTCCAGCCTAAAGAGAACCATAGCTCTGGAAACAGTGAGCTTCTGGGGGAAGTGTTCTGTGTTATAACTGGACAATGCCAGAAAGGAGGTAAGAAAGGAGTGGGAATGAAAATCATGATTGATGTGAAGAATGAAACGGAAGACAAAGCGCAGATTGAAAGTGCCATCAGAGACCGCATAAAAGCATGTGTTGTGGTACATGAAGGAATTAAATTTGTATTTGTATTTGTTTTATTTGTATAGCGCAAACCAGGCCCGGAGGCTACCGGGCGCATATCTTGAAAGCAAATGAAATTTCAGTATCCAAGAGATCATTAGAATTACGTGGGACATTGGGTCTTCCGTACCCCAAGTGGAGAATACAATTATATGACCTGGAGTGTGGATGAACACATTAAAAGTGTGGGCACCCTGATGGGGGGGTGACAAAGATATGGATAACAAAGAAACCTTTCTTCAAGAGGAGATTCAAAGAAGCAGGAATATGTGAGGAGGTGGAGGAGGACTCGACCAGAGGAGGTAATGTAGAGGAGGAGAAGTATGCACCCGCAGGAGACCCTACCTCCCCTGTATTGGAAACATGAGACCATGCCCTGGCTGACACCAGCTATTGTACCAATAATGCAGCAAGTATTTGGAAAAAGGTATCCATTGAGACAGCCATATCGAATGTATCCTCGAGTTGATGACGGCCGGCAGATGGAGATTCCTGAAGGAATATGAGAGAGAACTAAGAAAATGAACTGATGACGTCATAAGAAAGTGTGCACAATGTCCTGAAATACCGAATGAAGAAGATGTATGGCGCCTAGCGGAGACGGGACGAAGTAAAGACTCAAGTGAACCTTAAAAGTGTAAATAAAGAAGATTTCACGTTAGAAAGTGCTGCAGAAATCAGAAGTATAATGAATTTACATACGCTGACACGCAAGAAAGATCAAGCCATCATATAGGCTAGCTACAAGTACTACAAGAATAGCTACAAGAATAGAATGCAGGCAAATGCAGGCGGAGCCACCATTGTACAGAAACTGGGCATTGGTATCATGAAATAAGTAAGCCAAAGAACCATGGAGAAAGAATAAAAGGCTGTGTCGCAGTAGAATAGCAGGTTGGTGGAGCTGCATTGTGAGGCTGTCTGGCCTAAAGCCAGGAACTGAGATGTTGAGGTCAGCTATCTACGCTGAAGGGATCATGTGTGCGGAGGATGAGTTTTCTCACATTAATGTGTAAGAAAGAACACAAAAGATACCAACTTTAAAGCTTGCAGAATGAGAAGAATCGTAGTCTCCTGTCATGTGAGTCAAGGCTGGAAATAGGGCTTGAACTTGGAGTTCCAAACATGATAGCGACTACCCTCATTGCCTTGGCATTCCGAAGACAAGAACACTCTGTGAGGCCAAGTATAAAGAGAATTTCATGGTAGAAGGCATGGGTGATAAGAGATGTTAGGCTAATTGGGTGGTGATGCAGCTTCATGTGCTATCTACTTGCACCTCGGTCTTGGCTTACGTGCTGCTAATTGAACCAAATGTTCAAGACATGGCACAAGTGCGCCAACCAATTGTATTAGTCCATATAATGAAGGACCTTATAGCTTGAGAAACCAACGAACCACTGTGTAACTGATTTGTCTTAGTATGACACGTTTGAAGTGGTAATCATGAGTTGTCCACCTGATATTGGACAACCAAAAACGTACCTAACTCCTATATGATTGTTTATCTACAACTTGAAATATGCACACCCCGCTTATGGTAGCAATGACAGTTCACAATAGAGCAAACAGAAGGAAGACGAGTGTAGATTCATATGAAATAAAGAGGAACGAGACGAGAGATCAAATATATCAACAAATATAGACAGGGACATTAGGAGATGAAAGGAGAAAAGGATAGAGCCAATGATGTAACACTTGTACAGAATGAATGGATGGGAGGACAGATACTACTCACGTTAAATGTGAAAAGCATTGAGGAGGTGAGATAAAGGGAAGACAAAGAGAAGCAAGAAAAGAAGGATAGGGAACGAGAAAAGAGGATAAGGGAAGATGAGCAAGGAAGGGAGATCAGGGAATGACAGGAAAGCATACATAGAGAAGAACAAGAGAAAGACAAAAAGTGGGGATAGGAGCAAAGGAAGTATGACAGTCGAAAGAAAGAAATAGAAGAAACGGCTAGGAAAGAAAGAGAGAGGAAGAAGAGGCACAACGAGTGAAGGAAAAAAGATTATGAAAAGAAGAGGAGAAGAATAAAGAAGAGAAGAAGTAAGAATAAAAGCAAGAAGGCAAGGAGAATAGAGGGCAAGAAGAGACGCGAGAGAGCGAAAGGAAGTGGAAAAAGGAATAGAACAGAATAGAAGGCAGCGAGGTCTTGATGCCAGTCTCATTTCTAAAGAATGAATACGACCGAGCAATGAAATACAGGGGCGACGGGATACGATAAGCAAAATTCTCAGAATGAGAGAAAAGACTACAGAAATGCCTAAAACAGCACAAGCAGAGGAAAGATATGATGCAGAAAGTATTGAAGAGAGGATTGATAAGATATATCAACAAATAAAGCAGAACAGTGAGCATGGGACTCAAGGGAGCGGTAGACGATCCCTGATACCAATAACAAGGGATGAGGAGGAAAATATGTTTAGTGATGAACACAGAGCACTGTCTTTGAGTAGATTAAATTTAGATAGACAAGAGGAGGATAATATTCACACCAGTTGGGGTCTAACAATGTCAGATCAAGAAAGAGAGTCAGGTCATGAGGTAGAAGGGAGGTTACATGTGTCCCCTTGGGAAGTCAACATTTGGATAAAGGGGTTAGAGGGTTAGAACTGGAACACCCTAAGGAAAGAGCACCAGATCTGACACCATATCCCGGACTTTCCTGAAGACGATCGTGTAGTGTGGGGGAGAATCATATCCTATGTGAGTATGTTAAGGTTGTTACTGTAAGGTAGGCATGGCATCAAAGTAAGACAGACATAAGTGATCCCAGTTCAAGGGTGTTTATTAAAGTGTAAGAATTGGTGAGATAAACACCTAATCTAAATCTAAATCTAAGATGGGAGCAAGCAACGACCATCAAATAATAATAATACAGTGCTAGTGGGGTCTAGTCAAATAAAAAAAAGGGCCTATACTATTTAAAATACTATTGCCAATCCTTACCGCTATGCTACAAAATAGTGTGGGATAATGTTCACAAGAAAAGAGTGTTCACAAAATGATAGGTCAGGATGTTTTGGCCAGAATGTCCCTTCCTCTAGTTTTTGGCATGGGACAAGGCGGGACTTTTGAGCACAGCAAACTCCTGGGCTTCTGCAGCACGAGATTACAGTTCCTTTTTCTTGATATCAGGGCCTTCTTTGCCCAAGTCTTGTTCATGCAAAGTCTTTTGCCTCAGAGGGACTGATATTTAAAAAATAAAAAATAAAAAGTTCCTTCTGGTACTTTTCACATCGGGTGATTACTCTTCGTCTTTTGAACCCCCTCAGCCGGGCTCTGATCATCAACTCAATGTGGACTTCCCTCAGTCAGGTTCATGCTTGTCATCAGAAAGTTCATGGGTATCTCACTATTTACCCCAATTTGCAGGCATCCCTCAGTCGGGTTCACGCTTGCCAATTATCACAGTTCACTTAGTTTTCACAATGTGACAAAGACTTTTGATTGTTCAAGAGATTTGACTCGACCCTCGTATGACCACTTTGATACATCACGCAGCCTCCCGTAAGGCCTTTTGGTCTTTGTGGTTTCGCTAACCAAAAGGTTCTTAGTTCAATATTTTTACTTTCTTTCAGCAGAGGGATACCATACAGAGTCTTTTGAATGAGCACCCACGTTGCTGCGGACCTCTCTATGTCTGATTCCAATTTCACTCACAAAAGAACACTATCGATTATCTTCTGTTTTCACATACAATTTTGCCATTGCAACCTTGAGCTTAACACAGACTGGTCGACTATCACTTTCTTCAGACTCACCCATTGTGCTGAACTTGTTGGCATTTCCTTTGCTGCTGGATTCAAGGACGGTACCACAATGGCAACCGCTTCTCCCCGTCCTGGCAATTAGTGCGTGAGGGTTCCACGTACCACTGACATCTGACATACCACTCTCCAGCTGCAACTCCTAGTCTTACATTTGCTTTCACTGAGGCTTTGCGGGTGTGGGTTGAACAGAGCAAGGGCAACTACCCTCCTAGTCGTCCTTTCAGATCTCTCTCTCTGCCTTTCTCCTCTGTTTGATCTACTGTCCCGGAATGGCTGCTTCCTTGTGCATTCGGCCTTGCTCAAAGTGTGCTCTTGTGCTCCGCCTTTTATCCCCGTGGGGAAGGGAAATGGCAGTCAGGTGTCTGTAGTTATCAGCAATTGCCTGACTCTAACATACCCTTGTGTTGGGACATGTCAGGTAAACAGCTCAGGTGTTAGTTTGTTGTCTTTCATGGTGTGGGAAAGTGTTTGTGTTGAAAAAGGGGTGTCGAGATTTCAAGTATCTGTTACGCTCACCTGATATCCCCTTCCTTCCAACAAATGAGCCTGGTGCCAAAGGCGCCAGGACTGGCTCCAGGAGCCCTTTTGCAGTGGTTTTAAGGCCCTCAGGGTTCTGGCGGGAGCCTGCTTGTGGCACAACTTGTGCCCCCTCACAGTGGTCATGACAGCACCCACCCCCCAATGCCCCTCTCATGGTATCCTTTCTGTCCGTTCTGGGTTTGGTGGGGTTATCCAGGTGAAACCTCTTAATCAGACGTGGTGCGTGAATATGTTCACTTGATTCCCAAGTTCTGTCTTGAGGCCCGTACTCTTTCCAGTCCACTAAATAGTATAGCTTAGATCTGGAACGTTTCGAATCCAGGATGTTTTTAACTTCAAATTCAGGCTCTCCATCAACTAGCACAGGTTTTGGTGGTGTTAAGACTCAGGTTCCTGGTTGTACAGGTTTTACAAGTGACACATGGAACACCGAATGAATTTGCATGCCTGGTGGTAAGGCTAACTTGACAGCCACCGGATTTATCACTTATTCGATGGTATAGGGTCCTAGATATCTTGGACGAAAGGTCCAGGTACCTTTTATGGGCACATGTTTTGAGGCCAACCAGACTTTGGCCCTCATTACAAGTCAGGCGGTGGACCATGGTGCTATTAGCACCATGGTCCGTGTCGGATTCCGCCATGGTGGATGGCGGAATTACCGCCCCATTCCAAGGTGAGTGGGGCGGTAATTCCCCATTCACCATTTACCCTTCCCCATTCCCATTTTTGCCCCATAGGGCATAATGGGGATGGGGAAGGCGCTAATTACGGCACCGTAAATTACGGTGCCGTAATTAGCACCAAGGTCGCTTAGCGCCTTGGACTTTAACACCTGCAAAAAGCAGGCGTTAAAGTGTGAATCAGGTGTTAAGGGTTAACGGCGCCAACGGCGCCGTTAAACCCTTAACGCCTGACTTGTAATGAGGGCCTTTGTCTCCAACTTGGTAATCAGTGCAAGTCCGAGAATTTTTTTTGTCTGTCTTTGGCTTTGGCTTTGGCTGCCGAATGGTGTCATAGTATCTCTGTGTTCTAGTTGAGTGGTGGTGTAAAGGAGAGAGTAGGCGTAATGTCTGGTTTGTTCTTTCTGTTCGTCCATCCGTTTGGGTGTGATGGCTAGTGGATAATCGAACATCGATTTGTGCCATGGTACAACATTTCCTCCAGACGTTGGATACAGATTGGCTTCCACAATCTGAGATTAGGACTGAGGGGAAACCATGCAGTTTTAAAATCTGTTCAAGAAATGCTTTTGCCAGACTGGTAGTGTTAGGAAGTCCTTTGAATGGAATTAAATGTGCCATTTTAGAGAACAGGCCTACAACCACCAGAATGGTATTAAAACCTTGACAGGGAGGTAAGTCCGTAATAAAATCAAGAGAAATGAGCATGCCAGGGAACTGGTGAAATATCCAGCTGTAGGAGGCCAGCTGGTTTATGTTTTTGTGATTTATTCTGTGCACATATCCCACAGGATAGAACAAATCGAGCAATGCCAGGTTGGCCATCAATAATTCTGTTTAACCTTGGCTAGAGTCTTAACAATTCCGGATGGCCTTCGATCAGGGAATCGTGATAACCAGACATGACCAATTCTTGCACATCTTTACTTGGTAGATATAGTCGTTCCCTGAAGTAGGGTAATCCATCCAGATCCGTGTGATGTTCATTTTGGGAATTCCATTTCTGCAAGATCTCGGGGTTCATTAAGGTTTGAATCTTATCTTGAAGTTCATTCAGAGTCAATGTGGTGGTGAGTGCCAGTAATTTATCACTTGGGATGATGGCAACAGGGTGCAGGGAACTGTTCGTTTTCTCTTCAACACCCATACGAGACAAGGCATCGGCCTTCCCATTCCAAACTCCCGGTCGATATGTTATTATGTAATTGTATTCTGCGAAGAATAGAGTCCACCGCAACTGTTGTGACGATTGGGCTTTGGCTGACTTTAGGTATTGAAGGTTTCGGTGATCTGTGATTACTGTGATGGTATGTCTGGCACCTAACAGATACTGCCACCAGGCTTTGAAGGCTGATTTTATTGCCAACAATTCTTTGTCTGTAATTGCATAGTTAAGTTCTGTTGGTGAGAATTTACGTGACCAAAAGGACACAGGGTGTAATTGGCCTGTCTCTGGATCTCTGTGAGAAAGAACTGCTCCCATAACTACGCTGGAAGCATCAGTTTCCACTACATAGGGAGATCAGGGAGAGGATGTCATAAAATTGGCGCGGAGGTGAATCTTTTCTTGAGTTCTTTAAAGGCCTGTTCCACCTCTTCAGTCCATTGGAATTTTTTGTTGTTTCTTCTCAGTAACAATGTAATTGGGTGGACTATCCGTGAGAAATCTGGAATAAATCGGCGATAAAAATTCGCAAAGCCGAGCATGCTTTGGGTTCCTTTAAGTGAAGAAGGTGACTGCCAATTAAGGATGGCATCTTCTTTGTGTAAATCCATCTTGACTCCCTTTGGCGAGAGAACAAAACCGAGGAACTCAACTTCGGTGACATGGAAGGAGCATTTCTCGAGTTTAGCGTACAGTTTGTGCTGGCAAAGCTTTGCAAGGACTGAGCAAACATGTTCCACATGATCTCTTTCAGAGGTGGAATACACCAGGATGTCGTCAATATAGACTGGGGCACAGACATTGATTAATTCCCGTAATACATCATTCATGAAGTATTGGAATGCTGCGGAAGCATTGCACAGCCCGAAAGGCATTACCTGATATTCGTACAGGTCATACTTGGTGCGAAACGCGGTTTTCCATTCATCCCCTTTCTTAACACGTACAAGGTGGAATGCTCCTCTAAGGTCTAGTTTGGTGTAGATTCGGGCATCTTTGACTTGGTCCAACAGTTCGGGATAAGGAGCAAAGGGTAGCGTTTTTTTACTGTGATTTGATTAAGTGCACGGTAATTGATGCAGTCCTCAAATCTCCTTCCTTCTTGGGTACAAAGAATAAGGGAGAGGCTGCCGGTGACTTTGACGGGCGGATAAACCCATTAGCCAGGTATTGATCCAGATAGGACTTCAAGTAGAGATTTTCGGTTTCCGTAAGTGCATAAATTGGCACCACAAGGAACCTGTGCGTCAGGTATCGGGTCGATCTGACAGTCATAGGGCCTATGTGGCGGTAATGTGTTAGCCTGTTCCTGCTGAAAACATCTTGATAATCCTGATATTCTTTTGGTAAGGTGTCCATTGGTTCCGCGATCCCCAATGCTATTCCTTGAAAAGATATCAGGTTTGGCTGTGGTATAGATTTTGGGTAGCAAGCGTGGGCGCATTCGTCGGAAAAGGTCAGTCTCTTTGCACGCCAATCTATGTAGGGATTGTGAGTTACTAACCATGGCATCCCTAAGATCATCCGGAACTGAGGAGCTTTGTTGACATCAAACATGATTGCTTCTTGATGTCCATCCTGACACAGAAAGGTTAATTCTGTTGTGCATTGGGTTACTGGTCCCGAAGCAATTTCTGTACCGTCAACAGTAGTTACCTTTTCAGTTGTTGGTTTTGTGCATAAGGGAAGTCCCATTTCTTTTGCCAGATCTCGATCTATGTAATTACCAACTGCTCCGCTGTGTATATATGCCTCTATGGCATGCATCCGTGACGGTCGTTGGTGATTGATCAAGGTTACTGGCAGGGCGAAATGTGAGATCTGTGACTCATCCTTTTCATTCGACAAGCAGACCTCTACGCTTGCCCGGCCTGGTAGTTTTCTGATTCCTGTCCATCATCTTCTTTCTCTGTAGCGCCTACCACCTTCCTTGGAGGTTTCACTGGGCATTCTTTGAGGTAGTGACCAGATTTACCACAGTATAGGCATAACTGTAGCTGTCGGAAGCAAATTTGAGTGGGCACCACAGGAGTATCGAATCCTTCTGGCGTTATCAAAAGTTTCTAGTGTGATAAGTCTTTGTGATCAAAATATCTAATTACTGGAGGATAGCCTCATCTGAGGTGCTCATATAACAGCCATTACTTTTATCCAAATGGGTTCATTCAATCTTAGTATTTTTTCTATGTCCATGGATGACAGATTACTTATTTCTTTTTTGATTCTTAGGCGATGACTTTTATCATTACTGCCCCAGGAGGTCCAGTAATTAGATATTTTGATCATATTGAGTTTATTGATCAGTTCTCGGACACGGGTCACGGCTCGTGTTCATAGAGCCGTGATCACGTGTCTTACACAACTGAGTTGCTTGGCTGCGCACCGATGCAAGGAGGACATTCTGCCTTCAATCACGTGTCTTATTAAACCAGGTTGCTCGGCAACGCGCCGATGCAACAAAGACAGTCTGCTTTGAGCAGACGCTGAGAGAACTTCTCCGCTTCGTTCTTTACATATGGTGAGTTACAATTCACGCCTGTTTATTTCTATTTAGCGTTTAGCTACACTTTGAATAGGTCCTTTATATATATTCACTTTACCATGCACAGCACCTACTCGCCGTACACGGTGGAGCAGCCTGACCTCTGAAACATAGATTTCGCCATTACTCACCTACATCAGGTAATGGACCCGATTCCCTCCATTTTGTTATAGGATAACTTTACTTGCCTTTGTACTGATTTGTTTCTTATTTTATATCTTTTGACCTGCCTTCTGATCCGGCTCATTACATTGTCGGGTATGCGTTTACCTTCATATTTTTTCAACTATTTGGATGATGATTGTTCATACTGATATTTATATACTTACGTTGTTTCTAATGTGGGAATTATTCTATATTGGATATTAATCTTGGGATGGTTGGCACAATTGCATGTGAATGTTATGTGTTTATTGTTTTAGACTTGCCCTGATGAAGGAATTTGTTATATTCCGAAATGCATTGGCACAAAAATAAGTCTTCAGATAGAGTGATTTATGGCAATCTCTTCCTCACGAAGAACAATTTTGGTGGCTACTAGTCACTTCTTTCTATAAAATAATTTTCAACATTGAAAAATCACTATATATTTGACTTTTGTATTTTTTCAAGAATTGGATCGAAGGAACTATACATAGTGAAATTACAACTAATATAAAACCCAGTATGGGATTCCAGAGAGCGGCTGTATGATTGGGTTTTCACCTAATCTTTGTTTATAACTGTAGCTGTCGCCTCTTGTCTCTTTCACCCTTGGCTAAAGGGGGTCATACTCCTCCAATCTGCATTGGTTCTGTGGTATTTTCTGATGGACGTTGAACATTATCTTTTGAACATACGTACATGGCACGATTTTCGAGCCTACTTCGGTCTGTTCTTCGATCCTGTAATCTGTGGTCCAACTGAACTACCAGGTTGATAAACCCTGCACAGTCTTAGGTGGGTCTACCACTTGAGCAAGGGCATCCTTCGGGTCTCCTCATAGGCCCCGATGAAATAACGTGGTTCTTTTATCTTCTGGCCACCCCACTTCTACAACCAGTCTATTAAAGGTGACAATATAAGTCAGCAAATCTTGATTCCCTTGGCAGAGGGACAGGAGTTTGTTATCAAGAGCTTGTCCATGCAAGTGTCAAGCAAATAACTTTTCCATCTCCTGTTGAAAACCCCTGAAGTTCTGCAGTAATGGGTCATCCCGGATCACTAAATGTACCGACCCGTCTGCGGCACTTCCACTCAACTATGATAACACGAAGGCTACCCTCGCCTGGTCATTTGGGAAAGCCCCAAGCCTACAAAGAAAATGGAGGCGGCACTGGTTCATGAATGTTGCGTGCCTTCTGGGTTTTCGATTAAACTGTTCTGGTGGTGCCAGAGGTACTGCTCCTGGTAACGTTATCTGTACTGGATTGACTGATGATGGTGTAGTGATGGATGGGGTGAATCTGGGCAATGGAGCCTGCCCAGCCTGTGTTTGTATTAGCTGTTTGCTTAGTTCATCAGTACAGTCTTTTGTGACTATTAACTCTCGTCTTAAGGCATTGGTTTTCTGCCGGGCTGTGTGTACTGTGGCGCGTAATTGTCCCAAAAGCTGGGCTAACTGATCAGTTTCAGATGCCTCCATGATGCCCAGGTGGAAAGGTTTAACGGCTTCGAGTTCTTTTACGCTCACCTGATATCCCGGGGGCGTCTGGAAGGCTCTGAGATATGGAACCCTGGATGCGTAGTTGCCCAGTGGTGAATAATGAATCTTAGTTATTTGTAGGGTGAGCTATCCGTCCTGCGTTTCTTGTGCAGGGGCGCTTGACCTTTGTTGGCGAGCTGCCCGAGTTGCTTCACTGGTGCAGTACGCCTTCCTTGGGCCCAAGCCTGCTGTGACCCCAAATATGCTGGTAGGCAGGTAGGTTTGTTAATTGTAAGTCTTTGTCCCGTTTATGGTGGGAATTCGTTAATGTCTTTATCTCCTTCTTTTCAGGTGCAAAGGTCTTGATGCTGGCGTGCCGGATGGAGAGGCAGGTTTTCTAGTTAAGAGAAAGCGCAAAGCGTATCGCCTTTATTGTCTTTTAAAGCTAACCTGTGTTTTCTTCTTCTCCTCACAGGCCGCTGTGGTGCTGAGAGTGGATGAGAGCACGATGAAAAACAGGCCCCTGGAACCCGTTAAGGTAAGTACAGCGCTGTGCGGTTGTTTAATATTGAAAGCGAACCTGAATATGTCTCGTTGTCACGATGCCTGCCCCCGGGAAGCCAGAGCAGGCCCAGCAACCCCGGAAGCAGGCATCATGCCACTTGAAGCATGCCCAAAAACCCCAGTTAGGGGCTCTTTGGCTACAGTCCTGGCGCCTATGGCGCCAGGCTCATAAGAATAGAGTCAGTCCTGGCGCCATGGGTGCCAGGCTCATTACAGAAATCTTACCTGTTGCAGACCATGCTGCAATACCTACCTGATGCAGACCATGCTGCACGAAGCCACAAGCCAAATGAGGCTTAAAGGGACTACTTTACCTCAGGGACTTCTTTCCTCTCGGGTGGGGCTGTGGAAGAATACTTACCTGGGACTTCTTCCAAGGCTATTTAAGCCACACCCGGACAGCCACACGTGCTTCGCGTTATTCTGCTTGCTGCAGCGTAACGCTCACCATGTCTTCAGCAGCTCCAGTCTTCAGCCACGCCCGCTTCAGTCCTGGAACACCTGGAACAAGAAAAGGAAAAGGAGAAGAGGTCAGAACAAAACCCTTACCTGAATCCTTGATCCAGCACATCGTCGATCTGGTAGAGAGAAGACTTCTCAGGTGCATAGCCACGCACCTCGCAGAGCCGCGCTGAACTCACCAACCGAGGCTGCATTCCTTTACTCATTCGCAAATCCAGCATCTCCAGGTCATTCTTCAACACCTGGGGGAGACAAGAACAGATAGGTGAGCAAGGGCAATACAAACCACCCCAAAGACTTACCTGATTACCACAGGGGGTTACTCACCTCATCTCGGGTCGGCGCAGTCAATTCCGCATCGCCGCCGCACCCCGGCCCCTAAGGGGAAAAAACAAGGACAATACAACCTAACCCCAAAGACTTACCTGATTTACCACAGGGGAGAACTCACCTCATTTCAGGTCGGCGCAGTTAATTCTTCATCATCGCTGTACCCCGGCCCCAAAGGGGAGAACCACAATAGACTTACCAGGATCTTACCAATTGCCACTTGGAACTCTTCTGGTGGTTTAAATCCGCAACCTGCAAGGAATCTGGCAGAGTGAAGATCAGACTTTTGAACTCTTACGAACAATTGGACTTAGATTCAATACTGGAACTCACCAATTCCTCCACGCCAGTGAAGTAACTGGTCGTCTACGCGCCCCTGCGCTCGACGCAGGATGGAGAGCTCATCTTTCCAAATCTTCAGGTGAGATTAAGAGGGAACTTCAGGAGTGTTCAGTGGGCAGACAAGGGGAGTGGGAAGGCGGGTTAACGCTCAGATTACGGGAGGTTAATTCCCTTTCTCCATTGCAGAAAGATATTCGTACGAGTCCAACAAACGAAGCTAAGTGGGTCTGTCCAGTCTGTCATCTCAGCTCTACGTGTTACTCTGGTGGAAGCAACAGTGGGCCAGTCCAGATCGACGCCCCCGTGGGAATCAGGTGAGCGTAACACTCGTTTCCTTTGCAGATGTTGCTGTGGTGCTCCGGATGGAAGCGTGGCGTAGCGCGATGGAATTCAGGTAAGACTAATGGAATTCGATGTTTTGGAAGCACGCGTTCTAATATTGTTTTTCCCTTTCTCTTTATTGCAGGTCGCAATGTTCGAACAGCAGCTGTGGTAGCGGTTCGCCGGAAGTCCTTAACCTAGTACTCACAGGTGAGTGATGTTTCTTCTTCTCTTGGTTTCCAAAGATTGCAGCCCAGTTGAGATGCTGAGTGCTGGATGGTGTTTTCTTAGGTAAGGCAGAATAATCTTGTTCTTGTTCTTGCAGGATTACAGGAAGATGCTGAAGACCAGGAGCTGGACATGGTGAGCGTCACCCTGCTAGTTGCAGAATAACTCGAAGTGTGTTCTGCAGTCAGGGTGTGGTTTATATAGCCCCGGTCAAGTAGTACCATCGAAAGTAGTTCCAGGCCTGCCACACCCAAAACACTAGACCACATGGCTTGGTTCTTAGAACTAGACTGTGTGGGTGCTTCCATGTTGGATTTAAAGGCCCATGTACATAAATGGGACCTAGTTTGAACAGCCTTCCTTCCTACAAATGAGCCTGGTGCCAAAGGCGCCAGGACTGGCTCCAGGAGCCCTTTTGCAGTGGTTTTACGGCCCTCAGGGTTCTGGTGGGAGCCTGCATGTGGCACAACTTGTGCCCCCTCACAGTGGTCATGACAGTATCCTATGGGGCACGATGGGGGAAAAGGTGTCATAAGGAAGGGGATACCGCGTCCCACCTTTTGGTATCCTACTTCCACTCCCCGAAGACCCCCATCCAGGTGATCCTCCCGCACTGGTCCACCCCCAGGAACAGGATCCAAAAGCAATGGCTGTGTCCTGGCCACCTGGATGACAGATCCCTGTGGACTAGTAGGTGAGACACCTTCAGGTTTCTCACATTACCAGCATGAAGACGAATAGGGACCCTACCCCTGCATTGGGTAAACTAATAATGGGGTCCAGTTATGGGATGGGGTTCTCACAGATCCCCCTGCTAGAGAAGGGGGCAAGACCACAATAGATTCCATGGCCCCAGATGGATATGGATAACTTGAAATGCATGTTACCTAGTTTGACTTCGGGGGCTGTTCTCATAGATGGGGAGCCCGAATTCGAAGTGAAGAACATTTTAGACTCAAAAATGTTTAGATCAAAATGTTCTACCTAATTGATTGGAAGGGGTACGGACCTCAGGAGAGGTCGTGGGAACCCAGCGACCATGTGCATGCACCTCGATTAGTCAGGAAATTCCACCGACTCTTCCCAGACAAACCAAAACCCCCGGAGGGAACAACCTTGGCGGGGGTTTGGGGGGGAGTGCTGTCATGATGCCCGCTCCCGGGGAGCCAGTTCAAGCCTGGCGTCCCCGAAAGCGGCATCCTGTCCCCAAGGAAGGACCCAGCAACCCCATATAGGGGCCCTTTGGACAGTGTCCTGGCTCCTATGGCGGCAGGATCATAAAAGACATCAGTCCTGGCGCCATAGGCGCCAGGCTCATTATGGGAATGCTTGGGTGCACTTTCCTGATGCAGACCATGATGCAGAATCCTGGCCTCCTTGAGGCCTGAAAGGAACTACTTTACCTGTGGGACTAATTTACCATCCGGGTGTGGTCGGGGAAGGATACATACCTGATTGGAGGAAGGATACATACCTGGAACTTCTTCCAAGGCTATTTAAACCCCACCCGAACAGCCACACGTGCTTTGCGTTGTTCTGCATCTAGCAGCTGGACGCTCACCGTGTCTGCTCCTGCATCCTGACTTCTGCCACACCTGCCAGCATCCTGGATCATCTGCAAAGGAAGAGAAGAAGAGATCAGAAGAAGGAAAAGTCCTTACCTGCTAAATCCGCATCCCGGAGACATCTCGCCAACAATCCTGAAAAGGAAGACTTTAATTTAAAAGCTCATCGCATCGATCGCTGCAGCACCGCATTCCACTCACCTTCACAGGGTGCCTCCATGTTCAGCAGTGATCATCCGGATTCGCAGTCACGCCCCAGCGCCTAGGGAGAAAAACACCAGAACAAAAGGTGAGAGAGAGAAGGGAATAAGGAAAGCTAAATCTCCATGTTAAGACTTACCTGTTGATTCATTCCCTCTTCATTTCGGGTCCACGCCGCATCCTGGCATTTCCGGACCCCGGCCCCTAAGGGGAAAAAGAGACATCAGCGTTAATGAGCGAATGAAAAGACATTACCAAAAAACGCTCATTAAAGACTTACCTGATTTCTACAAGGATTTCACCTCTCATCTCGGGTCGGTGCCTGTTCCCCGGCATTCCGTACCCCGGCCCCTATGGGGAAAAAGACACTAGCATTAGTACATTAATGCATGGACACAAGGGGAACCTCTTATAAAAAAAAACGTACCTGGAAGCCAAGCAAGTTTGGTTCTCACCAATCCGAAAATCCAGTGAAGTAACTGGATACCAACGCGCCCCTGCATCAGAAGCAGGATGGAGAGCTCGTCCTTCCAGACCCTAAGGTGAGACGCTACGAGAAATCACAGAAGGGTTTCAAGGAGGGTGAGAGGGGAAAGTGGGAGGCCGATTGCATTACCCCGCAGACAGTTAATCCCCTATTTTCGCCTACAGAAGGCTACTTCTGCGAGCCAGACAAGCCAGATTTGGGGGCCCGGTCCAGTCCGCCTTCCGAACCCTGCGCATCACCTTAGAAGAGGTCTCAGCAGCGCGAAACAGGCCAGCGCCTCCGTGGGAGTCAGGTGAGCGTAACAGAACGCGAAGCCTTCCTACAAATTCCCACCCAGGCGCTATGGAAAGTTCTGAGACTGATCAGTTGGCCCAATTACTGGGGGAATTACGGGCCGAAGTACATGCCGCTCGTCAAGAGACTAATGCCCTCAGGAGGGAATTAATAATATCAAAGGAAAGAACTGAGGACCTGGCCAGACAGCTTTTGCAAGCTCAAGCTGGGCAAACTCCTCTACCCGGTGCCGGAGGGAACCCCGCTCCTGTGGTTTCCAGTAACCCTGTGCAGATTAATCTACCTGGAAACATGCCGCTGGCCCCACCCGAACGCTTTGCTGGGGACCCCAAACGATTCGCCGTATTCATGAATCAGTGTCATTTGCACTTCCTATGCAGACCTGGGGCCTTCCCTAATGATCAGACCAGTAGCCTTTGTATTGTCATATCTCAGCGGCTGCGCTGCCGATTGGTCAGTTCCACTGGTTACTCAAGATGACCCGATTCTCAGCGATTTTCAAAGGTTTCAAGCAAGCATGGAAAGGTTATTTGCTCGACACTCTCAGGGACAGGCTCTGGATGACGGACTTCTATCCCTGCGACAGGGCAATCAGGACCTCCTATCCTATATTGCAACCTTTAATAGACTAATTGTGGAAATGGGATGGCCAGAGGATAAAAGAGTCACATTATTTTATCGAGGCCTTCGCGGAGAACTTAAAGATGTCTTGGCCCAAGTTGTAAACCCACCCCAAGAATGCACAGAGTATATAGACTTAGTGGTCCAATTGGATCACAGACTTCAAAACAGAAAAGCAGATCGGTCCAGGTTTGAGACCCGGGTGTTGGTCAAGACCCATGCTAATCCCAAGGGAGTTGATGTCTCTGAGCCTATGCAAATTGGAGGGGTTAAAGGACCCTTAACTCAAAAGGAACGTGAAAGGAGGCGGCAGTTAAAATTATGTCTTTATTGTGGGAATTCTGGACACTTTCTACGAGATTGCCCGGCAAAACCGGCCCGAAAGGCGGTAGGAGCCGCTGATAAAAACCATGAAGACTCTGTTTCGGGAAACGACTCCGCCCGACAATTGTAGGGGTCCGCTTGTCGATGCTTGAAAACTAACTCTCAGACCTCGCATTTCATTGTGCCAATGGTTCTCCTAGATCCAGAACAGCCTAAGCGGTTGCATGCAATAAAGGCATACATCGATAGTGGGGCTATTGGAAACTATGTGCATCGTGAATTGGTCTCTAGGATTAACCTCCCTCTCCGTCCTAAAACCAGCAAAGATGTCATCACCACAGTCGATGGAACTGAAATTGCCTCTGGACCGGTAACACATTCCACTACTGAGGTGACTCTTATTGGTCCCGACGGCCATCGGGAGGGTGTTGTGTTTGATGTAATCAAGGCTCCACAGTTTCAGGTTATTCTTGGAATCCCTTGGTTAGAGACACATAATCCTCGAATTGATTGGCGAGCTAAGAGAATAACCTTCCCGGATTGTACACAAACCTGCTACCCAGAAAACCTGAAGATTAATCTAGCATCTGTAACCTCTGCCTCCATGCAACTACCTCCGGAATACCAAGACTTTCAGGACGTCTTCCAAAAGGAACAGGCCAATACGTTACCTCCTCACAGATCGTACGATTGCCAAATCGATCTGGTGCCCGGTGCACAACCCCCTTGTAGCAGGATTTATGCCCTTACCGAACCTGAGAATCTGCATTTGAGACAATATTTGGATCAATACCTAGCTAATGGTTTTATTCGCCCGTCAAAGTCCCCGGCATCCTCGGCTTTGTTCTTCGTGCCCAAAAAAGAAGGCGACCTTAGAACTTGTATCGATTACCGTGCATTGAACCAGATAACGGTTAAAAACCGTTATCCTCTGCCTCTGATCCCTGAACTCCTTGACCAGGTGAAGGACGCTTGCATATACACCAAGTTAGATCTCCGGGGGGCTTATCATCTGGTACGAGTTAAAGAAGGCGACAAATGGAAAACTGCCTTCCGTACTAAATACGGATTATTCGAGTACCAGGTGATGCCTTTCGGATTGTGTAACGCGCCAGCTGCCTTCCAATACTTCATGAATGATGTCCTTCGGGAACTCATCGATGTTTGTGTTGTCGTATATATCGATGACATTTTGGTGTACTCCTCTTCGAAATCTGATCACAGAAAACACGTCAGGGCAGTACTTGAAAAACTGCGCCAACACAAACTATTTGCTAAATTGGAGAAATGTGTTTTCCATACCACAGAAGTCGAGTTTCTAGGTTTCATCCTGACACCCAAAGGAGTCCGAATGGACTCAAGAAAAGTGGATGCCATCCTCAAATGGCCATTACCTAGCTCTGTAAAAGGGGTTCAAAGCATGCTCGGCTTTGCCAATTTCTATTGCAGGTTTATCCCAGAATTTTCACGCGTGGTACAACCCATTACTGCACTCTTGAGGAAAAATAAACGTTTTGAATGGTCTGAAGAAGCCGAGCAGGCCTTTCAGGATTTAAAAGCTGTCATGCATGCTGGACGCTACGCTCGTAGGACAGCAAGACCGTTCTACTCCAAATGGAGGCTATTCGATACGTTACCGGGAAAACGACGTTTACACTTTTCACGTCGCTAACTTCACGTGACTTTTGCTTCGTCACGTGAACTACGGTATTACGTATTTAAGCAGCGTAGAAACTTCACTCGCTGCTTCTGATCGTCTCTATTGGCGTTGTGTAGCTGAACCTCTGATCTACATCCTGGCATAATCCTACAGCTACTTTTGGGCCTTCGATAGCGTGTGTTCCGCCACACGCTGATTCCTGGAACTATCCCTTCGCGTGATAATGCACACGCGTTCTCTGTCTTCAATTGCGGCTGGCCAAGGCTGCGTGAATCCGGCCCGCGTGTAAAATCCACACGCGCTCTTTGTCTTCACACGCGGCTGGCCAAGGCTGCGTGAATCCTGCCCGCGTGTAAAATCCACACGCGCTCTTTTGTCTTCAAGTGCGGCTGGCCACGGCTGCGTGAATCCTGCCCGCGTGTAGAATCCACACGCGCTCTTCGTCTTCAAGTGCGGCTGGCCAAGGCTGCGCGAATCCTGCCCGCGTGTAAATCCACACGCGCACGTTGTCTTCACACGCGGCTGGCCCAGGCTGCGCGAATCCTGCCCGCGTGTAAAATCCACACGCGCTCTTCGTCTTCAAGTGCGGCTGGCCAAGGCTGCGCGAATCCTGCCCGCGTGTAGAATCCACACGCGCTCTTCGTCTTCAAGTGCGGCTGGCCAAGGCTGTGCGAATCCTGCCCGCGTGTAAATCCACACGCGCACGTTGTCTTCACACGCGGCTGGCCCAGGCTGCGCGAATCCTGCCCGCGTGTAAATCCACACGCTCACGTTGTCTTCAAACGCTATTTTCTTCTAACTCCTGCATCTGTGGAATTAACAGAAGGATTGATCCCTAAAGTGGGAAGGAAGCCTTTCAAGGATCATTGGAAGTGACTTTGAACTGAACTTTGGACGCTATCCTGTGGTGAATTCAACCCGTATCTAGCGTGAGCCTCGTTCCGTTCGGGATAAGTCTCCCTTACTAATTTTCCCTTCCCTGTCGTTTTGTTCTTCATTTCAAATCCATCAAGAGACTTCTGGATTGTTCTACCCAGAGATACAGGTCAGTGTGATCATTCCTGTCATTATCTAATTCATCATACTCAGATTGGAGCAGTTATTCATGATACTTTAATTTGTCCTAGGCTGGATTACTATACCTTACCCACGCCCTTTCCAGTGATCCATCGCTCTGCCTGTTTTATCAGCCAGAGGGTTGTATCATTTGGAAGGTCTTTGTTGACTTCACGACTATCAAGTCGGGTGAACAGGGATCCGGAAGACCCTACCTCCTGTATCCTTTTGAGTATTGTATCCTTTTCAGTTGATACTTTGGTACATTTCTGACAAAAGCTAAGTTTACCTCCGCACCTATATTGAAACACCCGCGTCCAGATCTCCCTTATGTCCTCGAGACTGACGCATCCAGCCTAGCCATGGGAGCAGTCCTGTCCCAAAGAGATCCCGAAACCAACCAACTGCATCCCGTAGCATTTTGGTCCAGAAAATTCTCGGCACCCGAGGTTAATTATGCAATCACGGACAAAGAACTGTTAGCCATTAAGTCCGCTTTTAAAGCCTGGCGGCATTATCTGCTTGGCGCTCGACATACCGTCACAGTGATCACTGATCACCGGAATTTACAGTATTTGAAATCCGCCAAGGCTCAGTCATCACGGCAGCTCCGATGGGCTTTGTTTTTCGCTGAATTTGATTTCGTGATTACCTATCGACCTGGCTGCAAGAATAGCAAAGCAGATGCCTTATCCCGAATTGGAATGGAAGAATCTGATACAAACTCAGAACCAGTACCAATAATTCCCGAACAGAGGATTCTAGGCATGACTTCGTTACAGACGCTTGAAGACATTCAAGCCAGAGTGAAACAACTCCTGGACCCTACAACCTTACAGGAATGGATACAAAAGGGATCAGACTTTACCATAGATAATGGTTTACCTTATTTCCAAAGACGCTTATTCCTGCCACATAAGGAATTACACGAACTAGTTATTTCCGGTTATCATGATACATTAATAGAGGGACACCCCGGTATTGCCAAGACAGAGTAAAAGGTGAAACGACAATTTTGGTGGCCCTCTTGGCGAAAAGATGTTAAATATTTTGTGATGTCCTGTGGTGTTTGCGCCCAAAATAAAAGTCAAAAGGAAAGACCAGCCAGTCTCCTTCAACCTCTAGACATACCACCAGCACCCTGGCACAACCTATCAATGGATTATTACGGACCTGCCTCCTTGTTCGGGGTACAATACTATTCTGGTAATTGTGGATTTGTTTTCCAAAATGGCCCACTTTATTCCTTTGAAAGGTTTACCTTCAGCTTCTGTCCTAGCCAAAGAATACCTCGAAAATATTGTTCGGCTACATGGATTCCCATCTATACTAATCTCTGACCGGGGAAGCCAATTCATTTCCCACTTCTGGCGCAAATGTTGTCAAATGGCGCAGATCGACGTAAGATTATCGACCAGTCACCACCCTCAGACCGATGGTCAGACCGAGAGGACAAATCAGTCCCTTGAACAGTACTTACGGTGTATGTTACAGCAATCTGAAAGCAACTGGAAAGACATTCTTTGGATAGCCGAATACGCATATAATAATTCGGTACACTCTGGAACTGGCCACAGTTCTTTTTATACTTTGTTTGGGCATCACCCTCGAACCTCAAACCTTGACTCACCTCAGAACCTCGGAATGCCTGAATTACCCAAACCTTCAAAGAGGCAACTTCGCATTTACAACAAGCCAAGAGAAAATACAAGGAGAATGCTGATCTACATTGGAGTGAAGCACCTCCGTATCAGATTGGGGATCAAGTGTGGTTAGCTACCAGACATTTACCACTCAAAGGGCCTCGAACTTTTAACCCAAAATATCTGGGACCTTATTCTATTACGGAAATAATTAACCCAGTGGCTGTTAAACTTGATTTACCAGCTAGTATGCAAATTCACCCTGTTTTTCATGTGTCACTTCTGAAACCAGTGGTACCCGGAACCAGACTACTCAAACCTCCAGAACCTATTCTCATAGATGGGGAGCCCGAATTCGAAGTGAAGAACATTTTAGACTCAAAAATGTTTAGGTCAAAACTGTTCTACCTAATTGATTGGAAGGTGTACGGACCTCAGGAGAGGTCGTGGGAACCCAGCGACCATGTGCATGTACCTCGATTAGTCAGGAAATTCCACCGACTCTTCCCAGACAAACCAAAACCCCCGGACGGAAACAACCTTGGGAGGGGCCTTGGGGGGGAGTGCTGTCATGATGCCCGCTCCCGGGGAGCCGGTTCAAGCCCGGCGTCCCCGAAAGCGGACATCCAGTCCCCAAGGAAGGACCCAGCAACCCCATATAGGGGTCCTTTGGACAGTGTCCTGGCGCCTATGGTGACAGGCTCATAAAAGACATCAGTCCTGTCGCCATAGGCGCCAGGCTCATTATGGGAATGCTTGGGTGCACTTACCTGATGCAGACCATGCTGCAGGATCCCGGCCTCCTTGAGACCTAAAAGGAACTACTTTACCTGTGGGACTTATTTACCATCCGGGCGTGGTCGGGGAAGGATACATACCTGATTGGAGGAAGGATACATACCTGGAACTTCTTCCAAGGCTATTTAAACACTACCCGAACAGCCACACGTGCTTGGCGTTGTTCTGCATCTAGCAGCTGGACGCTCACCATGTCTGCTCCTGCATCCTGACTTCTGCCATGCCTGCCAGCATCCTGGATCACCTGCAAAGGAAGAGAAGAAGAGATCAGAAGAAGGAAAAGTCCTTACCTGCTAAATCCGCATCCCGGAGACATTTCGCCGACAATCCTGAAAAGGAAGACTTTAATTTAAAAGCTCATCGCGTCGATCGCTGCAGCACCGCATTCAATTCACCTTCACAGTGCACCTCCATGTTCAGCAGCGATTCCAGATTCGCAGTCACGCCCCAGCGCCTAGGGAGAAAAACACCAGAACAAAAGGTGAGAGAGAGAAGGAGAATAAGGAAAGCTAAATCTCCATGTTAAGACTTACCTGTTGATTCATTCCCTCTTCATTTCGGGTCCGCGCATCCTGGCATTTCCGGACCCCGGCCCCTAAGGGGAAAAAGAGACATCAGCGTTAATGAGCGAATGAAAAGACATTACCAAAAAACGCTCATTAAAGACTTACCTGATTTCTACAAGGATTTCACCTCTCATCTCGGGTCGGTGCCTGTTCCCCGGCATACCGTACCCCGGCCCCTATGGGGAAAAATACACTAGCATTAGTACATTAATGCATGGACACAAGCGGAACCTCTTATCAAAAAAAACTTACCTGGAAGCCAAGCAAGTTTGGTTCTCACCAATCCAAAAATCCAGTGAAGTAACTGGATACCAACGCGCCCCTGCATCAGAAGCAGGATGGAGAGCTCGTCCTTCCAGACCCTAAGGTGAGACGCTACGAGAAATCGCAGAAGGGTTTCAAGGAGGGTGAGAGGGGAAAGTGGGAGGCCGATTGCATTACCCCGCAGACAGTTAATCCCCTATTTTCGCCTACAGAAGGATACTTCTGCGAGCCAGACAAGCCAGATTTGGGGGCCCGGTCCAGTCCGTCTTCCGAACCCTGCGCATCACCTTAGAAGAGGTCTCTGCAGCGCGAACCAGGCCAGCGCCTCCGTGGGAGTCAGGTGAGCGTAACAATATAAGAATTAGAGAAAATTACAGGGGGAAATACGTTGGCCATAGGGGAAATAAAAGGTCTATTGGCAGTTATTCTTGGAGAGAGAGCTGATAACATGTGGAGACAAGCAGAGTATGCCACTGTGACAGCATAAAATACAGCGCATGATGGAGCGACATTTAATAATTGCAGGGCGGATGGTTGGAGGGCTGTCAGGGTACAGTATGCTAATACTTCAGATGTGGGTGCAATTAAGACAGGTAAAATGAAGGAAGATGAAGACACTATTGCTTATATTCAGAATATTCAAGAGAGATGGCAGCTTGAGACGCGTGAACCATGGGAAAAAGCAGTGGTACTTGTAAAGACTGGAAGGTGGGTCTGTACTTCTGCTCTCTATATGGTAGAGGAGAGGCATAGAGGACCCCAGCCAAGATTCTCTATTACGGTAGCAATGGACGAGCAATCAAGGCCTAGCTTCTCAGGAGGTGATGAAGGC
Organism: Ambystoma mexicanum; assembly: GCF_040938575.1. Taxonomy (NCBI): domain Eukaryota; kingdom Metazoa; phylum Chordata; class Amphibia; order Caudata; family Ambystomatidae; genus Ambystoma; species Ambystoma mexicanum. The sequence continues at coordinate 1,507,812,410 of NC_090922.1, forward strand.
TGGTTCAGTGTAGTCCCCAAGCCCCCACAAAGGAATGTCCCCACACTGTATTAGTTAAACCACAGTCTTTATATAATTAATATTCAAGGTTATGTACACTATCACAATTACTCACTTTGTGCTCAGAAAATCAACAATGGTAAATATGTACAGTTCTAAAGTGGTACCACAATTATTATCAGATTTCATTAAAGTGCATCAACTATACTCTTGGTCAAATGTCACACAGATCACTTAATAAAGGCAACCAACAATAGACATAGGAGGAAAGCAGTTGGTTATAACAATTGGCAGAATACTGGCCCCTACCACTAGACACAGTTCTGTGTGGAGATCCCCCCACCTGGACAATCTGTGAAATAAAGAGATATAACAAGCTCAGTCCATATGTGGTTCTACAAGTCTTATTTCCTTCTATAATGTTTCTACCCCACCAATGTACCTGGTAGAGCAGAGATCTTCGAAGAGGCTTAGATGGATCTTTCTTGAGTGACTCCCTTTAAAGCAGGAGCCATGGATCGTTGAGAGGCATCGAAGAAGGTGAACTTGGCGTCGAAAGTTTGAGGGTGCCGAGACTACGGCATCGATCTAGGTGGTGTTCGTCGATGACGTCCTGCGAGGATGTGGTGTGCCGAGCACCTCGGCGTTGGATAGGTCAGGACCGCAAAGAGTTTCTGAAGAACTGTGGCCCGACAAGGGCGTTGAGTCGTCAAACTCTTTGTGGTCTTTGGGTGGCAGGAAATCCACCGGCGGATTCTCCTTGGCGCGTCGGCGTCTTCAACGTTCTTCGGTGGGATAAAGTGGTCAACGGTGCGGACAAGGGAGTCCTTCGATTCAACAGTCTTAGGCAAAGGAGTGGGCGGCTCCTGTCGTCAGCGGTACGTCATCGAGGGGTCCCCTCTTCTGGGCAACCCGGCTTTGACGGGCCTCCAGCGGTTACGGTGATACTCAGAACCCTGGTCGACGGCAATGGACTTCAATGGCGTCGATGTCCGGGTGCTTCACTTCGTTCTCCTCGGCGGTGCCTGTCTCCGGTCGGCAGCCTTTCGAGGGTCTGACTTCCAGGGAGCGTCGCCGAAGGTTGTCATTGCTCGATGGCCCCTCGGAGCACGGGAGGAGGGCGCCTAGCCAGGACCTCTCTCGGATCAGTCCTCAATGAACTCGACAGCTTTCGGGTAGGGTCGAAGCAAATGCAGCAGCAGTTCTTCTTATTCCAGCTGGGTGTCGGGGATAAGCAGTTCCAGTTACTCATCAAATGTTGTCTCAGCTTCTGAACAATTACCAGTGGTGAGAGGTGCCCAGATATACTATTCTGCCTCTCATCCACACTGCTGGGTCACACTCATCAGCCAATCATGCAGAAGGGCATTCATGCAGTCAGTCAGCCAGTCAGGCATACAGTGCATTCAGGCCATACTCCTCCCTCTCAGACACTCACAACAAGGAATGCGTATTGGGACAAGTACCCCGCCATTCAACACTACACACCGCAATCATACCAGTTTTGGGCAGGACTGTCTCAGTCTTTGTCTCTCATACCAGAAACCAGACATACACAACAAGACGTGCATATTGGTCACACACTCCATTCACCCAGGTCCCACCCACAGGGTGTACCCACAGCATACAGTCACTGGGAAGGCTCCAGCCAGTCTGGCCTGGACTTCCCAACAACACAATATATGGGACTTTCATCCAACAGCCAGTCAGGGGGAAGGGGCAGAGCCAGGGCTTCCCAGGACTTTGGGAAAGCAAGGTAACAGGCAATAGAAAGCAAGAGGCCACAGGGGCCATCTTGTTTCCTATCAGGAATCAACTGATTCCAATGGCAGGGCCTGGGTATCCCAAAATGGAGGATACTCAGAGCACCTGTCAAATGGAGCTGTCACCAGCCCATACCCTGCTCTGTGAGCCACACACAGGTGCCCAAAAACATACACTAGGGGCACAGGGTTGCACCCCCACCCATGGGTGCCATAAGGGTATCCCATGGGTTTGTACACCAAACCAAAAACAGGAGGATCTGCACTGCCAGGAGTCCCACATGGATTCCTGGGCAGAAAACAATACAGAACACAAATACACATATGAAAAAGGACTACAGGACAAGGACAGGGAGACACTGTCCCTCCAATGCATTTCCAGCATCACAGTAGTATTCTATCATATCTTGTGTCAGGCATTGCCAGATGCAGTACAGAGACAAATGAAAATACAAGTTGTGCATTATTGCTGATTGTTACAAGAGAAGACTAAAAAGAAAGGGGAGAACAGAAAGATTAAGGAAGCCAAGTTAGTTCAGAAAAAATTGTCAACATTTGCTAAAGAAGGGGCAGTTTTGACAAGTGGAGAAGGAGGAGGAACGCAAGAAATAATGGGTGCGTCACAGACAAATAATGTATAACCAGTGGATCAAAGTGGGTATGGGTTTTGGCCATGAGGTAGAGGTGGAGGATTTAGAGGAAGAGGAGGTGGATTTCAGAACACCCAAGGTGGATTTCAACAAGCCCAGGATGGAAGTCAGAGCAGCCAGGGAGGATATAATGTTGGGTTTGCTAGGGGGCCACCCCCAGTATGTTGAAATTGTGGAACATGTCATGTTAAGGAAATGTGTAGAACACAGCATACACCAGTAAGGGAATGAAGTCACTAAGCAGTGAAAAGTGGGAAACAGCAGCAGGCAAGACCACAGTCCAATCAAGAGGAAAAGAGCAGAGTCTTTAGTCTGCAAGGGAAGGTTAGAGTAAAGGAAGAGGAAGGGAGTTCCATAACCGGGCGGCACAAACAGAGAAAGAGTGCCCACCGAAGCGTGAGCGCTGAATGCGAGCAACAGTAATACATGGTAAAGAGCCAGAATGTAGGGAACGAGAGGAGACATAGCAAGCATATTTCGCCTGCTGATAAACTGGACCACCCTTGCAAAAAACCTGGTGAGCAATGCACAGGACTTCAAAGTTAACCGTACTAGCAATCAGGTGCCAATGAAGAGAGTCCAGAGCGGCAGTGGCCGAAGAGAGCCAGGGGGTCCCCAGAGCCAGGTGAGCTGCAGAGTTCTGGGGAATCTGAAGATGGTGGAACAAATACTTAGGTTGGGCCAGGTACAGAGAGTTGCAATAGTCGAGAGAGCCTGAAATAAGGGAGAAAACGGCAATCGGGTGTAGGGTGGCAGGGAGAAGGAAGGAAGGACCTCAGATAGGACACGAAATTTGAAATGGACAGTTTGACAGACTGCACTCATTGGGGGAGGAGAGAAAGAGGCAAAGAAAGTTTGACCCCCAGGTTTTTAACAACAAGTGAAGGGCAAAGAAGAGGCCCAAACTCGGGGCCAGAAGGCATCAGACCACAGAGAGGCGTTGGGATGAGAGCCGACTAAGAGAACCTCTGTTTTGTCCCCATTAAAGCGGAGCCAGTTAAGTGCCATCCAAGGATGAATGGCAGAGAGACCAGAACGGCACAGAGAGTCAGTGTCAGGCGAAGCCGGATCCAACTGCATCAGGATCTGGGTGTTGTCAGCATAAGAATAGCAGCAGAAAGCAAAAGAGTGGATAAGAGAGATGAGAGGACAAATATACACATTACCAGGACATATTACGCATGTATGTAGAAGCCGAGGGAACATGCAACAAAAAGGCCAAAATTCAAGAGTGGGGGGCAGGTCATCCACCGCCATACAGCATACAGATTTGAAAGGGTTGTGCTCAGGATTACATATCCTATCAGACACAAGTGCCACAAGCACAGCAATCACAACTGCAGGCCCCAGTGCCTATGCACCCACCTCAAGGGCAATCGAAGCAAGCACCCATTTTGACACCATGGAATGTGAACACAGGGCAAGAACAAACACCTAGGATAGTGGGTGTCACTATGGTAGGAGGAAAATCCTTGAAAGTCTCTGACGCATTGACAAGAAGGAAAGTAAAAGAAAGCCGGACTGAGGGCAGAGATTGCCGCATGTGCAGACTCGATCAATGAACAGGAAGAAGGACGATAAAAAAGTGTGTGAACTAAAAATATTTCTTTTGGACTAGAATTTATTGGATACTTCTTAAAAATTGCAGAGAATTCCAGAGCTTAAACATACTTTTTAGAGATTCTTTGAAAAAAGTAAAACCGTATTGACAATATGCCCAAACGCCAAATCAGCAATAGAGATTGGAAAAGAGTTCAATACCCAGATTCATTTTTGGGAGCATATCTATTTTAAGAATAACACATGATAACAGTCGATAGTGACACGCCTAGGATTGTGGTTGCAGTCTTTGTGTTTACACTCCATTCATACCTTACCCTCGTTAGGAGAGATGTTAATATTCTCACTTTCCTTCATGATCCAACCAAAGAATGGTCCAGTTATTGTGCAACTACGAATGTGAGTTGAATATTTGTATTAAACATGATTCAGGAAGAAGAAAATGTAGTTGCAGACAGACAAGCAATCCAACGAGAAATGGCATGTGTGAGGTGTCTCACTCACTAGTCCCTGGAGATCTGTCATGCGGGTGGCCAGGACATGGCCATCGCTATTGGATCCAGTTCCTTGGGGTGGACCAGTGGGGGTGGATTACCTGGATGAGGGGTCCTTGGGGACTGTAAGTGGGACACTGAGGGTTCAGACGTGGTATTCCCTTCCTTGTGACACCTTTTCCCTATCCTAACCCATAGGATGTTTGAAAGCTCTAGCCCCCCCTTTCCGACACTAAAACTTTCTTACACTGTAAATGACAACAGTAACACCAGAGCCGTTTACCTGACATGTCCCAACACAAGGGTCAGGCAGAGTCAGGCAATTGGCAACGACTACACACACCTGACTGCCCTTTCCCTTCCCCATGAGGATAAAAGGTGGAGCACGATAGCACACTACAGACAAGGCCAAACGCACAAGGAAGCAGCTATTCCGGACCAGCAGTTCAAACAGAGGAGAAAGGCAGTGAGACCTGAGAAGATTATGAGGAGGGAATTGCCCTTGCCCTTTTCAACTTAACCCAGCGAAACCTATGAAAGAAGAATCATTAGAACAGGCTTTATAGCTGGCATGTGGTGTACTAGATGTCAACGGTGCACACGGCCTCCCACATTGATAACCCAGACGGGGAGGCATGCTTGCTACTGTGGTAACGTCCTTGACTCCAGAGGCAAGACAAGCCAATGGTTTCAGCCCAGCCGGTGAGTCGGAAATAGTTGATAGCAAACTGGACTGTGTTGAGCTCAAGATTGCGAACGGCAACATTGTATGAATTTGTGAACAAAGAACGTGTGTGTGTGTGTTTAAGCTGGAAAGAAAGTCCACTGATGGACCAGCAGCCGAGTGGTCAGACGCCACATGGGTGCTCATTCGAAGGACTCTGACTGGTCCCCTTTTGGTTGAAACTACAAGTACCAGGAGGCCTAGCAGAGGCCGGCGTGAGGAGTCAGAGTAGTCATACAAGGATCGAGTCAAACCCCTTGTATAATCGAAAGTCTCTGAAACATTGACAAGAATGAAAGTAAAGGAAAGCTGGACTGGGGGCAGAGATCTGGACTTAGGTAAAAGGAAGAAATTAAGGAGTCTAAAAGAACTGTTGTGTGAACTGTGGAAAGTGTGCACCCGACGGAGGGATGCCAATAATTGTGGCAAAGTATAATACACTCTGGAACATTGTGTTGACAAGAGTGAACCCGGTCGAGGGATGTCCACAGTGAATGATTGTTTGAAAAGACATTGAGACTTTTGAATGTTGTTACATTTTGGATAAAAGGCCGTAGTGAACCCAGCGAAGGGAGGCCCTTGTTATATGAAGAATCAGAGCCCGGCAGAGGGGGAGCCTAAGGCGAAGTGTAATCGCCCCATGAAGATGTATTGAAGAAACTTTTGTTTTTGTTGGTTTTGATACATTAGGTCCTCTTAGGCAAGAGACTTTGTGTGAAAGAGACTTGGCCACAGAAGGCCCTGATATTTTGGAAACTAACTGTGAGCTTGTGCTGGCGAGGCGAAGGAGTGTACTGTGCTCAGGAGTCCAGCCTTGTCCTGAGCTACAAATGTGGGAAGGGAGACCCCAGCCATACCATCCTGACATTTAATTTTGTGAACACTTCTTTCTTTTCTGGTGAACATTATCTCACACTATTTTGTAACTTAGCGGCAATCGTTTATTTTGTATAGGGCCTTTTTTATTTGACAAGAAGCCACTAGGACTGTCTTATTATTTGATGGTCGTAGCTTGCTCCCATCTTAGATTTAGGTTTAGATTAGGTGTTTTTCTCACCCATTATACAGTTTAATAAACACCCTTGAACTGTGATCACTTGTAACTGTCTTTACTGTTGCCACCATGAGTTCCTTACATATGGTGTCGGGAGTGGGATGTGATTCAACTGATAAAAACTGAAACCCATGCTGATAATTGTGGTACCTACAGAAGGGGAAAACAAAATCGTTGAACTCTCCGACCGCGTACCCACACTAAAGGAGGGGTTGTTCTCACAACTACGTATCCTTACTGGTCAGTAGGATCTGTTCTTTAAAACTCAAGTATTACTAGACACCCTTCCTCTCTCACATTATAATATAAAACAGTGGGATCGAATAATATTAAAAGTTTGACTCCTTTTTGATTTTGTTAGACCTAGAGCCCTGACCACCCCCCCCCCCCCTTGAATCTTTTTTTGTTGGTACCCAATTGCCATCTGTCGCAGGACCATAAGGTTTTGGAGATTAACCTACCAAAGTCCATTCCTTTGGCAGATTCAGACTGAAGATTTTGAGACTTTATCCGAAGGGATCGAGACTTGTTTCTTTTCTGATTCAGAACCATCCACAGAAGGGTCCCTTACACCGCCAGAAGAAATGGGCGATCTAACCAATGTCATTGCCCAGTTAACGGCACATCATATGCAAGCCGAGGTTAGACTCCAAGAGAATTTGGCCAAACTAATTCCAAGCAAGACCCTTACTACCACATGGAGTACTTCAACGATATCTTGAAGGTAAAGAAGATTTAGGAAAATATTTTCTAAACTTCGAATGTCTAGCTGCGCAACTAGGATGGGAAGAGACTCTTAAGAGATGTTATTTGGGCCCTCTGTTGAAAGGGCAACTACAAACCTCCTATCAGCTACTGAATCTTGCACAGGGCCACTTTTCCATGTATCAAATATGGGCTGTTAAAAAGAGTGGGGCAAACCTGCAATTCTTATCGGCAGAAGTCATTATGTGGTCAACAATTCGACCAGATGGGGGACTGAAGAAGGGAGATCGAGGCCTACCCCTGCTTCCTCTATGAACAGACACCTGAGTCGGAAGAAGAACCGGAGGAGCCATGACCGCCTGTACCATTTCGGGCCGATACCCAGCGCTCCCATGATGGACAAGTACGTTGAGAGGTGTCCACTTCATAAACCCTACAGCTCAGGAGCAGTGAAAGCATTGCCCAAAGTGGATGAAGAGCCACGAGACGCGACCAAAGACACTTTCATTGACAGTCTCGACTAAAGCGCCAAGTAGCTGTGCTACAACATCATTAGAGAGACCATGACATAGCAGCGTTAGACATGAAGCACACGTGTCATCTGCACATTGGGACACTCTCACACACCCAAATACATGGAAAATACATGCGTACAGCTCTATAAGCTAGATGACGAATACACATACATACTGGCTGCACGTTTATTATTGTGTCATTAGCTTGACCGCAGCAATGCAGAAACCGCAAGAAGCAGGAGATCCTGAGCAAGCTTGCAGGTGCTTACATGCAAACTAACCTATGGAGCTGCAGGACTATTGCAGGGATCTGGCAGAGCCATGAACCACTAACCTATGGACATTATTGATAGCACAATAGAAAATTACAACAGAACGCAGACCCTCGGCTGAGCTGAGTGAATTCAGGCGGCACAGAAGAGTGAACGTGTGGGACACAGGCTGCGACCAAGGCCACCAAGATGTGAGGGAACTCACATCAGAACTACAGTAACACCGGCACAGTAGATGCAAATAAATCAGCATAATTCAGAGCTCCGGAGGACCCAAACACGGTCTCTAGCAATGCGACACGCCGAGCCGATGATGAACCAAAACCAGCAGCTGGGAAAGCGGAGCAGTCTCACGCAGCCAGACAATGGCTTGCAACAAAGTTGATACAGAGAAGCTGATGGTTGCATGGTGAGACCGAGCACTGTCATGGTCTTATGTGGTGTACACATGTTGCAATGCAGATACATAGTTATTATTATTACCTTGAAAAAGTACACTTTGAGCTGAGTACCGACTTGGGTCCCAGGCCTGGGAGTGACAGCTCTAACCAATCACAATACAGGACCCTAGGGGTGGGTAACAAGGAGCTAGAACCAATCATCAGACCCTCACACTGCAACATTGTAGGAGTAGCACTTGTTGGGGACAAACCAGGCCAGCCATCCGACATGGAAGAGCAAATAATGTAACAGCTATAGGGCCTGCCATAGGTGGACTATCACTCAATGCCCAATCGATAGGTTTGCTGGAGAGGGGCCCAGATTGTGATTCTCTCATGATGCAATATTGTATGAAAACTGGCCTTCGAGCCAGAGCTCACCGAGATGTCCATGGATTTCTTCTGGCCTTGTACTGATCCCTGTTGGTTTTGGCTGTAATAAACCACAGTTTGAACTTGCTGTTGGTCTGGGCCTGCGTTCCTTTTGGAAAGGAAAGAAGGTAGTCTTTCCATGAGATCTGAATCTTTGAATTCCCAGTAGCCCATCCGGCCTACCTAGGAGTTTTATCCTAACAAGTTGGTAGCGGAGGATGGTTGGCTGTGCCAGGGCGGCACCACCGCCAAACCTGAGAGGTTGTGGGACTCTTGCGTGTATTTTGAGAATACCGGGAAACCGGTAACCGGATAAAGGCTGTCGGGAGCCGTTTGGAACTCATCCCACCTGGAATAGGCGAGTTGTCCAGGCAGACCAGGACAGGGAGGCGAGCGTTTTGACGGGGGAGCCGGCAGCCCAGCAGTGCCAGTACAGCACAGAATGTAAGAATTGGTCCAGACTAACAGCAATTGTGGGTGCGAGGGAGGGTACAGAGTATTGTGGGGCAACGGCGGGTATTGTTAAGTATTAGGGAAATATTGTCTATTAGTGTTTTATAGCATTGTTTGGTATTGTTGTTGTGAGTAGGGACTGGAGCGGAGGTAGAAGTACCCCTTTTTCCGTGTTTAGGCCACATTCAGGTTTAGAAAGCTTTGATGACAAAAGTTATGAATAAAGGTATTCCTGTGGGTTGGGTGTTTTAGCTCGGGTCATAGATGATGGTATTCGTGTGAGGACTAGCTGGAGCTATCCTAGATTACGGAAGGTGAATTGGCTGGTTAAGTCTCCTCTAGAGAACCGTTTTACAAGTTAGGTGACGTAACAGGTGCAGTTCAATCACAAGGGAATAGAGGTATACTCTGCCCTGGAGAAGCAGGAAGACAGCTGTGGGGTTTATGTGGGGTTGGATAACAGGTCATTGTTTTGTGTGCGCGATTGTCCACCTATTTGTATTGTGATTTAGTTTGGTGATGTTACCCTGAGATCAGTGCAGAGGACGGAGAGTTTTGACGTTGAGGAGCTAGCGTTGTGAACTTGGGATTGGTAGACAAGGTGATCCAGTGGTGTTGCGTGGAAGACGCATGTGCAGAATTGTGGTGGTGTGCCGGATAGAGGCAGCAATTTTAAGGGAGGTGCAGTGCGTGGAGCACCCCTGGTAAGGTGTGGAGCAGAAGGGGCTCATACAAATTGGAACATATTATTATTGCATCCTAACACTTTATTCCTGAACAGCAGATTATCGAAAACCTCGACTTGAGGTCACATAAAAAGGGGGTCCAAAAGATGTATCAGGGAAGCAGCAAGGGAGTGACCCCCTTCAGCATTTGTGTAAGACATTGCCACCCTATAAAGAAAAGATTGTCAAATACAGTATAGCATGGTCTAAGAACATGGAAGGCAAATTCACCAAACCATGGCCGCCTTGCGGCAGTGTCTCCAGAGACGTGCAGCAACCACTACTGACACACATACATAGCACTTACAAGAGGAAGAAATTGACCAAACGCATGGCTATATTTTAATTGTGTATGCTTAACTATGAATAAATAGCCGTATAAGTGCTCATTATTTCGCTAACTGCGTGTCTGGTTGTGAGTTATTGTTCCGTCTACCTGCGTTCAAAGTATTTGCTCTGCTCTGCAAATGTACTGGTGATAAATAACTGTCGGTGCACACTTGGCGAGCAATACATTTTTGGCGACGAGGTTGGGATATTTGTGATGAATTGCTCCAAATATTATAGAAACTGTTTGAAAGCAGCTTTGCTTACATTGCAAGCGAAAGTTTGTTTTCATTTGGCAGTGAGTGTTGGACTGTGTTAATCTGTTTTTTGTGTGTGCGCGCTTGTGCGAGTTACTGCAGAGTGGAAAGGAAAAAAAACAGAGGTTTTGCAAATTACTGTAATGATGAATAGTTTGTTCAGGAAAAAGTGTGTTCCCGCTGGCGGTGAATGTCCAGAGGTTATGATTCCAGGGTGGGCTAAAAGCCCATATGATAAGTTAGCCCAGGTGTGGGCGTGTGGAGCTGGGCTGAGTGAAACATTGGACAGTAGTTTGGGAGAATCTGCTCCATCAGAAGTAATGTTTTGTTTACAACAGATTTCAGTAGAGATAGGAACGGAATTCGCCATGCTGGGCAGGTGGGGGTGGTTCCTCCTGCATGCCTATAGGAAAATACATTAAAAAAATGTAGAAATGAAAGAGCATATTTTGCAATTAGAAAAAGGGTTAGCTGCCAAGCTACAAATAGCATTGAGGCATGAAATTCAGATTAAACCTTTTAAAGACAAGGCTGATAAATATCAGGCTGTGGCAGAGCGGCCCGCAGTTAGGGTAGCTCGGTACAAGTATAAAATGAGGCGAGGGGGGTCAACCAAAAGAAAGTGACAACTGTAATCGCTACCACAGGTGAGGATTGGGACCCTGATAAGTGGGATGGAGACATTTTTTGACTCAACAAGCCCAGAGAGTAGCTCGGCAAATGAGTCAGATTCCAATGCAGAACTGAAGCAAAAGACAGTGGCAGTGAAGCCGGTTAGGAGACGGTGTGCCGGACCCCACCCACAGAATCCTGCAGGCGGGGTTGTGGATCTAACCACGTTGGAAGATTATACCCAGCAGGAGGTTGGGGAAATCATTACTCGTTTGAGGAAAAAGTCAGGGGAACCTTTACTGACAAGGATGGTGAGATTGCTAGATGGGGGCACCGCATGGTTGTTGGTGGATTCCACAGACTCACCGCGCTTTTTGCCTTTGTCAACTGACACCAATGTACAGGAGGTCTTAAGGGCAGGGCCGCCCCCTGATGAAAATGGGCAAGATTCACAGGTGTCTTTGTTGGACCTAGCAGCCCAGGCATGTAATCGTAAGTATCCTATTACCACAGATTGGCCTAGCAAGGAAAAGAAGTGGTACACTTTGAAAGAGGCGATTCAAAAGGTCAGAGAGCATGCTATGAAGGAGGTAATTCATGTAGATGCACCAGGACACATGGGGGCCGTGCCGCTCTCAGTTTTAACCAGGAATATGGAGATAAGAACTGCTCTGCCCGCATACAAAAGTGTCATTATAACTTTGCTCGTAGGTATGACGGGCAAACCCACTGCTGAAGTAGTGAATGCCATCTGGCAATTGGCAGACTTAGGGGAATGGGACAAGAGTGATGACAAGCCTCGAGAGAGAGAGGGGCGTAGTGAGAGAAGAACTGAAGGCAGGAGGCAAGATAGTAGAGACTCCCGAGTGTCCAGAAAGGACATGTTTTTGGCTTTGTTAAAAGATGGTGTGCCATGAGAAGAAATTGATGGTATTGAAACCAGGGTAATGTATGAACTGTACAAAAAGAGAGGGCTTGCAGCCAAAGAGCGCTATAAACAGGTTAAGAAACAGGTGGTGACTAAGCCACAGAGGGACACCTCACCTTCCACTCTTCCTGAGGAAGAACAGGAAGAAGGGTCTATGGAGACACCTTCCCCGTAACAGCCAACATATGCTGATTTGAGGAAGATGGTGAGTGCAATGTTAGAGGCAGAGTCTGGTGACACTCATTCAAAATTTGACTAGGGTTACGGCCAAGCTCCAGCAGCATCCGCTCGGATAAAAGTTGATAGGTGGCCCCATGCTAATGTTAAGATTGTTTGGGGACGGGAAATATGCAAGGGGTGCGAGAATTGATAAACACCGGGGCGGAGGCTTCTCTGATTCATGGAAATCCAACATGATTCAAAGGCAGACAATTTACCATTACAGGGCTAGGGGGGAAGGAGACCCCCGCAGTACAAACAGAAGTGGATATGAAAATAGGCAATTTGACTAGGCAGAAATACCAAGTGTTGATACATAATTGGCTTTGACATTCTAGAAGGATTGACTTTGGGACCTGGAGGTAAAACGTATCAGTTTGGGGTTAGTGCATTGACCTACAAACCCATTACCGTAGGCAAATTGAAGATGCCCCCAGTGCAGGTGCCTGCGACGACCAAGTGGGTAGCGATGAAGCAACACCGCATTCCTAGGGGGTACAAGGAAATTTCAGACACCATCAAAGAGTACGTAGAGGCGGGTGTGTTACGCCCTATTACTACCGCGTGGAACAACGCACTCTGGCCTGTCAAAAAAGGGGACAGGTCTTGGAGGATGACATTGGATTACTGCAAGTTAAATAAACACACTCCTCCCTTGGTGTCCGCAGTCCCAGATGACATTACCCTGATTGAGAATGTCCAAAAGTTTGAGGGGACCTGGTATGCAGTGGGAGATTTAGCCAATGCGTTTTTCTCTGTGCCAATTGCTGAAGAGTGCCAAGAGCAGTTTGCATTTTCTTGGAGCGGGCGTCATTACACCTTCACGAGGTTACCTATGGGCTACATACATAGCCCGACTATCTGCCACCGGCTGGTGGCAGAGCTCTTAAACAAGATACCGTGTAAACCTGACATACAAGAGTGCCATCGATGCGGCTGCTGCCTTGAGGACACCCATGAGAGGCCCGCTGTGTTTCCATAAATATGCGGCTTCTCAACCTTCGAGCGGGGTCATGCTGACACCCTGGGCGAGCGCAGCATCTGGGGCACCCACAGCTCAACTTTGAGAGCTTAACGCTCCCGCTGGACCCAGCAATCTACTTTGTGGCGGCGAGACTCGGCCCGGCCCCGACATCCAAGATGGCGGACGCATCTTCGGCAGGGGAGCGGAATCCCCAGAGGCGGCTCAGAGGATCCTTCTGACCCCCTGCGGGCCCCGTGTGGTCTGTGGTGTGCACCGCCTGCCCTGGGTGGTGGGGGTTGGGGGCTCCCTCACGACAAACATCCAGACGAGGGCTCTGAGCTGAGGGGGTGGAGCCCCAACGCCATCCCGTCATCTCGTGGCAGAGCCGGCGGAGCCCCCTGAGACCAGAGGCGACCCTCGTGCTGCTTCGACCACCCCAGCATAGGCCCATCACGGACCCAGGAACCCTCTCACTGGGAGAGGCAACAGCAGCTGCAGCGGGGACGTGGCAGGCCCTGCACCCACAGGTGAGGCCAGCTGGGGGGCTCATAGAGGGGGCTGGGACACTCCTGGCCCATTGAGACTGCGGCACACACCTCAGTCTCCCCCCCCTGACTTCAACGGGCGCCCCTTCGATCTTACCCGGTCCTCCTCCTGGATCTGGATCGGGGCGCCGGCGGCCCATGCGGCCTGCCCCCCCACCTCCTAGGGCGCCCAAGCCCTCTACACCCTCCGGCCAGCTCAGCACTCCGGGCCAATATAGCGGAGGCCGGCCTCTCCCCCGCTTCAGTTGAAAAGCGGGGGCTTTGTCTTGCCTTCCGTCGGCAACATAGAGGGCCCTTGTCACCACCCCGCATTACCTGCATTCCGGGCCACCGGACACCATCAGATCCAGACCAGAGAGCGCTGGTGGAACCACACGGCCTGCCCCCCCACCTCTTGGGGCGCCCAGGCCCTCAACACCATCTGCCCAGCCTAGCACCGCCAGCCAGTTCCGTGCTCCCCAGACGACGGAGAGGAGGCCCTGCCTCCCTCTTGCCTCCGTTGAAAAGCGGGGGCCGTACCCCGACCTCCAGCAGCAATGCAGTGGGCCCTGGTCACCACCTCGCACTATCTGCACTCCGGGCCCCCGGATACCCGCATAGACCTGTGGACAGGTGGAGGAGTCTGCACCCCACGCTCATGCTCAACCCCCAATTTGAAGATAACGCTTTCCCCCTATTTCCTGTGGTGCCCCGTCCCACCTCCTCATCCAAGGCTTGCCCAACTCCCCCGTGAGCACCACGCCAGCAGCCTCCAGATCCTATGCGCCTGAGCCCCAAGCGGCACCCTTGCAGAGGAATACATAGCGGCCTCCCCGTCTCACCTGCAGCCTCAAGACAGGCCACCATGTCCAAGCAATCAAAAGCCAGCAAACACGGGGACATAGCCACCATGCTTACTGCCGCAGACAGAGGGAAGAAATCTGACCCTCCTGGCCCCTCGGCACTGGTCCACTAGGAGGAGGGCGATCCCCCGGCCAACAGGAAGGATCTGCTAGCTTTCATGGTGGATATCAAAGCTGAATTTAGATCCTACATGACAGAACTCTCCTCCAAACTGGATCAAACCGACCACAGAGTAACGGAGGTGGAGCAGAGGCTGGGGGAGGTCGAAGACTGTTCCCAAGATCAGGCATCCACGCTGGGCGAGATCCAACAAGCAGTGAGAGCCCTGCAAGACAAGTGTGAAATCTTGGAGTAAAAACAAGAAGATTTGGAAAATAGGGCCCGCAGCAACAACCTCCGAATCCGGGGGATCCCATCCTCAGTCCCAGACAAAAAGCTAGCGGAATATGTGAGGGACCTTTTCCAAGCCCTTCTCCCAGTCCTGGACAAATCCCTATTACTCCTTGACTGCGCCCACAAGCTGCGCCCGCGTCGGGGGGTTGCCTCGGACCTCCCTCCAGATGTTATCACCAGGGTCCACGTCTCCTCCACGAAAGAGGCCATCTCAGCCATCAGTCGCTCCCAAGACGAGATCTCTTTTCAGGGCGAGCCTCTCCAGATCTACCAAGACCTCTTGCTGCTAACCCTCCAGAGGAGAAAAGCACTCCGACCCCTGGCCATCTTCCTCCAAGAGGGACAGGTTCGATATAGGTGGCTCTTCCCAACAGACCTGCAATTCTCATATAAAGGCACCCTGCGAAGGATTAGCCACCTGGAAGATGCCAGCATGATCATGCACCCACCAAGCCCCGAGGAGGCCCCCCCAGCGAGCTCGGATGTGTCTGGGACCCCGGGGGCTGCCTCATGGTTGAGAGCCTCACGTAACAACAAGAGGCGATGAACACCCCCGCGGCTCCTCCACGGGACCCACGGACGCATCCACGGACTAAGCGCCCAGCTCCCGATGCACCAACCCATCATGCCCGACTTAACCGCCAACCTTGCTTTCTTAACACGGCGGGCCTCACCCACTGCCCATGCCCATTCCAAGGTTCGTTCTATCTCCATGTCCTTGGAAACCCAAGTTACCAGATTGAATCAACTGGCCATGTTGGCCAGGGGCCTGGCCGCATACACACTGCTGCCTACCCCGCTAGTTAAAAAGTTGGCCCCCCCTTGGGGGCCCCTGTTAAAACCCCAAGAGCAGGACAACTCGTACTTAGCCCTCACCTATGGTGGCGAATGACAGCCTAGCCCCCGGCCCCCTCCCACCGGCACAACCCACAGAGGGGACGCAGGCTCTAGAGCATCAGACATTACAATGCCTCTTCCTGAACGTTAACGGGCTGAATTCCCCCTCGAAACGCAAATCAATACTACAAAAGTTGCAAGACGATGGGGCGGGTGTGGCCTTGCTCCAGGAAACCCACCTCCTTCCAGCAAACTTTGGGCGCCTTCGCTCACGCCTATTTCCTCACCAATTCTTTGCTTCAGGAGGATCCAAGAGGGGGGGCACAGCGATTCTTTTTAGGAAAGACCTAAACCCCCAGATCTTAGATTCTATTTCATGCCCTGAAGGCCGCTTCGTGGCAGTTAAATGTCTCTTAATGGGGGATCTCTTCACCTTTGTTTCAGTTTACGCCCCCAACTTGGGCCAAGCAGACTTCTACGACTCTCTCAGCGCCTCCCTTACTGGTTTCACGGAGGGCCAAACAGTGATGGGGGGGCACTTCAACGGGGTGCCAGACCCCACCAAAGACAAAAACCACAGCAGGGGACTTCACACTAGCCCTAAGCCTCCTGCAACTGTTCAGAACCCTGGATGTGGTGGACGCGTGGCGGGTGCTCCATCTTACCGAAAGGGATTTTTCCTTTTTCTCCCATTTCCACCGAACGTTTTCAAGGATCAACCTCCTCTTAACTTCGCCCCAGACCCTCACATACGCCAATGAGGAGGAACTGTAAGTAGCAGAGGAGGCGCAGAAGAGGAAGGGGAGGTCCCCGAAGTCGCAACGTGCTTATCCGTACAGCCAGTAAGAAACTTGAAGCCCACTACGCGGAACATACTGCACAACTAATGGCCAAGACCCGACAATTCTATTACGCCAAGAACAATAAAGCCAACAAGTTCCTCGTACCCAAATTGGCCAAAGCAAGGCGTTCCAATATGATTGCGGGGCTACGCGACCCACAAGGGAGGAGGCACTATTCCGAGCAGGAGAAACAACAGCTAGCCACAGACCACATCACCCAAGTAATGACTGCACCCCCACGATACCGGGCTGCACAGAGGGAATACCTGCAGGGAGCGGCCCTGCCTCAGCAGCCCGCCGCAATGAGAGAAAGCCTAGAGGTCCCAATCACCGCCGAGGAGGTCGACGAAGCCATCAAGTCTCTTAAAGCTCGGGCCCCGGGCCCGGACGGCTTCTCCCCACGATTTTACAAGATCTTCAAACTCCAATTAATCTCCACCATTGTGACGCTCTTCAACTCATTCAAAGAGACGGGCGCGGTGACCCCCTCAATGCAGGAATCCACGACAGTCCTCCTCCACAAGCCAGGGAAAGACCCGAGAGACCCAACTTCTTACAGGCCAATCGCTTGGATGAATATAGACGCTAACCTCTACTCTAAGATCCTGGCCAATCGCCTATCACACATTCTCCTGACCATAATTCACCATGACCAAACGGGCTTCATCCTGAACAGAGCAGCGGGGGACAACATCAGGCGAACCCTGAACCTGGTCGAAATAGCCCACCGGCGCTCCCAGGGCCTTGCGCTGATGGCCCTGGACGCTACTAAAGCATTCGACAGAGTAGACTGGTCATTCATGGAGCTTATCTTGGAAGCCTTTGGCTTCGGCCCAACTATCCGAGCTATGATAATGGCCAAATATAAATCCCTCAAAACCCTCCTGAGGATCAATGGTGCCTTATCTACCCCGATTCCTATGACCTGCGGGACGAGGCAGGGCTGCCCACTGTCACCCCTTCTCTTTGCGCTAACAATAAACCCTTCGCCCAGAGAGTCAGACGGAATGAGCTCATTAGAGGCCCTCAAATAGAGCCATCCCAACACAAAATTGCGTTGTACGTCGATGACGTCTTACTGTCGCTCTCAGAACCCACCGTCTCGGCAAAGCACACCATGAGTGAATTATCGAACTTTGGGAAGGTCACCGGCTTTGTGGTTAACTTCGCTAAATCGGTGGCCCTAGGCGTCGGCCTCCAGCGGGAAGAACAAGAAGCCGCATCCAAGCTGTGCCCAATCGCTTGGAAGAAACAATCCATTCCCTACCTGGGAGTCCACATCACGGTGGTCCCGCGAGACACATACCAGGGCAACTTCCCCAGATTGTTCCGGGAACTGGAGGGGGACCTAAAACGCTGGGCCACTCAGGAAAGCTCGCTAATGGGTCGGATCACGGCTGCCAAGATGAACCTACTCCCAAGGTTCCTCTATGCATGCTCCTCCCTTGCAGTGGCGATCCCGAACTCAGCACTCCAGGATCTGCAGAGGAAAATGCTGAAGTTTATATGGAAAGGCAAAAAGGCCAGAATCCCCCATACAATGCTTACTGGCAGCTCCAGTCTAGGGGGGATGGGGATCCCCAACCTGCGGGCCTACAGGGCGGCAGCACAGCTGGCACACGTTCGGGCCTGGCAGATAATCTCAGACCACCCTAGAAGGGTAGAACTTGAGCAAGCGCAACTTCCGCGCCCCCCTCCAATTCCTCCCACACGTTCAGCCCGCCCAGAGAGAGCACTGCGGCAACCTTCCACTGACCACCAAGCACACCCTAATCTCATTGGACAGGGCTCTGAAACAAAAGGGAATCCGGAGAGGCCAAAGCCCCCTCTCCCCAATCTTCCTTAACCCAAACTTCACGCCAGAGATGTATCCATGTAATTTCCAGAACTGGATAGATAGCGGCCTCGAAATCCTGGAGCAACTGTACGTGGGAAACACACCCCGCACCTTTGAACAATGCAAGTCCGAGTTCCGGCTCCAGGAAAAGGACAGGTTCACCTACTGCCAGCTCTGTCACTGGTGCTCGCATCCCCAGACCCTCCAGGTTGCCACGCGTCCGCTCACCGCCCTGGAACTGACGCTTAAGGATCTTCCAGCCCGGGGCAGGATCTCCTCCCTATACAGACGCTTCCTGGGGGACTTACTAATCTCCAGAACGCGATGCATGGCCCAATGGGAGGCCGACCTGGGCCACCCGATTGACAACCAGACCTGGGTGGACATCTGGACATGCACCCACTCCTCATCAACCTGCATCACCAATAAAGCATGCGTATAGAAGCTCATGTTACGCTGGTACTTCGCCCCCCTCAGATTACACCACATGAACCCACGAGTGAACGCTGCCTGCTGGAGGGGATGCTCTCAGCCTGGTTCCTTCTTCCACATGTGGTGGTCGTGTCCGAAGATCCGACAATTCTGGGAACGTTGCTTGGCGATGATTGAGCAAATTACTGGGTGGACACTCCACCTGGAGCCCGAAACGGTTCTCTTGGGGGTCCCAACCCTTGGGACCTACCCCCGCTCGGGGAACAGAGCAAAACTGATAACGCAATGCCTGTTGGCAGATAAAACTGTTCTAGCCCGCTTCTGGAAGTCCCCGGATGGCCTTTGTATAGCCCACTGGTGGGGCAAGCTATGGGACATCCTGATAGCGGAAAAAGTGACTGTGGCAAGGGCGGGGGTGCTGCACCGCTTCCAGAATGTCTGGGCCCCGGTGTTGGACTTCGACCAGCGCTTCCCCGCTTTGACATTCAAACCGCTTAACACACGATGGACCCTGAAGGATGGGGAACCTACCTGAGTTGCAGGGGCCTCGGTTGTACCCATGGAATGTGGGAACTGGGGGAGGACTGCTGGAGGTTGAGAGGGGAGTGTGGGGGGGATGAAGGGGGCGGTGGGGTATGATCTAAAAGTGAACTGTCATAGGTGTGTTCTTTAAGCAATGTCATTGATAATTTGTCCTGCCTTGGTTTAAAATAAACATATTAAAAAAAAAAAACCTGACATACAAATCTCTCACTACATTGATGATATTTTGATTCAGGGCAAGGATGAGCGAAGTGTGCAAAACCAGTTAGAAGTCATTATGGAAGGATTGAAGAAGGAAGGGTGGGAGATTAACCCGAACAAAATTCAAGGGCCAGCTGAGACAGTGATATTCCTAGGGATTCAGTGGCATAATGGGCATCGGGAAATGGTGCCGAACACCCGACAGAAAATTCTTGAGTTCACCACTCCAATGAACAAAAAGCAAGCTTAGCAGTTCATAGGGCTGTTTGGGTTTTGGAAACAGCACGTTCCCCATTTAGGGCAGATACTGGCTCCCCTCTACAAAGTGACATGAAAGAAATATGAGTTTCGGTGGGGGGGAGGAGCAGCAAAAAGCATTTGATTTAGCGAAAGACACCGTGCAGCAGGTGCTCGATTTATGGCCATTGAAGCAAGGCGAAGTGGAATTGAATGTGTCTGTGCAAAACAATTACGCTAACTGGCAGAAACAGGACAGGAAACGTGTGCCATTGGGGTTGTGGAGTCGTAAATTGCCCGATGCTGGTAACTCATACACTCCGTTTGAGAAGCAGTTGCTGGCATGTTACTGGGCCCTGGTTGATAGTGAGCAAATGACAGTGGGGCATGATGTTTTGATGAGGCCTGAACTACAGATTATGCAATGGGTGCTGAGCTCTCCTAAAACACACAGAATAGGACACGTCAGGAAGCCAGCATAATCAAATGGAAATGGTACATTCAAGACAGAGCTAAATCAGGGAAGGATGGGGTTGCAAAATGACATGAGTAAGTAGCCAACATACCACCCTCAGATTACATACCACCGGAAGTGTCTGAGAAATGCGAGTCTCCCGTGAAATGGGGAGTACCTTATAGCGATCTGACCGTAGAGCAGACAGAGCATGCCTGGTTTACAGATGGCTCCGCCCGATATGTGGGAACCGAGCGATACTGGAAAGCGGCATCATACAATCCTGAGACAAAAAAGATTTTGACAACGTCAGGGAAAGGGAAGAGCAGTCAGTTTGCAGCACTTTATGCAGTTTACCAAACATTGAAACAAGAGACCCCTGGTCGATGTCATTTGTACACAGATTCATGGTCAGTGGCGAATGGATTGGCAGTGTGGCTGCCAACCTGGCAAAAGAATGGGTGGAAGATTCATTCAAAAGAGTTGTGGGGAAAAGAACTGTGGCAAGATATTGCTGAGATGTTATCACAAAGTGAAGTCACTGTGTATCATGTGGATGCGCATTGTGCTGCAGATTCATTAGAACGTTGGTTTAATTCTGTTGCACATGAACACACCAATATTTCATCTGTGGATGCAGAGGCTCAGGAAGACAATTTGGAGGGTTAGGCCAAGTGGGTTCACCAGAAATGTGGGCACCTTGGAGAAAAGGCTACTACCAGGTGGGCACAAGATCGAGGAATCAGTATTCCTTCAGAGGTAGTGAAAACAATCATTTTGCAATGTCCAGTGTGCCAACACCAACAGCATAGGCCTATCCCTCAGATTATCCAGGGTACGTTGCGAAGAGGAAAATTACCAGGTCAAATTTGGCAGATTGATTATATCGGTCCCCTGCCAATCAGTAAAGGCTGTCAGTATGCATGCACCATTGTGGATACATACTCTGGATATATGATGGTTTTGCCGTGCAAACGTGCCACACAACTGAACACCATTAAGTTGTTGGATCAGATCATGTTACGGGGTGCCTTTGCAGATTTAAAGTAACAATGGGTCACACTTCAAGGGCAAATTAATTCAGGAATATTGTCAGGAAAGAGTATTGAGTGGCTCTACCACGTGCCCTATCACCTTGCAGCTTCAGGATTAATTGAAAGCATCAATGATTTGTTGAAAGAACAGCTGCGCAAATCTGGAGATGGCAGTTTAGCAGGCTCGCGTGATCGTGTGTTTGATGCGGTGCAAGTGCTAAACAATAGGCCTGTGAATAATCATGAAACTCCATTATTATGACTAATGACTCCTGCTTTACAGATTCAACCCAACACAGCTAGAGAGACCCTATTGTACTGGGAAATTACCCCGGGTTCTTTAGCTCCCTATCGGGCGACTCCAGAGTCAGCAGGGGTACACTTGCATTCTCATGAAGAAATCAGATTAGACCCAAGAGGGATTGTTGTGATTGAAACAGGGATTGGGGTACAAATTCCTCCACAGCATATTGGATGGATTGCCACTAGATCTGGCCTAGAGTTCAAGTGCTGGGAGGGGTCATTGACGCCGATTACCAAGGCGAGATCAAAGTCATCTTGATGAATAGTGGGGACCAAGTGAACCGATCCATAAGGGCGATCGGGTGGCCCAGTTGATTATTATTCCTGTTAAATTGTCCATGATTAAAAAGGGGGAGCCTCCTACAGTGTTAACTACCCGTGGGGATCGTGGTCTTGGCTCTTCAGACAGTATGGTACCGGGTGCGAAGGTGTGGGTTGAAAGACCAAGTGGCCCACCAGTGCCCGCAGATGTTATTGCATCACGCAAAGACCAGGTAGTTTTAGTAATGGAATCGGTAAAGAAAAATGGCAGTATGTGCCTGCAGACAAATGTTACCTAAGGGAGTGATTTTCAACACTGATATCTCTTTTCTGGGTTTGCCTTGTAGATCCTGTGTCTGGCTGGTGTAATTTTGGGACTAAATGGACTCCGTTTGGGAGAGTCAAACGGCATAGTGCTTCCCATGAAAAGTATCACATCTGTGCCAGCGATCCCATGGGAAACTGATGATGATGAGCAATGATGTCCAAAAGCAGCCCTATGCCGATACCGAAAAGCCAGCCAGACTGAAGAAATTGATTTTTGGAATGCGAAAAACACGTCAGGTGCAAGCACAAACAACGTTGATGCCAGCTATGCAGGAGATATCTTTAGGACGGTGAAGATATTCCCCGATGATTGCCCAAACGGAGAATATGTTGACATATCTGGCACTGTAAGTACTCAACATTACGCACTTTTGCCTTACTGACGTGCAACATGCGGAAGCTTTGCTGACTACCTGTTTAGTAGCGCTGCCGACGCCGGCTCCAATCTTGAGGCATATTTTCGGCGTCATGCACAATGATTCTGCAGTTCAAGATTCCGATATCAGACAATCCGTTTCAGTCTACGAGTACTCCAGGTTTTGCCAGGAAACAGATCGCAAGTAGAGAAGCTTGACACGTACTATAACATACAATATAACTCAAGGCAATGTGTGTTACTTTATGACCTGCAATGTAATATAAATTGGCAAATGCCAACAGCTGAATTTAACCAAACAGAAAAATCTAACTGCGTTTGAGAAATGGTTGTGTTCACGAGTTCCAAGCACATCTACCAGTGTGAATAATATTATGGGCCTCATTACGAGGTAGGAGGTAAGGGAAAAACGATGCCGGTAAAGGATTACCGGCATCGCTTACCGCTCCAGGCTATTACGACCCACCAACCCGCTATTAGCAGCACCGTAAATAACAGTGCCTCTAATAGCGGCATGGGCCCAAGCACGCAACCCTACATGCCGGCAATAGCGGCATGGCATAAACAGGAGTACATCACAAGTCAGGCGGACATGCAAATATCGGCATGAAGAAGGCGCTAAAAGTGGAAACCGCCATGGCGGAAATACCGGCATTGCAAACCACCCGTAAACGGCCATGTGCAGTGATCTCAACTGCCACAGGTGCACACAATCAGCACAGGTGGAGGCAATGTACACTGGGCCAGCATAAAAAGAGCACATCACGCCCCTTCCCACACCCATTCACACACCAAAATGATTCCAATACTAGTTGCAATACTGAGGCTGGAGGACATGCTAGCATTGCTACACCAGCAACAACAACAACAGGCAGCACAGAGGCGACGCAGGAGGAGAAGGAGGGTGGGACAGGCACAGCATGACCCACCAGTGCAGGCAGTTGTACCACAGAGGCAGCCCCCAATCCCTCGAATCCGAGCCAGTCCATTCAACCTAACCCCTGAGCAGATCCACACCCTGTACCGTCTGGACCGGGACACCATCACCACCATTGTGGACATGATACACAATGACATCGTCAGCCTCATAGACATCCGTACCGCCATCCCCCCCTCTACTTAAGGTGGTGTCTGTGCTCCACTTCCTGGCCACAGGCACCTACCAGCACATGGTAGGGCAGATGCATCGCATATCATAACCATTATTCTCACGCACGCTGAACCAAGTGCTTGATGCCCTCCTGAAGCACACAAGCAACCACATTTCCCTACCACGGACTGCCCAGGAGATCTCCAACACCAAAGTTGGCTTCTATTCACTGGCAGGCATCCCAAGTTGCATTGGTGCCCTCGACTGCACCCATGTGGAATTGGTGGTCCCATATGCCATGGAGGTAGTGTACCGCAACCGTAAGCTATACCACTCCATCAATGTGCAAATGGTATGTGACTCAAACAAGATGATCACACATTGTTGTGCCCGATTTCCCGGATCAACCCATGATTCAATGGTTCTGCGGAACTCTACGATACCACGCTACATGGAGCGACAAGCCGGACAATGTTCCTGGCTACTCGGTGAGTTGCATGGCAAGCACATGTCAATGTGATGTGGGGAGATGATGGGGGGGGAGATATGCATACTTCACCTGGCTGAGCTTGGGCGGGGGAGATGCATACTTCACCTGGCTGAGACTGGGGGGTGGGGAGATGCATACTTCACCTGGCTGAGATTGGGGGGGGGGGGAATGCATACTTCACCTGGCTGAGATTGGGGCGGGTGAGAGATGCATACTTCACCTGGCTGAGATTGGGGGGGGAATGCATACTTCACCTGGCTGAGATTGGCGGGGAGAGATGCATACTTCACCTGGCTGAGATTGGGGGGAGGAGATGCATACTTCACCTGGCTGAGATTGGGGGGAGGAGATGCATACTTCACCTGGCTGAGATGGAGGGGGGAGGGATGCATACTTCACCTGGCTGAGATGGGGGGGGAGATGCATACTTCACCTGGCTGAGATTGGGGCGGGTGAGAGATGCATACTTCACCTGGCTGAGATTGGGGGGGAGAGATGCATACTTCACCTGGCTGAGATTGTGGGGGAGAGATGCATACTTCACCTGGCTGAGATTGGGGGGAGGAGATGCATACTTCACCTGGCTGAGATGGGGGGGAGAGATGCATACTTCACCTGGCTAAGATTGGGGGGGAGAGATGCATACTTCACCTGGCTGAGATTGGGGGGGGGAGATGCATACTTCACCTGGCTGAGATGGGTGGGGAGAGATGCATACTTCACCTGGCTGAGATGGGGGGGGGGGAGATGCATACTTCACTTGGCTGAGATGGGGGGGGAGATGCATACTTCACCTGGCTGAGATGGGGGCGGCAGAGAGATGCATACTTCACCTGGCTGAGACTGGGGGGGGGGGTGCATACTTCACCTGGCTGAGATGGGGGAGGGAGGAGATGCATACTTCACCTGGCTGAGATTGGGGGGGGGAGATGCATACCTTACCTGGCTGAGATCGGGGGAGGGGGAGATGCATACTTCACCTGGCTGAGATTGGGGGGGGGAGATGCATACTTCACCTGGCTGAGATGGGGGGGGAGATGCATACTTCACCTGGCTGAGATGGGGGGGAGAGATGCATACTTCACCTGGCTGAGTTGGGGGGGGAGATGCATACTTCACCTGGCTGAGATGGGGGGGAGATGCATACTTCACCTGGCTGAGATGGCGGGGGGAGAGATGCATACTTCACCTGGCTGAGATTGGGGGGGAGAGATGCATACTTCACCTGGCTGAGATTGGGGGGAGGAGATGCATACTTCACCTGGCTGAGATGGGGGGGGAGAGATGCATACTTCACCTGGCTGAGATTGTGGGAGGGCGGAGAGATGCATACTTCACCTGGCTGAGATTGGGGGGGGAGAGATGCATACTTCACCTGGCTGAGATCGGGCGCGGGGGCGATACATACTTCACCTGGCTGAGATTGGGGGGGAGATGCATACTTTACCTGGCTGAGATTGGGGGGAGGGCGGAGAGATGCATACTTCACCTGGCTGAGATTGGGGGGGGAGAGATGCATACTTCACCTGGTTGAGATTGGGGGGGGGGTGGGAGAGATGCATACTTCACCTGGCTGAGATTAGTTGAGAGAATGAACAATGCCCATACTGCAATACACTGTGACCCAAAGCAGGCCAGACTGAACCTGACACCTGAATCCAATATGCAAGATGTAAGCTCCACAACAATGACAACAAGCCAGTACTGCAGCCATACCATATCCATGCACATGTACACTACATATAATCAGACCGTAGCCTCTGCAACACAATGCAGAGACATACTGTTAGTATGGCCGATGAACAGCATCACAACGGACATGCGTCCATGAGTGCGTACAAAAGAATCACATGAGGCCAATATACAGAATTTCACTCGTACACCACCACAGAAGTGCAGCATGCCAGCATGGGGACATCAAGTGTGGAATGGGAGATCACCAAGATTCTGGTTCGAACGGTGACAGGATCAAAGGATACGATTAACTACACATCACCTAGATCATGGCGACAACTGCCATAGGCAAGCACAGTGCATGAACACTCGCAAGGAATAGGACACCCCTGCATCAACTAGACGATGCTACGCACAGCTGTGGATCATGTGACCACACACATTGCAGTTACTTTGATTACCTCCATTTATGCATGGATATGTTGATGTAATCAAGAAATAAATGCAGGCTTGTGTGTGATAGGTACAGGTTCAATTTGATGAAATCACTTACACATAACCATTGTTGCACCCATGCAGGTGATGCTGGCTATCCCTTGAAGAGGTGGCTCCTTACCCCTGTCTGTAACCCGCAGAACAGCATGAAGAGGACTACAATCATGCACATACCCGTACCCGTGTGGTGATCAAGCAGACATTTGGCCTTTTGAAGGCACGGTTTCGCTGCCTCAGCAGGTCGGGTTGGGCACTCCTGTACGGGCATGAGAAGGTGTCCAAGATCATCATGGCATGTGTCATGCTGCACAATATGTGCAATCGGACGGAACATGCCTCTGCCCCCTGACATTGAACTGCAGCCTGCCTGGTGAGAATGAGTAGGGGGGAGAAGATGGGCTGCACATCAGGCAGGTGGCGATGCACAGGAGGGACGTGCTGTGCGCCAGCATCTGATAGACCAATAGTTCTAATACACATGGATGAAGAGGGTGGAATGGATGTGGGACTCAGGGCACTGGGTGTTGGGGGGACATGAACACTGTGGACTGTTCACCAATAAAGAACACATACACAATAATCAATGTCCACTCATGTGATTGTACTTGACACAACGGGTGTATTAACCATTAAGTGATTAGGAAGTGCATGAAACCTTCACCCCAAACACCATCTCCCCCCTCCCCGCACAACTACCCCAAACACCATCTCCCCCTCCCCCCACAACTCCCTCAAAGATGGAGTGCACGTCAGTGCAGAATTAGTGTTCAAGAGACACCAACAACAGGCTGCCCTATTTCCCACGTCCTCGACCAGCTTGGGTGGTTGCAAGTTTGGCCGATGCAAGGACCGCACAGACCTGCGCAGGGGGCTGGTCTGCCTGGAGCTGGCAGAGGAGGAGGTGCTTGGTTGCTCCAGTCCCTGAGCGGGACGCTGGCTCTCCATTGCATCCGCGATGTGGCTGAGGACCTCCCTCACAGTTGCCAACTCATCGCAAATGCGCATTGTACTGGCTTTTATTGTGAGTTTTATGCCCTGGGCATATTCCCGACACTCCTCCCTCGCCAGGGCAACCTCGCAGTGAGCTCCTCCTGGTGCTGTTGGATGAGGCTGATTCCCTGGTCTCTGCCCCTGCCTTTGGTTGATCCTCGCACAGCTTGCGGCAAGTGTCCGCCATCAGGTGAGCTGTCCCTGGGACTCCATCTCCCTGCCAGTGACTCACCACCAGACAGCTCATGGCTGCTGGCATTGGATGTGGGGCATGGGCTGTAGTGGGCTGACAGCTGCGGGCTGGGTGTGCGTGTTCCTATGGGTGCTTCTCCATCCGAGCTGTTGGCAGCGGACAGTGAGCCTTCTGCCTCCTGTGTGGTGGGAGTGGCTGGTGTGGGTGCCATTACATTGACAGTCACCCTTTCACGCCTTGGTGACGTATCGACATGGGTGGCTTTGGGCCTCTGCAACGGTCCAGGTTTGCCAGTGCCCCTTGATGTTCTAGGCCTGGTGCCTCCTTCCATGCCCCTGGCCTTCTTCATCGGTGTTGGGGCCTGCGCTGTGGAGTCCTGGTCCTCACTGTCAGATTGTGAGCCTGTGGGGGACCAAGAGAGGGACAGCATCGGTGATGCTTCAACGTGCATCATGCATATGTTGTTATTGCTGCAGTTCTGTGCATTTGGACTTTGAGTTGTGACATCCAGGTTGCTTGCCATATGGGTGGCTCATTCAGGCATACGTCTGGGTGACACATGTATGAAGTGCTGCATGCATGGGGATGTGATGGGGATGTGCACAGCATATGGGCACGGTTGTGTACATGTGTGTGTGATGCCCCATGCATTGTCTGATATCAGTGTCACATTTGGGGGAGAACGTCATGCTTTGCATTGCAGTGTTTTGTGTGGACATTCACCTCCATCTGCTGATGACGGCACACTGTGCTCCAATCCCCCACTCCCTCGATTGTCTCTATGGCAATAGTGCTGACACATGTCTCCTCCCAGTGTGTCATCTTGATTGGGGAGCCTCCTCCGCCACCTGTCCCCATGCCCTGGCTCCTATTGGCTGCAAGTATGCTCTGGACATGGAGGCGCACGTCCTTTACAGTGTGGGGGGTGGAGCCCACCGCACTGACTTTTCGTGCCACCTCCTCCCAAATCTCCTTCTTCCTTATCTGGGCGGGACGCCGCATGTCTTGCGCAAACACAACCTCCGCATTTGCAGCTAGTGTGTCAGCAAGCATTGTTAGTTCCTCATTTGAGAAAAGTTCCTTGCGCTAGCGCACAGCACCTTGCTTCAGGGCCTTGGGCATTCTGATGTGGTGTTGGATGAAGTTGGGGCTGCTGTAGTGGTGATGCAGGTCCTGGGGGATGAGGATTGCAATGGATTGTGTTTTTAGAGATAGCCGCTGTGCTCTTTCCCGTTCCTGTGCGATGACGCTACTTCCGGTTCCGCTTATTTACGGTCACCGCTATTAGCGGTCACTGCTTTTAGCGGTGACCGCTAATACCAGATTTATAGATGGCGGTAGTGCTATCAGCGCTTTCCTTGATGCGGCTAAGGGCGATGTTGGGGTCTTTAGCGGCATGCCTAATGTCCTTACCGGCATGGCGCAAAGCTTGTGCCCGCAAACTCGTAATGGCACGCAATTAGCGGGCTGGTTACTACACGGACACGTTAATTGCTCCATGCTGGTAAGGACCGTTACTTACCTACTACCTCGTAATGAGGCCCTATGTCTTGCAATCATACAGTGATAGCTGCCAGTCATCTAAATCATGTGAAACTTCCAACAGGGTGGCTCTTCTCATGTGGCAACATCACATACACTTACATTCCAGCTAATAATTCCGGAGGTCCATGTGCCTTAACTCGATTAGGGCTAATGATGTTCCCTTTACACCTAGCAATGTCTCGAAGTAAAAGGTCAACTTTTGAATCTGTGGGTTTATCCCCAGATTGTGATTCACATGTGCATTTGTTATCAGAGGCCGAGTTTATGCATTAGCCCTTTCATTAGTGGGAGTTTGGGGTTTAGCCGCTGGGGGTTACAAATCTTTAATGAAACTAGCAGGTTTAGTGGTAAAAGGACTTAATCATACTTCTCAAGCATTAGAAGAGTTGCTCCTTGATAGCAAAGTTATTAGAAAAGCAACTTTGCAAAACAGGGCTGCGGTTGATTATCTCTTGCTGAAACATAATTTGGGCTGTAACGCAGTTGAAGGTATGTGTTGTTTCAACCTAAGTGACCATTCACGATCAATTGAAAGTCATATTAGAGGTTAGAAGGACCTCATTTCCCAAGTGTCTCAAGGTCATACTGGTAAATGGTGGGATTTATTATTTTCATGGATTCCGGATTTTGGGGGTACACAGCGTTACGCCTTTGCTTGCATTTGTATTATTTTGCCTATCATAATAACTGGTTGTTGTTGTATTCAATGTATTCCCAACTTAGTTCTGATGTTTCGTCGGTTTCAGAGATCGGCTCCTCTACCACTGGGCTATGGAAGGTAAATATCCAAGGGTGGATTGTGATGCTTGAGCTAAAACATGGCGCTGATGCGCAGTGCATTCTGGGGGCACTCAGAGCCATAATGGATATTTATTCCATGCCTCAGTGAAAACTGCACTTGCTTTGCTAAAAAACATGCTTTCAACGTTATTCATTGCTGAGCCTGGTATGCAGGCCTCAGTCAAGGACACTGTGCTGGGAAAGCTGGGATTCACAGGTGCCGGCTGGTACCAGATATAAAAAAGGTTTTGTTATGTCTTGCTATACTTGCGGCAAGGTCTCAGGATGAGTTATGGAATTGTTTTCCGTGGAACTTTAGAAGAGGGAAGCTTTGCTCCTTGGGGTTACTGTCGGTTGGCCCGGTCGGCAACCAATGGTGACTCATCAATGCGCAAGCGCTAATGCCAGAAGGCTCGAGAAATTGCCACCCCTTTTTGAGGAGGGCATATATGCAGAGCTCTGGAAAGGTCAGGTGGAAAAACCACAAAGACCTGAGTCGGAGGGGGGATGCCTTGTTCCGACCTTCCTGTGGGCTGTTGTGCTCTCGGCCTGGCTGTTACCGGGGTCTTCCAGCCGCTTTTGGCGAGATGAGGGATTCAGTTACGCCCATGGTGATGTATTCTCTTTAATTCACTATCCTTTCTGTGATTTATTTCTGTGTTATCACTTGTTGCTTGTGTATGTTTAACTATGAATAAATAGCCGTATAAGTGCTCATTATTTTGCTAACTGCGTGTCTGGTTGTGAGTTATTGTTCCGTCTACCTGCATTCAAAGTATTTGCTCTGCTCTGCAAATGTACTGGTGATAAATAACTGTCTGTGCACTCTTGGCGAGCAATACACCCTCCCAGTGTAGTTTCCGATGACACAGATGATGAACAAGGGATATATCCAGTAAGGGAAGTAAGAGCAGCAGAGGGGTACTGAAACCTGACATGCAAACCACCACCATACAGTAAAGAGGACAAAGAGAAGGATGTGAAACAGCCTGTTAGCAGTGCAGGAGCGAGTGAGGAGGGGTGGCAGCGCGCAAAGGCAAAATGTGAATGCATAGGTATGGAAGATTGGATAGCAGCGCAGATACTCCTGAAACTCAAGTGAAAGACCATGGGGGAGGCAGAAGAGGTGACTAAAGCAAAGGAGAGTCTAGAAAAAGAGTGCGTAAGGCTTGCCTGGAAGCCAGGCTGGAACGGGAGGAAAGGGAAAGGAGGAGAGAGGAGAAACTGGAATGGGAAGACAGGGAATGGAGAAGGGAGGAGGAAAAGGAACTCATGGAAAAGGAGCGTGAAGAAAGTATAGGTAGGGAACTAAAGGAGAGGAAGAGAGCAGAAAGGGAGATGAGAGAGAAGAGGGAGAGGGAAATGGAGAAGGCAGAGAGACGAAGGGAGATAGAAGAGCAAGAAAAACGCAAGTTAGCGGAAAGGGAACAGAAGAAGTTGCAACTAGATAGGCTGGCGAGGGAAGGAGCATGAAGGGAGGAAGATGAACGAGCAATAAGAGTTGCCAGTGAGCAAGTCGCGCTGGTATGGGAAAGGAAAAGATGGGCGGAGAAGGGGCGCGAATAACCAGACAGCACAGATATGCATGGAAGAGGCTCAGTGGGAAGTGGCACTGCAAGTCTAAGGATCTGGTCAGGAAGCAGCAAGTATAACCTTGTTGACATTGACTTAGTACAAACCCTAACACTGACTCGACATCAAGGAAATTTAGTTTTTCCGATGACTTCTGTAGTAACATGGACGTAGGGTCTGTCAATGATGACAGACATAGTGGTGACGAGAGGGGGGAGCAGAGCAGACTCTACTCACGAGGACAGGAGAGGGAGCATTATGAGAAGGTAGATCCCATGGACAGAGAGAAGGAGGGGCCTAGCCAGAAGAACGAACACAGCAAGAAACAGATAGGTGCACCACGCTCAGCACATATGTCAATAGACTCAGGGATCTCCCAGGGCGCAGGAGAAATGAGACAGCATTGGCACATTCCAGAAGACGATTGTCTAGAGCCCATGACCGGAGAAACGAGTACCTACATTAGAACCTGTGGAAATATGCACAGATATTGAGGACGAAAAGAGGCCTATTCAGATCAGACAGTATTGGACTATGCCAGAGGAAAGGGCAACGTACTTGCAGATGCCACTATTAGAGAGGGGAGGGACGAGGCCTCAGTATGTGCCCTATAAACACACAGACAAGGAAAATGTGAAGTGCAGATTACCCCCATTGAGTGCGGGAGCTGGGAAGTGGATTTATGAGATGGAGAAACTGACAGCAGGTCACAGGTTGGCAGTGGGTGACGTAAAGGGATTATTGGTCTCGATACTGGGTGAGCAGCCAATGATATATGGAAGAGGGCAGGGTTCCCAGGGGTGACTATACAAAACACAGCACATGATGAATATGCCTTTTGCAAACTGCAGAGCTGCCGTTTGGCAGGCACTGCGAACCCAATATCCGGACACGTCAGACATCAGGCGATTACGTCACGCAAAATGTGTGAGGATGAAGACCCTGTTTGATGCATTCAGAAGATTCAAGAGCTTTGGCGCCTTGAAACGTGAGAGCCGTGGGAGAAAACAATAGCTATTTTCTATCACATCTTGATGTAGGGGCTGCCTGAGCCAGTACAAAAGAGTCTGAAGAAATTAGTGGGGATGGAGGTGAAAGGATGGCCGGAAATATAGCTTACCATAGTACATCACTGCAGGTTATGGCAAGAGAAGATCAAGCAAAAGGCAGAGGAAAGGAAGGCAGATGAGGCCAAACTAGTACAAAAGAAGCTATCAAAGTATGCGATGGAGGGGGTGGTCGTAACCAGCCCAACCCCGCAAACACTGACATCACAGCAGCAGTGCCAGCAACCACAACAACACGCACCACCCATGGGAGGAGGATACATGGGGCGAAGTGGGTTCCAGCCCGGTCACAAGGAAGGGGAGTATTCCAAAAAGGTTGTGGCTTCAGACCACAAATGCATCACAACCAAGCGGGATTTTGGGGATATGGCAAGCAGATACAGCAGGGAGTAGGGGATTTCCAGGGAGGTTTCCCAGGGCAGGGGAGGGAAGCACCTCAGTGTGGGCCCTGCGGACAGTTAGGACATATTTCAAGAATTTATCAATTTGGAGGTACACCGTAGAACTGGGGAGTCCAGGGGCAACAGAACTATCACGGAGGACAAGAGGACTATTATGCCCAGGGTCAGCAAGGACAGACACAGCACACATATTAACAGATGCCACAACCACAAACACAAGCACCAGCACCCCCACAGGTCGAGACAAAAGCATCACAGATGGCAACGCCATTACCGCAATATCCGCAGGTGCCATAGATCAGAGGGACCGCACAACAGCTAGCACAACTACAGGACAACAGCACACCAGAACCAATGGACACAATGGCGACAGTACCAGTTAGGCGACTTGGAGGGGTTACCATGGTGGGGATCAATCCCTTTACAGGCAACGGGTTAACTATATACCCTCAATAGGACAGCCCACAGATGAACTTGATGTGTCCCATCCTGTCAGTCACACCCAATCCTGCAGAGGAACCTCGCATAAGGGTGGCAATCGGTGACAAAACGTTTTCCTTTCTTGTTGACACTGGGGCGACTAGGTCATGCATCAGGGAGGGAACATTTAAGTTGATAGGCAATGCCATGAACACTCAAGGATTCTCTGGGGCCCGAGAAGTGGGCCCTTTTACTGATAACATCTCACTGCCCATAGGAGATCACGACTTATCACTACCGTTACTTTAGTCTAGACAGACACTGTGAACATACTGGGACGCAACATCATGAGCAGGCTAAATATGAGTATCTCATTCACGGACAAAGGCATAATATGCTCCACACTAGGCATATGCATGATGAATTTAAGACAGATTGTTCAGGCATATTGTGGGTGCACAGTACAAAGGACCCTGAGATGATTCAATCCGGGACAGGCATTGCCATTGTGTGGAGCCATGCATAGCAGGGAAGGTGTGGCGAGTACCTGTTCAGGCCAGAGACACCATTGGATGAACCAGAGGGACCACTAGTTTCCATTGAGATCGAGGCAGTATGGGCAAGGGAGGAATGGATTGCAGTGCATGCAACAGATGAGGGAGTGGAGAGCAACAACCGCAGTTGCAGAAGGGTGCAGGTTCACAACAATGTCAGATGAGGAACTCTTTGGGGAGGCTGGAGATGTAAATGATGTTCGAAATGAGTGTAACATTCTGGTTATCCATTACAGAGAGGTGCCACAGAGGATGATGATTGCACTGGAGGCGCCGCCCACATTCTGGGAGGAGGAAATGGCCAAAGTTCCAGGCAGCCTATAGACCACAAGTCTTTATGACATGGGGTGCATCAAGAGAATGGGGGGGTGAAAATCAAATTACAACCAGGAGCAATATTACCCAGAGTAAAACAGTATTCCCTAACCAAGGAGGCAGATGAGGGCATTTATAAAACGATCAGTGCCCTCATTGAAAGAGGCATTTTGGTACCATCAGAATGTCCACGCAACCCGGTGGTGTACCCTGTGCGCAAGGCCAATGGGGGGTCATGGCGTTTTATACAAAATGTAAGGCCTCTTAACCACATTGTAGAAGAAGAGTATCCAGTAGCAGCAAACAATTTTGAGTGGCATTCCGGCAGAAGCCACCTGTTTCACCGTCATTGATCTAAAGAATGTATTTCTCTCAGTATCACTGAACCCAGATTCACAAGATCTAACCTGCTTTATGTACCACAACCAGAAGTGGAAAAATACTTGGTTGCCACAGGGCTACTGCAAGTCACCATCGATCTTTAACAGAGTGGTCCAGATGGATCTAAGCAACATAGAGACAGAAAGCACCATCCTACAGCATGCTGACCACATTTTTGATTTGCAGTGAGACCGAAGACAAGTGCAGGAAAGACTCAGTATACATGCTGACAGTACTAGCTGACAAGGGGTACAAGGTGGACAAGGCCAAACTGCAATATTGTCAGAAGGAAGTGCTATACATGGGACAGGTGATCTCCAAAGACGGCTGGCACATTGCCCCAAATGGCCATATGTACCACACCAGTGCTAGGGACCCCTGACTACAAGAGATAATTCTTCCTGTTCTCCCACACTGATGTTGCAATGTCGAGAGCAGTACTGACGCAGAAAACAAGCATGAGCCATAAGCTGATTGCTTACTACAGTGGACAGCTTGACCCAGTGATGAGAGGACATTATCCATGTGAACAATCTTTGGAAGCTGCAGCCTTCGCGGTGGAAAGAGCATCAGCGGTGACAAGGTGGTGCACCACTACTCTCTATGTGGAGCACGCCCTGTTCACGTTACTGCATAAGCCAAAGAGCACACTGACCACACAGAGATCCTCAGGGTATGAGTTCATACTATCCAATGTGGGACTGAAGATAGTGCATTGCAAGACAGTAAACCCAGCTATATTCTTGGCAGATGTACTTACAAAGAACATTGAACAATTCAGTGAGAGACGCAAGGTGGAGGAAAATGCACTTGAGGCGGGAGACGTGCTGTAAATTGATGGTTCATCGACTATTGATCAAACTGATGGGATCAGAAGAACTGGAACTGCTGTAGTGAGGTTGAAGGAGGACTGGACAAGTGAGGCGATTGCATGTGCGTGGTTACCATCCCATTATTTGGCACAGGCAGCAGAACTAGTGGCTCTTATATTGGCACTAGAAAACAGCTCAGAGAAAAGTGTGACAATCCATTCTGACAGTGCTTATGTCACATCAACCATACATTCAGAATTGGCGCAATGGCTGAGGAGGGGGTTCCGCAGGGCGGATGGGACCCCAGTACAGCACGCACTCTTGTTAGTCAAACTGATCGAACTGATTGCATATCCAAAAGAACAATCATCAGTGAAGTGTCAGGTCCATACAAATGGGGAACAGGCAATCTCAAGGGGAAATGAAGCAGCAGACAATCAGGGAAAATGCACAGTATACTTGGTGAAACTGTGGGAGCTGAAGGAGAGACTCAATGCTCCAGGAGAAGTAAGGAACATGGTGGTGAGGGAAGGCTACAACAACATACTAGACAGGCAAATTATGGAATTGCAGGGAGCTGCACCAGATGAGGAGAGATAATTATCGGTAAAACAAGGGTGTTCCATGCCTCCAAGAGATGCCCTATGGTGACGGAACAACACTGGGAAAGTGGTCATGCCATTATCACTCTTGAAAACAGCACTGGCACCAATGCATTATCGCACACACACAGGGAAAGAGGTCATTGCTGCACGCATTGGAGAATCAATCATGGTTCTGTCCAAATCTGAATGAACATGTAGCAAATTTCATTAGCAACTGTCTGACTTGCTAGCAGTTTACAGCTGGACATACTTTGACAGTTGTGAGAGGAGCCATACCAAGACCTGAAGGCCTGTTCCTGCATCTCCATGTAGATTACATAGATATGAACCAAGTGTGTCAAGGATACCACTACATGATAGTGGTTGTCTGCCAATTCTCCAGATGGATAGAGGCTAGGCCATGTTCACATGCAGACACCCTTAGAGCAGCCAAGTTCCTGGTCCGGGATGTATTCCCAAGATGGGTTGTCTGTGAGGTCCTGTGGTCTGACAATGGCCCTCACTTTACCAATGAACTGTTCCAGCACATCACAACCCTATTAGGAATCAAACACAAATTTGCTTGGGCGTACCACTTGCAAGCAAATAGGGTGTGTGAACGCCTCAATGGCCTCCTGAAGGAGTGCATTGCAAAAACCCAGCACAAGAAAAACTGGCTTCATTGTTTGCCGTTGGCACTATTTGAATTGTGCAAAAAGCCAGGATTGACCACCATTTAACACCCCACAAGGTGGCGACAGGACAGCGCTTGCATCTCCCACTGGCTCCTCCCACTAGAGCATTGAAGGATTGTGAGGTACTGCTGATGTATTGGGTCAAGAGATCTATGACTTTATCAATTCTTTGGTTTCTAGCTCTTCTTTTATCTCTCGCAAGATGCAGAGGTACAGGGCAGGCCTAAAGACAATGAACACGTGAATTCCGATTATATAGAATCAGCTGGTCAAGTGGCACAGCGAGTAGAGCGCTTGCTTTGACATCAGTGCAGAGCCTGCGAATGCAGGTTCGAATCCCGGCAGGGCCAAACTCAGCCTTTCATCCTTCCGAGGTCGATAAATGAGCACCACACACCGTGGGTAATAATAAGCAGTGCTCAGATACCTGAGGGTTCGTAGCGCTATATAAATGCCAAATTATTATTATTATTATTATTATAGAGACTGCAACAAAACATTTTGTGCAAGTGGAAGACTTGGTTCTCTTGAAAAACTTTGTTAGGAACTGGAACGTGCCTAGGTTTACTGGACCTCACCTACTGGAGGCCGTCACGGACCGAGCAGTTCGACTTGAAGGGAAAGGCATTTAGAATCACCTCCAGGATATCAAGCCCTACAAAGCAGTGACCTTGCCCAGCAGCGGAACAGCAGTAATCAACAGGGCCAACGCTATGACTCTCGATGGACCACCAGCGTGCATGGATCCTCCTGAATTAGGGAAACCTGGCCACCCCATGGTCAGACATTCCCAAGTAGCTGACGTAGCAACTGACATACTTGTACAAATTGACAGCTGAAACACATTGCTTGTTTTCTCTTCTAACGCACACACAGGTTGTAAATTTGCAACTTTAATAACACTGTGGTTGTCCTCTCTTTCTCTTGCACATGCAGGTTGATGCGTATGTTGTTAGAACTGTGTAGGGAATTTCTCCTGATGTTACTTCTCACTGACCACCATGAAACATTCTCTAATCAATTTGTCCACTATATAAGGAAACCCAGGTGATTTAGAGCCCGATCCCCTGAGGTATATTTCCTTGTGTTTGTAGAATATTTGTCCAAGCATACACACAACTTGAACTGAGTGCTTATCCGGTTCTGCCCACAGTAAGAGATCCCTTAATAAGGAAAGTTTTGGAGGAGATCTTCGCATTCGCCATTAGCGAGTATTTAGTTTGCGGAGCTTGAGGGTACTCACAACTATTAACACAACAATGCATTTCTTGCGATTTTGAGGCCGGAAACTTTATCGTCTCATCAGCTGCACAGACTAAGCAGTGTAAGTGGTTATGTCGGAGAAAATAAACTTTGTTTTAACTCTTGTGTGTTTATTGATTCCCACTAGAGTGTTGGGCGTTATAGTATGGCAGATATTTTTCGCAATGCATTCTACCGCTGTACGCCCGACTAACATTTCCCCAACCCAAGCAGGAGGAACTGCCATGTCAGTTAGAAGGAGAGACACTGCTGATAATGTAAGGAGAGGTAAGCGCAGTGTTGATACAGACATGAAGGGAGTTGACATGTATCTCGCAGACACAGCACGAGTCACAAACAACATGTGGTACAAACACATGTCAAAATTTGATAGGGACACCACCGGGGAGAGCTGTTACATTAATCCCCTACTCCATTAGTGTTTCGAGAACAATCATTGCAACTGAAATACTGGCAGCCAAGGTGCAGTGCTTGATGTACCTCGCAATGTTCCAGACACAAGGCCGGTTCCAGGGGAAGACAGCAACCTTAGGATGGATGTGAAAGGGAACGTTCCCATATGAAAAAGGCTACATCAAGACATTAGACATGATGAACAATTATTGGCAGCTCGATGAAGGGTTGCAGTACATAACTGAGGGGCCAGGAAAAGGGGAAACAAAGACTGTCACACTGAAGGAATTGCCATGCCCCTGGACAACAACAAACAAAGTGGAAGGACACCTGGTTGCTGGGAGAGACCACAGATACTGGTCATTGGACGGGTGTACACTAACGATGCCTGGGAAGATGGAGTGGTGGGAAGCAAGGCGCTGACCTTACCAACTCACCAATGAGTAAGGTGCAAGAAGAGAATGACAAGCGCCTGAAGGAATGGGACAGGAGTGCAAAGCTGGTAACATTGGTGGACAACTAAGCTGGACCAATGCCAATAATTCCCTTGAAGACACCAGCACTTTGCCATCAACACAATGGCGATGAGGTGGTTGGTGAAAGCGTGGAATGCACAGCATTTGAGATTATCCCGGCAATGGCAGCAGGCACAGCAGTACTGATGGATCACTATTGGGCATGCAGGTCTAAAGCATATGAGAAATTGCCACCAAATTGGGGAGGGGTATGCTCCCTAGAACACATCAACATGCCATCATTGGTAGTACCCAAAAAGGATGTGAAGCTCGATGACTTTCCAAAGATAGAAAATAATAAAAAGAAGAAGAGGTCGTTAGAGGGAACACCTCCTGTCCAAGTAGAAAAGACTAATGAGCAAAGAGGACTGAGCAGAGTGAAGAGAGGGGGGAATGACTTCTTAGGCAAATCAGAAACTGCCTTTAACGAAGTACCAGCAGAGCACAAGCTGTTCAGCAGGACCAAGATATTCTTCATATCGTTGATACCGGGGGTACAGACATATGCAAATGCCAAATGGCTACAAATCACTCGTTGAGAGTTGATGGTAACCATAAACTCGACAGTGAATGGATTGAACGCCATAAAAGAAGAGCTCAGAGCAATAAGGTTGGTGGAGCTCCAGAAGGGGTATGTTCTGGATCGCCTCACAGGAATGGAAGGAGGAGTTTGTGCAAAAATAGGGAGTCCATGTTGCACATTCATACTTGCTAATGATGAAGACAGCGGACCTCTCTCAGATGCAGTGGCACAATTGACACAAATGCATGCAAAGATGCAGGACGAAGCACGTGGAACAGGGAAAGACAAGAGCTGGCTAACGTATCTATGGTCATGGATGGTGTCATGGCTAGCAGATGGATTATAGGTGATAGTTGGAGCACTGGTATTAGGGGCAGCATCCCTGTGTGGGATCAAGATCTGCATTGCAAGATGCAAGAAGACAGCAGTAGAAGCAAGAGGAATGCAAATACTGATGGATGTGAACATAGGAGGAACAGTGGATGACATTGTTAAAGAAAGAGACAGATTCATAGAGAGAATAATGATGTGCGATGTATTCCCGGCAGGAACAAAGGTGGACAATACCTGGGACCCAAGAAAGTATGAAGGGAAATGGGTTTGATGCAACCCCGAAGGAGTGTGCGCTTACATGTACTGGTCCTTTGATGATCATGTAAACTATTATGGAGACCTCGGATGAGTGACAAAGGTATGGTGACTGAAAGAAGATGAGCTGTTCTGGTGTGATGTGGTCGACAAGTAAACCAGAGGGAGGACTGAAGAGGAGAGATCGAGGCCTACCCCTGATTCCTCTCCCAATAGAGACCCGAGTCGGAAGAAGAACCTGAGGAGCCATGATCGCCTGCACCATTTCTGGCCGATACCCAGCGCCCCCATGGTGGACAAGTACGTCGAGAGGTATCCAATCCATCAACCCTACAGTCCAGGAGCAGTGAAAGCATTGTCCAAAGTGGATGAAGAGCCACAAGATGCGACAAAAGATACCCCCATTGACAATCTCGACTAAAGCACCAAGAAGCTGTGCTGTAATGTTGTTAGAGACACCATGACATAGCAGCATTAGACATGAAGCACACGGGCCCCTCACACATCGGGACACACTCACACATCCAAATACACAAAGAACTCATGCATACAGCTCTATAAGCTAGGGGACGAATACACATACATACTATCTGCATGTTTATTATTTTGTCATTAGCTTGACCACAGCAATGCAGAAACCGCAAAAAGCAGGAGATCCTGAGCAAGCTTGCAGGTGCTTACATGTGAATTACCCTTTGAAGCTGCAGGAGTACCAGAGGTATCTGGCAGAGCCATGAACCACTAACCTATGGACACTATAGATAGCACAATGTAGAAACCTGTTATGGCCTAGGAAAAGTACAACAGAACGCAGACCCTCGGCTGAAGCTGAGCTGAGCGAATTCAGGAGGCACAGAAGAGCGAATGTATAGGACACGGGCTAACTTATGGGCCAGAAAAAGGGGAAACAAAGACTGTCACACTAAAGGAATTGCCATGCCCCTGGACAAGAACAAAGGAAGTGGGAGGAGGGCCTGGTTGCTGGGAGAGACCACAGATATTGGTCTATGGACGTGTGTACACTAACGATGGCTGGGAAGATGGAGTGGTGGAAAGCAAGGCGTGGACCTTAACCAACTCAGCAGTGAGTAAGGTGCAAGAAGAGAATGACAAGTGCCTAAAGGAATGGGACAGCAGTGCAAAGCTGGTAACATTGGTGGACAACTAAGCTGGACCAATGCCAATAATTCCCTTGAAGACACCAGCGCTTTTCTATCAACACAATGGCGATGAGGAGGTTGGTGAAAATGTGGGATGCAAGGCGGTTGAGATTATCCCCGCAATGGGAGCAGGAACAGCAGTACTGATAGGCCACTATTGGGCATGCAGATCTAAAGCATATGAGAAATTGCCACCAAATTGGGAGGGGTATTCTCCCTAGCACACATCAACATGCCATCATTGGTGGTACCCAAGAAAGATGTGAAGCTCGTTGGCTTTCCACAGATGGAAAATAATAAAAGGAAGAAGCGGTCATTAGAGGGAACACCTCCTGTCCAAGTAGAAAAGACTAATGAGCAAAGAGGACTGAGCAGAGTGAAGAGAGGGGGGAATGACTTCTTAGGCAAATCAGAAACTGCCTTTAACGAAGTACCAGCAGAGCACAAGCTGTTCAGCAGGACCAAGATATTCTTCATATCGTTGATACCGGGGGTACAGACATATGCAAATGCCAAATGGCTACAAATCACTCGTTGAGAGTTGATGGTAACCATAAACTCGACAGTGAATGGATTGAACGCCATAAAAGAAGAGCTCAGAGCAATAAGGTTGGTGGAGCTCCAGAAGGGGTATGTTCTGGATCGCCTCACAGGAATGGAAGGAGGAGTTTGTGCAAAAATAGGGAGTCCATGTTGCACATTCATACTTGCTAATGATGAAGACAACGGAACGCTCTCAGATGCAGTGGCACAATTGGCACACATGCATGCAAAGATGGAGGACGAAGCACGTGGAACAGGGAAAGACAAGAGCTGGCTGACGTATCTATGGTCATGGATGGCGTCATGGCTGGCAGATGGATTAAAGGTGATAGTTGGAGCACTGGCATTAGGGGCAGCATCCCTGTGTGGGATCAAGATCTGCATTGCAAGATGCCAGAAGACAGCAGTAGAAGCAATATGAATGTAAATAATAATGGATGTGACCATAGGAGGAGTGGTGGATGAAATTGTTGAAGAAAGAGACAGATTAAGGAAGAGAATAACGATATGCGATTTATTCCCGGCAGGGATAAATGTGGACAATCCCTGGGACCCAAGGAAGTATGAAGGGAAGTGGGTTTGGTGCAACCCCGAAGGAGTGTGCGCTTACATGTACTGGTCCTTTGATGATCATGTAAACTATAATGGAGTCCTCGGATGAGTGACGAAGGTATGGCGACTGAAAAAAGATGAGCGGTTCTTTTGCGATGTGGTTGACAAGTCGACCAGAGGGAGGACTGAAGAGGAGAGATAGAGGCCTACCCCTGATTCCTCTCCCAGCAGAGACCCGAGTCAGAAGAAGAACCGGAGGAGCCATGATCGCCTGCACCATTTCTGGGCGGTACCCAGCACCCCCATGGTGGACAAGTACCTCGAGAGGTATCCACTCCATCAACCCTACAGTCCAGGAGCAGTGAAAGCATTGCCCAAAGTGGATGAATAGCCACAAGACGCTACCAAAGACACCTCCATTGACAGTCTCGACCAAAGCACCTAGAAGCTTTGCTATAACGTTGCTAGAGACACAATGACATAGCAGCATTAGACATGAAGCACACGGGCCACTCGCACATCGGGACACACTCACACATCCAAATACACGAAGATCTCATGCGTACAGCTCTATAAGCTAGGGGATGAATACACATACATACTATCCGCACATTTATTATTTTGTCATTAGCTTGACCGCAGCAATGCAGAAACCGCAAGAAGCAGGAGATCCTGAGCAAGCTTGCAGGTGCTTACATGCAAACTAACCTATGGAGTTGCAGGAGTACCGGAGGTATCTGGCAGAGCCATGAACCATTAACCTATGGACACTATACATAGCAAAATGTAGAAGCCTGTTATGGCCTCGGAAAATTACAACAGAACGCAGACCCTCGGCTGAAGCTGATCTGAGCGAATTCAGGAGGCACAGAAGAGCGAACGTGTGGGACACGGGCTGCTGCCAAGGCCACCGAGATGTGAGGGACATTCCTTTCCCTGAACTACAGTAAGAATTGCACAGTAAATGCAAATCAATCAGAGTAATTCAGAGTTCCAGAGGCCCCAAACACAACCCGCCGAGACGATAATCAACCGAAACCATCAACTGGGAAAGCAGAGTAGTCTCACGCAGCCAGAGCAGTCTTATGCAGCCAGACAGTGGCTTGCAACAAAGTTGATACAGAGAATCTGAGTGTTACATGGTGATAATGAGCACTATCATGGTCTTAGGTGGTGCACACATGTTAAAATGCAGACACATAGTTGTTCTTATTACCTTGAAAAGGTATGCTTCAAGCTGAGAACCGACTTGGGTCCCAGGCCTGGGAGCGACCACTCTAACCAATAACAATACAGGACCCTAGGGGTGAGTAACAAGGGGCTAGAACCAATCATCATATCCTTACACTGCAACATTGTACACATAGCACATTTATAGGGTCCGCCATAGGTGGACTACCACTCAGCGCCCAATCCGGGTCTTCGATAGGTTTGCTGGAGAGGGGCCCACATTGTGACGCTCACATGATGCAATATTGTAGCAAAACTGGCCTGCGATCCAGAGTTCAACGAGATATCCACGGATTTCTTCTGTCCTGTACTGATCCCTGTTGGTTTTGGCTGTAATAAACCACAGTTTGAACTTTCTGTCGGTCTGGGCCTGCATTCCTTTTGGAAAGGGAAACAGTTGGGCCTTCCATTACTTCTGAATCTGCAAACTCCTAGTAGCCCTGCCTGCCCACCTGGGAGTTTTTTCCTAACAAACTATTAAATTAAATGCAGGAGAAACCCTATAGAAAATGGGTGAACGTGTTAAAAATACTGTGGCTCGATGGATCAATGGTAAAACCTTAGAAGAGCTAACGGAAATGATCACCCTGGAACAGTTCACTAATTCCTTAACCCGCTTTCTGCAGAAAACTGTTCTACAGTTAACCCGACCTACCCTGGCTATGGCCACAGTTAAATAGACCTACCCTGAGTACGGCCATTGAGACTGCACAAACCTATTCAGGCGCACCAAAACATTTCCTTTCGGCCCATCGGTGGGAGGAACGGAAGGATCAGAGGCTGATCCACTGACCTCAACCTCAGGGGATAAAGAAACAAGGAATATCATATAAGGGTAAGGATGGGATGCCAAGAGAAAGAGTAGACATCAAAAGAATTGACCCCAAAACCAAAGAGGAAAGTAAAAAGGAGGAAATAAAAGGGAGCAGACCACCTCCTCCTATCTGTTTTTTTTCTGTAGAGAAACAGGACATGTGGCTCGACACTGTCCCAAGAATCTAAGTGGCGAACCTATGGAAATAAGTTGCCTAAAGGTTGAAGAGTGGGATGTACCAGGGGAAGAGCTAGAGACTTTAGTATCTGTTTATGTCAATCATCTACAGATTTTACACACAAAAAGGCTTAGGTAAATAGAAGAGAAGTAAGGGCCTTGATTGACTTGGGTAGTAAGCAAACTGCTATCTGAGCTGATTTAGTT
The DNA here is from genome assembly GCF_040938575.1 of Ambystoma mexicanum. Classification (NCBI taxonomy): domain Eukaryota; kingdom Metazoa; phylum Chordata; class Amphibia; order Caudata; family Ambystomatidae; genus Ambystoma; species Ambystoma mexicanum. The sequence goes on from NC_090922.1 coordinate 1,507,856,932, forward strand.
ACAACAAAGGACCTAGAAAATGCAGCCCTAGTTAGTCACCTGTGTGCACAGCAACAACAAAGTGTACCCCAAAATACCTCTACACATTAATATCCAGGGCGAATCTTGTGAGATATAGTCAGCCATAATTCCTGGGATCCCCGAAGAAGTTATCGTGGGGCGGGACTTGCCTACCTTCTCAAATCTCTTATAGGAAAACCCACCTCCATTTAGAGATTTTCTACCCCGGATTTGCTGGCAAGCAGACTATTAATCACAAAATTCTCCACTATGGGACTGGGAAACCTTCGAACCTATGAAACTGGAGACAACCCTTAAAGCCCAATTGATAGGTTCTGAAGAGGGATAAATAAAACCTCTACACCTCTACCAAAATCAACCACTGCCAATCAAGGGGATATGTGAGAGTTCTTGGATATCTCTCGTCCCTGTTCTCTTCCAGGTCTGAACAAATTGGAGCCTGGACAAAGAACAGACATATCCACCCTGCATAGGGAAGGGTATGTGATAAACGTGAAGGTGTCTCACTCACTAGTCCCCAGAGATCTGTCATCCGGGTGGCCTGGACACGGCCATCACTATTGGATCCAGTTCCTGGGGTGGACCAGTGGGGGAGGATCACCTGGATGAGGGTTCTTCGGGGCGTTGAAGTGGGACACCGAGGGTTGAGACGATGCATCCCTTTCCTTGTGACACCTTTTCCCCATCCTGCCCTGTAGGATGTTTGAAAGCGCTATCCCCGCTTTCCGACACAAACACTTTCTTACACCGTAAGAGACAATGGACTAACACCAGAGCCGTTAACCTGACATGTCCCAACACAAGGGTCTGGCAGTGTCAAGCAATTGACAACAACTACACACACCTGGTGGCCCTTTCCCTTCCCCACAGGGATAAAAGGCGGAGCACAAGAGCACACTATGAGCAAGGCCAAACGCACGACGAAGCAGCTATTACGGACCGGCAGTTCAAACGGAGGAGAAAGACAGGGAGACCTGAGAAGACAACGATGAGGGAATTGACCTTGCCCTTTTGAAACCTCAGAAAGAAACCTCAGAAAGAAGAATCATGAGACCGGGAATTACAGCTGGTGTGTGGTGTAACAGATGTCAACGGTGCACGGGACCGCCCGCATTGATAACCCAGACAGGGAGGCACGCTTGCTACCGTGGTACCATCCTTGACTCCAGAGGCAAGACAAGCCAACGGGGTCAGCCCAGGCAGTGAGTCGGCGATAGCTGATAGAAAACTGGAGTGTGTTGAGCCCAAGTTTGTGAACGGCAACATTGTATGATATTGTGAACAAACAACTTGTGTGTGTTTAAGCTGGAAAGAAAGTCCACTGACTGACCAGCTGCCAAGTGGTCAGGTGCCACGTGGGCGCTCATTCGAAGGACCTTTGCTTGTCTCCTTTTGGTTGAAACTACAAGCACTGGGAGGCCTAGCAGAGGCCGGCATGAGGACATAGAGGGGCCATACAAGGGTTGAGTCAAACCCCTTGTACAATCAAAAGTGTCTGACCCATTGACAAGAAGTCAAGTAAAGCAAAGTAAAGGAAAGCCGGACTAGGGGCAGAGATCCGGACTTAGGTAAAAGGAAGAACCTAAGGGGTCTAAAGGAACTGTCGTGTGAACTGTAGCAAGTGTGAACCTGACGGAGGGATGTCAATAATTGGGGTGAAGCATAATACACCCGTGAACATTGTGTCGACAAAAGTGAACCCGATCGAGGGATGTCCACAGTGTATTGTTTGAAAAGACATTGAGAGGTTCCATGTGTTAACATCGTGGAAAAATTGCAGTTTACACAAAATATCACACCAAAAAGGCTGTGGTTTTGCTGCTGCAATCCATGTAAGGGATGCGGGGGACACCCCCAAAACTGCTGCTCCCCTTAAATGGTATAATGGGGTACACCTTTACCACGTCAACCCACTGCATTTTTTCTGCTATTTTTTGTACAGACAACTTTTTTGCTGCAATTTTATTACTGCATACCAATTGAGACTCTTCAATGTTACGTTTTGAATAAAAGGGCGTAGTGAACCCGGCAGAGAGAGGCCCACGTTACACGAAGGATCGGAGCCCGGCAGAGGAGGATCCTAAGGCGAAGTGTAATCGCCTTGTGAAGATTTATTGAAGGAGCGTTTGTTTTTGTTGGTTATGATACATCAGGTCCTCTGAGGCAAGAAACTTTGTGTGAAAGAGACTTGGCAACAGAAGGCCCTGATATTTTGGAAACAAACTGCGGTGTTGTGCTGGTTAGGCCCAAAAGTGTGCTGTGCTCAGGAGTGCCGCCTTGCCCCGTGCTAATAACACGGGAAGAGAGACCCCTGCCATACCATCCCGACTTATCATTCTGTACTTATCATTTTGTGAACACTTCTTTCTTTTCTGGTGAACATTATCCCATACTATTTTGCAACTTAACGGGAAGGATTGGTAATAGTTTTTTTGTTAGTATAGGACCTTTTTTATTTGACACGACGCCACTAGGAATGCCATATTATTATTTGATGGTTGTAGCTTGCTACCATCTCAGATTTAGGTTTAGAATAGGCATTTTTCTCACCCATTGTACAGTTTAATAAACACCTTTGAACTGTGATCACTTGTGTCTGTCTTTACTATTTCCACCATGAGTTCCTTACACATAGCACACACAAAATATTTCTAGACTGGTATGCCTGATATACATCTGTATGTGCATTCTCTTTTTCTTTCTGTATCTTACTTTTCAAAGTATCATTCTGATGGTTCAATTGAAAATACAACACATGTCATTTTTCCCAGTATATGTACAAATGATGATAACTTCTTTGACCTATTTGGCCATGTCAGACGACATAAGAGGGATACAGAAGAGTATAATCAGGGGATAAATACATATCTTGATAATTCGGCTCACCTGGGGAATAATATGTGGTATCAACACATGAAGAAGGTGGGGGAGAGAGCATCTGATGAGAACTGCTTGTTCTCTCATCCCCTATTCCATGAGTACAGTAAGAACATTAATTTCAAAAGAGCTGCCAGAACATGATGCCAAGTGCCTCAGCCATCTAGCACCATGCCCTGCCAGAGGACAGTTCCAAGGGAGCTGGGCAACCTGGAAATGGATATCAAGACAGACCTTTCGATGCCATGATGATTATATCAAGACTGCGCAAATGGAAAAGGAGCCTTGATGGACAGACAAGATGCTCGTGTAGCCTTCTGTGGGACAAAATAAAGTAATAATTAAAGAAATTAAGAGGATAAATTGCTCTGACAAAACTGAAAAAACTGGAAGGCCTGGACTTTGGGGGCACTCACAGCTATTCATCTATGGACGAGTGATTATGAACTAAGGATGGGAAGGTGGGATGATGTTCTGTGAAGCTCATGTACTAAGAAATGAAGCAGTGTACGAGGTACTAAGCTGCCCCACCACCCAATTAGCCCAACATCTCTCATCACCTATGCCTTCTGCAATGATATTTTCTTTGTACTTGGCCTTGCAGAGTATTCTTCTCTTGTGAATGATGAGTGCCTAAAGCCGTGGCCCAAGAACTCCAAACTGCTGACTTGGTTGGATGATGCAGCAGTACCATTGGCTGTATTCCCACTGACTAATGTGACGATGCACTTTCAAAGCAATGGTAAAGTTTGAGTTTTAGAGAATAAGGGGTGCAAGAACATAATTGATGTTCCAGGAATGAGGAAAGGGACTGCTGTCCTAATGGATCGATATTGGGCTTTTTGATCCAGAGCATATATAAAGTTGCCCAGGAACTGGGGAGGAGTGTGTTCCCATGTACTCATCCATGTTCCAGCCTTGTTGATTCCCCAGAGCGATCTGAATATTGAGGGATTTCCAAAAGTGGATGAGCACTTGAGAAAAAGAAGGTCACATGCACTCAGGTAGATGAAAAAGAGATAATTAGTTCTCATCAAAATCAACAAAGGCTTATGAAGTCATTCCTGACGAACACAAGTTGTTCTGCAAGACTGCTATGATCATGACATCTATATTCATCCTGGCCTCCTAACAGTGGCGAATGCCAAATGGTAATAAATGACCAGATGGGAGCTGTTACAGCCAATAAATGCCACTATAAAAAGATTTAACACCATAAAGGAAGAGCCGAGGGCCATAAGGTTGATGACCCCCCAGAACAGGTATGTTCTTGACATGATTACCGCAATGGAAGGAGGTGTTTGCGCCAAGGTCCTGCCATCTTGCTGTTAATTCATACCATCTCATGACGGTGAGAACGGGATTCTGACGGATGCCATAAGTATGTTCACAGAATTGCACATGAAAATGGAGGAGGAAACAGAGGCCATTGGAGATGATGATTAACCATCATACCTGTTTTTCTGACTGGATGGCAAATATATTCAAGTTCCTTGGAGCAATATTGGTGATTATAATGTTCAGATTCTGTGTTATAAGGATAATAATTGGACAATGTAAGAGAACAGCAAAGAAAGCAGTGGGAATGAAAATCATGATTGATGTGAAGAATGAAACAGAAGACAAAGCACAGACAGAAAGTGCTATCAGAGACTGCATAAAAGCAAGTATTGTGGCACCTGAAGGAACAAAATTTCAGTATTCAAGAGATCATAAGAATTATGTGGGACATTGGGTCTTATGTACCCCAAGTGGAGAATGGAATTACATGGCCTGTAGTGTGGATGACCACATTAAAAGTGCGGGCACTCTGAGATTGAAAGAAGCAGGAATATTTTAGGAGGTTGTCGAGAACTCGTCCAGAGGGGGGAATGGAGAGGGGCAGATGTATGCATCTGCAGGAGACCCTAACCCCCCTCTCCTCCCCTCTACTGGAGACATGAGGTTGTGCCCTATCTGACACCAGCTATTGTTCCAATACCACAGCGAGTATTTGGAAGAAGGTATCCATTGAGACAGCCATATTTAATGTATCCTCGAGTTGATGATGGCCTGCAAGGGGAGATTTGTGAAGGAATATGAGAAAGAGCTAAGAAAATTAACTGACAACGTCATGAGAAAGTGTGCACGACGTCCTGAAATACAGAATGAAACCGATGTATGGAGCCTAGAGGTGAAGGGATGAAGTAAAGAATCAAGTGACCCTTAAAAATTTGAAAAAAGAAGATTACATGTTTGAAAGTGCTGCAGAAATCAGAAGTATAATGAATGTACAGACACTAAAACGCAAGATAGATCAAGTCATTGTTTAGGCTAGCTACAAGTAGTGAATAGAATGCAGGTGGAACCACCATTGTACAGAAACTGGACATTGGTTTCATGAAATAAGTAAGCCAAAGAACCATGGAGGCAGAATGAAAGGCAGTGTCGCGGTAGAATAGTAGGTTGGTGTAGCTGCGTTGTGAGGCTGTCTGGCCTAAAGTCAAGAACTGAGAAGTCAAGGTCCTCTATCTACGTTGAAGAGAACATGTGTGAAGGAGCACAAAGGATGCCAAGTCTTAATTCATTGAAAACATTTTAAAGCTTGCAGAATGAGCAAAATCGTGGTCTCCTGTCACATGAGTCGAGGCTGAAAATAGGGCTTGAACTTGGAGTTCCAGCGTCAATAGCGAGTGCCCTCACTCCCATTGCATTCCGAAGACAAGAATACTCTGCAAGGCCAAGTACAAAGAGAATTTCATGGCAGAAGGCATTGGTGATGAAAGATGTTGGGCTAATTGGGTGGTGGGGCAGCTTCATGTCCTATCTACTTGCACCTGGGTCTTGGCTTACGTGCTGCTAATTGAACTGAATGTTCCAGACATGGCACAAGCGTGCCAACCAATTGTATAAGTCTATGTAATGAAGGGCATTTTAGCTTGAGAAACCAATGAAACACTGTGTAACTGATTTTTCTTAGTATGACATGTTTGAAGAGGTAGTCATGAGTTGTCCACCTAATATTGGACAACCAATAACAAACTTAGCTCCTATATGATTGCATATCTAGATGTGTCTCTTAACCAGTCCAACCCTTGATAGGTTTTTCACTATTGCCATGTAGTGTGACGTCACTCTGACACATGAAGAAAGTATAGAATAATTGTTCATATGATAATCACTGACAATGAGCGTCCGTCTGTTGATGTTTGTTTTAACCTCCCTGTTTTAGATAATTGCTAATAAAACAGAAACTTGCCATATTCTTGAGTTTGTCCAGTTATTTGTACTTAGAATTATTTTGGGGTAATCCCATCCAGTTACAAATGCACGTTCCAAGGGCCATACGCTCACTGCTGGATCACAGAGGACTCTCTGGACGCTGACGGGACCGATGGATATGCTGCTCGCTGTCAGGAGGTCACCGGCAGGCTATGCCCTAACAGTGCCCCGGTACTTCTATTGCTGTCAGCCCTCGGCAAACGGCCCGGCAGCACAGGACCCATTGAGTGTCCCAGCAACAAAGTCCAATCTCTTGGATGGAGCAAAATCAGCCTTACAGGCGCAGTTTTCACAATCTGCCACCTCGGGTCAGGCCCTCCACTCAGGTGCCGCCTACAGCAGTGGCTGCGCAAAAAGGCTAAAGCAGCACTGACACGGCCCACCAGAGGTGTGCGTGCATTTTGGGTTGCCAGTTCGGACTCCATGCAGGAAGCACTGCACAACTCTTATTACAAATGTGGGCCAATCACACCAGGAATTACACAGATCGCTCACACAGGCTTACAGCAGCAAAGCCTGCTGCTCTTGTCAATCGTGTCACCGGGACAGCCTGAGGCTGTGTATTCTTCGGCAGGGCTCAGGAGCTCATGGGTCTCAAGCATACATGCCAACCCTCCCGATTTAGGCAAGAGACTCCCAATTTGGTTTGCAAAAATGTTGCTATTTTCTACTGCCTCCCTCCTAAAGTAATTCTAACCCCAATGCATTTGAATGGGGAAATTCAACTCTCCCTATTGCTCGGAGAGAATCTCCCTCCCAGCTGCTGCAAAATGTTGGCATGTATGCTCACAACATCAGCCTCCAGCCAGGCCACACCCCAATATTCTCTACCTTACGTGGGCATACCTCAAAAGCAAGTACTGGGACGAGGAAGAGGGAAGTGGAGGTAATGCTCTGATTACTTACCGGTAATCTTTATTACTCCTCCTCCCCCTCATTACAGTTCTTAGGACCCACCTCTCCTCCCTGGCTGAGACACAAGAATGGGCCCACAAGGACATTGGTAAGTAACTGGCATCAAGGTATATTTTCCCTGGGGAGGAGGCAGGGTCAACAACAAGGCAAACAAAGGAATGGCTGTGTGACATCCTCACTCACCCGTGTCATGTGGGGAGGGACACAGGGCAGCAGGAATATGAGCAGCACAGGACAGTTAGTTAGGACAGTTCCTGTTAGCACGAAGAGGAATAAAGATGTGTTGAACCCCACCTCCTGTCTCCGCGTATATGTTTATGAATGCGAGCGCGTAGAAGACCCAGAGACCCAGAGGCTGTTTATGAATGCGAGCGCGTAGAAGACCCAGAGGCTGAGGCGGTCCACAGAAGATACCTGAACATAACACGCCATGTTACCTGAACATAACACGCCGAACTGGATCAGCACACCGTACGCACAGTGGCGTGAGGAGAAGCCATGTGGGCCGCACAGTTGGTCGCAGCCATGATCGCTGCCGGAACAGTGAAAGTGTCCCTACGACATGGAGGTGAATCGAACGGATGTGAGCTCAACGGCTCCTGTCATCCAGGCCACGAGAAGGAACCCCGGGCGGTGTGAGAGAGGTCTCCTGCCGACGGACACGTGTTTCAACAGCGGGTGGGAGCACTGAGGCTCCCCGCAGCAATGCGTCACCAAGGCGGTAAGAGAGTGTAGCTCCCCGCTGCACATAGCATTCCAGGCGGTTGCAGGATAATCCGCCCACTGACGGTAACGTGTGGCCCTGCCCACCCCAGAGTGAACATTATTTATAAGAGCAACACGAAACACGCGGCAAATCACGCGTGCTGTGTGGGCCCCATCAGAAGAGCCTGGAGCACATTGTGAAAGGAGAGAAAACCCCTCACTCCCTCACCAACACCATCCAGCAGCGGCAGGTGAAAAGAGAGCGAACGCTCCCCGCCAAACAGTCACGTCAGCAGCCGGGCGGCCAAAAAACAATTTTCTCCCGCTCAAAGTCACACCCACACCATCAGAGGGTAGGAGCAAGGAAGCTCCCTGCTGCAACAGACCTCAATCAAGGACAGAGTTGACTCCCCACAGTTGATCACACTCATAGCAAGGCGCCACCGGGACCATACAATGAAACACAGGTGTCACACGTGTTTCTTCTATGAACAGTTGATTTGTGAGACACAAACTGGGCCCACCCCACAACACAATGCACGTTTTAGACCCTCAAGATGTCAGAGGATGAATCATTAACTGAGCAAATAACACCTGCCCGCACACTCCCGAGAAGAATGTCAGACAGCCTGCTGACTCAGCTACCCACCAACTTTGATCTCAGTGACACCAGCACATTGGGACCAAGGTGGAAGCGACGGCTGAGAGATTTTGAAGTGTGCCTAAAAGCTGTAGGTCCAATCGATGATGAAAATAAACACAGCCTGTTGACACATGCAATAGGATCCAATGTAAGAGACATAGTGGACGAGCTCCCTGAAGGTGACATTGACACATACATAAACTTGAAGACAACACTTACCGACTATTTCACACCACACACAAATGTGGACTATGAAAGACACATATTCCACACCACCAAGCAAACCAAGGGCAAAACCATGGATGCTTTCGCGCCTTGAAACACCTGTGTATAGGCGCGTTACAAATACCATATCATATCATATCATATCATGAGACTTCGACTGAAGATGAAACATTGTGACTTTAACAAATATTCCAATGAAGAAGCATTACGTTTACAAATCATAGTCGGATGTGAGAGTGCAGACCTTAGAAAATGACTACTTCAAAAACCACGGAGCTGGACTTGTTTTTGCGACTTAACCTTCAACTACTCTGTAATACCAAAACTTGGATACCTCTCTACAACTCTACTGTATCTGCTTCCCTCACTACCTCCTCTTCCTCCTTCTCTCATGTCTCCCGTCCCTCTGGTCATGGTGGTGGCATCGGTCTCCTCCATCACCCTAATTGTCTTTCCTCCCCATCTACTACGCCCCTTCCCACCTTCCCTTCCTTTGAATACCTGTACAAATCTTTCACGTCTCTGCATGCTATTTCCTTTCTAATTGTCTATAGCCCCCCAGGGCCCCACTCCTCCTTCTATGATGATCTTGACCACCTTCTCTCCCTCATCTCCCCCTCTCCCCTTACTTTACTCAGTGACTTTAACCTACGCCTCCCCTCTACACTACAACCATCCCCTCTTTTTCCATTCTTGACTCCTACCCCCTCTCTCCCCTCCCTTCTTCTCCTACTCACTCCTCTGGCTCCACTCTTGACCTAATATTTATCTCAACCTTCTCCTCCCCAGTTTCTACCCTCCCAAGCGATCTTTCTGACCAGGCTCTACTTTCTTTCTCTCTCCCCCCTCCCTCTTCCCTCTACCCCTCTTTCTCCATTTCTTTCTCTAGACGGGATCTCCGTAACTTTAACACTTCTCTTCTCTCTCTGCTGATGAAGCGTTATCCTCTCTGTCCTCCTCTATCTCTTCCGGTCTCAATCAACTTCACCCCCTTCCTCCTTCCGCCCAACCTGTTAACCCTTCAACTCAGGCTATCTCCTTATCTTCTGTCTATGCGTCGCCTCCTCCGTCGCCTTGAGCGACGCTGGCTCAAGCTCCGCTCTCCTTCTAATCAAGCCTCCTATTTCTCCTACCATTCTCTCTATGACTCTTGCCTTAGCCTTGCTAAACGTGCCTACTACTCTAACCTTCTCCATTCCCAAGCCTCCCATCCTCGTATCTTTCAGACACTATCTCGTCTTCTTTACCCTCCTTCTCCTGACCTCTCCTCTACTTCTCCACTCTCCCCTTCTGATTTTTCTGACTTTTTCTCTTCTAAAATACTCTCTCTTCACCAAATCATTCTTTCCTCCCCTTCTTACTCCCCTCCTCCCCCTTCTATCTCCTCCCCTTCCTCTTACCTGTCTGACTTCTCTCCTGTTATTCCTTCTGGAATCTCCCTCCTCCTGTCCAAAACTCACCCTACCGCTGCCCCCTCTGATCCCCTCCCCACCCCGCTGATTCCTAAAATCTACCCTCTCCTCATTCCCTACCTTACCTCCTTCTTCAATATCTGCCTCTCCACTGCCACCTTCCCCTCTGCCTTCAAAAGTGCTATTATCATTCCTATTTTGAAGAAACCCTCTGCTAATCCCCTCCTTGTATCCAACTTCTACCCAATCACAATCCTACCATTCCTTTCTGAGCTTCTCGAACGTTTAGTCTACTCTCAAATCTCTACCATGTAACCAATCTCTCTCTTCTCCCCCCTCTCAATCTGGTTTCCGGCCTAAACACTCTACTGAAACTGCCCTCACCTATGTTCTCAACTCCCTCCTTACTGCTCGCTACTCTAAGCAATCCTCTGTCCTTGTCCTCAGCGGCCTTTGATACCATTGATCACCCCTTATTTCTTAACACTCTTTCTTCCTTTGGTATCAGTGGCTCTGTCCTCAACTGGCTTTCCTCCTACCTTTCCAACTGCTCTTTTGCTGTCTCATGGGGTGGTGGTACCTCTTCCACTCTCCCCCTGGACTTCGGTGTTCCCCATGGCTCTGTACTTGGCCCTTTCCTTTTCTCACTCTACACTTCTCTACTCGCCCCCATTATCTCCTCTTTTGGCATATCTCATCATTTCTACGCAGATGACACCCAGCAATTTCTTTCCTTCTCCTCTTTCACCTCCAAACTCCACCATAATCTTTCTTCCTGTCTTACTGCTATTAAAAACTGGATGTCTTCCCACTTTCTTTCCCTCAACTCTGAAAAAACGGAAGTCTTATTCTTCCCCTCCACGCTTCCTCCTACCTCTTCCCCTCCTTTTATTTTCTTTCCTCCTACTAACCTCCATATCTCTGCCTCTGCTCGCAACCTTGCCCTCCACCTTGACTCTACCCTCTCCCTTTCCCATCATATTTCTCTTACCTCTTGCGCCTGCCGCTTTCACCTATTCAATGTTCGCAAAATCCACTCCTCCCTCACCTTCCATGCTACTAAACTCCTAATCTCTTCCCTCATTTTCTCCCTTTCTTTTCTACTGTTCTTCTCTCCTCTTTGGACTCACTGCCTCTCACCTTGCTCCCCTCAAATCCCTTTACCACTCTGCCATCCGTACCCTCTGTCTTCTTGCACCTCTTGATTCCATTTCCTCCTCCCTTTCTTTTCTTGGCTGGTTTCCCTTTCACTCCCAACTTAAATGTTAGGCTCACCTGGTCTCTGCGGGTCATAGGGGCACGGTTGAAGCCCTCCCTGGAAGTGGATTCCCCTTATCAGGCTTCTTCCCCTGCTCATATGCTGTGGGCAGCGACAATTGTTGACACTGTTCCTGCATGGATACGGGAGATTGTGAGAATGCTGCTAGGTGACGGCTGTCTCTCTCGAACCCTTCTTCCCAAAATGTGGTGAACATGCGCCGACCCATATAGTCTCACCTGTTGATTAATGATGATGAGCTCTCCGTCCTGCTTCTCACTGCAGGGGCGCTTCTTGATGGACCGGGTTCCTTCACTGGCCCATTGTGCGTGGCAGCCCAGACCAGCGGTGGCTTAGCCACTCCTGAAGGTAAGTGTCTTATGGCTTCAAAATATTGTGATGTTGATTCCTGATTATTGTCTGTATCTTTTAATGATGTCTTTCCTCCGCTTCTCCCAACAGATGAAATGCGGCCCAGCGGTAGTTGGGGTGCATGGAGCGAGGCCAAATGGGAAGAGTCTGTGATGCTCCGACAGAAGTTGAGTGTTGGTTTAAGGTTAAGCGCAAGGATTTGTCAAAGCGCGACCTTGAACATAATGTCTTAGCGAATTCTAACCTTGTCTTTTATCTTTTTCTCTTGCAGGCACCGTCTTCCAATGGATTGCTTGTAGTGTCACGATGTCGGCTGGAGCGCTGCTTTCCGGAGGTCTGGAGATGGATGATGAATGCCAGAGTCAACGATGATGTTTGCCGAAAACAGATTCCAAGGTAAGTGCAGCGGCTGGTAGCTGGAAACAAGGTAAGATGCACTCAGAATGGTACCTGGAAACAAGGTAAGGTGCGCTCAGACTGGTAGCTGCAAACAAGGTAAGATGCGCTTAGGCGGCGGTGAGAGGTACGCTGCCATCAGCAGAAGAACGCGAAGCGCTTGCATGCTGGCTGGGCGGGCTTATATAGTCTAGCCCTGGCAACGCCTATTAGTCTTGGCTCACCGGCCCCACCCTGCCAATCCTAAAGGATGCTGCACATGCAATCCAACCCTCTCAATAAGCCACGCCCGAACAAATGCACGTGGAGGCCCCTGCAGGGTAAACAAGTACCATGCACCAAATAAAAGTGTGCCAATGCACACTTAATCATGAGCCAGGCGCCTAAGGCGCCAGGACTGAGTCCAGCTGGGCCCTCTATGCTGTATTGTCCCCAAGGGATAATAAAAGTTATGTTACCCCTGGCTCTCGTCCTCTGATGGTGCGGGGTCTGTGGTTCCAGGCCAATGGCCATGACATTAAATTTAACTTCTTCTGCCTAGTTATTAAATCTCTTCATGAGCTAGCTCCCCCTTACCTTTCCTCTCTCATTTCTTTCTACTCTCCTTCTAGCTCCCTCAGATCCGCTGATCTCTTCTTGCTCACTGTACCTCCATCCCCTTGTGCTTCCTCTCGTTTCCGTTCCTTTCAGCTCCTAGCCCTGCATCACTCGAACTCCTTACCCCTCTTCATCCATTCCATTTCCTCTTACCCCTCTTTCCGTGCCTCCTTGAAATCTTTCCTTGTTCACCCCCCACCCTAACTCCCCTCCTTCTCCTATTATCTCCCTCCTTTATCTCTACCCTCCTTCCTACTTCCCCTCTTCTTCCCTTTCTATCTCATCCCTCCTTCCCTCCTCCTGTTATCTCTTCCTCACCCGCTCTGACCTCCCTTTCTATTTCCCTTTCTTCTTCCTCTTATCTATTCCTCCTTTAGAACTGGTCAATTGATCTACATACTGTTTTTGATGGTTTGTTTCATGTCTTTGTAACTTTATGCTTTTTGTTTACAATGTATTCTTGTTGTTGTATTGTAAAGCGCTTTGGCGTAAAGCGCTACATAAACCTAATAAATACAAATACAAGTTGAAGGACTGGAAGACATCAAAATTACTCACAGGAAACAGGAAAGCCTAAACAAACTTGATGGAATCTTGAAGAGCAACAGCTACCCCTTCTGCTACAGGTGCGGCCACGAGTACCCACATGAAGGACAGTGCCATGGCATGGTCCAACAGTGTTCCTCGTGTGGGGGAGAAAAGCACTACAAGGCAGTCTACCTCATATTCCGCAGCAAGATGTGTGGCGCTGTGAGAAGTGGAAGACCAACAATGGACAGAGAACAAAGACAGCCAAGTCCGTCCCGCATGACAAGCCATCCCCATGACTCTGCCCGCTGCAGATACCAAGAGGACCCGTCAGACAGATGGAAGAAGAAAACTTCGGGAGAATGGAGAGACAGCAAACCCTCAGCATCCAAGCACAGGAGGAGACCACAAAGATACAACAGATATCTAGTGGAACAATCACAGTCAGATAGCACATCAAGTGCATCCTGAGAGGACAACACCAGAAGATGTGAAGGACCCAAGGAAGAACCACGAAAGAAGGTCTACCTGTATGCATTAGGCAACCCAACGGCGAAAGAGCACAGCCCGAATTAGTCCTCCAGGTCAACCAGACACTAGCCGAATTTCGGCTAGTATACAACAGCATACCACACGCCCCACGGCTGCAGCCCGGAAGGGCACTCATATTTCCCTATGGGTTAAAGACACCCCTAGCCTGCAAAGGTTTCTTCACAGCATCATGCAGCTACAAAGACCACACCCAGGACATATCCATGCATGTCCTAGAAGCTGCCACCAACAGCGGATGCATTTTGAGCTACAAGGCGGCAATCGAAATGGGCCTTATTCACGTCCTTTACAGACTTATGATGCACAAATATCTGGATCCCACCGCGAACATTGAACAAGTTTTTCCAACACTGTTAAAGGGACTAGGGAAACTGAAAGGCCGTCAAACTGAACTACACAGAGCATCACTCCGGTAGCACAACATTACAGAGGGATCCCCATCAACATACAGAAGCGGGAGGAGAACAAATTAATTAAATTGCTGGAAGCCAACATCATTGAGCCAGCGGAAGGCCCCACACCATGCGTCTCCCCCATCGTGCCAGTACCCAAGAGAGACTCTTCAGATATCCGCATATGCGTGGACATGTGACAGCCAAATGAGGCCATCATGAGAGAACGTCTCCAAGCCCCACGCATCATGGATATGGTACACCTCTTAAACAGAGCTACAGTCTTCTTGAGCTAGACCTCAATAAAGGGTATCATCACCTAGAGCTCAACCCACAGTCAAGATACATCACAACGTTCGTAACCCACCTAGGCCTCTACTGCTACAAACGGCTCAGCTGTGGAGTATCACCGGCAGCAGACATTCCTCAATCAGGGATCCACAATGTGATGAAACACGTGCCAAATTGTCTCAACTACAGCAACAATATTTTGGTATTTGGCCAAACACAAGAACAACATGACGACACACTCATGCGAGTATGCATGGCCTTAGAGGAAGCACAACTAACTCTGAACAAAGAAAAGTGTGAATTTCAAAAGAGAACACTGCAGTTCTTTGGGCCCATCTTCACTGCTCAAGGGAAGACACCTGACCCCGAGAAGGTCAGCGGGCTCACCGACACAGAACCACCCAGCTCCACGTCTGACCTCCGGTCTTTTCTATGCCGAGCGAGCTATTGCACACGATATATCAAAGACTTTTCATCTGTCAGTGAACCCCTCAGAGCACTCACCAAGAACAACACAGAATTCAGGTGGTCAGAAAAGTGCCAAGAAGCATTCCAAATCATAAAACACTGAATAACTGATGCCAAGAACATGGCCTACTTCGACCACAGAAAACACACAGAACTAATTGTGGATGCGAGTCCAGTAGGCCTCAGAGCCATTCTGACTCAATTAGATGAGAGAGGCGGATACTCCAAGCACATTGTATCATATGCAAGTAGGAGCCTTTCAAAGACAGAACAAGCATACTAGCAAGCAGAGAAAGAAGGGCTTGCTGTGGTTTGGGCATGCAAACGTTTTCATGTATTCCTGTACGGGACACCATTTACAGTCGTCACAGACCACCAGGCACTACTGTTCATTTATGGCAATCCACAGGCCAAAATGCCACCAGGAATAGCAAGATGGGCTCTACGGCTGCAGGATTACCAATTCGACATAGTCCACAGGCCAGGAGAGGAGCTGAATCCCGCAGACTTCCTGTCAAGACATCCCAGCAAGGAGAATGAAACGAAACACAAGTGGAGAAACTACTCAAAAACTGCCCCACTTGCGCTGTTATAAACCCTCAAACCAGACCCGAGCCTCTGTGCATGACCGCTCTACCGGAAGGAGCGTGAGAGGAAAGTGCGGTGGACTACTTTGGGCCACTTGGAGGAGGTGAACACATCCTAATAGTGGTCGACGAATACTTGCGATTCCCTGACATGCAAATTGTGCCATCCACGTCAGCATACCATGCCATTCCCGTTCTGGACAGAATGTTTGCCACATTTGGCATTCCCAAAGTCGTAAAAACAGGCAATGGGCTTCCATTCACGGGGCAGGACTTCAGAACATTCTCAGAATATATGGGTTTTCACCATCGTAAAATAACACCTTTATGGCCACAGGCAAATGGCACCGTAGAATGATTCATGTGCCACATCAAATGTACCACTCAAACCTGTAGAGAAACTACTCTGTCAACTCATTCGAGACTACAGAACCACCTCGCACAGCACCACAGGAAAGACACCGTCAGAAGTGATGTTTGGGAGAATCATAAGAACCCGACTTCCCCACATCACGTCAGAAGAAGACAGATACAAGTGCGATGAGGAAATGCCAGAGCATGGCGCGCAAAAGAAAGAGGACATGAAAAGAACAGCGGATGGAAAAAGGCGAGCCAAGGAAAATTATCTGGAGCCAGGAGACATAGTCATTGTGAAGCAACCCCAAGGGCGCAAATGCAAGGCTGCCTTCAATGAAGAACCCCTCACCGGTGTCAATGTAAAAGGATCACTCATCACTGCAGAGGGTGCAGGAAGACCACAACACGAAACTCATTACATTTCAGAAAAATGCCCGGATTAGTACCCGTCGCAACTCCCAGCTCGCCAGGCCCTTCCAGTGAATGGGGTGCACCCTACGAGGGAGACAGAGAAGATTCTGGCACTGAAATGCCCCTTTGGGAGTCACCAGTACAATCAGAGCAGACAAACCAAAGGCTTCAAAGAACTGGGAAGAAGCCTCACCGGCTCATCCAAGAAATGAAGTAAAGTAGGACTTTTTGTTAAGTATGGAAGTAAGGGGGGGCGCTAGAGAGCCAACCGGGATGGCGGCTTCCTAAGGAGATCTGTGTGGCTCTGAATTAATCCTCTGTTATCAATGTCTCTGTGGTGCCCAATTCTTCCTTGCTGAACATTTTGAGACCAAACTCGCCTCGAGAGCCTTAATATCAGCTGAGTTACAGGCCGGAGGCCTTTCGACCCGTGTGGGCTGGAGCCCCGAGCTGCAGACAAGGCCCGCAAGCAGAGAGGGAGGTGCCCCGCAGTGGCCGAACCATCGCCGGCAGCGGGTGTCCGGCACAGCTCCACCGACACCGCCGAGGAACCGAGCCGCGGGTTGACGTGCGTATTTTTGACGCTCGCAGAGATGCGGTTGGCTCCGTCCCCGCGGCGGCTCGGTTTGAGGGGCAGAGGCGGCCTGTCCCTGGCGAACAGTCCCGATCGGCGATCAGGTAGGAGCCCAGCGTGTGGAGCGTTTGGTCCGGGCCCCAGCGGGCCCGTGGAACCCCCCCTGGCTCTCCCATGCGGCCAGTAATGCCGGCGGAAGATGCAGAAATAAACACCTTTGCCAGCAACTCCTGACAGAGTCCCCAAAAGGAACAGCCACCCGCGAACCAAGTAGACACCCACCACACGCTTTCCCCCGGTGTCACTTGGTCCCGCAAATCTTAACTGCAGGTCCCCGTTGTTACTTACCTCCAACAGCGGATTCACGCCACAATCAATCCAGACATTGATATCCCATATACCCCAATCCTCAAGCGGCATCGAGCGTTATTGTCAAGCCAAAAGAGGAGACAATATCTCCCAAGAGACTCGCTCACAGAGCAAGCTAGTCAAGCTGTACAAATCAATGTCACCGAATCGTTAATTACACTGAAGAGACTGCAGCAACAAGTGAGGCCCTTTCGTGGCCCCTGAGAGTTTACTGCCCACGGGCAGAATGTCCATCAATGACATGTCTGCAACCCACGGCCAACGTAGCAACTGGGAGATGCTCGCTGTGCTGATCATCTAGGAGCCTCGCCCAACGGGCGACCATCGAACCGGCTGGGCGAAATCACCAGACCTCGCCCGCACAAGATCACAACTGCATCCTGGCGCCGTACTCAGGAACAGGCGCCAAAAGCCATCACACACTCGCCGCATGTAAACTCAGTCAGCCAGAGGCACGGCATAGTACAGCCCGTGAAACACGACAAATAGCATTTACCTGGTTGCTCGCCTGCGATAAACAGCGCCACAATCTGTAGGGACCGTTGAAAACATGTCCTTCGGATCCCGACAGGAGCACCCCAGTGCCGACCGACCATATACCAAACGGGTCCACCAGATTCAAGGAATGCTCCCCAAATAGTTGCTACCAGCATTGCAAGTGCGAGAAAAGGAGGGCCTGCGCCAAATAACAAGAGTATTCCATCGCTACCCTGAGCCCAGACCCAATCTAGCAGGAAACGCAAGAGTCACCGGCTAATCCTCCTTCGACCACCAATAACAACAGCAAAAGCATCTCAAACAGCTATATACGTCACAACGCCACCACCTGCGCCTGAACTACTCTTACTCTCAAACTCGCAGGGCCCAGCCCAGAGCAGACCATGGGGAAACGTGACAAGTCTCAAAAGAAACTGAATTTCGAAGCTAGCTCCTCTGGTAAGACAACCAACACCAACAGTAGACCAGCATCGCCCGCAAAAGACACCGACCCAGCAGAGGAGCAAACCCCAAGCCTTGACATCAGGGAAATCCTACTGGACCTAAAAGCCGGAATTGGTGACCTGGGGAGTAAATTGGACAACCTATTGTCAAAGGTGGATCGACTTCAACACCGCCTCGACCAACATGCAGACAGGCTGGACAATGTTGAGCAGCGCGTACAGATCTCGATGATGGCACTGCAGCCCTGACCACCAGAGTCTCCACCCTAGAATCGCAAATGAAGGCTGTCTCTGCTAAAAACGAAGATTTGGAAGGGTGTTCCCGCAGGAACAATATCAGAATTATTGGAGTCAGAGAGCAACAACTTCAAGCTAAAATGGAGGACCATGTTGAACGGATCTGCACGGAACTATTTGGGAAAGAAGTGCTTTCCCTGCTATTTGTTATAGGAAGAGCACACAGAATTCCCAATACCAGACCAATCCCTGGAGCAAACCCGCGACCAATTATAACAAGGCTACTTAATTACAAAGACCGGGACGCAATACTCAAGGCTGCCAGGGAAAGAGGCAAACTGCAATATGATGGAGACCCAATCCAATTCTTTCCTGACTTCTCCCCAACAGTACAGGCGCAGAGAATCTCTTTCACGACCGTCAAGCAGAGACTACAAGACAACCAAATACTCTATTCTATGTTGTTTACAGCCAAACTCTGCATCCAGCACGAGGGGAGAGCACAATTCTTCACCACGCCAGAGGAGGCCAACGAATACCTTGACCGCGCCGGCTGCAGATCCGCCTCAAGCAACCCAAAGCCACGACGTGATGACCGTATGAGAAGAGACCCACCATAGCCTACAATTTCAGCACAAGCAGCGTTGCTACCACTCCACGTTCATCATCACACATGATGCTCACCACAGAGTTAAATTCTAATTCAATAGAGAGCCACACTACCTCCTGGTGAGCTACTAACGCCCCAAGCACAGCATTGTTCGTAGTTCTGATCACAAGGGTGGGTACACCGTGGGCCAGTTGGGGTTTGCTCACGCAAGGGAGGGTTGTCACTTTTACCAAGTTACATTTGACTGTTCACCTACGTTCTAGCACAAAACAACCACAAACCCCCACCACAGTGCTTGTAATCCTCAACAACTCCTCTTGCACGTTCGGGCATTATCTGAATCTAATTGACAGAATGGAACCCAGCTGCCTTCTGCCAACCACTCTAAATGGGCCCGTTTAAAATAGCCACCTGGAACATCAGAGGTGGCAACCAACCAGCCAAACTCAGGAGGGTCCTCCAATACCTCAGACGACACAAAATCAACATTGCCATGCTACAAGAAACCCATCTCATGCCAGCTGCTGAACAACACTGGGCCCGGTCATGGGGCTGCCATAGATATTTCTCTTCATACTCTTCTTTTGCGAGAGGGGTTGCAATATTAATAGACAAAAAAGCCAACTTTAGCTTGATTGACTCTAAGAAAGACGGAGAGGGAAGGGCCCTTCTGAGAGGGGGATACTTGCCGGGAAGGAAATAGTCTTGGTGAACTCCTATGCTCCTAACACGGACGGACCGAATAATTTCAACTGGGTCATGTCTCAACTGGGGGCGTACACCTCAGCAACAATCATCTCGGGTGCAGACCTCAATACCCCTCTGGACCCCCAAATTGACAAATCCCACAGCATAAATAACAGACCCTCCAAAGCAAGTCGCCAGGTGACAGAGATCTGTCAGGCTTTCGATCTGTACGATATTTGGAGATACACTCATCTAGACTCACGCGAATATACATTTCACTCAGTAGTCCATAATACCAGCTCAAGTATTGACTATATGCTGGTAACAACTCAAAGTTCATACAGCTGGAGATCCTGCCAAATCCTACCACGGTCCCTCTCCAACAATTCCATATTCACACTCGAATTCACGCTGCCCGATACCCAACTGGAGATTTAAAACAGGCTCACTCTTGGATTCTGTCTTCGCGTCGGAACTCCAACAAGAGATCACAACTTCCTCGAAATAAATCAAGATTCAGTAAGCTCTGCCGGCACCTAATGGGAAACGCTGAAATGCTATGTACAGGGTGTGTGCATGACCAAAGAAAATGGCATCTTAAAACTGATACGTCGTGAATTGGCAGACAGCGAACGACGCCTGAAGGAACTCAAAACTAAACACATAGCATCCTCAGACTTGCAGTCCCAGGCTGAACTGAAAACAGAACTATCCACATTTCAGGAATTAGCAGAATAGGTCGCAGACACCAAATCCGGCAGTACAGTGAGGGATAAAAACCTGGGGCACTTCTGGCCCACCTTCCAAGACTCGATCAAACACCCACCTGGGTGGAACGTATTCGAGACACACAAGGACACCTGGTTTATACAGAAGAGGGAATAGTGAACACGTTTCACAAATTCTACCAGGACCTGTATAGTTCAAAAGTACCACCATCCCCGAGATACTTCAGGACTACCTCAACGACACCGTACTGTATTGGGTAATTCAGGAACTACGTGAACCACTAAACGCACCTATTACACAAGAGGAAATAACTGAGGCAATAAAATCACTCCCAAACACACAAGCTCCAGGCCCCGATGGGCTCACTGGAGAATTCTACAAGGCCCACTTGGCCACCATATCCCCATTATTTCTGCGGGTATACGAAGAGGCCCTGGAACAGGGGATCCTTTCACCCACTCTCCGAGAAGCTAATGTAGTCCTTACACACAAACCAGGCAAGCCCCAAGATGACTGTGCCTCCTATAGGCCAATTTTGTTAATCAATCTTGACAACAAGATTCTAGCAACCCGACTCCTTCCCCTTATGCCCACATTGGTGCTAGGCGACCAAGCCGGTTTCATTCCTGGGTGCAGCACAACCTACAGTATTTGTCGGCTGTTTGATGCCATTGCGGCACTTGAACCAACACAACATGCAATCGCCATCCTACTGGACGCCAAAAAAAGGCTTTTGATTCCGTAGAGTGGCCTTATCTCTTCGCGACACTCACACAAATGGGCCTATGAAAATTCTTTATTAAAATGGTTTCACTGCTTTATAATGATCCTCGATCCTATATCACCTTAGGCAATATGAAATCTCCCGGAGTCAGGCTTGAACGCGGCACTAGACAAGGCTGCCCCTTGTCGGCTCTCATATTTGGCCTAGTTATGGAACCCCTTGCCTCCAGGTTAAGATCCCACCAAATCAATAGAGGCCTCACACTGGGCCCGCATAGACTGGTAGTCTCCCTCTATGCAGATGATGTGGTACTATTTGTCAATGATCCCCAAACAAACCTCAACCCGATAATGCACAAAGTGATTCAATTTAGTAACGTTTCTGGCCTTAAAACCAACCTCTCCAAATCAGTGATATTTCCGCTGATGCCAAATAGCCCCAAGTTTCCTGATGACCATGGATTTAAATGGGAAAGCTCCACGGTCCGCTATCTAGGCATCCTGATGTGATTGAACTATAATGAAATATTTAAAGAGAATTATGGGAAAGCAATGAACTCCCTCCAGGAACGCATTCAGAGGTGGAAGTCTCTCCCATTAACACTATGGGGGCGGGTCTCACTGACCAAGATGATGATCCTTCCCAAACTCCTTTACTTATTTACGAATATACCCCTAATATTACCACGTTCATTCCTCCAAAAAATCAAAAGCCTTATTCTTGAATTAATAGTCGCTTACACAACACTGACGTTTCTGGTATCCCAAGGCAGCCTCGCACTCCCCGACATGGAGAAATATTACTGGGCCACGCAGGTGCAATTCCTGAGCCGTTGGTACACCACTGACTTAATTCCCCCACATGTGCAGGTCGAACGGGCTCTAGCTTCCCCAAACCTCATAAGAGCCGTCATTCTCAGCAATCTCGCGGTGCCACACAACACGATGAACACGGTCCTATCTACCTATGTCATTTGGAAAAAATGGCCAATACATACGCAATACACACAAGATACTCCCTCCTACTGCCAATCAAGTTCGTTCCTAGTATACCCCTGATGAACGAAAAGGTATTTCATATCTGGCTTAATAAGATTAATATCCAATCCATTGGTGACCTTTTTCCCGATGGAATGTTCATAACCCCACAGATGGCCAAGGAGAGAGGCGGCGACACTTCACTCAATATATTAATTTATTTTAGATTACGTCATACACTACATCATTTCCCAAACAACCACCGACATGGGACTTGCTTCACAACGTGATTTAAACAAGGGGGGGGAGGGAGGACAAGTGTCTACAATATACAAATCACTGCTAACAGATACAACAATTACCACTACAAGAGCGAAACGACGATGGGAAGCTGCCCTCCAGTCCACAATACCAGAAGACGACTGGACCTATATCTTTACCAAACCCAGAAAGTCGCGATAAATACCTGCTTTAAGCAAATTCATTTTAACGTTGTGCATCGGACCTACTACACCCCTGAAAAAACCAACATCACCATCCCGAAGCTTCGAATCAGTGCGAAAGATGCGGCGCCTCCGCCGCAGACTTTATTCAGCTCGCCTGGCATTGCCCTGGGATAGCCCGGTTCTGGTCCTTGGCTCTACAGGCAACGAGCGACATAGTAGGAGAGGTGCTAACACCTAGTCCGACCATCGCACTTCTAAGTCTGACTAAGTACCTGCAACCTACGGTGAGGAGACTGTCTGCCCTTCTCCTGGTGCTAGCGCGCAGAAGAGTAGCCCTAACATGGTGTCGGAATAGAAAGTATATTGTGCCTCCTATTGTAAAAAAAAAATATATTTAATAATGGCCTACGCCAAGCTGCTCGAAAGTCGCTTGCGAGAGAAATCTGTGTTGCAAGGTCCTGACCTTTAATCTATGTAGGCCGCCATTTTAGGTCAAACCGCCATTTTAGGATTCGTTGTGGAAAAGTCACCCTGTGAGCTAAAATAGTGGATGATGTCATTGCAAAATACAACATGGCCGTCTTGACCTCTGTACATAGCTAATGTGTAATCTGCCTACAGGCCACTTGTTGAGGTAATGAACTGAGACCTCGTCCTTCGTTGACCTATGTGTAAAGGGATCACTCGTGCGATTAAACTAATCCACGAGCATATATTGAGATAATGTGTTTACATACTGAACGAAGAACATCTGTCTTACTACATTGTATTTATGTTTAAAAAGGCCTGCATGCGAAATTTTAGAATACACAGTTAATGCATACGCTTGTTGTTACATGTATTAAAGATAAACCAGTTATATGCAGTTATTTGAGACTCGGCACGAACCCTAGAATTGGTGATGTATAAAGTAGAATATTAACCCGAAGTGGGGCTGGACATAGTGCCCACAAAATGTATAAAAAGTGAATGCATTCTAATGTACAGCGTCTCTCACTGAACACACTGAACCACGCTGGAGTTCGTTGTGTTGTACTGAGGGCCGATAGCTATCTGACTTTGCACTGTTTTTGTCATTGAAATTCAGTAGAGAATAAAGTACTTTGTATGTTCCTTTGTAACCCGTGGTCGGTGTATTTCCTTTTGGGGTACTCAGCCTCGATATTTTATTTCTGTTTTCACAGTTGGCGCCCGGATAGGGACCCTCAAGATTGATGCCGGATTGTTGAATGTTGACACACGCTGTCGGACCGGGATCGGACGGTGTGACAAAAAGAAAGGGGCCCCTGCATGAGACGTGACACCTCAGCAGTGCTGCACAACCCGATCCCTGGACGATTAGCCTGTGGTCTGAGACGGCATCTTGACGAGGGTCCACTCATCGAGGCGGGCAGATTTGCTGAAATCACCATACACGAGGTAAGATTAGTTAGGTAAGATTCTTAGAAGTACCGATTGGTCCTCCTTAGGTTTGGTCAGGTGAGTCGTGACCCGATTCTTAATTCAACCCTGACAATTTGAATTTTGGCGCATTGTATCTGCAGACACAATTATTTACCAGGGAACACCAAGAATTTGAGATATGCCTGGGAAATTGTCTACCTGCTTTAGGGCATTATTCCGCAGTGATAGACAATCATTGAATTTAGCCGTCCGGCACCACAGGAGGGGTCGCCGGCATGTACTATGTACTGTAAGCATGGCATTGGAAGTATAGTATTTAATGATATTTGGCACAGACAAACCAGACATGCCTCTGAACTTCAGTGGCCAATCAATGGTAGTTTTGAGATCCCTTGCATTGAATATTTGGAGTCAGTCTTGTTAAAAAAAAAGGCTAGACCTGCAGCATTTGATGTTTTGCAGAATTGGAAAAAAGAAGCGTTACAACAGCTTAAGAGTAGAGAGAAACATGCGCGCCGTTATAAAACGAATGCCGAAAAAGCGTTGTTATATGACCAGCATAAACAGTCTGAGTCGGCTAAAAATATGGAAAGGGCTTTCTCACTTGGTATTCAAAAAATCTATCCTTCCAAAGATCTTCATGTTTCTGATGAGTTTATTGATAAAATATTAAATGAACGAAGGCCTGGTGCCTCTGCGCCACCTGCGTATGTTCCTCTTCCTGCTGCTGTACTTCTTCCTGCTGTTATTCCTGCTCTTCCTACTCAACCTGTTGTTCCTACTCCTCCGGTTTTTGTCCCTCCACCTGCTCCTCTGCCTCTCTTTATCGCACCAGTTATAGTACCTCCATCGAATTTGCCTGCTCCCTCTCTTCCAAGTGGTCCTGGCCGCTTGTAATCGATCGTGGTGTAGGGTCAAAAGTTGTCACTCGCAGTACTGTACCACCGGAGAAGAAACGTGAGTTAATTGCATGGGCTAAGCATTGTATGGAGAAGGATGATCAAGCTAGCGTTTTTTCCACACTTTTTAATATGGATAATTTTCCTGAGAAAAATGTTTTAATTGAAGGTTTAGGGATTCAGTTATGTATAATGTGGGGAAGATTAAATAATGCGGATGTTCCGCAAGGGTTGAGGGATCTAAATACTTTAGCACTTTCCAGAGACACTGTAGAGAAGGTAAATGAGCATGCTGAGAGGTTATTTGAGTATAGAAAGGAGTTAGAAAGGATACAGAATGAGGATGATGAAGAGGAAAATATGTATGTACAGAAACGGTTCCTTCCGTGTCGTAAACGGATATCGGAGGAAATGCAAATTTGTAAGAAAGATGCGATTAGATGGATTTCAGACATATCGATAACTCCAGTTGAGGTATATGACACAAATAGTCAATATACGTTGGAAATGCAGAGGAAAGTGATAGAGGTAATGGTAGAGTACCTGCAGGATGAATGTGTAAAAAGGAAGATTAGTTGTCCCACAGAGTTATTGAACATTTATAAGAGAGCTTTTTCACTTGACACTTCTTCGACTGCTTTAGCGCTCGACTTGGCTCTGTTGCTTAGTAAGCTTTCGGAGTTGCCTACATCTCAGTTGCCTATGAGAGAGGTTCCTCCGACATTTACCCTGAAGGTTGAGGTTGCGGCCGATGCTGCACAGGGTATAGTCGCTGTGAACATTCCCACACCTTATGTATCACAGTTTGTTCACGTCCCGTTTTCACGTCAGGAAGTGAACACCATTAGACAGTCTATTCCTGATATTAGGAAAAATCCGACTGGGTTCTATAAAGAGATGGAATCTGTTTTGCAATCCTCAGTGTTCACCTTAGGTGACATTGATTTGTTGTTTCCTGTACTCCTGCCCGTAGATTTATGGAAACAAGTTAGAACTATTGACGATGTACCCGGGTTGGGAGATACATGGGCGAATATAACTAGACTCGATGGGGAAAGGCAGCTGGCGAAAGACCACAACAGGTGTTATTAACTCTGCCTGATATAATCATTGCTAAATTAAAAACCATAATTCCCGAAAAAAGAATTATTTGGGACAGGCTTACGGCCTGTGTCCAAGGAAAGTCTGAAGGTTCTACCGAGTTCTTTACTCGGTTCGAACAGGTATTCTCGGATTTCATTGGACAAGACTTAGGCACAGAGTCTGGGAAATTATTATTCGTGGACAAAGTTGTACGTGGATTACTGCCTGACATCCAGTCACAGATTATGTCTTCTGAAAGCACTTGGCAGGCGAAATCACAATCAGAAGTACTGCACATGGCTCAGTACTATGAGAACCGTGTCAATAATGAAAAAGATAGGATTGAAAAACAGCAAGGCGATTTAAAAACTAAGGTGCTATTGCAGCAAATTGTTAGGGGCCCCAGAGGGGCTAACTCCCAGGTTAGAGGTCAGTATGTCCCGTAGGGGAATGTGCCCTTGGGTCCTGTGAATATTAATCAATGTGCTTATTGTCGTCGAGAGGGTCATTGGCGAGGACAATGCCCCGTCCTTCAACAGAGGTCGAATAATACATTTGGTAATGTGGGTAGGTGATCCAGAGGTCGTCCGGGCGTAGGGGGCCCTGGTAGAGGTCAGTTTACACAGGACCCTCAACAACCTTTTTCGCAGGACAATTACACTCCGAGTGCGGACACTAGGAATATATTTGATCATCCTTCTGCTGCATATTTATCTGAAGAGCTTCCCTTTGATAATATTCTGTTTCGTTAGGATTGCCCGAAGCAGGGTTTGGAACCTACACCTATTCCCGTCAATCAGAAAGGTCCCTATGTTGAAATGATGGTGGGAAATAGGAAACATCAGTTTTTGATAGACACTGGAGCACAGAAGTGTTCCATTGATGATTCACGGGTTCCAAACATTCCACTGTCAGGGCAAACCAATGTTTCTGTAGGGTTTTCCGGTACACCAGTTGTTTGTCCGGTTTGTATGCTGGTACCTATTTCTTTGGGTCCCTTTACGGACCAGTGTCCTTTTCTGTTGACCTTGGATTGCAGAGAGAACTTGCTGGGGTTGAATTTGTTAAAAAAATTAAATGCAGTGATTTATTGTTCTTCTGATGGAGTACGCTTGACGATTTCACCACAGCAATTTTCTGCCTAGACTAGACCTTTGCCTCCAGAATTCATTAATCTACCAGAGAGCTTGTGGGCTGTCGACGATAATGTTGGTGTTTTACAGATTGAGCCTGTTAAGATAGTTTTGAAACATGGAATTGAGCTGCCACGCATTCCCCAGTATAAGATTTCGGTTGAGGGTGAGCGAGCTTTGAAATATATTGTTTCCAATTTTGTGCATCGCAGTGTGATTGAAGAAATTTCAGGAAGTTTGTGTAATAGTCCGATTTTACCCGTGTACAAGAAAGATGATAATGTAATCCCATTCCATTTTATAATTGATTAACGTGCCATTAATAAAGTTGTGGCACCGCAATTTCCAATTGTGCCTGATGTGACGACAATCCTAACCATGATTCCAGCTACAGCTACTTACTTTAGTGTTGTGGACTTAAAGAATGCGTTCTTTAGTATTCCTATACACAAGGATAGTAGATATTTGTTCGCATTCACCTTAGGGGGACGCTCGTTTACATTTACTCGTGCCCCTCAAGGGTACACAGAGAGTCCTAGTATTTATAGTAGGGCTTTGAAAGAGCAACTTGATACCCTTGAATTGCTCTCTGCCTGTACTTTGCTTCAGTACGTTGACGATTTGCTTCTGGCTGCTGACTCTGAGAGTGCCTGTAAGGAGGGCACTGTGTTATTACTTATTCATCTAGCTAAGCATGGTGACAAAGCTTTGCTTAAAAAATTTCAATATTGTTGTCAGGAGGTGCCTATTTAGGCTATCTCCTGTCAAAGGAGGGAAGAAGATTGACACCTGAAAGAATAAAACACATTTCTGGCATGTCTGTCCCAAATACGCAGAAGGAAGTTAGGGCCTTGATAGCTATGGCTTCTTACTGTAGGTTGTGGATCCCAGATTTTTCACTAGTGTTAAAACCGATGCTGGCCTTGACGAAGAAGTGTCATGATGCCTACCCCCAGGGCACCAGACCAGATCCAGCAACCCCGGAAGCAGGCATCAAGTTATTTTGAGCAAGCCCAAAAACCCCTGCTAGGGGCTGTTTGGGTGCGGTCCTGGCGCTTATGGTGCCAGGTTCATAGAGAAGAACTTACCGGATGCAGACCATGCTGCAGAGCTCCAAGCCAAAGGAGGCTTGGAAGGGACTATTTTACCTTGGGACTATTTTTTACTCGGGTGGGGCTGGGGAGGACTACTTACCTGGGACTACTTTGGAGGCTATTTAAACCATGCCCGAAGAGCAGCACACGCTTCGCGTTATTCTGCATCCAGCAGCGTAACACTCACCGTGTCTGCAAGCCTGCATCCAGTCTTCTGCCACGCCCGCCTCGAGTCTGCAGCTACTAGAAAAAGGGAGGAACAGAAAGAGAAGTGGTTAGAATAAGAGCAAAACCTTCGATCCTTACCTGAATTCCGGATCCACCGCGCCTTCGAGCTGGAAGAAAGAAGCATTTTACGCGCGCCGCCTCGCCTGCTGCAGCACCGCGCTGAACTCACTGGCCTTTGCAGCATCCTCACGATCCACCGCATCCTTCTGCACGTTCCCGCCGCACTCTGGCACCTAAGGGGAACACAAGAACAGCAAAGGTGAGCCAAGGGAAGAAACAGAGCCAATAGTAACTACCCCCATAGATTTACCTGATTACCGCCGGGGGTACTATTCCTCTTCACGGGTCGGCGCAGTCTCCATTGCATCTTCGCCGTACCCTGCCCCCTAAGGGGAACAAAAGGACAACAAGGTGAGACAAAGGGACAAACAAGGGGAACTCTTCTCACCACAGTAGACTTACCTATTTTTACCGCCGGAGGCATTATTCCCCGAACTTCATATTTTCTCTCCACACCTGAATAAGGGAGCAAGCAACAGGTTACATTCTGGCCTTATTTTATTGAACTGTGTAGGATAAGCCAAATCCTTACCTGAACTTCGTCAGCTACCACGAGGAACTCTTTGCTGGGGTCAAGCTGCAAACTGCAAGGAATCGGACAAGAATGAAAGTCAGACATGTGAACTCTTACGAACTACATACTTTTCGGAGTCAATATTGTTCTGGAACTCACCAATTCCTTCGAGCCAGTGAAGCAACTGGTTATCAACGCGCCCTGCGCTCAATGCAGGATGGAGAGCTCATCTTTTCAAACCATCAGGTGAGACTATAAGAGGGGACATCAAAGGTGATCTGTGGGGAGAACAGCGGGGGTGGGGAGATTTACACTCAACTCCACAGGTGGTTAATCCCCTTTCTCCATTTGCAGAAGAATATTCCTACGGGCCAAGCAAACGAAGTAGGGTGGGCCAGTCCGTCATCTCTGCCCTATGCATCACATTGGTGGAGACTGCAGCTGTCCAGTTCAGATCGACGCCTCTGTGGGAGCCAGGTGAGCGTAACAGAAGGGCATTTCTTCGCCGTTGCCATGGACCTCGGAACACCAGCAATCGTTTGACTTGCTTAAGACTGCATTATGCTCTGCACCAGTTTTGGGCACACCAAACTATGAAAAGGCCTTTGTATTGTTTGTGCATGAATGTGATGGATGTGCTTTGGCTGTATTAATGCAGGAGCATGGAGGGAAGAATAGGCCGTGCGGTTACTATTCCTCTGCCCTTGATCCTGTAGCATGCGCTTTGCCAAGATGTTTGCGCGCTGTCGCTGCTGCTGTGGCGTCTGTAAAACAGAGTGAGGGAATGGTCTTAGGCCATGATCTGACCCTGATGGTGCCTCACTCTGTAGATGTTCTATTGAACCGAACTCAAACGCAACACCTCACTTCCGCACGGTTGACGAGATATGAATTGATCTTGTTTGCCCCTCACATTCAAATTAAGAGGTGTTGCGTCCTTAATCCAGCTGAACTCCTACCTTTTCCGCAAGATACTACTTACGGTGATGAAGAATCACATGATTGTTTGTATACAACCGAACAAGAAACAAAGGGCAGGATTGATTTGAAAGATACCCCTTTTGATAATCCGCAAGGAGAGCTGTTTTGTGATGGCTCCTGCTTTAAACTTCCGGATGGTACATCCACAGCCGCTTATGCAATCACTACATTGAGCACGGTTGTGGAAACTAAGAAAATTACGCATAATTCTGCGCAGGTCGCAGAGATTATAGCATTAACCTGAGCTTGTGAACTTTCTGAAGGGCTTTTAGTAAATATATATACTGATAGTCAGTATGCCTTTGGGGTGGTTCACAACTTTGGGAGACTGGTTGGAAAGAGGGTTCCTAACCTCGCATGGCACCAAGATTCAACATGGCTCCCTAATAGTGCAACTACTCTCCGCGCTTGCGCTCCCTACTCAATTAGCAGTTGTAAAATGTGCAGCACATCGAAAGATTGTAGATAATATTGGAAAATGGAATGCTTTCACTGATCAAATAGCTAGACAAACTGCCACTGATCTCTTTACGGAGATATAAGTTTCAAGGGAGACGGAAAATGCCTATGTAATGGATGAGGGCGTTGGGTCTGTACGGGATATCCAAGCCAATGCCACATTAGAAGAATCCAAGAGGTGGGCTGAGGGCTTGGGAAAACTTGATGATGATGGGTGTTGGGTGGACATGGTTGATGGAAAATGGCTACTTCCTGATGCTTATGTGATGATGATGGTTGTAATGGCACACGGTCCTACGCATGTGTGTGCCCAGCAGATGATGAAAATGTTAGAAAAAGTTTGGGTAAACGACAAAATTTCAAAAATTGCTCCGCATTACGTCCAGAACTGTATGATTTGCCTACAACATAATGTGGGAAAGGGGACAGCAACCCCAAGGGGAAGTTTTGGGCCACCCTCTGTCCCATTCGAAGTAATCCACTTTGATTTTATTGAAATGGAACGATGTAACAATCTAAAATATGTACTTGTGGTCATTTGTGCCTTTAGTAAGTGGGTTGAGGCTTTCCCTGTTAAAGATGCTACAGCCATGACCACTGCGAAAACCATGTTAAAGGAGTACTTTCCCTGGTTCAGGTTGCTGAGAGTTATATGGTCGGACAATGGTCCACATTTTGTCACCGCTGTAAACCTACAGATATGTACAGGGTTACGAATTGTCAAACGGTTCCATTCGGCTAGACATCCTCAGAGAGCCGGACTAGTAGAAAGAGACAACGGTATCATCAAGAACAAGCTCGCCAAGACGTGTGCCGGCACCAAATTAAAATGGCCGGATGCCTTACCGATCGTGTTACTAGCCATGCGTACAACCCCTCAAACTAAGACTGGGCTCTCTCCATTTGAGGTGGTAATGGGGAGACCTGCCAATATCTGGAATCTTCCAAAATGGCGAAATTCGAAGACTGTTGAAAATGTACTACTTTCAGATTATTGTAGCCAATTGACTAAAACCCTGTATTTGATTTACTACCAGGTACGAGAGGCCTTACCTGTGCGATACAAGGGCCCGGGCCACGGTATACGACCGGGGAGCTGGGTGCTCGTCAAATCATTTGTGCGTACCTCCTACCTCGCGCCTCGCTGGCGTGGGCCATTCCAGGTCCTGTTCGTCACCCAGACAGCAGTGTGGGTAGCTGGGCGAAAGAACTGGATCCACGCGTCACACATCAAGAAACTTCCTCACCCTGTGCCACACGCTACAGAAGAAGCAGAACCCCTTGCTGATACTGCAACTGATGATCCCAAAGAAGTAAGCAGCACTGAGAGTGTGTCGGAGAATATCTCTAAGCCCAGGAGGCTTGGGGAAGCTGCCATTTTGTCTCCACACTCTCAGCATATTTTGCACCCGGAAACGGCTATTTCAAATTCAGCCTCCTCACTTGCCTCCGACACGTTGCTTCCAACGGGAAGTAACGACACATTGTTTCCGGATCAATCAGTACCAGGAACAGTCAGGTACCACTTACGTTCGAGAAAATAGACATACGGCACGGTTCTGCTGTGCATCTGATAGACATACGGCATGGTTCAGCTGTGCATTCAAGGAAGGAAAAGAGTCATCGAGGGCTTGCTTTTGCCCAAATTTGAGAAAGGGGATTCTGTTGGCTAGGGTTGTGGAAGTACTAAGAAATCGCGCGACCGGGGGGTCGCCAGCAACGAACATTGGGGTTTCCATCTGAAGACTGCAATGCTTGCTACCGCCGCCGCTCGTATTGGACTTGTAAATAAGGAGGTGACCAACCGGGACAATGGACAAAATGCCTGGGCCCCGAAAACGTATTGCTGTATTTTTGTAAATGATATTTGGGTTTCTTATAGTCGCTGCCTTAGGATTATGGTACCTTCAGGAAACTCATCCCTTAGAACTTTTGTTGCCTACTGAAAATGCACCCATTGTTCCTACTCCCTTTATACATTTGCACACTTCATCCCCTCGGGATTCCCAGCACAGACAAAGGTACCATAATAACACACTACTACTTATCATGAATGCCACACATGCCATTTTAATAAATCCAATTGCTGGGTCTGTTCGCATTTACCGCAGCACGGGGATAAGGGGCTAGGTTGGTATATTCATCCTTTACCATTGACAACTGCCTGCTGTGCTTCTCTTAGAGCACTGTTCTTTGGCCGATGGAATGATAGCGTCTCAGGGAACTTTGATGGCACCAATTTGAATAGTTTTGAGAAACGTGTTTTGACTCCCCTGGGATGCTCCCTTTTTGCAAATAGGAGTAAACCGAATGTTGCTTCTATTAGGCCTTCTGATAAACTGTCTCATCCTTTCCAATCTTTGATTTCCTTTAAAATAGCTCTGATAGGCAATAAGGATGCCATGCCTCCTTCCTACACTGTTAACCATAGCCCCGATTCAGTTTCTATCTGCCTACAGAGGAATGGCACTCGGTCAATGGGAGATTTTAAAGGTTGTGCCAGCGTTGCAAATTTGACTGGGGAAGACAGACCTTTGTATGTAGGCGAACCTGTCTATTTCGTTTGCGGTAATGTAGCGTTTCCATGGTTGCCCAGTGTTTAGCAATGAACTTGTTATTTAGGGATCCTGTTACCTGGGGTGTTCATAGCAAGTACTATAGAAATTTCAAAGGCTCGCCCACAGCGGGACGAGAATGGTGACACCCCAGCACAAGTCTTGGGAGATATAGCAAAATCAGTTGTGCCATTTTGGGGGCAGATAGCGAATTCAGAAGATATCAGGAGACTAGCGAGAGTACTGGAGAGAACCATCAACCGGACCACGTATATACTCTACAACATGACATTAGAGCAGAAAGCAATAAGATTAGGAGCACTCCAGAACCGGATGGCATTAGATGTCATTCTGGCTGAACGTGGTGGAGTATGTAAATTAGTGGGGTCCGCTTGCTGCGTTTTTGTACCAGATTCCTCCCCAATTATCTTCAAGGCAATACAGAATCTGCATGTCCTTAGTTCCGAAGTGCATGTTTCCGAGGGAAATTGGGATCTTGGCGCTTGGTTCTGGGACTTCTTGCGATCTTGGGGTTGGAAGGTACTTTCGGTCTTATTAATTATTTTGGGAATTTTGTTGTTTCTTTGTTGCTGTATTCAGTGTCTGCCTGGTATGTGTTCGATGCTAGGGGGATGTGCGCACAAGCGATAGATTCGATAGGACATAAGGTGTATGCCTCAGATAAGACTTCCAAAGAATATGTGTTAAAGGATATTTTAGCAAAAGACCTAATGGCAATAGATATTTCAGATAGTGATTCAGGGCACATGGATACTGATGCATGGAGTTATTTGCAAGGAGACCCAAAGTAGTTTTTAGCACTTGGCATAGGCCAAAAGGAGGGTTTGTCGGAATAGAAAGTATATTGTGCCTCCTATTGTAAAATAAATATATATTTAATATTGGCCTACGCCAAGCTGCTCGAAAGTTGCTTGCGAGAGAAATCTTTGTTGCAAGGTCTTGACCTTTAATCTATGTAGGCCGCCATTTTAGGATTCGTTGTGGAAAAGTCACCCTGTGAGCTAAAATGATGGATGATGTCATTGCAAAATACAACATGGCCGTCTTGACCTCTGTAAATAGCTAATGTGTAATCTGCCTACAGGCCACTTGTTGCGGTCATGAACTGAGACCTCGTCCTTTGTTGACCTATGTGTAAAGGGATCACTCGTACAATGAAACTAATCCACGAGCATATATTGAGATAATGTATTTACATACTGAACGAAGAACATCTGTCTTACTACATTGTATTTATGTTTAAGAAGGCCTGCATGCGAAACTTTAGAATACACAGTTAATGCATACGCTTGTTGTTACATGTATTAAAGACAAACCAGTTATATGCGGTTATTTGAGACTCGACACAAACCCTAGAATTGGTGATGTATAAAGTAGAATATTAACCCGAAGTGGGGCTGGACATAGTGCCCACAAAATGTATAAAAAGCGAATGCATTCTATTGTACAGCGTCTCTCACTGAACACACTGAACCACACTGGAGTTCGTTGTGTTGTACTGAGGGCCGATAGCTATCTGACTTTGCACTGTTTTTGTAATTGAAATTCAGTAGATAGTACTGTGTATGTTCCTTTGTAACCCGTGTTCGGTGTATTTCCTTTTGGGGTACT
Source organism: Ambystoma mexicanum (assembly GCF_040938575.1). Classification (NCBI taxonomy): domain Eukaryota; kingdom Metazoa; phylum Chordata; class Amphibia; order Caudata; family Ambystomatidae; genus Ambystoma; species Ambystoma mexicanum. The sequence goes on from NC_090922.1 coordinate 1,507,891,536, forward strand.
CAGCCTCGATATTTTATTTCTGTTTTCACAATGGGGCCAAGGTCCTCTCCCCACACTAACAGTATGGAAAAAAGACATTATATATTGCCAAGACATAGACACCGAATTCACAAGAACCCTCCTCCTTCACGCGCGTCCACCAGATATCTGGGGCCCATACATCGCCTATTTACTTCCCAATTCCGATACTGCGAACTACCAATCCCAACCTTCCTAATCGCAGAAGGCTATTGTGAGTAAGACATTACAAACAGTCACCAGAAAATGCCTCTATCGGAAATTATAGGAGGGGAGGGATTAAGTGGGGAACTTTGTGAGTTATGGACGTAATTGTGTTGTCTGTATCCACCTGATACAGGTTGTTGATGTTTGTATATGAAAAAGACTGATAATGAAGTTTTTTTTTTAAAAAGTATGGGGAGTGTTGTGTCCAGGCCTGGCGTAGTGTGGGCCTGGGCCTGCATGCAGTGAGGACCTGTGTATAGGCCTCAGTGGCGCAGCTTTAGCAGGAGAGGTTAATGAGGGACACACGCGTATGTTGCGGTCTGCCCCGGAACTGCCTCCCATGCTCGGGGGAGGGGCCTTTATTCATACACCCTGCGTCACCGCGTAGCGGGACGCTGGGCGGAAACACAACATTCCTCCTTTATTCTAAAATGAACCAAACAAAATTGCATCAATGACTCGATATCAACCATGGGTTAGCACATTTACTGCTAACAGGGTGCCTCCCGTCTGTTCTAGTCCTTGGGAACCCAAACCGAACATACATAGTCTTTCAACCGAGCTGGTGGCCGGGTGGCGCCTCTCAGACTATAACACCCACCCTGTGACCTGGATCCCAATGTCTCACGGGGTGCCTCACCTTCAGTGTCCTGCTCACCCATTTCAGGCTCACTCCACAACTCCCACGCTCCGTCATCTGCTCTTTCCTCTTCATGCCGAGATACAGCTTCGTCACAGTCCGGTATGGAGGTGTCATCTTCTCTGGGGCATTCACCATCTGTCCATAGGTTAGATGGTACGGCTTTGAACCATGCCGCATTGCGTGTCACGCGTTGGTGTCCTTTTTGTGCTGTTAACATGGTTCCTTGTTTTTCACTGATGATCCATGGGGCTGGCTCATATCGGGAGTTCAGTTTGGATTTAGTAGGATTGCACAGCATGACCATTTGGTCACCCACTTCAAGATTCGACGATTTTGCTCTTCTCCTGGTGCTCATATGCTCATTAGCGTCTGTTCTCCGTTTTTCCATTCATTCATTGTCAATTCTGTCCGGGCTTCTATTAGGGATGTGCGGTATGGAAGATTGCAGTAACGTGCCAAACATTAGGTCTGCTGGAGGAATACCAGTTGTGCTGTGTGGTGTCACTCTATAATTTTGCAGGAAACAATATAAGTCGAGTTTCCATGGGATAGCACTTGCTCTCGATATTCTCAGTACTTTATTTAGTGTCCTCATAAATCGTTCCACATCTCCGTTTGCTTGTGGCCAATGTGGCATAATGTGGTGGTATCGTATGTTTAGATCTTACAGGTAATGTTTGAATTATTCTCCTTGAAATGGAGGGCCATTGTCGCTCTTTATTCTTGTGGGCAAACCATGTGTTGCAAACATTTTTTCAATCGCAGGGATTACCACTTCCGCTGCCGTGGAGTTTACGATCTCTACTTTGGGGTAGCGTGAGTGGTCATCAATAGCCACTAAGAGATATAAACCTTCCTGCAGCTTGCAAAAATCAATACTGATGGCTTCCCATCTGCCACATCCTCTCAATGGTGACTGGATCGGCTCTGGGTTTGGTGGGGCACCAGTGATTTGGCAGGGTAAACAAGTGCTGATGAGTTTTTCGACCTTGGCATCTATTTGTGGAAACCACACTCGATACCTGATGCGGGCTTTTGTCCGTGCCATGCCTTGATGGCCCTCGTGGGCTAGCGCTACTATTCTTTCCTGAAGACTCACAGGGATAACAATGCGGTCTCCTCTGAGGATTAAACCCTGTTCTGTAAGGGAGAGATCTTGCCGTACAGTGAACATTCCCTCAAGAAATGCTTTTGCTTCTTGTGTTTTGTTGTGGATATTTTTCATGAATGGGTTCCATTCTCCTGACAAAATTGTGTTTTTCACCAAATTGCAACATTGGCTTTTCGTGTTTCCTCCGCAATCTCTTCACTGCTGACAGCTTTCGGTCTCATTTCACATACCACTTGGCAGATATGTTCTTCTGTGTCCGCTGCCACTTGGACTTCCTGTGTGGTCGCCTCTCTAGGATGTCTTGAAAGGAAATCCGCTGGGTTTTTATTTCCTGGTCGATATTTCAGCTCGAAATCATATTGTTGGAGATGCAACAGCCATTTGGCAATTCTGGCCGGTGGGTAGGAGGAGGTGCCCTGAATATGAGTAGTAGAGGCTTGTGATCAGTAAATGTTGTAAACTTTCTGCCATACAGGTAGATATGAAAATGTTGACATCCCCACAATAAGGCTATCGCTTCTTTCTCAATGTGAGAATATCGTTATTCGGTCACAGTGAGTGCTCGTGAGGCATACGCAATCGGTCTTTGTATCGCCTCTGTTGTCACCTGTGTGAGTATGGCTCCTAAACCCACTGGACTGCCATCTACGTACAGTTCTGTGGGGAGCGTGGTGTCATAGTATGCCATTTTGGTGTCAGTTGACATTGAATCCTTGATGTTTTCAAATGCTTCTTGACACACTGTTCCCCATTCCCATTTTGTATTGGTTTTGGTGAGCTCTCGTAATGGCTCCGATATTGTAGCTAGATTGCTGATGAATCTCCCACAGTACGTGGCCATGCCTAAAAAACTGTGTACTTCCATTGACGTTGTGGGTGGGATGGCAGTTTGAATGTCAGCGACCTTTTGTGGGTCCGGTGAGATGCCTGTATTGCTGAATGTGTTACCAAAAAAAGACAACTCCGTTTTGAAAAATTCACATTTTTCCTTGTGGATGGGTAGTCCAGCGCTTTCTAATTGGCCAAGGAGCATGTGCAGTCTTTTCAGGTGTTCCTCTCTGTCAGCTGCATGAATTAAAATATCATCGCTCACATTTAGTACTCCAGGAATGTCCCTTATGAGCTCTTGAATAGTCTGTTGAAAAACTTCAGCTGCGGAGGAAATCCCGAAACTTAAACGTTTATATCTTCGTAGCCCAATGTGTGTTGAGAACGTTGTTATGCATCGGGATTCCTTATGTAGTCGTAGTTGGTGATATCCAGCCTTTAGGTCTATTTTTGAAAATATCTTTGACCCCGTGAGATCAGCCACAGTCTCATCAAGTGTTGGCGTTATGTGTCGCTCTCGCTTGATAGCGGCATTGGGTAATCTCATGTCTATCCAGATTCGGACCTTCCCCGGCTGCTTTGGTTTTTTAGTGACAACCATCGGGGAAACTCAGGGTGTTGGTCCTGTTACCTCTTCTATTATTCCAGCCTTCTCTAGCGTTCTCAGTTCTTTTTCCACTTGTTCGCGCATGTGGAATGGTGTTCTTCGGTGTCTAACAGCTTTCGGTTGTATGGACTCATTTATGTGGAGTTTGATTGATTTACCTTTTAAACATCCTATTCCTTTCAACAGGTTGGGGTATGTTTCCAGGAGTTTCTCCACTTCTTGTGCTTCATTTACTTTGCAGATGAAATTCACCAAACCCAAAACTTCTGCCGCATCACCACTCAGAAGGCATTCAATGCCAGCATTCACCACATAGATTTTGGAAGGTAAACTGTTTTCCCCATGGCTGAGAGTGGTACGGAATCTGCCTACTACAGGTAAGGGTTTCTTACAACCATATGCGAATAGCAATGTGTCCGTGTTCTTAAGGTTTGGCTGAGGCTGTAGTGACCGAAATGTGCTTATGGGCATCACATTGACGGATGCTCCCGTGTCGAAGGTCATCCATATTTGCTGATCTTAGATTGTGATTTGGCATTTCCGCCTCCTACGGCCTTTCCTTGGCGTGGCATGTTGGTGATGGAGAGCTGAGACCATGTATATTTTTCTTCCTTTTCCCCATTTTTCCTTGATCGGTTCTTGTAGGGTTCCATTCATGTCGTCTCCTTCATCCTCCGTAGATGAGTTTGTGGCCTCCACTCGTCGGGCTCCAGCTTGTTTCTTTTTCTTGTGCCCACTTTTCTCATTAGCGTTTCGTGTGTTGGGTAGTGATAGCGGGGCTCCTAATGACCGACACACCTTTGCATAGTGGTCCCTTCTGCCACAGGCACCGCATGTGGTTCCTTGTGCTGGGTAGTTTTGTCGTCCATGTCGTGGTCCACCACATCATCCGCATTCCGTGGGACCCGGGATTCGTGGCTGCCATCGGGTATGCGCAACATTTTCTCTAACCTCTTCTTTTGTTGATTGACGGTGATTTACATGGGCTACGGTGGCCGCCGTGACGGCGGGCTGTAGTTTGTGTAGCATGGTGCCCATGTGGGCTGCCCTAGCATGTGCTAACTCTCGTTGGCGGCCCAATTCCAGAATTCGTGTTAGCGAAATGTCTCTTTCACTCAAAACCATTCTTTTTAATTTTTCCGATTGCATGCCATTTATTATTTGCCTTCTAATTTCTTTTTCAGTTTGTGTGAACTCACATGAAATGGCTAATTTCCTGAGTCGGGTGTGATATGCATCAAGAGTCTCCTCTTCTGCTTGAATTGTGGTGCAGAATATGAAAATCTCATAATCCGGATTCAGTTGTGGGAGAAAATGGGCTGTCAGGGCATCCTTGGCTTGTCGATAGACGTCTAGGCCATCATCAATGGTTAGTGCGTTGAAAATGCGCAGCACTTCACCCCCCACATTTAACAATAAATGAGATCTCAGTTTCCTGTCAGTAGTGATGTCTTTGCATTCCATAGCCATTTCAAATTTTTGAATCCACAATTGCCATCGGGGGCCAAACGAAGATGGATCTGTGAAGGGGTCAAAAGGCTGTATCATTATTGATGAGCCACCTTGTGGACGGGCTTGAGGTGTTGATAGTGACAAATTTGCGGCAAGTCTGGATGGTGTGCTTGACCTGGGGGTAGACGTGCCCGTTGCCATGGTGTAAACTCCCTTTTTCCCTTGCAGGGATTACCTCCTCCCCTTATTGTGTAGAAAAAGGCTTCTGTGTGGTGTCCAGCACTTCTGGAACTCAGTTGCTGTTGTATGACGTGCTCCCCTTTGTGTAGGTGCATTTACAGCCTCCTGCGGTGTGTGATTTGACTCATGGACGTTCCTGTTGACATGGACGTCTCCCACTTCAGGATTTCCAATCACCACATCATAGGCGCCCTTTTTAAATTCGCGCATGGATAATTGATGTGTGAGGAAAAAGCATTTTTAAAATTTTTTTTGGTTTGAAGGCGGGGGGCGGGGGTTTATTATGTGTCCCCCCCCACCGGGTGGCCAAAAATAGCTTTTATCGCTGTCGCGATGCGCGCCTTACTGTGCTATTCACACGTGTTCAGGATGTCTCCGTCCTCGTCGCCAGTGTTGTGTCCAGGCCTGGCATAGTGTGGGCCTGGGCCTGCATGCAGTGAGGACCTCTGCGTAGGCCTCAGTGGCGCAGCTTTAACAGGAGAGGTTAATGAGGGACACACGCGTAAGTTGCGGTCTGCCCCGGAACTGCCTCCCATGCTTGGGGGCGGGGACTTTATTCATATGCCCTGCGTCACCGCGTAGCGGGACGCCGGGCGGAAACACAACAGGGAGTAAGGGGGTAGCAGGAAGAGGAGGAGCACAGGACCGTTAGTTAGGGCAGTTCCTGTTAGCACCTAGAGGAATAAAGATGTGTTGAACCCCACCTCCTGTTTTCGCGTATATGTGTATGAATGAGAGCGTGTAGAAGACCCAGAGGCTGAGGCGGTCCACAGAAGATATCACAGGCTACTGTGGTGAGAGCACCTAAAACCAGGTAATAAGGGGAAAGGGCGAGATTAGTGTGCATGTAACAGCCAATGGGCGTCCTCACAGGAGATGACGCTGGGACCACAGGCTACATCATTAAGCGAACAGCCAATGGGCGTCCTCACAGGAGATGACGCTGGGACCACAGGCTACATCATTAAGCGAACAGCCAATGGGCGTCCTCACAGGAGATGACGCTGGGGCCACAGGCTACACCAATGAGCGACGTTCGAAGCGGTCACGTGGCGCTCACCAGCACACATATGAAAATACAGGAAACCGCGGGTGCGTGAGGTTCAGCACACTTCATGGCGCATCATTATAATTGTTTCTTTTGTACAAGTCTTGACGCCTCGAACTGACGTTTGAGGCTTTCAAAAATTGGCCAGTAATCCCGACATCCCCGTCACGTGCGGTGCGGTGCCTATTAAGGCAGTACCACTGCAGTGGTGGCCATTAGAGTGGCCATTAGAGAGATCCCTAGGCGTGCTACCCGCCCTCTCACACTAAGGACGACCTGCCAATAAAAGAAACAATAGTCGGAAGTAGGTCATTTCCATCCTTCACTTCCTCAAACGACAAACGAGTTGCTAAACGTATAAATATAAAGTAATTGTGAATCATATAAGTGTGCAACATATCATCGCTGTATGCAGATTCACTGAGGAATTGTGGGTATGGGATATCGGTCGAGCACTTCCGCTATTGACTTCCTCACAGCAACCGTTTGTTCGGAAGAGTGTGGCTCATTGTCATTATTAGGAGTTCAAAGCCCAAATTCTATCACCTCAGAGAAAAGGGACCATTCTAAACATGCATCATTAACACACCTAAGCACATAGATGCCACCATTTTGGATCACCTGGGAGGGAGAGTTTGTCACAAAAGTGGGGGAATTGAATTGCTTTACTGCATTGCAATGGGGTTAGGGATATTTCAGAGAGTTTAAAGTAAAAAATAAAAATTTCAATAGGAACATTAATAATCTCCCAGCTAAATAAGGGAGGATTGGCATGTATAGAAACAATTCAAGCCTACAAATCCCACATTCTGGCTCTTCTGTCTTCATCAGCACATTTCTTCATGGTTTCCTTGTATCTGGTGTCTTGGGTCCTCATCTCAGCATCTGCTTGGTATCTCTCTTTTGAGCTGATCTCGTGGGGTAACCTTGTCCTAATATTTCTACCAAACATTACTTCCAATGGCGTCTTCCCTGTTGTGCTGTGAGGGGTATTGCAATAGCCCCGCAGCAGCTGGCATATTACCTTCTCAATTGGTTGCCTTGTCAGTCGAGCAATTTCTACGCTCCTTTTTATATTGCCATTCGCTTGGGCCATAATGGTGTGCTTCTGCGATGAGTGAACCCCATCTTTTCAGTGAATATTTTGAAGTCTTGTCCCGTGAAATGGGGTCCATTGTCTGCCTTCAATACTTTAGGAATGCCATAAGTGGCCAACATTCTATCCAATGTGGGTATGGTGTGAAACGCTGACGTGGAAAGCACGAGCTGTACATCAGAGAAGCCCCCTTCCAGTGGTCCGAAGAAGGCCACTGTGATTTCATCCCAGGCATTTTCAGGGAGTTCGGTCATGCGTAAAGGTTCAGGCCGCGTATGAGGATTGATCACAGCACATGTGGGGCACTGCTTGAGGAGGTTTTCTACTTCCGAGTCTAGGTGAGGGAACCAGACCTTTTGTCTGAGCATTCTCTTCATAGATACTATTCCCTCATGTGCCAACTCCAGCACCTTGCGTCGTAGTGTGCAGGGAATTACTAATTTTGTTCCTTTGAGTAGTAGACCTCCTTCTGTTTTGATGGTTTCTGATCATTTAATCTACAACCATTGCATCTAATTCCATTCCATCAAAATTTTTCCATCTAGAAAATGTCCATCTAATGCATTTTCTTTTCTTTCTTTTTTTGGGGGGTCCCCTCCAAACCACCGTTTTTACCCTTTAAAATACACCTGAACAAAAATGAACCCTTTACCTCCCAATAACATGCATTAGATGGACATTCTTTAGATGGAAAAAATGTGATGGAATGGTATTAGATGGAATGGGTTTAGATGAATTGACTAGATACCGTTTTGATTAGTTCTTCCTTCACTGCTAATAAGCAGCTGATGTCTTGCTTTGTTTCCCTAAAGGAGTTTTCCCCCTGTCTGCTTTGCCTGCTTTCAGTGTCCTTTCTCCAGGCATTTGAGGATTACTTGTAAACCTGGGTCGCTTATCGTTTCTAGTGCAATTTGGTGTGGGTCTCATCCCTTTGGAGTGTTTCCATGTTCGATGTAGTGAATGTAGTGATCCGCAATGGACCTAGCAGGCTGGGATTCGTTACGTGGGTGACGTGACAGGAGGTCAGCCGGGTTGTGTTCTTTTCCGGGCCGGTGAACTATGTCAAAGTTGTAGTCCTGTAATCATAAGGCCCATCTGGCAATTATCTGTGACATTTTTGCTTGAGGATTGTCGTATATCAAAAGAAGCGGCTGGTGATCTTTGACCACTGTGAATGATTTTCTGTAGAAGAAAAGAAGGAAGTGTTCACATGCCCACACCACTGCTAGTCCTTCCTTTTCTGCCTGTGAATAGGCCTGTTCAGTCTTTGTGAGGCTCCTGCTGGCATATGAGATGACATGTCTTATGCGGCTGTCCTTTGCATCAGTTTGTGTCAGAATGGCACCCAGACCTACAGGACTGGTGTCCACTATGACCTCCGTTTCCCTTTTTCGAGTTGAAATAGGCCATGTTTTTACCATCTGAAATTCTTTGTTTGATCATCTGGAATGCCTGCTGACACTCTTCGGTCCACTCGAAATCTGTGTGTTGTTTTGTTAATGCCCTGAGTGGCCCACTAACTGACACAAAGTCTTTAATGTAGCGGGTTCAGTAGCTGGCGAGCCCGCGGAACGAGCGCAGATCTGAGATATTTGGATGGGTAAGCATCTGTGAGTCATGTGACCTTCTTTGGGTCTGGGGTCATGCCTTCTGATGAGAATAAGTGCCTGAAGAAGCGGAGTGTTTGCTTTCTAAACTTACATTTCTCTTTGTTTAGAGTGAACCAGGCTTCTTCTGGGGCCATGCAGACTCGGATGCGCGTGTTGTCATGTTGCTCGTGGCCTTGTTCGAACACTAAAATGTCATTGCTGTAATTCAAGCAGTTTGGTATGTTCTTGATGACGTTGTGTATTTCAGACTGAAATATTTTCATACCCCGAAGTTGAGGCACTTGTATCTAAATAGCCCTAGATATGTTACAAATGTTTTGATATATCGGGAGTTTTTGCTCAGTTCTAACTGGTGGTACCCCTTGTTGAGGTGTAGTTTTGAGAAGACAGTGGCACCGTTCAACAAGTGTTCCATATCAGTGAGGCAGGGAGCTTGGTTGCGTTCTCGTAGTATGGTCTCCTTTGGACGCATGTCTACGCATATGCAAATGTCGATGGATTCCTTTTTTGGCACTCGGACGATAGGGGACACCGATGTGGTGGGCCCTTCTGCAGGTTCAATAATATCTGCCTTAAGGAGCTTCTTAAGTTCTTCCGCTACCTGCTTCTGAATGTTTATGTGTATTCCTCGGTAGTTTTGTGCTACAGGAGTCACCTGGGGATAAATATGTAGTTCTATCTGTCTCCCTTTCAGCTTTCCGAGGCCCTTGAATAATGCCGGGAATACTTGTTCAATCTTTGCAGCTGGATCAAAGCATTTATGAGCCATGAATCTGCAGTCTCTGGAAGCTCTCTCCTGTGGTCTTTTGTCCGGTCTTTCATCTCTGTTTGCTGAGGTGGCTCTTGTGTGTGGTTCGATGTCCTGGAAGGACTTTGGGCCTCATTAGGACCCAGGCGGTAAGGGGTTTACGGCGGCGTAAACAGCGCCGATCCTTACCGCCTGATTCCGAGGTCCCTTAGCGCCATGGAGGATTTAACACCTTTAATTTAAGGTGGCGTAATTAACGCCTTCCCCACTCCCATTATGCCCTATGGGGCAAAAATGGGAATGGGGAAGGGTAAATGGGGATTGGGGACTTACCGCCCCGCCAACCTCGGAATGGGGCGTTAAGTCCGCCAACCACCATGGCGTAAACGTAGTTTACGCCATGGTGGTAAAGGTACGACCCAGGCGGTAACTTACCGCCTGGGTCGTAATGAGGCCCTTAGTGTCTGTCTTTTTCTGCCTTGATGTGGCCTTCCCCCATTCCTTCCCCTCTCATATGGTTTCCGTACATGTGTGCATACCACTTTAAAGTGGTTATCTCCACCACAGGCTGAGCACTGCTGGCCGATTGCGGGATATGGTCCCTCGTGCGGGAATTCGTAGACGCCTCTGTTTCAAAATGGTTTGCCATTTCCTTTGGATGTCAGGTCCAGCTTGTTGATGCTTTCACCTTTGCCATGTGATGTCTTTATCTCCCCTAGTCCTTCAACTCGGGATGCCAGAGCTGCATCAGAGCGTGCAAGGCGTAGGATCTCTTCCAACGTGAACGGTTTTTGTAGTAGTCTCTTTCAAAAATCAGCGCACACACACACTGCAATTATTTTGTGAGCGTAGTGCTTCCTCATTTGAGTAATTATTGAAGCTACAATGCTTCATTTTTAACCTCAATGGCATGACAAAAGTGTCCATGGACTCTCCTTTGATCTGTGTCATCGTATGAAATATATGTTTCTCGTAATCCAATAGTCTGTCAGCGTGGCTTCGAGGTTTGCATAGGTGCCTGTGGGGCCCGCAGGGAGCTCACCCACAATGTCCCTGACATTTGGGCCTATGGACACGGCGAGGAGGCTGTGTTTCTTTTCTTCGTCAAGGGGCCCAATGGCCTTGATGCACACTTTGAAGTCTCTGACCCTTCTTTTCCAGCGAAGTTCCAGACTACTGGAATCTTTTAGGTTAAAGTGCGTGGGCAGTTGGGTGATGAGACTGTCCTGGATTCTAGATGGTAGAGCTGGGGTCGGGGTGAGGGGAACAGTGAGTGTGTCATCCCCTGACATCTTTGGAGTGTTAAGGTGGTTGCTTGCAGGATTTGAAGATTATATTTCACTGTGCAATAACTTGTGGATGACTGAGCTTGTTTGAATCACGGTACTGGCGGTGGAAGTGCAGTTAGTGTGTCGTTGCATACAGTGGTTGCCCCTTTATGTGATGTGGGGCTTTTGCGCCTTCCTTGTGCCACGTGCTTGCCAGTCTTATCATGCACATGTGATTATGAGCGTTTTGATCACGGCTGCTGTCTGCTTTTATTTGCAGCCTCTGCCGAATGTTCTCCGGTTCCCTCCGCAGCCACGTGGAGCTCCACAGCAGTGGCACAGTATTTTCTGGTGGGCGAACGGAGCACTCACACACCCTTTCGACAATGGAGTTCCTGCATGGGAACTTGCCTTTTCTTTCTCGCCTCCCACAAGCGGGGCAGCCCTCCGAGAGCCAGCAAGCCTTGGGCACATCACGCACCGTTGATTCCGGGGCAGGCCAAACGTTGCTTGGGCCCCAACAGCGTCCCTGCCTTCCGCTCCACAACTCGCGCCTGTGCAAGGAGGAAAACACTGGCACCGCAGGTCCGTCTCCACCTTCCAGGTATTCCCTGCCTGATGGTGATAACCCACAAAGCCCCTCACGTGCAAAGCACAAAACAACAGAGGCGGACACCAGGAGTAGGACTACAAACTAGAACTGCCATCTCCCACCACCAGTCCCTGCCCTACCCGTTGCTCCCACTCCCTCCCCACGTGACATGGGAGGTTTGATATTTAAAGTAACAACATCACACCCACCTCCCACCCTTTACCCCCAGAATCAGCTCCTCGGTCCAGCATTACAGATAAGCTAACACATATATATACATATATATATATACAAACACACAATGACACATTCATTCACTCACTCATTTAAACATCAAGTAACCATACACTTGCTCAGTTACATGCGCACCCAGCCCCCATACATCATACACTCATTCATACATACACACTCCTTGCACACATGCATGCATAATGAGCTAACATGCAACACAGAGGTATAGGTGCTAGAGGTCGTTCCCAGGGTTAATTTAGGAGGATGTACTGCCAGGTTGCCCCCGCAGAGTCTGGAAGCAGAGGTATAGGCGCTAGAGGTCTTCCTTAGGATTAACCTGGGAGGATGCCCTGCATGGCTGCCCCACAGCGTCTGAAGTAGTGGTATAGGTGCTAGAGGTCATCCCCAGGATTAATTTAGGAGGATGTACTGCCAGGCTTCCCCACATAGTCTGGAAGTAGAGGTATATGCGCTAGAGTTTGTCTCCAGGATTAATTTAGGAGGATGCACTGCCTGACTGCCCCTACAGAGTCTGGAAATAGAGGTATAGGCGCTAGAGGTCTTCCGTAGGATTAACCTGGGAGGATGCCCTGCGTGGCTGCCCCCACAGTGTCTGAAGTAGTGGTATATGCGCTAGAGGTTGTCTCCAGGATTAATTTAGGAGGATGCACTGCCTGACTGCCCCCACAGAGTCTGGAAATAGAGGTATAGGCGTTAGAGGTCTTCCGCAGGATTAACCTGGGAGAATTCTCTGGATGGCGCCCCATAGAGTCTGGAAGTAGAGGTAAATGCACTAGAGGTCATCTCCAGGATTAATTTAGGAGGATGCACTGCCTGACTGCCCCCACAGAGTACGGAAGTTAAGGTATAGGTGCTAGCGGTCGTCCCTGCGATTATCCTGGGAGAATGTACTGCCTGGCTGCCCCCACAGAGTCTGAGAGGAGAGTTGAAGGCATGCCTGGGATTATCCTGGGAGAATGCACTGTCTGGCTGCCCCCACAGAGTCTGAGAGGAGAGTTAAAGACATTAGTAGAGGTCTTCCGCAGGATTAACCTTGGAGGATGCCCTGTCTGGCAGCCCACATAGAGTCAGAGGTAGAGGTATAGGCACTAGAGGTCTTCCGCAGGATTAACCTGGAAGTATGCCCTGAATGGTTGCTCCACAGAGTCTGGAAGTAGAGGTATATGCGCCAGAGGTTTTCCGCAGGATTAACCTGGGAGGATGCCCTGGATGTCTGCCCCACAGAGTCTGGAAGTAGAGGTATATGCGCTTGAGGTTATCTCCAGGATTAATTTAGGAGATTGTACTGCCTGGCTGCCCCCACAGAGTATGGAAGTAGAGGTATAGGCACTAGAGGTCGTCCCTGCGATTATCCTGGGAGAATGCACTGCCTGGCTGCCCCCACTGAGTCTGAGAGGAGAGTTAAAAACATTAGTAGAGGTCTTCTGCAGGATTAACCTGGGAGGATGCCCTATCTGGCAGCCCCCATAGAGTCGGAAGTAGGGGTATAGGCACTAGAGGTCATACGCAGGATTAACCTGAAGTATGCCCTGAATGGTTGCCCCACAGAGTCTGGAAGTAGAGGTATATGCGCTAGAGGTTTTCCGCAGGATTAACCTGGGAGGATGCCCTGGATGGCTGCCCCACAGAGTCTGGAAGTAGAGGTATAAGCGCTTGAGGTTGTCTCCAGGATTAATTTAGGAGATTGTACGGCCTGGCTGCCCCCACAGAGCATGGAAGTAGAGGTATAGGCGCTAGAGGTCGTCCCTGCGATTATCCTGGGAGAATGCACTGCCTGACTGCCCCCACAGAGTCTGAGAGGAGAGTTAAAGGCATGCCTGGGTTTATCCTGGTATAATGCACTGCCTGGCTGCCCCCACAGAGTCTGAGAGGAGAGTGACCTGAGAAGGTGCACCTGCCTGACCGCAGTCTTGTTGCAGAGCTCGAGATCTTTCACAAGATCACCGGGAAAGTACATTGACCAGGTGTTGTGTATTTCTAATTTTAGGAAAATCTGTAGACAGCACTAGTGTTTCTTGTGATGTAGTCACAATAAGAGGTCCCCAGGTGGCTGCGTCCTCCGCAACTCAAAGAATGCCTCTGTATGATTCTGAAACACAGGTGTTCCAGAATCATACAACGCGTCACACCGATGATAAAACCATACAATGCAGCTCAATACATTATAACATCTCCCCCTCCACCCTCTTTAAGGAAACAAAAAGATAGAAAGATGAAAGAAAAACTGGAACAAAGATAGCAGGTTGACAGGAAGAAAATTAACTAAGCACTATGTAAACTTTAGCAAAACACATTAAGCAAATGCAGTGACACAACACAATTCACCTGAATAAACAAACTTTCTGGTTAACTTAAACTAACCTTGTGATACATTATAAAAGGATATGGCCGGATCGTAGTACACTTCAAGGACTCATCGCATATAACCATTTATGTGGTCGCACCACCAGTTTCAGTAATACACATAGTCCTTCTTGAAATTTTGTGTGATCCTCCTGTTCCTGGTTGACATGACATTTTCACCAACAGTGTCTTTGGGGAACTCTCCCAACTCTCGTACCTCCTCATTCCTGGGAGCCTCTTGTACCACTTTGTCCTTCACTAATTCACTCCCTTTTGCTAGTATAACATCATCACATGACCATTTCTTTCCATCCTCCAGTATCACCGATTTCCTTGAACAATCCATTACTCTTTGTGGAGCTCTATATCTAGATTCACCTTTTAATACTTTCCTTGGTTCTCTTACCGGAATCCAGTCACCTCTCACAATTTCACTTTCTTTCACATGCTAATATCATTGTATTTCTTGTACTCATCTTGTCTCTTTCTTACCCTCTTGACAATTTCATCCATGTTGATTACCTTGCTCTTTCCGGGGGCAAGCCAAGCAGGACTCAGTCTGTTGGTAGCCATCCTATCTTTCATTAGGGTAAACGGTTCTTCAGCAGTGACAGAATGTGGAGTAACCCTATACGTATTAAGTGCTTCTTTCAATATCTCCTTCCAAGGTAAATTATTGGCCATCGCTAATTGAATGGTTCCTTGATCTTGATGAAACCATTCATTCTCTGAACTAACCTATTTGCAATTGGGTGATACAGTGCAGTAGTCTTGTGTTCGATAGCTCTTACCTTAAGAACATTTTGAACTTCTGCTGACATTAATTGGACACCATTATCTGAGATCAATTCTCGAGGGTCTCCTTCCCTGTTAAATATTTCTTCCAGAAACTTTACCACTTTTATGGAAGTGACCGTGCCCTCTGCTACTCCCCATTCCACCGACTTGGCAGTATAATCTACTAACACAATAAAATATATCTTTTGAGGACCCAATGTCTCAAACGGTCCTGTTATGTCAATGGCCAATTTGGTCCACACAGATTTAGGAATTTCCACTGGTTGAAGAGGTGTGGTTTGCACGATTTTCCCTTTATCACTCACAGCGCAAGCAGTGCAATCCTTGACTAAAATCTCAATTTGATTCCACATGTTTGGCCACCAGTACGCTTCTCAAACTCTTCTCTTAGACAAACTTCTTCCCACATGACCTTCATGAGCGATAAGCATTATTCTTTCCCTCAAGGACATTGGCAGAATTATCCGGTCACCTCTGTAAACACACATGTTGTTACTGGAGATCTCATCCTTTATCTTCTCCCATGACTTAATACTTGTATCAACTTCTTTCCAGTTACTTCTGATAGCTATCCTCAGATATTCTTGTTCAATATCATCGTTTGTCGCCCGATCCCATTCTTCCTTTGGGAAACTCGGATGTATGTGGGCCACAATGCATTCAGTGTCTTGTTCTCCTGCTCTTTCATCATCTCCGGTATCACTATACTGACAGTCCCAGGGAAGTCTAGAAAAACTGTCTGCAATAGAATTGGATTTCCCAGGGATGTACTTGACTTGTATATTATATTGCATGATGTTTAAGGTCCATCTTCTTATTCTGGGTGAAGATAAATGCGAATTTTTAGAATTCAACACATGTATTAATGGTTTATGGCCAGTTTTCAATTCAACTGGAACACCCCAAATAAAACTCTTCAAATGCTCAAGAATCCACCTAACTCGCAATGCTTCCCTTTCAATGGTGGAGTATTTTCTCTCTGCACCCTTAAGTACCCTGGACGCAAAAGCAATAGGGTCGGTCCACTGTGCCTTCCTGTAGTTGTTCAAGAACACCACCCAACCCAATGCTGCTGGCATCAACAGATATCATGGTCTTAAATTTACAATCGAACATTTTGAGGGTTGGAGCCTTATTTACTAATTCTTTTATTTTATTTTATTTTATTTTTTTTTTATTAGTAGCAGATTTGGTCGCGATCAATCGAGACCTTTCAACTTTAAAAGCAAATGATAAAACATGTATGTACAATTTCACAACAATTTACATAAATACAGTATATATACAGGATACAAGTAAAAAAAGAGATCAGGAATATTACACAATGTGCTTAAACATTGCCATGAGCTTTTGGCTTTGCATACATTGGTATTTTGAGTTGATACAGGTAATTTACCACAGCATATCTGACGGCCTTTCTATTGGTGTGGAGTAATAGGACCCATAAGTGCTTGGGGGTCAGGATCTCTTGGGCCAAAAATAGGGGTTTAAAATGAGTACAGCGAATTGATACTAGTCTATCACATTCAGTGCATAGATGCTGAAGCGTTTCTGGATGTTGTTCACAAAATCGGCAGGGCAAATTGCTGTTGATATTGTCCCTGCGATTCAACACTTCGTTGGTCAACCATAGATTTAGCCTAAATCTCAAGAAACCATTACGGTGACTCGGGTTGGGAGACCTCACCAGGTAGTCAGCCACTGTATTATAACTTTTAAGTTCAAATGGAAAAACCTCAAAGTTTTTATAGTTAGTACAGGCTAGACGTGTGTGAATCCAGTCGGCCTCCCAAATTTTTGATTTCGCTTTGTCTGGATTCTCTAGTAATAAGGCTGAATCTATCTGTGCTTTTTCTAGAATAGATTGGATTTTTTGCCGCCATGCTTTCGGAAAGGTGTCCATAGATCTTAGTAGGTAGATGGATATGATATTGGTTATCCCTATTGTGGCTTGATTTAGGAGGCATTTGCGGTATAAGGCACATAAATTCCACTTATAGATTGCATATAGTGAGATTAACCCCAACTCATATCTTACAAGTGGCAAAGGTTGTGAGGCTGGTAAATGCAAAATTTGTCTCCAAAACCGACCCTCCCTGATGGCCCAGTAGGTGTATGTCATAATGCAGTGGGTCTCGGCGCCATATAAAATGACTGGAACCACTTTTTGTTTGAAGTACGTGAGGATCGGTAAAAGAGAGAATTTACAGTATCTCGCCGTAATGACTTTGGCTTGTGAGATACACATTTGCAGTTTATGAAGCCCATTTTTATTATACTGATCAGGGGCACACAGATTGGAAATGACCATACCTAGATACACATAGTCATTAGTAACAATGATCTTACTTTTTTGAAGGGGCCAATATAGCTGAGATGTGCTTTGCCTCTTGGTGCCAAATTGGACGACATTTGTCTTAGCAATGTTAATTGTTATGCCATTTGCTTTTGTGTAGACGTCTAGGGAACCTAGTAGTTGACGTAAGCCTTTGGGGGTATGTGACATTAGGACCATATCATCAGCATAGAGTAGCCATTGAATCTGAACTCCCATGAGTCTAGGAGAATCAGATATTACTTTATTGAAACTTTGGTGAATGTCGGAGACAAAGAAATTAAACAGGGCTGAAGCTAATAAACAGCCCTGCTTCAGGCCTCTAGCTGTGACAATTGGTGGTGTTAAGAGGCCATCATTGGTGAGTTTCACTTGAATTGTGGTGCTGGTGTATAGTTGTATTATCCATTTCAAGATGTACCATGGACAGTTAACATCAAACAATTTTTTGTACAAGAGCTCTCTTGGCACCGCATCAAATGCCATTTGAAAGTCGATAAAGGCAAGGTACAGGGGCTGTTTTCTTTGGTAGGCTCGTTGGATAAGACTTGATAAGGTGATGATGTTTATGCCAGTGCCTATCCCTTGCAGAAACCCCGTTTGGAATGGATCTCGTAAATTGCTATTCTCTAGCCATATGGTAAATTGTTTCAAGAGTAATCTGGCAAATAATTTGCCAGGACAGTCTAGTAGAGCAATTGGCCTATATGATTTAGGATTCTCGTGATTACCCTTTTTGTAAATTGGGAGAATGATAGATTTTTTCCAGGTTTCGGGAATGACACCAGAATTCGACACCTGATTGAAAATACGATGAAGGATACCTGCCCATTCATCAATGTGCTTTTTTAACATAGTGTTATGCAGCCCATCAGGGCCTACTGCCCGGGACGAGCTCAATTTCAAGATGCATGATTTGATGTCGTCAGTATCAAAGGTGAGTTCTTTTGTTACCACTGACAAACAGAGATTTAGTTGGATGTCAGGAAAGGGGGAAAGATACAGTTTCTGAAAATACGACTGCCATGTCTCGGATGAGATTGAGTTTATTTGGGCTGCATGTAGGGAAATGTCAGATGTACGATTGAGTAGGGCCCACTTGCCAGCTGTAGATTTTGTAATTAATTGTTGCAGCATTGTTTTCCCCTCTAGTTCGTACAACTTGGCTCTTTTGATTTGGAGCCATTTTTTATACTTTCGTTTGGCTGTTCTTATTTCTTCAGCCATATTTATTTTTTGTAAGTTCCGCAAATGTCGGATTTCTCGTCTCAAATCAGATTTGCGATAACATATTTCCAGGTCATGGGAATGAGTGTGCCGCTGTTCATGTTGCCCATGGCTTGGAATAATTCGAGTAAATATCTGCATGGCAGCTGTGTAATCCTTAACTACAAGATTACTCCGGTACATGGTCTCAAGGTGGCAATTAAGAGTTCTCAGTTTATCTTTGTCCCAAGACAATCTATTTCTCCCATTATTCACGACAACCCCACTTGCATATGTGTTAAGCCATTGTGTTGTTTGAGCATGGCCAATCTGTAATGACAGTTTAAGTTTATGATGATCACTTAAATGTGTGTTAAGAACTTCCAACTTTTGAACTGAATTAAATTTTTTAGCATTAATATAGATGTAATCAATTATAGCATATTGGGCACCTCTTTGCCAGGTTGGCTGGGCGGGGCAGTCACCCCTCACATTTCCATTTAACCTCACAAAGTTGCGTTCGGCCATAATAGATGACCATTTAATTTCATCTTCCGATAAGGGCAAAAGCCCTTTTGAGATAAGATGTAGATTGAGATGGCCCAGTATAAGAATATGTGTTAAGGCCTTACCAGTTGCCAATCCATCTAAAATTTCTATAAGTTGCTGGAAAAATTCATCAGAGGTTAATGTGTTACTACACCAATAGATATTGACGATTGCTATTCTGTGGCGGGTATTACTTAACTTTATTACCTCGAATGAGCCGGAGTGAACCTTGCACATGGTTGCCTCTAGTCCACAGGTTTTTTTTACTGCTAATATGAGCCCTCCTTTAGGTCTGCCGTGGGCGCCTTTTTCTGCGGGGGTGAAATGGATAGCATGCGAGTCCCAAATCGGGGACCGGACAAGCCACGTTTCCTGAAGGGCAACAATATCACTATCACATAAGTCCTTGCTTGGTATAGAATTCAAATGGCTATGACCTCGTGTGTTCCACGAGATTAAAGTTAGAAGCTTCATTTCATGGCATAGTTATGGTTGTCTTGTTCGATTCATCACATCTTGTTGCGAAGAGCCATTAGAGGATGATGTGAATATACGTAACAAGTGGCCCTGTAGTATAACAGGACTAGGCATTGTTTCTTGAGATAATATGAACCCCAGGTCAAACAATGCCATTCTGGCCTGCCACAAGGTCTCAGCTACCAATCGAGATCGAATGTACAGGCGGGCAACAGACAGGTCCGCATGATTTATAAACTCGATCTGTTCAATATCCAGTGATAGGATAGCTGAGAGGGCTGGAATTTCTGCACAGATGTTAAGAATACTCGACCGATTCAGATCATACGGTTTAAATGGGGCGTCTCGACATTTTATTATGAAATGATGATGAGTTAGGTCTTGTTTCGGTTTGGTCTGCGCCGTTCGATCTCTCGACAGCATTGATGGTCTGGCTGGAGAGCGGGCTCTTCTGTCTTGGTCGATGGCGACAATCGCCTTTGGTCCCTGTATAAGGGATTTAAGCGAAGGAAACCCTTTTTCTGCCAGTTCAGATGAATTCATCTCCTTTGATTGATGAATATAAGCTTCAATAGAGGCTTTGATCTCATCTCGTAGCTCCTGTCGAGAAACTGAAGTTTGATTGCAAATAGGGACAGGAGTGGAAAAAGAGGCTTGAGACTGATGTAAAACGTTTATCTAAGGATTAGGATTGGCATTACGCTTCAAGTATGCCTCTACTGAGGCTCTAATTTGTTCCTCCGTGTTTATCGGGAAGCTCTCTTCTCTTGGCAGGGCATTATGGGCATCTAGGCTCTGTACCGATTGGCCATTATGGGCATCTAGGCTCTGTACCGATTGGCCATTAGACTGTGGAGCCCGTCTGATGTCAGATTGTAAGGGGTGGATCTTGGTCTGATCATCCACAGATATAAAGGGTACGGCGTCGCAGGACTCCCGAGTTAAAAACTGGGAGGACTTTTTCTTTGGCAGGGATTTCAAGTATGAGTCAATGGATTTTTGTACTTGCAGCTGAATCTCCTTCGACATAAGAGCATTCTGGAGATCAGGCGCTTGGGACACAGACTCCACTGGGGCTGTAACAGCAGCAATTAAGGAAATTGGGAGAATTCTATCAGGACTTTTTAGCTGAGGGTCTTGCTGTTTGCTATTACATTCGACCATCTGCACCAGATCGTCCAATGGCTTGTGCGGAACAACCGGCACAGCTATAAGAGCCGCATCCGGGTTCGAGAAGCCAGGATCAGAAATAGAAACGGTCGACTGATCAATTGGTAACTCCTCCTGATTTTTTCGTTTTTTACTCAGTGTTGATTTTATGGCAGGAGTCTTGGGCTTGACGAATTGAACTTTCCTTCTTTTGATGGACCGTAATGTAGTGGGTTTGGCAGCAGTTGTACCAAAAACCTCAAACATATTCTTTTGCAGTAGTGGACAGGTGGATTGGTTTGTCTTCGAGCTTACGGCAGGTGCATGAACGTCCACATGGACTTGTGGCTCTGGTATAGAGGCAAGCACTGGCGTGGGAGCATTTGTACAGCCAGTGGATGGTATCATGACAGAACCTGGCGTTGCCTTAGTGGTACTGTCAAGGGAATTGACATTTTCGATCGTGGTAGGAAATAAATCAGTGGTCGGGATCGTAGACAAATTGAGTTGAATTGGCGCCCCTTCTATTTGTGAGGGCAGATTATTATCATGTGTCTGTGTGTAGGCTGCATAGGTGACTTTTGAGCTAAAAAGCTCTTGAGTCTGACTTAATAGATTGATTTGTGGTACGATTTTTGAGTACTGGGAGAGTAACTGATATTATCAGAGACTGAGTGTGAGCGTTGAGATGTAGCACGTCCCACATATGGTAATAGGCTTGTGAGTCGTGGTTGGAAAAGAGATTTTTTCGTGGCACTTGCACGCCCCATTTCCATCAATTTTGACCTGGTCTCTGATATAGGCGGCATGCTGGTGGTTAATGTGTAGGGAATCATGCAATTGGCCACACAGTAAAACAATGAAAACGAAAAAATATATAAATCAATAGTAAATAGCAAGAAAAGTAATGAAGAGAAAGAGAGAAAAGAAAAAAAGAAAAATAAATATATATAATGATTATACCTTTAACTAGGACCTCGCGACCCGCGAACAGCAAACAGTACTTATAGTACTTGCCGAGTGCGCGCGCGGGTGCGCTATGACATGGACTAATAAGGGCCAAGCAAAGCAGGCTTGGCGGGGGGCGTGGTCGAGGGCGTAACAGTCCTTGAAGGAAAAAAAAGGGAGAAAGAAAACGGAAAACTGTATTAGGGGCCAGCCACGGTGGTTAGAAGTGACACACCAACACAAAGTACACAACGTGGGGGCTAATCAGAGGTGCACAACGAGCTTCACAATGAGCTTCACGCACAGTCACCTTTGTTGCTGTTGTTTAACTCAGGCAGGTCGGGTGTTACATAAAAAGACGTCCTCCGTCCGAAAGCAAGGCAAGTCCACGAGTGAAGCAGCAGCTGTAGAAAAACGCTCCGACTTCCAGAGTTGAAACGCACAGAGGATCGGCACAGCAAACAGTACTTATAGTACTTGCCGAGTGCGCGCGCGGGTGCGCTATGACATGGACTAATAAGGGCCAAGCAAAGCAGGCTTGGCGGGGGGCGTGGTCGAGGGCGTAACAGTCCTTGAAGGAAAAAAAAGGGAGAAAGAAAACGGAAAACTGTATTAGGGGCCAGCCACGGTGGTTAGAAGTGACACACCAACACAAAGTACACACCGTGGGGGCTAATCAGAGGTGCACAACGAGCTTCACAATGAGCTTCACGCACAGTCACCTTTGTTGCTGTTGTTTAACTCAGGCAGGTCGGGTGTTACATAAAAAGACGTCCTCCGTCCGAAAGCAAGGCAAGTCCACGAGTGAAGCAGCAGCTGTAGAAAAACGCTCCGACTTCCAGAGTTGAAACGCACAGAGGATCGGCACAGCAAACAGTACTTATAGTACTTGCCGAGAGCGCGCGCGGGTGCGCTATGACATGGACTAATAAGGGCCAAGCAAAGCAGGCTTGGCGGGGGGCGTGGTCGAGGGCGTAACAGTCCTTTGTTGCTGTTGTTTAACTCAGGCAGGTCGGGTGTTACATAAAAAGACGTCCTCCGTCTGAAAGCAAGGCAAGTCCACGAGTGAAGCAGCAGCTGTAGAAAAACGCTCCGACTTCCAGAGTTGAAACGAGTTGAAAATTCTTTTATTTTATTAAATTCTTCCTTGCAGTTACCTGACCATGTGAATTTTGCACCTTTGCCCATCACTTCTTTCATGTATTTGGTTCTGTCCGCATAGTGTTCAATACATTTCGAGTAATATGCTGCTAATCCAATGAAACTCCGTAGTTGGTCTTTACTCACGGGCTCTGGAATGTGCAAAATTGTATCCACTAGGGCTCTCTTTTGTTTAATTCCTTCAGCGTTTATGCAGTGTCCTAGGTATATAACCTCACTCCTCCTGATTTTGCACTTGTCAATTTTGAGTGTGAGACCTTTCTCCTGGATAACCTGCAGTACCCCTAGTAATTTTGCATTATGTTCATCTGCTGTCATTGCAAAAACAAGTATATCACCTTGAAAAAAATACACGCCCTGTAGGCCATTGAACAATTGGCGCATTACCCTCTGGAAGACAGCTGCCGCTGACGGTAAGCAGAAAGGCATCCTTTTATATCTAAATGCCCCCAAAGGAGTGATGAAAGATGTAAGGTGTCTCGATTCTTCATCCAAAACAACCTGATGATAGGCTGAGGATAAATCTAATGTTGTGAAGAACTTCGCTGGTTTCATTGTGGTGAGCATTTCACTTATATTAGGTAATGGATGGCGATCTACCCATATATTTGTGTTCAGGTCTCTTAAGTCTATGCACATCCTGATTGATCCGTCCGGTTTCCGTACGATAACAATTGGAGAGAGACATTCTGAACTCTCTATCCTCTCGATAATGTCTTGCTCACGTAGCCTCACCAGTTCTTTATGTATGGCTTCTTTTGTGCCAATTGGAATATTCCTCACTCTGTGAACTATTGGCTTAGCACCTCTCTTCAGTATAATCCGATGGTTAAAACCTTCTAGGGTGCCAATGGTTTAATTAAAGACTCTTGGGAAGCTTTTCGCTAGATTCTCACTTGTGTCGCAACTATTTTCAGTAATACTCAATCTGGGAATGCTTTCTCCTTGGTGTATTCTGATTTGTAATGATGCCTGCCCCCACCATCCAACAATGGGGAAACCATTTTCTGCTACAAACAACTTGCAGTAAGTTTTTCTTCCTCTAAAAACCAAGTGTACCCATGTGTAACCAATTATGTTGATGGGCGTCTTACCATAACTTGTTGCCCTTACTCTTGTCGGTTGTAACTCCTCAATTTTTCCTCCTAACTCCTTTACATATGTATCTGCGTCAACCATGGTGTATGGAGAACCCGTGTCTACCATAACTTGTAAGGATGCTCCATTTATTGACATAGGTACCCAGGGGCTCATACATTTTTCAGACGGTGTGAACGTCAAAATTTGTATTTCCTCATCAAGTCCATCAGTGACAGACAGCAGGCCACTTGGATTGTTGATCTCTTCCAATGCTCTTATGCTCGTCATATTGTTTCTGGGATTACAACCTCCTTCTCTCTGCAACCTAGGCATGGTATGCGATATAGGTCTGCCTCTTTCTCTGGTACTCCTGCATACTCTGCCAAAATGACCAACATATCCACATTTATAGCATTCTGCTGAAAACGCTGGACATTCCCTTTCTACATTTGTGTGCTTGTATCTGTCACATTTGTTTTGTGACCTGTTTATGTATTCTCTATCTCTCTTGGCCATGGTGTTGACATCAACCCTGGTCATTCTTTTCACAAAGACAATCAATGCCTCTTCAACCTTGTCACGGTTTCCATCTTGCGCATTCTGAATGCACCTCACTTCAGCATTCTCCGTCCTACTTTGTAATTCCTTCATGCATTTTTCTCCTAACTCTATCGATCTGGCTATTTCCATAGCCTGTTCCAAAGTTGGATCCTTTGCCTGCCACAATCGCTGTTAAATACGAGGATCTGCATCTTGTAGGACCAATTGATCTCTTAGGTACTCGCCAGCGACACCGGTGAAGCTGCAAGTCGATATCAGACCTCTTAATGCTGCCATGAAGGTGTCCACACTTTCTCCTTTGTTCTGTGGTCTGGAGAAAAATCGGTACCGTTCCAGAACAATGGTCGTTTTGTTACCAAAATGTCTCGTTAATTTTATTAGTGCAGTCTCATATTTTCTGCCCCCCACTTGTTGCAGCAGTTGAGTCACCAGAACCTTCCACACCATCTACTAGATCAGGCAAAGTCCTAAAAATGCGCACTGCTTCTGCACCCACACAATTTAGCAGAATGGCTTCCTTTAAATCATCATTGAATTTAGCTCTACCAATAGCCCTTAGGCAGACTTGAAAGCTGTCTTGCCATTGCTCCCATGTACACATTGGGTTACCTGGCTGCGCAAAAAATTGAATGGGAGCTATCACGTTCTGCATCTTCACAGTGACTTTCCTTTATTGTTCTCTTAACTCCCTTTTATTGTTCTTTCCACTCCTCTTTTTATTTTTTTATTTTTTTAATTTTTTTTTTACAGTTCACCAAAGAAACTGAAATTCTCCAGTTTATCAGATTGCGGTAAACACCATTAGTTGTTCAGATTTTGTGTTACTCTACAGTCCTGTAATTATGCCCTTTATTCTTCACAGTTGGGCATACAATCCAGATTAATACATTTCAACACCAGGATGTCTATGTAAAAAGGGTGATCCAGTAAAGCCATTCTTACTGAACTCTGCCTATTTCACCATTCACACAGGCCCTTGAGCACATGAGGCCGACTGTAAGTGGTAAGAGACTGTGGTGCCCACAGATAAACCGAGAACGGTCAGCCTCTGTAGAGCAACTTCCACATTCATGTATAGAACACACAACAACACGTTACTATGAGCCAGCTTCCACTGGCTTTAAAGAAATGCATCCATTTCCCTGGCAAGCACAATGAAATGGAGAATGTATATGCAGATGAGAGCTAGGGATTCTGGGTAAGCGGATATCCTGCTCTCTGCTGCTGCTTCCGCTTCCCCTCCTCGTCTTTCAGACGCGCACCGATATTAGAATATTAATGTTAATGTTCTATTTTAGTCTTTGTTAAAATAAGACGTGGGATTTGGGGAGGCGAGAGCGCGAGTCTTTTGCATTTGCTTTGTACAGGGAGATAAATAAAAAACAAATATTTTATGGATTGTTTTTGTTCTAGTAGAAACCTATGAAACGAAGCAGAGTGGAACGGGTGCATTTCACGCACTCCACAAATTCTAGGAGGGAAATGTCGGCAGTAAATACGACTGGAAGCTTTGATGGCCGTGTGATCACTTGTGGGGACGCCTGTAGGTCATCAGTGGAACTGCAGTGCTTCATCTCTACGTCATCACTTGTGGGGACCCCTGTAGGCCAGCAGTGAAACTGCAGTGCTTCATCTCCATGTCATGGGGACGCCTGTAGGTCATCAGTGGAACTGCAGGGCTTCATTTCTGCGTCATCATTTGTGGGGACCCCTGTAGGCCACCAGTGGAACTGCAGTGCTTCATCTCTGTGTCACTTGTGGGGACCCCTGTAGGCCACCAGTGGAACTGCAGGGCTTCATCTCAGTGTCATCACTTGCGGGGACCTCTGTATGTCAGCAGTGGAACTGCAGGGCTTCATCACTGCATCATCATTTGTGGGGACCTCTGTATGTCATCAGTGGAACTGCAGTGCTTCATCTCTGCATCATCATTTGTGGGGATCTCTGTATGTCATCAGTGGAACTGCAGTGCTTCATCTCTGCATCATCATTTGTGGGGACCTCTGTACGTTATCAGTGGAACTGCAGTGCTTCATCCCTGTGTCACTTGTGGGGACCTCTGTACGTCATCAGTGGAACTGCAGTGCTTCATCTCTGTGTCACTTGTGGGGATCCCTGTACGTAATCAGTGGAACTGCAGTGCTTCATCCCTGTGTCACTTGTGGGGACCTCTGTACGTAATCAGTGGAACTGCAGTGCTTCATCTCTGTGTCACTTGTGGAGACGCCTGTACGTAATCAGTGGAACTGCAGTGCTTGATCTCTGCGTCATCACTTGTGGGGACCTCTGTATGTCATCAGTGGAACTGCAGTGCTTCATCCCTGTGTCACTTGTGGGGACCTCTGTACGTCATCAGTGGAACTGCAGTGCTTCATCTCTGTGTCACTTGTGGGGACCCCTGTACGTCATCAGTGGAACTGCAGTCCTTCATCTCTGTGTCCCTTGTGGGGACCCCTGTACGTAATCAGTGGAACTGCAGTGCTTCATCTCTGCGTCATCACTTGTGGGGACCTCTGTACATCATCAGTGGAACTGCAGTGCTTCATCTCTGTGTCACTTGTGGGGACCCCCTGTACATCATCAGTGGAACTGCCGTGCTTCATCTCTGTCACTTGTGGGGACCTCTGTACGTCTTCAGTGGAACTGCAGTGCTTCATCTCTGTGTCACTTGTGGAGACCTCTGTATGTCATCAGTGGAACTGCCGTGCTTCATCTCTGTGTCACTTGTGGGGACCTCTGTACGTCATCAGTGGAACTGCAGTGCTTCATCCCTGTGTCACTTGTGGGGACCTCTGTACGTCATCAGTGGAACTGCAGTGCTTCATCTGTTTCATCACTTGTGGAGACCCCTGTACGTCATCAGTGGAACTGCAGTACTTCATCTCAGCCTCATCGTTTGTGGGGACCTCTGTATGTCATCAGTGGAACTGCAGTGCTTCATCTGTTTCATCACTTGTGGAGACCCCTGTACGTCATCAGTGGAACTGCAGTGCTTCAGCTCTGCCTCATCATTTGTGGGGACCTCTGTATGTCATCAGTGGAACTGCAGTGCTTCATCTCAGCGTCATCGCTTGTGGGGACCCCTGTATGTCATCAGTGGAACTGCAGTGATTCATCTCTGTCATCACTTGTGGGGACCTCTGTACTCATCAGTGGAACTGCAGTGCTTCATTTCTGTGTCACTTGTGGGGACCTCTGTACGTCTTCAGTGGAACTGCAGTGCTTCATCTCTGTGTCACTTGTGGAGACCTCTGTATGTCATCAGTGGAACTGCCGTGCTTCATCTCTCTATCACCACTTGTGAGGACCTATGTACGTCATCAGTGGAACTGCAGTGCTTCATCTCCACGTCATCGCTTGTGGGGACCTCTGTATGTCATCAGTGGAACTGCAGTGCTTCATCTCTGTGTCACTTGTGGGGACCCCTGTATGTCATCAGTGGAACTGCAGTGCTTCATCTGTGTGATCACTTGTGAGGACCTCTGTATGTCATCAGTGGAACTGCAGTGCTTCATCTCTGTGTCACTTGTGGGGACCCCTGTACATCATCAGTGGAACTGCCGTGCTTCATCTCTGTCACTTGTGGGGACCTCTGTATGTCTTCAGTGGAACTGCAGTGCTTCATCTCTGTGTCACTTGTGGAGACCTCTGTATGTCATCAGTGGAACTGCCGTGCTTTGTCACTTGTGGGGACCTCTGTACGTCATCAGTGGAACTGCAGTGCTTCATCCCTGTGTCACTTGTGGGGACCTCTGTACGTCATCAGTGGAACTGCAGTGCTTCATCTGTTTCATCACTTGTGGAGACCCCTGTACGTCATCAGTGGAACTGCAGTGCTTCATCTCTGCCTCATCGTTTGTGGGGACCTCTGTATGTCATCAGTGGAACTGCAGTGCTTCATCTGTTTCATCACTTGTGGAGACCCCTGTACGTCATCAGTGGAACTGCAGTGCTTCAGCTCTGCCTCATCATTTGTGGGGACCTCTGTATGTCATCAGTGGAACTGCAGTGCTTCATCTCAGCGTCATCGCTTGTGGGGACCCCTGTATGTCATCAGTGGAACTGCAGTGATTCATCTCTGTCATCACTTGTGGGGACCTCTGTACTCATCAGTGGAACTGCAGTGCTTCATTTCTGTGTCACTTGTGGGGACCTCTGTACGTCTTCAGTGGAACTGCAGTGCTTCATCTCTGTGTCACTTGTGGAGACCTCTGTATGTCATCAGTGGAACTGCCGTGCTTCATCTCTCTATCACCACTTGTGAGGACCTATGTACGTCATCAGTGGAACTGCAGTGCTTCATCTCCACGTCATCGCTTGTGGGGACCTCTGTATGTCATCAGTGGAACTGCAGTGCTTCATCTCTGTGTCACTTGTGGGGACCCCTGTATGTCATCAGTGGAACTGCAGTGCTTCATCTGTGTGATCACTTGTGAGGACCTCTGTATGTCATCAGTGGAACTGCAGTACTTCATCTCTGTGTGATCACTTGTGGGGACCTCTGTATGTCGTCACTGGAACTGAAGTGTTTCATCTCTGCATCATGACTTGTTGGGGCCTCTGTATGTCATCAGTGGAACTGCAGTGCTCCATCTCTCTGCCCACTTGTGGGGACCTCTGTATGTCATCAGTGGAACTGCAGTGCTTCATCTCTGTGTCACTTGTGGGGACCTCTGTACGTCATCAGTGGAACTGCCGTGCTTCATCTCTGTGTCACTTGTGGGGACCTCTGTACGTCTTCAGTGGAACTGCAGTGCTTCATCTCTGCCTCATCTCTTGTGGGGACCTCTGTATGTCATGAGTGGAACTGCAGTGCTTCATCTGTGTCATCACTTGTGGAGACCCCTGTACGTCATCAGTGGAACTGCAGTGCTTCAGCTCTGCCTCATCATTTGTGGGGACCTCTGTATGTCATCAGTGGAACTGCAGTGCTTCATCTCAGCGTCATCGCTTGTGGGGACCCCTGTATGTCATCAGTGGAACTGCAGTGATTCATCTCTGTCATCACTTGTGGGGACCTCTGTACTCATCAGTGGAACTGCAGTGCTTCATTTCTGTGTCACTTGTGGGGACCTCTGTACGTCTTCAGTGGAACTGCAGTGCTTCATCTCTGTGTCACTTGTGGAGACCTCTGTATGTCATCAGTGGAACTGCCGTGCTTCATCTCTCTATCACCACTTGTGAGGACCTATGTACGTCATCAGTGGAACTGCAGTGCTTCATCTCCACGTCATCGCTTGTGGGGACCTCTGTATGTCATCAGTGGAACTGCAGTGCTTCATCTCTGTGTCACTTGTGGGGACCCCTGTATGTCATCAGTGGAACTGCAGTGCTTCATCTGTGTGATCACTTGTGAGGACCTCTGTATGTCATCAGTGGAACTGCAGTACTTCATCTCTGTGTGATCACTTGTGGGGACCTCTGTATGTCGTCACTGGAACTGAAGTGTTTCATCTCTGCATCATGACTTGTTGGGGCCTCTGTATGTCATCAGTGGAACTGCAGTGCTCCATCTCTCTGCCCACTTGTGGGGACCTCTGTATGTCATCAGTGGAACTGCAGTGCTTCATCTCTGTGTCACTTGTGGGGACCTCTGTACGTCATCAGTGGAACTGCCGTGCTTCATCTCTGTGTCACTTGTGGGGACCTCTGTACGTCTTCAGTGGAACTGCAGTGCTTCATCTCTGCCTCATCTCTTGTGGGGACCTCTGTATGTCATGAGTGGAACTGCAGTGCTTCATCTGTGTCATCACTTGTGGAGACCCCTGTACGTCATCAGTTGAACTGCAGTGCTTCATCTCTGCCTCATCATTTGTGGGGACCTCTGTATGTCATCAGTGGAACTGCAGTGCTTCATCTCTGCGTCATCACTTGTGGAGACCTCTGTATGTCATCAGTGGAACTGCAGTGCTTCATCTCTGTGTCATCACTTGTGGAGACCTCTGTATGTCATCAGTGGAACTGCAGTGCTTTATCTCTGTGTCACTTGTGGGGACCTCTGTACGTCATCAGTGGAACTGCAGTGCTTCATCTCTGCATCATCACTTGTGGAGGCCTCTGTATGTCATCAGTGGAACTGCAGTGCTTCATCTGTGCATCATCTCTTGTGGAGACCTCTGTATGTCATCAGTGGAACTGCAGTGCTTCATCTCTGCATCATCTCTTGTGGGGACCTCTGTATGTCATGAGTGGAACTGCAGTGCTTCATCTGTGTCATCACTTGTGGAGACCCCTGTACGTCATCAGTGGAACTGCAGTGCTTCAACTCTGCGTCATCACTTGTGGAGACCTCTGTATGTCAACAGTGGAACTGCAGTGCTTCATCTCTGTGTCACTTGTGGGGACCTCTGTACGTCATCAGTGGAACTGCAGTGCTTCATCTCTGTGTCACTTGTGGGGACCCCTGTACGTAATCAGTGGAACTGCAGTGCTTCATCTCTGTGTCATCACTTGTGGGGACCTCTGTATGTCATCAGTGGAACTGCTGTGCTTCATCTCTTTGTCACTTGTGGGGACCCCTGTACGTCATCAGTGGGACTGCAGTGCTTCATCTCTGTGTCATCACTTGTGGGGACCTCTGTATGTCATCAGTGGAACTGCAGTGCTTCATCTCTGTGTCACTTGTGGGGACCTCTGTACGTAATCAGTGGAACTGCAGTGCTTCATCTCAGCGTCATCACTTGTGGGGACCCCTGTACGTCATCAGTGGAACTGCAGTGCTTCATCTCAGCATCTTCACTTGTGGGGACCTCTGTATGTCATCACTGGAACTGCAGTGCTTCATCTCAGCGTCATCACTTGTGGGGACCCCTGTACGTCATCAGTGGAACTGCAGTGCTTCATCTCAGCGTCATCGCTTGTGGGGACCCCTGTATGTCATCAGTGGAACTGCAGTGCTTCATCTGCGTCATCACTTGTGGGGACCTCTGTACTCATCAGTGGAACTGCAGTGCTTCATCTCTGTGTCACTTGTGGGGACCCCTGTATGTCCTCAGTGGAACTGCAGTGCTTCATCTGTGTCATCACTTGTGGGGACCTCTGTACTCATCAGTGGAACTGCAGTGCTTCATCTCTGATGACATCAGTGGAACTGCTGTGCTTCATCTCTCTGTCACCACTTGTGGGGACCTATGTACGTCATCAGTGGAACTGCAGTGCTTCATCTCCACGTCATCGCTTGTGGGGACCTCTGTATGTCATCAGTGGAACTGCAGTGCTTCATCTCTGTGTGATCACTTGTGGGGACCTCTGTATGTCGTCACTGGAACTGAAGTGTTTCATCTCTGCATCATCACTTGTGGGGGCCTCTGTATGTCATCAGTGGAACTGCAGTGCTCCATCTCTCTGCCCACTTGTGGGGACCTCTGTATGTCATCAGTGGAACTGCAGTGCTTCATCCCTGCGTCATCACTTGTGGGGACCTCTGTATGTCGTCACTGGAACTGCAGTGCTTCATCTGTGTCATCACTTGTGGGGACCTCTGTACGTCATCAGTGGAACAGAAGTGCTTCATCTCTGCGTCATCACTTGTGGGGACCTCTGTATGTCATCAGTGGAACTGCAGTGCTTCATCTCAGTATCATCACTTGTGGGGACCTCTGTACGTCATCAGTGGAACTGAAGTGCTTCATCTCTGCGTCATCACTTGTGGGGACCTCTGTACGTCATCAGTGGAACTACAGTGCTTCATCTGTGTCATCACTTGTGGGGACCTCTGTACGTCATCAGTGGAATTGCAGTGCTTCATCTCAGCATCATCACTTGTGGGGACCTCTGTACGTCAGCAGTGGAACTGAAGTTCTTCATCTCTGCATCATCACTTGTGGGGATCTCTGAAGGTTTTCATAGGAATTGTAGCGTTAGCCGTTGTGATCAATAATAGGTGCTATATGGCGGTCTGGGGCAGAGGGGTCAGGTGGGGGCAGAGTTTGGAGGATGGGCGAGGTCCCAAGGAAGCGTAGATCAGAGGGGGCGGAGCTGGCAGTTGAACTCCCATCAAAGGATGTTCAAAATTGTTTTAAAATGGAGCAATTTCTTTCATGGCTTGAAAAGTAAACAAACCATAGTAAGGTACACGCACAAATATATGGTTATATGTGATTTTACTGAATTTAATTTCAGAGTGGTGCATTTCACCCCCCAAGCCCTCCATTTTTGTACCCTTTTAACGCTACCCCTACCGCATCCCACCCTTTTTAACCCCTTACCCCACTACCCTATATATATTCAATTAAAATTTTCTGTATTTTTTAAAATTTTTGTTTTCGGTAAAATGACTGGGTACAAAATACATGTGTGCTTATCTTATATGATTTGTGTACTTTTCAAGCCACCTTCTGAAGACTACAAATGACAGAATCTGTTTGGGAAAGGCAATGATCACTCAGGCCCCAGCTTTGCGGGCTAGATAATGTACGGCTCTGTGTGCAGATTACATTACTGTGCCCGCAAAGCTGGGGGCTCAGTGATCATTGTGCTTTCCAAGTGGATACTGCTCTGTGTGCTCAGTGAGCTTTCCGCTCTGTCACAGGGTCTTTGTCCCTCTGCGAACGTGGGCGCTGTCCTCGGCGGGCAGGAGCATCCAGCACTGCAAGAGTAGGCGGGGATGAGACACAAAAAAAGTCCAGTTACTTTCCCCCGCGAATACAGTGCGTGCAATTCCATACGGTCTCATTCGCGCCCCCAAACCGGACACCCCCACCCCAATCTACATTTTTGGTAATATCAGTGGCAGATGGAATTTAAATTTTAAAAAAAATGCATGATCATTACAATTGCAGGAAACTCATCTATTAGAGCCTGTCCAGGGGGGAAATACATGCAAACCTCCTAATTTACATATGGTTTGCACCAAGAGAAATTACATCAGAGAAAAGGACAGTCAGTGCAAGGAGCATCAGGATTGATACCATGGAAATTACTTTAGAATAATTAGCCATAAGTAAGCCAAGTGGCAAATAGCTTTGTGGTGATATATAGGTTAATTAAGGTTTTGCTTCACATTTCAAGTGCTTAAATAACACTTTATTCATAGCAATGCCTTGGAAGCAAACCACATTACATAATACACTAGCCTTTCATAGTAAACTAACTATACTCTACATACATTGTCATAGAAATAAGTTGAGCAATAAGAGTATGGCTTTAGTTATATTCCCCTTATCCTGCATTCAAAGTGAGCCTAACATATCACCCTTGGGTTTTAAAGCCATAGTCTTTATTTCATAAAACATGCAACAATATGTACACTTATCACTCCTAAATTACTCTGTACTAGCAGGTTTGAGGGGAAGACCTTCTTCCAGGGTGATGCAAAACGCTTTGTTGAGGGTCGTAATGAACCTCTCAAAGTCCCCATTAGCTCAAGGCAAGCACGGTGTGAATCGACAGTGTTCCACTCCATTGCACGACAAGAAATTGGACATTTCCTCGCTTTGGAAGGGGAACCCATTGCTCGACCATACCGATTCGGGGACCCCAAATGCTGCAAACATTTCCTCAGTACTGGGACGACCGGCGGGCCTCTGTGGAGTCCACGAACCGTACAACCAGGAAACACGAGAACTCGCCTGGCACCAGCAGAAAGTGCTGTGACTGAAGGACGGTGCCAAAATCAAGGCTGAGCGCCTTACACGGGGTGTTGACATGCTCCGGCGATGCAATGGGAGGCTCTTGGCCAGTGGCCTTGCTGCTTGAAACCACGTGCACCTGGCAACCGTGTCCTCCACCTTCCGCTCCAACTCCGGGAACCACACTTTCTCATGCAGAACCGCAACTGTCTTACTGCTCCCATAGTGGCTGGCGTGTGCCAGCATCAGCACGTCCTCTTGAAGTGTGAGGAGGATCATCTGCTGCGTTTCTCGCAGTAGGACTTGTTCAGGGCCTAGGCTCAGTTTAGCCCTCACTCTCCACAGCCCCTGGATGAAAGCCTGAGCTTCCTAAATCCGGTGTTGTGTCATGACCAGGAATCCTTTCCATTTTCCCTCTTGCAGCTGTTCAATCAGTTCCTGGATTCCCGTGTCTTGGTGAGTGGCTCTCACAATGTCGGCAACTGACATGTGGTGTGGGACAGCGACCTCCGTTATCATGGCTACCAGCTCTTCGGTGTCATCCTCGCTCATCTAGTCCGGGCTCTCCTGATGCCTGGGATGGCATGACAGGCAATCCACCGGATTTTCGGCTACTGCCGTGAATACTAATATTACTCTGTACTCCTGTAGTTGGAGGAGCCAGCACTCCAACCTGATGGGCAACCTTAGAGCTGACTCACCCAGAATTGGCACCAGGCGTTTGTGATCAGTAACCACTGTAATTGTGTGCCCGTATATGTAGATGTGGAAGTGCTTGCACCCCCAATGGACCGCCAGTGCTTCCCTTTCGATCTGTGAGTACCTGTGCTGAGTCGAGGTAAGAGCCTGCTTGCTTATGCCACTGGTTATCTCTCACGGGTCTCTGAAACTTGCAGCAGTACCGCTCCCAGTCCTACCAGGCTTGCATTGACCATCACCTCTTACTCTCGGGGTGAGGTTGAAGTAAACCATTGAAGTGTCGGCAGTCAGTGCCTCTTTGGTGGTCTCAGACACATCCTTCTCAACTTTGCCCCACCGCCATTCTTCAAAAGGCATAGCAGCTCCTTGATGGTGGCTAGATTCTGGATAAACCTCCTGTAAAAGTTTACCATGCCAAGGTAGCTTCACAGTTCTGACTGGTATGCGGGCGCCGGTGCTGCCTTTATGTCCTTCACCTTTCTAGGGTCTGGTGAAATCCCTCCCTCATGGAAGACAAACCCAAAGAACTCCACTGTGGACCATTAACTAGCACTTTCTCCAGTTTAGAGTCAGACCTTGCTGGGAAAGTCTGGTGAGCACCGCTGGGAGCCTGGCCAAGTGCTCCCTGGGGAATTGTGAGTATGTCAGCACATCGTCACTCACCTTGAGGAGCCCGGGAACTCTGCCGGCATGCCCCTGATGGTATGCTGAAACACCACAGCAGATGATACTCCAAAGCTCAGGCGCTTGTACCTGAACAAGCCAATGTGCGATGAAAACGCTGTGATAGCCCTGAAGTCTGGTAGTACTCAGCTTTGAGGCCCAGTGTCAAGAAGAGTTGGGCCCCCTTCAGGTTGGCCAGGATGTGTCCTAAAGTTGATATTGGGTGTTTCTGCCTCCTGATGTGTGGTTGGGCAACCTCATATCGACGCAAATGCGCACCTCTTCAGTGAACCTGGACTTAACCGCCACCACTATCGGCGAAACCCACGGCATTGATACCACAACTCTTTCAATGATACCGGCTCCTTCCAGTTTGAGGATCTCTTCCTCCACTTTCTTTCCTAGGTGCAGTGGGAGGCACCTGTGGCACAGAGCGACTGGCTGGATGGTACTGTCCCTGTGCAGCCCCACTTCCTGATCTTTGAGGCAGCCAACCCCATTGAATAGCCACTAGAACCTATCCAGCAGGCTCTCGATGTCATAGCGGTAGAGCTGGAACAAGAAGTGCACCAGGCCCAACTCCTCCGCCATTGAGCAGCTGAGCAACGTATCTGTGGCCACAGAGGTGACATAGAAAGTGGCGTTGGCCGTGGCTCCCTCGTGGCTCCCTGTTGTCGTAAAAGCGCTGTCCAGAGGTAGAGATGACAACCCCCATATGTGCAAATCTATATTCCGGACCTTTGCAGCTTGGGGACCAGGCTGAGCCTCTTGAAGTTTGTCACTAGCATCACAATGACAGACACCCCTATGTCTACGAGAATGGACATTTCAGTGTCAGAATGGAGACAGAACAGCAAGGTTTCCTCCGCCGCCCCCGTTGTCCAGGCAGATGGCCGAAATGAAGAACGCCTCCCCAATATTGCAGGCGTCATTCAATCTGGACAGGACTGCCAAAGCTGAGCATGCCTGCTCCTGTATTAAAGACAGGCCATGTGACACAATGTGTGGCTGTTGCTAGAATTAAAGTGACTCCAGGAAAGGTCATGGTTTTCAGGATTGGGCTCACACCATCTAATCAGGTTCCAGCGGCCACCAGGATGGATCTGATCAGGCACCTCACCTTTTTATGCTGCTTCTTGAAATGTCTCAGTTGTGATGGCAATTTGCTATCCTGGCGTTCTTGGTGTGTCAACCGCCACAACCGCATTGGAAACTAGAGATGCCTGTGTTTGGCTTTAGGCCATTGCAGCTGCACTGGTTCAGCATTGCGAATCGTTGCACAGCCATAGACCACATGCGAGACAGAGATTAGGCTGCCAATTCCCCACAGACACTTTGCTTCATGTATTGATGCACTTGATGGTGTAGCAACCATTTGGAATCAAGCAACACCTGCTCACCCATTTCTCATCCCTTACTGCACTCAGCGTGCAGACCGTAGAATTTGTCGACCATTCACACGTCTGTGATCTTGTGATAATTTGGCACTTAACTTGTCAGTGCCAATGCAGTCTTTAAGGGCATAATGGCTGATGCTTGAATCCCAGTGTGCCACACAGGCTAGTGCATACAGGACGCCATAGTACGTCTTTATTCAGTCACACTCTACTTGATGTAGGCTACCACAGGATTGTAGTGCCAAAAAATTGTGAGTTTTGTAGGTACTGAACTTTTCGAAGAAACCTGACCTTCTCAAGGGGGGACAGGGACCCCTCTCGGCCTGTGGCAGGTGGCCTATCAGGATACTTGCCTGGACCGGTGGATGGGTGAGGGAGTAGGATTGGCCCCAGTCTCTGTCCCTTGAACATGCACCTGTTTAAAAGAACAGAGTACCACCAGCAAGTGGCTTCTGGGGCCTGTAACCAGGCCCATGGGGAAGAGGACGTCAGCAATTGGCCTGGGGAAAAGCTTAGACAACATCCAATGGAAGGGGGAGGATTAAGGAAGGGAGGAAGGCCAAGGCAGTGTGCATTGTTCGGGTGAGGTCAAGCGAAGAGAAGGAGGACCAAGAGAGCAGGTGGAGGAAGAATGGTGCAGCAGAGCATGGGGGAGGGGCTCTTAAAACATGTGCAAGATGAGGGGTTGGTTGGTGAGTGAAAGTGGCACTTGGGTGTGAGAGTGTGTGTAAGGTGAGTGAGATTACGTGAAGAAATAGGGACGAGATTGGGTTAGGCTGAGGTGGGTGGGAGAGGGAAAGGAGGGTGACTGTGGGAGAAGGTGTAGGTAGAGTGTAGCGTGACGAGAGTGTAGAATAGTGAGAGTAGTAGAGAGTGGTAGGAGGGAAGAGTAGTATAGTGTTGGCAGGGGAGAGTAGTAGAAAGGGAGAGTAGAAATAGAGGGAAGGCGGAGGGACAGGGAGAGAGAAGGAGAGAGTGGGAGGGAGAGTAGGAGAAAGGGAAAAGAATAACAAGAGAACATGGCAAGGCATGCAAGAGCGTTCAAGGATGAAGATCACGTAAAAGCTGGTCAGTTGAAAAGCACTAATGATTATTATCCTTGCTGTGGGACGACAGGTTAAGATAGACCTAGAAGACCCCCGACGGAGTGAGCTGTATAAGGCGATTGCCTGTAGGCTATCGCCAATAGCCAGTCAGCGCTTAGATAGTACGGGTTACCATCTTGGGCTGTAGAGACAACTGAGAGAGTGGTGGCCTTCAGTAAGCCCAATTTCAAACCTTTCAATAAAACCCCTTGAACTCTCTTCGAGAGTTGGGGTGTTCTTGTCTGTGACACCGCTCGGATTGTCCCAGATGTTACATCTGTAGTCATGCTGATGGTTCAAAAAATTGCTCACGACACCCAACAGTATATATGTAGTGGCCAATATGACCTGCCTTCTTACTTGTGTACACAAGTGAAGTTCCAATTGGGAATACCCTTTGAGAGTGTGCCTAGCAA
The DNA here is from genome assembly GCF_040938575.1 of Ambystoma mexicanum. Classification (NCBI taxonomy): domain Eukaryota; kingdom Metazoa; phylum Chordata; class Amphibia; order Caudata; family Ambystomatidae; genus Ambystoma; species Ambystoma mexicanum. The sequence goes on from NC_090922.1 coordinate 1,507,929,692, forward strand.
GGCAGTCACTTATAAAGGATTTTCCGAGGTCAGTTGGTGACAACTTCTTATGGATAGATTGTGTGTATTGTGCCAATCATATCCACACCATCTCTACGGTAGATGCCTTGTTGTAGCGCATTGAAGTTGTCACTTATAGCATAAAAGCCTGTCTCTATGGTATGATATTCTAGATCGAACAAAGCCACAGGCTTCAACTGCAGAGTGGGGAGGGGGTGAAACTACCCACAGCCCGGAACCCAGTATGAGATTAAGAGCAATGGAACAGTGATCCCCATATGTTCCAGGAAGAATAGGGCATATTTCCACTTGAGGAACCAGGGACTGGGGTAGGAGCAGTGGCGTTGCCAGGAATCAAATTTAGGCGGGGCACAGAGGCGGCCAAAGACAAAAGTAGGGGGGGCACAGCCAAAAGTGTATCGGGGTGCCTATGAAAAGTAATGTGTGATGTCACAATCACTCCTACAGAGAGGCTTTTGTGCCCACCAACTACCCTCACCCCACTGCACCTCCCCTCCCATCAGAATGCAGGCACGAAACCATTCAGTGACTAATGGCCCATCATTAGCAGTTTCCTGCACTGCAGTCTGATGGGAGGGGCTGCAAGCTGCTCTGCACACTATGGAGGTCGCCGTGCAGAACCCGGGCAGGAACACCTGAGAAGTGGCTCGTGCTCATGTTCATACCGATGCCAGAGTGCATACCAAGATCACTGCTCGCTTTGAGACAAAAGGAGAATATTTGCTGTGTGATATGCAGACATTTGCCTTAGTGAGTGTCACAAATAACACCAGAACAGAGCTCGCAGTAGTTAGGGAGGGCACAAGGGGAGGCACAGGATGTCAGAGGGGGGGCGTCCCCCCATACAATCTGTACATCTGGCGTTCTATCATAAATGAAAAATGTCTGCCGATAGAAATCAGGATCATCAACATTAGGTCGACACATGAACGAAGAAACGCCCCCGCCTCCCCCCCCTTCACTCCGTGGTCACAAACATAAGATATGCACCAGAGTAAGCACACCTCTAGATTCTGTAGAATAATTATTATAATATCTATGTCGACTCCATTTTATTTAGCAAGAGGCTCATGCACGTTACTGCTGTACCGGTGCAGTGCAATTACTGTAGTAATATCATTTGAGCTTTGAGACGCTCCATGTACGACAGGAGCTTACACGCCTTTATAGAGTTACTCTAAAACGTGCCCATTCCAGTTCGAATAGCTCCTTGGTGTCTTTTTAATGTGTTAACTGATTTTTATTGAAAGTTTTTCTTATAAATACAACAGCAAATACAAAAATTAATGCATTTGTTTAAACTAGAAAGGGAAATAAGTAAACCTTTTACTTTAGTATATGGTTTCACATATTAGCCATATGTTATAAAATATAATATATATGAATAGGTTAACAATTAAATCTGTTGAATGAATTAAGATAAGCGGGGCAGTGACAAACAAGACAAACTTAGAATTCTTTTTTTTAGCATGACAAACTTAGTTAAATCTGTGTCCTCTATTTGATCACCACCCATCCGCGTAGCCTTGTTGCACACAGTTCCACATAGGTTTGCTGTCTGTAATTTACCACATTTCTGTAACCCGAGCACTCCCCTTGTTCAGTTTAACCTTCAAAGAATGTATGCTGCAGGTGGTCTCATCTCAATTTCGTGGTGATCTGATGCAAAAAAAAAAACACACGATATCCTGGTTGCTGCTCCAGTGCGCTTAATACCCAGAGGTTTCTCAGTGCGGACCCAGGGATCGAACCTGTGTTGTTCCGTTGTTTTGCTTCCGAGGCGAGCGCGTTGCCCCTGAGCTATCCTCCCGAGACAGTTATAGCCTGTATGTCATGAGCCACACATCCCAAGAGTGCAGAGGCAGAATGTGGTATCCTGTACACTACGCTAGCAAATGAATCCACATTTCCCTGCGTCTTACTGCCTCTGCGGGTCATGATGTCGACATGATTGTGTTGTTGCCCCTGAGCTATCCTCCCGAGACAGTTATAGCCTGTATGTCATGAGCCACACATCCCAGGAGTGCAGAGGCAGAATGTGGTATCCTGTACACTACGCTAGCAAATGAATCCACATTTCCCTGCGTCTTACTGCCTCTGCGGGTCATGATGTCGACATGATTGTGTTGTTGCCCCTGAGCTATCCTCCCGAGACAGTTATAGCCTGTATGTCATGAGCCACACATCCCAGGAGTGCAGAGGCAGAATGTGGTATCCTGTACACTACGCTAGAAAATGAATCCACATTTCCCTGTGTCTTATTGCCTCTGCGGGTCATGATGTCGACAGAACACTGGTTTTTTTTCTGCCCACCAGCTTTAAGTTTACACCCCAGGCGTGCCAAGAAAGTTTAAAATGACCACCAGGAATCGTGTTACTGAGTCCTTCTTGTTACCTGGCTAAGGCTGGCAAGACAAGCCATAACCCGAGTCCACCATCTACCACATGTTTGACGCAATAGACAACATGTAAGATTAGGCGACACAATATCAACGGACACTACACGGTGCAGGAAGGAGGTCCCTTGCACAACAGCAACACTCTGCAGGTGATGCATGGCTCATCACCTGATTATCCAGCATGTGCAGTTGCACAACCAGGCCACCTTGCATCCCCCCGGAGTACCCGCCATCAATGCATGCGGGCCGAAACGCCTTTGCAGCACCTCACACCCTGCAGCAGCTGCTTTGTCGTTTCGCAACATGGCAGTTATAGAGTAATGGGGGCATTCTTCAAAACAGCTTGCTGGAACCCAAAGGTCCAACAGCCAGGGGCTGCCTTGAACCATGGCTACTCCGGATCCAAATTCTATATATCTGCAGATCCCAAGACTTGGTGGCAGTTTGTATTAATACATATAACCCATATCAGGTTTAATATGGGGATGTGTGGGGTCATACAATACAAATGGACAAAACCCTTTGGTGACATTTTATTTTCAGTCTGGTTTTTAGTGACTCCTTCATCTGTCCCAGCCTTGTGTTGTTGATCACTCTGGGATATACCACTTACTTTGCTTGTCACATACCTAAGAGGAGAGCATATACCCACAGGAGAAAGCTAGGGCACCAATGCTTCAAAGGAAATCTGTGCAAGAACCACAGAGAGTTCACATCAGCAAGGTAATAGCTGGAGTCTGTGATCCAAAGCAGACAGGAAAGAGGGTGGCGTTAGAATAGCTCAGGAGAGAAGAAAAAGTCTAGGGAAGTCTCCCACCATCTTCCGGTGCCACTACCTGCAGACAAAGCAATCAGGGAAAGGTTCATAGCAGCCTCCTGGATTGACCCTTTACAGAAGGCTTGAAATAGATCAATGTGCTGGGATACATTTGGTGTATAAGGGGGGGTGAGAACCCTTTAATTGATATCAGAGGAAGAAGGTTCTACCGGAAATGTTATTGTGGTACAGCCTGCCCACAAATTTCTGCTGCATAATTTAAGATAAAGATGCCAAGGTCCCTTCACTGAGTGGACTATTTAGGGTGAACTGCCGTGTGGACGAGGCCCACTGCCTGAACACTGAAACTAGGATCTGCTCACTGGCAGTCCCTGCATGTGTTCTCTTGCGACCTTCCTGGATTGGAAGGTCAGAAAAAAGAACCCTGGACGGGGTCCTACAGCAACCAAGAAGTCAAGCAACAGTTCTGGGCTCCGTTTTCCGCATCAAAGCACTTTCAAACTGGCTAGGCCGCTTTTAAGTCACTGCAGGTCCCCAGAGCTGCCTTTGACACTCACCACTTCATCAAACCACTTCGAGCCTGTGGTGCAACCATGCCCTTCCTGCACTCTAGCTGTCTTCAAGTAGATCGCTTCTATCTTCAGAGCCAGAGTGCCTCTTTCATCTAATAGTCTGCTTGTTCTGTGCCTTCTACTATACAGGGATGGGCTACCAGCGGCTTTATTAGTGTGTGTGTGTATTTTTAGTTATCCTTATAGAAGCTTGAGTGGACATTCCCTTTGTTTTGGCATCTGCGGTAATACGGGCTGCAGCAGTAGAGGGATGAGTGGTGGGTAAATCACCTACTCCGCTCCACACTACTACTAAACCAGGCATTGATCAAATTGTAAAGGGGGAAAGAAGCCCAGCCTGCTTGTTTCACCTTGTGTAGTAGCGCAGGGGACGCAGACATCGAGGACTCCAGATAGGTGGGTGTATTTAACAGCCTCTCCCAGTAAACGTGCAAGCGGTGAAGGATTGAGACATCCCCACAACCCAGACACAGATGCAAGCCTTCCTAGGCCTCCCAGGACACTTCAAGTCTCATCAAGGGGTATGGGACCGCTGCCCTTCCCTTGAATGACCCGATATCCAAAAAGCAGCCGAAAAGGGTCCCTTGAACACCTGCCCGCTAAACAGCTTCCCAGGACTTGAAAGGCGGCGTGCGCAGCCGGGCTCCAGTTCCAAAGATCCTAGATTATGGGCAGGGATTTAGTATTCAGACCGATGCGTGCGGCTTTGGTGCACGGCTAGCGCAGTTAAGCTCAGAGGGCATCGAGCAATCATGCCCATATATCAGCACGCTCATAGAGCCAGAGCACAACGGGCCACAATTGAAATGGAGGCATTTGTGGTATTTTGGGAGCTACATCTTTGGTTCTGATTTTAACATCCAAACTTACCACACGCCTCTTAGGTGGTTAATGGCCATCCAAATGAAATCCCAAATTGCTGCACTGGGCCTTATCCCTAAATAGGTTGGCTGCACTGGAAGCAGGACCTGCTCACTGGAGGTGACGAATCTCCTGTAGGTGCCAGGCAACCTCCTGGCGTGGACATGCCGACCTGGATGACCAAGACTCCCAGCAACCCAGAAGCAGCAGGAATCCTGTTATACTGCATTGAGCCACCCGCTTGCCCGTCTCGAACGCTGACTTGACCAACCAGAGCCATGCCCTTGTGGTCGACTCGACTGCCGTCCCAAACCACTGGAAGCCATTGTCTCACCGTCTCAAATTCAGACTTGGCCCATCGGGAGCCGTACCATTGAACCGACACAATGCTGACCTCCAGCCTGATCAGGTTGCATGAAACATCTTAACATTAGTTTGCCTGCAGCTGGAAGCCTGGCTCAGTGCTGTTGAGAACCAACGCCAAGTGTTAAAGGTACTGTGAAGAGGCTCTGTCCTGCTGGTGCACAGTGACTTGCAAGCTCCCCTTCTCTACTTTCTTTCCTCAAGAACGCCGCCATTGCTGCCCAATCCGATTGCCTAAATTCCCCCCAATTATCAACCCCAAGTGGCGTTGACACATGTGTGCATTCTCTTTTGCGGTGCTGTTCTATTCTGCGGTTTTCCATTTACTACAGTGCCTTTGGTTGTTTTATTAAAGTGCCTATATTTGTATAGAACCTTGATGAGGTATTCTTTGATTTTGGAGCCATTGTACTGAATCTCTTTGCGCTGCCACTGTTATCAGCTCACAGCCCTCCTCAAGCCGGCTCTACGAAAAGAGGTGAAGGATGTATGCCTTTCTGGCTGCGATTGGTTTCACCTTTAGGCCTGGGTATCACTGCTGACTGAGTAGTAGGATAGGGCTGAGTAGGCGGTTCAGCCACTGCTCTTTCCTCTACTCCTGCAGAGCTGTAGTCATCAACACGCAGAGGCTTCTTTGTTCATGTTGTAAATTAAATAAATGCAAGGTTTTATTTTAATATAACAAATTATTTGCTACTCCAGACAATTTTTCCTTTAATGTTTGAACCGCTTGTAGAATTTGGGGCAAGAAGTCCTTCTTTAGGCCGTTTTAAAGAACATATTTCTTTCTATGGTCTTGGCTAGCCAACAGCGGCCATAATGTATTTTTGTGAGGTTGGCCTCCAACTATTCCCTGGAGTGTGTTAAGCCACTGAGTTGAGTGTGTGGCAAAGCACATTCAGAAGAGTCTACTCCTACTTGCAGGCCAGGATACATGGACCCACATATGCACAAATGGACCGAGGGAGGATTCCAGACGATGGAATACTTTATCTGGCATTTTTAATCCATAGCTTTAGATTGTGTTTAGGGAATTGCCCTTAGAAACCAGGACAATTACCTAAAAGGGGTTTACCTAAAATAGTTTTTTAACCCTTTCCATTTAATGGGTTTACAATGGTTGGCTGGCCAATCCGGACTATATTTTGAAGTATTACTGTGCCATATTTTAGATAGTGAATTGGTGCAGGATTTAGATTCCTATAAGTGAAGGATGCTACAGCGTTATTCACCTACAGTATTGTTTTTGTAATGCATATTGTTATTCATGTACATTATCTCTACATGAGAGTAAATAGACATAAATGCTAAAGCATTTGATGCGTGTATCTCTCTAGGAGTACAACGAGGACGTGTGTTGCAAGTGTAAATGCTTGTTGTTTGGGTAATAAAATTACAGGATTTATTGATGGCACCCAAATGCCAAATGTACAGGCTAATAAGAATTGGTTCATATGACGTGGCCCCTAGGGGACCTTCGTGTATGGAAACAAGGCACAATCACCACACAAGAATTGATACGCCAGACACAAGGTTCAATTCCCAAATGCTAGGGTTTATTGCAAAGCCAATAGTCTCAGTCGGAACAATTTAGATCAGTTACATATATACAAAATGACCATCATATTATCAGTAGTGATCTGTCCAAACTGCCTATACTGTATCTTTCTTTGCAGTGGTTCAATGATTGACAATTATGACGAATATGAAACCCTCAAAGACATTTATTCAACAACCTTTGCAATCTCTACAAGTGCAGACACTATTCTTTGTTACCAGGTACCTAGTGCTCTTGTTCTGCAAGCAACTGTGTTCGTAGGAGGGACACATTCCACGCCTTACTATCTCTTGGTTTCTATCTGTGAGTTAGAGGTCGGCTCGGTTTTGCAGGGCCCAGGAAGGGGGGCCACAGAAGAGAGTATAATTCATGCCATTAACTGCCTATTTCTACAGTTTCTGTCGTTCCAGCGAGACTAGCTGGCACCTGCTTAATGATTAAATGCCTTCCCCTTTACTTCCAAGGTCTTGTGAAGGAGGGAGAAAGGAACACAGTGCATCGCTGTCTGGGGTAGTCTCTCAACATGTAACTTGTGGCCTTGCTCTGTACATGAGCAGAACGAAATAGAATTCACTCTTAGCAAAGCACTTGAACAGAAGCGAGGATGAAGCAAAATTGCAAAATGGCGAATTCTAGTGTTACAAAATGGACGCTCTATGGTTATGCTGACAATTCTGTACGAACAATGCTAGTCATACGATGCAGTTGGTTTTTGGCCAACATGATATATCGTCCATGCTATGGTAGGGTATTTTCTAGACTAACAAACCCTCCTCTTGGCCGTACGTCAAACGCATCAATCATACACCGCGTCTTCCGCTGACCATGTGTCTGATTCCGAACTCTGCATACTGCTATAATCGTCATATTCATCATCAATATTAATAGACATCAACTCCTTCACAGTTTGTATTTCGTGTTTCGTGATTGTATTTAATTTGGGAGTTCTTTTCTGTGTCATCGCTTATTTCAGTGCAAATATTGGTAGACAGTGTATGCAACAACAACATGTTAGAAAGATTCTGAGGACTGCTGCTAGGATTGCAGCTAATTTCCATCCCCATGAGTGTACTGATTCCCAAAACCAGGAGTTTATGTTCAGCTCCCAACCACCTGCTGGGGGGTGGAGGTCAGAACTCAGGACGTGTAACTCATTTATTTCCTCAAAAATTGTAGGGGAGGAGTTACTCACAAATACGCAACACGATGACCCCACGATTTTGCAAACACCTCCACGGTCAGCCAGAATTATATCAAGATCCATTCTATTTTGAAGTGTCATTACCCTAATTGCTTTTTCCTCCAGAGTAATATTATATAATATGTCCGTTGTTCCATTTATTGTTCTTTCTAAAATTCTGGACAGTTGTCTTATATTATACGAATTAATCGCCTGACCCCAAAATGGTATAAATGATTTTGCTATATCTTCTGCAATTAATCCTCCCTCCTCCCGTCGTGGCCTTGACCTAGATAATTTGGCTATGTCTGACGTTCTTGAAAGGAATACCCCCGGGAAAAGAATCCCTAAATAGCAGGTGCCTCCCCAATTTCTAGGCAGCCCTGGATAAGCTTTTTCCCCACATATGAAATAGACAGGGTCACCTACATACACTGGTTCTTCTTCCCTCTCAAGGATTGCAATATTCATGCATCTATTGTCTGTCCCTACAAAATAGGAGCCTTTCTTTCGCAAGCAAAATGGAACAGTGCAAGGACTGTAATTTATTGTATACGAGGCGGGCACTGCAGCTTTACTCTCTAGTGGGTTCATGTGAAACATGATTACAGATGATTTATATAGCACTTATAATCTGTCTTGTGGAGTTACTACTGGCGTTATCATTCTCGCTCTGTGAAATATGGAGCAACCTACAGGTTTCATTACCACTTCTTCAAATTCGTCCATGTTTGTCTTACCTAATCAACCGTTTCACTCTTATTCCACTTCCCATAATATAGCGCGCTTAATGATGCATAATAACATGCTGAACTTAACGGCAATGGCTGCACATACCAACCTATTCCCTTCCCACCATGTTGCGGTATTTGTGTACACACCCAACAATTGTTCTTTCTCAAGATTGAGTGTGTCATGTTCATTATCAAAAGTAACGTGTTGTTCCCATAGCCTTCCCTGTGTCTTTCTCCCATTGGGGTTAAGGTATAAGAGATTACATGGACTGGGCTATCGGTGACAGAAACATTCCTAATAGGCAAAAAAAACCCTATTGGATATATTTCCTCTAAATACCATAATACCAGGACTACTGATATCGGTGCTAGTACACGCATAATGCACATAAATATCTTAGTGGTTAGCATACATTTTTTCCGACAAGTCTTTCTCTGCAAATGTATAGTCTCTATATCTACTACATTATCAGTTTTGGTGCAGGAGGGGACACGTATGGGCATTTTCTTGATTCTTCTCCTTCAACAATGTTCGTTGTGAATATTTCTCACGGCTGCACCCGTTGAAATTCACGTGTTCTTGAAAAATTTAAATAAAGTGTTTAGGCCAGTTCTCGACAGCCTAGGTTGCTAAAACGTGTGGCAAGATATTGGTGCTCATGCACTTTTCTCATAAGACTTCAGAGCAATTATCAATTGCCTTCGTACCATATGAGCCCCGCTCGTTCGCACGGGGTGATCAACACATGGATTTCTTTCCACAGGGATAGCACTGGGAAGCCGCGTTCAGAAGTTGCCAGATTGGCACAACCCCCACGCTCCTCTCCCCTAGGCCTCCGATTCCCACTTCATCCGTTATGGGAAACAGAGGCAACAAAAAAAAACCACCAAGATCAGATCACTTTTGATTTTGAGAACGTAGGTTGTACCGCATTGCTCCAGGTACTGTCTGATCGATGAAGAGTGCAGGTGCAGTGTCCAGATTCAGGCCAAGTGTCAGCCTGTGGTGCAGCAAGTGATGGTGGGTGCCAAAGCATTGATGCAGGCTTCGTGCCAGCCTGCGGTGCTGCAGATTCAACTCGGCAAAGTTGAGGCGCACTCAGCCTTCCTCCTCTTTAGCAATTCTTTCAGGCTTTGTCTCAAGCTCAGGCAGATTTTGTGGCAAAGAACTGGCAATTTTGTCCTTCGTGTCGAAGACAGCTGCTTATTTATCGGTATCTGTATCAGGCAGTTCTTTCAATGGCGATGGAACATTCTGAGTGTGAGTGGCATGTATTCATGCTTTCCGCCCATCCACACGTACTGCTGTTTGTGTTGCCAGGAGAACCTGATAGGGCCCTCGCCATCTGGGTGCAAGCAATGATTTCCAGCCAAAGTTTTTGAGGAGGATCCAGTCTCCCGGCTGCAAACAAAGCCCAGGACCAGTATATCTGACAGGAAGAGCCTACTGCACCTGCTGATGAATCAAACAAAGCTTCTGTATTAAAAGGTTACAATATGTACTAAGCACATGATATTCTATCTCACTCAACCGCCTCGGCTGTGGCGCACACCAAACATTAGCAGGTCTCCCCATCACAATTTCATACAGGGAGAGTCCAGCCCTCGCTTGTACAGATGTGCGCATACACAATAAAGCTAAGGGCAATGCATCCGTCCATCTGAATTTGTTTCCTGAACAGATCTTGCTTATCTTACTCTTCAGAATGCCGTTCTGGCGTTCAACAAGACCCGCACTCATCAGGTGTCTGGCGCAATGGAATCGCTTATCAATTTGAAGGCCTGCGCAAATCTGTAATATCACGGCAGCAATAAAATGCGGGCCGTTATCTGACCATATGACTCGTGGCAGGCCGAATCGGGAAAAATCCACTTTTAACATAATTTTAGCAGTGCTCATGGCTGTGCAATCCTTCAGTTGATATGCTTCCACCCATTTACTGAACGCACATACCACCACCAAAATATATTTCAGGTTCTAACATCTCTCCATTTCTATGAAATCAAAATGGATCACCTCAAAAGGCATCGAGGGGGGGCCAAAACTCCCTGTTGGAGTAGCTGTTCCTTTACCGACATTGTGTTGCAGGCATGTTATACAGTTCTGAACTAGTCTTTCTGCTTTCCTTTTTATGTGCGTGTTCTGCCATACCGTAGTTAAATGCTGAACCATTTTTATCGCACAAATGTGCGTGGGACTGTGAGCCATGGTGACCATTGCAGTTACATAGGAGTTGGGCTGCATCCATTTTCTACTCTCCTTATCCACCCGGCAGCCTTCCAAGTCTAATTCTGCAGAGCCCTCAGCCCACCATTTTATTTCATCAGCAGTTGCATCCGCCTGCATTTCTTTGACTGTTGCAATCCCATTCTCTATCATTCAGGGTACTTCGTCCGACTGTACTATCAACATTCTTGTACTTAAGTCAGTGGCAGTTTGTTTTGCAATTGTGTCTGCAAATGAGTTTCCTTCCCCCACCTTACATGTTACTTTTTTATGCGCTTGGCATTTTAATATCGCCAGTCGCTTTGGACACATAAGTGCAGACAGCAATCGCGCTATCAAAGGACCATGTTGGATTCTAGTTCCGTGTGATGTTAGGAAACCCCTCTCAGCCCAGAGTCGGCCAAAATTGTGCACTACCCCGAACGCATACTGACTGTCAGTATATATGTTTACATTTAAATTTTCAGAAATTTCACATGCTATTATCTCTGCTGCCTGCACTGAATTGTGTGGAATCCTTTGGCTCTCTACAATCGTTTTTAGGGTCGTGATGGCGTAGGCAGCAGTTGATGTGCCGCCAGGTAATTTAAAACAGGAACCGTCACAAAACAGTTCTCCATCTGGCTTTCTGTGGGTTGTCTGTTTGGTCAATTCTCCCCTTCGTTTCTTCATCAGTGACCATTAAACAATCATGGAGAGGTGATTAATTTTCACCTATTTCTTCACTGGTCAGGGGCATTCATTCTGCAGGGTTCAAAGCGCAACACCTCTGAATCTGAATATGTGGTGCGAACAGGACAATTTCATATGTAGTCAATCTAGCTGAGGTAAGGTGTTGCGTCTGCGTTCTGTTTAATAGAACGTCTATGGCGTGTGGCACCATCAAAATTAGAGTGTGCCCGAACACCATTCCTTTGGTTTGGTTCACTGACGCAGCAGCTGCAGCAACAGCTCGCAAACAATGCGGCAAAGCGCGTGCTACAGGGTCCAGCGCGGAGGAAAAATAGCTGCAGCCTTCATTCTCATACACAAATAATTTAAAAACCTTTTCATAATCTGGTATGCCCAAAACTGGAGCTGAGCACAAAGCAATTTTGAGCAGATCAAATGCATTCTGACATTCCTCACTCCATTGCAAAGGCAGCACAACATCCTTCTTCGTTAATGCCACCATTGGCTTCACAATCATTGCAAAATGTGCTATCCATTGGCGGCAATAGGAAGCCATGCCCATCACGGCTCTGACTCCCTTCTGTGGTTTTGGAATAGACATACCAGAGATACTTTCTATTCTTTCCAGTGTCAGTCTTCTCCCTCTTTCGAAAGTAGGTAGCCCAAATAGGCCACCTCCTTTCGACAATACTGGAATTGTTTTAAGGATGCTTTATGTCCATGTTCTGCTAAATGCGATAATAACAAAACAGTTCCTTTTTTACACATTTCCTCCGTTTCAGCAGCAATTAACAAATCATCTATATACTGCAATAGAACGCAACCCGTTGGTAATTCTAGCATATCTAGTTGTTCCTTTAATGCTCTGCTATAAATACTTGGGCTCTCAGTGTAACCTTGTGGAATTCGTGTGAATGTGAATGAATGCCCTCCTAGTGTGAAAGCAAATCGGTATCTGCTATCCTGGTGTACTGGGATGCTAAAAAATGCATTCTTAAGATCCACTACACTAAAATATGAAGCCGAAGCTGGTATCTTTGTCAAAATGGTAGTGACAACTGGGACAAATGGGAACTGGGGATCAACTACTTTATTCAATGCGCGTAGATCAATTATGAAACGGAACAGTATTTCATTACCTCCTTTCTTATAAACTGGAAGAATAGGGCTGTTACAAGTGCTACCACTAATCTCTTCAATCATGTTTCTTTTAATCAAATCTGAGACAATACATTTCAATGCTTTCTCACCCTCAACTGAAATTCTATACTGGGGAATCCGTGGCAATGTTACTCCTTTCAGAACAATCTTCACTGGCTCTATTTTCAGACATCCAACATCATTATCATTCATTGCCCATATGCAAGTTGGTACCTTACCTAACTCTGTTGGCAGCGTTTTAGACAGGAACTCGGACACTGGTACATTTTGTGGTGCTATTGTCAAAAACACTCCATCAGGAGTACAATGGATAATCGCACTTAATTTCTGTAACAAATTCAAACCTACCAGGTTTTCGCCATATTTTGTGTCAACAAGAATGGGTAATATTCAGTGAATGGTCCTAGCGTTATCTGTACCAATTGGGACACAGGATTAATTACTGGGTTGCCCGCAAACCTTACTGAAACATTCTTTTGCCCCGACAGTGGTATCCCTGGAACCAAGTGATGGTCTATTGAACATTTCTGTGCACCTGTGTCCACGAGAAAAGTGTGCTCCTTATTCCCAACTTTCATTTCTACGTAGGGTCCTTTCTGGTCAATGGAAATAGGCACTGGTTCCGATCCCCGTCTTGGGCTATCCTAGCGAGGGAACAATACGTCATCTGATGTATAGTCACCAGAATAGTATGTATTTGGTTGAGTATCAAAAATATTCCCGTCCCCACCACCATTGTGTTGATTTTGGTTTTGGTTCTGATTCTGGTTGCTACTACCTTGATTATTCTGGGTTTACTGCATACTATTATTTCTATCCTGCCCATGTGCTCCCGGCCGACCCCTATTCTGTCTTCTCTGTCCGTACCCATTCCTATTTTGCAACTGTGGACATTGTGCTCGCCAATGACCCTCTCCCTTACAGTATGCACACTAGTTTAGCCCAAGTGGACCCCCATGCCTATTCAAATTACTTCCTCTCCCTTGTGCATTTCCTCTTCCTCTATTATGACCCGCTACCTGCTGTAGTAACACCCTCGTCTTTAGATTCACTCTGTCTTTCACTTCTTTTTCTTTCTCTGTATTTACTCTGTTCTCATAATACTGGGCTATGTGTAATACCTCACTCAGTGATTTTGCTTGCCATGCACTTTCAGATGTCATTATCAAGTTTTGGATCAGAGGTAACAATCCTCTCACATATTTGTCAACGAACAGCCTTTTTCCCGCCTCAGTACTTAAATCTTGCCCACTATAATCTGTAAACACTTCCTCAAATTTGTTGAAGTAGTCTGTAGCCAACTCATCTTTGCCTTGTACACATGCAGTTAGTTTGTCCCATACAATTCTCTTCTCTGGAACTATATCCTTCAATCTCTCTATTATGCGTGCTGGTAATGCTGCCATATTTGACAATGGTTTTTCGCCTGCCTTCCTATCCGCATCCTCTTTTGCTAAATTCTCCCATGTATCACTGAAACTATCCTGATCATCTACTTTCCTTATTTGTTTCCATATGTCTGCTGGTAAAATTACTGGGAATATTAGGTCAATATCGTTCATAATAAAAATGGACGATTTCAAATAGGACTCGATTTCTTTATAGAATCCCACCTGAGGTTTCCTCAAATCAGGGATCGTTTGTTTTAAATTGTTCACCTCTTGTCTTGAGAAAGGGACATGTACATACTGTGCTGTATAATGTGCTTCTGTCACCTGTGCTGGATGATCACCTGTGGCAGGAATTTCGACTTTCGGCACAAAAGTGGGTGGAACCTCCCTGTGGGGAAATATTGCACTCGCTTTTCCCTCTCCTTCTCTCATATGCAGCACTATTGCCAAATCAAGGGATAAGGCAGTTTCTCCTGTATCTCGTGCAAATGCTCTCTTATACACTGCCATCAATTCAGGTGGACAACATTGCTTCTTATCTACAGGTTTATCCTGTAGATATTCAACCATCACTTGCAATGCCTTCCTCTGCATTCCTAATGTATGTTGGTCAAATGTTTCATGCACTGCCATTTTAGGAATGCTAGCATCTGTAATCCATCTAAGCGCCTCCTGTGTGCATATTTTTGTTTCTTCCCTAGTATGCTTTGACGGCGGAAAGAATCGCCGTTGTACATATGGTATCGCCTCTTGCCTACCTCTCCTTACGTCCCTGTTTCGAAACCCAGGCATAGAGAACATTTCAGAATACAATTCATCAAGTTCATTTTTAAACTCAAAAATCCTATCCACATGCTCCTTCATTTCTGAATCACTTTCTCTTATATGTGCAAAGGCATTCAAGTCCCGTAACTTCTGCGGCGGCAACATACCAATTAACTGCTTCCATCTCTCTATCAGATATTCCCCCATGCATTCCAACAATACCTGTTTTTCACTGAGCTTCCTATAGTCGTACATTGACTCCATCGTTGATGCCTCATCACTCCTGTAAATATATATTTCTGCTTTTTCTTTCTGTTCCTTCTTCCTGTCTTTGCTTACCGCACTACAGGTTATTCTAGCACACGTGCTTTGTGCAGGCCCTGCTCCTCCCATACTGTCTTCTCTTATTACTGCGGATTCAAGCTCGGTAGGCGGAGAGGGGAGTGAAATTATGGGCAAAGGAGGGGTGTGTGCAGATGGTACAACTGGAAGGGGGAGTGGTTGCTGCAGCTGTAACGGAGGTTGAATGACGGGGGTGGGCTCAGGCAAAAGCTGTACAATGGGCACTGGTGCAATTATGTCAGTCTTACTTTTGGGGCGTTCTTGTCTCTTTTCATTCAATATCTTATTGATTAATTTGTCTTATGCATGTAATTCTTGTTGGGGATATATTTTATCTGTTCCTATTTGGAGACTTCTATCAGCCTTTCTAATTTGCTCATCCCATTCTTTTTCTTCCTGATCTAGCGCTCTATCTTCTTTTAATTTGTGCTTACGTGCATGTTTCTCCCTGCTCCTCAACTGGAGCATAGCTTCCTTCCTCCAGTCTCTAATGACGTCAAATGTGGCAGGGCGTGCTTTCTTGCGCAATAATACGGATTCCAAATAATCTATACGAGCCATCTCATAACTCCCATTTTTAGGCCACTGCAAGTCTTCTTCGTGTCTGGTTTGCCTGTGCCAAATTTCACAAAACATTATTGCCCCTATTCCATACTTCACATACATTTCAAACACTGGCGACCCTATGTGTGGCGCAGCCTGGCCAGTTTCCAAAGATGGTCTATCGCAGTGGAAAAATCCCACTAAACAGGAAGACAATTCCCCAGGCATGTTTTAATCTTTTTCGTACCTTACCCTGGGCATTTGATCTTGCAAGAGCAACACTCAACCAATATCAGGGCTATTAGAATTGGGGCACGACTCACCTGATCAACCAAGTCGTCTCAAATAGACGCAATTCGTCCATATACTGACGCAACCAAGAATCGTCGTGTCTGCGTATCTGGCTCACTCTGCCTCATTTCGGGACCCTCACCTTCTTGCGCTCTGGCTGGACATGTCAAACAGGGACTGGTTGTGTACAGATCTGCAAAAGAGTCATCACTTTAACGGGGCGCCCCGAACACCTCTTGATCCCGGCTCGACGGTCTCATCCTCGATTCGTTTTTCCAGCCTTCATCAAATTACCACGTACACGATGGAGCAAGTGGGGGAGGGTCCCTATTCGGGCGCCATTTTGACATGGCCCCTAGGGGACCCTCGCGTATGGAAACAAGGCACAATCACCACACACGAATTGATACGCCAGACACGAGGTTCAATTCCCAAATGCTAGGGTTTATTGCAATGCAAATAGTCTCAGTCGGCCGACTGGGTCTCACGTCCCGCAACGTGTGTCACCCAGACCGTGTGGGACACAAGAGAGTGAACAATTTACATCAGTTACATATATACAAAATGACCATCATATTATCAGTAGTGATCTGTCCAAACTGCCTGTACTGTATCTTTCTTTGCGGTGGATCGATGATTGACAATTATGACGAATGTGACACCCTCAAAGACATTTATTCAACAACTTTTGCAATCTCTAAAAATGCAGACACTATTCTTTGTTACCAGGAACATAGTGATCTTGTTCTGCAAGCAACTGTGTTCGTAGGAGGGACACATTCCAAGCCTTACTATCCCTTGGTTTCTATTTGTGAGTTAGAGGTCGGCTCGGCCTTGCAGGGCCCAGGAAAGGGGGGCCACAGAAGAGAGTATAATTCAAGCCATTAACTGCCTATTTCTACAGTTTCTGCCGTTCCAGCGAGACTAGCTGGCACCCGCTTAATGATTAAATGCCTTCCTGCTTACTTCCAAGGACTTGCGAGGGAGAAAGGAAAACAGTGCATCGCTGTCTGGGCTAGTCTCTCAACATGTAACTTGTGGCTTTGCTCTGTATATGAGCAGAACGAAATAAAATTCATGCTTAGCAAATCACATGAACAGAAGCAAGGACGAAGCAAAATAGCAAAATGGCGAATTCTAGTGTTACAAAATGGACGCTCTATGGTTATGCTGACAATTCTGTACTGACGATGCTAGTCATACGATGCGGTTGGTTTTCAGCCAACATAATATATCGTCCATGCTATGGTAGGGTATTTTCTAGACTAACACATACATGTTGTGGGGTAGACCCACAATAATAATGCTGTCCAGTAGTAAGCCTGTCAGGTGCTCTGGGGTAGTGTGTTGGGAAGGAGCTAGCCACCAATCTTCATTCCCAAGCGCTTCACAATTGGGCAAGACTTCTGTTGACAGTTTCTAAAGCTCTATAGCACTGAGAAAGCTTTTTCATGCAAAGATAATGACACAGGCATGGCCAGCCACTAAATGAAAATAGTTAGTATTTAAGTATAAGGTGCAATTAACTATTTAGTTGAATACACTTGTAAAGGTCATTCTGTTATTTTAAGTGGTTTAAAATCTCAAAGCACAGTGATTGCACCCTGTGCTAAAAATAGACGACAGGCATTGCCTGGTGTCGGCTAGCTCTGCCAGAGAGCACAAGGTAACTCCGCAGCTGTTCCCTGTCCATTAAAAGCCAATGGACACTAAACGATTCAATGCATGATATACAGAGTACAATGGAAACAGTGTTTTAGGAGAATTACTGGACAAGATAAAATACAATCCGACTGAGTGGAGAGTATGGCGGGAAGGTGTGTGTATATATAAAAGTTCATAATATAGAAAATTATGCCAAACAGGAGCTACAATGTATTCTTGCCCATGCATCAGTCTGCTAAGTAGGTTTGTCCTAAATGGGAACCCGCTCATGCAAGAAGGGAGACTGCAGCATCCCTTGTATGGGAAGTAGAACAGTTTTGGATGAGCTACGCCAATATTCAGTGACCAAGTCAAACAGTATTTAAGGTACCTGCTTGCCATCAGTATGCAGTAGCCGGCCATGGAAGAAGGACAGAATAAAGGTCGGTGGGGGGGAGCGGCAGAGTCCTTTGCCCCATCCTCATTTTTGTATAGATTGAATTGTTATCCTTGCAAGATGACTCTTGGCCTTAATTCCGCAGAGGGGTGCATTCATTCTGATGTGAGCATGATTAAGGGTACCCCAATATATTTAAGGGGGTAACCTTCCAGGTGGTTTCTCTTGCACTAAACGCAAGGATCCAACTCTCTCCAGAGACTTGCATTGGGAAGCACACTATTCTCTGCCACAACAGATGCCACATCCCAGGTGGGCATTTTGTCGGCCTCTAGAGGGAAGCTTACGCTATAGCCGCGGGGTATGATGAAAATCATGAAGAGTCCTCATATACTGCACATGACCCTCACAACTAAATGAAGTAACAGCCAACAGACCTGCCTATGTGGTTGAACAACTCATAACAGCATTGCAAACCTAGAAGTCAAGAAAAGTAAAATAGTCTAGGACACAATCCTTTTCAAGCTATGGATTAGTACTCAACATCCCATTTCCCTGCACCCTTACTTGGACCCAATCTCCAAGTCTGTTCCCTATGTCCACATGCAAGCCACCATCCAACAGAGTATCTAGATCACTCCTGCTTTTCAACAAAAAACTGAAGACCCATCTCTTCAAAGAACACCTAATCACAACCCCCATTAAGTTTTACGCCCACACTCTCCTTATGTTCCTGCCTCCCCTCCTGAGCGTGCACCCCTCTTTCTCATGGATTTTGAATTGTCCTCCCCACTTTGTACAACCCAGCTGAGATTGCGCAGTAGCAAGCGCTATACAAACTTATATTGATGCAAAAGAGATGTGTGGAGAGTATGCAGTGAACAAAATTGTGGCAAAAATGTCACCTGCACAAAAAATTGCAGCTAAAATGTTGTGGTGTGACCCGTTAAAGGTATACTCCATTACACCATATAAGGGGAGTGGAGGTTACAGGGGTGTTCCCCGCACCCCTTAAATGGTATAATGGATCTGGGAGTTGCAGGGGGGTCCCCCGCATCCTTTACATGAATTGCGGCAGCAAAACCACAGCCTTTTTGCCAAGATATTTTGTGTCCATGGCCATTTTTGCTGCGATTTTAACACATGGTACCGTGTGGAGTAAGTGTTTGCATGTGAGTAAATACATCTAATTTCAGAGCCGTCACCAGGATTTCTGTTTGTACTTTTTTAACCACAGCAACAACCCTAAATCCGAACACACTGCTGTATCCTGGAAGTAAGTCTGTATCTGCAGCCATCTTGGCACGTTGGGAAGACGAGAGACAGTGCACTGCTGTATCCTGGAAGTAGGTCTGTATCTGCAGCCATCTTGGCACGTTGGGAAGACGAGAGGCAGTGGACTGCTGTATCCTGGAAGTAGGTCTGTATCTGCAGCCATCTTGGCACGTTGGGAAGACGAGAGGCAGTGCACTGCTGTATCCTGGAAGTAAGTCTGTATCTGCAGCCATCTTGGCACGTTGGGAAGACGCGAGGCAGTGCACTGCTGTATCCTGGAAGTAAGTCTGTATCTGCAGCCATCTTGGCACGTTGGGAAGACGAGAGGCAGTGCACTGCTGTATCCTGGAAGTAAGTCTGTATCTGCAGCCATCTTGGCACGTTGGGAAGACGAGAGGCAGTGCACTGCTGTATCCTGGAAGTAAGTCTGTATCTGCAGCCATCTTGGCACGTTGGGAAGACGAGAGACAGTGCACTGCTGTATCCTGGAACGGAGTCTGTATCTGCAGCCATCTTGGTACGTTGGGAAGACGCGAGGCAGTGCACTGTGGAGCACCAAAACCTTTGTAATCACATTGTCTATGAAAACGGGCTCACACATCAATTTTAAGCAATGCCAAACAACGGCAATTCATTGGCTTGGAAGTCAAGCAAAATGGCATCCTGCATCTCAATGGATCCCACGTTACTGATCTGCCCACTAGACCCTTCACCTGTATAGGTCACGGTCACTTAATTAGGGATGGTTTGAGAATACTACGGCTAGACTTTACAGCACACTTATGCCATCTTCTGCCAAAACAAAGCTGCAATTCCAAGTTGCAATTGTCCGTCGGTCTTCTCCATTGCTGCAAGTTTTAAATCCTGCACCCTAATTTCACTGCATTTGTGCCTTTTCACTGAAATTTAGCTGTGTATTTTCCACACTACGTGATAATTTCACTTCATCTGTGCCTTTTCCATCCTGCACGCACACTTGCATTGCTTTATGTTCTCCATTTGCTGCCACCTGTGAGAGTAGGCCAGAATTGTGCTGTGCAGTGCAGTCTCCCTTCTCCTTTCAACCACCCTTCGCCAACCTAATGGCACTCACCATCTCTCCTATCTTCTCTAATTGCTACTCTATCTCCTGCCCCCCGTCACAAAGTCTGGAATGAAAAAGCACAAAAAAAGATACCTTGCCTCCCCATCGCACACACTTATGACAGTGCAACCTCCAGGGAGGTCTTCACTGATATCCTTTTACTCTCTCCCCTTTCACTTCCTTTCCCATTAATGGTGACACCAAGTGGTAAGTCCTCTTTGCTGGCTTCTCATCCTCACGCTGCACCGTTAATGTCTACCACACTGCACTATCCTGGTTCAGGGTCCTCAACCCAACCACCTTCTCTTTCACTGGATCCCACCTTCCCTCATTAACTTCCTTCCTTCTACTGCCTCTCCCTCTACCACAGTCCCTCCCCCTCTGACTGGAGTACCACACCCCCACACTCCTCCACAGAATACCTTCAAAGGCAGAGACCTCCTCCACCTAGCGACTCTGAACGCCTGCTCAGCCAACACACACTCTGCTGATATCTGCCTCCTTCTGGAAGACACTGACCTCGACATTCTCGCTCTCACTGAGACTTGGTTCAATGCCAGCTCAGTCACTGCTTTTGACTCCCTCCTCCCTGACGGCTTCAAGATTATCTGCAATCGTCGACTGTGCTGGTGATGGGGTCGCCCTAATCTATCCTGAGTGGGTTCCTTCATACATCGTTCCCACCCAACTCTATTCTTCCTCTGAGAGCCTGGTTTGCAAATTGGTCATCTCTCCCTCCTCCACTCTGACCATTGCTATCATTTCCCGGCCTCCAGGTGCCACCACCATTCCACCACTCTGAATGAGCTGATTTCTGCTCTTCCTTACTTTCAACCACCTCCATCCTCCTCCTCTTGGGTGAGAACATCCAAGTGGACTCCCCTTCCTCAGCATCCACTCTTTTCATTGACCTCTCCGCCTCTCTTTCCCTCACCATTCTCCCCTCCAGTCCAACACGCTCAGGTGGACACACCCTGGATGCCGTCATCCACCAGGACCTCTCTCTCGCTACCCCTCTGGTCACCCCTCTCTCTTGATCAGAACATTATCTCCTGTCCTCCGCCCTATTACCGAACAATCAAAAGCCCTGCCAACCTCCCTCTTGAACATCCGCCCAATGAAACGAGTGACAGCCGCTGCCTTTGCTTATACCTTTATCCACCCTCGCTCCTACCTCTGGCTCTATCACCAACTCTTCTCTCAGCAACCTTCACTCAGCCATCACCAACACTCTTGACATCCTTGCCCCAGTCATGAGGATCTGCCTGAAACCCGCCTCTAAGTGTAACACCTGGTATGACTCTGGACTTGCGGCCCTGAAACGAAAGTGCACAGCAGCGGAGCGGAAGTGGCAAACCTCAGGTTCACACTCTGACAAACTGGCCTGCAGCCTGCTACAAAGTCAAAACAGACTCTCTATCCACGGCAAGAAAAGGGCCCATATTCAGGCACGGTTTTCAGGTGCATCCAATAATATGGCTGAACTCTTCAAAATCTGCCGCGAGCTAGCCAACCCTTCTGCAGTCTTCTCCCCTCTTCCTTCTCAGGCCCTCTGCAACGCACTGGCCACTCACTTTGTCACCAAAACTCAGGACATCCTGAACACCCTTGCCTCTCTTGGCCACTCCCCATCCTCCTACCGCGTTCTCCCCCTTTTTTATTTATTTTTTAAAATTTCTTTTATTGATTTTATGCTAACAAAACAACACAAACCAAACAAGCAGCATAATCATAATAGTTCAGTTACACATCAAGTTATCTTAATCACTGCTCCCATAACCCCTCCCTCCCCCCATGAGCCTATTTGTCAATCTCATTCAATGTCTGGCACATGCGGCCGGGTTTCGTTCTCTTCGGAGTCTGTTGGATCTGATATTACTCCAAACAATTCTGCTATTAGCGATTTCCAAGCCAACAGGGTGCCCGCCTCCCCTTCTCCAGCCAGGCTACTCGCTTCTTGCCATGCCACCGTTTCAGCCTCTGCCCATTTCTGCAAGTCCTTCCACCATACATACACCTTAGGCTTGTGGCATTTCTTCCACACCATGGCAATCCTACGTTTTGCAAGCACATACGCCAGATTTCTCAGTTTCTCAATATACTTGAGTTTCCGTGGCCCGGGGAACCCGCCCAGTAAGCAGGCCCAGGCTGTGTCTGTAACAAGAGTAACCCCCTTATCAGCCAGTTTCTGCGCCACTTCTCCCCAAAAACACTCAATGATCGGGCACGACCAAAACATATGTGTCATGTCAGCGTTTTCTAAGTTAAATTTGGGTCACGCTTGTCTTCCAGTGTTTCGGAACTTGGATATCCTCAAGGGAGTCATGTTTGCCCTATGCGTTACATACAGCTGTATTTGTTTTAATCTGGCATTTCTAGACACTTTTTTGTGATAGCCCAGGGCACGCTCCCACACCCCATCCTCCATTGGGGGCCCCCACTTCCGCCTCCCAGTCCAGTCTCAGATGTGTCAAATCCTTCCCCACCTTAGCCATCACCATCTCATACAGTCTCGAGATCTCATGCCCTCATTCGGATATATCATATATTGCTCCCAAAACTACATCTGGTTCTTCTATCAACACTGTCTCTGGCCAGGTGTTCCTAATCATCCGCACCAACCTAATGTACATGACATATTGGCCCGTATGTAGCCCCTCCTCTTCGCTGAGTTCTACAAACTCCTTAATGGACCCCTCTTGCCAAACATCGCCTAGCGTTACCAGGCCTACCGATTCCCAGTAATTCCTAATAATCACCCTCAACTGATTATCCCCTCCTGTCAAAGCAACCAGCGGTATCTGCGGGAGGCACGGGCATGGGACTTCCATCAAGCGACAAGCCCTATGCGAAATTTTCCACCCAAATCTCAACATCGCAGGACGCCCCCTCATTTCGGTTTCAGGCAGCCAGATCATTTCTTTCAAGTAAAACGGGGCGCAGTCCTGTCCAAGCACCCTGTGCTCAGGGGTCACTTCATCGGAGAGCCACTTAGCCACATACTGTAGCTGTCCCGCCAAATAGTAAACCTCAAAATGGGGCAGTCTGATACCTCCGTTTTCATAAAAGTTCTGCAATTTCCAAAACGCCACTCTATTTCGGGTACCATGCCACAGGAACTCTCTGCACATGCGGTTCAATTTACTGAAAAACCTCTTGGGTATCATGTATGGGATATTACTAAAGTAATGCAGGAGCCTGGGCAGGACTGCCATCTTGAGCATTGCCCCTCGCCCCATCATCGCCAGGGGCAGTTTTGCCCAGAACTGCATGCTGTTCCTAATTTTCTCAACGGCTACTTCTGTATTATGTCTATGTTCTTCTTCCACCGTGTGGTATACATCTACGCCCAGGTAACGAAAAGAGCTAGTTGCCCATGGTACTTGTAGCACCGGTAGTCTATCCACAGGGGTCCCCTTATAGTTACCCAGCGGGAATATGACAGACTTTTGGGGGTTCACTGATATGCCCGACAACTCTGCATATCTTTCCATCACTTCAAGTATGTATAGGAGATTTTCTTCTGGGTATTGCAAGTACAATAATAAATCATCTGCGTACAAGGATATCAAGTGTCGTTCCCCTCCTACCTCAATGCCTATCGCATCATACTGTGCCCTAAGGCATATTGCCAGAGGCTCCAGGGCTAAAATGTAAAGCATCGGGGACCAGGGGCACCCCGTCTGGTGCCTCTACCAAGTTGCCATCTCTCGGATATCACCGCTCCAGTTCAGAACCTGGCAAGCGGCTCACTATACAACATCTTAGCCCACCTGATAAAGCCCGGCCCCATTCCATACCCTTCCAAGGCAGCCAATAGCCATGACCACTTGACCGAATCAAAAGCTTTAACTGCATCTAGAGACACTATCGCCATCTCACCTTCATTCCTGCTACCCCATTCGACCACCCGGTGAAGACGCCTATGGTTGTGTGTTATATTCCTATTCGGGACATAACCCGTTTGATCAGGATGTATCAGTCTACCAATCACTTTCTGCAATCGATTTGCCAGGACAGCCGTTAAAAATCTTGCTGTCCTGATTTAGCATCGACAAAGGTCTGTAGGAACCACATCTATGCTCTGTTTTGTTGGGCTTGGGCAGCGGTATTATGATCACCTCTCTGAGCGACTCAGGCAACCGTCCTATCTCAAACGCCTCATTAAGCATGTCCAGCATTGGGGGGAGGATTTCTTCTCTGTATACTGTATAGAATTTGCTGGGGAACCCATCTGCTCCCGGGGTCTTACAGGTAGGCAACTGTTTAACAACCGCCTCTAACTCCTCTAACGTGATTGGCTCATCTAGCTCCTCCCTCTCCTCTTCACTGATCTTGGGCAGCCCTATGTCTTCTAACGTTTCAATTATCTTGCGTTGGTCACTCATCTCATCATCCCCGTACAGTGCTCTGTAATAATCCGCAAATTCTTTGTTAACCCCTTCTTGCGTGGCCACTTCATTCCCGTCCTCCCTAATAATGGTCCTAATCGGAGGCCTAGGGGTCTCGCTTTTGTATAGTCAGGCCAAAAGGCGGCCTGTCTTATCTCCCCCCGCGTGCTGCCTCTCAACATATTTCCTATAATTAAGATTGCAGAGTCTTTCCCAATGCCCTGCACATTGTTGCTGTAGTTGGAGTACCAGCTCTGAGTCTACGTCACCGTTCTTCAATGCTGTTTCTAGCTCAGTTTCCGTCCTCTGTAGGTCAGCCAAGACCCCACCCTGTAACCCTCTTGACTTAGCAATGGCCGCCCCCCGCATCACCACCTTAAAATCTTCCCATAATGTGCCCGCGGAGTCAACACTCCCAGTATTCTCTTCAAAGAAATTAGTAATCTCTTCCCTTATATCTTCCCTAAAGACTGGATCTTTAAGCGCCTCTGCTCGGAGGCGCCATGTAGGGATCCTCGTCCTCGGGGGGCAATATTGCCATCCGAGGATCAGGGGCGAGTGATCTGAGAGGACCCTAGCCTTATATCCGACTTGAGTAATCTCAGACATCACATCTGCTGTAGCAAAGACATAATCAAGCCTAGTGTGCAGTTGATGCGGATCTGATCCACCACAGGATTCAACACACAAAGTCCCCACCCCAGATCACCGCGCTCCCTATACACATACTAAGGTTGGTACACAGGGCTCTGAAATATGCTGCTGTGTTTTGGTTGGGGGCATACGTGTTTACTATGCATACCTCCCTGCTCTCCACCAGCCCTCGCAATATAGCCATCCTTCCATCAGTTTCAACTACCTCTTGTATCGATTGGAACGGGACATGCGGTGCCACCCAGATTGACACACCCCGGGCATACGCAGAATATGGCGAGCCCACCACAGTCCCTCTCCACTTTCTCTTAACCAGGTCCAACTTCTCTCGCGTCAAGTACGTCTTCTGTAGTAGTGCAATATCTATTTTCTGCCTTTTCAGATACATCATGATTTTATTTCTTTTCAGATAACTGTTGAGGCCCCTGACGTTCCACGTTATTATCCTGAGGTCTCCCATAAGTCGTTGGTAAGCACCACCTCGATTTTCCGCCGATACCGCCCCCTCCTGCGCCGCAAGTGCAACATTCTGATTCCTCCAAATAGGCTCGAAACAAAACTTAAACTTCCCATAACCACACACACACTCAACTTCCTGTCCCCCCACCTTCTTCCCCCCATCCGTTCCCCAACCACACCCCCCTCTCCCCCAACTGTTGCCCAGCTCCATTCCTGGATCTCAGGCACCCCCACATCTAGCCCTGCCTCGCACAAGCTTCTACTCAGGGCTCAGTAGGGTAAGCCGCCCTAATGGCCGCTGAAACTAATAATCTATTGGGGTAGGTCGTCCACGTTCTGTTGCTCCTTTTAAGAAATATTATGCATACAGATGCTAGACAGTTACCAATTGCAGTTACACTCACTATATTCTAGTCCATGTCGAGCACCAGGCTCGGATTGTGCTCAAAGTTCAGCCAGTTACAATTTCTCTGTACAATCAGGATCCTCCTCCCACTCACCCTCACAATGTCCGTATTACAAAATCTTCATTCGGTATGCCCCTGCCGGTCACGATCCGCTTCTTGTTCCGGGCAATCCTGCAGGTCCAGCATGTGACAACATCCTCCGGGGTATCAAAAAATAGTGCTTTGTTCTTATGTAGTACCTTCAATCGTGCCGGATACAGCAGCATATATTTGACTCCCGCCGCCCTCAGCCTTCTTTTGATGGCGACATAACTATACCTCTGCCTTTGCACCAGTATCGTATAGTCCGGGTATGCTGTGATGTTGGTGGATGCTCTCTCTATCGTACCGCCCTTACGAAAATATTCGAGGATCTTTTCTCTATCCCTGTAATTCAGGATCCTCGCGATGATCGGCCTTGGCGGGGCCCCCGGCCGGGGTTTCCTCATTAGGGTGCGATGCACCCGCTCCACTGTGAATCCTTGCGAAAGATTCCCTGCTCCGATCCCTTGTATGATCATGTTTTCAACAAAGTTTGTGGGGTCTTGGCCTTCTTCCCCCTCCGGCAGACCAACCACACGGATGTTGTTCCTCCTCGCCCTTCCTTCCGCCTCTTCCACACGATTTTCCAGGTTGGCAACCTGTTGTTTTAAGACATGAATCTCCTTTGCATTGTTCGTGCTAACGTCGGTATTGATCTTCACCCCACTTTCCAGACCACTGGTTCTTTCTGCAAGTGCCCTGACATCTTGACGTAACAGGGTGAGTTCCGTGCCCACAGCATCAATCTTATTCTCCAGGGCTGTGCGTAGGTCCGCCATTGCCAAGTCCCATTTAGCACTCAGTCCCGTTATAGCCTCCAGGATCTGGTGCTTATCCCCTTCGGGGGCGTCTTCCGCGGGAGTCACGACCATGCTCTGCACCGATGTCGAGGGGGTCCGCTGCGTTTTCGTAAAAACCTCCATCGTGGGTTGCTTGGACTCGACTCTCAACCCTTTCGCCGACATGGCGCTGCCCTCCACTCCTGTACGGCTCCGTCTTGGTGCAGCTGCTGCACTCTCCTTAGTCCGACAATAGTCTGGCTCCCAGGTCTCCTAACTCACATTCAAGATGGCACTCCGAATTGCCTTACGGGTGGGCTATGGCCTCGCACTCCTCATTCAACTTCCGTAGGCCTTGTCGCCCAAGTATCCAATACTATCTCCTCCTGCAGTCAGATCGCCAAGGCTCCAATTAGCGTATGCCAGGCCGGGCACTCTCACGGTGCTATCTCAAACACTTTTCCATATTTCCTGTTGTACTCGTCCTCCAGGCAATCGCCCGCAGCCTTGTCCCGCAGTCCCGGGGAATCAGTTTTGTTTCTCCTCGGAGGCCTCTCCTTTGTTAGCCGCCATCTTGGCACTGAAGTGGCCACACAGCCATACCAACAAAAACATATATATCTCACTATTCCTCGGGACCATGAACTTCTCCCACAAACTCCACTTAGCGTGCAGCTTCCGACGCCTGATCCCCAAAGTTCTAGGCGCTCGTTACAGTTTCAGCGGGTAACTTTAGCAAAAGTAAAGTCGGATCATCAGGAGCTCCTCACGAAGCACGTCCTATTCCATGGCCAGATAGCCACACCCCCTGTTCTCCCCCTTCACTCCTGTCACACCCGAAGAAGTTTCCAGAGTTATCCGCTCTATGAAGGCTTCTTCCAAACAGGTTCTCACCTGCTCGTCCAGAACCATCAAGGACAACATTGACCCACTTGCCCCTGCACTCACTGATTTCTGCAACCACTCCTTCTCCACTGGTTCTTTCCCCGCCTCCCTCAAGCACTCTCTTCTGTGCACGCTCCTGAAAGAACCTTCAGCAGACCCTACCTGTCCATCCAACTACCGCCCTATTTCAATCACCCCCTTCCTGGAGAAACTGCTGGAGAAGCTGACCTTGCTCCAACTCAATTCACACACTGAACTTGTTTGTGGTCTCCATGCCCATCAATCTGTATTCCGAACATCCAGAGGCACGGAAACTGCTCTTCTGAACACCCATGAAGAACTGCTTGCATCTTAGGGCGCCAACTACCCAGCTGTCGTCGTCCTACTTGATCTCCCCTCTGCCTTCGACACAGTCAACCATTCCATCCTCATACAAAGGCTCCATGATATCCATGGTATCTTGAAATAGGGCACTGGAATGGCTGACCTCTTTCCTAACTGACCGCTCTTCCCATGTCATCTTGGGCAACTTCTCATCTCCTACTTCGCTCTCCACCAGTGATGTCCCCCAGGGATCTATCCTCTCCTCCTGGCTCTTTAACATCTACCTTACTCATCTGGCACTCATCTCCTCCTTCTCCCCTAACATACAGTGTTATGCAGACTTCCTGCTGACTCACTCGCACCTTCCTTCATCCCTGACTACCTGTCTGCCATCCAGGCCTGGTCCTCTTCCAACAATCTCGGCCTCAATGCCAGCAAGACTGAGATCCTTCCGATTGGGACATCTGCTTCCTCCTTTCCCTCTCTCTGGCTCGCTCCCTGCTCCTTGTTCTGATACCAGAAACCTTGGAGTCATCTTTGACTCCTCTCTCTCCTTCCTCCCTCACACTCAGGACATTGGTAAGAAGCCCCACTTTCAGCTCTACCGTCTCAAAGGAATTTCCCCATTTCTCA
Organism: Ambystoma mexicanum; assembly: GCF_040938575.1. Lineage (NCBI taxonomy): Eukaryota > Metazoa > Chordata > Amphibia > Caudata > Ambystomatidae > Ambystoma > Ambystoma mexicanum. The sequence goes on from NC_090922.1 coordinate 1,507,958,563, forward strand.
TTTTCCCCCAGAAGCTCAATATTTCCCCGAGTCCTGGTTCTCTCTAGGCTTGACTAGTGCAACAGCCTCCTCCTCAATCTACCTTCATCCACTCTGCAACCCCTCCAGCTAAACTAGAATAGAGCAGCAACATGTATCCTTGGCCTTAAGCCCAGGGGCTGCATCTTTCCTGCCCTATAAAGTCTCCACTGGCTCCCAGTTGCTGCATAGATCAAATTCATATCGTTCTGCATCATCCACAAGGCTGTCTGGGGCCACAGACCACACTATCTGCAACTCTCTCTCACAAAATACTCTGCTTCTAGACCTCTACGTTCCACTGGCACCAACTCCTTGTGTGTAAAGTGTTCAACTAAAAAGAGAGCAGGAGGTTGTTTGCTTTCCTCAGCTGGCTCCCTCCTTTGGAACAGCCTCCCCCTCTCTCTGCGTCTTGAGCAGGACCTTGCTATGTTTCCGAAAGCTCCTCAAGATTCTCCTATTTTCCTCCTCCTTCCCTTCTTCCCTCCACTGATAATCCCACAGTTGCTGTGATTGGTGTATTGGACCCTTATGCATCCTCAGGGCCCCTGCACCTCCCACACCCAATCTCCCCAGCTTCTGTCTATCTTCAGCATTTGCCTCGGGACACCGTCCACCCTGGAGACCCGCACTTTTCCACCCAAAGCGGCTCCTGGCTGCATCATACCTTGCACTTCATCCAGCACTTACTCCAATGCCCTCTTTCTTGCTGCATGTTCTGAATACTCACAAGGCATAGTAGGTTCGGCCGTCCCTTCCCCCGAAAGGCAGGTAGTGTGGAGGAGGGTTATAGTGTGTGCAAGGTATTGGTTGGTGAGAGAAAGTGGTATTTGACTGAGTACGTGCAAAGTGAGTGAGACTAAGGAAGAGGTTGAGAGTGATAGTGATTTGGAAAGGTGAGTAGGAGGAAGCCGGCTGTTTGGAGGTGTGGGGACAGTAGTGTAAGGAGAATGCCATGGAGAGTAGGGGAAGTGAAGAGTAGCATAAGTATAGTAGGTGGAGGAGAGGGAGATGCAGTGGATGGAGTGGAGGGTAGAATTAAGGGGGAGAGAGATCATCGCAGCAGCAGAAGAGAGAGAGCCTGTGTGAGGAAGAGTAGGGAGGTGAGTAGGAGGAAGGGAAGGAGGCAGGGAAGGACAGGGCAAGGATTACGAAGACGTGAGAGGGACGGACAAATTGAGACATTTAGAAAAAAGTACCTATAACCTTTGTGTATTATCTTTCTTTTTGATCTCGACACATTCCATGACAGGCAATTCTGCTCTCAAATTTCGAGGAGTTATTTTGTAATTTGACCGCCGTTCACAGCAGAGTCTCTCAAATGAGTTTGGAATCTTTTTGATCAGGTTCAGCTATAACAGTTGTAACATTATCCTCAACCATCTGTATTTGTGGCTGCATCCTGAAGCGCAATGGATCGCCGATTGTCGTGCTATACTTGTCACCAATTTCATTTATTGGAGTGCATGTCTAGGAGGTTTCTCATGCTGTAGATACCATTTTGTTCCTGCGTTTTCCTTTCTCATCCAGCTTCATGGGCAGTCATTTAGACTCATCTCTTCCTACTTTACTTACCTATCTCCTCTCCCCTCCCCTCCTCCCCTTCCAAGTCAAGTGTTATACATATTGTATCACTGGTTTGTTTCATGGTTGTAAATATGCTTCTTTCATTATTCTACCCTGTTATACTGTAAAGCGCTTTGGATTAAAGCGCTATATAAACTTAATAAACATACTTTCATATTCAGAACGATACGATTCACAATATGCTGGAAAGAAGAGAAATTCTAATAATAACCAGCTACCCCTCATATTTGTACCTTGTATATATGTACCCTAATGTATAATTGTACAAGGTGTAACTACTTTTCCCTGCTGCTCCCACCCTGTAACTAAGCTCCTTGCAAGTAACAGTGCCTCGATGCCCAAGGGCTGCTGTGCACTATACAAATGTAATAAATAAATAATCAAATCTTTGAAAATCATTTCTTTTGCCAAGTCGGTGGATAAAAAAAAAGACAATGGATGCATAACTACTCTGTTTGAATTGTCATATGCCCGATTAGAGTTCCCCAATGACCTAATCAACATTGCGTCAGCAAAAGCCAGGGTTACCCAATCGCTATGACTATTTTTGTTAGTTATTCCCCTCCGCCTCTATCCACGAGGAGTGAGGGGGGTTAATGGTACACCTATGTATTAATGGGTACACTTAGTTGTCAATGCTCCAGTACTTCTGGGTCATGTGGATGAAACGGAGGAACAGCTGTTAAAACATCAAGCCTGGGGTGGCAAGTGAAAAGACGGATTGGAATGATCTGTAGAGGGGAACCCCCTCCCTTCTAGAGTCCTCAGACCTTCCTTGCACAGATGCATTACTGATTGCAGCACCTGAACACTCTCTGTTTTTCCTTCCCTCGAGTTTTTATTTCTCGTTTTTCCTATTCGTTCCTGATTATCTGGTTGTGCAGTTCTGCGAATAGGTGTCATGCCTGCAGTTTCAGGATGTGCTTGAGAATCTGTGTCCCTTTATATTCTTATCAATGCCCTTCTCCTCCGTCCCAATGTTCTGAGCGTCTTCGATTTCCCGTGTTCTTGTCCTTCCTAGAGCTCGTGACTCCCATTTCCAATGGGCCAGACACGATACGATGTGTTTGGCTCGCGTATTCTCTATTCTAGCAGGCATGTTTAAGGGAATGGCTTTGAGATGCATGAAGGATTTGATACTGATCTCTAGAGCTGGTGTTAAACTACACCTAGAGAGATGTAGAGGATGCTGGTTGTCCTTTGGGTTGCCTTGGGAGAGAACACTTTTCTGAAGCTGTATATGAGCCGTCTTCGTCCTATCAGGTATTTTATTTTTGATGTAATGGTCAGTTAGCTCATTCAACCTATCAGTATAAAAGGGTATAACAGAACCACTGGACACAATGTTACCTCTTCTACATTCAGATTTGTTGGAAAGCTTTTAAAATTGGGACATTTTTAAATGTATAATTGTTAGAGATTCAAGGAGTGGAGGGGATCTAAAAACCCATCCTAGTCCATCCCCATCTGATGAATCTTGCATCCATTTACGTTTGTGTTTTTAGTTTTCCTCGACTTTGCATGCATAAGTGCCTAGCACTTTGGCACTTTTATTTGTCTTTAAAGTAAAGTGCTGGGTGCCTTGCAAGATCACACTCAAAAGAGAGCACAGAAGTTAATTGAACCTGTAGCTTCAGTCAGATGCTGGAGGCAGGCATTCTGACCCAGTGGAGGGCAATATGTCGGTAGAACAGTACACATGGTGAGGACCCGAATAATTGAAGGCATTCAGTCAGGCATTAACACACTAGTTTATTCTCCCTTAGTGCAGCATTTTCTTGAGAATGACCATGCAGCAGATACCATCAAATGCTGGGTTCTAGAGGTTGTACACCCAAATACATTATCATGGCCAATAGAAAACCATGCATAAGGACTGCCCCTGGATGTGTATGTTCCTACAAACAATACTCACTCAGCAAGATTAGTTGCTGGACTCTTGAACTAGCAAGTTGTTATGCCATTTCTAATTTAGTTCCCGATCAGCCACTATATTGGAATTGATCGTCATTATCTGCAGTAGCACTTCTCTGCATTCAATATCTGGCATTTAGGACAATCTGAACTATTATAGAAAATGGAAGAGATGGATTAGAGGGGTTTTAAAATATATTCCTTCGCTTTTTTTCTCATTTCTTCACTGCCTGTCATTGTTGCAGGAGCTCATCAACTCCACAGAGCCCATGATGCTCCAGCATCCTTCTGGACATCGCAGAATCACTAGGCAAGCCTGGCGGGGCACTACTAGATTTATTGGGCAACTTCTGATGCGCACTACCTCAGATCGCAATTGGTTGCCTAATTTCAATATTTTGTTTTTGTTGAAATCTGTGTGCAATCCAGACACTGCTTGCAGTTTTCACTTCATTTCATCTCTCCTCGTGGCATAGTGGGGCTTTTTTCATTGAGGCCTTCGCTGTTCCATCATGGCAACCGCCACTGCAGTCCCTCCCAAGCACCTGTGTGCCGCAGCTACCTTCTGAATGCAGTTTGTCATCATTGGCTGTTCCCACCCTCCTAAAGGCCTATGCGAAAGAACCGGCCCACCAACCTTAGGCCCTCACTAAGGCCCCTGTCTGTACCTGTCCAGAGCTGGAGGGAGCCCCTCTCCAGGCTGATGCTCCTGCAACTTTCCCCCATTGCATGTTGTTCAACAATTAGATGGATAGTCAAACCTGCATTTATGGACCATGAAAAAATGGCTTCTTCTTTGCACCGGTAAGAACCCCAGTCTGCACTGTCCTGGACTGCAAGCGTCTGCCTGGTTGCTTGCTGAATTTTGCCTCCCTTCTCCTCTAACCTAACTGCAAACTGTAACTTCTTGCTTACTTGATATGTGTATCTGCCTTATACTCACATATTGCTCGCTTTCCACTGCTTGTTAGTGCCCAACTCAAAATTCTTTTTTAAGTGTGCTTTTCGAATCTGTGCATCCTCTGTTATTTGTGCTGTATTTAGTGCTCCTTGGGAATTTTGAATTTAGGGGTGATTTGAATTTGTACTTCCTTCTATTTGTGCTCTGTTTAGTTTTGTGGGCAATTCGAATTAGGTGTGCTTTTAAATCTGTGCATTGACTGTCTTCCATTGCACACCTCACCCTTCTGTGCCCTCCTGGCTGCTAGGCCACGTGGTGAGGCCCCATGCACTGTGCAGCTCCCCTGATTATCTCTCTCTCCCCTCCACTGCTCCCATGCCACTCTTGATCTCTCCTATCTATTCCAACTGATATTGTATCACCTGCCCTGCCTCTCTCATGAAGTCTGGAAGAAAAAAGCTGGAAGATAGGTCTCCTGTACTCTAATACAGGACTACATATTGCAGACATCGAAGTCAATGCCACTTCCAGGCAGACTATTACGGACACTGTCTTCTCTGTCCCCTCTCCTGACCTATGGACCCCCAATCTGGTCTCCACCCTTTCCCCTTTCTCCTCCTCACCCATTAATGGTGGAAAGTACTCCTGGCATACTTCTTTTCCACTAGGTGCATCATTAATGTCTATCACAATGGTACTATCATGGCACAAGGATCCCAACCTACCCTTCACCTCGTTGATAAGTGTCTGCCCTCTCTCAAACTTCCTGCCTCTCCTTTCACCTCTCTACCACCACCGACGGGAGTAACACCCCACCTGTGCACCCCCCTGGAAAACCTTCAAAAATTCAATTAGTTACTCTAAATGCTTGCTCTGCTGTCAAACCCAACTCTGACATTTCTCTCCTTCTTGAAGACTTTGACCTAGATGTCCTCGCTCTTACTAAGACATGGTTAAATGCCAGCTCTCTCACTGCTATTGACACTCTCCTTCCTGAGGGATACAAATTAATTTCCAAACCCAACAGGCCTGCAGGTGGAATGGCCCTGATCTTCCCAGAGTGGTTCCTTGCCTCTATCATATCTACTCAATCCTACTCCACTTTCAAATGCCTTCTCTGCAAGCTTGGGGGGTCTCTCTCTCTCTCTTCGGACTGACCCACTCTGCCAGTCACACCCTCCTTTCTGGCGACATACCTATCTCTAATCTGGTCACCACTCCCTCACTTGGCCCTCTATCCGAGCCACCCCCAGCACCGCCAGCCTTTTTCACAATCCCACCCCTGAATCTCCCTCCGACTCTGTCCTTGCTAACCTGCACCTCTCCATCTTTAACACCCTTGACATCCTTGGCCCCGTCATGTGGATTCACCTAAAATAAATGCCTCTAAGAACCACCGCTGGCATGACTCCGATCCAGCATCTCTGAAACCCAAGTGCAGAGTTGCTTAACATAAGTGGCAGACCTTGGGTTTACCCTCTGGCAAACTGGCCTGCCGCCTGCTCCAAAGGCAATAGCGCTTCTCTTTCCGCTCCAAGAATCATGCCCACAATCAAGCCTGTATCTCTGGAGCCAATAACACCACAGCTGAACTTTTCAAAATCTGCAAGGAACTCACCAAGCCAGTTGCAGTCTCCACCTCTATGCTCCCCTCCCAGGCTCTCTGCACTGCTTTGAACTCCCATTTCACATCAAAAACCCAGCACATCCTGTCCCCACTCGCCTCCACTCCCATCCCTTGGCCCCACTTCTTCCACCCCCTCCCTCTCCTCCCTCCTGCCCACAGCACCGCATGAGGTCTCTAAAGTGCTCCCGTGCTCCTCCAACACCATTAAGGACAATATCTCCTCTCTGGCACCAGCTTTTGCTGACTTCTGAAATCACTCCTTTGTGGCTGGCTCTTTCGCTCTATCCATCAAGCACTCCCTTGTGCACCCACTCTTAAAAAATCCCTCTGCTGACCCCTCCTGCCTGGCTAACTACACCCCTATTTCCACTACCCCTTTCCTGGGTAAACTCTTGGAGAAGCCGGTCCTCCCCCAACTGACCCTTCCCACTTATCTTGTTGGTTGCCTTCACGACCATCAATCTGGATTACGGATCAGGCTGGACTATTGCAACAGCCTCTTTCTCAATCTTCATCTTTCCTACCTATGCCCCATCCAGCTAATCCAGAATAGGGCTACAAGACATACCCTTGGCCTCAAGCTCGGGGACTGTATCTCGCCAGCCCCAAAATCTCGACACTGGCTCCCAGTGGCTGCAAGGATCAATCTCAAGACCGTCTGCATTATCCTCAAGGCCTTCTGGGGCCTGGGACCACTATCTCCAACGTTCCCTTCCTAAATACTCTCCTGCTAGAGTCCTATGCTCTTCTAGCTCCAGCTCATTGACTGTTAAATGCTTCTCCAAGCAGAGAGTGGGGGGCAGGTCTCTCTCCTCAGCTGGCGCCTCCCTTTGGACAGCATCCCTGCCCCTCTCAAACTTGAGCCGGACCTCAAGTTCTGGAAATTGCTCAAAGCTCTGCTGTTCTCTTCCTCTTTCCCTTCTCTGCTAATCATCCACTGCTGCTGTGACCGGTGGCCGGATCCTCATGAATCTTACAGGATTCAAGGCCCTCTTCCCAGTTGATACCAGCAACCCCTCCCACTGCACTGCTCTTGTTGGCCCCTTCGTGGTGGCTCTGGATCCCACCCTTCGGAGTCGCCTGCAGCAGCACTTAGCCTGAGGCTCTCCCCCTCAGCTCCCCCCACCAGCACTTCCCTCCCGCGTACTCTACCAGCACCTTGCCATTTGTCTGCTCCACTCTCCTCCCTATGTTCTGCACGTCTCCTCACTGCACTTACATGGCCGAATGCCACAAGGCCTATTAGGAACATGACTGTATATTACTGGTTTTTTCCACTGTTCCCTTCCTATCTAGCCTTGTTGTGCTTTGAAACGCTATTCATTTGTATAAGTGAATAACAAATGCTTAATAAATTAAAAACATTCCTTCTAACATCTACCAAATTCAGAAACAAAGAAAAGCAGGTGATGACTTTGAGTCACTCTAGTAACATCCGTTTACTATCTCCAATAGAGAACTGCCATTTGAAAATTGCGATTAGTCATATTTATATAATTTAAAATCTTTACAGTAAAGCGCAAGATGACTTTGAAGCATTTCCGGCTCTTCTCTATAAGGAAAACGTGGGTATAATCTCAAATGAGTAATAATGCCATTTAACAATTGTGGGTAATTATTCGTATTTTGATACTACTTTTCTTGTGGGCCATCACCTAGTCCACTTGTATCCTGAGTCGTGTATATCTTTCAGGCTTCACATAGGGTGATTTGGGAATACAGAATTCCATTTCTTTAGTTACACAGTAATAGCGAAATGATGTCAAAATGCATGCCACATAGTTTGACATTCATATTTAATGTAAATAAGATGGTGGCAAACATTTTAAGCAAAAGATCTAAGGAGTGCCGGTGAGAATGTGGGACTCCTCACCCTTTCCCCAGCACAACATAGCATTCAAATGTGTGCCAGCGTTTACTGCAATGATGAGGAGAAGACCCTCTCTTTTTGGTTGCCCCTTGTCTTTATCAGGCTAGCATTTTTATTTACTATCTTATTGGGTTCGTTCAGAGGACTCTTTATGGTGTTGGAGGGATATTGAAAATATATGAAAAATATTACCTAACCAGTAACTGTCTTTCTGTGCCTTGTATCTGCTTAGAATCGCGTGCTATGCATAGTCTGCCATCTAGTGGTTACCTCAAAGTAGAACATATCCCTTTTTGAATTTGAAAAACAGGACGTTCGCCTCACTCTATACCTATCCGGCGTATGTAGGGACCCAGAATCAATCATGGGCTGATGCCCTGGGGTTGTTTGATTTCCTGCATTGAACATGTTTCTCGTGTCTGTTACTGGGTGTAGGTTGTTTACGTTCTTCTGCTGCTCCCGTGCAGGGAGTTTGGGTGGGTGGATGTGATTTGAAGCAGATAAAAGCCACAGAAAAAGGCTTACTTGGTAAATAATATGAATCATCTGGGGCGTGTGCATCTGCTTAGATTCACATGCTGTGCATAGACAGAAGCAGTACTATGAGCAGGTGGTGGGCGAGAAGCAGGAACAGATGAAAATAAATGTTTATGTCTTGCTTGACCCACTTTTAAATCATTCTGTACACAATAATGCTGTGCAAATGTATAGACTGAACTCCCGGTTGCAGACGTGCATATCTCCTGCGGAGGGACATTAGCAATCTAAGCTAATGCTGCCCCAGTGCTGCGTGCGGTGCGAGCCCTTGGTGTAAACGGTAACGTTGTATGCGCTAAAGAATAGCACAATTGGATGCATTTGACAATCCATTGTGAAACAGTGGCCTTAGTTACAGGGACCCTCTTTCGGCCACTACAAATGATGCAAACAATTGACTTGTTTTCTTTATTGGTTTAGGTTTAAGGTCAAACATTGCTGCTTCATGTACATCTAGTCTCTACGCACTACCTGCACCCCTCTACCTTGCAGATTAGGGAAGAAGCAGCATAATTTGATAGATTGATGGACATGACATTTTGACGTATATTTGGATACAAATTGAGGATGTGCTTTAAAGACCATTTTGTCTATATGAAATGATAGAAAGGGTCTGTAACTGAAAGTGCCTGTAGTCACATCCTCTTCTATTAGATGGAAATGCTCTTAGAAAGCCCACCTTGTATGCGTGGTCTTTTAGAGAAGCTCTATGCATGGGCTTTAAATGCGCTCTCATGATTCTCTGTAGAACTATCTTGAGGTCCTACCCTGGAGGAGGGAGCGCTACTGGGGGATGAATGCATATAACCGCTTCCATGAAGGTTTTAATCACTCGTACTCTGCTCCAGGATACCTTTTGTTGTGATGTGGTTTAGGCTGCTAGTGCCATTAGAAGCACTTTAAGAAAGTTAAAAACCAGCCCTGAATCTAACAACTGCAACAGATATATTAAGGTCTCAACTCCTTCCGGTTTACACCAAATCACAAATTGTTTCCACTTGTTGAAGTAACAGTGTCTTGTGTTGGGTTTTGTAGTTCCACTTAGAATCTCTCTTGGAGTTTCATATGACCACACCTTCTGGTTCCAGGCGCTAAGCTGCCAAGTCTAAGGGCTGAGGGCTGAGGGGCATGGATGTGTCAATGGCTGAGCTGTTGCGTCAGTAAGCTGTGTTGGACATGGATCGTGGTTGGTGGTTGAGTTGCGATTCCCAAGACATGTTTGTACCATGTTTGTCATGCCCACAATGAAGTGATAAGTTGTTCATGTAGTAGTCTGTGCACCACTTTGCAGAGCAGTTGGCGCTGTGGGGAAGGCTACGCAAATGTCCCCGACCAGTTCATCAGTAGTCCGCTCTCCCATGACTCATTCTCTGGTACCTGGATGCAAAGTTCAGGCATTTCGTGTTCTGGGCTGTTGCGAACAGATCCACTGTAGGATGTCCCCTTTTTTTGAAAATCTGTTTGCGTTGATCTCCCACTCGAGATTTTGTTAAAGCATGCCCCATGTTTATGTATCACAATGCAGTGGTGTCTGTGTTGACCAACACGCTGTTGTTGGCTATTCTTGTTTGGAAGGATAGTAATGCCATTTATATGGTTGGGAGCTCCAAAACAGTCATGTGTTTTTCTGATTTTTCTCTTGCCATGCTCCCTGGGTTGTGAGTTCTGGACAGCGACATCCCGGCCCCAGAAGTGACACATCTGTAGTTAGTGCCATTTTACTTGTAGTTGCCAGAAAGGTCTTTCCATTAAGAAGTTTGATCTTGCCCACCAATGCATAGTGCTCACTACTTTGTCCCAAATCGGCAGCTACTTGAGACCACTGGCATGAGAGCTGCTGCTGCATTCTGTGCGCGCTTATGCATGCGTGTAGAGCAATGTAAATGCAGAATGCTATCATGCCCATTAGTTTCATGACCTTTCTCACAGATATCCATTTCCCCACTAGATAGTTTAGAATGTGTGAGGTGCGAGTCCTTTGCGCTGTGCAGTGAAGCCTTAAGCTTCACTACACTTTCTATTGCTCATGTGTTATGGGGAAACTGGCATGTCCGTCAGGCTGTCAGTACTGGGAAACATTGTTTCCCTTTAGTCTTGCGACTTAGTTACTACTTTTAGTAACTTGTTATCACTTGTGGTAACTTTTTATCATTGTACAATGCATCTTACAATGCAGTACAATGGGGTACACTTTTGTTGTTGTCCATGACTAACACAAAGGATTTTTGGTTACTCTAGTTGTGCTAAATGGATAAGCTGGTGGCATTAGTGACTTTTTATAGTTTTTTGGGTGCTTTTCTTTTTAGTCTTGCCGCGTTTGACTACTAACTGGGACTAGTGTTCAAACATGGCTGTGCCACATGGTTCTTTGCTTGTCCATTGGCCATCTTGTTCTTTAGCCTTCATCCGGGCCTGTGAGGTGAGGCCAGGAACATCCTTATATGGACATCCAGTGCCTGGGAAAGCAGAGGCTTTGGCGGGCTACTGGAGGGCTACGTATGTTTACTGGCAGTATGTGGGGTGGGACTGTCTGGTCCTAATCCCCAAACTGGTTTCAGTGTGTCTTAGTGGTATGCATGAGTGTTCCCGCCAGTGGTCCCGATTGGACCACTACATGCGTGTGTGTGGCTAGTCCTGCTATTGGGAGTTTTGGCTCTTACCTGGCCTTTAGGACAAGAAGAGGACCCCTGCACCCATTCTACAGGGATTCTGGAGTAACCTGAAGGAGCCAATACTCCTGTCCATCTGTGAGACCCGTGAAGGGACCGGAGACCCGACTGAAGGAGACCTGGTGAGTTCTGCTGCTGTTCTGGTGGAGCCCTATCTTGCTCTTGATCTTCAGCAGTCCTGCATGGGAGCTGCAACTGTTGGAGTGGAGAGAACATCCATTCCTGACATCTGCTCAGTACCCTGCGTAGAAGAGCCTTTTAAGTGTCCCAGAACCGTCCTGTGGCTGACCAGCTCTGATTTTGGGCTTCCGTGCTGCCAATATGGTCGTTCCGACTTCAGGCCTGGAATCTACAAGACTTACCGCAGCGATGTTTTGGAGTCCCAGCGCCAAGGGGACCCGAGATAGGAGGGAAAGTCTGACCACAACAAGTGAGGCCCTTTGCATCACCGTGCTGTGGTGAACACTGTCTGAAACCACTTACCTACGTCGAGTCCAATCCTGAGAAGGGTCCTGCATCGTGTTTTTCTGCATTCTTCTTCTGAGAGTCCTTGCACCAGCAAAAGATACTGACCAGGGATCAGCTTGAACCTGCAACCCCTGCAATTCAAGGACTGAGGCTGACGGTGGGAAAGGCAACCTCAGACCTTCTTCCATTGACCTGCGTAATCTTGGAAAGAATCGGAGTACAGGGGGTAAGTTACAGTGGTTCTTACCTGCCCCTAAACTCCCTTAGAAAGTTTTCCTAACTTTTATAAAACGTTTGCTATATTTTGACTTTGCCATTGCTTGCGCAAGCCTTCTGAAAGTTGGGGACACTCCTATTAGATAGAATACACTGTACTCTAACCCTTCAAACTGTTCACTGGACCCCAGAGACCCTACCTTAATTTCTTACTGCATCACAATCTGTGTCGGAATTGTCCTGAACATTTAGGCATAAGGCACCAGACAACTTCGGTAAGGACTTTTAAAGTTAGCATTGACTCTTTGTGGAACAGTAGTACATAACCTAATATGCTCTTTCTTTTACAGGGGTTTGATTTGTGTTATGTCCTATTCTGGTGACTGTATATATGTAATCTATTATTAGTGTTGTGTGATACTTATACCTGTTAGTAGTCATTTTTCATAGTGATATTTGGCCATAAATAAATAATTGTATTTGTATACATACTGTCTAAGTGTAATTTGTGATTCCCATTGTGTGTCCATATTGTGGACTATGTACAAGCTCACCACCTCTTAAGACTTAGACCTCTCATCACTGCTACCTTGAATTGGTTTGGCTACAGCTCCAAGATTTGTCCCGTCACAATATAGGTTGGCCTTCTATACACCTGTCCACCAGGCCAGAGTTTAGAAAATCAGTCCTAACCTATGCTAGTTGTGAGTCTATTACGGCTCCTAGGAACTGTTTCTTCTTTGAATGTACTAGGCTTGATTGTATCTCGTTGACAGTGAACACTAGTTTGTGTAATAGGTTCCCAGTTGCTTGTGGTTTTGCTAGGCATGACTGTAGAGTTTTCCCTGTTATGAGGCAATCGTATATATAGTGGTAAACGGGGATGTTTTGGTGGCAAAGATGTGCAGCCTTTACCAAAAGGACCTTTGTGAAGACACGCGCTGCCGCCTATTCCAAAAGGTAGTACTTTGAATTGTTAATGATGTTGTTGTGTACTGAGACGAATCAATGATGTCGTCACTTCTCCCTGAGGGGGAGCACCTTCCCATGAGGCCAGGGTGTTGAGGCCACTACCTGACAGTACTTCTGGGGGGGCTGGGGGTATAATTATGGAGGATCTCATGGGGAGGGACTCCCTCTCTGGGACCAGGGACGACCATCTAGCGTATGGCCCGCGACACCACACCACAAGCACACGTCCTCACTCTCCTTTGTCCTCTTCTGAGAGCTCAATACCTTGTAGAAACATGCACTTTTGTACGACTCAAGACATTGTCTATCTGGGAAGTACTGGGACAAAAAAGAACATAATAGTCCCAAGTAAATTTAAGACAGACTAATTGGCCCTGCGGAACTATGAAGATCACATCCGGGAAAAAGAAGAGTTTGCTTGCAACACAGCATAACAGTCGACAAGGGACTAGACCCTTTGTCGAATCTAGCCAAACGAGGCATCATGTGCAAAGGATCTCCAGCGCAGGAGATCAGAATCCTGTCTGGGAGCCGACGTGGAATGGAAGATGTAGTCGGGAAGTCATGATAATTCTTGTACGGCTTCGCAGGAGCAGATCTGTGTCAACTGCTCAGAAGAAAGCAAGCTGTGCAGCCCGAGAACAGGAGACACTGGATGACCAGACTATGCCGCTCACGAGAGCCAGGAGAAGCCAAGAGAAGCAGAGAGGCTGAGGCCAGCCCCAGGAACCCCCAGAGAGGTACTGAGACCCGAAGCAAGGTAAAGGCTGGTGCAGGAAAGCCAGAGGGGGCACAGGGACGGTCACCAAGCAGACAGAGGCAGCTCCCTCATGGCCGAGTAACAAACAGTTAGCTACAGGCTCACTGGAGGAGCAGAAAGGTTCTAAGGTGGCACACAAGATATAACAGGGTTCGGGACAACCACAACAAGAAGAAAAGAAGGGTCATGGGCCTTAACAGTTACACAGTGGCAAGTCTTCATCCTTGTGGCAATACTTGGCAGGAGAGTGAACCAAGTCTGCCAAATCCTAAGAGCAGAGAAATATGGATCTGGAACCCATGAACAATGAAGGCAAGCAAGAACGACCATCTTCCTAGTGGCAGTACTTGGTAAGCCCGAAGACCAAGTGGGCTATACTTGGGGAAACCTAGACCAAGAATCATATTTGTGCATGAACAGTTTGGAAAGAAAGAAAAGTGTGAAACAAGGAACACCAGCGGGAGGGAGTCATTCCCCCTGGGTACAGCTGAGTGTGAAGTGACTGTGAAACCAAGATACCAGGAGAAGGGAGCCATTCTCCTGGAAGTGCTACATCTACAGGAAAAATGACAATCTAACCAAGAGTCCAGGGGAAGGAAGGGATTCATTCCCCCTAGTTTTGTGGGAGAAACAGTGAAAGCCAGAGACCAGGAGAAGGGAGTCATTCCCCCTTGGGCGAGGAAACAGAACATTTCGGATACAGATTGTTACAGGATTGCAAGTCCTTTGTCTGGGAAGTTCTGGGACCAGGGGAATGGAGTCATTCCCCCTGGTTAAGAACTTGGAACTGGAACTGTGCTACCCAGTCCAGGAGAAAGGAGTCATTCTCTTGGACCAAGAACATTGACTCAACCTTCTAGTTTAGTTGTAAGTATAAGGAACAGAATTGGAGATTTTTACACATGACGGTGGACTCAAGTTACTAGGACATTATGACAGACCCATTAGCACTTTAGTTGAGGCAGGGAAACCCCTCATGGAGGTAGGGAAAGTTAGGTTTTCTCTTTATTTCCTTGATTAATAAAAGTCTATCGCACCCACTATGCCACCTTCAAGTCAGTCTCCTCCTTCCGCGACCTTAGAGTCCCCTGAATCTCAGGCATCTTCGGTGACTGGGGGACATTGAAATAGGAAAGAATAACTCTTTCATGTCCAGTGCAGACATGCACACCCCCTTTTGAGTACAAGGATGACCTCCTGAAGAGAGGTCATTGTGAATGGCTGTGGATTTACAACATACTGATTTGCCGGCCTTAGGTCAAACAATGGTATTTTTGTTTTATCTTATTTTGAAACCAGAAAAGAGAGTGAGTTAATGACCTTGGTTACCAGGCACTGAGGGACAGGTTCAATGGATTCTGTAGGAGCAAGGCCATGTTCCTTCTTCAGCAGTTCTGTGTTCAGGTGGCATTTCTCTGTCCTGCAGTGGTAGACTGTGCAGAGATTGCAGTAACTCTACTCAGTACCCCTTCGTCACTGTGTTCAACACCCACTGGTCTGATGTAATGTCCTCTCATGTCTGAGTGAAATGTTTTATGCATCCTCCTTTTGGAGATTTATGGGAGGGGACATGTACCTGTGAGTCATTGCTTTGAGGAGGGCCATGATCCTCATGTACCTCTACGCATGTGTCTTGATGGCAAAGAGTATGTGGTTTGCGGAGGCCGAGACCCTGAAAACCAAACTGCCCCAGACTGGGCCTGATGTGCAGTTTGTTTGTGTAGATGAGTTCAGAAAGGACTGTCCATTAGTTGGGAAACCTCTAGTTTGAAAACCTTTGCTTGATATTCGTCCCAGTATTGTGGTCCTTTCTGGCTCTTTCTAAAGCCTCATCAACTACCCTTCCAAATAACTGATTACTCTACTGGCTTGTCTAAACAGATGGCCTGAGTTTCTGGTTTAAATCCAGTCCCTCGTACCCAGGTATGTCGCTTGATGACAGTCTCTCCATCTATTTGAAGGCTCACTGTTTCTGCTGCATCAAACCTTTTTGTAACAGCATTGGTAGATTGTTTACCATCTGATAGGTTCTTCCTGAAAGTTCCCTCCAGTTCTTCTGGGATCTGCTTGCTCAGAGCCATTTTAAGCACTTTTGGGGCCCGGGGTACAGACACCTTCGGAGCCCACCTCCATCGAACCAAACAAATTAAGGGATCCACAATGTCTAGTCTCACCGCCCTTTTCATGATCACAACCCACAGACTGATATGCTTGATCACAACGATCAATATACACATGGGTACTCACTTTCAGTCCCCTTACCTTCTCCATTCTTGCTGCAGTCAGAATGATAAACAAGTAGCATTTCAATGCCGACATTGGCAGTCTGCGACCAGGGCACTTGTGTTCTAGCATATATACTGGACACTTTATCTATAGCAGGCATTAAGAAGGTATACCTGCCTCAAAGAATGCAAAAGTGTTCAAGCATGGATAGAGGACACCAATTGGAAGAAAGGAGAAAGTTACACATACCTTAGCGTAGATAGTGGATGCAGATTAGAAGCTACCAGGAAGGTGTCTGTATCCAGATGGACTAAGATTAGAAGAGGGCCACGGTTTTCAACTGGCTTTGCTGTTGGGGAGCAAAGAAACTATAGACACTCGTATGTGTCATGTATCCATGCTCACTATTACTATAGAGGAAGCAACACAATAGCCAGTGAAACCATGTGTGATGCTTTTCTGAAGATCATACAATGAGAACGAAATCACTCTAAATGGTGACAATTATTAAGGGGTTAGAGACTGGGAATTCTAACAGGTTAGGTATTACAAGATTAAATGAGATACCCAGGATAGCACATTGATTAAGCTGTGAAGCTGGCCTTTCCGGCAACTGTTTAATTTACCACTTTCTTTTGCAGTTCTTACCATTGACTAAACAAATCCCATTTTAGTGAAGTTACATGGCAAGGACGCAAATCACGTAATGGAACATGACAGTTTTTAAAAACAAAATGTTATAGAAGCGTCTGGGGCAATATGGGAATGATTCTAGCTTCATTGTCTCCATCATCATGGGTAGTAATTAAGTGCGAGCATACTCTTTGATGTGATATTAAAAGATTCCATCTTGTTTTCTTCTTTTGTATGTTAAAGCTTTAAATATCTCAAAAACACAGGCTTGTGAAATTGTTATTTACAAACCTGCAGAAAACCTTTAAATTGTACCAAAAAAAGCAAACCGGTTTTTGTATCAAATGAGTAGACCTTAAAAAATGCTTGCGAGCGGCCTGTCATATCTAGTCGCTCTCCTCTCTCTAAAACCCCTTCCACTCAAATGGCCTCCATAAAAAGAAATCAGGAAATGGACTAAACAATGCCACCAAGATGTGAGAAGGCAAACCTCATCACAGAAAATAGCAGAGTATTGCAAGTGAAACAAGCTGATTTATTCTGGATCACTGTATCGTCAGCTGTCAACGCCAGGATACAAGCAGGATTGCTTTGACTCCACAGTCTTGAATTTAGATCCATAAACACCTCTCGTGATGATTTTTGATGCTCATCGTTTGAGGTGGCTGCAGCTTTATCAACAAACCAGATGCTATGCCATGATAATGTTTACAGCACCCACTATCTGGTGCAGGTGCATTACTGATAACGGTATATGTTGTTACAAACGAAAGTACATATACATGCAGGTTTATCAACTTCAGATAGAGCAAGGGCTGAGTCGTCCCTGCTGGAATTTGGTATTGTAATCTTGCACATGAACACAGTGATCTGAGCAGAATGTACTTGTCAACAACAGATAGCCAACAGGTTTAGCTTCTCAGCAGCATGCCACAACATATCCTGACGTTTGGTATTAAGTTAGGTAAACAATGGGAAATGACTTCTTTAGATAGGTCAGCCTTGTGGGGCCCCCCTCCCAGGTGGTGGCCAGGGGCAAGTGCCCCTTTTGCTCTCCCATGAAAACGTCTCTTTTCTTGCCCTGATCCTTCATGACACCCTATTGTGACCGGTTGCATCTGACCAGGAGTGCTGCAGCGTTGGCAATGGCTGCTGTTGTTGCTGCCTTTCTGCCTAAGACATGTTATACGTCTTCTCTCCCTGTCTTGTGGGTACTCACCGACTGCCATTTGTAAACATTCAATATTTTGACAGTAGTCACTACTAAGGAGTCTGGGGTGAAGTGTTCCCTGATGTTCGCTTTGAAACACTTTCCTGTGTGTAGGAGCTATACAAAATAAACAATACAATACAATGTGTATGGGAGCAGAGGGCGAAGGTTTAGACTTTTTTCCCCACTCTTGGGTTCACTGAATTAGTAGTGATTGGTTTGAGTAATGAGGGGGCTATTCACTTTTTAATTAAGGCTAGTAGAAGAATGCTAGCTGATACGTGCTTCTTTTCCCCCCAACGATCCGCTACGATGTCTACGTCTTCATCTGGGTCTTCAGTAGAAATCCCAAAGCGCCGAGCTGCTCTGGAAATCAGATCTGGATATTGAAACGTGTCCACGGTAGGGGAGGATGACATCGGGGCTGGTTCTTCCAAGTCTGGGGATGCCATAACATAATTGTCAGGGTCCACAGTCCTGGGGGCATAAGCGGGAATCTGTATCGTCTGTGATCTTTGCGATAATCATGGAAAAAGGACGTGTCATCATGAGAACTGACCTTCTCTTGAACTCTACGCGTCTTTCATGGAGTTTCTCCCTGGGGGGCCGCTGCAGAGTGTCACCTTCTAGTCTTTTCATGATCTTCAATGAAGGAGACCACCTTGGACAACGTTCCCCTAAAGTCCCTCATGGACAATTCCTTCAGATGCCAGGGGGTATCGTCAAAGGGCGTTGAAACTGAAATCTGTGATGTCAGGTTTTCGGCTTCAAAACGGTTGATGCCAACACTTCCTCATCGTCTTAGTCCTCCTCTGGCTCTGACATCCCTACCAACAGTTTTCTCTGTATATTTGCAAACAGTGTAGTAGTCCTTTCAGTGTAAACCTGATTAGCTGTTTTCCCTTGTGGTGTTGGAAGGGAGGTTCGCTTGGGGCTTTACTCCTCTGTGTGCTTAAGCTTTTGTGCGGCATGTTTTTCTTTTTGGTTTCAAGGCCTTCGGTACTCATCACCTTTTGGGTAGGTAGAAATGTGGCTGAATTTTGGAGTCAAGGCCAAACCCCTACATGCTTTTTTCTCAAGTTCCGTTTTGTTTATGCCTTTTTGTGCTTTGCAGCCTTTTAATCTTATTTATTTATATACAGGAGGAACAATGCTCTTTTGATCACAAAAGAACGTACAATAGGTAAGAAATCGGATTTGACAGGAAGCAGTGAGCTTCTTACAACAGGGTGATTTTGAGGGACATTCTGACCAGGTTGTGGAGGGGAGTAAATGGAACAGTGACCGGGGACAATACATAAGTAGTCATACACATATTAAGGACAACCAACATTGGACATTTTTAAGTGTAGGTAGGCGGTACCGGCCAGCTGTGCTTGGGATGGGACCATGACTGGTATAGTGGTAGAATGGAGGGATAAGAAGTAGAGATACTAGAAGACGTCTCCATACCTCATTTCGACGAGGAAGCTAATCTGCGGAATGGCATTGAAACCTTTACTACTGGCACCTCTTTGTTTGGCTGTAGGTGGTGGACTACTATCCCTTCGCCTGAAACCCCAACCCCGAGTTCTGAATGTTTTGATACGGACTCACCCTGCACAGCATCAGACTGCATGGCGTATGCTGCCCACCGTCTGTGCCTTCGTTACCCGTGTGTTCTAGGTTTTCAGAGCTCCCCGACATGGTCTCGAGGTAGGCAATTATTACACTATGTATGTAGCCCGCTAAGGAATTTAAAATTGCACGGTGGGCAACATTTTAACAGTGTTTTATTCATTACCGTATCAAGGTCAACATGAAGGTAGCGGGGCAGGAGGCATTCTCTAAGAGTGCTAATATAGGCTACATACAAATTATATACACAACATATAGTGTGAACACTTCTCTCTATATTCCCCTCATTGGCTCTTCTATATTCCTCAGCGCTGTGCAGTCACTCTCTTTCAGTGTTGTAGGTTGAAAAGTCACTCTCGATTGTATGCCTTCTTGCGACAAAAGGTTGTGGAAAAGTTCTCTCTGTATTAAAGTTTCTGCCAACTGAAGGCAAAAAAAATAACCAATCTGAGGACGTTGATGCACGAACCAATGTGGGCCACTATACATGCAGGATAGGCATAGTATGACAGGAACGCCCCTGTTGACGACCTGTTTCACGAATCCTAAAAGAGATATGTAATACTCTGAGCCGTACCACAAGACGGCAAATATGCATAGTATGTAAATTCAAGCAGATTCATATGAGACAAGCAAATAGGAATCTTGACAACTTCAATAAATCATTATTCTGTTCTTCAGTTTCAGAATAGTTACATTTTGCAGCTCCAAATGGAATCATTTTAATAGACACTTAGGACTTAACAGTATAACTGCTGATTCATTTCAGGCGGGCTTTTAAATACTTTTTAAGTGGCGATAGAAAAAGAAAATAAGTAGAGAATAGTTTCTGGCCATTTCTTGAGTGGAAGACTGGCTAGCATCCACAAATCCTGGTGAGCGGGTAGGTATGTAAATACATGTTTGGTCCTCACTTCAATTATAGGATTATGGGTGCATTTACATCTAATTTTATCAAAGCAATAGATTGAGATTTCAGGCGGCATATTAGCCGTACAACCTAACTGTGATTGATTCATTTGTCTTTGTTCTATTAGGGTTTGGGAGTTAGAAATCAATTGGACCTGAGGAAGGCATCTATATTATTCACATACCGAAACGCATTTGAACAGTTTGTTTATTTATTTATTTATATTGTGCGTCAGACCTGGAGGTAACCGGGCGCGTGAACAAGAATACTTTAAGCTTACACATTACAGTTGCACATTACAGAAAAGTCACAGGATAAATTAGCAACACTGGTGATAATTATCACATCAAATATATACACATAGGTATATACAGAGTTATATACACACATAAATCGAGCACAGGGGTGTCTACACAGCATACGCTGATGGTCAAAATAAACAAGGTCAAATATGCAGGTGAGATATGCAGGATGGTGTGCGTTCAGCTGCTGATTTTCAGCTGGGCACGGCGTGAGTAGTCAGGGAGTAGACAGTTCTAGGGCGTTTTCTTTGAGCCATTTAATACAATTGAATCTGAAGTGTAGATAAGTTTGGTCAGCCCTTAGAGAGGTTGGGAGGGAATTCCATAACTGTGCTGCTTTGACTGGGAAGCTGTTGCCTCCGGCAGTGGTCAATTTGAAGGGCGTTACAACTAGACAATTGGTATACACTTCTCTGGTAGGTCTATTGGAAGTTCTTCTTTTGAACCTTTCTGTTATGTATTTGGGGGCTAAATCGTGGATGCTTTTGAACGTTAGTGATACTGTTTTGAGTTTAATTTTGTCGGCTGCATAGAGCCAATTAGATTGTCTTCTGACATCTGAGATATGCTCTCTTCTTGGGATTCCTAGGGTGGCTCTGAGGGCGTTGTTCTGCAAAGTTTGGATATTTTGCAAAGTATGTTTATTGGACTCTATGTATAGTGTGTTGCAATAGTCCAATTTGGATAATACCAGAGCTCTTGATAGGGTGAGGCAACTAGTAGTGGACAAGTATGGTTTTGCTGCTCTAATCTAATCTGCATAGTTCGTGTAGGTGACACCCAGAGAATCCAGATCATCAAACAGGGGCATCGTGAAAATGTTATACATAGTCGGAGAGACGCCACATGTAATAGGTATAGGGTCAGCCGTTGCAGAAGTAGAGAAGACCCTCATAGTTCTTCCACTTAAGAACGACTTGATCCATGCTATGGCATGTGAGAAGTGGGCCGCAGATTCCAAATGGGTGCAGAGCACATTATGATCTACCAGGTCAAATGCTGCTGAGAGATCCAGTAGGAGGAGTAGGGCCATTTTTCCTAGGTCTCTCAGCTCGTCTACCTGGGTTTTGAGATCGATAAGCACTGTTTCGGTTCCGTGCTGAGGTCTGAAACCTGATTGTCTGGTACCTAAAAGTTGATGCAATTTACTAACTGTGCATCACGTATTGTATCATTTTATTTATAGTATGTAATTATTTTCGCTTTGGAGATTTTGTTTTTGTCAATGCATGTATTTTGTCTTTTGTAATTAATATATGGAACACAATTATATTTTTGAATAAATTATATTTTGCATTATATAACATTTTGTCTCAGATTCACTGTATTGGAGACCAAGAGAACTTTCTTTTCATTTCTTGGTTACTGGTTGGTGCTTATTTATTTATGTTTCTTATAATGCGCAACTTGCCCTCAGATCTCCGTGCGTACAAAAAACTAGACAAAACAACATGAGATGCATCCAATAGCAAAGAAGATTCATAGCTCCGGGAAAACCAAAAACATCACAGAGAGATGCAACTTAATCATTTGAGTTGAAAAAGTAAGTCTTTATAGCTTTCCCAAAGCTACCAAAATTCATAGCATTCCGCAGGGTGGGTGGAATTCTTAAATCCCAAAGCACCAGGGCGCAATAATCACAACCAAAGTTCTTTAATTTGATGTGTGCCTGCTGGAGTCTGTTTCTCCCAAAAGGTCGGAGTACTCTAGGTGCTTCAACTTCCTGTACATGACTTGCAAGGTAACCAGGAGCGTTACCTGTGCAGCATTTATTTGTTAAGGACAAGAATGTATGTGTCATTCTGTGGCCACTGGGAGCCAATGCATGCTGACCTCAGTGATATATGCCATCCTTCTGAGGCCTTTTACATCTGTCACTGCTCCGTTCTGAATGATCTGCACTGATTGTATATTAGTTTTCGAGGTACCAACTAACAGGCCATTACGGGAATCCATTTTATTGTGTTGATCAAAGCATCGGCAAGATAGACCAAATTGTTAGAAAAAAGATAAGGCCTAATCTTTTTGATAAGCTTCATGGTGTATGCACAAGCAGATCAAAGGAGTGCAACATGCTTCTTCATACAGTAACTGAGTCCAGAACAACTCCCAGGGTCTTGACCGATGATACCAACAGGATTATTGCAGCTAGCACTTACAAATTGGTAACACCTTTCTTCAAGTTTCTTCAATCGCTGAGAGGTCCCGACTATGAGAAGCTCTGTTTTGCTGTCGTTTAAGGCCAAGGAGTTGACAGACATCCAGGACTGCACTAGAGAATAGACATGATTGATTGCCAAGGGGACAGTGTCATAATTACCAGTCAGTTCAAAAATCAGCTGGGTGTCGGGCGCGTAGTTGGCATATATTAACCCTGCTGCGTCAAAAAGATCAAACCGCGAGAATAACGATTATGAAGTGCAGGGCACAAACACGATCCCTGCCGAAGTCCTCATGACAGGCCCGAGGAAGGAACTAATCCATGCTGTTTGGGATGGAACAGGAAGGGATTGATAGGTACAGTTCCCCCTCTATAGCAATGGTCTCCATAATGTTCAGCTATACACATTTTATGAACAAGCTAGATCTGAAAGTTAATGCCCGACAGTCAACAGTTATGGCATGACATGCAGGTAATAGATGCATCTGTTCCCAAAAATGAGAAGTGATAACCTAATTCCACGGATCTGAGAATTTGATTATTTAGGTATACTTTACCCTAAATCAACAATTGTCGAATACGGGCCTCATTGTGGGGATTCTCAGACATAGCCCCGCTACAAATAGTAAAAAATGACTTTACCAAAGTATTGCTAGGCTTGCCACACCCTGCCCCTAACTCTGCGATCCATTGGAGCCAGGCTAGAATTTTCTGGCTGATGATTTAGTACTTCCGCCAGTCACTGGTTCCGCATTTCATCAAATCCAAGAGCAGAATTAACCCAATCTATTTTGAAGACTATGTTATGCAATTCAAGGGTATTTTCTATGCTGTGGTTTTAACCTGTAAATATCCGGCTGGACAAGATTAACGCACATAGGCACTTTTCATCCTTAAATATCTTAGACCAGAGCATTTTGCACAGTTTTAAGGAACAACTAGTTTCTGTGGTAAAGTCTTCTCGTAAATCTGCAGAATTGGTAAAGCACACCAATCAAAAAGATTTAACTTTATCAACTGGCAAAATTCATAATGACCAGATAATGGGCCAACATGTCACCATCAGAATTCCGACTCCCAAAATTCTGACCTTTTTGTTTTTTACCCCTCCTTACATTGTGAAAACAAAATCAAAATATCGAGGCTGAGTACCCCAAAAGGAAATACAGCGAACACGGGTTACAAAGGAACATACAAAGTACTTTATTTTATACTGAATCCATTTACAAAAACAGAGCAAAGTCGGATAGCTATCGGCCCTCAGTACAACACAACAAACTCCAGCGTGGTTTAGTGTATACAGTGAGAGACGTACATCAGAATGCATTCGCTTTTTATACACTTGGTGGGCACGATGTCCAGCCCCACTTCGGGTTAATATTCCATTTAATACATCACCAATCTAGGGTTCGTGCCATGTCTCGAACAACCGCATATAACTGGTTTGCCTTTAATACATGTATCAACAAGCCTATGCAATAACTGTGTATTCTAAGATTTTCCATGCAGGCCTTCTCGAACATAAATACAAAGTAGTTAAGTTCTACGTTCGGTTTCAACATATGCTCGTGGATTAGTTTCATTGCACGAGTAAACCTACACACAGGTCAACGAAGGACAAGGTCTCAGTTCACGACCTCAACAAGTGGCCTGCAGGCAAGTTACACATTAGCTATGTACAGAGGTCAAGACGGCCATGTTGTATTCTGGAATGACATTGTCCACCATTTTAACTCACATGGTGACTTTTACAAAGCGAATCCTAAAATGGCGGTTGACCTAAAATGGCGGCTTACATTGATTTAAGGTCAGGACCTTGCAACACGGATTCTTTCGCAAGCGACCTTCGAGCAGCTTGGCGTAGGCCAATATTAATATATTTATTGCAATAGGAGGCACAATATGATTTCTCTTTTGACAAACCCTCCTTTTGGCCTATGCCAAGTGCTAAAAACTACTTTGGATCTCCTTGCAAATAACTCCATGCATCATCGTCCATGCATCCTGAATCACTATCGGAAATATCTATTGCCATTAGGTCATTTGCTAAAATATCTTTCAATACATATTCTTTGGAAGTTTTATCCGGGGCATACATTTTATGTCCTATCAAACCTATCGCTTGTGCGCAACATCCCCCTAGCATCGAACACATACCAGGTAGACACTGAATACAGCAACAAAGAAACAACAGGATTCCCAAAATAATTAGCAAGAACGAAAGTACCTTCCAACCCCAAGATTGCAAGAAGTCCCAGAAACAAGCGTTTAGATCCCAGTTTACCTCGGGAACATGCACTTCGGAACTAAGGACGTGCAGATTCTGTATTGCCTTGAAGATAGTTGGGGAGGAATCTGGTGCGAAAACACAGCAAGCAGACCCCACTAATTTACACACTCCACCACGCTCAGCCAGAATGACATCCAATGCCATTCGGTTTTGAAGTGCTACTAATCATATCGCCTTCTGTTCTAACATCATATTATAGAGTATGTCCGTGGTCCGGTTGATGGTTCTCTCCAATACTCTCGCTAGTTTTCTGATATCTTCTGAATTCGCTATCTGCCCCCAAAATGGCACAATTGATTTAGCTATATCTCCCAAGATTTGAGCTGGGGTGTCACCATTCTCGTCCCGCCGTGGACGAGCCCTCGAAACCTCTCTTGTACTAGCTATAAACACCCCAGGTAACAGGATCCCTAAATAACAGGTTCCCTGCCAATCGCTGGGCAACCATGGGAATGCTACATTACCGCAGACAAAGTAGACCGGTTCGCCTACATACAAAGGTCTGTTTTCCTCAGTCAAATTTGCAACATTGGCACAACCTAGAAAATCTCCCATTGACTGAGTTCCATTCCTCTGTATGCAAAAAGAAACTGAATCGGGGCTATGGTTAACCTAGCCCCTTATCCCCGTGTTGCGTTAAATGTGAGCAGACCCAACAGTTAGATTTATTAAAAATGGCATGCGTAGCATTCATGATAAGCAGTAGAGTGTTATTGTGGTACCTTTGTCTGTGCTAAGAATCCCTAGGGGATAGAGTATGCAAATGTACAAAGGGAGTAGGAACAATGGGTGCACTTTCAGTAGGCAACAAAAGTTCTAAAGAGTGAGTTTCCTCGAGGTTCCACAATCCTAAGGCAGCGGCTATTAAAAAACCAAATATCATTATAAAAATACAGCAATACATTTTCGGTGCCCAGGCATTTTGTCCATCGTCCCGGTTGGTCACCCCCTTATTTACAAGTCCCATACGAGCGGTAGCGGTAGCAGGCATTGTAGTCTTCAAATGGATGCCCCAAAGTTTGTTGCTGGCGACCTCCCGGTCGAGCGACTTCTTAGTCCTTCCACAACCCTAGCCAACAGAATCCCCTTTCTCAAATTTGGGCAAAAACAAGCCCTCGATGATCCTTTTCTTCTTCAAATGCACAGCCGATCCCTGCCGTAAGCCTATCAGATGCACAGCAAAACCGTGCCGTAAGTCGAACGGATGCACAGCAAAACCGTGCCGTAAGTCTATTTTCATGGTCGTAGATTGTACCTTACTTTTCCCAGTACTGATTGATCCGGAAACAATATGTCATCACTTCCTGCTGGAAGCAACGTGTCGGAAGCAAGTGAAGGTGCCGAATTCGAAATAGCAGTTTCCGTATGCAAAATTTGTGGAGAGTGTGGAGACAAAATGGCAGCTTCCCCAAGCCTCACGGGCTCAGAGAGATTCTCCGACACACTCTCAGTGCTACTTACTGCTTTGGGATCGTTGGTTGCAGTGTCAGCGAGTGGTTCTGTTTCTTCTGTAACGTGTGGCACAGAGTGAGGAAGTTTCTTGACGTGGGACGCGTGGATCCAGTTCTTTCTCCCAGCGACCTGCACTGCTGTCTGGGTGACCAACAGGACTTGGAATGGCCCACGCCAGCGAGGCGCGAGGCAAGAGGAGCGCTCTAAAGATTTGACGAGCACCCAACTTCCAGGCTGTATGCTGTGGCCCGGGCCCTCGTATAGCACAGGTAAAGCTTCTCATCCTGAAGCAAAGAACAGGTATAGGGCAATTCAAGGGTATCAAGTTCTTCTTTCAAAGCCCTACTATAAATGCTAGGAGACTGTGTACCCTTGAGGTGCACGAGTAAATGTGAACGAGCGTCCCCCTAAGGTGAAAGCAAACAAATATCTACTATCCTTGTGTATAGGAATACTAAAGAAAGCATTCTTCAGGTCCACAACACTAAAGTAAGTAGCTGTAGCTGGAATCATGGTTAGGATTGTCGTTACATCAAGCACAATTGGAAATTGTGGTGCCACAACTTTATTAATGGCACGTAAATCAATTATGAAACGGAATGGAATTGCATTATCGCCTTTCTTGTACACGGGTAAAATCGGACTGTTACATAAACTTCCTGAAATTTCTTCAATCACCCCACGATGCACAAAATCGGAAACAATACATTTCAAAGCTCGCTCGCCCTCAACTGAAATCTTATACTGGGGAATGCGTGGCAGCTCAATTCCATGTTTCAAAACTATCTTGACAGGTTCAATCTGTAAAACACTGACATCATTGTCGACAGCCTACAAGCACTCGGGTACATTAATGAATTCCAGAGGCAAAGGTCTAGTCAAGAATTGCGAGGCAGAAAATTGCTGTGGTGAAATAGTCAAGCGTACTCCATCAGAAGAACAATAAATCACTGCATTTAATTCTTTTAACAGATTCAACCCCAGCAAGTTCTCTCCGCAATCCGAGGTCAACAGAAATGGACAATGGTCCGTAAAGGGACCCAAAGAAATAGGTACCGGCAAAGAAACCAGACAAACAACTGGTGTACCAGAAAACCCTACAGAAACATTGGTTTGCCCTGACAGTGGAATCTTTGGAACCCGTGAATGATCAATGGAACACTTCTGTGCTCCAGTGTCTATCAAAAACTGATGTTTCCTATTTCCCACCACCATTCCAATGTAGGGACCTTTCTGATTGACGGGAATAGGTGTAGGTTCCAAACCCTGCTTCGGGCAAGCCTAACGAAACAGAATATCATCAAAAGGAAGCTCTTTAGATAAATATGTAGCGGAAGGATGATCAAATATGTTCCTGGTGTCCACACTCGGAGTCTGATTGTCCTGCGAGAAAGGTGCCTGAGGGTCCTGTGTAAACTGACCCCTACCAGGGCCCCCTACACCCGGGCGACCTCTGGATTGCCTACCCATATTTCCAAATTATTTGACCTTTGTTGAAGGACGGGGCATTGTGTTCGCCAATGACCCGCTCGACGACAATAAGCGCACTGGTTAATGTTCACAGGACCCAAGGGCACATTCCCCTGCGGACATACTGACCTCTAACCTGAGAACTACACCCTCTGGGGCCTCTAACAATTTGCTGCAATAGCACTTTAGTTTTCAAATCTCCTTTTCGTTTTTCAACCCCATCTTTTTCATTATTGACATGTGCAGTACTTCTGATTGTGTTTTCGCCTGCCAAGCGCTCTCTGAAGACATAATTTGCGACTGGATGTCAGACAGCAATCCGCGTACAAATTTGTCCACGAACAACCTTTTCCCAGACTCTGTGCCTAGGTCTTGTCCACTGAAATCCGAGAATACCTGTTCGAACCGATTAAAGAATTTGGTAGCACCCTCAGACTTTCCTTGGACACAGGCCGTAAGCTTGTCCCAAATAATTCTCTTTTCGGGAATTATGGTTTTTAATTTAGCAACTATTCTGTCAGGCAAAGTTAGTTTCACCTGAGGCGGTCTCTCCAGCTGGCCTTTCTCCGTCAAGCCTAGTTATGTTAGCCCACGTATCTCCCAACCCAGGTACATCGTCTATAGTTCTAACCTGTTTCCACAAATCTACGGGCAGGAGTACAGGAAACAATAAATCAATGTCGCCTAAGGTGAACACTGAGGACTGCAAAACGGACTATCTCTTTATAGAACCCTGTCGGATGTTTCCTAATGTCAGGAATAGACTGTCTAATGGTGTTCACTTCCTGCCGTGAAAACGGGACGTGAACAAACCGTGATACATAATGTGCAGGGATGTTCACAGTGACTATATTATGTGCAGGATCAGCCGCAATCTCAACCTTCGGGACAAATGTCGGAGGAACCTCTCTCATAGGCAACTGAGATGTAGGCAACTCTGAACGCTTAGTAAGCAACAAAGCCAAGTCGAGCGCTAAAGCAGTCGAAGAAGTGTCAAGTGAAAAAGCTCACTTATAAATGCTCAATAACTCTGTGGGACAACTAATCTTCCTTTTTACACACTCATCCTGCAGGTACTCTACCATTACCTATATCACTTGTCTCTGCATTTCTAGCGTATATTGACTATACGTGTCATATACTTCAACAGGAGTTATCGATATGTCTGAAATCCATCTAATCGCGTCTTTCTTACAAATCCGCGTTTCCTCAGATATCGATTTATGACACGGAAGGAACCATTTCTGTACATACATATTTTCCTCCTCGTCATCCTCATTCTGTAACTTTTTTAACTCCTTTCTATACCCAAATAACCTCTCGACATGCTCATTTACCTTCTCCACAGTGTCTCTAGAAAGCGCTAGAGTATTTACATCCCTTAACCCTTGCGGAAGGTCCACATTATTTAATCTTCCCCACATTATACATAACTTAATCCCTAAACCTTCAATAAAAACATTATCAGGAAAATTATCGATATTACAAAGTGTGGCAAAAACGCTAGCTTGATCATCCTTCTCCATACAATGCTTAGCCCATGCAATTAACTCACGTTTCTTCTCCGGCGGTACAGTATTGCGAGTGACAACCTTTGACCCTGCACCTCGATCGATTACAAGCGGCTCAGGACCACTTGGAAGAGAGGGAGCAGGCAAATTTGATGGAGCTACTATAACTGGTGCGATAAAAAGAGGTGGGGGAGCTGGAGGAAGGGGAACATTAGGCGGAGCAAGAACAACAGGAACAACAACAGGTGGAGCAGGAATAATGTTATGTTATGTTATATACATTTGTAAAGCGTAAGGTCGCCCAGAGGCATCATGGCACTGGTGTTGAAGCTGCGACCTAAGGAAAAAAAAATATAGGCACAAAGCTAGAACAGAGTGGTTTTCAAAGCTTTCCTGAAAGCCAGATGATTAGCAGAAGATTTTAGCGATGATGGAAGGGTGTTCCAAAGCTTGGCCGCGGCAATAGAAAAGGCTCTGCCGCCAAGTCTTTCCCAGTTAAACCTGGGGACCGTAAGTAGGTTGGTTGTGGAAGAGCGGAGGTTACGTTCTGGAATATATCGGGAAAATTTTTTATTGAAGGAACTAAGCCATGGATTGCCCGGTGAACAATACATAGTGACTTAAACTTAACTCACTGTGCCACAGGGAGCCAGTGGAGTCGTTGAAGCACCGGTGAGATATGGGCACCATAGGGGGAGCCAGATGCTAATCTGGCTGCCAGATTTTGCATAGGCTGGAGCCGTTGGAGCAGGCCCGTTGGTTGGGATAAGTACAGGGAGTTACAATAGTCCAGCCGTGAGAGGACCAATGCTGCCACCACGGGATCATGGGCAGGACCCTCTTTTAAACCCTGATTTGATGATGGGCGGAATGGCAAACCGCCGAGACCTGATTTGACATAGATAGGGAGGCAGAATGAATAACCCCCAAGTTCTTTACCTTGTCAACAGGACAAGGTAGTGGACCCAACGATGTAGGCCAAAAGGCGGGGGTCCATAGTGAAGGGTTAGGGGGACAGCCCACCAGCATCACTTCCGTTTTGTCACCGTTGAGCTTAGGCCAGTTTTGGTCCATCCAGGTGCCGAATGCTTTAAGGCAGTCATGAAGACAGGCTGATACCACCGATTGATCCTGATCAAGCCGGATCAGGATTTGGGTGTCATCAGCATAGGAATAACAGTTAAGTCCATAAGAGCGAATAAGACAAACCAGTGCCCAGATATAAATGTTGAATAAAATCGGGAGAGAGAGGATCCCTGAGGAACACCACAGGTAAGGGCACAAGGAGCGCAGAGAAAGGGAGGCATATCGAGAGTCGGAGTACGATCTGAAAGAAAAGAAGTAAACCAGGCAAGAACCGGACTGGAGATCCCAATCTGTGCAAGACGTGACAGAAGGACAGAAGGATAGGGTGGTCCACTGTGTCAAATGCGGCAGACAAATCTAGTAGGATCAGGGCCCCTACTCCGCCCGCATCGACCAGTCTGGACATATCATCTTGCACTGAGACAAGCACACTTTCCGTCCCTCTCCCCGGTCTAAAACCTGACTGTGCATGGTTGAAAATATTCAAGGATTCCAAGAAGGAAGACAGAAGAGGTGTGACCAGAGATTCCAGACGTTTAGCCAGGAATGGGAGTAAAGAGATAGGGCGGATGTTAGCAGGAACAGTAGGGTCAAGAGAGGGCTTCTTAAGGAGAGGGATAACTCTTGCGGATTTCAGTTCGGGGGGGACCAGTCCGGATTGGCAGGAGTTATTAATAGCTGCAGTAATTTCAGTCAAAATATCAGGCGTGATCGTTTTCATGATGGTAGCAGGAACGGCATCCTTGGGGGAGGAAGATTTAATCTTTAATATAGCTGCCAGAACTTCTACCTCAGTAAACAGAGGGAAAGTGGACCAGCTGGAAGAAAAATCAGTAGGGGGGGTGTCACATAGCTGGTAGTGTCAGGAGGCAGTGACAGCAGAGATTTAGCAAAGTTAGATCTAATCCCATCAATTTTAGTGTTGAAAATGGATGCAAGATTATCGCACAATTCCTGCGATGGCTTAACCATAGAGGTCAGCGATTCAGAGGAAACAAGAGAGTGAACAATAGAGAATAGGACTTTCGGCTTAAGTAGAGCATTTTCAATTTTCTGAGCAAAAAACATGGATTTAGCAAGTTTAACATTAGCTAGATAGGTAGAGAGACTGATCTTGTATAGGTCTCTAAGCGCCGGATTGTAGTTAATCCGCCACTTACGTTCGGCTTGTCTAAGTTGGAGACGAGCATTCTTTAGTAGATCAGAAAACCAGGAGGAATAACAGGAGGAAGAGGCAAAGCAGCAGGAAGAGGAACATACGGAGGTGGCGCAGAATTACCAGGCCTTTGTTCATTTAATAAATTGTCAATAAACTCATCAGAAATATGAAGATCTTTAGAAGGATCGATTTTCTGTATACCGAGTGAGAAAGCCCTATCCATATTTTTTGTCGCCTCAGACTGTTTGTCCTGATCATATAACAACACTTTTTCAGCGTTCGTTTTAGGACGACGTGCATGTTTTTTCTCTACTTTTAAGTTGCTGCAACGCTTCTTTTTTCCAATTCTGCAAAACATCATATGCTGCAGGTCTAGCCTTTTTCTTTAATAGAATTGACTCTAAATACTCAATACGAGGAATTTCAAAACTACCATTAATTGGCCACTGAAGTTCAGAGGCATGTCTGGTTTGTCTGTGCCAAATGTCATTAAATACTATACTTCCAATGCCATGCTTACAGTACATAGTACATGCCAGCGACCCCTCCTGTGGTGCCGGACGGCTAAATTCCAAAGATTGTCTATCACTGCGGAATAATGCCCTAAAGCAAGTAGACAACTTCCCAAGCATATCTCAAATTCTTGGTGTTAACTGGTCAATAATTGTGTCTGCAGATACAATGCACCAAAATTCAAATTGTCAGGATTAAATTAAGAATCGTGTCACGACTCACCTGACCAAACCTAAGGAGGTCCGATCGGATTTCAAAGAATCTTACCTAACTAATCTTACCTCATGTATGGTGATTTCGACAAATCTGCCCGCCTCGATAAGTGGACCCTCGTCAAGATGCCGTCCCAGACCACACGCTTATCGTCCAAGGATCGGGCCGTGCAGCGCTGCTGAAGTGTCGCATCTCGTTCAGTGTGGCCCATTATGTCACACCGTACGATCCTGGTCTGATAGCGTGCGTCAACATTCAACAATCTGGCATCAATCTTGAGGGTCCCTATTCGGGCGCCAACTGTGAACACAAAATCAAAATATCGAGGCGGAGTACCCCAAAAGGAAATACACCGAACACGGGTTACAAAGGAACATACAAAGTACTTTATTTCATACGGAATCCAGTTACAAAAACAGAGCAAAGTCAGATAGCTATCGGCCCTCAGTACAACACAATGAACTCCAGCATGGTTCAGCGTGTTCAGTGAGAGACATTGTACATCGGAATGCATTTGCTTTTTATACACTTGGTGGCTCGATGTCCAGCCCCACTTCGGGTTAATATTCCATTTAATACATCACCAATATAGGGTTTGTGCCAAGTCTCGAACAACCGCATATAACTGGTTTGCCTTTAATACATGTATCAACAAGCCTCTGCAATAACTGTATTCTAAGATTTTCCATGCAGGCCTTCTCGAACATAAATACAATGTAGTTTAACAGATGTTCTACGTTCAGTATTTGAATACAGTATTTGAATGCTCGTGGATTAGTTTCATTGCACGAGTAATCCTTCTACACACAGGTCAACGAAGGACAAGGTCTCAGTTCACGACCTCAACAAGTGGCCTGCAGGCAAGTTACACATTAGCTATATACAGAGGTCAAGACGGCCATGTTGATTCTGGAATGACATCGTCCACCATTTTAACTCACAGGGTGACTTTTATAAAACTAATCCTAAAATGGCGGTTTGACCTAAAATGGCGGCTTACATTGATTTAAGGTCAGGACCTTGCAACACAGATTCTTTTGCAAGCGTTTTTCGAGCAGCTTGGCGTAGGCCAATATACATATATTTATTGCAATAGGAGGCACGATATGATTTCTCTTTTGACAACATCACATATTCTGACTTTTTTTTACCCTCCCGTACACCACATATATGTGGGGGTATAGGATATAATAATAGTATGGGGAGGTTGCAGGGGATCTCCACCACATGTGTATGTGGTGTAAAGGGGGTTTAAAAAAAGAAGTCTGCATTTTTGGCCGTCAGAATTCTGGGGGTCATAGTGATCACAAAGATCTGTCCAACTATATATATAGATTAGTGGAAAAGCCTATGTATACCGGCTAATGTGCATAAAGGAAGACATGTTCAAAGGTTAAATATATTATTTGGTGTATTTTAATGTAATTTAGGTTAATAGAAAAAAAAAGAAAATGTGCATAGGATCTTGCACCTTTTAGGTGGATGACTAGTGACCTTAAACAAAATCTCACAGAATATGTTGCAAGTTCAACATAGTACATACAACCAATTGTTGCATCCGCTCCTCATTGTCCTGGATTTCATCTATGGGTTTTAGACTCACATATATAATGTTAAGGGATGTCAGAGTGATACAGTTCACATACAGCATGATGCACAGTAGACATGAGATCATAAAATAAACGGAGTAAATTGGGGTCAAACAAAGTTTAAAACGTACATGAAGAATACTATTGATATAATACATAGCAAGAAATATTACAAAGATTAATGACATAATTCATAAGTACATAAAAAGTAATTTCTTTTGATAGAGAAATAGTGTTTCTCAAAAAAATGTTTTCTTAATGTATATATTTTCTTAGTGTATGGAACTTGAAGTTACTGTTACAGTGGTATTTTCTGCAGCTAATTCTATGTTATCAGTGTTGAAATACTTATTTTGTTCACATGTAAGGGTCAATCGGGACTTCTTGCTGTATGCGTAAGGCAACAGCTGCCTCTAGTGGTGATAACAGGCAAAGCGGGCAGGAGGGTTTCAGACAAACATACATCTGGCCTTTTATTATGTACTAAGTATGAGAGATGCCTTGTGACTAGAGCGAGATTCAACAGTTTACATTTCAGATCTGTTACAGCAGCGTGGACAGGCCAGATAAATGGAAAATCATGTTTATTACGCCAGGCCAAAGAACAGGATTTAATGCACTTTGTTTTTCTGCCCAGTTTTGTAAAACAGAGTACAGCTAGGTCATTAAAACTGATCATGTGGGAAGTACCATTTGCTCGCTGCCGGCCAGCTTTACTTTATTTGTTCAGAGCTGAAACACTGAGAATCAGCTGGGCACTAATTCTCTATTTTAGCCAAGCAATGAAAAGGAGGAAGCTCCTGCTTACCCATGAGATACATTAAGGAAAGACTGTATTTTATCCCCTTTATATTAATCAAAGTATTTTCTTGCTGCATTTTAATATGACTTGTCCACTCAATGAAGTACCTAATCACACTTATTTTTAATTTGTCTATTTAATAATTGAAATCTCTTTTATGGATGGATTTTATATTGTAGTTATGAATTGTTTTTATGGGTGTTTTAATATCGTAATAAGCTTATGTGAATGAACTATAAGTGAAGTGTAAGTGCCTACAACTTCAATATTTTTTTTTGTTGGTGGGGGGCACTCCTGCTATGAATTTTCTATTTTTGACCCCAACCCCATTCCAATTTTATGTATCATCCCTTTTTGTGTAGAAATGAAATTGTTATGATGTTATTAATCTGGAGTTTGTGCTATGAAATGCCAAGGTGTAAAGCAGCATGGAGCGCCAGCAGCCGCAAAGGTCTTATGAGGTCATAGACTGTGTTTTGGTCTGTTCTGTGAGGAACGTTCTAAGTTTGTCAGTTGAAGGAGTCCTTTGAATAGCATAGGGGCCTCTGTGCTGTTGGGGGTCTTCTTTCCCATTGAACTTAATAAATAACTTAAGCCAAAATTGTACCTGCATCTGTGTATTTGGCTTCCCAGCAGAAATACATCACAATTCTAATCACAACTGCTGCTCCTTCCACTGTGCTATAGATTCAAGACTTTAATTAAAGGACATAATTTCAAAAATGTCAATATCTTGTAGAGGAATTCTCGGCCTCCAGCCGAGTATGCAATCGGAAGGTCTGATTTCCCATGGCTAGAAATCAAACTGGCAAACAGCGAGATAACCACGATGCAAACTTTTTTTTATCAATGTAATCCTGACTCTAGAATGACCGTCCGCTTCCAATAATATTTGCTTCATTCATCCAAATATTCCAAAGGGAAACAAAAAAACCTTTTCAGAGTGTTTGTCTCGCCCCTCTCTCCACTTTCCCCAAAGCTCTCTCACTAAACTGGTCTGATCAGGTTATGGGTGAAATGTGTCAACTCTTGCCATCATGTTTGCCTTCCAATGCCACCAAACCTAACTGGTTATCATCGGATGTCTCTATGTCAGAGAGGAAAAAAGAACTGCAACAGTGAAAAACAAGAAACCAAGCTTTTCCTACGAAGAACTTTACCAGCACAGATACGACTGGCCTCCTCCAGGCCACACTTCAGGAAGGACGTGGAGATCCTACTCTTCAAACAACATCTCGCTAATCCCTGCACTCAACCCTACTTCTCCCATCCAGCGTTGCCCCTTTCCTGCTCCCCCATCCCATCTCAGGTACTCCTGCATCTCACTGGTAACACTTTGGGTGGCACCCCTATGTACAGAGCTCTGTTGCTTCCAAGATAGTGTTGCACTTTATAAATCCCAAACATACACACATACATATGTAAAGGCCGGACTGCTCTTTGGGTTAGGTTTGCGCTAAACAAAATCACAACTATGTAAATATTTAACATAAAATATGCCGGAGCCTTCAGAAAATGGACAATTACTTCCAAATGGCTTCCAGCGCATCTTTCACAATCACTAGAGAGCGGACACCGAGACAGATCTCTGGTTAGAAGCCCTCTGCTCAATAGGAGGAAACATTCCACAGAGGGGTGCCCTCAAAGAGAAGACCAGAAGCTATAGAGGAACAAGTTAGAGACATGGTACTACAGAGAACTCACAAGGTTGAAGAGGTGCTAGTGAGTTGGGAAGACAATCGCTGAGGACCAGACCCTAGACAGGAGAAACGGCAAGTCTTAGACGAGACAAATACAAAAGGAGCTCATTAATCCAGTTCTGACATCAAACAAGCAAGAGGGAAACGTAAACGCTTTGACGCAATTTATTGACCCAAATGTGTTACCAAAACTCACTCGGGGTGCTAAACAACGTGGATGGACTTTCAATCGTTCATATAAAAAAATCTCAGTCTTTTGCGGACAACCCCCAAAACATCCACCTGCTCTTCAGATGCTTTGGCCAAAGGCATCATTTTTAAAACCTATGGGTAGAGGATGAATTCAGAAGCCTATGGTAGACTATCAGAGCGTCCAACCTACCTGCGAAGTCAAGCATAGGATGTATTTCAGGACCCCCTACATTCAATGTGGACTTTCGCATTACGTAAAGCAGAAATTCACATAGCTTTCAATGTTATTCGGTTATCCGAACTTTCGACAAAATTGATGAAGTAACTTCTAATTCCAGAGGCGAGAGAAGGGATGTAACACACACACACAAAGCTTCCTCATCTTCATGAGGAAATACTACATAAAGAGTCCTTTGCCCATGTTGACTATCCGCCATAGACACCGTAAAAACCAAGCCGCCTAACCACGGCGGAGAATAGGCGTCTGCTCTAAATGCTATCTTCCCATTGCCAGATAGCGATGTATAGAGAAGGTCGGATGAAAACCTTTTCAGACATTCACAGCTGAGAAGTAATAGAAAGCATTTAGGAAACTGAACAGAATATAGAGATGCACAGTAGGTGCATGCGCTAGTGTTTTTCCACCCTGTGGTTCAGATACAAGGTATGCTGGCACATAGAACAAAAGATAATTTCATTGTCAATTAGAATTGCTTACAGCAGAAATTCATTGTGCAATACAAGAGAAGAGCTGAGGCAAAGGAGACAATGCATGTCGATATAATCATGTTTGCCAATACAAAGACATCTACACATTCAAGCCTATGTACATATGTGAAGGCATCCTGAAGCAAGACACAGACAACAGACTTAAAGTTCAAAATAAAATGGTTTATTCCATCAAATGACAGGATGGTTGAAGGCCTAACTTGCCCTATGCTAGGGTGGGATTTCCATTCCGACAGAAACCAAGGAAAGTCTGAGTCGGATAGTTCAACCTAAATGTCTGTGTGTCCAAAACCTATCCTTGCCCTCACAACTAAAGCTAAACCGTTGTAAGGATGTCAATAATAAAAGAAATGGGGATCAGAACAAAGTTCTGAGCTTCTTCCAGTTCCTAGCTTCCTCTTCAGCTCCCCTTCCCCAAGTTCAAGAATACGTCTCGAGATTACCTTTCCCCATGTTCAAACAAATCCTTGAGGTTCCCTTCCCCAGGTTCTAGGCAACACAGTTCAAAAGAAAAGGGTCTTTAGGCTCTGTCTTTGAGACAGCATTGTAGTTTAGCAAGCCCCGGGTTTCCCTTCCCCAAGACCTTATCGTAGCAACTTATACTGGTCTCAGTCTTTCAATGTTTAACACAACTCCAGGTCCACTGGACACGCCTTCTGGATTACATTAACAGTTCACTCACAGTGCTGCTCCTTGATTTCTTTCATAATTTCTTTGGCTTTCACAATGGAGGGTTTCCTGGTCTAGGCACAGTTGTCAGACCACACGGGCCACCCATCACAGGTCGCGTAACCAGGAACCTTACGCTCTTCAGCTCACACAGGTTCTTCTGAATTTGACCCTGTGTACAGATTCACACTCACTTAGCTTTTCCTTGTCGGCCTCTTGGCTTTATGTGCAGTTTCTCTTGGCTTTGCAACAATGTTCCACACATCCTTTCAGTCTTGGGCCTTGATGCACTGTATTTATTCATAACGTTCACTTTCCTGTGGTTTTATGTAATCCCCACCTTTCTGTCATGCTGTTTCACACTTGTGCTCGTATTTCCTATGTTGCTTTCAAATGGGTACTTTCCCATTTAACTTTCATCAGCTTGTATTCAATATTCATGCTTTAACGTTGCCACGTAATTCTTATTCACCTGTGGCTTTGAGTTTTTCAATCTGAACGAGTCATCTCATTCGGCAATTCCCTTTGGCAGGTGTTGGCTCTGTAAGGAACTCATAGTGGCAACAGTAAAGACACACAAGTGACCAAAGTTCAAGGGTGTTTATTAAACTGTATATACGTGGTGGAAAAACACCTAATCTAAGCCTAAATCTAGGATGAGTGCAAGCTACGACCATCAAATAATAAGCCAGTCCTAGTGGCATCTTGTCAAATAAAAGTAGTGTGGGATAGGATTCAGAGGAAAGAAAGAAGTGTTCACAAATAATAAGTCAAGATGCAGTAGTCAGGTCTCCCTTCCCCATGTTTTGAACTCAAGACAAGGTAGGACTCTAGAGCACAGCACACGCTTTCCCAGCAAAAGCGAACAGTTCCGTACTCAGCTTATCAGGGCATTCAGTGGTTAAGTCTCTTTTCTACAAAAAGTCTCTTGCCTCCGAGGACCTGATGTCTTCAACAAATTAATAAACAAAAGTTCCTTTCTGTTTGCACATTGGGTGATGCCTTTTTACCCCTGGATTCCCCTCTTCCTGTTTCAGATGTCTAGAAAGTTGCTAGTGATATCGGGACCTTCAGTCTTTCAATCTGGTCCTTTGTAAGGCGTGATATATTCAAAACACCACCACTAAAGTCTTTTGTCTTTAGAGAGATGCTTCTTCACCCCTGCGCCCCCCTTTACAGGGCTCAGACCCCTCTCGAATGTCGGCCTCCCTCTCTCGGGTTCACTATGGCTTTCAACACAATCTTATCTGTGGCATTCATGAATCTTAATGTCTTTTTAAACAGTTCACTGTGGACACCCCTTGGCCGGGTTCATTCTTTTCAACACACTATACATTGGGATTTCAGCTTTGCCCCCTGTTCATCGGCATCCCTCCATCAGGTTCATTCTTGCCAACCTTTGCAATCCACACAGTTCCTTAAACAGTTCTTACGATGCGGGATTCACTTCCCTCTGCTTTACTTTCATTTGTGGGTCAAAGACTTCGACTGTATGGAGGATTTTACTAGACCCCTGTATGACCACTTTGACCCCCTTCTCGCACCTCTCCCAAAGCCTTCCGATAACGGTAGTTTCAACCATAGGGTAATCACCCAGAGTTTCTCAAGTGAACACCCACCTGGTGTCAGACTCCTCTGCAGCTGGTTTTCACCTCTCAGATCTGTATACTTTCTTCAATTAGCCGTTTTGCTACTTTTGTTCAAACACAATTCAGTGTTTTATCGGCTCTCCCCTCCTCTCACCGGCTGTGATGAACCGTTTCACTTTTTCTTGTCTCTGTTTGTTTCTTTATTCATTTTTAACACGCACCAGACCCAGGGGTAGCAGGGCGCAGCAAATTACGACAGATGCAAAGCTTAAAATATCTGTTACAAAACATAGGCAAGGATACAACATATGTACAAATTAAACAATGTTACAGGATATGGGCAAGAGTACGGCTGATGATCAGATTATATAGAAGAAATCTATAAACAGCAGACTTTAGGTTAAGGATATTTGACTGACTATACATACATAATACTGAGGAGCAGCCAGGCCTACAGGTCGGTGGATTTGAGCCAGTTGATGTAGTTGCCTCTAATATTCAGGTATGGTTGATCTTCCCTGAGTGTATGTGGCAGAGAGTTCCAGAGTTTGGCAGCTTTCACAGGAAAGCTATGGCCACCTACCTTAGCGAGTCTGAATCTGGGAATTGGGAGGCAGTTCCTGTTGCCAAGTCTCAAAGGTCTGATGGATGTTCTCCTGTGGAATCTATCCATGAGATAGCTGGGGCAGCATTGTTGAGTGCTTTATGGGTGAGGGAGCAGTTTTTAGGAGAATTTTGTTTTGGGTCGAGAGTCAGTTATTTTGGTGCCTAGTCACTGAGATGTGTGATCTACGAGCAGCTCTTAGGGCATTATTTTGGAGGATTTGTATCCTCTGAATGATTGATTTATTAGCGCCAATGTAAAGGGCGTTGCAATAATCTAGTCTAAAAATAATCAAGGCTCTGGCTAAGATCATGCAATTGTCTTTCGACAAAAAGGGTTTGCCTGTCCTAATGAGCTTACAGATGTAAGCGGTGGCCAAGGCCATTGACTTCACCTGTTTGTCGAAGGAGAGGGTAGAGTCAAGGTAGAAGCCGAGGGTCTTTACCTCCTTGGCCACCTTGATGAGGTTCCCATCAATAGTGAAAGATGAGTACTCCCGGGCTAATTGCTTTAGGTTAGAGTGGGCGCCCAAGGTAAGGAGCTCAGACTTGTCATCATTCAGGCATAGACCGTGGGTAGCCATCCATGCCTGGATGATGATGCACTATTCACCAGTGCCACATTCTTGCCGTAATCTGTGGAAAGTGGGAGGAGAATCTGAGTATCAGCTGCATAGTTAGTGTAGGTGATACCCAGAAGATCCAAACCATCAAACAGGGGCTTTGTTAATTTATTGTATAATGTAGGGGAGACAAAAGAGCCCTGGGGGACACTGCACCTGATGGGAATAGGGTCAGCCGCTGCTAAGGGGGAGAAAACCCTCATGGTTCTGTCACTCAGGAATGAGTCTATCCATCTGATGGCCTCTGTAGAGAAGTGGGCCGCCGAGTCCAGGTGTCCACATAGAACCTTATGGTCCATGAGGTCAAATTCAGCTGCGAGGTCTAGTAATAGGAGGAGAGCCGTTTTGTCTTTGTTTCTTAGCTCATCGATCTGGGATTTCAAATCAATGAGGGCAGTTTCCATTCCATGCAGGGGGCAGAAGTCTGATTGTCCTGCTCCCAGGAGATTGTGGAGTTCTAAATATTTTTGGATCTGAGTGTAGGCAATCTTATCCAGTATTTTGAGCAAGAAGGGTACCGTTGTGATGGGACGGTAGTTGGTGGGAATTAAAGGGTCTAATGTTTGTTTCTTTAGCAATGGGAGTACCCAAGATTGTTTTAAGTTGGTGGGAATGATGCCCGAGGAGAAGGAGGCATTGACAAGTTTGGAACAAAAAAGGCGCAAGATCTTTTGCAGAGTCTTTTATGATCTGTGTTGGGCAAAGGTCACCCTGGCAATTGGAGAGCTTCAGTGACATAACAACTTTTTCTACCTCAAGTGTAGTCGTTTTAGTAAAATAGAATCCAGCTCGTTGGTCAGGTGGTTTCTCAATGGAACAGGGGGCTGACTTATTCAGCTCTGGTAATAAGTTAAGGGAAGCTTTATTTTTTGCCATTTTCTTCTGCAGAGCGGTTACTTTATTGGACAGTGCTGTTGGATTTCTGAGCACCATATTTTGTTTTTAGTGCAGATATCAGGTGTGGGAATAGGTCTCCAAAAATATAAAAATATAGAGGGAAATCAGGTATCACTGCAGGTTTCAAGGGAGCAAACCTGACATATTATATCAAAAAGTAAAATTGGGGCTCCCGCGCCTAGTGTGGGGGTGAGCATGCGTTTTACTGAATCACTAAAGAAATTACACTCAGGGATAATTAAAAGACAGTACAAAATCGAAGTCTAAGGGAAATACAACCTGACCTCGTTAGGGAATACGATTCACATTTAAATTTTAATAAAAAACATGCAAGTATTAAAACCAACTGTGTAAAACTAACATGTAAAATCTAGCATACGTGCTGACAAAGTGACCAGTGCTAACAACACAAAGTGCTAAGTGCTATTGGCCATCTGGCTACAAAAGGGCAAGGTACAAGCATCATACATGGCTCCAATTGTACATACAAAATTGTAGACTGTTCTATCTTTTTTGAAATAGGTCTAATTTACATTTTCAATCAAAATACAAACAAACAAAGAAACCACACAAAGTACATAGATAGGGACCTTATTTGTTGGGTGTCTCTAATTTAGATGCCTTGGTCAAAGGATACCTAAAGTGCATCTATGAAGCAAATACTTCGCATTAGTATCTGTCTAAAGCCCAACATGTTTCATTCCTATAGTCCTATAGATTATTGGAGGAACTTCTTCAGGGGAAAAGGAATTTTGTGTGTGTGGGGGTTGGGGCAAGAAGCACTCCCAGCCCAAGTTCAAATATTAGCTGTCTGGCTGTCGTAAAAGTGAGAAGTCTTTTTCAATTATTCTTGACGGGCAATTCTGAGAGATAGTGTCCGTGTTGTCTTGTTAGTAGTACAAGAAAAACAATCCAGGCCACATCTTGATTAGTGTGGTTGCTCAATAAGTTACATCAATAATCAATTTTAATTAGAAGATGCACTTAGAGTAGGCGCTTACCATCTATTAGTGTTAGTAAGCTGCCCGTGAGTACTGTCTGGAATCACAGTATGGCAGTCTCCAATAGGATCCCTATAGATATACAGATACAAAAACACATACCTTCCTGTCAGACCCAAAAGATTAGGGCTATATATAAAAAGATATTGTTAAACAACTTAAAGTAACACTCGTTTGTTCGAAAAGTCGTTGAAGGATTGGAGTGCCTTTTTAAATCTCGTTAATGCAGGCATACAGGGTTTAGTGCCAAATTCTGTGAATTAGAAAGTGGAACCCATATTAATATGTAGTCGGGAATGGTAGTTAAATATATTCATCAATGAAGGAAACCTATGCATTGTAAAAATGGAGGCAATGGGGTTCTGGATAGGCAAGATGTGACATATGGGACTACCAGATTAAAAACGCAGTCTGGCCGGTTGTTAACCAGAGCTAATGCGAAATGGCTACCAGGCTGGTTACTAGCACAATGCAATCTGGCAACAGATGGGAGCCGAGTTCCTTGGAAACATTATCTCTCCAGGAGTAAAACAGAACTAGTGTAAAACGACTTTGGGGCAGATTACTAGCTCATTGCCACATAGCAAAGTTGGAAAACTAGTATCTTAAGTTCAGTTGCTCCCGTATAGAAGGAAACGCTGGATTTACAAACTATATTTCACGATTCTCTCAAACGGATTTGTGGCGTAATTCCTCACTGGGTAATGGGTTACCTGCAATGTATGGTCCATAGGCGCTTCATTGTGGTGTGGCTGAAGCTCACAATTCCGATCGGAAAGAAAAGCTGCTGTTGTAGAGGTAGCTTTCTTCACAGAATCCGATATGTGTCTGCGGCTGCGCATGCGTCAAGTGACTAGCGTCTGTACTACCGTGTAAGTGAAGATATCAAGATATAAGAGGCTGTTCGAAAATAAATCAGGGTGTGTTTTTAATCGTATGTTTAAAGAATTATGACTATCGCTAAGTAGCTGCTAGTTGATA
The DNA here is from genome assembly GCF_040938575.1 of Ambystoma mexicanum. Classification (NCBI taxonomy): domain Eukaryota; kingdom Metazoa; phylum Chordata; class Amphibia; order Caudata; family Ambystomatidae; genus Ambystoma; species Ambystoma mexicanum. The sequence goes on from NC_090922.1 coordinate 1,508,002,230, forward strand.
GCGTCTGTTAGCCTGATGCAGAGAAAAAGCGAGTGCACCATTAGCTGGAAAACAGAGTGCCTGACATGCGCAATGACTAAGATGCTAATCTCTATTCTACTAGAGCTGATGTCTGGCTGATGTAGACTATCGATCGCAGTCCTTGGAGTAATGTGTCTGCCTGGGACTCAAATGAAACATTTTAAACATATAAGGTAACAGATCCTGGAGCCCAAAAATGAATGAGTTGGATAAATCGGCTAGTGTATATAAATGAAGTTAGTGTGCGTTTCCTCCATGAATAGTCCTCTGATTGTAAGGTAAAGCGCACAGTTTGGTAAAGATATATTTGTTTATAAGGATGGCAGGTGTCGGGCACTATTAAGTGCCTGAGATATAGAAGGTTCTAGAAGCGCTCAAAACAGACATCCTCGGGGTTAAACGAAGAACAAGGCATGTTGTTATGAATTTGCCCGAGGGTGTCAGATGTCAAAGGTGGGTTCATGTTATTAAAAGAAAACCACCTAAGGTGTTAATGAAGTGTATATGAATTGCAAGTGCACGCAGCTAGTGTTTCTAGGGATATGGGTATGAGTAGAGAAATGGCTAGTTACTGGTTGGAGCACAAACACCTAAAGGCTGTAACGGAGCCGTGGAGTTATTACAGCTGATAATTGGATTATTTAATGAATACACTCCAATTTATATTTTCATTAAGCCCTTCTGGATAGCTTTTAGTCAAAAAAATCATTTTTTGTTCTTGTACAGTCAGAGTGTGTTTGTCATTAGAAAGGTCTTGTGTAGGTCCAATTTTCATTAACACTGTCCATTTCAATTCTTCTGGTTTGTGTCCTTGGCTAACAAAGTGGCCTACCAGAGGTGCATTAATGGTATTGTTCCTGATGCAACTTTTGTGTTCGCCTATCCTGACTTTAATTTTTCTCTCTGTCTTCCCAATATAGAGTCTCTTACATGGGCACCAGATGGCATAAACTACCATCATAGAATTGCAATTGGTCAATACTCTTTGTTCCCATCTTTTTTCAAGTCCTAAATCAATGTCTTTAGTACGAGAGGTTTGGGCACAGCAGTTGCAATGGCCACAAGGGCTACGCCCTGTGGTTTTAGGTAGCCCCCAACTTTCAGTCAAGGTTTATTGAGCACTTGTTTTCAATGAAACATCATTCCTTGTTATCAGTTCCTTAAGATTTTTGCTCCTACGGAATGCACACTTGGGTACCGATAGTGGGCAATCACCTTTTTCAAGTATATGCCAGTTTTTCCTCACAATCTTAGTAATGGCATTGGATAGTGGGTTGAATGTACTAACCAACACAATATTATCATCTTTAACCTTTTTCTGCCTATATTCCAAGATAGCCTCTCTATGGTTGTTGGATGCTCTTTTATATGCTGTTTTTACAATCTTTTTCGGATAACCCCTCAGGATCAAGTCTTGTTTTAGATTATCTGCTTCTCTCACAAAATCCCCTCTTTTACTGCTGTTACGTTTCATCCGCAAAAATTGTCTGAATGGTAAATTTTGTCTTGTGTGTTTGGGATGAAAACTAGAGTATAGTAACATCGAATTCTTATCTGTTTCTTTATGGAAAGGTCTCACTTGTAATGTCGATGAATCTCTATCTATGAAGATAGTCAAATCTAGAAAATATGATATTTTCAGCGGTCACAGTTTTGGTGAATTGTAAGAAGGGATTTTGTGAGTTCAGCCATAGTACAAATGATTCAAAGTTAGCCAGATCACCCGTCCAGATCAACAGAATATCATCAATAAACCTCCTCCACAGTTTGATGTATTTCATATATGGATTAGAGTTATTCATGATGGTATGTACTTCAATGGTTTCAACATACAGGTTAGCAAGTGTTGGTGCTACAGCAGACCCCATGGCTGTGCCATGTATTTGTTTGTAAAATGATTTGTTGAAGGAGAAGACATTTTTTCGCATAGTGCCATCTCTGTACACCAAAGAATGAATGAATTTGGCGTTTTACCTGAGTTTCTAGATGACAATAATTTTTCTTCTACCATATCTAGAGTTGCTGCCTGAGGAATTTTAGTGTAAAGTGAAACTACATCGAGTGTCACTAGTAGATCGCTGGTGTCAATCTTTAATCCTTCCACTAGCCTGATTACCTCTGTTGTGTCTTGTATATAAGATGCCATTAATTTGACATAGGGGCTGAGAAACCGATCTGCAAATTTGGAGAGTGGTTCTAGAAGTGAATTGCAACCCAATACTATTGGTCTCCCTGCAGGGTTTACTAGGGTTTTATGTATCTTTGGCAGAGTGTAAAACTTAGGAACACTTGGGCGTAGAGGAGTCAAGTACTCTGCCTCTTGCTTAGAGATCCATCCTCTTTCTTCTGCTTTCATGACTTTTTGATTAATTAGCGATTGTAGTCTCTTAGTAGGGTCAGTTTCAAGTAATTCATAAAACTGGCTGTCACTCAGTTGTCGCTCACATTCGGTGATATAGTCTTGTCTGTTAAGGATTACTATAGCTCCTCCTTTATCTGCTTTTCTGATGATTATATCTGGATTCGATTTTAATGTCTGTATGGCTTCTCTCTCTCTTCTATTGGTGTTCTGGAAGGTATGTGTAAGTGTTTCTTTCTCGGCTTTCTCAAGTCTTCCTAGGTCGTTCATGACTCTTTTCTTGAATACTGTGGCTTCTGGGGTATGACTCGCAGTGGGTGGATTGAAATTGGAGGATCGACGTAGTCCTGTTTCATTTGCTTCACCTGTGTATGGGTTCATGGACAAATATTGTTTCAGGTGAATTTTCCTGAAAAGCATCTCTAAGTCCATTCTGTTACCAAATGGATCATAGCGATTGGTAGGAACGAAGGTCAGTCCTTTTTCCAGAATGTCTTTTTCTGCAGCGTTCGGGGTGTAGTTAGACAGGTTCACTAATAGAGTCTCTTGCTCCTTGTATGTCGTGGCTCGAAGTCCCAATTCATTTGTTCCTGGTCTAAAAAACTCGAGTTGGATCTTGTATTTCCTCTGCCTCTCCGGGGTCTTTGTGGTTGTCCACGTCTCGGACCACTCGGTCTTCTACCCCTTAGTGAGCCTCTGCTGCTGTTGTAGTCATCGTCACCCTCTTCTGTGTTCTCGTCACTGGAGCCATAAGAGCTGTAGGAAGATTTGCCAAATCTTACACAGCGTCCTCTGGAACTAGGTTGATCTCGTTGTTGATTGGGTTTGTAGTTATCCTGGGTATATGTGAAAGCTTTTTCGTGGGTGAAATTCAATAAATCTTTTTTCATCCTTCTGACTGTGTCACGGGTGGTATAATCTTTAAACTCGTCTATTTCTTTATTCATTTCTTCCAGTCTTTTCTTGTAGATGTCTATCGGTACTAGTTTTTTAATTTCATCTTCTAGTACCAAATGTTCAGCAGCAAATTTGTCAGTCATTTCCTTTGCCGTATCGATGATCAAGATTAACCAGTCTCTTCCACACTTGTTAGCAATGTAACTCCATTGTAGTATGAATTGTTTATTATCTAGAAATAATCTAGGTTCATTCCGGATCACCAAGCCTTGTGGTAGAGTACCATTTCTGAGATATTCTATCATAATTACGCCGTGTAGTTACGTTCTGATAAATCGTTTCTTGAGTTGGGCTAGCTCATCCCAGTTACTAACATTGTTAAATGGAGAGCTGCCATTATCTGGATCCAGGGCTGTGGCTCGTGCGAGTAAATCTAACACGTACTTATCGTCATAGCTTTTGACTTTATCTGCCGCCATTGTAAGGGAAAGGTAATACTGGGAATTCTCAGGAGCGAGCTGTATGTTTAAGGTGTATCTGTAACCCAAGGAGGTTAATTGGGACGCAAGGAAGTGTAGTTCCCACGACCGATGGCCGTACAGAATATCTCCAAAAATATAGAGGGAAATCAGGTATCACTGCAGGTTTCAAGGGAGCAAACCTGACATATTATATCAAAAAGCAAAATTGGGGCTCCCGCGCCTAGTGTGGGTGTGAGCATGCGTTTTACTGAATCACTAAAGTAATCACACTCAGGGATAATTAAAAGACAGTACAAAATCGAAGTCTAAGGAAAATACAACCTGACCTCGTTAGGGAATACGATTCACATTGAAATTTTAATAAAAAACATGCAAGTATTAAAACCAACTGTGTAAAACTAACGTGTAAAATCTAGCATACGTGCTGCCAAAGTGACTAGGGCTAACAACACAAAGTACTAAGTGCTATTGGCCATCTGGCTACAAAAGGGCAAGGAACAAGCATCAAACATGGCTCCAATTGTACATACAAAATTGTAGACTGTTCTATCTTTTTTGAAATAGGTCTAATTTACATTTTCAATCAAAATACAACCAAACAAAGAAACCACACAAAGTACATAGATAGAGACCTTCTTTGTTGGGTGTCTCTAATTTAGATGCCTTGGTCAAAGGATACCTAAAGTGCATCTATGAAGCAAATACTTTGCATTAGTATCTGTCTAAAGACCAACATGTTTCGTTCCTATAGTCCTATAGATTATTGGGAGGAACTTCGTCAGGGGAAAAGGAATTTTTTGTGTGTGGGGGTTGGGGCAAGAAGCACTCCCAGCCCAAGTTCAAATATTAGCTGTCTGACTGTCGTAAAAGTGAGAAGTCTCAATTATTCTTGACGGGCAATTCTGAGATATAGTGTCCGTGTTGTCTTGTTAGTAGTACAAGAAAAACAATCCCGGCCACACCTATTCAAGCAAAACACAAGAAAAGCCACATCTTGATTAGTGTGGTTGCTCAATAAGTTACATCAATAATCAATTTTAATTAGAAGATGCACTTAGAGTAGGCGACTAATTCCTTTAGTATGCTGAACAATTCCTTCATAGTGGAATTGGCATTAGATATATGTTTGTTCTAAGTATTCTGTTTAGCCAAGCATATTTCCTTTTTGTATTGGGCTGATATTTTGGTTAGTTTGGACTTGTGTTCTGACGGGAGAAGTCTCCAGGTGGTTTCGCTGTTCCTCTTTAATAATCGTAGGTCCCTTAATTGGGGGGTAAACCACTTGTTTAAGTGAAGTTGTTTAAGTGACGTTTGGTCTTACTAGGTCTAACTTTGAGTGGAGCAATTTTGTCAAGTGTACTAAGCATAACTTTATTATACTCGTTGACCAATGTACTTGGATCCAAGTAGTCTGCCAGTGAGTTAAGGGTTGGCCGAATGGCTGGGATCACATTGTCCACTGTAATATTCTTTTTGTTCCTTTTTAACCAAGGTGGGGCAATTGGAGTGACCAACGGTAGTGGTCTAATGGTGGACAGTGTGAATGACATGAGGAAGTAGTCCGTCCACAGTTGTAGGAAGATAGAAGTGATGTTGGCCGTACAATTGTAGTCAGCCACCCAATCCAGAGTTCACCCTTTGTTGTGGGTAGGTTTGTACATTTTTGGGGAAAGTCCAAGTTCGGACAGAATATTGGCTATGTTTGAGTCATGCTTATCTAGTCATTAAATCCTAGATTGAGGTCGCCAAGTAGTAGTAGTTGAGTAGTTGTTTTTTTTTGGATAATAGATTGTAGAAAACTTCCTCAAATGTTCCCAATGGACCGGGAGGTCTATATATTAGGTGGATGGTGAGGGACTGAGAATTGATTAGAGGGAGTTTAACAGTGAGGACATCACAAGATTGCATAGTTTGTGAGGGAGCAGGTCTCAGAGCGAGGCTTGTTTTGGCTATAATGGCAATTCTTCCACCTCGTGTTTTATCTCTGTCCTGTTGGGATATTGTGTAGCCGTCTGGGACAGCTAGCGATAACTTTGGTCCTGCCGCATCATGTAGCCATGATTCCGAGATGGCCAGGAAGTCCAAGTTATCTGCCAGTGCAAGGTCAGCGATGTCCGTTGCATGGGCAACCAAGGACCTAGCATTTTTAAGGGCTCTTTTGATTAGGTGATCCTCGGTAGTGGCTGAAGCAGGGATTGGGGTAGTTAGTTTGTGCAAAATATACTGTTTCATGGTGTCATAGGAGAGATAGTAGTGTGGCTGGCGTGGTTGTCGTTGGCCATATTGGCATTAATGCCCTTCTCATGGGTGAAAAGGTTCTTGTTCTTTCTCTTGTTAATAGGGGGGGAGAGAGCTTGTGAGGGATCCGTACAGTTAGAGGGGTTTGTACAGTTTGGTTAGTCTAGATCGGAGTCTAGAGTTCCTATGATTTATAGTGCAAGGGATGCTTGCATGTATTCTTAATATCGTTGAATAGTTCGATTGGCCCGAGATAGGAGGGCAAACTAATGACATCATGGTTAGGTTGGGTGGGGCTAGAGCACCAGCGGGAGGGAGCCAGTCACAATACCCAAGGAGACTAGTGATGAATAAGGTGGTGAGAGTGTGCCAGCTGTAGGTGATGGTGTACATACTTTATAGGGATAAGAATCAGTGGGCACATTTCAACTGTAGGCTAGAGCAATGGGCACATTTCAACTGTAGGCTAAAGCAATGGGTACACGAGAGCAATAGGCTAAATCAATAAGCACACTTAAGCTGTAGGCTGAGTCAATCAGTGGGCACAGGGGCTATGCCTAGAGTTTAGAAAAGCAGTAGTCGGGCATTGACACAAATGGGCATTCAAGATGAACGGATAGGCAAATAGGTAAAAATGAATCAAGCACAATAGGGTAAGCAGTCGGTGTAATTACAGAGCTAGGCAAGTGGTAATACACATTTTGTAATGCCACAATGTAGGCATACAGGTACAGGTATCAGACAGGGCAATATTTGAACAGATCATGTGGGTGCTCTGGAGTTAAGGCCGTTACCATGGTGGCAAACGTCTCCCCTCGGCTTGGTTATCAGTGGAGGAGGTCCTTGTGTACTGTTGACATCGGCTGCAACACACGCTGGCTATTGTCCACAGTCTTACAATTCCTTCTGTGGAGGTTTCACAGGACTGGCTCAAAGGGCAAGGTTGCTTTTCTCCTCGTCACCCTCTCTGTTTGCGCTGTCTTTCTCCTCCTCTTGAACTGCTGTGCTGAGTTAGCTCTCCCGTCTTGCAGTCTGCCTGGCTGGTATTGTGCTTTCGTGCTCCACCTTTTTATCCCTGTGGGGAAGGGAAAGGGCTGTCAGGTGTGTGTGTGATTCTTGTGAATTGCTCGACTTCGCCTGACCAAGGCGTTGGGACATGTCAGGTAAATGGCTTTGGTGTTAGTCCGTTGTCTTTCGTGGTGTGCGAAAGTGTTTGTGTCGGAAAAGAGGGGGTTTGGGGGGCAGAGTGATAGTCTCCCACGGGATAGGATGGGGAAAATGTGTTATAAGAAGGGGAATACCACATCGCACCCATCAGTGTCCCACTTTTACTCCCCGAAGTCCTCCCATCCAGGTGATACGCACTCACTAGTCCACCCCCAGGAACTGGATCCCATCGCGATAGCTGTGTCCTGGACCCCGGGATGACAGATCCCCCGGGGACTAGTAAGTGAGACACCTTCAGGTTTCTCACAGCTCTCAATCAGTGTTGCCTGAGGATAGTCAGGACATGCCTGAACTTCACAGTACTCTGCAGGCATCTTCCTCGTCCCAGTACTAGATTGGTGAAAGGAACTACTGGTGTTCACTACTCCTAGTATCCTCTTCCTCGTCCCAGTACTGTCGTAGGAAAGACGTGGGAAAATGAGGGGAGATGTTTGACAATTGCCCATAGAGGCCTGGGGAGGGTTGGGTTGGTTTTCAGGAGGGAAAGGGGGATACCATGTCTGACCTGTGGGTACCCTACTCCCAATCCCCAAGGACCCTCTACCCAGGTGATCCTCTCTTGCTTCTACAACCCCAGTGTCAGGTCCTAAAAACGATGGCCTTTCCCAGGCCACCTGAGAAGAGGATACCCTCGGGTTTCTCATAATATATACATAATTTGCTAAAAGGGCAGGAAAAAGCAACAATAAACTAACTAGTCACTGTATGCCTTGGACCTCTTTAATTATGAAGGGTCCACATTTGATTAAAAGTTATGAATGTTTAATAGCAGGAGGAAATAAAAGTATGGCAATATAAATGTACACATACTTCTATTACAACTGCCAACAAGAATCTGCTGCATATATCAAGCTTTTTTTTAGCTTTATAATGGAATATGCATGATTATCACTATGGATGGTTGATTGGGGACACATCCCATTAGGGGCAATTAAATATTACAGTCAAGTGACTATTAGTAGGTGGCAAGCTCAGCACCATCCCTGAGCCAAAGGGGATGCAGAAATGTGACTGAATCACTCCGTGTGTTGTCCTCCTCCTCCTCCTCCTCCCTCTTCTTCCCCCCCCCCCCAGTGCACCTGGCGGCTAAGCTCCATGTATCTAGTAGCACATGCTGCTTGCGCCGTAAATAGTTCAACAAGCTTGAATCACAACTCATCCGCAAAGAGGACTGTGATGAAGCGGTGGTGTCATCACTCCTTTCACGGCAGTAATCTCTCCCCATGCGGACAGGGGATTGCAGTCGCTATCTGATCCTGACTCTGGGGGAGGCTATATGAGGGAGGATCACATGGGGGGAGACAGCTTCCAGAGAATATCATAGCACCTTCGGACGAGTCGTGTTATCCTCCTCCTTCTTTTGAGGATACCCCATCCATGCCCAATGCCTTAATGGCATATTGTTATACCTCCCCCCAAATCCGCCTGCGAAGTGTACGGAAGACCTTTTCACAAGATCTGTATGTAAGCCATCAAAATCTGACTTAACTTTTAAGACTCATGAAAACACATTCTCAAACTCTACCTAGAAGTAACCCAGAGCTGACTTGCCCTTAAAGATCACTGAGAACACTTACCGAGGCTTTACATGCAAATCATCAAGAATGTACTTCCATTCCCATATCTACAAGAATACTGTGATGAGGAAGATGATCTGGAGTTATGCCGATCCAAGATGGCGAAGAGCACAAGCTGTGCTCTAGTTGTTGCAAGTGCATACCGGTGGCTGGAAAATGTAAACAAGCAAAGCAGCTGACTGAAGTGCGCTGCTGGCAGGAGAAATCTGCTTCTCTCGGTATGGACCAAGAGACCGTGGGACAACAGAGAGTCCTGTGGAGCCAACCGGCTCGAGGACCAGGAAAAGCAAAGCTGACCATGAGAGAGAATATGCTGCACGAACTCCAGAAGCCGTCAGAGGGCTCCTGGATGTTTTCAGGTGTTGAGAAGTGGCATTTGCCTCACCAAAGCCCGAAAGGAAGCAGAAGAGCCCAGCAAGAACTGCGAGAGGCAGAGAAGCCGAGGAACGGAGGCAGCAAGAAAAAAAGTAACATCGAACAACTGCCACTGGCTTGTCACAAGCAAAAGAGTATGCCAGCAAGATCCGTTGAGTCCACCCAAGGGATGCAGGGACACTGGGAGTAAACCCGAATAATTGTTATCAAAGCAAATGAAGCACATGAAACACCAGTGTACGAACGCGATATAAGTAAATGATCATATATCATGAAAGAGAAAGAACAAGTGAGCATTTCTTTGAAAGAGAGAACAGAACAAAATTAAGACACTTTCATGTTTGTGAGTGCATGCAATACACATAAGAAAAGCCCTGGCAGGATAATATACCAGGCAGATGCAATATCAGGTAAAGGAAACATAAGGGAATATGAAGTTCGGAAGCGTCTGCAGAGCCCACACGCAAAAAGCCCTGGCAGGAGAGTATACCAGGCAGTTGCAAGTGTGCTCACATAAGAAAGCCCAGGTAGGGAAGCACACCAGGTAAAGAAACTGAACAGTGTATAATACATCACCTAAAGAGGTCCTGAGAAAGATATCGGAACTAGCAAAAGGCTGTGCTGATTAAGAGGAGTGAAAACCTTGCAGGAGAGTACACCAGGTATCCTAACAAGATAGAGACAAAGAGCCAAGTTGTTTTGTCCATCAGGTGTGTTGTTGATTAAAGGAATCTCAAGGAACTGATATTTTTCAATATACAACAGAGTAAAGAAAAATCCAAGGGAATGGAATCACCCTCTGGAACAAGGAATTCTATCCTTCTGGAAATTGTGTAGAGTTACGTATTTTTCCTTTTTGAAAATGTATAAACCACTCAAAATCAAAGACATTACCCTTTTCACCTTCGAGTTACTTTTGTTAGAATGTGAGGGACAGAATAGTACTTTGGACACAGGACGGTTTTGCTTTGGAATTCTGATACTGGCAGCCTCCTAGTTTTGGTTTTATGTAGGGAAACACCTCTTAGAGCAGGGATAGAGAGGCATTTCCCTACCCCTTTTTATTTTAGTAGAAGTCTTTGACCAAAACCACAACTCCCTTGTGTCAGAGTCTCATTCCTGGCTCCTCATAGGACCTACAAACAATCCTTCTCTTGTCACGCTTCCATCATCTAGAGCTCGATCCCGGTATTGGCTCGGAATGGCCCCACGATTCTCCAGTTTTTCTAATCTCAGAAAATATAGCTCTTTCAACAACACCTGACCAAGGACTGGATGCGCAGACCCCAACTCACATTACTGTACTACTGTTGAAAGATGCCAGCCCAAATGCTGGGTACTCACACTCTGTACATCGCTCTGCTGTTCTCGAGCTAGGTCAGGACTTTACACAAAACAACATTACAAAAATGATGGTCAAGTGGTTTTGGACCATAGCTCCCAAGGTCCTTCACCACAGACTATGCTATCTAGGTATTAGCAGAGTTGAAGTTCAAAACATCTGCAGGGCCGCATAATGAGCTACCATGCTAAACTAGTTTGCATTTTACATTTTCAATTCACAATCTTGTTTGCCCCCGACGTTTAACACATCATGAGCGGATCCAACCAAAAGGGTACAGAATCATGTGCTCTTGGAAAGAAAGAACTCTGCCAATCTCCAACTTCCAGCGCACCTGCACACTTCCTGATCTGTAAGGATCTAGACCAGTCAAGATGAGCGTTTGAGATGGAGGAGAGTTATAGAGGGAGTGGTAGCAGAACCACTGGACACTGGAACTCATGTCGGCCAATGGCTTTTGGATCACAACACTGTGGCACCTCTTGAAATGTACCGTAGTGAATCCATTGCATTCTTCGAAACTACAGCCAAACAGAACAACTTGAGTCAGGCCCAATGTCTCACGCAACGCAGAGCCGCATTCCTGCTGGATCATTGTGTGTTATTGGCACAGTCAACTGAGCCACTCTAGCTGCAATTCCAGTGGTATAATGACATGGATCCATCTCTGCTTGAAAAACAGGTAAGGAGTTTAGGCATGGAACAGAAGGTCTGAGCAGACTGCAGGAAGGAAATACCACCATATTGCTGCTGCTAGCTGGGCAGACACACAAAACATCCTGGTTTGAGTGGCCCACAAGACTGGGAGCGAAAAAATACAGTAAATAACCTGCCAACCTTCTCGACTTTTACATGATTTTTTTGCCATAAACCAAACAGTGGTCAAAAGCACCAACCCTCCAACTAATCATGTAATGTCAGACACCGTCACCCAAAGAAACCAACCAGAGAGCTGAAATGGGGGTCACCACAATTCACACTAAGCTGCTCAGAGCAAACCAAGTATCTGGGAAGCACAAAAATCAAGCGGCAAGGCTAGGCCAAAATCGAAGGCAATCGCACAATGCTGACTGCAGATTCGATCAAGTGCAGGCATTTACACAAGTGCCCGCCACAAGCCCGGATCACTGCATCACAAGAAGGAAATTAGGCAAACACCTTACCCAAAGAGGTGTTCTTTAGTGCTTGGCTATCCTGTGCAGGATGGTCTGCAAGCCTGGGATTTCAGAGAGTGTATCGCAGACTTTGGGGTCTATAGCTCTGGGAAATGCGGCCTGTGTTTTTAAGTTTTCCAAAAATGTATGGGTTTGTGGTGTGGATGGAAGGGACACATATAGAATGCTGATGTAATCATAATAACAACCACCTTTATTTGCTGAGGGACTCCTACTCCATGGCACCACCTAGTCAGCTGTGTTGAACAAAACACTCCCCTCGCTGCCACGGCATGTGACCCTTTCTTCCACGGCCAACCTCTCGCCACTGCTCTCCGAAGTCTGTAACACCCCAGAGACTCTCCAGGGCTCCCTTGCACAATCAGGGGGCGACCCCCACACCTCATCAAGCAGAGGATAGGGGATAGATTTCACAATATGCAGCTTGCCAGGGCAGGTACTCAAGAGATGTGGTCTCGAGCTACAGATTTTGTACACAATACATGCATTCGCATACCACTAAATTCTTCTTTTTTTAATTTTCTTCAGTTCATTTTTTTGCCTTCTCTCGGACTTACTAGAATCCAAACAGACTTTGGGAACTAAACCATGCGCATTTAAAAACAACTGCGATCCAACAAAAACAACACAATTGAGACAAGTTTGTAAAAAAAATCACGTTTCTTCCAATTTATTAACATTCGGAATCAAGCAAAAATGCTGCAGTGTTTCTTTTTGACTTTTTTTTTTATTAACAAATAGAAAACAGACTGTATACAACAGAGTGGACTCCTACAGCACTAATGCATCCGACAAGGTAAAAATGAATGTCTTCTCCAGCGCTCCTAGCCCTGCGCGGAGTCTTCAACGCTTGCTGCGGATTCTCAGTATGCGGAATACATTTGATAATACGGTTAGTTAACCCTTCCACCACCTTGATTAAGAAGTACTGCACTGAGAAGCGGGGGAGACTCCGTCCTTCTGTAGTGCAGACCTGATATAGTAAGCCATATTAATAGATATCATCAGTACAGTCACAGTAGTCTTTTTGCCACATTGGTTTTTTGTTGGTGTAAGACGTCCTGATGTAACCGAAGCCCACGAACGGGAAACAAGTTTGTGAAAGTGGAAACAAGAGACAGCCCTTTCCTGGCCCCCCCAGCCCTAAATGCCCCCACCCCCAACTGCACCCCAGAAAGTACCATGGCGACCAAGGCGTGGAGTCTGTGGCTGCTCTTGAGATTGTGCTCTCTTTTATTGCCTCCCCATTGGGTCCAGAGTCATTGAGAAGTTTGGAAGCAACGTGGGAGGCCTTTAAAGTGTTCCGCGGGGTGGCAAGAATGTTCGATGGAAATGGAAGGCAATGATGAAAGCTGGGTAGGTTTTGGCTTCTCTGCTGGCACCTCTCTCTATCTCTCACACTTGTTCCCACTGAACATAAAACACCAAGACAGATGCAGCTGTTAATACCCATAAAAGAACAGGATGGATAAGGCCAAAAGGGGACCGGTTTCCTTCGCAAATGTGGTGGCTTGGCAAACCCTTCACCACATGCGTAAGCCATCAGTTGCCGAGAAAGTAGAAAGTGAACCAACTTAGGAGGTTGAAATACATTTGGTGCCTCCGGTCACCCCCTTTGTTCCTCTCACTGCCCAACCATCCCTAATACAGGAGAGTTCTCAATATAAATCACTGTAGAGTTTAATAGTAGTTGGCTTCTAGTTTCTAGAATTTTGGCATGGTGTCCCTGAAACCGACAGGGCAATAACCAATCAGACAATACAAATCATCACAGGGCTAAAATAAATCTAACAATTTAAATTTTAAAAAAAGATAATACAAAAATTAAACATTTGTCAGCTTTTTTGTAGCTGCGGAAGGCGACTCGTGGGAAAAACAAGGCTTTCTTTTTTTTTAAAAAAACATGATTTTGTCAACATTGAGGTGTATAAAACCCTTGGAAATCAAGACAATGGCTTCACGAGAGCAGAGGTGACAGAGAGGATGGGTGGGTGGGAGGGAGAGAGCAGACGGAGGGGTCCCCGAAAAAGGAACAGCGAGACTGAGGGCTCTCCTCACCCCCTTCCCTTCCCCACCCGAATGTTTCTGTGGCGATGGTTCCTAAGCACTGTGCTTGCTCATCTGGGTCGAGGGACGACATCTGTACAGAGGAGCCGATGAGGGTTCAGCTGAGGGCTCGGGACGAGGTACTCCAGCCCAGCGGCGGCGGCAACACATTCCCAGGTCTGACGAGATGAAAGCTGTAGTTACGTTGCATAGTGATCAAAGCTGCCCAAGTACTCGAGAGCTGCCCGGTAGCAGAGCTGGTACTGGTCCTAAAAACAGGATGGAGAAACATTGGGTGAGGTCAAGAGAGGTACTCTAAAGAATCGGTGCCAAGCTAGGGAGGTGTACTGTGGTGAGACTGTGCCCAGAAGGGGGATTGGCAAAAGACTGTCTCATGATTGAGGAGGACATGGTGTGGCCACATGCTGGAGTGTGATGGGAAAACGTGTCCATCAGATGTGGGCGAGCTAAGTGGGTGTCCATCAGGTGTGGCCAGATCTTGCTGTGGCGAGGCAGGGGTGGGGAGGATGGGCGTCTGGAATGAGCCTGGTCACAACGTTGGAGAAGGAGTGCCGTGGCAGGCCGAAAGAATTAATGGTCACAACGTTGGAGAGGGAGTGCCGCGGCAGGCCGAAAGAATTAAAGTCCATTCAGAAATGGCCAAAAGCACGGTCACCTGGAGGGGAGACTTGGGGAGACTTGGAAGAGAGAAATCCTGGAAATAATTATTGGAAAAGGGTTTGTAAAAACAACACTTGGCACAAATGGATGAAGGGGAGGGCGACCAAAGAGAGCAGAGGGACAGATCAAGTGTGCAGGGAATCTGTGGGAGAGGCGAGAGGTAACCGTGGCAAATCAGGGGAGAGCGAAGCAAAAACAGAAAAGAAGGCGTGCAGAGATAGAGAAGAGCCATGCAGGGACAGAGAAGAGAAAGGCAGAGATAGAGAAGAGCCATGCAGGGACAGAGAAGAGAAAGGCAGAGATAGAGAAGAGCCATGCAGGGACAGAGAAGAGAAAGGCAGAGATAGAGAAGAGCCATGCAGGGACAGAGAAGAGAAAGGCAGAAAGTTAGTGGTATTCTCCACCACGCCCGACCCCCCCCCCCCCGACCCCACACCTTGTTCCTGCTTTTAGAGACCATATCAAAAAGTCTACAATTTGGTCGACTGAACTAAATACAAAAATATGTATCTGAGTGTATTGGGGTAGGGCAGTAGAGGACTGGGGGGGAGTGGGCTTTGGTATTGGGAGGCATTGACCCTCTCACCCCCCTGGACAGTAAGAAAACAGGCCCACAACAGCTCAACCAAACTGAGTCGATTAAAATGTAGACTTTTAAAAAGCAGTCCAAGTGACCAAGTACAACTGGTTTCAGGGCATCTCGTGCAATGCCCATCTCGCCAAGGGGGAAGACAGATGAGCAGTTAGGGCTGAGGAGGGTGGAACAGAAGGTACAAGGTGGCACACAAGCACACACAAAGGATTGTCCACACAATATAGCTTTGGTATACAGTGATTTACTGATTAAGTAACTCAACAGAAGTGAGCACATGTTCACAAAAGTACTTTAAGGTCCAGTTTGCAGAGACGTTCGGAAAGATTTTCAGACTTGAGCAGCACAATTTTCATGTTAACCAATGGGTTAAACCCAAAGTAAAAAACCTGCAGTTGTGGTGACAAGAGCTGTCAAACTGGAGGCAGAGTCTGCACAAGTTGCGGCTATTGTCAGTTACAGGGGTGTTGCTAGGTCTGGAATAGGTCTGTGGCTAGGCTAATGTTGAGACTGTCAGGACTCGGGGCTACCTATTTATTTATTTATTTTACATTTTTAAAGCGCTCACACAGCCCATAGGCATCGAGGCGCTGTTACAGGAATTGTTTGTTTTTTGGATGCGTAATTTTTTTTTCTTTGGTCTTAGTTGCGTATTTATAACATGCTTAAATACCCAGAGGTTTCTAAGCGCGGACCCGTGGATCGAAACTGTGTTGCTTCGTGTCGTCTTCCTTCCAAGGCGCGCACGTTGCCGCTGAGCTATCCTCCCGGGACATCCTACCTAGCTTTTTGGTTGTAGCTCCTGGGCTTCTATCCAAGGCTACAACCAAAAGACACAGGCTATAGCCCCCTCAGCCCCCCCCACCCCACCCCACCCCACTAAACGCCTCTGGTCAGTTAGCCCCCAGTGCTTTCGATGAGCCAATGTCACCGTAAGTGACCAAGTCTAGCAGCACGACTCTGGTTATACAGAAAAGAAGCTTGCAACACCCTGGTCTAGTTAAGAAGCAGCAGGTGGCGACCCCCGGCCAAGGAGGAAAGTAAAAGCACCCTGGACGATGTTGCTGGACCCAGTAGTACAGAAGAACCAGGCACTGGAGCTCGGTGCAGCTTCCTGGGTTGGTGTACTAGCAACACTGGTAAAGACACTACTGCAGATGGAAAGTGAGAGGTTCAGTGTGGCTCCCTCTAGTTCTGAAGCGAGTTCCGGGCAGGCGGGATGCAGCAGCCATTGGACTGCAGGAAGCAGAGCCCTCGTCTTGCTTGGGGGAGCCCTTCTTGCTGCTGCTCCTGTACGATTCTCAGCGATTAACAAACGTATCATATAGATATACTCGTTCTTGGGCAGATTTTGGGAGCTAACGATCTGCCATACTGCACCATTCAATGCACCCACCTAATCATAGAGGACGTCGTATTCAAATTTTCCGGGCCTTCTTCCTAGACACACACACACACACTCTATAGGTGGTTCAACTGAAGGCCACGGGAAGGGTTTGGCCAAAGGCATACATGAACCCGGGCATGATCTACAATTATCAAGGAACTACTCAGTAAAAAAAACAAGGTCAAGAATTGGGAAATGCCCAGAATAGGGCTTCTAGTTAATCATGAACTTTATAAACCTCCACCAAAACCCTACTCTAGAAAGCAATACCAATGGTGAAGTGGCCAACAGACAGCCCCAAACTAGTCTCAGCAAGCCCTTGGACTCCTTGGCTAACCATGTTCTTCACCCTAATGTTCTAAAACCTGGCCAACAGAAACCTGATTCAACAAATGTCTAGCCCTTGCCAAGAATGCAAAGCTATATCTTGTAAAGCTTCTACTGGATATTTCTCACTGTCACTTTGATTGTTCGTGCTTCCAGTATACACCTTGTGGCCTATCCTTTGATTCTCATCTTTCAACTTGTACGGGGCGGCTTCTTAAATCGCCTTTCGATTAACCGTTGGGTTTCTCCCCAACCTCTTGAATGTCAAGGTTATGAGATAGGTCGCTAAGATATCTTCCTTCACAACACGCATTCAAAAATATCTCCATAGTTTCTTGGTTTCCAGCATTCAATGGGCACTCGTGTCTCTCTACAATGTCTTACTTGTCAGCATTCTTAGATGGGCCTCTCCAAGACATCTCGTTTCTCAACATTCAGGGCAGTTCTCTTCTAGACCACTGGCAGCGCCTCCACCCTTGTATTTGGGTCACACGGTGTTGGGTCGCTTTAAAGAAAGTAGCCGCCTTGTACCATTAATGACGAAGAACACACCATGCCTCACTGGTCGGTTGTGTGGCTTTAAAGGCGCTGTAAGACATCAGTGCCATCTTGGACTTCAGATGTTTGCTTGCTTCTCTTTTGCGTTCCGGGGTAACTTCCTGTTCTCCAAGCATGCAACGTCTTCGCTCGACTGTGCAGCCTGCGGTCACTGCACCAATCGTCCCTTTTTACGGGAAAGAGGAACCCCAAGTAATCGCTCTAAACCACGCAGTTCTAAGGTGGAATGTTGATTTAAATCTCTGTGTTTGGGTTCAGGAACGGTTTCCACCTTAACTAAAGCTTATTGGACATTGTAGTCTATAACTAAAGTTTCTGGTAGAGAAGTCCAGGCTGGGTTAACGCGTACTAGAGGGGTGTGTGATCCTGCTACATCTCTGCTCTGGTGGGCATGTCAGTGAGCGGCCTGAGCATCCCAGCCCCTTGCGGCTAGGTCCCACTCAGAAGTAACATTTGGGGGACCCTGAGTGGGGAGTATTAGAGACTTCCAATGATACACACACACTGGGGTTACATCAGCAGCAAGCACTCAATATAGGACACAGAGATCGGTGAACAGTTGGGCCAAAACAACAGAGAAGTCACTTTGCATCCCAGTGTGGCACTTCTACCCAGAGGAATAGGGAGCAGGGGAAAGATGAAAGGAAAAGGTGGATAGGAGGTACGTACATCAGGAAATGAGGGGAAGTGCATATACTTCGGAGGGAGAGGCATAACGAGATCACAGGCAGAAATAGTGCAGAGATGATGAACAGAGGAGACACACAGACATGATAGAGGAAGAAGCGAGGAGACAAAGAAAGGAAGCAAGAGTCATAGAAAGAGAGTGCAAAAATCAGACATATGATAGAACAGAGCGCCTAGAGGCAGTAGCCCAGAGGAGGGGCTAACACAGATGCCTACCTCTGTCTGTACCATCGCTGGTCGTTGTGTTCTCAAGGTCTTGACAGTCTGGAACATGTCTACCACACCTTCGTACCGCATACGCTCTAGGACAATACTAAGAGTAATAAATACTCCGGTGCGTCCTACTCCAGCACTGTAAAGAAAGGAATGGGAGTATTAAAGCATGTTTTAAAGCATGAGGCGTACTTCAGGGCTGCGGGCATAATGGATGAATTAGCGACATGATGTTCACTCTAGTTCTTGCTTGGATAACTTGCAACTTATTAACTTCTTGACCTACGTCCTGGCAGCAGATGTTGGCCCTTGCCAACCTGCACATGAGGTTAGCCAAAAATACCCAGAGGAACCCCAAAGACCAGGCTATTATGTCCTGGGTTTAGCTGGTGTCACCTGCCACTCAATTTGCCAGGGTTATCCCCAACTGCAGAGTGAGGAGGGCCATTCCGACCAACATAGTTACAAGGGATTGGGCGCAAGGACCTTGTAGGGGCACAAACGGAACTGTTAGAAACATTATCAGCAGGTCCATAACAGCAAAGTGGATGCTAGCGTACAGCCATTGACATTCCATCGAGCCGTGCAATCAAACACGGCCTAGTCTCCAGGTCCCATACAGCAGTGTTTGGCAGAAGCGTGTAGAGAGGACAATATGCCACTTTCACAGCCTCGTCACTGACCCCCCCAACGCAGAGTTTAGTTTAGTTTATTCATTTGTATTGCGCACCAGACCCGAGGGTATGAGGGCGCATGAGCAGTAAGGTTATTCAAAGCTTGGTTACAGGCTGCTTATACTTTACATTACATAATTACAGTGTGACAATGAAGGACATGTGTACAGTTTGGCAGGAAGGCGATAATGCAGTACATATATTTAAAGATTTACATATATTTTATAAATTTACATATAAACATACATTGCGGAAGGCAGCAGTGTGGTGTTAGAGGTGTTAATGGTTCGTGTTCTTTATCCAATGGATGTAGTTGCGTCTAAAGTGTAAGATTGGGGTGTTCTGAGAGATGGTGGTAAGGAGTTCCAGTGTTGAGGTGCTTTCACCTGGAAGCTGTTGCCGCCCATTTTGGTGCGTTTAAACCTGGGGACAATGAGCAGGTTAGCGTTGGAGGTTCTGGTGGGTCTGTTTGGGGTGTGTTTGCATATTCTGTCTGCCAGGTAGCGTGGGGCAGCGTTGTTCAGGCATTTGTGGGTGAGCGATGCTACTTTAAGCAAGATTTTGTCTGATGTGCTGAGCCAGTTATGGGATTTCCTGATGTTGGAAATGTGTTCCCTCCTGGGAATGTTGAGCGCAGCCCCAAGAGCGTTGTTTTGTAGTGTTTGAATTTTGTTGGTGATTTGCTTGCTGGCTGCTATGTAGAGGGAATTACAATAGTCCAGTTTGGATAATACCAGGGCTCTGGCTAGTCTAATGCAGCTCTGGGTGGATAAGAAGGGTTTGGCTGCTCTTATAAGCTTACATGTGTAGCCCGTGGAGGATGCCATCGAGCTAACCTGTTTGTGGAAGGTTAGGGAGGAGTCGAGGTATATTCCTAAAGTTTTCACTTCTTTGGAAACCTTGATTAGGTTCCCGTCTCTGATGAAGTTGCTGTAGTTGTGGTCGAGTTTGGTTAGGTTGGAGGTGGAACCAAGGATGATGAGTTCAGTTTTGTCATCATTCAGGCATAGACTGTGCAAAGCCATCCATGCCAGGATGATGAGATACACCTTGTTCACCAAGGCCAAATCCTGGTTGTAATCTCCCGTCAACGGTATGAGGATCTGTGTATCATCGGCGTAGTTGGTGTAGGTGATACCCAGGCCATTTAGATCGTCAAACAGGGGCTTCGTGAACACGTTGTACAGAGTGGGGGAGACGCAAGAGCCCTGTGGGACTCCACACGTGATGGGGATGGGCTCGGCAGCGGCAGAGGAGGAGAAGAAGACACGCATGGATCTGTTGTTGAGGAATGACTCAATCCAGCTGATGGCTTCTTGGGAGAAGTGGGCAGCTGAGTCTAAATGATTGCATATGATTTTATGGTCAACTAGATCAAACGCCGCGTAGAGGTCTAGCAAGAGTAGTAATGCAGTTTTCCCGTTGTCTCTAAGGGCGTCTATTTGGGCTTTCAGATCAATCAGGGCCGTTTCAGTCTTCAGTCCCATGTTGGGGTCTGAAGCCTGATGGTTTTATGCCTAGGAGGTGGTTTGTTTCAAGATAATTTTGGATTTGTTGGTATGCTGTCTTGTCTAGTATTTTGAGCAGGAATGGGACGGTGGTAGTCGGTCTGTAGTTGGTCGGGATGGACGGGTCGAGGGAAGGTTTTTTGAGGAGAGGGAGGACCCAAGACACTCTGAGGGTTACTGGGGACTGTTCCTGAGGAACATGAGGCATTGATGAGTCTGGTGATGAATGGTGAGAGGTCTCTTGCCGCATCTTTAATGATTTGTGGGGCGCATAGGTCACCTTTGCAGTTGGAGGGTTAAGGCCAAGAATTATTTTTTCTACTTCAAGAGTAGAGACTTTGGAAAAGCTGAAGCGAGCAGTGTTGGGTGTGTGGTGTGAGGGTGGAGGGCTCGAGTGGGCATTGATGGGTTGGTGAGTTTGGTGAGGGAGTCTTTCTTGTTTTTAATTTTAGTTTGAAGGCCGGTGACTTTGTTTAGTGCATTTTGGACACTGGTGCACCATTGTTTGTTCTTAACGCAGTTATCTGGAATTATCACCGGTGTTTCCAATTCTTTCAGGATAGTAAATAATTCTCTGGAGCTGGAGTTGGATTGTGAGATTCTCTGGTTATAGGATTCTTGTTTGGCCGCTATGATTTCTTTTTTATAGTTGGCCGTTATTTTGTTGAGCAGTAGCTTGTTATGGGCTGTCGGAGACTGTCTCCAGACTTGTTCCAGTTTACGTTTTTCCAATCTAAGGGTTTTAAGATGGCTGGAGAACCATTGGTTGAGGTACTTTTTTGGTTTGCATTTTCTGAGTTTTAGTGGTGCAATGGCATCTAAGGCTGTGCGCATGGTGTTGTTATAGCCTTCTACGACGTCATAGGGGTTAGAGTCAGGGAGTTTGTTGAGCCTAAGAAGAATGAGCGGGATCAGTTTTTCCACTGTAATTTTTTTTGCTTCTCGTGGGGATGGCTGCGGCTAGTGCCAGAGATGTGGAAAGATGAAAGGTATCGGGTAGTGGTTACTGGTGTGTTCATGATGGAGGCCAGTGAAAGGTAAGCCACAGAGAAAGTCCCTGACTTATGAAAACCACTCCATCCAAAAGGGGGGCAGCCTGAAAGCTTGGTATTAAAATCAGATGAGTCACAGCACAGAAAAGTAACTTGCCTGTAACCCCTTCTCCTGTAAAGGTATCTCCTCCAACTTCACGGGTTTGCATGTTTGTAGCGTCATGTCATGTAATTGCCATGAACTTCTTGTGAGGCCTTGTAGTGTTGTGCATCTGTCTGGAAGGTTATTTTTATTTTTTTGTATTTGTAAAGTGCACTGCAGCCTAAGGGCATCAAGGCACTGTTGCAAGAAAGTGTCTTAGTTACAAGGGCTTGCTTGTGGGTTACAGAGAGCAACAGCCTAGACATAATGAATAACAGGTACATGGTAATTTAGTGCTGAATAAATCAGAACTCATAATAGCAGAGAGGTTACAGTGCAAGGTGTAGGAGGGGAGGCAACAATGACTCAGAGGCCCCTTTTATACAAACAACAGAGTTTTGATGGCTTTCCTGCAGGCTATGTGTGATTCAAGGCTCCTCAAGTGCGGACGTAGGGAGTTCCATTGAGTTGCGGCAATGAAGGAGAAGCTAGAACCTCCTGCGCGGGTCCTCAAGGTTTTCGGAATGGCGACCAGGTTAGTGTAAGCCGTTCTGGTAGGTCTGTCGGCGATGGGTTTACCAAATCTCTGGGAGAGGTAAGCGGGGGCATTGGTATTGAGACATGCGTGTGTGAGGGCGAGTGTCTTGAAGGTGATGCGTTCCTTGATAGGGAGCCAGTGGACACGTTTCCTGGTGGCTGTGATATGTTCCCTCTGAGATGCCAGTAGCAGCCCAGAGGTCATTGTTTTGGATGGTCTAGAGTTTTCTGATATTTTTAGCGGATGTGCCTACTAGGAGAGCGTTGCAATAGTTCGGTCGGGACCCTAATATAGCCCTTGCTATGGTGAGGCAATTCTGCTTAGACAAGAAGGGCCTGCCTGCATTGAGCAGTTTAGAGTGGTATGCCGCAGCAGATGCAGTGGCGTTAACCTGTCTGCTCATAGTAAGGTTGAGGTCTAGAAAGACCCCCAGGGTTTTGACGGGGATGGGAGTATTGTCAATGGTAAAGGAGTTGTACTTTTCCTCAAGTTTCTTTAAGGTTGCAGGGGACCCATTGAGGAACAGTTCTGATTTTTCAGTGTTTTGGCAGGGCCAGTTTTCTGCCAACCACGATTACATTTTGGAGTAAATGGAGTTTGTTTTTCATGGTTACCCTCATAGTCGCCGGTGGAGGAGGATGTGGACCTGCGTGTCATCCGCATAGTTGGTAAACGGAATGCCCAGCTCATCCAGGAAGTTGAATAAGGGCCTCATAAATAGGTTGTACAGAGTGGGTGAAATGCAGGAGCCTTGTGGGACACTGCATTTGATTAGTTCAGGGTTAGAACAAGCTTGGTCAGAGAAGACTTTCATAACTCTACCCTGGAGGAAAGATGTGATCCAAGCTGTAGCCTTGGGGGAGAAGTTGGCAGTGAAAGAGAGGAGGTGGCAAAGGGTATTATGATCCAGAGATGCTGAGTTTCTCAGTGAGGGAGCTCGAGGACTTTCAGGGTGACAGCCTTGAAGAGGATACAGCAGGATTAGAAGATGATACAGGCCTGCAGCGGGAGACAGTGCAGTTCGATGAGGGTCGGGGTGATGTGGCCGAATTTGCAGAGCCATTTGATGAGACGTGCTGCAGCATACAGGACACATCTCAAGGGAGCTAGTGTAGTCGCAGGAAGGCCTTCCAAAAGAGCATTGCTTCTATCCGAGTGGGAGAGGACCAAGGGTCGGTATTCTAGGAGCCTTCAATTTACCATGTAATGATTTGTTATCTTTGATTAAATCTGTTCTTGAAACGTTTTCTTTATTAGACTTACTACAACATGTTCTGGGCCCCATCCCTCACCCACCAAAATACTTTAGCAAGTGAGGACAGGGATGTGGAGAGAAAACCCACTCCTGAATCTAGTTCAGGTGAGCTGGTCTGGGCATCTCCTAATCCCATTAAATTGTCATCCACAACCTTTTCCCACCAGGGCACTGAACTTTGGAATTCCTACTTTGAAAAGGTCTCTTAATAGAGGCCTGTAGACATCCTCTCAGAGCTAACTGCCAAGCCAAGCCGCCAGTGAGTTATCAGTGACATTCTCATCCTAATGTTTTAGCGAGCACTTATCAGATACCCCTCTTCCCCCTCTGCTGTTGACTAAGTTTTTAGAAACCGGGACCATCAAATTTCCACTGGATATTCCAATGTATGCAGAGCGTAGAAATTGATAATCACATGGAAAGTAAAGACTGACAAAGCCCAACAGCCATTTTCTGAAGATGGGGTGTGGCCAACTCGCATGGGATTTAATCGCATATCTGGCAGGGCATGTGTGAGAAATTCACCCATCCGCACGGGGAGTGTGCACTCACCTGGGCTTTTTTGATTTTTTGTAATTTATATATGATATGATATGGCATTTATAACGCGCCTATACACAGTCGAGGCACGACAAGGCAAGTGAGGGGGAACAGAGGGAAGACAGACCATGATCTTACTAGGCCTGGTGTCATTCAGATTGTGCAAGTGCAATGAAGATGAATGATGGGAGATCAACCTCCTAAAATGTGTGAGGCTATTCCGCATACATTTTCCCTGCTCACCGCACAACAAAAACAGTCATGTTTACTCCGGGAGGACACAGCTTAAAGGCGTCATACTCCCCAGTCATGTTCAGCTGGAATGTGACAGCCACAGGTACATCAAAGCATTTCAATAAGGGAGAAGGTGACACCCTCCTCCGGTCATGGGCAGCCGAATGAAAATATCAGAGGCTCCATGGATCTACCTTCCTATTGTCTAAACTGCTGGTGGCAGCGCATACTATTTGTAGTCATTTGGAACAGGTCTGCGACAGGCAGGAAGGCAGGACCAACACCTCTTGGGTATGCAATGTGTCAACTTGAAGCTAGTTCCCACCCCTTTGTGTGAAGTACAGTGAATGGCATGTCAGGGTCCACTATTTTCCATAAGCAACCCCCGCAGAGTGGACCCCTTTCAGAGGGACGGAGTATGTGATTTGAGGGAGACAGAAGTCTGTTCTCACCAAAAAATTCAAGGGAGATCTCCGCTTTGATCAAGAGCCACAGAGGTCTCAGTTAACCAGAGAGACACTTTGATCTACAACTGACAGGAAGATGGGTGGGACTTGTGAGTACATGTAGTCACCTCTTACCTTTCCTGTTGCAAAGCACTCTGGTCCTGACCTCACACATAACAGAAGATTGTTGCTAATGGACCCAGGTTTGGTTCATTGAGGTAGGCTTAGCCTGCACTAATCACTAGGGCCCATTTGACTTTAAAAGAGGGCTGAGCACCTCACTTATGAGATCATCCAACGACTTTTAAAGGAGTAAGAAGGAGGACTCATTTGGACCCTGGCTGAATGTATAGTCTGCCTTGCAGCTTCTGCCAGTGAAGGAAGGCCAGCATTTCCAACAAGTAAGCAAGATATCTCCGCTAAACATCTCCCAGGGAAGAGAGGGAGATACCGGACTAGGAGGACCCGTCCAGCAGCTCCAGAACCGGTACCCAGCCAGCACACAGTGTGCCCTGCTAGGTTCTGCCAGCAAGCTTACTAGGTGGCAAGTGCCAGAGAGTCTCTGAACAAAGGACAAGTCTGTTGCCTTCAAACACTCCTCAGCTTTGGGCCATCCACCTTAAAGGCCGACACAAGCCCTGCAAAGAAGCTAGGAGGAGTGCCACAACAAGCATCAACCAGCGTCCATCTTTTACGGACATTTTCGAGGCAGTCGAGCTCTCAAACCGTGACCGGCTGCGTCACTGATTGTTGTCACACAAGCCGTCCGAGACGCCTCGACCAGTGTTCCGGCGGCGGCAACCAGCAAAGAGACAATGGGGGTCATTACGACCCTGGCGTTAAGGGTTTAACGGCGCTGGAAAAGGTGTCGGCGCCGTTAAACCCTTAACGCCTGATTACGAGGTCCCTTTGCAGGACCCGACCTTAACGGCTGGTCTACACCAGCCGTTAAAGTAGGGACCCGCAAAGGGACCTTGGTGCTAAGTACGGTACCGCAACTTGCGGTACCGTACTTAGCGCCTTCCCCAGTCCCATTGAGCCCTATGGGGCGAGAATGGGGACGGGCCATGGTTCAATGGGGAATTACCGCCCCGCCAACCTTGGAATGGGGTGGTAATTCCCCATTGAACCATGGCGGATCCGTTACAACACCGGCACCAACCATGGTGCTAATAGCGCCATGGTTTAGCGCCGGTGTTGTAATGAGGGCCAATGTTTCTTGACCCGAGCCGCCATGTGGGAGCCTGCAGCTGTCCATCCAGCCTTGCTCGCCGAACTGCCTGATACCAGCAGTTGTCTCCTATTTTGAATGGTCGCAGGAGCTGTAAAGCGTCCTGGAACCGACCCAACATTGTTGAGCATCAAGATCATCTCAAGCACCAGGTACATTGTAGTTCTGTCCCCCTGGTCCTTCAACAAAAGCCCCCGGTGACATTTGCGATCCCCTTCCTCCCTTTGGTGCTGAAACCAAATAACCTTGAACAGTTAAGACTGATTGATTTGCCAACCACCCTCCTGTCAGTATCCATAGCGCATCCCTTTCCTTCGTGAAACAGTCTGTCCTCTGTGTTCCTTTACATTGTGGGTTGCATTTTGTAGTGTGCTAGAACTGTCTGTTGTAGTAATAATAAAATAGATATGTTTATACAACCTTGACTGGACATTCCCTTTTATCATTGCGTAATAATTGTATTTTCGCTGTGTTGCAACTACCCAATGATCCACGACCTTGCAGAGATAAGCCTGCCGTTCCCTCTCCGTTACCAAAAATTGGACAAAGAAGTTTATAATTTACTTGTGTTCCAATCTGTTCAGATCCCTTTTGGTGTACTAGAGGTTTGGGGTCGACTGATGGTTTAGAAACCGATATTCATCCCTGGACCACTGGTGCCCTGGAAATTGACTAATTACAGCATGCCAGCATTTGTGTGGGCTTATAAGAATATTCATAACAATATCAATATCAGGTTTTCATATAGTGCTTCATGGCTGATTCCTTCCACTTCTTAGCACTCTAATAGCTGCTATTATTTCCCAGTTCAATGGAACTTGTAGTGGATTTCCATTCGATAGCTTTTTTCACTGGGGAAGCAGTACTGAAATCCCACACCTCAACCCTTTTGTATTTTTAATTTTTTACCACTGATCAAACTCCAATGTTTACAAATATACTATTGAATATCAGAGCACCCTCCTCCCACTAAAAACTCTGATAACCCACTGTTTCATAAGATTACTCCTTCCGTCTCACTCAGGAACGATTTTCCACTTCTCTCAAACGAGGACTGTATCGCTGTGCTTTAATGAACACAATCTATGGTGCCCTGCGAGGGTCAAGGTTCCTGCCGTTATAAAACCTATTGTGCCAGAAGCAGTTCTGTTATTTCTCTCTTTCCGATGAGCGCCTGCCTTGAAGTTTCTTAAAGTGTGAGAAGTGTAGACCTGCTGGAAAATAAAATACATCCCATAATACTTCCAATTGGGCTCATTTTCTGCCTACCAATCCTTACCATTTCGAGGCAAGGGTCTTGAATGTTACCTAGCAGTTCACTTTGTTCTCGCCAGTCTCAGGGGCGGAGACAGCTGGCAGTCAGGTTTACGGCTATTCATTCCATGTGCCGGATGGGGGGAGAGAGCTGCCCCGTCATTCTCATGAGCCCTTGCAATGTTCATCGAAACTATCAACATCGAGGAACTCCGCAAGTATGCCCACCTGCAAGGGTGTGGGGCCTTAAGAGTCCCGCAGTGGCTCTCTGGCTGCAGTCCTTTGTTAGGAAAACACCATGCAGGCCAGACCCCATCTGCATGGATTGTGGAGTCCCCCAAGGATCACCTCACTGTGGTACTGGTAGATCCAGGTCTCCATTATTCTCCTGATCTGCACTCGGTCGCTCTCACACGGAGCGGTTCGAAGAGTTGCGTCTCATTTCTCTTCCGGCCCTGCTCACTATCTGTACGACCCACACGGCGCAGTAAATTGTTTGATCACCAGCCCTCACTGTGGGCTATAGGATGATGGATTTTTCTCCTCCAAGTGACGAAGCAAATCAATATTTGTGTTTCTGACTCCATTGCTGCTCCTGCAACTCAACCCCTTCACATAACTTCAATACGGCACCAGGAAGCCCCTGGGGGGCATACCTCAGCGAAGGAGTGATCTTCGCCATGTAATGATGGACAAGCTGAAATCATTCTGCTACAGGACCAGGAAACCCACCGAGCCGCAAGGACATGTGCTGTGCTGCTTAGTCTGCAGCGGTGGCACCCTCCCGGTCAGTAGAAAGTCTGATTAATCAAACTTGTTAAGACAGAATTCCTATTTTGGGGATTCTAGGGCCAATTGTAGGGCTGCTCAACCGTTATGTATATTTTCCTCTCTTTTGAATCACATACTACTTTTTGGTGGCCAGAGGGTCTTCTCCTGACGTTCCCTTGCCGTTTCAATCCGTTTTACCTCATTAGCATATAAAGTATTGGGGTGCCTTTAAGCTGCCCAGACCAAGGGGGGCTTCTCAGGCACCACATGATTGCTCCTGTGTGATTTCATCACTCTCCACAGGTTTTAAGAAGTAGTTTGGTTTGAGGAGCAGTAGGACGTTCGTTTTGGCTTCCCCAAGGCTGCAAGCCATTTTAACGTATTGGTAGCACAACGTATCCTATTAGTATCCATTTGGGAACCAATACATTTTCATAAATCCTGCTCTTGGCCGTTTCGTAGTGTATGACTCTTTAAAATGGCCGTTCTGACCACATGCACTTTTTGTGAGCACTCATAGCAGACTCCATATTGACCCCTGAGCTCTTCTCACTTCCTGTGAGGATGGTCTAGGTGGAGTGGCAGTCTTATCGACCAACCAGTAGGGCTTGGCATCTGAACCCATTGCCCCCCAGTGTCCTCTAGCGATTAGTGAGCTGGTCTTGTTTTTACGGCCCTGTGTTGCTGTCTCTCTATGGTTCGCTGAAATTCCGCTGGAGTTTACCCTGTAAATTCATGCCGTTTCTGCCATTTTAAGACCCTTATTTGGCCATACTGGCTGGGTATATTGTGGTTTTTTGTACTCTGGGGGTCGATTCCAGGCTTTCTGACCACCCCTCATGCCCCCCCCACATCTGCGGGTCAAACTAGCCACACAAACTCTTTTCTGGGCTGTTCACTGTTGCATTCTGCCATTTCCCGACAGATTGTACCCCTTGGCTGGGGGTCACTGCTGCTGTCCAACAGGGTGCTGTAATACTAACCCACCCGATTGATGATTTGATTTTGAAATGGAAGGCGCCTCCAGCCATTAACGCTTTCTGGGGTCGTTTGACGCGGAGCTGCCCGCTTTCTTTGGTCAACCAGCTGCCGGGAGCCTTCTTCACAGGATCCCTTGCCTTTCCTGCACCTTCCTCAATGGACCACTCACCTCACGCTTGAGGGTCATTGTGGTGGGAAAGATAATTTCTTCCTTTTATAGAGTGTGGAGGTCATCGTTGGCTCAGGGTGCAAGCCCCTGAGCGCCGGATCCTGTAAGCCACACCTTTGAAAGAAGCTGTACATACCCAGGCGGTTTCACCGTGCTAGAGCCATTTTCACTGAAACTACCACTGGATCCTGAGGTGGGCAATTATTCATGATACTTACCCTCAGGGGTCCCTCTGGTCCAAGGTCCAGACTCGTTGGCGGAGGGTCTCTTGCACATTTCCCATAGACCTCTTTTGGGGCTCGTCCAGCTTTGCGGCACCTTCTGGTTTGTCCATCGACATCTGGAACTCTTCTATGGGGTCTCTTCTGGCCTTACCTGGGGTTGTTCACCCGTGGGGTATCACTGACCCCCATTACAGGTGATGGCCCCAATGACTAACCCCATTGATTCTGAAGGATCTTTTGACCAGTCCTGGAACTCTCCTAAACTGACTTGGAGGGTACTTACCTGCCCCGGGACATATTGTCTGTACCAAGAATTTGAATTTTAGTGCTGATCTCTGAGTTTTAATGGATTTTTAAAATCCGGCTCTGCATTTCTGGAATGGCGATTCATTTGAACAATGGTCCTTGGTAACCGTTTAGGTAAGTGTTGCTAAAATGTTCACGGAATTCTTGGAAGCCTTTGGATTTTGAATTGTTCCTACCCTCAATGACTGTGCTTTAGTGCCATGTGTGCACTGGTATCATTTTTAATACTTTGCCATAGAGGGTGAAACTGCACGATTGTGGTGTAGGCATTAGGGATGTTTAGACGTTTGTTCTGGTAGGAAAAAACGCCTGGGTCCCTTTCCTGCCTACCCCTTTCCTATATGTGGCCAGTCCAAGACCCTGGTCTATACCCCATCATATATAAGAGGGGTGGACTGTGTCTTTAGGACACTGTACTTAACTGTGCATGCCTAGAGGGCTTTACCTGGGTTGTGTGGTTACTTTGTTCCCCTCCCCCCTTGCTAATGCAGGTTGGGTGCCTCTCTATGGGGTGGACTCGCATATAGGCAGCGGGTTAAGGAGAGCCCTTTAAGACTATTACTTTTTCTTAATATCTTTTTAGTACTGTGTATTATTGACCTGACAGTTTTCTAGGGGAGGCTGAATAAAGCATACACCTTTCCATTGCATCCGTGGGGTGTACTGATGTGTGGGGACTAATTGTGCCATTGCGCCACCCTGCCATTGCGCCACCCTGCCATTGCGCCACCCTGCCATTGCGCCACCCTGCCATTGCGCCACCCTGCCATTGCGCCATCCTGCCATTGCGCCACCCTGCCATTGCGCCATCCTGCCATTGCGCCACCCTGCCATTGCGCCACCCTGCCATTGCGCCACCCTGCCATTGCGCCATCCTGCCATTGCGCCATCCTGCCATTGCGCCACCCTGCCATTGCGCCACCCTGCCATTGCGCCACCCTGCCATTGCGCCATCCTGCCATTGCGCCACCCTGCCATTGCGCCACCCTGCCATTGCGCCATCCTGCCATTGCGCCACCCTGCCATTGCGCCACCCTGCTGGCTCTACCTGAGAGTTGAGCCTTCTCGCTTTGTCCACCTGACTTGCCTTAAGAGAGCTTTGGCTTCCCTTTCTTGCCAGGCGTTTTAGCCCCCTATCCCCCACCATTACGGTTAATTGTTGTAGATCCCTAAACTGAGGGTTGTAGAGAGACTGCCCAAACAACCCGTCCAACCCGTCTTTAACGTTAACGATCAGCTGACCCAGCTTGCAGCCAATCACGGTGCTCAAAACATGTTATTCCCGGGCTCGGTTTGTGCTTTGACGTAGATAACAAAAAATAATAAAACAAATTGTTTTTTTTTACGCAATGTAGCACTAGTGTCTGCACGGGGTGTGAGAGGTATGAGGCCTTTGGAGAGAAGCAGACTGCGGACCACTGAACCTTGCTGCTTGGAGGATGTGAGCAGGAGAAGACCACAAGATCAGAGGAGAGAAGAGGTTCAAAGTGTCTGTTGTGTAGCGGCGACTCCAGCACTCCACTGAAGATATGATATGATAGGTTATTTATAACCCAGAGGTTTCTAAGCGCGGCCCCGGGGATCGAACCTGTGTTGCACCGTGTCGTCTTGCTTCCAAGGTGAGCACGTTGCCGCTGAGCTATCCTCCCGAGACAAGAAGGTTTCTAAAAGAGCTTTCGATTGCCCCTCATTTATAGAAGGGGATCTCCAGAAGAGTAGTCGAGGCATGAAAACCAAGAAGAGTAGGGAGAACTCCCGAATGACAAGAGACCAAGAGGTCCTACTCAAGCTCGGAAGGGAAATGGGAAGTTTACAAGCACCTCCAGAGGAACAGAGAACGAGCAGGGCCGACTGGAGATGGCCGAAGGAGACAGGCAGGGGGTGCACCATTGCAAGTACTCTCTGGGACAATGGTAAAAATAGAACGCTTCACAAAGGGAATCGGAGCCTGAAGACCCATTGTGAACTGACACAGCTGGTATCGAATGAGACACTGTCTGCTGGGAAACAATCGCAAATATCACAGCAAATTGAGGAAAAACGGATTATCGAAATGCGACACGTTGAGCACTTGAGTGTCAGTGTCAAGGAAGTGAGCGCTGGCGTCTAATGAACAGCAGAATTTTAGGAAAATAATCCTGTAGCCGCGTAGCAAACAGAGCAAACTTATATTGACCGGAACTGGGCATGCTGTAGACAGTGAAACGACTTCTTGGTGCTATATGGCTATACACCAAGCCACCCGCCCTGGGTACCCAACACCACTCTAAGCCTGCGGGAATAAGAAGGTTTTTAATTCGTCCCTGCATTGAAGAAAGCGGACAATGGTACTACGCTTCAATGGGAATTTTCAAGAAGAGTGCATCCTTCACAGAAAAGGCTCCACCTCTTGGTTTTACTGAAAGACCCGTCAGATTGGCACAAGACTTGTGTCCGTCGATCACAACTGATGAGGGGGCATCTGCTTGGTGAAACAAAGCACAAAGCTCATATATCTCAACTTCCTGTGAATTGGTGGCCAATGAAGTGCTCTTCCAGCAAGAGTGACCTATAACCTGAAGATTGACCTGCGACCGGCAGGCCGAAACCAGCGGTCGCTTCTGGTGGACATAGCACCACACAAGAGTATTTCTGTCTTAGCTACTCTAGCCCGATACCCCAGCCAGCCTTTCACGCCTATAATGAATGGGTGATTAAAAGGGAAAGTGACTTGGCTGGTATTGGTGGCTCCACAGCACCAACATCAGCCCGATAATTCTCAGGCATTGGCATTAATGAGCTTAAATCTTGTGAGTCGTGGGCAGGGATCCTGCTACAAAATAGTGCCAGGGACAACGGTCTACAGCTTCTCTGAGGTGGACCATACAGAAGGGGGCGCCTGATTCAGCCCCACACAATGGGGGCGCAGTGGCTGGGCAGACAGACGTTGGCTTGTCCATGCCTTGACTGATCCTGGATGCAAGGGAAATCCACCTGCAAAGGGTGGCAGGTGGCTCCCGAAAAAACTCTTGGACCTGCTGCTATGTACGCACAAGACCTTCTGAAAGAAGGGGATAGTGCAGGTCCTGAATGAGGACCTCTGAAGGTTGTGGGACCAATCCCTGGAACAAGTACGGCAAGAGTGGGCTGTCCTTGCACCAGGTCTCACAGGGCTTGAGATACGGGTTTCGACTCTTGGTAGCCTGGCTTTTCTTTCCTAGTCATAATCTTAGTAGCATTTCTTTTCTTTCCTAGTCAGAATCTTAGTAGCATTTCTTTTCTTTCCTAGTCAGACTCTTAGTAGCCTGGCTTTTCTTTCCTAGTCAGACTCTTAGTAGCCTGGCTTTAGTAGCCTGGCTTTTCTTTCCTAGCCAGGCTCTTAGTAGTCTGTCTTTTCTTTCCTAGCTACTGAGGTGTGTGCAGTGAGGACCATGAAAGTGCAGTTACTTAGCAGGACAGACACTTAAGTTGATCAGGCTTGGGGAACAGCCATGCTCTGAACCCAGAAAATGCGTGAGAATGTTGTCAATGAACCAACAGGAGTAAGACACATAACCGACCAAGGCCTGATGTCCGGGCATTGATGTATTGAAAAACAGGGAGTATGGACAGAGTGAAGCTGCAACAGACCCAACTACAACCAATGCCAGAGGTACTGGTGCATTTTAGCCCACCGCCCCCCAAGCCCTCTTGCTGGCCATGCAATGTAAAACCATACCAGGTCACTGCACCAGGAGCATTCTGAGACAGGGAAAATGCTCGGGAGAGGAACTAATACTGCCCCAGCAGGAAGCCTTAAAAGTACCCAGGGGGGATGCCAACGAACATTTTACCGCTGCCCCGCCCTCTTCCACACGCTCACTCAGTACTAAAGGTGATGAATGGTTAAGATGCTGAGATGCCATGACCCCTTGCCAGTCTCAGTATTCAGGCTTGCTGGAAAGCATTACGACTCCACCCTCCTCGCCTGCCACACACTGTGCATGGCACCCACCTGCAGTTCACAGAGCGAGGAATCTGACAGTGCCACAGGATTCACTGTGTTTAGACCTCACCATCCTCCTGTGCTGCTCCCACAAGGAAGAGAGCTCCCCTGCAGTGCAGAGCTAGAACCCCCACCTGCTCCTGTGCTGCAGATAGCTCCCCTGCTGTGCATAGGTAGAACCCCACCTGCTTCTGTGCTGCAGAGAGCTCCCCTGCTGTGCAGAGGTAGAGCCCCACCTACCCCTGTGCTGCAGAGAGCTCCCCTGCTGTGCAGAGGTAGAACCCCACCTGCTCCTGTGCTGCAGATAGCTCCCCTGCTGTGCATAGGTAGAACCCCACTTGCTCCTGTACTGCAGAGCTCCCCTAGTGTGCAGAGGTAGAACCCCCACCTGCTCCTGTGCTGCAGAGAGCTCCCCTGTGTGCAGAGGTAGAACCACACCTGCTCCTGTGCTGCAGAGAGCTCCCCTGCTGTGCAGAGGTAGGACCCCACATGCTCCTGTGCTGCAGAGAGCTCCACTGCTGTGCAGAGGTAGAACCCCACCTGCTCCTGTGCTGCAGAGAGCTCCACTGCTGTGCAGAGGCAGAACCCCACCTGCTCCTGTGCTGCAGAGAGCTCCCCTGGTGTGCAGAGATAGAACCCCACCTGCTCCTGTGCTGCAGAGAGCTCCACTGCTGTGCAGAGGCAGAACCCCACCTGCTTCTGTGCGGCAGGGTTCACTGCAGTGCACAGTTCTAGGAAGCAACCCGTCTCCTGTGCACTGACAGTGTGGTGAACTCACCTGCAGGGCACTGGACCCCACCCTGTGTGCAGTGTTGAAACCCCTGCCCTCCGCCTTTGAAGCACTCACTGTGTGGAGAACTCACCTGCAGTGCACCGAGATTGGCCCGTCCTGCCCAAACTGCTCCTTGGTTTTGTGCACTTGGCCAATGAAGTCTATGAAACCCTCGCCCGTTTTTGGCACGCCCTGTTCTGGCCAATCCGTGAACTGGAACTGCCGGATGGTTCTCGACTGCCCATCCTGAAGAAAGGAGATAAGATGTCAGAAAGGTTCTCCCAGTATCCTACAATGCCAGGAAGGGCAACACACCCACCTTCACAGGCATTACATGTACTTGTGGGATACAGATCCAAAAGCACTGCACGCTGACATGCAAAGCACACAGCCAACACATGCCTACCACAGGCTTAAACAAAAACCAACAGCCTGTAACCCACCATAAACCACAACCAGAGACCCGAAAATGGGCACCCCAACACTTAGTGCTGAGCCTAAGAATAATGACCCTCTCACCACACAAATCAAAACTTACATCGGTCCAACCTAAGAATCTACCTCGGAGTACCGCTACCATGAATCATGAGGACGATCACCGCCAGCTCATCCAGAGCCAGAAAGTAACCAGGAACTGTGGGCTCCTAGGAGTACATCATCCACTACAGACACTCGCCTCTCCCACCACTAGGCTCACTCTCCACTTTACACCAACAAACAATAGAGCGCAGCTACACCCCTCGATCAATTTCAGCCTAGCAGCACACACGCAAGCAATTATCCATAAACAACTCACCAACCTGTTAGAACGCAGCTATACACCACGAAGGAAATCGGCCTAGGTGCACACAAACGTTCCTACACAGGCTTAATGCTGCGAGAATGCAGTCTCGGAGACAACCACCTGACTGCACACATTCGACTGATCTCTCACTACCACCGCACTATGTGCTAAGATGCAGCCACCATCACGCAAACCACACTGGCTGCACACATATCGAGGGCACCCAAGCACAGTATTCTACCCTACTCTCTCGACTGACCTGGACTCCGGTCCCCATAGGGCGTTCAACCCTCAAGCGCTTTGAGATCATACCAATGATATAGAAGGCACTATATAAATGCCAAATAACATAACATTAAACAGTAACAGAAATCTACAACAAATACTCAAACTTAAACCTACAACACTCTTGTTGGCTTACAAAAAACATAGTAATCCTGCTACCAAAAAGGAAACATTTGAGAACAAAATATCAACAGAGTCTTTAGCCGATGGATGCAGCCCTGAGGGATCCAGGCTGCTTACGAACATAGCAAATGGTAACAGAGTGAGTCAGAGGGAGGGCACTATATGGATGTCACAAAGAATTGAAATTCTTTTAAGGTCTTTGCAGGTTCTTGCAGATATGAGATAAGAAGATAAAGCCAACTACCTCTGTAGAGGACATCAAATATGGAAAAACCTCAACCATGAATGCACCAAAAGATACACCACCGCCTTTCCAGATCACTGCACACTCATGCCAACAGAAAAACACAAATGCACAAACGCCCACAAACACTCAAGAAGAGGAATGCACAGAGCACCATGCACCGTGGTTCTCTCACACACACATGTGCATGCACCCACGCGGAAGAACTCACCCGGGCATCGGTGACCTTGAACTCGCGGAGAATGTACTGTGGCATGTTGTACTCTGCCATTGGGTCAACCACAAAATACTGATACCGGGCTGAGCGGTCCGCAGGCCAGTACTGATGGCACTTCTCCTGCAAAGAAAGAGGCGGTGAGACATGCACTGCTCTGCAGGCCGGTGCAAGTGAGTGGGCACTCAATCTAGAACTCACAGGAAGTAAAGAGGAAGTGTGGAGGTAGCCGGGAGTGGGTGAATGAGAAAGGAGGACTAGAAGGAAGAGATCGAGGAGAGCAGGAAAAGGGAGATCTGGGGGTAGAAGGGAGCAGGTGAGTGGGAAAGAGGGCTTAGAAGGAAGAGATGGGGTGGAGATAAAGGGAAGTGTGGAGGTAGCCGGGAGCGGGTGAGTGGGAAAAAGGGCTTTGAAGGAAGAGATGGGGGTGGAGATAAAGGGAAGTGTGGAGGTAGCCGGGAACGGGTGAATGGGAAAGAGGGCTTAGAAGGAAGAGATGGGGTGGAGATAAAGGGAAGTGTGGAGGTAGCCGGGAACGGGTGAGTGGGAAAAAGGGCTTTGAAGGAAGAGATAGGGGTAGAGATAAAGGGAAGTGTGGCGGTAGCTTGGAACGGGTGAATGGGAAAGAGGGCTTAGAAGGAAGAGATGGGGGTGGAGATAAAGGGAAGTGTGGAGGTAGCCGGGAACGGGTGAATGGGAAAGAGGGCTTAGAAGGAAGAGATAGGGGTTGAGATAAAGGGAAGTGTGGAGGTAGCCGGGAACGGGTGAGTGGGAAAGAGGGCTTAGAAGGTTGAGATAGGGGTGGAGATAAAGGGAAGTGTGGAGGTAGCCGGGAGCGGGTGAATGGGAAAGAGGGCTTAGAAGGAAGAGATAGGGGTGGAGATAAAGGGAAGTGTGGAGGTAGCCGGGAACGGCTGAATGGAAAAGAGGGCTTAGAAGGAAGAGATAGGGGTGGAGATAAAGGGAAGTGTGGAGGTAGCCAGGAACGGGTGAGTGGGAAAGAGGGCTTAGAAGGAAGAGATGGGGTGGAGATCAAGGGAAGTGTGGAGGTAGCCGGGAGCGGGTGAGTGGGAAAGAGGGCTTAGAAGGAAGAGATAGGGGTGGAGATAAAGGGAAGTGTGTAGGTAGCCGGGAGCGGGTGAGTGGGAAAGAGGGCTTAGAAGGAAGAGATGGGGGTGGAGATAAAGGGAAGTGTGGAGGTAGCCGGGAGCGGTGAATGAGGAAGAAAAGGGAGAGACTACAGTGCATAGTACAAGGCACGTTGAGTAGCAAGTGGATGAACGAGGGAAGAGAAGACAGAAAGGGAGAAAAGTGAGGGCTGTAACAGCTGGTGAAACTAGGGTGGGTGAGGGGCTGAGCAGGAAGGGCTGAGGCACTGAGTGGGATGCATCGAGGTGAATAAGGAACTGAGTAAGATGGGTTGTGGTGGGCGATGGAGTGAGTAGGATAGTTTGTAGTGGGTGTGGGACTGAGCAGGATGGGTTGGGAGGGAGTGACTAGCGTGCAGTTGAATAAGGGACCAAGCAAGTTAGTCCAAGGTGAATGAACGAGGAAATGGCAGGGTCAAATTGCATGAAAGACTGAGGTGAGGGATGGACAGAATAGGGAGAGCCGTGCTCTACGATGGAAGGAATCGGGACCCCTAGGCACTGTGATGGGAGGAATCGCGAGCGCAGGGATCTGTGATGGAAGGAATCGGGAGTGGTGGAGCCCGTGATGGAAGGAATCGGGAGTGGTGGAGCCCGTGAAGGAAGGAATCGTGAGCTCCATGGTCTGTGACGGAAGGAATCGGGATCACCGGGGTCAGCGATGGAAGGAATCGGGATCACCGGGGTCAGTGATGGAAGGAATCGGGAGTGGTGGGGCCCGTGATGGAAGGAATCGTGAGCTCTGTGGTCTGTGACAGAAGGAATCGGGAGAACCGGGGTCTGTGATGGAAGGAATCGGGAGCACCGGGGTCAGCGACGGAAGGAACCGGGAGCACCGGGGTCTGCGATGGAAGGAATCGGGAGCACCGGGGTCTGCGATGGAAGGAATCGGGAGCACCGGGGTCTGCGATGGAAGGAATCGGGAGCACCGGGGTCCGCGATGGAAGGAATCTTGAGCACCGGGGTCTGTGATGGAAGGAATCAGGAGTGGTGGGGCCCGTGATGGAAGGAATCGTGAGCTCTGTGGTCTGTGACAGAAGGAATCGGGAGAACCGGGGTCTGTGATGGAAGGAATTGGGAGCACCGGGGTCAGCGACGGAAGGAATCGGGAGCACCGGGGTCTGCGATGGAAGGAATCGGGAGCACCGGGGTCTGCGATGGAAGGAATCGGGAGCACCGGGGTCTGCGATGGAAGGAATCGGGAGCACCGGGGTCCGCGATGGAAGGAATCGGGAGCACCGGGGTCCGCGATGGAAGGAATCGGGAGCACCGGGGTCTGTGATGGAAGGAATCAGGAGCACTGGGGTCTGTGATGGAAGGAATTGGGAGTGCCGGGGTCTGTGATGGGAGGAAGCACCAGTCGGGTCCCCTGCATGGAATTGTGATGAGTTAAGGCCTTGACAGCTCATTGTTCACCTCTAGTCCCAAGCAGCCGCCCACGGCTTAGACTGGCCTGAACCAGTTCCCACCGTTTCCAAAGTCAGCACTGAGCTGTACCCAGCACTTACCCTTCCCATTTCCCGCAATTTGGTCAGCATCACCACAATAGTGGAGTTGTGTTCCCAGAGCATGCGCCAAAAGTCCTCCGTGGTCTCCGCTAGGGGCCCCTGAGTGGCGATGTAGGCCTTTTGCTGCCTGTCAGGAAGAAAAGATATGAAGATGGGTCAGCATGTACCACAGAGGGCACCGCCAAACTACAACCCTATGCCAAGACAGAGCGTGAGCTAATAACATGCTCCCAACGTCTCCCCAGCCCGAGCACTGGGATTCCCAACTCTTTCTGGGCCCACCTCACCTGTAGCCGTCGATGAAGCTGCCGTTGATGTAGTCGGAGCCCTCCACCCCTCGGATGGGTTGCAGGCAGACGCGCGTCATCTCGTACGGCATGATGTTCACCAGGCGGTTCTTGAACTTGTTACATGGGAGGTTGGCACTGATGAATCGTGAGGTATGTGCTTTAGAGTTGGCCAGAAGCTGAGGAGGAGGATAAAAGAGGCACTAGCCATTAATGGGACAGAGGACAGGCTTCTGCAGAAAATACCCCATAACAATAAAGCAACCCAGGGTCCAATGCGTCTCTGCCCACACCCGTAAGGAGTGGGATCATGACGAAGATCAAGATGCCATAGGCTGGTTGGACAGGGATGACCCCCATCTCCAGGACACCCCTCCCACTTCGTCTTGCAGTTGCGGAAGGGGGAAGGCTGTCAGACAGAGGAGTGGAGAGGTCTGTAGGCCTTGAATGACAGAGCACAATCCAGACCTCCATGGGAGTGGAGATGGGAAGTCAGTAGGTTCCCACTACTTTTATACCAAGAGAGGGGCATTAGTTACCCTAATCCCCATTGTTCAGGAACTTGTAAACAAGTCATTGAGACCCCACAAGTCCACTATGTACAGTGCACCGCTGCTACCCACCTAGGTGGGTACTTTATAAATCGCATCCTGCCATGCTCAACCAAATCCTGGCGGTCAAAGTGCTGCTTAAGGTTCCTGTCAGGAGCCAAAAAGCACAGACAAGTCCAGACCAGGAGATCACCATCCCCCCAGGACAGAACCGTACAAGAGGTTTACCTGCGAGAGTCACAGGGTTAAAAGAAATACTACGATGCCTGGGTTGGAAGACAGACTCTCTCTCGATCCTTCGCTTTTGGTTCGAAGCCCCGTGGCCAACTGAGGCTCAGGTCTTAACATAGCAGGTAGAGATCTGTCTTTTTACCAAGAGAGGTACTTTTCAGGACTAAAAAGAGCGTAAACTTTCCCCAAA
This sequence comes from Ambystoma mexicanum, assembly GCF_040938575.1. Lineage (NCBI taxonomy): Eukaryota > Metazoa > Chordata > Amphibia > Caudata > Ambystomatidae > Ambystoma > Ambystoma mexicanum. Next base: position 1,508,041,980 of record NC_090922.1, read on the forward strand.
GAAGAGTGAGGTGCCTGGTAGCCCCTGCCTTAATGAGTGTCCCCAATTGCTGCCAGACACCATTTATCCGCCCTAACAGGTGCCTCAGCTCACACATGGAAGCCTTGTTCCCAGTTTAGCGCTCTGGCCCTCTATGCCTTCACTAAAAGGAACCCAGGGAAAACAGACTCTCGCGCCTAGCACTCAAGTTAGCTAGATCCCACAGAGGGCAAATCTGGAGACCATCAAAGCAGATGGGCTTGATGGGCAGGGCCGGCCTTAGCTTTGGCAGAGCCCGGGGCTCAACATCAAAATGTGGCTTCCCCGCCCCCTTCCCAGACACCCCCACCCTCCACACCCGGGTCCCTGTGGGGCCAGGAGCACCTTTTTAGTTGCTCTGCTATATAGAGCACCTCCGCAAAACCAGCGGCGGCACTCTATTTAAGTAAGTGCTTAGCTCCCTGCTCCCATGCAGGAGAAGGGAGATCATCACTTCACTAGAGCGCGGCTGTCAAATTAGCATAGGGCAGCCTTTCAAAGGATGCCCCATGCTGGTTTGAGAGCCGCGCCCTATTGTAATAAAATGCACCCCGCTCTCCTGCTGGTGCGCCCAGCAGGAAGAGCGGGGAACATTTCATTACAATAGGGCGCCTGCTGTGCCTTCACCCACCATGCCAGCTAGGGGGAGCCCTTGAAAGACTGGGTGAATGAGGCAGCGAATGAGGCAGCCCGGGCAGTGGCCTGGGCCTAAAGCGGGCCCTGTTAAGAGTAGCGAAGGCAGAACAAACAAACAGATATAACTCATCAGACAATGAGGGGATGGAGGCTCGGGCCCTCGCCTCAATTTTGGAAATACCAGAAAAGGGCATTCCTGAGATTCAGGGGCGTAGCCAATCCCCAACACTCCTGCCACCTTTCTACCACGTTACTAACAGAGCGAGACACCACCCACAGGAGGCTGTGCAGGCACGTGCCATGTTATGCCAATAGTATCAGACATGATGATGGCACCCCAAGCTATCAATAATGGAAAACTTTGCCCACCTTGAACTCCAGTTCCATGGACGTGACACTCTCCCCAGCGGGGATCGTTGCCAACTTCTGTATATGTGCATACAGGCTGCGGGCCGGCACCTCCCTGTTGCCACATAGCGCCGCTTCCAGCAAGGCCTCGTGGATGAATATATACTGGTCCTCGGTCTGCACCATGTAGTTGCGTTGGGCCCGCATACAAGTCACGTGACCATAGACGTCCACCGTCTTCTCTGGCTTCATCCTCTCGAGCATTGCATCTATGACAATGAAGCAGCCCGTCCTGCCCACGCCCGCACTGAAAGCACAAGGGAGAGTCAGTTACCACAACCAGCCCAAAGTACATCCACCAGCACAGAGAGCAGGGTGCAATCACTAACAACACTCAGCCCCACCAGCACAGAGGGAAGGGTGCAATCACTAACTACACTCATCCCCACAAGCACTGAGAACAGGAGGCAAGCACCAACCACACCTGCAGCGAGAACAGGGGGCAAGCACCAACTACACTCAGCCCCACCAGCACAGAGAGCAGGGTGCAATCACTAACTACACCAAGCCCCACCAGCACAGAGAGCAGGGTGCAATCACTAATACACTCAGCCCCGCCAGCATTGAGAACAGGGGGCAAGCACCAACCACACCTGCACCAAGAACAGGGGGCAAGCAATAACCACACTCAGCCCCACTAGCACAGAGAGCAGGGTACAATCGCTAACTACACTCAGCCCCACCAGCAGAGAGAGCAGGGTGCTAGCACTAACTACACTCAGCCCCACCAGCATAGAGAGCAGGGTGAAATCACTAACTACACTCAGCCCCGCCAGCATAGAGAGCAGGGTGCAATCACTAACTACATTCAGACCCACCAGCACAGAGAGCAGGGTGCAATCACTAACTTCACTCATCCCCACCAGCACAGAGAGCAGGGTGCAATCACCAACTACACTCAGCCCCACTAGCAGAGAGAGCAGGGTGCAATCACTAACTACACTCATCCCCACCAGCATCGAGAGCAGGGTGCAATCACTAACTACACTCATCCCCACCAGCATCGAGAGCAGGGTGCAATCACTAACTACACTCAGCCCCACCAGCAGAGAGAGCAGGGAGCTAGCACTAACTACACTCAGCCCCACCAGCATAGAGAGCAGGGTGCAATCACTAACTACACTCAGCCCCGCCAGCATAGAGAGCAGGGTGCAATCACTAACTACACTCATCCCCACCAGCATCAAGAGCAGGGTGCAATCACTAACTACACTCATCCCCACCAGCAGAGAGAGCAGGGTGCTAGCACTAACTACACTCAGCCCCACCAGCATAGAGAGCAGGGTGCAATCACTACATTCAGACCCACCAGCACAGAGAGCAGGGTGCAATCACTAACTACATTCAGACCCACCAGCACAGAGAGCAGGGTGCAATCACTAACTACACTCATCCCCACCAGCACAGAGAGCAGGGTGCAATCACCAACTACACTCAGCCCCACTAGCAGAGAGAGCAGGGTGCAATCACTAACTACACTCATCCCCACCAGCATCGAGAGCAGGGTGCAATCACTAGCTACACTCATCCCCACCAGCATCGAGAGCAGGGTGCAATCACTAACTACACTCAGCCCCACCAGCATAGAGAGCAGGGTGCAATCACCAATTACATTCAGACCCACTAGCTCAGAGGGCAGGGTGCAATCACTAACTACACTCATCCCCACCAGCACAGAGAGCAGGGTGCAATCACTAACTACACTCATCCCCACCAGCGCAGAGGCCAGGGTGCAATCACCAACTACATTCAGACCCACCAGCTCAGAGGGTAGGGTGCGACCACTAACTACACTCATCCCCACAAGCACTGAGAACAGGGGGCAAGCATCAACCACACCTGCAGCGAGAACAGGGGGCAAGCACCAACTACACTCAGCCCCACCAGCACAGAGAGCAGGGTGCAATCACTAACTACACCAAGCCCCACCAGCACAGAGAGCAGGGTGCAATCACTAATACACTCAGCCCCGCCAGCATTGAGAACAGGGGGCAAGCACTAACCACACTCAGCCCCACCAGCATAGAGGGCAGGGTGCAATCACTAACTACACTCAGCCCTACTAGCCCAGAGAACAGGGTGGACTCACTAACTACACTTAGCCCCACCAGCACTGAGAGCAGGGTGCAATCACTAACTACACTCAGCCCCACCAGCATATAGAGCAGGGTGCTAGCACTAACTACCTTCAGACCCATCAGCTAAGAGGGCAGGGTGCAATCACTAACTACACTCAACCCCACTAGCAGAGAGAGCAGGGTGCTAGCACTAACTACACTCAGCCCCACCAGCATAGAGAGCAGGGTGCAATCACTAACTACCTTCAGACCCATCAGCTCAGAGGGCAGGGTGCAATCACTAACTACACTCATCCCCACCAGCACTGAGAACAGGGGGCAAACACCAACCACACCTGCAACGAGAACAGGGGGCAAGCACTAACTATACTCAGCCCAACCAGCACAGAGAGCAGGGTGCAATAACTAACTACAATCAGTTCCACCAGCACAGAGAGCAGGGTGCACCTAACTACACCAAGCCCCACCAGCGCTGAGAACATGGGGAAAGCGCCACCTGCATTGAGAGCAGGGGGAAAGCACTAAGTACACTCAGCCCCACTAACATAGAGAGCAGGGTGCAATCAACAACTCCACTTGGCCCCACCAGCACAGAGTGCAATCACTAACCACACTCAGCTCCACAGGTAATGAGAACAAATGGCAAGCACCACCCACACGCAGTCCCACCAGCACTGAGAACTGAGTGCAATCACCAACTAAACTCAGCCCCAACAGGGGCAAGCACCAACCACACCTGCACAGAGAGCAGGGGGCAAGCACTAACCACACTCAGCCCAACCGGCACTGAGAACAATCTGAGGACAGCCAGACCTCACCTGGACTTACCGGTACTACGGGGCAGTCAGTATTCCCAGCACCAAATACACTAAAGGGCAGTCAATTACTGTACTCAGTCTCACCTGTACTGAGGGACAGTCCATTACTGCACCCTACCCCGCTTGCACTGAGGGGCAATCAATGCTAAAAGTACTACACATAATTGGAGGACCACACACTCCTCTTGAGTCGACCACACCAGCACTGGGAGAAAGAGGGACCAAGGATGAAATGGGAATGTCAGGTACCCTGATTCGTTTTAATATTTGCAAGGTAGCTGTATACTGTTTGACACATTCGGATTATACCAGTGACTGCGCTCAGCGCAACCTTCACCCCCCCAGAGGCGAGACACAGTCAGGGAGTGTGCACCCAGAAGCCGCCCTCCCCGGGGCTCACCTGCAGTGCACCACCATGGGGCCGGCGTCCGGAGGGTTGCACGCCTTCACCCGCCGCAGGAAGGCCAGGATGGGCGTTGGGTACTCCGGCACGCCATGGTCCGGCCAGGCCAGGAACTGGAAGTGCCGGATCTCACGCTTCTCGCTGGAACCATTCTGGCAAGAGAGAAAAGGACAAGGCGTGAGGATGCATTTCACAGAAATGTCGGTGGCGTTAAGGGCACAGCGCACGTGAAGCGAGGAAGGGCAGGTGCACCCCTTACTCACCTGTAACAGCAGCCCTGCAGTGTAAGGAGGGCTTGAGATTCACACGCTTGCCTATGCTGCCACCTGCTGGCTGAATGCTGGAACAGGCTCTTAAACACCCCCTTTTTTTCTCTCTCTAGGAATAGAGGCTACCTCCAGGCGTCAAGGAGTCCACAATTATTGTGTGCAGGATGATTTGCGTTGTTAGTGGGCGTCCAGGAGTCGGGGGAGTGCACAGGCATCGGCAGAAAGATTGCCAGAGATGCCTAGATGCGGCCCAACGGGGGCTAAGTGAAACGGAACCCATCTCTGCTCTGCTTCCGGGTCACGACTGATGGGTTGCTGGTCAGCCCCTTGCTTTCTGCTTTGCTGAAACACATTAGTATGAAAGCTACCCGGGCCAAATGCCAAGGAGCAGAAAGTGGTGGCGCGAGCATTTCCAGCCCCCTTGCCCCCCCCCCTTGCTTTTCCCAGCTAACATACCAGGTAAAGAGGCGGACAGATTGATGTGAAAATCAAATGGAAATCGGAAAAAATTACTCAAACGTCCACGGAGAGAGCTGAAGCGTGAGCACTAACAGCAGCCAGCCCCCCCCCCTCACTCCCCCCAACATTCATATTCTGCTCCAACTCATTTAAGCCTTAGCCCCACGTGAAAAGGCAGGGGTGTAAACTGGGGCCTGTCAGCTCGGAAACCCCTTAGTGTGTTTCTAGCTTTTAACTCAGCGGTGGCAACTGTAATGGCATTACATTGAGCTGCCTGAGTAGCCCATGGCGGTGGCAGAGCAGAGGCGCTGTAAAGTGCCACACGTTGGCCATCGATGGGTGACGTCCCCACAAAATCTTGTCGGAGTCTTAGGCTGTTGGAGGCCCTGTCCTTTGATTTTGGTAACAATGCAGCATCAATGATTTCCCCATTTGATAATGTATTGACGCCATACTGTCTACCCCAGTCCACCACAGTACGGCGCAAAGCTGCCTCAGTGAGTCTGTGTCCCCCCCACCCAACCCAATGTCCCCCCTGTGCGAGACCATGTCCCCCACCAACCCCAATGTCCCCCCTGTGTGAGTCCTTGTCCCCCCCACCCACCCCAATGCCCCTGTGAGTCAGTGAACCCCACCCACCCCAATGCCCCCGTGAGTCAGTGAACCCCCACCCACCCCACTGCCCCTGTGTCAGTCCATCTTATCCCCCTCCTATGCTTCTTTCCCTCCTTCTGTTAATTTCCGACCGTCTTGCAGCCTTCTTGACCCCCCCTCCACCTTTAAACCATATCTCAGCACTTACTCTTATCATCGGTCCCTTGACCATTGATAACCGCTTATCCGTCCCCCTTTTCCCTTCTCGTTTTATCCTCCCACTCCCTTCCCTGCACTATCTTGAACAGTTGTTGACCTTTAATGGATAGTCACTTGTTTTTTTCCTCTCTGTACCCTTTTTTTCCTCTCCCCTTTACCTCCCCTCCTCTTGTCACTCTTGCACTGCAACAATTGTCGTCAGCCATAGTAATGTTACTGCTAGTTTTGTCTCCTTTCCCCCTTACCCGCCTCCCCCCTATTGTTCCATGCACTTGTACCATCTGTTATGATTTGATAGTTTTTTTCACATTCTGCTTGGTTCAAGGACTTGTAAGTATGTAATTGTATTCTCCCATGTTCCCTCCCTCCTTGAAGCGCTTTGAAACACTATGTATAGGCGCTATATAAATAAACAATCTATCAATCAATCAATACTTCTGAGATTGGGAAGGCCAACCGTTCCCTGATGCCAACCTCAGAGAAGCTATGCAGAGGACCACAGTGCCTTTGCCCATTTTTTGCCACACACATGCCGCTAAACACAGGAATGGAGAAAGTTTAAGATAGCAAGGCTTGCATTGCTCTGTGGGGTTCATGAATTCCGGTCACGGGTGCACAGCAGCTTCAGAAAACCAGCAAACATGAGGACGCGCTTTGCTGGATAGACCACAAAGGCCAGCGCCATCATGAGCTTGCCAGAAGCACATGGGTGGGTGAGCCATAAGCACATGAGACTTAACGACTACATGCAAACCGGAAGTTCACATGGTGGAAACAGGAAGCTGGCCACTTGCATGATGTGGTGGTCCCACGCTTTGCGGCCTCGGTGGGTGAAGCCGGGGACCTTCCTCCAACCATTCATTACCAGATATAGGGGAGGGGTGGGGCTACGGGCTTATGACAAACACACAACCCATCGACAAGGTCAATCAGTACAGACAGGTGTCCCCTCATTGTCCTGATCACATGTAGGACCACCATGTAAAAGGGAGCCAGAAAGCAGCCAGGGTGGGGAGCTTGGCGGCAGGTGGGCAGCCCAGAGGAGTATGGATGGGGCCAACTGGATACAGGGAGAAAGGTGAAGGGCCAGGAAGGAGTTGCAGGCGTGTAAAAGGAGGAGGCTACAGAAAGGGACCAAGAAAAGATACACAGATGAAGGGAAAGAGGAGAGCAAGGAGGAAGTGACTGGAGCAGGGAGAGAAATTAAGAGGCCATCAGAGGCGAAGGAAAAACCAAAGTGAAGCGAGGTGGTGGCAGAGGACAAGTTGACGCAGAGTTCACGTCTGAATTGGCCAAACCAAGACGGCCATCAATTAAGAGGGCTACAAGGATGCAGATGTAAAGCTCAGACACAGTTTTGGGGCTCAAACTTTTATTCAACATAAAAAGAGGGTTGGTACAGTGCCTTTCTGTCCCTAAAGGGGAAAGGGGTTTCCCTGCCTCAAAAAACTAATGAAGTCAGGATGTCAAACAAAGTCAGTCACTGTCATGTCCAAAAACCCCACTACTGACCCTCAATCTAACGTGCACGGAAATTGTCTCAACTGAAGAAAGTGTCAAAATTCTTTGCCAACAACAAGTTCACAAACGTCCTTGATGGCTTTAAGAAATGAGCGCATGTTCTCTCCAAAAGAAACAATGTTGTACTGTCTAAGGTAGGGCCCCTTCCCCTGGATTCCGTCTTCTTCTTCCACTAACTAGGAGACCGTCTCCTTATTATGTGGTTTTTCTTTTTAGACTTTCCCAGAGTCCACAGCAATATTTTGTTAGCTAAGTGATAGGTCTTCCTTTCCCTGGCCGCTTTTAAGCTTTCACAATAATATCCCACAACACTCCATCTTGCTGGGACCCAGACCCTGTATTCTTTCAGATAAGGTTCCTCTTGGCCTTTGGCTCTCATATGTGTGCATGCCCCACCATGCAATAGTCTTCCAGCTTGGTGTACTCTCCTGCCAAGCATATACATTTTCTCTCTATCTCCTTTGTTCTCAGGGTCCCAGGCATGCCTACTCTCTGGCTATCATGTGGGTGCGGGTCCCAGACTCGGAGTTCTGAATCGTGACTGCTCGGTTCACGCTCCTTCCAAGCGTAGGATTCTGTGTCTTTTACTCTCAGGATCCCAGAGCCTCGTAGTCTTCTATCCTCATCATAGGGGTGCAGGTCCAAGACTTGCAGTATCTTCTCAGGGTCCCAGACCCTCTTATTCGGCTCTCTGTTGAGGCTCCGTGGTTTCCCTGGACGTCTAGTCGCTCACGGTCTGCGCGCATACCATTGTGCTTGGTTCACGTCTTCCAAGCAGCAGGACGTCTGTGCGATGCTCCTGCAGCATTCGGGTAATTCGACTTTGCGGTGCTCTTCGCTTCTCCCGGAGAACCTTTTCGTTAGCTGCTGGCTCCTGATATCCTGGAACGCCCAGAGGGTTGTTTGGGCTAAGCGAGGGGTCAGGAATGAAACACTGACACAGAGAGAGTTATGATTTTGGGTTATAAACTTTTATTGAAATCAAAAGAAGTTCGAAAAATTCTTCACTATCCACAATCTAGGAGGTATTTCCCTTCCTCAACCAAAAAAAAAAAAAAAAAAAAGAAAATAAAAAAAGGGTCTGTCCTTTGTCAAGGAGTCCAAAGCAAAAATATCCTGTGTACGAAATCCTATTCTGGCCCTTACACTATAAAATAAACTCCAAAGTGCTCAGGGTATTGTTTCTGTTTCGCAAGTTGCTTAAATGTTCAAATCCAATGTAAATGTATAATTCTGACCAGAAATATCCAAATGGACAACATTCACAGGGCCAGGGAGCAACTCCTTTCTCCAGATTCCCTTCTACCAATATGCAAAAGTTCAAACAAAGAATAACCAAGTGCCATGTAACCTAAGAGGGTGACTCCCTCCTCTCTATGTATTCCCAAGTCCAGAGAATGGCTCCCCTCCCCAGAGTTCAAAACCAGGTTCCTTGTGCCCCAGGAGGATAACTCCCCTCCTCCTGGAATATTCACAGTTCCAGGGAATGGTTCCCAGGTTCCTTGTGGCCCAGGAGGATAACTCCCCTCCTCCTGGTATATTCACAGTTCCAGGGAATGGTTCCCAGGTTCCTTGTGCCCCAGGAGGATAACTCCCCTCCTCCTGGTATATTCACAGTTCCAGGGAATGGTTCCCAGGTTCCTTGTGCCCCAGGAGGATAACTCCCCTCCTCCTGGAATATTCACAGTTCCAGGGAATGGTTCCCAGGTTCCTTGTGCCCCAGGAGGATAACTCCCCTCCTCCTGGTATATTCACAGTTCCAGGGAATGGTTCCCAGGTTCCTTGTGCCCCAGGAGGATAACTCCCCTCCTCCTGGTATATTCACAGTTCCAGGGAATGGTTCCCAGGTTCCTTGTGCCTCAGGAGGATAACTCCCCTCCTCCTGGAATATTCACAGTTCCAGAGAATGGTTCCCAGGCTCCTTGTGCCCCAGGAGGATAGCTCCCCTCCTCCTGGAATATTCACAGTTCCAGGGAATGGTTCTCTTCCCCAGGTTCCACTTTATTTTCAAGCCAGTTAAAAACCCCTAGGGCAAATGTCCTCCTTGGGTTTGCTTTTCCACTGTATAGAGCCTGTAACTCTGTAGCTTTCAGAATAGTCGGGTTCTCACAGAGGAGCTGCAGTCTGTCCACTATTGCTGCTACATAACCAGCTGTCTCATTAAAACCCTGACTTGGCCGCGGAGCAGGCCGCGGAGTCGGGTTGCAGAGTCTCTTGTCTCTGGTCTGCTGGACTGAGCTGGGCTGGGCTGACGGTAAGACGCCTCGTAAAACTTTGCAAACTGTATTGACTTGTGGATCCCAGGAAAACCTATCATTGCTCACCACTAGCGTCTTCAGTAACAACCAGTGAGCAATTATAAACTGTTACATTCGGTAAAGCGTGAATAAGTTGGGCGCTGCCACTGTGCTGACATTGTAAAGGTTTTCGCCTGATTCGGCCCGAGTGAGGCACGATTCCTTGGGAAGCCTAAGTGAAACCGCCCACCTGGTGCTACTACACTAAACATTGCTCCGGGCACTGTCACCCGGAACATCTGTTGCGACTTTCGCCACCAGACCGCTGTGGACTACCGTGAACCTACCCCCCCCCCCATCTCAGACTACCTGTTCCCCGCTCCTACCTCCTTGCTGGGCCGGGGTAGACGCGGAGTGCAGCTGTGGATCGGGCATGCCAAGGAGACACGGGAGCAGTGATCCTCGTCTGCGAGCGCGGCTAACTCTGCAATCGCTTTCGGTGTTCCCACTGCTGCTGCCTGTGGGAGATTGTTCTCTCACGGCGCGACCAGGCAGAAAACTAAGATTCTCTATTCAGCAAGAGCACTCCAGGAAAGGTTCTTTATCTGGGGCAATACCTGGAATTTGAACCAAGGGCAATTAACTTATTTTTTTTCATTTTTTTTTCTTTCTTTCTGTTTTTAAACCGGAATATGAGCCAAAGAAAATAGCAGTAACCTTGGATACTCTTCGAAAAAAAAAGGAGGAGTCTGGGGGTGTGGTACCTTTAACGTTGCCAGTGTCCGAGTGACTAAAACATAGAGGACTATTTGGGTGGTAGGAGTGGGTCATCAGTAGCAGGAGACTGCGGGACTTCATCCTTTGATCCTGCTGGTGAGTTGATACACAGTTTATCATAAAAGATACTTTGTTGCTGTGTGCAACCAACTATCCGCCGAGTGCGTTCCAGTCGCCATCAGTAGGGGTGTTTACAGGCAAGTTGTACTAAATTCAAACAGGACTTTTCCACTCAGTTTGTTTGCCTCATCAACCAAACATAATAACAGACAACCTGGGGACAGCTCCCCAACAACAGAGTATACATCGAGCAACAAGAACTTCTGTCAATGTCAACCAAATGCATTACCGACAAATACACTGGAATCAATACCCACAACTATGCTAGACTTTCAAAATTTGCTGTTAGCTGTAACCTCAAAGGCGATGATACTATTTATTAAGTTACTAGAAAGTAATCGCGATGCGCAAAAAGATCAAGCTACCCTGCTGGCTCTCATCCATTCCAAGCAAATTTTTGTGGAGTCCTTTCTAAATACGATACACAATCGACTGAATCAAGAGGCTGAAACAAGTGCCCAATGGCAGTCCAGGCTCTTTGAAATAGCAAGAAGAGAACATGAAGAGAAGGCAACACTGACAGCAGGTATGATGGAAATCATAGCAAGGGGGCACTTGGCACCTAGTGTAAAACTGCAAAATGTAACTGGACAAAAGGAACCCGTGTCCCAACTAATTGCGAAAGCACAACTTGAACATGTGCAGGGTAATATTGACATTTTGACCTTGGACTCTATCCAACAAGGTGAGAATGCGATTGAAACCATTGAGGCTCTGACATCCTTACCTGGGAAGCATATGGAAAATGTTGCTATTTTTGACAACAACAAAATCGCAAATATTCCCCAAACAACACAGAAAAAAAACTACAAAATCAACAAAGATAAAGCAAATAAATGGGTCTAGAGTCTTCCTACGTAATTTGACAACCCCTAAAGCAAACAAAAACATACAACAAGGAGAAAAAAAAGAGGCAACACTAAGTAGGATAGTGGAGCCACAACAATCTAATACGACCGGAAATATTCAAATAGATATGACTACGATGGATGATATGATGACTGATACAAACAAAGAGCGACAACGAAGAGATGCACTTAGTCAAGAAGCATTGTTGAATCTATCTACTTATTCCAAAGAAGAGCAAGAGAGTAACGGGGACTCCCAGCGATCAATCACTAATCATTGTTGACTGTTATGAAGAAGGCTACACCATAGCGTCCAGCTACACTGACCTTAGCTGTGAAGACATTTCTGATCTAGACCTGGAGACATCTAGACTTAGTATGGAATCAATTTCAGACACTGAAGATTTTGCTTCACAATACTCGGAGAGGAGCCAAAGAAACAACCAATTAGAAAATAGTGTAGACACAGGACGTAGATCTAAACTGCGGCAACCTTTGTTTCTTAATCCCATGGATACTCCACAAATCATAACATTAAAAATCAAACAAGTGGAAAATGATAACTACCAACAAGATCTGATCCTAAACAGAACAAATAATTTGAGACGGATACACGCAATTCCCGCACTTAGATGGGTCAACACAGGACACTTAAAAGTGGTGGAATTCATGGATGAAAAGAATTCAAATGAGATTCTCGCACATTTTCACAATACAGAAGACATTGGAAAGATCATGAAAGAGGCACACCGCAGCATTACATGAAGAGATCTATAAAACAGGAGAGAGGGGGAAATGATGGCTCACATTCCTCGGGGATCTCTATAAAAAGCAGATCGGTATGCTCAGCAGAAAGAGTGATAAATATACGCGAGTAAATGTTACCAACATGCCATTCAGGAGAGAGGAGGAAATCCCACATAAGACGATGACATCAATGAGAAAAAACAACTCATAACCATCAATTAACAGATCTACTACTACTCTGACTCTGTGTACTTGGAATACCAGAGGATTTTCTCATCTTTTTCGCCTAAATTCGGATGATCTCTGTAAATATAACATTATATGTTTATAAGAAGCATGGATTGACATTATGCCCGGATGCGACGGGTACATAGTGATCATAAATCCTTCCATATCCCGTAAAAAAGGACGTCCATCAGCAGGACTCTTAACTCTGATTAAAATGGAAGAAAATATCCTAGTGGCAGATTCTACTAACATCTCACCGTAGATCCAACTAACGATAGTAGAAATCCTGGGTAGCAAGAAGATATCTGAAAACCTGGTGCAAGTGCCGGCGCAGAGATTAGCAATATTCAATATATATTGGAATCAGGCGGCGATCCAAATGGAAGAATTTATTGATACGCTATTTTCTGCCGTAGATAAAGCTGTGCTGGAATCAGACGACACTGAAATAATCTTATGTGGAGACCTTAACATACATTTATTTGACCAACAAGGATGAGCGATTGAGAGAACGCAACTCTCAGTGAGACCAAAAATATGGAATAAAGAAACCACATGGCGCCAGCTTTATTGCACCAATCAACTGAATTACAATCCAAAAAGTGCAACATGGACAAAGGGAAAGTGTCAGCCACTTTGGATTACATTTATATGTCACCGAATCTAATCCCCAAAGTAACGGCCCAAGACAACATAACTTCAGAAAATAATGATCATCACATTATTAGCATAACATGGAAAGCATCGTATTGTGAAAGTAATAAAATTCATCTACTGCACATGGAAACAAACTCCTCAGTCACCCGACTGCGTATCAACGATAATGAAATGAAGAAACTAGTTGGTACTTACACCAGATCTGTGGTGTCTGGCATGGAACAAATAAATTATGAATGGATGCTCTCGCCATTCTTACAAAAGATCCATAACCAAGAGTCCTCAAAGAAGTGCCAGACCCATGCTTATAACCTACAAGTAGTAAACAAAAAACAAATTGCGGAAAACGATCACGGAAATAAAAAGAAAGAAAGAGGCCAACTCATGGATCGCTATTAGACAAGCAAAACAAAGTTACAGAAATTGGACAAAGAATGCAAAAGCATTACTCTTACAACAAGATGCAGAAAGCCCTCTTGAAAACTAACAATACGCAAGGATTATGGAACCTATTGAATCCGCAAATGGATAAACCCATAGAACTGGGAATGCTACAAACCCATAGAACTGGGAATGCTACAAACCCATAGAACTGGGAATGCTACAAACCCAGAGAACTGGGAATGACAAAAACCCAGAGAACTGGGAATGCTACAAACCCAGAGAACTGGGAATGACACAAACCCAGAGCTCTGGGAATGACACAAACCCAGAGAACTGGGAATGCTACAAACCCAGAGAACTGGGAATGCTACAAACCCAGAGAACTGGGAATGACACAAACCCAGAGAACTGGGAATGACACAAACCCAGAGAACTGGGAATGACAAACCCAGAGAACTGGGAATGACACAAACCCAGAGAACTGGGAATGACACAAACCCAGAGAACTGGGAATGACAAACCCAGAGAACTGGGAATGACACAAACCCAGAGAACTGGGAATGACACAAACCCAGAGAACTGGGAATGACAAACCCAGAGAACTGGGAATGACACAAACCCAGAGAACTGGGAATTAATTTTTTGAAACGCTTTACCATGACCACAAACTGTATAGAGGGGAACAATGGGACCCAGGGCACCAGTCTGCTTATGAAGGTTCCGCTCACTTTCTTCTCATTCCCTCACACCCTTTTAAGATGCCTCAGCAGTTAACTCAACCTTTATTCCAGCTCATGTGGTTAAACTAAATAAAGCCCCTTTGCTGTAACTGGACAAGTGTCAAGTTGTCGACGATCCCTGCGTCTGACACTGGCCGATGAGCCCAATCCATGGAATCTGTCCCTTCTCCCCAAGGGGGCGCCACCCCTTTGGAGACTAGATGTGTGAGCCGGCTATGCAAAAAACTCCCTAGTGAATTGGGCAAGCAGGATCTCACTGGGAGTGAACCCTCCCTTAGGGGACAAGGATTCCATGTGACGCAAACAATACAATTTTCCTTTAACCTCATGCCCAACAGGGTTGTTGCACAAATGCAAGTCGAGGACATTGTTGATGAAGTGGGTTCTTCATAAATGCTGGGATTGGTTGATGACCCCTCCATGAAGGTGAAGGTCCATGAACAATGGAACTCTCTCGTTCCCAGGTGGAGCATATAATGGACAAGTCTCGTACCTGAAAGGGAAGCGGCAGAAGAGGCAGACCACCTGAATGTACAAGCAGAAGAGAGGCTGTGCAGAGAAGGGGGCGCAGCCGTCATGTGGATCCGAGGTTGCATGGAATCAGCACCACGACAAATACATGGTGGGTGCAGAACCTGAGCGCTGGGGGTTCCCTTCCTGAGGTCTCCGGGAGAGAGACACTGCGCCGTGACCGAAGCAGCAAACCAATGGGGCCAAACCGTGGCACCCGAGTAAAGGAGGAAAACAGTAAACCCAAATGGACGGTTCCCACCCAGAAGGAGCAACCACCTCCCCAAACAAAGAGCCCCGTGAAAACACGGGAACGCGGGCTGCAGCAAGGAGAAGGAGGCTGAGTTCTGCGGGATGCCAAGAGAGAACTGTAATGAAGCAGCCTCCAGCCTTCTTCGGTAGACTTGGAAGGTTTATTACCAGCTCTTCAGGACTTCAGTTACATAGATAGAACAAGAACACTGGTGGCCCATCACCCAGGCAGAGAGCCAAGCAACTGACCAGTCTAGAACCTTCACCCATGCATTCCAACATTCAGGCATCCACACTCTACATGACATCACAACATTCCTTCTGCACCCAGACAAGACATAAACAAGAACTAAAACACCAAGCAAGTGGAATGAATGCAAATGAGACCCAGAGGGTCAAAAAACCCACCAAAGTTGAAAGAAAAACCCAGAGACGGGGGGAAAGAATGTAAGACCCAAGAGCGTGCTACCCGAACCCAAAGAGTAAACAAACCACACCGAAGGGGGTGAACGCAAAGCATACACCCCTAGAGGGCTGGCTGAAAGCCTGTAGGAAGCAGAAATATCCACGAGGGCTGTAGCTAAACGATACATTCCTTAGGAAGGAAACTTTAACCCAAGAGGTCTGACTCCAGTCCAGCTTACAAAGCCAAGCCACAGTTTGGCTGGAGAATAATAAGCAGATATATGAAGGAGACCCGCTTGTTCCTAGTAGGACCCCTGCCGGGCATAGCCCATCTCATACCCAATCACCGCGGAAGGCTGGATCAAGAACAGGGAAGGAAAGAGTTCCGAGACCAAGTTGGTCAGCTGAGAGCCAAACTACCAGAGTTGAGCCGCGCGTTGTGGAAGAACCCAGGAGTTTATCCTTTGTGCTCATGTTACAGAAAATGAACTGGTGATTTGTTGGAGCTCTGCGGGAAAGCTGAAGCCTATTGGGCGGTAAGGGACATGCTTCTCTTTGGGATTGGTAGGAAACTTCAGGAACACATTTGTTTGAGCTATATCCGACGACACGAATCTGAGAGCTCGACAGACTTTCTAGAGGCGTTTTATTCGGGAGGGAGTCACACACCAACAAACAGAAACCAACAAAAGAGAAGGAGAGCCACTTCTCTAAGCTAAGTTTGTCTTTGTGTTATTAATTGGTAGGGCCAGTTAGATAATGTATGAGATCCTGATCAACCCTAATTTTGTACAATAGGGAACCTCCACCACAGCGATAGGAGAAGGTGAAGATTTTCTTTAAGGTTCAGAAAGCCAAGACTTGAACCGAAAATGTCCATTTGTCCACCTCCTGTCTCTGACCTACTACCACTCCGCCTTCTTCCTGAAAAGGAGCAGAATTGCCACCAAGTATCTACGCTGGGTGACCAGGTCATTTTTTATTTAGCCCTTCTTGAAGGCGGGCGACCATTTGCCCGCTCTGCCCACATGACGTCCGACTCTGGGCTCACAAAGGCTCCCTTTGAGTGTGATCTGGTTTCGCCTGGGTACGCGTCTACAAGAAACTCAATCTACATCACGCCATGTGTGAGCGTGAGAGAGGAGTTTGACTGGATCCTCCTGAGGGCCCGGTCTCTCTGGGAGGTCACTCTACCCCTTCCGGCTTTAGACATCCTCTGTGTCGTTGGAGAGAAGAGGAGGTCACTGGGAAGTCCCTGCTGGAAGTTCTGGTGAGTTGGGAAGCCGGGGTTAGACCTACGGGCGACTGGCGCCAAAGTTAGCAGCATAGGCACTTGACAATAGGTTACATTTTTACAGCGAGCATGAAAGATTGCAAGATGAGGAGACGTGTTTGGAAGGCCCAACCATGCCAAACAAAGCATGCGCGCACGAGCAAACAATGGCTTATGTGTGTGAATGAATAGCCCTCCATCTGAAAGAGCAACACATGAGACTAGCCGACACCCAACCTTGACAAAGGATATCCGTGCCATCGAGCGACTGCAAAGTCTCCAGGATTTTAAGTGTCAGGTTCCTGGGACTGCTGGTTGGGTTGGAATGGGGGACCCACCTGCCAGCCTTTACAGCAGTTCTGGGCTGCGGCGTAGATGCAGAAAAAACAACTCTGGTCCTCTGTAGGGGAGTCGATGAGTCCACGGTGGTACAAGGACAATATACTTTATAGACTGTCAACAGAATGGCTGCACGTTTGTCTGTGCCGGAGGAGGAGGCAGAAATGTACCTTCTTTACCAATTGGTCAAAAGTATTTTGATCCGATAACCTCTTCCAGAACACGAATTAAGCGTCTTTCATGTGACATTTGCACCTCTGGTGAAGAGATGGGAGGGTCTTGAAGATATATAGCCCATGAAAATTCTTCATCCTGAATCCACCGCAATCAGAGTCTCCTTGGCGTTAGTGCCTTGAAGCTGGATAGATCCGGGGCTTTGGTGGTAATGGTCGCAGTATACATGGCTGTCACATGACATGCAACTAGGAGCCCCTGGTACACATTCCCAAAGGTGCTCTGAATCCTGGCTAAGAGGGTTAGAGTAGTAGAAGAACATACTACGCTGTGACATGATGCAGAGCTGTGAGCAACGGGGGTAGACACCGGGACATTTACCCTCGCCTGCCTAACGCAAGGAAGGAAGCCAAAAAGGCCTTCTTTAGCCCTCAATTCGTTTTCATCTCTTCTCTCGAGTGCTCATCTGGCCTCTGCCCCTGGATCAGATGGCAGGCAATACCCATTCATGCCCGTGCCTTTAGTCTGCTTGGGACATTGGCTAACTGAGTCATCAAGAGACTCCCTTCCATGCGTAGTTGTGGAAGTCCAGAGCAGGACAACAACTGCTCTAAAAAGCCCTTTGCAGAGTGAAGCCTTTGAAGACTCTTGTTGAATTGGGCTTCCTTTTTGCGTTTTTCCCTCTTTCACCGATGCAGACTACGGTGAGGTTTACCCAGGCAGGGGCACAATATGCACATTTTTCAGAAAATGGTACCAGCCCTAGAAAACCATGCCATAGTGATTGGCACATAATAACATGAAATACATGTCAAAATACTGAAAACCTTTCTGGGTGCCAGACCCAACTGTAGTGCAGACACGGTACCCAGGACTATGGTGAATCTCTTTGGGGGGTGGGGGCGCTGCCGGCGGATCAGCAACTTTGATCATGCTAGATCAGGCCGTGGCTTGGGACGTGGTCCAGCCCAGGATTTTGGCATCACAAGTACTCTCCATGGGATGGGATGGAGTGGTAGCTCTATTGAATGGATGACCTCACTTCGAGCTGGGCGGTGCCATTCGGTACACATGGGTCGGTATTTTCCCCTATTTCACCCATTGGCATGTGCTGCACCGCACGGATCCTCACGGGCCACGCCGCCTTCTACTTCACGCCGAAGAGCGAGGATTTCATGAATTCAAAACAGCGGCTTCCAGTATGTAAACTGCGCAGATGACGGATATTAGTTCCGCTATCTCTAGGGGTCTGCCTGCGTCGGCTCGCCAGATTTATTGAACTACAACTCCAATGATCCCTCACTGTTCACTATGCTGGCTAGGGCTCATGGGAATTGCAGTCCGAAACATCTGGAGAGCAAAGGTTGCAGACCCGGGTCTATCAGAACATGCGGAAAGCACTGCATTAAGCCTTATGACTCCGTGGTAGTGATTAAGGAACGGATGCAGGACACCCCAACAGGACCGAACCGCTGGCTGTAAATTGCCAAGGCAGAGCCTGTGGCATATACAGGCTGGCACATGTGGGGTATACCCCAATCACTCCCAGGTGGTCAAGAACCTGAGAATTTGGTTTGATGGTTATCCACCCAGATTTCCATGGTAAAAAAAAAATCTGTTTAAAAGTAACCATGGTCTACCCTACATTCACCACTGGCGCCGAGTGCAGGGGAGGACGGGGGTGGGGGATTGTCGCCGTCCTCCTTGAACAACGGGAGCAGGAGTGTTATTTTGCACCGTGGAAACCCTGCATTCAAAAATGAAGAAAAGGTTCCAGATGGAGGGCTTGCATCCGGAGCAGGACGATTAGGCGCGGCCAGTTGGGCGCGAGCCGATTCGCAGCGAGCGATTCCGTGCAGGAGCCAATTGGGCGCACCCATTTTGGCGCGCACAGTTCGGCGCTGCGACGTTTGGGTGCGGGGATGTTTTGGCACGGGGGGGTTCTCATTGTTTTTTGTGGTCCAGTATTAGTATTTTAGTGTTTTAGTCTACCGGATCGCGTGCAATTTCACGACATGGCTGGCAGGGGGCTGGTGTCTGCGCACAAGCATTTTCCAATTAATCTCCGAAACACGGCAGCCTTCAATTATGAAATTCATATTCCAAGGAAATCCATTCCGCATAAGAAGATGGCCGGGAGCAGGACTCGCACACAGACTCTGCCGGCACAGGAGGAAAGGTGCGCACATGGCCTGGCCCCAAGAGCAAGGTGGCTGAAAGGAGGGTTGATTTGCCATGGAGTGCAGCAAACTCTGTGCTGCCCGTCCAGGGCGATGCCCCACCTGCTCCTACCCAGGGTGGGGGCCGTGCACGAAGGCACTGCTCGCGTCCACATGCGGCCTTAGGCCCGCTCCTCCGCAGCTCCACATGCCGTCCTGTGCCAGCACTCGATAACTCAACATGTGCCCGCTCCTCGACAGCCCCACATGCCGACGTGTACCAGGCACCACACAATACATTGTGCCCGGTCGCTCCACACAATACATTGTGTCCGGTCCTCAATGGCTGCACACAAGCTCTTGTGCCCAGTCCTCAATAGCACCGCACAATACATTTACACACTTCCCTGTTCCACACACTTCACCCCAAATTATTTTCAAATGCAACACATTGTCAGGCACAGTTCCTGTCAACGTGCTGCATTTGAAAATAATTATGCTTTTAAATTTGGCGTTGCAATGTCAGCCACGTCCAAACGTCCCTCGCGCCAAATCGGCAGCGCCAGAAAGGCTCCCGCGCCGAAACGGTCGCGCCCAAAGGGGGTGTACCGCTTGCATCTCCTAAATGACGGGGTGCACGGCAGGCCTGCAGGCTCCTCCCCCTCAGGGCTCACGCTTGGTGACGTGTCAGCAGGCATCTTGCAGAATTAGCAAGAGCTGCTCAAAGCAAAGCAGGTGCTAGGGGGCGCCTCATCCTTGATTGTGAGTGGGGGATGTGGGCTGGCAGGCCACAGAGGTGTGTCCGTGTGGGAGCACAATGCTGCAAACACAGCTCAGCGGGTTGGGAGGCTGTTGCCGAGTTGTTACATGTCTGGACCTGCTGGTGCATGTGTTGCTTCGTCCTTGGCGTGGGGACGCCCCCCCCACCCTCGCCTTGCTCGGTGTAGGAATGCCTGGCCCCCGCTGTGAGTCATAAGTTGGCTGCCATGGTTATGCGGGTTAATGCCCTTGTGACTGGGAGTTGGGGAAAGTGCCCTGCTGGACTCGCCGAACACGTTGAAAAGGCCTCTTCCAGGAATGGATGTTGCTTAGTCTAAAGAAACGTGATCACGGCACCACTAGCGCCGGGTCTCCCGACTGTTCCCACCTTTTGGAAAGTAAGGAGTGGCGGGAGACCCATCTCTGTTCAGCGACCCCTCCTTCGAATGCCCTTGCAGGCAACTTGCAGCCAATCCTTCGGCTTGAGGAACATCTCCCCCTTCTCCTATTATATATAGGTTTTTTTTGGCTAGCTCTGTTTATTTTTTTTTAAATTATTTTTTTTTTACAATTTCTGCTGTTTGTTCTCAGCCTTCATTCTAATGGCGCAGAGATGCAGGCCACACATTGAGCAAGCCATTCAACTACATATAGACAGAATGCCCATTTCCCACAGACTGTTCATGCTTCCTACCGCCAGATGGCAGTAGATACACAGGTATGAATCTATGCCACCCAGCCTTAAGAAATCCAGACGCGTCCCTTACAAATCTACTGCAGGGGCGCAACGAAACCTACATTTCGGGGAAGAGGGGTGGAGCCGAATGGATGGGGCAAACTTGGAGGCTCAGCCCATTCTGTTCTACCCAAGGGTTGTCTGGCGTGCGGACCAAACACGAAATGGTACACTTTTAAACACAATATGCCAGTAAGCATGACAAAGTGATTGAATTTAAAGACAGCTGACACATGATATGATAGGTTATTTATAACGCGCTTAATACCCAGAGGTTTCTAAGCGCGGACCGGGGATCGAACCTGTGGTGCCCTGTGTCATCTTGCTTCCAAGGCCAGCACGTTGCCCCTGAGCTATCCTCCCAAGACATGCACTGGCTTTGATTATTTTTATATCTAAAGCTCAGGAATCCATCGATCAGGCATCACCGTTTACGCAAAACCGACTTCCAGAGGACATGGCGGTAGTACGGTGAGCAACAAATCCAAATTCCACATGACATACAAACCATATATTTGTTTTCATTATAAAAAAATTACGCTGGCTGTGCCCATACATTTCCATTCTGGCTGCACCAAAATAGGCCATTATTCCTGTATATATGAGCATTCTCAAGTTTACTTTGCACACAAGGCCAGTAATGATCCTATATGTCCATGTGGGCTCTGCCAATATATGGCAGTATCCCAATCTAAGGACATGCAGCGTGATACTGAGGTAAGGCTTTGCCATTAAACATGCCATGCCACAATAAGACAACATTTCTAAAGTGGCTGTACAGTGTGAGCCAGTCTAGACACGTAATAACACTTTTCATGCTTACTTTAAAAGAGATGCTCAGTAAAAAATATCTAGTCACAGAAATACATGGCTTGACTGCTTGCACCAATATGTCAGTTTAGCCACAAAATGATGCATGTCATACCTACTTTATTATAGAGGCCCAGGAAAATAGCATGTTTGGCAAAATCCCCCCTTGCCCACCCATCCCCCTCTCACCCACCCGCCAAAATCATCTCCTCGGTCCACCATTACACATATACACACGTGTACACAAAAAATTACATAACGTTCACTCCCTCATTTAAACATACCATTCCCTCGAGCACCCATTCACCGTACACTCGCTCATTCACATGCGCACCCAGCCACCCACCCTTCATACTCATTCACAGACACTCACTCCAGACATATGCCCACATTTATGCTTACATAATGAGGTAACACAAAAGCAAACTTTTTGGTTACTATTTCTCTCATGCGCCCTTATGCTTTGAGAAGAAAAGAAAAAATCCACCAGACTCTCCTTCTCTTGATTTTGTTTAAGGATGGATGTTGATTCACTTAGCTAACGTGCTGGCCCTAATAATAATGCAGGTCCTGTTGTGTGTACTCTATATTGAAAAATAGTATTAATCGCATGTGCGCATATTTGAAACAATGAAAATATCGAATTAATGCCCAATTTTTAAATCGAAAATAATGGATCAAAATTCACTGCGTCTTCAACACATTATTCATGTTAATCCTCCCAAAATGGCCATCTATTGTAATGGAAAAAATGTTTTGTTTATACTGAATGTTAAAAAATGGTTTACATATTATTTAGCAATTTCATTTGGATTTGACCGTACATGTTTTGGTTAATTTTTGAAATGTGTTAATTGTTTATGTGTTTTGGAATTTTTTCTATAAATCACAAAGGGCAACATAAAGAGTACAATTAAGGAGTTTCAATAAAAGATATCCATCCTTATACAAAATCAAGAGAAGGAGAGTCTGGTGGATTTTTTCTTTTCTTCTCAAAGCATAAGGGCGCATGGGAGAAATAGTAACCAAAAAGTTTGCTTTTGTGTTTTAATCAAAACGGAGTTGAGGAACCGGAACTCCGTGGTTATAATCACATGCGACCACGAAAAAGTGAAAAGTCTTAACAAAACAGTGTAGTATCTGGAAATTGTTAGGGCGCTCAGGTTTTTAAAAGGGAAGCCCAAACAAATAAGGTTCCTCGAAAAGTATAATGAGGTAATCGCTTTCAGAATGGCTTCCCTCACCTCTCAACCAAACTAAAAGCAGGTGCGGCAGCCCCGCCACTGAACTCGCATTTCGGGGTGGGCTGAATCCCAGTTAGCCCAACGGCAACAAACCTCACCATGTGTCTGCGGGACAGTGAGTGAATATGATGGGGGCCGCCACTAAACTTCTTTCTAAAAATGGCCACACGCAGGGTAGAAGCCTTGAGGGCATGGCCCCTGGCTTCAGAACTTCTGGTACTGTCCCAGACACACACATGTTGGCATCAACCTAACAGGTGGACGTGGGGAGAAGCCACTACCCCAACCCTTCCAGCTGGTCACAGAATCCTCCCAATGCAATCTTCTCGCCAGTCTGGTTTCAACTATCCCAAGTCCTGAGGATGGCCCTTCAGCAGAGAACATGTCCACATCTCTTGGGACAGCTGTGGAATGTTCTAGAAAGGGAGATGCCACTGCAGCCTCACCTTGTACAGTGCAAACGTCCTGATGGTGTAGGTGGCCAACTCCACCGTGTCAAGCAGCGTGATCTGGATCATTCCGTGGGTTTCCGAGCCCCGGCTGGGCCAGTACTGGTCACACTTCACCTGGACGAAGAAGAGTGGGGACAAAGAACTCCATTAAAATACACAATCCATCCCCTAAACAATATCAGAATAGTACAATCACAAAAAAAGGTTATTCCGGACATTCAACTAATGGAAATAAGAACATAGCAACTACAAACATTGATATAAATCGAAAACTTAGCACATGACATGATAAAAAGATAACAATATGTTAATTGAATTGAGTTTAAAAAAAGAAAATGTAGCCGAACAAATCACACCAAATCAATAGAAATAAGAAGAGAAAAAATAAAGCACAAAATACAAATAAATAAGAAAATAAAACTAATCACAACTAAACCATAGAACTCATTTAAAACATCATGTTTTGATACAACACCTAGGACTTCAGCATGAGGACTGAAAGTGTTGTAAATAGCAGTTGTTTAACATCACAACCTATGGGTCCCGGCTTTGCAAAGGGGGCTGGTGATCCTACACCGGTGTGTCATAAACCGCTCTGCAGCAGGTGCATTAACTTGCTGAGCTATAGCAATAAATGTAGTACATCAATGTCCACTTGCCTGCATCAGCCTTGCCATTCCTCTGACCCGGAAATCAGAATGGTTCTGCACCTGTACCCGCCCACTAGACTTGCGCCCCCTGCCAACGTCCTCCACTCACCCTGGACTTCTCTTCCAGCCGCGTCATCATGACGATGGTTGCGGTCCTCTGCTCCCACACCATCCTCCAGAAGTCGCTGAGGGTCTCGGGCAGTGGACCCTGCGTGGCGATGTAGGCGTTCTGCTTCCTGTAGCCATCGATGTAGTTGGCATTGATGTAGTCGCTGCCGGGCACTCCTGTAGAGATACAGAAAACAGGTGCAACTTAATTAGCCCAGGCCCAGCCGGATGGTACAGATGTGGGATTGAAAACTGTGGGTGGAGCAGCCTCGCCCGCTGCACATGTCCCGCGTGTCCACACAGGAAGTGCTTAATCACACTTCCTGCTTGCCACAGAAGGACTTCCTTCAAGTGGGAGTTGAAAGACAAGCACCCACCAGGATCCCAGGGGTGGATGCCCAGCGCACCAGGGCGACAGTGCACCTACTGCCAATCTGGGCGCAACCCCGAACTGTAATTGTTCACTAGTCACACACATTGATTCTTTCCTGCATAAGTGGACCTTACCAGACAGCCAACTTCTCCTCGCTGTAAATGAGAAAGGTACAATTGTGACTCTATATTTTTATTTTTGGGGAATATTTGCCTATTTTTAGGGAGTAAAAGTGGCCATTAGACCCCTTATCTGTAGAGTTGACGCCTCCTCCAGAGACACGAATTGCACCACAACTGACTCAGCTTTTGGCCGATAAAATGGACACCATTGAGTTGACAAACAACGGCACACAGTGTGTGAGAACCAGGACACTGATAAGTCCGCATTCTGCGCTGTATGCATTGGGAATATTGTGTCTGGATATTAAACGCAGAGTTGGGTTGGTGGGAAGTATGCTTGGCAGCAGGGTGCACCTAGGGTAAAATTTCAAGGGAGCCCGGCTACCCCTTCAAATGTTGAGAGGGGGCTCACTTCAGAGACTGTGGGGGTTTTGGGGGGTGGGTGGGAGAACCTTGCCTGTGTGAGTGCCTCTCACTTCTTTACGTCTCTATTGAGACTATTCTAGTGCAGCTTCAATGTTACAGTTAACTCTCTCTTCATGCCTGAAACCACATACGTAAGGCCTGCTGTGAGAATGAGCTGTGTCCTGCCCCCACGCCCCCACCATTCCAATCACTCCCCTGACATGCACATACTAACACCCCATCACGATTTCAATTGCCTGAACATGTCTTCATACGAATAAGGTTGCCTAGAATGAGATTTTTTACATTAATCTTTTCGGGGCCTTTGTTAACAGTGCAGCCCCAAGCCCTGTTCATCCGTTTCCTGTTCTGTCCGGCCACAGCCCTTTAGGGCAACCCGGTGAAGTCAAGATAGCCCAGGACTATGGTGGGGGGTAAAGTCTGACGAGCCAAATGGTCGTTGCGCCACTTACACAGTGCATGGCAGGGGCACATCGATCTCTATACATCTGGGCGTACGTTGGTCACTTGCATTCACAGGCTGGTGCGGAGCGCAGCTTAGCTGCGCCCGGTGACGCGTGTCAAGTATCACGGCAGGAATCGCGACATGCTGCACTGGAGCGATCTCAATGTCACTAGGCCTAGTAAGATCGCTGTTTTTTGTCTTTCCTCTGTTCCCCTCCCTTGACTCATCCTGCCTTGACGCACTTGTGTATAGGTGCGATATAAAAGCCATGTCATATATATCTCTCCCCCGACGGCCCCTGGCCACTGCACATACAAATACCTCACTTCACGCAACATTTAAAAAACGGAACCACTTGTTTGATGGGTATCAAAGGGTACGGCTGCCTTTCCATTTCCTCTC
The DNA here is from genome assembly GCF_040938575.1 of Ambystoma mexicanum. Taxonomy (NCBI): domain Eukaryota; kingdom Metazoa; phylum Chordata; class Amphibia; order Caudata; family Ambystomatidae; genus Ambystoma; species Ambystoma mexicanum. Next base: position 1,508,067,780 of record NC_090922.1, read on the forward strand.
CATGAAAGTTATAAATAAACTCAGCACCCAAAGCCAGCGCCTACCTTTTTCTTGGTGGGAATCTGAGGCAGACAGAACAGAGGACAGTATGAGACAGCATAGACTCCCCTTGGCAGGGTTTCAGCGCACTGCTGGGGCCCCTAGACCCGTGTTCCTGTTGCTGCACGTGCTGGTGGCTTTTGACTTTTGTGCATGAGTGACAGCAGACCCCGGCTTCATACTGGTCAAAGTCTGCTCACCCACAGGGAATAGTTGCACTGTGTTCAGGTACAGGTTAAGTGAGGCAGTGCAACCAGACCTCTGACCAAGTCCCTGCTCTCCACTACCAAGCTAGCCAACGGAAAGGAAATTCCTGAGGCTGCGCGGAGCAGGACGTTTAGGCGCAACCATTTGGGCGCCTGACATTCTGGCACGGCTGTTTTGCCGCAGGTCCGCTTTCAGCATGGAATGTTGGCCGTGGCTAACAGGGCGCAGGGACCCTTAGGTGCAAGTTTGTTTTGGCGCACAGAAACATGCCATTAATAGGAGACATACTCCCTCTAGCGTATTTGTATTTATTTTATTTATAAAGCGCACCAGGCCCGAGGGCATCCGGGCGCATCACTTAGTTATAACATGGTAAGGCAAACGGAACATTACATTTACAATTTAAGTTACAGTTACATACATAAGGCAGTTACAGAATAAGCAGCAACCTATATACATGAAGTGAGGCTGGAGAGAGTGGAGAAGGGGGGGGGGTCTTGGGCGGACAGACAAGCTTTGGCCATGTTTTTGAATCTATGGAAGGAGGGTTCTGCTCTTAGGAAGTTGGGGAGCGAATTACAAAGTTTAGCCGCCAATACTGGGAAACTAGTTCCACCTGATTTTGAAGGTTGAAATGTGGTATGGAGAGGCAGTTCGTCTGAGTAGTTCTGGAGGGCGAATCTATTGGCTAGGTAGCAAGGTGCTTAATAAATAATAATAATTTGGCATTTATATAGCGCTACGAACCCTCAGGTATCCGAGCGCTGCTTATTATTACCCACGGTGTGTGGTGCTCATTTATCGACCTCGGAAGGATGAAACGCTGAGTTTGGCGCTGCCGGGATTCGAACCTGCGTTCGCAGGCTCTGCACTGCACTGCACTGATGTCAAAGCGAGCGCTCTACTCGCTGTGCCACTTGACCGGCTTGGTTTGAGATGCATTCGAGTGAGAGCAAGTGTTTTCAGGGAAATTCGTTGTGGGACTGAGAGCCAGAGTATGTTACGTCTGGTGTCTGAGATGTGTTGGTTCCTGGGGATGTTGAGTGTTGATCTGATGGCACTGTTTTAGATCATTTGTAACTTGTTTAGGTTACAACGGTTGGTGCCCAAGAAGAGGGCATTACAATAATCAATTTTAGACATCACAAGAGTCCTGGCAAGTGTGACGCAGTTAACTGGTGATAGGAAGGGGCGACTAGCTGTGGTAAGTTTACAGGTGTAAGCCGCTGCAGAGGCGACTGCATTAGTTTGACTAACCAAAGATAGTGTGGAATCGATGTAGATCTCTGTTTTTGTGTCCTTGGAGGCCTTAATGGTGTTACCATCAATGGTGAAGGATTTAAACGCGGGGTCAAGTTTGGTTAGTTTATGTGGAGAGCCGAGAATAAGGAGCTCTGTCTTTTTGTCATTCAAAGTCCATGCTGCGCCATCCAGTCTTGGATGACTTGGTAGATGGCATTCGCAGAGAGAGAGTCGGATGAGTAGTCTCCTGAGATCGGGATGAGTATCTGGGTGTCGTCAGCATAATTGGTGTATGTGATGTATGGGAGAACAGGTCCAAGGGACCCCTCCTCCCCTGCAGTCCCCTCATTGTGACGCCCATGACTCGTCAGGGGACCCCCTGCCACCAGGGCCCAGGTGGTGGGTGGACCACTGGCTGACACATTGACCAAACGTACTGTATTAGGCTAGGTCCTGGAAACCATTTTGAAAACCAGAATACCATTTTAAGACCCGTTTCCTCGTGCGCTGCAGCACGGCCCCCACCTTCAGAGAGTCCTCGCCTACCCCTGTTGCCTCCGCTCCCTGGCAGGTCAGCTGAAAGCCCGTTCCCACGACCAGTTGGACATGAGCTAGTGTTAGAGCAAACACTGTATCATTCACCTTCCGTAGTGCATCATTATCCCCAGCGTGACCCGGGCAGCGGGGCTGGCTTGGAAAATAACTGTAAACCGTCCCCGATGAAACAGAAGCCTCAATCCTATACCAAGGAACTCATATATATATATATATATATATATTGCATCACAATGATATTCCTTCTGCACGACCCACTTGTCAAAATCTACAAACACTGTAAGAATAGAAGAATGTGTTATTATGTGACAAAATGGTTACGATACTCAAACCCCCCTCAGTTATGTGCAAACACTCAGTGCCCCTGGCCTCCTACTAGGTGCTTCCCTAGGGGTAATGTAAAGTGAGTGATACCAAGTCCTTATGCCATGACTAACCTGATGCTGCTAGAGTGCAAAGGAACACAAGCGCAACAGTATTGTGAGCTCATATAAATTGCTTAAAGAGATGCATAGAATGCAATCAAATGTGAATGTACAAGTTCAACGTGTATTACTGCTGTCAACCATAAGGGTCTGTGGTTCCTGCGTGCTCCACCAACCCTAATGCTACCTCACGTATTGTGTTTACCATATAATGCAAGAGCTGCTATTTTTGCAAATACTCACCCTGTAGTGATTAATAGAAACGTTGGTATAGTTAACATATTTGTAATGGCTATGTAAAGGTGCAAAGAATGCAGACGTGTAACCCTTTAGAAAATTAATAAGCATTATACATTATACGAATCCCTTTGTTTTCAATATAACCTGCAGCATACCAGAAGAGTATCATCGTGGGCATATCCAAGGTCACTTCCCCTCCCTTCCCATTGAAGCCTGCCAGAGAAAGCAAAGGCCCGAGCTACACCGCCTCACCTCTCCCAATTCGGCTCGAGCCGCTTCAAGCATTCATGTTCCCCCGCAGCTCACATGGCCACGGCCAGCCACCTGAATTATTTACAGCCCAGCAGTAAATCCTGGCCATAATCAAAGGCCAGAGGTGCCCCCTAATAGGTCCCACGACCCACCAGTTCACCTTAGATTAAAGGCGCCTAATATTGCACCAACATAGTGTAAAAGCAACCGTCATTACTTCTAACGAGACCTAAAACTCGGACAGCTCACCCCGTGCCCTGAGACCCGACCCCATGACCCATGATACCTAGTCAACAGGAAAACCGTAACCATGTATTGATGTATCATCAAAGGACCCCACTCTAGGTGCATTCCTCCTGTGTTGTATTAACCTGCAGAATAAGCTATTGTAGGATTTACAGGACAACTGACATTGCAGTATTGAATGAATGGGGTGGGCATGGCCATTAGGGCAGAAAGCCAGGAAAGACGTCCATCTATGACACTGACCACGCCTGGCCTGGCAGCACCTTCCGGATGAGCCCAGCTGACCTGCCCACCCCACGTTGGCACCCGGTGTTGTCCACCGACCACAAAGCCATGCATCACAGCTGCACATATAGTTATTCGACGCCACCCAATCCCCATGAACATGTGCCCCCTATAGTGTGTAGGTGCCTATGACACTTTCTGTAAATATAAAAGCCTGTCTTTGCGATTGTCAGGCAGAGCGCTCTCGGAGTTTGCAGAGTTCTTTGCATGCCCTATTTGACTTAGATAAAACTTCCATTAAGCTCACCCGCACTTGGTCCTAGCCTTATTCCCACTTTTGGGAGAGTCCATTATTGCCTCTCATTGCGGGGAGGGTCGTGCTATTTGGGGACGCTCGCCTTTAGTGACACCCAGATAATTCAAGATATAGTGGTCATAGACAAAAGGGACCTCCATTCTCTGCAGTCATTTTATGCCTCGCTGGCGATAAACATTATTCCTGGCAAAAAGAGATCTAGGTTTGCCCGAGACCCGTCCAGAATGGGTTACACTGCAAGAGTACATTCAATGGGGCAATGTGTGGGGATTTTCAGAAATCCAGCCCCCATTTTTCATGCAACATAGAGTTTAATCTATATTGCCCTGCTGGATTACGGTGGGGGCGTTCTCCAGCTTTGAATATTCTCATCACTGAGAAATTCAGAAATCAGACTCCATCCTGACCTCATATCTTCAGGTGAACATTTAAGGGGAAAATTGCCGAGATGTGAGAAAATGTGTCACTTCAAAATGTCGGCAGCCCCCTCTTCATTTTCTTTTTGTAATCAGAATTGTATTTTTGAAAATGTGGTATGCCTCCGCTTTTCAATTATTACATTGTCTACACCCTAATTTGACATTTTAAGGGTCTGCGACATCCTAAAGTGCCCCGGGTGATCCACATAGAGAGTTTTGATGCAGTGACCTGCAGGTTGCTCACAGAGCACTGCTGTAGGCTCACAACCCACTGAGCAAACGTACTGAAAGAAAGACGATTAAATTGGCTGAATGGGGAAAGCAGTGTTTTTCTCCAGCTGCATCCAATGCAGACAGAGGTTTCCGCTGGTCCTTAATTGCAAGTCTTTCACTAGAAATCTTAGTCCCTCAACACAGAGCCCTCATCACCCCACTGAAAGCAGACCACAGGCCGTTTTTTTCCCATAAGTTTCTTTGCAGTGTGTTAACGATGCAGCCTGCAGGGCCATCTAGTGGATGAAAGAGGGAGCTTTTATAATGAATAAAATACTGTGAAAACTTTGTATTAACGGTACGCAGTGGAAAATGAAATGTTCCGTAATTTGCTATAAATGCACGCGCGGTACGTACCTCATCTGGAGGGATGGTAGACTAGCCGACTAACACATTCACAAGAATCCCCCCTCCACCCCCCCAACCCCTCCACCCCTGCATCCCTCCCCAACAGACATCAGGAACCCGGAACAAATGGCTCAAAGCCTCCCTGAATGGCAGACCAGTTCATGAATTCACTTGTGGGGTCCCCCAAGGGTCAACCTCCCACTGCTGTTCTACAAGATGTAGATCCTGCCCCTTTCTTCCCTTCCTGGTACAAACACTTCTCTTGTCAATCTTGCCCACACCCCTTTAAACACAAGTGGCCCTGGGACTGGTTCGAGTCTGTGCCCTGAAGACCACAGAAGTCTAGACTGGAAGCAACCTGCGCTAATGTGATGGATGACAAACTCAACTGCTGATAGCCTTGCAGCAGATGCCAAATGCCCCTTTCCACCCAGTCACCGACCCCAGAACTGTAAAACCCTCGCTGTTTTAAGAGCCCAGTGATTTCGACAGGGCTTTGGGGTCAACATGGCTTTTTTAACAAGGCTAGACCTCTGCACGGTTGCTCTGTACATCTCACTCGATCTTCAGGCAACAGCAGCTGACATGTGAATGCCCAAATACCATTCAAATATGTTCTTTGTTACTGCGATCCGAGCTCAGGACCATAGCGTAGGTACATTTTACAAGGCATGGTAAAATAGTGTCATAGTACTCCTCAAAATCTAAGGATTCCATTAGGACAGTTTTGAAAAATGGCTTCTTTCAAAGTGTTTTCAAATGTTTCCTAATTGAATCGTTAATTGATGAGGTTTGCTACAACACTCTTGCCATGTCTTGAAAAATGTAACTAATGCGATGAATCGCGGGGTTCATTCACTTCTACCCAGGGGGGAGACTACTTGCTAGGCTAGGGTGGTGAGCCCACTATGAAATATTCCACCTAGGGGTGGTGGCAAGTGGGACCTCACAGAGAGATACTCCTCTCTTGGGTATAGGGATTTCTGTTGTACAGAGAAACTCCTAAAAGATCTCTCTCTTGAACCAACAGTAACAAAGGCTTGAGAAAGACCCAAAAGACCAAGCCACTGTTAAAATCCAAGATTGCACTTCAAGAAATGTCTGGTAAAACTAATGTGAAGAAGAACCATGAGTGAGTAATACAGATTGCTCAGTGGTTAGAAACCAGCAATATTGTGATGAGGAGAAATTAGGCAGTAATGGTGAGTGCTCAATTGGAAGAGAGAAAGGAATATAACCCTCCACTGGGAAACGCCCAACAATGTATCATAAAAAGCGAAGAAGGACCACCGTAAGAGAAGTGAACTCAGCAGTGTCATGCAAGCTGCCGGGAGATCCTCCGCAGGGAGGAAGCAACCAGCTGGCATGCGCAAGAAGCACCAAAAGAGCTAAATGCAGAGGAGAGTGGTGAAGAAAACCCAAGGGAGCAAGTCGTGAGTGGTGGCGTGACCAGTGAGAGGTGGACTATGCAGTCCCGCAACAACGCTGAGACCGCTGTAATGCTGGCACTACAGACCAGCGGAAAAGAAGCAGAGAGTCGGAGGGGAAGCAGAATCCTTCCTGACCAAACAAAGAGAAGTCCCTATTCCTGCATGCAGGCCCAGTGATGTCAACGTGGGGGGAAAAGTTAACAAGACGACAGGAGACCTGAGAGGGAGCACGGGTATAATGAGTACCAGCATCCTACTCATCCCAGTGATACGAGAAAGACCGTAGAGTGAAACCTATCAACTATCATCCCCAGAGATAACAGAGAAAGAGAAACTTTCAGAGACACTTGAGAAAAGCATAACGAGAGAAATTCAAAGGCAAAGAACGCGGAGGAGGAGAATTCTACAAAGTCAAGAAAAAGAGGAAACAAAGACTTGGAAAAGTCCCCTAAAGGAACTGCACAAGCTAATGCAAGAGATGGCCACAAACTAAGATAGATCTACTCAGGCTGGGGAAGCCCACCCAGAAGAAGGGAGTTTTTTTGTCTTAGTGGTAGGGTCAATGCAGCTTAGTTTTGGACAGAGGGCAGACTGTTTGCTTTGTGCTTCACAATCGACGGCGAGCTCCCTAGTTAGTTTTGTTAGGCAGGGAAATCCGTAGATCAGGGACAGTGGGGGCCTTTTTATTTATTTTAATAAAACATCTGCATGAATGCCAAAAACGGGTTGGTCTGTCTCCTCGTTCTGGCATACCACACTCCACTATGGCATGGAGCACGGATCACAGTACCGCAGAAAATACTGGAATGACAGCACAATTACCCAACTAAGCTTCGGGAGAATAGCCTACTTTTCTCGGTCTCAGTTGGCAGCATTACCGACAAACGAAATGAAGTAGAATATAGATCGTAAGGGTCACAATTCACCAGGTTAAATTCTCCTTACGCTAAACCCAGCTCACACCACGCAACCACGCTGCACCCTTTTTCTGATCTATTTCCCATGTACAGAGAATCTGCAATAGCAGGTTATACAAAACAAATTAAATGAAAGCAACACCTTATCAAGAGAAAGAAAAACTGGGGGAAATATTTTGTGGCGTGGGCACCCCCTTTACAGCGTCCTCAAAGATGAAAAGTTGCAGGATAGTCAAGTAACAAACGCAAAACCTTCATTTAGTAAAATTTGGAAGAAACTCGCTATTTTGGACCCATATCAAAAAGGTGAATTAATGTCCCCGACGCCAAGTACAAAAACTAAATTCCTCTTACCCAATCAGTGGCCACTCAAATCAAGGACATGTCGAAATCCCTCTGCATTGTGAACCCTACTATAAGGCTGAAACGCATCACCCAGACAGAACTTCCAGGTTAGCTACAATGCACCCCCTGCCGAATGCTCCCTTCTTGGGGACCCCAAAGGGACAAACCTGGGGTCATTTGACATTGCTTTGCCTGGAAACAGTTACGCGATCAGAAATCGCAGCATTGCCTTCAATGGACTCATCGCACGCCCTCCTCAATGACGGAGGATCGCATACGTGGTACGGTCCCCTGCCCCATTGCTAAGGGGAGTGGCAAAAGGTAGAGTCACACATTTTCCAGTGACAGTGTCAGTCATTCGCCACGATACGACCTGTATCTAGTTCCGCCTTGCTTTGGCGTCAAGTGTGTGGTTCCGGGATCTTGTCACTACCGTAGCTTGGTACGGTCTTGGTGGTGCAACCGAGAGACAGTATGGTTTTCTGCACACGTAGTGTAGACGTTGCATGATAGCAAACTCTCTGTCGACTGCTACTTTCCCTTTTGTAGCAAGCACCTAGCAATTCCGGGATCATGTCACTACTCCACTAAGCCGCCTCTTCTCATTCGTTTAACTGTAGGCTTTTAGTAGACACCTTTTTTTCAAACTGATTCTAGGTAGCGTACAAAGTCACTCAAAGTGCAAATGAGTTTTCAAAGAAAATTTCTAACTCTTTTGATTGGCATATTAGGATTTAACACACTTGAAAAGCCTGTGTGGATTGATTTGCTAAACTTTGCTTACAGGGAAACGTGTGTTGAGGCCTCAGGAAACGAAGTTCCGCCTCACCTTTATCTCTAATCCCCAGGAGGAATTAACAGTATCTTAAGTTTAAAAGCCATACAACACCCACCCAAGTTAAACCTTTGGACAACCGTTTTGTTAAGGTTTTATTTATTACATGCAAGTTAAAATTGTAAATGTATTTGCACGCTGGGGTACGTTTTGGTTGAAACGCTTCAATGTCAGACTGGAAACATTTAAGCCGTCTGTGGGACCTACTACTTTGAGATAGAAATTGTGCGTCCGCCACTTATACACATTTTCCACCCCTCCTCGCCCCTCCCTAAAACCATCAAACGCCGAGAGGCTGGACCAAGGAGGCTTGCGAGAGATAGCAGCCCCTCCAGATCCTTCCAAGCTGCGGCGGCAAACCGCACCTTTCCTCTGTGGCTTTCTGTGCTCCCAGCCCCCCTGCTTAAATCGCACTCCCAAATCTCTGATCTCACTGCATGGCAGGTTTTGCTGATCGATATGGCCTGCCATGAAAAATTACTTTGGTGTCACAGAGGAGCCCAAAAATCAATATTTGTAGAATTATTGAATTTCTCTAAAGTATGAAGCATGGGTTATCCTGGTGCGATTTCATTTCCTCTTTAGGGTCAAGCAGCAATCTTGCCTTCTGAACTGGAGAAGACGCTGACATGGGTAGCGAAGTATGCTTTGCCATACAAACCGACTTGCTATGCCACATGTGATCAAGTGGCATAGCAAGTCGATGTCAGAGATTAGACCCAGGTGCATTACTAGGTGACCGACATCCACATGGTAGAAATACATGCACACTTAGTGCACTGTAATAAAGAAACCCACAGCAATAGAGGGGCAACATGTCACCATTCCAGAAACAGCTTTAAGATGCTTGAAATATGCTCACGGAAAACTAACAGATTTCATGACATGGTCCTTTAAAAGCCTATTGACATTCGGAAGTTGAGGTAACACTACATAGATATCTATTGGAACCTCTTGTCTCATCGACACTAAATATTTTAGGCAGAGAAGCAGGATTTTATGCTAAGCCCAAGGGCTGCTGTGTGCTCTACAAATGTGAATAAATAAACCTGACAGCAGTAGGGTTCAATTGCAAATAATAAAAACATCTTTAAACTCTATCAGGGTGTTGTAATTTCTGTTACCTCTAAAGGCTATGTATTACTAAGACAGAAAGGAGCATACTGCCAAAGGAACATTTAGAAGTTAAGCATAATTGAAGATATTGTATTGTATTTTTTTGTATATGGCCAAAGTGTCTTTCTCCGAGTGGGGCTGAGACGGAGTGCAGATGCTGAGAGACCCTCCTCACTCGGTGAGAATATTGGACAGCCACCCCTCTCTGAACTGAAAACACCTGGCTTTGTCCCATCCTAGGAGGGCCTTCACAGTCACCACCCCAGGCATGAGGGCGAGCGCAAAAGGTTGCTTTCAGTCTGCACGGCAGGACCCTATTGAGTCAAGAGACTGCGAATACAGCAAAGACCCTTTGTTCTCGAAGAGACCGGGTATGCGTGGAATGGAGCTCAGGCGGGCGGGGCCTCAGCGAAAGAGTTGCATTCCAACATTAGGATCTTTTATTTATTGGTTATTTGTAATGCGCACTATACAGCAAGGATTGTGTTTCAAGGCGCATCAAGACGAGAGGTCAGCGGAACATGGAAGAGTAAGAAAGTTTCAAAACAAAAACGTTCTGGAAAGGTCTGGAAACATTCAGAACGTGCAAGTACTACAGCTTGAGAGGGGAGAAGGGTTGAGAAACAACAAGCATTCCCACTAGGCTGTGAGGCGATTCGGATCGTGCAAGTGCTGAGGCATAAAAAGGCGGGAGGGGAGGTAGGGGAGCGGTACAATGAGTGCAAACGAAGTTCAAAACCATCATCCAGAATGATCAGCTTGTCTCACCCAGCAACTCTGCCAGAAGCAAAGCAAAGGGGGAGGACAATCTCTTGCACTGGCGTTTGCGAGTGGAAGAAGCAGCAAAGAGACTCATTGGTTTACTTTTTGAAGCTGTTAGGGAGAATTCTCTGTTAAGGCTAATTTCCCAAACCTAGTGAGTCCCCCAGCGGCTTTGCTGGATTTTTGGGGTTTATTCTTTTCTCCTGCTGAGAGCGAGACTCTTTTTCTCCCAGGCATGATTTGAGAATGTCCTTTGACTTTGTATGTGTTTTATGGGCTATGGGGTCTTTTACTCCATAGGGCTTCATGTGTTTTTGGTATGTGTGTTACACAGCACCCTCCGTGCCGTAACACAGGGGTGTCATAGTGACCCCCAAACATAGACTCCGTACCCGGGGACTGACTACTGTCTCCCAGGGCATGTAAAGTCACCATTGGCTTTACTAGTCCTAAATTGTAAACAGAACCAGTACAAACCATCATATTGTGGGCGTACTGGTCGGGGCAATTCGATTGCCCTTGGGTCTGTTGTTCGAGGGGGCACTGTCCAGTACCCCCTGAGCGAGTTTCGGCTGGTGGCAGTGGATACTACTTTTTATATTCAACCGCGATTATTCCTATGGGATTTTCCCATTGTTCAAGGCTAATACTTTTTAACATAGCCTCAAACATACCGCCGGTTTATTTAATATTAATTCACCGGTTGGTATTTTTTGCAAGAACTCGGTTCCAAAATGGCGTTTGTGTTCGTTTCTGTGACTCCAACCCAAGTCGAGCCCTTTGTTCCACTTTTTGGCGGGCTTCTCCACAGAAGCCTCCAAAAGTGGTGCCGCTCTGTCTGGGTATCACAGGGGTTGTGGGAGGGGGTTTAGGCACCCTGGACTGAGTTGTCTCGGCAACTCAAGTCGCACTCTTGAGTGATTGGCCCAGTGGTGAATCGCCCGGCTCACCACTTAGCATGTTTGAGTGACAGCTAGGACTGAATGGGGGTTTTCTGCATAAAAGCAGGGCTTTGGGGACTGGGACTTCAGACGTCGCCACAGGACCAAAGAATCCGAAGAGGGAGAAGCTGAGCCGACCTCCAACGACGACACCACCGGTGGAGCCCTGCTGAACCGACTCACCACTTCTTCCAACGACTCTTCACCCCGAAGAGTCTTCTTCCTTTGACTGGTGGGGATAACCATTTTGCCCGCCTTTTCGCCTTCCCGGATCAATCCCGGATCATCTCGTGGCCGCCTTGCCTGTGCCAAGCACCCCGGCAACCGGGATACCACTTTTTTCCACTACTGCGAATAAAAGGGTAGTACCTTTTTACCAGAGAACTCCGCGGCTGGTTTCTTCCCTGGCAGTACAATGACCTTCAGCTTTCCTCCATGTCGAGACCATCTCTTCCTCTGGACGACACCGCGACTTGCACCCGCTGCCAGGAACAACTGCCCCCACTGGAGGATTCTCTCCACTTTCAAGGTACACAACGGTCTGTGTGGGGTGTCTCTTAAACCCTCAATTTACCACTTGGGTTGACCCTAGGCTGGCTAACTGAACTTTTCTGAGCAGAACTGATTCCTTTTTAAACTCTCTGCAAGACTCTCCAAGCCTTTTAAACTGTGTGATCTTGGGTCCATTGGTGTCCTACTCTCTCCAAGAGGGAGCCTGGCCTCTGAACCTTTTGCTCACAAGTAGACTTTGACTTTCCTGCCTTGCTGAGTGCTTCTAAAGTATTGTGTGCTGTTTTCTAATTTCTTCCTTTTCCCTCCCTTTTTCTTAAACTTATTGGAGTGCCATCTTTAGTTAAGCGCTCACCTGTGTCTGGAAATAAGTGGTGTTAACTAAGACTTGTCTAATAAGGAATAAGGGATGTATATATATTAATAGTGACTGTTTTTTTTAACTTATTTACAATAATAGTGCTAGAGTGTTTCTAAGTGTGTCTTTAAATAAATAATTATATACTTGATACCAAAAGCTCTGGTCAGTGTTTGTTTGTGCTACTGTATTTTGGTACCTATCTTGTATACTCTATATACTGCCTAACTCTTCTTGAGAGGGGTCTGGCTGCTCAGCCACAGCTACCAGGTAAATCTGTGTGGTACAGACTGCTACCAATTGGGTTTACTACCAACACCTGTAGTCTTAAGCCTTTTGCAGTGGTCCCCAAGGGAACTGCACAGGTTTCTGCCTAACAGAAGCCTAAAGACTCAAAGCTACCTGGTAAATGAAATTATATTTTTGTTTTTGTTGAAATTGCCACTGGCGGTATAGATTTAAATATATTCACTGGCATGTTGAGATATATAGCCAGCATTGCAAGTAATGAATTGTGCATTCATTTTCTGGAACCATCTTAGTTACCACCAGCACATTTCTAGCTGTTTCTGGCTAGTGTCCATTTTATTTCCTTGCCTCTCTTCCAAGTGATCTCGACTCTTTGGTTTTGTTGGGTAACTTTACCCTGAATTTCTGCCGGTTTAGGCCGGCTCCTACTCTCTTTCACCTGATTGATGAGTTTGAGCACATGACAATCCATTTCTTATTTAGTTTGTCCATCACTGGTCCTCACTGTGGCTATCGGACCCAAGACATCATTTGGTATCTGTCTAGTAACTGTTAAGCACTGTCACTATGCATTGCTATTACGTGTTTCATTCCCGTTTTTTTATTTGTATTTTTATTTTTCATGTACTTTTTACTTTTCATGTAGATTTGAATTGTTACTCATTCTATATTTTGTTAATAATATCTAGGTGGATTATGTGTGTTTACGCACATTATGCACTATGTTACGGGAGTCTCTATTACCTTTAAGCTTATCAGTAGCCTTTTAGTCATGGCCGCCGGATTTTCACGGCTCCCGACGTTGCCTAGGCAACCACAGGTAAACATAGTAAAGGTATCATGCATACGATGAACGCGCTCTTGTGGCGCCTTCAGTTGATTCACTCTTCTGCCGCTTCCAGGTGAGGCTTCTCAAGCGTCTCAACTTTGCCTAACTGTCATTGTAGACACCCGAGCCCCTGAGCTCCGAGTACGGAATGGGCTTTAAGCATATTTTTCACCGCGGTGCGCGTCTCTTTCAGATAGAGTCTGCACGCGGTTATGAACGCCTTTCATGAATCTTTGTCCTGACGAATTTGTCAAGACTTAAGCTGATACTGCTTTGAAGACAAGGTCAGTGCAGCCTTATTCATTCAATTACATCACTTTATTGAGAAAGTATCAGCTAACCGCTTTCCCTTTGTTATTTTTTCCACCTTGTTCTTCTTTCTCTCTGTACTATCTTTGTTGGCGCTGCATAATTGCTGTGATTCTACGATTCATTGACAACCTTGCATATGGTTTGGTTTTGCACGTGTGTACCCTTTATTTATTTTTATTATTTTTTCTACTTTTGATGTGTGTCGGTACATTTATGATTAATGATGGGTTGTGTTCTCAATTTTGTGCATTTATACCACCTTTTGAATATGGTACAACTATACCCGGCTTACTTTAAAAAAATTATTATGATAATGCATATGCTGACGGCTTCATTTACTTGCTCTTTCACGAATTGTGTGAATTCACTGTATGAACGCGGTACCCACTGTTGTACCAACTACTGTTTATTTGTTGTGTATTATGTAACAGATCCGTTTTATGATTTTATGACATCCGGATCCTATTAATTTGAGAATGAGCTGGCCCTGACGAAGGAATTTAGTTTCGAAATGCATTGGCCATTTTTTGAGCTTACCCTACACATCTGCTTCAACCAGGATGTATAGTTGTTAATAATATAAGACCAAGATTAAATAGTCGCACCTTGCAACAAGTTACCGGGAGTCTGTTACTTTTTTGACTGAATTATATTGAACGTACGCGCCACATTGTGGCGTTTGGGAGTGCAGCCCGCACCGCTGGCTTAACGGCCTTGGTCCATACCCCCTGTTTTCGTTGTGTGCCCCTCCACGGGGGCACTTTTCCAGCGGGTTTGCACCCCTCCTTTAATTCCATTGAATTTTGATTAACTACAAGGACTACCTAATAAAAGTGGGTGGTGCACGTTCACTATACGTTTCTCATTTTATATATCTCGCTCATACACAAGTGTTTCGCAAGGTCAAGAAGACAGTATATTCAAGTAGGCAGTAGAAACTGTCCCTGAGAAGCAGCAGAAACGTTACCAGAGAGCTCCAAGACATCAATGACACATACCCCATTCTCTGGCTTTTATGTCATTGCCCACTGCATTCTGGGAGCTGTAGTTGGATTCACACCAAAAGATTAACTTGCAATTAAGTAAAAGCAAAGCCAATATCTGGCTCACGGTGCCCTCTGGGGCATGGCGTCACCGGGAAACTGAAGGGACACCGGCTGGAAAAACGAACGCCTGTCTGCTTCCGAGAACCAGCTCTCCAGGACACCCCAATACGTACTGCAGGACAGTGGGCCTGGGGGCGCCAAAGCCGTTCAAAAATAAGCCACAGGCGAGTTGGCTCATTGCCCCCAGAACATATAAACCTAAAACAGTAATCAGATTTGTTGGTGCACCTGCTGTGAACACAGACATGGTATTTAAATCGAGAGAAAGGGACATGCGCTGTGCAAATCCACCCCATCCCAAAGCAGGCAGAGGCCTCCCATCAGGGTAGACACCCCAAAGCAGGCAGAGGCCTCCCATCAGGGTAGACACCCCAAAGCAGGCAGAGGCCTCCAATCAGGGTAGACACCCCAAAGCAGGCAGATGCCTCCCATCAGGGTTGAGTGTTATTTTATCAGAAATAAAAAAAAAATGAAAGCATATCCTCCTGGCCATTTGCATAAACCTGCTTCATTATATTTCTTGGGAATTATTCTGAATACGCAAATGTTTGAACTTCCCAGTTTGGGGTACTTCAATGGCGTTGGAGATTATGGATTCAAATTAAAAGTTGTGTTGCTCTAGTAAGACAACTTTGGGACTAGTCTGAAACCCTATACTTTCACTTTTGGCTTTTTGATATAAATGCACCCCACCTCGACTGGAAGGTCTCTAACCGATTTTGGAAGCATTGCTGGTCGGTAGAAGTCCAGACCGCGCACTCCTCCGTAATGCCTCAGACTTCAGCCTGAATGAGAGCAGTGGGGAGCCCATGCTCATCAGGATTTTGGGGGGTAAGACCCAGCTTCCAACTAGTCCAAAAGAGCCACTTCTGGCTGCCACCGAGCAGCAGAGCCTGGGAAGGTGTCACTGAAGCGATGAAACCTGCGCTTCACTATGCAAGAGTCTGCCCCCTGAGCCATCACCGCCACGCCACACGGTGGCGTCGCGGATTCAACCTGCCCAACCAGCCCTCAAGGAGGCTGCGGCTACTGTAAGGTCCCGGAGAGCAGTCTCATGGAGGCCTAAACTATTGGTTTGAACCTGTGCATAACATCTGAAAGACTGGTCTGACACTCAAGCCACCACCAGCAAGTGCTCCGACATTTGAATAGTAAGCTCCGGGCACATCCCAGGCAGCCTAGATACCCCGCCCGCCTGGCCCAGATACCCCGCCCGCCTGGCCCAGATACCCCAAACCGCCAGGCCCAGACACCCCGACCGCCAGGCCCAGACACCCCGACCGCCAGACCTAGATCACCCTGACCCCCAGGCCAAGATACCCCAGCCGCCAGGCCAAGATACCTAGCCAGCCAGGCCCAGATAGCCCGCCCGCCAGGCGCAGTCAGCCCGCCCGCCAGGCCCAGTTAGCCCGCCCGCCAGGCCAAGATACCCCGCCCGCCAGGCCAAGATACCCCGCCCGCCAGGACTAGATACCTAGCCTTCCAGGCCCAGATAACCCGCCCACAAGGCCTAGATACCCCAACTGCCAGGACTAGATTCCCCGAACGCCAGGCCTCCTCGGGGGCCCTAGAAAACTTGTCAGGTCTTATAAAATCACCTTTGACTATAAAACAGTGTGTGTCACCACACAGCTGCCAATCATCTGGCTGCCTGTGGCATGCATTCCGTCTTCCTGTGGCATGCATTCCGCCTGCCTGTGACATGCATTCCACCGGTATCCTTCCTTCTCTAGTGTGTTAAGAAAGGAGTGCCATTTTTATACTTGTTTGGACCTTAAGTTTGTGTAATGATGCTACAGTTGTGGTTTGGACGTTTCCCTCCTACTGACGGACCTCTCGGGGAGTGCAGCCTGCCCTTGACCTGAGGCGAACATGGTGTACCCCACTTACTTTCCACTGGGTACCCCCACTGAAGCGAATACCTCGGAATCGAGTTGTGGGTCAAGTGTAGGGGTAGCGCATATGATCCTTTGATGCCCGTGGCCCCACCTCAGTCCAGGGAGAATTTCACCTCGCACACAAGCCGTCCATGTGTGGCTGGTCAGAAGCTGGGCTCAAGGGAACAAAGTCTCAATAAGACCCTTTTTCGCCCTCGCATTATCATAGTGGCAGAAAAGAAGCGCCTTCAAAACCCTTCATCTTTTCCATGGAGTCGCCAGAATTTGCTGGGTGTGCGGGCACCTTTTCAAGGCACGCAATCGATTTAATCCTGCAACATTAAATTGTGGTTTATTATTGAGTGTCAATCGCTGCGTATCAATGCGGACTGTCCTGCTAGATACTTGAGATGTTTGTGGACTGCCCTGCTAGATACTTGAGATGTTTCTGGACTGCCTTGCTAGATACTTGAGATTTCTGTATACTCAGACACTGCTGTAGACTCGGTTACGGTCCTTTCCAATATAGTTCAAAGGGCTTCATTACTTTAATGGGTGAAGTGTACCCAGCTGTGTTCAGCGTCTACGGTAGATGCATGCCTTGAAAAAGAGCTAGTGTCGAAACACCTGCTGGCAGGCAAGTTTCAATAAATTACAACTATCAAGTCATTAACTAATGATCTTTTTTTGAAACACTTAGATATCTATGCAAACTGCTAACATTGTATAGAACACCTTCAACGCACCGCAGAGGATTCTCTTCAAGTCCCTCTGCCTGATATTCAAAGGTATCCACAACACCGCCCCCAGCTGCCCTGCCTCCAGGATCCCCCACCCCCCTGTGTCCGCTCAGATCCTCTGGACAAAACCTTAACACTCCCCTCTCCTGGTTTGGTCATCGCGGCAATCGATGCTTTTCTATCGCGGCCCTTGTATCTGGAATTCCTGCCCAAGGACCTCCGGAAGATCGATTCTATGGGTTCCATGTTTTTATACCCAAGTAATTTATAAAGAATGCCCATATATTGAATCTTTCATATTGCAAACTTTTATAGTGAATGCAGTTTTGTTTTAAGGGGTCCCCCTAAACTATTTCCTACCCCTAAAAACGCATCCCGACGAATTCCCAAACATTTTTAACCCTTTACTCCACCCTAAATACATTCACTATAAAAGTTTTCAATATAAAATATTCGATATATGGGCATTCGAGATAAAGGGTTCGAGATAACTACTGTACACCAATTCTCTGACTCTATAGCAGAAGTAGTTGAAATCTTCTGTCCAAATCTCAACGATTGTTCCTTCAATCTTCCCTCCTTAGTAGACACCTGCGCCCAGTTCCTACCCGGTTCCTTACGCATATGCACAGCACACATTCCCAAATTAATCAAATCTATATCCTTTTACGATGGCGCCTTGTGGGATACGATCATCCATCTTTATGAAACTAAATGGGCATTTGGTAGAATGTCAAGTAGACCCGGCAGCAACAACACTACAAACATTGATGAAAGATAACTAATAGATGTTGATCCTTAGGCGCAGCAACTGTGAGGTTCTACCCACACCCCAATACATTTCTTCAGACCCGATGGTGCAAGCGCGCGACACCAACAGATAATGCCTGGAAGGTGGCATAAGACGGTATTATCCAACCACCCATCCCACCCACCAGCTGGTTCAGCCCTGTGTCCAGCCGGAAGAGTAGATGGCACAAATGTTTAATTTGCTGAAAACTTCCATGCCAATATGGGGAGGAGAGACTCTTAGGGGTAATCTTCAACCCTCAAACAGGGCACCCTTGCCAATTCCAGGATTTACCCCAAACAATGGTTGCTTACTGGCCTAAAGTGCCAGCATTGCAGCCGTTCTCCGGTCGCCCAGCCTCGGCCGGCTAAGTGTCGGGCAGGCGCGCGTCCCACAGCACGCAGTACTGCTGCATGAAATATTTAGTGGCCAAGGAAGAGAGCCAGCATCTGGCTCCCGAAGAGGCTTTTACCAAGGAAAAGAATATTCAATTACACCGGCTTTCCCTGGCGCTGAAATCAAGACAGATCTGGCAGGGTACTGCCAACCGCACTGCGGTTCGATGCACAGTGGCCCTGTGGGGGTTTCAGGCACTGCCACTCTCCATACTGGTGGGCTCTCACTCCAAAATGTGCAGAACTTTCATTTTTAAAAGTGTGCCTGGCCCTGCGCGGTCCAGCGTTGGTTGGACGATAGGATGGACTCCAAGGCCATTTGGCAGGCGTGGTTGCTTATAGACCCTTTTTATGCTTACACAGCGCTTTTAGCAACAGTGTAGTTAGAGGGTGAAGCTGTAAGACACCAGAGAATGCACGGCAAACAGAGCAAAAACCTGCCTTACTCAAGCCTCTGCGCTTGGTAATTAGGGTATTTTTCATGGGAATGATTGAGTCTACCCCTCACCACCACCACCACCACTACCACTACAGTGCAAGCTGGTAACACAGTCTGGCCACATGCCATGCGCTACCTCACACCCTAACCTCCTCACGCTGCCCGCCATGTGCCCCTCACACATCTGCCTGCATGCACCCAACTCCTTGCATGTCTGCCCACATGTGTCAAGCACATGACAACACGTGTCAAGACCTCACTGGCGGTCCAGGGGCGCACATCCCTTCCTGCCAGGGGTCTGTCCGCATGGCGCTTCCTGCAACACGAGTGGGGATTGCTGGGGTGCTTCAGGGACATCGCGCCATTGCTCCGGGACCAGAGGCGGCTCTCCAGCCCCTCCAGGGGTCCAACAACACAGTGTTCCTCGCAGCGTGACTTGAGGTTGGACAGGCTGCCGCTAAACCCTCATGTGACTTGTGCTCGTCACGTGATACAGACCCAGGAAGCTACTATTATAAAAACGCTCAACAAGAGGACACCAGTGCGTCTCAGCGTCCGTGTGAGTGGCGTCTTGTTTTTGTGCTCCTGCTCATTTGGATTACCCATTTTTGGCATTCTCAACCTTTGGTTATGGCCCTCCTGGATTGCTCTTGGATTACCCCTATGTTTTGGTGTTTTCGGACCCCCTTTCTGGATATTTGTGACTTTGGATTTGGTTAGTATTTCTGGATTCTGCCCTTGGAACTGTACTACTGATTTTTCATCTTCTGGAATATTGACTGTTTGGACATTGCATTTCCCCCCATCATTGGTGGGGCTTCCTGCACACCGAATCTGCAAACACACCATTAGTTGTGCCCTCGTGCTGGTCAGGAAGGTTTATCCAATTTTGCTTGGGTTCCGGGTTCTGGGTCCTTTTCTGGAAGGTGCTGCCATTCCTCTGCACTAGGTAGGTGACTTGCCCGATTATGTCCAGTGGGGTGCATTTGAAGGCCACAAACAGAAGTCCCTTTCACATGAACAGCAAGATTTTAAAGATTGAAAAAAATGGCATCTTCTTTGTTGTGGTTTTTCAAGTAAAGTTAAACAGCCATTTGGAAAGGGGTCTACTTGCCACTACAAACGGCGAAGCAGCATTTTAATTTACAAAAGAAAGAGGAATCAAATATCAATAAGATTTTTAAACATTGAAAGCAAAAACGGCACGCACAGGTGTGTGCAAATAAAAGCAGTTTTAAAAAGTGGAAAAAAAGATCACTGCTCGCAGAAAAATTTCAGGAAAACAAAACATGATGCAGGGGTTGGCTAAAAGCAATGCATATTATGTTTCACCCACAAGACTCCAGTAACATTTGAAGAGCCTCTTTGTCTTCATGGATAATGCCAGCCCCAAGCAAACCCTTTTGCTGGCTGTGGGGAAAGCTTCACAAGGGCATCTCCCACTTCCAGCCTGGATGTCACCTATCCCATCTAATTACCCATTTCAATAAAATGTCCTGCTAAAGGTGTCAAAATTCAGTGTTCTCCAGACCTACTGGCTCTGAAAGCATTGACTTCAAGAAAAAGATACCCTCGGTTGAAGCAGGACTAGTATGTGTGAAAATGGGGGCACTCCCTTCAAAGAGCTAACACAAAGGAGATTGATAAAGGCACAGACTGACCCAGTGAAAACAAATGGTCGGAAGGCAGTAGTCAGGGCCATTTGTCCCACATGAAGATTCACAATTAATTTAAAAGGACTATCATCATCTAGGCCTTTTTCTCAGCCATCATAAGGTGGATTGATTTCATTTTTGTACCATTTTTTATGTAATTTCCAGGCGATTTGGGGAATATAAAATCCATCGACCTGTGACTCTGGGAACTGTAATGGCCAGTTAAACTAGGTTTCTGGCTGATCTGAACATGTTCCATATGCGAGAGTTGGTGAGCTGGTGGAAAATGAAATTAGGGATATTATTAAAACGTACATATTCATAACTGTTGTGCTTTCTATGGAAACAGCAGAAAGGTGCCACACGATGGTGCTACATCGTATGGATTTGGATGTCGGTTTATCTAATTCGCCATGATTAGTTAAATCAGAAAATATATTTAGTATGGCAGTTGCTAGTACAATTATGAAGTTATGATACATAACTAGTTTTGCCAAAAAGTTCAAAGGAGAAAAAAAGGGCGATGTCGAATGGGAATTGCCATATGTTGCTCAAGACCCCTAACCCAATCCTGACTTGGAGGCTGGGTTTGGGAGGAGAGAGAAGGGTAACTATCCAATCCTAGTGGCAGGTATTATTGCAGGGTACTTCCCCAAGATTATGAAATTGGTGGTGTCATCACTGCTATATAAGGGGTACTGCACTAGGACAGGGGACACAAACAAAAAAGGAGAGAACAGAAAAAGGACAGAGATCAGGAAGGCTGCTGAAACTTACCATCTGACAGCTGTAAGGTGACACCAGAGGAGATTGCTGAGAGTGAATCTGGGTGGAGCGGTCTATTTCTAGGAAGGCCTCAAAGCCGACTGGGTCCTATGATGGAGAGCGGGAGGCCATCTTTGAGAGTGGAATGAGGAGACCTCTGCTCCATCTTTCCAGCATGTCCCGAGATGCAGCTGGTAGTCCTGAACCTGCTCGGTTCAGGTTTCCTTCGTAGATGCTGCCGGAGCGCCACCATACAGAGGGGGCACTGTAAATCCCCCCCTTCCCCCTTAAAACTCCATCTACTAGATATGAGATCACGCTGATTGAATGCGGTCCTGATCAGCTCTTCGACAGGTTCGCCATCAAATGACGACTTTCTGTTGAACTGTTCTGCCTTTCTTGTTGAAACTACGGGTGGACTGTCTGCAAGCTGTATGACGACTACTCTATAGCACTGCTGACATTTCGGGTGGGAGTGGTTGTGCTCGCCAGTGGTGAAACAATTGATGCATATTAGAAGCGGCTCAACCGAGAGCAAACCGAAACCTTGAAGGTGGTCAGCATCTCCCTTTGGCAGGATCAGAGTTCAAGGTGATGGTGAAGACAGCAATGCGGCTGCACCAATCATCTCCCCCTACTGTTTAAACATGGCATCACATTAATAGTGCATACTCGTGGTTAACCCTGGACGTGACCAGGAGTTTCTGCATAGTTATTTCCTGTACAAAACGGCCCTTGAGTCGGTTTTAGCTTTCTAAATTACACAAACAATTGTTTTTCATGAATTGTGTTTTTCTCCTGAATATGAGCCCCTGATGAATGTACCTTTACTGTATGTGATGTGGTTGTTTGTGGAATTAAACATGTTGGGTTGACTGGGTATGATGCAGTGCGAGTACTTTGGTGTAATTGAGTTTTCCTGTGAATAGTGAATTTTTGTGATTATTGAATTCTTCTTTCATTCGTAAAATGGAACCTGAGTGATGACGGTTCCTGTTATTGCCACTGTTTCCCCGTGTAGTATTTGTTTGAGGTTGTTTTGTGCACTCTTCACATTTTCATTGTATTGTAATGCTAAATATGAATTGATTTTTTTGAAGGATTTCTTGTTTTTAACCATTGCTAATTTAATAAAAAATATATATATATATATTGATACATGGTGGTTTTGAATGTACACAGTGTAGCACCATTCAGGTCATTTGTTTCTACACCTGAATGTGGAGAACTAGATGCTATCCCTGTCTAGTTCTGAATACTTGATTCAGCTTAAGGTAGATGTCCCACCTGGTCAACACACTGTGCAAACTTTTTGATTTTTGTGAAGGGTTGTTTCCCTTTGTTTGGAGGTTTGTTTGGTGTAGCAGTATAAATACTCCGTCCTCCTACCTTTCTTAGTGTTAGTTTATTCCTGAACCTTAAACAGAGGCTTGCAATGTAAGTAGAACTAAGCCCTGGGAAACCAAAAGGTCGGGGAGCCTGCTTGCCTTGAATCATTTCCCTTTATAGTGAGTGGGGAAGTGGGTGAACCATATAGATCCTTAGCCCATTTAACCAAAAATATGTAATTCCCCATTTGGAAGAACACTACGGGGCGAATTTTGTTAAAATTAAAAAAAAATCTCACTTCCCGGTGTGCGCTGAAAACTCTAGCCTATAATTTAACTGGGTAATCCTTGTTTGTTTGTTTGTTTGTTTATTATTTATAGCGCGCGCCAGACCCGAGGGTAACCGGGCGCGTTGTTCAAGGATACTTTAAACTTTACAGGTTACGCATGTTTACAAGTAGTGGTTATACGTCGTAGAAGTTACATAATGCAGGACAGTAAGGAGAATATACATTGTGCATAATATATACATATAACATAATATATACAGGAAATATGCAGTAGGAAGATAGAGAGTATATAACTATGTACATAGTACGTTT
The DNA here is from genome assembly GCF_040938575.1 of Ambystoma mexicanum. Lineage (NCBI taxonomy): Eukaryota > Metazoa > Chordata > Amphibia > Caudata > Ambystomatidae > Ambystoma > Ambystoma mexicanum. The sequence goes on from NC_090922.1 coordinate 1,508,090,868, forward strand.
GTAGAACAGTGGATATATTGGTGTAGGGCAGGACTATCGGTCATTTTCTTTGATCCAATTGATACAGTTAGATCTGAAGAGAGCGTAGGATTGGGTAGATCTCAATCCAGGCGGGAGGGAGTTCCAAAGCTGGGCAGCTTTGACCGGGAAGCTGTTTCCTCCGGCCGTACTTAGTTTAAATGGGGGTATCACTAACTGGTTGGAGTATGCTTCTCTGGTGGGTCTAGTGGAGATTTTTCTGTTGAATCTAGCAACTAGGTATTTGGGTGCTAGATGGTTGATACTTTTGAAAGTTAGAGAAGCTGTCTTGAGTTTGATTTTGTCCGCTGTGGAGAGCCAGTTGGATTGTCTTCTAGCCTCTGAAATATGCTCCCTTCTTGGAATTCCTAAGGCAGCTCTAAGAGCATTGTTCTGTAGTGTTTGAATCTTATGCAGCGTATGTTTATTGGCCCCTATATATAGTGCGTTGCAATAGTCCAATTTCGACAGCACTAATGCTCGAGCAAGGGTTAGGCAGTTGGCAGTGGATAGGTATGGTTTTGCGGCTCTAATCAACTTGCAGGTATATGCGGTGCTGGATGCCATTGCGCTCACCTGTTTGGTTAGGGAGAGGTGGGAATCAAGGTAAAACCCTAATGTTTTTACCTCTTTTGCCACCTTGATAGTGTTACCGTCTATGACGAAGGAGGAGTATTCTTCTTTTAATCTATTGAAGTTTTGTGTGTTCCCCAGTATGATGAGTTCCGTTTTGTCATCATTCAGGCATAGTCCGTGTGTGGCCATCCATGCCTGAATGATGAGATAAATCTTGTTCACCAAGGCCAAATCTTGTTCATAATCCCCTGAAAGTGGTAAGAGAATCTGAGTGTCATCCGCATAGTTAGTGTAGGTGACACCCAGATTATCCAGATCATCGAACAAGGGCTTCGTGAAGATGTTGTACATAGTGGGGGAGACACAAGAACCTTGTGGGACTCCACATGTGATGGATACAGGGTCAGCAGCAGCAGAAGTAGAGAAGACTCTCATAGTTCTACCGGTTGGAATGATTTGATCCATGCGATGGCATGTGTGGAGAAATGGGCAGCTGTTTCTAGGTGGGTGCAGAGCACATCATGATCCACCAGGTCGAAGGCTGCAGAGAGGTCCAGTAAGAGGAGTAGGGCCATCTTTCCGGAGTCTCTCAGCTCATCGACCTGAATTTTAAGATCGATGAGCGCAGTTTCAGTTCCGTGCTGAGGTCTGAAGCCTGATTGTCTTGTGCCTAAAAGGTGGTGCAGCTCCAGGTGTTTTTGGATCTGCAGGTAGGCTACCCTGTCTAGGATTTTTAACAAGAAGGGTACCGTTGTGATGGGCCTGTAGTTAGTCGGGATGGATGGGTCCAATGTTTGTTTTTTTAGGAGGGGGAGGACCCAAGATTGCTTGAGGTTATCTGGTACAGTGCCTGATGCAAAGGAGGCATTAATAAGTTTAGAAATGAATGGGGAGAGGTCTCTGGTCGCGTCTTTTATTAGTTGGGCTGGGCATAGGTCGCCTCGGCAATTGGATGGCTTGAGTGAAAGTATTATCTTTTCGGTTTCAAGTGTAGTTACTTTCGAGAAGTTAAATTTATGGTCTAGTTTAGTGCTGATTGGTGGTTTGCCTCTTAGGTTAGTTGAGGGTGGAATATTCTGTTTATCACAATTTTTGTTTGGAGTGTGGCAATTTTGTCGTTTAGTGCTTTTTGGATGTTCGAGCACCATATTTTGTTTTTGTCACAGTTATCATGGACAGGAATAGGGTTTTCTAGTTCCTTTAGTATAAGGAATAGTTCTTTCGTTCCAGATTTGGCCTGCAGTATTCTGTTGTTGAAATTCTCTCTTTTTGCTTTCTTTATTTCATTTTTGTAAATCTTGGAGGCATTGATGAGTGTAATTTTATTTGTCTCTGTTGGGGTTAGTCGCCAAGCAGATTCGCATTTACGTTTTTCAAGTCTTAGAGATTTGAGGTGAGGAGTGAACCAGGTATTTAGGTGGGCTCTGGGCTTACTCTTTCTCAGTTTCAGTGGGGCAATAGTATCTAAAGCTGTAGCCATGGAAGAGTTGAATTCGTTTACTAGTGAAGAGGTGTCCAATAAGTCAGGTAGAGAGTTTAGTCTGGGGAGGATGAGTGGTAGTTGTCGAGCTTACCCAGACTTGTTTAAGGAAGAGGGGTGTCTTTGTTCTTAAATCAGTCCAACCTTTTTATCCAGCTTCCCCAACACAGGCCTTTTAGTAAGGGGTTTCTGAAATCCAAAATTCCCCAAATCATTCCAAATTTTCTGTCTGACTTCCCAACATAGACCAAGGCAAGGAGGGTTCTGAAAAACAAACCGAGAATTCACCCTGTGTTTATTTTAAACCAAAAGTGTGGGGAAAAATCATAATTGCCATATGTATTTGTACCAATCTTTAAGCCTGCAGGAAAATAAAAATCACACAACACTACTTTATTATTGATTAGTGTAATTATTTTGTGAAGTGAAATGTGCAGAAAGAAACGATTTGTGATTGTTTTCTTTTTAATTCACTGTTGTGATTTATTTATGCTGAGAGTAGTTGATTGTGTTGTGCCACGGATAATGTGGTGTTAGACATTTGTATGCTCATTTCTATTACTGTTAATTTAATAAATACCAATATATTTCCCGTACACCGGCCTGGTTCTTGGCTCATTGGTAGCTCAGGGGAGAGGGATCCAAGGGGCACGATATGTGTCTGAGATGGGGCTTAAAAAAGAATCTGTTAAACAGTTTTGTTGCATAACCACGTGAGTGGGGAGGGTACTACCAGTGTTGAGGGTGGCTTGTCAATAAACAGTTACAGTCCTTAACTGGCTCATTTGTGGCGTCCCTTTGCCTCTTCGCTACACAGAACCCAGGGCTGCAGTTGCTGTTCCACCTGTGGCCCCATTAACTAGTAAGAGAGTGCAGGCTACACCTCTCCGACTGGTGTTTGCAGACAGAAGTATAAGTTCAACCGGGAGAGTACATCTCAACACTTTTTTTTTGCATTTTTAAAGCTCCCACACAGCCTGCGGGCATCGGGGCGCTGTTACAGGAATTGTTTTTTTTTTTTTTTTTAGTTGTGTGATTGTTTTTGCCTTAGTTGCGATATTTATAACGCGCTTAAACACCCAGAGGTTTCTAAGCGCGGCCCCGGGGATCGAACCTGTGCTGTTTCGTGTCGTCTTGCAGCCAAGGCACACACGTTGCCGCTGAGCTATCGCGCTAAACATACCACACTTTGGCCTGGGTGCCCCAAACAAACCACACAGTTTCCCACATGTACGAAATACACCGCCCATCTGCCCAGGTGCCCCAATACAGCACACGGCTACCGGGGGGCCCCAATACAGCACACGGCTACCCAGGGGCCCCAAGCAACAGACAGCTACCCAGGGGCCCCAAGCAACAGACAGCTACCCAGGGGCCCCAAGCACCAGACAGCTAGCCATGGGCCCCAATACAGCACACACCTAACCAGGGACCTCCAACACAGCACACGGCTAACCAGGGATCCCCAACACAGTACACGGCTAACCAGGGACCCCCAAAATAGCACACAGCCACCTAGGGGCCCCAACCACTGCGCATCTTCTCAGGTACTTTGTGCGCCTCGCACAACTATACCTGTGCGCCAAGCACCTCGCGCAACTATACATGTGACCATAGCTCCTTACACATCTATAATTGTGCCCTAAGCTCCTCAGGCATCTATACTTGTCCCCTAAGCTTCTTGCGCATCTATATGTGTGCCCTAAACTCCTCAGACATATATAAATTCTTCCCCAACCTCCTCGCACATCTATCCTCACGCATATACACTTGTGCCCCAACCTCGCTCACAACTATACTGGTGCTCAAAGCTCCTCACACATCTATACTTACGTTCTAAGCCTTTTTTTAAGTGTGAAACGTGCTGTGCTACTTGTGTGTGCTAGGCATGTGTGCATGTGTAATGCATGTTCATGTGAGTGAAGTACAGGGCAGCGCAATAAAAGCAATGTGCAATGCATGCTCTTGTGTACACCTGTGCAAAGCATGTGCTTCTTCTACAGCTCCACAACCCACACAGTGGAGAGATCACAGGATGGTGCAGAGAAGATGGTGAAAAAGAGTCTCTATGAGTGAAAGACTGCACCCACAGAGCGGTACACTGCACTCATGCACAGGCAAAGGTGGAGCAGCACTAGGAGGGTTCCGGAGCCATCCGTTAGTTAATGCCAGGCAGACCGCTCTTAACGTCTCCATGGCGGATGAGGGCAGGTGCCACTGTGACCTTAAGTGCCTGTCAAACCATCAACTCTTACAATCCAACAGTGCATGCTGGCATGGGGCCAGGCGGACAAGCTCTTACTGCTAGTAAGGAGAAGGAATACCACTGTGGTACGGGTCAGGCGGACAAGCTTTTACTGCTAGTAAGGAGAAGGAATACCACTGTGGTACGGGTCAGGCGGACAAGCTCTTACTGCTAGTAAGGAGAAGGAATACCACTGTGGTACGGGTCAGGCGGACAAGCTCTTACTGCTAGTAAGGAGAAGGAATACCACTGTGGTACGGGTCAGGCGGACAAGCTCTTACTGCTAGTAAGGAGAAGGAATACCACTGTGGTACGGGTCAGGCGGACAAGCTCTTACTGCGGGTATGGGCCAGGCGGACAAGCTCTTACTGCTAGTAAGGAGAAGGAATACCACTGTGGTACGGGTCAGGCGGACAAGTTCTTACTGCTAGTAAGGAGAAGGAATAGCACTGTGGTACGGGTCAGGCAGACAAGCTCTTACTGTGGGTATAGGCCAGGCAGACAAGCTGATTCTATGAGCATGAGTCAGGCAAACAGCTTTACTGTGGGTTTGGGTTAGAACACTTTAGTAAAGGTATGGGTCAGGTGCCCAGCTGTTACTGCAGTAATGGGTGAGGCAAAACCCTTTAGCGGGTTTGTGCCAGGCAGACAAGCTCTTACTGCGGTTAAGCCCCTCTTACTGCAGGTAAGGGCCAGGCACCCAGCTCCTACAGTGGGTATAGACCAGGCAGCCAGCACTTACTGTGAGCATGAGTCAGGCAAACAGCTTTACTGTGGGTTTGGGTTAGAACAGTAAAGGTATGGGTCAGGTGTCCAGCTGTTACAGCAGTAATGGGTGAGGCAAACCGCTTTAGCGGGTATGGGTCAGGCAACCAGCTCTTACTGAGGGCATGGGTCAGGCAGGTATGGGTCAGGTGCCCAGATTTTACTGCAGGTATGGGCCAGGCAGGTCTGGCTTTCAGGCAGACTAATCTTACTGCTGACGCAGGCCACGCTACTGTTGCTAGCAGGACTTACCGTCAATTGAGGTGAGGATGACACGCGAGTGGTCGTACGCAATCACGTTCGCGTAGCGATTCTTTGGCTTGTTCACTTCCAGGTTGGAGTTCTCCCACGTGAACTGTTGCCCCGGGTCGATGGACTGAAAGACAAGGCAGAGTAAATCAACATCCTGTAAAAGGAACATCGCTACAATGGAATGAGAGCTCAACGTACGATACAGAAAAAAAAACAACCTCACAGTAAGATCAAAAAACATTCAGGGTACCTCGTAGAAGGGAACTCTAGCAGAAAACAAGCCCTACACCGTTTGCTGAATGGAAGCCTGCTGCCAAGTGCACAGCCCAACTGTACAGGGTGGTCGCACAGTGTACCTCACTTTTGCCGAATGGCAACTTAACCAAATGTATTGTTGCTAATTTTTTAACTTTTATTTTTACCACAGCTAATAACTGTAATTAGAATTGTTCTTTTAGAAGGCGCTGCAACAAATCAACTTCCGGGGCACCAGTGGTCCAGGGATGAATATCGGTTTCTAAACCATCAATCAGCCCCACGCCTCTAGTACACCCGAAGGGATCCCAACAGAATGGAATACAAGCAAATTATAAGACCTCCTTGTCCAATTTTGGTAACGTAGATGGAACCGGCAGGCTTATCTCTGCAAGGTCGTGGATCGCTGGCTTGTTGCAAATAGTGAAACACAATTATTACCCAATGATAAAGGGGACTGTCTAGTCAAGGTTGTATAAAAATATCTACTTTATTATGACTACAACCGACAGTTCTCGCACACTACAAATCCAACCCACCCTGTAAAGGAACACAGAGGACAGACAGTTTCACGAAGGAAAGGGATGCACTCTGGATACTGATAGGAGGGTAGTTGGTAAAGTAATCAGTCTTACAGTTCAAGGTTATTTGGTTACAGCACCAAAGGGTCATATCTTGGGGGCTTCGCGGATGGACCAGGCGGGCCGAGCCACAATGTACCTGGTGCTGAAGAGGTTCTTGTTGCTGGACAGCGTCATGGTGGTTCCAGGGTGCTTTGCAGCCATTGAGATAGAGTTCATGGCAGGAGACAGCTGCGGGTACCAGGTCGCAGGCAGTTCGGCAAGCGAGGCTGAACAGATGTCTGCAGGCTGTCCAGCTCAGATCCAAGAATCGTCATCTCTGTGCTGGTTGGTGGATCTGGAGGGCTGGTCAAGGCATCTCGGAAAGGCTCTGGTGACTGCAGCGTGACCACAGTCAGTGGTGCAACCGGATGAGGTTCGAGCACTATAAAATGTCCTAAAAAGATTGATGCTGGATGTTGCTTGTTTTGGCACTTCTAGCTTCTTCGCAGGGCTTGTGGCCTTTCAAGGCGGATGGCCCAAAGCTCAGGAGAGTGTTTGCAGGCAAGGGCCTTGTCCCTAGTTCAGATACTCTCCGGCACTTCCCACCTAGGAAGCTTGATGCCAGAACCTAGCAGGGCACACTTTGTGCTGGCCGAGTACCGGTTCTCGAGCTGCTGGGCGTGTCCTCCGAGTCGGGTATTTCCCTTTGTTACCTGGGAGATGTTTAGGGGAGGGATCTTGCTTCCCTCTTGAAACTCCTGGCCTTCCTTCACTTGCAGAAGATGTAAGGTAGACTATACCTTCAGCTCAGGTCCAAATGAGTCGTCGTCCTTACTCCTTTCAAAGTCTTCAGATGATTTGCTAAGTGAGGGGTTCAACCTTTTTTTTTAATTTCATTAAGTCAAATGGGCCCCAGTGATTGGTGCAGGCTATGCCCACCTTAATGAACCAATCCTGGGTCCCCACCAACAATCTTCTGTTATGCTTGAGGCCAGGGCCAGAGTGATCTGCAACAGGACAGACAAGGGGGTGATGTGATATATACCCAAGTCCCACCCATCTCCCTGTCATAGATCAAAGTCTCTCTCTGGTTAACTGAGCCCTCTGTGACTCTTGATTAAAGTGTAGGGTTCCCTTGAAGTATGTGTTGGGAGCAGACTTCTCATCTCCTCCAACCCACATACTTCTCCCCTATGAAAGGGGTCAGTTCTACAGTGGTTTGCCTACAGTAAATAGTGGACCATGACATGCATTTCACTGCCTTTCATAAAGAGGGCTGGGAACGAGCTTCAAGTTGGCACATTGCATACCAAAGGGATGTTAGCCCCGCCTTTCCTGTTTATTCCGGCAGCCAAGCCTTTTTCAGGCTTGCTTCAATTATCTCTCATTAGAAGCAACTGCCACCAGCCGGAGTACAAAAGCAATGCAGATGCATGGAGCCATGATATTTACATTAGGCTGCTCATGGCTGGAGGGAAGTGTGCCTTCCGCCTTCTGGAGTTGCTTTGATGTACCCGGAGCTGTCATATTCCAGCTGAATATGACGGGGGAAGGTGGCGCCTGTAGGCTGTGTCTTCCCAGAGTACATGTGACTATGCGTTTTGTGTGGGAAGCAGATGGACTGTGTGTGGAATGGCCTCACACAGTCCTTCGGGGGTTGGATTCCCATCATTCCTTTTCATTATAAAAAAAGAGAAAACAGGCGAATGCACTTTCTATGTGCAGATGGTCGAATTCCTCATGCACGCTTAAAACCAACAAGCATTTTGTAAGTGCGGGATTGGGTATTCAAACCTGCGTGGCCTGCGTTGTCTTGCTTCCAAGACAATCGCTCTGCCCCTGAGCTATCCTCCCTCCCCAAATGGTAAGCATGGGTAAAGTATATACAGGGCAGTGTGGTATGGGGGGTTAAGTGCTTATTGCGGATGATGACTCCTGATTTTTGAGGTATAAAAAAAAGGTCATAACAGAGGAAAAAAACATTCAAGTTGCAATTTGGCAAATAAATAGAAAAATCGGCAAAGCCTAATAGATACGGCCGCACAGCCCACCGTGCGCCAGAATCGAAAATATTTGCACATTAGCCAGAGTACATCACTAGAGGTAGTGAGCAGTTCCCAGTGTGGAGTGGAACGAGAGAATAGCACAAGAGCAACAGAGGTTCGAATCACGGATCCACTCTTAGAAACCAAACTCGGGTATTAAGCGCATTATAAAAAAACATTAAATAAATTAAATGAGAACCCAATGAAGGATGACCGTGAGGGCAGGCAGGGCCGGACCTAGGATTTGCAGGGCCAAGTGCGGTAAATTAAGTTGCGGGGCCCCTTAATTTGCATTAGATTTTTTTGTTTTTGTTTAATTTATATAGCGCTACGAAGCCTCGGGTATCTGAGCACTGCTTATTATTACCCACAGTGTGTGGTGCTCATTTACCGACCTCGGAAGGATGAAAGGCTGAGTTTGGCCCTGCCAGGATTCGAACCTGTGTCAGCAGGCTCTGCACGGATGTCAAAGCGAACGCTCTACTCGCTGTGATATCTGACCAGCTTATAAATCACAGGAAGTGACATTACAAGATAATGACCACTACGCATGTAGGCAGTAGCAAATACATGGTAATATATATATATATACATACAAATAAATAAACTGAGAGGAGAGTTTCCAATAACTACACTAGCAAAGTATAAAAGGTGCCCACCTTTTAAGCCCAACAATTTATAATGAAATATTCCAAAGAAAACCAAATCCAAACACGAGACCTGTGCTTTAATGGCACTTTTATGTGTTCTTGTGGGTAAGCGTCTGCACTGGAAACATGACAACCTGCTGTGAAATCCTAGTAGCTGAACACTTGAGCAAGCACACATTTGTTAAAAGCTGGCCTCAAATACAGAACCGGGCTTGCGTCCACCCATTGAAAAAAGTGGGCAGACGCTGTCCACCCACATTTATCGACTTGTGCCCTGAACATCAGTACAGGGCCAGAACCAGAGAAAATATCCCCTCCTTCTCCAGGATAACAACCTCTCCGGTCACATCCTTGGAAAATATTCATGGCTCACGTGCAGGCTTCATATGCAATGAGAGGGAAATGTTGCATTCTATTTAAAAGCTTTTTGACTTGGGAAACAGAAGGATGTGGAAGCAAGGAAAATGGTTAAAACGGTTTGTGCATATGTTTAATTGTGCTGGAGGAAGGCACAGATTGTAGGCGGCTAACTGCTGCTTTGCATGTGCTTTCAAAATAAAAATGCCCCTTTGCAGTTCTTAACACAATGGTCTCTTAAACAGGCCATCAATAGTAAATTGCACCCGCTTTAAACGCTCTGCTTTAAGAAGAAAGTGATCATCACTGCTAACGAGGCCCACAGCACCAATTGGGCCGCTGGGAGGGGGTGGGGCGTTTGTCTCTCCAGAGTCACAGCAGGAGGATGACGGGTGACAAGTTGCCTCACCAGAAGAAACAAAGGGGAGCCAAACCTCGACGGACAGCCGCTTTTGGAAAAAATATTCCAGCAAGCTTCCCCGTCATCGTGCATGCTGCAGTGTGTGCCACCCGTGTGCTCAGCGTGGACTGCATCAAGCTTTCCCTTCATCATGCAGGCTGCAGCGTGTGCCGCCCGTGTGCTCAGCGTGGACTGAAGGAAGCGTCCCCGTCATCATGCATGCTGCAGCGTGTGCCGCCCATGAGCTCAGAGTGCATTGCAGCAAGCGTCCCCATCATCATGCATGCTGTAGGAGCAAAATCGCCAGTAGTGCCAGTATGGTCCAAGGTGGTTCATGAGGGGAGAGAACAGGGTGGGCTGCATGGCTCGGACCCCCTCATCTGCCCTTTACAACCTGCATTTATCAACGCATGCTCTTGCTGCGAGTGTTCTGCCGCAGTACCTACAGCTGTCCACTGGGTAGAGCTCTGGCTCTATCCCCCAAGAGCATCAATTCAGAGGCGCGATTAACAAGATGCAGCTAAGGAGCCATGTTAATGCATTAACACAGCTGTGCATCCGTCTGGACTACACTGGATTTAAACTACCAGCACTGGGAAAGCCAACCATATTGGCTTGCGTGCAGGCCTTGGATGGGTATTTGTCTGGCACGGCTGAGGTCTTGTTTCTTGTCCTGCTGGTCATGTGAGATGAAATGCTGGCGTCTGAAGAATTACAACAGTGCAGGAAGGAAAGAACCAGAAGACAGGCCATCTCTGCCTACGCTCCAAGACTCTGGAACCACCTCCTTGTCCACATCAGACTTGCCTCATCACTCCTACAGTTCAGGAAAGAGCTCAAGACCCTCCTCTTGAAGGAATGTCTCCTCCCTAGCACCTGGGGCCACACACCCTGCAGTTCCCACCCTACCTGTGACATGGGCATGGGGTCCCCACTGTCTTCGTGCCCTTGCTGTCCATTGCCCACCCTCCCATGTTGGCTCCCTGCTCCCTTTTTCTCTGCTTCCCCCTTTGTGGTCTTCCCCCTGTGATTGTAAAGCGCTCTGTTGCTTCTCGGAGCTAGGTCCCGCTCAATAAATACCCTAATAAGAATAATAAAGAGTGACCGCTAGCTCAGAGAATATTGAAGGAGTGGCTTTTGAATGAATGTTGCAGGTGCGCATCCGCTGGGGCGGTGCTAGCCTCAGAGCATCCGCCGGGGTGGGGCGGGGATAGGCTCAGAGCATCTGCCGGGGCGGGGTTAGCCTCAGAGCATCCGCCGGGCGGGGCTGGGCTCAGAGCATCCGCCGGGGCGGGGCGGGGCTAGCCTCAGAACATCCGCCGGGGCGGGGCGGGTGCTAGCCTCAGAACATCCGCCGGGGCGGGGCGGGGCTAGCCTCAGAACCTCCGCCGGGGCGGGGCTAGCCTCAGAGCATCTGCCGGGGCGGGGCTAGCCTCAGAGCATCTGCCGGGGCGGGGCTAAGCTCAGAGCATCCGCCGGGGCGGGGCTAAGCTCAGAGCATCCGCCGGGGCGGGGCAAGGCTCAGAGCATCCGCTGGGGCGGGGGGGCTTGGCTCTGGGACAGCTCGGGCAGGGCTAGGCTGAGAGGCGATAGATGGGTGACTACGGACTGTGAATACTTGTGGCTTAAGAAGTCATGGTATGAATTATACCTGCAATTAATACCCAAGTAGTCTACATCTGAGGTTTCTCGTACCATCCTGGCTTGATAACTGAGCCCAGATACAACACACGACTATAATAGTACCAGGTGGCCATAAGATGCCAACACTTATCAAATGGTGTTACTACCGGTCTTAGGTGGCGCCGGGCACTGCCGTAATGTTCTAAGGTCTATATGGGAACCAAAACTGTTGATGCTGCCAATAATGTTTTTTAACAGGGATTCAGTGCATGCAACAGATGCAAGAACATATATATTGCGGAGATGTTCTTACACCAGGAGCTGGTTTACAGCTGCAACTTTACCATTACGTTTCTGTGCTGAATGCCCAGGCTGGGCTTATCGCCACCATTTTGGCGCGAATGGGCACGCCTTCGCAGTGCTGTGGGCTGTCGTGCTGCACAGGGCAGGGGTCTCGGTGGGCAGCTCTTCCGCACTGGGGTTTCTGATCCACAAATGAAAGGTCACGTGCGTTAACCAGGCCTTCTCCCTCTAACTGGAGGCAGGACTCACTGCTCGATGATAGCGCCTGGAGAGAAAGTCACTGCTCCAATGAAAGCGCTCACTCCGAGGCTGCAGCCGGAGGTCCTTCAAGCAGAGCACACCGCACTGCCCCACCTTCCCATCTACCCCCCGTTCTTCTCCTTACCCTGCTAAGGTCTCTTCAATAATTCGAAACTAGTGGGTGCTACCACAGCTGTGTAGCAACCTAGGATTTTAAAAAACCGCTGCTGCTACTCTCTCCCCCCACCCAACCCCTGAAGTCAATGGCTAATATTTTATCATCTATGGGAAGAATAAAAGGTAGGGTCAGAACTGTCAGACAGCCAAACATGTACACATCTCTGGTGAGCTGCAAGCGCACCCCTGGTGGAATAGGGTGACCCCCCCTCCCACACGAATGGTGCAAGTGGGGAGTGACCCTTTAAAGCTAGCAGTGCGGGCAGTCCTGTCCCCAGGGTAGGACTGGGGCATAAACTGTCTCGGGCACCAACGAAAAAGTGGCCACAGTTGCAAATGGGAAGTCATTCCTTTTGTGACGCTGTTTGAATAGTGCCCAAGGGCGAGGTTTTTGATAAAATGTGATGCAAATTGTACATTTTAAAGAATATTTATTCAGCAACACTGGTCAAAACTATTAGCCGCATAGTGAAGTAACTCATCAAACTGGCCCACATTAGCCAAAAAAGTGTCCCACTTTGGCCCACACAAGAATTTTACGTTTTTGGTCGGGCATGTGCTTATAGCCCTTTAGGCCAGTCCGAGCCTGCCTGTCCCCTTTCTCACCCAACAGTATTGCTTTCACTCTTGTTTCTTAAAAGTATACGACAGGCCAGTCAATTTAAGTTCTGAAGGACCTATATGTTTCAATACATATTTTGTATTTCTGTACACATTATAAATGAGGCGGTGCAAATACCAGAATTCAACAGGACCCGAGCCAAAACACAACGAGAGGCGCACTGTAAGGAAACCTCATCACCATGGCCTCCACATCTGACCGTTCGACGGATGACCACTCCCAGCTCAGCACACTCAACCACACCCTGAGGCCACCAACAACCAAGCACCGTGCAACCGCTGATTCAACAAACACAAACTCGCGACACCGTGAAACGCACAGGAATTCATCGATAAACTGCCCCGACAACAAAAAAGAAAGGTCCAGGAGGAAATCCCACCAACTAGAAGACGTCATGATCCCGAGACGCCCAGGACGCCTATTACCACATCCGAAGCAAACTATTACACACCAGCCATGGAAGCATCCAAGAAGAGCAGAGTGGTCATCTAAGCTGGGAAGCAAAGAATCGAACCCCTGCCACACCCTGCGATATCCCCCCAGTCCAATGATAAGTGCAACACCAACAGACCTTCACAGACAAAACACCACAGTGACCGCTCCAGGAACACTACAGCCATCCACACCAGCCCGTAACATCTGACAAAGTCCCAAATTCAGGACATTCACTCAAGAAGACCTGACCAGCACGCTCACATCCTCAAACCCATCACCTAAAGAGACTACATCTTCCCCCTCCTCCATTGTGAAGGTCACCAAAGTTGAAGCGCACACACCAATAAGCAACGTTGTCCATGCATCCCTCACACAAGGCACCTTTACAGATGCACTGAAAACCGGACGGGTCGTCCCCGTGCTGAAGCAAGTCGCTCAACCCGCATGATCTACTAAACTATCGTCCCATCACGCATCAAGGCCGCCCCTCCCCAGTAGAATGATTGAGAAGGTTGTCAACATTGCAAAGGATCACACTGAATAATCCCTTACCGCACTGTTTCCTTCAAAACGATGGACCATGAAGCCTTCCTCAACACCCATGTCACCCACATGGTTTCCATGGAACAGTCCTGCAGTGGTTTGCTTCCTACCTCTCCAATAGAGAACATTTTCCCCCGATGTGCCAAATAGATCCCAGCACAGTCCAGAGCCGGCAGAGTTCCTCAAGTCATCATCCTCTTCAACCTCTACATGGAACCTCTGGGGGAACTCCTCTTCAACACTGACCTCAAGATACACCAAGATGCCGGTGGCACACCGCTTTACCTAAAGCTCAACTGCATCAACGATATCCATTGACTCAAGCATCGTCTGTTCCTCATCCAAGCCTGGCTACCCAGCACCTACCTTAAGCTCAACTGCATCCATGACATCCATCGACTCAAGCATCATCGGTCCCTCATCCAAGCCTGGCTACCCAGCACCTACCTAAAGCTCAACTGCATCAACGATATCCATTGACTCAAGCATCGTCTGTTCCTCATCCAAGCCTGGCTACCCAGCACCTACCTTAAGCTCAACTGCATCCATGACATCCATCGACTCAAGCATCATCGGTCCCTCATCCAAGCCTGGCTACCCAGCACCTACCTAAAGCTCAACTGCATCAACGATATCCACTGACTCAAGCATCGTCTGTTCCTCATCCAAGCCTGGCTACCCAGCTCATACCTAAAGCTCAACTGCATCCATGACATCCATCGACTCAAGCATCATCGGTCCCTCATCCAAGCCTGGCTACCCAGCACCTACCTAAAGCTCAACTGCACATCGTCTGTTCCTCATCCAAGCCTGGCTACCCAGCACCTACCTTAAGCTCAACTGCATCCATGACATCCATCGACTCAAGCATCATCGGTCCCTCATCCAAGCCTGGCTACCCAGCACCTACCTAAAGCTCAACTGCATCAACGATATCCATTGACTCAAGCATCGTCTGTTCCTCATCCAAGCCTGGCTACCCAGCACCTACCTTAAGCTCAACTGCATCCATGACATCCATCGACTCAAGCATCATCGGTCCCTCATCCAAGCCTGGCTACCCAGCACCTACCTAAAGCTCAACTGCATCAACGATATCCACTGACTCAAGCATCGTCTGTTCCTCATCCAAGCCTGGCTACCCAGCTCATACCTAAAGCTCTACCCAGCTCATACCTAAAGCTCAACTGCATCCATGACATCCATCGACTCAAGCATCATCGGTCCCTCATCCAAGCCTGGCTACCCAGCACCTACCTAAAGCTCAACTGCATCAACGATATCCACTGACTCAAGCATCGTCTGTTCCTCATCCAAGCCTGGCTACCCAGCTCATACCTAAAGCTCAACTGCATCCATGACATCCATCGACTCAAGGACTTTGTAAGTAGTCAAAACACTATCCAAACCAATGTGCAGTGTGGAAGAGCGCATCCCCTCCGTCTAATGAAATTTGAAATGGGGAAAGCCAACAAAGAAGTAAAATGGCAGAGGGTAAAACAACTGTCAATTTACATTTCTTTTTTACAAAAAACAAGGAGGAAAGTAAAATTTATAGAAATCTATCTAAATGGATACACCTCAACATTGACTCGAATGTCAACATGTTTCAGTCCATAATGATTTAGGGAATATGCATCTGGAGCATTGCTTGACAAGATTATTAGAAATAGGTGTTGTCACTGGTGTAGGGCACTTCTGACATTAGTGTACACCCATTGCAGCTCCGCAGATCATGTGGAAAATGAGTTTCTACGCGGTCTCAATCTTAGCGACTTCTCAGGGAAGCAGACTTTGCCGCGGTATATGTGATCAGAGTCTTTTTGGCAGTGTGTGTGCGACACGGTGTACCCCAGGAGAGGCCTGTAGTGTGATGATCTGTGTGCACGGATAGTTTACTTATTGTGTCATCGCCCTTTGGCACACACTGTCGTGTGTATGCAACCTTGTTGGTCATCGGTATGTGTCACACAAGCGCAAGGAAGCATTGATTTAATCCGACACCACTTAATAGTACTGTTGATGCCCAATCAGCGTGGGCAACCGCAGAGCCACACATTTAAGTGGCACTGCCCCTGTGTGAGGACTGACACGGGTGCAAAGAATCTTTGGAACATGTCCCGCCTCCACTGGGCTTACCTCATACTCCTGCGAAAACTTGAGCCCGTCATTGGCTTTCAGCCTCTCAATGTTGTCTGACAGGTCCGAAATTGGAATGGCAGGGTGGTCCCTCATGCCTAGGAGAGGAAAGAAAACGGACAAGTGTTGGGAAGCAGGTTTGAGAGAGAGATTTGGGAAGCAAGGCTGGTCCCGCCAGCCGTGACCTCAAGTGCGTGCTGGTGACTCATGAGGTGACGTGAAGCACGTGGGATGCATGGAGGACGGCGTGTGACGTGTCCTGCGCCTCTACATTGCCCAACACACACACACACAGGTGATCTCACGTGGACCTGCCGCAGTGAGCGCCCGACAGGCGCACATGGAGGCCATAGCCGAGCCCTCACACCGCATCCACACAGCGATGCATGGAGGAAGCAGAGCAACAAAGCAACAGGAGCAGGGCATGATCCAGCTGGAGACCAGACAGCAAAGGCGGTGATGAGCAAGACACAGGAGCAAGTGGTGATGTGTATGAGGTGAAGGGCAAGGAAAAGGGTGAGCAGATCAGAAAAAGAAAAGGGAGGGAAGAAATAAAACGCGAGAAAGAAGAAAAAAGAAAAGCAGACCAGGACCAGGAGAGAGAAAGCAGAGGTGGGAAAGGGTTAGGACAGGCACACTGGAGTGAGAGGAGAGGGGCGAGTTCACAGCGGTCCATCATTAATTGACACTGAGCCCTCGGACAGGTACACCTCAATCAAAGGTTTACATTGGTTTTCATTTTCAGTATTTGATGTAGTGCCTAGTGGGTTCCATGTGTTAAAATCGCGACAGAAATTGCTGTTTACACAAAATATTGCGGCAAAAAGGCTGTGGTTTTGCCACCACAATCCACGTAATGGATGCAAGGGACACCCCGGCAACCCCCAGACGCATTATACCATTTAATGGGAGCGAGGGACACCCCCGCAACCCCCGCTCCCCATAAATGGTATAATGGGGTACACCTTTACCGGGTCAAATCACAGCATTTTTTTCAGCGATTTTTGGGCAGATGACTTTTTTGCTGCGACTTTATTACTGCATACCGCCTAGTGGCAGGTGCAGGAGAGCGCTTTATAGAGAACCATCAGACGGTGGACACAGAAGCACAGGTGAGTGGGGTCCGGGGCAGAGAGACCCCTCTACAGCAATAGCAATGGGAGGGAGGGGGAGAGAGTGGGAGAAATCTTAGAGAGACCGCACCACTGGCCTTTTTAAAGCACATTTAGATGAGATGTTCAGTTTGAGGCGCCGGGAGATCAAGTGATTTGATTAGAATCACGTGATTTTTTAAGCAGTGCCAAAGAATGCAGTTCGGCTCATGCCCTTCGAGGAGCTAAACGCGGCCCTGGAGGAGTTCTTAAAACACCTGAGACATTACTTTGGGGAGGGTTGTTCTAAGGGTAGTTGGACGAGAACATTCCAAGGGTAGGGCGCTGCACTGGGGAGGGAGGCGGTGGAGACTGCCAGCCTCCACACAACCCTGGACGAGTTCCTTCCAAGGGTAGGGCGCTGCACTGGGGAGGTGGGGGAGACTGCCAGCCTCCACACAACCCTGGACGAGTTCATTCCAAGGGTAGGGCGCTGCACTGGGGAGCCGGGGGAGACTGCCAGCCTCCACACAACCCTGGACGAGTTCATTCCAAGGGTAGGGCGCTGCACTGCGGAGGCGGGGGAGACTGCCAGCCTCCACACAACCCTGGACGAGTTCATTCCAAGGGTAGGGCGCTGCACTGGGGATGCGGGGCAGACTGCCAGCCTCCACACAACCCTGGACGAGTTCATTCCAAGGGTCGTGCACTGCGCACTGGGGAGGCGGGGGAGACTGCCAGCCTCCACACAGCCCATGGGGAATCATTCCAAAGGTACTTCACTGGGGGATGGTAATTCCAGGGGTACGGCACTACATCAGAGGCTAGTATCAGCCTTCACTTTACCAGGTTGGGGGGGGGGGGAATTCTAGGGGTACTGCATTAGATGCGAGTACCAGCCTCCACTTGACCTGGAGGTGGGTAATTCTAGGGGTACTACACTGCATCAGAGGCGAGTACCAGCCTCCACTTGACCTGGAGGTGGGTAATTCTAGGGGTACTACACTGCATCGGAGGCGAGTACCAGCCTCCACTTCAGTTGGGAGAGGGTAAGTCTAGGTGTCCTTCACAGCATCAGAGGTCACGTGCACATTACATGGGAGGGAGGAGTTCTAAGGTCGGCGCCCTGCAGCAGCGGGAAGTGCCAGCCTTACTCTTCCCTGCAGCAGACCAATCCAAGAGCCAAGGGCCGGGCAGATGAACAATGTGCCTCCACATAGCCCTGGGGGGTGGGGGTGCGCATAGCCCTGGGCAGAGGGTGTGCATAGCCATGGGCAGGGGAGCACATAACCCTGGGCAGAGGGAGGGCATAGCCCTGGGCGGGGGTGTGCATAGCCATGGGCAGGGGGCACATAACCCTCGGCAGAGGGGAGGTGCATAACCCTGGGCAGTGGGGGGTGTAGAACCCTGGGCGGGGGGCAGTGGGGGGTGCAGAACCCTGGGCAGGGGGTGCGCATAACCCTGGGCAGGGGGGGGCGTGCATAACCCTGGGCAGGGGGGGGGCGTGCATAACCCTGGGCAGGGGGGGGCGCGCATAACCCTGGGGCAGGGGGGGCGCATAGCCCTGGGGCAGGGGGGGCGCATAGCCCTGGGGCAGGGGGGGCGCATAGCCCTGGGGCAGGGGAGATGCATAGCCCTGGGGCAGGGGAGATGCATAGCCCTGGGGCAGGGGAGATGCATAGCCCTGGGGCAGGGGAGATGCATAGCCCTGGGGCAGAAGGGGCGCATAACCCTGGGCTGGGGGGTGCATAACCCTGGGCAGGGGGCAGTGGGGGGTGCATAGCCCTGGGCAGAGGGAGGGCATAGCCCTGGGCGGGGGTGTGCATAGCCATGGGCAGGGGGGGTGTGCATAGCCCTGGGCAGGGGGAGGGGGCATAACCCTGGGCAGAGGGAGGGGGCATAACCCTGGGCAGAGGGGGGCATAACCCTGGGCAGAGGGGGGCATAACTTTGGGCAGTGGGGGAGCATAACCCTGGGCAGGGGGCAGTGGGGGTGCATAACCCTGGGCAGGGGGCAGTGGGGGTGCATAACCCTGGGCAGGGGGCAGTGGGGGTGCATAGCCCTGGGCAGAAGGGGCGCATAACCCTGGGCAGAAGGGGCGCATAACCCTGGGCAGGGGGGGCGCACAACCCTGGGCAGGGGGGGCGCATAACCCTGGGCAGGGGGGGGCGCATAACCCTGGGCAGGGGGGGCGCATAACCCTGGGCAGGGGGGGGCATATCCCTGGGCAGGGGAAGGCGCATAACCCTGGGCAGGGGGGGCGCACAACCCTGGGCAGGGAGGGCGCACAGCCCTGGGCAGGGAGGGCGCACAGCCCTGGGCAGGGAGGGCGCACAGCCCTGGGCAGGGAGGGCGCACAGCCCTGGGCAGGGCAGGTGCACAGCCCTGGGCAGGGCAGGTGCACAGCCCTGGGCATGGGTGTACAGAGCCCTGGGTAGGGGTGCGCAATGCCCGGGGCGGGGGGGAGGGTGCGCAATGCCCTGGGTGGGGGTGGTGCACAGCCCTGGGCAGGGGAGGTGCACAGAGCCCTGGGTAGGGGCGCACAGAGCCCTGGGTAGGGGCGCACAGAGCCCTGGGCAGGGGGGGTGCAGAGCCCTGGGCAGGGGGGGTGCAGAGCCCTGGGCAGGGGGGGTGCAGAGCCCTGGGCAGGGAGGGCGCACAGCCCTGGGCAGGGAGGGCGCACAGCCCTGGGCAGGGGAGGTGCACAGCCCTGGGCAGGGGAGGTGCACAGAGCCCTGGTTAGGGGTGCACAGAGCCCTGGGTAGGGGCGCACAGAGCCCTGGGCAGGGGCTGTGCATAGCCCTGGGCAGGGGCTGTGCATAGCCCTGGGCAGGGGCTGTGCATAGCCCTGGGCAGGGGCTGTGCATAGCCCTGGGCAGGGGGGGGTGCATAGCCCTGGGCAGGGGGGGGTGCATAGCCCTGGGCAGGGGGGGGTGCATAGTCCTGGGCAGGGGGGGGTGCATAGCCCTGGGCAGGGGGGGTGCATAGCCCTGTGCAGGGGGGGGTGCACAACCCTGGGTAGGACAGAGCATCTGAATTGGTTAGTCACCTTGAGCAGTACCACCAACTAAAGGCATCCCATTTCCATGCCATTGCATTAGTGGGGATGGCTTAGATCTGGGACAGCATTCAGCTGAGCGGTGCACCCCCTCCTGTGTAGACCTCGCAGTGAATGTGCAAGTCCAGAAGCTACAAGTAGTCACCCCATTGGTCGAGGACTTTGCAAACTAAAGAAACTAACCAGTGGGAAGAGCCGTGATCACTGGCAGCGGTTTCAGTAGGCTGATGGGCCCCAGTAGTACAGGGACTTGGCTCCGAGTCTTACAAGGGTTAGGGGCAGGGAATAAAAGGAGAGGGGGCAGGGGACAAAGGAGAGGGGGCAGGGGACAAAGGAGAGGGGGCAGGGGACAAAGGAGAGGGGGCAGGGGACAAAGGAGAGGGGGCAGGGGACAAAGGAGAGGGGGCAGGGGACAAAGGAGAGGGGGCAGGGGACAAAGGAGAGGGGGCAGGGGACAAAGGAGAGGGGGCAGGGGACAAAGGAGAGGGGGCAGGGGACAAAGGAGAGGGGGCAGGGGACAAAGGAGAGGGGGCAGGGGACAAAGGAGAGGGGGCAGGGGACAAAGGAGAGGGGGCAGGGGACAAAGGAGGGGGGCAGGGGACAAAGGAGAGGGGGCAGGGGACAAAGGAGGGGGGCAGGGGACAAAGGAGGGGGGCAGGGGACAAAGGAGGGGGGCAGGGGACAAAGGAGGGGGGCAGGGGACAAAGGAGGGGGCAGGGGACAAAGGAGGAGGCAGGGGACAAAGGAGGGGGCAGGGGGCCAAGGAGGGGGGGCAGGGGGCCAAGGAGGGGGGGCAGGGGGCAAAGGAGGGGGGGCAGGGGGCAAAGGAGGGGGGGCAGGGGGCAAAGAGGGGGGCAGGGGGGCAAAGGAGGGGGCAGGGGGCAAAGGAGGGGGCAGGGGGCAAAGGAGGGGGGCAGGGGGCAAAGGAGGGGGCAGGGGGCAAAGGAGGGGGGCAGGGGGCAAAGAGGGGGGCAGGGGGCCAAGGAGGGGGGGCAGGGGGCCAAGGAGGGGGGGCAGGGGGCAAAGGAGGGGGGGCAGGGGGCAAAGGAGGGGGGGCAGGGGGCAAAGAGGGGGGCAGGGGGGCAAAGGAGGGGGCAGGGGGCAAAGGAGGGGGCAGGGGGCAAAGGAGGGGGGCAGGGGGCAAAGGAGGGGGGCAGGGGGCAAAGAGGGGGGCAGGGGACAAAGGAGGGGACAGGGGACAAAGGAGGGGGCAGGGGACAAAGGAGGGGGCAGGGGACAAAGGAGGGGGCAGGGGACAAAGGAGGGGGCAGGGGACAAAGGAGGGGGCAGGGGACAAAGGAGGGGGCAGGGGACAAAGGTGGGGGCAGGGGACAAAGGAGGGGGCAGGGGACAAAGGAGGGGGCAGGGGACAAAGGAGGGGGCAGGGGACAAAGGAGGGGGCAGGGGACAAAGGAGGGGGCAGGGGACAAAGGAGGGGGCAGGGGACAAAGGAGGGGGCAGGGGACAAAGGAGGGGGGCAGGGGACAAAGGAGGGGGGCAGGGGACAAAGGAGGGGGGCAGGGGACAAAGGAGGGGGCAGGAGACAAAGGAGGGGGCAGGGGGCAAAGGAGGGGACAGGGGGCAAAGGAGAGGGGGCAGGGGGCAAAGGAGAGGGGGCAGGGGACAAAGGAGAGGGGGCAGGGGACAAAGGAGAGGGGGCAGGGGACAAAGGAAAGGGGGCAGGGGACAAAGGAAAGGGGGCAGGGGACAAAGGAGAGGGGGCAGGGGACAAAGGAGAGGGGGCAGGGGACAAAGGAGAGGGGGCAGGGGACAAAGGAGAGGGGGCGGGGAGAGGGGAATGTTGGGAGAGTAAATGGAAGAACAGCATATTGCCATGCAAATGAGAAGGCGAGAGTTTGAAGGTAGGAGGAATAAATCAGACTAAGCAAAGGAACTAAGGCAGAGGAAGATGGGACGAGTGAGAGACACCATTCAAGTGGGGTGAGAGAGAAGAGGAAAAATGTCGAGATGAACACAGGAGGATATCAAACTAACTTGAAATATTCGGGACACTGGGGTGACTGGAACCTGCAGAGAAACAGAATGGGGGCAAGAACAGAACGCGGTTAGCCTGTGAGAGTCGCCGCGTGCGCTCCAGAGGGCGAGGGGCGTGTAAACAGGATGGCAAGGGTGGTCATGCAAATGAAAGGAAGAGGGGGTCTGCAGCAGCTGTGCAGCCAGCGGGCGCCAACGGGGGTGGGGTGGGTGGGTCATGGAACAGCCCCCTTATTTCTATAACATGTAACCACTGACACACCCGAAGAGAAGCATAATGCCCCCTTCCCTGTGGCATGGTGGGTGACAGTGCCCACTACTCTGCCACCTGTGCAATGGCAAAGAACAGGGCGCAACACTCCACACACACACACACATGCGACAGACGAGGGCAGGCGCAAGACTTCACTTGCGCAGCAGCAAAACACAGACCCTAACCCTGCACCAGCAGCGCAATGGCATAGGACATGGAACATTCCTCCTTCACCCGTGCAGTGGCATAGGGCATGGCATACACCTTCATTACCCGTGCAGTGGCATAGGGCATGCCTCCATCACCCGTGCAGTGGCATAGGGCATGCTTCATGCCTCCATCACCCGTGCAGTGGCAAGGGACTGCACCCAATTCAGTGCTTACCGTGCAATGGCATAGGGCATAACACATTCCTCCATTACCCATGGAATGGCAAAGGGAAGGGCCTAATTCACTGCCAACCATGCAATGGCAGAAGGCACAGAACACTCCCCATGCAATGGCAGAGGGCACAGAACATTCCCCATGCAATAGCAGAGGGCACAGAACATTTCCCATGCAATGGCAGGGGGCACAGAATATTCCCCATGCAATGGCAGAGGGCACAGAACATTCCCCATGCAATGGCAGAGGGCACAGAACATTCCCCATGCAATAGCAGAGGGCACAGAACATTCCCCATGCAATGGCATAGGGCACAGAACATTCCCCATGCAATGGCAGAGGGCACAGAACATTCCCCATGCAATGGCATGGGGCACAGAACATTCCCCATGCAATGGCAGGGGGCACAGAACATTCCCCGTGCAATGGCAGAGGACAAGCCCTGAATCTCAATCCTGTTGCCATGATAGCAGAATGGGTTGCACAGAACAGGTCGCAATACAGGCTATAAACACAGCACACATCTTCACTATTTGTGAGGCGTGTGCCCGGGCACTCCAGCCTGCAGCAGCCGCCACAATATGGGGCTTTGGTTGTCGAAGCTCAGTCGACCACTGCATTCCAGACATCCAAGCTCCTCCCACCTGACAGGCAAACACGCCCAAAGGCGGAAGAGTCTTAGCTCAGGCGATATTCTTGATTACCCATAATGCACCAGCAAGCCCAACACAAGGAGACGAAACACACAGATAACCATTTGGAAATACAGTTTTGTGGAGTGTTCCCTTAAAAACCGAGTCAACAACCCACCAGGCCCATTCAAGCAGGTCGATAGGACTGGCACACACACAACAGTGTGTGTAAGAAGGTGGGACTACCTTAAACACGGATGGAAACCAGAAAGTAGTACACGTGGAAAGTGGGGAAGCTGAAAATGGAGGCAGGTGTGGTTCATGGATGTGCCAAGCAGAAGTGACAGTGAGTTGGTAAAACCCCTCTCCTAAGGGAGCCCAGAAGCTGCCCAGAGGTCCTGGTGTATGTGTGTGTGGCTATGACACGCCTGGAAGCTGGAGACGGACGCCATGACAGAGAAGACCCCCAAGGCACAGGTGTAGGCTTCTAAGCAGGTGGTGTTGCCGAGCCCTCTCCCAGCCCATCATCCGTCTGATGGGAACCGGAGATGGGCGGGAAGCGAACACCCCTTTGCCTTGGGGCGGTGCAAGGAGGCAGACATGCAAAGAATTGTGTGGCAAAAAATGGATGACTTGACACGTATTGTCCCAAGTAGGACACAGACAAGGGATGAGGGGGGTCTGCACCAAGCTGTGAGCACTGGGCATGGGGTATGGAGATACATGTACAGTTTCTGGGCTTACAAGCCCACCCAAAAGCCACTTCCCTGCAGAGTCTCCAGCCCTGGTGGTGCCAGGAGGTGTAAGACAGCAGGGCTGTCCCATGGCAGCACAAAGAACAACTGTTCCAGGTGTTCATCAACGCCGGCGCCGCTAAGGTGGTGCCGCCAGGATGCAATCACAGGTACGCATGCACACCACAAAACGAATGCAAGCCACACACC
The DNA here is from genome assembly GCF_040938575.1 of Ambystoma mexicanum. Classification (NCBI taxonomy): domain Eukaryota; kingdom Metazoa; phylum Chordata; class Amphibia; order Caudata; family Ambystomatidae; genus Ambystoma; species Ambystoma mexicanum. The sequence continues at coordinate 1,508,114,913 of NC_090922.1, forward strand.
ACAGACCAGGAGATGCCAGAATATAAGGTGGGGTGCAAAGGCAGCCATTCCTGCAGCCAATCAGAAGAGTGAACGCCTTCTAAAAACTCTTAGGCACCAGGGGGGACCGGAGTGTGCACAGTGGGCACACACTGCGCACCGAGATACCGGAGTCCCACTCTAACCACACACACCATTGGATACGAGAACAGTCTCTGGCATTCCACACAGGCGACACCTTCCCTGCAATACCCAGAGGACAGGCAAAGCAGCCGCCACGGGACCAACTGTCCCTCCCACCATGCAGGCTCCCTCCTAACCAGCATTTTCGCGGTCGGGGGCTTCCCCATCATCTGAAGTCAGAACCTGACAAGACTAGAGGAGTGGGAACACACAGAGTAATGGAACCTCCTAGCAGGGAACAGGCTAGCTCCTAAATGAACACCGTCCACTTCAAGGAACACCTTCTCCACACCCCATAAAATGCACCGGGTGGAGCATCACTTCCCCCCCTACACCAGTACCAGCAGTCCTACTGTAACAGCCCACTTTTCTCTGCTACTTTACTGTCGTGCCGTTAATATGCAGTAAGGACCGCCCCCCAGTAAGTATGGACTGGACATGCCTTTCAGCCCTACTGATGAAAAGCTCTCTGTTGCTTCCTGATGGTAAATTATGCTCAATAAATATCCAATATAACAGTAATGTGTCGCTTTAACCCATGGTGGTCCAACTCCAGGCCTCCAGGGATGGAATCCTGATGGGTTTTCAGGACATCCCTCATCAATATTCATGAGGAAAAATGTGCATACGTTTAGAATCATTGTATGCAAATTCATCGCATGAATATTAATGAGGGGTAACCTGAAAACCCGGCATGGATCTGGCCCTCGAGTTGTACAGTTTAACCTTGCCCACATCTCCGGATACTAAACTAACAATGATGCCAAGGCGTCGCACCCACAGACACTACTGTACCCATCGCCACGCAGCCACACTACAGCACCAGTACTGGCTGGTTCAGAGGCCACGCAGAACAGAGATGATGGCCACGGGCAGGCAATGGGGGAGGGGCAGAGAAGCGGGGGGTGAAGGGCCAGAGGGAACGTGCTATACATGGATATTATTAGAGCAGTGATCAGGGGCAGAGAAATCTGAACAGTGATCGATATTTCAGAGGAAGGGGAGGGATTAGAAATCAAATAAATGGCGAAATCTGAAGATGAAACCTCTTTGCGTTTTTTAAACCGTCTCTTAGGGGTTCCATGCAATTATCTTGAGAAATCTAGATCGAAATATGTTAATATTGAAAACGGAGCATTGCTAATAAAACACAGAACACGCCTCGACTGCACTGAAAAGTGGCACACAGTAGAAATACACCAGGATAAGGGCATGAATAATACCCAGTATTGCCATCACTGCCCAAAGGTGCATTTTCCCATTGGATATTCACCACAATCGCCAACATACTTCTAAAAGGGAACTGTAACCCCCAGTTGCTGCTCTGTCACCCCACTACCCCTCCTCCGAGAGATGGCACACACCACCCCTGCAGCATTATCCCCTCTAGAGGAGAGTAATCCTAGCACCTAGCTCCCCGCTTCCGATACCATCCTCTGGGGGCACAGGGGCAGTTACCCGGGCCTCCTTTGCGTGAACCCCCAATTAACCGCACCTCCAACACTCTCTTGGAAAAATGATCCACCATCGCCATGAGTGGACAAACCCTCGTTACCCATATCCCCATATCTCCATTCCAAGGGGGGGGCGATACCCACACCTTTTTTGTACCATCTTGTAAGGAAGGGATCCCCAAGTTACACACTGCTCCCACTCCCCAATCTCCTCTGGGCAGGGACACCCCCCACACCCCTAATTATCCACCCCACTGTTCCATCACCGCGGCATCTATGGAGGGGGGGTCCCCATTTACCCATACCTCACCAGAATCCTCTTGGGAGGGGAACTCCCACTTACACCCCATTAACCACACCTCCTCACCACCGTCCTCTTCGAAGGGAGCTTCCAGTTAGCCACACCTCGCTTTTCACTCTCACGAGGCCTCCAGCAAACAACCACCCAACAATACATCTAAACAAAATCCTCCCTCCACTACACACAAGTTTAGTGCCCTGACCCAAGGCGTGGGAAAGTGGTTACTGAAAATAACATCTCAACGCAAGGAACTGCCATAAACAGCAGAACATGTCCCTGAAACTGACATTCTCACATTACATACCTCTTCTCCTCAATACTAGTTTACGCCACCATAGCTGGATTTCCTAAGAATTCAGATTTTTTGGCTTTTAGATTTTGGGTATTTTTATATTCAATAGGCCTCGAACACCCCTAATCTTTTTAGATTAGTTCCTTGCTGTTGTGGTTTTGTCATTTTGGTCGAGTTTCTGAAGTCGCTATTTTGACTGGATAACCTATGCACGATTACAGAAGTGTTACCACATGGTGGACTAATCCAACGCGTGCCACACCACAAATCTGAGGGTTCACTGAAGCAGAACAGAATATATAACTTGCACAATGGAATATTTTACAGCTGCATTTTGGTTCAATGACTAGACCACTTAAAAAAGTAACTGGGTGTTAAAAGCCTCGGATAAGGGGATTTAAAAACACAGATTAAGGTCCACAATTTAGCCCCCCTCTGAAAAAGGTTTTTAGGCTGAACGTATCTTTTGAATCATCTGGATGAAGGAGGAACGAGAGCACATTGCTTTTGGAGATGTGTTAAAAAAAGCAATTTAGAATGAGACTAACTCCGGGCCTCGAGGGCCGGAGTCCTGATGGGTTTTCAGGATATCCACCATTAATATTCATGAGGAAAAATGTGCATACATTAAAATCACTGTATGCAAATTTATCTCGTGAATATTAATGAGTGGTATCCTAAAAACCCGGCATGGATCCGGCCCTCGGTGCCTGGAGTTGGACAACCCTGCAAGTACCACACAAGAGCAAGCCAGTGGAGGACGGCCACCATGCACATTCTAGCTCAAGTATTGCCGTTCACCCAGGACACTCGAGAAGAACTTACTATGGGGTAGAAGAAAAACCTGCTACTGGAGGCGAATCATAGCTGGTCTCTATGCAACTTGCCCTTGCCCCCAGGTGATGAAGTACGAGGGAGGCCGGCGCGCCCCAACATCAGCCTTCAGGGGAGAGCGGGGCGGAAAGGTGTGGGTGACCCACCTGGTGTTTGGTAGTTGAGACGCCTCATCTCCACGGGGTCAGAGGAGTTAGCGAGGAGGGAGTCCTTCAGCCCCACTGTGTGGTCATCCTTGCCTGAGGGGGAGTTGCCTCTTTTCCTAGAAAGAAAAAAAACACAACCTGAAAATGTACGTTTCTGTGAAGCAGAGCGTGTCTAAGGTACACAGACAGTCAAGAGCCACAAGGCTGGCTCCTAACACCCCATTACATCAAGTCAAAATGCCATAGGACAGACTCCCAAACCAACATCACAGCATGACTTGAAAGTTACCCCACAAAAGGCAATAAATAGTCCATGGGAAAAGGCTCCTGTGCCAGAGACGCCTCAGTAACCTAGGTGACTTTATCCTGGAGGACGTTCAGGGTACCGTCAAGCGACTGCACCCTTAACCAACCTTAATGAGACCCTGGAGATCTCATGATCACAAGCTCCTCCAGCTCAACCAGCCTCTCAGACAGACCAGCATACAGCAAATCCCATGACCTTTCCTTTACACCACTCCATTTCAGGGGACCTTTCAAAACATGGTTGCACTGCATGGACTAAGCACAGGGTATGCTAAACATCTTCCTGCAGAAAGCCGCAAATCCGGGCCCTCCTAATAAGAGGGCAACGGCGACCCGGAGATGACCATCAATAGCGACAAACCATAATCTGTAAACAATCCCTTTTACAGAACCCACCCTTATTCACCAGAAAGCTCGGCAGGACAAAAACACAATCACCTTGAAGTTCACAAACCCAACAGCTTAGACCCACCACAAGTGGTCTCCTAACCGGTCTGTGACCCGCGGTTGATTACTCGTTTTAATAAGAAGAAAGGAGATAAAGAAAATAGCAGCCATCATTTATCTGAAGCCCAAGGTTGCTGATGAATTTAACCAGAACATTTACCCAGTGGTCCCTGACACTGAAGACCACCACCACTGAAGCACAAAGAGGTATCTAAGGCAGCTTTTTGCCTAGGAACGTCAGGCTCCAAAAACTGCATGGCATGGCCCAGTAGCCGCCCGCATAAACCAATAAAGAACAAGCCAAGCTTTGCTGATACAAGTCACTGGTCTACTCATGAAGGCTCACCCAAGAGAGCCATCATCAACAAAATTAGACCCATACCAAATCACCAAACCGGATCCAGGAAAACATGCGTTTCCAGACTCACCTCAATGGCCACAGCTCCATTAATTCACTACCGTCCGGCAAACAACAGCTCTTCTGGAAATATAGGATACCACCATTTAAGTAGCTGGTATGGGGCTGCTTACCAGTGCGACTGCCCCCCTAGAAAATCCTCCCACACTGTAGACTTTGAGATGCAGCTCTACCGCAACTCTGCTCTAGCGTGGGTCTCCCGACGCTTTTCTACTTAGGATTGGAGCATAACTAGTCGCCCCTCAGCAGGTCGGGCTGAGTCCATTCCAGTCCAACCCCCAAATCCAGTGTGGACCCGACAAGGGTCACCACGGATCTGGGTCTCGTTCCATTTCTGCCATCTCTCATGCCGATCGTCGGCTACATGACCTCTTGACCATTCCTCTGCTGTCAACCATCATCTACACATCCCAAACAAGCACGCCCAAGTCAACTGCCCAACTGCCTGTGTGCCATGTAATCGTAGATGATAGCGAGGATTCAGAAATGAAATGACTCCACAACAGAACTCCTTCTCAATACCCAGGATGCTACAAACCACCCCCATCGATGAGGATTCCGCCACTTTTCCTAGACTGGGCAATCACCCCCACACCTGCAGCATCTAAAAAGACCCTTGATGCCCAGGTTGAAGTTCAGCACGTCAAAACACTTCCTCTCTCTAATTAGACCGCGGCTTCCTTTAATCCCAAAAAGGAGCCCCAGTAACAGGATCTACAATAAGCACACTCTACGGCAAGGATACCACAGCTCTGCCCTGCAGGCCATTCAGGGCAGTGCAGCGGCACTGCCATCCAGAGATGCTTTCATGGACTCCGGACCAGAAATCCCTACATTGACCCCCAGTCAGATAAATGTAACCACAGGAGAGTCATCAAGTACACCAGCAACAAAATAGGTTCCTAGATCCACACCCAGCTCAAACTAAAACCTATTGCATGGCCCTGAACATGCCACGCCCCACGTAACCCAGATACTACTCAAGTCCTTGCTACAAGAAAAAGCGCTAGCAAAACACAGTTCTTCTACTTTCTGCTCGCCTTTTGGGTCATATACCCCATCTTCGGCTCCACCCAAGGCTCAGACGCAGCCTTATGGCAGCCTTGGTTTCCTATTACTATCACCACCAAAGTTCAGCCCTCACTCTGGTAAAATGTCCCACTGCATCTGATCCACAAGCTAGAAGTGCCTCGTGAGGGTTGATCGCCCGAGCGGAGCGCTGCCATACAAACCTACCAATTCACTCATTCATCCGGAACAATATATCTTTTACTATGAAAAATCCTAACAAGTCATATCCTAAAAGTCCAATCCAAGCATATAGGGCAGAGTCAAGAAGCCTTGGTGCTGATGTGATTAGGGATCCACTCTCGATCACTCTGCGGAACTCGATCGACACCAGTTGAGCCATACGGTGGGATCGACACCAGTTGAGTAATACAGTGGGATCGACACCAGTTGAGTAATACAGTGGGATCGACACCAGTTGAGCCATTCAGTGGGATCGACACCAGTTGAGCCATACAAGATCAGCAGCAGTTGAGCCATACAGTGGGATCAGCACCGGTTGAGCCATACAGTGGGATCAGCACCGGTTGAGCCATACAGTGGGATCAGCACCGGTTGAGCCATACAGTGGGATCGGCACCGGTTGAGCCATACAGTAAGATCGGCACCAGTTCAGCCATACAGTAAGATCGGCACCAGTTCAGCCATACAGTAAGATCGGCACCAGTTGAGCCATACAGTGGGATCGGCACCAGTTGAGCCATACAGTGGGATCGGCACCAGTTGAGCCATACAGTGGGATCGGCACCAGTTGAGCCATACAGTGGGATCGGCACCAGTTGAGCCATACAGTGGGAACGGCACCAGTTGAGCCATACAGTGGGAACGGCACCAGTTGAGCCATACAGTGGGATCGGCACCAGTTGAGCCATACAGTGGGATCGGCACCAGTTGAGCCATACAGTGGGATCGGCACCAGTTGAGCCATACAGTGGGATCGGCACCAGTTGAGCCATACAGTGGGATCGGCACCAGTTGAGCCATACAGTGGGATCGGCACCAGTTGAGCCATACAGTGGGATCGGCACCAGTTGAGCCATACAGTGGGATCGGCACCAGTTGAGCCATACAGTGGGATCGGCACCAGTTGAGCCATACAGTGGGATCGGCACCAGTTGAGCCATACAGTGGGATCGGCACCAGTTGAGCCATACAGTGGGATCGGCACCAGTTGAGCCATACAGTGGGATCGGCACCAGTTGAGCCATACAGTGGGATCGGCACCAGTTGAGCCATACAGTGGGATCGGCACCAGTTGAGCCATACAGTGGGATCGGCACCAGTTGAGCCATACAGTGGGATCGGCACCAGTTGAGCCATACAGTGGGATCGGCACCAGTTGAGCCATACAGTGGGATCGGCACCAGTTGAGCCATACAGTGGGATCGGCACCAGTTGAGCCATACAGAGCTTGGGTCTTTGCAGTGTCAGTTTCCTGCTAATGTTCTCACACTGGACTGGCTGCAACTAGATTATTGGTTAACATACAGAATATAAACGTAAGCGAGAGGTAAGTGAAATGGGCGCCTACCTTTCTTGCTTACTACATCCAGAGAAGAGCAAAAAAAACAGATAAAGCAAAGCACGGTTAAATCAAGCCACAGAACACCATGAAGCAAAGCCAAGTTTATTCCGTTAGACATGCAACAGCAGCACACAGTAAAACGTGCAGGAACAGAAGGCAGCAAATCGAATTATTAGTACAGCATAAGTAAGAAGCTTAGCCTTGGTGTGAGCATGAAGTGTACACACAGTGTCGGACAAACGTGAACATCAGTGTTCATGCACATGAGTGTGAGCACACAGGACAATGTGAGAGTAGGTGTGTGTGTGTGTGAGCGGACACAAATGTGCACTCACTGTAACACGTATGAAAGCGCACATGAGAACACCAGCATTTTGCTTTAAGGGCATGGTTGTGGAGACCAGATCATGTCTGCCGGGCACTGCCATATTCCACGGACTCTAGGGATGAGGCAGGATGCTGCAGCAAGATACGCGCACATGAGAGCAGAGTCCCGGTGTGTGGAGGGGAAATGACAGCGGTGGTCGCATGTGCTTGGTATGCGTAACATAGGTCAGAGCGATCTGCTGTACAGTCTGTAATTTGGTTGCCTGGCCTGTCCAGGTTTCCCCCACGCCCACTTGTGAATGACAGAGGTCATTAGGACTACATGTGCAACATGGCTGAGGTCAAGTGCTTGCGGCTGAAATGCTAACATATCAAATACAAGTTACACTTGAATCACTTTTAGTAAAGTTTCTACCTTAAAACAGAAGTGTGAACAAGTATCTTACTGACTCGCCACACTGTCATAAAAGTGACTAAGGGCGAGGTGATGGAGCGATAGGCTGGAATTGAGAATAAAACCTACTTTGATGGCAGACAGGGACAGCCAATCAGTGGAGGCTCACTACCACCAACCAGAACCATCCCAGGATGTGGACAGCTACACTCCTATAGTAAGCATCAACCTCCCCACTGCAGATTGGCCTGTACAGAGCTGGCACTTCCTGAGGCATGTTTGAAGATGTTACATGTATTCTGTAAAGCATACCATTAGCATCTACACAACTCTGTGACCCTTCGGACAGTCTCAAGATATTGCGGAATTTCTGAACTGCAGTGAGAAGTCATGGTGTGTATCTGAGCAGTAGGTAAGGTGAAGGTCCTCACAGGGTGACGGAAGTGTCATGTCATTCCCATCACCTTCCAGTCTGGATTCTGTGAGAGGGTGGTGCTGGCAGGTGCTGAGGATCCTACAGTGCTAAACTCTCCCCAGACAACCAAAAGTGTGCTGGTCTATTCTGATGATTTGTTTGAGAAACATCTTATATTTCTCAAGCTTTTTAGCTCACGATTCCCTTTACAATGGTGCAGCCAAGTCAATGAAGAAGTCAGATGAGGTAGCGGTTTAGAACGTCAGGGCTCGACGGTTTTGACAACACTTTTTGTAAGGGGTCTTGTATTGCACCCTTTTCGGTGAATTCCACGGAGGATGGCGTCTACTACATACATGAGTGGGGGCATATGAACATGAAAGAACACGCATGGATGAGTGAGAGAATACATGCTGGAAACATGTGCAACACTAGCATCAGATAAAAAAAAGCGCTAAAAACATAGAAATCGGCAGAACTGAGATTAACATACCACTGTGGGAATGAGGTTGGAGAGTCATGATAGGAAAACTGCGGAGACATGACAGGAGTGCCGCAGAACGAGGTGAAGCAGGGGAAAGAATGGTGGTGGGGCAGAGCTATGCGAGATGGGCCCCATAGCTGTGAGACTCAGGTGGCAGAGCAAAGGGGACAGCAAAGACTGAAAAGGAGGGTCACAGGCAAGAGAGTTTTTGGGGTGGAATGCCTCTAGTGAAACCACAAACAGGCTACATAGATGGCTTATTGCGAGGGAAGAAAACGTCGGCTCGCTGCGAGAGAAGGAAAAGACAGCTCGCTGCGAGAGAAGGAAAAGACAGCTCGCTGCGAGAGAAGGAAAAGACAGCTCGCTGCGAGAGAAGGAAAAGACAGCTCGCTGCGAGAGAAGGAAAAGACAGCTCGCTGCGAGAGAACACGAGGACGGCTCCATGCGAGAGAACACGACGAAGGCTCCCTGCGAGAGAACACGACGACGGCTCCCTGCGAGAGAACACGACGACGGCTCCCTGCGAGAGAACACGACGACGGCTCCCTGCGAGAGAACACGACGACGGCTCCCTGCGAGAGAACACGACGACGGCTCCCTGCCAGAGAACACGACGACGGCTCCCTGCCAGAGAACACAACGACGGCTCCCTGCCAGAGAACACAACGACGGCTCCCTGCCAGAGAACACAACGACGGCTCCCTGCCAGAGAACACAACGACGGCTCGCTGCCAGAGAACACAACGACGGCTCGCTGCGACAAAAGCAAAAGATGGCTAGCTGCGAGAGAACACGACGACGGCTCCCTGCGAGAGAACACGACGACGGCTCCCTGCCAGAGAACACAACGACGGCTCCCTGCCAGAGAACACAACGACGGCTCCCTGCCAGAGAACACAACGACGGCTCCCTGCCAGAGAACACAACGACGGCTCCCTGCCAGAGAACACAACGACAGCTCGCTGCCAGAGAACACAACGACGGCTCGCTGCCAGAGAACACAACGACGGCTCACTGCCAGAGAACACAACGACGGCTCGCTGCCAGAGAACACAACGACGGCTCGCTGCGACAAAAGCAAAAGATGGCTAGCTGCGAGAGAAGCAAAAGATTGCTAGCTGCGAGAGAAGCAAAAGATGGCTAGCTGCGAGAGAAGCAAAAGATGGCTAGCTGCGAGAGAAGCAAAAGATGGCTAGCTGCGAGAAAAGCAAAAGATGGCTAGCTGCGAGAAAAGCAAAAGATGGCTAGCTGCGAGAAAAGCAAAAGATGGCTAGCTGTGAGAAAAGCAAAAGATGGCTAGCTGCGAGAGAAGCAAAAAGATGGCTAGCTGCGAGAGAAGCAAAAGATGGCTATCTGCGAGAGAAGAAAAAGATAGCTAGCTGCGAGAAAAGCAAAAGATGGCTTGCTACAAAAGAAAACAAAGATGGCTCGCTGCGAGAGAGAACAAAAAGTTGGCCTGCTGCAAGAGCCCAAAATGATGGCTCAATGCGAGAGAAGAAAACGTTGGCTTGCTGCGAGAGAACCACGCGAGAACAAAATGACGGCTCACTGCGAGACAACAAAACAATGGCTCGCTGCAAGAGAATAAAACAATGGCTCGCTGCGGGAGAACAAAAAGACGGCTGGCTGCGGGAGAGATAACAAAATATGGCTTGCTGTTCGAGAATGAAAAGATGGCTTGCTACAAGAGAGAATATAAAGACCGCTTGCTGTGAGAGAACAAGGCAAAAGGACCCTGAGATAGAAAATGCATGCAGAGCTATGTGAGCGGGATGTAGAGGGCCCAGCAGGGGTGAAGGGGTGGGTGTTGTTCATATTAAGTGACGGCCTGCATGTTGCATTTTGTGTGGACAGATAAATGATGCAAAGTACTGTTTTAGCCACAAGTAGCACTCTGAACTCTATAGACTCCTCACCTCTTGAAGAGCAGGATAGCAATGACGATGATTATAATGAGAATCACCGCCAGGACAGGGCCCATAACCCACAGCATCTCCGGCTCGTCCTGCTGCTTGGCCAGGCGGGACACCTCCTGCACGATCTCATCTGAGTAGGGGCTGGCTGAATACTTCTTCTGCAGGGAGCAAGGAGGGCAGACCCGGAGTCAAAAAGGAGGTAGAAGAAAGATTCATACCCATAAAGCACCTGATCGCAGGTAATCGCTAACCAAACATGCGGGAAAATCGCCCGCCGTTTGCCTCACGGACTCATCCCAACCATCCTTACAGAAGACCACAAGCTGGCAGAATTGCGACACCTGGGAGTATTTTCCATTTTGGGGTCACCTCTATATTGACAACGTAGAATTGTGTACAAGAGCGGTTCAACAGAAAAAGTAAGAATTCTGGCCGACACAACATTTGGTTGATCTGTGTAACACCAGACAAACACAGTTAAAAGAGCAGAATCTCCAACAATGAATAATGGGCACCATATTGTCCATCCAAGGTGTGTATCCAACCTGTACTAAGTGTCTGTGGTTCTAAACTTCGTAGAGCTTAAGAAAATAAAAAATACTCAATACTTTTCTCTTGGTAATGACGTATTACAAGTCATGATTTTTTTTTTTTACTAAAACACAATAAATAAATACATTTGAAAAAAATACTCAATAGCACTTCAGGGACATCTCCGAGCTCAAAACATCTGGGGACGTTACTCTTCTTTTGTACCTCATTGGGTTCAACGACTAGAACAACTGTCATGGAATTCAAGAACAATGAGGATGTAGGCCCCTGCCAATACTCCAAGCTCAAATCCTGCGATAATGTGTGGTGAGAGGGCACTACCATTTATACAGAGAAATGATGTAGAAATGGACTGATCAATATTTATTCCACACCAAATATCCCCTTTCACTGGGAATCAACATATTATATGATATATTAGGTTATTTATAATGCGCTTAATACCCAGAGGTTTCTAAGCACAGACCCAGGGATCGAACCTGTGTAGCTCTGTGTCGTCTTGCTTCCAAGACGAGCATGTTGCCCCTGAGCTATCCTCCCGAGGATGAAAATCCAAAGGAAATACACTGACCTCCGTTAGTCAGTGACAGTGAACTCTGACTGGTAAATACCATTTGGTTATTACATGATTTTAATTCACATTTAAAAAAAGCTTCAATTCTGTTGTCACATTTTTGCAGACTGATACAATCGCAGCAGTGTATGCTACAAAGTAATAGGCTTTTATTTTGTAAGTACATCCAATGCATGTCACCGTATGGACGTTCTTTGCCACTCGCGTGGATTTCATAGACTGAATAGGTAGCTACATTTAAGACCAGACGGAGCTCTGTTGCACAAGAAACGAGCTGTTACCACTTTGCCCGAATAGCACTCTACACGCAGACAGTGGGTAAAAACATTTACAATGTAGAATCCAGACGTTTTTGTATGGTCCATAGAAAGCCAAAGGTATTCTAATGCACAATACTTTCTTGTTTTTCTTTTTTATTGTATATAAACTACCTGAATGAGCAGCTGATCGTAATTATTGCCCCAACATGAGAATTTGTTGGAGATCTTTGGAAAGATGTGATACAGGCAGATCGCTAAAGAAGGACATGGTCTGAAATGCTTTGTATCGATGTGCAAAATAAAAGCCTGTGATTTTACAACACGGCCGACGATCGTATCAGTCAGCAAAATCTGTGGCAACATAATTGTAGCTTTTGTTTTAAAGTGAAATAAAATCATACAATAAGGAAATGGCATTTACCATTCAGAGTCCAACCAGTGACTAAGAGTGATCAGTGTATTTCTTTCATATTTCCAAGTTTTTTAAGGCCTCCCATTGAGCAAGGCAACCACAACAGGATCGTGTGTGTCCCCTCTTTGCATACCATCATTCTAAATTAGAGTTCACAACATTTTGGGGTCCTGCAGTAGCAGTGGGCTCCTGAGCTGAACAGCCTTAAGGAAATATCTAACACCAAGACTGCAATATACAAAATGTTACTTACTCGTAACAGTATTTTCGTAGCTTGGCCCTTTATAAATTCTAGCAGTTGGTATGGAATATTACAACCGTTTTGCCAAATATTGGTGTAGGCATTGAGACTGCCATAAGAGCAATTAGATGCCAGTAATACGTCCAGTCTCCTTCCAATTTGATACCGGCACTTGATATCTTCAGCATAAGCAACTTACAGTTTTGCCGTCCTCTGCAATTAGTTTTACCCTAGGCTCTGGTTACATATGGTATATCCATAGGAATTCATGATTAAGTCTATTATCCCAAAACCTTCAAATGAAGGTAACTTTGCAACAAACGAAATGCATTTAAAAAATGACCAGACCCCAACCAATGTCAAATAATTGTGGCTCTTTATGTCATGTAGTGTTCTAGTTGACGACATATTATCACATCTTCCTTAGCCATTTGAAGTCAAAATCATCATACAACTATTTTCAAAGTCATGCTACTTCCTTTGCCATGCCTGCACATGACAGAGAATACATCTGAAGATGGCATCAACTCCCATACCCAGTGTTTCAGGCGTATGCCATAGGACAAAACTACCTTGAGCCAACTAAAATGGGCTTCACAGAAGCCAAAAGCAGGGGATACCAGGCGGTAAGGGAAAAGTGAGCCCTGAAAAGGAAGTGTAACACTTCTTACAGAGACATTACTAGAGCAGCCATCTCACTTAGGCACGTGAAAAGGAGGTACATACGTCTAATGTTTCCACATAACACGTTTCCCTCGTTGCATCCACTAGTGATTTACATATTAGTCCAACCCAACATAAGATGGCAGACTGCCAGGCAACTCACCATACCACCTCACAGCACAACATAACATGAACACACCAACGCCAACCTAACCAAATCAAACTAGGCCCAACATAACGGCAGTAATTTCCTACTTTGCAGTTTAGCACTTCTGCTCCCACTTGAACCCCCATACTAACTGGCCCAAGATATCCAACTGTAGCACCCACCGTGTCACGGTCTTCCAGCGAGGCCAAGACAAAGCACTGATAGCTAAGATCCGAGCTCAGGGGCTTGTTGACAAAGCCATTGTAGTCCTTCTCATCTCCAAGGGTGAAGGACTCCGGTAGGGTGGTGAGCTGAGCCGCGATGTATGGCTTCATTTGCTCTGCCTGCCGCCGCTGCCGCCTTGTCGTCCCCTGGTTAATGGCGTCGAGGATCTAGGTGGGAGAATAATCAACATGCACAATGACTGAGCCATCTCGGTTAGGACATTTGGAGTGCTCTGGGGCAGGGAAAACCTCACTCTGCCTGCACAGTCGGGCCACTCTATCGGATTGGTGCTATGATATGATAGGTTATTTATAACGCGCTTAATACGCAGAGGTTTCTAAGCGCGGACCCGGGTGGCAAACCTGTGTTGCTCCGTGTCGTCTTGCTTCCATGGCGAGCACGTTGCCCCTGTGCTATCCTCCCGAGACTGCTAATACTCCGTGCTTCTCCAACTCACCAATTACAAATGGGTGAAATAACATGCAGAAGGTTTCAAGCAGGGACATATTCACATATCGCAGCAAGCAAACTATTCCACACAAACACAGAGGGAAGACAGTCATGGGTTCCTTTGGACAGTGAATCCCTTACCTGGGTCAGCTCCAAGTCCTCCGGACCCTGCTTCTTAGTGGTGACTCCGCTGCTGCCACGGCTCAAAGGGACCACAACAATGTAGTAGGACCTGGGAAGAGAGGCCAAGCAGAAACATTAGAAGAAACAGGAATAGCTATTTCCAGCACCAGCAACGTGGGCAGGCACATTAGACGTGCGAGGTGCTTGGACCAATCACCAACATCCGGACACCTTCCCACAAAACTGTAACAAGAGGATTGGTCACTGGGAGAGCACGCGGGCGGACACCTACCTGACCGGCGCCGTGGTCTGCACTTGGGGCAGGCGCAGTGTGAACCTCCCATCCTGGATGTACTTGCTGGTGGAGGAGGGCTTGTCCTGCAGGACGTTGGGGGCAGTGTGGATGGTGACGCGGTGCTGGAGGCCGCCGGCGCTATTGCCTCGATTCATCAGAACGAAGGAATACTCCGTGTTGGGCTTCAAGTTGCTGATCAGCTTCCGCATGGAGTGGCCGTCTACGTCCACGTCCTGGTTGTTGTAGAGGATCTAGAAAAATAATGTCACAGGTGAAAAAAACACAATGATAATAACCTTACATGGCAGTCAACTCAATTTTCAGATCATTTCTCCAGTGGCGGCTCACTCTCTCCCTGCACGTGAGTGTGAGTGAGCAGTTACATTTCTACAGCCACAAAAAAGTGAGTGGACTCTCGCTGCTGGCATATTTTGGAGTACTTTCTGCACACTGGAACCTTTTGTAAAGTGCACAGCACTTAGTAACTCTTTATGTCAATACACCAACATGAGCAAGGATTGCCCAAACCAACCGCATCTCATACTTCAATCAGAACGATGAAGGGGGGCTGAACCCCACCAGCATTTCCAAATGACAGAGTATGTGCTTTACCTAACTGGGCTACTGTGAAGAAAGAAGTTGCTCTTCTCGGTGGAGGAGGGCTGCCCTACCAAGGCAAGATTCCCCCTGCTGTAAAATAAGACTGAGTGAATCACACACGGAAGCAAAAAGAGTCCAGCAAAAGAAAGGCTTTCTCAGCGTTCAGTGCCATTCGGGGGTAAGCAGCTCTTCTGGAACTGTGGACGATGCACTGGTATAAACCGGGCGTAGCTTAAGGGGTAATGCCCACCGTCTTTAGCACAGGGCCCAACCGGCCTTGCTGCCCATAGTCTGGCTGTTTTCGAAATATCAGGGTGCATTTTTGCTTGCATGACAAGCAAAGAACTTTTAAAACGCTTTTGGGGCAATGCAAGCGTTATCCACTTCATGCGGGCTTGCAAATGACTACAAACAAGTGACTGTTACGCAAGCTCCTGTGGGGCGTGTCCAAGTCTCATTCATTGGGTAGGCCCTCACGTTATCCCATGCCAGGCGTGAAATAATAAAGCAGTCCTCGCTTTTAGGCAAAAATCAGATTGCATTGTTGTATTCTCTGTAAAAAACACCAACACTAACAATACCAGGACGCACAGAACATGAAAACAGGCGGAGCTCAGCCTCTGAAAGAAGAAGTTGTTAGGTGGAAAACCGAGCAGTAATTTTCTGCATTACACCCCCCATTCTCCAGATGGCAACTACCTACCAGAGGAAGGGTATCGCCGCGTAATTTATTCCTTCCGTGATTAGTTGTCGGACTTGTTTTATTGCTTCGGAACCGGGTAGTATTTAAGCAAAAGCCTACTTTTCCCCCTTGCTCTGGAACCTCTTGGGAACTCTCCACCTGGGGTGTCCAGCTCCAAGGGGGATGTGGCAGAGTTTATTTCAGGCACTATAGCGCTTAAATACTGAAACAAAAGGTACACCTCCAATGAGCTATATTGAAACCTCAAAACAAGCCAAACTCCCACTGAGTCGGTGTCATCCGGTTGCCCTATAAACTAAGGGAACCAGTTCCATCCCTCATCCCTGACCAATCAGTAGAAGAAACCAAGGTTCCACGGGGTTCTCTGGTAACGTGAACCATGCCCCTTCCCCCTGGCCCCTCACTAAGATGGGGAACTGCAAGAAGCACCCCTAGGGAATGAAGTAGCGAGCGCTGACCTCTACAGAAGGCAAAAGGGTACCACCTAGGAAGCTGTGGTCACACTCCAGACCCTTTCCACGGCTGCAGGCTGCGACCACAGATGCTAAAGTTAGGAGGGCTCGGCCTCACTTAACGCCATGTCACAAGGAACACTAGCTTCTCATCTGTAGCTTTCCGTAGCTTGTCTCGCCGAGATGCCACCAGGAACATAGGCTACAGGTACCCACTAAAATAACAGGACCTCCCCCATTAATGGCAGACATTGTTCAGTTTTGAAGTCTGGCGTGCCGGGAGATGGAGCCCACCTCGTTCGATGGTCTATGGCACAGGCATTGGTCTCTCGTTGCTTTGCCACCTGATTTGTTTTCTGATGGATCCACGCAGCCTTCAGACACTTTGCAATGCATGCAGTGTCATCAAGGTTAAATCCCCCTCCCCCCCACCTCCCCCAACAGCAGCACTTTGCTATGTGACCTTGGACTGGGGTTACCTGGACATAAACCAGAGGCAGTCTTGCTGGGGAGAGGATACTCAGAAATGTACTCCTTATGGGCCATGTCTGCTAAGCCTGGGGTCTCACATTCGACCCCCGAGTTACCCCTTGCTACCCCTGGCTTAGTCTCCCTTACTTACCCTAAAACAATATAATTGTAGCTCCTGGGCTGTGGCCAGTGCCATGTGGCTCTTAGTTTCAGGAGTGATAGACTTTTTGGTTTAGGCCTCTTAAAAAAAACAGGGTGGGTTCCACAAGTCTAACACTTTGAGCAGAGACCCGAAATAAGAAAGAATACGAATAACAAATGTGTCTTTCTGGAATTCTAGTCAATGATTGGTACTCATTAAGGGGTGAAAGGTTGTGTTCTATGATGTCACTTCGGGGTGGGGCCAAATTACACCACTTCCTGTGATGTCATTGGAGGTCAAGGGCCATGTGATGTCACTTCTGCTATGGCATTTTTGGAAATGACGCCCCTGCCTCCCCCCTCCCTGTATTGTTTCTGGCCAGTGCCATCCACTCTTCTTTTTGAACTGCAAAGACCCAGCAATGCGATGGCAGAGAAACAACCAAATTAATGGGAAAAGAAACCTTTCCAATAGACAGTGCCCATCCTACTAGAAGCATGCAGGCAGCTGCCAGCGGTGAAGGGAAAACAAACCGCTAGAGAAACATCAGCTAAACCATCACGTACTTCCACCAAAAGGAGGGCCGTGCGATGAGCATTTAAAGCTTTTGTAACCCACCCCCCAGGCAAAAGACAGACCTAGATTGGACCAAACAAATCGGATGAATGCAAGAAGCAATGGAAGGGGAGGAGCTAGAATCAGGAAGTGAACAGTATAAAAAAGGAGTGAATGGAAGACAGACTGGCTAGTGCAGAACAAGGCCCTGCGGATATCGTCTGGAGCTCCAATCTTCACAAGAATAGCAGACCTTCACGGAGACCTGGACATCGAGATGATGGACAAACATCTAGCGAAGCCGAGTAAGAACTTCTGGCAAGGACTGGATCAGAACCCAAACCCTCTGATCAGGAGACTCACTGCCACCACTGCAAACCCCTTCGACCACTACCCGCAACCCATCACTGCGAAACCCTGTGAAACCAGCCCTACTGTGACAAGACCACACAGACCAAGAAGAATACAGACCCATGACTACATACGCAACCCGAGAAGATGGAGTAATGAGGCTCAAGCCTCGGTATCCAAAAATCACAGCTGATGGATAAAAATCTATCAGCAAGAAGAAGAAGAGACAGACTGGCAGGTGTTCAGGTGAGGTCTGGAGGCGTGAAGGTGGATCGAGGGATCATAGGGAGGACGCGCAGCAGACTGCAGTGCTGAGACGTTGCTGCAGTGTACAGGTCAGATATTGGCAGTTATATTTGGGAGCGTGAAACAGTGAGGGTTTTTGAGAGTTAAGACAGACAGAAGTAGGGGAGTGAGTGTAGTAGGCAGAGTGAGGGGAGTGGGTGCTAGAAGAGAGTGAAGGTTGCAAAAAGGGGCGTGGGGTGCAAGGAGAAGACTGCAGGAGGGAAGTGTGGGTGTCAGAATAGCGAGTGTGTGTCATAGGTAGTTTGAAAGAGAGGTTACTAGGGAAGGGTGTGCAGGGCCCCAAATCCCAGAGCAGCGTAGTGAGGAGGGGAGAGTGTAGCCGAATAAGGAAAGGTGAAAAGGGAGGACCTAGGAGGAGAGAGAGCGAGAGCGCAGAAGGTAAGAGTGACAGGATAGAGGGGCAGAGAGAGAGTGTGAGATGAGGAAAGCGGGTTTCGGGTACAGTAGGAGGGGGGACGAGAGGACCTAGGAGGAGAGCAAGTTCAGAAGGTCAGGCTGGTGGGAGAGGGGCAGAGAGTATGAGATGAGGAAAGTGGGTTTGGGGTACAGTAGTCGGGGGGAAGAGAACGTGGAAGGTCAGAGTGACAGGGTAGAGGGGCAGAAAGAGTGTGAGATGAGGAAAGCGGGTTTCGGGTACAGTAGGAGGGGGGACGAGAGGACCTAGGAGGAGAGAGAGCGCGGAATGTTAGCCTGATAGGAGAGAGGGGCAGAAAGATTGTGAGATGAGGAAAGCGGGTTTGGGGTGGAGTAGGTGGGGGAGACGAGAGGAGTAGTAAGTTCAGGCAAATGAGAATAAGGGAGTATATGTGAAAGAAGGGGGCCAGGGCATCCGTTTATGGCCCCAATGCTAACACAATATGTTTTCTATTTGGGAAAAGTATAAGCTGACTGCCTAGAAGAACCCCGGGGGGAACCGATGAGGCTTGGCTTTTAGGCCCTTCTCCAAGCTAGCTTTTCTCCAAGATAGTAGCCTCGCCAGCTTCCGCAGTCCGGGATATGCCCATTGTCACATCAACAGTTAACACTTCTTATGCGTTTTAAAAATAAAACCTCTGGGCCTTCCTGGAGACTGCGCCAATCACCTGTGACAGCCAATAAGCTTGAAAGGCATCAGCGGAGGTCTTGTTGTGGCACGGGCGGTTTGGTCCCGGTGCCTTCCTTGAGTTAGGGTGGGTAGAGGGGATAGGGGCAGGCTCGGTCCTTTGAGGGGCCCGAGCGATGCCACTCACGTTATCATCCTGCATGCTGCCATTAGGGACCCTTACAATGTTTAAAGATTCCAATACACATTATATAAGGAACTACTGCACATTAATGCCTGGGAGAGAAGGACTGCGCTGCCCACGTACTCACTTGCCCATGCAGTATTGGTTGGTAGTTCGAGTACTGGGGCGCACCACCAAATGTTGCTGCAGATTCACTGTTATATCATTATAATTGGTTATTTATAACGCGCTTAATACCCAGAGATTTCTAAGCGCTGACCCAGGGATCGAACCTGCGTTGCTCCTCATTGTCTTGCTTCCAATGCCCCCGAGCTATCCTCCTGGCCCAAATTAGTTGGGTTCTGTCTGTGGCTTCAGTGGTCTCATGCGATGCATTTGGAGGTGCAGCTTCGTTGCCTTGCTGACTGCGCTGGATTACAATATGGTTTTCAGTGCATGTTATCCTGAATGCTAAGCTCCAAGTGCAGTCCATGAAATATTGGCCATTGGTCTGTTGCTCGGTCTTGGGCCCATCACTGGAGTCGCTCATGTTGGGTCGTTGACAGGCCTCATGAGAAACCACTGCTAATCCTGACCGGTGCAGCGTCTTAAGGTTTTACCACCCATCCTTTTCAGGAAGGGCGACTACTGTACCCTAATACCGTGACTTACTACCTCGAACCCTAATCGCATGCGCTCCCATGTAATATGATAGCGTGGCTCTATCTACCCCGTGCCCCCTCTGCATTTATAACTCCTGGTGACCCACACCTTCTCACAAAGGTCCATCACCCCGCACCCAATTATTCGCACATTCCTTAATGTATCTACTAGGTTAGAGCTCACCCCAGGGCAGTAGACTTGTCCAACCCTAGTACGTTAGTCACTTGTTTTGTCCGTCCCCTCCCTTTCTGCACCCCTCTCCCTCACCTTTGGTTTTCTCTGGAGATGCCAGAAACGTCATCAGGGCTAGTACGGTAGTCGCCTGTCTCCATTTCCTTCCCACTCTCCCTCTCCCTATCTATGTCTTAGCTCTTGCACTATCTGAAATGTTTAATTTCACATCCTTAATGTTCATGATCTGTAAGAATGTCATTTATTTTGCCTTGTTCCCTCCCTGAGCCTTAAAGCGCTTTGAAACACATTGTGTATAGGCGCTATATAAATAAACTATGATATATCACTCTTTTTGGAACGCAGGCTCCTGAAGTGCATGAAATAGGCCTAATGCCCATTCCTCCATCTGGACAGTGCCTAGGAAACGGCCAGGAGCATTTCACAGCCCATTTACATTTGAAGCGAGTGATGAGTAGGCTGGTCCAGCAGCCTGGCACGTCCAGGCCCCGCCAACGCGTCTATAGGGTATTCCAGGAGCGTAGGCCCAGCTCAACGGAGAGATGGGACGGGGCGCTGGGAGAGAAGGGGCCAATTAAGGGGCGATCCAGCAGGCATCCGCCTCTCAGACACCCTCATGCCTCCCAGAAATAAACAGCTCACCAGTGGCAGCGCTTCACTGGCCGCCGGTGCCCCCTGCCCTGGCAACCGTGCCCTGTGCTAAGCAACCGACAGACAAGCGCCCGCACTGCGTGTGCAAGAGAAGAAAGAAAGAGAAGAGGGGTCTGGGAAAAGCCCAGCCTCGTCCTTTTACGAGGAGACATTTCACTAATTGTTTCCATGGAGACTTGCAGAGCGCGCCAGCCATGCGCGGCGGTGCCTGCATCCAACCTGGAGGCGGGGCAGGAGGTCAGCCTGGTTTGCAAAACAGAACCTCCCGATGGCTGTTCTCTTCGATGGTGGGGCTGCGTCATCTTTATCAGCAGCTTGCAAACTCGAGCAAACATTATCAGGCGCTTGCAAACTCCAGCAAACATGCAGACGTGGCGAGGGTCCCTGTGGCCGCTGGTCCTTCGACTCCTGGCACATGCTGGCAGCTCCCAGGTTCTCTCCAAGGGCGGCCTTCCTCCTGGCACAGCTTCTAGCTTCTTCAAATGTGGCTGCATTTCCTGGGAAAGGAGGCCCCTGCATTTCTACACGCGCAGCGAGTCTAACTTCGCCTAATGTGGCTGCATTTCCCGGGAAATGAGGCCCCTGCATTTCCTGGGAAAGGAGGCACCTTCATTTCTACACGTGCGAGCCTGTTGGCGGCCCTGCTCCGGGTCACCGGGCAGGCCCCATACACATGTCGGGGTCACCCGACGGGGTTCCTTGGTGCGTCGCTCACGCCGCGCATTCGTGGGTGGGGTTCACCCCACCCGCTCCGAATCACTGGAGCTCCACACGTGGCCGGGGCACCCGGCTCACAACGGCCCCGGCTCTAGGGGGACCCAGGTCGGGGCCAAGTCATTGGCCATGGTCACATGGCATTGATATCACCCAGGGACGGCGTCGCCCAGCAGGGGCACTGTCCTCGAGCTGGGCCCCGTCCTTGGGCCCAGCGCATACAGTGTGGCACCAGCATGGTGCTGTAAGAGCGACACCCGAGTCCTTGATGGGAGTGACTGCCGAGCCGGAAACGGCTGGTAACTTTAATTAGGTTGGTCACGCGGCCACTGCCACATGACCTATTACACCAACATGGGAGCTACCATGCTCCTGGAAGGGGTGCCATACAACAGGGCCTTCCATCATTTCATAGCCCCCAGGTGAAGGAAAGCTTGTTCTGCGCTAGGGGGTGAGGTATGAGAATGGGGCATTAACTAAAGGCATTCCTGTACCTATGTGCTTGGGGAGTTTGTCCCAGGTCCGGTGGCATGAGGGTTCGATCCCCTTCCCAAGCCCCTGCAAAGCCCGTCCACCACCCGTGGCCAAGGTGAGAGAAGAGATGGCCCCCCCCTTGGTGTTTCTGATTCCTACCCATTGGCTTTAGAACGAATGTCCCACATCACAAGTTTTCCGTTCTCTGGATGAGAAGCTTTCCCGGTAGACGGGCAGATGCAGGAGAACGGCGTTTCCCTTCTCCTGTACGTGAATAAATCATTGACTGCGAGACTTGTCCTTGGCCTCAATGCCAGGGAGTGTATCTCTCCGGCTCTGAAATGATATGGCATTTATAATGCGCTTATACACAAGTGTTTCAATCTCTTCACTGGCTCCCCGTGGCTGCAAGGATCAAGTTTGAGACCCTCTGCATCGTCCACAAGGCTTTCTGGGGACTGGGACCGCACTACATCAAGCTTTCTCTTGCAAAACATCTTCCTTCCAAGCTCTATGCTCATCCACCACCAGCTCTCTGAGGGTTAGACACTTCTCCAAACAGAGAGTTGGGAGGAGATCTATCTCCTCAGATGGAGCCTCCCTCTGGAACTGCCTCGCTGCCTCTCTCAAACTTGAGCAGAACCACTTCCTGTTCCGGAAGCAACTCAAGACCTTTCTTTTCGCTTCTGCTTTCTTTCTTCCTCTAGTCTGCTGATGCACCCGACTGACATGCACTGGTCACCTGGCCACCCTCTGAACTCGGGCCCAGACTCCTGCATGTCCAGTTACCCTCACACTGCCTCTGGGATCCCCAGAACTTAAGGGTCTGTATCTGCAACCCTACAGTCCGTTCCCTCTCCAATTATGAGCCACCCGCTGGCTGCACTTGTGAGTTAACTGCACTCCCCCCCCCCCCTGGCACTTATCCTCTTCACTGCAACCTCAATGACCAGACCTAGTAAGATTGTTATTTTGTCCTCCCTGGTTTCCCCCTCCTTGTCTCATCGCTTCTAGAAAGATTTGTGTACAGGCGCATTATAAATCCCATATCATATATCATTGGCCTGCATCCTAAGGTCCTTCTCACGGATAGATGAAGCTTGTCGAGTGTCAGTGGGCCTCTGAGAAAGATCAACATAGGTCATTTCTTTCCCCCTGCTAGGGTCAGATGACAGTCACCATGCCAACCTTGTTTACTGACCACTGCATGAGAGTAAGACTGGCCCGCCCATGACACACACTCCAATCTGATCAGTGAAGCATCCTAAGTGGTATCTGGTGCAAGGAGAATTAATGCAGAAGGAGGAGGGGGTCTTTTCAGACTAACCCCACAGGATTCTCCCCTAACTAGAAAGTCTCTTTAAAATCAGACCATGGATGTTCGGTGTAACCTCTCTCAACTATTACTAAAGAAGCCCCCACGCCCAACCGCCCGAGAGAACTGGTCAGTAATTACCAGGATCTAAAGCGGGGGTCAGCAACCTTTGGTTCTCTAGATGTTTTGGACTTGCCACCCACCCTTGCCAGCATAGTAAATTGTGAGGGATCATGGGAGTCCTAGTAAATAAATTCTGAGAGCCGCAGGTAGCAGGCCGCTGTCCTAAAGAAACTGAATATTCATAACTACATCTCCCAGAATGCATCATCTTTAAAGCTGGAAAACCAAGCTCCTTCCTCTCTCCCTCCCTCCATCCATCAGCAGACGACCTCTCTGTCTGGAACTTTCTGAATGCCTTTTTCTTTGCTGTTCTTTTGTATACGATCCTGACTTGAAAGACTGTTTCCCAAAACACTTTGTTACAGTCCTCCTGAGCCATTTTCAATGCAATCATTTAATGTTTTACTGTTGCTCAGTATCACTCTTTAATAATGTTCTAGTTTCAGTAAGGGTGTGTTCTCTTGGTCATGTGGCCGAGGTAATCAAATGGCCGACTACCAAATCGGTTTCTCGGCTAACGTACATAGGTGGCTTGTGCGATGCCTGCTGTGCAGAGAGATCCACCAATCTCCAAGGGTCATTTCTCCTCACGGCAAGTTGAAGCTTGTGCCATGTTGTGGAACCTCATGATGGGAACGGGGCCAGGACCCAGGGTCTTTCTCTGCTCTACTCATGTGGAGGACAACTCATGGCGTGGTTGTGGGTCGAGGGACGGGACCGGTGTACTTCCTCAGATGTTTCTTATCCTAAATCCAAAGCAAGCGTCCACCCCATGAATGACGGATCCAGGGAAGCTCATTAGCGGGATGAAGCAGAAAAACGATTGCCATTCTCGGGTGTTCCTCTGCCCTTCCCGTGGTCAGGGAAAAGCATGCTGTGGGTCTGAGGACAGGGACATGGGAATGATCAACCGCCTAAGGAACTTCCCAATATTTAGACATTTTGGAGCAGCCTTTTGTTTGCAGAGGATTGGAGTTTTCATGACTCATGGGGTTCCAATTCGTTTTCAGAGCCCCGATTTGTGCAAGATGGACGGCAGTGAGACGTGCAAAGCATTCCAAGCCTTTCTGGGTTGTGTACACAAACGTATGGGTATTTCTATATCAGCATTGGCTTACCCCATTTCTCCAGATACTCACCTTACTGGCAGGTAAGTGGCAGCGGGCACAAGATGAGAACATGGTTGGTCTAGCTCAGGAAGCCTAGAATGAGGGATTACAACCAAAGTCTCCTGATTAACGGACCGGGAGGATAGTTCAGGGGAAACGGGTTTGTCTTGGAAGCAAGACAACGCAGTGCAACACAGGTTTGATTGTCGGTCCGGCGCTTAGATACTGGTCCCCGGTATTAAGCACGTCATAAAAGATCCATTCATTAATTAAACCACTAAATCTCATCCAGTGGGAGGCATCGAATTGTTTCAGGATGCTTTGCTTGATAGTTTTTCTGCAGAGAGTTTCAGGGATGCGGGAATAAAGGATGTTAGGGTAGTCAAACTTGGCACCGATGATGGGTTTGCACGATCAGCGGTCTATGGCGAGTCTAAAAAGTAACTGGCTCTGCTCAACCCCGCCGACTATTTGGGGAGAGGCAATTTCCACTTCTTGTGAGAGGGCCTAGGTGTTGTTCTAGTTGCATAAGAATTGACTAATTTACAATTGACCTTTTGCACAATTTACCAAATTTAAAAGGTCAATTAGGATATATATGCTGGGGGGGACCCCCTGCAACCCTCCACCCAATCCAAACCTCCCCCACCCCTGCAACCCCTACCTATTTCCCTTATATTATTAAAAACCCAAACCAACCAACTACATATCTAAAAATAATGAAACAGTCAATTGTACAGATGGTCAATTTGGGCAATACCGTTGTTCTCATACTTAAAAATCAACAATTGAGAGGGGTAGGCGCTGATCAGATCACATCAGGGACACATTGAAACATTATGGCCAACGGAACCCCACGCCAAGAGGTTTCATTAAAACACACAATCAACTCAAAAGGCAAAGTGGTTGTCCAGGATAGCTGTGAGCTGTGCAGCATCGTTCTCTATTCAATACAATGTACATGGTCGACTAACCCAACACAAGATCGCGAGTGCACCAGATAAACGCTCCAGTGCATTTACTCAGCTTTCCTTGGAGTGACCATGGGGGGTGGGGGTAGATCATAAAATTCGGTGGCTAGGAATTCAGTGCGAACCCGCAAGATTTAATAGTGGCCCCCGCATCTTAATGCAGGTTTCGGTCCTGCAGGACCCAACCACACAGCAGACAGCCTGCCAGTCCTGCTGAAGGGCGTTGACCACCTGCAGCGAGGGGTGCGGAGGGGTTCTACCTTGTGAACACTCTGAACTCTCTGGAGTCAAACGGTGATTCCTAAGCTCTGAGAGAAGCAGCTTGAGATTTGTGGCTTCCTCACCTTGAAGGGAACGTCGGATTTGTAGGAGTCCGGCACCTCCCAGCTCAGTAGGACCGAGGTCTTCATCACAGCATTCACTCGGAAGTTCTTTGCAAACACTGAAATTAAAATAATAGGATTAGAACTAAGCAGATTAAAAGCGAGCGCGGTCCAGTGTCTCAATGCACCAGGGAACATGGCAGCAGGGCTCGTAATACTCGCTCATCACTAGCCCGGTTACAAAGATACTTACTCATGACATCAAAGGGACACACATACACCAACGCAACATCTTCACCAGCACCCATCGCCAAAACTGCCCAATATCACAATTGAGAACAGTGCCCTTAATTAACATGAAAGTTTGGATTTCTTCAAATGTATTTCCTTGATGTTTCTTTGTTTCAATACAAACCTTTTATGTTCACAACTCTAGACATGTGTGAATTTCCTTATTCGATCTTTTTTCTTTCTGGACAATCCTTTGGGTTACTAACCTAGGAATTCATTCCATTAGTACAATCAAACCAGGCTCCCTGATTTCCATTTTGTTTCATTCATTGACAAAAATTGGGTAGGAGCCCTGATGGTAGCAGTTCTACTTCTTTTTTGTCTTTGTATCTTTTTGTGCCTGAGTCTGCTACCTCTCACCCTGGGCACACCGAAGTCTTTAGAATGGATTTCTTCAAGGCAAAAGGCTCAATGAAGGGAGGTGCTAGTTGCAATCACAAATAACTAGCCAAAGCCAAGAATCCCCCAACCAACCCATCGCCACCAGCCACAACCATGCCAGTCGCTTGAGAGACCAGCTTGCCAGTAGCCCCACAAAAAGATATCACGCTACCACAACTATTTATGCTGCATCTGCCATTCGCACTGCCAACCCGTACCTTGTGAGGATTAACTGGCACCCCATGAGCGTCCCTAATTGCTCATCATGCCTACAATTCCCTTTGCAGTATCACCCAAAATCTAACAAAATCTTACCGGAATCCAGAACAATGTGCCGTGTGTCTGAACACTTAGAAGCACATACTGTGCAAGTGAAGTCTGTTCTTACCTTGCTCTACAGGCATGGTCCGGGACTGAATGCTGGGGCTGAGGGGCCCAACACCACGGTTGTTGTGCGCCCGGACCTTGATATCGTATGTGGTGTCGGGCTTCAGGTTGGCCAATATAATACGGGTGTTGCTGGTTACGTTGATTAGGTCCTGCTGGCTGTTGATGTCCCGATACACCACTGTGTAGTTGGTGATCTTGCCGTTGCGTTCAGCCAGTACCGGGGGGTCCCAAGACACCTCAGTGGTGGATGTGGTGAGCCCCACCACCTCCAGATTCTGAGGGAAGCCACTGGGCAGGTCTTCGGCCGTGGTGATCTCCTTCTCAAACTCCTCGCCAGGGCCAGCTTTATTCTTGGCGGAGAGGCGGAAGGTGTACGTGGCACCTTTGTGGAGGTTGGTGACCGTGTAGTGGTAGTCGTTCTTGCCAAAGTCCATGGTGTTGAGCTTCTCCTCGTCCACGCGCTTGTACTGCAGCCGGTAGCCCAGAAGTTCACCGACCATCTCCTTGGGTGGGTGCCACTGGATGAGGGCCGTGTTCATCTTGGTGGTACTGATCATCATGGTTGGCCTTCCGGGCACTGCAAGAGAAAAGCACAGCAAGGGTGAGGAGGCCTCGGCTGCAGAGCCGGGAGAGGGGTTCAACCTAGCACACCGCAACGCCGGAAGGATATGTAGCAGCCAAACGTACAACAGGGAAGACTGGCAAATGAACAGACTTTCTCTGCCCACGTTGGGGGGGGGGGCTTTCACCCTACTCCCGCCATGTTTTTGTGCCTGCTTGCACCCATCTGTGTCGCGAGGGGCATAAGCAGGACATTGCTGGGAGCTGCTCAGGGTCATATTGTGACAGAGGCTGGACTAAGATTCCATGGGAAGGCACAGAGTACCACACCACGAGAAGTAGCCATGTTGATATGAGCAAGTTATGTTTAAAACATTACTGATGCAAACCATAGCCTCAATTCAGGCTTCTTCAAAAAACTAGGAAGGAAGAGAAGCTATATAAGAAATAGGACAAGTCATTTTCTGTTCTCCTATTCCGAGTGAAGTGTGCCTAACCGTTGCCCGTCAATCCAGTGGTAGGGCCAACATATGGTGGTGGCTACCAGTCAACGTGTGGCATTTGGGGCTTGCAATTGGCACTCAGAAGACTGTTACCCATTGGACAGGATTCATCGGGAAATGCTTCCAAAGACAAAACGTGGGCCCTGCAAACCAGAGGTAGAAGGACTCTGGGTAGAGAAGTCCCAGCGTGGCAAACCTGGTCCTCGTGCAATGTTCCCTAGCAACGCTCGGTTATTACAGGCTGGGAGCACGAGCTTAGTATCTTAGTAACAACCACCTGAGCACCCCCAAGAGCATTAAAAGGACATGATGACCTTTAGCTCTCATGCCCCCTTTACTTACCATACCCCATGCACTAAATGGGGCATATGTGCAATCACAGGCTCACCAGGCACTCATGGATGCCAACCAATTCACTCAACGTCCTTCCGCCTAAGTGCACGATGAGTGCTGTGCTCAGCCACAATGTGCATTCACACACCCACCTCCTGATCTCAACAGCCAGTTTCCCTGTAGCCTCATGGCTCCCCACCTTAGACTCCTCTCGCCACCCATGCACACTTACCCGCTCCCGTGGTGGTGACGACCTTCGGCTTGCTCCTCGCTCCATCACCCTTGGTGGTGTAGGCTGCCACCGTGACCGAGTAGGTGGTCTCGGGAGTAAGCCCACCAATTACAGCATCCTGCAGACCAGAAAAAAAGAGGGCAGTGGGAAATAAAGGGTTAACGCAAGCATAGACTATAGCAGTAGCAGACTCAGTAAAGCACGACTGGGACAGAACATACCTGGCTGCAGGAGACAAGGTAGGGAGACGCGCGTGGAGAAAGCCAATTCAGCGGTTGAGAGTAAGTTGTTTGCTATTTACTGTTTGGAACCTGAGAATTGACATATTCAGCTTGTTTGATTCCATAGTTCTCGGATTACAGCCTGGATATTATCTAGTATTTATGGCCTGCTTCTATATGCAGTGGCCGTCTAAGGACTAAACCGCAGGGCCTAAAGAAAAGACCCCCTTTTACCGACCCCCAAGGACTTCTCTTTCTCCCATGTTGAGCATGGGATATCTACTTCGTCAGCCAGAAGAGTGGCCCAATTTAGCATCACCACGCTCAGCAAGAGCGTTCACTAGATGTAATGCAATCACTTGGTCCCCAAGTAATTGGACGACGCCTTGAACCATGACCTCATGAGCATGAAGGAGCATCTGGCAATTGGATGAGTGGTAACATCTCACTAAACTGGATGGAATTCTTTGGAGAAAGGCATCGTTACTCCCAAATTGTACCGACCGCAGTTATCAGATATGAACAACGGCTGCTCTATTGATAAGCACTAATACAATGGAGTATGTTGTCTATATATTACAAAATACTAAATCCGATTTCTTGGACAATGTTTGAAGACATAAAATTGTGCTTGAATTCTGGGCTATTTAGTCAGTTACCCGATCTGTCGGCCAAATGTAAGGACATCCTAACAAACCAATTTTCATCCAATCCTTGAACAGTCAATGGATTGGGTAGATACCTTAGGGGGGGGGGGTATGCCAAAATATAAGCTATATGGGCACTTTACACTTGAGACTAAGAAATTAGGTTCGTCAACCAACCATCAATCCAAAATTCCCAATCCACATATCGGAGACACATTTTGGGGATTTTGTTTCAATATTCTATTGAGAGGCGACTTTTTGAATGCACGTTACTTCTCTGATTGAAACTTGCCAATTTTCCAAAACCTCCCTCCAAACTGAATCTTGGAAACACATTTTTACAGACTGAGGGGGCCTTTAAAGTATGATCTTTGTACCCAAGTATGTGTTGCTCAATGAATTTTTTACTTCTGATAATTTTTTGTATGGGCCCTTACACGCCACTGACCTTTGTACGTCGTCACGAGTATAGTAAACAATGCTTAACAATTAAAACACTAAAGCCGACATGCGTTTCATGCCTGGGGGCTTCATCAAGGCTGATGGAGAAATGACAACTCTTTTTTATTATAATAATCATTTCTGATGTGAATAAATGTTTAATCAAAACAAAGACTGAGGAGGGAAGACAAACGAGTAAAGAGGGTAAGCTAATAGACATTGTGTTAATGTCTCGGGTTCATTACATTAGTTGCTAATTTAAACATTAATAGTTTAGTTCTGGAAGGCATATGTATTTGGGACATAAGGCTTGCACTTAAAAAAAGGCACATTTGTTGTATGTGTGCCTGCGTTTATATATTAGCTTCTTATACCAAAAATTCTCTAACATCAAAATGTGAGGGGTTCCTAGAATTGGACACAAACTGAGAAAA
Source organism: Ambystoma mexicanum (assembly GCF_040938575.1). NCBI lineage: Eukaryota > Metazoa > Chordata > Amphibia > Caudata > Ambystomatidae > Ambystoma > Ambystoma mexicanum. Next base: position 1,508,145,099 of record NC_090922.1, read on the forward strand.
GGCTACTATAACTTTTCTCCTTTTCGTTCGGTTTCTACTTTGTTTTTCTCTTCTCCCTCAATTTTCATCTATTATGTATTCACATCAGAAATAATTATAGCTACAAAACAGAATCTTCATTGTTCCAGTGGCCTTGAAAAAGTGCCCAAGCATGAAACACGCCTCGGCTGTAGTGTAATTTAATCATTTCATATCTTTTTGCCGGAGCTATACACATGACATTGGGCCTCATTCCGACCCAGGCGGTAAGGGGTTTACCGCCTGATTCTGAGGTCCCTTAGCGCCATGGAGGATTTAACACCTGCTTTTAGCAGGACCAATGAGTGGAGCCTAACTGCGGCATCTCTCTGGCGCGGCGGGGGCGGGGCGGGGGGGCAGAGAAATCTTAACCCAAACTACAGCACTGTGGAACTGTGGTCACCTTTCGGCCTGTACTTTTCACACAAGGTTCCAATGCGGTCTTGAGCTTGGGACCTTGTTGTTAATTACGCCACCGTAATTTACGGTGGCGTAATTAACGCCTTCCCCACTCCCATTATGCCCTATGGGGCAAAAATGGGAATGGTAAATGGGGATTGGGGACTTACCGCCCCACCAACCTCGGAATGGGGCGGTAAATCCGCCAACCACCATGGCGTAAACGTAGTTTACGCCATGGTGGTAAAGGTACGACCCAGGCGGCAACTTACCGCCTGGGTCGGAATGAGGCCCATTGTACCAAATCAGGAAACATTCAGCCATATTGGTTTGGGGTCAGGACGTAATGGAACTGGTCAACAATGAAGGGGCAGACCCCCATCTTGAAATGGGCTATCCAAGCAGGACCGAACACCTGGCTCCCTGCCATGGTACGCTTCTTGCAAACACTATAACCTTCCAAGAGGGATCTCACTGACAATGTGTCACACCAGGTGGTACCCAACTTCAGATCCTGCAACTACGCAGTGCAACAATCACACCACAGTAAACCCAGAACCTTTCAAGGAATGCCCAAACGTGAGGCCAAAGGTAATCCTCAACATATGACCCAGACCATGCCGACAAGCAAGAGGATAACAGACCTTCTAGACTTTGTCTTCATGCTATACCGCCATGTTGGTACCCGGATTCCTCTTTTACATCCACTGATGTGAGGCTTGCAGGGGAGAGGGGCTCTGTGGCCTTGGAGATCAGTGGATTCTTTGTCGGCGTGTCTAGACAGTGGGAGCACCTGGGGCGTCACTTCTGGGTACCTCGGGGCGAGTCCCTGTGTCCAGCATATTCATTACCGTGGCATGAACCCGGGTAAATTTACATTATGGGGCAATCAGTTCCGAATGCCATGTTATATCGGATATTCAATGACGACATCAAGGACTGATCCGGGAGCCCAGTCGTCTGTGCGGAGGATCATTAGAAGATAAACATTATTGAAATTCAATATCCAGAGGCCAGAAAAAAAAAAATGAAATGCAGTCAGCACAGGTCCTTTGGAGTGCCACCTCCTTTCTAATTCCTGCTCGAGGAAAGGACATCCCATCAGACCAGCACAAGACAATTAGCCATCATTAATTAGACCAGGCTGGAGCTTCCTGTGTGGACAATCACCACTAAACCACCACCAACCAATCCCAGGGGGAGAGAGGGAAAAAACATACATATATCGGAAACTCCTCTCCATTCCATGCAGGTGAAGTGCAAGATCACAGCTGCCACCGAGATGGAGTGTATTGGAGCAAAAAGGAGCATCACGGAGGGAAAATAGAAACATCGACACATCAAAAATAAATGGAGGCACAAGATAAAAAGAAGGGGGCAGGGGGCAAAAATGGGGGGCAGGGGGCAAAAGGGGGGGCAGGGGGCAAAAGGGGGGCAGGGGGCAAAAGGGGGGGCAGGGGGCAAAAGGGGGGGCAGGGAGCAAAAGGGGGGCAGGGAGCAAAAGGGGGGCAGGGAGCAAAAGGGGGGCAGGGAGAAAAAAGGAGGGCAGGGAGAAAAAAGGAGGGCAGGGAGAAAAAAGGGGAGACAGGACAATGGGACATAAGGAGCAAGATGAGATCATTAGAAGGGGTGAGAGGAGAGTAGACAGTAGGAGGGGGACTTGAGGGAAGAAGAAGATGGAAACATGAGACGGGAGAGAAAGAAAAGAATCCCCAAATCTTCAACATGTACACATGAGGCTGTCACCTGCATGGCCGGCATTTGGGCTGCTGAAGACTCACCACTCTTAAGGGCCGTCACCTGAGCCTGCCCATGCCTTCTAGCAGAGCACTTACACTGGGGATGGGTAGCAGGCGCTCACACTCAGGGTTGGCACGCACTCTGTCGGTGTACAGGTAGTTACTCTAAGTGGGGACACTAACACTCAGGGTACAGATTCTCAGACTCTTCTTTGAGACTCATGCCCTCACTTGGCTCTGGATGAGGGCAAATCTGGGCCATGTTCTGTCATGCGTCGTTGACTCTGCGGCTCTTCTCCGATAAGAAAGGCAGCGTGTCCCAACACATCATGGTGGTAGAGGCAATGCCTACCCTTGGGGTGCTCATATTTAAACCCCCGATTGGATCTTCCAGTAGGCATTGGAAGAAGAACCCTGCTGGATGAACAGAGCCAGAGAGCAAGAGGAGTGTGACGCCTCACCTAGCCCCTTTGAGGGGTCTGGATACCTGGTCCATCACTTCCCTGCACAGTTCAGATGTGATAAAAAAGGTCAGTGATTTGAATCAACAACCTCCTTTGTAGCAGCATGAGGTTGGAAAGCAGGAGTCCCTCAAAGTAAACCGACTTTATAGACGTTCCTGACAAAATTCCATTAGGAACTACTAACACAATTTATTCCAGCCTTCGTTGTGTGGTTGGCAGATTGTGAGTGCAGTGTAAACTACCTTACAATAATGCCGTAGGGCAGAATGTTCGTGCACACACTGGTCACTGCTTCGGAAGTCTACTGAGACAACCGCTAAGTGCTAGCGTAGTCACCCTAAGACATACTGGGGTGCCCTTGTGGTACTCCCACTCGAGACCAGGCATTCTGCTCACTCTCAGAACTGATCCTGGAGGCAGGGACCACACTCACAACCGTCACCATGCACGGATTAGACCTGGGAGCGACAGCCTCATGTGCACAGGAGCCCCGGCCCGATTGCGCACACACCCCTCTCTCCCCCCCTCAGGGGGGAGAAGCACACAGAGTACTCACATAGTCCGCAGGTTCTTCCGGGCGCCACTGGTGGGTCAAGGAAAGTGGAACAATGTACAGAAAGAGGAAAGAGAAGGTCTATGAAGAGCTAGTGACAAGAACACAAACACTACACAATGGGTTAGCAGAACACGATGCGGTTATGACATTGGAGACACAAGGCGCCAGGATGCGCTATATCTGCTAGGATACAGCACAGTCCTAAGTGGGGTGGGGCTGCAGGGGACGGGAGACAGGCTATAAGGTGTAAGAAGGGGTCCAGAGATTCTCCCTGGAGAATTGCAATGCGGTAAGGCGATACCCTTGCCTCAGACTCAACAAGTGAGCCTCTGTTCCATACCAGGAACTCTCATGTGTGTGTGTGTGTAAGTGGGACAGCACATGTGAGGCTCCATGTGCAGGTGGGATGAGTGTGTGAAATTGCATGTGTGGAATAGTTTGGGAGGTCACATCTTGAAAATGAGTGCGCAACAAGCAGAGTTTGAGCATGCAACGTGGGTTGAAAAATGCAACGGTACATGTAGCACCAGGACAGAGCCCAAACATGCTCGCAAGTGGGTGCAGTGTGACTGCGCAGTGTTGAGTGCAATAGTGCCTCAGCTGTGTTTTTCTCATTTGGGCAAGAGTTGAGAATAAGCGTGCAAGTTGATGAGTGTCACTGATGGTACACACACTCGACACTGTCAGCCATATTAAGAAGTGTGTCATGGGGCTCAGTGTGCTCACAGACTCTACTCACCAGTGAAATGACGTGCAAGAGTGCGTGCCCGCTTTGCTTCACTGTAATATGTGAGTGTATAGAAGGGGACTGGCAGAAGCAAAGGGGGAGATGTAGGCAGAAGGGACCCTTAACAATGAGGGTACATTGTGCAAGACTGCATGCAATGAGAAAGATGATATGAACTTAGAGAAGGCTCAGAGCACATGACCGTGCAAGTGGTTGGGTACTACACATGCACAACAGATGCACGTCCCGAGTGTACACACCGCCTGTGCCAGGCGTGCCACACAGGTGTGCCATTTCTGCTGAACCCGTAACAGCGTCGATGGGTCACAGCCAGATGGCGGCATCAGCTGTGCTAGGGACAGCAAGTACCAGTACTAGGGTTGGCCCGGACTATGACCTACCTGAGCCTCTGCCAGCATGACGTCCTTGATCACCGGCAGGCCGCGCGGCTCATTGTTCTCCAACCTCACGTAGGTGACCTGGTAGCCCCGGATCTGGCCATGCTGCTTGTTGGATATCGGCGACTTCCACGTCACACGCATCGATGTCGAATTTACGGACTCCACTTCCACCTTCCGCGGTGGAGCACTGGGCACTGTAACACATCAGGTGGTTAGTGTGAGCAACACAAGGCAACATAAGAAGCAAAACCATCCACTGGCCTAGCTCTTACGATGGACTTACCCTACTGGCATAAGGAGACCAGCTAACTCAAGTCAACGGTACATGACGCAAGATAGACCAGGCCTAATGGGGTGGTGCGACAGAACCGCAGAGAGGTTTCTCTTGTATGGCACCAACCCATGAGCAAATAATGACCCCTCAATATCGAGGTTGGAAGGACAGTGGAGAGGAGGCACAGAGAGGTCAAGAGAGGCGTTGAAGACAACAAAATTACTTACCTGTAAAATTAGCCCACCAGCGTCGTCGTCATCTATGGATTCACACGCTGTGCGCAGTGGCGTCAATGAAGCTCTAGACGAGTTTAAAGAAACATTGTGTAGTCTTCCAATTTCATTAGGCCCTCAACCTTCCTTCATTCAGTGACTCCATAGAGGCGCTAAGAGTCTCCATTCAGCTGGCACCATGTTAAGGTGCGGAAGATTCAGAGCGAAGGACGAGCAGAGGAGGGTCATACAGTCTCTGGAGGGTCTCCTTTACAGTTAAAGGTCTTTCATCCGCATCACTGGTCTTTCCACAAAGTCCCATGATGTGCCTAACAGACTACCAAGCTGCAGTGCCCTCAGGTGGTGGGCAATGACGGGTGACCCTTAAGCTGATGAGTTTCCCAAGGGAAGCCCAGCATACCATCCTAGAGGCCAAAGGAAAGCAGGCATGGAGAATTGGATTCAACACGGGACTCATCCCGCTAGGAAACGATAGAGGGCTTGCCAAGAGAAAGCAGTGTATCCTAATTCACCCAGCAGAAACTATGGCAAGAACAGCAACAGTTCTGCAATGGACAGACACGTAACTTAACTTGTGTGCAGAGACCCCCATAGGGGTTATATTTACCCTGCTCGCGGGGCACTTACTCATGCTTTACCCTCATTCCCCAACTCACAGACAAGCTATGCGCTCTTCGACGTCGCATCGGGAGTCCGCACCAGAGTTACTTAAGGGATCGCTGATGCCCACTTTATCACCAATTATTTGGCAAGTGGTGGACTTTGCAAATGTCTTGGTACGGTAGGTGCCAGATACCCGAGGACACTGCGAAGGTTGATGTCACTACATCACGCCTCAAAGTACTAAGAAAATGCCAACATAATACCCACCCCCCAATACTTAAGGAGCTGCATGTTAAGAATTGCCTGCATTACCTACAAAGCAGTCCCAACCAAAACACCACTCTACCTGGCTGAGAAACTCACCACCTCAGGAAGCCACAGACAGCATCGCCCGCTGGAAACCAAGACCCGCTACGCATCGGGTCTCTGGAATACGTCGCCAATGTAGACATGTCTGGCTCCCTCCACCCTAGTCTTCAGGAAGGAGGTGAAGACTCTCCTCTCCAAAGGAGATCGAGGCCTTCACGGATGACTCCACTCAACCTTATTTACCCCTCTGGATTCTCCGCCCCTAGTAACCATCACAGCTCTGCTGCTACTACTGCACTCTACGTATAACCTCTGGGCGCGTCCCCTTTGTACAGCACTGTGTCCCACGTGTTACAGGACTCACACCTGGAAGAGTTATGGAAATGTGGCCATCGATTATGGACACCGCCCTCAGTCTACCACAGGACGCCCCCCCCCCCCCCGCACCAACTGAGAATCCAAGGTACGAAATATCTAACATGCTCCAGAAATCATGTGCCACCAAGAAGGATGGAAGTCCATTCTGGGACGATGAGAAAGACGACTTCAACCCATGAGAAAGGAACCACAAAATGGCGCAAGAGGGACACACATGCGCAACAAAGAACCAGAAATCACTCACAAATACCACCAAGCAAGGGCAGGACTGTACAATGCCCTCAAATACAACACAAGATGGCGTCATGCGGGCTCCTAATATAATCCCTATGACATCATGGGGAGTGGCGAACGTTTAGTTCCGAAAGATGCGGAGAGGCTACACAATGGTTCTTTAGAGTCACACTGCCTTGGGATTCCCAGTAATAACAGTGTAGCTGTACCACAATGCGTGTTAACCTAGAGGTGACTCCATGCTGGAGAGCTGAAAATGACAAGCGTGGACTGGGAAAAAAAGATACCATGTGCACCCTGCGCCCCCCTAGACCCCTAGAGAGAGAGACACACACAGACACACACACACACACACACACACACACACACAACCCCTCTCCCCCCCCGGCTCAAGCGAAGACAGGGGAGATGGATATGGATAGGATGGACAGGGGAGGGGTCAGATTAGACTGAAAAAGAGAGAGAAGGTGTAGGCGAGTTTGGAGGGGGCAGGTGGATGGAAAAATAGAGGGATTTCTATGGTCTCTGTTTGAGAAATGTGGTTTTGTTGCAAGTGTCTAGCAGGGGGTGGGTGTCTTTGGGAAACTAGCCTGCATAGTTGGCCCGCAGTCCATATTGACCCAGTTGCTTTGACTTTGGGGTGTAGGTGGCGATTTGCACGCAATTTCCCAAATGCCATCTCGTCCCAACGAAGGCTCGTCAGGTTCAGACTGAGGGCCGAGGTGGTTGTGCAAAGCTGACTCAGCCTGCCCCTCTTGGCCTGCCTCTTATGCCAGGTTAAATGTGTTTCACAACAGAAACGCACAGCGCCATAAAGGTGTATGTGAACCCTATACCCCCCCCCCAACCCCCAAATCTCAGCCTGCCCCAGATTCTCCTAAAGAGCATATGGCAGAGGTAGGCCTTGCTGTACCGTGAGGTGCAGTTGGGCAAGGTATCGCCTTGCAAGTATTTAGTTCCATTTTTCTATTGCACCCTTTCACCTGCCTTCACCTTCCCCCCTCCCTCTGTAGAGCTAAGGCAGGGGTGGGGGTGGGGGTTATGCAGCCACAAATCCATTCCGACAGCCGAGCAGGCACGTCCAACCCTGGCGCCCGCCAGCTAACATGCCAACATGGCCATGACAGTTCTGGGGTAGCGGCGGCCCTCAGGCACCGGAGAGAGCGGCGCAAGCGGCTAAGGTGACAGGGGACGGCCAGTGCCACCGACTCGTGCTGCCGCACACCGGGGGCAGATGACCGGCTTATAGGATGGACCAGACAAGCAGTGGACCAATGAGTGGAGCCCAACTGCGGCATCTCTCTGGCGGGGCGGGGGGCAGAGAAATCTTAACCCAAACTACAGCACTGTGGGACTGTGGTCACCTTTCGGCCTGTACTTTTAACACAAGGTTCCAATGCGGTCTTGAGCTTTGACCACCACTCACCCATTAGCTTGACTTTCATCTCGTTCACCACCACCCCAGCATCACATCGAGACCCCTTAACTAAGAGATGGACATGTTTATGTATAGGGCTTTAAGTGGGCTGGGGCCTAGGGCCCCCCGCCCCCCAGCAATATGCACACAAGATGATTTATCCTGTGATGCACGTCCAGCTAGCTGAGTGGACAATAGTCCTGTGTCAAGAAGGTCAGCTCAAGCCTCACACCGGAGAGCTCTGGTTGCCAAAATGACTATTTATGGCTTGTGGTTTACAGACATTTTAAAGTTAGGGCGAGTGTTGTGACTAATGCAAGGAGCACCAGGTCCAGTTTGTATTACGTGCTCAGAAAGTCTGCATGCTTAAACCACAACCATAGAGATATTTATCAAATATTATAATCTGTGGTCATTCCTTGTTCCCAAAATGCACTTTGATATTTTACCAAGTACCCTCCCGCAGTCTTGGGAGGATAGTTCAGGGGCAACGTGCTCACCTTGGAAGCAACACTACATGCAGCAACACAGGTTCGATCCCCGGGTCCGCGCTTAGAAACCTCCGGGTATTAAGCGTCCTATAAATAACCTATGGTATCACACAGGAACCCAAAATTGTGCTACTTGTCCCACTCCACTTTCCCAGCTATGAATTATAGAAGCAGGGTGATTCACTCATTGACTCAATTGTTTATATACGGCGGGAGAGTGTATTTTTTGTGGCATGGGGACCCGTTTTGGGCCACACCCCACTTAAAGCATCTTCTGTGGAGATGTGTGCATGGAAATGGGAAAGGCTCTAGTTTTATTGGAATTATATTGCCCCTTCGTTGCCAAACTCTCTTTGCTACTGGGCACTCCCGTAGTTCTATTCTATATTCAAAGTCTTGTGTTGGCAACACCAGCGGAGGTGGTGGCCCAGGGCAACAAAAGGCCCTGGGAAGCCAGGGATATTTTTCTGTTGAATCGCATCCGGATTACACCGTCACCAGGGCTGTGGTCTCCTACTAGCACTGTCCCAACTCACACTCATGACAGTCTTAAAGGGAAGAAGGACAGACAGAAATAAGGAAGAACAGGTGGTCCAAAGGGAGGACATCCAGATTGCTGATAAAAGGACAGTAGACAGGGAGGCTTCGGAGAGAAGCAGTAGGAAGGGAGGAAGGACACTAGGTGAAAAAGTAAACAAGGAAGAGACCCTGGACCCCTTCGGAAAGTGGTGCAGCGGGGCCCTGGAGGACACCTACCATCCTCGTCGGTCCGTGCAAGCACGGCAGGGCTCTCGGGCCCAGGCCCAACATCGGTGTGGGCCCTGACCCACACCTTGTACTCTGTCCATTTCTCCAGGTCCCGGAGGTCCCAACTGGTTTGCTCGGGTCCGATGCCCTCCTTCACGTGCTTGGCGGTGTCCTCGCCGCCTACCGCCTGGTAAGCCACAGAGTAGCGTGTGATGACCCCGTTGCGGCTGGAGGCCGGTGGTGCCACCCAACTTACCCGCAGGGCGGTGGAGCTGAGGCTGGTGCATTCGACATCCTGGGGTGGGGCGGAAGGGGCTGGGGAGAAACAAATGGGGGCAGGGAAATGAAGGGGAGATGATCACGGAGGCAGGCAGGACAAATGAAAAGCTGTGCAACCAGTACTCAACCAACCGGTCTGACAACATAAGAGCTAGAGTTGGAGAACATGTCTAATACTAGTGGACTTGATGAGCCTGGGAGCACAACAGCAGATGGTGTGTAGAGGGACACATGAGCTAGCACATAGGAGAGGCTAGAGCAAGCATGATCTCCCGGCTCAGCCCCAAACTAAGAACACAAAAGAGGAGAACGGGGGGGTTCTAGCAAACACTATACGGCGTGACACGCGCCAGTCGGGGACACAACAAGAGCCAGATTGTGAGAGACCTGGAGAGCCCTTGAACTAGCTGTTGATCACCGCAAGCTCTCCAGATGTTTCGGACGAAGACTCATGATCCCTCATCAGAGAGACTGCAGGCTAGGGCCGATGGGAGTTGTAGTCCAAAACATCTGAAGAGCCAATCGTTGTATGCTTTTGGCTCACCTCTGTGTCCAGGCAAGAGCAGGAGAACGCTTGTAGACAGGTATTAATAGCCTACTTTACTCATTGGCTACCCCATCTGGTGGCAAGATACCAGGGTGCACCAGGGTTGGCCCTTCGACAAAAGAGCACTTGGGTCATCGGCTGGTTCGGCCAGTCTGAAACTGTCCTTACACTGAAGCAGGGTCATGGACCTGTGCCAGTAGAGTCCCACCAATATCTCACTAGCCAACATCTCCAATTGCATGTTTGATGCAGGCGATGTGTGCCGATATTTTTTAACTAACGCACTGGGCTGAAGTGGTTGAATTGCTCTAGAATAAGGACAATCGGGTGCTGGCTATAAAGAGCTGCGGGGGTGGATTCCCGGGCTTCGGGGGAGGGGGCTATGATGCATGCTGAACCAAAGGACTCTCCATGGACAAGCAGGATGACTCATGCAGGTTCTCGACCATGCATGGGCGCCAACCGCAGCGAAATCCCCCAAGTGGTTCCAAATCCCTCGGTAAGCACCGCCCCTTGACTTTATGACGCAATGCCAAGTTCCCATGAATTGAGACATCTGAAAGGGCTGGGGTGGAGCCAGTCAATTGCCAGGCACGGCTCGTGCGGGACCACACCGCTTTTCTCATAGACCGTTGGCGGAGTACAAGTTGCACACATAAAGCAAAACCAAACGAATTCATAAAATGTAAACAACCAAAGCAAAGGGGGGCAACGGAAATGGGGTAATAAGGGGGAGGGAGGAGTGCTTGGAGGCTCTGACGGGGCAAGCGTTGTGGTGGGGGTGGCAAATGGGGCAACATGCACATTCCCGGAAGTCATGGAGGGATTCCCAGGAGTGGATGCATGGTCATCGGTCAAAGAAAACGAAAAACCACTTACCATGGTACTCATAGTCCATAGACCACCCCCCTTCTACTGCCAACTATTCAGAACAGCGCCACCTTGTGTAGAGAACTGGAGCAATGGCAAAACCTTCTAGGCTAGCTATGACTTCTATAAGGACAGGTAAACCAGACGGGGAATGGCTGAGCTACCAGCAGAGAAAGCTAGACTCTTGGAGCACATCAGAGCTACCTTTCTGGTGGAACTTCAGAAGAAGCAACACCAAAACGAGAGGGACGCCTAGCGCTTCGCTGGCCAAATGAGGATATGGGGCGGTGGCATCAGCCACTGACCCGAAGGTCAGGGGAACCGTCGCCCGAGTGGTTTATCCACAGCCCACCAAGACCAGAGTGTTATGGACCAGCTCTTAGGTCAGCGTGATCCCTTCCTTTTGCCACTGAGATGGCAATATGAGTGGAACACCTCTTCTAAATCTTTGCATGTAAACTGGTGATCCCAGGTTCGAGTCCCTGCAGGGCAGTATAATCCACTTATCGGATATTAGCCCATGCGAGAGGAGTGGACACCACCGTCACCACCACCACCGTCACCGTCACCACATCTTTTGTAGGTTTGTCTACTTCCCATAATCTGACCAATAAACTTTGGTCTGACTAAGCCACACTGTGAGTGGCCCTTAGTTGAAGCACAAGCCATTTAGGGAAGGGGCACACGTCTGGAGAGATGGGGGATGGGCTAGGAAAGGAAATGGCCCATTTCTTTTCAAACATTTTAAGCAAGATAACCAATGCTTGATCAACCACCAAATACAGTGAGCCTTGGTATCCAGTAGGCCCTGGCAAGCTCCCCCAGAAACACAGGCCTAGAACCCACAGAAGTGTCACTGGAAGTCCATCAAACCTGCGGCTTCTTGCCTGGAGACATTACTCATCTGAAGGCTTGAGATGCCCCCAGAATATCTAAAAGGAGACTTAGGGCTGGATTCCGACAAACAGTTCCTCCTGTCTTTCATTACACTCCCACATCAGTGTGCTCACTGCAGTGTGAAACAAAGCAGGCTGTTCACAACTAATGCAGCGCAGAAAGAGTCGCAACTTGCGGTGTCGCAGCGAACGGTGTCGCAACCAGCGGTGTCGCACCACTCCAAAAGTCTCACGAGGAAGTCCACTTGTTCCCCAAAACATGGGATGGTTTCTCCTCCCCATTTAGGAACAGTTAAAGGATACAAGAGTACCCCGCTACCATGCAGGGAAACTACAGAGCCTCCCAGATACACTCCAATAGCACTTCGGGCGGAGAGTCGCAGGTGTAACAACGTTGGCACTTGGCAGACCTTGTTTAGGGTCTCTGGTGGCAATTCGCTAATTAATGCACTCCAGGGGCACTGTCTGCAAATATACACACATGATGATGTAATACAGAAAGAGGGGAGGGGGCTGGAGATGGCAGCTGTGTGAGAAACATTACACAGCCAATGCCATAAGCTAAAAGGCACAGAAGAGCTCAGAGAAGAAAGGCCTACAGATCAGACTGCCACCAGCAAGCTGCGCACCCCGTCAGAGTGACCAGCGCTTGCGGACAGAATATGCTATGCTGGGAATTCAAAAAACGTTTGGGGAAAAAATACAAAAAAAGATGTGGAGAGGAGACTCCAGAATGGGCCGACTTCTGCGCTTCTTTACTCGCTAAGCTTCCCTCCTGGGCGATTTCAACATTAGACCGGACTCCCCCGGCTCTGCATCCACTCTATTCACTGAGCTCTGCTCCTTGCTTTCCCCCTCCATTCTCCCTACTGGGCCAACCCCTAATTTTGCTGAGTTCTGCAATTGCTCTCATCACTGGCTCTTTCCCCTTAAGCACCCCCTTATGTGCCCACTCCTGAAAAAAACATTCTCTGGCCCTAACTGCCCTGCCAGCTATTGCCCAATCTCCATCACGGCCTTCCGGGGGAAGCTAGCCTTGCCCCAACTTAACTCCCACACTAAACTTGTTGGTGTCCTCCACGACCAATCTGGATTCCGAGCATCCAGAGGCATGGAAACTACTCTTTTGAACACCCGAGATGAACTGCTTGCATCTCTTGCATCTCTGGATCCAACACCCTAGCTGTTCTCATCTTTCTCGATCTCTCTTCTGTATTTGACACAGTTAACCATTCTATCCTCATACAAAGGTTCCAGATACAGTTGGCATCTCGTAACGGACACTGGATTGGCTTTCTACTTTCCTCACTAACTGCTCGTCCCAAATCATCCTGGGCCTCTTCTCCTCCTCTCCTACTTCCATCTCCACCGGTGGTGTCCCCCAGGGCTCTATACTCTCCCCCTGTCTCGGTCATCTACCTTACTCAGCTGGCACTCCTCGTCTACTCCAACTCCCAGTGTTACGTAGATGACACACAGCTTTTCTTCAGACTCCCTGCTGACCCTCTTGCACCTTCCATCATCCCGGACTGTCTGCCATTCAGTCCTGATGCATCTCCAATGATCTCTGCCTCAATGCCTGTAAAACGGAGAACCTTCTCATTGGGACCCCTGCTCCCTCCTCCTTCCCTTCACTCTGGCCTTCCTACTTGGGCTCTCCCCCTGCACCTTCAACTGAAGCCAGGAACCTTGGAGTCATCTTTGACTCCTCGCTTTCCTTCTACCCTCACACTCAAGACATTGCCAAGAAGTCCAACTATCAGCTCTTCCTTCTCAAAGGAATTCTACCTTTTCTCAATTCCCTCAGAGGCTCAATGTGACTCAAGCCCTGCTTCTCTCTAGACTGAATCTTGCTTCTTCCACTCTGTGACCCCTGCAGCTTACCCAGAATAGGGCAGTGAGACGTATGCTTGGCCTTAAGCCCAGTGACTGCATTTCTCCTGCTCTTCAAACTCTTCACTGGCTCCCGGTTGCAGAACGAATACAATTCAAATCCCTCTGTATCATCCATAAGGCGTTCTGGGCCCGGGGACCACACTATCTTCAACTTTATCTCACTAAATACTCTCTCTCTAGACCACTTCACTCCTCTGGCACCAACTCTGTGTATAAAGCGTTTTACTAAACAGAGGGCAGGGGGGTCGCTTGCTTTCCCCCGCAGGCTCCCTCCTTAGGAATAGCCTCGCCCTCTGCCTTGAGCAGGATCTTCTCAAATTCCAGAAGCTCCTTAAGACTTTCCTCTTCCTCCTCCATCCCTCCTTCGCTAATCCCACAGGTCCTGAATCCGTGTCCTTGGCCCTTATGCATCTTTGGGGCCTTTGACATCCCACACCAATTTTTCCAGCTCCCGTCTTTCCACAGCACTTTGCATCTGCACACCCTCTTCTCGGGAGACTCGCACTTACACCTCCCATGGCCCAGGCCGTGTAGCTTTCTACATTCCTAGCACTTCGTCCGTGCCTCACCTTTGGGCGCAGACCCCCTGCATTTACCACCTCTTCCTTTCTGCACTTGCACGTTCTGAATACTCACAAGGCATAGTAGGTTTGTCCCCATCCCGCTTCCTCCCTATGCTCTTAACTATTGTGTTATAATGTATTTCCCGCTCTAGCGCCCTCCCTGCCCTGTCGGCGCTTTGAAACAGTATAGTCTTACTGTATAAGCACCTAACGAGCAAACAATAAACAGAACCCCACATGCATTTACTTACCTCACTGTTAGGTTGGAAAAACAGAATGCAATGGGGAGTCGAAAATGGCCGTGAAATGGTTAGGGCTGGTGAGGTGCGCATGGGCAGTCCACGGCGCACGTGTTTGAATGTAAACACCCGTCAGTCCTCACCTCAAGGTGGCGCTGTTCAGAATAGTTAGGAATATTAAACAACCAGATGTAGGTCTCACACACCAAATCGATCAGCCTACGTGGACACATGGTCCAACGAGCACTACAACAGATGTTTGCCCCGGCACACCAACAGAGGGAAGGACCCCAAAGGTTTGGGTTCAGTGATTGCAAGCACACCGCCAGAAGCCCCATGACCGCTCTGGTAAAGGTGGGCTACCCTCGCCTGGGTCTTCAGGACACACACTGTGCATGCTACAGCTTTGCTACTGAGGTACCCCTGCCCCCATGGACACAAGGTATCCCCCAAACACTGACGCTGCCTCAGGCATAAACACATTTTCTCTGTCCCCCAAATTCACTTCAACCCCTCAGGGGACACCAATCTCTCCATCCTGATGCATGCAGAAAGCACCCCCAGCCCTCCCAACATGGTACCCTACACAGGGAGCTTCCTCAGCCCCGGGTCTGACTGAGCCCCCTCTTTTGTCCCCAAAGAACTCATGCAAACCACTAAGAAAGCACTCACTGGACTGCTCGGTGCGGGCCTCGACGGTAGGGGTGTAGACCCCGAGCCCCACGTCGGACCACGCCGCCAGCTGGAACCGGTACGGAGTGTCAGGCTTCAGGCCTTCCACCGCGTAGGACGATGCAGGCTCGAAGGTTATTTTTTGCTGGAAAGACAGTGTTTGAAACAAGATCACATTGAAAAACCGAGTTTTTGAGTTAAACCATCATAGCTCACCTGTGCCCTAATCAAGAACCAAAACACTAGGGCCCCAATCAATCACCACACGAACAGTCCCCCCTTCTAAGGACCCCCCCAAATGTGCTTCATTGCAGTATTGCTCCCATCCTATTACTTACCCAAATCACGCCCTGGCCTCACATTTTCTGGTTCCTGGGGTATACAGTTTGCCCGCCAGAGCCCCCCCCCCAACTCATTGCAGATCACATTGGCTTCCTGATTCTGTCCCCTCCACCGGCCCCCCCCTCATCAATATCCAGCATCGCTCTAGATACCTCTGCCAGGCCTGCTCCCCCAGCCCACCACCCGTGCCACCCCCTCATGGAGTACACTTATTCCACAGCCATCCGACCATAGGAGCCCCCAACACCCTACCACTCCCTTCCGCCCACTCACCGGTTTTCCGTCCTCCCCTTCACGGATGAGCAGCTCGTACTTGGTGATGCGCTCCTGTGGCGGTAAAAGCCACGTCAGGAGGATGCGCGTGTCCGACTCCGCTTCGGCCTGGAAGTCTGTGGGCTGAGCGGGCACTGTGGGAGAGGTAACTGGATGTGAGAGACCACATGGAAACCGCATTTCATGCACTAGCCATCACCAGGTTTGACCCTCACCATTAATATTGGGACATAGGCCCTGCAACCTTGGGACAGCCAACAACTCTTGACAGCTGGGAGTTTCTAGATAAACCTGGGAACGTCAATGCATCTTTTCAGCTAGACGTTTTGGGACACCTTCTCTACAACCTTGTGTTATCCAACACCACTTTCAGCTAGAGGTCAGGAGACATCTGCTCTACAACCTTGCATTAGCCAACACCACATTCAGCTAGAGGTTTTGGGACACCTGCTCTACAACCTTGCGTTAGCCAACACCACTTTCATCTAGAGGTTTTGGGACACCTGCTCTACAACCTTGCGTTAGCTAACACCACTTTCAGCTAGAGGTTTTGGGACACCTGCTCTACAACCTTGCGTTAGCCAACACCACATTCAGCGAGAGGTTTTGGGACACCTGCTCTACAACCTTGCGTTAGCCAACACCACTTTCAGCTAGAGGTTTGGAGACATCGTCCCTACATCCTTGGGGGCAAGCAACTCTTTGTCTCAGCCAGAGGTTATGAGACATAAACCCTACAACCTTTAGACTGATAACGCCTCTTCTCTTGAACGGCCATGATAAATTTGCTGGACACGCACCACATAACTTATGAACCTCTATCTCTGCCACTAGGGTCTCCGTTGCCAGGTCCCCGTTGCCAGGTCCCCCTGGTGGCACATTCTGGAGAACGGAGCACCCAACAGGCAGAGGAGCGAGTGCCTGTGTGCAGCCTGCAGGGACCGCCGATGAGCAACTGGTCTATGGAACAGCAGAGCACCTGCTTGCCTATGGGAGGTCCATAATGGTGGTGACGAGGGCTATATGTATAGCTTAAGGGCAGGTACTTTAATCCCCACAGACCAGACAAGGTGGCTTATGGTATATTGGACAGTAGTCAAAGGCGCAGACTCGAGCATAATGGTGGAGTGAAGAAGCGGATGGATGCATACTCTAAATATTTATGTGAAGACTGGTAGCACATATACTGAAGCTAGGAATACCTGTTCTGACAGAGTACCTATGGAGTAACCATACCCTGACCTGGAGTCACTATATCCTGACTGGGGAGGAAGCGAATTGTAACTCGCAGGAACGGGGTGCAGAGGGTTTGCAGGGCAGTGGCAGTTCAGGGTCTCTTGGCCAGTGACTCTGCACTTTGTCCTCTCACCTCATGTATCCGACATCATCTCCAATCTCACCCTCTGTAACCCACGTGGTGGCTAGCCGGAGCAATCCAACTGTAGAAAGAGCCTTCTCTCCAGGCCACAAACCCTCCAGATGCACCTTCTGCCCTAGAGACAACCTTCAGCATCCCCTCATAGAAACATTCTCCATCAATCACTCTCCTTCTGCCCTAGCAGCAACCTATAGCATCGCCTCATAACAACATTCTCCATCAGTCCCTCTCCTTCTGCCCTAGCAGCAACCTTCAGCATCCCCTCATAGCAACATTCTCC
This sequence comes from Ambystoma mexicanum, assembly GCF_040938575.1. Classification (NCBI taxonomy): domain Eukaryota; kingdom Metazoa; phylum Chordata; class Amphibia; order Caudata; family Ambystomatidae; genus Ambystoma; species Ambystoma mexicanum. The sequence goes on from NC_090922.1 coordinate 1,508,162,324, forward strand.
ATCAATCCCTCTCCTTCTGCCCTAGCAGCAACCTTCAGCATCCCCTCATAGCAACATTCTCCATCAATCCCTCTCCTTCTGCCCTAGCAGCAACCTTCAGCATCCCCTCATAGCAACATTCTCCATCAATCCCTCTCCTTCTGCCCTAGCAGCAACCTTCAGCATCGCCTAATAGCAACATTCACCATCAATCCCCCGCCTTCTGCCCTAGCGGTAACCTTCAGCATTCCCTCATAGCAACATTCACCACCAATCCTGGCAACATTGAACCTCTTGGCACTAACCATCACACTGCTGCACCCTACCAGATTTCCAGAAGAGGATAGGGCATGGCAGGCTAGAAGGCAAAGCTGCCCGACAGACACTTACCACCTTGCTGGGTTTTGACCTGTATAATGTCAGAGGGGGGCCCGTCGCCCACGGAAGTGTGGGCCAGCACCCTTATGCTGTAGGTGGTTCCGGTGATCAGGCTGGCCACTGTGGTGAGGTGGCTGTCGACCACGCTGTGCTTCTGCCACGCATTGAAGGGCTGCTCCGGGTCAGTGGTGAAGTAGACTCGGTAGCCCCGCACCAGCCCGTTGGGTTCCTCTGGGGGCTCCCACTGTACCAACATGGTGCTGGCACTCAGCATGCGAGCCTGTACCTTAAGCGGGGGGCTGGAGGGGGCTTGTTCACCAGTCTGAGCCTCCACCAGGTCGCTGGGCGGACCACGCCCGATGTTGTTCACCGCGATGATACGGAACTCGTACTCTGAGAAGGGGCTGAGACCCCCGATGCTGTAGCGGGTGGTGGCCACACCATCCACCTCCTGGAAGGCACCGTCCCATGAGCGTGGCTTGTACTGGATAACATAGTAGGACACAGGGTCTGGGTTCCCAGAGTCCCACGTCAGGGTGACACTCGTGGCTGTTGTTTCTGTCACTAGTGCGTCTGTCGGAGGCTTTGGCAGAGCTGAAATTAGAAGTCGTGACAGTGGTGAGTGGCATGCAAGACAACCCCCCCCAACCCTCCCCAAGTACCACCCTTTGGTCTCCATGATAGTGCCCAACATTGAATAAGAAACCTCCAAGAGTAGAAGCCCACTAGAGGCCGATGTAAAGAGCGTTGCGCTCAAACGACATACCCAGAAGGGTGGGCACCCCCTAGAGATAGGAGCCAGCAGCCTAGAAATGGGGCCCAGTTGGTAGCGAGAACCAAGCCATGATGCCCATCGCCAGCATGGAGAGACCTAGGCGCTTTGAATTGGAGGGCTTCCTGTGGGCAGTAGCCGTTTATTAGAAACGTCAAGTTAAGTGATGGACATTTCAAAACCACTGGACATTAGAGAGTCCCAGAGAGGAGGAGAAGGGCAAGGAACACCCTTTACCTTGGATGAGGCTGCGTAGTCATCGAGGGAAAACCCTACGGGGCAAAGGAGAAGGGTAAGGAACACCCTTTACCTTGGATGAGGCTGCGTAGTCATTGAGGGAAAACTCTACGGAGCATAGGTAAGGGCAGTGGGCTGTTTTATCTCAGCGGTGTGTGGTGGCGGTGGCAAAAGGGATGGGTTCCTTGCCTCAGTACCTTGAGGGAATTTTTATCAACGGTTGGTATGTGAGTTAGCTTATATGAGGATGGTACCCCCTACCTAAGTTCTGAGGGTGTTGTCGGGGGAATGACCACTTAGGTTCTGTAGTCATATAAGAAGGCAGGTCGTGTCCGCATTGTACACATCACCAGGGACAACTATTGTGGTTACTGCGTCCACTTCAAAACCAGGTGAGATGGTGCAGGCACGAGGAACATTTACGGTACAAATCAGCGAAAGCATTGGTTAGAGTTAGGAAGGTGTTGTAGAACACCATAAGACAGGCAGCATTCTGGGATGTGTAGACGTCTCATTATACAGGGAGCGGGGAGGAATTACTTCTGGAAGAGTTACATTTCCCCATTATGTCAACAAAGGATTCAAGCAGGCATGGATATTATACAGGTAGCAGCAGAGGATTCTGGGATTTGCCAATGCTGCATTATACAGGGAAAAAATGGAAAACTGTGATAGGTGCAAACAGATTATATAGGGCGCAGCAAGTGATTGTGGGTGAAAGTCAAACTATGCCTGAAAGCGTGAAAGCTTTCTGGGAGAGCTGGGCATCCTAACTGTACAGGGATGTAGAGGATTCTGTGCGGTGTGAGGCACAGCACAGAAACACAGGAAGAGGAATAGTAAACCTTCCATTAGAGAAGTTGCAGCAAAGGATTATGGGAACTGGAAAATCCCTATTATACCGGAAGGAGTACAGACTTCTGGGATGTAGCTCATCCCATTATACAGGGAACAGTAATGGGTTCTGGGAGTGGTCACATTAGAGGATTATATGAGCTGGGAATGTCTTAGCTTTACTGAGAGCAGCTCAGGACTTTGGGAGCTAGAGGCAACCATTTTAAAAATAAAAGTACAGTTGAGGATCCTGGGAGTACTGAATAGCCCCATTTTATAGGGTGAAACAGAGTATTCTGGGAAAGTGTGTGAGGTTCTCATTATAGAGAGCACAATGGAGGCTTCTTGAAGCGTGGCTACCACTCACCTTTTACCGTAATTTGAGCGGAAGCATCAATCATGCCCAGTGAGGAGATGGCCACACAGGTGTAGTTGGCCGACTCGCGGATGTTGTTGAGTTCCAGCACGTTGCGCCCCACTGGCATCTCGTCTTCCTTGGTCAGCTCCACCACGCCAGCCATCCACTTGACATAGGGCATGGGGGCTCCCACAGCCACGCAGGTCAGGTTCACGCTGCCTCCGGGCATCACCTCTTGGCTGCTGGGTGGGATGGAGAAGCGGGGTGGCACACGTCGCACTGTAAAGAGAGAAGGTTGGAATTTAGCAGTTGACATTGGCATTACCTCTCCCCAGCACCGGTCGGGCTTCATCGCTCATCGGTGGTCTTGCCTATAGGGGCAACAACGTAACAATAACCCAATGGTCTGGTGTATTCGAAACCCGTACAGGACTGGGCAGGGTCTGAAGTTCCAGACTCCTGCCCCAGCTCTACCAGGAAATAGCACCATTTGGCCCTACCGATCCAGGCTACTTCCTTTTTGGTGGCCATTTTGGACCACGCTGTTATTCACTACTGCTCTTTCGATCTCCCGCCAACGAAGGCCTGCTGTCTTCCTGTTCAGTGGCCTAACACACTACACGGCTATATAGAACCGTCTTTGGGCTGGACTTGCAACCTAGTGAATTGGGTTGAATGCGTTAGCAACGCTAGCTGCTACCCCCACGCAGCGGGGAGTGGCTGGGATTTGTAAGCAGGTTCCCTACAACAGGGTGCAGGGTCATACACCCATGCCCCCAAAATTCAGGAATAGAGTGGGGGCGCTTTCCAGCTTCCTACAAGGAATAAGCAGGGGCACCTCTGTGCTCACCCTCCCCCTCCCCCTGCGCGTGGTAACAATCTGGCACTGCTGTAAAACTCGCCCTATTGCAACCTTGACTCTTAAGGGGCCAGGCCTGAACGACTATTTGCTTGCAATACCCAGCATTCTCTAGGCTACAATGCATTAGCTGGGCGAGTTATACCGGCATGCTCTGGGCTTGAACTGGCTGAGCTGTACATTCCCAGCATGCTCTGCGTTCGGATAAAGGAGTTGCAAAAAATAACTTCCTTCTGGGTCACTGCATTGTCAGTTCGGGGGGGGGGGTGCACACTGCTCTAAGCGGAAGGGGGTGAGGCCTGCCATGCTCTAGAGATCTTTGGCCTCAAGCCCCACCCCCACAACAACCTGATCTGGGAGGACCCGTCTCGTTCATTCCCCAGTGCCAGACAGTAATGGAAGGCAGGGGGGAGCAGGACACTCGAGGACTTCCAGGCCCAGCCAGGGTTTATGCCAGCCACACATCCAGGGACAGATCCTCGACTAGGGACTGGAAGGCAGGCAAGCGCCTCCCCAAACGTGGTGAATGAAAGTGGGGCTGCAGGCACTTTCTGAGGGGGTGACGCATTCTCCCAGTTTCGAAGGGCTGCTCATATTCCAGCGCCCTCTTAACTCCCTGGGATCAGCAGAATGTCGGCCTTCTTAGGATCAGACAAGTCCCCAGGCTGGGTGCGCGCCGGCTCAGGTTCCCACACAGGACGCGGGCCTCGACCGGGCAGCGGATGATGTAACTCTCCCCTTTGGCTGCTGTAACAATGAGACACCTCTAGAATGTCACCAACACAATCCCATCTCCTGACGCAAAGAAGGCACGGGCGAAGAGCGAGATCTGTACCATCTCACCCGCGCAGGCATGGGAGAGCAGCCATTGGTCAGCTGCCGTAGACCTGTCCAGAAAGGGAGATGCTCCAGCTCCAGCAGGGCTCAAGTACTACAAAAAAAAGTGGGGTCAGGGGGGGAGGGGGACTCATTAACATACCAATTGAATGTGGTGCCACCCGAAATTAGCTTATCAAGGTGCCCACTGAACAAAGTAGGGGGGACTTCTGAAAAAAAAGTAGGGGGACTCCGTCCACCCGTGTGTACCCTCAACTTGAGGCCCGATTCTCCAGCAATGCGGCTGTTGGACAAAGGGGGTTGAGGTGACACTCTTCGACATTCACCTCCAGAGAAAGAAATGTTACAGATTCCCATTGGTAATTGACATCATCTACCTGCTTCAGACCACATCCACAGGGCGCCAACGCGGGAATCCGCCATGAGAACAGGAGCACCAAGGGGATAGTGTGGAGAAGGCAGAAGAGCGCCCCTCGAAGGGCACCAGGGTTCCATGGGAATCCGTTTTGGTGTCAGACCCGCCACTGTCAAGATGTGCACTGCAGTGCATGTGGCGGCCCCACAGATTCAAACAATCTGATTAAGTCTTCGTGGGGTGATGGACTTGGGGAATGTTTTGCACTAAACTATTGAAGGCTCACTGGGCAAGGCTTGCTTTGACACCTTGAGTGCACCAGGACACACGGTTGGATGGTGGTGGTCCAAGCAGAATTGGCAAGCTCGTCACGCAGTGACAGGACTACATGATCGTGCAAGTCCCTCCCCGTCTTGGCCAATCTAGAGGAAGAATCACATGGACAGTTTTCTGAAAGGAGATACCTGCCCAAAGACCAGCAGCCCAAGCCTAAAACATTTTGGCCCACATTTAATAACGGTCAGTAAGTACGCATCCGGCAGGCCAACAGCACACAAGATGCTTCGTCAACGCGTCAGACTAAGACCGGCGGTCTTCAACTTTCCCCTACAAGAGCTTGTCCTTAAGAGAGTGGCAGCGACAAAGTTGCCACTCTGCATCTGGAGGACCCGCCTCCACTGTCCTTGCAGGGAACATTAGTGTACTCCTTGCCTTATTGGGGTTACATGGCCCACGGGACATGTGGTGGTGTGGTGGGGCCTGGCCGTAATAGATCCTTATTAAGTGACGAGGTTCTATGGTCCTTCCAGCCACTGATTAACAAGGAGGCCCTCACCTTCTGAGCATCCAGAGGAGACCGTCACCCACTGCCAAAACACAAGGGCTTCCCTGCCACTGAAGAGTGATTAAGGCAGATGTGTGCAATCTTCATGTGTCCCGCCACTGTGGAACTGGGCTTGCTGGCCAAAATCTGATCCTGCCTCACCAGAAAGAATAGGACTGGTGATTGAGCATCCTCTGTCCATGATCCAGAATCTGGACTGGGACTCTCCGCTGAAACCCACTGATGAAGCAACAGGAGGCAGAAACATGGGTCAGCGACTGCTGTTGGTAGTCTTTCAGAAGAGGTTTGCCTTGTGCTTTGGGCTGGTTGGTCCTTATGGGCAGGACCAGGGTGATATGTAAATGGGTACTCTCTCCCGGGTGTGTTACAGTGCACGGAACTCGCCATTTTAGCTTTTGTTCATTCTCAGTAGAGGATTTCTCGCATTCGTGGCTGATCCCTTCGGTCACGGGTCTGCAACCTGTGGCTCTCTAGTGGCGATTTGGCTACATCTGCCACGATCCTTCACGGTTGCCTACGATGGCCAAGGCTGATGGAAGCCGTAGTACAAAACATCTGGAGAGCCAAAGGTTGCAGACCCCCCCCCCACCCTCCTTAGATTAACGTGATGGCCAGTGGTTGGTTGGAGCTAAAGACGGGAATTGCGTGATGAGAACCCCCGCCTCTTTTGCATCCGCCAGAATTAAGCAACAGTTTCAAAATGGCTGCTGTTGCCACAGCGTTGTGAGATAATAGAAGCTGACTCCGGGTTATCAGGAGGCATGGAACCTTGATCTAGACACTAAATAGGATATGGGACCACGCGCCGTGGCCTTCTAGGTTTTAGGAGATGGGATTCTATTGACAGCACTCCGTAGACACGGACAGGAGGTGGCAGCCAGGCATTTAGCTCCCATCTTAGAAATAACATTCCAGCTCCGTCTGCTTTCTGGGGACACGCACCCCACCCTTACACACTTGCTCCATTGCTGAACCTAAAACACCCCAGGGAGATTCCATTTCACAGCCTCGGGGGTCTTCAGCAGAGGCCTACCACTCATTTAGATCTTCAGTAATGTTCATAAGCTTGACCTACACCCCCCACCCCCCGCAGCCAATGTAGATGACGATGTGTGAATCATGACAATGGGCCAGTCTTCCCATCCTTGGTGACCTACATGCACATGTGCCAGCGCCCACGGAGTAGGGCAGAAGGCCTGAAGGCCACCCCTGGATCTCTTGAGGAGTGGAAGACAGAGACTGGTCTCAGAGGCAGGTAGCAAACAGTACGTGAAACACTCAGCTCTCCACGACAGCAACATCCAGACACCCCACTTACACTGCCATGGGGCCATCGCAACATGAGGACATTGAGCGCAGCGGTCAACGGACAGAAGGGATGGTGACAGGAGAGGCAAGGAGGGAATGGGGGGATGCAGGTGATCGCCGCAGATCCAGGGAGGGATCAAGAGGAACGTGGTCATGGGATCATGCCGGAGCTACAGGGAATATAGGACACAGCGCGGCAGCTCTCAAAAGGTGATGGAAGTTAAATCTCCCCAGAAGGGGTAGGGCAGAGGGATCCCTGTATCCATAAGTGGGGAAATAGAAGGGAACTAACCACACGTCCAGGTCAGAAAGACACATGCCAACCAACAAACCCAACTAGGAATGCAGCCACCTACAGGGCCATGGGTGGCCTGCAACCCCAAAGCAAGGAGGAAGGCATCCGATCAGCATACCAACAACAATGGCACCCACCCACAAGGGCAACTAAGACTACACCCACCCACAAGGGCAACAAGTACACACACCCACAAGGGCAACTACGAGTACACCCACCCACAAGGGCAATACGAGTACACTCACCCACAAGGGCAACTACGAGTACACCCACCCACAAGGGCAACTAGGGGTACACTCACGCACAAGGGCAACTAGGGGTACACTCACCCACAAGGGCAACTAAGACTACACCCACCCACAAGAGCAACTAGGAGTACATCCACCCACAAGGGCAACCAGGAGTACATCCACCCACACGGACAACTAGGAGTACATCCACCCACACGGGCAACTAGGAGTGCACCCACCCACACGGACAACTAGGAGTACATCCACCCACACGGGCAACTAGGAGTACATCCACCCACACGGATAACTAGGAGTACATCCACCCACACGGGCAACTAGGAGTGCACCCACCCACAAGGGCAACTAGGAGTGCACCCACCCACAAGGGCAACTAGGAGTGCACCCACCCACAAGGGCAACTAGGAGTACACCCACCCACAAGGGCAAGTAAAAATCCACCAACCCAGAAGGGCAACAAGGAATGACTTAAAACACAAGGCTAACAAGATATGTACCCACCTATATGGCTAACTCGGAAAGCACTCCCCTACAGGGGGCCCTGCCACGGTGCCCCGACGGCCAGGCTAGTGAACACGAAATAGACACCAGGGCATGTGCCTACTTCAAGCATCAGCAGACTGTGCCACGAGGACCTGCACAAGCGCACAAGTGAATTCCATGCTTCCGAGAGCTGCTGAGGTGCTACTAAGTCAGGGGGAGGCGGGCGCTACTCACGGGTGTCCCAGAGCATGGGGGAATACCATGGAAAGGAGGCCTGTGTGAGACTTGGGGGAGACGGTGGGCAAACTCAGTGAAGGAGTGCTATGTGACACCTGTTGTAAGATGGTACCTTTGTTGTATACATTTAGAGAACCCCCCATACCCCCTCCAACAAAGCTGCTATGGAAATATTGACGGAACATGTCTCTATGGAGGGTGGCACATAGGAGAGACTGGTGAAGATCATTCATTTTTTAGGGGCATGGTGCCCTGCGGGTGGTGGTGCATGGTGTGCCGTGGGTGGTAGGGCATGACGTTCCATGGGTGGTGGGGCAGGGTGTGCCACAGGTGGTGGGGCATAGCGTGCCGCTGTTGGTGGGGCATTACAGGCCGTGGGTCATGGGGCATGGTGTGCTGAGGGTGGTGGGGCATGATGCTCTATGGGTGGTGGGGCATGGCGTGCAGCGGGGCATGGCATGCTGACAGTGGGGGGCCAGGGTGTGCTGCAGGTGGTGGGGCATAGCATGCTGCAGGTGGTGGGGCACAGCATGCTGCAGGTGGTGGGGCACAGCATGCTGCAGGTGGTGGGGCATAGCATGCTGCAGGTGGTGGGGCATAGCATGCTGCAGGTGGTGGGGCATAGCATGCTGCAGGTGGTGGGGCATAGCATGCTGCAGGTAGTGGGGCACAGCATGCTGCAGGTGGTGGGGCATAGCATGCTGCAGGTGGTGGGGCACAGCATGCTGCAGGTGGTGGGGCATAGCATGCCGCAGGTGGTGGGGCATAGCATGCCGCAGGTGGTGGGGCATAGCATGCTGCAGGTGGTGGGGCATAGCATGCTGCAGGTGGTGGGGCATAGCATGCCGCAGGTGGTGGGGCACAGCATGCTGCAGGTGGTGGGGCATAGCATGCTGCAGGTGGTGGGGCATAGCATGCTGCAGGTGGTGGGGCATAGCATGCTGCAGGTAGTGGGGCACAGCATGCTGCAGGTGGTGGGGCATAGCATGCTGCGGGTGGTGGGGCATGGCGTGCTGCGGGTGGTGGGGCATGGCGTGCAGCGGGTGGTGGGGCATGGCATGCTGACAGCGGGGGGTCAGGGTGTGCTGCAGGTGGTGGGGCATAGAGTGCCGCAGGTAGTGGGACATAGCATGCTGCAGGTGGTGGGGCATAGCATGCTGCAGGTGGTGGGGCATAGCATGCTGCAGGTAGTGGGGCATAGCATGCTGCAGGTAGTGGGGCACAGCGTGCTGCAGGTGGTGGGGCATAGCGTGCTGCAGGTGGTGGGGCATAGCGTGCAGCGGGTGGTGGGGCATGCTGACAGCGGGGGGTCAGGGTGTGCTGCAGGTGGTGGGGCATAGAGTGCCGCAGGTGGTGGGGCATAGCATGCTGCAGGTGGTGGGGCATAGCATGCTGCAGGTGGTGGGGCATAGCATGCTGCGGGTGGTGTGTGGAGCTCACCAGTTCCTGGAGAGACACCACAAAAACCAGCTACTCCGGGTAGGTGATGAATTAGAGACCTAGGCAGAGATCCAGGTAGGAGGACAGTACAAAGAGCAAATACACATGTCTCAGAGAGAACTCACGCACGGAAAAGGTGGCGTGTAGTGGCCACTGGGGTACACTGGGCCCGCTGCTAAGTGGGCTGTGGGGAAATTCTAAATTCAAGCGAGCGATTTGAGGTCTTGTAAACTGTAGTGAACTAGTGAGAGGGGCAGTTGGCGGCTAGGGGGATAGCCTAAGATTTCATGGTATTCACCCATGGTGTAGAGTCGTAAACCCAGAGGCATTGTGGAGAAACAGATAATTAGACATGGTATGTCCACGGTTGCTGGCCACGCCTTGTCTATCGCATGCACGGTGGTGGATCAAAGGTGTAACAGATCATGCACTGGGAGATGGACATCACAGATAGGATGGGGGGCAGGACAGACTGCGGTTACCTCAGAAAGGCTGGTAATGGGGGTAGCCCATATCCACCAGCCTTTCTGAGATACCCGCCTGCAGGACAGCCCCCACTAGACATGTTGGCAGAGAGCAAACCAATCTGTGGGTAGCATTGTTCCGGCCATTCGTGACACAGGAAGCGACTGAGGAATTGACCGGCTGGGTGGCGCTCCGTCTTTCTGGTTCCAGCTGAGGTGGCATAGGCAGTAAACAAGAGATGGCAAAGCCCGTGCAATTAACTACCTCTGTCTGGGTATGTGACTGGCATGATGGTTGCAATATTAGTGGCAAGATGGATCCACAGAAGAGATGTTAGTGCCTTCCGCTGCCGGGAAGCCATTACCATACCATTTACGCTCCACACGCCACTGCGCGGTGGATATGTTAGGGCCCATTTCTGAAGCCAAGCTGTGCTATTTGTAGCTGATGTCTCAGCTACAAGTTTTCAAACTAATTATGGTGTTGGCAAGTCGGTATTATGGCGGAACTATCATGAGGGTTAAGCGGCGGCGCACTAACTGGCAGGGAGGCTGCAGGTGAACGGGGATCTATAGCCTGCGCCCATTCACCGCCGCGGTGCTGATGAAAATAACATCAGTGAGGGGGAGAGGTAGGGCGTAGGAAAAAGGGGCACCTCCAGTCGCACACGACTTTGCTGAGAATTGTAGAGGAGCCCAGGTGACAGGCAGGCACACCTAGTATAAAATGCCAAACCCTACTAGCCCACGCACCAAGGGTGGACTTTATCATAAGGGGTTGCTCCTGTGCGAAGGATACAGTGAAACCCCAACACATCTTAATAGGGAATGTTTGCATGGGCACAGAGGGTGATCTTCCAGGGTACAGGGCGGACATCCCATTAGGGAGCGGGCTGGCCTACTCAGAAAGATGGGACTGGGTACGGTTGATGGAATTCCAATTGGAGCAATGCATGGGGGCAATAGTACGTACATGCCATCATAGCAATGTTCTGGGGGAGTTTACCAATGTGAGCAACTGACTCAGCCGTGGTATCTGGTGAATCCATCGATGGACTTTCCATCGAATTACTTACCATCCAGGGATTTGCATGGAAGAAATATGCATCGAATGCATGTTTTTAAAGGATAAAGGGTTAATTTTATGGAGAGGGCTTTAAAGGGTAAATAACAGGAGGTTCGGGGACCCCCCCCCCATTAAATTGCAACATTTTCAATGGAAAGGATTTTCGGAGGAAGGCTAGATAGCCGGAAAACTTCAGCGGTTGGCGAATAGTCCATGTGGGCGCAATCATTTGTGCATTGCATTAGGAGCCATGTTTCCGCTAACCTGGGCTCTGCCATCTCAGTGTAGCTGCCGTTGACTGCAGCGGGTTATTGGCAGGTGTGGTTTGGAGCTCGGTCAGTTTCTCTATGCCAGCACGTCACCTATGAGTCCAAATAACCACTACACTTGTGACAAAGACTAAGCCGGCGCACAGCCAACAGAACAGTTCACAAAGGATCAGAACGGGGTAAACAAATACAGCAACTGGCACAACCACGCTGCAGACAAGGCCATTACACATGATCAAAGCCGCCAAACACTGCTATTGATTTTGCACTGGAAGGTAGCACGGTGCTGGCGCATAATCGCTTTTCAGCTGGTGACGGTGGCAGTCTGACGTGGCACCCTGCGCGGCATGCACTTTGAGCGAACAGGATGCAGTGCTCATGCAGTAACCAAGTTCCAGTGCAACATCCCCCATCAGGCAGTCGGCATGCATGGGGAGTGGCCCAATCGCGCGTCGTGGAAAGAGCGTCACAGGCAAGCAGGCACGTGCCGGGCCGCGCATCTCGAGTGGTTTCCAGGCTGGGCGTACCGCCCTCTGCTCTCCCTAAAAGGAAACGCCCCTTCGGGCGTGGCTGGGGTAGATGGAGTAGAAGTGAAAGGGACCAACCTTCTCGCTGATCTGAGAGATGAGATTTGGTTTGATGGTGGAGTGCGATGAATATGAGGAGGGAATAAAAGAGACAAGGAAAAACACAAAGAGAATAAAAACAGACCAAGCTTCATCTGGCAGCACACACCACAGCGAGAGGGCAACGATGAGTCGATGCATGGCTGTATTGCGGTCACCCGTCAGCCACCAACATTACATGGAGAAAGCAGCCACTAGCGTATAACAAGGAACATAACACACTCACCAACCAACACCCTCATAAACCCAAAAACAAGAGCATAGCGACACTGCTGTCACTGAAACACACAACCACACACATACACGGCACCGACAAAGACACCACCCACTAAATCAGAACAAGGACCACAAAGAACAAGTGCATGACCACACCACGATGGGATGATCACCAGTGCCAAACCACACACAGACCCCAACGGGTCCCAAACTGAACGTCACTGAATCCCAAATTTAGACAACCACGCCTCACAAACACAGCTCTGTCACTAGCAGATAATTGAGGCACCAATCATGACGACCACCACTAACAGACACCTTGATCAGTCCTAGATCACCAAGTAGCCATGCCATAACCTGCCCTCAAAGCTTCCGCGGTGCCTGCGACTCAACACCTGGACTACAATAACCACTGCCACATCGCACACCAGCCAAGCTCGTTCCATGCCCCATGGTGAGGCACACACGATCACGCCTAGGTCAGACAGGCAACCACATCCAGTCCTGCATGAAGACTACCGACTCCCTGGGGTGCTCTCTATGGCAGCCATACACAACACGCCAAGCCTCAGCACCAGATCACACAATGAGCTAAGCTCCAGCACAGAGCCACAGAGAGCAGAGGCAAAAGCTCCACAAATCCTCAGTATTCCCCAAACCAATAAATGTTTACTAGCAGCAAATGCTATGTAGCAAGGACTGCCACGCCCACATGCCAGTAATCAAGTGTGTGTCTGGAACGCTTACCACTGCTGCGTGAAGCCAGGTGTGCGCCATACCAATGCCATTTGACTAGCCAACCCTCTCCCAGGATAAGCTGTACACACATCTCACCTCCCCTGGGAGACACCGGCATTAGAAACCTTCAGCAAGCAGGAGAGTAGGGTATATCTCTTTGAAGGGTGCCCAGAACTGACTTTGAACTTCCTGGTTGGACGTCAAGCAAGTGCATTAGTAGGGGAGGAATACAATAACTACAAGCTCTAGCTGACAAAGACATCCCCGCTCACAGGAAGTGATACCCCTGTCCACAGGAAGTGTCCCCTCGCCATGCTGGCCTACAAAGGAAGTGTTGCATGGGAGTTGTAGCGCCCTGAACCAAATCTCTCCAGATAGGATGCTTTCCTTACTAATGGAATAAGGATTGCTAACAGGTCTGAAGTCTAGCTAGGATTGGAGGGCTACAAGGCTGGGTTATGGCAGGGATGTAGGGTTTGAAAATACCCCAATCATTTACTCCCAAAAGTATATTAAACACCCAGACAGAGCCCACTTTTCTTGCGGCATCCTGGTGATGGCTCGCCTCCTTGTGGAAGAACCCGAATACAAGTTCTTCTCTTCTTCGACTTGCCTACACAGCAAACCTTCCGCCAACTCCCAGGCAGTGTACCAGGACTAACACAAACACTGCATGGACTCTGGGTCCTGTCGACCACACTTCCGCTAGAGTTTAACCCACGCAGGCAGAGGAACACAACACACGCACGGCCCCCCCGCGCGTCACAGCGTTGGGCATACCGCAAACCCATACCATGCCCGTGCACAGTCTACTGAACAGTCCTTTGGAGAGTGAAAGGGTAGGTATAGAAATAAAAAGGGGTACATTTGGAGGACAAATGCCCCAAATGTAGACTAACACCGGAGGGTGCTCTGCCCTGCATACAAGTTCTAGTAGATCGCTGTCCCTCTGATGGACTCTACACATGGACTGCTCTACCGGACTGACTGCACATGTGCATCACACTGCTGGGCAAACTCCACAACTGCACCGCTCAGCCAGACCAACTCTGCACCCGCACCATACCGCTAGACCTAATCTACTCCAGCACAACACTTCAGGACCAACTCCACAACAGCTAGCACACTGCCAGAGCAGCCTTGAAGACTTCACACATTGCCAAACAGGTTCTACACCTTTACTGCACTGCCAACGACACCCCGCACACTACTCTCCTAGAACAGCAGACTTGCACACAGACGCACTCCACAACTGCACCAGACTGCTACACAGGCAGAACACAGTGCACAGACATTGGCAAGCTTAAGACATGAACAGCACCGCCGGTACATGAAGGAAATGTATCTGGTAGCGATGAAGACCCCCACCTGTCTTGGCCAACCCTTCCCCCACCCCCAAAGGCTGCAGCAAGAGGTCCCTAGGAGCCCGCATGGAGGTACCATCACCCCAACAGTAACCCCAAACGATACAAGAAATAAACCGAAATAAGGGCATGGCAAAATAAAGAAGACATTTGTAGAGTGGCTGCGGTGGCCCAGCCAGCCTCCTGACTTAGTCCTGCAGAAGGAAACAGCACAGAGTTAGTAGTGTTAACATTTTGATTGCTCAGAAGAAAGGATTAGCTGGTCCCCGTGGAGGTGCCCCTCCTGTTCGGGGTGAAGGCCCATGCACTCACCCACAGGAGAACTGAAAGGGCGTCATCATTTAGAAGAAGAGCTCAAGAGGCAGCTCTGCTAATCAGGAGGCTTCAAGGATGGTGAGCGCACAATTGTGGGGGATTTCTGCACATGGCGAGGGCAGCGGTTGGGAGGGCGCCAGCCCTTTCACTCTACTTTTATTGATCGTCTTTAGAAACCTATATAGATTTGGTCGATTTTCTTATTTCTTATTTCCAGTGAGGGGCACATAGGGTCAATGAGATAGGGGGAAGTGGGGTGCATTCAAAGGTCCCCAAACAAAAGTCCCTTTCACATGAACAGCAGGATTGTAAACACAAACAAAAACGGCCTGGCTTTCGTTTTTTTTGTTTTTCAAGTAAAAGTAAAGAGCCACGTGGAAAGGGTCTACCTGTCATTACCAAAGGAAAAGCAGCATTTTAATTTACAAAAGAAGGAGGAATCAAAATCCCTTTCACACAGAAAACATGATTTTTTAATGCTTTCAAAAATGGCTTGCATAGGTGTGCAAATAAAAGCAGTCTAAACGTGAAAATGCATCACTGCTCACAGAAAAAATTTCAGGGAAAAGACATGATGTGTGGGTTGACATAAAGCAATGTATATTATGTTTCACATACAAAACACCAGTGACATTTGAAAAGCCAATTTGTTTTCATGGAAAAAAGTCAGCCCAAGACAAACCCTTTTGCCTGCTGTGGGACACTTCACAAGGAAATCTCTCACTGCCAGTCTGGATGTTACATCTCCCATCCAATTATCAACTGCAATAAAGTGTCCTGCTAAAGATGTCGAAATTCAGAGTTCTCCAGACTTGCTGGCTCTGAAGGCATTGACTGTAGGAGAAGTTCTCCTTGGCTGGAGCATGACTAATGTGTGTGAAAATGGGACCAACAACTTGAAAGAGCAAGCTTCCAACACACAGACTAATAAAAAAAAAAGATCTGGGTACATGCTGACCCAGTGAAAACAAATGGCCGGGAGGCAGGAGGAGGCCATTTGTCCCACATGAAGATTCACAATTAATTTAAAAGGACTATTATATTTAGGAATTTTTCTCAGCAACCATAAGCCATACTGATTTCATGCATGTACCATTTTTTTATGTAATTTCCAGGCGATTGTAGTGATGTAAAATACTTCCACCTGCGACTCATGGAACTAATGGCCATCTAACATGTGTTTCTGGTTGATCTGAACATGTTCATAATGTGACAGGTGGTGAGTGGGTGGAGAATAAAGTTAGGGACATGAGTAATAACTTACATAGTAATAACTGATATGCTTTTATGGAAATGGCAGAACTGTGCCACATGACCGAGCTACATGGTACGGACGTCGTGGTCGGCTCATCTAATTACGAATGATTAGCTAAATCAGAAAATATGTATATTATGGCAGTTGATAGTAAAATTATGAAGTTGTGATACATAACTAGTTTTTGGCAAAAGTTTGAAAGGAGAACACATGCCGATTACAAGTTGGAATTGCCGTATATTGCTCAGACCCCTAAACCAATCCTGATGTGGAGGCTGGGTTTGGGAGGAGAGAAAAGGGTAACTGTCTGATCCTAGTTGTGAAATTATTGCAGGATACTTCCCCAAGATTGTAAAAGTGGTAGTGTCATCACTGCTATATAAGGGGCTCTACACTAGGAGGAGGGAGACACAGAGACAGACCGACATATAGAGAGAGGCAGAGAGGGCTGCTGAAACTTACCATCTGACAGTTGTAAGGAAACACCAGAGGAGATTGCGGAGAGTGCATCTGGGTGGAGTTATTATTATTATTAGTTGTCTATTTCTAGGAAGGCGTCAAAGCTGACTGGGTCCTATGGTGGAGAGAGGGAGGCCATCTTCGAGAGTGGAGTGATCGGACCCCTGCCTTATCTTTCCAGAGTGTCCTGAGATGCAGCTGGCTTTCCTGAACTTTAAACATAGGCCTTCTATGTTAGTAGAGCTGAGCCATGGCAAACTAAAAGGAGGAGAAGCCTGCTTGCCTTAAAACCTTTCAATTTATAGTGGGTGGGAAGACTGTATAGATCCTTTGCCTATTTAACAAAAAATTTTAAATTTAATTATTACCCATTTGGGGTGAATTTTGTCAAAATTTGAAATGAAAGCTCACTTCCCAGTGTGTGCTGAAAACTATAGCCTATAAATGAATTGGGTAATCCTTGTTGTCCTGCCGACCCAGACTTCTTTAAGAAAAAGGGGTGTCTTTGTTCATAAATCAGTCCTACCTTTTAATCCATCTTCCCCCAACACAGGCCTTTCAGTGAAGGGGGGTCTGAAATCCAAACTTCCCCAAATCATTAAAAATGTTCTGTTCGACATTCCCCAATACAGACCAAAGATGTGGGGGTCTGAAAAAACAAATGGCAAAAGTGTTGGCAAAATCTTCATTTCCATATGTATTTGTACCAATTTTGAAATCATACTGCTAGACTTAAGCCTGCAGGAAAAACAAAATTGCACAGCACCACATTAATTATTGTTTTTCTTAATATTGATCAGTTTAATTATTTCTTTAAGTGAAATTGGTAGAAAGTAATGGATTGTAATTTGTGCGTTTTAAAAAATCTAATTTGTGTAATTGATTTTAGTAACACGACGTTTATGGTGAGCCACGGATAAAATAGTGTTTGACATTTTCGTGCAAATTTCTATTGCTTTTAAATTTAAATAAATGCCAATATCCTTACACATGCTCCAGGCGGACTATGCCGCTAGGAAACAAAATTTGTATTTAGCTTTTGTGGACTTCAGAGTCGCTTTTGACTCAATAGATCGTCTGCTTTTGTACAACAAATTAGTCGAATATCAGTGTCCATCATCCTTAGTTTCTCTAATTGTTTTGCTTCATACTAATACATCAATGCAAGTTAGATTGACCATGGCGGGTGCTCTCACGTCAACATTTTACACTCATAGAGGCCTCAAACAGGGCTGTATTCTAGCTTCGATAATATTCAATTTATTAATCTACGATCTTGGAATAACCCTGAATAACATCCAGAGTGATGCTCCCTCTTTGGGCACTCATAAAATTGCATATTTACTTTATGCTGACGATCTTGTTCTTATTTCAAAAACTCCAATAGGTTTACAAAAATTATTAAATGGTCTAGTTATCTATGTAAAGTATAATCAACTTGTGATTAATACAACTAAAACTCAAACACTTATCTTTAAAGCATACCAGACTGTAAAGATTAAACCTTTTAGTTGGAGTATAGACGACGTAGTGTTAGACAGTAGTTGCACAATATAAATATCTGGGCTTATTAATTTCAACATGTGTCACCAGTCTTGACCACAAACTAAATCTACGTGGTAAACTTCGTTCCCTAATTTCACAAGCTAAAATCCTGTTGGGTAAGTTTGGCAAATTTTCAATAAAACCTGTTCTCATTTTTTTATCAGCAAAAAGTTATTCCAATGCTTACTTATGGAGCAGAATCTTTACCTATGAAAAATGTATCATTATGGAACAACTTAGAGGCCTCTTTTTGGAAACAAGTATTACATCTTCCGAACAGTACCCCTCTTCCTCTAATTCGGTTTGAGCTGGGGTCTGTATCGATGTTTTCATATGTTATTTGGAAATGTTGTGCCTTCCTTCGGAAATGCTTGCTATCTTTTACTCGGCCAGATATCCTTGGTAAAGTGGCGTCACATTTATTGTCTCAAAAATCCGCTTTTACTAAGAGCTGGTGTAATTTTACTTTAGATGCTACGGCAGACGCATCAGTAGATCTTGACACATTGTTAATTCACCAAAATCGCGCCAAAATCTAAATTTTGCAATATGATTGGTGTAGCAATCAATCTAATTGTTTGCGATATGAGGACTTTGATGGCAGAACATTCGGCCACAAGCCCTATAGGAGCACTGCGGACTATCTACTAAAATTTCCATCATCCACCTTCCGTAATAAACTACTTCGTTTTCGATTAAATCTATAGCCAACTTTAGATGTTCTTGCTAGAAGGAAATTAATTACACAAGAAGAACATATTTGTCGCTTCTGCAGGATATCAAACCAAAGAGAAACCTTAGAGCACTGTTTTGTCCATTGCTCTTACCTCATTCCCTTACAAACACTTCTTTTTGGTAAATTCTTTGATGATTTGAATAACTTTCCTGTAGTTGACATCTGGCCTCGATTATTTTCCTCACCTAGTCTAGCCATAAAAATCACAATTGTCCATTTTTTGGACACTATTTTTCCTCAAACATCTTGCTAAATTATAAAACACAATTAGATCATACTTTTTAACTGTTTTAACTGTTGATGCTTGTATTTTGTGTAAAATGAACTGCATTTTATATACTAGTACTGAATTGAGCTAAAATGTTTTTATCTTTTGTAAATTTGAAAGGTTGATTTTCTCAACCAACCAAATTAAATAAATAAATAAATAAATAAATGCCAATATATTTCCTGTGCACTGGCCTGGTTTTTGGCGCATTGTTAGCTCAGGGGGAGGGACCCAAGGGGCATGATATGCGTCTGAAGTAGGGCTGAAGAAAAGAATCTGTTAAATATTGCGTGACACCTTGAGTGGGGAGGGAAGGAACTCCCTGTGTGGAGGGTGGTCTCTCAATAAACCGTTACAGGGACTTTACAGAGAAGAGCCCCCAAACCGATCTCAGGTGAGTACTCTCACCTCTTGCCAAATCAAATACAAAAAAACAAGACCCCAACTCTTTCAAATTCTGTACTTCATTGTACCCCCCCTAACCTTCAGTAGTCCTGCTCGGGGAGGGGAGGTGGGCTTTTCCTTGCATTGAATGCTATTCCTCTATTAGGATTTCTTCACATAGATTCCCCCCTCCACTTTCACCCAAACAAAGCTGCTCTGAGGACCCGAGTTGCAGCAGCTCATGTTTACCACCTTTGCCATATTTAAACTGGCCGGGATAACCAAAGAGGCAGCAAATGGCGCACAGAGAAGGAGGTCGGTGACAGTGGGCGCAGGGATGGGAGTCAGTAGCAAACACCACACGGTGGAGGGAGACTGCGCAAAGTGGTGGGAGAGGGCGAGCAAGCAGCAGATGGCGCCAGTGCTCCAAGTAAGATTTTGAAGTGAGTATTTTTGGCCTTATTTGTTTGACGTTGGGAGCAATATGATTTTTTTTTTAGAGAATAAAAAAAAGTCCAGTTCCCAATGAGAGTATTTTATAATCGAGTAAAAATGTTTTAACTGGAAAACGGTAATGTTTTTGTAATCATTATTTATTGGCACCTAGTTATTAATCCACATTAAAAGATCCAGGTTTACTACTTCCAATCAGAGCTGTAATAGTAGCTTATTTCTCTGCCACTGTGTTCACCCCGGGTCCAAAGATCAATGGAGCTGTGGATGAAGGAAAGGGTAGTAAGTTCGACGTGCCGGTTTTCAATTTTTTGTTGGTGGTATTTTTACTCACTATTTTTAGGGAGTAAAAGTGGTTGATGCACCCCTTATCTGGAGGACCAGATGGTGCAAAGTGGTGGGGTGGAGTCGGCAGTAGACGGTCCAAAGTAGGGGGGTTGGCAGCTGAAGGCACAAAGTTGGGGGGAGCTGGCAGCAGAAGGCACCGAGTTGGAGTGGGTGGGCAGCAGACAGTGCAAAGTGGGGTGTAGTAGGCAGAAAACAGTGTGCAGAGGGGAAGAGTCAGCAGCAGATGGTGCAAAGGGGTGGGAGCAAAATGCATAAAGGAGGGAGACGTGGCAGCAACAGATAGCGCAAAATTTGGATGGAGTTGGCAGCAGATAGCACAAAGTGGTGGGGCGTCTGCAGCAAACAAAGTGGTGGGGCGTCTGCAGCAAACAGCGCGCAGAGGCAAAGAATCAGCAGAGGCAAAGAATCAGCAGCAGGCGGTGCAAAGGGATGGGAGCAAACAGCACAGAGGAGGGAGACAGCGCAAAGTGAGGACGGCGTCAGCAACAGATGGCGCAAAGTGGAGCAATTGCCAGAAGATGGTGCAAAGGGAGGGGTCGGCAGCTCAAAGGGGAGGGGTCAGCAGCCGACGGCTCAAAGGGGAGGGGATCGGAAGTCAACAGCTCAAGGGTGGGTCGGCAGCCAACAGCTCAAAGGGGGGGGGCAGAATCCTATGGCTCAAGGGGGGGGCAGCAGCCAACGGCTCAACGGGGGGGGGGCTCAGCAGCCAACGGCTAAAGGGGGGGTTCAGCAGCCAACGGCTCAAGGGGGGGGGGCCAGCAGCCAACGGCTCAAGGGGGGGCCAGCAGCCAACGGCTCAAGGGGGGGCCAGCAGCCAACGGCTCAAGGGGGGGGCCAGCAGCCAACGGCTCAAGGGGGGGGCCAGCAGCCAACGACTCAAGGGGGGCCAGCAGCCAACAGCTCAAGGGGTGGGCCGGCAGCCAACGGCTCAAGGGGAGGCCAGCAGCTGATGGCTGAAGTAGAGTAAGGAGCAGACAGCTCGGTCAGGGGTGTTGGCAGTAGACGGCTTGGGGCAGGGGTGTTGGCAGTAGACAAGGAGGGGAGTTGGCAGCAGATTGTGCAAAGGGGAGGAGTCTGCAGCAGACGGGGCAAGTCAGGGGGAGGTAAGCAGCAGATGGCATAAAGTGAGGGGGTGGGTTATCTGCAGATGGTGCCAAGGGAGGCAAGTTGGCAGCAGACTGCATAAAAGAGGGCGGCAGCAGCGGAAGGCACAGAGTGAGGGGTGGGTAGTTTTGTCGGCAGAGGACGGCACAAGTGGGGTGTCAGCAGCAATGACGCAAATGGGGGAGTCGGAGGAAGGTGGCACGGGGGTAAACGTCTGCAGCAGAAAGCACAAAGGGGTTGGGGAGGGTGAAGAGGTGGCAGCAGACAGCGCAAGCCGAATCTGAAAGTGTAGATGCTCTGCATCCTTGAATTAGACCCCACAGCAGGAGAGACCGGCTCCTGAATGCATGGATCGAATTTCTTGGCCTTCGCTTGTAGCCATTTCATAAACTCCTTATTGTGGCCTCTTAGTTTCGATTCTGTATGATTTCTACAGCCAGCAGTGATTGCTACAGTGAGTCCATGAACCCCAGAAACTACTTTATTTATTTATTTAATTGTGTGTTTACAATGCGCCTAATACCGTACTGGAGTTCGGTTTCTAGGCACAGGTCCGGGTTTCGAACCTCTGTTGCCCTGCGTGGACTTGGTTCCAAGACCAGCGCATTGCCCCTGTGATTTCCTCCGTTCACACCTTGTGAGGTACCATGGAGCTTTGTGTCACAAAAAAGATTTTCAGAACTATCCTAGTGTGTACGTTTAAGGGTGCCTCACTCTTCCTACCCTGTATACCTAGGTCTGTAGGGAATTTATATAGTGTGAACACTGCTGGGAGGCAATGCAGTAAATAGGGTACGTCCCCAGTGATTACAGGTGGGGTCCCAGGGTAGCTGGAATGGGCAGGGGGAGATGAAGAGTGGAGAGGCTTGGATTGGAGAGATGTTCTTGGACGAGTACGGCTTCAGGTTCTTGAGCGTAGGATGGACGGGGCCATCCCATCTACATTGGTATCTTGTCCCAGAGACATGGTGAGTAGCAGCACGAAATGGTCCCCATTCTGTATTGTCCCCAGTTGCAGTTCTTGGTTGCCAGTCGGGCAATGGCTCCAGGTGGTGCGTCAGCCACCGGAGATGGTGAGTAGTATTTTGGTTGTGAGTGGGAAGATAAGTGGTCTTGTAGAGCACCTTCCATCCATTAGCGTCGGTGGTGGAGAGCTGTGGGAGGGATTGAGGGAGAGGCAGAAAACGGTTATGTTATATTATTTTTCTTGTAGGGTGCCCCATCACCCGCGTGTATCTTGGCAATAAGTAGGAGAATCTTTTGGAGAGTGGTTACATACACTAGATTCATGCAGAGTACGATGGATACAGAAAGGTCTTCAAGGCTTTTCCAAATTTAGCATAATACTCCATCAGCTGAAAGGGGAGGTTGAAGAGTATTCCAGAGGGAGCCACCATCGAGAAGGCTCTGCCAGCTATTGAGGCCTTCTTGACATGTGGAACCACAAGAAGACCAAGATTGGCCGAACAAAGAACTTTAACTGGCCTAAAAGGATTGATCTTTATAGGTTGTGTTGATAAGTGCAGATCGGAGGCCCCCGTTATCGGTGTGGCATAAGGGATAATATGTTCAGGGGGAGAAAGGTTATCCTTAAATGAGGCCTATGGGTTGGGATACGCAGTGAGACCTGATGGCATCAGGGAAAGGTAGGAATCGGTGTTGTACCCTATTGCTTGTGGCCGGCTCGACAGCTAACGAGTACGACGTCAAGCGTGAGGGTGTTAGTGAGGCAGGAAACCGAAAGAAAAAAAGGAAAGGTAGGGAGAACCCAGGAAAAGAGGCACGGTAGGGGGTCCCTTCCTTGGTTGCAACGGTTGTAGTCTTGTTTGAAGATCGTGGATAAGGGAAGCTTTCAGACAAAGGTATGAGAGTTGTGCTTGGTCAACTGGATTGACCTATCTCGGGAGGATAGCTCAGAGGCAATGTGCTCACCTTGGAAGCAAGACGACACAGAGCACCACCGGTTCGATCCCCGGGTCCCTGGATCCGCGCTTAGAAACCTCTGGGTATTAAGCGTGTTATAAATAACCTATCATATCATTCATAGTTGACCAATGCTTGCTCAGCTTTGGATCGGTGGATATAGCAGCCATGTCTTGAGCCGCTTTGTACTCTGGAGACCCCCGGCAGGCCCACAGAGCCGAGGTTTGCTCCCAAAGTACTTTAAGACTAGATAGCTGCACCCTTGAGATGGACGGGGGTGCAGATTTATTACTCCAACACCAATCAATAAGGACAACTCAATGGTTTGGCAAAGGGACTCCGTTTAATGACGAGTACAAAAAACGGGGAGTCATGGAAATCAGCAGTGATGCGATCATCCTTCTCGCTGCAACTCCAACGAACTTAATAAAAATCATAGCATTTATACTGAAAACTCGTCATAATTGACGTATAACACTAAAAAGTTAATATGCAATTCTACTGGTTAGGAAAAGGTAACTTTAATATAGGTAATATATCTGCATATGGTAACGGAGTGAGGGGATTGGGTAAACACTGTCAGGTGGGCGTTTAAGCCCTTCCTTCAAAGAGGACTACTGTAGATGTCACTAAAAGTATGACGACCCATTGGTTCTACTACCTCTAGGACCCTAGATTATTTGGTCCATTGCGATTGGGTTGGCACCAACCCCATGCATAAATATCCACTTTGCTTAGCAGCACGCAGAAGGGTCAGCCAGGTGCAGGGTGCCCTCTGGTTACCCGGCCTTTCTCCAATTAAGGTTACAATCAATCATCACTTCAACAACTATGCGTCAATTATGTTACTGTGGTTGGCCTTGAAACTGCATCTTCTGTCTGGGAAAGTTCCGATATCTGCCTGGGCGGATGCCAAGCGTAGGTGTGGACTCACGCTTCTCCTTGCTCGGATGGTCACGTGCTTCCCACACCGTGAATTTGTCTAGTTTCCCTCAATTTGTGCATTTGATTCTTATTCAGCTTGCCGCCTGCCTACGCCTCCTTATCTTGACCTTTCAGAGACAGGATATTCTGTTCTTAAGTTTCAATTCTATGTAGCTACTGTTCCTTCTATTGGTATGACCTTGGCTCGCCTGGCACGAGTTGCATCTGCCGATTTTCGATTCAGCCGTCTCTTCTCGTTTTGCTAGAATATGACTCTCTGCTCATTCGGCCTTTAGTAACCTGGGTTGATTCTGCTTCGTTTGCAAAGTGGAATTACACTTCTAATACTGTGCTTCGTTTTGAGGTAGATTATGCATAATGGCGCTTGCCGCACTATCCTACTACTTAGCATTGCAAGCCGCACTGTTTTCTTAGACTTCTTGCGGTTCCAAACATATGTACAGGTGTTAGCTGGTTAAATACAGCTTTACAGCTTAAGCTTCTTTGTATTTCAACATCGCTCTCCCCCTTTAGGTTCACAATATCCTTATTCATGGCGTTTCGTCTCTGGGTGTCGTTCTCGGGTTGTCATTTCTTCTACTTGTACATCAGTTCGGGTCCTCGTGACGTCACCATTCGTCTTCCATTAAGACCTTTTTAGTTTCTTCCGGGACTGTACTTAGGCAATCTTCATTTTGTCTTATTTACTGGTAAGGTTTCCTTAATGGATACCTTACTGTCCATGGTGTTCTTGGTATCGGTACTTCAATAGGCGTTGTTCTACAGATAGGTACTGGGCAGAGCCCCACTGCGGCTCTCTGCTGGTTTATTTGCTCATCATACGTCACATATTTTGGTGTGAACATTCCTGGTACTCCAAAATGGGCAACTGGAGTGCAGGTTTTATTTGGGACCTCCTCTACAGCTTCCTGAAGGTTTCGGTGAGCCTTCTATATGTGACGTAGCTTGGGAAGCGAGATCCCGGGCTTGGTGACCGGTGGCAAGATGGTGGATTATCCCCGACTTTTCCTGCTGAAGCTAGTGGTAAGGACTGTCGCTTCCAGAAGGTTTGGTGAGCCTTCTATATGTGACGTTGCTTGGGAAGTGAGATACAGGCCTAGTGGCAAGATGGTGGATCCGCCCTGCCTTTTCCTGCTGAAGATAGTGGTGAGGACCTACGTGGCCTCACCATAAAGTACTGCCGTCGATGACGTGGCAGTGCTGGCACTGGGATACTTCCATGCTAACTGCGGCGGGCAATGCAGGGGGTTCTAAAGTGTATTAGGTTAAGCCGGGTGTCATACATGTGTCTGTGTCTGTCTGCTTCACACACCGCAGAGGGGAGGCCCCGTCCCACACTCTAAAGAGGGGTGGGTCTGTCAAGAAGCCCCTCCACTGTCACAGTACTGTGGCGGAAGCCGGTGCCCAGATGAACAGCTGTCCTCTAAAGAGAGTGCTGCTTGCCGGGAATATGCCCCCTAAGGCCATCTCTCTGAACATAAGATCGCATGTCTTGGAACGGTCCCATTTTCTGCCCACACAGCGAAAGGCAACGCGAGAAGAGAGGGAAAGGGCCATCTGATGGCAGTCCACAGTGGCAGCAATCCCAGGCTCAGCATTTTATGAACACAAATAGCCATTTCCTACCTCTCTGGTGCCAGCAGATGAGAATCAGGCTTTGTACAGTGGCAACACATGGGCACCATGCCAGTGTGTAACAGCAGTGGCAGTGCAATATGCCTGGCTGCATGCAGTAAAGGTCATGGTGACGTGGTGGCATGACGCAGTCTGGCGATGTAGCAGGGCTGAGCGGTTCTGCAGGGGCAGTGCAGCAATCCAGGGAGGTGCCAGAGGGTAATTCCACAGAGAGACCATACAGGGTGGCATGGCAAGAGAGGCAGTGCAGAGGGGTGTGACGGCAACACGGGGCTGCAGTGTAGCACTGCACTAGGGCGGAGGGTGGACCAAGGAAGCACTGCAGTGTGGCACCAGTGGGCAGGCCCACATGCCGCCTGCAGTGGAGAAGCACTGCGCTTGACACAGCACTGCCAGCATTTTCCAATCTGCAAGGACGGCTGATGCGCCCGCACCCAGCAGCCCATTATCCTCCAATCCTGCTTATCGCGCGCACTTTATCACTGTCACACGTCGCCTCTGAAGGCGCGCAGGAGCCGTCACTGCGCACACAAATGAACAGAGATAGG
This sequence comes from Ambystoma mexicanum, assembly GCF_040938575.1. Taxonomy (NCBI): domain Eukaryota; kingdom Metazoa; phylum Chordata; class Amphibia; order Caudata; family Ambystomatidae; genus Ambystoma; species Ambystoma mexicanum. The sequence goes on from NC_090922.1 coordinate 1,508,188,449, forward strand.
ACTGATGCGACATGTCAGTTTGGCAACAAGGGCATCTCGCGCCTTCATAAGAACAAGCGCAGGGGGATGAAGGGGACCCTTCTGTAGAACTCGGCACCAAGCAACCTCCAAGGGCTGTCCACCCCATAGAGCACCCCTCTGCGGCCCCCCCTTTCCCATGCCAATGGTGACGTTGCTAAGAAGCTCAGGAACACTGTAGGAAACCCCTCTACCTTGGGGTACCCAGAATATGGTCACCTGGGCAGGGACCTTTTCGGACCATATCTGAGCTTCAGGGCAGGTATAATGTTTGCACACCCCGACAGTGATATGGCGGCATTAATGAGAAACTGGTTGCACCCAGACATTTCCACAAACACAGACTCTTTCCTTCATCTTAAAAGAAAAGTTGCTCTTAACTGCCCTGAAAGTGAGATATTTCCAGGAGAAGTGGCACTGTGTCTTGAGAAGAAAGCAGTGCTCGGGAGCTGTAGAAGGCCAGTGAGAAAACCCTGCCACCCAGGAAGTGGGAGAACCCCGCCGCCCAGGAGGTGAAAGAAACCCGCCACACAGGAAGTGAGGGAACCCTGCTGCCCAGGAAGTGAGGAAACCCCGCCGCCCAAGAAATGAGAGGAACTACTAGGTAGGAAGTGAGACTATCCCGCCGCCCAGGATGCGAGAGAACCCAGTCACCCAGGATGTGAGAGAACCCCGCCACCCAGGTGGTGAGAGAACCCCGCCACCCAGGTGGTGAGAGAACCCCGCCACCCAAGAAGTGAGAGGAACCACTAGCCAGGAAGTGAGAGAATCCCGCCGCTTAGGGCCGGAGAGTACCCCACTGCCCAGGAAGTCAGAGAACCCTGCTGCCCAGGAAGTGAGGAAACCCCGCAGCCCAAGAAATGAGAGGAACTACTAGCTAGGAAGTGAGACAATCCCGCCGCCCAGGAAGTGAGAGAACCTCGCCACCCAGGAAGTGAGAGAACCCCACCACCCAGGAAGTGAGAGAACTCCACCACCCAGGAAGTGAGAGAACCCAGTCACCCAGGAAGTGAGAGAACTCCACCACCCAGGAAGTGAGAGAACCCCGTCACCCAGGAAGTGAGAGAACCCAGTCACCCAGGAAGTGAGAGAACTCCACCACCCAGGAAGTGAGAGAACTCCACCACCCAGGAAGTGAGAGAACTCCACCACCCAGGAAGTGAGAGAACTCCACCACCCAGGAAGTGAGAGAACTCCACCACCCAGGAAGTGAGAGAACCCAGTCACCCAGGAAGTGAGAGAACTCCACCACCCAGGAAGTGAGAGAACCCCGTCACCCAGGAAGTGAGAGAACCCAGTCACCCAGGAAGTGAGAGAACCCAGTCACCCATGAAGTGAGAGAACTCCACCACCCAGGAAGTGAGAGAACCCAGTCACCCAGGAAGAGAGAGAACCCAGTCACCCAGGAAGAGAGAGAACCCAGTCACCCAGGAAGAGAGAGAACCTCGCCACACAGGAAATGAGGGAACCCCGCCGCCCAGGTGGTGAAAGAAACCCGCCACACAGGAAGTGAGGGAAATCTGCCACCCTGAGGGAACCCTGCTGCCCAGGAAGTGAGGAAACCCCGCAGCCCAAGAAATATGAGGAACGACCAGCTAGGAAGTGAGACTATCCCGCCGCCCAGGAAGTGAGAGAACCCAGTCACCCAGGAAGTGAGAACCCAGTCACCCAGGATATGAGAGAACCAAGTCACCCAGGCGGTGAGAGAACCCAGCCACCCAGGCGGTGAGGGAACCCAGCCACCCAGGCGGTGAGGGAACCCAGCCACCCAGGTGGTGAGGGAACCCAGCCACCCAGGTGGTGAGGGAACCCCGCCACCCAAGAAGTGAGAGGAACCACTAGCCAGGAAGTGAGAGAATTCCGCCGCTTAGGCCCGGAGAGTACCCCACTGCCCAGGAAGTGAGAGAACCCAGTCACCCAGGCGGTGAGAGAACCCAGCCACCCAGGCGGTGAGGGAACCCCGCCACCCAGGCGGTGAGGGAACCCCGCCACCCAGGCGGTGAGGGAACCCCGCCACCCAGGTGGGGAGGGCACCCCGCCACCCAGGTGGTGAGGGCACCCCGCCACCCAGGTGGTGAGGGCACCCCGCCACCCAGGTGGTGAGGGAACCCCGCCACCCAAGACGTGAGAGGAACCACTAGCCAGGAAGTGAGAGAATCCCGCCGCTAGGACCGGAGAGTACCCCACTGCCCAGGAAGTCAGAGAACCCTGCCACCCAGGAAGTGCGAGATACCAGCAGCCAGGAAGTGAGAGAACCCAGCCGCCCAGGAAGTGAGAGAACCCAGCCGCCCAGGAAGTGAGAGAACCCCAGCACCCAGGAAGTGAGAGAACCCAGCCGCCCAGGAAGTGAGAGAACCCAGCCGCCCAGGAAGTGAGTGGAACCACTAGCCAGGAAGTGAGAGAATCCCGCCGCTTAGGACCGGAGAGTACCCCACTGCCCAGGAAGTCAGAGAACCCTGCCACCCAGGAAGAGAGAACCCTGCCACCCAGGAAGAGAGAGAAACCAGTAGCCCAGGAAGTGAGAGAACCCCGCCGCCCAGGAAGTGGGAACTCCACCGCCCAGGAAGTGAGAGAACCCTGCCACCCAGGAGGTGAGAGAACCCCGCCACCCAGGAAGTGAGAGAACCCCGCCACCCAGGAAGTGAGAGAACCCCGCCACCCAGGAAGTGAGAGAACCCAGCCGCCCAGGAAGTGCGAGAACCCCGCCGCCCAGGAAGTGAGAGAACCCCGCCGCCCAGGAAGTGAGAGAACCCCGCCGCCCAGGAAGTGAGAGAACCCCGCCACCCAGGAAGTGAGAGAACCCCACCACCCAGGAAGTAAAATAACTCCCATTCCCCAATGTACCTTTATGAGCCAGCACGCTGCAGACTGGAATCACCACCCTCATAGGCTGTTTGAGATGCCAGACTCAAGGTGCCTCCGGTGGACACATGGATGCATCACAGGCTATTGTTGAGTTCCCCTTTATATAAGTTTAGGCTGTTTTAATGGAATGGTTGAGGGGATTTCTCCCATTTCCACCCTAATCTTTTCAATGATAATGAATATATATTTGTCTTATAAGCACTGCTGTTTCAACCTTATGTTCCTATGGCTTACCTATTGTGATTGTTGACTTGTGCACCTCCTAACCCAGTAATCTACAGCCCCCCTTGCAGAGTGAAAGACCCGAGATCATCCTGTGCTATTGGAGGGCTAATGGCACTTCAAGGTGGTTTTGTCTTCTGACTTGACCTGCCTACCTGCGACCCCACTGGTTAGTGCCGTGGGAGCTCAGCTAAAGCTCCTAGTCTCTAAGCTACTCTTATACTACTGCTCTGCCTGCCAATTTCTTTTTTATAAACCATTTTTATTGGTTTTTACATATAACCCTTGACATTTACAAAGCATCACTTGGTCACACACACAACCGGTTATATGCTTTTTTTTTCCACCACCGCCAAATCCCCCCTCCCAACTTGGCCTATTTCCTCATCTCTCGGTTGTTCTTTGACTATCCCCCTCACACCCGGACTCGCCTTCGTCCTGGGCTATATGCCCCGAGACGAACAAAGCAGCAATCAATTGCCTCCAAGCCTCCAACCCACCATCCTCCGAATCTTCGTTCCTCCCTCGTGCTTCTTGCCGCACAACTGTTTCCACATTAGCACCCTTCTCTAGATCTCTACACCATCGTTGTGCGGACGGTCACGTCTCTACTTTCCAACTCATCGCAATCCTGCGTTTATTCAGTATATATGCTAATTCCTTCAATTTACTCACATGTTTGGCTCTTCTAGGCCTTGGGAAGCCACCCAACAAACACACCCAAGGGGATCCCATATCCAGAGTAATTTCCACTCCTGTCATTATTTGGGCTGCTTCTCCCCAGAAAGTACTTATCTCCACGCATGACCAGAACATATGCACCATCTCAACGTTCACCATCTCACACTTCGGGCACATCTGAGCTGCCCACCCCCACCGGCTGAACGTAGCTTTTTTTGTGGGGTTAGGTATGCCTTGTGGGTCACATAGTTGGATCTGTTGAAACCGTACCTTCCTAGACACCGTTTTGTGGTATCTTTGTACTCTGCTGCACAATCCGTCTGACATGGGCTCACCCACCCCTGCCTCCCAACTCTGTCTTATGCGAAGTACCTCCTTGCCCACCTTAGTCATCAGCAACTCGTATATACGGGAAACTTAATGTCCTCCTTCCGAAACGTCATAGAATGTTTCTATGACCTCTACTGGTTGTGCGGCCAGTTTGGCTTCCGGCCACTTATCCTTCATGATCTGCAGTAGTCGAGAGTATGTGATATATTGTCCCCAATGTAACCCTGTGTCCACAACCAAGTCCTCAAACTTCTTGGGCTTACCTTCCTCAAGCAGACCCCCCACTGTCACTATTCCCATAGGCTTCCATCTCCCCCAGACATTCAGCCTAACCTGTTTGTCCCCCCCCCCCCTTCCAGCGCCACTAGTGGTATCCAGACAATTTCTCACACAGTGATGTCATGCATGGGACATATTCCACATGGCTCGTCCCACCGTCCCAGGAGTAGGTTTCAAACAGTTTCCTTGTTAAGGTGGCGCACAGTCTGCAGCATTCTCAGAAGTTTCGAAGCTGGGCAGAGGCCCACATCCCGTTATCAGATCTACTGAGTTTTGCCACAATCCCTTTTGCCTTCTTGCATAAGATTGAATCCCTTCTACTTTTTCATATACGTAGACGATGAACACATCTTTACCAGATGTTGTGATGGTCGAGACAGCAAAACTGAACACTCATTCCTATTACTCAGATATTTGAAGCTCAACAGCTTAGAGCTGGATTGAAGGAAATGAGACTGTTTATTGGCCAGTGGTTGGCCGCCATGTCCAATGTACCAATACTTATGCAACGATGTATGCTTGGTATCGCTTCCTTGGAGGCTCAGATGAAGGCTGCCACAAAATCTAGTTTCTATCAAACCTAACCATTTCTCCGCAATCCTTAACATTGACTGAAGTCCTAGCGTCTTCTTCGGCCTTCTCAACAGCCTGCTGCATGACTACGGCATGTACATACCCACACCTGCACAATATTGTTGGACTGGGGTTGGTTGGATCATGTCGCTAAAGCGATTAAATTGCCCAGAAGGGTAAAGATTCTCTTCTCCAGATGATTCAAGACACTCCTCTTGGTGCATTCAAGCTTCAGTCCCTTTGTTTCCGTGTAAAAGATATTTCCATTTTCGGGGCCATGACGGTCTTGGAGTTCGGTCTCATCAGATTCCTTTGTCAATCCTAGACTGTGCTAAAACTGTATGGGTGGCCGGCGGGAAAGGGGTTCCAGCACTTCCAGAAGACAGATTGTGAAACAGTTCACCCTTCAGCCTCAGCGCAGAACATGGCAGACGACCGGGCTCTAGACTCAGTAGGAATCTCAGACTTGCTAAACCCAACACCCTTTCCAGGGCTGTGGCAAGCTAACTTCCTGGCACTGATACACTTTATACATTCATCAAATATGCCAAGTAAAGAAGTGTCTTGGCATGCTCTTGGGGGTATATCAGCGAGAGGCAGATTTTGAGCCTGTGGATGTCCGTGATGGAGTCGTTCTTGAGCTATGGCTGTGCGTCGGCAGCGTATTGGTTGAAGTGGATGTTGTGTGTGTGATTAGGAGGACTCCAAGCACCTCCATATATGTGGTGACCTAGCATAAGACTATGTTGACTACTGCAGGCGTCCATGTAATTCTTTGACAAAGCCAACTATATATGGTTTCCTTTGTGAACAGTGCCTCCGTCCTCCTTGAAATGACCTCTACAAACACCATGAGCATTGCCTTGTCTTAAGTGGCTTTTGCATGACTCCGCCACAGAATCAATTTGCGGTGTATTCTTCCCACATAAAAGACTGATGCATGACAATCCAGTTAAGATGTGAATAAAAACCTACTTAAGGCGCACATATGGAAAATAGACGAGAAAGGCAGCTCTATGACTTAGCAAACATTAAAATGAAAAACGGATCTGAGTTGCAAGGAGGATGTATGAACAGAACACAAAAGGTACACACGACACAGAGTTGCATAACAAAAAGGCACACGTATGATGCAAATTTAAGGTTCCACATTGAAGCCTCCATGTTGGGTGTTACTTTCGACATGGTAAACAGGTGCTTAAGAGCCAATGCCTCAGATTCAGGACCATGCGGTCAAGCATATTTGCAGGCTTTCGCCGCCAATGAGTTGCAACAGAGAACAGCCCTGGGCCGCCTCGACCAACCACTCCCAACGACACCGACACCACCTCATGCCCCCACAAGAGGGTGACAGCAGGCATGTGCTGGGCACATTACAGTCTGTACCTGGAAGAGGCAGCTTGGGGTATATTCAATCACTAGACCCATGGCAAGAGGCTAGTACGGCACTGCTAGACAGCCCAGTGGAGGGCTTCTGTGCCAAGATGGATACGCCTTCGGCATCAGGAGTCTTACCAAGAGGACATTTGGAGGAAGTGATAAAAGAACAGTGAATACTTTAAATACTTGAGTGGTATAAATGAGGCAGAGTAGGATAGGGGAACACAAATGTGGCAAGAGAGGGAGGACGACGGGGATAACTTCCAGGTGCATAAGCACATCAAAAGAGTGGGGAGACAATAGAGACATTAACATGCCTTACGGCTGCAATCACACCAGAGGTGGCCTTATGACGGCGAGGTCTTCCACAGCTTTGGTGGAGGGGGGGTGAATACAGGGGAGCAGAGAGAGGTCCACGCCCTGGTGATAAACAGTTTGGGCGGATCAGTCTGATCCATGGCAGGCTTGGCTCTAGAATATGGAGTCATGCGATAAGATTTACCAGGTCAAACGGGGGCGTGGGGGTTCAGACGGGCCTAAGGTCTCATAAGGAACCTCGTCATAATGTGCAGAGGCAAAGGCGCAGAACAAACTTTCCGAAGGAGCAGACTGTAAAGTGGGCTAGATAATGAAACCAATACCTGGGGCTGACAAAAAGAGGATTTTATTTGCGACATGCGAGCTTGACTTGATGCAATACGCTGTTGCAGCCAGCTGGGAAGAGGTTGTAATAAATATGCCTTGGTGAACTTTACACCTGCAGTTAGTTAGCTAGTGGAATTAGGCAAAAGACCTCCAGTCAGTCTCTCCATATAAGGACACGGGCCATTTTGGCAAAGCATCCTACATGGAGGCTCGGCTGCCTTCACTGGAAGCTCCCTTTTGAGAACCAATTAAAGTCTCCAAAAGTGACGCTTGACTTCTCACTAATACAGTTAACCAATTTAGTAGCCCTTCCTTACCAAGCATGGGCATTTTGGCATTTGACTGGATAAAGCGACCTGCATGGCAGCCCTCAATGTAAATTTGCAATTCCATCATTTCTAGCACTTAAGTAAAGGTTTTGAGGGATTGTAATAATATACTAGTTAAAAGACATCCGAGAATCAACGCATATCCGTATGCAGCCATTATTGGTACAGGCAAGCATTTAGGTGCTAGCAGATATACAATGATACCATATAGCAGGCGGGCAGTGCTATTGAACGACCAGTCAACGACAAATATTTGAGCTCAGCCTTTCAAAGGCATGATGGACAGGTAGGGATAGTGGAGGTAAATTGGAGACTGCCCATCCTCAGGCCCTGGTCCCGCCTTGCCAAGCCATCAGGTTTGTCTTGAAGTCTCTAGATTCCATGCAAACTACTTTACCGTCCCCATCACACAGCACTATGTGTGAGGCCATTAAACAACTTGTGATACCGAGAAAAAGCTGTATGAATGATACGAAGCAACAGATAACTTCTACTAGTGTAAAGACTTCTTTCAGCTCAGAGGATAGACGCTGTGGGTGGGTGCATTACACACAGTGCAGTATCACCAGTGCTTGTGCGAGTTATCAGTGGCAACTGCTGAACCAGGGTATAGCGGGCAAAACCTTTGCAAAGTTATGCTCTATGGTGAAGGTGATAAGAGGGGGGCTAATCCGCAGGTAGTAGGTGCTCATTGTTCCTAGTGCTTAATGAAAACGTGGATGTCGTGTCAGTAGAAAGTGCATATATGTGAGCATTTCTGGGACACTTCTAGCTGTGACTGCACAAATTCTGCAGCCAAACAGGATGGTGAAGGGATTTCCGTCTGCCAGTCTATCAAGAACAAACACAGCTGATGGTCCAGGATGGTCTGTGGCAAGAAGGAGACCTGGAAGCACAAAATATCATCAGAAAAAGGAAGTATGTTACCAGCTCAGAAACCAAGTACATCTGGACCACGGGCAGGAAAAGCAGCACTGCAACTGGATTCCATAATCTACAGACGATTATTCATCAGAGCATGCAGACGGCACACAGGAGCTGTCGGGGTCCGCATAGGCAGGGCGAGGTGACACGGCAAAAGGGCAAGTAGGGAACTAGGGTGGGGGACATGCTCACCTCGCACATACAGGTTCGCAGGTGCAGAGTAACGAGTTCCGGCACTGTTGGTGGCAACACACTCGTACTTTCCCTGGTCTGATTCTTCACTGTTCTCGATCTGCAAAGCTCCTGTGCATAAATAGGAAGAGACAAGAAGAAAGAATGTGTGAGCAGGCACCCCCATCTGCACAGAGACTCGAGGAATTACAAGTGATGACAATGGATAGCGAAATGGAGGCAGACGCCCAGGACAGGCGACACGTTCTCACTAACATAGATGTTCGTACACAACCAACACTGGTCACTGGGTGTCCTCACAGTCAGACGTTTGCAACATCCAAAAGAGGTTACAGGATGTCCTCTAGGAGAGAGATGAAAAAAGGTTCATGGATATACAGCACAGGTGGCCCTAAACCCTGGAAGGTCAAATGGCGTAATTAAACAATGAATGCTGAACACCAGGTGTCCTGGAATACCAATGTATAGCCTCATGCACCAAACACTGGGTACAGGCACATGACATATTTGTTGGTAGCTATCCCCAGTGACAGTTTCTCCGAAATTGATTCTGTCCCAGATCCTACACCTTCCACAGGGTTTCAGGACAGGAATCCAAACACAAACAACATTGATCATGAACTAGTGCCAGCAATGTGGGAGATCACAAGTATCACACAACCCTGGGTTAAGGCAGAATAGTCTTTTCAAACCCTTTTTTGCAAAAAGGCCACAGCACTCCATTTCATTGGTAGGGTAGTCGTGTTTGAGGTACTTTAAGGAAAAGGAGTTTCCACATGACACTGCAAACAGAACATGTTCATAGCATGTTTTGACGGTCAGTGCTCTATACTGGACACCGTGGGGTTTAATCACAGCCAAACATATGCAACTGAAAGGCCCACTGGAAAAATACCCGCCAGACTTCAAACTTCCACACTAAAAATGGGCCCGATAATGATGCAGATTGTGTGCGTTTCTGTAAGTAACACAAGGAAGAGTTGTGATCAAATGGAAAGGCCATGCGGCTATGGAAAAGGACTGGAAATCAAAAGGCCTATCATTTATTGCCAGGGGAAGTGCCAAACTGAAAAAGCAGCCTTTCATTCACATTTGCAAGAGACAATCAAAGGCCCCTTCTACATGAAAAGCAGGGTTTTCAAATACTGATACTAAAATGGCCTTGCATGCTAAAAAGTATATCAGGGAAAATACTTGGTGTTTGGTGGCAAGATGCCATGTATTAAAATGTGTAACATGCTCCACATGCAAAATACTGGCAACAATTAAAGGCTATTTTTCTTTACATAGGTCTCATGTTGTTGGACAGTTTTTCCAAGGCCTGCCTGGCTCCTCATCAGGAAGGGAAATCTCTGTGAAGTTGATGTACACCAAAGTATTTACAACCAGGCCAGATCAACACTGACCCAGCCATGAATGGGAAAAATGCTTAGAAATATAAGCTTTGAGCTCAGAATTGTGGTAAACTTCAGATTATAGGACAAAATGCCAGATGTCAGCATGACCTTATGACATCACAAGGCAGAGGTGAACTGCATGATAAGGATCTCCTCAGCCTATCAACCCTCAAAGAACAAAAGGCTAATGGCGTTTACCCCAGTCTTAAACTAACATTCAGCCCAAGAGGCTTCAGTAGATCAAGAGAAACGAAACCTATATGGGGAGATGAATACATGCTGAAGATTTCCCATTAGTTTAAATGGACAATCATGACTAGTGACTTTCTCAGCTACGTTGAGTCCCAGTGTCCATTCATATGTAATTTAAAGATAATTTAAAGGTGATTTTGTGAAAATAAAAATGTATCCAGGCGCGATTTATGGAATTACAATAGCAAGCTAAAATGTGTTTCTGGCTGCCCCGAAAATATCCTGTATTTAAGAATTGGTGGGATGATGGGTTATGACTTTAGGTATTTGGAGAGTAAATTCCATGCTCATTACTGTTATACTTTATGGAAAAGGGCAAATAATCACAGTCACCTGTGCAATGAGGTGCTGCAATGAAAGTAAGCTTTACTGATGAGTCATGAGGAGAGGAATATTAATATCTAGATATCATGGCATTTATTGGTAAATTAAAAAAAAGGCCATGTAGGGACTTTTGGGTAAAATTGGACATGTAAAACATTGTAAATCTCAAAAGGGAGTTGCAATTTTTCTGTCGTAGACTCCTGAAGCAATCCTTAGAATGGGGCTGGCGGTGAGGGGTTCAGAGAAATGCAAATATCCAATCCTGGTTGCGAGATCTTAAGTTAGCACTGCCAAATGTCCATTTACCATGGGAGGGGCTTAGAGAATAAAAGGTATTGCACTATGGAAGAGGGCCAGTTGCCTACAAAATATCATCAAGGGAGATCTGCTGTAACACCATCTGGGTGGAGATATGGAAGAGGGCTGGAGAGTCCCATTGCTGGGGAGACCAGAAAGCGGAGGGATGGGAGGGTCCCTGGAAGGACCCCCTTCACTCCCATAAGCAGGCCAGCCTGAAGTGCCAGAGATGCAAGATGCCAGTCACTGTTTGGAGAGCCCCCAGGAGAACCAGTGACAAATACATTTGCAAACAGATATTCTCTCAGAGACCATTCAAAACGTATCCAGCTAACGTCATTATGGATACAGGTGCTTCAACATTGAGAATGGATCCAAATGCCTCATTGGACCTGGACGACTAATGATAACTATCGGATGTTGTATTGTGCTGACATCATTAGAGGCACCACAACATTGCAAATTTAGTCATGAAGAAAACTCCCATCCCTGCACGTAGTTACGCGGACGTGCCCTCACGAAGAACATGCTTACACAGTTCTGTAGATAGAGGACAGATATATATACTTAGTGTCGAAAGCTTTTATTATTTTCTCTCATTAGTCAAATGCAGAAATGCAAGGCAACAAGTGATGCAGAGCTAGCCTGTAGCAGCTTATTGCAACTAATCACATGGAACTATCGGATCATATAAGGAACCTGAAAGAAACAAAATACTACTAACCTATAAGAAGAATAGCACAATATAGACATATAGCAATTATAGCATAACTCTACTAGAGTTACATGAAGCCACAGGCCTCAGGATGGAGCGTCAAAGAAAAGCAGAATTAGGCTGCACGAAGCACCAGGCCAGGGCTCGTAGCCCAGGTCAGAGACGAGCAGCACACTCCTAAGCTCGGAGACAAGGAGCCACCAGCAAAACAGCTGAAGAAAATCCTCACAAATTGCAGACCAGAAAGCTCAATTTTGCAGTTTTCAACCACGCGGTGCAACCAAACTGAACAATGGCCATTTACCCATGGTGAGAAGAGGAACAGTTCCAAGCGAAGCAGACATGAAATGATTCATGTATTGTTTTGCAATGTTGCAACCCTGCAGGCACTCGCAAAGGCAAAGTGGTAATACTGACTGCAACAAAGGGAACACAGGGCCTCATTATAACTCGCCCGGTATGGAAACAACAGTGGCAGTAGACCCACCGCCACTGTTGATTCCATGCCGGGCGATCACATCTCCTGCAGGCGGAGGCGTCAAACTCGCCAGGTCTGACCTGGCGGGTTTAACACCGCCCGCCTGCAGGAGGACGAGGAAACACTGGCACTATCACGAGATGGTACCGGTGTTTCCATGATCCCCATCCCCATGGAGTCCTATGGGACTCAATGGGAATGGGGATTAACACCATTCCGCCTCCAGAATTCCTGGGACACCGGGGTTGTAATACCCCGGTAATTCCAGGAGTCACGGAGGCGGAATGGTAATACGAGTCCGGCAGTAACCAGGTGGTTTAACCGCCTTGGTTACCGCCGTACTCGTAATGAGGCCCATAGTCTTTCTCATCACCTTGAGAAGCTGCAAAGAACACTGCGAACAGAGCTGGGCCCCAGGCCTGGGAAGATCAGCTACAGCCAATCAGGGAGCACAAATCCAGTGGTGGATGGCAGAGGGCATGGGCCAATGGTAATCCTGCGACCCTGCAACAATGTAGTCGATAGTTTCATGGGAAGGGTCAGGAAAGCCATCTGACATGTGAGGGCCAGTAGAATAACCTCCATATGAGCCAGCTATAGGTGAGAACACCCCAATCACCCAATGAGGCAGGCTCTTAGGTTTTTGGGGAAGAGCCCTGATGTGTGATGTGATGGCCTGGACACGGGCTCAGGAGCTGTGATTTCTGTATGATCCCTCTATGTTATGGAAAATGAACAGTTCTAACTTGCCCTTGATGGAGTTCTCGGTTTATATGCTGAGGAAGGGAGACCAAGTAATTTCGGGGGCAGGGAAATTAACCTAACAAATGTTGCTGTGTATATTGCTTTGAAAATTGAAATGTATGTGTGATTTTAAAGTGTTCCTTTATCAAGAAGTGCCGATGTGTATGCTCTTGTCATGTTACTTTAATGTGACAAATGGGGGTTGTGGGACAATAGGTTTGAACCGGTTATTTAGCCTGTATTCCATGTTTGTGAGATGAAAGTAAACGCAGAAGAAGTGATTTTAAGAGTTACATACTAAAAAGTGTGTTTTGTAAGTGAAGCTGTGTTTTCTGCCACAGACAAAGTGGCATGTGTGATGTGAAGGCCTCATGAGTCAGACAACAGGTTCAAGTTTTCGCAACAAAGTTTTATTTAACTAAAAAGGCAGGGTGTGTGAATGCCAAACGTGCCCTATGCTACGGTGGGATTCCCCTACATAGTCTACCTCAGGAAGTCTAAAGTAAAACGTCTGTCTGTGCGCAAAGCCTATACTTGCCCTCGCACCTAACTGCATAAAATGTGTAGGGATGTCAGCACCAAAAGGGAATAGTTTTCAAAGTAAAGATCAGAGCTTCTTCTAGCTCTTTGGCTTGCAATCGTTTCCCCTTCAGCAAGTTCAAAGTAGTTACTAAACTATAGGTGTTCCTTTCCCGTCTTCCAGCTTTCAAAACACTTCACTTAAATATTCCAACAAGGTCTTTACCCAACACAAACTTCTGTGTCTGTTTTCCGTGGCTGTTCCATTCAGGGGCACCCGGTCTAGGTGCAGTTGTTGGACCACACAGTCCACCCATTACAGGTCACGCAACCGGTACCCTTCCTTGACTGTTTCTCCTTGGACTCCAGTCCACTGCCTCTCCTCAGCAGTGAGGTTTGCCTCAGTCACGTGCGTCACACTCTCCCGATACTGTATTGTGGCTTGTTTAGCCACCTTCCACTTAGTACACCTCTTTATATTTCCTTGGCTCTTGCCAATGCTGGGTTCCTTATCATACCAAGTTCTTTGCCCTTTGTGGGCTATCGCTGATGTTGGAGTTCACATATCCCGTATTCAACTCTTTGTGCTCTCTTGGCTTTGTTAACACTTGTTTCAAAGAATGCAGTTAATTATTTCCATGCATTTCACAACTTTCCTTTCAGTAAAGTTTCACAATCTTTCTTTCACTCCTTTCAAGATGCCAGAGTGTGTCCAACTTGATTTTAATTTGTTTGGTATTAAAAAGGCCTTGCTTTCATTTTGTTTGCTATTCACAATACGTTTCATCTGCTTTAACTTGCTTTCATCGCGTACGGTATTCAAAATGGCATTCTTTCACTACATTTCTATCACCCCCTGCCATCCCGGTACCGCTCCTCACGAGTTCTTCCGCCGCCATGCGTTACTATTTCTCTGTGCAGTCGATTGAGTCTTCTCCCAGCGGTCCAGCGGTCTTCTTGTGGCTTGCGCACACACAGCAGTACTTCTACGACGAAACAGGATTCATACGAACGCTTCCCTCTGTCCTGCCGCCCTCCTTCTCATGACGTGCCATCGCCCTCCACCGATACACACTGCACTGCTTCACAGGCCTCCAGTGCTCCTCCTGCCATGCCGTCACACTGTAGAGGCCTCCCTGCACACAGCTGACAGCGCTCCCGCAGCTTACACCATCTGTTTCGGGCTTTCAGCTTTTAAATCTCCTGCCTCCATTTTCATTGCAAAAAGGACTAGACCGCTCACCAGCAAAGCAGTTGTCCTGCCTTGCTCTTGTTGTCCTCCTTCTTGTCCCAGTACTTAGTTGGGGCTGACAAATGTTCACTTTCACAAAATGAGGATGTGTTGAGCCAGTTGTCCTCGTCTTCATCGCAGTACCATATTGATGCAGTTTGGGGAACACTTTAGGGGAATCACAGTGAAAGGGCTGACAAAAGCCTATGAAGGCTTGAGGGATGGAGAGTTCATGGTGAAAGCGAAATGGGGGATACCATGTCTCACCCAAGGACGTCTTCTCTCACTCACCAGGTCTACTCCACCCAGGTGATCCTCCCTCATGCAGTGAGGACGCCCTCAGGTTCCTCAGAGTGATTAAACAAATGAATTATTCTTTAAGCTTACAATTTAAATAAATATATATTCTTTCCAGACCCCGGCTTGGTTCTTGGCTCACTGTGGGCAGAGGGGCGGTCGGGGGGAGGGGGAGATATATGTGGCTCTTTTTGAGTTGTCAATAGGGCCGGCGCTAAAAGGAACTTACGCAAATTGTTGTAGGGCTCCTTGATTGCGGGGGAAGGAACTCAGCAGGTTAAGGATGGTCTCTCAATATAACGCTACACCACATTCCTGCAACAGACCACGTGACCACACTAGGAGTTATAGACCGAGTACCGTTCTTCAGGACTTTACGTTATAGGGAATCGTTTCCGGAAGAACATCCTTTTTAGAGGAGTAGCGTATGCGTTCCAAGAGCCCCTGGACTAAAATAGGTGTTGGGTGAGTCAACGCATGGCACATAGGACTCCATGGAGAACAGTGATGCAGGTCGCAACTGTGTCCAACCGCAGCTTAAAAGTCACGTCCTAAACTGCAGTGCACGTGAGCGGTGGGCAAGGAGACCTTTTGTCTAAGCTGGGTTCTACGTCTGCAAACATGATTCTGCTTGCTCCTCCTCAGGAGATGGCCGCACAACCAAAGCTGCCCAGAATTTCTTGGAGAAACTCTGGTTATGCCGAAGAGCTGTGGTCACATAGTCCAAGGTGCAGATATTTCCTTGGAAAACTGCTTGTCCTTCGACTATCGAGGTTGCAGAGCAAGTCCGAATTCCAGAGAAATCTTCGGGACGATGCCACATTTCGAGGTCTGGAGGCGAATTTCAACCAACAAAAGAGGTCTCAAGTATGTTGCTTAATTTTTCCGAAAATCTAGAATTCTGCTACTACTTTGTGCCACAGAGATGTCCTTAACAGGAAGGCACATTCCACCCACACATGGTCTATCCAGAAGAA
Source organism: Ambystoma mexicanum (assembly GCF_040938575.1). Taxonomy (NCBI): domain Eukaryota; kingdom Metazoa; phylum Chordata; class Amphibia; order Caudata; family Ambystomatidae; genus Ambystoma; species Ambystoma mexicanum. The sequence continues at coordinate 1,508,204,118 of NC_090922.1, forward strand.
ATGTTGTGATCGATTCCTGCACTGTCCGTTCCGCCACAGACCTTAAATTGTAGTTCTGCTTCCCCTTATGCTACAAATTCAAAGGGTCGTGGGTTCTTGCATCGCCATATGAATACTGTGTATAGGCGCGTTATAAAGGCCATATTATATCATCATATCATAATGGCTATTCGTGGAATGGCTAGCTTGTTTAGTATCTATGTGAATACTGCGAATATTTTACTGTGAATGACCAAAATGTCGAATTTCGTTCCCACCCCTCTTTTCACCACATATATATATATATATATGTGGGGGAAACGCCCAGCAGCCCCCAATCCCTCTCCAGCCAACGGACCCACCGGGCTGAGGCCGCCAACAGCACATCACTGCTCTCTTGCACTTTTTCTGCTTCCTCCCACTAACTCAACCTCCCCTCCTCTTTCAGAGCCGTCAGAGCGCCAGGGCACCACTGCAGTGGTGATAGTGCGCGGTACAAATGTCCTTTAACATTAACAAAACACACGCTTTACTTTACCTCACCCCCACATATATAGGGTGAAACAAGGATGTCGAAATTCGAAATGTTTGCATGCGCAGTGATGGGAGGGTCTCCACTCCGGTATTGGAATACCGATGGCCGCTTCCTTTCTAGAAGTGCCATCCCCTTCAGCCGCCCGTCTTGCAGCGGAGTACGGGTGCATTCTCGGTGCCACTGCCCACGCTTCGTGGTGGACACACTTGGCCCATTCTGGCAAGTAACCGAGATTGGCCGCTCGCACTCCAGTCTTGTGGGTCTCTTGGCTTGGAGCAGTGTAAAGAGTCTTAGTAAGGGGGTCCAGAGGGGGACCCAGGGTTGGCCACCTCAAGGCAAGCAGCAATGATACCAGGGCAAGGGTTTCCGTTCCACCCACTGCACCAGGGCACCCACCCCAGACCAGAAGTGGGCAGAAAGCTGCTGGGCTCGGCCCGCTCGTGAGGAGTTTGTGCTCATTTGGAAGTCAACAGGCACCTGCGCAAGGCCCAGACTGCCCTACAAGGAGCAAGGTGGTGGGATCCCGGTTTGGGCATAGAAAGGGCAGTGATAGCTGGGCTGAATCCAAAAAACCATAGACGCTACGGGCAGGCTACAGGTAGGGGAGCGTATTCAACAAGGCACGCGTGCACGTATGCGTGTTCATAGTTGTTTGGGTTATCGTGATGCAGAAATCCACAGATTTACCTTTGATGTCCTACAGGAAAGTTCATAGCGGAAACATGTCCTCTGGGGGGGGGGGCAAGGGGGGCAGCGGTCCACTGTGCTAGATAAATGATGAAATATGTAATACATTGAATATCCATCATTGTGCACATATGACTTCATGCACGTGTGCGCGCGTGATGCCGTGCGTGCCCTGCCTGGATCCCCAGGCCCACCGTGATTAGATGACCCAGGCTGGCAGCGTCGCCACAGCAGCCAGGCGTGCGAGGGGCGCCACACATTCCCATTAGGATGCTGGCCTGGCGTAGGGGCGGACTGGCGGGTTCTGTAAGCGCGGGAGAAGCCCGGGGCAGGGGTCCCCAGTGGAGGAGGGGGCGCTGATGGAGACATCGGGAAGAGACGCTAATGGCACGAGACTGGTGCAGTGAGGCGCGAGGACACGCGCTGAAGCCGGGCGAGATCCTGGCAAGGGGCTTTCTGGAAACGATACGACAGGCCTGGGTTGAGGGATGGGGGGCTCGCCGCTCGCGAGATGTGGCGAGTGCAGACTCTGGTTCCAGAAGAGACAGCAGGTGGGTGCTTACTATGCCGTCCCCGCTGGCTCTCCCCTAGAGCTCAGTGTGCCCCCCCAGCCTCCAGCTGACGCCCTATTATACCACCCCCACTCCTTGGTGACTCAGTCAGGGGGTGGCTGCTCTCGAGAGTCCAAGATAGCTTTGGTCCAGGGCACCCATGGAAAGGGGTTCAGCTATAGGCCCGCTGGGTCTCCATGGAATGGGATGAGATATGGTGGGGGTGGGTGGGGGGAGGCTGGGGCAAGGTGGAGCTCTTTGGGCCAGGAGGAGGTAAGTTGGGTGCGCTTTGCAGCCCATGAAGACATATGTGCCATGCCTCCATGGAACAGGATGAGATGTGGGTGGGAGGAAGGGGCCGGCTGATGCACTCTGGGCAGGAGGAGCTATGGTGGGTAAGCTAGCCAGTCCCAAAGGAGATACTGAATTGGACTTCCAACATCTAATTTGTGGAGGTAACCTAAAACCCAGGCTCAAAGGGCAGTTCCCTGGCTCTCACTGACACCAGGGTTCCTTTTCAGTGATGGGCGGCGCGATCAGGGGCTTCGCGCACTACTTGTTAGTAACGTCGGACATGTGGGTGTAACAAGCCATTTCTACCCGCTCTTGGCTTGGCTATGATAGCCTCTGCCTCTATTTATCCACAGCTTTCCCTTTTGTTTGTGACAAAACAGCAACCATATTGTTTTTAAGTCAGTTTGGGTAGCTTGGTGGCCGGTACTTAAGTCATATACACCCCCCAACATGCCCAAGCGAGAGTTTCCGACATGCACACAAGTTGCACGTGGAAGGATATCCAACGTTTCACAGCGGTGACTTCTCATGCTTCATACTTAATCAGCTAAAGACTATTTCACAATGGAGGACCACATAAGACCCCCTCGATCATATTTAAGCATGCCTTGAAAATTCTTAAAAATCCCACTGGACCTGCAGGGCGAGTTCCTTTGTTTAGATACTCGACCTAAGAGAAATTCACTCGCCCAATGGTGACTGGAGACAAAATATGTATCAGTGTTTTCTGCAAAATGGTGTATCACAATAAGCAGACTTCCTATTTTGAACAGGGCTGCTACTGAAAGGCCAGCCATGCACACAAACTTTCTTTTGCCATTCTAGTGGTACACCAGTGTCTAGGGATTAGGGGCGCTCCACTGTCCTCAGCCTCCTCTTGCTACGTTCAGTGAGGTGAGCGCGCGACTGTTGGGCTGGCTCTACTGTGTGCAGGTTCTGGGGAGAACGGTGTTCAAGATGAGTGAATATTTTTGGTGTTAAGTTTCATCATCTTTATAGAAAATTTCAATGTGGATGGATGTTCGGGTTTGAAGAACAGTGATGATTCTCACTCTGACCCTGGATAGAACCAGAAGTCAAGAATCGAGGAGGCTTTGACGTCTTCTGTGGTCCTCATAAATGTGTGCCTGGGTCTGTACCTTGAAATATGTCTATGCAGCTGCATATATGTGGATTACCACGTCTGCGCATATGTCCTCTGCACATGGGCGCATCCTTCTCTAGTACAGTGATGCCATGCCCCCCGCCACCACCAAATCAGCACCAAGCAAGCGTCTTTCCACCCTTGTACCCACATGATTGCATCCATGGTACCATGAGAAGCAGAAGAGGGCAGACAGCCAGAAAGGGGAGTTTATTCTGTAGGAGGCGGTGGAGTCCTGAAGAAGTCTAGAGCTGCTGAAACCCTATGGGAAGTGAAACGGACCAAGTGAGGTGGGCACTGCCATTCTGGTATCAAACAGTTATGAAGAAGGCATAACGTTACACGAATGAAGCCCCATCAATGCAGGACACTTGCCTGCAGTTTGCATATGCACAGGAGGGGTCAGGATCTGTGGCACGAGGAATAATCTAAACTTTAGGGGACACCCACACCATTGCCTTGGAAAGGACACAGTGTGCAGGTTGAATGTAACAGTATCATTGAGCCCTTTACCAAATTAAATACTTGATTTCTTTTTTAAGCGTAGAGTAATTCAAACCCAAACGGCCCGATTCGCAATGACAACATTCTCAAAAGGGGGGAGGAGGGGGGCTTCCCAGCAGTTATTGACCAGTGGGGGGAGGGTGGGGCTTCCCAGCAGTTATTGACCAGCAGGGGGAGGGGCGGGGCTTCCCAGCAGTTATTGACCAGCAGTGGTGATGAGGGATTTCGCTTTGCATTGGAACCTTTCAAGGCCACCAGTCCTGGCAATAGTCACGTGGAAAGCCCCCCCCCCCCTCCCGCAGCTTTAGCTTGGTGTATGCAGTGTGCACAGCTATAGCGCCGTCTGCTACCAAACGAGCTCTCCAGATAAACAAACCTGTGCACTTACAAGACACATGGACACACCCACCCGCCCCGCACAGGGATACACGCACACCTGTATCTTACAATAGACATTTCAAGCTGCATGGACATTATGCAATCACATTATGGACAACAGAATAATCTTTACTGTGCAAACATGCTATGCATACTCAAGTATTGAAATCAAAGGCAGTGCTGGATGCATGGATGCATGGGTGGATGAATGGAGGCATGGAGGAACGAGTGACTGCGGCGGCAGCAGTCTTGGGTATCACTCAGGCACCATGTCCACACAGAAGAGACTCACAGAGAACGGGTACACTCCCAGTAGCCTACAATCCCATTCAGAGTGGAGCACCTGGATGGCAGAGGAAGATTACAGCCCAGAAGAATTGGTTGAATTTTCCTTTAGGAATTTGGCCGCAAATATATTTGGGGCGGGAGGTAGGGGGGCGGGGGTAATCATGATAATATAGGGGGTGGTCAGAGGGTGGCTGCGGGGGTCTCCCCCCCCCCCCATATATTTTTTCGTCCAAATCGAATTAGAGAAATAAAAATTGACGAAATCGTATTCAACCAATTCTTTTCGAAGTAATGACATAGAAGCCACCTGGACAGGTCAAGGGCCATCCAGGGTCTTAGTGGACCTGGGCACAGGACCGTGCCGATGCCATGCATCCTGCGCCACAAATCGACAGCGCATCTGCACAAGTGCAGAAAGCTACACTTCTGGCCACACAAAGGCCCACACAGCACGGGAAAAGTCTGCACGGGCTGATCAGGGCAAGCTGCCTGCACCGTACTGGGATGGAGGACAAAGCAGAGATGCATGGGGTATGAACTGGGCGGGAGGTGGAGATCCAGGCCAGGGCTCCGGGTAGCGGGACGCAGCACTGGAATATGGGTGTTTGTACTGTCTGGTGTTGGAGGTCCAGGTGTATAGTCAACATAGTGTGGGGGTGAGGGGGGCAAAGCACCGGGAAGAGGCTAACTGCCCGGTGCAGGAGGTGGAGCCCAAGGGCATGACTGAGTGTGCCCTGCAGTAAGTGCGAGTAAAGGCACGGAGAAGAGAGTGCATGCACTGTGCATCAGCGGGCGATCCAAGACATGACTTTGTGCACCAGGAGGGGGGGAGGGGAGGAGTGTTGGATTTCCTTCTTCAGCAGATACCATTGGGTAGGATGCGAGCACATAAGGCTCTTTTAGAGAAAAGGAAACAGACTATTTACGACCTGCCATTAAGGATCGATTGAAGTTCACAATATCCTAGAATTCTCGATAGATGGAACGGAGCACTCTGTCTTGACAAAGATCGCCCGATGGTCACCCCTTATCACGGGGCGTCGGGTGATGAGCAGCCATTGCCTCACCCAGGGCTGCTGTACACACACACTTGGATCTTACGCATTGTGACTGGCAAGTGCTGCTGGCACTTAAGGCACAGGAAATAGCCATTATCCAACACATGCAGCTTGTATCAAAGACCACCAGCCAACGACTACTGGTGCTTCCAGATCATGCCCAACGCAGCAGTATTTCTAGTCCGTTTGGAGTACCTGGATGACGTACCGCATGGGGCTTCCAGTGCGGGCCTCACTGCTCCTCCCGGTACGTTCTGCTGATGACTCCGTGCCTAGGAGCGGTTGCCTGGATCAGCTGCACATCCAAGTCAAGATGGTGGCCACCGTCAACTGGGCAGCACCCGAGATCCAGAGTAAATGGCATGATAAGAACTTCCAGGCTGCAAATACGGCACTATATTTGGAGAATTGGATCGGTCTGGCAGCGTACTACTGGATGTCTGTTCAGCGCACACCCCATAAGGGTGGTCTTCACAAAGTCAGTGCATTGAAGGGTCCTGAAGAACACAGCATATTCTGGGCACCACCGAAGCACGGCGGCTGCAAATCCACAGTACTATTCCGAGCCAGCTCTTAACGCGGACTAGGGGGAAGAGGTTCTCCACATGTATGCACAAAGCTGGTCCCAGTCCCCACCTTGTTGCGCTCGGCTGAAGCGACATATGTACAACGCGTTTAGGTGGATATGTAGCAGCACCACAAGCTGCGAGGGGAGCTCGCCTCCACCTTCTGCCATGCGACCTTTCATCCCTGCAGCCACCACAGTGAGCGAATACCCCAAGACCGATGAGTCCCAGAGGGTCTCCCTCGGGCTCATGCCCCAGCACTCCCCTCAAGGCAGCCAGGTCCATGGAAATCCCCCTTCTTTGTGCCCACTGACCTGGACCTGGAGCTGCCAGCGTGTGGTCAGTGAGAAGGAAGAGCCAGAGCACAGTTTTGAGGGACTCTGCGAGATTTCACACAACGGTGGCTGTCCTTTCCCTTTTAGCCAAAGACAGTAGGTTCTGATCCAGACATTTCTCTGAGAATGAACAGCGGCGTGACATGCGTGAAGGCGGCCACCACTTGCCTCGGGCGCTTGGTATATGCGGGGATACTTAGTAGGCACAGGGTCGATCACATCCACCGAAATGCCACGTTGCATTCCTGGGGTTCAGAGTGCACTTGGGCCAGTGGTGTCTAGAATGGCTGAGCCACGTGCAATTGACCACAGAGACCTCAGTAGTGACATCTCAGCCGGCCTTGTTGGAGCAACAAAGTGTGACATGAAAATTGCTTTGCAGTTAAGTCTTCGCACATGTGACTGGCATGTACTCCACTATTACAAACGTAGCTCTCGTTTGCTGGAACTCCTCTGCTCTACACTGGAAGACCTCTGCGCTTGACAGTATCAGTAGCCGTCATCAAATTCCGAGTGCAAACTGCCGTGCAAAGGATCCGGTGCAGAACTTGCTCCTGGGCCGAATTGCCTTTGCTGTGATTCCTTCTAGAGCTTTCCAGCACTTCTAGAGGCAGCTTGGTCCAGGAGAGAGTAGTGCAAAGTGCAGGAGACACAGGGGAGAGTGTATTGTGGGGGAAGGGAGGTGGATATCCAGGAAAGACCAGGCGGCGTGTGCTGTGCAGGATGTGGAGGTGCAACTGGTGCAGAAGCTGGAGATTCAGAAAGGACAAGATGGTGTGTGCTGTGCAGGATGTGGAGACGCAACTGGTGCAGGATGGTGCATAAGCTGGAGATTCCGGAAGGACAAGGCAGTGTGTGCTGTGCAGGATGTGGAGGCGCAACTGGTGCAGGATGGTGCAGAAGCTGGAGATTCAGAAAGGACAAGATGGTGTGTGCTGAGCAGGATGTGGAGACGCAACTGGTGCAGGATGGTGCAGAAGCTGGAGATTCAGAAAGGACAAGATGGTGTGTGCTGAGCAGGATGTGGAGACGCAACTGGTGCAGGATGGTGCAGAAGCTGGAGATTCAGAAAGGACAAGATGGTGTGTGCTGAGCAGGATGTGGAGACGCAACTGGTGCAGGATGGTGCAGAAGCTGGAGATTCAGAAAGGACAAGGTGGTCTCTGCTGTGCAGGATGTGGGGAAGCACGTGGTTCAAGAAGTTGCGCGCGGTGCATAAGCTGGAGATTCAGAAAGGACAAGGTGCAGGAGGTGTATTGAGGCGGCATACACAGAGTGGAAATCGGAGCAGTGAACATGTCCTTATGAATGGTGCACGGGCAATCTCCAAGAGGATAAGGATGTGTGTACTGCATCTTAGGGTGAAAGACTGCGTACACTGTGGAGGAGGTGGACCTAAAGCAGGGATGAGGCAGCATGTAGTGTGTGGGTGCGTGCCAGTGTAAATGGACGAGGCTCCTTTCGTATTTGTGATGCTGATCTCAGCACTTCTATTAATCCGGAATTTAGATGTATGCTCCAGCAGAGGGGTAATACTACAGAATAAGCTGTGCCCAGAGTTCTCATCCCTTCATGTGCCTGGTGCAGAGGTGGCCTTCCATTGCCTGGTGCGGAAGTGGTCTTATGCAAAAGTGACTTAAAGGTGCCTGATGAGGTAGCCTTCAGGTGTCTGAAGGGGAGGTAGCTGGGGCGAGGTGGCCTTTAGGTGACTGGTCCAGGGGTGGCCTTCAGGTGCCTGAAGGGGAGGTGGTTGGTTACAAGGTGGCCTTTGGGTGCCTGGTGCAGAGGTGGCCTTCGGGTGCCTGGTGCTGAGGTGGCCTTCGGGTGCCTGGTGCTGAGGTGGCCTTTGGGTGCCTGGTGCTGAGGTGGCCTTCGGGTGCCTGGTGCTGAGGTGGCCTTCGGGTGCCTGGTGCTGAGGTGGCCTTCGGGTGCCTGGTGTGTGCCTGGTGCTAAGGTGGCTGGTGCAGAGGTGACCTTCGGGTGTCTGGTGCTGTGGTGGCCTTCCGTTGCCTGGTATGGAGGTGGTCTTATGCAAAAGTGACTGAAAGATGCCGATGAGGTGGCCTTCAGGTGTCTGGTATGGCGGTGGTCTTTAAGTGCCTGGTGCGGAGATGGCCTTCAGGTGCCGGAAGGGGAGGTAGCAGCTGGGGTGAGGTGGCCTTTAGGTGCCTGGTGTGGAGATGGCCTTCAGGTGCCAGAAGGGGAGGTAGCAGCTGGGGTGAGGTGGCCTTCAGGTGTTTGGTATGGAGGTGGTCTTTAAGTGTCTAGTGCGAAGGTGGACATCTACATTTGAAATTCTCCCAAGCAGTGTTCAGGAACAGCACATGCACACACTGATGAACGGTGCCATACGTCGGCCGCCCACACAAGGGCATGCTTCTCGCACACTGCACGCTGCTCACAATGGCCAATAGTCACCACCTGGAGGTTCTGGCACTGCCAAGCAGACACATGCATCTGTTTAGAGGAGGAACATGGGATTACGGATTCTAAGTCCGCCTGGCCTGTAAAGTTCACCAGGAGGGATACTCTACTTGTGTGCAAAGCAGGCTTCATCTTTCAGAAATGGGCACCCACCCATCAGGGAGAAGACGGACAACACCAATGTTGCAACATGGCCATTAATTCACACACCTGGAACAACATAGGGACTGTTCTGGGGTCCAGATCTGAAGAAAACTCTACTAGTCATTTCATCGCCCTACGTCAAACCATCAGCAGCAACGTTGACCCAGGCTCGCCCAACCTTTGGGGCCCAATTGACGCTGGTGGTCTCAATGCTTCTTGCATCAAATCAGACCCATCGATGGGGTTCTATTCCGAAAACCAGTTTCACACTGCAAGCTTGGCCTGCCCTGTGCATCAGTCAAAGATGGCGGTGAATGCGTCAATGTAGCTGGAATGATTGGGAGGGAGGGGTTGAGAGCGCAAAGGGATTGCTGCAAGACCACCACCCCCCACCCCCCGTTGGAATGGATGATCCACACATGTTAACTCTTAGGAAAACGAAAAGACAACAAAAAAATTGAAAAACGTAGGTGTGAAGGTGCCGGATGAGTGGGGGGGAGCACCGGGAAGCGAGGGAATGCGGTAGGGGGACCCAGAGAAGCTGACGATGAGAACACAGTGAGGGGGGGGGGCAAACAGGGAATGGGGGTGAGGTGACATTTTGCCATTCTTACCTCTGATCGGTGTACCACCTGGCGAGGTAATTTGAATGCAAATAAGATTAAAAAGAGGTGGTTAGTACAGAGAGAAGGAGGCCAGAAATCAGAACAGAACAGACCAAAAATAAAGAGAGAAGAGTCGGTGTTTAGTCGTATTAGAGAAAACAAGTGTCAGTAAAGGGAAAGGTGGAATTAAGAGTTACAAGAGGTTAGTAAAGCTGGCCCAAGCCCCTGGTGGTTGACAATTGCCCTCCCCGGTACCTTCCGAAAGGTTCTTCCGCTGCGGTTACTGCTGGTTGATCAATTCTGAAACCCTGGTACATTCCCTCTCAAATTAATACGCCCACCATGCCAGGATGTCCCTGCCAAGGAGGTGGAGACCACTACAGACCTAAAACTACCTCCCCAACCCCCCGTTGTAGGTGGAGAGCTGAACGCTATAGCCAGAGGGGACCCAGTTGGACTGCCAAACGCTATTCTGCAGTCGCTAGATACTTCCTACAAACACAAGGCGTTATTGAGTTGGCCATCTGTTTACTTCTAAAGCATGAGTATCATCTCCATCGGGTCATCATCGATGGTGGGGGCGCGGCTGCCGCAGACGTGCGCTTTGGCGGTACCATTGGAAGAGTAGGGGGAAGGGTAGACACATGTTGGGCAGAGTTCCATGTGGCAATCTGCCCAAAGACCTACTGCCATTCAGAGGGAGCAGGGCTATCCAAACAGCCCCAGGTCTTGCTACAGGAGTATGTACCTTGGGCCCAGGCCCATCTTATTCGCAGACAATTGGCGCGTGGCGGTGGCGGTCTGAGGAGGGTGCCGTGCTTGAAGCCTCGCAGCAGAAGGCAGAGGAACTAGGGGGCGCTGGGATGTCACACCCCAAGGCATGGTCTATGCGTCTTTTGCTTCAGAAGATGGGACAAAGAAGGCAAGTTTTTAAGAATGGGTCGCTGGCCTGAAACTCCACCTGCAGTGGTGGGAGCGCGGGGTGCGCTCACTAGAGTGCTGCCTATTGATTTCTTGTGGCAACTCAATCTGTGATGGTCTGGAGCGCAGTGTTCAGTTTCCAGCCCACACAGTGATGCAGGGAAACGACCTATTAATAATGCAGAAAAAAGCACTTTCACAGGAGAAAAGCCACGAGGCACACCAATTATTTCCTATCTAGGTCGTGGGTCAATTTCCAGAGATGAGAGACAGCACCAAGCAAGCAGGCCCGAGAGCGATATGGCAGGTCTGACAGCACTCAGAGCCGTGCCAAGCCTGACCGGTCTCCGCGACACTCTAGCTTGAGGACACCCTGAGACACGCCAATCTGGCCCTGCTCTCTACCCTGTCTAACCTCCAGTGCGGGTATCGGGACTCAGAAACGTTCAAAGGAAGGCAGCGATGTGCTGAGTGTCCCCATAGATGGCCGGGGACAGGGAGATCCACCAATAAGCCATCTCGAATATTAAGCACCCGCCATACCTCACACACTATTCTAAAGACTCATAACATTGAGACCGGCCTGGCACCATTCCGGGGCCGCACAAGCGTGATGCCACTAAGACCACTCCATGCTTGACAGCACTCAGTTGTCTAAGGACGGACGTACACTCTGGAAAATCAAGTCAAACTAGAGGTCACAAAAAAAGAAGATACAGGACCAGGAGGTGGAATCTGGAGGCCCACTCTTGAGGGGGGCTTTGAAAGGAGAGATGGACAGCTGCGGCTATTCCAAGATGACAGAGGCCATCAGATTGAGGATGAGACGGTTAATCGTCGCTATTACAGATCTGCACGCTCTGCAGATTTCAGGGGCTGGTGGCGATTCCTGCTTGAGGGGTTTTTTTCTCCAGAATTTGAGTTCTTGGTCACATGGGGCTGGTGGCGATTCCTGCTTGAGGTTTTTTTTTCTCCAGAATTTGAGTGTGTGGTCACATGGGGCTGGTGGCGATTCCTGCTTGAGGGTTTTTTTGGCAGAATTTGAGTGCTAGGTCATCAGGGGCCAGTGGAGATTCCTGCTCGAGGGGTTTTTTTTCTCCAGAATTTGAGTGCTAGGTCATCAGGGGCCAGCAGATTCCTGCTTGAGGGTTTTCTTTCCCCAGAATTTGAGTGCTAAGTCATCAGGGGCCAGTGGAGATTCCTGCTTGAGGGTTTTTTGCCAGACTGAGTGCTAGGTCATAATTTTGACAGCTGGAATATCTCATGCAGAACGAATAGCTGGTATGCAGCAGTGGCCACGGTAGCAGCGTGTGAGCAATCCATGGCACGCGTGTAGCGCCCCTAGGTGGTCATTACCGGCGCATGATCCACATGCCCAGTGGAGCACATCCCACAAGACCACCATGGTGTCTACAGCATCCGAAGGCCCCAGTGGGTTCCTGCCTCAGAGTTCGAACACATGCATGGCTGTGTGAACCTTCCCAACTGCCCACCTTGCAAACAGATTGTAAAGATCTACTTTGCTCAACTTTTAGGCTGCCCCAGTAAACCAGAAGTTCCCCCCCCTTGAGCTTTATCCCGATGGAGTAGAGACCAGAGGCCTCTTGCTTCCCACGTGAAACCATGGCATGGGGCAGAAAAGACAGTAAGGGGTCACTGCTGCAGGGACCACTGCCTCAAGTGCACAGCAGGACACAGCTTGTGCACAACCGGCAGCACACAAGCAGTGTTACTTGAGGCACCTGTGCCACGATCAGCAGTTGGTGGTCTACCAGGAAAAGCAAGGCTTCTCCATAAAAAGGACAAGAACCCGCCAACTCGGTGGAGCTCTTCAAGACGCGAGGTCTTGACAAAAGCAGCACCCAGAATTCCCTCACTAAGGTCTGCGTCAAAGGTTTGCATCCATCGACTACTGCACAACCTCTTCCTGGTGCATCCCACACTTAGCCTATCCCCCACCACCCAAGTCTTTCAACCAAAGCCTTGCAACCTCACCCGTCACCAGAGTCTTCCAACACATGTCCCCAATCTTCCTACCTTCCCCTCAGTGTTCCTACTAATCCCCCCAGTCTTTCTAACTATCCTCAGTCTTTTTCTTTTTCCCTAATCTTCCTAGCTACCCCCAGTCTTCTAAACAAATCCCCAGCCTTCCTGTATTCCTGTCTTCCTACATTCACCCGAGTATTCCTCCTTACACCCCCAAATCTTCCTACCCATCCCCAGTCTTCCTAACCACACCCCCCCAGACTTCTTAAGCATCCTCCCCAGCCTTCCTACCTATCCCCCACAATTCCTACATCTATCCCCCAGTTTCAAAGACCCAGAGTCTACCCTGAACATCTATCCATGCACATCCTTGCAAGCTGCTGCCACTAGGCCAGGTCTAGGCGCTCCTCTGCGATGAAATCCATTCTTTGAGCCTTGGCCATGCACCAAAGTACCTTTAAAATACAGTTGGGATAACATGCATTATTCCTTTGCAGGGACAGCTCTCCCTGGAGTGATTTTGAATATTTTCCATCACACTAAATTGTTTCACACTGTCAACAAGTTACACGTCCAAAGCTTTGCGATGGTAGCACCCCCGACTGATGCGCGGATGTAGTTGGGTCACCCTGGGGTGGAGAATGGTCGTAGTTTTGGTGGTTCAGACACCTTTGTCAGATCGCGGATCCGGTGGTGCCCAGCCTGTGCCCTGTGGTTCATCCGTGACTTCCCTTACAGGGGTTAATACAGTGAATGGTTGCTGCTGTGCGGTTGGGTACTCTTAATGGGCTTGGTCATTTTTCTATACAACCGTGCACATTTTGTTTTGATGCCATCCTTATTATTTTCTTTCCACCAGTAGAGTGCCAAAGGGCTTGCCCTGGCCAGGTCTTCCCACCATCCCACTGGCATCCATGGAATCGCTCATACCGTTTTTATTACAGCACTCGCCTTCTTCACCCACCGTCCGTGGTTTTCCCCTATTTGTCTCAGACTTCAGTTAACGTGGTTATTCCCTATGCTAACCCTGTTAACACCTGTGTAATCACACCCTTCCATTAAGGGGCTATCCAGTTTGTCCCACACCCTGATGACGTTACCATGTGTATTGGCACCTTGTGAGAGCCCACACCACTCATGTTAACATAACTGTTCTCTGTATAGCCCACACACTGATTATTCCTACACATCCCACACCGGTAATATTAGTGTGGTTACTCCCCCGTGCGTCCCACAGCCTCATGCTATGTGGATATTCCCCAGTGCGTCCCACAGCCTCATGCTATGTGGATATTCCCCAGTGCGTCCCACAGCCTCATGCTAATGTGGTTATCCCCCAGTGTGACCGACAGCCTCATGTTATTGTGGTTATTCACCAGTGTGTCCCACAGCCTCATGCTAATGTGGTTATTCCCCAGTGCATCCCACAGCCTCATGTTAATGTGGCTATTCCCCAGTGCATCCCACAGCCTCATGCTAATGTGGTTATTCCCCAGTGCATCCCACAGCCTCATGTTAATGTGGTTATTCACCAGTGTGTCCCACAGCCTCATCCCACAGCCTCATTCTAATGTGGTTATTCCCCAGTGTGACGGACAGCCTCATGTTATTATGGTTATACCCCAGTGTGTCCCACAGCCTCATGCTAATGTGGTTATTCCCCAGTGCATCCCACAGCCTCATGCTAATGTGGTTATTCCCCAGTGCATCCCACAGCCTCATGTTAATGTGGTTATTCCCCAGTGCATCCCACAGCCTCATGTTAATGTGGCTATTCCCCAGTGCGTCCCACAGCCTCATGCTAATGTGGTTATTCCCCAGTGCGTCCCACAGCCTCATGCTAATGTGGTTATTCCCCAGTGCATCCCACAGCCTCATGTTAATGTGGCTATTCCCCAGTGCATCCCACAGCCTCATGCTAATGTGGTTATTCCCCAGTGCATCCCACAGCCTCATGCTAATGTGGTTATCCCCCAGTGTGACTGACAGCCTCATGTTATTATGGTTATACCCCAGTGTGTCCTACAGCCTCATGCTAATGTGGTTATTCCCCAGTGCATCCCACAGCCTCATGTTAATGTGGTTATTCCTCAGTGCATCCCACAGCCTCATGTTAATGTGGTTATTCCCCAGTGCATCCCACAGCCTCATGCTAATGTGGTTATCCCCCAGTGCATCCCACAGCCTCATGCTAATGTGGTTATCCCCCAGTGTGACCGACAGCCTCATGTTATTATGGTTATACCCCAGTGTGTCCCACAGCCTCATGCTAATGTGGTTATTCCCCAGTGCATCCCACAGCCTCATGTTAATGTGGCTATTCCCCAGTGCATCCCACAGCCTCATGTTAATGTGGCTATTCCCCAGTGCATCCCACAGCCTCATGTTAATGTGGCTATTCCCCAGTGCATCCCACAGCCTCATGTTAATGTGGCTATTCCCCAGTGCGTCCCACAGCCTCATGCTAATGTGGTTATTCCCCAGTGCGTCCCACAGCCTCGTGTTAATGTGGTAATTCCCCAGTGCATCCCACAGCCTCATGTTAATGTGGCTATTCCCCAGTGCATCCCACAGCCTCATGCTAATGTGGTTATTCCCCAGTGCGTCCCACAGCCTCATGCTAATGTGGTTATCCCCCAGTGTGACTGACAGCCTCATGTTATTATGGTTATACCCCAGTGTGTCCTACAGCCTCATGCTAATGTGGTTATTCCCCAGTGCATCCCACAGCCTCATGTTAATGTGGTTATTTCCCAGTGCATCCCACAGCCTCATGTTAATGTGGTTATTCCCCAGTGCATCCCACAGCCTCATGCTAATGTGGTTATCCCCCAGTGCATCCCACAGCCTCATGCTAATGTGGTTATTCCCCCAGTGTGACCGACAGCCTCATGTTATTGTGGTTATTCACCAGTGTGTCCCACAGCCTCATGCTAATGTGGTTATTCCCCAGTGCATCCCACAGCCTCATGTTATTGTGGTTATTCACCAGTGTGTCCCACAGCCTCATGTTATTGTGGTTATTCACCAGTGTGTCCCACAGCCTCATGTTAATGTGGTTATTCCCCAGTGCATCCCACAGCCTCATGTTAATGTGGCTATTCCCCAGTGCATCCCACAGCCTCATGCTAATGTGGTTATTCCCCAGTGCATCCCACAGCCTCATGCTATGTGGATATTCCCCAGTGCGTCCCACAGCCTCATGCTAATGTGGTTAAGTCCAGTGCGTCCCACAGCCTCATGCTAATGTGGCTATTCCCCAGTGCATCCCACAGCCTCATGCTAATGTGGTTATCCCCCAGTGCATCCCACAGCCTCATGCTAATGTGGTTATCCCCCAGTGTGACCGACAGCCTCATGTTATTGTGGTTATTCACCAGTGTGTCCCACAGCCTCATGCTAATGTGGTTATTCCCCAGTGCATTCAACATCCTTATGTTAACCGGATTATTCCCGGTGTAGTCCATACGCAGCATGTTAATGTTATTGCCTTGCAGCCCAGACCCTTATGCCAACATGGTTAATCCTGGCATATTGCACACCCAGGGGTTAATGTTATTCAAGCTTGTGGGGTCGTTCACTGTATATCCCACCCCTTTAAACAAATTAGGCTGCCTGTTTACCCTACACACTTTGTTAAGAAGTCTAGGTGTCCTCGCCAGCACCACGAAGTCCTGTTGTGGAGCACGGTTTGCTTACCACGAAGTCCTGTTGTGGAGCACGCTTTGCTTACCACGAAGTCCTGTTGTGAAGTCCTGTTGTGGAGCACGCTTTGCTTACCACGAAGTCCTGTTGTGGAGCACGCTTTGCTTTATGCGAGCATCTCCTCTTGGATGTGTCAAGGGTTCTAGTAGGCTCACTTGCTACTGCTTGCCTCACAGTGGAGCGCAGATGCAGAGAAACACGCACCCATTCACCCGCATGAGGACCATCCCCTCACCTGCCCCGAGCTCAGTGCACACTGAATGTGTTAGTGAAGGAAGGGGAGAGGGGGCGCATGCAGACATTCTTGGACAAGGATCACCTTGGGCATCAGATCAGCCACCAAAGACAAATGGCTGGGCAGAGTGCGCTGTAGCCACGTGCTTACATTCACTTACTAAGTCTGCAGGCGGACGAACGACCCGAAGCAACACTTACCAAAGAGCACTGAGGGTATGAAAATAAACAGAGAGAGAGTGTGCGTTAAACAGGTCCTGTCAAAAAAATACACTGGCACAACATGACAGCCTCACGATCTACAATGGCACGCTACTGGGCTTGCAATGACTGGGGCCATTCTCCCTGCCCCCCCATCCGGGGAAATCTAGAGCAAGAAATGGACAGTCTGAAGTGGGGGCCCACTCAGTGGCCAATCCCCAGGTCTGTAGATCACAGCCCCTGGACTCTCATTGGTCACATTAGACAGAGATCTGGTCCAAGGCTTGCATTATCCCTTCTTTGGAGAGGCTTGAAGCCAGGCTCTTTCTGGGATCCTCCAGGCTTGTAGCCCAACCCTTCCCATTGGCTGTGTCTGGTACTCACCTTTCCATTTCACTGAACCGTGCTACAGACCAGGGCTGCCATGCCATAGCAGTTTATGACCACCCGCCCCCACACCTGTTGGTTTGTAGGCTGTAAGGAGAACTCTCCTCCCGGGCACTTGCCCGTGGGTCCTCAAGTCCAGGCCTGCGCATCGTCCCACCGCCGAGGAAGCCCTTAATTATCGATAGCAGTCTTCGTCGAGGTGAAGCCTCATGGTGAGCTCGTCAGGCGACATGTACACCCCCTCCAGCCCCTCTTACAAGAAAGTGCTGCCCTCAGCTGAGGTGGCGGTGCGCCACTCTCCTGCATAATTGATCAGAAAGGCAATCAGACGAGTCTGGCGAGTGGGGGCCGATGACCAGGGACACGTGGCCAGCTCCACCTCACACTTCCACCCCTTTGAGCTATGAATCCCGCATGGAGCGGCCACCGAGGGAGGGCGGATTATCTGCACTCTGGCCGCCAAGTCAGCAGGACTGTCGAGAAGAGCGCAGGCTTCCCCAAAGCTTTTTATCTCCACGTCCAGAGAAGCACATTAGCACCGCCAGACCCCTTGAGTGCTGATGTCTCCCCCCCTCCCCCCCATCTCACCTGCTCAGTCAGGCCAGCAGCTTCTGTCCTTGTGGCATCAAGGATGCTAGACCATTGGTACAATTCGACCATGATATGGAGAACAGGCAGCTAATGGGAAATGGGGACAAGACGGAGATGATGGTGGTGGGTCCCCCCCCCCTGACCCCTCACGCTAGGTGTCCACTTTCTGGCCCTCCTTTCTGGGTCCTTTACTTGTCCCAGTGACAAAGGTTAAGAATCTCGGTGTAACCCTCTCTGC
The DNA here is from genome assembly GCF_040938575.1 of Ambystoma mexicanum. Lineage (NCBI taxonomy): Eukaryota > Metazoa > Chordata > Amphibia > Caudata > Ambystomatidae > Ambystoma > Ambystoma mexicanum. Next base: position 1,508,221,873 of record NC_090922.1, read on the forward strand.
TTCGCTATCAATGTATGACCAAGTCTCAGCCGTGTGCAAAGTGGGTCATTTTCATCTTAAGATATTGAAGAGGGTTCTTCTGCTTCTACCAGTTTAACATAACATTACGCTGGACAGCTCCTCACAAGGCTCTGCCCATGGTCCTTTCTCTAAGACGTCGATGAAAGATCCTCCATTCAGGAGGGAATCTTTGGGCAAGAGCACCAACACACAGGAGAGTGGAAAAATGCCCCTTCTGAAGAGTTGAGGAAGGTATACCTGCTGAGCCCTGAGAAGATCCACCAGGCCTCCGTGAGGACCACAGCCCAGGGAGGTCGTGCCAGTGCAGCCCCGCGTGCTTAAAGCCAGGGAAGGGGTACACCGCTGGTCTAGGAAATGCATTATTCATGGCACCCCTTTGACCTGGATTCTCCAGTACATCACAATGTTCTGGATTTCCCCCACACCCTGTACTTGCTGTCCGGTTCTTCTGAACCAGCTCATCCCCCAGAATTGCCAAGCACTCACCGCGGTCCCAGAATTCTCCAACTTCTATACCGGGCCCTGTATTCTCCAGTTCCCACCTACATTTTCCAGCTCCTGTCCCGTGCCGTACATTCTCCCGTTTCAACCTCGGGGCTCCAGATTCTCCAGCTCACACCCAAACCCTAAATTCTAAAGTTGCCACCCTGGACCAGACCCCAGAATCTCCAGCCACTGCCCTGAGCCAGGCCCTAGATTCTCCAGCTGCCGCCCCAGGCCTTAGATTCTCCAGCTGCCAGCCCAGGCCCTAGATTCTCCAGGTGGCACCCGGAGCCAGGCCCTAGATTCTCCAGCTGCCGCCCCGGGCCTTAGATTCTCCAGCTGTCGCCCCAGGCCGTAGATTCTCCAGCTGCCGCCCCAGGCCGTAGATTCTCCAGCTGCTGCCCTGATCCGGGCCCTAGATTCTCCAGCTGCTGCCCCGAGACGAACCCTAGATTCTCTATCTGCCGCCCCGGGCCATGCCCTAGATTCTCCATCTGCTGCCCCGGGCCAGGCCCTAGATTCTCCATCTGCTGCCCCGGGCCAGGCCCTAGATTCTCCATCTGCTGCCCCGGGCCAGGCCCTAGATTCTCCAGCTGCCACCCCGGGCCAGGCCCTAGATTCTCAATCTGCCGCCACGGGCCGGGCCCTAGATTCTCCAGCTGCCGCCCCGGGCCGGGCCCTAGATTCTCCAGCTGCCGCCCCGGGCAGGGCCCTAGATTCTCCAGCTGCCGCCCCGGGACCTAGATTCTCCAGCTGCCGCCCCGGGCCCTAGATTCTCCAGCTGCCGCCCCGGGCCGGGCCCTAGATTCTCCAGCTGCCGCCCCGGGCCGGGCCCTAGATTCTCCAGCTGCCGCCCCGGGCCGGGCCCTAGATTCTCCAGCTGCCGCCCCGGGACCTAGATTCTCCAGCTGCCGCCCCGGGCCCTAGATTCTCCAGCTGCCGCCCCGGGCCCTAGATTCTCCATCTCCTGTCTTCGGAACAGGTTTGAATAGAAGTGGTATTTCTCCATTGTAGATCTTGTGTTGGTAGTGCGGCCTCTCTCGCACTTTTAGCAACCTGCTGTACACTGGCAGCCAAATTAAGTCTGCAAAACTGTTTGAAAACAATGGAGAGAAGTCTCTATGCAGATCGTGCTTCTGCGGGTCCACAGTTCTCTATGCAGATCGTGCTTCTGCGGGTCCACAGTTCTCTATGCAGATCGTGCTTCTGCGGGTCCACAGTTCTCTATGCAGATAGTGCTTCCACGGGTCAGGCGGCAGGCAATTTGGCAAACTATGCTGGACGGACAGCTGCAGGCTGCCGTACACAGCAGCTGGGGGGTCAGGAATCGTTGTCTCAGTGCCAGTTGGCAGTTCTGAAGTACTGGTTGAGGTGTCTCGGACGGCGTGAGCGACTGCGGCATAACAGTCAGCGGTGCAGCCTGTTGCGCTCAAGGGGCTGGACTGGCTCGAAAAGGTCCTTTAAGGTGGACGCTGTTTGATGCTTGTCGATGCACTCCTCCTAGCTTCTTCACTGGGCTTGTGTCGTCCTTTAAAGCGGATGGCCCAAAGCTGAGGAGAGTGTTGCAGGCCAGGACTTTGTCCTTCTTTTGGTTCAGGCACTCTCTGGCACTTCCCATCTAGGAAGCTTGCTTGCAGAACCTAGCAGTGCAAGCTGTGTGCTGGCTGGGTACCGGTTCTGGAGCTGCTGGAGGGTCCTCTGGATTCACTATCTCCCTCTGTTCCCTGGAAGATGTTTATGGGAGGGATCTTGCTTCCCTCTTGGAGGTCCTGTCCTTCCTTCACTGGTTGAAGATGTAAGGCAGAGTGTACCTTCAGCCAGGGTCCAATGCTGGGTTCTTCTTTTCACTCTTTGAAAACTCTTCAGATGGTCTGCCCAAAAGAGGGGATCTACTCTTTGAAAGCCAAAAGGGCCCCAGTGATTTGTTTAGGCCAAGCCTACCGTAACTAACCAATCCTGAGTCCCCACCAACAATCTCCTGGATGTATGAGGTCATAACCAGAGTGCATTGCAACAAAAAAAGATAAAGGGTTGAATGTAAAGACTGGAGGGGGTATCTGTACTCTTGCCCTCTGTATGGCAGAGGAGAGGCAGAGCGCACCGCAGACAAGATTCTCTATAAGGTAGCGATTTACAAGCAACCAAGGCTTGAGCTCTCAGGAGGTGATGCAGGCTGGTACTTCAGTACAGTGAGTCCCCAAGCACCCCACAAAGGAATGTCCACACACTGTTATGTGCTAACAGTTCTTTATATAAAAAAAAGGCAAGATATATACATCAATTAATAACACTCTTTGTACTCTGGCAATAGTTCTAACATGCCAAATAAAGAATATTAACAAGCTCAGTCCATTAATGTTTAATCAGTCTTGTTTCCTGGTTAAAATGTTCAACCACCCCCGCGATGTACCTGCGATAGGAGAGTTTCTTCGATGGGTCATTGAAGGTGCCCTCAAGAGGGACCTCCCTTTAAAAGCAGGACCCACAGGACATTAAGATGCCTCTAAGAAAATTTAACACTTGCGTCAAGACTGCAGTTTTGGACTTCGCGGTGCCCTTTGACGATCAATCGTGAAAGTCCTGTGAAGACGAGGCTTGCGGTGCATCTTAATGCAAAGAGTTTGGTGCTGCAAAGATGACTCAGTGATTGATGTAGGCCCAGCAGCGGGAGATGCTTCATCGGTCCTCTGGCCTGTCAGTCCTGCAGCCGCAGCATGTACTTCGGGATAGCTTTGGCGATCAGCACTCGACCACGGGCTGCACTTAGGATCTTCACGTCGTCATGTCCTCCTGAAGTCTGTCAGCTTCCGGTGGCGGGAAACCCACCGGCGGACTTTCCTTGGTAGCCGATGACCAACTTTCTGTGGCTGGAAAAAGTAGTCGATGGTGATGGCAAGGGAGCCTTCAGCCAATGTTCTAAGGCGAGGTTGAGCATTGCGGCACCGGTCGTCGAGCAGCATAGAGTCAAGCTGCCCCCGCTTCTGGGCAACACGACTCGACTGAACCCCGGTCAATGGCAATGGACTTTGATGGCCTCAATGTCTTTGCTCTTTACTTCAAGATTCTCTGCGGACTCCTACTCCGGTCGACAGCCTTTTTCGGGACTGGCTTCCAGGGTACCTCAAAGATCAGCTTTTGCATGATGTTCCCTCGTAGCTCGGGGAGAGGTCTCCTAGCCAGGTCCTCTCTCGGACAAGTCCTTGACGGACATGACAGATTTTAGATTTTGTCGAAGGAAAGTAGCAATCTTCTTCTAGCTGGGCTTCAAGGATAAGCAGCTTAAAGTTTCAACTTCAGCTTCTGAACAAATTGGGAAGTGAGAGGTCCACAGATATACACATCTGTCCCTCATTCACTCTGTTTGAGCCTGGCTCAGTGAGCCAATCATACCGAAGGACATTCATGCAGGCAGCCAATCAAGCTCACAGGCATTCAGGCTATTCACTTCCACCCAGATACCCATAACATGGAATGCGGATTGGGGCAAGCACCCAGCCTTTTAGCACACTGCATTCATGTCAGTTTCAGGCAGAGCTGTCTCATTCATTGTGTCACACACACAGAAAACAGACACCCATAACATAAAATGTATATTCATCACACACTCTATTCACAAAGGTCCCACCCCAAGGGTGCACCAACAACATACAGTCACTAGCAAGTATCCAGCCAGTCTAGCCAGGACTTCCCCCACAATACCATATATGGCTCTTTCATCCAACAGCCAGTCAGGGGATGGTACAGAGTCAGGGCTTCGCAGGACTTTGGTAAAACAAGGTAACAGGCAATTGAAGACATGAGGCCACAGGGGCCATCTTGCCTTCTATCAGGAATCCGCTGATTCCTATTGCAGTGCCTGTGTATCCCAAAATGGAGGACCCTCTGATCACCTGTCAAATTCAGCATTGAGCTGTCACCAGCCCATTCCCTACTCTCTGGGCAACACACAGGTGCCCAAAAACATACATTAGGGGTATAGGGTTGTACACTCACACATGGGTGCCATAAGGGTATCCAAAGGGTCTTTATTCACCAAACCAAAAAGAGGAATAGCAGCACTGCCAGGCGTTCCAACTGGACTCCTGTGCAGACAACACAGAACACACATGATAAGGCAGTGCAGGACAAGAACATGGAGGCCCTGTCCCTCTAATGCATTTCCAGCATCATGATGAAAACATGTAATACCAAGTCCCATCCATTTTTCTGTCTGTTGTGGATCAAAGGGTCTCTCTAATTGAGTTCTCTGTGTTTCCTGATTAAAGCGGCAGGTCTCCCTTGAAGCTGCGGCAGGACCAGACATTTGTCTCTGCCAAACCAAATACTTGTACCTTCTGAATGGGGTCCCCCTGCGGGGGTGACTAGTGTAAATACATAGTTCCATGCATGACAGGCCACTGCCCTTCATACTAAGGGTGGGAGCTGGCTTCAGGTTGACCAGTGCTCAAAGGATGTTGGGGTTTTCCTGTCCTTTGTTAGTCCTGTGACCAGGCCTCCTGCGGGACTGTTTGAATTAACTGTGATTAGTATGCAAGGCTGCCACCAGTAGCTAACAAATGAAAGGGCGGATCCATGGAGACTTTGTTAATTAGGCAGGAGGACGTTTTTACCCTCGCCCTTTTGAGATGGCTTGATGGACTCTTGTCTGTCATATTCCAGCTGAATATGACAGGGGTGACGGCACTTGTAGGCTGTGTCCACCCAGAGTACATGGGTCTATGTTTAGGTCATGCAGTGAGCGTAGGAAAATGTGTGTGGATTACCCCTAAACATTTTACAGAGGTTAATCTACCATCATTCAATTTCATTTAAAAGGTAAAAAATAAAACAGGTGAGCGCACACCCACTGTGCTGATGTTTAAATTCCTCACAGTTACCTACTCTCACAAAGAGAACAAAGCAGAAGGATGGCCATTCAGGTTCCTGCCCTGTCATTTCTCAGGCTCAACCTGTCTGGCCAGAATACACATCACCTTCCATAGTCGGACCGGGTGCACAGGAGCTGAGAATTCTCAATATGTGCTAATTGCCCTTAACTTTTGAGAGCCCCAGCAACTTTTCTGGATTTCTAGGATTTTATTTTTTATCTGGAAAGAGAGCGAGCCTTTTTTCCCACTCATGTATTTTGATGTGTATTTTACTTTTGTGTTCTTTGGTTATGGAGTATTAAAACAACTCCATAGGCATCATCTTTTTTTGTGTGGCACACAGCACCTTCCGTGCAGTGGCACAGGGTGGTCTTTCAGACTTCCCAAGGTTTAAATACCTTCTCTGGGACTGACCACCGTCTCCCAGAGCATGTTAAGTTAAATTGACTTTACTAGTCTCTTTAAATTTACTGGCCCAGCACACCCTATCTTACTATAGAGTGCTGGAGGGGTTGCTTAGCTTCCCCTGAGTCAAAACACTCACGTAACAGTAAAATGTTACCCTTTCTTACTTTAAATGGCTGGTGGCAGTGGTTTAGATCAAACTACCATGATTTCTCCCGACCGCTAACAACGGTAGGTAAAAATCGGGTCAGCCATGGTTTTCAATATGGCGCCCAAGACATATCTGTAAAAAGACTCCGGTCATCTTTTTTCGCCATTTCTTTTAGGAAAGGTCATTCTTGTGTTTGTCTCTGTGCGCCGAACCAGGTTTGGTCCCTTTGTTCGTTGGACTTTGGCGGGCTTCAGTGCTGAAGCCCTCCTCTGGCGCCCGAGTGTCCGAGGTGGACAGGATGTGAGGGAGGTGTCCGAAACTCCCTGTGCTTTGCTTAGTCTCCTAGGAGACCTGAATGCACTCTGGTGTGATTGGCCGGCAAGGACAGCCACCCTGCTGTGTGAGTGACAGCTAGCTGGAATGAACGGGGGAAAACTGTTTAAAATCAGGTCTCTGGGACTTGGAAATCAGGGTCGACCACTGGAACTAAAGAACCGAACAGGAGAGGAAGGTAGGGGACTGCTGCAACTCCTAAACGACCGTTGAAACCCTGCTGCAGGTCCGAATTACCTGAAACTCCGATGACAGAGAAGCCCTGCAAGGTTAACTTCTTGCCTTGAGTTTGGTGGGAACAACCAACTTGCAAGCCACCTGGACACCGTCCCCATCTGGTCGAATTTTCATCAGAGTACTGTTGAAAACCGGATAGCCAGAGGGTAGGAAACCAGCTTGTGGACGTTAAGGCACTCACACCTTAAACTGACGTCTTGCTACATCTTTTGGCCTCTTCCCTGGGCAGTGCAGGAACCTCCCGACGTCGTCCTTGTCCCCACGACTGAAGCTCAGGAACAGCAAGATCTGCTCAAACTGCCAGGAACAACTGCCTCAGCTACCGCTCTTCATTGACAAGGTACTGTGCAAACGCGGTCCGGAAATGTTTTGCCCATCGAGAAAGTGCGTGAAACTTTCCTCAACTACGAAGGCTTGTCCTTCCCTTAACATTCGTCAAACTTTTCGCCTAGCCAAATCCTTTAAAAATCTGTGGCAAAGACTAAACTGTTACATACCAGAACTGGGCTATACTACACAAAAGACCCTGAACCATTGACTTTGGCCCAGGCCTATTGAGAATAATTGCTTGTGGTATTTAACTGAAACCTTTTGCCCTGCCTATGAATGTATTTGGGCTGTCTATTCTTTTAACCTTGTCATTTCCCTCCTTTATTAAGTATCTGAAGTGCCATTTTGCTCCCACTTCATTTTGGAGCTAAACTTTACTTACCGGTTGGATTTTTGTGGTGTATTAGTGTGTGATATTGAGCTGCTTATGCTAGAGTAAAGTTTTCTAACTGACTGCGTAAATAAATGTATATTCCTTTACCAAGAAACCTTGTATAAGTGTAATTTGAATCACTGTATTGGTTGGTCCTTTGTGTAACTTGTTCTACTGATCACTTAAACTCTTGAGGTAAGTCTGCCTGCTCAGCCATCGCTACCACTTTACTATATAGTACAGGCTTGTACCAGAGGTGAAACTGTGCTTACACTTGTAGTCCTAATTGCTTGTAGTGTTCCCAAAGGGTACTGCAGGTGATTTTACCTAACAATATCAAATTTAATGTGGCTGCAATTATCACAGGTAGTGCCATGAACTATGCCTTAACTCAGGCATAGCTTTATTCTTGAGTTTAGCCTGCCGCCGTCATAGGCTACTTATGATAATCACAGGTTTGGTACAGTGGGCCATCACTTGAATGCGACCCCCACCTGCGCTGCAGAGACTTGGCTGTCACTACAGCTGTCATGTGACCTCTGAACCTGCTTTTTGCCACTGGTAGAGCAGGTGCTATGAATCAGAGTACTGATACAGCAGGACCCAGATAGGCCCTGTGCTTTTGATATGGCGGTTATGTAAGGGGAATCGGATTAGAAGACCTCCCTTTCAGAGATGGAACTACTCATATCGTGTTATAAAAGCCAGGGCTTTCACACCCCTGCCACATGGCAATCAGTCGCAGGGAGCTTTAGAAAAAGGGTGCTGTTTGGAGCACCTTGGCTGTACAGAGGAGCACATTTCGTCGTGCCCCATCTGACACGCTGACACACATCTGCCACACACACCTCCAGCAGCCCCGTTAGTAGCAGCAGAAAGATTGCAGCGCAGGCTTGCAGCACCCCACTGCCCCCGCCTTGCGCCAGATAGTTACCACACAGGGGCAGACCCACGTTCACTGCCCCATTCATTCAGGCAGAAATCAGACTGTGGTCTGTCCGGATACCTGCACTATGCTGTTACTGCACATCTGCAAACCTGTTTACAGCGCTGCGAAGCCATACCAATGGCAGCTGGGAGCTAAACAAGCCACCTTACTCATTGCTATCCACATGTGATGGATAGGGAATGCAGACTCCTACCCCCAAACGCTAACACCAATGTTTGTCATTTGTGACAGGGCCGCACACTCCCAACCATCAGTGGTGACGGCCAGGTGCAGTTAAAATAATGAACAGGCGGCAAGTCTCCTCCGAGCGCCAACACACGAGCCCGGGCGATGTTTGCGCGGGAGATGCGAGAAAGGTCGAGGGGACCAGTTATAAGCTGTAGATTTATGAGCGCAATTAGTGGCTGCTCCTTTGCAGGGCGAGTGGGAGGGGTGCACATTAAAGCACGTGTCACAATTAGGCGCTAATTGCACACGCTCTGCAGCGATTGGCTGCTCCGGGATCGAGAGGGCACGTGCAGGGAAGCACCGAATACAGTGCCTGGCAGAAAGTGCTAGTAGTCCGGTCTAAAAGATGGGCCTCAAGGTGTCCTGAGAGGAAGTGCCAGGTGTCACATCTGAAGAATGGGCCTCAAAGCGTTCTGGCAGACAGCACCTGTAAGATGGGTCTCAATTTATCATGAGAGGTAGTGCCAGGAGAGAGATCTGAAGGATGGGCCTCAGGACGCCCTGGGAGGTAGTGCCAGGAGAGAGAACTGAAGAATGGGCCTCAGGACGCCCTGGGAGGTAGTGCCAGGAGAGAGAACTGAAGAATGGGCCTCAGGACGCCCTGGGAAGTAGTGCCAGGAGAGAGATCTGAAGAATGGGCCTCAGGGCGCACTGGGAGGTAGTGCCAGGAAACATAACTGAAGGATGGGCCTCAGGACGCCCTGGGAGGTAGTGCCAGGAGAGAGAACTGAAGAATGGGCCTCAGGACGCCCTGGGAGGTAGTACCAGGAGGGAGATCTGAAGAATGGCCCTCAGAATGCCCTGGCAGATGACCTGTAAGATGGGTCTCAATTTATCATGAGAGGTAGAGCCAGGAGAGAGATCTGAATAATGGGCCTCGGGATGCCCTGGGAAGTAGTGCCAGGAGAGAGATGTGAAGAATGGGCCTCAGAATCCCCTGGAAGATGACCTGTAAGATGGGTCTCTATTTATCATGGGAGGTAGTGCCAGGAAAGAGAACTGAAGAATGGGCCTCAGAGCGCCCTGGGAGGTAGTGCCAAGAGAGAGATCTGAAGAATGAGCCTCAGGGTGACCTGGGAGTTGGTGCCAGGCGAGAGTTCTGAAGAATGGGCCTCAGGACGCCCTGGGAAGTAGTGCCAGGAGAGAGATCTGAAGAATGGGCCTCAGGACGTCCTGGGAGTTAGTGCCAGGCGAGAGTTCTGAAGAATGGGCCTCGTGGTGCACTGGGAGGAGATGTCAGGTGTCGCATCTGAAGAATGGGTCTCAAGGTATTCTGGGAGGAAGTGCCAGGAGAGAGATCTGGAGAATGGGCCTTAAGGTGCCCTGGGGGACAGCACCTGTAAGATGGATGTCAAGGTATCATGCGAGGAGATGCCAGGTGTCGCATCTGAAGAATGGATCTCAGGGTGACCTGGGAGGATATGCCAGGAGTCAGAAATGACAGATAGGCCTCGAGGTGTCCGGGCAGGCAGAGCTCAGACCTGTAGACGGCTCTCAGAGAGCCCTGGAAGGAGGTGTCGGGAATGGAAGCGCTCTCGAGGGGCCCATGGAGGAAATGAGGCAAGTTTATAAGCGGCCTAAACTGGCTCCTGGTGGAAGTTAAGCAAACTGAAGAAGAGCTCAATTAGCTCAAGGAGGAAGGGTACGAACGGAAGAAGAGCTCAATTAGCTCAAGGAGGAAAGGTACGGAACTGAATAACTGCTCTCAATTAGCTCTAGGAGGAAGTGACGGAGATGATCCCAGAGAGGAAGTTAAAGGAACTTGATCTCGGGAGGATAGCTCAGGGGCAACGTGCTTGCCTTGGAAGCAAGACGACACAGAGCATCACAGGTTTGATCTCCGGGTCGGCGCTTAGAAACCTCTGGGTATTAAGCGCGTTATAAATAACCTATCATATCATAACTCAGGAAGAGTTCTTAATTAGGTCTGAGAGAAAGGAATGCGAACTCGAAGGTCTCTCCAGGATTCCTGGGAGGAAGTGAAGGGTGAGAGGAGCAGAAGAAGACCTCTCAAGGAGCCCTGGGAGAAGTGCAGGGTGAAGGGAACTGAGGAAGAGCTCTCAAGGAGCCCTGGGGGAAGTGGAGGGAACTAAAGAAGAGCTCTCAAGGATCCCTGGGAGTAAGTGCAGGGTGATGGGACCTGAAGAAGAGCTTCCAAGAAACACTGGAAGGAAGTGGAGACCGTCAGACACTAAAGGTGGGAGCACTGAGAATAAATGCATTTTACAGGGAGCTAAAGATAACCCAATTTAACTCAAGGGGAAAGTGTTCGGAATTGAAGAAGAGAGCGAAGTGCAACTCGAATGCGGGGGACATCCTGGAGTGAAGGGAGGGTCTCAAGAAGCTTGAGGAAATTGGATGCGTGTCAGAATCTGAAGAATGTTTCCTCAAGTAGTTGAGATGAACCAAACCAGAATTGTATCATGTACAGCTTACATGTTGGCCTTAGGGTGCCCATGTAGAAGGTGGCATGTTAAGTAAACGTTGGGTTCAAAGGTACTTTGGGAGAAAGTGCATAGCGCCAGCACCTTGAGGTTTGGTTGGCTTATCAAGATCAGAAAATTGGGGGCGAGTCGACAGGCTTACATCTTATGCAGCTATGTTTTGTTACCTGCTACAAGCACAGTTAGAATGTCTCAGAAATAGGAGGGTCAAGCTTGCGCCTACCTGAGCGGAGCTGCTTGATTCGCCCGCTACTCGTGGCCGTGTCCACGGGGAGGAAGTCCTTGAACCAGGAGATCTCAGGGTCAGGGTTTCCGCTGGCAGCGCAGAGCATGGTAGCTGTCCGGGTTTTCTCCACCACCTTCAACTGAGGACCCATGTCAATGGTGGGGAACCCATGCGGGATCTGGTCTTCTGTGGGACACAAGAGAAAGAGCGCATTAGTGAACCCGATATACAGCAACAGCCAATCAGGATATGTTAGCACGGTCACCACTGCAGCCAAACTGCCAAAACAGGAAACCCAACCAACATCAGAAACAGTACTGCAGAAAATTGGATGAATACTGGATTCAAGACAATGCTACCAGCATACCCACAGGGTAACACACTGATGCTGAAAACAGTAACAGCAGAGCGTCTACAGAGCACCAAGCGCATACGGAGGTAAGGCCCCAGCCAACGGTGAATGATGGCTACAATACCTGCAAGAAGAGGGATCAGACATCAGACTGGGCAGACTGCTTCTCTCAGACAACAAGGTACCAGCTTGTGTACTCTGATCAGCTGTTAAAAAGGTCTCCAGGATCTTCCAAGCGAATGGTGGATACCAAAAACAGATTTCCGCTTTACCAAAACTAATGAAACCAGAGAGCTCCTTGGGTAAGAGTCCAGCTCTGTGGGAGTGTGTAGGGGAGGCATGGCATCACAAGTATTGACACTGACACAATGGATACAAATTGTAAAACCTTTATTGAAAATGTTGGGGTTGGAGAAACTCCCTTACTGCCCTATAACTAAGATGGGAGTAGTTTCGACCATCAAACGATCAAAAAAACAGTCCTAGTGAAGTCTGTCAAATTAAAATGGCCTATACTAACAAAAACCGAATGCCTGCCCTGTCTCTTGTGCAAAAAGTGTTAAAAGGAGAAATGTCTGCAAACGAAAAGTCAGTGTTCAAATGATAGTGTGGCTGAACCAGCCTCCTCCCCACGTTAGGCCTCACTAAGTAAGGCTATCCTTGTAGGCAGGATAACACACTCTAGATCAGCTTCCAACACAGCACAGTTCAAAACCGTGGATCGAGGCTCGCCTGGCCTTCCGTGTTTAAAGTTCCTTTGTCTGACTTTCAAAATAATGTTTCAACCAAAATGTTCAAAAAGGTCCCCCTCTTCCAGGCTCAGACCTTTCACCACACAGTTCTCATGGGTCCCTCCCAGCCGGGCTCAGATCTCTCATGATACATTTCACACAAAGTTGCAAGGGGGCTCCCTTCCTCAAGCTTAATATACTTCGGGTCTCCCTCAATTGGGCTCGGACCACTTTCGGATGTCAAAGTCTTTTGAATGTGTGTGGCTTTCTTTATAGACCACTGCAGGACCACTTCGACTCAGCGTTCACTATTTACTTGCACTCTTGCCGTTTGTTCGCCCTTCTGCATCAAACAATGCACCTTTCACAGAGACTTTCGAATGAGCTACTTCCTTTTCACTGGACCACTCGGTTACTTAGTATTGCTGATCTTGCAACAGTATTGTACTTCAAATTTTATTCACAGGTCTGCCTATTTTTGCGTCTCATCCATATGCGTGCAGCCTTCACTTGTGATATGATGTTGCTACTTCATTCACTTTAACGCACACCGGTCTCACAGGTATACGCTTCTTTCTTGTTTTGCGTTTTCTGATTTTCGAGTCAAGGTTAGTACCACAGGCTTGACCATGCCTCCACAACTCACCCAGGAGGGTCGCTGGCATCTTTGAAACAACGCAATCTTCAATTGTGGGATCTGGCCTCCTCTACATGTAATTTGCAGTCTGTCAGAGGCAACTACCTCCAGTAGGGAAGCCTTGGGGTTTTCAGCCGACTGCTCCCGTCCCTTGGTCCGTTGCTATGCTCCAGCAGGTGTGCCTTCGTCCCAAAGTTCTGCTCGTTCTCGTGTTCCACCTTGCTCCGAGTGTGTCTTTAGGTGTTGCCTTTTATTTGTGTGAGGAAAGCTCATTGGTATCAAGTGTATGCACTTTGGGTAAAGTGCCTGACCTGATTAATGGGACATGTCCAGTACGATGAGAGAGAGTTAGTCTGGTTATTCTCAGTCACCCTGTTCCTCGGCCCAGTGTTTGTATAAAAAGGAAGGGGGGGAAGTTGGGACTTCAGAAAATCTTGAAAAACAGGAAGGGGTTGATGAACAAAACAGAGGAATACATCTCACCATCGGCTATACACCGCCTCTCCCCGAAGACCCCTCACCTAGGTGATCCTCTCACACTCGTCCTCCCCAAGGGTCTTGGATCAAAAAAGGCGATGCCCGTAACCTGGGGGAAGAGAAAGGGAAAGAGAGAGGGGGAGAGAGAGGGAGAGAGAAAGAGAGATCCCCAAGGACTAGCGGGTGAGAAAGCCCATGGTTTCAAAGGCCACACTCTGAAGGTCTCTTTCACCTGAGAAACAGAATCTGTTAACACTAAAACCAAAAACTGTTTTTTTGTGATGTGTGATTGCAAATGAAAACTGAAGGGACATGTGAAAAAGGCCTACCTGTCAATATCCAAGGAAAAGCAACATTTTAATTCAGAGAGCAAGAAGAAAAATCAAAGGTCCCTTTCACATGGAAAACAGGATTTTTAAACAATGACACAAAAATGGCTTTGCATGGTGTTTGCAGTTTAAATGTGAGTAATGTATGCCTGCTAACATTTGAAAAGAAAATCCCCTTTTGTTTTCCACCGAAAAGCTTATGTAGGCTACAGATACACTCTTTGTTTGCTATGGGGCACTTCACAAGGAAGTCCCCAACTGCAGGTCTGGATTTTACATCCCCCAGTTAATTATACAGGCAATAAAGCGTCCTGCTAAATGTGTAGGAAGCTCAGTGTTCCCCAGACTTGCTGGATCACAAGGCAGTGACTGCAGGCCAAGTTCCCCTTGGCTGGAGCATGACCAAAAGGTGTGAAAATGGAGGCAACCAACTTCGAAGTGCAAGCTACAAACACAAAGAGAATAATAAAAACTCTGGTTATAGGCTGACCCAGTGAGACCATATGGCCTGAAGCCAGGAGAATGGCAGTTTGTCCCACATGAAGATTCACAATTAATTTAAAAGGACTATTATCATTTAGACCTTTTTCTCAGCAAGCAGAAGTAGTACTGATTAAATCTATGTGTTCTTTTTATGTAATTTCCAGGCGATTCTGGAGATGTAAAATACATCCACCTGTGACTCTTTGAACTTTAATGGCCATCTAAGATAGGATTCTAGCCGATATAAAAAGGTTCCAAACATGAGAGTTGGAAAACGGAAAAATTAGGAATATGGGTAATACATTGCATATTCATAACTGTTCTGCTTGTGAAAATGGCAGAAAATTGCCAAACAGTCCAGCAACATGGTGCAGACCTGGCTTTTTGAGTAAATGCCCCATGATTAGCTGAAAAGGAATATATATATATTATGGCAGTTACTAGAAAATCACAAAGTTTTTGCTACATAACTACTTTTTGCCAGAAGTTTGAAAGGAGAACACATGGTGATTACAAATGGGAATTGTCATATGCTGCTCCAGACCCCTAAACCAATCCTTAGATGGAGGCTGGATTTGGGAGGAGAGAGAAGGGCAACTGTCCAATCCTAGTTGCGGTAACTACTGCAGGGTACTTCCTTAAGATTGTAAAATTGGTGGTATTGTCGCTGCTATAGAAGGGGGATGGCACTAATAGGATGGGACTGAGCTTCTGAAATTTACCATCAAAAGAGTGCTGCTGCAATTTACCATCTGACAGCTGCAAGGGAACACCAGAGGAGATTGCTGAGAGTGCATCTGGGTGGAGCAGTCTATTGTTAGGGAAGCCTAAAGCAGACTCGGTCCAATCGTGGAGAGAGGGAGGCCATTCTTGAGAGTGGAGTGACCAAACCCCTGTCCTATCTTTCCAGAGGGTCCTGACATGCAGCTGGCCGTTCTGAACTTTAAACTGAGGTTTTCAATGCAAGTAGACTTGCGCCCTTTGTAACCAACAGGTGGTGAATCTGCTGGCCTTAAATCCTTTCCTTTTATAGAGGGTTGGAGGGGGGCGGGGGAAAAACTCTGTAGATCCTTAGCTTATTTAACTAAAAAGGTTAATTGAATTAATTCCCCATTTGGGGGAACACTATGGGCGATTTTTGTTAAAATTTGAAATTAACAAAGCTCACTTCCCAGTGTGCGCTGAAAAACTATAGCCTATAATTTAATTGGGTATCCTTTTTCTCCTGTTGACCCCCCACTTCTTTAAGGAAGAGGGGTGTCTTCGTTCTTCAATCTGTCCAACCTTTTATTCATCTTCCCCAACACAGACCTCTCAGTGGTGGGGGTTTGAAATCCCAAACTCCCCAAATCATTCCAATTGTTCTGCCTGACTTCCCCAACATAGACCAAAGTAATGGGGTGTCGTGAAAAACAAACTGCTAAATCACCCTGTGTTTATTTTAAACCAAAAGTGTGG
Organism: Ambystoma mexicanum; assembly: GCF_040938575.1. Lineage (NCBI taxonomy): Eukaryota > Metazoa > Chordata > Amphibia > Caudata > Ambystomatidae > Ambystoma > Ambystoma mexicanum. The sequence continues at coordinate 1,508,237,388 of NC_090922.1, forward strand.
GTGAAATCATAATTGCCATATTTATTTGTACCAATCCTGAAACCCTACTGCTAGCTTTTTTAGCCTGCAGTAAAATCAAAATTGTACGGCACTACATTTATAATTGTTTTGGTTATTAAATCAGGTTAATTATTTCTTGAAGTGAAGTTTGTAGAAAGTAAGGAATTGTGATTTGCATGATTTTTGACTCACGTTTGTGATTTTTTTATGTTGCTAGAAGTTGATTATGTTACACCACGGAAAACGTGGTGTTTCACATTTTCATGCAAATTTCTATTACTTTTAATTTAAATAAATACAAATATATTTCCTGTACACTGGCCTGGTTCTTGGCTTTTGGTAACTCAGGTGGAGGGATCCAGGGGTCATGATATGAGTGCAAGATGGGGCTGAATAAAATTATCTGTTCAACAGTTTGTTACGTGACACCTTGAGCGGAGAGGGAAGGAACTCCTCATGTTTAGGGAGACCGTTAGAGCTCTACACCTTCTAAGAGGACACTTGTTAAAAGGGTACACAAGTTTGAGTCCAGAATATGCACAGCAGGATCCAACAAAAAAGAACAAAAACTCAGAGAAAAGATGGATGCTGCACTATTCCAATAAGTCTACCGAGTGTACATGAGTGATAATTAGTAGGATGGCCACACTCGACAAGACCCTAAAGGGGTTGGGCGGGAAAAAGTCACCATGAACAGCAGAACCGATCAAAGAAAAACCCTGACCTCCTAAACAGAGTATCGCTCCCCAATAGCACAACCACAGGAGTAGCTAGGAAAATGCAACGAGAAGGTGAAACAAAAGATCCCAAAACTCAATCACTGCTCCCATTGAATAACATCAGCAGTGTGCAGAGTCCAGCTCACCATCAGCAGTGCGCATAGTCCAGCTCACCGTCAGCCGCGCGCAGAGTCCATCTCACCGTCAGCCGCGCGCAGAGTCCACCTCACCGTCAGCCGCGCGCAGAGTCCACCTCACCGTCAGCCGCGCGCAGAGTCCACCTCACCGTCAGCCGCGCGCAGAGTCCACCTCAACATCAGAAGCGTGCAGAGTCCACCTCAACATCAGAAGCGTGCAGAGGCCACCTCAACATCAGAAGCGTGCAGAGGCCACCTCAACATCAGAAGCGTGCAGAGGCCACCTCAACCTCACCAGTGTGCAGAGGCCACCTCAACCTCACCAGTGTGCAGAGGCCACCTCAACGTCACCAGTGTGCAGAGGCCACCTCAACACCAGCATTATGTGGAGCCATTCTCCAGCTTCCATAAATAATAGTTACTCCTAATTGGAATAAAGCTGGATACTACAGTCGGCAGGTCATACGTATGTTAAGTAGGGCTTGCTTGTCCTTTACGTGATTGGTGGAGGAATTTGGACGGAGGCTGCTCCCCAAAACAAAGCAAGCAGGTGCCAGAGCAGATGGAGGCAGCTGCCAGCAGGCGCGGACTAGTTTATAGGGCAATAGGCCCATGGCTGAAACAAAAATGCAAAATGCTTGTGTGGGCACGTTTATTTAGGTCAAAGTGGGGCACTTTTTTAACCAATGTGGCCCAGTTTGAGGTTACGTCACTATGAAGCGAATAGTTTTGACCAGTGTTTGCATCACATTGTATCAAAAAACCTCCCCCTTGGGTACTATTAAAACAGCGTCACAAAAGGAATGAATTCCCATTTGCAAGTGTGGGTCACTTTTTTGTTGGTACCCGAGAATTTTATGTGCCTGTCTGACCGTGGCCGCCAGAGCCAAAGCAAGCCGGTGCTGGAGCAGGGGGAGCCTGCCGCCAGAGCCGGTGCTGGAGCAGATGGAGCCTGCCGCCAGAGCCAAAGCAAGCAGGTGCCGGAGCAGATGCAGCTTGCCACCAAAGCAAGCAGGTGCTGTTGCAGGGGGAGCCTGCTGCCAGAGCCAAAGCAAGGGGGAGCCTGCCGCTAGAGCCAAAGCAAGTGGATGCCAGAGCAGATGGAGCTTGCCATCAGAGCCAAAGCAAGCAGGTGCTAGAGCAGATGGAGCTTGCCGCCAGAGCCAAAGCAAGCAGGTGCCGAAGCAGATGCGCCTCGTCGACAAAGCAAGCAGGTGACAAGCTGCAAGCAAAGCAAGCAGGTGACAAGCTGCCGGAGCAGATGCAGCTTGCCACCAGAGCCAAAGCAAGCAGGTGCTGGAGCAGATGGAGCCTGCCACCAGAGCCAAAGCAAGCAGGTGCTGGAGCAGATGCAGCCTGCCACCAGAGCCAAAGCAAGCAGCTGCTGGAGCAGATGGAGCCTGCCACCAGAGCCAAAGGAAGCAGGTGCCGGAGCAGATGGAGCTTGCCGCCAAGGCAAGCAGGTGCTGGAGCAGATGGAGCTTGCCTCCAGAGCCGAAGAAGCAGGTGGTGGAGCAGATGGAGCCTGCCACCAGAGCCAAAGCAAGCAGGTGCCAGAGTAGATGCAGCTTGCCACCAGAGCCAAAGCAAGCAGGTGCCAGAGTAGATGCAGCTTGCCGCCAAAGCAAGCAGGTGCTGAAGCAGATGCTGCTTGCCGCCAAAGCAAGCAGGTGCTGAAGCAGATGCAGCTTGCCGCCAAAGCAAGCAGGTGCTGGAGCAGATTTAGTCTGCCACCGGAGCCGTAGCAAGCAGGTGCCGGAGCAGATGGAGCTTGCCACCAGAGCCATAGCAAGCAGGTGCCGGAGCAGATGGAGCTTGCCACCAGAGCCATAGCAAGCAGGTGCCGGAGCAGATGGAGCTTGCCTCCAGAGCCAAAGAAGCAGGTGCTGGGGAAGATGGAGCCTGCCACCAGAGCCGTAGCAAGCAGGTGCAAGAGTAGATGCAGCTTGCCACCAGAGCCAAAGCAAGCAGGTGCCAGAGTAGATAGAGCCTGCCACCAGAGCCAAGGCAAGCAGGTGCCGGAGCACATGGAGCTTGCCGCCAGAGCCAAAGAAGCAGGTGCTGGAGCAGATGGAGTTTGCCGCCAGAGACAAAGCAAGCAGGTGCCGGAGCAGATGGAGCTTGCTGCCAGAGCCAAAGCAAGCAGGTGCCAGAGCAGATGGAGGTTCTGCCAAATTCATAGCAAGCAGGTGACAGAGTGGAGGGTGGCTTCCACAACCAAAGCAAGAAAGTGCCGGCGTTCAAAGCAAGCGGGTGGCGGAGTGGAGGGTGGCTGTCACAAAAACGAACTGGAAAGGAGGGAGGCAGGCACAAGCGCCAAAGCAAGCCAATGATGCTGCTGATAGAGGTGGACATCGGAGTAAATGTCCCGGCGGATAGCTCAAGTGCAGAGCGCATGTCTGGGGACCAGAACAAAGCTGAGCGACAAGGGTTCATGAGCAAACCCTTGTACTCCCAAGGTGGAGAAACAATCAAAAGGGTGGGTCATCACAATGGTGATAGAGATTATTACAGTGCTCAGAAACTTGAATAATCAATAAGAAGCCCTATACAGATCACCAAATTATCAGTGCGGGTATTAAAGCAAGCAGGTGTTGAGACCACACAGGATTTCCTGTTGGTAGCTTGACCCCCCCCCCGTCCCCCGCACCATGGTGGCTTTACATAAAGGTGGGGTGAACCTGGAACAGGAAGGTCCCTGACGCGGTGGGGGTCCATGGGCTCCCCTAGTAAAGCGTAGTGGGGGCGCAGGGCCACTCCCCAAAGGGTTCCTGACATTGTACATATTTTGCACTTGTCTGCTTACTGGGGACAGTAAAGGGGGTCTCACAGATGACACCTGCAGCAAGACCCAGCAACCAGTCTACTCCCACCCCTATGGAATGTGCAGGGTGCCACCTAGCATGGGGTGCTAGGGGAAGCACCAGGAAAGACCCCAGGCAAGGTCACACTACCACCTCAGGCATGGGAAGGGCAGTCAGGGATGGCTTTTGGGCCTCTGGGTCGTCTTATGCCCATCCTTTTGTCCAAGGCATTGTACATACGATTTGTGCACTATCGGAGAGTAAAGGCACCACGATGCCAGGTGCATGACGCCAACCTGGCACACAAGCCTGCTCTCAATACACAGCAACATGAGGACTGACTGCACCACCATGCCAAGTGCATGACGACAACCTGGCACACAAGCCTGACCTCAATACACAGCAACACTGAGGACTGACTGCACCACCATGCCAAGTGCATGACGACAACCTGGCACACAAGCCTGACCTCAATACACAGCAACACTGAGGACTGCCTGCACCACCATGCCAAGTGCATGACGACAACCGGGCACACTAGCCTGCCCTCAATACACAGCAACATGAGGACTGCCTGCACCACCATGCCAAGTGAATGACGACAACCGGGCACACTAGCCTAACCTCAATACGCAGCAACACTGAGGACTGCCTGCACCACCATGCCAAGTGCATGACGACAACCGGGCACACAAGCCTGCTCTCAATACGCAGCAACATGAGGACTGACTGCACCACCATGCGAAGTGCATGACGACAACCGGGCACACTAGCCTGCCCTCAATACGCAGCATCACTGGGGACTAACCGCACCACCATGCCAAGTGCAGGACGACAACCGGGCACACTAGCCTGCCCTCAATACGCAGCAACATCAGGGACTAACCGCACCACCATGCCAAGTGCATGACAGCAACCGGGCACACTAGCCTGCCCTCAATACGCAGCAACACCAGGGACTAACCGCACCCCTATGCCAAGTGCATGACGACAACCGGGCACACTAGCCTGCCCTCAATACGCAGCAACACCAACCGCTGGAAAAGCTGCCGGTGATGTAGGGATTACAATTCCAGGAGTGGAGCGAGCATCACCAATTACCCCGTAGAGTTATATGCCGCTCGGGAGCCATGGAAGTCGGATCCGAGAGGCACTGGGGGTGAGGGGGTGGGGGAGCGAACATAAATAAGGCACCAACAAGCAACCTCTACCGAAGCATGAACACATCCCAAGTGCTCGGGTCCTACTCTATTCCCTCATGAAACCTACATTTACCACACTGGCACAAGAGTAACATGCACACTACAACCAAGAAGCAGCAATTCTTGTACATGTCTCCGAGGGTGTAAACGCGGCAGACGGGAGCGAAAACTGCACACAAACACTAGAGAAGCAAGCAAAATAAAACCTGCCGACTAGCAAGGAAACTAAACACACAAGAAAACAGGAGAACCGACAAACTACAAACACCAGCCACAGAGAGCAAGTATAATACAAGAAACCCTGCGTGCACAAATACCGTAGAACCGAGCCTAAGCACAGTTCTAGAAACTCTATAGAGCCGAAAAAAGCTATACACAAAGATATATCCCAGAAGAGAGGAACAACGCTGCTTGTGTACACACCCCTCATTCTATGGGCTGTGTTGGTCCTGGTGTTCCTTATCACTCATCTTTGATGCCTAACTCCACTCCTCTTTCTCTTCCCACTTTTACCGGCTTTTAATATTTTTGGACTTCTTTGACTAAACCTAAAGCTGTGACCGGTCTTCTAATCCATCATCCCACTGCTCCTGTTACTTCCTTTAGTGAGGATACTGATGCGCTGCTTCGTGCTTTTTACTGTGTTCCACCTCTTTAATGCTACTGGGTGACTTTAACCTTCCTCTCTCCCCTCATGCATCTATTCCATTCTTAGCTATTCTTGATTCTTTTTACTCCTCCGTCTCATGTTTCTGGTTCTTGTCTTGATTTTATTTTTACTTCATCCTTGACTACATCTATCGACCCGGTTCACCCTCTTCCGATCACAATCTCCTTTTCTCCTCAATCTTTTCTCCCAATTCTGCTTCTTCTTAGTTTCCTGTGCTTACCCCTTCTTATCTTTGTTTTGACACTCATGCTTTTAATACCCCTGTTTGTATCCTCATGTATTTCTAGTCTTCCATCCCATCCAGCATTTTCTGTTCGTTCTACTTCTCTTTCTTCATTTCTTGATGCGTTCTATCCCGTTTCTTCATTCTCTCCCTCTCGGAAACCTTCACAACCCTGGATTTCTTCTCATCTTCGCTTGATGCGTAGAGCGGTGCTGGAATACGTCCCGCTCTGACACTGGTCGTGCATTATTCTCCTGTTAGCACACCCTTAATGACTAAGTACTTTTTTCTTCCAAGTACTTGGATCACGATATTTTGCAATCACACTCTGCTCATCCTAGATCCCTTTCTAGTCTCCTTTCTCTGCCTTCTCCTGACCATTCCCTCAAATCTACCCTAACTACACTTGACTTTGCTACTTATTTTACTTCTAAACTGGAGACTCTCCGTGTGGTTATGGCCCCATCTGCCTTTCTTCATTATTTTTTTCATCGCTCCTCCATCTACAGTTATTCCTTCTACCCCCCGCGCCCCGATGTCCAACTCTGACATTTTTTTGCTTCTTTTGCGGGCTCATCGTACTGTTTCTTTTGATGACCATATTCCATCCTCTATTATTCTTAAAATCTATCCTTCTCTTAATTCCCCATTTTACTGGTCTGTTCAATATTTCTCTTTGTACTTTCATTTTTCCTAAACACACTATCATTCTTCCTCGTCTTAAAAAACCCCCTCTAGATCCATCTTCTCCTTCAAAAATTCACCCTATTTCTCTTGTCCCTCATCTTTCTAAGCTCTTGGAATGGCTTCATTATTCCCAAGTTTCCTCTTTTGTCACTGAAAACTATATTCTTCCCAGTTTTCAGTCGGGGTTTCGTCCTCTTCACTCTACTGAAAGGTCTCCTCACTCTCTGTGATTCATTGCTCTCTGCTCGCTATTGTAAACACACCTCTATTCTTATACATTTGGACTTCTCAGCTGCCTTTGATAAGGTAGATCTTACACTACTCCTGCAGACTCCTTCGTTGGTTTTTCTGGATCTATCTTATCTTGGTTTCATTCTTATCTAATCGTTCTTACTCGGCCTGGAACTTCTTCTGATGCCTTTCCTTACGGTGTTCCTCAAGGGTCCTTTCCTTTCTTCTCTTTACACTTCCCCTCGTGCTATTATTTGTTCTTTTGGGTTATCTCATCACTCTTATTCTGATGATACCCAGCTCTTTTTTCATCTTTTTATTCTAGTATTCAATAGTACCTATCGGCTTGTCTTTGCGCTATTAAAACCTGGATGTATGACCATTTTCTTGTTCTCAATGCTTCCAAAACTGAAGTTCTTTTCTTTCCTTCTTGTACCATTCCTCCCATTCACCCACCGCCATTGGTCCCATTTCCTCCTTCTTGTCTTTCTATTTCTTCTACCGCTCGTAATCTTGGTCTCTATCTTGACTCTGACCTATGTTTAATTCATCATATTTCTACAATGTCTCGCTCTTCGATATCTTGTTAACATTCGTAAAGTCGGTATTTTTCTTACTTTGTACTACTAAACCCTTGATGTCCTCGATCTTTTCTCGCTTATTTTATTGCTCTACTGTACTCTTTCGTCTTCCTGTTTCTCTTGCTCATCTTAAGTATCTCACGCTTCAATTCATCGCTTGTATCTGCTCGCTCCTGCCCTATCAGCTTCTCTATCCTCTCTTGGATGCCTTTGCTCTCATTCTCGACTCAAATGTAACTTTCTTTGTATTGTGTTTAAATCTCTTTATGGTCTTGCTCCCATTTACCTCACTTCCCTTGTCTCTTTTTATGCTCCTTCGCGTGTCCTTTGTTCATACGCTTACTTGTTACTATCAGTTCCTCGCCCCCCTTGTGCCCAATCCCATTATTGTTCCTTTTCTATACTTGCTCCGCTTCACTATAACGTTCTCGCCCTTTCCCTTTGATCTATTGGGTTCTGCGTTATTTCGCTGTGGTATTTTTCATCGTGGGTTTTTTCATCAGCGTTTTTTTGTTCGAAAAACTCTTTTTGGGGGGGGGGCTACCCCCCCATGCCCCTCTTTATTTTTTTATTCCCTTACACCCACAACCATACATTTAATTTTTTAACCCCCCCCCAAAAAAACAAAAACAATGAGATTTTTTTTTCGAAAAATGGCGATGAGAAAACCCGCGATGAAAAATACTGCGGTGAAATGCGTGTATACCATCTATTGTTTCCTATTCTTTATTCCGTTCTTCTTTCAAACAACCATCTTCTTCAATATTAATTGGTCATTTTACCCCATTCTATTTTATCCTCTTCTTCCTTTTCTAAGGTCATGTTTTGTATTCTTACTCAGATTCATTATGTACTGTTTTCATCATGTAATCACTTCTATTGCACTACAAGTCGGCAGATGTACAGCGCCTGGGCGTAAGGCACTAGATGCATAACACATAAAATACAAACTAAATGCACATCAAAGGGAGAACAGAGAAACTAAACACTAAAACATCTCAGAACTATAAATACGAGAGATCCTGTGCCTGGAAACTGCACGGGACGGAAACAAACTGTACACAAAGACACGTCAGAATAAAGGGAAACAATTTTGATGAATCATGGAATGACGTCACTTCACCCCAATGGGCGTCCTTCCCTGTAAGGCTAGGGTGGTGCGACCACTAATCAATATTCCCCCTAGGGGTGTTAACATGCAGGAGGACCTTTGAGGGGAGGTCACCCCTCTTGGGGGTACATTCTAGGTCACAGATCCCTGATGCAATTCTTTTCAACATCACGCAACCCATACCTCCATCACAGGGCACGCCTTCCCACACCCACATGTTGTATTGCAATACTGCAACCTATGGAAGTACTGACACATGTAGTCCCGGAGGAAACATGAAAAGCAAATCACCGTAACTGATGAGGGACTTTTACAGAACTGGCACGAGCAGGCCCAGAGGAGGCATGATGTTTACACCACTGAACCAGAAGGAGCATTACAGTGTTCCATGGGGGGGGGGCAAAGGAAGATAAAAAGCCAAGAAACACTCGACAGGAAGACAAACTGGCCAGTCCAGGTACAGAGCAACACCAGGCAGAAGCTTAGGAAAGCCAGAATACCGAGGACGCCCGGCGTGCAGCTGTGGAAGTCTTGGTGACTTCAAGAATGAGCTGGTCCACCAAGAAGATGCAAGAAGAGCAGTAGCGTGACCTCAAGGGGTGGGCCTTTGGGCTCAACAACTGCACAGACACTGCAGAGCTGTCACAGAGCCAAATGTGAAAGCTCACATACCAGGGAGCCTGGAAGAGACAGACACCTATCCCAGGAACAACCAGAGGAGTGCCCAATCCCGCGCAGAGGTACATAGGAGCATGTGTAGACCGGTAGGGCCAAGAGGGTGGTCAGGACAGACCAGAGGAGGTCTATACTTTGTCCTGGAATTAAGGTGTGCATCCGAGGAGAACACAGTGGCAGTCAAAACATCACTTACCCAAGTAAAGAGTGTTTGTGCATTGGAAGAGAGCTTCCTTGTCACAGTGGGAAAGAGAACACCACTGACCACCAGAACGGGTCTGGAACCCCAACAAAAGGAAACTGAGCGAGCAAGGAGAACATCTTTGCACAATGATGGCACTGAGCCCCAGTGCTAAACAAAGCAGGATTTGATACTTTGCTAACAACCAACCAATGTAGAAAAGTCTACGTCAAGCTGAAAATAGTGAGAGAATTTTGAATTAGGATTGGTGTTAATGATGCAAGGAGAATGGGGCACTCTTCTGGTCCTGAACTGAGATGCAATGGAGACACCAGGTGAAGGGAGTCATCTCTGGGGGCATTTTATTGTTGCAAAAGAACTCTCTTTTAAACCTTGTCCAAACATCAGGAGAAGGGAGACATTCTACTGGAGAAGGAACTTTCTGTGGAGTATCCTTTAGTTGTAGTGTGAGGGAGAGAGGTAGGTTGTGACAGGGCAGTGGAGTTTAATTTGACAGACCCATTAGTATTAGTTTTGAGGCAGGGAAACCCCTCTTAGAAGTCAGGGACAGTAAGGATCTTTCTAAACACAAAATAGAGGTTTATAATCAGCACCATGCCACCTTTATGTCCGCTTCCTTCTTTGACACCCTTACAAAATACACAGCACAAGAAGAGAACAGAGAGAAACTAAACACACCAACCACAAAGAACCGAATGCTGCCATAAGTACAAAGCAAACACTAGAGAACATTGCGTAACTATAGATATACGACAATACCACATTAGGAAGAGGAACAGGACCCAAAAACCTTGCAGTATCGAGGGAAACTAAACACATTATCACTCCGGAAAAGAGAACAAGTCAACATACACTAGATAACAGAGGGAAACGCAAATGCAGTCATTTCTACCAGGCACAACCATGCCATATATACAGCTTCAAGATACTAAATACATCTCAAAATGCTAGACAACAGATGCAAACTAAAATACTTTATTTTCTATCTTTAAAGAGCTGACGTCTCTCTAGTTTCAGGGTAAAGTTTCCAGCTGGGACGTGCCTTGTTCAAACTAGCAGTTATTGATTGTACAAACATGCGGCAAGTGTACCGTTCATAGGCGAGACACCATGATCTTCTTTCATACTACGCTAACAGCCATGGACTGAATAAGGAGATTGACTGGTAAAGTACAGAGAGTTTACCAATGCACTAATACAAGGTCCATGTATTTTTTAACAAAACTGAACTCAATAGTACTATTTTGAGATGGTTCAACTTTGAGGTTTTTTTGCAAGATTCAAACAAATGATAGCACTGCAATGAGTGCATGAAAGGTCGATTGCTTGCACCACTGAACGTTCGGTGTGCACATGCAACATGAGGCAAATCCCGGACAAAATGGAAGAGGTGGTAGCGTGGGTTTTTAATCACTGCCTGGGCTTTAAAGATCCGAACGTTATCCGAGATCACCCCATATTTTCATACTGACTCGGCAGGAAGAGGTGCATGGTCCAACACACCCGGCCACAGCAATAGGAGAGAGACTGCATCAGAATAACCCAACAGAGGTTGGGGAGGAAGGATAGCTCAGGGGAAACGCTTCAAGACGACGCAGGTGACAGGTTTGAATCCCAAACCCGAATCCTGATCCCGCGCTTAGAAACGACTTGTTGTTATTACAAATTAACAATTATAAAGTATCAACAATGATTCCCTTTGAAATGGATCCAGCTGCAATGCATCCAACGCCGAACCTCCCACATATATCTGTTTGGGTATAGTGGGGTCCTCTTACTATATGCAATGGTTACGGGTGGAGGCGAACGAGAGATTGGTAAATGAGGTGTAGAAAAGCGACCAGACATAGAAAGGTTCATTATAAAAGGAGCTAGTCCCATGATCGATATAGACCAATATACATATTCACAATCCTGGGATGGAGTGGTAAAGCGGAAAGGTTGGGGAGGATTGAGAGGGTGTGTTAAAGAGAGATGTACACAGCAAGTCATTGGAGGACAAGACTGGAGCTAGATTTGTAGAGGATGAGTAGGAACCTGAGGAGAGCGATGTTGTGCGGCGAGCCATCCTGCGTGGTGTCGGAAGTTAGAGTCGGGGGAGGTGGTGGAAAATGTGGGTGCAGGTGGGAGGTAGAGAATTTTGTTTAGAGGAGAGTATAAGGTAAAACAAATAAGTAGCATTGCCTTGATCACGCCTGGATCAGCTGATCTGGGGAAAATAAATATTAAAGAGAAGAGGGGACAGCGTGGACTCCAGAGGCACCCCCACATGTCCGATGCAAGGATGCAGGGCCATCGTTTCCCAACAGGACCCACTAACCTCTGCTCTGTGACGAAAGAGAAAATCTAGGCCAGCACTGTCCCACTAACTTTCCTTCACCCATCGCAGGTGAGCCAGGGGAATAGCGTTGGCTATGGGGTTGAAGCATTAATCCTGCAGGATGGCCTCTAGCCAATAGGGCCACTCGTGGACACGCATGGTGGATGTGTCTGGCCCTTTAAGGCAACTCAACTCCGACTAAACCTCGGGGGGCAGAATATATGTCTGTATGTGTGCGTGGCATTCATGATAAACCCTAGCCGGGGAACAACGAAGCGTTATACGTAGGGTGTGCATCTGTGTGGTTACAAGCAGTGTGGGGTGGCAGAGGCCTGGGATGGAGCGAGGAGGAGATCCAGAGTGGGAACACTGGGAATGAGTGGGTCTTTTTCTAGATGGTCTTGAGGGTTGCCCTGTCCCCTCATACTGAATTTTCCTGATGAAACAATGAATGAATATAGGTCAAGTTAACTGCTTCCATGAAATCCCAAGTGGGATTGGGGAGCAGAGGAGAATTGCCTCTTTTAAGGGTGCATTAAAATCCCCATATATCAAGGTTAACAGCATTTCAAGCACTTTTCGGGAGGTATATACGATTGTTGATATGATAATAGAAATTCAGGGAATTCCCCAACTGAAGGCGTCCCTCGCCTTCATTGCATAACCTACTTCAATTCTCCCTACAAGAAAGTCAAATATCTTGGACATTTCGAATAAAGCAATCTGCCAGTGAAGTGCAGAGTTCTCATGCGTGACTTATGTTCTCAGAACCTTTCTTATAGATTTGGAATAATTCCCGACTATTTACCAAATCTATTTAATTAGTGTTACAATTATACTTTACTACAAAAAAGAATAGCACTAATGTTTTTGTACATGTTCTGCTGAAATGGCCCGATTGTTGCGAGAGAGAAAAAACATACAGACTGAAAGAGTGCAGAACAGAGAGAAGGAGTGAATATAAAACTGCAAAAGGAGAAAACACAACATACACTAATACTAAAGAGAAACTGAACCCGGAAATTCTAGAGCAGCAGTAAACTGAGCCCAACCAGTGCAAAGATGAAAAGTGAACACTAACACTGCACAAAAAACTAAAACAATCATCAAACAGTGTTAAACACACACACTACAGAAGAGAGAAACTCACTAACACCAGATAACACTAGCAAACCCCTGAAGAATCCCTTCAAAACACTGAACGCAAACTCACATACACAAAGGAAACTATAGACACAGGCAGACTGTAAAACAGAAAGAGGTGAAAGAAACACCAACACTAAAAAACAGAGAGGAACAAACACAGCAATGACGCAAAACCTCATCAATTAATAATATATTCTTCTCACAAAAATACTATCATTTCTCATAAATCGATACTATCTTGCTAGACAAGTCTTTGGTTTCTAGGCAGGCCCATCGCTCTATTTTCTGATGGCTCACCCGACTCTGCCCGTGGGGTTTCTGCCCATGGCTTCTACCCAGATGAACTTTCCCTGAATCGATAGTGGAACTGAAGGAGTCGGCTGAGCTCATTGAGGGCGAGGGGAGAGCGGGAGCGCCACAGGCAGTTTGGGATTTTACAAAAGCCTTTATCCGAGGGGGCGTGAATAAGCACTTAGGGCGCAAGAGCGGAGCACACCGGCTCACTGTTACTCGAATCAATTGGGAAATTCTTTGGCTTGTGTTGCCTCATCCCGGGTCAATAGCCGGAAGGAGTCAATCTTAGTAAGATCTCAACGATGGCCTTGCACTTAGGAAGGCAACGCAGACGGCAATATCCCGCCGCTCGGTGGATCACAACCCGGGACACAACAGGGGAGGAAAGCCTTACAGCAGAGGAGATGCAAGATTGCTGTAGTGCAGCAAACCATGAAGAGAGGGCTGAAGGCTATTTCTGTACAAGCTCATCCTATTACTCGCAACATCCTTACAGAAGATGGAGAGCAGAATCCGTGCAGTCCTACGGACTAAGCGCAACGGTTCTTACAGTGCATATCCCTATAAAGGAAGCCTTTGTTCTGAATTCCACAGGGTGGACTCAATTTGTGGAGTTCTGTGGTAATTACAGAAGACAGAGCAGCTCTCCTGAAGCCCATAGGCCTTTACAGTAGAGATCCATGTTTGGAGACGCAGTCTCGCTTACGTGTATTTCACGCGTCAGTTTGTCCAAGCTTCGACCCGGGTAAGCAGTGGCTCATTCTTCCCAAGTAGGACCTACTGAAGTCTTATTTGAGGGAGGAAATGCAGAGGTTGCCAGGGTCATGGCTTATAACGTCAACTCACCAAAAACTGAGACCAAGCCACAGGGGCCCAGCAACGCACCAGAGAGAACGGATGAGGGCAAGGAACGAAACAGATGCCATCAAAGTCTCGTGGTTGCCTTTAAGACCAACTTAATCAAGCTACTTAAAGGAGAGAACACGATGTTACAGAACTAGTGGCTCCTCCCATTCGTTTTCTTTTTGTTTATTTTTTGGATTATGGCCTTAATTGCTGCTAGGACAACATTCTAGAGTGCGCCTGCCAAAACATACAACGGCCACATCCAAGACAAAAGAGTTTCGTGCAGTGAGGCAAACAAGCACTTCTGTAAAGGGAGCGGCATCGCAATAGAATTTAACTGAAGGTTGTGCAGAGTTGGTTAAATGTCAATCCTACCAAAGTCACTTCCCCATTTCTTGAGTTTCATGCTCCAAGCAGAGGCACACAAGTGAAATTGAAGATTGCCACTTTCCCGTTGTACACAAGTAAGAGGTCAAGGTTGATTACGCAGCTCAGCTGTTCATGGGAAACCACCCCACACAAGGGGGGGGAAGGTGAGTGGCAGTTGGGACGGTGCGCCTTGCCTCACACGGGTCAAGTGGAGGAGGTGCTGACCACAATGGTGCATGGTTTGGCGTCATCCACCAATACACCAAACGAGACAGCTATACCTCAAGATCGACTCCATCAAAGACAACCATAGGCTCAAAACCTGACTCTCGCTGATCCAGTCTTGGATGTCCAGTGCATACTTGAAGTTCAACTCCCTCAAAAACCGAATTCCTACTCCTCACCAATACCACCCAACACCCAGGCATACAGACCTGGCTATCAACCATGAACCCTGAGGGCTTCACACGCAAGCTCACCTCCCGTGCCAATTCCATCGGTTTCACATTGACAAACATCTCTCCTTCAAGACATGCTTAGCTAAGCAAACTCAGGCCGCTTATTATCAGCTCCACCTCCTGCGAAATACAAGCCCTTCCTCTCTCCCGACAGCTTTAGATCAACCGTTTAAGCACTTGTCCTATCCCACCTGGATAGGGGCAATGCACTCCTCAAAGGCTTCCCGTCATCCTCCCTCGGGCCCTGGAGAAGTGTCCAAATACTTGAAGGTGATTTGTGCGTGCAGTGGGACCAGTGAAGGGCGATAAGGGCCTGGTTGATGGGGTTGCATGTACGTAGACCCTCAATGAGGCATGTAGCCTCATTGAGGGTCTACGTAGATACAACCCCAGCCCTCATGGACCTTCACGGGCTTCCACTGCACGCACAAATAACTTTCAAGTCTTGCTGTATTATCTATAAAGGTAGTTGCCCTCAAATCACCCAGCTACCTCACTGAGAAACTCTGCACCTCCGGAGGACAGCACAGCACTAGAAGCCAGGACACGTGCAGACTTGAAATGTGCCACTGTAAAAAGGAAAGGACCCGAAAACAAACCTTCTCTGCCTAAGACTATGGAAACTCCTTTCTGTCAGCATCAGAATCGCCCCACGCTCCTACAATTCAGAAAATAACTCAAGACCCACCTTTTCAAGGAGTCTCTCCTCCTCAACACCTAGGCCATCACGTCGCCTCTCCTGACTCACTAGATACCGCTGTCACCCGGTACATCGCTACCCCACCCTCTTTCCCCCCTCTGTATCCTACCTGTTCTGTTACCACTGAAAAGCACTATAGTATGCATCTGTATTGTTGTACACCTCTGTAAAGCGCTCTGTTGCTTCTCAAAGCCAGGTCGGCGCTCAATAAATGCCATAATAATAATAATAGCGCTGCCAGGAAAGGAAACTTAAGTATTGGTATGTGGGGGTGGTAACGGCAATGTACAACGTGGGACATACAGTACAGGTCCAGAGGAACCAGTGCCCTGATTAACTGTTGGCACTTGATCAGTGTGAGAACAATAAACCCCAGCATCCTTTCATGATCTCATTGTGTACATTTAGCCACCATATTGACAGGCAGGGCTATAAAGGCCCAGAAGCAACAGAGTGCCATTGATCTGTTACACAGCCTTTAAAGTCACTCCTGCGGTTGTTTCTTGCATGTTTTGGGGAGCAGTGTGTACAGCTTTAGAACTAGGATGCAGACTTTCCCCAGATTACCATCCTCAGAATAATGGACAGTCTGGAGGGTTCAAAGGTAATTAAGGCCTTGAGCAGTATTAAACAGTGCTTTGGGACTGCTTTGCAATCTAATTGAATGATGCTACTCACTGCACAATTTGCCTTCTACAACTCTGCCTTTTGCATCTCACGTGACACTTTGCATGTCATGGTATGGATTCCCTCCACAAGGACTGCCTGAAGTAATGATGCAGCCACATAGGTGTGTGCTCTCAATCATAAGGAATAGAAGAGGACTATGGAGTAAAGCATGCACAGGAAGGTTTGCTCCACTACTAGGCTGATTACTAGGTTTCCACCGGTACAGGCATTTCCAGTGAAGCTTTCACTTTGTTTTTTCGGTGGACTGGGGTATCAATCCTGTGGCCATCCCTTTGTATTCACTCAGCACTTGTAGGATCCGTCTGGATTGTCACAACTCTTGGTTAAGGCCATTTAAGAGCGTTTCATTGGTCGTGGTGGATGGTACTGAAGTTTTAAAATGCTTAGGCTCTCCATATATTCTTAATGAAGGTCCAATGTATTAATGTTTGGAGCACTAACACTTCTAATAGAACTTTGGATCCTGAAAAATCCATTCTTCATGCATTCCCCCGATTTGGTGAAATTTATTTGCAGCTCCCCCTTTTACCACGGATGTGTGTGTCAGTGAAGTGTATACTGGTTATGTGGTCGACATAATTGACTGCTCCCCGCCCAGCATCAGATTTGCCTGGTGGTGCTATGAGACAGGTTCATGAGTTCCAGGTGTCACTACGATCATTCGGTCTGTTGATTGGTTTGTGTGCAGGCGCCGGGTGCAGTATATGGCACCTTGCCTCAAGGGTCGGATGGGAGCATCAAATTGTCTCGGGCACCAACGAAAAAGTGGCCCACAGTTGTAAATGGGAATTCATTCCTTTTGCGACGCTGTTTGAATAGTACCCAAGGGGGAGGTTTTTGCTAAAATGTGATGGAAATTGTACATTTTAAAGAATATTTATTCAGCAACACTGGTCAAAACTATTAGCCGCATTGTGAGGTAACTCATCAAACTGGCCCACAATGGCCAAAAAAGTGCCCCATTTTGACCCAAAAAACTGGCCCACACAAGCATTTTGTGTTTTGGTTCGGGCATGGGCCTATTGACCTCTAAGCCAGTCCAATTCGGCTTGTCTCTGTGTTCTCACATGTTGGTGAACCATTCTAAGAGGGCCACGTTTATTTCAACTGCTTGTGTGCCGAAATTGAGAAGGTTGAGAAGCGCACCAAGCCATCATTGTGATGACCGACCGTATTCCTGTCAGCTGGATAAGGAAGCCAGCAAGAAGGGCAGTTGTCTCACAATGACTATGGCTAGTCTTCCTTGCCTATTATATTGGTGCTGCTAAAGTGCTTTGCTGGCACTTTTCTGGTAGTGTCATGCAGTCGTGGATGGAAAGGCTGCTGTGAACTGGAGGCTTTTTCTATGGCCTGTATCCCCTTTTCCTTACATCCAAACCCCTTTAGATCTACCTGGGGGCACTGTGGGTTGATACAGGTTCCTCTATCTCCTCCAAGGTGTACCCCGAGCCAAAGGGTTGGAAAAGCTTCTGGGAAATGCTGGTAGGTCTGCGGCAGGAAACCTAACTGTGGTGTGTCAAATATCTGAACAACTGCCCTCATTCACACAAACACCACTGGCGGCACTGACCTTGCCACTCAGCTCCACTCATTAGGAGTCTGGTGCAAAGACAAAAGAGCACTCAAGGGTATAGGTTATTCACACAGTGTGAAGATTTGACCAACCACATGGTGGGTGTGTGCGCTCTCCTGGGCTTTTTCTGAAAATGTTTAATCAAATGCAATGATGGAAAACCAACCTCAGGAAAATGTGTGGGGCTCTACATGCATTTTCCTATGCTCACACCACGACAACCGCATAGAGCTATGTACTCTGGGTGGACAACCTACAGGCACAAACCACCCTGTCATATTTAGTTGGGATATGACAGCCAGGAGTGACCTGCTGCTTTAAGTGAACACAACCACTGGAACCACAGATAAATCTATTAACCAGAGAGACTCGTTGATCAACAACAGACTGGAAGATGGGTGGGTCTTAGTATCACATGTTTTCATCCCTTTTCCTGACCTCATGCATACGGGAGATTGTTGGGCTTGACCTACACCAATCACTGTGGCCCACTTGGTTTTAAAAGAGGGCTGAGCCCCTCCTTTGGCTGATCATCTGAAGACTTCACAAGAAGTAATAAAGACGAACTCATCCTTGAACCCTGGTGGAAGGTGTAGTCTGCCTTACATCTTCCGCCAGTGAAGGAAGGCCAGAATTTCCAAAAAGGGGCAGCAAGATCCTCCCCTAAACTTCCCCCAGGGAACCGAGGGAGAAACAGAACTCAGATGACCCTCCAGCTGCTCCAGAACTAGTACCCAGCCAGCACAAAGCGTGCCCTGCTGGGCTCTGCAGCATGTGTTCTGGATAGGAAGTGCCAGAAGGTCTCAAACTAAAACCAAGGACAGGGCATTTTTACCAGCAACACACTCCTCAGCTTTGGGCCATCTGCCTTAAAGGATGTCACAAGCCCATTGATGTAGCTGGGAGAAGTGCGTCGATGAACATCTATCAATGTTCCCCTTAAAGGACATTTTCAAGCGAGTCGAGTTCCTCGATCTGCAACGCCGTCGGTTGTCAAGCTGCAGTCACTCAAAGAAACTGCAGACGTCTCGACCAGTGCTTCAGAATCGCCCAACAGCACCGAGACAATTCCTGACCCCGTGCCGCAGTGTAGGCCAACCTGCAGCCGTACGCCCAGCTTTGCTCACCAAACTGTCTTGCCGTCTGATACCCTGCAGCGGTCTCCTGTCCTGAACTTTTGCAAAGCACCCTGAAGTCGAGCACCAAGAAGATCTATAGCACAATGTACATTGTGGTTCTGTCCCCCTGGTCATTCCCTGAAGGCCCCAGGAGACATTTTAAGACCGATTGCTTCCTTTGTGCTGATGCCAAGAAACCCTAGACTGTTGTGGCTATTAACAATACCGACTAACCTCCTGTCAGTATCCAGAGTGCATCCCTATTTCTTCTTTGAAACTCTCTGTCCTCTACGTTCCTTTACAGGGTGGGTTATTTTTCCTAGTGTTGCTAGAACTCTCTGCTGTGATATAAATAAAGTAGATATTTGTATACAACATTGTGTGGACAGTCCCTTTTGTCATGGGGTAATTGTATTTTTGCTGTGTTACAACTAACCAACGATCCACAAACTTGCAGTGAATAGCCTGCCGTACCGTCCACGTTACCAAAATTGGACAAGGCTATTTATAATTTGCTTGTGTTTCCAATCTGTTCAGATACCTTCTGGTGTACTAGAGGTGTTGGGCTGATTGACGATTTAGAAATCGATATTCACCCCTGGACCACTGGTGCCCCTGAAGTTGATTAGTCACACACACTGTTTAATATTCAATTATTGCGGCACTCCAGTATCACTGCTCCCTTTACCAGGCCCAAGAGCTATGCCACAAGAGGTTTGAGACAAGAGTTCTCTTGTGCACATGCTGTGTGACCTGCTGTCTCTCTGGCTCCTAGGCTCATTAATCTAGCCCCATTCCTTTTCTGAGAGAAGGGTTGGCACGTTCACCAGCCTAGTCCCTGATGGGGACATCCTGGCTGAGAGGAAAGGCACATCGATTTAGTTTTGCTGTCAGCTTCGGGGTGGATTTAAGGAACACAACTGATCGAGCTCATTCAAAGGGACAAGTGAAGCTATTAAGTTGCAGACAATCAATAATCTATACACATGCGTAGAGTGCCACCATCTTTGGCACCAGAAGCATGGATTCATCCACAACCTGCACACTCCATCACTGCTGTCTGGCAGGCAAAAGGCTTTGGGAAGATGTGATTAGTGTGACAAATTTCTCATGTCTCACTCGGCTGTTACCCTAGTCATGGAGGTGCCATGTTTGTGCGAGAAGAGGGGTAACCCTACTATGTAGTACTGAATCTCTAGGCCCTAGGAACAGGCGACGCGAGGGACTTTACGGAATTCTTATGAAGAGATGGACCGAGATAGAACATGAGACAAAGATAAACAGTGAAAATGTTTGCAATGTAGGCGGCCAGAGCAGAAACACATGTCGTCACAAAGGGCAAATCATATGAATTAGATCTTTCCAAATTAAATCCAAATAAAAAATCATCTGGCACAGTCTTATGTGTGAGTGTGCCAACTGTCTACTATGTAGTACAGCTGGGATGTGGGGTGGTGAGATTCAGCTGGAGGAGTCGGGCCCATGGAACTGATGTTACATGTCAGGTGGCGCAACTGATCCTCTTCGCACCTGCAACAAACTAGCAATACAAGACTCTGTAATATGCAGCATCTCTTAGCGTATCCTCACGGCTCTGAGCAATCTATAGGATGGCAGAAGTGCAAATAAAACACTAAATATACCCTAGCTCACACATTACTCGGGTGTGCACAAGAAGCAGAAGCGTGCCCAGCCTAGGAGTCGTGACATTACATGCAATGGAAACAGCAAGGGCGGTCTCATCAAAAGCCATTACGTCAGTCCCAGAAACATTTGCCCACACAGCACTACGAGGCCAAAACAGGGACATATCAGTAAACACAAGAGGAGCTGCCCCCCAATCACATATGCTATGAACCAGAACCAGAGATCACTAGCGCATCTTTCCTCCACCCAAACATGTCTACAGGACGGAGGACCGAGGGCACCCAAACTGGAAATTCATGTGAGAAAGCAGAACTTAAGTGTTTTGCAAAAAAAAACAATTTACATAGTCTAAGGACAATAGTAGGAGCCACATATCTGGGTGCTTTTCAATGAGTAGCAGTGATGGTGGTATGAGCGGGCGCAGAAAGGAATGAGGAGGATGGCAACACACCACTGGATTGGGATTAGGGAAGGTGTGGCCAAGACCCTGCAGGAGGCAACGGTTGAACATTGGGCAACAAGTTCCAAGTAGGGGATATTGTGGGGAGAAGGTAGCAATGTACCATTCATGAGGAGCCAGCGGAAGAAAGAGGAGGCAATACCAGCCAGTGGAGGAGAGGGGAGGGGAACAATACCAGCCAGCGGAGGAGAGGAGGCAATACCAGCCAGCGAAGGAGAGAGGAGGCAATACCAGCCAGCGGAGGAGAGAGGAGGCAATACCAGCCAGCAGAGGAGAGAGGAGGCAATACCAGCCAGCGGAGGAGAGAGGAGGCAATACCAGCCAGCGGAGGAGAGAGGAGGCAATACCAGCCAGCGGAGGAGAGAGGAGGCAATACCAGCCAGCAGAGGAGAGAGGAGGCAATACCAGCCAGCAGAGGAGAGAGGGGGCAATACCAGCCAGCAGAGGAGAGAGGGGGCAATACCAGCCAGCAGAGGAGAGAGGGGGCAATACCAGCCAGCAGAGGAGAGAGGGGGCAATACCAGCCAGCAGAGGAGAGAGGGGGCAATACCAGCCAGCAGAGGAGAGAGAGGGCAATACCAGCCAGCCGAGGAGAGTGGAGGGGAGGCAATACCAGCCAGCAGAGGAGAGGCAATACCTGCCAGCGGAGGAGAGGAGAGGGGAGGCAATACCAGCCAGCGGAGGAGAGGGGTGGCAATACCAACCAGCGAAGGAGAGAGGAGGCAATACCAGCCAGTGAAGGAGAGAGGAAGCAATACCAGCCAGTGAAGGAGAGAGGAGGCACTACCAGCCAGTGGAGGGATGAACCAAGCCAGCAAAGGAGTTTGCACCTAGCACAATGCAGTGGAAGGGAGATGGTGCAGAGGAGTAGAAACCCATGAGGAGCAACGGGAGGGGGGCACCCAGGAAGAGCCAGGGGGGAGGAGGGCCACCCAGGAGGAGTGCCACCCAGGAGGAGCCAGGAGGGGAGGAGGGCCACCCAGGAGGAGCCAGGAGGGGAGGAGGCAGCCAGGAGGAGCTAGGGGAGGAGGATGTACCCAGGAGGAGCCAGGTGGGGGGTGGAGGAGTAGCCAGGGGAGGAGAATGCACACAGGAGGAGCAAGAGGCAGGGGAGGAGGAGGCACCCAGGACAAGCGAGGGGAGGAGGGCACACCTAGGAAGAGTCACGGTAGAAAAAGGGCCCTATAACAGTCAAAGGAGGAGATAGGAGACCCATTAGTAACTAGAGGAAGAGGTTACAGGGCTGGACGTGGAGGGCAGTACTACTAGGGGAGGAGAAGGGAGACGTTACCTGTCAGGAGAGGAGAGAGGGGACCCAGTGCTACCCAGGGGAGGAGAGCCCAAAGCTGGTAGTAACAGCCATGGGAGGAGAAGGGAGGTGATGCCAGTCTAAGGAGAAGAAGAGGGCAAGACCAGGCAGGGGAAGAGATGAGGGATTTATCCAGAGACCCTGGGAAAAGGGGGAAGGAGGGAAGGCTTGGGGACCAAGCAGTCATTGCTAGGTGACCCTGCAGCAGATGCCGTAAGCCCACAGTACAACTAGAGCCTCACAAAGCAAGGGGGTGACGCTATGCCTCTACTGCAGTGCCCTTGGCTTCAAAGGTGCCAAAGACACCCAAAGAAGATGCAAGGTACCCCTGTCAGGGATGTGTTTACCACACCGGCAAGTCACTGATGGCCACACGAACATCACATCTCCTCAAAACTAGACACATGGATGTAAAACAAAAAACTAATAGGAGTCCAGAAGATATGTCTTTCTGCATTTCGGTGTGCAGCCCAGGCCCAAATAGCACCAGCAGCTCCACCCCCACTTCCCCCTGCCCCTCCCCAGCGTGTACCCTTGCATGCCCAGGATACCCATAATGGTCACTTCACCCAAAGTTGCCCTGACCAACAAGGAGGGAAAGACCTCGAATACTAGAGCCTGTAGCACGCCACAGATTCTAAGGCAATCAAGACCCCCCCACAGGAAGAGGCACATTCATCACCGGACGTTTCCCTATTAAACAATTGCACCCACTGCCTAGCAGTAGTTCCACTCTGCACCGGGCACTCATTAGAGACACGAGGGATGCTTTGCTGTATCATTGGCTCTGGAAATGACAGAGCGGATGGGCAGGTACCCCAGCAGGGCTCACTGGATGCTGGTCATGAGCACCTTCACTGGTTCCCAATCCAGTAACCACGAAGCAGAGACACCCCCACCACCGGGACCATCAATTCTGCACATGAAGCACAACACACTCCGGTTGCCATTCAGGCACACCTTGGCTCTTGAAACAGTGATCAGCCTAGAGTTCAGCATACTGAGGGACTTCGCACCCCAGGGGACCATGGCTCGGTGGATAGAGAGCACACCCGACCCCAGAGTACCATTGCTCAGCCGATACTGACCACCCCCCAAAGGACATGCCTCAGCTGATACTGAGCATCGCCCAAAGGGTCAGGGCTCAGCAGACACTGACCATCCCCAGAGGTCCATGGCTCAGCAGATACTGGGCACCCCCAGAAGACCATTGCTCAGCCAATACTGAGCATCCCCCAAAGGTCCATTGCTCAGGCAATACTGAGCATCCCCCAAAGGAACATTGCTTAGCCAATACTGAGCATCCCCCAAAGGTCCATTGCTCAGGCAATATTGAGCATCCCCCAAAGGAACATTGCTTAGCCAATACTGAGCATCCCCCAAAGGAACATTGCTTAGCCAATACTGAGCATCCCCCAAAGGACCATTGCTCAGCCAATACTGAGCATCCCCCAAAGGACCATTGCTCAGCCAATACTGAGCATCCCCCAAAGGTCCATTGCTCAGGCAATACTGAGCATCCCCCAAAGGAACATTGCTCAGCCAATACTGAGCATCCCCCAAAGGACCATTGCTCAGCCAATACTGAGCATCCCCCAAAGGTCCATTGCTCAGGCAATACTGAGCAACCCCCAAAGGAACATTGCTCAGCCAATACTGAGCATCCCCCAAAGGTCCATTGTGCAGCCAATACTGAGCATCCCCCAAAGGACCATTGCTTAGCCAATACTGAGCATCCCCCAAAGGTCCATTGTGCAGCAATACTGAGCATCCCCCAAAGGACCATTGCTTAGCCAATACTGACCATCCCCCAAAGGACCATTGCTCAGCCAATACTGAGCATCCCCCAAAGGACCATTGCTCAGCCAATACTGAGCATCCCCCAAAGGACCATTGCTCAGCCAATACTGAGCATCCCACAAAGGTCCATTGCTCAGGCAATACTGAGCATCCCCCAAAGGTCCATTGCTCAGGCAATACTGAGCATCCCCCAAAGGACATTGCTCAGCCAATGCTGAGCATCCCCCAAAAGACATGCCTCAGCTGATACTGAGCATCCCCCAAAGGTCCATTGTGCAGCCAATACTGAGCATCCCCCAAAAGACCATGGCGGAGCCAATACGGAACATCCCCCGAAAGAACCATGGCACAGAAGATACGGACCCTCCCCATAGGGACCTCTGTTCAGTAGATACTGGGCACCCCCAGAGGACCAGGGTTCAGCCAATACTGACCACCCTCCCCCGCCCCCCCAATGACCATTGCTCAACTGATACTGAGCACCCCCAGAGGACCATGACTCAGAGGACACGGACCATCCCACAGAGGGCCATGGCTCAGCAGATACTGAGCCCATCCTCCCTACAGAGGACTATGGCTCAGTTGATACTGAGCACTCCTCAGAGGACATGGCTCAGTTGATACTGAGCACTCCCCAGAGGACATGGCTCAGTTGATACTGAGCACTCCCCAGATGACCATAACTCAGCTCATACTGACCACCTCCCCACCCCAGAGGACCATAGCTCAGCAGATACAGACCAACTCCCTCGAGAGCACCATAGCTCAGCAGATACGGACCATCTCCCCCCAGATCACCATAGCTCAGCAGATACAGACCATCTCCCTCGAGAGCACCATAGCTCAGCAGATACGGACCATCTCCCCCCAGATCACCATAGCTCAGCAGATACGGACCATCTCCCCCCTGAGTACCATTGATCAACCAATACTGAGGACCCCCAAAGGACCATGGCTCAGCAGACACTGACCATCCCCAGGGACCACGGCTCAGTTGATACTGAGCACTCCCCAGAGGACCACAGCTCAGCAGATAGTGAGCACCCACCAGCGGGCCATGGCTCAGCAGATAGTGAGCACCCATCCGTGGGCCATGGCTCAGCAGATAGTGAGCACCCACCAGCGGGCCATGGCTCAGCAGATACTGAGCACCCACCCGCGGGCCATGGCTCAGCAGATACTGAGCACCCACCCCCAGTGGGGCATGGCTCAGCAGATAGTGAGCACCCACCCCCAGCGGGGCATGGCTCAGCAGATAGTGAGCACCCATCCCCAGCGGGCCATGGCTCAGCAGATAGTGAGCACCCATCCCCAGCGGGCCATGTCTCAGCAGATAGTGAGCACCCATCCCCAGCGGGCCATGTCTCAGCAGATAGTGAGCACCCACCCGCAGGCCGTGGATCAGCAGATAGTGAGCACCCACCCGCGGGCCATGGCTCAGCAGATAGTGAGCACCCACCCGCGGGCCGTGGCTCAGCAGATAGTGAGCACCTACCCAGATGACCATGGCTCAGCAGATAGTGAGCACCTCCCCCAGATGACAATGGCTCAGATAGTGAGCACCCACCTGCGGGCCATGGCTCAGCAGATAGTGAGCTCCCACCAGCGGGTCATGGCTCAGCAGATCGTGAGCTCCCACCCGCGGGCCATGGCTCAGCAGATAGTGAGCACCTCCCCCAGATGACCATGGCTCAGCAGATAGTGAGCACCCACCCGCGGGCCGTGGCTCAGCAGATAGTGAGCACCTCCCCCAGATGACCATGGCTCAGCAGATAGTGAGCACCCACCCGCGGGCCGTGGCTCAGCAGATAGTGAGCACCCACCCGCGGGCCGTGGCTCAGCAGATAGTGAGCACCTACCCGCAGGGCCATGGCTCAGCAGATAGTGAGCACCCACCCGCGGGCCATGGCTCAGCAGATAGTGAGCACCCACCCACCCACAGGCCATGGCTCAGCAGATAGTGAGCTCCCACCAGCGGGTCATGGCTCAGCAGATAGTGAGCACCCACCTGCGGGCCATGGCTCAGCAGATAGTGAGCACCCACCAGCGGGCCATGGCTCAGCAGATAGTGAGCACCCACCCGCGGGCCATGGCTCAGCAGATAGTGAGCACCCACCCGCGGGCCATGGCTCAGCAGATAGTGAGCACCCACCCGCGGGCCGTGGCTCAGCAGATAGTGAGCACCCACCCGCGGGCCATGGCTCAGCAGATACTGAGCACCCACCCCCAGCGGGGCATGGCTCAGCAGATAGTGAGCACCTACCCAGATGACCATGGCTCAGCAGATAGTGAGCACCTCCCCCAGATGACAATGGCTCAGATAGTGAGCACCCACCTGCGGGCCATGGCTCAGCAGACAGTGAGCACCCACGGGCCATGGCTCAGCAGATAGTGAGCTCCCACCAGCGGGTCATGGCTCAGCAGATCGTGAGCTCCCACCCGCGGGCCATGGCTCAGCAGATAGTGAGCACCTCCCCCAGATGACCATGGCTCAGCAGATAGTGAGCACCCACCCGCGGGCCGTGGCTCAGCAGAGCAGAGCAGAGCCTCCCGGGACTGTTAAGCTATTAGAACCAGAGCGTTAAACGCATCGCTCTCTCGTTACTTTTTTTTATTTCTCTTTTGTTTTCTCTCTCGTGTACACCGGTGAAGCGTTTTCTTTGATGTTTCCTTCATATAATTTCTAAAAATTGCAGAGACATGAGCTTCGCCCACGAGAGCTACTAGCGAAACAATATGTCAAGGAGGCTCTTGGCTATGTGAGACCAGCTGGATTGGGTGCTGAGAGCACCCAGTGCGAACATGTAAGGCTTCTAGGCGCAGTCTGCCAGTGACTCCTTCGCGCCCTGAGGGCACGGTGCCCACCTGGACCAAGTTGATACTGAGCACTCCACAGAGGAACATGGCTCATTTGATACTGAGCACTCCCCAGAGGACCATAACTCAGCTGATACTGACCACCCCCCCACCCCAGGACCATAGCTCAGCAGATACAGACCATCTCCCTCGAGAGCACCATAGCTCAGCAGATACGGACCATCTCCCCCCAGATCACCATAGCTCAGCAGATACGGACCATCTCCCCCCAGATCACCATAGCTCAGCAGATACAGACCATCTCCCTCGAGAGCACCATAGCTCAGCAGATACGGACCATCTCCCCCCAGATCACCATAGCTCAGCAGATACGGACCATCTCCCCCCTGAGTACCATTGATCAACCAATACTGAGGACTCCCAAAGGACCATGGCTCAGCAGACACTGACCATCCCCAGGGACCACCGCTCAGTTGATACTGAGCACTCCCCAGAGGACCACAGCTCAGCAGATAGTGAGCACCCACCAGCGGGCCATGGCTCAGCAGATAGTGAGCACCCATCCGTGGGCCATGGCTCAGCAGATAGTGAGCACCCACCAGCGGGCCATGGCTCAGCAGATACTGAGCACCCACCCGCGGGCCATGGCTCAGCAGATACTGAGCACCCACCCCCAGCGGGGCATGGCTCAGCAGATAGTGAGCACCCACCCCCAGCGGGGCATGGCTCAGCAGATAGTGAGCACCCATCCCCAGCGGGGCATGGCTCAGCAGATAGTGAGCACCCATCCCCAGCGGGCCATGGCTCAGCAGATAGTGAGCACCCATCCCCAGCGGGCCATGGCTCAGCAGATAGTGAGCACCCATCCCCAGCGGGCCATGTCTCAGCAGATAGTGAGCACCCACCTGCGGGCCGTGGCTCAGCAGATAGTGAGCACTCACCAGCGGACCATAGCTCAGCAGATAGTGAGCACCCACCCGCGGGCCATGGCTCAGCAGATAGTGAGCACCCACCCGAGGGCCATGGCTCAGCAGATAGTGAGCACCCACCCGCGGGCCGTGGCTCAGCAGATTTTGAGCACCCACCAGCGGACCATAGCTCAGCAGATAGTGAGCACCCATCCACGGGTCATGGCTCAGCAGATAGTGAGCACTCACCAGCGGACCATAGCTCAGCAGATAGTGAGCACCCACCCGCGGACCATGGCTCAGCAGATAGTGAGCACCCACCCGCGGGCCATGGCTCAGCAGATAGTGAGCACCCACCCGCGGGCCGTGGCTCAGCAGATAGTGAGCACCTCCCCCAGATGACCATGGCTCAGCAGATAGTGAGCACCCACCCGCGGGCCGTGGCTCAGCAGATAGTGAGCACCTCCCCCAGATGACCATGGCTCAGCAGATAGTGAGCACCCACCCGCGGGCCGTGGCTCAGCAGATAGTGAGCACCCACCCGCGGGCCGTGGCTCAGCAGATAGTGAGCACCCACCCACGGGCCATGGCTCAGCAGATAGTGAGCTCCCACCAGCGGACCATAGCTCAGCAGATTGTGAGCACCTCCTCCAGATGACCATGGCTCAGCAGATAGTGAGCACCCACCCACGGGCCATGGCTCAGCAGATAGTGAGCACCGACCTGCGGGCCATGGCTCAGCAGATAGTGAGCACCCACCCGCGGGCCATGGCTCAGCAGATAGTGAACACCCACCCACCCACGGGCCATGGCTCAGCAGATAGTGAGCTCCCACCAGCGGGTCATGGTTCAGCAGATAGTGAGCACCCACCTGCGGGCCATGGCTCAGCAGATAGTGAGCACCCACCAGCGGGCCATGGCTCAGCAGATAGTGAGCACCCACCCGCGGGCCATGGCTCTGCAGATAGTGAGCACCCACCCGCGGGCCGTGGCTCAGCAGATACTGAGCACACACCCGCGGGCCATGGCTCAGCAGATACTGAGCACCCACCCCCAGCGGGGCATGGCTCAGCAGATAGTGAGCACCTACCCAGATGACCATGGCTCAGCAGATAGTGAGCACCTCCCCCAGATGACAATGGCTCAGATAGTGAGCACCCACCTGCGGGCCATGGCTCAGCAGACAGTGAGCACCCACGGGCCATGGCTCAGCAGATAGTGAGCTCCCACCAGCGGGTCATGGCTCAGCAGATCGTGAGCTCCCACCCGCGGGCCATGGCTCAGCAGATAGTGAGCACCTCCCCCAGATGACCATGGCTCAGCAGATAGTGAGCACCCACCCGCGGGCCGTGGCTCAGCAGATAGTGAGCACCTCCCCCAGATGACCATGGCTCAGCAGATAGTGAGCACCCACTCGCGGGCCGTGGCTCAGCAGATAGTGAGCACCTACCCGCAGGGCCATGGCTCAGCAGATAGTGAGCACCCACCCGCGGGCCGTGGCTCAGCAGATAGTGAGCACCCACCCACGGGCCATGGCTCAGCAGATAGTGAGCTCCCACCAGCGGACCATAGCTCAGCAGATCGTGAGCACCTCCCCCAGATGACCATGGCTCAGCAGATAGTGAGCTCCCACCCGCGGGCCATGGCTCAGCAGATAGTGAGCACCCACCCGCGGGCCATGGCTCAGCAGATAGTGAGCACCCACCCGCGGGCCATGGCTCAGCAGATAGTGAGCACCCACCCGCGGGCCATGGCTCAGCAGATAGTGAGCACCCACCCGCGGGCCATGGCTCAGCAGATAGTGAGCAGCCACCCACCCAAGGGCCATGGCACAGCAGATAGTGAGTTCCCACCAGCGGGTCATGGCTCAGCAGATAGTGAGCACCCACCTGCGGGCCATGGCTCAGCAGATAGTGAGCACCCACCAGCGGGCCATGGCTCAGCAGATAGTGAGCACCCACCCACGGGCCATGGCTCAGCAGATAGTGAGCACCCACCCACCCACGGGCCATGGCTCAGCAGATAGTGAGCTCCCACCAGCGGGTCATGGCTCAGCAGATAGTGAGCACCCACCCGCGGCCCATGGCTCAGCAGATCTTGAGCATCCACCCGCGGGCCGTGGCTCAGCAGATAGTGAGCACCCACCCACCCACGGTCCGTGGATCAGCAGACAGTGAGCACCCACCCACGGGCCATGGCTCAGCAGATAGTAAGCTCCCACCAGCGGACCATAGCTCAGCAGATCTTGAGCACCTCCCCCAGATGACCATGGCTCAGCAGATAGTGAGCACCTCCCCCAGATGACCATGGCTCAGCAGATAGTGAGCACCCACCCACGGGCCGTGGCTCAGCAGATAGTGAGCACATACCCGCAGGGCCGTGGCTCAGCAGATAGTGAGCTCCCACCTGCGGGCCATGGCTCAGCAGACAGTGAGCACCCACCTGCGGGCCATGGCTCAGCAGACAGTGAGCACCCACCCACGGGCCATGGCTCAGCAGACAGTGAGCACCCACCCACGGGCCATGGCTCAGCAGACAGTGAGCACCCACCAGCGGGCCATGGCTCAGCAGATAGTGAGCACCCACCAGCGGGCCATGGCTCAGCAGATAGTGAGCACCCACCAGCGGGCCATGGCTCAGCAGATAGTGAGCACCCACCAGCGGGCCATGGCTCAGCAGATAGTGAGCTAGTACCGAGTGCACATTTTACACCTGACTCCATACCATAGAACAGACATATTCCCTCAAGCTGCTGCATTAACTATTGTTTGTAATACCCAGAGGTTTCTAGCACGGACCCCGGGATTGAGCCTGTGTTGCTCCGTCCAAAGCGAGCGCGTGGCCCCTGAGCTATCCTCCCGGGACTGTTAATCTATTAGAACCAGAGCGTTAAACGCATCGCTCTCTCGTTACTTTTTTTTATTTCTCTTTTGTTTTCTCTCTCGTGTACACCGGTGAAGCGTTTTCTTTGATGTTTCCTTCATATAATTTATAAAAATTGCAGAGACATGAGCTTCGCCCACGCGAGCTACTAGCGAAACAATATGTCAAGGAGGCTCTTGGCTATGTGAGACCAGCTGGATTGGGTGCTGAGAGCACCCAGTGCGAACATGTAAGGCTTCTAGGCGCAGTCTGCCAGTGACTCCTTCGCGCCCTGAGGGCACGGTGCCCACCTGGACCACGCTTGCGACATACGGCCCCGTTTGCGTGGAGCCAGAGAGAAGCGGGGCAGGAGCCCTCGCTCCCTGAGCAGGTCCTTGAGGGCGGGAGAGAGGGAATGGGAGCAGGAGGGTCCATGGCAGACCCTGCAGCCATCAGCGTTATTTACCTTTCCAGATAAATCATAGCAGGTGACTTGTGGGCGCCCAGCCACTGAATGTTTGCTTATTGGGCCGGGTGCCAAACGAGGGACAATTACAGACGCTCCCCCATTATGCCAGCACTTAGTGGGTGTCCTTGAGCCAATCGCCGCCGCCTCGCATGGCATGTGCTTGGTGAACAGTTAATAACTAGGCCTTGAATCAAACCCAGACTGTTATTCTGAACCCACAGAACATGAACAAACAATATCAATGGCATTGCTGTCAAGATGCCAGGGCCCGCCTGACTGCGGTGGCACCGCCTCTGGAAGGTACTGGGGGGAGGAGGGGGAACAGGGAACAGCAGCCCTGTTGCCACCCGGATTTGGGGGTATTTTTCTACTTCAGGATTGGACAGGACCCCAAAGTGACACTGGACTAGGGCCACTCGGAGCGACACTCAAATCACCTACAAAATCGAAGATACACAAACAGATCACTCAACACTAGGAGAATGTCTAAAAGAAATCTATGACTGCATGAACCCTAAAAATCAACCCAGGAAACACGGACATCATGATTATATCCAAAAAAGCAAGAGAACACCACCTATATACCCCAGCCGATAGATGTGGGAACCGCGCCCACACCATCTAAGGCAGGTAAAAACCCTAATGGACAATGCACAAACCTTAGAACCACAAGTAAACGCGATAAAAAATGCGTCTTCCTCCTTCACACAACAAAAAGAATCCTACCTTTCCTGTCCTTCACCCCCAAAACACTGAATCGTCGCCCTCATCATGTCAAGAATTGGCTACGTAAACAGCCTCTAGATCGGGATGCGGGAACACCGCCTGAAAAAATTACAACACATCCAAAACACAGAGGCTAGACTCCTCCTCGAACTATCTAGAAGATGATATATCACACCAGCGCTGAAAATGCTGCACTCGCTCCCAATCAAACAAAGTATCACGTTCAAAACAATGTGCATAACAAACCGGGCAATCAACGGACAGGGAGCAAAATACCTACTAAAGAAACTAAATCTACAAGCCAACAAGACTCCACAGATCAAGCAATGAAATCCACTTGGAACCAAAACCATACATCAGGAAAAAACAAGTGGGGTCCTCATTCTCCCACCTGGTGGCAAAAACCTGGAACAACCTCCAGAAAGGAATAAGAAATACCAAAGACCACCTAATAGTTAGAAAAC
This sequence comes from Ambystoma mexicanum, assembly GCF_040938575.1. NCBI lineage: Eukaryota > Metazoa > Chordata > Amphibia > Caudata > Ambystomatidae > Ambystoma > Ambystoma mexicanum. The sequence goes on from NC_090922.1 coordinate 1,508,269,606, forward strand.
TACTAGAAACCTGGCTCTTCAACACCACAGAACCAGATGAAAACAACTGAAAGAATCAAACAGTAACTACAAAAGAACAGGCTGACAGAACCCATAATGGCACAGACAACAACCAGTACCTACTAAGGGAAACTACTACAAGAACAAGAGAGACGATGCTAGGTGGAACAGACTACGAACGACAACCCTACCAGGACAGAACAATAGCAAACAAGCCTAACACAAAAGGCACAACTACCAACCTTACCCACTCAGACAGGGCGTTGGGTACGGGACTAGGTCGCAAGTATATTGATCCGAGAGGACTAGTTAACACCAACCACAAACTGGGATGTTGGGGCCAGCCAAAACAAAGATATAAATGCAAAGACTAGCTAACTTAACGTAATGACAGAGAGATGAGAGATAGCCTTATGCTGAAACTAGAACACTGAAAGGAAGACAACCTTGTCTAAATTCCAAAAGACACACATTAGGAGTGTGCATTTCTCGGGGCAGCAATGCTACTAACCAACCCTACAAAAACCTCATCCCTCTTCACACACCTCCCACACCCTAACTAAACACAACCACACCTCTTAAACCAGAACAACCCACATGCACTTCACCACACCGCAACAACAAACACACCACACAGTCAGACAACATCACACGACAGACTCCGACCATACACTGCACCAAAAAGCTCAGTGAATGGTGTTAACCGAACTGAAGCTGCCAACAGTACATCACAGTTCATTGCTCCTCTCCAAACCTTGCTCTACTAACACGATCTAACCTACCCCCCTTTTTCTTTCAGATCTGCCAGAGCACCAAGGGACCACTCCGGTGGCGATAGTGCGTGGTACAAAATATACTTTAACATTAACAGAACCCATGGTATTTGGCTACCCAGTACATTACAGTTGGACAAGGCAAGCAGGGAAGGTTTACTTGGTCCTATTTCACCTCAACGTAATTTGTAAAAAGAATTTAAAAAATGTACTTCTGCTGCATCACAGAAATGTTCCCCTCTGCAATTCATGTTACACTGTGATTAGCTACATTGACCCCGCCTGAATTTTTGGTTAAGATTTCTGAGCCAGAACTTCTTTAGGCTAGGCTAAACACTGCTCGTCTGACAATGGAGTTTGGATGCGTACAAACTGGCTTAAGCACAATGCAGAGAAGACCGAAGTGATGGTACTGGGAGCCACTCCCTCTGAGGGCTCTGTCTGGCCCACTGCGTATTGGCTGTCTGCCTTGGGCCCACTTTCCAGCCCTGTGACCACAGTAAAGAATGTGGTGCCTCTATCTCTGCTTCCTTCTCTCAGGAACGCCATTTAGGGGTCGCCATGGGTCGCAACTGCGACCCCTGGTGTCTCCCTTGCTACCCCTAAAACAAAAACAAAAAATGTTTTATTTTACTTTTATTTTTAATGCAAGGTCTTGGGCTGTGGCCGGCGCCATGTGGCTCTTTGCTTCTGGAGTGGCTGGCTTTCTTTTTCAGGCCTTTTCAAACCATTAAATTAAAAAAAGAACAGGGGTTCCACAAGTTAACACTTTCAGCAGTGACCCTAAATAAGAAAGAATGGGAATAAATAATTTGTCTTTATAGAAGTCTATACAATAATTGCTAGACTGACTAAAGGTTTATTTCAGGGACACACCAGGGGGTGAGTCACTGATTTAGTCTGTTCTTAAAAACCTCAACGCAGCTTTTCATCCTTGTGAGGTCCATAACCAAGAATCAACGCAGGTTGGGTGATAGTGTATGTATATTTGTTCTATATAAAGCGCTTAAGCGTAAGTGCTATATAATAGGACGTCATCATCATTTAGACATGGCCATCTGCTTGTAGTTGGGTAATATGGCCCTATACACACTGATCTTAACGATACATACGGCGATCCATTCTTGTATGAAATGTATATCACATAGTAATATCGTAACCATATTTTTCGTAGTGCACTTAGGAACAATGCTATGTGATGCCACTTCCTGTTTTGTTAAGGAGTGAAAGGTCGTGCTCCATCGCGTCCCATGATATCACTTCGGGGTGGGGCCAAATGACACCACTTCCTGTGATGTCTCAGAGGTCAAGGGTCGTGTGATGTCAATTCCGCTACCCCCGATATTTTGGCGTAACCACATTCCTGCTTTCTCTGCCGTTCCTCAGGCTAATTCGAGATGCAGCGCGACCCATTTCAAGCTTAAACTTCTGAGGAAAGTCATCCTGTTTGTGCCTGCGGACCGCCGTGGCCTGGTGGTTTAGTCATGGGAAATTTTTATTACTGCAATGCAACTCTCTTCTGCCAGCCTGTAACCCTCCTCCAGGTTGTGCAGAATTAAGTCGCCCCGGTCTGGCGATGGGAGACCTAAATTTGCTAAAACTTCTAGGGTGCTCCAGAAACTACATTGGCTTCCGATTGCCAGAAGAATTTAGTTTAAAGTCCTTTGTCTTGTGCATGGGACCATGCATGGCTTGGGAGCCAGTGGCCTTCTTTAATTCCCCTCCAGGAATGTCCACTCTACTGGCCAAGCTCTTCTCCAGGTTCCACATTTCCATAGAGATACAGGTGAGGGAGAACCTTTTTCGGCGCAGACTCCTTTGTTTATGGAATCCTCTTCCTACGTTCAAATGGAAGACTGAGGATCATCTATACTTCTTTAAGGTTTTAAAAACCTTCCTGTTCAACCAATAGCTGACAGGACTCTGTTAGGCAGAAACCTGTGCAGTTCCCTCTGGGACCATTGCAAAAGATTTAGGACTACAGGTGTTTGGCATTAAACCCACTTGGTAGCAGTCTGTACCACACAGATTCACTTGGTAACTGTGGCTAAGCAGTCAGACTTCTCTCAAGAAGAGTTAGGCAGTATACAGAGTATTCACAATAGGTCAAGAGAACACAGTAGAACAAGTAAACACTGACCAGGGCTTGGTGTAAAAGAGATATAATTATTTATTTAAAACCACATCTAGTAAAACACACAGGCACGAATAGTAAGTAATTCAAAAACAGGGTCACTAAAAGATATACACTCCCTTAGAAGAATATTAGACAAGTCTTAAGGAAAGCCCCACTTATTTTCAGACAGCGGTGAGCACTTAACGTAGATGGCACTCTAATAGTTCGTTTTTAAAAGGAAGAGAAAAGCAGAAACACATCCCAACACTTTTTCACAAACACAACAAGAGAGGAAGGCAAAGTAACACCGTGGGTTTAGAGTCAGTAGGCCGGATCCGCTTTAAGAGGATCAAAACTAAATGTGTCCAAGGTCACACGGTTGCAGTGCACAAAAGTCTTGTAACGGTTCAAAAAGGAGTTGGACCAAAGAAAGGGACCAGTTAGAGGGTCAAGGCGGCCAGCCAGTCCAGAAGGTTAAGGGGTCATTATTACCTTGTAGCAATCTTTCGAAAGGGAGGCCTGGCTGATACGGTACCTTAAAGTGGTGAGAATACTCCAGCGGGGGCAGTTGTTCCCGGCAGCGTATGCAAGTCGGTCCTTCGTCTGGGGGAAGAGAGGATCTCGTCGAGGAGGAAGACAGGAATCCGTTGCACTGCCAGGGAAGAAACCAGCTGCGGAGTTTCTCAGGCAAAAGGAGCGGTCCTTTGATTCGCGGTCAAGTGGTAAGTGGCTATCCGGTTGCTGGGGTGCTTGGCACGGGCAATTCGACCACAAGCCGGTCTGAGGTGCGAAGAGAAGAAGGTAAACTTATTGTGCCCACCAGTCAGGGGAAGAAGCCTCTCCAGCCGGGAGATCTTCTCTGTTGTCGGGAAGTGGTGAGTCGGTTCTGCAGGGCTCCACCGGTGGTGTCGTCGTTGTAGGTCGGCTCAGCTTCTCCCTCCTGTCAATCAAACATGCTAAGTGGTGAGCTGGCCGGCTCACCACTTGGGCCAATCACACGAGTGCGACTTGAGTTACCAAGGTAACTCAGTCCAGGGTGCCTAAACCCCCTCCCACACCCCCTGTGGTACCCAGACAGAATGACACCACTTTTGGATGCTTCTGTGGAGAAGCCGGCCAAAAAGTGGAACAAAGGGCTCGACTTGGGTTGGAGTCACAGAAGAGAACACAAACGCCATTTTAGAATCGAGTCCTGGCAAAAAATACCAACCGGCAAATTAATTTTAATTAAATAAACCGGCGATATGTTCGAGGCTATGAGAATTAAATAATTAAAGTTGGTAGCCTCGAACAATGGGAAAATCCCATAGGGATATATTCGCGGTCGAATATAAAAAGTAGTATCCACTGCCACCAGCCAAAACTCAATTAGGGGGGACGGAGACGTGCCACCTCGACTAACAGACCCTAGGGCAATCGAATTGCCCCGACCAGTATGTCCACAATATGATGGTTTGTACTTGTTCTGTTAGTAATTTGGGACTAGTAAAGCCAATGGTGACTTTACATGCCCTGGGAGACAGTAGTCAGTCCCAGGGTATGGAGTCTATGGTGGGGTGTCACTATGACACCCCTGTTTTACTGCACGGAGGGTGCTGTGTAACACACATAGTAAAAACACATGAGACCATATGGAGTAAAGGACCCCATAGCCCATAAAACACATTAACAGTCAAAGGAACACCATAAATCATGTCCAAGAGTGGGAGAAGAGAGTCTCACTCTTGGCAGGAGAAAAAAAACAAACTCCAGAAATCCAGCAAAGCTGCTGGGGGACTCACTAGGTTAGGAAACTCAGCCAAAAGAGAATTCTCCCTAACAGACTCCCTCTACCTTTCTCTTGCCTGCTGGTTGTCCGGACCCTTGCCGTTCCTCTTTGGATAAGGAAGCCTCTGTTAGCGCCAGGATGCCTTCAGGCCACGGTTGTGCTTTATAAAATGCTACAACATACCATAACATCACCCCCACAGCCCCCTATTAGCATCAGCACCACCACCACCACCACCACTCCATCCCCAACATCCCCCATTTCAATGCCCATCATCACCCCACTCTGCATCATCATTATCAGCATGGCCCTCATCTCATCAGCATCCCCTCTGCATCATCAACACCGCCCATCTGCATCATCATCATTACCCCTCTGCATCTTCAACGCCACCCCTCTGCATCATCATCATTAACACTCTGCATCTTCAACGCCACCCCTCTGCATCATCATCATTAACACTCTGCATCTTCAACGCCACCCCTTTGCATTATCATCATTAACCCTCTGCATCATCATCATTACCCCTCTGCATCTTCAACGCCACCCCTTTGCATTATCATCATTACCCCTCTGCATCATCATCATTAACACTCTGCATCTTCAACGCCACCCCTTTGCATTATCATCATTACCCAGTCACATAATGCCCTCCCCGTAAACACCCCCATTGCCAACTGCATCCTCCTCATTATCTGCATCATCATCCTCTTTACCTTCACATCATCAGAACCCCTCTGCTTCATGCGCATTATCCCCTTCCATATAAGGCTTGTAGAGGAGCAGCCAACTGCCCCTGCAGGACGTCCGGCCCCCCTACTACCGGTTTGCTGGAAGTCTGAAATAGTGCCGTGTTTGACACCAGCAGTTGTGCATATTCCGCGCAGGGTCTACGATAAAAGATATCCACTAAGAAAACCCTACCAGATGTATCCCAGAAGAGATGACAATCTGAGGGAGAGATCCCCGAAGGAATATGAAAAGAGAGAAAGAGAAGTTGGTGTTGTCACAAGAAATTAGCATGACGCAGCACCGCAGAAAATGCAAGCCGTTCAATAACTGTACAGATGCAGCAACACAAGTAGACTAAGTGATCTTAGGTGCTGGCTATACGTAGTGAATAGACTGCAGGCGGAGCGTCCATTATATAGAGGTTAGACATCGGTATCACAATTTTAGTAAGTTCAGAACATGAAGAAAAGGGCTGAAGGCTGTGTCGCAGCAGAGAATTAGCTGGGAGCATGGAAGAAACGAGAAAGGCTGTCTGGCCTGGTGTCAAGACTGGAGGCAGCCAAGACGGAGTATCTATTCTTGAAGGCAGAGAATGTGAGAAGTCGATTCATCCCTTGTTAAGGTGCAAAGGAAGCACTCCATGAGAGTCATATTTATTAATTCAAGACAATGAAATGCTATAAAATGGGCTGAATTGCGGTCTCCTGTCACGTGAGTCAAGGGTGGAAATAGAAGTTGGGCATGCAGTCCAGAACTATAAACGTGTGCCCGTACTCCCTTATATTGCCAGAGACAAAAATACATTGCAAGGCCAAGTTCAAAGACAGTCTTCATTGCAGAAGGCATGGGTGATGAGAGATAATGGGCTAACTGGGTGGGGAGGTACAGTTCAGTCTACCCCCTTGCACCTGTGTCTGAGCTCATATGCTAAGTGAACTGAATGTTCCAGAAGGGCACGAGCATGCCAACCAATAGTAGAGGGCCATATAATTAAGGGCCTTGTAGTTTGAGAGCCAATAGTGTACTGTGTTTCTAATAACTGTTAAAGATGACTTGCAGTAGGGGTGGGCACGAGTTGTCCACCTGACTGTAGAGATCCAACCACAACCCGACCCCTTATTGAAAGTATACTTAGATGATCTCCTTGAGCCAAACACAATCCCCCTTAGATTTTTCTTGTTTGCCACATAGTAGGACGTCACGTATGATGAGTTTTTGCTATAAAAGTGTTGTTTTTTCTTAAATGGTTTGAGAGAACGCCGTGCGACGTCTGTTGATGTCTGTTGTAACTCCCGGTTTTAGACAATTGATAATAAAAAACAGTAAACAAATGTTGCTATCTTCCAGAGTTGGTCTGATTATTGGTCTACAGAGTTATTCTGTTTCTCACCCCCCTGCATGACATGCTACCTCACAAGTGCCCGAAGGTCAGGCTCCTCCCCTAATTATCCCCAGTGTCCACTCATCACCACCACAATCTCTTCACTGCAGTACTCCACACATGAAACAGATGCGATACAACCAACATGCAGTACCCCACAACACATTCAGGATTCACGTCATCTGTTCTAGTCTCTGCATCGCGACTTCAGTGCATACGTTAACAAACACTGCATGTCCCAACATATCACACTGCAACCTCACTGGCATCCAGAAGGTGGGTTACTTCAAAACTGCACGCATGAACTTATCAGTAGCCGTACCCTGCCTCCACCACACCCCCCCCCCCCCCACTCCTCGTGCTCGCACTAACTCCTCCCGTTGAGCAGCACAGTGGCAGGGCAACACTTCAGATCACGAGCTATTTTATCCAAGGGCATCGCAGAGGCATTAAGTAGAGTGTGCATCTCCCCCGTCCTTTCCTTCTTGGAAGAGCACAGCTTTTTACATCGAGGTGCCAGAGTAAAACATTTGAACCCCATGAAAATCAACCTCAGGTGAGCACCTGCTCGCGAGCAGGCAGATTCCAACGGAAGCCAGTGCGAGTAGTACCTGGAAGAAGTCACTTCTCCAATGAAGTAGAGGTGGTGAAGAGACCAGACAGCCTTCTAAGCCTCTGGGCCAGGCTAGTGGCCGACGGTCCGGGACATTCTTTCCAGGAAGAGGACGGCCAAATCTGTTTGGCTCGCCCCTGCAGGAGCTAAGGCCGGACCAGCACAAAGGTCTACTACAGTATTGTTGAAAGAGGGTTGGGGGGGCAGGGTGTGGCCCGCTTTTACGTCTCACGCCCACACATGCATGACACAGTAATGTCGAGGGGTTGGGGTGAAGAAAGACTTGGAGCTGACATGCCAAGTCTCCCGCAACTTGCGGGAGTCTCCAGCAGAGGGAGACAAAACTCCAGCACTCGCTCCGCCTAAAACAATTCAAAACCCCCAATGCAATCCTATAGGGAAATTCCTTTCTGGAGCAAAATCTCCCTCCCGCCTTCTTGAGGCACATGGAATGTTTGGTTCGAGGCACTAATAGACATTCGCACCTCCACCGCCTCTACCACAGCCACGCCAGCGCTGCCTTGTGTCGGCATGACACAATAGGCCACTTTCACACCTCTGGGATTGTGTGAAGCTTATGGACACGTGGGAGGTAGAGAAAAGCGGTTAAATAGCCATAATGAGCGTTTCCCAGGGAAGGTAAGACAGTGGGGACAACCCAGACCTATTCTGCTGCTCTTAGAAACTGTGAAAGCAGCGGTGGAAGTGCATGAAAAGAAGCAGGGAAACTATGTTCCCTGCCCGGCTCCCACAATCCCCACGCCACGCCCCCGCCCCCGTCCAATACAAACGCCCAAACAAATGCACCGGACGTTCAAGGGACTGCTCAGTGACGTGCACGTTTCAACTTCTTCCTACACTTTTATTTTAAAACAAAAGCATTTCACAACCGTTTATTTTTTAAATAAAAGTATAGGTACAGTAAGACGTCATTTAAAAAAAACAGTAGAGCAGCTCTGCTCCCGCTCACTTCGACCACTGTGTAAAAAAAGTTTGATTCACCCAAAAGGGGGGGAGGGGTGAGCAAACAATAGGAGACCGAGCCCCCCATCCCCCCACCCCCCACCCCCCAGGCTTGACAGGACCAAATTGAAATGCTAGGTTGGATTACGAGCCCTTTAGTGCCACAGGAACAAATGTGCAATTTTCATACACCTCCCGTCATAATGAGGACTAATTTCATATTCAAGACCTGGTGTAATATAATATATGATATGATATTTTATTTATATCGCGCTCATACACAAGTGTTTCAGAGGTGATGAGGGGGCAACATAGGGTGGGAAACGCGCCCATCGCCCTTCCCCCTGTTCCTGCAAGAGGAGCAATAAGGCATCAGAGTGGCCGCATGCCCTCACTAATACCACCACCTGGGAAGTTCAAGTATTCACGCGGCGGGGCAGGCCTTGAGACCCAATGGAGCCGTGGTAAGAGGGTGGCAATAGGTTTCCCCAGATGCCGACTCCGGCTGACTTCCCAGGAACTCTGATTACTGTGCTGTGTAGTACAGTAGGGCGGCTCCTGGGCCGGATTACCAGGGTGGCTGTCAAGCGACCTCTGGGGCCCTGGCACGGAGAAGTGTGGTGGGTTCTCGCTCCCTCCAGAAGCATCCCATAGCCCCTTCCCGAAAAGAGGAAGTGCTTCTGAAATACCCCTTAGCCCAAGCCAGCATTGGCACCAGAGGTGCCGGGGCTCAGGGGGCTATATCCCCGGATAGAAGCCCAGGTGCTACAACCAAAAAGCTAGCAAGCCCCAAATCCTGACAGAGTAGCCCTGGATCTTTTCCAGACCTAGCAACACCCCCCTGCCACTAGAACTAAAGGCCTACGAATGCCGTGCTTACAATGGCCTCCACTCGGGAGGGGAGAGGTCCCACACACTCCCGAGCCATGGGCAGGAGCAGGGCTTTAACTGGGCCAGGCCCCGGTAGGCTCCGAAATCTCGTTTTGAGGCGGGCCCACTAATCTCCCCAGGCAGCCCCCTGCCCCGTCCACTACACGAAAACGTTTTTTTTCTAAATCCTGAATCTCTCGCTCGTGTGCGAAAGCTTCAGGCTTCAGAAAAAAATTCCATAATGGTGGCGCTGCAGAGGCTTTGTTCCCTAAATCCTGAAGCTCCCACGCATTCGCGGGAGTTTCAGTCTTCAGGAAACGGCCTGAGCTTCCAGTGGTCTCACCCTTTAAGCCTTAATGGTGACGCTGCCCCTCCCCAGCTGGTGAGGGCCAACACCACCATTAAGGCCGAATAGGTGAGGCACTGTCCCCTGCCAGGCAAGCCAAAGGCAGAGATCAGCACACACTCCCCTTGAGCCGGGCCTTGTCAAGGGGGCGTGGCCCAACGGGCCAGCAGGCACTCCTGCCGTTAGGCCACGCCTCCTTGATGAGCCCACGCTCATTTTGTAGCGCCACTTAAGGCACTGGGCAGAAGTGAGCAAAACATAAAGGTGAGTCGGATACCCCTCTTTCCATTGACCTGGTGTTCTGAAGTGCAACCACAATTACAAAGTAGACAGATACCCATTACATTTGCTCCTATCTAAAGACATGAACCCAATGCACATACAATACTTAACAAAAATATTTTCAATTTTATTATCACATGTTGTATAGTCTGGGCAGAAGTGACAGTTCAGGGTCTAGGAGTTGACTTCAAACGTGAATACTGCATATTATACCCAAGAGCCAGTGGTACCCAGGGCACCTCAAGCCTCACAAGTGGCCGCCGACTGGCAGGCCCAAGCCGCACAAGGAATGGGCAAGTAAATGAGGCCATGGCAGGGGGCCAGGCGGGCTGCCACAGGAGGCGAGCAGACTTGTGGCCAGCACTACAGAAATGTAGAGGTGCCCCTGAGGGTTTAGGAGGCCTGCTCCCCAATTTCCACCGAACCCAGCCATCGCGAGCAGGCGCTAAATAAGGACGGAAAACTGCGCGCCTTCTCCCGCGCAGCAGCGGCGCAGCCCCGACCTTCTGCTATTTATATCTGAGGGATAATTGGCGTCTGGAAATATTTGCATTGCTAATTTGCTTTGCATTCGGGAGCTGGTGGGGTCTGAGGCGGGCGGGGGGCCGTGGGTGCTTAGTAAGTCGCCGCCCTCTTCCCACCCTCGCCCCGCCCCGCAGGAGCCCGGCAGCGGCGGCTGATATATAATAATAATATTTATTCCTCTCTTCCTGCTCTCGAATATTTAGAAATTGCCTAAATTGACCTTCTATTTCGTTGACAAAACATGTTTCGCACTTGCACTAAAGCTACACCCATACCTGAATATTTTGCATTTCTGACAGCCGATACTGTCGCGATTTGAGATTTCGTTGCAATTTCGGCCGTGAAAATGTGAAATTACAAAACGATCCTGGCAGGAAGTGCATTGGGTGGGGTCAAGGTGGGCTAATGTCGCGAGAGCTCCCAGGACAGCTCGATGCGCAGAATTCTGCCGAACCCTAGTTGTCACAGGAACCCATGCGGGGGGGGGGGGGGGGGGGGGGGGGGGGTGGGGGCGGTTTTCGGGGGGCAGAGAATTTCTTGCTGGTGGTGGTAATAAAGTAAGTCTCCTGGCCCCAAATGCCTTCTGTCGAGGTACCCCCTTAGCCCAGGGCGACTCCGACATGCCTGCAGGCGGGCCGAGACCGAAACCAAGCAGAGGATCCTTGGGACACTGTATAGTAGTTGGGGGTCGTCAATGCCTGTGACACTGTATAGTAGACTGGGGATCGTGGATCCCTGGGACACTGTATGGAAGACCAGGGCTTGTGGACTTATCTCTGGGACACTGTATAGTAGATGAGGGATTCTCAGACACTGTATAGTAGATTTGGGATCGTGCATATATCCCTGGGACACTGTATAGTAGATGGGGGATCCTGGACACTGTATAGTAGAATGGTGATCGTGGATATCTCCCTGGGACACTGTATGGTAGACCGAGGCTAGTTGACTTATCCCTGGGACACTGTGTAGTAGACTGGGGCTTATGGACTTATCCCTGGAACACTGTATAGTTGATGGGGGATCGTGGCCTTATCACTGTGAAACTGTCTAGTAGACTGGGGTCATCGGACACTGTATAGTAGACCGGGGGTCGTCGATGCCTGGGACACTGTAGTAGACCGGGGTCGTCGATTCCTGTCACACTGAATGGAAGACCAGGGCTTGTGGACTTATCTCTGGGACACTGTATAGTAGATGGGGGCATCCTGGGACACTGTATAGTAGACTGGGGATCGTGGATATATCCCTGGGACACTGTATGGTAGACCGAGGCTCGTGGACTTATCCCTGGGACACTGTATAGTAGACCGGGGGATCGCGGCCTTATCGCTGGGAAACTGTATAGTAGACTGGGGTCGTCGGACACTGTATAGTAGACTGAGGTTGTCGATGCCTGTGACACTGTTTTGTAGACCAGGGCTTGTGGACTTATCCCTGGGACACTGTATAGTAGACTAGGGGTCATCAGACACTATAGTAGACCAGGGCTCGTGGATCCCTGGGACACTGTATGGAAGACCAGGACTTGTGGACTTATCTCTGGGACACTGTATAGTAGATGGGGGATCCTGGGACACTGTATAGTAGACTGGGGATTGTGGATATATCCCTGTGACACTGTATGGTAGACTAAGGCTCGTAGACTTATCCCTGGGACACTGTATCGTAGACTGTGGATAGTCGACTTGGTCCTTTTAGTACTCTCCATCCTGAGCCTGTTAGACCGAAACTGTCCCTTGTCTGTTACCGTGAAGGACCCATAGGCCCTGTGAGCGTGACTTCCTGCCTTACCATCAGATGTTGGGGTGCAATGAGACTATGGGGCTTGCTTCGGAGCTTGACCCTGTATCTCGTGGTCACAGGGGAAATACTCCAGGAGAAGTAACAAATCTCCTCGCATCTTTGTTTATTATCAAACTATACACAGCATGCTGGGCCCAAGGCAGAGACGCGCCCCGTATCCTCCATATTCACCGCTTGCTGGGCCCAAGGCAGAGATGCACCCGTGTCCTCCATATTCACTGCTTGCTGGGCCCAAGGCAGAGACGCGCCCCATATCCTTCATATTCACTGCTTGCTGGGCCCAAGGCAGAGACGCGCCCCGTATCCTCCATATTCACTGCTTGCTGGGCCCAAGGCAGAGATGCGCCCCGTATCCTCCATATTCACTGCTTGCTGGGCCCAAGGCAGAGATGCACCCCTGTGTCCTCCATATTCACTGCTTGCTGGGCCCAAGGCAGAGACGCGCCCCGTATCCTTCATATTCACTGCTTGCTGGGCCCAAGGCCCAGACGCGCCCCGTATCCTCCATATTCACCGCTTGCTGGGCCCAAGGTAGAGATGCACCCCTGTGTCCTCCATATTCACCGCTTGCTGGACCCAAGGCAGAGAGGCCGCCCGTGTCCTCCATATTCACTGCTTGCTGGATCCCAGGCAGAGACCCGCCCCTGTGTCCTCCATATTCACCGCTTGCTGGACCCAAGGCAGAGATGCACCCCCGTGTCCTCCATATTCACCGCTTGCTGGGCCCAAGGCAGAGACACGTCCCGTATCCTCCATATTCACCGCTTGCTGGGCCCAAGGCAGAGATGCACCCCTGTGTCCTCCATATTCACCTCTTGCTGGACCCAAGGCAGAGAGGCCGCCCGTGTCCTCCATATTCACTGCTTGCTGGATCCCAGGCAGAGACCCGCCCCCGTGTCCTCCATATTCACCGCTTGCTGGACCCAAGGCAGAGACGCGCCCCATATCCTCCATATTCACTGCTTGCTGGGCCCAAGGCAGAGACGCGCCCCATATCCTCCATATTCACTACTTGCTGGGCCCAAGGCAGAGACGCGCCCCGTATCCTCCATATTCACTGCTTGCTGGGCCCAAGGCAGAGACGCGCCCCGTATCCTCCATATTCACTGCTTGCTGGGCCCAAGGCAGAGACGCGCCCAGTATCCTCCATATTCACCGCTTGCTGGGCCCAAGGCAGAGACGCGCCCCGTATCCTCCATATTCACCGCTTGCTGGGCCCAAGGTAGAGATGCACCCCCGTGTCCTCCATATTCACCGCTTGCTGGGCCCAAGGCAGAGACACGTCCCGTATCCTCCATATTCACCGCTTGCTGGGCCCAAGGTAGAGATGCACTCCCGTGTCCTCCATATTCACCGCTTGATGGACCCAAGGCAGAGACACGTCCCGTATCCTCCATATTCACCGCTTGCTGGGCCCAAGGTAGAGATGCACTCCCGTGTCCTCCATATTCACCGCTTGATGGACCCAAGGCAGAGAGGCCGCCCCCGTGTCCTCCATATTCACCGCTTGCTGGGCCCAAGGTAGAGATGCACTCCCGTGTCCTCCATATTCACCGCTTGATGGACCCAAGGCAGAGATGCACCCCCGTGTCCTCCATATTCACTGCTTGCTGGGCCCAAGGCAGAGAGGCCGCTCCCGTGTCCTCCATATTCACTGCTTGCTGGAGCCCAGGCAGAGACGCGCTCCCGTGTCCTCCATAATCACTGCTTGCTGGACCCAAGGCAGAGAGGCCGTCCGCGTCCTCCATATTCACTGCTTGCTGGACCCAAGGCAGAGAGGCCGCCCGTGTCCTCCATATTCACTGCTTGCTGAGACCAAGGCAGAGACCCGCCCCCGTGTTCTCCATATTAACTGCTTGCTGGACCCCAGGCAGAGACGCGCCCTCGTGTCCTCCATATTCACTGCTTGCTGGATCCCAGGCAGAGACCCGCCTCCGTGTCCCCCATATTCACTGCTTGCTGGACTCAAGGCAGAGAGGCCACCCGTGTCCTCCATATTCACTGCTTGCTGGACCCAAGACAGAGAGGCCGTCCGTGTCCTCCATATTCACTGCTTGCTGGACCCAAGGCAGAGAGGCCACCCGTGTCCTCCATATTCACTGCTTGCTGGACCCCAGGCAGAGACACGCCCCCGGGTCCTCCATATTCACTGCTTGCTGGGCCCAAGGCATAGAGGCCGCCCTCGTTCCCTCCATATTCACTGCTTGCTGGATCCCAGGCAGAGACCCGCGCCCGTGTCCTCCATATTAACTGCTTGCGGGATCCCAGTTAGAGACCCGCCCCCGTGTCCTCCATATTCACTGCTGCTGGACCCAAGACAGAGGCGCGCCCCCGTGTCCTCCATATTTACTGCTTGCTGGAGCCCAGGCATAGACGCGCTCCCGTGTCCTCCATATTCACTGCTTGCTGGACACAAGGCAGAGAGGCCGTCCGTGTCCTCCATATTCACTGCTTGCTGGACCCAAGGCAGAGAGGCCACCCGTGTCCTCCATATTCACTGCTTGCTGGACCCCAGGCAGAGACACGCCCCCGTGTCCTCCATATTCACTGCTTGCTGGACCCAAGGCATAGAGGCCGCCCTCGTGCCCTCCATATTCACTGCTTGCTGGATCCCAGGCAGAGACCCGCGCCCGTGTCCTCCATATTAACTGCTTGCAGGATCCCAGACAGAGACCCGCCCCCGTGTCCTCCATATTCACTGCTGCTGGACCCAAGACAGAGGCGCGCCCCGTGTCCTCCATATTTACTGCTTGCTGGACCCCAGGCAGAGACACGCCCCCGTGTCCTCCATATTCACTGCTTGCTGGACCCAAGGCAGAGAGGCCGTCCGCGTCCTCCATATTCACTGCTTGCTGGACCCAAGGCAGAGAGGCCGCCCGTGTCCTCCATATTCACTGCTTGCTGAGACCAAGGCAGAGACCCGCCCCCGTGTTCTCCATATTAACTGCTTGCTGGACCCCAGGCAGAGACGCGCCCTCGTGTCCTCCATATTCACTGCTTGCTGGATCCCAGGCAGAGACCCGCCTCCGTGTCCCCCATATTCACTGCTTGCTGGACTCAAGGCAGAGAGGCCACCCGTGTCCTCCATATTCACTGCTTGCTGGACCCAAGACAGAGAGGCCGTCCGTGTCCTCCATATTCACTGCTTGCTGGACCCAAGGCAGAGAGGCCACCCGTGTCCTCCATATTCACTGCTTGCTGGACCCCAGGCAGAGACACGCCCCCGTGTCCTCCATATTCACTGCTTGCTGGGCCCAAGGCATAGAGGCCGCCCTCGTGCCCTCCATATTCACTGCTTGCTGGATCCCAGGCAGAGACCCGCGCCCGTGTCCTCCATATTAACTGCTTGCGGGATCCCAGTTAGAGACCCGCCCCCGTGTCCTCCATATTCACTGCTGCTGGACCCAAGACAGAGGCGCGCCCCCGTGTCCTCCATATTTACTGCTTGCTGGAGCCCAGGCATAGACGCGCTCCCGTGTCCTCCATATTCACTGCTTGCTGGACACAAGGCAGAGAGGCCGTCCGTGTCCTCCATATTCACTGCTTGCTGGACCCAAGGCAGAGAGGCCACCCGTGTCCTCCATATTCACTGCTTGCTGGACCCCAGGCAGAGACACGCCCCCGTGTCCTCCATATTCACTGCTTGCTGGACCCAAGGCATAGAGGCCGCCCTCGTGCCCTCCATATTCACTGCTTGCTGGATCCCAGGCAGAGACCCGCGCCCGTGTCCTCCATATTAACTGCTTGCAGGATCCCAGGCAGAGACCCGCCCCCGTGTCCTCCATATTCACTGCTGCTGGACCCAAGACAGAGGCGCGCCCCGTGTCCTCCATATTTACTGCTTGCTGGACCCCAGGCAGAGACACGCCCCCGTGTCCTCCATATTCACTGCTTGCTGGACCCAAGGCAGAGAGGCCGTCCGTGTCCTCCATATTCACTGCTTGCTGGACCCCAGGCAGAGACCCGCCCCCGTGTCCTCCATATTCACTGCTTGCTGGACCCCAGGCAGAGACCCGCCCCCGTGTCCCCTATATTCACCGCTCTCTGGGGCCAAGGCAGAGACGCGCCCCGAGTCCTCCACATCTCAAGAGGCATTGATCAGCACCACCTGCTGACTAATCAAGGTATTGCACTTGGTCCTATTGGTGTCAAATGTTCTGTTGGCCTCATCACCACACCAGAAGCATAGCCAATGTTGAAGAGAAACACAGCAGGCCCGCATCATGGCCTCTCAGTCCTGACTTGCAGCAGCCATGGGTACTCTAGATCTAGGAGCCCAACCCACCATAACAATGCCACCCTTGCTGCAGGCACACAATGGTCTAGAAGCAGAGTCTACACCTGAACGGGCAAATGCACCGATACTTGCTGAGGGTGCCCTGAAGAAGCCCAGAATAGTTCAGTACTTTTCCAGAACCGTCACCCACCCTTTCTAATGCACCTCATCCCCCTGACCTGCCCCACCTATCTGCTATGTCATCAGTGAGGCACATATGATATGGCATTTACTGCGCCTATACACAAGTGTTTCAAGGCGGGACGAGGCGAGGGAGGGGGAATAAAGGGAAGACAGACGACAATCCTACTAGGCCAGGTGTCATTCAGATCGCGCAAGTGCAGGGGTGGGGGGAAAAGGCAAAAGTGCGTGGGCGAAGGGAGAGGGGAAAGTGCAGTTCACGGGATAGTAGAATAAATAAGATAAATAAAGCGACTGGCTGGTGGCAAGTGCAAAGTAAGTGCAGATATTAGTGCTGGTAGGGGGACTGTAGGGATGCAGAAAACAGTCTCCAGGTGCAGGGGTTGCCAGGGGGGCAGTGTAGGTTGGCAGCTGGCAGGGCCTGAGCCCGAGATCGGAAAAGGTGGCCAGGTAACCAGTGCAGTTTCTGTCAAGAATTTAGCAGGGGAGAGGGGGAGAGAAAGCAGAAGCAAAGAGGAAGGTTTTGAGGTGCTTCCAGAGCCGGAGATGGTTCTCCTCTCCTCATCCGCAGCTCTGCCAATGCACCTCGGCACAGTCACCAGGAGAGCAAGTGCATTTATGCGTAGTCCTGCACTGGAAAAGCCCTGTCACGAATGGGTCCTGCATGCAGTCCTCCACGTGCTGTTCTGCACGGATTGTTCTGGAAAAAGTCCTGCGGGGGGTCTGATGAATCTCATTTTCTTTTCTATTTTCGGCGTGTGCGTGCGTGCGTGCGTGTTCTCTTGAAGCCACGTCGCCTAAAGCCTCCCGGAGGTCAGAATATTTGCACCACGCAACGTCCCCTGAGCAGAGGTGAAGCAGATCGTTTAAATCTACACCCAGACCACAAAACGCACACTTTATTTTCTTAATACTCAAGGCAAAGCGTCCTAGAAACATCTGCAAACTCGTTTTTCTTTACTGGGTAGATGACCAGCTCACCTTCCCGAATAAGTGTCTCTGTGCAGCTGGCCTATAGAATTGCCGTATTTCATGTGGGACCTTTAGGCGCCTGGGCTCCAGGAGCCACTGTACTCTTCAGCTCATGCCAGCCGGAAGCCTGCTGCGACGTTTCAGGTGTGTCTGAAATGCGATTAAATGAGCCTTCGCAAGTGGAAAATAACTGAGAAAAGCAGACGCTCTGCCAGTCCCCTTCCCGCCATGGACTGGGGGCACTAAAGGATCCGCTTTGGGGGGCAAACGTCTGTCGCTGGCCCTTTAATGACGCTCCATTGCCAGGTGTGTACCCACAAAGGACACACTGCAGTCACACTCCTAGGATAATCCGGCTACCCACAGGGCTCTGGCTGCACTTGTGGGCCTCAAAGGAATGCCAATGAGTCTTGCCACCGGGCAACCTGGCACATGCACAGACTGATGCGGGGGAGGCTTTAAGGTGCAAGTCTTTAAGGGCGTGCATGTTCGTCCTATATTCCAATAGGGAATCCTTGTAGGCTCTGCCCACTCTGGCACGTAAGGAAACTCTGTAGAGATTAGAATGCAGTACTTGGTAATAGTTTCTGGAATTCCCTTTGTGGTGAACTGAACTGGGAGCTTCGGAATTGGGCTGGAAGACAAATACTGAACAATTAAAGGTTATGCGCCATTTAATTAAGATGGCACATCACTCTCGAACTCCCCAGAAAAGCTACCAGACTCCCCCCAAACAGGGACACTGGAGAAGCACTGGTTTACATACAACATACAGTCATGTTAATATGGCAGCTATTATATGTCTAGTTTTAGCTAAGGTAAATCAGGTGTGTCAGTACTGGTCTCCAAAAGTGACAAAAGAAGCATTGGCAATGCCAACAGTTAGGGATTTTGTGTAGGTATGGAAAAAGCACTTGCCTGGCCCTGCCGTAGATTTATTAAGTGGCCATTGATGGTAGCAGGTGCAAAATGGCGCAAGTACCTGGGCATCTAACAGCAGTGCCTGGGGTGTGGTGTGATCAACGGCTCAAAGCAACGGAACAGAAGAGCCATGTGAAAAAGGCTTACTTGCCATTACCAAAGGAAAAGCAGCATTTTAATTCACAAAGGAAGAAGAAATTCAAAGGTCCCTTTCACATGAAAAACAGGACTTCTAAACGCTGACACCAAAACAGCTTTGCATGTGTGTTTGCAGTTTAAAGTAAGACCAGAGAAAAATTTTCCACTGTCAACATAAAGATGTTAGGGAAAAGACATGGTGCATGTAAAGAAGATACAATGTAGATTATGCTTCACATGCAAATATCGGCAACACAGGAACAGAAAAACGTTCCATGGGCCACATTATTTCATTTAGGCCCATGGTAGACCCTTTTGGCTTGTTGGTGGACAAACTTCACAAAGAACTCCTCCCACTGCAAGCCTGCATTTTACTTTCCCCAGCCAATTACAACTGCAATAAAGTATCCTGCTAAGGAGGTCCCCGAAGGCCGTTCTATGCAGAGCAAATGACTAGCTGGTGCTTCCCAGTTATTTACAAGCTGCAACCGACTTCATAGAGATTAATAAAAACACTCTGGTCACAGGTGGGTCCAGAGTGGCAAATGGCCAATGGGCTGGAGGAAGGGAAGCTCATATGAAGATTCCCTTGGTTTAAATGGACTGTCACAATGGTTGCATTTCCCCAGAAACCACAGGTCACACTGATTACATGTAGGATTCATTTTTTATATAATTTCCAGGTGATTCTGGTGATATAAAATTCCTTCACCTGCAACTTAGGCAATTGTAATGGCGAACCAAAAGGTGGTCCTGGCTGCTATGAACATCTCCTGGATTTAAGAGTTGGAAAACTGGTGGGGGTTAAAAGCAGGTATGTGGGGAATACATTGCATGTACTCTAAGGAAGGCAAGGAAGCAAGGCTGTTTACTGAACTTCAATGGGCTGGTTGAACGCCTACCTAAATCTAAGGATGTGAGCAAGCTACAACCATCAAATAACAACACAGTCCTAATCGAGTCTCTGTCAAAATAAAAGGGCATGTGATAATAAAACTATTGCCAATCCTTACTTCTAAATACAAAAATAAAAGTGCTCAAGAAATAACATGTCAGGATAGTTGAGCAGTTGGCTTCCCTTCCCCACGTTTTCAGCATGGGACAAGGTGGCACACTTGAGCTTCACACACACTCTGGCTTTTCTTCCACAAGGATACAGTTCAAAGCACAGATAGAAGGGCCCTCTGCCAAAACCTCTTTACCAATAACATTCTCTTACTGCAGACGGCCTGTTAACAAACAACCTCCAAAGTTCCTTTCATATCACATGTTCACATTCACCAGTTCTCGCTTTCAGTGTTCATCATGGGTCTACCTCCTTCGTGCTTTGACCCTCTTTTTACCACAATGTTCACAATTGGTCTCTATCGATTGGGCACAGACCGTGGTTCTGATTTGTTTGGGTTCAGATCCCTGTTTGCACAATCTTCACAACTGATCTCCCTCGTTCTGGCTCAGACCATGTAATCTCCCTTTCTACGTTTTCCTCTTAATATCAAAGATTGAAGACTTTCCAATGTGCGATGGGCTTTGCTAAAACTGTCGCAGAAGCACTTCGATTCACTTCACACAATGTTCTTCCTTTCATTTTTGAAACTTCTTGGCTGGATACCTTACCGAGACCTTCGATTGAGCACCCACGTGGTGCCGGTCAACTCTATCACTGGTATTATATGTTTCTCCTTAAATGTTCAAAACATCCATTAGCAATTAAACTTTCCTCGCGTCTTTGATCACATGCATTTCAATCTTCATTCTTGCACACTTTATACAATGTTGCCGCTTGCAACCTTTGATCCTGGAGCCAAAGACGGTACAATGGCGGCTGCTGATCCGCCGTGACTCGGTGAGCCGTGCGGGAAGGCCCTGAGTATCTCTGACAAACAATACAGGATTCTTCAGTTTGGTTTTCTAGCCTTATGCTTTGCACTCTAAAGGGTTCTGGAAAGCAACGGTTTCTCACTGGAAAGGTCAAGGGTTTCTCCCTCCTTGTGTTCCCTTGTTGGTTTGCCGTCTTTCTTCCCTCGTTCAGCTGCTGCCGGAAAGTACTGTTCCTTCATTTGCTTTGCCTCGCTCCGAGTGTGCCCCACCTTTTATCCATGTGGGGAAGGGTAATGGGAGTCTGGTGTGAGTTATTACCAATAATTGCCAGAATTTGCCTGACCATAGTAGTGGGACATGTGAGGTACAATGCTTGGGTGCAAGTCTGTTTTCTCCCAGTGCAGGATATCCATGTCAAAGTGTTTGTGAAGGGAATGGGGGCACAGGAGAGTTTCTAAAAATCCTAAAAGGTAGGATGGGGTAAAGGTGTTATAGGGCGGGGGATACCATGTATCTCCATCAGGTGTCCGACTCCCACTCCTGAAGACTCCTCACCCAGGTGATCCTCCCACACTGGTCCGCCCCCAGGAACTGGATCCAAACACGATGGCCATGTCCTGGCCGCCTGGATGATCGATTGCCGGTGAATAGCGGGTGATTGGCAATAGGCGCCTTCCGGTTTCCCACAGTTCCTAATGATTATCTTTTTGTAAAAATGGCAGAACATTGCCAAATAGCCGTGTAATATGGTGAAGATCTGGCTTATTCCACCGGATTATCTGAATCAGAAAATATACATACTATGTCAGTTACTAGTAAATCGCAAAGTTTTTGACATATATAGTGTTTGCCAAAAATTTGACATGAGAGCAAATGGGTTTGCAAGTGGAAGCTGCCATATGTCTGCTCCAGACTCTTAAGCCAATCCTTAGAGAGGGGATGGATTTGGGAGGGGAGAGAAGGGTAACTGTCCAATCCTATTTGCAAAAACCCTGGCAGGATACTCCCCAAGATTGTAAACTCAAAGGTGTCATCACTGCTATATAAAGTGGATGCACTATGAGGCAGGGAGAGAGCTGCTGAAACCTACCACCCGACAGCTGCAAGGAATCACCAAAGGAGATTGCATCTGGATGGAGTTGCCTATTGCTGGGGTGGCCTAAAAAAGCTGACTGGCCTCTACGGTGAAGAGCTGGTGACCATCCTTCAGAGGGGAGGCACCAGACCTATGCCATGTCCTTCCACAGGGTCATGATATGAGGTTGGCTTTCCTGAACTTTAACCAAAAAACTGATGGGTGAAATGTTTTGAATTCATCTGAACCACTGGCATTGCTCTGAGCAACGTTCCACACCACCGTTTTATAGCCTGTCTTCACCATTGCAAAAAGGGTCCATCCATATGCAAATCAGTCAGGTACTGCCACCAATGGGAGCAGCCCTGCCCGAACTGCTAGGTTAGGTCCCCTCTCTGCATAGAAACACAAGCAACCCCAGACACATTTCGGGTTGGTTGGTTCTCATCAGTGAGATGCAGCTTGGTTCCCTTTGGTGCAGCGAGCAAGGGACCCACGTCTGGGTATACCCTCCCTCACATAGGAAGACAAACTAGAACCACCAAACGGCTGAGTGTAAGGTTTTGAACAGAGGTTTTCTATGTAAGTTGAATTGAAACCATTGCAACCAAAAGGTGGGGTGGGGGGTATCTGCTGGCCTTAAATCCTTTCCCTCTATAGCGGGCAGACAAAACTGTGTAGATCCTTAGCCTATTCAACAAAAAAAAAAATGTAATGAATTCCCCTAGGCAGAACACGACCGGGTGATTTTTGTTAAAATTCAAAATGAACAAAGCTCATTCCTGGTGTGCACTGAAAACTACAGACGTTAATTATATTGGGTAATCATATGGGTTTGTCTTTCCCAACACAGGCCTTAAAGTGGAGAGGGCGAGGGTCTGAAATCCAAAGTTATTCAATCATCCCAATTTTTCTCTCAGACTTCCCCAATACAGATCAAAGGAAGGGGGAGTCGGAAACCCCACTGCTAAATCATCCTGTGTTTATTTTAAGGAAAAAGTGTGGGTGAAATCATAATTGCCATATGCTTTTGCCCAAATCTGCACACAAAACTGCGAGCCTTTTCAGCACTAAGGAAAATCGGAATTGCACAGTATTGCCTACGTAATTGGTTTTGTTTATTGATCAGTTTAATTATTTCTTGAGGTGAAATGTGTAGAAAGTAAAGAATTGTGATTTGTGTTCTTTTCAACTCACTTGTGAGATTTATTTATGTGGAGAGAAGTTTGTGTTGTTCCATGGATAAAGTGGTGTTTGACATTTTAGTGCGATTTTCTTAACATCTAATTCAAATAAACAAAATCATCTAATTCAATTAAACAAATATGTTTCCTGTAGCCCTACCCTGAGGAATGCTGACCACTGCCTTGAGACAGGGTGTTGCGTAAGTGTGGTCTTGCAATACTTTGAGGCCTTGGATGATGAACCAGGCGCCGCTGCCTGCATGCTGTCCAGAAGGTAAGGATTTGGCGCAACATGGCCCCCAGTGCTGTTTCAGTGCCTAGAGAAAGCTCTCGAGCACCACAGCGCTCCACAGAACTTAAAAAGCATAAATATATCCTATTGGACAGCCTTGGACAATCAGGTCATCCTTTCTTTGAACAGCTCCAGTCTACTGCGGTGGAAATACTCTCGGCTGGCTTCCTGGGGCTGGATTACAGTAACTTTGCACCAGTAAAAGTGCAAAGTTGCACGGTAATAGTACTAGTGCCAAGTTTGCCCTTTTTTCTAAAAACACTGGGACATATTAGAAAACCATTGCACCATAAAAAGTGCAGTTTTGCATCTTATAAGCACCAGGGCCAAACTGCACTTGTCATGGTGCAATCATTTTCCGATATGTCTCAGTTTTGTTCTCAAAAAGAGGACATACTTTGCCCTAGTGCTAATACCGTGGAACTTTGCACTTGCACCGGTGCAAAGTTTCTGTAATCTGACCCCTGGGCTCCGACTCGACTGGACACTAGTCTGTGGCTTCTGATGCAAGCCTGAAGCCACAGCTACTGTTTCAGACTGAGCAGAACGGCGGAGTGACCTCTTCCTTCACTTTAGTTTTCGAAACCTATTTTTGGTATTAGTTTAGGATTAGTGACCTCTCTAGTCTGACCTACCAGTAGCTCTCTTTAAGCGGGATTGCCTGCTATTTCCAGGAAAGGTAAATGATATATAAGTATCAGATGCCTTTGGGCTTGGCGCGCTATATAAGCTTCAAAATAAATAAATATAACAAACTGCTAAGAGCCTATTTATGGGGATTCTATATGTGACAAAATGCCATCGTTGGAGCTATACGTTTTTGCGTTGATTCGTGGACTGGTTTATAGTGCAATAGGCCCACGGCCAAGGCAAAAACGCAAAATGCTTGTGTGGGCCAGTTTTTGGGGTCAAAGTGGGGCACTATTTTGGCCAATGTGGGGCAGTTTGATGAGTTACTTCACTATGCAGCTAATAGTTTTGACCACTGTTGCTGAATAAATATTCTTTAAAATGTAAAATTTGCATCACATTTTAACAAAAACCTCTTATTTGCAACTGTGGGCCCCTTTTTCGTTGGGGCCCGAGACAATGTTATGCCCCAGCCCGACCCTGGGTTGTAACACAAAGTGAAGGTGTTATTTTTGTGCCCTGCGTAACCGACACACTTTTTACATAGACTCTCTAGTTGGGAAGTGATGTCTGTGGTTACCCCTGGTCTGAACTAAGGCTCAGGAAGTAACTATCAACTCCGCCCTAAACACTGGCCACATACCCACCTCTGCCAGGCAGCAGCTGGGATGCACCATTGCCACATTTAAGATATAAATAGTACATGCAGCTTGGAACGTGCTCATGAGAAAAAGTGCAAGCATTTTTCACGTTACCTTGTGTTGGCAGCCAATTAGCACTAGGAAGATGAACTAATATTACAGCCATTTCTCTGAGCACCTCTGGCCCGATCCGCACTAAACGCCAGGGAAAGCAAAAGATCAGAAAAGTCTGCTCAGAGCCCAAAAGTGGCTGGCAGCGATGGCGATTTATTTGAATTCTTACGGCCTCTTGTTACAACTCATTGCTATTTCCAAGGTTACGTCGTACCCGTGGTAGCATCAGGGGTACTAGCACTCTACAAATTGAAGGCGCTTTGAAACACTGTCTTGTTGTATAAGCACCTTATGAATATTCTCAGGAGGATAGCTCAGGGGCAACATGCTCGCCTTGGAAGCACAACGACACGGAGCAACACAGGTTCGATCGCCGGGTCCGCGCTTAGAGACCTCTGGGTATTAAGCGCCTTATAAATAACCCATTTCAATTACAATTCAATATTCAATACATTAAAAGAATACATACATTCTGAAACGCCTCATTCTGTTGGATATTTGCCAGAGGTTGACTGGTCAATGCTCCCCTCCAATTGGTGAAGACACTTGATCAGAGGTGGGAAAGAGACCCTTCCCATAATGTCCCCAAGGAACAGCAGGAGCAACAGGTGTAACAAGGTATATATCATGGTACATGATCACGCCTCCAGTCCACCCGTCGCTCCATACATCTTAATGCAAGATCACGCCTACATGCAGTGCCACACTGCATATTCCGATGCAACATCACGCCTCGATTCAACCGTTATCACTGTACATCTTAATGCAAGATCACGCCTCCATGCCGTGCCACACTGCATACCCCGATGCAAGATCACGCCTCGATTCCACCGTTCTCACTGTACATCTTAATGCAAGATCACGCCTCCATGCCGTGCCACACTGCATATCCCAATGCAAGATCACGCCTCGATTCGACCGCTCTCACTATGCATCTTAATGCAAGATCACGGCTCCATGTCGTGCGGCACTGCATATCCCGGTGCAAGATCACGCCTCGATTCCACCGTTCTCACTATACATCTTAATGCAAGATCACGTCTCCATGCAGTGTCACACTGCATATCCCGATGCAAGATCACACCTCGATTCGACCGCTCTCACTATACATCTTAATGCAAGATCACGCCTCCATGACGTGCCACACTGCATATCCCGATTCAAGATCACGCCTCGATTCGACCGCTCTCACTATACATCTTAATGCAAGATCACGCCTCCATGACGTGCCACACTGCCTATCCCGATGCAAGATCACAGCTCGATTCGACTGCTCTCACTATACATCTTAATGCAAGATCACGCCTCCATGACGTGCCACACTGCATATCCCGATGCAAGATCATGCCTTGATTCAACCGTTATCACTGTACATCTTAATGCAAGATCACGCATACATGCAGTGCCACACTGCATATCCCGATGCAAGATCACGCCTCGATTCAACCGTTATCACTGTACATCTTAATGCAAGATCACGCCTCCATGTCGTGCCACACTGCATATCCCGATGCAAGATCACGCCTCGATTCAACCGTCATCACTGTACATCTTAATGCAAGATCACGCATACATGCAGTGCCACACTGCATATCCCGATGCAAGGTCACGCCTCGATTCAACCGTTATCACTGTACATCTTAATGCAAGATCACGCCTCCATGTCGTGCCACACTGCATATCCCGATGCAAGGTCACGCCTCGATTCAACCGTTCTCACTGTACATCTTAATGCAAGACCAGGCCTCTGGTCCACTGTCTCACTAACACGATGCATTTTGTAAAGCGGTGCTTTGGGGTGCGACATTGCTTTACCATCTGGGGTGCAATTCTGGAATTCTGACATTTTAGGTGTCCTGGAGGGTCCCATCATCCACCCACCAATCCGTTTTTTATTTGGAGGCTTTGGCTTCTTGATTGGAAGACATTTTAAATGGGGGGTGGGGCTTTTGTGCGTTTTGTTCCTTCCGTAACCTCCTCCGTCGTTAGCTCTGTGATCCCTTGGAGCTCTCTTTCCCTCGCTGCGTTCTTCCCCTCATGATTGTAAAGCGCTCCGTTGCTTCCCGGAGAAAGGTCCTCGCTCAATAAATACCCAAATAATAATAATAATAAACCTTTAGGTTTTGTGTCTACTCAGTTGCTTGATTTCTGGCTGTGCGATAGTGCACCGTTCTGATCTGGTGTAAGAGGGTCTCTCCAAGGACTGGTGTCCAGGATGCAGAGCTATCATTAACTAGAGGGCCCCCTTTTTACACCTGGTACAGCTTCCACTATTCCAATCGCCAGATTCTTGAACATTTCAGCGATGCCGGGAGACTGTGACCGAACCCAGGATTGTTCGGGAACTGCGGCGGTGCACAGCATGGGAACCGTGGATACAGCAGCCACGGGAAGGTTGGGGAGGAGAGAGTGGGATTGTATTTCAACCTTGGAGGCGCAGGAGACAGATGAGAGCAGAGCGACCCCAGGGGCCTGGGCACAAACACTGGTACTCAGTGCCGGGGCACGAGATAAATGAGAGCAGAGCGCCCCCAGGGGCCTGGAACATACACTGCGGCTCAGTGCTGTAAATGGTTCTTAGGCCTGACTTTGAGCAAGGGGCTGCAGTCACTGCAAAGAAGAATGTTCAAGTGTAGGCAGAGACGTTGGGGGGCGGGGGGTCTGCTTGCATCAGAGGCTGGAAAATGAATAATTCCTCCTCCCCTCCCAGCCAGAAGCATGCACCGTGGGAACCAAGAATGCACAAAGGAGGCTGCCTCTAAAACACGACTATTCCTCACCAGTGTGACGGGATCTTTGCGAATGAGGGCCGTAAACGTAGTGCCTTAAGTGTGTGTAAGTACAGTGTTCTCGGTGCATGAGGGCACCAGCCCACCAAATCCTGCATCCTCTCACATGCGTGCCAGCTTAAAACCAATCTGGTTTCCGTCCAGGACATGGAACGGAACCTGCCCTTCTAGATCTCAAAAATCAGCTTGATGAGATCAGCGATGATCCCACTCTCCGCTAACTGCACAGAGGACTACTATACTCACAACAACATTTATTCAACTATTCCGACTTGGACGGCAGCAAATCACCTCTGCCTAAACAGTGACAAGACAGAAATCCTAATTATCGGCACACCCAATGCCTGCAAGTCGCCCAACACTCAATACACCACCTTCCAGATCGACCAGTGTGTGATTCCAGTCTCAACTTCAGTAAAGACACTCGGAGACTAGCCCGACGCCTCACTCACCCTGTCCAGACAAGTCAGTGTCATTGCCTCCTCGGCAGCTTACGCTACCTAAGTTCTCAACGCAGGCAGACCCTTCCTCACAAAAAACAATTGCCTCACCATTGCCCGGGCCATCATTAGCTCTAAGTTAACCTATTGCAACGTCCTATTTACAGGCACCTCCGCTGGAAATCTTTTAAAAATCCAAGTTATACTAAATAACGTCTGAGTGCAGCCCTTAATGTCCCGAAACAAGAACACAACGCCAAAGCCAGAAGAGACGCTCACTGGCAAGAACACAACGCCAAAGCCAGAAGAGACGCTCACTGGCGAGAACACATTTCCAAAGCCAAAAGAGACGCTCACTGGCAAGAACACAACGCCAAAGCCAGAAGAGACGCTCACTGGTGAGAACACATCTCCAAAGCCAGAAGAGACGCTCACTGGCAAGAACACAACGCCAAAGCCAGAAGAGACGCTCACTGGTGAGAACACCTCTCCAAAGCCAGAAGAGACGCTCACTGGCAAGAACACATCTCCAAAGCCAGAAGAGACGCTCACTGGCAAGAACACATCTCCAAAGCCAGAAGAGAAGCTCACTGGCTTCCCATCCAGGATCGGATCACATTTAAAACATGATCCATTGCCCACAAGTGCCTCTCCAATACAGAGCCCCGTACCACATACAAAGAATCATCAAAGCTCATTCCTCAAGACCCACTAGGACCCCATACGTGGACACACTTTGTGTTCCTAAAGTGAGAAGAAGTATAGTTGCAGGCTCAAGCTTCCCCTACTGTGCCGCTAATCTCTGGAATGTCCTCCGCCCTTCCCTGAAGGCTGGGAAATCCTACTGGATCTGTCGGAAAGCCCTCAAAACCAAGCTCTTCTCCTAACCACCCCGCCCTTACCTTCAAGTCAGTTTCTTCCACACCTTTACCTTCGGTATGTACAGTACGACCAATGCGTATGACAACACTTCGTCTCCATGTAACCAAAGGAATCTTTACCTACTCTCATTGCCTTTCCACCAAAACCTTACTGTAGGATTAAGCGTGCCGACCTGACGTGTACCTGTAACAGCGCCTCAATGCCTCCGGGTTGTATGTGCGCTTTATAAGGGAAATAAATAAATAAAACATCAGACACTATAACATTGATGCGTCACAAGGTTGGGTTTTCCGGCTGCAGAAGACCAACTGCTGTGGAGCCACTTCAGACCTTGGAAGCGAGCTTCCCTACACAGAGCGGCACAGACCAGCCTAATGGGTGGGTTTCCCACCTGCAAATAGTACAGTTGGAGCCACCTCAGACCCTGGAAGCGCGCTTCCTTACACAGAGCGGCACAGACTAGCCTAATGGGTGGGTTTCCCACCTGCAAATAGTACAGTTGGAGCCACCTCAGACCCTGGAAGCGCGCTTCCTTACACAGAGCGGCACAGACTAGCCTAATGGGTGGGTTTCCCACCTGCAAATAGTACAGTTGGAGCCACCTCAGATCGACCTTGGAAGCGAGCTTCCCTACACAGAGCGGCACAGACAAGCCTAATGGGTGGGTTTCCCACCTGCAAAGAGTACAGTCAGAGCCACCTCAGACCCTGGAAGCGAGCCTCCTAAACAGAGCGGCGACCACCTCAGACCTTGGAAGCGAGCCTCGCTACACAGAGCGGCACCACCCCAGACCTTAAAAGCGAGCCTCCCTACAGAGCTAGGCCACCTCAGACCTTGGAAGCGAGCCTCCTACACAGAGCGGCGACCACCTCAGACCTTGGAAGCGAGCCTCGCTACACAGTGCGGCACCACCCCCAACCTTAAAAGCGAGCCTCCCTACACAGAGCGGCGCCACCTCAGACCTTGGAAGCGAGCCTCCCTACACAGAGCGGCGCCACCCCAGACCTTGGAAGCGAGCTTCCCTACACAGAGCGGCGCCACCTCAGACCTTGGAAGCGAGCCTCGCTACACAGAGCGGCACCACCCCAGATCTTAGAAGCGAGCCTCCCTACACAGAGCGGCGCCACTCCAGACCTTAGAAGCGAGCCTCCCTACACAGAGCAGCACCACCCCAGACCTTGGAAGCGAGCTTCCCTACATAGAGCGGCGCCACCTCAGACCTTGGAAGCGAGCCTCGCTACACAGAGCGGCACCACCCCAGACCTTTTTCAGCGAGCCTCCCTACACAGGGCGGCGCCACTCCAGACCTTAGAAGCGAGCCTCCGTACACAGAGTGGCGCCACCTCAGACCTTGGAAGCAAGCCTCCCTACACAGAGCGGCGCCACCTCAGACCTTGGAAGCGAATCTCGCTACACAGAGCGGCACCACCCCAGACCTTAGAAGCGAGCCTCCCTACACAGAGCGGCGCCACCTCAGACCTTGGAAGCGAGCCTCCTACACAGAGCGGCGCCACCTCAGACCTTAGGAGCGAGCCTCGCTACACAGAGCGGCACCACCCCAGACCTTAGAAGCGAGCCTCCCTACACAGAGCGGCGCCACCTCAGATCTTGGAAGCGATCTTCCCTACACAGAGCGGCACCACCTCAGACCTTGGAAGCGAGCCTCGCTACACAGAGCGGCACCACCCCAGACCTTAGAAGCGAGCCTCCCTACACAGAGCGGCGCCACCTCAGACCTTGGAAGCGAGCCTCCTACACAGAGCGGCGCCACCTCAAACCTTGGGAGCGAGCCTCGCTACACAGAGCGGCACCACCCCAGACCTTAGAAGCGAGCCTCCCTACACAGAGCGGCGCCACTCCAGACCTTAGAAGCGAGCCTCCGTACACAGAGCGGCGCCACCTCAGACCTTGGAAGCAAGCCTCCCTACACAGAGCGGCGCCACCTCAGACCTTGGAAGCGAGCCTCGCTACACAGAGCGGCACCACCCCAGACCTTAGAAGCGAGCCTCCCTACACAGAGCGGCGCCACCTCAGACCTTGGGAGCGAGCCTCGCTACACAGAGCGGCACCACCCCAGACCTTAGAAGCGAGCCTCCCTACACACAGCGGCGTCACCTCAGACCTTGGAAGCGAGCTTCCCTACACAGAGCGGCGCTACCTCAGACCTTGGAAGCGAGCCTCCCTACACAGAGCGGCGCCACCTCAGACCTTGGAAGCGAGCCTCCCTACACAGAGCGGCACAGTGGGTTTCCATCTGATGTGGCTGGTACACAGAAGCACGGTGGACTGTGAACACCCTTTACCTCCCCAGGAACCAGAACAAGATAGTCTCGTCTCTGCTGGGGACATGCACCCCAAAGCAGACTACCCACCAACCTCCAGGGCAGCTCCGGGCGAGTGTCCACAACACCTGCACATGCTTTTCTGTGGGCAAAGCAGTAAATAAGGGCACAGGACAGGTGCCTACCTACCTACTTGGTTGCATTTGTCCAGCTGCCAAGAGGGGCCTGGCCATAGATAGGTCACCTTGGTAGCGAGCAGGGCATGCAATCCTGAACTATAATACTTGCAGACGAGCATCCATGTGGACGGTTCCACTGCCCACATAGTGACCAACCAAAAATAAAGGATGGGACCCAAAGGGTTCCGGTCAGGGTAGACTAAGCTGTGACTGCCCTCCTCAGCAACTTCCTTCACCTTCTGCCACAAAAGCTCTGCAAGGGTTCGTGGTTGGCCAAGCTCCATGCCCTGTGCGCAGACTTGTGAACCCTCACCCGACACGCGGTACCTCGTGCCAAGCCAAACTGGCAGACACAGCCAGAAACCTCCACAGGCAGCAACAGACAAGAGGCTGCAGAGGCAGCGATAGGCAAGAAGCAACATAGGAAGAGGCGCCCACCCTGCCTCCTACATGCAACAGCAGACTCCATGCATACCTGTACCCCCATCAAGCCAAAGAGGCAGAGCGAGGCAGGGAGTTGCACGGGCAGTAAAAGACGAGAGGCTGTGTGGGCAGCCAGTCAGGCATAGATAGACAAGGCAGACAGAAAGTGGCACATAGGAAGTGCCACAGGCAGAGAGTGCCACAGCCAGAGAGGAAGTGGTACAGGCAGACAGGAAGTGGTACAGGCAGACAGGAAGCGGTACAGGCAGAGGCAGACAGGAAGAGTCCATCTTGCATCCCACATACAACCAGGCTCTATGCATACCGGTAGCTGTACAGGCAGACAGGAAGAGGTGCAGGCAGAGGCAGACAGGAAGGGTCCATCTTGCATCCCATGTACAACCAGGCTCTATGCATACCGGTAGCCGTAAAGGCAGACAGGAAGTGGTACAGGCAGAGGCAGACGGGAAGAGTCCATCTTGCATCCCATACAACCAGGCTCTATGCATACCGGTAGCTGTACAGGCAGACAGGAAGTTGTACAGGCAGACAGGAAGAGGTGCAGGCAGCAGCAGACAGGAAGAGTCCATCTTTCATCCCAAGTACAACCAGGCTCTATGCATACCGGTAGCTGTACAGGCAGACAGGAAGTTGTACAGGCAGATAGGAAGAGGTGCAGGCAGAGGCAGACGGGAAGAGTCCATCTTGCATCCCACGTACAACCAGGCTCTATGCATACCGGTAGCTGTACAGGCAGGCAGGAAGCGGTACAAGCAGACTGGCAGGGGTACAGGCAGAGGCAGACAGGAAGAGGTGCAGGCAGAGGCAGACAGGAAGGGTCCATCTTGCATCCCACGTACAACCAGGCTCTATGCATACCGGTAGCTGTACAGGCAGACAGGAAGAGGTGCAGGCAGAGGCAGACAGGAAGGGTCCATCTTGCAACCCATGTACAACCAGGCTCTATGCATACCGGTAGCCGTAAAGGCAGACAGGAAGTGGTACAGGAAGAGGCAGATGGGAAGAGTCCATCTTCCATCCCATACAACCAGGCTCTATGCATACCGGTAGCTGTACAGGCAGACAGGAAGTTGTACAGGCAGACAGGAAGAGGTGCAGGCAGAGGCAGACAGGAAGAGTCCCTCTTTCATCCCAAGTACAACCAGGCTCTATGCATACCGGTAGCTGTACAGGCAGACAGGAAGTTGTACAGGCAGACAGGAAGAGGTGCAGGCAGCAGCAGACAGGAAGAGTCCATCTTTCATCCCAAGTACAACCAGGCTCTATGCATACCGGTAGCTGTACAGGCAGACAGGAAGTTGTACAGGCAGACAGGAAGAGGTGCAGGCAGAGGCAGACGGGAAGAGTCCATCTTGCATCCCACATACAACCAGGCTCTATGCATACCGGTAGCTGTACAGGCAGACAGGAAGAGGTGCAGGCAGAGGCAGACAGGAAGGGTCC
Organism: Ambystoma mexicanum; assembly: GCF_040938575.1. NCBI lineage: Eukaryota > Metazoa > Chordata > Amphibia > Caudata > Ambystomatidae > Ambystoma > Ambystoma mexicanum. The sequence continues at coordinate 1,508,302,445 of NC_090922.1, forward strand.
ATCTTGCATCCCACGTACAACCAGGCTCTATGCATACCGGCAGCTGTACAGGCAGACAGGAAGTTGTACAGGCAGACAGGAAGAGGTGCAGGCAGAGGCAGACGGGAAGAGTCCATCTTGCATCCCACGTACAACCAAGCTCTATGCATACCGGTAGATGTACAGGCAGACAGGAAGAGGTGCAGGCAGCAGCAGACAGGAAGAGTCCATCTTGCATCCCACGTAAAACCAAGCTCTATGCATACCGGTAGCCGCTACCGAGCCAATCAAGCAGACATGGCAAAGAATTGGCACAGGCAGCCACAGAAAGGCAGAGGCAGCCAGGAACAGTGAGACAGGCAGAGTGGGAAGAGCCGAGGCTACGCCAGACAGTCCCAGAAGGACCGCTGGAGGAAAGGTAGTCATAGCCACCGACAGGATGAGACAGACGGCGGCGCCATGGGTCTCCCTGCCGTGCCACACACCTGCGAGACCTGCTGCCAGCTGAGCCCCGCTGCTCTCACCCCCACAGGGTCTCCTTCCGTTAAGAACCGGCTCCATGTTTACACAGCACCAGGGCTGAGTTCTGCCCTGTGCTGGGCTCAGCCTCAGGAGCCCTGAGCCCCCCAGGCGGCTTGCTCAAGAGGGGAGGAGGAGGGAGGCTGAAGGCCATTGGCTATCCAGCTGAAAGACACTCCTTTCATCAACCTCAAAGGATGAAAGGGCCGTCAGAATACTAACAGTACCTGCCAAACACCTCATCCCCGTGGGATGGGAGCAGGATGCAATCTACACCAGGGGACTGTGCAGAACACCCATGGAAATGGTTTTTTGAATTACAGGTCATAATGGAAAGGGGGGGGGGGGTTGAAGACAGAGGCCCGGGGGCCTGAAGTATTTCTCATTCACCGCTGCAGCCCCACCCAAGCAGCAGGCCCCCTTGATCCGGCGGGCTGACAGGCGCCTGTCTGGCTGCATCCGGCATTCTCTTTGTGCAGGAGATGCAGGCAGGGAAGAAAGACCCGGCACCCCCGCTGGTGGGTCGGGGAGCTTCACCTCCTGACCTTGCTCTCCCAATTAAGGCGAGACCCGTGGGCTGTGTGTACCCACCACTGCAATTCAGATGAGCCTGTCCCGAAGGCTCATTTACCCCAGCCCTCCACGCAGCGCGCCAGCCCAGCCCTCCGAGTTGCGTGTCAGCCCAGCCCGCCACGTAGCGCGCCAGCCCAGCCCGCCACATTGCGCGCCAGCCCAGCCCGCCACATTGCGCGTCAGCCCAGCCCTCCACGTAGCGCGCCAGCCCAGCCCGCCACGTAGCGCGCCAGCCCAGCCCGCCACATTGTGCGCCAGCCCAGCCCGCCACATTGCGCGCCAGCCCAGCCCGCCACATTGCGCGCCAGCCCAGCCCACCACATTGCGCGCCAGCCCAGCCCACCACATTGCGCGCCAGCCCTCCACATTGGGCCCCAGCCCTCCACATAGCGCCCCAGCCCTCCACATAGCGCCCCAGCCCTCCACATAGCGCCCCAGCCCTCCGCGTACTGCGCTAGCCCAGCACCACAATTTAGTTTGTAAAAAAATGAATTGGGCCGCTATGTTGATTGGCACTGGCACCAACCGGGATGGTCTGGGATCCAAAAGAGTACGTGGAAATAATGTTCAAAGAGGCCCCATATTACACATTTTCAGCAGGCCCAGCCTTTTCTGCGTGAGAACATTTGTAAATAAAATAGGTTACCACAAACGATGCCCAGGGTACAGAGGCCTACCGGGAAATCTCCAGAGTTCCCTATAGGCCAGTCCACCCATGGGCCAGGGTGCAGAGGCCTGCCGGGAAATCTCCAGAGTTCCCTATAGGCCAGTCCACCCCTGGGCCAGGGTGCAGAGGCCTGTCTGGAAATCTCCAGAGCTCTCTATAGGCCAGTCCACCCATGGGCCAGGGTGCAGAGGCCTGCTGGGAAATCTCCAGAGTTCCCTATAGGCCAGTCGCCCCCTCCTGGGTGCTACTACCCTTCGGTTTCTCTGCGCTTGACCATCAGGCTACAGACATGGAACACGATTAGTGGAATTAATCAGAAACATTCTCACCGTTTTCCTAAATTCGTGTAGAGCTGCTGTTTCTCTGATGTTAAGGGAGCCGCTACTCCAGAATTTGATGCCAAGAACTGAACTGGAACGACCAAAGGCCCGTCCTTATATCCTGGGGCTACCAGCGACGATTGCAGTGAAAATCTCTGCCGTACGCCAGCCACTTCTCGTTTTAAAGCATCCTTGAGACGGCCATGAATTTAAACTCAATCCGTGCGGAGGTGAGAAGCCAACGCAACTTTCACAGAATCGCGAACATGCGAGTTCGAGCACTAGAATTTGAGATGGCGGAAGTGGCAACAAGCAGGGATGTTGCTAGGTCTGTAAAAGATACGGGGCTACGCTAATGTGGGGGCTATCGAGACGCTGGGCTAGCTAGCCTTTTGGTTGTAGCGCCTGAGCTTATATCCGAGGATACAGCCAAAGGACACGGGGCTATAGTACCCCCCCTGCACACCCCCCCCTCCCCCCGAAGACCCCTCTCGCAACACCTCTGAGCAGCCATCTTTGAAATCTGGCATCCTCGAGTGGGCTGCTTTGTTAAGCCAGCAAATCATTATTGCAGTTGTAGAGAAGGAGCCAAGTACCCCCACTCAAAGCTCCGCCCCCTTGTTGCCTATATGTTGGGCATCGGAAGTTGAGACACGTGCAGTACCAGTGAGAATGCCTGTACCGCAAAGAATCATGGAAGTAAGGTACCCACTGAGGAAACCATATATGCACTCACGAAAACATGATGGCCATTTGAATGAAATCCCAGAGGAAGTGTGAAAATGAGCCTGAAAGAAGACTGGTGACGTCATGCAAAGCAGAGCTGACCCAGCCAGAAAAGAGGCAAGAGGCTGAAGAACAGATATTCTATAGGATCCACGAGGAGGTGTGAAAGATGAGCAACATTTTGGGCTCGAGATGAAGATGTTCACGCTACAGAAACGACGATGCACAGCCATTTTACAGTTGTACAGACGCAGCAACGCAAGCAAAGTATTCTTAAGGATGGCTACGTAGTGAATAGATTGCGGTGATGCGCAAATGTATACTCCTAGGAATGTATGGAATACGGGTGTTCCACAAAGCACTTAAGCAGATCTTAGACCCCGTGAACGGGAAGGCTTTTTCAATATGGCGCAGTTGGAAAACAGCTAATGATATAGGGAGAATCCAGAAAAGGCTTGGCTGGCCCAGCACCAGGAAGTCAAGGTCACTGTGAGCCTGGATGTTTATTCAATAGCTACAAAATGTGTGAAAAGAATAAACCCCTGTCTGAGGTGGGGTGGAAGAACATTGAAGACGTTAGAGGTTCATCATTTAATAGTATTTAATACAGCAAAAATCTCTGAAACATGGTTTCCAGTCACATGGTCCGATGAAAACACACTAGGTCGAGCTACATCGAAACCAAGAGGCAAACTATGCCTTTTATTCTTGGGCACAGAGAACATTTCCAAGGCCATGTTCAGAGGCTAATTGACTGGCAGACTGCAAGAGTGATGATAGATGTTATGCTAATTAGGTGGGAAGCTATGGCCCAGACCAGCCACCAGCACCTGGGATACCAGCCTTCGTGCTGCTACCGTGTGTGGAATATTACACAGGGGTGCGAGGGTGCCAACCAATTGTAGAGGGCCACATAATAGAGAGCCCAATAGTTTGTGTAACCTATAGGACGTTGTGTATTTGATGATGTTTATAAGTGACTTTCACTAGAGGAGGGCTTTGTTGCTCACCTAATGTTAGAGTCACAATCACTACCCCTGTCAGTATGGAACGTATACTTAGATGTTCCCTCTAAGTAGATCTCTTTCCCAAGTAGGTTTTTGTAGTTTGCCACGTAGATTGTCGTCAGTGATGAGTTTTTACTATATAAACTGTGTTTTTTATTAAACTCGCTGAGTGAGAGAAATCAAGTGTATGTCCGTTGATGTTCGTTGTACACCCTGTTTAAGACAATTGCAAATAAAACAGATTAACTTTGCCAACTTCCTGAGTGTCTCTATTGAGGTTCGAGTAAATTCTGCATCGCCATCTATCTCAAAGTATTGTTACCTCGTCTTAAAGGGCCCTGTGGGTTCACAGTAGTCCAATAATCCAACCTCACGACTTTGACAATCCCAAAATGACTTGCATATAAAAATTGTGCTCCTGCTGGTCTGTTCCTGCAGGAATTAAAAAATGGCCCTCGTGGAGTTTGAGGCTTTTGATAACGGCCGATTTAAATGTGCCCTCTAATACTTTAGGGTTGTGGCGATACGAGGGTCTTGCCATCATACTGGGTAGTGAACGTCGGAATAAACCCCTGCCAGCAGGGCAGGCTGCCAGGCACCAGGAGAGGGGGTGCCCAACCCCTTCAGTGCTCTGTACTCCACAGGTCATCCTTCTCTAGAGGTGCCACTATACTTCAATACCTACTGTGAGTGAGTTAATGCAGCTGACAAATAACTCGGCAAGCAAAGGCACCTGTAGGAGAGCACAGTGGGTCAATGCAGCTGCTCCGGGAAGCCTGCAGTTACTGGGCAATAACCAGATCTGCCACAACAGCACTTGGGAATCAAAGTAATGGAACTGTGGACAGGGATGAAAATGTGCCCAAGATCACAATGCAGTCAAGCCGGGAGTCGCACTCAGGTGTGCTCCCACAGCCAGGGTACACTAAAGGGGCTCTCAAAGACAGAATTCTACAGTTTTATACCCAGCTGCAGAGTTGCCCAGGCATTTACAAAAAGGCTGGTTGTACTCGGGTAGACTGAAGGAGCATTAACAGGCAGCATTTCACAACCATAGACCCAGCTTCCATAGTAACCTTGGCATATATAAAATGGCAGGTCCTATCCACACAGATGCTGTTTTGCTCAATTTTCAATGACCTGCAATCGTCTCATGTTTGCTGTACATTCCCAGTTCACATTTCTCAGCTGGCTTAGCGTGAGGCTGAGGGGATGGCAGGGTGCGCGTTCATTTGCAGTCACAGACAGCAGCTGCCCAGTTTGGGAGTTCGGTTGCCTTCTCTGACATTTTTCTCGGACATTTTACCAACTTCAGTAAATTGTGAACGTAAGAGCACAATTTCTGCCAACACTCTGTCCTCTGGGTTGGGCGGTACCTTCCATGGCTCTCCTCTGTGGGGAACAGCTACACGTCGTGCCTATGCCAATATGCGATTTTCTGACAGTCCCCCCCAACCCGGAACGACGTCCCTTAAAATCTGGATGAATGAAGCTTGGTAGCTTTCGCCCTGGCCTCTTCGTTTAGCTGGGGCACAAGTAAGGAAATCCCCTCGAGATCCTTCGCTAGCAAGAAGCCAGAAACTCTGCAAACTCGAGATCGAGTTCTTATTGAAAAGTCCATCACACCAACCCCCAAAACCCCCGTCTGTCGCTGCTCTTCACCATCCTGCAACCTCACACTCCTGTTCCCTTTTCTTATGCCAAGATGCCGCACATTTTTTGAGGAATCCACCTTTCATCTTTTCTGCTCCCGATTTCATTGTGAAGAGTTCCCTGCGGGGTTGCAGCATCACAGATACTGACGGGCTGGTGCCGCATCACACAACCCACACCCCTGCTCCACAGACGCCCGCCACAGTCCTACCACCATGCACTATACACACAACCCACACCCCTGCTCCACAGACGCCCGCCACAGTCCCACCACCATGCACTATACACACAACCCACACCCATGCTCCACAGACGCCCGCCACAGTCCTACCACCATGCACTATACACACAACCCACACCCCTGCTCCACAGACGCCCGCCACAGTCCTACCACCATGCACTATACACACAACCCACACCCCTGCTCCACAGACGCCCGCCACAGTCCTACCACCATGCACTATACACACAACCCACACCCCTGCTCCACAGACGCCCGCCACAGTCCTACCACCATGCACTATACACACAACCCACACCCCTGCTCCACAGACGCCCGCCACAGTCCTACCACCATGCACTATACACACAACCCACACCCCTGCTCCACAGACGCCCGCCACAGGTTTACCACCATGCACTATACACAAAAATCCACGCTCCGGCTTCACAGACGGCCGCTACAGTCCTACCACCATGCACTATACACACAACCCACACCCATGCTCCACAGACAACCACCACAGTCCTACCACCATGCACTATACACACACCCATGCACTATTCACACACCCCTGCGCTCCACAGACGGCCACCACAGTCCTACCACCATGCACTATACACAAAAATCCACACCCCTGCTCCACAGACGGCCACTACAGTCCTACCACCATGCACTATACACACAACCCACACCCCTGCTCCACAGACAACCACCACAGTCCTACCACCATGCACTATACACACAACCCACACCCCTGCTCCACAGACGCCCGCCACAGGTTTACCACCATGCACTATACACACACCCATGCACTATTCACACACCCCTGCGCTCCACAGACGGCCACCACAGTCCTACCACCATGCACTATACACAAAAATCCACACTCCAGCTACACAGACGGCCGCTACAGTCCTACCACCATGCACTATACACACAACCCACACCCCTCTGCTCCATAGACAACCACCACAGTCCTACCACCATGCACTATACACACAACCCACACCCATGCTCCACAGACGGCCACTACAGTCCTACCACCATGCACTATACACACAACCCACACCCATGCTCCACTGACAACCACCACAGTCCTACCACCATGCACTATACACACACCCATGCACTATTCACACACCCCTGCGCTCCACAGACGGCCACCACAGTCCTACCACCATGCACTATACACAAAAATCCACACTCCAGCTCCACAGACGGCCACTACAGTCCTACCACCATGCACTATACACACAACCCACACCCTGCTCCACAGACAACCACCACAGTCCTACCACCATGCACTATACACACAACCCACACCCCTGCACTTCACAGACGGCCACCACAGTCCTACCACCATGCACTATACACACAACCCACACCCCTCTGCTCCACAGATGCCCGCCACAGGTTTACCACCATGCACTATACACACAACCCACACCCATGCTCCACAGACAACCGCTGCAGTCCTACCACCATGCACTATACACACAACCCACACCCCTGCTCCACAGACAACCACCACGCACTATACACACAACCCACACCCATGCTCCACAGACGGCCACTACAGTCCTACCACCATGCACTATACACACAACCCACACCCCTGCTCCACAGACAACCACCACAGTCCTACCACCATGCACTATACACACAACCCACACCCATGCTCCACAGACGGCCACTACAGTCCTACCACCATGCACTATACACACAACCCACACCCATGCTCCACAGACAACCACCACAGTCCTACCACCATGCACTATACACACACCCATGCACTATTCACACACCCCTGCGCTCCACAGACGGCCACAACAGTCCTACCACCATGCACTATACACACAACCCACACCCCTCTGCTCCACAGACGCCCGCCACAGGTTTACCACCATGCACTATACACACAACCCACACCCATGCTCCACAGACAACCGCTACAGTCCTACCACCATGCACTATACACACAACCCATACCCATGCTCCACAGACAACCGCTACAGTCCTACCACCATGCACTATACACACAACCCACACCCCTGCTCCACAGACAACCACCACAGTCCTACCACCATGCACTATACACACAACCCACACCCCTGCTCCACAGACAACCACCACAGTCCTACCACCATGCACTATACACACAATCCACACCCCTGCGCTTCACAGACGGCCACCACAGTCCTACTACCATGCACTATATACACAACCCACACCCCTGCTCCACAGACGCCTGCCACAGGCCTACCACCATGCACTATACACACAACCCACACCCATGCTCCACAGACAACCACCACAGTCCTACCACCATGCACTATACACAAAACCCACACCCAGGCTCCACAGACAACCACCACAGTCCTACCACCATGCACTATACACAAAAAGCCACACCCCTGCTCCACAGACGGCTGCCAGAAGCCATGCTATTAGCACATTAACACTAACAGAGCCGCTACCAAGCTCTCCTCATTAGCCCGATGGTGCTCCCCACATCAGCGTCTAACCAGTTCCAAAGCACTGCAGTCCAACAGATCTGGGGGTCTTCCCTATGGATAACATACTCCCAAGGGTCTTCTGCCACGCCCATAGGAGGCGTATTGGTATTCAGGAACTGGGCAATTCCCACCTGCCGTCACCAACACCACGTTTTGTGCCTTTCCCACTAATGAACACCCCCCCCTATCCCCCCACCCATTTTTCAAGAGCTTCGGGGCCATCAACAGTGGCAGAAAGTCAACTTGCATTACAGCAAAACCTAGGCCATGTCCGCATTTTAGGGAGTCTGCCCGTCAGCTCTTTTCCCCTGCACAGAGCCCCCTCTCTGATGAGGCGCTCCCGTGGCCGCGCTGTCGTGCGCCTTGAAATCCCATTTGTGGGCTGACAGCACCTGCGCCTTCCCTTTCTAGGTAAACACGGGGGAAGCGGGGGCTTGCGGGAGGGCTGCTGGGAATTCCTGGAGCTTTGGGGCGCCTGGGGTCAGCGCACATTCGGCAGCCACTAGATTCAGACGGATGAGGCTCGCGCTTTATAGAGAATGAGGCTCGCACACCAGGGGGAACCGAGCGCCGCAGGCGCACACCAGGCGCTTTATAGAGAATGAGGCTCGCACACCAGGGGGAATCGAGCGCCGGAGGCGCAGACCAGGCGCTTTATAGAGAATGAGGCTCGCACACCAGGGGGAATCGAGCGCCGGAGGCGCAGACCAGGCGCTTTATAGAGAATGAGGCTCGCACACCAGGCGCTTTATAGAGAATGAGGCTCGCACACCAGGGGGAACCGAGAGCCGGAGGCGCAGACCAGGCGCTTTATAGAGAATGAGGCTCGCACACCTGCGGGGACCGAGCGCCGCAGGCGCAGACCAGGCGCTTTATAGAGAATGAGGCTCGCACACCAGGGGGAATCGAGCGCCGGAGGCGCAGACCAGGCGCTTTATAGAGAATGAGGCTCGCACACCAGGGGGAATCGAGCGCCGGAGGCGCAGACCAGGCGCTTTATAGAGAATGAGGCTCGCACACCAGGCGCTTTATAGAGAATGAGGCTCGCACACCAGGGGGAACCGAGAGCCGGAGGCGCAGACCAGGCGCTTTATAGAGAATGAGGCTCGCACACCTGCGGGAACCGAGCGCCGCAGGCGCAGACCAGGCGCTTTATAGAGAATGAGGCTCGCACACCAGGCGCTTTATAGAGAATGAGGCTCGCACACCAGGGGGAACCGAGCGCCGGAGGCGCATACCAGGCGATTTATAGAGACTGAGGCTCGCACACCAGGCGCTTTATAGAGAATGAGGCTCGCACCAGGGGGAACCGAGAGCCGGAGGCGCAGACCAGGCGCTTTATAGAGAATGAGGCTCGCACACCAGGGGGAACCGAGCGCCGGAGGCGCAGACCAGGCGCTTTATAGAGAATGAGGCTCGCACACCAGGGGGAATCGAGCGCCGGAGGCGCAGACCAGGCGCTTTATAGAGAATGAGGCTCGCACACCAGGCGCTTTATAGAGAATGAGGCTCGCACACCAGGGGGAACCGAGAGCCGGAGGCGCAGACCAGGCGCTTTATAGAGAATGAAGCTCGCACACCAGGGGGAACCGAACGCCGCAGGCGCAGACCAGGCGCTTTATAGAGAATGAGGCTCGCACACCAGGCGCTTTATAGAGAATGAGGCTCGCACACCAGGGGGAACCGAGCGCCGGAGGCGCAGACCAGGCGATTTATAGAGACTGAGGCTCGCACACCAGGCGCTTTATAGAGAATGAGGCTCGCACCAGGGGGAACCGAGAGCCGGAGGCGCAGACCAGGCGCTTCATAGAGAATGAGACTCGCACACCAGGGGGAACCGAGCGCCGGAGGCGCAGACCAGGTGCTTTATAGAGAATGAGGCTCGCACACCAGGGGGAACCGAGCGCCGGAGTCGCAGACCAGGCGCTTTAGAGAGAATGAGGCTCGCACACCAGGCGCTTTATAGAGAATGAGGCTCGCACACCAGGGGGAACCGAGCGCCGGAGGCGCAGACCAGGCACTCTATAGAGAATGAGGCTCGCACACGAGGCGCTTTATAGAGAATGAGGCTCGCATACCAGGCGCTTTACAGAGAATGAGGCTCGCACACCAGAGGGAACCGAGAGCCGGAGGCTCAGACCAGGTGCTTTATAGAGAATGAGGCTCACACACCAGGGGGAACCGAGCGCCGGAGGCGCAGACCAGGCGCTTTATAGAGAATGAGGCTCGCACACCAGGGGGAACCGAGCGCCGCAGGCGCAGACCAGGCGCTTTATAGAGAATGAGGCTCGCACACCAGGGGGAACCGAGCGCCGGAGGCGCAGACCAGGCGCTTTAGAGAGAATGAGGCTCGCACACCAGGCGCTTTATAGAGAATGAGGCTCGCACACCAGGGGGAACCGAGCGCCGCAGGCGCAGACCAGGCGCTTTATAGAGAGAATTCCACTCTCGCCCTAACGCGAGATGCCCCAGGAATCCTTAGAACCAGGCCTTTCTATATGGCAGAATTCAGGGCGTTAGCGATGCTGCCATCAGTGTGGGGCGGAGGAGCCTGCGCCCCACCCACCACTAGCTTATTACGGATCTGCGCCCCCTCCAATGATGAGCCGGAAATTCCCCATCACCCATGGGTATTACCTGCAACAGGTGGGCAGGAAGCGCGCCCAGGTCTGCCAGAGGCCCCCGGCTGCGGGGTCTCTTGGGGTCTCCGCTTAACTCTGGATCTGATCAGGGCTGGAAATAAAAGGATGCGCGCATCTGCTTACGCGCATTTGCGCCGCTTGTCTCGCATGGCATCTCATTACGGCTGCCCGTCTCCGTTATCCCCAGGCGGCAGCACGCGCGGTTTCCGTGGAAACGGGAGGCCACCAGCGCGCGGGCAGAGATGGCAATTATAGGGCTGTTATGATGACCCTTGCGAAGGCGCAAGGTGCGCGGGGCTTGCTCTGACCCGATTTGCGGATTCCACGCAAACATGCAGCATAGTGCCTCGGGAAAACGACATCACATCTAGGCGAGTAACCACCTCCAGGTTGGGAACTGGGAGTAACCACCACCAGGTTGGGAACTGGGAGTAACCACCACCAGGTTGGGAACCGGGAGTAACCACCACCAGGTTGGGAACCGGGAGTAGCCACCTCCAGGATGGGAACCGGGAGTAGCCACCTCCAGGATGGGAACCGGGAGTAGCCACCTCCAGGCCGGGAACCGGGAGTAACCTCGCCCAGGATGGGAACCGAGAGTAACCTCGCCCAGGATGGGAACCGAGAGAAGCCCCAGCCACCTCCAGGATGGGAACCGGGAGTAGCCACCTCCAGGATGGGAACCGGGAGTAGCCACCTCCAGGATGGGAACCGGGAGTAGCCACCTCCAGGATGGGAACCGGGAGTAGCCACCTCCAGGATGGGAACCGGGAGTAACCTCGCCCAGGTTAGGAACATGGAGTAGCCACCTCCAGGTTGGGAACCGGGAGTAGCCACCTCCAGGTTGGGAACCGGGAGTACCCTCGCCGAGGTTGGGAACCGGGAGTAGCCACCTCCAGGTTGGGAACCGGGCGTAACCTCGCCCAGGTTGGGAACCGGGAGTACCCTCGCCCAGGTTGGGAACCGGGAGTAGCCCCAGCCACCTCCAGGATGGGAACTGGGAGTAGCCACCTCCAGGATGGGAACCGGGAGTAGCCACCTCCAGGATGGGAACCGGGAGTAGCCACCTCCAGGATGGGAACCGGGAGTAACCTCGCCCAGGTTAGGAACCGGGAGTAGCCACCTCCATGTTGGGAACCGGGAGTACCCTCGCCCAGGTTGGGAACCGGGAGTACCCTCGCCCAGGTTGGGAACCGGGAGTACCCTCGCCCAGGTTGGGAACCGGGAGTAGCCACCTCCAGGTTGGGAACCGGGCGTAACCTCGCCCAGGTTGGGAACCGGGAGTACCCTCGCCCAGGTTGGGAACCGGGAGTAGCTACCTCCACGTTGGCAACCTGGAGTAGCCACCTCCACGTTGGCAACCTGGAGTAGCCACCTCCACGTTGGGAACCTGGAGTAGCCACCTCCACGTTGGGAACCTGGAGTAGCCACCTCCACGTTGGGAACCTGGAGTAGCCACCTCCACGTTGGGAACCTGGAGTAGCCTTTGACTTTGGGACTGGGGTGATCATTCTACTCATAAAATGCCAGGAGCCTAGCGTGTACGATACCCTATATGTTGGGTTTCATCAGTCGTAGCGTGTCCATGCAGAGTTCTGGTGGGATCCGCGGTTGCGCGCTCCTATCATCAGTGTGGGGCGCATATTTACCATCGTAGAATCCAGACCTTCTCAGGAGATCTACCAGACGGTGTAGAGAAGCCCTCACTTGCATAAGGCATCCCGGGGGGGGGATAACTCATCGGTGAACCTCAAAGAGGTGTCCAGTCAGTGAGTCAATTTCAGAACCTCAAGCGGGATGATCAATTGTCCAGACTATGAATGAATTGGGGACCTATCGGATGGTCTAGGTTTGCAAACAGTCAGTGCAGGAAATGAGGGGTGGAAGACCTGGGTCCAAACCCTCGGACACAGCCACTACCAGCAGCTCCCACACTGACCACACATCTCTTAGTGGGGAGTCAATGCTTACAAAGAGTCCATTTGACCTGCTCTGTCCCCCACGACCCTGACATCACAACCGCTTCATAAGTGCATTTCACTACCTGCATAAGAATCCTACAAATGTGCTTTTCATTCTTGTTCATGTTGCAGGGTTTTGCAAAGTGCACTGATGCACTTTACCTGGTCTCTTGGCGCTACGCCCAGACCATTCTTCAGACCCTGACTCGTAGTCCACCGCGCCACTGCCATAGAGGGCTACAGTCCCGAAGTCTCCCATCAGAAAGAGCCCCTAAATTTCATGGTCCACCCCATTGCCTAGAACGTATTCATTTACCAGTGCGCTGTCATTCAGCGCATGTGGGAGGGCCTTAGAGCCCAGGGGGCGGAATGCTTGCTAGAACATTCCTTTAACTTGAAGCTGTATCCAAACAATTAGTCACAATAGAAAACGGATCCTTCACAAACCAACCTAACCAGGCAGCTACCATAACTAAAACCAGTCCCTGAGAGGCTTTGGGGGGTGGGGGGGGGTGTTACCTGGACAAACCAGTCCCTTCATCTCCTTTCTGACTCGAGGTCTAAGGCCCCCCCCCGGGAGCTTGCACCACCGTTTCGGGGCCAAGAGTGAGAAAGCGTCTGCCGCCCACATGGCCAATACAGAGCAAGTCCTTTGATGACTATCGGGGGTCCTTAAAGGAACAGAGGGTGGAGCGATGGTAGAGAGGATTTAAGCCGGTGTCTCCCTCCCCTCTCCCCCGATTCCCTATAGGGTGGTGCACAAGACCTTAACAATTATCCGGTATTCCTTAGCCAGCCTGGGGGAATCCCAAAGGATTGGCGTGATGCGTTCATGTGATGTCTGGAACGTTTTAAAATCGTAACCATTAGCATGGCTCTGGGAAACCTTTAAAACTAGAATGCATCAGCCCTTTACAAAAGAGGGGAATCATGTAAATGAGGCTTTGTCCGATCTGGGAAGGGGACGCCCAGGCTGAGCTTCCGGGTCACGTGCCTTCTTCATGAGATCACAAGCAACCCCAAGACATGTTACAGTCTACCTCTCAGCTGCCTGCTAGCTAACATGTTTCCCTTGCCTCTATCCTGCCTCTGTGCCTCACTTCCTCTGCCTCCACTCTAGCACTTCACCCCTCATGGTCACATCCCGAGCACAGCTGGCTGCACCGCCTACCTGCACTTCAACATGCCCAATGTTCATTGTCCTTAATCTATATGTGTCTGCTTATGCATTGTCCCTGGTGACTGTTCCATTTACTCCCCTCCAAAACCTGCTCAGAATGCCCCTCAAACTCGCCCCATTGTAAGAGGCTCACCGTTTCCCGCCAAATCTGATTTCTTATCTATTGTACGTTCTTTTGTGATCAAAGAGCTTTGTTCCCACTCATCAATCAATCATCAGTGAGGAGTTGCTGGAGTCTCTAAGCAGAGAAAGCGCTGGACCTTTGCCGGGACATACCTGTCCCACTTCGTAGGACTTATAAGTGTAGTGTAATCGATGGAAAGTTGGGAATCAGTCCTAACCACTGCAACCTTTCTGCCACTTCAAACCATCGGGTTTCAGCTCCTTCCAGGCTACATGTAAGAGCCTAGTGTACGTTTTCAAGGGAGCTGCATGGTTTTGAATTAACAGCTGGACTGCCCCTTTTGAAGCGGGACCAGGCCTGATTTGCATATGGGCTTTCCCCTTTCCCCCTTCATAATGGCTCAGCAGGTGTAGGCTGAAACATGTCTGGGGATGCTTGTGGTCTCGTGCAGAAGCGACGTGACCAAGCAGCTCGAGCTGGACTGCCTCTTTCATGGTGGGACCAAGCCTGATTTGCATATGCTCTTTCTCCTTTTCGTAATGGCTTAGTGGGCGTAGAATGTTGGCGTAGAATGTTGGCCTGGAGGATTGCCAAGAGCAATGCCAGTGGTTAAAATGAATTCTAAACCTTCCAGCCATCACCCCTTTTGTGTTGCTGGATTGGTCTTGAATGTACTGTAGTTTCTGGAATAGAAATTATTCAGCTCCTGTATAGAAGCAGTTGCAATTATTGAGGTGGGTCAGAATCAAGGCTCTGATGAGATCCACAGGTCACTGGAAATCCACAAGACGTGCCTCAGCCTGTGAATTTGGTAATTCGCTTTTTTCTCTAGCCTGTGCAGAGAAGGACAAGCTTAAGTCAAAGAGAACAGATGATATAGGCTCGATTGACCAGGCTATGAGGTGGGGGGGAGCAATGATGATAGCAAACCAGAAAGGAGGGTGGCTGGTACTTGAGACAGAAGCCTTAAGTCTTTGGTTACTCATCGTCATTCAGGCACAGGCTGCTGGCGACCATCCAATGCTGGATTCTTTTGATGCAGAGTTCAATTGCTTTTGCCTGTGCGGCATCTGCCCCGATGTGGATCATTATTTGCAAACACCCGCCCCCCCCACCCCCTGGAAGAAAACTGGTAGAGTAAAGCCAAAGGCCCGAATCATGGAAGACGGTGGCCTCGGAAAGTGAATAAAGGCAGGGAGAATACAGGCTCTTCAGGCGCCCCCGTAAGGTGTCGGCCATACTATGGACCGCAATAGAGCCAGTGACACATGACCTGATCTGTCCTGAAAACAGGAGTGGAATATTTTCAGGACTTTCCCAAACTATTGCCTGCTGTGGAGAGGGAACAAGAAGACATGATCATTGGCCAAGAAAAGGTCAAGCATCGGGTCCAATCACCCAGTCGCTCCCATACACTCCAATGTTAACTCATCTGTGTGTAGCCTAATCTACAACACTAGGGTGTCCCCCATTCACACCTCAGACGACCCCTTCATCCACATGACTCGCACCACATCACCCCAGCCTCTCATACCCAAGCACATAGACAAATGGACATTCTCACTGGTGGCTAGGCCAATATAGTCCTACTGAAGACGGAACACCACCTCCCCACACAAACACACACACTCCGTCTCACCACACTTACACAAAAAACACTAGCACAGCCATTATTCCCCTATCACACTTACAAAACCCTTGACCCTCCATCTGCTAAATGAAGACCAGCATACATGCACTCCGCCATGGGTTGCTCCAAGTACTCTGGCCAATGCCCACATACTCTCTGCCATCTGTTTTGCTACATTCTGGGCAGCCCTCGCCTTCTCCCTCCATAACTACCGCCCGAAAACCTCTCTAGTGTTCTCCAAGCTCTTACCCCTCAATGTCTTCCTAACTGCTAACACTGTGCACGCTTCTCCTCTGACCACTCCCTCGCTCTTATAATCATCCTCCATCTCTTCCACTTCCTGCTCGATTGGTACTCTGTCGTCCTTCACATCCCTTAAATATGCGACTACAAGGGTGGTGGTGCTGGAGTGGGGGTGGTTGAGTCTAGGAGGTCTGATAAACCCCACTTCATCAGAAGGATCCTGGAGGCGCAAACTCAGTGTCCAAGGATATCCAGGAACAAGGGACGCAGAATTCCCCAAACATGTCCCGTGATCTACAAAGACGTCCAGGTTTTCATGTAGAAGACACTGAAGGATCTTCACCATTAACCCTTACATTCCCCACCCTCACCATTAACCCCTGGCTAGCCGAGCGAATAGTGCCAGAAATGAAAGGCATCAATCTAACAACGGGACCATGCACAGAAGAGATCTACAAGGAATTCACAGCCACACACACCGCGTCACAGAATCGTCACACCAGCTCCAGGCATCTCGTTATTCCATCGCCACTCCAGGCATCTCGCCCAATAGTCAATCCAGCTCCAGACACCCCTCTACTTTGTTGCCACGCTCCCCGATAACTTGTCACTGAATCGTCAAACGTGCCACGCCTCCAAACATCTCACTCCTGATCAACACCAACCTCTTTGATGGATACTGAATTGTGATGTTTTCCCCCGTTTGTGGTGGGAGTGGATGTGTTTGGCCATCTGGTTTGGGCACAGCAGCCGGTGGGTAGACTGCCGTTCCACAGGGATGTCGGGGGTGTAGGATTTAAGGACATTTTGAAGCCGTCCAGGGTAGAGAATGATAGGTTAGATTCCTAAGGGGAGGATATGCCAGTCATGGGGTCCATGACAGCCATGGGGAAGAATTGAAAGCTAGTGCAATGGAGGTTTTAAGGGTGCCGAGGAGCAGCCGGGCAAGGTATGAGTTATATGGGTGGGCTAAGGGGCTTGCCGTGGAGGTGGGCTGCGATGGGTGGTCCACTTTATGCACTGCCTTTGTGAGGGTTGCAAAATCCCAGTGTGTGGGAGGGTAATGCGTGTCATTAGGCGTCGGTGGGAGAGTTATTGGCTTCACTCAGGAGCTTCAGGGGGGTTGGGAAGATTGAGAGGGAGTCTCCTACAATAGTCAATCTTACTTTGGACTTTGAGGACAAGAGTGTAGTGTGAGGGTTTGTCCAACGTGCCGCGATGGGATGGGAACCTAGTTGCACGAGCCTGCACGTCCCACCTGGAATCTGTGTGCCGCATGCAGAGCTTTTCCTGCCCGAGTGTTATGCCCGGCCCGGCATTCAATGACATGTACTGCAAGAACCATATGTGGTGCATAGGACCCCCCCCCCCCCGCCCTCAATGTAGTAGCTGCACCAGATAACCTGCATTTAATGCCTAGACTGTGTGCACCACCTGGGCCCTGTTCTCTTCACAGACTCCATATGCACTGCATGGGAGCCAACGTATCGCACAGACCCTAGGCATCGCATTTACCGGCCAACTTTGTGTATCCTCTGGACCCCATGTTCTGTCGAGATTGGAATTAGGATGTGATGAGCAGGAGCTAAAAGCATGGATTGGGTCTCAGGCATCACACAGTAGGCAGGAGTTACCCACTCGTACATATGGCGCTGAAAATCTAACGTGTGTATCGACAGAACGTCTACATTTGTGTACATTACCATAGGTTCCATTATGCTGTAAGCTTCCGCTCGATGCAATCTTTACTCTTCTCGATACACATTCCAAGCACTGGTGCCAGTTGGCTTGGGAAGTCAAAGATAGCTCCTGGTAGCTCTTTGTGTCTTCACACCTAGAATCAGACGCTAAGAAGCTCCTTGCTCCGTATTTGCTGTATAGGCACAGTGTACCATATCGTGCCATCACTGCCAGTTAACGCCCTACGTACAGCACTAGAGATTAAAAGAGGCAATACCCAAAGTGGAGACCAAGAGATGCAGGGATGCATGTGTGGGGCAGTGGGCTTCACATGGCACAGAACAGGAAGCTTGGCTGCTACTAAGGCTTGGCGCAGCCGATCTGTCCTGGAGGACATATTTTTGCGAGCAACCTCCCATGATTATTAAAACTTACAAAACAGAAAAAACAGAAAATTGCAACAAGAAATCTACACTTTAAAGCACATGTCCACGGAGGAGAGGTGGTTTCGGCAAATACAAGACACCTTCATATTAATAACAATCCGAGATAAGCAGAAGAACGTGCAGACTGTGTCTAGAGTAGGGGCAGAAACTGGCTGAAATGTTTAGCGTACCAGCTCATGAATTGTACTCCGCCATGTTCCGGATATGGGATTGACTTCAACAAAAGGCGTCACTGACTCATTCCTTTGAGCGCAACCAATAGCTGGAAACCAGTCCGGTTCTATACCAATCCTGGGACTTCGTAAGGCAAGGTTACAAAATTACAAAATCACATAACGGCTGTCTTACGTTAACCAACAACCCGGCTTCTCTAACTTCACGATAACGTGATTCTACACACAATAGTTAAACCAACTGATGTTAATACGGCGGCCATCTTAACAGGGCGCAATCCCTCTCACGATCACCCAGTTTTATAATAAAAGCGATATTATCGTTATCGCTCTCCTATTGAAATATCTTGAAACCCATTTGTTGATGAGACAGATCTTTCTCTAATAACCAGCCCTACAACAAAAGTTGTCTTATACAAGCACCAAACTGAGTTGCTATATAGAAAGCAAATTCAAACACTCCAATTCTCCTTCAACTTGACTCCGCCCCGGTGGGCCTCACCTGACCACCGTGCCGAGTCTCCTGCTTTGCTGAAAAATCCACCACCACAAAGAGCTCAAAATCAGATCGACCTCGATTTCATGCCGATAGTATTTTAGCAGACGTGTGTGAACTTATGTTACTCTATTACACACTATATATAGCCGGTTTTTCAAAACTGACCTTACAATGAGTGAGTAGGATTATCAACATCTGCCTGTGGCTCAGCAAAGTGTTCATGTGCGTTAAACATGCATCTAACATCATATATTTCATAGGTTTTAAAAAAAAAAAACAAGCTCCACCTGTGCAAATACACAAACATGACAAAATAACATGAATAAAATGCAAACGCCGACCATAAATCCCCCAAAATACATTTAATACTGAAGGATTCTGTGTTCAGGTATATGCGCTAATGCAAACAACGCAAGTCGTGCTGCATTACCGTTATGACGCGCCGCAAAACGACCCGCCAAGGGATAACTGCTGTCCTTTAATGGCCCTGCAATGTGCTAAAATCCCTACTTTCACATGACAAATAGTTGAGCCAATATACATCTTCTGACGAGGACAAGTAATGCCATATACCACTAATCTAATCTGGCAATTGATTGTATGATTATGTACCATTTCTAAAGATTGTTCCCTTCAGAAAATGCACAAATCTTGCATTAATTGCAAGAAGTAAACCCTCTCTTCGTAGTACTGTCAACCAATTTCCTTTACTGGTCACTGGTTTCAGAAGACTGGGGGAGATGTCTTTCAGAGATTTCACTTTAGGAAAGGTGATCTTAGGGTACTCTCCTATGACCATTTTCATTTCACTGTCAGAAGGATTTGCCAAAGTCTCCGTAAAATCTTACGTCGACAGTATTGGGAGTATACCCTGTTACAACGAATGCTGTGCGCTGCAATTGGCATTTGCCATGGCGCATAGTACAAAGGCGATCGGCAAGCAGAACACAACACCTAGCTGCCCTAGAACGTTGTGCACCACGTCCAATTGTACGCTCACACGTACATTCTGCCATTGGACGCTGCGTCATCAGGAAGGGCTGACTGTTCGCCGACCTCTAAAACAACCAGCTTCACAGCTGATCAGATTGCCGTTGTTTTCTGCGCATTTCGTGGCTGTCTGTTTCTCCGTGTATTTGACCCCAGACCCATCGACCTTCTTCATAAGCATTTTTGGATTTCTTAAAACTGAGCGGACCGTCTGATCTTGCGCTTGGGTTACGATTTGGGTATTGTTCGCATGGATTATTTCTGTTCCTATTTTTTGGGTCCGTGAGATAAGACTGCTTTGATGCTCTGGACCTTGGATACTGTCCGTCTGGATTGTTTCTGCTCCTGGTTTTGGATACAAGATACCAAGACGTCCCTACTGTTATACGCTGGGAATTCAAGCTTGTTGTTCTTGGGCACTTTCCTATCCTTCGGGTGTCTCTCGTGCCGTTCGGGATAGTTCAGTTCCCGCATCCAGGCTCTTTCCTGGGGATCTGACCTGTCCTCCTTCAGGAGTTCCAGTTTCTTCTTTTAAGACCCCCTACTGGAACATAACCAGGTATTAGGGTAATTTGGGGTATTGGGTTTGGATTCGTGTCTTGTACTTATTACATCCGTCTCTATCTTTACAGCTCCTGTAAGGAGGTGTTTTGCATCTTCTCTGGCCTTTTGCTCAATCGTCTCTTCAAGGCTTATAATTGAGGTCTTGACGGGGCTATCGAGTTGAAGGAATTTTGTCGACCTGTAGTTGGTAAGTGTTGCAACCCTCTTGCTAGAAAGCGTAATCCCTTGGTGTACACCTCTTCCAGAAAGTCTTGTTCTAATGAGCCATTCCGTTGACGACTATTGCCAGGCAATACAGAATTAGATGTGGATTTTCTATAAAGCTTACTGTGTAATTTGTGATACTTTATTAAATAATTGCACATCTAAAAAAATCAACTCAACCGAACTACTTAAATAGCCTCTGAGAAGTATCTTATGTTAGGCGTGCGCCGTGCCACGGTCTGGAGCTGGACTGGACAGGAATCTGAAGTTCTCGGTCTGTGCCCGCGACCCCAAGAATACATCGCTCTTGTTTCCACAATCTAAACCCTACCATGTTCGGGTAATCCGGTTCCATTGCACTCTTCTCTTGGTCCACTTCACTGTGGATGGTTATTGTATGAGCAACCGATGAATAATGGGTTTGCGGTGGATTGTATAAAAAAATCTCAATACAACACAGAACCGGTCTTCCACACGGCATCGGCGGCGGCCGCAGTCACCGGCACAAAGCTGCAGACTTTCCATCCCTAACGACAGACTGAATTTAAACAATTTTAAGAGATCGTGTTCCTTGCTTCATAAAGTTGATTGAATGAAGTGGGTTGATGACCCAGGCTCCCAGCAGCCTCAGGATGAGAATGACCAACAAATGCAGTCATGTCTCATTAACAAAGCCGCTTACTTTGGCGCAGAGTGTGGAGCCCAGGCACTGATCTGCTGAGTCCCAGCGTTTGGGAGGCGAGGCAACACCAGCACATTAAGCTTTATGCGGCTGGGAAGCCGCCGCTTAATTAACTCCTGTTTCCAGCAGGGAACAGAAAAAGGTTCGAGTCATTTGCAAAAATGCGTCTTTGTTACCAAACTAAACACAAAGTGCAGGAAAATAGGGTACAGAGAGTCCAGCAAACAGATAAGCAAATCTGCTGCTTTATGGGATGGTGTGTGGTGCTCCCAAACCTCTGAGGGCCAATAGCCCAGTGCATGCTTGCCATGGGGGCGGGACACCCACTGTCATTCAGCTGTTCCCCTTTAGAAAGTGACAAGCTGAAGCACCCAGCCGCTCCCCTCCCTGGGCTAAAGAGCAATATGTTATGCTAATAGGTGCAATCTGTTGCCCCCTGCGGGCAGCAGTGAACATGGCTGACAAGGCTGTCCTTTATAACGTGCCTATACCCAAGTGTTTCAAGGCACGACGAGGCAAGGGAGGGTGTAACGGAGGGAACAAAACAACGATCTTACTAGGCCCAGTGACAATGAGATTGTGCAAGTGCAGGGGAGGGCGATGCGGAAACGTGCCAGAGGAAGGGGAGGTGGAGCAAAGGCAGGACACAGGATCAAAAAACAAGTAGTGCGGCCAGCAGGTGGCAGTGCAAGGGTTAAGTGCAGGCAACAAGCGTCTGATAAGTGCAGGTAAAGGGCGTGTAGTGTTGCAGATACAGAACCAAGTGCAATGGTTGCCAGGATGCAGTGCTGGTGTGCCACTGGGCGGGCAGGGACCTGGGCCCGAAGTTCAGAGGGTAGCCAGGAGACCAGTGCAGTATCAGACAGGAGATCAGCAGGGAAGAGGAAAAGAGAAGCCAGAGACCAGTGCAGTATCAGACAGGAGATGAGCAGGGGAGAGGAAAAGAGAAGCCAGAGACCAGTGCAGTATCAGTCAGGAGATCAGCAGTGAAGAGAAAGAGAAGCCAGAGACCAGTGCAGTATCAGACAGGAGATGAGCAGGGGAGAGGAAAAGAGAAGCCAAGAGACCAGTGCATTATCAGACAGGAGATGAGCAGGGGAGAGGAAGAGAGAAGCCAAGAGACCAGTGCAGCATCAGACAGGAGATGAGCAGGGGAGAGGAAGAGAGAAGCCAAGAGATCAGTGCAGCATCAGACAGGAGATGAGCAGGGGAGAGGAAGAGAGAAGCCAAGAGATCAGTGCAGCATCAGACATGAGATGAGCAGGGGAGAGGAAGAGAGAAGCCAGAGACCAGTGCAGCATCAGACTAGAGATGAGCAGGGGAGAGGAAGAGAGAAGCCAAGAGACCAGTGCAGCATCAGACATGAGATGAGCAGGGGAGAGGAAAAGAGAAGCCAGAGACCAGTGCAGTATCACACAGGAGATCAGCAGGGAAGAGAAAGAGAAGCCAGAGACCAGTGCAGTATCAGACTAGAGATGAGCAGGGGAGAGGAAGAGAGAAGCCAAGAGACCAGTGCAGCATCAGACAGGAGATGAGCAGGGGAGAGGAAAAGAGAAGCCAGAGACCAGTGCAGCATCAGACAGGAGATGAGCAGGGGAGAGGAAGAGAGAAGCCCAGAGATCAGTGCAGCATCAGACAGGAGATGATCAGGGGAGAGGAAAAGAGAAGCCAAGAGACCAGTGCAGCATCAGACAGGAGATGAGCAGGGGAGAGGAAGAGAGAAGCCAAGAGACCAGTGCAGCATCAGACAGGAGATGATCAGGGGAGAGGAAAAGAGAAGCCAAGAGACCAGTGCAGCATCAGACATGAGATGATCAGGGGAGAGGAAGAGAGAAGCCAAGAGACCAGTGCAGCATCAGACTGGAGATGAGCAGGGGAGAGGAAGAGAGAAGCCAAGAGACCAGTGCAGTATCAGACAGGAGATGAGCAGGGGAGAGGAAGAGAGAAGCCAAGAGAACAGTGCAGCATCAGACAGGAGATAAACAAGGGAGAAGGATTTATGTTGGGCTCACCCAGGCCATGGTTGCTCATAATCAGCGGTACCTGGTGTAGGTTCTGTCCCCGTACTCCCATATCACCCATAATGCAAATTGTAGCCTTTGCTGACTATATTTAAAAAAGCTGACAGAAAGAACAGTCAGCGCTGTTTTACACAGTGCTAGATAAGGTTTAAGCAGACCTCAGATTGGGGGTTTATACCAGAATCTTTTATTTGCCGAAATGAGATGGGAGGGGGCCATCATGCACACCCCTCAGCCACACTGTGCGGGTTATTATGGAACATCATCAGCAAGAGGAAGAATAGTAAGAGCAATGCGGCCACCAATAATAACGAGAAAGATGTGGTTTGCTTTGTACGGCTCGGTATTGCGGCGACCACCATTTTCTGGCCTAGTAAATAACGGCTATTATGATGAGATTACTTGCGCGGATTTGAGAAGGGCCCACGGCAGCGGATTTCAGGTGCGCGTAATAAGTGAATGAAACAGATTTCTCTCAAAGGTATCGAGCCACGAGCGGCTTCGAGATCGGATTACACAATCATATTAATAGAACTAGAAGGTTTACCTAACCGGATTATGCAAGGCGCCTATTCATATAGCGCTTCCTGTTAGGTTTGCAGCTTCAAATTGCTGATAAAAGGGCTCTCCCCATTGTCCACCGCTCAAATGAGCTCCCCAGTCCGTTCCGCGCCACACAAAAGGACTTCCTGACTGCTGTTCATAGCAAGCGGGCATCTCTTCCACAGGTAGAGATGCGCTGCATTCGTTGTTTAGATTTATACCGTGTGTTGCTGCCATTTTCATGATCTCCAGGCGCTCAGGTGGATAGGAAAATGAAGGCGCGTTAGTTAGTGAAACAGAGTGCAAGAGAGCTTTTGCTGTGCTTTTGGTAGCTTCAGATCAGAAAAACAGCCACTGTGTGTGTTGGGTTGCTTCTAAACGGCCTAGGTTTGGTGTTCGCGGGCCTTGCGGCACTGCCGAGGGTAGTGGGATTAAATGCATTTTAGGGGTTTTGGAACTAATCTGTGCCCCAAGATTGCTGTGGGGTGCATTTAAAGGCCCTGAATAGAGATCCCTTTCACATGAAAAGACACATTTAAACACTGCCACCAAAGATGGCCATACTTTGCTTTCCCTGTCACATGAATGGCAAGCAGTTGAACACTGTAACCCAAACACGGCCCTGCGTGCTTTTATTTCTGTTAAATGACAAGTTATACACTGCATTAAAAAAACTACCCTTATTTTACTTTTTTATTCACATGAGGGGCAAGAATTTCAACAGCACAATCAGACACGGCTTTTGCTTTCCATTTCACTTTAACAGCAGTCCTTGAAACACTGCAATCTAAAAACGGCTTGGCTTTTTATTTTGTTCACGTCAAATCAGAGAACCATGTGGAAGGGGGCCTACCCCTCACTATCAATGGGCCAACAGCAACTGCAAACTTGCTCAAAAAGGAGAAATTAAAGAATTCTGTGACATACAAGACAGGATTTCAAACAGACAAAATAAACGGCTTGCACACGTGTGAAAAAGAAAAATACTTTAAAAGGCCACAGTGAAAAGATAGCACTGCTCGTACAGAAATGTTAGGGAAATACGCTGTGGGCGGGGGTGACTAAGGCAATATACATTATGTTTCCACCCACAAGACTTCAGTCACCTTTGAAGAGGCACAGAATACCGGAATAACCAGTTTGGGCTAAGGCAGGAAACTTCACAATTAAAAGCCCCGCTTCCCACTGGAAATGTGATGTTACAGAGGGTGGCCTAATTCCCTGCTCTGCCAGACTTGAAGGCAGGGGCTCATGGATTTCAAAGAAAGCAAGTGTGGCTAAATCTTGACTAGGAGGTGTGAGCTCCTTCCTGCACCCACTAACAAGAACAAACTGACAACTTCAAAGGGGGCATACAAATTTCTGGTCATCGGTTGTGGGGCATGAAGCGCCCCCCTCCCACAGAGGGGGGACAGTTCCTCCCCATTGACATTAAAGGACTGATTTCATTTTAGGCAACTTTCGCTGCAATTAGAATGAGAAATAATTTAGTTTTATGCTATGTTTTTATGTAATTTTCCGGCGGTTTTACAGAGATAAAGTTCATTTTTCCAGGACTTTGGAGACTGAAATGGCCAGTTAGGGTTTTCTGGCTGATCTAAAAATGGGACCAATGTGACAATTGGTGGAAAGATGGAAAATGAAATTATGAACATGCTTGATCAATTGCAGCTTTATGAACGTTAAAAATTTTGGGATGAGGACAAAAATGTGCCACTGGTCCATGCTACATCGTACAGAGTTGGCGATTGGCTTACCTAATTCCCTATGTTCAATTCAAACCACTTATCTTATGCATATAGCAGGGGCGAATAGAGTTATGAAGTTATGAGACATAACTGTTTTTTGTCAAAAAATGGCCAAGAGAACAAAGAACAGTAATACATGCAAACAGACAGATGGTGCTCCCTACCCTTGAACCAATCATGCCAGGGGGCAGAGAGAGGAATGGTAAACTGTCCTATCTGAGAGGTAGGGGTAATTGCAGAGTACTCCCCCTAGATTGTAAAGTGAATGATGTCATTTGTGTTATATAAGGGGGACTGTACTAAGGACACACAAAACTCCAGGGGGACAGGAGGAGGACGACGGAGAGAAGGCAGCTGTACCTTACCATCTTTGAGAGTGCAGTGACCAGACCCCTTGCCTAGCTGCCCAGAGTGTCCTAAGATCCAGCTGGCTTTCCACAATCCCAAACCAAGGTAGAGTGCAGTGACCAGACCCCTTGCCTAGCTGTACAGAGTGTCCTGAGATCCAGCTGGCTTTGCAGAATCCCAAACCAAGGCTTAATGTGTAAGAAGAAAATAACCCCAGCCCTAAGTTGTATAAGCCCTTCCTTTTGTGGCATTTCACCCAATAATTCCCCCATTGAAAACCCCACATTGCTAGTGTAATTCAGTCACCTTCCCATAGAAGAATCTGTATTTAGCCTGTGTATGTTAGCATATTCCCTTTGGTAAACCTCTCAGTGTCTATGTAAATCCTTAGCATATTTTTAAGTAAATCAATTAATTACCCCATTGAAATTCACGGTACAAGATGGTTGAAATTCGAAATTAATCACCTTGTCCCCAGTGTCCGTCTTTAATTATTACAGTCATTAAACTGTTACCACAAAAGAATGAGTCTCCTTGTAACTGAAAACCGAGTTTGTCCGTGTTGTATGCATCACCCCACAAATTCTTATTTGCATCTGTCCTATTAAAACTCCAAACTGTAGTCCCATTGAGAGCATTCCCTTTTGCCTACAGTTAATCTGTTATGTGCATCTGTCCCATTGAAAACCGATTTTCCTAGTCAGCTAAACCCCTTCCCTGAGCTGCCAGTCGAAAATCCAGTGTAAACCGAAGTTTCGTTTGCCATTGTATGTTCCCCTTTTGCATTTGCCTTCTCCCAAAAACGATTTTCCCATTTTTTTTCTACTTTGCCCTGGTGTGCTGATTAGTATTTTCTAAGCTTCCCCATCTCCGCAATTGTAAGCAACACACATTCTTTCATTCTGTCCCCCAGCCGTTGTGAGTGATAATCAAAATCTCATTCTGCCATTTAGCTCCAAAAACAGGGTTTTACTTTCTTTGCTGGCTTTCCATCTTGGGGTGGTGGGCTTTACCCCAAATCCGATTTTCTCTCTCTATTCCTACTCCATGCCACTGCCTTCCATTCAAAGGAATCAAGTTAGCTGATTTTTGGTGGGTGGGTGCAGCATGGGGGAGTGCTAAACCGTTGGTGTTAAATCTTTATAAAATAGTTCTTTTACTGTGTTGCCATTAAAGATTGTGTGAATTGTAACAGGATATCTTAACCATATTGTTTTGTAGAGATTAGTGCATTTGTGTAAACACAACATTGGTGGCTGTGAAATTGTTTGATTTGCCTTTTACCTTAAATATTAAATTAATAAATACCTTTTTGATACACACCGGCCTAATTCCTGGTCCATTGCGTAAAAGGGTGCTTGTGGAGGTTGGGTGCGAGACGGGTTGGAGGCCCACTCAAAAAAAAGTACCTGTGGTTTATTAAAAATAAAAAGCGCTCTATTGTACGCCACCTTCATTGTCAGGGAAGGAGTCCCTGGCTGGAGTGTGCCATGTAATAAAACCAAGGCAGTGCTTTTGTCAAAGAATATCAGTGAAGGCGAGTTAGAGCATTGGGCAGGCTAGGAGGGGGCATCTAGTTCAATGGCCGACTCGCCCGATAGCTAACAGACTGCCTCTTACCGACACACAATCCAAGATAACGCTGAAAGGCGAGAAAACAAAATGGACGAACATTGAATAAAAAATGTCTGTATATTGAGCACATCAAGAAACGTGTGTGGATTCCTATTGATTTAGAATTGGATTCTTTTGAACACTACTTTCCAGGCTTGTGCAATCACCCAGAGCCACCCCTTGTTCAGGACTATATCAAGTACAGCCACGCATCAGGAGGTCCTGATGCGCACACACACATTTACCAAAGAGGGAGGAGGTGCCAGGCCACCTGAAGCTAGGAGCATCCACTAGGGAGAATGTGCCAGGACACCTGAGGCTACGAGCATCCACTAGGGAGAATGTGCCAGGACACCTGAGGCTACGAGCATCCACTAGGCAGGAGGTGCCAGGACACATGAGGCTAGGTGCATCCTCGAGGGAGAATGTGCAAGGACACCAGAAGCTAGGAGCATCTTCTAGTGAGGAGGAGCCAGGACACCTGAGGCTAGGAGCATCCGCTAGGGAGAATGTGCCAGGACACCTGAGGCTACGAGCATCCACTAGGGAGAATGTGCCAGGCCACCTGAGGCTAGGAGCATCCGCTAGGGAGAATGTGCCAGGACACCTGAGGCTACGAGCATCTACCAGGCAGGAGGTGCCAGGACACCCGAGGCTAGGAGCATCCTTGAGGGAGAATGTGCAAGGACACCAGAAGCTAGGAGCATCCACTAGGCAGGAGGTGCCAGGCCACCTGAGGCTAGGAGCATCCACTAGGGAGAATGTGCCAGGACACCTGAGGCTACGAGCATCCACTAGGCAGGAGGTGCCAGGACACCTGAGGCTAGGAGCATCCTCGAGGGAGAATGTGCAAGGACACCAGAAGCTAGGAGCATCTTCTAGTGAGGAGGAGCCAGGACACCTGAGGCTAGGAGCATCCGCTAGGGAGAATGTGCCAGGACACCAGAAGCTAGGAGCATCCACTAGGCAGGAGGTGCCAGGACACCTGAGGCTAGCAGCATCCTCGAGGGAGAATGTGCAAGGACACCAGAAGCATCTTCTAGTGAGGAGGTGCCAGGACACCTGAGGCTAGGAGCATCCGCTAGGGAGAATGTGCCAGGACACCTGAGGCTAAGAGCATCCACTAGGCAGGAGGTGCCAGGACACCTGAGGCTACGAGCATCCACTAGGCAGGAGGTGCCAGGACACCTGAGGCTAGGAGCATCCTCGAGGGAGAATGTGCAAGGACACCAGAAGCATCTTCTAGTGAGGAGGAGCCAGGACACCTGAGGCTAAGAGCATCCGCTAGGGAGAATGTGCCAGGACACCCGAGGCTACGAGCATCCACTGGGCAGGAGGTGCCAGGACACCTGAGGCTAGGAGCATCCTTGAGGGAGAATGTGCAAGGACACCAGAAGCTAGGAGCATCCGCTAGGGAGAATGTGACAGGCCACCTGAGGCTAGGAGCATCCACTAGGGAGAATGTGCCAGGACACCTGAGGCTACGAGCATCCACTAGGCAGGAGGTGCCAGGACACCTGAGGCTAGGAGCATCCTCGAGGGAGAATGTGCAAGGACACCAGAAGCTAGGAGCATCTTCTAGTGAGGAGGAGCCAGGACACCTGAGGCTAGGAGCATCCGCTAGGGAGAATGTGCCAGGACACCAGAAGCTAGGAGCATCCACTAGGCAGGAGGTGCCAGGACACCTGAGGCTAGCAGCATCCTCGAGGGAGAATGTGCAAGGACACCAGAAGCATCTTCTAGTGAGGAGGTGCCAGGACACCTGAGGCTAGGAGCATCCGCTAGGGAGAATGTGCCAGGACACCTGAGGCTACGAGCATCCACTAGGCAGGAGGTGCCAGGACACCTGAGGCTACGAGCATCCACTAGGCAGGAGGTGCCAGGACACCTGAGGCTAGGAGCATCCTCGAGGGAGAATGTGCAAGGACACCAGAAGCATCTTCTAGTGAGGAGGAGCCAGGACACCTGAGGCTAAGAGCATCCGCTAGGCAGGAGGTGCCAGGACACCTGAGGCTACGAGCATCCACTAGGCAGGAGGTGCCAGGACACCTGAAGCTAGGAGCATCCTCGAGGGAGAATGTGCAAGAACACCAGAAGCTAGGAGCATCTTCTAGTGAGGAGGAGCCAGGACACCTGAGGCTAGGAGCATCCGCTAGGGAGAATGTGCCAGGACACCCGAGGCTACGAGCATCCACTAGGCAGGAGGCATCCTTGAGGGAGAATGTGCAAGGACACCAGAAGCTAGGAGCATCCGCTAGGGAGAATGTGACAGGCCACCTGAGGCTATGAGCATCCTCTAGGGAGAATGTGCAAGGATCTCCGCTAGGGCGAATGTGCCAGGCCACCTGAAGCTAGGATCATCCTCTAGGGAGGAGGTGCCAGGACACCTGAGGCTAGGAGCATCCGCTAGGGAGAATGTGCAAGGACACCTGAGGCTACGATCATCTGCTAGGCAGGAGGTTCCAGGACACCAGATGCTAGGAGCATCCGCTAGGGAGAATGTCCAAGGACACCAGAAGCTAGGAGCATCCGCTAGGGAGAATGTGACAGGCCACCTGAGGCTACGAGCATCCTCTAGGGAGAATGTGCAAGGACCTCCGCTAGGGCGAATGTGCCAGGCCACCTGAAGCTAGGAGCATCCTCTAGGGAGGAGGTGCCAGGACACCTGAGGCTAGGAGCATCCGCTAGGGAGAATGTGCAAGGACACCTGAGGCTACGATTATCCGCTAGACAGGAGGTTCCAGGACACCAGATGCTAGGAGCATCCGCTAAGGAGGAGGTGCCAGGACACCTGAGGCTACGAGCATCCACTAGGCAGGAGGTGCCAGGACACCTGAGGCTAGGAGCATCCTCGATGGAGAATGTGCAAGGACACCAGAAGCTAGGAGCATCCGCTAGGGAGAATGTGCCAGGCCACCCGAGGCTAGGAGCATCCGCTAGGGAGAACGTGCAAGGACACTAGAAGCTAGGAGCATCCTCGAGGGAGAATGTGCAAGGACACCAGAAGCTAGGAGCATCCGCTAGGGAGAATGTGCCAGGCCACCCGAGGCTAGGAGCATCCGCTAGGGAGAACGTGCAAGGACACTAGAAGCTAGGAGCATCCGCTAGGGCGAATGTGCCAGGCCACCTGAAGCTACGAGCATCCTCTAGGGAGGAGGTACCACGACACCTGAGGCTACGATCATCCGCTAGGCAGGAGGTTCCAGGACACCTGAGGCTAGGAGCGTCCTCTAGGGAGGATGTGCAAGGCCACCTGAGGCTAGGAGCGTCCTCTAGGCAGGAGGTTCCAGGACACCTGAAGCTAGGAGCATCTGCTAGGGAGGAGGTGCCAGGCCACCTGAGGCTACGAGCATCCACTAGGGAGGATGTGCAAGGCCACCTGAGGCTAGGAGCGTCCTCTAGGCAGGAGGTTCCAGGACACCAGATGCTAGGAGCATCCGCTAGGGAGGAGGTGCCAGGCCACCTGAGGCTAGGAGCATCCTCTAGGGAGAATGTCCAAGGACATCAGATGCTAGTAGAATCCGCTAGGCAGAATGTGCCAGACCACCTGAGGCTACGAGCATCCGCTAGGCAGGAGGTTCCAGGACACCTGAGGCTAGGAGCGTCCTCTAGGGAGGAGGTACCACGACACCTGGGGCTAGGAGCATCCGCTAGGGAGAATGTGCAAGGACACCTGAGGCTACGATCATCCGCTAGGCAGGAGGTTCCAGAAAACCAGATACTAGGAGCGTCCTCTAGGGATGTGCCAGGACACCTGAGGCTAGGAGCATCCTCTAGGGAGGATATACAAGGACACCAGAAGCTAGGAGCATCTGCTAGGGAGGAGGTGCCAGGCCACCTGAGGCTACGAGCATCCTCTAGGGAGGATGTGCAAGGCCACCTGAGGCTAGGAGCGTCCTCTAGGCAGGAGGTTCCAGGACACCAGATGCTAGGAGCACCCTCTAGGGAGGATGTGCAAGGACACCTGAAGCTCAAAGCCTTGTAGGAGGATTGTGTACGGAACAGATCTTCAGCAAAAGCCTCTTCTGGGGACCCTATTCTCACACCTTGGGGGGGGCTGCCACGGGGGTAGGAGGCCACATTTGTTATTGTGAACAGGGAACAACTTCTGGGAGTTTAGCCAAACCAATCAAGGTAGCATGGAGAGAGGGCAAGGCTAAATCTCAGGAGAGAGTGGGGTCCGGGGTCCACAATTAGTCAACGTTAGAAGAATAACATTATAGGACCAGAAAACACATGAACAATGACTATTGGCAGGTATAAATATCGAACAATACTAGGTACTAAAAACATATATACAGTTACTGTAGTTGGTGTTAAAACAATCACCCCACCCCCAATACCTGTAAAGGAGGCAAGTAATTAGGTTAGCAACAACTGTCCACGGGATTGATAATCCTAACTTTAGAAGTCCGGCCGTATGTTTTATGGGGCCTTTTGCCCAAAAGCTTAATGGTTTTCCATTAGTTTAGGTGCTGGGATAAAATCAGGAGAGGGGCCCTGGAGATGTGGAGATGGGTTTAAAAGTTAGATAAAGTAGTATTCTAGGGAATAAAACAGTTCCCAGCTTTTGGAGTGCTTTTAGCAACATCGTGTACCAAAGCCAAACAAGTGTAAAAGTTCAACACGTTAGGCAGATAGGGGGACAGGTAAGTATTGCTACAATTTACCACCCATACTCCAATTTCTCTTCAGACTTGGTGGGTCGCCAGAGGGTACTCTGAGCTAAGATTTTCGGCTTTGGTTCTGGTCACTGGCGCCCAGGAGCTGTGGGTGCAAGAAGAGTTCTGGTCGTGGATGGGAAGTTGTCGCAACCATTTTGCGGCAAACAATGCAAGACCACCACTGCGGCACTCCTCAGGACACTCGACCAGGGGCAGGAAAGCAGGTTACCGGGACGGCCACAGTTGCACAGCGACACCAAGCATCACAATTTTCGCGGTTGAAGAAAGCCTCCTCTTTCGGGACCTGTTGATGGCAGACTCTTATTGCATAAGCCGAAGACCCCTAGAATGGCAGCGCTTCGGTCGTGGTGGCCCAATCTGGAATTTGGCAGTCCACTGGGTGGTCCGGGGACACTTCTGAAGGCTCCAACTTGCTCGATTATCAGAAGACACCGTGATCAGTTGTTCCCACCAGTTTAGAGGGTTGAAGCACTGATGAGGGTCCACAGAGCTCGGTAGCCACACAGGGCTCTGCGGGAACTCTGGCCAGATTCGGTCACCAAGCCTCCTCAGGCATCGCCCACGGGTCTTCCACAGTCGTCACAGCTACAACAGGATACTTGGCTCCTCCTCCGATCTGCAGGAATGTCTGCAGGGTTGCTCTTCGTATCCCAAAGTCAGGCGAGTGATCAGACTCCGCGCCCCAATGGCAGGATCTGCCCCACACATGCACATCAGCAGTGCTCCAATCAGGGGCCACTGTGGGTTTCAGGCAAGCATGCAAACCAGACTCTCGGGCACCAGCATGTCGATGGGATCAGACAGTCCTAGTCCGCTTCCTGGGACCGCACTCACGTGGTATGCACTAGCCCGCCAAAAGCAAGCCTTTCCTTGGGGAGTGCATGTCCATAAAAGGATTCCTGACCTGGGTAGGAAGAAGGCCAAAGGACCAGATGGCCAAAGAACAAACAAAAAAAACCTTGTTGCACGCCCTGTTTGGGCACTAGCCACTGTAGGAAAAAGTAACCGCTGCCACCAGTTTGTACCGAGGCACACCTTGGGTATCTAAAAAACCCTTTAAGAGTAGTCTAGGGTCATACAAAAGAAACCCCATTACACTGCATTGTAAGTGGCATTGTGCAAGGATAGAAAGTTACCAGAAAAAGTAACCAAGTCAAAAGACTAAGCAAAACAGTTTCCTGGTACTGACCAAACGGACTAGTCAGTTTCCCATAACATGTGAGGAAAATCGCAGTGGAGTGAAGTTGAAGGCTTCACTGCAGTGCAAATAAATTAGGGCAGGGTTTAAAGCAAAAGTTAAGGGGTCCATCGAATATGGAGGGAAAGTTGCTAAAAGAAACCACACGGAGAGTGAAAAGGTGACCCCGGAAGGCAATATGCTCGAGAAGCTTGGCTGGATGCTCCTTCATCAACTACTTGATGGCACATCTGCATTGGAGAGTCTTTTTCAGTATTCTGCAAGAAACTTACCTCCTCCCAAGACCATAAGCAGCACATCCAGGGGTAGAGACCATCACCAAGGCCCATGTACTCGGAACATCTAGGGCTATGAGCCTTCACCAAGAACCATGAGCCAGTACGACTTGGACTGGGCACCTCACGAACGAATGATATAGTGGATACAAGCCTTCGTCGAGCAATACCCATGGGGCTAGGACCTAAAACTAGGAGGACGTGCAAGCAAACCGTGGTGCAGAGGGACCTACACCAACTTCCACATCTTGTAACGGGGCAAGACCATCACTGATCTCAAAATCAATATTGCTACCACCCTGCACAGGTGGCCGTGTTCCGGAACCTTTGCGCTTCAATGCACCCGCTTACAGATATCCTTGCCCATGCACCGTACGTGCCTTGCACTTACCCCGCCCGTGCACCGATCGCTCACCGGCTGCCCTGGCAGCTTACCGAGGGATTTCGTGTCACTTTATTGATTCCAACCTCTTTGCGTTGGCTCCGCCGTGCCTTCTGCGTGGCGGCTAGTGTGTGTTTCTTCGCTGCTTCGGGTCATAATTGAAAAAGACAGAATTGCCGGATCCGGCTCATCCATAATTCATCCCATCAGATGCCCAGGAGGGAGTGGGGAGTGAGGCCTACCTCGCTCGACACATCAACAGGAGTGCGAATTTCAATTACGCCGCGTATACGCACCGCCTGCGCCCGGTAAAGAAAGGGGTGGCAGACACATCAAGCCGATTTCCACAGCAAGGCCTACAACGGTGGCCAGCGTTAACAGCTCACAGCATCCAACAAGAGTCTGCGCAACCCGACAGATTGGGCTGGTAATGGCGAAGTACACGATAGGTGGCAAAAAGACATGATTGCCGCATGCCACCTGTGCAAGGACAGCTGCAAATCAACTATTGCATAAAGACAAGAAAGCGAGTAATATTTCTTCAGATCCAGCCCTCATTTCAGTGGGTGGAGTTTAGCGGCTCTTGGAAAGCAGGATCCTGGTGCATGCTGGGAGGCAGGAGAGTTAGTCAGTTAGCCGGCAGGTTAGCGTGACAACACAGGTTCGAATCCCGGGCTTGCGCTTAGAAACTTGTACCCGGTATTATTAGCATGGAAGAGACAATGGCGCACATACCACGGGCCTGGTGGATATACACAGATCTGCATGGCAAGGAGGATACAATGAGGAGCTTAACATTGGGTGAAAAAAGCTGCAATTCTAGGGCTTAGAAGCAGGACTGCAGGAGGAATAATGTCGGATATAGCCAAAGAAAATACCACAACAGGAAATGGGGTGCAGACAGAACGGTGCAGCGTGGAAAGTAGGGGGATGAGACGGGTTTTAACGCGGCCTCAAATCTACTCCCGTTGTTAATATTGCCACAAACCTACTCACACACTCCAGATATGGCTTACATTTGACAGGCAATCTTGCCCAGAAAACCCCCTGGACGAGTAACATTCTGCGCCAGGGCGGGCCTCGTCTGCCTTCTTGGATACGAACTCTTGAGGAAGGCGATAGAATAACGCGTCATTAAATCATCAGGTCTTTTACAACAAGGACGTGAGTTTCCAACGCTGCACCCCCTGTTGGCGCCTTCATCATTTTGCTGTCGACTGATTATATCGAAATCCCATTCCCTAATTTACCACAAACTTGTGCATTTAGCCAAGTCCAGCGGATGCTTGCCTCCACTCCGCGAGAGTTCCACTGGCAGCAGGTACCGGTTCCAAAGTGGATACCATTAAACTGGTAACTGGGATTTAACAGCAGACCAGTTAAGTTTATCTGCAGGTCTGATGCAAAGTTGACCGCCTGCTGCAGCAGCATGTGAATGATGCATGCAACATGCATGCAAATCAATCATCAAAGCAAGGTAACACGTGTTACCTTGCTTTGATGAATTATACCTGTTGCAGGTGCTTTTTGTTTGTTTAAAAATATATATATTTGTCACTTTATTTTCCCCAATTCGGCCCAGGTGTGGGCAGAATCCGGCCCCCAGGGACTACACATGATTTCGGCCCAGCCACGGACCGGGTGGCAGATGGGCCAATCCGACCCTGGTTGGAGCTAATCCAGCAGGACCTGGGTTCGAATCCCCAGTAGGGAAAAAGCAAAAAACAAACAACTGCTGTTTAAGGGATGCAGTGCACTGAAGTGCAAGTTACTTCTTCCTGCACTTTTATTTTTAAAACAAAACCATTTCAGAACAGTTTCTTTTTAAACTAAAAGTATAGGACATTAACCTTTTAACTGCCATGGGTCCCCCCCCCAGTGCCAAGGCCTTTTTTGGTGATTTCAGTATTTCACCATGCAAAGCCTTCTAACATTTTCTTCTTCATTAACCCCTTAAGTGCCAAGGACGAGCTATCTCGTCCTTGGCACTGGGGAGGTAATCCCAAGGACGAGATACCTCTTAAGGGGTTAAAACGTAATTTTAAAAAAGTAGAGAAGTACAGCTCCCACCCACTGAGGCCACTGCCAAAGAGGCCCCCCCCCAAGCCCCCAGGCCAAGCTGCTGGGGTGCGATAGGTTCTTCCCTTGGTCCTCCATCCCCCATTCCCTACAGGTCTCCACCATTATGAGTGCCTCAATGTGTGCCTGGTCTTCTGATCTGCATCAAATCCAGTTGGCACGTGAAACCCTGGCTTCTGCCTGCCATGTCCGAGCTAGGCCCGTCCTCACCCCTCATCTCGCTCATACCCCTCCACACTGTCTAATCAACGTTTCTCTTTTCCTCTGGAATTCCCTTCCCGCACTCCCCCGCGGACAGTGAGGACAGGCTTATTCCTCATGTTCAAAAAATATCTTCTCCGTGTGGTGGGGTCTCAATTTGGCACTCACAGTGGTAGCAAGCTGAATGTGTGGGGCTCATCACTGGCCCTTATAGGGGTAACAGGTTGGATCTGTGCTATCCCACCCTGACCCTCATAGTGGTAGCAGGCTGACTCAGTGCTATCCCACCCTGACCCTCAGTGGTAATAGGCTGGCTCTGTGCAACCACATCCTGACCCTCATAGTGGTAGCAGGCTGACTCAGCGCTATCCCACCCCGATCCTCATAGTGGTAGCAGGCTGGCTCTGCACTACCCCATCCTGACCCTCATAATGGTAGCAGGCTGGCTGGTCACTATCCCACCCTGACCCTCATAGTGGTAGCAGGATGGCTCAGTGCTCTCACACCCTGACCCTCATAGTGGTAGCAGGCTGGATCTGCGCTATCCCACCCTGATCCTCATAGTGGTAGAAGGCTGGCTCGGTGCTATCCAACCCTCATAGTGGTAGCAGGCCTGCTCTCTCTCTCTCTCTCTTGCAGGAGTAACATATTAGACACTTTACACAGTCTCCTGTGACCGGAATCTATATCTTCTAATAGAGTCCAGTGTAACTATTGGTGCCCTGCCTGGCCCAAGGTGTCACCCCCTGAAGCTGCTTTGACTAATTCATTTCCTTTCATTCACCCACGACAACACCCTGAAGCTTTCACCAGCCATCTCCTTCCATTTGGACTACGGTGACTCACTCCCTTTAACTTGCCATCCCACTTTCCTTCCATCAGGTGCCGCTAAACTAGTCCATCGGCAGGTGCAGCCATCATACCTCCGCCTCATCCATCCCCAGCCCTGGTGGCTGGTCACGGCCAACATTTCCTTTCAAACCCCCGATTACTCTTGCTCACCGATCCTTCTTTCCTTAAAGCTGCATCTGCCCACAACACTCCACCTCTAGCGCCATCGGACCCCCCGCCCTCCTTTATCCTGCTTTAAATCCTTACTCTCATTCTGGAACCCAGCGCTATGGCAACCCCCTGAACTACCACTCATCTACGCTTCTGCCAAAGCATGAATACCAGCTTATTGGGCTAGTTGGGACCTCGATACAGCACTAATTCTCCTCTCACCACCAGCTCAAGGTGCCAGTGGGTGATTGATACATGTACAAACAGCCACCATATCATACAAAGAGATCTTCGTTACCCTGATGAAGCTCTGGACCGAAACATGTTGGCTAGGCAATAATACTATGTTGCTTCTCAACTGTCTTGCAATTGGGAACAACAAATAAATGAACACTTGATATGTAAACATAATAATGTGGCTTCAGAGCAGCCAACCAAAGAGGCAGCGGCTTTAAGCCTTCACATTTATCTTCCATTTTAAGGCTCTAAACCCATAGTTAAAAGGAGCGCATCTGAGAGTGGAGGGTGTTTTGCACCCAAGTAGCTCTTCAGAAGTAATCTCTAATCCGAAAACAGAGTCTAAGGGAGACACCGGGGGTTACACCAAGGAGTATCTCCTACATAGTGCAAAAAAAGAGCGTCAAGGCTCCGAAATCTCCACTAATGTTCACAATACGATCAAAAATGTATATCCAAAATCGGAGGGAATGAATACCTTCGCTTCATTCCCATCCAAGTGCTTAGTATATTCTTTAGGCCTCAAACCCATTCACCCAGATTAACAGATTACTTCTTTTATTCCGGTCGTCATTACACATTTTTCTCTACGAACCAGCAGATCTTCCTACTAGGTCGCATAACCCCAGACCAGTGTCCAATCAGCGTTCATGCCAGACTCCGCTCTGCGTGACGGCTAATTGCATCAATCGCATTCATATCTGGATGTGTGAACTTGCTTACTTTGAGAAAAGTGTGGCATAGATGGTACTCAACCTCCCTACCTTCAGGTTCAGTTACAGGTCCATGGTACGGGCGAGCTGTACTGAAACACCGTACTTGTAACAGCATCGGTCCTATACCCGGTCAGAAGCCACGAGAGCTAAGCACACAAAAGGTACTCTACGGAGCGAGTCCACACCTTTCTCATGCAACACCTAGTCGGTCAGAGGTAGGATGGGGGCTGGTGAATCATAACCAAGAACAAGACAATCCATCTGGCCATAGCCGAACATGGTCTTAACCTT
The DNA here is from genome assembly GCF_040938575.1 of Ambystoma mexicanum. Taxonomy (NCBI): domain Eukaryota; kingdom Metazoa; phylum Chordata; class Amphibia; order Caudata; family Ambystomatidae; genus Ambystoma; species Ambystoma mexicanum. The sequence continues at coordinate 1,508,340,986 of NC_090922.1, forward strand.
TGGCAGCCACCATCCTATCATTCTCTACAAGAGCATCCTTCGGGTAACAAAGTCTCCATAATACCACCTTCCTCATAACACGTTACCACATTTTCTGTTTCCACTTTATCCTTCTCTACAAGATCAAGCCTTTTAAAAAAATTCTCCACATGATCAAGCTCCACATAGAACACACACCTGAATCCTCCATGTGATAAATCTTCTCATCAGCATTTCATAACCCTGAAAAAAGACACTTAAAACAAACGTATTGAGTAAGCTAAATCTAATATGAAAGAACTCTTCAGAATCTTGAAAGAATTGGAAACAACTGTCACTGCACCTGACACCTCCATCAAAGATAGCACCTGGTGCACGAATATCCAAAATGCTCTCCTTGGGAAGATAGCCACTCTCCAAACCAAAATTAATGATAAACAGACCAATCTACAATCCAACTTGCAACCTAACACTCTCCCAACTATAAACAACTCTATCCCAGATTCCTTGACTCCGTTCAGCTTCTCTCCCTGATCTACCACTCAAGTGGAAAATACCATCAATAGCCTTAAACCCTCTAACGGCCAAGGGGACCTCTGTCCAGCGCTCATTATCAAGGGAGCGGCCCACGAGCTAGCTCCATTCATCACTACTCTCTCCAATTCTTCCTTCAGCACGGGGATCGTACCGGACAATTTGAAGGATGCCTGGGTTATCCCGCTCCTAAAAAAACCAAGCTTGGATGCCAACGTACCAACAAATTACAGGCCCATCACCACGGTGCCGTTCTTACTAAAAATCCTCGACCGGGCGGCATACCTTCAGATTCAAGACTATCTTGAATCTAATAAACTTTTGGGTCTAAGGCAATCTGGGTTTCGGCCTCTCCACGGAACTGAAACAGCCCTGATCGACCTCAAAACGCAGATCGAAGATTTAAGAGATAAGGGTAAACTTGCTTTACTTCTTCTCGATCTCTCTGCAGCTTTTGATCTCGCCAATCATCAAATTCTGTGCCGGAACCTTAAACTTGCCGCACATTTTTCTGCCACAGCATGGATCAGTTCATTCCTGGACAACAGATCGATGTGCGTCTTCTTTCCCCTAGCAGCAGCATCACGGGGTACCACAAGGTTCTTGTGTCTCCCCCACGTTGTATAACGTATTCACAAACCTCCATTTGATATTTTGGACTATCTGGGTGTCACACATACTAATTATGCTGACGACACCCAGATACTCATCCCAATTTCAGGAGACTACGTCGCCGACTCTCTCTCTGTAAATGGTATCTACCTAGTCATCCAAGCCTGGATGGCGCAACACGGACTGTCTAAACGACGAGAAGACAGGGCTCCTCATTCTCGGCTCTCCTCAAAAACTATCCAAACTGGCCCCTGATTTCAACTCCATCATTGATGGTAACACTATCAAGGCCTCCAAGGACACTAAAACATTAGGGATTTACCTCGACTCTACCTTATCTTTGGCAAGGCAAAAAAATGCAGTTTCCTCTGCAGTGGCATATACCTGTAAGCTCATTACAGCTAGCCGCCCTTTCCTTTCACCAGCCAACTGTGTCACACTTGCCAGGACTCTCGTGCTGTCAAAATTTGACTACTGTAATGCCCTCTATCTGGGCACACCCAAATGTAACTTAAACAAGTTACAAATCATCCAAAACAATGCTATAAGAGCCGCTCTCAACATCCCTAGGAACCAACACATCTCAGACACCAGACGTAACCTGCGCTGGCTCTCTGTCCCTCAACGAATTACACTGAAAACACTTGCTCTCACTCATAAATGCCTATCCAACCAAGCTCCCTCCTTAGCTAACAGATTCACCCCCCACAACACCAACAGACCTCGCAGAACTGCTCAGACTAACTGCCTCTCTATACCACGCTTCAACCTTCAAAGATCTGGCGGAGCCAGCTTCCCAGAAATGGCAGCGAAACTCTGGAACTCGCTTCCTAACTTGCTAAGATCTGAACCGCCATTCCACAGTTTTAAAATCTTGGCTAAAGCCTGGCTAATCGCCTAAGACCTTCCACCTACTTTCCAACCACCTCCCATGCGCTAGCCACCTCTTGTACATAGGCTATGCTCTCCCGATCACCCGTAACTGCATTATGTATATGTATGTTTATAAATGCTATTGTAATTTTAAACTGTAATTTAAATTGTACTGCCATGTCTGCCTTACCATGTTGTAACTAAAATACGCGCCCGGATGCCCTCGGGCCTAGTGCACTCTATAAATAAAACAAATACAAATACAAGTCATTCCAGGCTTTCACTTCATTAGTTTCCACAAATGAAAGACCTCTGCATCTCAAGACTCCACACCATATATGTAGGCAGATGAAGCTCTCCTTACCTTCCAGGACGGTGAGCTTGGCATTACTGTTGATCTCCCCTACGCTGTTGGTGGCCGTGCATTCATAGAGCGCCTCGTCCCGGTGCACCCGGAGAGGCTGAATCCGAAGAACTGAGCCAGAGCCATCGTCAAACTCGATCACCTGTCAGAGGAAGGAAGGGAGATGCCATTACCCAAGAAGGACGCAACATAGCAAGATGTCCACCTTACTCAAGAGATGAAGGGACGTGCCATTACCTCAACATGAAGCAAAATAGGAATGTGTACAACTCAAGTGAAGGGCAGGAGAAAAGGGACTGAGGGAGAAGGGCCACTACCCATAGAGGAAGCCGTTTGCTAAGTATGCCAGAAAGGACCGGGGTTCACATTACGCATTCACTGTTCAAAGCACCCATGGCCGAACAAACCGTCCCCAGGCAACTATAGACATAGGACTCAGCCAAGAGCACGTTAAAACCGTCCTTTGTTTTCCATATCAGACAGGGATCATACAGGAAAAACAGAATTCGCCAGCAATCGCAGCTCCTGAGCCCGTGTCAGGGGCTTTTCTTGAGGTCTGACATCACAAATCAGGGTCTTCCCCAAAAACTTAAGAGCCCACCTGATTGGATATGTGGGGTGGTATTACCTATAAATGGCACATATAGAGGTGATCTGACTGGCCCCTGCATGTCAGGTGGGTTGGCCTGAACCTTTCCCAGAAACGATTACATTATTGCAGGGTCACATGATTACCATTGGCCCTTGCCCTCTGCCATCCACCCCTGGATTTGTGTTCCCTGATTGGCTGGAGTTGATCTCCCCAGGCCTGGGACCCAGCTCTGTTCTCAGCGCTCTGTGCACCTTCTCAAGGTGATGAGAGAGACTATGTGCCCCCATCATTGCCTCAGTATTACCCCTTGCGCCTTAGAGGGTGCCTGCAGCGTTGCAACATTGTAAAACGCCACATGTATCACTTTGATACTCGGTGGTGAAGGGCGGCACCCCGAGAGTTTCTTGAACTGTTGGACAATGGTTGGACAATAGAATATTAGATGGATTATGTTTATAGGTGCAGCTAAAGAGGGAGGCAAAGAAAAAGGGGCCACTCTGCTCACAGACTTCGCTGAAGTTGGAGACTAGTTATTAATACACCGGGGTGCTGACACACGGCTGTTCATTAGTATCCGTGGAGGTGCTGGGTGGTTTGGTGGGGAGGGGGTCTGGCACAAACCCCAGCTGAATATGCTCTTCTTGGTGGTGCAACCTCTTTTCCAGAGGTTGCAAGCCATCAACGAACCCCTGGTAAGTAAAAACTGGCTACAGAGCGAGGTTTGATATGGACCTCTCGTAGCCCATGTGGATCGGAGGGTAGGCGACTTCCTCCATGCAATGCTAATCATAGGAATCGATAAACTACCAGAACACGTCAAAGGGGTTGAGGGACCGGGACATTGATAGGAGTGGACTCCGGGACATATACGAGTTGAATCAGGCCCCTCCATGACACATGATACTCTGCAGGTAGATGGAAGAGCGCTCTGCATTTCCCATGTAGACGGGATTGGGTTCCCCCCACACCTGTGCAGACTGCAATGGGCTCTGCCTAGACAGGAAGGGACTCCACCTCACCCGTGTAGACGGGAATGGGCTGTAGATGGAAGTGGACTCCGCCATGCCCGCGTAGACTGGAATGGACTTTGCCTAGAAGGGAATGGACTCTGTCTCGCCCGTGTAGACGGGTATGGACTCCTGCTTCGCACCCACCAGTGCAAATATGAACTCAGACCCACCCACAAGAGCCACTCAAAACTTAACACTCCAATATACATGGACTCATGCCCACCTCAGCCCCTCAGTAATTTACTATCGATATAATTAGACAGAGGCAACTCAAACCCCTTGAGAAACTGCTATGAATTGACATGGGTCCATGGAGTGGCTTGATTTTGTGTACTCCGATATAGACAGATCATAAGTTGATACTTTGCGTATAGATATAAATGGGCTGAGACCCCAAGTTGATACTTTGCGTATAGATGTAAGTGGACTCGGGCCACCAGTGTCCCGTGATACTTTGCGTATAGATGTAAGTGGACTCGGGCCACCAGTGCCCTTGATAATCTTTTTGATTTGCCCGAGAAAGGGCACATATTTTGTGACTTGAGCTAGACCACAGGATATGGTTTGACTCAGTGGAGTACCACTATGGAACTCCCGCCTGTTGAGTTGGGATTGTGAGGAATTCCACGATCCGCACTGGGAGTGGGCGCTCGCCTGGGCTTTCTAGATTTTTTGGAAACTGAAAATGTTGATGGGAGATCAACCTCTGAAAATGCGGAGGGGTGCACAAAAACCTTCACGAGGAGAAGGGCAACACCTTCCTCCTCCCATGGCAAGCCTAATTAAATATCAAAGGCTCCATTGATCTGCCCTGTTCCATTGTCTACGGTATGTGTGGTGGCGAATAGGCCTGGTCACAGAACTTAACAATGTGCAGGAGAACTAAAACCTCTGATATGTAATGTGTCACCTTGAAGCTAGCTCCCCCCACCCCCCGTAAGAAGGGCAGTGAATGTCATGTCTGGGACAACAATTTCCAGTAGTTCCTTTCAGAGGGACAAGGTATGTGATTTGGGGGAGACAGGAAGTCTGCTTCACCACATACTTCAAGGGAGACCAGCACTTTAAACAAGAGTCACAGAGGGCTCAGTTAACCAGAGAGACACTTTGATCTACAACAGACAGGAAGATGGGTTGGACTTGGAGTACATGTTGTCACCTCTTACCTTTCCTGTTGAAAAGCACTCTGGTTCTGACCATATGCATAACAGAAGATTGTTGGTAGCAGAGGTGTTGCTAGAGGGGTCTATAGCCCTGGGTCTTTTGGTTGTAGCCCCGGATAGAAGCTTTGGGGATACAACCAAAAGGTTAGCTAGCCCCTAGTCCCGACAGTCCCAACATTAGATTAGCCCTGGATCTTTTCCAGACCTAGCAACACCCCTGGTTGGTAGGGACCCAGGATTGGTTCATTAAGGTAGGCGTAGCCTGCACCAATCACTGGGGCCCATTTGGCTTTAAAAAGAGGGCTGAACCCCTCACTTAGCAGATCATCCAACAACTTCGGAAGGAATAAGGGGGGGGGGGGGGAGTCATTTGGACCCTTGATGAAGGTACAGTCTGGTTTTAACTTCCGCCAGTGAAGGAAGGCCAGGATTTCCAAGAGGGAAGCAAGATCCCTCCCCTAAACATCTCACAGGGAACAGAGGGAGATAGCAGACTCAGAGGACCCCGTCCAGCCACTCCAGAACCGGTACCCAGCCAGCACATAGCGTGCCCTGCTAGGTTCTGCCAGCAAACTTACTAGGTGGGAAGTGACAGTCTCTGAACAAAGCACAAGGCCATTGCCTTCAAACTCTCCTCGGCTTTGGGCCATTTGCCTTGAAAGGGTGCCACAAGCCCTGCTAAGAAGCTAGGAGGAGTGCCACACAAGCATCAATCAGCGTCCATCTTTTAAGGAAATGTTCGAGGCAGTCGAACCTCGAACCGTAACCGGCTGCACCACTGACTGCTGTCACACTGCAGTCACTAAAGCATTGGTGACGCCATGACCAGCATTCCAGATCTGGTAACCAGCACAGAGACGATTCTTGACCCTGAGCCGCTTTGTAGGCCAGTCAGCAGCCGTCCGTCAAGCCTCGCTTGCCGACCTGCCTGCCGCTTGATATCCGCAACTGTCTCCTCTATTGAACTCAGGAGCTGCAAAGCGCTCTGGAACCGACTCAACGCTGTCGAGCAACAAGAACATGGTAAGCACCAGGTACATTGTGGTTTTGTCTGCCTGGTCCTTCTCCAAAAGGCCCCTTGTGACATTTACGATCCCTTACCCCCTTGGTGATGGAACCAAAAGCTTTACTGACTACTCTCATGTCAGTAGCAAGAGTGCATCCCTTTCCTTCGTGAAACTGTATGTCCTCTGTGTTCCTTACAGGGTTGGTTGTATTTTGTAATGTGCTAGAACGGTCTGTTGTAATAGAAATTAAGTATATATTTGTATACAACATTAACTGGACAGTCCCTTTTATCATTGGGTAATAATTGTGTGTTTGCTGTGTTGCAACTAACCAACAATTCACGACCTTGTGGAGATAAGCCTGAAGTTCCGTCCACGTTACCAAAATTGGACAAGGAGGTTTATAATCGACTTGTGTTCCAACCTGTTTGGATCGCTTCTGGTGTACTAGAGGTGTGGGGCTGATTGATTGTTTAGAAACCGATATTCATCCCAGGACCACTTGTGCCCTGGAAGTTGATTCGTCACAGGGGCATTGCCGGATAGACCCACATAACTTTCAAGGTGGACTCGAAGAGGGAAGTCCGGAAGGGTATAATGGGGATCTCAAAGACCTTCTCAATTTGCTGTAGGAGCGATCAGACTCCCACCATTTGCTACCCCTGAAAGGGAGTGGAAGTCTTTGCCATCCCACGCAGGCCCAATGCCAACCCACTTTACCATGAAGTGGACTGGCTTTGTGCCACCAAAAGGCGCTATGGATCAGCAGTAAGCCCCCAACCCCGCCCATCACCAACCTCAAAGCGCTGTGAGCTGACTTTCTTTCCTTTCTTCATCCACGTGATCCGCGGCTTGGGGTCCCCCGTGGCTTGGCACACGAAGGAGGCCACGCCGCCCGAGATGCCAATCTGATCATCGGGCTTCTTCATGAAGGTTGGCTCACCTGAGAGAAAGAGAGAGAGGACTTCAGAGCAGAAGGCGCAGGTGCGAGCAGCGGCACGTGCCGTTGGTACAAGCAATCACTGGGAGTGGAATAACCATTGCTGTCCACTTAACTGCAAGACATGTCATTGCCCCGCCCTTCCCCGTGATTGGTTAAGTAGAGTGTCCTTGCACATCTTTACTACGTGCGATTGGCAAGTGCTTTTCTTCCCACCCCCTCAAACTGTGATTGGTTAGTATTCTTGCCACTTTTCTTCAGGGAAAGGATCGAGGGATCTCGCATTCACTATCAGATCCTGGATCTTGTCACGAGGGCTGGCAAAAGATTAGTAAAGCAGTGCCATCGGTGGGACCCTCTCCTCCCCTCCTATGAAGGGAGGGGCGAGTCTCCAAGGCAATAGGACAGCTGAAATGAGCTGAATACAAAGGTAACTGGAAGGCACAGGTGGGGTCAGTGAACCCCAACGGCAAAGACCCCACAGGAGCCATGGAGGGCGTCTAGACATGGAGGAAAGGTTCATCTACTTCAAGAGCAAAGCTTTTTTATGTCTGATAAATACAATGAGCGGAAGTAGTCAACAAAGCAGAAGGACAAACAAAACAAAAAACAAGTAACAACGACAAAACAGTGAGGCAAGAAGGGCAGACAAAACGAGGATGCACGGATCAAATACGTTCAGATGTTTCCAGGGCTGCCCGCATAAGACCACCTCAGCGTGTGTCCAGTGCTGCCTCCATAAGACCACCCCAGCATGTGTTCAGGGCTGCCCCCATAAGACCACCCCAGCGTGTGTCCAGGGCTGCCCCCATAAGACCACCCCAGCATGTGTCCAGGGCTGCCTCCATAAGACCACCCCAGCGTGTGTCCAGTGCTGTCTCCTTAAGACCACCCCAGCATGTGTTCAGGGCTGCCCCCATAAGACCACCCCAGCGTGTGTCCAGGGCTGCCCCCATAAGACCATCTCAGCGTGTTTCCAGTGCTGCCTCCATAAGACCACCCCAGCATGTGTTCAGGGCTGCCCCCATAAAACCACCCCAGCGTGTGTCCAGGGCTGCCCCCATAAGACCATCTCAGCGTGTGTCCAGGGCTGCCTCCATAAGACCACCCTAGCATGTGTTCAGGGCTGCCTCCATAAGACCACCCCAGCGTGTGTTCAGGGCTGCCTCCATAAGACCACCCCAGCATGTGTTCAGGGCTGCCCCCATAAGACCATCTCAGCGTGTGTCCAGGGCTGCCTCCATAAGACCACCCCAGCATGTGTCCAGGGCTGCCTCCATAAGACCACCCCAGCGTGTGTTCAGGGCTGCCTCCATAAGACCACCCCAGCGTGTGTTCAGGGCTGCCTCCATAAGACCACCCCAGCGTGTGTTCAGGGCTGCCTCCATAAGACCACCCAGCGTGTGTTCAGGGCTGCCTCCATAAGACCACCCAGCATGTGTTCAGGGCTGCCCCCATAAGACCATCTCAGCGTGTGTCCAGGGCTGCCTCCATAAGACCACCCCAGCGTGTGTCCAGGGCTGCCTCCATAAGACCACCCCAGCGTGTGTTCAGGGCTGCCTCCATAAGACCACCCCAGCGTGTGTTCAGGGCTGCCCCCATAAGACCACCTCAGCGTGTGTTCAGGGCTGCCCCCATAAGACCATCTCAGCGTGTGTCCAGGGCTGCCTCCATAAGACCACCCCAGCATGTTTTCAGGGCTGCCTCCATAAGACCACCGCAGCGTGTGTTCAGGGCTGCCCCCATAAGACCACCCCAGCGTGTGTTCAGGGCTGCCCCCATAAGACCACCCCAGCATGTGTCCAGGGCTGCCTCCATAAGACCACCCCAGCATGTGTTCAGGGCTGCCCCCATAAGACCATCTCAGCGTGTGTCCAGGGCTGCCTCCATAAGACCACCCCAGCATGTGTCCAGGGCTGCCTCCATAAGACCACCCCAGCATGTGTTCAGGGCTGCCTCCATAAGACCACCCCAGCGTGTGTTCAGGGCTGCCCCCATAAGACCATCTCTGCGTGTTTCCAGTGCTGCCTCCACAAGACCACCCCAGCATGTGTCCAGGGCTGCCTCCATAAGACCACCCCAGCATGTGTTCAGGGCTGCCCCCATAAGACCATCTCAGCGTGTGTCCAGGGCTGCCTCCATAAGACCATCTCAGCGTGTGTCCAGGGCTGCCTCCATTAGACGATCCGCAATTTAAGAATTCTCACCCCTGTGAGAAGCACAGGGTAAATGCTATCTGGGGACTTGTAACATAATGGGCATTTGAATAAATGTACTGCAGAGCATCTCTCATTCTAGAACTTCTCAGAACACCTTTCTGAATTAGTCTTTTGTCTGTTCCCCCCAGGGTTGTTCTTGCTGCCCTGAGGAAGGCGCTAATGGATACCAAACTATTGGCGTGCCGAAACTGGTTTATATGCCCAAAAGACTGGAAGGGGCAATTTTGAAATATGAGATTTTGTACACCCACGTAGGCAGATCAAGTATATGAATATTTATTTATCATGCAAAACTAAGGGTATCATTATAAACACCCTGTAGCACCTAACAACTTGGATTTCAAATAATGAATACATTACGTGCGTATCTTCAGCCTTTTTTCTTTGTCATTAATTGTCATTGTTTTACTTTGAACTTTGTTCACCTCATTTCTATGCAAATACGTTATTTGTCTTTATTTGGTCTGTGTAATAATGACTCATGTATTTTTCTACTGCATATAAACTTTAGTTTTGAATATTTGAGATACTCTTTGTGACTTTTTGCACGACATGATCTATTTAAAATAATTGTAATGTGTACACCGAATTGAGTGGTTTGCAGTGTGGGCCATCTCTTTTATATAACTCCACAAGGCCACCCCACCAGATGTGCCCAGGCCTGCCTCCACAAGGCCACCCCACTAGATGTGCCCAGGCCTGCCTCCACAAGGCCACCCCACTAGATGTGCCCAGGCCTGCCTCCACAAGGCCACCCCACTAGATGTGCCCAGGCATGCCTCCACAAGGCCACCCCACCAGATGTGCCCAGGCATGCCTCCACAAGGCCACCCCACCAGATGTGCCCAGGCCTGCCTCCACAAGGCCACCCCACCAGATGTGCCCAGGCATGCCTCCACAAGGCCACCCCACCAGATGTGCCCAGGCCTGCCTCCACAAGGCCACGCCACTAGATGTGCCCAGGCCTGCCTCCACAAGGCCACCCCACTAGATGTGCCCAGACATGCCTCCACAAGGCCACCCCACTAGATGTGCCCAGGCCTGCCTCCACAAGGCCACGCCACTAGATGTGCCCAGGCATGCCTCCACAAGGCCACCCCACTAGATGTGCGGAGGCCTGCCTCCACAAGGCCACCCCAGTAGATGTGCCCAGGCCTGCCTCCACAAGGCCACCCCACCAGATGTGTCCAGGCCTGCCTCCACAAGGCCACCCCACCAGATGTGTCCAGGCCTGCCTCCACAAGGTCACCCCACCAGATGTGTGGAGGCCTGCCTCCACAAGTCCATCCCACCAGATGTGCCCAGGCCTGCCTCCACAAGTCCATCCCACCATATGTCCAGGCCTGCCTCCACAAGTCCATCCCACCATATGTCCAGGCCTGCCTCCACAAGTCCATCCCACCAGATGTGCCCAGGCATGCCTCCACAAGGCCACCCCACTAGATGTGCCCAGGCATGGCTCCACAAGGCCACCCCACTAGATGTGCCCAGGCCTGCCTCCACAAGGCCACCCCACCAGATGTGCCCAGGCCTGCCTCCACAAGGCCACCCCACCAGATGTGCCCAGGCCTGCCTCCACAAGGCCACCCCACCAGATGTGTCCAGGCCTGCCTCCACAAGGTCACCCCACCAGATGTGTGGAGGCCTGCCTCCACAAGTCCATCCCACCAGATGTGCCCAGGCCTGCCTCCACAAGGTCACCCCACCAGATGTGTGGAGGCCTGCCTCCACAAGGCCACCCCACCAGATGTGCCCATGCCTGCCTCCACAAGGCCACCCCACTAGATGTGCCCAGGCATAACTCCACAAGGCCACCCCACTAGATGTGCCCAGACATGCCTCCACAAGGCCACCCCACTAGATGTGCCCAGGCCTGCCTCCACAAGGCCACGCCATTAGATGTGCCCAGGCCTGCCTCCACAAGGCCACGCCACTAGATGTGCCCAGGCATGCCTCCACAAGGCCACCCCACTAGATGTGCGGAGGCCTGCCTCCACAAGGCCACCCCACTAGATGTGCCCAGGCCTGCCTCCACAAGGCCACCCCACCAGATGTGTCCAGGCCTGCCTCCACAAGGCCACCCCACCAGATGTGTCCAGGCCTGCCTCCACAAGGTCACCCCACCAGATGTGTGGAGGCCTGCCTCCACAAGTCCATCCCACCAGATGTGCCCAGGCCTGCCTCCACAAGTCCATCCCACCATATGTCCAGGCCTGCCTCCACAAGTCCATCCCACCATATGTCCAGGCCTGCCTCCACAAGTCCATCCCACCAGATGTGCCCAGGCATGCCTCCACAAGGCCACCCCACTAGATGTGCCCAGGCATGGCTCCACAAGGCCACCCCACTAGATGTGCCCAGGCCTGCCTCCACAAGGCCACCCCACCAGATGTGCCCAGGCCTGCCTCCACAAGGCCACCCCACCAGATGTGCCCAGGCCTGCCTCCACAAGGCCACCCCACCAGATGTGTCCAGGCCTGCCTCCACAAGGTCACCCCACCAGATGTGTGGAGGCCTGCCTCCACAAGTCCATCCCACCAGATGTGCCCAGGCCTGCCTCCACAAGGTCACCCCACCAGATGTGTGGAGGCCTGCCTCCACAAGGCCACCCCACCAGATGTGCCCATGCCTGCCTCCACAAGGCCACCCCACTAGATGTGCCCAGGCATAACTCCACAAGGCCACCCCACTAGATGTGCCCAGACATGCCTCCACAAGGCCACCCCACTAGATGTGCCCAGGCCTGCCTCCACAAGGCCACGCCACTAGATGTGCCCAGGCCTGCCTCCACAAGGCCACGCCACTAGATGTGCCCAGGCATGCCTCCACAAGGCCACCCCACTAGATGTGCGGAGGCCTGCCTCCACAAGGCCACCCCACTAGATGTGCCCAGGCCTGCCTCCACAAGGCCACCCCACCAGATGTGTCCAGGCCTGCCTCCACAAGGTCACCCCACCAGATGTGTGGAGGCCTGCCTCCACAAGTCCATCCCACCAGATGTGCCCAGGCCTGCCTCCACAAGTCCATCCCACCATATGTCCAGGCCTGCCTCCACAAGTCCATCCCACCATATGTCCAGGCCTGCCTCCACAAGTCCATCCCACCAGATGTGCCCAGGCATGCCTCCACAAGGCCACCCCACTAGATGTGCCCAGGCATGGCTCCACAAGGCCACCCCACTAGATGTGCCCAGGCCTGCCTCCACAAGGCCACCCCACCAGATGTGCCCAGGCCTGCCTCCACAAGGCCACCCCACCAGATGTGCCCAGGCCTGCCTCCACAAGGCCACCCCACCAGATGTGCCCAGGCCTGCCTCCACAAGGCCACCCCACTAGATGTGCCCAGGCATGCCTCCACAAGGCCACCCCACTAGATGTGCCCAGGCATGCCTCCACAAGGCCATGCCACTAGATGTGCCCAGGCCTGCCTCCACAAGGCCACCCCACTAGATGTGCCCAGGCCTGCCTCCACAAGGCCACCCCACTAGATGTGCCCAGGCATGCCTCCACAAGGCCACCCCACCAGATGTGCCCATGCCTGCCTCCACAAGGCCACCCCACTAGATGTGCCCAGGCATAACTCCACAAGGCCACCCCACTAGATGTGCCCAGACATGCCTCCACAAGGCCACCCCACTAGATGTGCCCAGGCCTGCCTCCACAAGGCCACGCCACTAGATGTGCCCAGGCATGCCTCCACAAGGCCACCCCACTAGATGTGCGGAGGCCTGCCTCCACAAGGCCACCCCACTAGATGTGCCCAGGCCTGCCTCCACAAGGCCACCCCACCAGATGTGTCCAGGCCTGCCTCCACAAGGTCACCCCACCAGATGTGTGGAGGCCTGCCTCCACAAGTCCATCCCACCAGATGTGCCCAGGCCTGCCTCCACAAGTCCATCCCACCATATGTCCAGGCATGCCTCCACAAGGCCACCCCACCAGATGTGCCCAGGCCTGCCTCCACAAGGCCACCCCACTAGATGTGCCCAGGCATAACTCCACAAGGCCACCCCACTAGATGTGCCCAGACATGCCTCCACAAGGCCACCCCACTAGATGTGCCCAGGCCTGCCTCCACAAGGCCACCCCACCAGATGTGCCCAGGCCTGCCTCCACAAGGCCACCCCACTAGATGTGCCAGGCCTGCCTCCACAAGGCCACCCCACTAGATGTGCCCAGGCATAACTCCACAAGGCCACCCCACTAGATGTGCCCAGACATGCCTCCACAAGGCCACCCCACTAGATGTGCCCAGGCCTGCCTCCACAAGGCCACCCCACTAGATGTGCCCAGGCCTGCCTCCACAAGGCCAACCCACCAGATGTGCCCAGGCCTGCCTCCACAAGGCCACCCCACTAGATGTGCCAGGCCTGCCTCCACAAGGCAACCCCACTAGATGTGCCCTCAGCTATCAGCCGGCTGGTAGAAGGAGTCTGATGAGGTCAGCAAAGCCTCCCCACGGTCATTTGAAAATCCGGATGAAACCCTCATTGACCAGCCGACTTTCTAGGAGGGTGGGAGGAATCTCTTATGGGCGGGTCCTGTGGAGGCTGCCATGGCTTGTCTAATGGAATGAGCTTGCGGCACAGCATGGGCGGGTGGGCTCATGCCACATCTCATGGGCGGGTGGTGGCAGCTCATGCCACATCTCACGGGCGGGTGGTGGCAGCTCATGGCACATCTCACGAGCGGGTGGTGGCAGCTCATGGCACATCTCACGAGCGGGTGGTGGCAGCTCATGGCACATCATGGGCGGGTGGTGGCAACTTATGGTACATCATGGGCGGGTAGTGGCAGCTCATGGCCCATCTCATGGGCTGGTTGTGGCAGCTCATGGCACATCTTGTGGGATGGGTTTGTGGAGGCAGCCCATGAAACATCCGACAGGATGGGCTCATGGAAGCTGCTCAGGGATGATCAGATAGGATGGGCTTGTGGAGGCAGGCATTGCCCATTGTAAAGACAGGCGGGGGCGTCTGTACTTCTGCTCTCTATTTGATAGAGGAGAGGCACAGAGGACCCCAGCCAAGATTCTCTATTATTGGTACGTGGTCGAGCAATCAAGTCCTAGCTTCTCAGGAGGTGATGCAGGCTGGTTCTTAAGTACAGCGTAGTCCCCAGGCACACACAAAAGGAATGTTCGCACACTATCGGTTAAAACACAGTCTTTATATAATTAATATTCAACGTTATGTACACTATCACAATAACTCACTTTGTGCTCAGAAAATCAACAATGGTAAATATATACAGTTCTAAAGTGGTACCACAACGATTATCAGATCTCATTAAAGTGCATCAACTATACTGTCAAAATGTCCCACAGATCAATAAAGAGGAAACCAGCAGTAGAGATGGGAAGGAAAGCAAGATGGATGAACAATTGGCAGAAAACTGGTCGCTACCGTTAAACACAGCTCTGTGTGGAGATCCCCCCCCCCCCACCTGGGCAACCTGTAGAATAAAGATACAAGCCCAGTCCATATATTGTTCACACTAGACTTTCCAATAGTTCTGCAACCCCAAAGTACCTGGTGTTGTAGAGTTCCTCGGCGGGGAATCAACGGCCCTTCTTGAGTGCCCTCCCTTTAAGGCAGGAGTCATGGGTCGTCGAACGTCCGACAGAGAACAGGGTGAGCTACGACGGTGAAGTGGCAGCTTCGTTCCTAGCAGTGCTCGTTGACGGGGAAGCGTAAACGTCCTGCAAGGAAGGGGCGTGCAGGGCACCTCAGTGTCGATAGTTCTGGACCGCAAAGAGTTTGAAGAACTGTGGCCCAGCAAGGGCGTCGAGTCGTCAGTGTCTCTGTGGTCTTCGGGTGGCAGGAAACCCACTGGCGGATGCTCCTGGGTGCGTCGACGGTCAGGCCTTCTCCAGCAGGATACAGCAGCGACGATGCGGACAAGAGCGTCCTTGGATCAAATGAAGTTCTTAGGCAAACAGGGCACAGTGGCTCTGGTCGGCGGTCGTCGACAGTGGCAGACAACAGTCCGGGCGCTTCTCCTTGGGATTCCGCAGCAGTCCCCGTCTTGGGTCGGCAGTCTGTTGAAGGTCTGTCTACCAGGGAGCTTTGGCAAAGATCAGCTGGTGCACGATGGTCCCTCGTAGCTCGGGAAGAGGGCACCTTACCAGGTCCTCTCAGGGTCAGTCCTTGGAGACACAGCAGCTTTCAGATTGTGAAGGAGAGCAACAGCAATTCTTCTCGTCCAGCAGGGATTCAAGGTCAAGCTTCAGTTACTCCAGTTACTCGCTGTAGTGGACTTCAGCTTCTGAACACAAATTCTAGCAGTCAGAGGGCCCCCAGATATACTATTTGGTCTCCCAGTCATTCTGCTGGGTCACACTCAGGCAACCAATCGGTCAGAAGGGCATTCATGCAGGCAGGTAGCCAATCAGGTGCATAGTGCATTCAGGCCATTCACTCCTCTCCAGACACTCACAACAAGTTATGTGTATTGGGACATATACCCAGCCATTCAACACTCCACACTGAATACCACACCAGCTGCACACATAGCCGGTGCTCACACGCACTTTATGACTCTCTCTACTGACTTGAACTTCGGTTCCCGAGGGCATTCAACCTACCAGCGCCTTGAGACCATACCAATGGTACATAAGGCGCTATATAAATGCAAAGTAATATAACATAACACTGCATTCATACCAGTTTCGGGCAGGGCTGTCTCAGCCATTGTCAAACACCAGATACTAAACACCCAGAACACAGAATGCGCATTTGTCACACACTCCATTCACCCAGGTCCCACCCACAGGGTGTGCCCACAACATACAGTCATTGGGGAGGCTCCAGCCAGCCTGGCCTGGACTTCACAACACCATATATGGAACTTCCACCCAACAGCCAGTCAGGGGGAAGGGACAGAGTCAGGGCTTTCCAGGACTTTGGAAAAACAAGGTAATAGGCAATAGAAAGCAAGAGGCCACAGGGGCCATCTTGTTTTCCATCAGGAATCAACTGATTCCAATGGCAGGGCCTGGGTATCCCAAAATGGAGGATACTAAGAGCACCCGTCAAATTCAGCATGGAGCTGCCACCAGCCCATACCCTGCTCTGTGGGCCACACAAAGGTGCCCAAAAACATACCCTGGGGGCACAGGGTTGTACCCCCACCCATGGGTGCCATATGGGTATCCCATGGGTCTGTACACCAAACCAAAAGAGCTGCACTGCCAGGAGTCCCATATGAACTCATGCACGGAAAACACAACAGAACACATGATAAAAAGCAGTAAAGGATAAGGATATGGAGGCCCTGTCCCTCCGATGCATTTCCAGCATCACACCCATTTTATAGGATGGGCTCATGGAAGCTGCTCAGGGATCATCTGATAGGATGGGCTTGTGGAGGCGGCCATGGCCCATCTGATAGGATGCGCTTGGCCTTGGTAATAGTTCTCAGGCCCTCTGGGGTGGAGTGGAGGTTTCAGTCTCCTGGGGTCAGAGCACAGGCCCCAGTCCTCTTGGGAGCCACAGCGCCGAGGCCTTACGCGTGCATGTCTGGCAGTTGGATCTACAGCCTTGAGCCAGAGGACTTTCCAACAGTCCCGGTGGGGTTGGGGGCACGAGTGGGTGGATGGTCAGGAGACGGGCCCTGCGTGAAGACCCCCACCCGATCTGGAATTCCGCCTTCAATATCTAGGACAAACCAACCACACATTATAGGACCCCTCCAATAGGCCCTGCACCAAACCCGTCCATACAATACTCTTTATTCCACCCATTGTCTGCATAATGCAGTCCTGTAGGGGGGTCAGGGGGACACTGTATGCATAATGCAGTGCTGTAGGGGGTGAGGGGGCACTGTATGCATAATGCAGTCCAGTAAGGGTTCAGGGGGGCACTGTGTGCATAATGCAGTCCAGTAAGGGGGTCAGTGGGCACTGTATGCATAATGCAGTCCTGTAGGGTGGCCAGGGGGACACTGTATGCATAATGCAGTCCTGTAGGGGGGCCAGGGGGACACTGTATGCATAATGCAGTCCTGTAGGGGGGCCAGGGTGACACTGTATGCATAATGCAGTCCAGTAAGGGGGGCAGGGGGCACTGTATGCATAATGCAGTCCTGTAGGGGGGCCAGGGGGACACTGTATGCATAATGCAGTCCAGTAAGGGTTCAGGGGGGCACTGTATGCATAATGCAGTCCAGTAAGGGTTCAGGGGGGCACTGTATGCATAATGCAGTCCAGTAAGGGTTCAGGGGGGCACTGTGTGCATAATGCAGTCCTGTAGGGGGGTCAGGGGGCACTGTGTGCATAATGCAGACCTGTAAAGGGGTGGGTCAGTGGGTACTGTATGCATAGTGCAGTCCTGCGGGGTGGTCAGGAGGGGGGCCCCTGTATGCGTAATGCAGGCCTGTAGGAGGTAGGGGGCCACTGTATGCATAATGCTGTCCTGTAGGGGGGCCAGGGGGCACTGTAGGCATAATGCGGACCTGTAAGGGGGTCGGGGGCACTGTTGGCATAATGCAATCCTGTAGGGTGGGCTCAGGGGGGCATTGAAAGCATAGTGCAGTCCTGCAAAGGGGGGTGGGGGTCAGGAAAGGGGCCATTGTATGCATAGTGCAGTCCTGCATGGGGGGTTAGGAGGGGGGCCCCCGTATGCATAATGCAGGCCTGTAGGAGGCCACTGTATGCATAATGCAGGCCTGTAGGAGGGAGGGGCCATTGTATGTTTATTGCAGTGCTGTAGGGGGCTCGGGGGGCACTTTGTGCATAATGCGGACCTGTAGAGGGGAGCCACTGTATGCATAATGCAGACTTGTAAGGGGTCAGGGGGCATTGTATGCCCAGTGCAGACCCGTCGGAGGGAGGGGGGCATTGTATGCATAATGCAGTCCTGCAGATGGGGTGTCTGGAAAGGGGCCATTGTATGCATACTGCAGTCCTGCAGGGGGGGGCTGTATGAATAATGCAGGCCTGTAGGAGGGAGGGGACATTGTATGTTTATTGCAGTGCTGTAGGGGGCTCGGGGGGCACTTTGTGCATAATGCGGACCTGTAGAGGGGAGCCACTGTATGCATAATGCAGACTTGTAAGGGGTCAGGGGGCATTGTATGCCCAGTGCAGACCCGTCGGAGGGAGGGGGGCATTGTATGCATAATGCAGTCCTGCAGATGGGGTGTCTGGAAAGGGGCCATTGTATGCATACTGCAGTCCTGCAGGGGGTCCTGTATGAATAATGCAGGCCTTTAGGAGGGAGGGGCCATTGTATGTTTATTGCAGTGCTGTAGGGGGCTCGGGGGGCACTATGCATAATGCAGACTTGTAAGGGGTCAGGGGGCATTGTATGCCCAGTGCAGACCCGTCGGAGGGAGGGTGGCATTGTATGCATGATGCAGTCCTGCAGGGGGGCTTCTCAAGGTGAGCCCGGATGGAGCGGCCCGGGCGCGTGGTCCTGCCGCACGCACGCGCGCACACTCACACACACCACGCAGTAACCTTTCTGGGGGCTGCGGCGCGCACAGCTGGAGCAGGGCCCTCATCTGTATGCTGGCGCCATACCTGCCCGCGTGGCTTCCCAGTAATGCGGCACCTGTGATTGCAGGACCGCGGAGCCGGCGGCACAGCCCCATATTTTCTCTGAATGGCGCCCCGGATTTAATGTGGAGCGCGCGCCGAGCGACGAGTAAACACGGCTCGGGACGCAGGGCCCAATTCCCTGTGAGTGGCGGGTCGCACCCAGCTCGACGCTCACCCTGCTGCAGCCGCAGGGCCGGCCTGGAAATGGCACCCCCTCCCCACCAGTAATGCAAGGGGGCTCTGGCCAGAGAAGGTCACCCCGAGAGCTGCAGACAGGCGGGGACCCCGAAGACCCAGCCATCATCCGCTGGGCCCATGAAACTGCTTGGGGGAGTGGTCTGGCGGAGCCCACCGCACCCTTGGACCCCCAGCAGGATTTGCACAGTGTAATGAATGTCTTGCTCCCCTCCAGGCCGCTCAGGGTCACTTGGGTCAAACTCTTTCCCGGTCGCTGGTTCTCGATTATGGTTCATTCCCCAGGGGGCCAGGCTAGGATGTGGTATTGGGTAGATAGCTCGGGGGCAACGCGCTCGCCTCGGAAGCAAGACAATGAGGAGCAACACAGGTTCGATCCCCGGGTCCGCGCTTAGAAACCTCTGGGTATTATAAATAACCAATTAATATTATGTGCCCTGTGCAGAAAAGCAGGCAGCTTATTCCTGATCATGGGAACTTGGCAAGCATAGCCAAGGCTCCCTTCATTAATACAATCGTCTCCTTTAATTACTCTTTTATAGCACGCTTAATACCGGAAACCAGCCCTGTAGGGAGTTTCTACCATAGAATTCCCTCCTGGGAGATCCTGTGCCCGCCTGGTATTCCTCGCCACTTCTTAATTCCATGCTTCCTGAAGTATCCATGCCAGGTGTGGACCTAGCTAGCCTGCCACCCTGCGGCTTTCCAGGGGATTTGGACAAAAGCCCCCAACAGCCCTCTCGAGCACACTCAATGTCAAGGAGTCATGGGAGTCACTGCCAAGCATCCGGAGAGCCGCAGGTGGCAGGGCCCGCTCTGCACCCTGCCTCATGCAGCGTCACTGGAGCGAGCCTGCGTGCCTACAAATCAGGGCGCAACAGGCGCACTCGCCACTGGGCCTCCACGAGGGATAATGGCCTCTTGGCGACTAAGAAATAGCGTGTGGCGACTTTTAGGGACGGGCCAGTAGCTTGCCACTTACATTTTACACCCCTGGTGCAGATAGCCCCTTCCCGTGAATGTTTACAGCCCCCTGCAGGGACGTCATTTGGGGGTCGCACCTGCAACCCCTGAGGTCTCCCTTGCTACCCCTACATTTTCTTTTTTAAACTTCTTTGTTTTGTTTTTTAAATGCAAGCTTCTGGGCTGTGGCCAGCACCATGTGGCTCTTTGTTTTTGGAGTGCCTGGCCTTCTTGTTCAAGTCTCTATATAAAAACAAAAAAAAAGGCGGTTCCACCTTTCTGGAATTCTACACAATAATTGCTAGATTCATTAAAGGTCTATTTAAGACAAATTTCAGGGGGCGAGTCACTGATTTAGTCTGTTCTTAAACACCTCAAATTCACAAAGCAGACACAAATGTCCAAAAAGCATTTCGAGTAGAATAAGCATCCCTTTCGCGCGATGTATTTTGTTTTTTTGCAGGTTGCAGTTATAGCATGTTTTTTTCAACCGTTGTTAATGTTATGGTCATTGCAAGACAATCCCACTCGGTGTCCTCGGTCGCTTGTCAAAATCTTTGTGCCTAAAAACTTGTGAACAGTGTAGAAATGTTTGACCATAGCACATCAAGTGGCCCTTGATTTCATGGTGCCACAATGAATGCTTTGTTGTAATGTGTCCATTTTTCCATCTCCATGGCATGCTGTTCAGTATTTTTGTTTGCATGCAGGAGGTAGTGCGTGCCCAGAGTACGGGATTCTGTGCCAGTGCGGTGCACTACTCTACATTCTTTAATACACCGTTATGAACCCTCCCACTGGTAGGCATTTTGCCAACCTCTGAAGGCAGGCAGAAGAGTAGATCCACACAGGCTTGACATGTGGCCAACTTTGCGCCAGACCTGCAGATGAACTGGCCTGGTGTTAAAGCTCAGTTACCAGTTTAATGGCGTCCACTACAGAGTCTAATTTGATTTCTGACTTTGAGAACATTCTGAAATGTATTTGCTCATTTTACTATAGCCAGTTAGATGGCTAACCAGTAAGATAGCTCAGTGGGTTGGGCACTCGCTGCTGCAATGTGTGTGTGTGATCCTCAGGTTGAAGGTTCGAATCCCAAAAGGGCCAACTCAGCCTGTCCTCCTTCTGAGATTGATAAATGAGTACCAACACAGATTGGGTGAAAGTGTACGTACATGTGTTCTATATGAAGCGCTCAAGCACAAGTGCTATGTGATGGCACAACATGGTGGCTGTGACAAGGGTGGGTGACAGCCGCGGTACAGGATTCTCGAAAACAAACATGTTGTAGTTCTTGCAGGAGTCCATTTGTTTCAGAAAAAAGCATGTGGGGGTCAGTCTGTGGTAGGATATTATTGTACATTAAAGTTTCTAGTGTTTCAGGCTCTCCCGCCACCACACTGCTGAAAACCGATGTCCAGATATTAAACAGCACCAATGGTTTTCTTGGCTAGAGGGGGGGATGTGGGGCGTGGTCTTCGTGTGAAAGACGGAGCACCCTTTGTAGTAGACAAGCAATACCCTACATTGTGCGTAGGAGGCGTGAAATGGATACTTGAAAGGAAGAAAGGGGAGTACATTGGGGTATTTCCTGCTCAGCACTTCAACACGTCTTCTGAATTGAAAATCGGCCCCATTGTGGCCGCCGCTGAGGGTCCCGCCTGCCATTGTTGCCCGAGAAGGCCACCGATAGCGGAAAAGGACATTGGAGTACTGGGTGAAGAACGCCCCAAAGATGGATTCCCATACCCCACTACATGACATGCCCCTGGTTGGCAGAGTCAAACAGCCAATTACAATGTATAACACCCAATTTCGAAATGCCAAATGAGGGGTTTCCTCTGGCAACAGGCATGGGGCTAAGCCCTATAAGCCTGCCTGGGAGACTGGAGTCTGGAAATTCCAGGCGGCAGAAAGGGGGGTGAAGGGGACTGAGCCCAGGGCGTAATCCCAAAGTGCGGCTCCAGGCATGAGCCACAATTATATGATATGATATGATATGGTATTTGTAACGCGCCTATACACAAGTGTTTCAAGGCGCGACGAGGCAGGGAGGGAGGGAAACAAGGGGAAGACAGACAAACGATCCTACTAGGCCAGGTGTCATTCAGATCGCGCAAGTGCAGAGGTAAGGGGAAAAGGAGGAAGTGCAGGGGGAGGAGGTGGGGGGGAAGTGCAGTACAAGGTAAGTAGCGTAAAAAAATAATAATTAATAAATAATAAGTAAAAAGGGCCAGCTGGTGGCAAGTGCGAGGTAAGTGCAGAGCAAGTGCTGGGAAGGGGGCTGTAGGGTACAGTGACAGTCCCACAGTGCAGGGGGAGCCAGGGAGGCAGTGCAAGTGGAGAGTGGCTGGGCCCTGGACCGAGGTTGCTGAGAGTGGCCCAGATGCAGGTTTAGTGCTGAATTCAGTGGGGAGTTAAGCAGGTTTAGCAGGGGAGAGGGAGAGAGAAGGCAGAAGCGAAGAGGAAGGTTTTGAGGTGCTTCCGGAACCGGAGATGGTTCTCCTCAAGTTTCAGGGAGGCAGGAAGGCTGTTCCAGAGGGAGGCCCCTGCTGCGGAGAGAGATCTACCCCCAGCTCGTTGCTTCGAGAAGCGGCTGACCATGAGGGAGTTGGAGACGGATGAGCGAAGGGCTCGTGAAGGAAGATATTTAGGAAGAGAGAGTTGAAGGTATTTAGGTCCCAGGCCCCAGAAGGCCTTGTGGACAATGCAGAGGGTTTTGAACTTAATCCTCGCAGCCACTGGGAGCCAGTGAAGGGATTTCAGTCCTGGAGAGATACAGTCCCTGGGCTTGAGGCCAAGGACAAGTCTCGCAGTTCTGTTCTGGATAAGTTGCAGAGGGCGGAGAGTGGAGGCAGGCAGATTAAGATAGAGGCTGTTACAGTAGTCCAGCCTTGAGAGAACCAGGGCTCGGGAGACAGTGAGCTTCTGGGGGAAGGAGAGGAAGGGAAGAATACCTCTGAGGAGGTGCAGCTGGTAGTGTGACTTCTTAGAGACGTCAGATATATGAGGAGAGAAGGAGAGTGTGGAGTCGAAGATGACCCCGAGGTTTTTAGCCTTGCAGGTAGGGGCAGGAAGGGGGCCAAGGGAGGCCGGCCAGAGAGCTGCAGGGAAGGAGGGAGTGGGTGTGCCGATGAGTAGAATCTCAGTCTTACTGGCGTTGAGGCAGAGGTCATTGGCGGCACACCATACCTGGATAGCAGACAAACAGTCGGAGATGAGGGAAGGAGAGGAGGAGGCCGAGGGTAGCCTGAAAATGAGCTGGGTATCGTCTGCATAGCACTGGAAGTAGGGGCAGAGAGCGGCGATGCGGTGGGCAAGGAGTGCCAGATACTGGTTGAAAAGCCAGGGAGAGAGGTTGGAACCCTGGGGGACACCACAGGTGGAGAAAAAGATGTCAGAGAGGAAGGAGCCCATTTGGACCTGGGAGGGTCGACCGGAAAGGAAAGAAGTCAGCCATGCCAGAGCCTGACCAGTGATACCCAGGTTATCACAGAGACAGTTGAGCAGGATGGCATGGTTGACAGTGTCAAAGGCAGAGGAGAGATCGAGCAGAATGAGAACACAGGGAGTGTTGGAATCGAGGTTCAGGAGCAGGTCCTCACGGATGTTCAGGAGAGCAGTTTCCGTGCTTCTGGCCGCTCTGAAGCCGGATTGATGGTCATGAAGATTACCAACAGATTCAGCATGGAGGTTAAGCTGGGAAATGGCCAGTTTCTCCAGGAGCTTACCCAGGAAGGGAGTAATGGAGATTGGGCGATAATTGGCCGGGCAGGAGGGGTCGGAAGAGGGTTTCTTGAGGAGGGGGTGCACAAGGGAGTGCTTGAGGGGGGATGGGAAGACTCCAGAGGCGAATGAGTGGTTGCAAAAGTCAGCCAGGGCAGGAGCCAGGGAGTCGATGTGGTCCTTGATGGTTTTGGAGGAACAGGGGTGAACCTGTTTAGACGAGGCTTTCATAGATCGGACTTGTCTGGAAACCTCATCAGCAGAAAAAGGTGGAAAAGCAGAGAAGGAGGGCGGAGGGGCGGCTGCAAGAGAGCAAGAGGAAGAGCCGGGAAGAGAGGGAGTGGGGAGAGAGGAGGAGAGCGAGGACAGGATGTCCTGAGTTTTTGAGATGAAGTGCGAGGCCAGTGCAGTGCAGAGGGCCTGGGAGGGGACAGGAGAGGTAGAGACTGCAGCAGGGTTGGCCAGCTCCTTGCAGATTTTAAAGAGTTCGGCCGAGTTGTTAGATGCCTCAGAGATGCGGGCTTGGATAAGGGCTCTCTTCTTGGTGAGAACGGAGAGCCGGTATTGCCTTTGGAGCAGGCGACAGGCCAGTTTGTCAGAGGATGAACATGAAGCACGCCATTTCCTCTCTGCCACCCTGCACTTGCGTTTTAGGGTGACGAGATCCGAGTCATACCAGGAGTTACATTTGGCTTTGGGCTTCAGGCGGATTCTCATGACAGGGGCAAGGATATCGAGAGTATCAGATATAGAGGAATAGAGCATGGAGAGGGCTGTGTCAGGGTGGGAGTCAGCCGAGGGGGCGAGAAGGTAGCAGCGAAAGCCTCAACTGACACGCGCTTCATGGGTCGGATGACCGAGAAGGTGGGTGGCAGTGAAGAGGGTGGCTTTGCCTGTGGGGTAGGGAGGGAGAGGTGGGAGGATAGGAGAAAGTGATCGCTCCAGGAGAGAGGAGTGGAGAGAGGGAGGGAGAGGGGAAGGTCAGAAGAGATCAGAGCATCAAGAGTGTGCCCTGCAGAGTGAGTAGGCCCAGACGGGAGAATCGAGAGTGAGAGAGAGTTGCAGAGTTCGCGAAAGAGACCAGTGGGGGGACAGGAGGCATCGAGGTGGATGTTGAAGTCACCGAGAAAGAGGAGTTGGGTGGTTGAGGACAGGAGTGAGGAGGAGAGGTCAGCCCATTCAGAGAGGAAGGAGGAAATTTGACCAGGTGGCCGATAGATAGTAGCCACGGTAAGGGAATGGCTAGGAGAGAGAGAGAGTCGGCAGACAAGGCATTCAAAAGAGGAGTAGGTCTGCGTAGGAGTGACAGAGGCAGGAATCCACTCAGGGAAGATAAGGGCAACACCACCCCCTGAGCGGTTAGGCCTGGGCACGGAGAGGATCTTGTAGCCGTCAGGTAGGAGTGTGTCGAAGCTGGTGGCAGAGCTGGCTGTGAACCATGCCTCATAGCTCATCCTTTAGACCACTAGGCCCTGTTACTGTGCAGACTTTTCACTTATTCATGTAACTTTCTTCGCTTGTGTAACCATCTCCTGTGACCGCTTGTGCAGTAAATAAACCATGATTATGTGTGTGTCACACAGGATGCCTTTGCTTTTCTACATTGGAGAGTACGTCAAAACATGCTTTACAACAACGTAAAGTGAGGCGGACGTAGAGGCAGGGCGGGCGTCTCCTTCCCAGAGGCTAAAAAGGCGGCTTCAAAGGTTCCGCTTGAGTCTGAACAGTCAAGCTTGGTCCCTGCGAACCACAACAGCTACCCACAATGCTCTAGGGACCCTACCAAGATGGCACCCCTTTCAATTAGCAGGTTTTGGAAACTGGCCAACCTGAAGATGTAGCAACAAAATGAGGGTTGTAAAAATAAAAACAAAAGCCGGTAGGCTCAGGCTGGTATTTTCTCGTTCTATAAAGGATGGACCACCAAGCCCAGTCCTTCTTGATGTGTCAGATAGGGGGATACTGTCAAGTGTGCCCCCAAGTTAGCCGCTGCCACCACCCCAAGCCGATCATCGGTTCTCATGCGTCACGCGACTCGCCCGGCCTACTGAATATGCAACTGCTTACCTTTTTAATTCTGAAATTTAAATTCCGCTGCCTAACATCAAGTACAGTCCTGATACGTGGGCAAATTTATTCTTTAAAACCCACAAATGTATTCAAATATATACACATCACAAAGCCAGGAATGCACCGTCTGACTGGGGGGCTCCCGGGCTTCACGCTGTACTCGCGGAGAAGAAAGGCGGAACGTTCCACCGCACGCGTCATAAATAAAAGCAAAAACTTGTGGCAAATCTAACTGGGTCAAAGTGTGGGGGTTTCAGTATTAATCGGTCGCCCGCTTTATGCCAATGTTCCCAGCGAGGCGGGGGTACCACAAAACCGCAGCACAAGCTAGGGGTGGACCACACCGTGTGAGGTAGCGGCCGCCCAAATGAAACGTAGCCAACGTGCACCGATAGAAGAACTTATGCCTCCTATAGGGCGAGCAAGGCCCGCTGCCAGACTCGACCGCGAAAACTGTTGGCAAAATCTGCACTCACCTTTCCACCAAAACCCTTGCCTCTGCTCAGCAAACTGGACAACTGCACAAGCATACTTCTTGGCCTACTCCTCTACTCTTCCTCCCCTCAACAAAGTCCTCAACTTTTGAACACGACCCCTTTTCAAACCTACCTAGATCCCACCACGCCCCTCTCAACTTCTCCAACTCTCCTCTCTGAATACTCTCCCGTGGCCTTCAACGCCTTCCCTAGAGTTCAAAATGAGGCTCAAACTCCACCTGCTGTCAATGGAAGAAGCCCCACCCTCCTGGCTAACCCAATCACCTCTCCTCCATTCTGCGATCAGGACTTCTGTATGTCATTTGTAAATGCCTCAATATTGGCTTCAGGCTTTCAAGGCTAAAACATTTGTTATAGCCTCCAGTCCTCGCCTCTGGCCCACACAGGCACCTGATCCGAGGACGGCCTCTGCTCTCGGTCATTGCCTACTTTGTAAGTCATTTCTACTAAAAAGGACACCCTGTTCTTCAATAAATCCAAATAAACACACTACAGCGTCAACAACTGTCCTCCAAATGGCTGAAAGGAAACACACATTCCTTTACGCGGCCCTCGATAGGGTTCCAACTAACTCGCTCACCCTGAGCCAGCATTCGAACGAAAGCATTGCGCCCCCCCAAAGAAACCGAGCTACCGTCACAGCTCCAAATTAGCACCACCCCAGCAGGACCCCAGAGACCAGCCTGGCCTCCTCAAACAAACATCGAGGGGCCCTTTAGCCTCCTTGAACCTCGGAAATCATCTGCTTTAGGAAGCACCCGATTGGCTCCCATGGAGATGAAGTTCAAAATCATACAGAGCTACAGGGGCAGAGCACTAGAGTAACAATGTCCCCACACCCTTCCACTTGACTATGTGCAATAGCACAATCTACCAGCCACTAAGGTGTCTCCCGGCCCCCCATGAGCACTCTGCCTGCCTTTCCATCAAAAATCCCTTAAAACTTCAACCATCACGGAGGCAATCCCTCCTCCCACAGAGGTGCCAGACGGCATACACCCAATTTATTTATTTATTGTGCATTTGTAAGGTGCTTAGTCATCATAACATTTTGCTTCACATCCTCCATGGAGGAAACAAGGGAAAAAACTATCGAATGAAGTAACAATGATGAGCAAAAGGCAGACGCTGTCCTACTAGGCCTTGTGAACATTCGGAACGTGCAAGTGCAGAGAGCGAGAGAAGGGAGAGGGGAGATGGGAGAGGGGTGGGGAGTGAGTGCCAGATCTTCCACAGAGGGAGGCAGGGGAAAGTGCCAGGGAGCCAGGTGCAGGGCAACTGTTTAGTGCCAGGCAATGACCACTTGGTAGTAGAGTGGTCACCTGCAAGCACAAGAAGTGCGCGCCTGTGAGACAACACAGGCCAGAGCGTGCCCAAAGGCAAGTGCAGGGGGGAGGGCGGAGGCTGCAGGTGATTGGACAGAACCAGGGCCCAGGAGGACAAATATGGGACCAGGCCACCAATATCAGTGACTGGGGGATAGCAAGGGAGGGGGAGGTGGAAGGAGGAGGAGGAGGAGGAGAAGAGGAAAGCCTTTTGGAGCTTGTGGAATTTGAGGCGATCTGGCTTGAGACGGAGAGGAAGAGGGAGACTTCCAGAGGAGAGAGCCAGCTGAGGAAAGATCAACCACCCGCTCGCCCCTTAGAGAAACGCGGCATCAGGTAATATTATCCCCATATATATGGTCGCCGTAAATGATATCGCCGGTAAAATGTTGTGGCGATATTATATGGGTGACCATATTTATGGGGACAGGGGCAAAAAAAAAAAAATAATAAAAAAAAAAAGTTTGGGGGTTGTGGGGGTGTACCCCGCATGTTCCATGCAATAATGTCACCACAAAAAATGGCCATTTTTCGGCGAGATTTTTGCATGGCGAGATTTTTGTGGCGACATTATTACATGGAACCAGAAGCGCTTGACAAGTAGAGAGTTGGAGCCAGAAGATCGAAGAGATCTGGAGGGAGAGTATTTAGTGAGAGCCAGTTGAAGATAGCGTGGTCCCAGGCACCAGACAGCCTTATGGATGATGCAGAGGGATTTGAATTTGATCCTTGCAGCAACCCGGAGCCAGTGGAGAGATTTTAAGGCTGGAGAGATGCGGTCCCTGGGCTTGAGGCCAAGGATAAGTCTTGCTGCTCCATTCTGGACAAGCTTGAGGGGTCATAGAGAGGAAGAGGGTAGATTAAGGAAGAGGCTGTTGCAATAGTCCAGCCTAGGACGAGTGTTCTAGAAAGATTGAGCTTCTGGGGAAAAGTGAGGAAAGTGGGACTACCTCTGAGGAGGTGGAGTTGGAAATGGGCCTTCTTGGTAAGGTCGTAGATGCGAGGAAGGAAGGAGAGAGGAGTCGAAGATGACAAGATTATTGACTTCAGAGGAAGGGGAGATGGGCGAGACCATGGAGGGCGGCCAAAGTGAAGGGAGGAAAGAGGGAACAGGAGTCCCAATAGGAAGGATCTCAGTCTTTCTGCAATTGAGGCAGAGATCATTAGAGGCGCACCGAGACTGCATAGCAGACAAGCAGTCAGGAATGGTAGAGGATGTAGGAAGAGGTTCAGAGGAAAGTTTGAAAAAGAGTTGGGTGTTGTCTGCATAACACTGGAAGTGCGGGGAGAAAGTGGAGAGATGGTGAGCAAGCGTGGCGAGATAGATGTTGAAGAACCAGTGCGAGGGTGTAGAGCCCTGGGGAATACGACGAGTGGAGAAAGAGGGGGATGAGGAGAAAGAACCACTCAGGATAACCTGTGAGGGAAAGTGTGAGGAATTCGATCACCCGCACAGGGAGTGTACGCTCGCCTGGGCTTTTATTTTTTGATCATGAAAATTAATGATGGGAGATCAACCTCCAAAAATGTGTGAGGCCATTCAGCACACATTTTCTTTGCTCACTGCACAAAACGCATAGTCATGTGTTCTCCGGGTGGAGACAGCCTACAGGTGCCGTCCTCCCCCCTTCATGCTTAACTGGAATGCGACAGCCACGGGTATATCAAAGTATCTCAAGAAGGGGGAAGGCACACCTTCCTCTG
The DNA here is from genome assembly GCF_040938575.1 of Ambystoma mexicanum. Lineage (NCBI taxonomy): Eukaryota > Metazoa > Chordata > Amphibia > Caudata > Ambystomatidae > Ambystoma > Ambystoma mexicanum. The sequence continues at coordinate 1,508,370,299 of NC_090922.1, forward strand.
GCCATGGGAAGCCTACTTAAAATATCAAAGGTTCCATGGATCTGCTTTCTTATTGTCTAGTTCGGCTGGTGGCAGTGCATACTAATGAGAGATAATTAAGGCAAGCCTGGAGAAGAAGCTTGGTTGCAGAAAAGACAACCGTAAGGCAGGACTTACACCTCTTTGGAATGCAATGCATCAACTTTGAGCTAGTTCCCACCCTTCCGCATGAAAGGCAGTGAATGGCATGTCGGGGCCCATTAGTTGCCATAGGTACCCCTGCAGAGCGGACCCCTTTCAGAGGGGAGAAGTATATGAATTGAGGGAGACCGGAAGCCTGCTCTCGGCAAAAACTTCAAGGCAGACCTGTGTTTTAATCAAGAGTCACAGAGGGCTCAGTAAACCAGAGCGACACTTGGATCTACAACAGACAGCGAGATGGGTGGGACTTGGGTATATCTGGTCACCCCTTATCTTTCCTCTTGCAGAGCACTTGGGTCCCGACCTCATGCATAACAGAAGATTGTTGGTGGGGACCCATGATTGGTTCATTAAGGTAGGCTTCTTAGCCTGAGCCAATCACTGGGGCTAATTTGGCTTTAAAAAAGGGCTTCACCCCTCACTTAGCAGATCATCTGACGACTTTGAAAGGAGTAAGGAGGAGGATTCATTTGGATCCGGGCTGAATGTGCAGTCTGCGTTACAGCTTCTACCAGTGAAGGAAGGCCAGGATTTCCAAGAGGGAAGCAATATCCCTCCCCTAAACATCTCCCAGGGAACAGAGGGAGATACCAGACTCGGAGGACCCGTCCAGCAACTCCAGAACCAGTACCCAGGCAGTACACACTGTGCTCGGCTAGATTCAGCAGCAAGCTTCGTAAGTGGGAAGTGCCGGATCGTATCGGAACAAAGGACAAAGCTGTTGCCTGCAAACACTCTCCTGAGCTGTGGGCCGTCCGCCTTGAAAGGACGACACAAGCCCTGCGAAGAAGCTACGAGTAGTGCCAAACAGCCAAACAAGCATCAACCAGCGTCTATCTTTTAAGGACGTTTTCGAGACAGTCGAGTCCTGGAACCGCAACCGGCTGCACCGCAAACTGTTGTCACGCCACAGTAACGAGAGCCGTCGAGACGCCTCGACCAGCGCTCCAGATTCACCAGCCAGCACAAAGACAACGATTCTTGACCCAGAGCCGCCGTGTAGGCCAGCCTGCAGCCATCCATCCAGCCTCACTCGCCAAACTTCCTGAGGCCCGATACCCATAGCTGTCTCCCGTCTCGAACTCTTGTCGCAGGAGCTGCAAAGCACCCTGGTACCGCCTCTACGCAGTCGAGCATCAAGAACGTCTTAAGCCCAGGTACATTGTTGTTCTGCCCCCCTGGTCCTTCTCGGAAGGCCCCTAGAGGCAGTTACGACCCTTTGCCCCTTGGTGTTGAAACCAAATAACCTTGAACACCAACACTGATTACTTTACCAACTACCCTCCTGTCAGTATCCGGAGTGTATGCCTTTCCTTCATGAAACTATCTGTCCTCTGTGTTCCTTTACCGTGTGGGTTGTATTTTGTAGTCTGAGGAAAATAATAAAGTCTGTAGTCTGTTGTAATAATAAACTAGATAGTTTTACTACAACCTTGGCTTCACAGTTCCTTTTATCATTGGGTAATAATTGTATTTAATCTGTGTTGCAAATAACTAACAATCCATGTCCTTGCGGAGATAAGCCTGCAGTTCAGTTCACGTTACCAAAAATTGGACAAGGAGGTATATAATTGACTTGTGTTCCAATCTCTTCATATCCCTTCTGGTGTACTAGAGGGCCTGATTGATGGTTTAGAAACCGATATTCATCCCTGGAACACTGGTGCCCTGGAAGTCGATTTGTCACAGACGATCATTGAGGAAGGAGGCCAACCAGTCTAGCAATACACCAAACGCACCGTGGACTCTACAGCTGCCAGACTTAACACCAAAAATGGTGCTACGGCAAGAGGATGGCACCCGATATTAAATCTGCTACAGGTAGGTTACACATAGCCAATGCATTAACATGATGCGCTAGCTTAGAGGTGCATCATCTATCTCAGATGTCCCACCTGCTCCGATTCATTGTCTGGCTTACTGCAGAAAGTACGCGCAGCGCTTTGCTCCAGCACGCTGATCGTTATTAACAGCATCACAAACCACTTTTGTTGGATTCCTGCGCGCTCTCCAGACATGACTAAGGGAACTTCATAAAAACAAATTACTCAGAACAATATTAGTGTTGTCCAGACTGTATAAACAGGTGCGGTCCGTGTAATCCGCCTGTGGCGCATTATTCCATTAGAGCCCAGGGGCCTGGCTGGCGCCCAAGATCACAGGTAATGGAGAGCCATACGCGTATGCGTCTGGCACCGCAGCCTGGCATAAGGGCCGAAAGACTGGGAGGAAAATGCAGAGACTTCCCGAGGGCCAGGCGGGAAGGAGGGCCGCTTGCCACTTCTTATGCACTGCCCAAAATCCCACCAGCTTTATACCAAACTTAGAAGCGGCACCAAAGTGAATGACATTGCAGGCAGCACCATTATCGAGGCCAGCGAGGAGGGTCTAGCAGGCTTAGCTACTGCTGGGAATAGGATCATTATAGCCCAAACCAAAGCTGAGAAAAATGGGGGTAAGGGGGGTAACCCTACCAGCTGTAAAGTTTGCGGGGGCTCCCCATGGGCTGTACCCTGCAGAGAGTGGGTAAACCTCATGGTTATGAAAATAAGCAAGGGTGTCTGCCCAGTTACGTAGAGGAGTCAATGAGCCTCTTAGTACCTCTGACATGCTAGGCTTCTGGTAATTATGGGGGTCAAACTAAAATCCCAATGGTGGGAGTGGGCATTTGTAGTACCAACCCACTAGCCTCTTTCTTGAGTAATGTCATCTTGTACTGCCCTAGAGTGCCTATACAGTCCCTCAAAATAGGATTAACGTGAGCAATGATCACATGCCAACATACACAGGATGGCATAACCAGTGGCGTTTTTGCCCACATGGCTGTGCCCTGCTTGTGCATTTTTCTTGTGTGCGGTATAGTTTCCACCAGCTCGTGGCCCTCTTTCTGCTAAATCAGGGGAGCAGCGCGCTGGTAGCACATGCTCAGATGTCTTGGTAGTCCTGAAGAAGGTCTGGTTGAGGCAGAAACAATGGTCAGCCCGCTTCCTTGCATATCATCAACTGATCAACAATGCTTATCTTGTATCGTTTGGTGGTGGGAGGGTGTGTGAACGCAGGAAGCCTTTTATTGCAAAGAGACACCAATCAAGACGTTCATTTATCCACATTTTATACAATATTAGGAATATAATGATTGTTTCTTCAGTGGAGGGAAGTGCTTAGGGGTGGATGAGATGATGTGTGAGGGACTTCTGCAGGCCCACAACATCTCCGAAAAGGGGAAGCAGAACCAACAGCCCGCTCCCACCCTACCCCCGGCTGAGAGCTTGCTTGGGTGGGTGCATTCCCGTACCTTCTCGCAACGATTGAAATAGGGCCCAAAAGGGGTCTTCTCATTACCCCACAGAGGGCGGAAACATTTTCAATTCTGCGTAGGATTTGGCCAGAATCAATGTGAAATTATGGAAGGTTTTTGAAGAAAGGCCACCAAATGAATTCAAAGGACGAAGGCTTGGTTAATGAGCACCGGCTGCATGGATCGTCCACCTCTATAGAGAATCGTTCCATAGGGAATGTTGCCGGAAGCTGATCTGCACCTTACGATGACGTAGGTGCACAAGTTCAGAAAAGTGACGAATCCAGGACAGGGGACTGAAACCTGTGTCTTTCCAGATGTTTTGAAGTAGAACTCCCATGTTCCTTCTCCATTGACTTTGCTTTAGCACCGATGGGCGTGGTAGTCCAAAATATTGGAGAGCCAACGGTTGTGGACCCCTGATCTGGGACACCCTACCACACCTGACTTTTCAAGCATTTTGTGTTTTTGTATGGTCAGTCTTTCCACCCCCCTCCCAATACCTTCCCTCCCTCGCCTTAACTTCTAATCCCCCTATGTTATACTCTACCCCACACCACCTACATCGCTTTTACCTCCAATGAAATGTCCCATGTTGAAATGGCAGATGGAACGATACCAAAGGTGAAACAGTAAAAGTCTGTGGTGTGTAGACGCACAGGGGCTTTCCAGTGTTTCACAGTAGCTACTATCTTCCTACAAAGGCCTTCCTCCGAGGTCATCGTGGATCACTTGGTTTTTAGGAGCTTTCTGTTGAGTATATATTGGAGTACTGCCCGTCATTTAAGACAGAGGGTGATCCAGAGTCCGGGACAAGAACAACCACACTGCGGCTTCCCTGTTTGAGCTGCTTAAAGTATCACTAGGTGATCATTTATTTTTTATTTTATTTCATTTGTTACACGCCCAGACCCTGGGGTATCACAGCGTGGATATGTCGACTACATGTTTCTGGCAGAGATGTTGAGTGGAGCCAGTTACTGGAGGTGGCCCAGTCTGCTTTTTCAAGCGACCTGGTGCATACGTAATCCTCAAATCCATTGGGAGCCAATGGAGTGCCGCCAAGGTCGGATTGAAAGGAGCCAATTCGTAGAGGACCCTTGGGGGAATCCACAAGGTTTCTTTCAAGCTCAAAATGTGTAGTCCCATCCCAAACTTGTTGGCTTCGGTTGGTGAGGACAGAGAAGGTCCATTGAGGAGGTCACCTGCACTAGCTATGATAGGTTTGTGACAAATCAACTTCTGGGGCACCAGTGGTCCAGGGATAAATGTTGGTTCCTAAACCATCAATCAGCCCCACACCTCTAGTACACCAGAAGGGATCCTAACAGATTGGAAACACAAGTAAATTATAAACCTCCTTGTCCAATTTCGGTAACATGGACAGACCGGCAGGCTTATCTCCACAAGGTCGTGGATCGTTGGCTAGTTGCAACACAACAAAAATACAATTATTACCCAGTGATAAAAGGAACTGTCCAGTCAAGGTTGTATACAAATGTCGACATTATTATTATCACAACAGACAGTTCTAGCACACTACAAAGGAACACAGAGGAAAGTTTCAAGAAGGAAAAGGGGTGCACTATATCTGTGATTGATCTTCACCGCGGTCGTGCCAACTCTAGACCGGATCCCACGATTCTCACAATCTTCTGGTCGGCGGGCACAGCGTTCCGTATCTTGGAGACGCAGGGACACAGTTCATCTCGCGTGTCTAGGTATGTCCCCAGAATCTAAAGTAATCGATAGACTTGACCTACCTGCTTGGAACGGCCCCTAGGTAGTTGAATTGTCCGATCACTATAGGATGTGGGAAGGTTTTCCAAGGGAGGGCCTGGAATAATTTAGCTTCCCTGGCATAGATGACCATGTGCGAGGAACCGGGTCCCACATAACATGCGGACACCCTGGACTGTGGATATACCGCGCACCGCTGTCGTTGGCAATTACATTGACTGCGCTAAATGCTATGCCACGAGCACAAGCGACGCGCCATTTTAGTCTGCCGTTTTGAGTCTAGAAAGGGTGGTTTTTAGAAGCCAACTAGAAAAAATACAATGGGCGATTCGGATATTTTTCAGTTGAAGGTTTATAACCGCTCAAAGATTGCACACATTCTGGCAATTACAAGAACCTTGAAGTGGTGGCGCCCCAGCCCGCCGCAGGGCGCCGCGCCAGCTCGGATATTAATCCAGGTTTATAGCGCCGGCTTCTCTCTAGTATTAAATCAATGCCACAAGGTCAGCTCCACCTTTCATCCTTCAGAGGGCGATAAAACCAGGGTTAAGTGGGGGTTTGGGGGGAATAAGACATTGGTGCAGCTCCAAGAAGGGACGCCCGCTTTATATTTCAGGAGAGTTCTGTACGGTGGTCTGGCAGCCCTGGCAGCCCTGGCATCCGTCTATGCATTCTGGTGTTGGCATAGCGGGGGCAGGAAAGGCCGCTGCTGTAATTATTCACTGATGTAAAATAAAGGGCTCTTGAATGGCGCCTTGCTGACCTCCATTAATGGCCTCGCTGCTAGTGGGCCGGGTTTGTGGGATGGAGGGAGAGGTAGGTGCCAAGTCTGTGGGGTTGATGAGTGCAGGTTGGAAGTGCCCGAGTCTTGAGTGCCGTTCTGGTTCTAAGTGCTTGGCGGGAGCACTTGGGAATTCCGATCGCTGGGCCTAGGTTGGCTACTGATGGGGGTGGGGGGGCGGCGGTGAAGGAGATCCGGAGTTTGATCACATCTCAATGGCTGCTGATGTGTAACTGAAAGGAATGGGGTCGGTGGGGGGGGGTTCTGTGTTTGCAGTGTAAGGGTGCAGGAGATTTTAAACAAGAGTCTGTAACTAGGGGTGATGCAGGCAATAGGCAAACAATGAGTGGGTGCAGCGGGGTGAGGTCGAAGAGCAAGGTTGTTGGCGCCCTGCAGGGGAGTGATCAGGGGCTGTTAGATGTTTAGGGAATCATTTGAGCAATTCTTTTGAGTTGCGTGGAGTCCAACCTCTCGAGTTCTTCCTCCAATAGACTGCCGGGGGTGGGGTTGCGTGGGCATTTTAGGGGGCACCGTCCACGGAGTCAAAAGGCCCTGAACAGGTGTAGAATTGGTTGAGGGGTCGGTGCTGCTCTCGCCCGAGTGTTGGTTGAGTGGGCCCTGGTGGCAAGTCTTTAGAGGTTTTCAGAAGGCCTGGTGGGTCTCTACTGTTTGGGGGCGCTTGGGGGAGAGAGTTCCAGACCTTGGTGAAGGGCCAGGGAAGGAGGGTTCCAAGTGCCTCTTGGATTAGCCAGCTCATTCCAGACAAGAACGTCCCTTTCCAAGGCCGCAAGGGCTGGGAAAGAGTCAGTCAAATTCAAAGCGCTCAGCACGCCTATGCTGCACGTTTATACCCCAAATGCCCCCAAACCTCCCTCCAGACGGATGGCTCGTGGGTTACACTCTGATCTGGAGGAAAGGCTGCACTGCGCCAGTCACGTTCACAGATCCCGCCCTTTAATCTCCCGAGGTCAATACATGGATCGCCATTAATATCAGATTGATCGCATCTATTTTTATGAAGCTTGGTAACATGAGACTGCTAGGCGAGCCGCACACACCCCACCGCGGACCTCTTGTTTTGAGGAGCACAGACTAATTCAGGGTGCTTTGGGAGGGGCTTCGTTTGGATCCGACGCCTGACTAAGGAGAGAGGGGTGTCCAGCCCAAAGGGGATCGGGGGCTGGCTTTCGGAAGCCCACCTTAAGCGCCTGATCCACTAGTTTAGTGCAATCAGGTTTCGAAGGCACCTCAAAATCTGTGGGCAAGCTCCACCTTCCAGCGTCCGTCCCCAGGGTGCCCCCCCCACCCCACGTTTCCAGATCAATAATAGCCTTTAATAAATAGTCTAATTCTCCCGCCACACCCCCCAACCCCACATCCCGAGGCACCCCAGCCCTGCACCGCCGGCCCCACTGCCAGCCTGCAGGCCGCTCATCCCCGCCACAGGACGGCGAGGCGGCCGATCCGCAGCCTCGGGGGGGGGGGGGGGGGGGGGGGGGGGCGGATCTTTCCCCGGATTATCCGGGCGTCCAGGGAGGAGGATAACCAACAGCCGGCCGGCGGTTCTCAAGGCCACAGCTGGCCAGCAGCACATCTGGGCCCGCGCATCTTTATCCGTTTAGAGTGAGCGGATTACCGCTAATCCAGTTTACAGGTGACTGACACAGAAGGGGGGCAGGCGGGCCACTCTGGGGTGTCAAAGAAGGCCGGCGGTGCTGGGGCAGAGTCAGCCATAGGCCAGCAGGCTGGCTACTCGGGGGGGGGGGGGGTCGAGGGTGGCCGGCGGGCTGGGGCAGAGTCAGCCATAGGCCAGCAGGCTGGGCACTCTGGGGTGTCGAGGGTGGCCGGCGGGCTGGGGCAGACTCAGCCATAGGCCAAACACACAGGCAACAATCGGAAATTGGTCTGTTTATTGCTTCCTCTAGAGACGTACACACTCTAGCAGGTCTCCAACTTTACACCCAGGCTAACTCTATTGTCATGGGCTTTTGGTCTGCGTCTGCAACAGGCCCTTACTGAGAAGAAGTCTCGTTAATATTAGCTTGTGCCTCCATCTTCTAGTCTAGCGCCTGGCTGCCTAATTCTAGGCGCCACAAATGCAGCCCTTCAAGCGCAGAGCATCATCCCAGTGTGGGAGACAGTATGCGAGCGCCGGAGCATGGAGAGCAGGGGCGTCTCTGGGAAACCACCTCGCCAGAGGCGTGAAACAAACGGGGGTGGGGTTACATGGTGGCACATCAACTAAGGGGCAACAGGACCCACTAGTGGAAGTTATTTTTCCAATCTCGTTAAAAACATTTGACATTATGCAAGTTCAGAGTAGGTTACTCAATAAAATAGGTTTGCATTCAGTTAATATATATTCTAAAAAAGTTAGCATGTTGATCCTAAAACAACTTCCAAAAGGCATTAATTGAATTAATTGAATTAATTTTTTAAAAATTACACAGCAAAAGAAATTACCAGTCAGCAATCAACCCCCCCCTTACTCATGGGGCACCTTCAATGCCTAACCTACAGCCCCCTGATGGGCGCCGCCACCAACATTCCACATTACAGCTGCATCGGGACAGTTCAGCGGCCTTCCTTAAACTGCGCACTCAGTGTCCTGGAAAAAAAAGAGTCCAGAATCTTCCATCCAACCTGCTCCATTATTTCAAGTTTAGCAAAAAGTATATTTAATGGGATCCAGTCATTGTATTGCAAACATTACAGAGTGTTACAGAACAGAGCACCGAACGATAACACCGAAAAACACTTAAAAGATTAAATAAATATATAAAGGGAAGTGGGGGTGAGGGTGGGTCGGAATGGGGTTGGGTAAGGGTAGAAAATCCGGGTGCTTGGAGGGGCCCCAAAATTGTGTTTTGCCTGCAATTAAATGTACCACTCTGTAACTGTGGTCGGTATCATGACAACCGTTTTAACTAACTAGTGTTCAAGGCCAATGCCTCCAACATCTCAGTGCTGTGATAAGTGTTATTACCCAAATAACGGTATACTGTACATGGTCTTGTGCAGTGCATCTCTGCAAAGTGTGGTGCTCTGGTGGCGTGTGGTTTAGCGGTACTAAACGTGGGGTTTGCGACTATGGGCAGAAAGTACTGTCCTGGTTCTACATCTGCTTTGTGGTGTTGACACGTATGTGTTCCATCTAGAAGGATGACAGCACGGGGGCACCGAGAGCACCCCGGCCTGGGCACATTATGTGATGGAGCGTAAGATGTGTCGGGCCTTGCGATGAGCTTTCATATGCACCCCCCGCCCCACCCCGCAAGCTTCCTTGGCGGGAAATGAGGTTGCATAAACGTTCTATATTCCTTGTGTGCGGTTGGAAGGTGCGAGTGTATTGAAAGGTTGGGGAAGAGGGGACTCAACTGGGGCTCCTGAATTAGAATTTAGGGTTACACTGAATCCGTAGATTTCAAGCGGCGTTGAAGGGTGTTGGCACTGTTCTGGGCTCCATTTTATGAGTATTGTGTAAAGTGTCCGAGTCTTATGTGTGATGAGGGCCAGTCTCCAAGGTCTTCTCGATTCATGTGCTGTGTACGGGCGCATCGCACAGGTCAGTGAGGCGGTCCCGAACTGGCCGGTCCACATGTCTTCCGGTTTGCGAGGGTGCTGCTCTGTTTGTGTCCAGATTTGTGATGGGAATGAAGTTAGAATCTGAGTGGTCCATCCCTTGGGAGTTATGGGTGCACACTGCTGGTTCCCTTGCCTGCTCCTGGGGAGTCTTACAGCCGCACAGGGCACGGCAGAGGGTGAACACTCTACCCAGTCCAGCCTAAGGAGTGTGTCATGCTAGTTTCTACATTTCCGTCAAGTGAACGGGGCGGGAGTCACCGGTGCAAGGAGTGCCACAGCTTGTTTGACAGAAAAGATGGAGGATCTTGAAGGCACTCAATTTATCAACTTCTGAAGAAAGGACCAAGTCAACAGGCAGAATTCTATTGCGGACAGATTGCACACATGTTAGAGGCGGTGAACGCTTTTTAGTCTGAAATCATGCAGTCGGATATCCTTGGTTTGAAAAAACTGCCCCAGCGACCCAGGCACTGCATCCCTGTGCTAGCTTCCGAAAATACAAATTACTCTGAAAATGTGCGAGACCAAGTCTGGGGCAGGTGGGTGCTGCATGAAAAAAAGCTTTGACAAATATTAGAATAGAGAAGGGTGAGGAGTAGAGGGAGAGAAGGGTGAGGAGTAGAGGGAGAGAAGGGTGAGGAGTAGAGGGAGAGAAGGGTGAGGAGTAGAGGGAGAGAAGGGTGAGGAGTAGAGGGAGAGAAGGGTGAGGAGTAGAGGGGGAGAAGGGTGAGGAGTAGAGGGAGAGAAGGGGAAGGAGTACCTCTTCGGTGCCCTGTGCTGAACTAAAGCTGGTTTTCTCTGTTGCGGGTGGGGGCTTTTGGGGGCCGGGACTTGCAAGGATCCTGCCTGTGCAGTAATAGTATTGTTAGCTAACGGGGCCCTCATACCCTCAGACTACCCTCAAAGGTTTGTAGTTGTGGGTCAGCTAATGGAAAGGTGTGTTTAAGGCTCCTGAAAGTGTTCTTGGCGAGAGGGGGGCAGGGTAACAAGGGAGGGGCATAGGGGGATGACAAAGCAGCAAATAGGAAGGGCAATTGCCCCTATTTGTACACCCTTAGGGATGGCGTTGATGGCGAGAAGCTTTTCAAGCGTTGACCTCCTGGAAGGGGCCTGGCATATGTTATGCCACACTGTCCATCACCTATGGGCAAAGCACTGGACCAAGCAGCCACGCAGGTGATGTGTGTGCATAGCCACACTGCGGTGCCGTCATGTGCACTAAAGGTGCATAAAGGCGACCGGCCTTCCCCAGTCCCATCGCCCACAAAGAGTTCCCCAGTTATAGCCCAAGGTTCAGCCGGGGACCACCGATAGTAGTGGTGAGCGAAATGGCACAATTCCGTTCCGTGGGAAAATTGGCAGACTCCAGGCCCAATACGTCTGGTTCACCAATTTCTCAAGCGGTGCAGAATTGACAGTTTGTGCCCATTTTCCAGCCTAAAATTTCGTTTACTGAAAAATTTCGTTTTGGGTGTTTTGCCCCCTTACATTTTGACTTTCACCGAAATGTTCATGTGCGTTACAGCCACAAAAGAAAATTTTATGGGAAAACACAATTTGTGCCTTCTTAAATAAATAAGAAACAGCAAACGAAATGGCTGAAAAAGGTACAAAATCCCCACAAGTAGAGGAACAGAATTATTGGTGAATTTTGCCAAATGCATTTTGCCAGTGCTAATCTTGACCGTACCTACCTGGGAGTACTCCATAGGGAGCGTCCAGAACTGGCCAGAGTAGACCTCCAGAACTGGAACAAGGCTGCTAGCACCTTGTGACAAAGGACAGGAGGAAATGCAAATCAATGTATTCATTAATTACAGAACTACATGTGTTGTTCATGCAATACTATGTGTTTGACACGTTACCTCGGTAGCACAGTCTGGGAGTTCCGGATTAGAATCCGTCAGCATTTTCGAGAGCCAGGACTCTAAATTGCCTGTCGGAACACATTGGCAGGATATCCACCAATTAGAGGATACAAAATGAACCCGCTTTGTAGGAGTACAGCAGATGCTGAGCGGGAAGAGAGAAGGTGACAGGGAGCTCCAATTGCATAGAATGAAAGGTTCGATTCCTCGGCAAACTGAGGACTGTGACCAATGGCTTGAACATGGATCATGAGAGGCACGTTTTCTTGGAAGAACGAGCATATTGAATATTAGGATACTGGTTAGAACGTCATTGTTTGCGCACATCAATTTGTCAATATTTCTGATATCATTCACCCTGTCCATTGCATACCTATCAAAGAGTACATGGCAAGCAGGCATAGGACAGTATTAATACAAGTATGAGTAATGCTACTTCAAGGCTTCCTTTTACTGTGCATATTGTACTGCCCATAACAGGGTTTCCATATATAGGACTACCAGAAAAAAACAGATTTAATGGCACATTGCAAATCACAAGTTAAGGATGTGTAGTAGATGATCGCTAAGATGAGCGACATACTATTGGGACTCCTACAAACCCTGCACCCGCCTTTAACGTAACAGAACTTTTACTTAAAATGCGATTACCTCATGAACACTCCAACACATCCATGTTATTGCCAGGACTATATATATTCCAAATCAAACCAATTTCAAAAAGACTTGACATTGATCAATAGGTATATTCAGGTTTTAGACACATTTGAATTCCCTGGGGCACCGGAGCATATCGCAACCTCATTCGTCACAGATTGTGACGTCACACGTATTACATGTGACATCACGGGCTAATATATAAGCATGAGCCAAGACAGTGCTCATGGACTCGTGAATCATGCAAGGCACTGGCCCAACAAGGCAGTCTTACTTCAGGTCAGGGAGGCAGGACTCTTTCAATAGTAGATTTCTCACACCTTTAGAGTAAGTACGTAGAGCCGCGCAAGGCGTCTCAGTAACGCGCGCCGTTCACATAACTATTCTCAGGTACATGAACCCTCTCTGCAAGCACATACTAAGAAGGGCAAATATTTGCTATAGATGAACGGGACATGACGGCAAATCCAACCGAGATCAATGAGAACTTCCCCTTCGATATTATGCAGAACCAAGCAATTAATATTACTCTTTGAAATGACCAACTGGTATGGATTATACACAGATTTTATGAAAAGAAGCGACAAGATTACACCTGCTATATTTCAGACAAAGAAGTACTCACAGAAATGTACTACTTTTTAATTCAGGGGATACATTCGTTCCACTTTGATGCAACATAGATACATTGCCAAAGTTAATACTTTACGCTCTCCATTAGTCACTCCCCTCCCCCAATATTACATCACTACCTCAATACTCCTGTATGGATTGCAAGGTATGTATGTGTGGTTAAGTACATTGTTATCTTTGTCATGCTTGGTTATGAATAGAAGCATGTATTCTTGAACCTCATCATACATTGTTTTCACTTCAGTGACATTCTTGGGTGCCTGCAACACGATCCTGTACGATTACGTAAACCGTCCTCCTACCAGGACGATTGCTATTGTAAGAGCCTTGGGAAAGAGCTTCCTGGTCGAAACATGAGTCAGCTCAGACGCACTCGTGTGGATCAGTAAAACAAAACTATGGACGCTGAAACAACAAGAATGAACAATGACCGTCATTTGTTAACTTTCAGGAGATTGCACGTGTTGTAGCAACCAACAGCTACACTTACGAGGACAGTACATTTTTGGGGACTTGGGACACAGTCACATTAGTTGCTTTCATGCTGCAACCTCCTACATGGTACAACATGTAACTAGAAATGTATCCAGAGAGCGCGGTGTAGCCGGTATCCAGATGCCCAAGGCAGGTCATAGGGGACCCTACAGATGTGGATGAATTAAGGCCATACAGGGCCTCCCGAAACCAGGCAAAGTAAGCCATATCGGGTCTCCAGACCTGGAGTTACCCATGACTAGCATAAAACCACAAACATGTGATATGATAAGTCATTTATAACGCACCTGTACACAAGTGTTTCCCGGCTTCTCAAATTGTGCCCCATCTTACCTGAAGCTTTACTGGTTTCTCGCAACTGGCTTAGTAATCTTTTTTATACTACTTAGACCCAAGTTTGTCACAAAGGGCAACGTGGCATTTTTCAGGCAAACAGTGGGAGATTTGCACGTGGGTGTCTTCATAATAATGTAAGGACTTCTTGCTATTGGTGCAAAACCGGACGAATTACGACCAAACACTTGGAGACCCCACTCCCAAACCCACATCATTAGAAGCTGCGGCTCAATAAACTTCTAACTAAAGCAGTCATTAGCCATATGTACAGATCAATAGCCGCTTTCCGTGCAACCGAAGGGCGCAACCCTTACGCTGGCCTCACTTCCAGGAATATGCACGAGAGAAGGGGACTTTACGCTAGGCCTTGAAGGCTGGTCTTCGTCGGAGCATTGAGATATCCGGTATAAGCGCCTTCCATATACAAATCATTATGCTCTTCGGAACTCTCCAAGGATTACCCTTCAAAGGCCGGCACGCTGCACGCGGCGTGCCGCACTAGGGCCTGGATCAGCGACTACATCAGGGGTGCTGATCAAGCTGCTGTCGGAGTGCTCCCTTGGGTGCCCAGAGACTATGGCGACAATAGCTACAGCGGTGGCTTTGATTGGAGAATCCAAGGATCCCATGCGTGGACCGAAACATCTAAACCAATGGAATCTCTGGGATTCCTTGTGCAGAGACCAGCGTGCAATCTGGAGACCAGACGCAGGGCCAGCTTCTTCATTAGTTCAAGACAATGTGGCGCTATCCAGATGAGTAACAGCTGGGTAAGAACATCTGGTATTTGGCATCAAGCAATGCTTCAGTTGCTGGAAGGATCTTCATTTATAGAGTATTTAAAAGTCCCCCAACCAAACATTTCTGATGGTCAGGTATCACACATCTGTAAGCTAGGAGGTCATTACTGAAATCCAAGGAAAGACCATCTGAGATTCCAGGCACACTCAATCAGACAACCTTCCAAGGTTGATGAAAGATGCACCAGTGAGTTGGGTAACACACAATCTATCTATAGCGCCAAGATATCCCTCTTGGGGTGAACGTGCATTCTACAAATACACCCGCTATAGATCAGGGGACCGCACTAGTGAAATTATTCATCCGCCATCACCTAAGGTCAATGGACGGAATCTTGGTCCTGCCAACACACCCTCAACCCTTTACACGAGATACAATGCGCACGCTGAGCGGGCGATATGCGGATCAAAATACCACAGAGCTATGCCAAAACACATGTTGCTTCTGCAGACTTCTACATGACTGGACTGGTTGGCAGCCCAGGGACACCGTCCGGTACCAGAAAAGCTGCTGTATGCGCTGGAAGCACTTTGTCAAGTACCTTTGTGTGCTCGGATTCTATCTACCACTTGTAACTCCACCAAACGGGATAAGGAATTGATCTGCATACCGGTCGCCCCAACAGATTTGAATCCTTCCGATGAAATACAGGAAAGAGGCACCATCAGGATTTTAAACCACATGAGTTTTAGAAAACCCCAAACTTGGTTCTCTGGACAAAGCCATTTGTCTTCGATTTGCTCAACAGGTGCCAGGAGCTCAACCTGAAATGGCATCAGCAACGCTGATAACCCTGCAGATACGTTCTGCTGCCATCTGAAGGACACCTACCAGACGCTAACGAAGATATCCCACAGCCATGGATCGCATGATTACAACCATTTTATAGAGAAGATGGGATAAATTACGACTTCAGGCTATTCCAGAGATGCAGTATCTTCTAAAACGCCTTATAACTCCCTCATTTTGCAGGATTTGCAAAATGGCACCCCCATTTTGCAGGATTTGCAACATGGCACCCCATTTTGCAGGATTTGCAAAATGGCACTCACATTTTGCAGGATTTTCAAGATGGCACCCCAATTTGCTGGTTTTGGCAACCTCATTTTGCAGGATTTGCAAAATGGCACCCACATTTTGCAGGATTTGAAAAATGGCACCCTCATTATGGAGGATTTGCAAAATGGCACCCTCACTTTGCAGGATTTTGCAAAATGGCATGGAAGAGGGGTAACCCCACACAGAGAAACCATTGCGTGGGCTACATCATCCATCCTCCTTTGGGAATCGGAGCAGGGAATTTGCTCCGTGCTGGGAATCCCTCCCTGTCCTTTTCCGCTTTTACATTTTGATGCGGGCACAGAGCCTCGGAGCCCAGTGGATCCGATGGATCCTTTTGCCGCCAGAGTTGGCAGGGAGGGATCCTGTGGCATGGTGGCCACCATTACTGATCGCAGGTCTGCCCAGGTGCAATCTGAGAGCGGTGGAGAGCAAATCTCCCTCCGACGGCACCTGGGCCACAGAAGATGATGGCTTCTCACCTTCTCCTGGTGGACTGGCCACCAGGAACACGGTAGTCTTCACCTCGGTCTTTGCTCTCACGCTGGGTCTCCTCCAGGTTTGGCTGCACACAGAGCTGCAGACGGGATTTTTTACCCTCCATTTTGTGAAACTGTGAGTACAATTATCGGGAGTAAACTCCAAAAGCCCCTGCCCAAGATGAGGGATTTTTAGTTGAGTAAATATTACACGGCCACAGTAGTGGCCGTGTAGTTATGGTTAAGTTGCTGTTTCCCTAGGAAGAGCGCTTTTTGGGCGGCCTATAACGCAGCTCCCCCTGGACGAATCCTCACCAAACTTCGCAAAAAAAGTATATGGGCCACTCTGATTTTTTTTTTGCCAAGTTTGGTGAGGTCTGGTCCAGGGGGGGAAAAGTTATATGGGGGGTCCCAAAACGTATTTTTTCCCCAAAGACATAATGGGAAAAAACTTTGCTCACGCCTACAGCCCAAACCGCTGGATGGATTTACACCAAATTTGCAGCAGGAGCGGCGGCTTGGTCCAGAAAGCGTGCTTTTGTTAATTTGGTGTAAATCCGTCCAGTAGTTTTCTTTAAAATGACCAAAACATGCTATTTCGAAAACCATTTTGTTGTGTGAGAGTGCTTGGGGAGGTTCACACAGTAAGAGATGGGTGAAAAACTATATTTGTTCAGGCGGTAGGTGTTAATGATGTATTCCATATGCCCGCCTTGTTTGGGTTGTTTGCAAGTACAGAAAATGAGGGGTCTCATAAGGGTAGTACTTCAGTCCGTGCTGTGCGCAGGCAACTTTAAATTGTTCTGAGGACACGCGTGGTGTTAGCGAACATTGAAATTGAGCACATGCTGCAATTACATTATTTTTTTCCTATGAGTGTGCTATTCATTTGTACGCCGCCATGGGTGTGACATGCTGCAGTGGTTGTGGCCAGGGCATACATCCATGGGTGTGACATGCTGCGGTGGTTGTGGCCAGGGCGTAGAGTCTTGGATGCATGGCCGTAGGCCAAAGGCCATACTTCCAAGACTGTACGCCCTGGCCACTACCACTGCCGCATGTCACAGCAATGGATACACCTGTAGTATTGCTTATCGATCAGATGGTTGTGGGGAGTGTGTAGAGTCTTGGGCATTGGAGGTATAAGCCACTGCACACACATACACTGTAATATCTGGGGACATACAGCTAGGAGTGTAGCCTCTGGCCACAACCACTGAAGCATACCACACTTCTAGATACACCCGTACTACCGCACATCACTCAAGTGGTTGTGGGGAGGCCCTGCAGTCTTGGGTGCATGTTGGTTGTGGGCAGGTTTCCTGCCACTGAATTCATACGGTAAAGTGGAAGTTGGTGCTCAATGTACGGCGAGCACTGCCTGCATCTGTGTTGTAATGTTTTCAGATTAATATTAAAGTCGGACTGCGTCCTATGTTTTGAAATCTGAGGTAGCCACCTGGAGCCTTTGATGGGGATTTTCATCTGTTGTTGAAAAGTGAGAATGTATGTGCCTTCTGAGTGAAGTTCAGTTCATTTGCTTTTTTGGTTGCAAGCTCAGTAGGCCCACGCATTCAAGTGAATTCATAAGGGGCTATTGTTTTTTGACCTTGAGCGAAAGTGAAACTTTGAAAACTACGCAAGGAATCAAAGTTTGAAAAAAAATACTATTTGATAAGGTTATAGTTTAAAAACGCTTGTAAGGAACATGTAATACCAGTTCACAAGTTTTCTTTGATGCGTACAGTTTGCTGTGTGACTTTGCCAAACATAATGGAGGCTGTGAAGAGGATATAAGTTTAATGTTGACGACTGTCCACTAATTGTGACAATGTAACATAAGTATTATATTTTTGCGGAGTTGTAATTTTCCTCCAATACCAGAGAGTGTACATTGTTCGTGTTTGCAAGCTAAGACTAGAGTCACCGTTGGTGAACATTATTTCTTTTTCTTTGAAATGTTATGCTTGGCCACATAGCTTTATGTATCAGTTTGCACGTTCTTTTGGTCTTGTTACAGTTTGCACGTTCTTTTGGTCTTGTTACAGTTTGCACGTTCTTTTGGTGTTGTGTAACATCACGACATGTAATCTTTTCTTGCATGTCCATTCATGCTGCATCCATAACCGAATTACCATGTCACTGTGTAGCTGTCATTTTTTAACCTTACGGCGAGTGCTGTTTATCTGCGTTTGTAGGGTGTCATTATATGTCCCCATGGTGAACTCTAATACTTCTTTAAAATGTAATGTTTGGCCACTTACATTTGTGTAGTATTTTCCACTATCTTTGTGTCTCTTTTGGAAATTTTTCCTAAAGGTTGGGTGTTGACACAGATTTTCTCTTACATTTTCTGCCTAGCTACATTTTGCCATACTGTGCGTGCCACGGTTTTCAGATGCCGAGTGACGGCTTCTTTCCACGCCAGATGCAACTGCTGGTGACCGGGTGCCTGTCCATTATAATGTTCTGGGATGACAGGCCAGGGCCGCTCTGTCCCTACGCTGAACTAGCGACAAGGAGTGACTTAATATCATTTATGCTAGTGTAAAGCAACGGTGATGCCGCCGTGTTGGAAATACCTGTGCAAACAAATGGAGTGCTTCAACAGAAACGCATACTTTGCATAAACAAAATTAACTGCATGCGTCTCTCCATGAACATTTTCACTGGTGGCCCTTGGAGTCACTGCTCCAAATGATTTGCTAATGCAATTAGTCTGTTCATCTCTGACAGTTGTTTGTTAAATAAAAGTACTTTCCAAATTCTAAAATGTAACCGTTTTCTTTTACAATCACGTGTATCATTTTGAAATGTAAAGTACCACGTTATAACTCGCTGTACGTTTATTTGCAGGTTCTGCGTCACGGTACATACTGCTGCTTTTTCTTTGCGGTCATGGAAAGCGAAGAGAGGCTATGTATAGAACAACCGCCTTTCCTTTTGATGGTGGCCATCTTGGAAAAGGATTTTAATCAGAAATGCCACTTTTCCGTAGCACACGCTAATGGTTTGCACATCTATACTATTATTGTCAAATCTTATTGCATCTATGTCCTGTACTGTGAAAGGTGATTCTTAACGCAACATTTACTTTGTTAACAGATGGCTTTCTTTTTTGGTAGGACAGCTAATAAGGCCATTTGCGAACGGAAATTAGGAAATATGTATCAAACAGTGATATGGGGGAGTGGGTAGCCGGTGCAAAAATATTGTGCGTTTGTTATTTCTAAGGTTGGGGCAGTGTTTGTCATGCTCCTTCATTACAGTAGTGCTGCTGTTTCATGGGGAGGATGGATGGCCTTAGCTGATGTCATGTTCAGATAACAAACTTTTGCTGAAAGTATGCAATGTGCACTACATTGTTAATGGATAACGACCAATACGTGTTGGCGCTGTGCAAGGCACATGTTTCAGGTGGACATTCCTATATCGATATGAAATCTGTTTGCACATTGTCCACGAGGCAAACATCTTACTGTTAAGTGTTTACGGATTCTGGGACACGTTACCGTGCTGTACACCAGCATTTTGTCAAGTGGTATTTTCCGCAAGGTGTTTAAATAAGTCAGAAATTGCTTTACATTACGGTTACGTGGTACTGCTGTAAACCGATCATCTTTAGAAAAAAATCTTTGCAAGAGGGACGTTATGGTTAAGTTGCCCTACTAAAAACCCATAAAATTCACTAAAAGAAAACTTTGTTAAGGGGACGTTATGGTTAAGTTGCCCTACCATAAACCTGTGCACTTCACTAAAACAAACGTTTCAAACGTGCCATTATGGTTCAAAGTAAAAATGAAAAACCCCTGAAATTCGCCAGTTATGGTAGGCTAAGCGACCATAACTGCCCGCACCACTGTCCTCTGCTAACACTAACACCCAGGATATGAAAGATGGCATCACAAATGTAATTAATGACATCACTGATGACATCACATGTTATGGCAAGCTAAGCAACCATAACTCCCGCCACCATCGTGCACTGCTAAGACTAACACCCAGGATATGAAAGATGGCATCACAAATGTCATGGATGACATCACTGATGACATCACATGTGCATTTAGTTTTCATGCACAGCCTCCACAAGGGATTGTTATTACAATATTGGCAGAAACGTATCACAGATCATTGAAGAACATTCATGTGCCAAATAGTTCCTTAAGCAATGCATTGCAAAAAAATTCCATTGCATTACTGAGTATATGAACGCACTCGTGAAGAAACGTAGTATATATATATATATATATATATATATATATATATATATATATATATATTCTAACCAGATCTTTGGATGATCTGTAGTGTTTTGCCCCTAGCAATTCTTGCAAATTAGAAGATGCCTTCCTCCTCAGGGGAAGCCGCCACATTAACAGGGCTCCATCCTTTGGGGATGCTCTGCGGGGAGCTCCAGCCGAGCAGATCCGTGGTGCATTGTGGGTGGAAGCAGGGGCCACGCCCCATGTGCTCTTTTTTCCTATTTTCTATTGAGAGTCTTTTTACTCCATCTTACACTGATTTTTAGGGAGCATTTGGCTACTCTTGGAGAGTGAAAGGGTTTGTATGTCGCATGTCTATAGTGCTGGCAGCGCTGCCCCCGTTGGAAGAGGATTGTTTGACGTCATCAGCCTACTGAAAGGACTTCCTTAGCCACTCCAAAAAGACCATACAATACCCCCTCAAACCCTGTATCAAGCAACAAACTCACACTTGAATGCGCTTAACTGCTCCTGCTGTCCCATTCCGGGCCACCAAGGCCGGAATCCTGATGGGTTTTCAGGATATCACTCATCAATATTCATGAGGAAAAGGTTGCATGGATTTAGAATCATTGCATGCAAATTTATCTCATTACTATTAATGAGGGATATCCTGAAAACAGGGCATGAATCCGGCCCTCAAGAGCTGGAGTTGGAAAACCTATACATCCCTCAACCATTGCTTCATTTTCTCGGTCTTGATATTTCCGGGTTAAGAAACGTCCTTTCTCAGATAACCCCCCACTTCTCTGAACATATACCGCTGGACTATGGCTTTTGCCAAGGGCGATGGAGGGGTTAAACCATCCATCCATGGGGCAGTCTACCCTAAAAGGAGCAAATTGGGCGCTTCAATCGCTGAACCATCATGGCCAGGGGCTTTTAGTCTTGTTAAAACGTGCTTTCCCGCCAGAAAACATTTACTTTTTTTATTGCCCGGGAAGTGAGCAAATGAATTTATGTTTCTGCATTCAGGGGCGTGGGTGGGCTGCAATAGTGTCATTGGGACCACCGTCTGATTTTGGTAGAGGAATTTCTGGCTCACTGATACACAGATGTCTGCAGCAGGCACACTAACCCCATGTGCTATCTTGCAGGAATCGAAACTTGCATTGACCCGTTTTGAGAGGATATACATTTTTTTAATTTAAATTTTTAAAAACATTTAAGAAGTGTTTTCAGTTTACATTGAAACTTTTTACGATATGATTCTGTATAAATCTCACAATTAAATCAATTCACGAAGGAGGAATAAACAGAACCCAAACCAAATTTTAAAAAAGGAACATTTCTCAACTGCTCTTTGAACATTTATATTTTAGTACATTTATTTTAATTGCTTAAGAATTAGATTTCACACCTGCTATTTAACTATGTATTTCTCCCTTTGGGGCCAGCTGAAAAATCTTGACCACCTTCCTTTGAACACATCTCTGCACTAGAGTGAGGCTGGACCCCCCCCCCCAAATATGGTTCCGTTCCCCAGAGCCCCTCCAGATGACTTATCAATTGCACTGTTTAAATGTTTATCATCGTTCACCCCGCAGCCCTGTACATATAACCCGGGGGTACTTCAGTGCCTCAGGTGCCACTGGAAGAGGCGTTGCCTGGGGGGGGGGGGTGAGGGGGCTATAACCCCAGGTCTTTTGGCTGTAGCCCCGGATAGAAGCTCAGGGGCTACAACCAAAAGGCTATAGCTAGCCCGGTGTGCCGCCAGTCCCGACATTAGTCTAGCCCCCGATCTTTTCCAGACCAAGCACCACCCCTGGCCACTGGGGTCTCGTCATGCCTCCAGGTTGGCCCTCTCCTCTCTTCTGCATCACCTCGCCAGGGTGCGACATCCCATCCCCACCTCTCACACTCCTGACTGCAGGTATTCAAGTCCTGGCTGCTGGTCCCAATGCAGCTTGCTTACTCTGGTGTGGGTGTGCGCATGCAAACAATCAAAGACATTGGTACAGTGTTGGAATCACAACGGATGTCGCACAAAAAACATGTTGCAGTTCTGAACTCACCTGTCTGTGGCAACACACACACACACACACACACACACACACACACACACACTTCCGATCTCCATATATACAGGCATAGAGGGCAAAGTGTACATCCAGCTGTGTTCCCACCTCTGTACGTCTTGCAGTCTTGCAAGCAGGGGGATTGCCTCCTCAGCAAGACTCTAGAAGG
The DNA here is from genome assembly GCF_040938575.1 of Ambystoma mexicanum. Taxonomy (NCBI): domain Eukaryota; kingdom Metazoa; phylum Chordata; class Amphibia; order Caudata; family Ambystomatidae; genus Ambystoma; species Ambystoma mexicanum. Next base: position 1,508,392,663 of record NC_090922.1, read on the forward strand.
CTTGTGAGTCACAATGACTCACTTTTGACTCCAGGGTGCACTGCCTTCATCCGTCTGGGTGCCAGCTTCTGCGCATGACTCATTCACAAAGTGGCGCTGTGATGCCAATACCATATCCCCAACGCTGGCACCTAGCACCCTCAACGCATTTCGCCCATCGCCCGATAGAACTGCGTGAGGGTACTCTTAAGAACGCGGGCTGGGAAGCAAAGTGAGGGCTCGGGTGGGACTCGCTCCTGTAGCAGCCAGGCACTGTAGTGCACGAAGGAGCTCAAGACCCCCTCTTCAGAGACTTCCTAGGGGTCTCTTAGGAGCCGCTAATCCGAGTTATATACTGCCCGTAGTTATGGGCTATCCAAGCTACTATAACCTGTAAGCTCTCCTTTCACCAACCACCAGGAATCACCAGTACAGAACTTCGTTGCTTCCAGGTTTCTGTGCGCTATAGAATCCCCAACACAGGTCAGATATCTCAGTGGGTTAGGCACCAGCTTCCAAGGTATGCGTGGAAATTGTAAGCAAAAGGTTTTAATAGGGAAAAGGTTTCTTATTCACCTGGTGTTGATAAAGTGAACAGATGTCAACTGTATCATCGCAAATGTTAATTGCCACAAGATAATGACTTTTATGATGTATGGTACATAAATGATAAAAAAACAAAAAAATTGAGCCTAGAACAATTTAAGAACCAATTTAATAATGATTTACAAAACTAATCAATAGGACGGCTGAGCCGTTGCTGCTCACACTTGCTGCCTGCATACCGTCTGTGGTTGCGGCATGCCGATAACATTGGAGAAGCGCCGCTCTTGTCGATTTAGGCGTACCGTCATTGATGTGCTAGTACATTGTGTGTAAATATTTTCAATCGTGGCTGGGTAATTTGGCCATTCCTTACCATGTGGTCGTTTTCTACCTGAAGGTTTGGTACCCTGATGAATACATGCATTAAATTCTAGCTACGCCGAAACCGGTCGGTCGTTCTAGAATTCGTATGAAGATGGAAACCAGAGTTAATTAACCATCTCGCCCAAAGGTTACATGTGTTTCCATTGAGAATTGATAGCCTGGCTCTTTTCTTCTTAATTGTGTGTTGATGTTTCTAGTTCTACACCGAGTACGTTTGATTGCGTACGGTCCGGTGTAGAGTGTTGTGTTGTGGTATGTATGTATGTATGTAGAGTTATTTCATGTTTGATAACTCAATGTGTTTTCTTTTTGTCCTTCTGTATTCTAAGCAATTTTCCACTGATTTTGTGCTATTGATTAGTTTTGCAAATCATTATTAAATGAGTTTTTATTTATTAAATTGTTCCAAGCCTTGTTGTATGCCCCCGGGTCCTGGAGGCAGGGGCACCTGCCCTGTTACATGGAGCATGACTGGTCTTCATATGAAACCAGCAGCTGCACCCCCGGGTGGGCACACGAGTGCTCGCAGTAGAGCAATGCCCACGGCAGGGCCTTATTAGCGCCGAGGGTGTAGAGGGCCCGACAGGAGCAGAGACGATGGAAGGGAGAGGGCGGCCATCAGAAAGGAGGGGTCTTGGGGGGGGGGGGTCTCGGCGTTCGTTATCCAGGTGCCCGTCTCTGACAGGTGCATTGTCAGCGGAAAGATGAAGGCAGGAGATGTGACAGGATTAAGGGGGCGGAAAACGAGGAGATCTCTCGCGCTCTCTCTCTGCCAGGCTCGGCTTTGGTGAGAGCCAGCGTCGGATTTCATGAATGGGGCCGAGGGAGGAGGGGGGCGGGGAAGGGGATATTTGCAATACTTCAGGTCAGAGATGACAGGAGAGTCTGTGTGACAGGGAGGGAGAGGTGGGAGACAGAGCAGATGAAAGGGTCCCAGGAGACCTCGCTAATAGGTTTCTGCTCCATGGAGGCCAGAGGGAGCGTTACGTCGACATGCCCCGGACTTGGTCTCAGCCCAGCAGGCATAACACAGGGGGTAACAGCAAGGTGCCTGCAAAAACCGCAAGCTGGGGCCAGCAGACCCCAGGCCTTACCCAGGCCAAGCTGGGGCCAGCAGATCTAACACAGACTAAGCAGGGCCTGCCGACCTTATCCAAACCAAGCTGGGGCACGCAGGCCTTACCCAAACCAAGCCGGCGGCCAGCAGGCCTTACCCAAACCAAGCCGGCGCCAGCAGGCCTTACCCAGGCCAACATGAGGCCAGCAGGCCTTACCCAAACCAAGCCGGGGGCCAGCAGGCCTTGCCCAGTCCAAGCTGGGGGCCAGCAGGCCTTGCCCAGGCCAAGCCGGGGGCCAGCAGGTGTCACCCAGCCCAAGCCGGTGGCCAGCAGGTGTCACCCAGCCCAAGCCGGGGGCCAGCAGGTGTCACCCAGCCCAAGCCGGGGGCCAGCAGGTGTCACCCAGCCCAAGCTGGTGCCAGCAGGTCGCGATCAAGCCAAGCTGGTGCCAGCAGGTGTCACGCAGGCCAAGCTGGTGCCAGCAGGTGGTGCTCAAGCCAAGCTGGTGCCAGCAGGTGTCACCCAGGCCAGGCTGGTGCCAGCAGGTGTCACCCAGGCCAGGCTGGTGCCAGCAGGTGTCACCCAGGCCAGGCTGGTGTCAGCAGATCGTGCTCAAGCCAAGCTGGTGCCAGCAGATCGTGCTCAAGCCATGCTGGTGCCAGCAGATCGTACTCAAGCCAATCTGGTGCCAGCATGTGTTACCCGGGCCAAGCTGGTGCCAGCAGGTGTTACCCAGGCCAGGCTGGTGCCAGCAGCTGCTACGCATAGGAAATGGCCATCTCGCAGGTGGGCAGGACCCATATCCATGCCAAAGGGTACAGAGAGACCTTACCCCGCTCAGTTCGCGGACCTCATCAAGGCCTCACTGGTATCCGGGTACAGCTGCGATCGAGGCTTGAACCGATCTGAGCAAGTAATGGGATCAGCTCGCCCATCTCTAGCTCTCATGAGCAAAGCATGCCCACGAGGTGCCATCGGCGGGCGCGTCTCGCTCGGCCTCGTGCCAGTGCATAGAGATTTTGCGGCATCGCCTGCAATGGTGGTGGGCGTGGATTAGATAAGGGCAGTGAATGCATCACACGGTGGCGGCAGAGCTCAGCGGAGAGATCGCCTGAGAATACAACGCAGTGGCGTAGATAAGCCGGTGGTGCCGCCGCAGCAGCTCTAGCGCCCTCTGGTGTTTCCATAGACGTCAATAGAGCTGAAGGCCAGCACTGCAAGCAACACACACGCGCATGCACCAGACTTGCAGGGAAGAAACGAGAACTCCCAACCACACGCAGGTGCGGGCCCCCAGAGGAGGAGCGTTCTGCGGGAGGTGGTTCACCTCCCCAGAAGGACTGGTGCCAATCGTAGCCTCCACCAAGACGCGGCAATTCCTGTGGCCGAGTCCGAGAGCCACCAACGGGAGATTTTAGAAAAAGTGAACGCATCGCAGGTTCCAGAGCTGCTCGCTTCTAGGCCCACGATCCGCCCCGAGTGTTCCTGGGGCTCTTCTGCCAAGACCCCAGGAAAAATGATGCCATCAGAAGGAACTAAACCGTCTTCGCAAAGGGGCAGGGCACACATTCACATGCGAGATATGCTCTGATAATGCTGGAGAATGGGAGGGGAGGGGAGGACATGTGGGTCTAGGTGCTAAATTCCAGACTATGGACCTAGAGCACTCCTTGACCAATCCTGGTTTCCTCACTTTACCGAACTGGGACAAGAAGCAAAATGGCCATTGCAGGGATGCGTGCAAAGGCCCATCCCCGGGGGCGCGTGCAAAGGCCCATCGCCAGGGTCTGTGTATGAAAGGCCCATCGCCGGGGTCTGTGTGCAAAAGGCCCATCGCCGGGGTCTGTGTGCAAAAGGCCCATCGCCGGGGTCTGTGTGCAAAAGGCCCATCGCCGGGGTCTGTGTGCAAAAGGCCCATCGCCGGGGTCTGTGTGCAAAAGGCCCATCGCCGGGGTCTGTGTGCAAAAGGCCCATCGCCGGGGTCTGTGTGCAAAAGGCCCATCGCCGGGGTCTGTGTGCAAAAGGCCCATCGCCGGGGTCTGTGTGCAAAAGGCCCATCGCCGGGGTCTGTGTGCAAAGGGCCCATCGCCGGGGTCTGTGTGCAAAAGGCCCATCCCCGGGGTGCTTGTAAAGGCCCATCCCCGGGGTGCTTGTAAAGGCCCATCCCCGGGGTGCTTGTAAAGGCCCATCCCCGGGGTGCTTGTAAAGGCCCATCCCCGGGGTGCGTGTAAAGGCCCATCCCCGGGGTGCGTGTATAAAAGGACTATCAAATAATAACGCAGTCATAGTGGTGTCTTGTCAAAATATAAAGGCTTATACTAATTAACCTATTGCCAAGCCTTACCTCTAATATAACAAAATGTGAAAGGGATGTGAAATGCAAAAAGGAACAGTGTTCAAAATAATATGTCAGAATGGTAGAGCAATGAAGTTCCCTTCCCCAACCTTTCAGCACGGGGTAAAGGTAGAGCACTCAGGCTCGATAGCACACTACGGCTTCGCTTAGCACGAGGAGGCAGTCTCTAAGACATGGCAGGACCTTCTAAGAAAGAGTCTCTTAACAGCACACACAGTCTCTCGCTCCAAGAAGGTCTTGTTTAACAACACTTCGATCTTTCCATCCAATGTAAAAAATTCTATTTGCAGTATGCTTTCCTGGCATAGATCTTTCGACTGGGCACTCACGTGGTGCTGGACCACTCTATCGTGTAGAAAAGGGGGTCTTTCTTCCCGTCTTCCCCAATGTTCCACTTTTATCCCGATCATCTCACTCACAGTTTCACTAATCTTTCATCAGTGACACTCTTGCCCCTGGCAACCTTCGTTCACTATAGCTCGGCCTTGCACACGTTCTCTCCATTCATTGGCTGACTGGAGATGAGTCTTCCTCGCCATGCATAGCACAGCCTCTCGGCATCTTGGCTTCACTTTCCTCTCCGCCCTCTGAAGGTTTCTTTTTTTTGCATTCTGGCTTTCCGGGTCCTCTCCGTGTTCTCGACTTCTCCCCAAAAGTACTTCGTGCTGAGTCGGGTTTGGATCCCTCACTAATGTTTTACACAAAAAATCTCCCTCAGCTGGGCTCAGACCCCTCTCAATTTTCATAGGGAACCAGTTTTGGACTTCCAGTTCCAGAATGCACTGCGGTGTATTTCCCTCCACTTCACCTGCTATCCAATAATGGCATTCTCGTAGTTTGGAAGCAGCAAGAGCAGAAGGAGGCTATTTGGTCAGGGTCCTACCACCTGCCCCTCAAAGTCCTGGGTTCTCCTTTGTGGCACAGTGGAGGAGCTGTGATGTGGGAGCCAAACCAGGTGACCCTGGACCGTCCCTGGGGTGCGTGTAAAAGGACCATCACCGAGGTGTGTGTAAAAGCACCCTCCATGGAGTGCGTGCAAAAGGACCAGCCCCGGGGTGTGTGCAAAAGGGCCGTGCTCGTGTGGTGGTTTCTGATCTGGAAAAGTCCATAGCCAGTAAAAGCCACCAGAGCACTATTGACTGCTGGGGGGGGGCATATAGACTAACCTCCAGATGAGACGTAAGAGCATGAAAGGCAATAAGCATTAGACTGCATGCGATGTTACACTGTGATGTGTGTTTTTGGAATGGTTACTCCATGACGGACTTTGATTACTGAGGGTGGGGGGGTGGGGGCACCGTGTATACAGGTTCCCGCCGGTTTCTGGGTTTTTCTAGAGGTCGGGGGTCTCTTAGTGCGGCAAGGGGCCTTGCGCGCCTCGCAGAATCTCTCTCGTTTCCGACACTTCTGTGAATGATTTGAACGCTGCTTGGGCGCTTCCTGCACCCTTCCTATAGAGGAATCTGGGCCCACATACCCCCGGCCGAGTCTCCCTGTAACGCGGGTGGGGGCTCTGCGGAGAGGGCACTGTCCTCCAGCCCCCCTCCCCTCCCCCTCCTATAGTGTGGGCCATGCAGAATGAGACCGCTTAAGGCGCTCCAGGGGCTGTCAGAGAGCACCGGGCCATTAGCTCTAAAGTACAAAGCGAGCTCCCCCCTACCCACCCTCCTCCATCTCCCGGATCTTTCCATTGCACGAGGAGACACCAGCTACCACTCCAGCATCAACCGCAGAACCTCGCCTCCCCAACGCCACCCTGGCCCCCGCAGCACTGCCCCCTCGCTGTAGCCAATATTAGGGGCTGGTGCACCGATTTCAGTGAGAGACGGGGGGGGGGCTTCACGAGCCCCAAAGCAAGCACCTCTCGCCTCCAATGGCGCCCCTAGCAGGCGTATGATGCAGTGTATGGGAGACGCGCCCGAATCCTGCCCATTCATCCAACAGAAGAGGGGGGGGGGGGGTTGGCGAAATTTAAGAGATTGCCAGGGAGACGGGGGCAAATAAGTGAAGACACGATCAGGACGAGCGCCCGCACTTCCCCACCCCAAACACCCATTACTTCCAGCTAGATGGGCGCGTTCAAGTAGATGCCATTGTCATTTTTAAAAGTAATGCTTTAATTAGAGCTCTGACGCTGCTCACGCTGTAATACAAAAGGCCTTAACCAAAGGTGGCATTTGACACTCAATTTATTTGCAATATGTGTGTCCTTGCACCAGTTCCTTGCACTGAATGCCTGTTCAAAATAAGCACTGGCAAAGACCGCAGTTTTGGTGGCGGTATAAGCATTAGGTAGGCATGTGCCAGACACTGCCATAACATGCCCAGTTACAGCGCTAGCACCACACGGGTATCACAGCGCTGAAGATGGGCAAGGGGGCCCGTGCAAGCACGTTTACAATGCTTTTTCAATTCACCAAAACACAATGGTGGGGGCGACTATAGCTCCTTGGTAAGAAACTTCCAAGCCGTGGCTGCTAGCTAGACCCTTCAAATCTCTCGCATATGGCTCCGACACGACTACGCGTGGTAGGCCAGGCCGTTCCAGGTGACCGCGGCTTTGCCGCATAGCGCCTTGACTGCGCCCCAGTTGCGTCTTGGAGCTTTAACGACGATCCTCGCTTCTGCATTCACCAGAAGTGACAGGACAAGGGGCTAATTAATTGAGCCCAGATGGAACATGGAATAGCTGCGCCAAGCCGATTGGATACAGGGTTGTCCACGTAGCGCTAAGAAGTTGTCGATTCTTCTTACAAAGTGCTGACGTGTGATACCACCGACGAAGTCAGAGTCCAATAGGTGGGGGTAGGGGGGTTTGGGGGAGTGTGGGCGTGCCTCAGCCGGAGTGAAGCAACTGGAGCCCCCCTTGAGCTACTCCAGTTAGACAGAGCAGCCCCTGTGTGATGTCACCGCAGCAGGGGTCACCAGGCAGGGCGGTTTCACTGCAGTAGGGATCATCGCAGTGTGATACCAGTGCAGTGCGAGTTCCCACACCCGGCGATGTCACTGCAGTAGGGGTCATCGCACAGTGTGATGCCACAGTAGAGGTCATTGCACAGTGTTATGCCAGTGGAGTGCGAGTTCTCACACCCGGTGATGTCACTGCAGTAGGAGTCCTCGCACAGTGTGATACCAGTGCAGTGCAAGTTCTCACACCCAGTGATGTCACTGCCGTAGGAGTCCTGGCACAGTGTGATGCCAGTGCAGTGCGAGTTCTCACACCAAGTGAGGTCACTGCAGTAGGGGTCCTCGCAGTCTGATGCCAGTGCAGTGCGAGTTCACACCCAGTGAGGTCACTGCAGTAGGGATCATCGCACAGTGTGATGCCACAGTAGGAGTCCTGGCACAGTGTGATGCCAGTGCAGTGCGAGTTCTCACACCCAGTGAGGTCACTGCAGTAGGGGTCCTCACAGTGTGATGCCAGTGCAGTGTGAGTTCTCACACCCGGTGATGTCACTGCAGTAGGGATCATCGTACAGTGTGATGCCACAGTAGGGGTCATCGCACAGTGTGATGCCAGTGCAGTGCGAGTTCTCACACCCAGTGATGTCACTGCAGTAGGGATCATTGCACAGTGTGATGCTAGTGCAGTGCGAATTCGCACACCCAGTGAGGTCAATGCAGTAGGGGTCATTGCACAGTGTGATGCCAGTGCAGTGCGAGTTCTCACACCCGGTGATGTCACTGCAGTAGGGATCATTGCACAGTGTGATGCCAGTGCAGTGCGAGTTCACACCCGGTGATGGCACTGCAGTAGGGGTCATCGCACAGTGTGATGCCACAGTAGGAGTCCTGGCACAGTGTGATGCCAGTGCAGTGCGAGTTCTCACACCCAGTGAGGTCACTGCAGTAGGGGTCCTCACAGTGTGATGCCAGTGCAGTGCGAGTTCTCTCACCCGGTGATGTCACTGCAGTAGGGATCATCGCACAGTGTGATGCCACAGTAGGAGTCCTGGCACAGTGGGATGCCAGTGCAGTGCGAGTTCTCACACCCAGTGATGTCACTGCAGTAGGGATCATTGCACAGTGTGATGCTAGTGCAGTGCGAATTCTCACACCCAGTGAGGTCAATGCAGTAGGGATCATTGCACAGTGTGATGCCAGTGCAGTGCGAGTTCACACCCGGTGATGGCACTGCAGTAGGGGTCATCGCAGTGTGATGCCAGTGCAGTGCGAGTTCTCACACCCGTTGATGTCACTGCAGTAGGGGTCATCGCACAGTGTGATGCCAGTGCAGTGCGAGTTCTCACACCCGTTGATGTCACTGCAGTAGAAGTCCTCGCAGTGTGATGCCAGTGGAGTGCGAGTTCTCACACCCGGCGATGTCACTGCAGTAGGGGTCATCGCACAGTGTGCTGCCACAGTAGGAGTCCTCGCACAGTGTGATGCCAGTGCAGTGCGAATGTTCACTCCTGCTTATGCCACTGCAGCGAGGGGAAGGCCCCGCATGATGTCACTGCACTAGGAGTGCTAGGGCGGGGAGATTTCACCGCAGGGTGCTTTATCGCTCAGTGTTGTTTCACTATACTGTATGATATCGCACTGCAGTGAGCTCAGTGGGATGTCACAGCCGTACGGGTAAGCGCAGTGTAGGTTATCACACTGTGTGATGCCAGTGCAGTGCGAGTTCTCACACCCAGTGATGTCACTGCAGTAGGGATCATTGCACAGTGTGATGCTACTGCAGTGCGAATTCGCACACCCAGTGAGGTCAATGCAGTAGGGGTCATTGCACAGTGTGATGCCAGTGCAGTGCGAGTTCTCACACCCGGTGATGTCACTGCAGTAGGGATCATTGCACAGTGTGATGCCAGTGCAGTGCGAGTTCACACCCGGTGATGGCACTGCAGTAGGGGTCATCGCACAGTGTGATGCCAGTGCAGTGCGAGTTCTCACACCCGTTGATGTCACTGCAGTAGGGGTCATCGCACAGTGTGATGCCAGTGCAGTGCGAGTTCTCACACCCGTTGATGTCACTGCAGTAGGGATCATTGCACAGTGTGATGCCAGTGCAGTGCAAGTTCTCACACCCAGTGATGTCACTGCAGTAGAAGTCCTCGCAGTGTGATGCCAGTGGAGTGCGAGTTCTCACACCCGGCGATGTCACTGCAGTAGGGGTCATCGCACAGTGTGCTGCCACAGTAGGAGTCCTCGCACAGTGTGATGCCAGTGCAGTGCGAATGTTCACTCCTGCTTATGCCACTGCAGCGAGGGGAAGGCCCCGCATGATGTCACTGCACTAGGAGTGCTAGGGCGGGGAGATTTCACCGCAGGGTGCTTTATCGCTCAGTGTTGTTTCACTATACTGTATGATATCGCACTGCAGTGAGCTCAGTGGGATGTCACAGCCGTACGGGTAAGCGCAGTGTAGGTTATCACACTGTGTGATGCCGCTTCAGTATATGTCCCAACACTCGGTGATCGCTGCTGGAGGGGCAGTGCAGTCTAAACGCCCCCCTCCTCGTAACATTTCACCGGGGTCGATCCCTTTTGTAGCGCCTGGACGCGGCGGCCTCTCTGCGCTCGTGAGCGCGGCCAGCACTCGCCCATTAGCACCCAACTGGGCCAGCACTGCCCCAAAAGCCGCTCCTGGCACGAATTTATGGGGTATTCAGGCCTCAGAATCGATTCGGTTCAAGGCGAAGCGAGATAAGTCTCTGTCCCCTGGCGCGCAGTCGCGGCGGGCGCCTAATGAGGCCGGAAAGCGATCGATAGCGGATAATTGCGCTAATTACCCGCGCAGTGGCAGCTGCGCCCGCGGCCGGGTCTCTAGCATGCACGGCTGCACTGGTGCAAGTCCCCACGAGGAGCGGTTCCACACCAGGGCTCTAAGCGGGGACTCTAATGCGCCCTGGCCGGTGCCATATTTGGGGGCGGGCACTAAAAAGGGTCGTACAGCCTCAGATTCCAAGTAGCTAACAACACTTTAAAAGAGGAGTGGCCTGTGCAATGAAAGAGCAACGCTTCGGGGTTAAAAGATGCCTTTAAATAGGTTCAACGTGTGTAACATTTTGACCAAAATAAATATATTCAAATATTAAGCAGATCATCAAATCAAAATGGCTCAGTACACACTGCAACCCCAGAGGTCTGCTGAAAGAAATCCGTTTACTAATTAATAATAATAATAAAAATACTTTAATGTGATATAGATTGAAGAATTCAAACTTTACACATATTGCTTATACATAATCAGAAGAAGAAAAGTTTTTCAAAAATATGCAATTTATACAATTATGTAAGTATAAAAGGAAAAGGAAAAAAATCAAGTATATCTAAATACATATAACTTTACAATATCCAAAAACTTCCTAATTAAAAACTTCATAATAAAACATCACTTCACCCATTTATTTACATCCGGATGCCCATCGCTTTTTCTATCTGGAGCCATACATTATATAATGCAATATAAAGATGCATGTTTACTGAATTAGTGCATTATAACCAAAATTGATTTTCCGGTATAGATTCCAGATTATGGGCGAATTCTCCTAGATATTTAACAATTGTGGGTCTCATTGTGAAGCATTCAGTTAATAGATGCTTGGCTGTCTCCAAACTGTCAGGTAGGTTACATATACGACATATTCGTTCTACAGTTGCAATCTTTTCCCTAGGTCCCACATTACACAAGGTCGGTAGGTTTACTAATTAAAAGGCATTCTAGTTATACTACTTTAATACAATGTGTGGCAAAAATCAAGCCATGTATTCCCTTATGATTCCCCTTAACTGTTTGAAAACTAATTTCACATTTTTTAAATGATGATATGATCCTAAACATTACTGAATGTGGCATCTACTGGCTAATAGCAGTATTGTCACTCATATTTTTAAATACATTTGGTGAGGGAGGTCAGTACGGAGAGCCATGGGAAAGGCCTGGCTCAATGACACTATTTAGAGACTGCCAGGGCAGAGTTGTGGCTAGCCCTGGCCCACTTAAAGCCATGGCTACCACCTCCCCTCTTCGCTCTCACCAGTAAACCAATCACTTAATGTCTCCTGGTTCATCATAGCAATATATGGAGAGCATAGCCTGCCCACAGAATAATTTCAGAATAAATGTTCTGCTTGGGAACTGTTTTTTTAAACATTCCAACTGCAACAGGCTCGAGAAATGTTAAACAGGCATTTCTCTTCATCTGGAGGGCCCAATCCATTGAGGTTTGGGGCAAATAGAAGCTGAGATTCAGGAGAAGTGGAAGCCAACAAGAAAAACACTTGAATTCTCTGTGCAGCAGAAATGAAACCTCTTTTTAGCCATCTAAATCAGCCAATAAAGACAGACTTCCTGTCTCAACCAGCCAATGAAGACATAATGCCTGTCTCAACCAGCCAATGAAGACACAATGCCCGTCTCAACCAGCCAATGAAGACACAATGCCCGTCTCAACCAGCCAATGAAGACACAATGCCCGTCTCAACCAGCCAATGAAGAGAATATTCCTGTCTAAACAAGCCAATGAAGTTATGCATCCCATCTCAACCAACCAACCAATGAAGGCAAGGGCCTTGTCTTAACCAGCCAATGAAGACAAGCAAGCTTCCAGTCTCAACAGCCAATGAAGAAACACACCGGCCAATGAGTACATGCATCCCATCTAAACCAGCCAAAGAAAGCACGCCTCATATCGAAGAAGCCAAGGACGGCATTTCGGTTTTTTACCCAAATACTTAACGCTGATGGACTTTGAACACAAGCTAGAAGTAGGGTGGCAAGTGCTCCCACAATTGGATTACTCATCAGCCTTTATGCAGGTGTGAGAGGAAGGCCAACAAAAAAGCTAGTAAGATAGCTTGGTGGACTAACGCACCAACTGCATGAATCTGAAAGTAACTTGGAGGTCACAGGTTTGCATCCCGACGGGTTCAGAGGGCCTTTCATCATTTCAAGCTCAATGAAATGTGTAGCACTGAGATGACCAGTAACAACTGTTGCAACAGCGATTAGTGATGAACTGCTGCATAAGGCAGTTATTCCCACCACCGCAGATGCCGACACTGGCCACACGCGGGACCATGTGGTTGAAAAGGCAGGGTCACGAAACTCCAGCCCCGCGTTTCTCCGTGAGCCCCCATCCAAACGAAGGGTCTACTTTAGACATCTATGCGTCCATTTCTGGGGAAGAGCCGAGGAACCAGATGTAAGCACTACGTCCCCTTAAGCCCCCTCCCGTCGCGCCCATAAACACTCGTGTACAGGCGCGCTATAAATGCCACATCATATCCTATCATATATCATTCTCCACCAGTAGAGTGTGTCAAATCCCATACAAGTGAGTCATGGAGGTAGGCGACTGGCTGCCCTCAACCCCAACATGTGGAATAGTCTGCAGCATGAGCAGACAACCACCACAAGTTCAACAAAGCTCCCACCGTACGCCTAGAAGACTGTTCTATGCAGCCTACATGAAGTGTGTGCTTTGTGGCCCTCACTCAGAACGCGACATGTTTCCGCAATGGAGACACTATCCCAGAGACCGCTTGCCCTCTGCTCTCTTCCCCATGCTGTGATCCCAGAGACCGCTTGCCCTCTGCTCTCTTCCCCATGCTGTGAGACCGGAGGGAATCGGAGACGGTGGGGCCCTGCCATCCAATGGACTACACTGAATACATGGAAATCTGTGGGGTATATTGGCCACCTGAGGATCAAATGAACTGAAAGGCCCAAAATGTGCAGAAATACCTTCTGGTCATGGGAAGGCACACCGGCAGACTGAAAAGCCAGCATTAAAAATGTCGACACTGCTGATGTGATTAGTAAATTCACATGTATATACTAGTGCAGTGGAAGCAAGGGACAGGTGAAAAATGAAACCAGGCTGCAGAAGGGAATTGGAGAGGCGCATTGTCAGCCGACAGACAAAAAGGCAGCATTTCATTTTCAGCTGCCACATTAAAAAGGCAGTTTCAAATTCAACAGAAAGCCATGTACGGATTAGGCCCCACATGTGATTGATAAAGCAGAGAACAATTCAAGGCGTGTTCTACATTAAAACGCATTGCATTTGCAAACACAGAATCACCTTCACAAATATGAGTGCCTGTTTCTAGCGGCATGCCTTGAAGTTTCTAGTCCAAACACTCATGCAGGGACTGGGAAGGAGTTTTATCCGGGCCTGTTCTCTGAGATAAGCAACCGGAAGGCCATTAGCCTCAGGAGAAGTCAACAATGGAGCAGCAGAGACTGAAGCTGATGCTCCAAGAAGAAATGAAACAAAGTTACAATTCTGCACATATCTTTGAAGGTTCCTTTTAGTTTAGATAGACGATCATAGATGTTATTTTTCTCAAGAATCATAAGTCATATCATAATGGTTCAGGCATCACTAAAAAGCTGCAGAACGGATGTACTTATGCTTATTAAAAGTTGACTTTGGGAATTTAAGTTACAACCTAAATGTGTTTTAGCAGGCCAGAACATGTCCTCAGGCTAAAACTCTGGCAGTTAGTCGATTAGTGAATGATGTAACTGTGTATGACATTTGGTGATAACTTATTTGCAAGTAAAGTGAAAAGCCATCAGTCGGGCCTGAAACCTCCTGCCGAGTCTGGAGTCATCTTAATAGGTTCACCATGATTAGCTTTGCTCGGGCCTACCTTGGCTCGGTCTGGAGGCCGTTAAAGGCCATGTTCGCCACCCACAGCAGAGGTGAAAGTCATATTAATGAGGTTGTAGCTTGGGGGTCTGCTGAGTCCTTGGGACCCCACTCCACTTCATAAGGTTATGCATAGTCTTAATATCCTGCTCTACCTAAACGCACATCACACGAAGAATGGGGAGAGATATTTACTGCTGTCGGCATTGCGGCCCACACCCCTACCTAGAGACACTGCAGCATGAGTACCCTGCTGCACCAATGTCGACCCCTACCCTTTTTTAAGGCAAACTCGTCACCCCTTCTTTCCAATTTGGCTGTCATTACTTGCAATATTTGTTTCCATCTTAAACTGGATTATTTTGGAAAGGCAAGCTTTCCTGGTAAATGAAATTCCCACACCTTTAATTTTTCACCAGACACGAGCGTTTCAAGCTGTTCACCTAATGCCATGGGAAGCTGTTTGGGATGAGTTTGGCCGTGTGCAGCCAGCGCTATGTGAAAGTTAACACCTATGTTCCCCCATTCAACTAACACAGCAGCTCTGCACCAAGAAGGTAGCTCAGATAGGTAAACAGGTTAATGCACCTCCCGTGGAGAAATTCAGACCACACGATTAGATCCCGTCAACTCAGCTTTCTATATTTAAGGTGGTCACAATATGTGCAATTCAGCGGGGCAACATTAAAACATGCGATTGAAGCGCCAAGAGGCTATTCAGTTCCTATGTAAGCTAAATAGGGTGACCAGACAAACTGGTTCTGCTGGGACCGTTCCAGAATTGAGCCCTCCGTCCCCAGAAGAGTTTTTAATGCACAGCTACAAAGAAACACGTGAAGCGATCGAACCAATCTCACATTGTCCATCCAAAATCCCCAAGATTCCAACTCCCCACTTGGCAGTACCCCACTCCCTCTACCCCTCCTTCCTTCCCGCCCTTGCACTCTCCCCGTTGGGAGGCTTAGGCCTTTACTCCCAGATATCTTGTGGTGAAAGGCAACCAGGGTCCCTGTATATTTTTCTTGGGGTTATCCAGCAGTCTTGTGAGCCTCTCCATATCATAACTAACCAGTGATCGAAGTGAGCGGGAACGGTCGGAGCGGTGCTCCCCTACTTTTATTTTTTTCCGTTCCTCTACTTTTTACAACCATAGTCACCATTCTATACAGAGGATCTGTCCATTCATGTCCTTGGGCAAGTCAAAAGTTGTAATAGGACCCTTAGTTACAAGTCACTTAGACTATTGGAATGCCCCGGCCGCTACACTGTCACATGTCACATGTTGCATCATGCTTCCGCCTACCCTCTCCCCTGCTGAGACCACAGCTCCGCTACTTTTTTCGGTGCACTTCTACCACTATAACTAACCCTTGCTTTCAGCAACCACTGCCGCTTCGTGGGCGTCCGTGCCCTATTCCAGTCCTTGGCTACACACCCCCTGGCTGCTACCAGCAATGAGCACGTCATATGATTCAAGGAGTTCCCTTCCTCATCCCCCTCCCCAATTCCAAAGAGAAGAAAGAGCGAAGAGATTGGTCTCTCGATCCAATCCACGCCAGAACCTCACTCCAAAACCTGTGACTGTCTACCCCTCCACCACATGTGCCCATAGTCACCTGCTTCTGGGCAGCACCCCCACCTTTTCAGACTGACCGAGTACATTTTGGATAACTTTGCTGGAGTGGAGAGCCACCTGTGGGAGAGTCTAATGGACTGTGCTTTAGGGTTAGGTGGCTATTGAATTGAATTGATATTTTATTTCTATCGTACACAAGTGATTCAGAGCGCGACAAGGGAGGGGAAATGTATAGAGGTCGTATAGAGGTCATATATGCCTTTTGCACATGAGCGAACGTATCAATGTTATCCAACCCCATGTCTTTTCCCCATTGGTCACGTACGGGGATGGGCTGTGTTGGCTCCGCCATTAACAGTTCCCTATGCAGGGCTGAGATAAGACCCCTCGACGCCCTCTCTGTGAGAATGAACTTTTCAAAGGACGTCAGCTCCCCTCACAAGTAGTTACCCCATTGCAGGACCTTGAGCGCCATCTTAAGTTGGAGATCGGGAAATACCGGGAAGGTCTCCAGGCCCAAAAGCTCCTCCATTCCGTGGAGGGTCATACAGTCCCCTTCCACCCACAGCTGACCCGTTTCTCCAGCCCAGATTCGTACCACCCCAGGAACCTAGCCACTTCCTGGATGCCGTTGAATTGTGGGGGCTGTGAAGAATCTGAGGGTGTCCTCACTTCTTTCCTCAAATTAGCCTCCTCTCATGGGGCATGGGAAAGACTGTTGCCATCGGATGCTGACCCTGGGGGAAGGATATGCTAAGGGTGGATCACCTGGGTGGAGGAGACATGGAGAGTGGGGTTGGGGCACCCTTGGGTGAGACATGGCACCCCTCATTTCCCTTTTCTAATGAACCTAATATCCCCCAGGCCTTTATAGGTCATTACTAATCCCTTCCCTATGTCTTACTAAAGTATCTCCCAGTAAATACCAGTTAGGTACTGGGACGAGGATGAGACACACCAGAGCTATACATCCGCTCTTTGTTAATTCTCACACACACGAACACCACTTTGGTACTGGGACGAGGAAGATGCGACAAAGACTGACAACAGACTGCATAACTCACTCTGCACAGCATAGTTGCAAGCAGATAAAAGAAAAACTTTCCTTGTGTGAATTTCCTGAAATAAGTACATTTGGTGAAACACAGAATACGTGCAACAAGTGATGAACTGTGATTAAACCAGTAAATTGGTTATGAAATTATATGAAAAGCAATGCTAATAAAAGGGAACCAAATAATGGTTGAAAGCAGAAAACCTGTATGCAAAGGAAACCTGGCAGAAGGGTGTCTGAGGTTTTGAGCAGAAGGCATGAAACAGTGAATAAGTGTCCTAGCAGGAGAGCGTACTGGGAAGCTTATGATAACTGGTGCAAGAGAACTTTCAACTAAGGCTCCTAGCAGCACAATGTACTGGGAAGCCTGTGTTGGTTATTGAAAGTGGAAACATTTAAACAAGTAAAGGGTGAAAATAGAAGGAACACTAAAGCTTCAAGGGCACTTGGAAGGAGAACAACTCAATCCGTATTGTGAAGCTGAGATGGTGGCAAAATACTAATAAAGCAGATAGAAATAAGGTGAGTCGCTTGCGTGACCTGTAATGGGTGGCCCGTGTGGTCCAACAACTGCGCCTAAACCGAATACAGGCAGCTACAGAAAAGACACTCGGTAATTGAATAAAGGCAAACCTGAGTGAATTGAAATTGATAACTGAACTTTCTAAGCTGGTGAAAATTAACCAGATGCGAAGAGCTGGGAAGTGTGGCAAGGAACTGTATTATTTTGGAACAGTGAATATCCTAAGTAACTGTGTTTTGGAACATCGATAGACCTGAAAACGTGGGGAAGGGAACCCCTCTGTTGTAAAGTGAACCGTGTGAACCTTAGGGAAGGGAACCCTCTTTCCATCCAAGAGCTGGACAAAGCTCTGACCTTTGTTTTTAACACTTCTTATTTGGTGCCGACATCCCTACACATTGTACACAGTTAGACATGAGGGCAAGTATAGGTTTTGGACACAGACAGACATTTGCTTTGGAATTTCTGACACAGACCATATTTAGTTGTATTCAGGTAGGGACATCTCACCTTAGTATAGGGCAAGTTAGGCCATTTTCCAACCTTCCTTTTTAGTTAATAGAAGTGTATTGCTCAAACCTCAATCAGTTCCCTGCATCTACTTCATGATGCCGTCACAGGGCCCAGATACAGCTCAATGGAGAGGGCCATGTGGGGAGCCACCTCTTGTCCCTACTCACCCCCCCATCCATAGTTTCTAAAAGACCGCCAGAACTGGGTGCTGCCCGATTCTCTTTTGTGGGTCCCATAGCCCTCCACAACCCATAGGCGCAATGCAGAGACCCTCATATACATTTCTGTGTCAAGATTTGGGAGCAAGATCAGCTGGTAGGATGCACATTTTGGCTAGCCTTTCCCTGCCTTAGGTACAACCACAATTAAGGAGTCCCAAAAAGAGGGCAGGACACTATCCTTGATCCGAATGGCATTTGGCACCATGTTTGGGAATAGAGTCTCTGCAAAGCATTTATAGAAAGCGGTCATAAACCCCTCCAGGCCAGGGATTTGCAGGCCTTCTACCGTTTTATGGCCATCATTCAAAATATCCACATTTATGTGGACACAACATTCAACAAATCCACATTTAGATACTGTGCATATTAGCCTACGCCACATCTAGATAGAACCGTGCATATTAGCCTATGCCACATCTAGATAGAACCGTGCATATTAGCCAATGCCACATCTAGATAGAACCGTGCATATTAGCCTATGCCACATCTAGATAGAACCGTGCTTAGCCTATGCCACATCTAGATAGAACTGTGCATATTAGCCTATGCCACATCTAGATAGAACCGTGCATATTAGCCTATGCCACATCTAGATAGAACCGTGCATATTAGCCTATGCCACATCTAGATAGAACTGTGCATATTAGCCTATGCCACATCTAGATAGAACTGTGCATAGTAGCCTGTGCCACATCTAGATAGAACTGTGCATAGTAGCCTGTGCCACATCTAGATAGAACTGTGCATAGTAGCCTGTGCCACATCTAGATAGAACCGTGCATATTAGCCTATGCCACATCTAGATAGAACGGTGCATAGTAGCCTATGCCACATCTAGATAGAACTGTGCATATTAGCCTGTGCCACATCTAGATAGAACTGTGCATAGTAGCCTGTGCCACATCTAGATAGAACCGTGCATATTAGCCTATGCCACATCTAGATAGAACTGTGCATAGTAGCCTATGCCACATCTAGATAGAACTGTGCATATTAGCCTATGCCACATCTAGATAGAACCGTACATATTAGCCAATGCCACATCTAGATAGAACCGTGCATATTAGCCAATGCCACATCTAGCTAGAACTGTGCATATTAGCCTACGCCACGTCTAGATAGAACCGTGCATATTAGCCAATGCCACATCTAGATAGAACTGTGCATATTAGCCTACGCCACATCTAGATATAACCGTGCATATTAGCCAATGCCACATCTAGATAGAACCGTGCATATTAGCCAATGCCACATCTAGATAGAACTGTGCATATTAGCCTACGCCACATCTAGATAGAACTGTGCATATTAGCCTACGCCACATCTAGATAGAACCGTGCATATTAGCCAATGTCACATCTAGATAGAACCGTACATATTAGCCTATGCCACATCTAGATAGAACCGTGCATATTAGCCTATGCCACATCTAGATAGAACCGTGCATATTAGCCTACGCCACATCTAGATAGAACCGTGCATATTAGCCTATGCCACATCTAGATAGAACCGTGCATATTAGCCAATGCCACATCTAGATAGAACCGTGCATATTAGACAATGCCACATCTAGATAGAACCGTGCATATTAGACAATGCCACATCTAGATAGAACCGTGCATATTAGCCAATGCCACATCTAGATAGAACTGTGCATATTAGCCTATGCCACATCTAGATAGAACTGTGCATATTAGCCTATGCCACATCTAGATAGAACCGTGCATATTAGTCAATGCCACATCTAGATAGAACCGTGCATATTAGCCAATGCCACATCTAGATAGAACTGTGCATATTAGCCTATGCCACATCTAGATAGAACCGTACATATTAGCCAATGTCACATCTAGATAGAACCGTGCATATTAGCCAATGCCACATCTAGATAGAACTGTGCATATTAGCCTACGCCACATCTAGATAGAACCGTACATATTAGCCAATGCCACATCTAGATAGAACCGTGCATATTAGCCTATGCCACATCTAGATAGAACCGTGCATATTAGCCAATGCCACATCTAGATAGAACTGTGCATATTAGCCTATGCCACATCTAGATAGAACTGTGCATATTAGCCTATGCCACATCTAGATAGAACCGTACATATTAGCCAATGCCACATCTAGATAGAACCGTGCATATTAGCCAATGCCACATCTAGATAGAACTGTGCATATTAGCCTATGCCACATCTAGATAGAACCGTACATATTAGCCAATGTCACATCTAGATAGAACCGTGCAGATTAGCCAATGCCACATCTAGATAGAACCGTCCATATTAGCCTGTGCCAAATTTAGATAGAACCGTACATATTAGCCAATGCCACATCTAGATAGAACCGTGCATATTAGCCTGTGCCACATCTAGATAGAACTGTGCATATTAGCCAATGTCGCATCTAGATAGAACCGTGCATATTAGCCAATGCCACATCTAGATAGAACTGTACATATTAGCCAATGCCACATCTAGATAGAACTGTACATATTAGCCAATGTCACATCTAGATAGAACCGTGCATATTAGCCAATGCCACATCTAGATAGAACTGTGCATATTAGCCAATGCCACATCTAGATAGAACTGTACATATTAGCCAATGTCACATCTAGATAGAACCGTGCATATTAACCAATGCCACATCTAGATAGAACTGTACATATTAGCCAATGTCACATCTAGATAGAACTGTGCATATTAACCAATGCCACATCTAGATAGAACTGTACATATTAGCCACATCTAGATAGAACTGTACATATTAGCCAATGTCACATCTAGATAGAACCGTGCATATTAGCCAATGTCACATCTAGATAGAACTGTGCATATTAGCCAATGCCACATCTAGATAGAACTGTGCATATTAGCCAATGACACATCTAGATAGAACCGTGCATATTAGCCAATGCCACATCTAGATCGAACCGTGCATATTAGCCAATGTCACATCTAGATAGAACCGTGCATATTAGCCAATGCCACATCTAGATAGAACTGTACATATTAGCCAATGTCACATCTAGATAGAACCGTGCATATTAGCCAATGCCACATCTAGATAGAACTGTACATATTAGCCAATGTCACATCTAGATAGAACCGTGCATATTAGCCAATGCCACATCTAGATAGAACTGTACATATTAGCCAATGTCACATCTAGATAGAACCGTGCATATTAGCCAATGTCACATCTAGATAGAACTGTGCATAGTAGCCTATGCCACATCTAGATAGAACCGTGCATATTAGCCTATGCCACATCTAGATAGAACCGTGCAGATTAGCCAATGTCACATCTAGATAGAACCGTGCATATTAGCCAATGCCACACCTAGATAGAACTGTGAATATTAGTTTGCATCACATCGAGACAGGGTTTGTGAATATTAGCCTGTGCCACATTTAGATAGAACTGTGCATATTAGCCTACGCCACATCTAGATAGAACCGTACATATTAGCCTATGCCACATCTAGATAGAACCGTACATATTAGCCAATGCCACATCTAGATAGAACCGTGCATATTAGCCAATGCCACATCTAGATAGAACTGTGCATATTAGCCTACGCCACATCTAGATAGAACCGTACATATTAGCCTATGCCACATCTAGATAGAACTGTGCATATTAGCCTATGCCACATCTAGATAGAACTGTGCATATTAGCCTATGCCACATCTAGATAGAACCGTGCATATTAGCCAATGCCACATCTAGATAGAACTGTGCATATTAGCCTATGCCACATCTAGATAGAACTGTGCATATTAGCCTATGCCACATCTAGATAGAACCGTACATATTAGCCAATGCCACATCTAGATAGAACCGTGCATATTAGCCAATGCCACATCTAGATAGAACTGTGCATATTAGCCTATGCCACATCTAGATAGAACCGTACATATTAGCCAATGCCACATCTAGATAGAACCGTGCATATTAGCCTATGCCACATCTAGATAGAACCGTGCATATTAGCCTATGCCACATCTAGATAGAACCGTGCAGATTAGCCAATGCCACATCTAGATAGAACCGTCCATATTAGCCTGTGCCAAATTTAGATAGAACCGTACATATTAGCCAATGCCACATCTAGATAGAACCGTGCATATTAGCCTGTGCCACATCTAGATAGAACTGTGCATATTAGCCAATGTCACATCTAGAGAGAACCGTGCACATTAGCCAATGTCACATCTAGATAGAACCGTGCATATTAGCCAATGCCACATCTAGATAGAACCGTCCATATTAGCCTGTGCCAAATTTAGATAGAACCGTACATATTAGCCAATGCCACATCTAGATAGAACTGTACATATTAGCCAATGTCACATCTAGATAGAACCGTGCATATTAGCCAATGCCACATCTAGATAGAACTGTACATATTAGCCAATGTCACATCTAGATAGAACCGTGCATATTAGCCAATGCCACATCTAGATAGAACTGTGCATATTAGCCAATGCCACATCTAGATAGAACTGTGCATATTAGCCTATGCCACATCTAGATAGAACTGTGCATATTAGCCTATGCCACATCTAGATAGAACCGTTCATATTAGCCAATGCCACATCTAGATGGAACCGTGCATATTAGCCAATGCCACATCTAGATAGAACTGTGCATATTAGCCTATGCCACATCTAGATAGAACCGTACATATTAGCCAATGCCACATCTAGATAGAACCGTGCATATTAGCCTATGCCACATCTAGATAGAACCGTGCATATTAGCCTATGCCACATCTAGATAGAACCGTGCAGATTAGCCAATGCCACATCTAGATAGAACCGTCCATATTAGCCTGTGCCAAATTTAGATAGAACCGTACATATTAGCCAATGCCACATCTAGATAGAACCGTGCATATTAGCCTGTGCCACATCTAGATAGAACTGTGCATATTAGCCAATGTCACATCTAGAGAGAACCGTGCACATTAGCCAATGTCACATCTAGATAGAACCGTGCATATTAGCCAATGCCACATCTAGATAGAACCGTCCATATTAGCCTGTGCCAAATTTAGATAGAACCGTACATATTAGCCAATGCCACATCTAGATAGGACTGTACATATTAGCCAATGTCACATCTAGATAGAACCGTGCATATTAGCCAATGCCACATCTAGATAGAACTGTACATATTAGCCAATGTCACATCTAGATAGAACCGTGCATATTAGCCAATGCCACATCTAGATAGAACTGTGCATATTAGCCAATGCCACATCTAGATAGAACTGTACATATTAGCCAATGTCACATCTAGATAGAACCGTGCATATTAACCAATGCCACATCTAGATAGAACTGTACATATTAGCCAATGTCACATCTAGATAGAACTGTGCATATTAACCAATGCCACATCTAGATAGAACTGTACATATTAGCCACATCTAGATAGAACTGTACATATTAGCCAATGTCACATCTAGATAGAACCGTGCATATTAGCCAATGTCACATCTAGATAGAACTGTGCATATTAGCCAATGCCACATCTAGATAGAACTGTGCATATTAGCCAATGACACATCTAGATAGAACTGTGCATATTAGCCAATGACACATCTAGATAGAACTGTGCATATTAGCCTATGCCACATCTAGATAGAACTGTGCATATTAGCCTATGCCACATCTAGATAGAACTGTGCATATTAGCCTATGCCACATCTAGATAGAACCGTACATATTAGCCAATGTCACATCTAGATAGAACCGTGCATATTAGCCAATGTCACATCTAGATAGAACCGTGCATATTAGCCAATGCCACATCTAGATAGAACTGTACATATTAGCCAATGTCACATCTAGATAGAACCGTGCATATTAGCCAATGTCACATCTAGATAGAACCGTGCATATTAGCCAATGCCACATCTAGATAGAACCGTGCATATTAGCCAATGAAACATCTAGATAGAACCGTGCATATTAGCCAATGCCACATCTAGATAGAACTGTACATATTAGCCAATGTCACATCTAGATAGAACCGTGCATATTAGCCAATGAAACATCTAGATAGAACCGTGCATATTAGCCAATGCCACATCTAGATAGAACTGTACATATTAGCCAATGTCACATCTAGATAGAACTGTGCATATTAACCAATGCCACATCTAGATAGAACTGTACATATTAGCCACATCTAGATAGAACTGTACATATTAGCCAATGTCACATCTAGATAGAACCGTGCATATTAGCCAATGTCACATCTAGATAGAACTGTGCATATTAGCCAATGCCACATCTAGATAGAACTGTGCATATTAGCCAATGACACATCTAGATAGAACTGTGCATATTAGCCTATGCCACATCTAGATAGAACTGTGCATATTAGCCTATGCCACATCTAGATAGAACTGTGCATATTAGCCTATGCCACATCTAGATAGAACCGTACATATTAGCCAATGTCACATCTAGATAGAACCGTGCATATTAGCCAATGTCACATCTAGATAGAACCGTGCATATTAGCCAATGCCACATCTAGATAGAACTGTACATATTAGCCAATGTCACATCTAGATAGAACCGTGCATATTAGCCAATGTCACATCTAGATAGAACCGTGCATATTAGCCAATGCCACATCTAGATAGAACCGTGCATATTAGCCAATGAAACATCTAGATAGAACCGTGCATATTAGCCAATGCCACATCTAGATAGAACTGTACATATTAGCCAATGTCACATCTAGATAGAACCGTGCATATTAGCCTATGCCACATCTAGATAGAACCGTGCAGATTAGCCAATGTCACATCTAGATAGAACCGTGCATATTAGCCAATGCCAAACCTAGATAGAACTGTGAATATTAGTTTGCATCACATCGAGACAGGGTTTGTGAATATTAGCCTGTGCCACATTTACATAGAAACGTGGAGATGTCACGCACCACATCTAGAAAAAATTTGGAAATTAGAATGCATCACGCCTAGATAGCGATGTCACTAACCAACCCACTAGAAAATCTCAGCCTTCTGCATACACCTCTCAAACTCTAACCAAACACCACCACGCCTCTAAAGCACACCAAACCGAATGAACCGCACAAACTTCACTACAACAAATCACACATAGCCTTGCACAACAGAACACGACGGCTACCAACTGAAAACAACACCTAAGCTCAGCAAACAGGGTTAACCGAACGGAAGTTGCCAACAGCACATCACTGCTCTCGTGCACTCTTGCCGCTCAGTCCCTCTAACTCACCCCACCCCTTTCCTTTCCTTTCCAGATCCTCCAGAGCGCCAGGGGACACTCTGGTGGTGAAAGTGCGCGGAACAAATGTCCTTTACATTAATATTACCACCTCCTCTGTGATGATGGGTGCGTCCAATTGGTCCCCATCACCTGTTGCGAGCCTGGGAAGGCCTAGTTTTGCTAGGCAGTTTTCCATCTCCGACCCGGGAGCCTCGTCTCCATTACCCTTCAAATCCTGACAGTAATCCACACATTATGCAGGAACACCCCTCCCGTACATGACTTCACGCTTGCATACGGTCCGACTTTCGGGTGGCTAACCTATGCACCAGGAGGTAGCTCACCTTGTCCCCACTTTCAGAATACCTCCGTTTGGTCATTTTCATTTTGTGGTAAATTTGACCCAGTAGGAGCTTCTGAAGCTCCTGTTCTTTCTCGTGTATTTGCATAATGAGTTGCTCACCCTCCAAGTCCTTTCCTCTGAGATTTCTTTGCACGGCTGTAAACTCTGCCACTAATCTATTCTCCTTGAGGCCTCACTCCCTCTTCCTACTTGCAGCCTCTGCGATGAGAAGGCCTCAAGTGTCGCCTTCACTACCTCCCATGAATACTTCAGTGCTGCCTTCCCCCCTGTCATTCGATTTGGTCTCTAAGCTGGTCCCTGAATGTCCAGTAGCAGGTAGTCATTACAGCCCACCTTGCCTCCTCCCACCTGCTCCTCCCAATCAAGCGTAAGGAACGCCATGTTGTGGTCTGTCCTGGCTCTCCCTTCCACCGAGGCCCCCTGCAGTGAGCCGTTGGCATACTGGTCTACCATTATGTAGTCGATTCTAGTGAGCGTCGAATGCGGCGCTGCATGAAACGTGTAACCCCACGAATGTTGGGTGTATGTTTCTCCATGCATCACACCACATGCCCTTTCCCAGATCCCACATCCCGCACTCTACTCACCTTATTTTACTTCCCTGTGAGTTCCAATCTATATCCGGGTCTCAAATCAGGTTGAAGTTGTCCCCTAAAGAACAGCTCCCCTCCCACACTCTCTCTCCATATATAGTGTTCCCCTTATTAAGGCCATCGGTTCTAAGTTTGGAGCATAGAAGGATACCAAGGTACTCCCTCCCCTCTGACACTTTAGAATCAGTAGCCTGCCTTCCAGAATCACCTTTGAAACAAAGAAAATCGAGCTTCCTCAAAAACCCCCGGAGACCGCGACCGAGCGTTCACGGTGTCTATTAAATAAACCGAGTTATAAATATAAAAGCAGCAACATAACTATTCAGACAAACCGCTACACGGCCGATGGCACCAGAGCACCACATCTCCTGCATCTAACAGAGCTTTTCCTTAGTGGTGAAGTAGAGCGGCTGC
Organism: Ambystoma mexicanum; assembly: GCF_040938575.1. Classification (NCBI taxonomy): domain Eukaryota; kingdom Metazoa; phylum Chordata; class Amphibia; order Caudata; family Ambystomatidae; genus Ambystoma; species Ambystoma mexicanum. The sequence continues at coordinate 1,508,419,132 of NC_090922.1, forward strand.
CAGGTTGGCCAGTGTGGTGTGGTGCTTTAAGAAAGCACGCGATGGAGTTACGTCACTCTGCCGCGTGAATAAAGGGGGTGGTCCAGATACGTGTCTCCAGTGAACGATCAGATCCCGGACGGATTCCAATGTCTCTCGAGTCTTCTGTGGGATCCGGGGCTAATGCAGTGCTAGGCCCACCAACTGTGGGTGGTCAACTGACAATGGCGACGAGGGGTTGGGTCATGCAGCGGTGATCCCAGGCTTATATCACAGAGGGCAGTGGTTAACAGAGCTACTTTCACCGGCTGCAGAGCCGACTCATGCGTCACAGTGAGAAATTCATCTTCTAGCCTCACACGAAGGTTGCGGCTCCCTTAGGGAGAGTACGTGCACCTCCACAGTCAATTTTGGTGCACCCACGGATGAGCTATATAAATTCTTACACGAAGAGATTTCCACTCGCCCAGCTTTTGCTCCAGGTGAATCTTCCATTGGTACACTCTGTGTGCTAGACTGCTCCTAGATCGGCAACCAGCCTTCTGTTATTGAGGATTGGAGAAGACAAGTGTTCTCCGAGTTGCGGCCAACGTGAGCACCCCGTAAACACATTCACCCATTTGAACTCACAATATGGAAGACAATCAAGGAAATGTGGCTGCGGCTGGTGCCCAAGCAAGAGCACAATGCGCCACGGCAACAAAGGCCACTGGCCCCAATGCCAGAGGTTGATGTCTCAGGGGCACCTTCTAGCCTAGGGCTGTGGTGGATCTTATGGACCGACCGCCTAGAGGTGTATATTTTAGGGCCACAGGGAAATCCAACGATGAGGCCAAGGTGTCAACCCTCGTCTACACAGCTGGTCCCGCGGTCCAACAAGACGCCGCGAGCAGTCCATGATTCCTGTGCAGCAGTGAAAAATGCACCAAGGGAAAAGGTCATGGCCCTTGCGGATATGGATTATGAAAGATTCACCAGGTGCAACGCCAAACGAAAGGACGATGAAACTGTACGCTCTCTATGGCATCTCTCAGCCATGTGTGCCTGCGACGATGAAGAGGCTATGATAAGAAACCAATTAATTCAAGGTTGTGCATCAGGCAAACTACGACATCAAATGCTAAGAGAACCTGGCCTGACTGGCACGGATTCTCGAGCTGGGCAGATTATATGAAGTGGCAGACACACATGCCTCTAAAATGGATGTGGCTATATGCACACTGAAGATTGGCGACATTTATGCCGTGCGGCGCAACTAAGGAACGAGAGGGGCCCAGAGGACCATGACGCCGGCAAGAGAGAAAGGTGCAAATTCACCAGCATCATGCCCACAGTGTGGGTACAACCTCCCACACTCATCAGAGTGTCCTGCAAAGGTGGAGGCGTGTGGAAGACGCAGTATTTGAATGTGTCGCGCACCGTTCTCAGTCGCGATACCGAGTGCGCCACTCAGGGCGTGATCCTTTAGACAGTGCGTGTCGTTTGCAGTGTGAATAAATGCAGTCATATAGTCCCAAATTTAATTACGTACTTGCGCTGCCCCCCTGAAAAGCTCACCCATGTGTAGTGCCCACAGACCACCTCCAGAGGCAGAGTGCACTATATACATGGTCACAGTCACAAGATGAACAGAGATTGGCTGAGGCAGGCTTTGTCCGAGCCAACCATGCAGCGTCTGTCTGTACTCAAACGGCAATGCCAGAAACACAGCCGCCCCATCTAACCGGCGACCTGCGGCCTCTACTACTGGCCATGCAAGCAATGGAAAACAAAATATCCTTCGTAATCCCGAGAGGGGTGGCGGGGGCTCAACACTAGGCATTCAAAATATATACCCCCCCCCCATGTACATGAAATCTATACCCATCCCCCCGCTCACCCGCCAATTCCGGGGCGCAAGCTTGACCACAAACCCACAACTACTGGTGGAGTCTTAGGTCCCAAGAGGTTAAGCAGGGCACACGTTCAGCCAATGGGCATGGTCACCCTCTTGGTGACCCCTTATAACCAAGTTGCAGGGGTCTCATCGCCATTCTTCCTCTGTGGTGGCCTCCGCCCGCACAGGTGGGAGTGCCCCCATCCCACCTACCCACCTACGAGGCTGGTTTGCCTCCAGACACCCAAGACCAGTCCCACTTCTTCTCCCTCGGGCAGGTCCCTCTCACCTGAGGGCAGGTCACCCTCTCCTCCGACAGTGTGTCCGTCACTTAAGGCGTGTCCAGCCTCAGCTACGTCACTGTACATCACGCGCTCTCACACATGCGCACTATCGAGCCCTGTTGTCAAACTCGTTGAAAGACAAATGAATTTGTCATCTAGGACCATACCCCGCCACCAGCCCCGCCAGACCCAATATCATAAAGGCCAGAACGTTTATTCTTTAAGGCAGCCATACCGTCCTCATCCCAGGAAGGTACAGCAAGGGATGAATACGATGTAAACTGAAGATGGCGAGAACTAAAAGCTGATCCTAGAATCAAGCATATGCATCCCTTAGACAGGAAGCTCGCCTGCACTCACCATGAAGAAAACGCACAATATAACTGCAGAATATTAAGATTGCAACCATAAGCAGTATACAAGGAGAATGGAACATGAACGACACGCCGCACTTGTGGTCACGCCCCCACCGAACACATGATTCCTCCTCACAATGGTTTCCCGCCTCTGCACATGCCGGGCCACTGGCATTTTGTACTGGCGTACTCTGCCTCATTGAAAGTCGCAGGCTCTGCCACTCGCCTTCACTCCACCTCCACAAGGCGTGATGATGTCAGGTGGATTCTCCTGCCCACAAGGCCCTGCCACGCGCCTTCGCTCCACCTCCACAAGGCGTGATGATGTCAGGTGGATTCTCCTGCCCACAAGGCCCTGCCACGCGCCTTCGCTCCACCTCCACAAGGCGTGATGATGTCAGGTGGATTCTCCTGCCCACAAGGCTCTGCCACTCGCCTTCGCTCCACCTCCACCAGGCGTGATGATGTCAAGTGGATTCTCCTGCCCACAAGTCTCTGCCACTCGCCTTCACTCCACCTCCACCAGGCGTGATGATGTCAGGTGGATTCTCCTGCCCACAAGGCTCTGCCACTCGCCTTCACTCCACCTCCACCAGGCGTGAGGAGGTCAGGTGGATTCTCCTGCCCACAAGTCTCTGCCACTCGTCTTCACTCCACCTCCACCAGGCGTGAGGAGGTCAGGTGGATTCTCCTGCCCACAAGGCTCTGCCATTCGCCTTTGCTCCACCTCCACAAGGCGTGATGATGTCAGGTGGATTCCCCGTCGCACAAGGCTCTGCCACTCGCCTTCACTCCACCTCCACCAGGCGTGAGGAGGTCAGGTGGATTCCCCGTCGCACAAGGCTCTGCCACTCGCCTTTGCTCCACCTCCACCAGGCGTGAGGAGGTCAGGTGGATTCTCCTGCCCACAAGTCTCTGCCACTCGTCTTCACTCCACCTCCACCAGGCGTGAGGAGGTCAGGTGGATTCTCCTGCCCACAAGGCTCTGTCACTCGCCTTTGCTCCACCTCCACCAGGCGTGAGGAGGTCAGGTGGATTCCCCGTCGCACAAGGCTCTACCACTCGTCTTTGCTCCACCTCCACAAGGCGTGATGATGTCAGGTGGATTCCCCGTCGCACAAGGCTCTGCCACTCGCCTTTGCTCCACCTCCACCAGGCGTGATGATGTCAGGTGGATTCCCGGTCGCACAAGGCTCTGCCACTCGCCTTCACTCCACCTCCACCAGGCGTGAGGAGGTCAGGTGGATTCCCCGTCGCACAAGGCTCTGCCACTCGCCTTCGCTCCACCTCCACCAGGCGTGAGGAGGTCAGGTGGATTCCCCGTCGCACAAGGCTCTGCCACTCGCCTTCGCTCCACCTCCACAAGGCGTGATGATGTCAGGTGGATTCTCCTGCCCACAAGGCTCTGCCACTCGCCTTCGCTCCACCTCCACCAGGCGTGATGATGTCAGGTGGATTCTCCTGCCCACAAGGCTCTGCCACTCGCCTTCACTCCACCTCCACCAGGCGTGATGATGTCAGGTGGATTCTCCTGCCCACAAGGCTCTGCCACTCGCCTTCACTCCACCTCCACCAGGCGTGATGTCAGGTGGATTCTCCTGCCCGCAAGGCTCTGCCACTCGCCTTCACTCCACCTCCACCAGGCGTGATGATGTCAGGTGGATTCTCCTGCCCACAAGGCTCTGCCACTCGCCTTCGCTCCACCTCCACCAGGCGTGATGATGTCAGGTGGATTCCCCGTCGCACAAGGCTCTGCCACTCGCCTTTGCTCCACCTCCACCAGGCGTGATGATGTCAGGTGGATTCCCCGTCGCACAAGGCTCTGCCACTCGCCTTCGCTCCACCTCCACAAGGCGTGATGATGTCAGGTGGATTCTCCTGCCCACAAGGCTCTGCCACTCGCCTTCACTCCACCTCCACCAGGCGTGATGATGTCAGGTGGATTCTCCTGCCCACAAGGCTCTGCCACTCGCCTTCACTCCACCTCCACCAGGCGTGATGATGTCAGGTGGATTCTCCTGCCCACAAGGCTCTGCCACTCGCCTTTGCTCCACCTCCACCAGGCGTGAGGAGGTCAGGTGGATTCCCCGTCGCACAAGGCTCTGCCATTCGCCTTCACTCCAGCTCCACCAGGCGTGAGGAGGTCAGGTGGATTCTCCTGCCCACAAGGCTCTGCCACTCGCCTTCGCTCCACCTCCACAAGGCGTGATGATGTCAGGTGGATTCTCCTGCCCACAAGGCTCTGCCACTCGCCTTTGCTCCACCTCCACCAGGCGTGAGGAGGTCAGGTGGATTCCCCGTCGCACAAGGCTCTGCCACTCGCCTTCACTCCACCTCCACCAGGCGTGAGGAGGTCAGGTGGATTCCCCGTCGCACAAGGCTCTGCCACTCGCCTTCGCTCCACCTCCACAAGGCGTGATGATGTCAGGTGGATTCTCCTGCCCACAAGGCTCTGCCACTCGCCTTCACTCCACCTCCACCAGGCGTGAGGAGGTCAGGTGGATTCTCCTGCCCACAAGGCTCTGCCACTCGCCTTCGCTCCACCTTCACAAGGCGTGATGATGTCAGGTGGATTCTCCTGCCCACAAGGCTCTGCCACTCGCCTTCACTCCACCTCCACCAGGCATGAGGAGGTCAGATGGATTCCCCGTCGCACAAGGCTCTGCCACTCGCCTTTGCTCCACCTCCACCAGGCGTGATGATGTCAGGTGGATTCCCCGTCGCACAAGGCTCTGCCACTCGCCTTCACTCCACCTCCACCAGGCGTGAGGAGGTCAGGTGGATTCCCCGTCGCACAAGGCTCTGCCACTCGCCTTCGCTCCACCTCCACAAGGCGTGATCATGTCAGGTGGATTCCCCGTCGCACAAGGCTCTGCCACTCGCCTTCACTCCACCTCCACCAGGCGTGATGATGTCAGGTGGATTCCTCTGCCCACAAGGCTCTGCCACTCGCCTTTGCTCCACCTCCACCAGGCGTGATGATGTCAGGTGGATTCTCCTGCCCACAAGGCTCTGCCACTCGCCTTTGCTCCACCTCCACCAGGCGTGATGATGTCAGGTGGATTCTCCTGCCCACAAGGCTCTGCCACTCGCCTTTGCTCCACCTCCACCAGGCGTGAGGAGGTCAGGTGGATTCTCCTGCCCACAAGGCTCTGCCACTCGCCTTCGCTCCACCTCCACAAGGCGTGATGATGTCAGGTGGATTCTCCTGCCCACAAGGCTCTGCCACTCGCCTTTGCTCCACCTCCACCAGGCGTGAGGAGGTCAGGTGGATTCCCCGTCGCACAAGGCTCTGCCACTCGCCTTCACTCCACCTCCACCAGGCGTGAGGAGGTCAGGTGGATTCCCCGTCGCACAAGGCTCTGCCACTCGCCTTCGCTCCACCTCCACAAGGCGTGAGGAGGTCAGGTGGATTCCCCGTCGCACAAGGCTCTCCTCCCCTTTTCTTCTACGACTCATCCCAGTGAAAGGTCCATCTCGTTTAAGAGAGATCTTCCATTTCTTTTCCACATGGGTTTCTCTTTGCATCGGCTTCTGCCAAATGAAGGTTCCATTATTTGTTCTAAGCGGCAGTCCCATTTATGCGGCTGTAGTCGGAGGTCTGGGAGATTCTTCACAGAAACGCGAGTCCTTCTCCCCTAATGGGGGAACTTCTCCTGATGCGGTCGCACTTGTCTCAACCCCTAATGAGGGTCTTGCGGTCCTGGCCCACTTTCCTAGCCTCACAGTGCGAGTCTCCCCCTTGGGGAGAAGGGATGAATACCTTTGATTCATCACAAGTCAAAGCCTTTGCACCAATGCAAGAACCACCAATGCAAAGACTGCACTGATGCAAAGACCTGCCAATTCCTTTACACCAATGCAAACCGCACTGATGCAAAGACCTGCCAATGCCCTTGCAATCATGCAACACCCAGCCAATGCCTTTGCAACGATGCAAACATAGGAATGCTTTTACACCAATGAAAAGACTCACTAATGCCCTTATACCAATGCAAAGAGCAGCCGATGCGATCACAGCGATGCAAAGACAAGCCAATTACTTTACACCGAGGCAAAGACATGCCGATTCCTCTACACCTAGCAAAGACATGCCAATTCCTCTAGACCGAGGCAAAGACACGCCGATTCCTTTACACCGAGGCAAAGACACGCCGATTCCTTTACACCGAGGCAAAGGCACGCCAATTCCTTTACACAGAGGCAAAGGCACGCCAATTCCTTGACACCGAGGCATAGACAGGCCAATTCCTCTAGACCGAGGCAAAGACAGGCCAATTCCTCTAGACCGAGGCAAAGACATGCCAATTCCTCTACACCGAGGCAAAGACATGCCAATTCCTCTACACCGAGGCAAAGACACGCCAATTCCTCTACACCGAGGCAAAGACACGCCAATTCCTCTACACCGAGGCAAAGGCACGCCAATTCCTCTAGACCAAGGCAAAGACAGGCCAATTCCTCTAGACCGAGGCAAAGACATGCCAATTCTTCTACACCGAGGCAAAGACACGCCAATTCCTCTACACCGAGGCAAAGACATGCCAATTCCTCTAGACCGAGGCAAAGACATGCCAATTCCTTTACACCGAGGCAAAGACACGCCGATTCCTTTACACCGAGGCAAAGGCACGCCAATTCCTTTACACCGAGGCAAAGGCACGCCAATTCCTTTACACCGAGGCATAGACAGGCCAATTCCTCTAGACCGAGGCAAAGACAGGCCAATTCCTCTACAACGAGGCATAGACAGGCCAATTCCTCTAGACCGAGGCAAAGACACGCCAATTCCTCTACACCGAGGCATAGGCACGCCAATTCCTCTAGACCAAGGCAAAGACAGGCCAATTCCTCTAGACCAAGGCAAAGACAGGCCACTTCCTCTAGACCGAGGCAAAGACATGCCAATTCCTCTACACCGAGGCAAAGACACGCCAATTCCTTTCAACTGATGCAAAGACACACCAATGTCTTTGCAAAGATGCAGACACGCCAATGCCTTTCCAGTGGTAAACTGTGGGGTTGGCTCTCCTAGGTGGCCCGATTGATGTCTAAGGAGGAGAATGAGACTCTACGAAGAGGTGTTAAGTGGCTGCTTTTAATAGAAAATATAACAATTACATAGAAATTATGAGCGGATGTAGGTTGTGTGGCACCCTGAGGCAATTTCTTTACTTAATGAGGGGGTGTGGGGGGGTGGATAAAATGTTTGAATACCACTTGCTTCGATGCAAAGATGGCCAATGCAAAATAGTACCATCGATATTACGTCATGCTCAAGACGTGGTCTACAGAGCTGGAGAATAATCCAGGATGTGGCCTTAAAAACTAGGCCCCAACCCCCACGCGCTTCTTTTACCCACCCATATTAGAGCAGTGGTAAAGACATTGTTCCTTCTGGTGATTGCTCAAACCCTACCCCCTAAACCATTCCCCCCCCCCGCCCGACACTTCCCTAGGACACCGAGGCAGGTAAGTCCAAGGCATGGAAAGGATCCAGCGGCCATTGGCTGGAAGTAATCAGGGGAAACATGGAGGCAATCACTCAAGGCGATGCCCGCCGGCGCGACACAATGGCCTCCAATGCCGCACGGCGACCGCATTAGGTGCCTCATCAGCCACCGCCATTCAACCGGGCTGGCGAAATGTCATCGCCGCCATTAACTACGCATCCCCAAAGAAGATCCGCAAAGCTCAGGAAATTTCCGAAAGGTCAAAATCTCATTACTGCCAGTCATTAAATGCGCGTCCGAACCGCGCCCTGCGCCATCAACAGCCGCGACGAGGAAAAATAAGAATACACAGGAACACTTGGTGCTTGGGCTGGCAGGTTTCCTTTCTTCCAAGGCTTGCTTTATACCTAATCGCGCTATTACCATAAATTATTATTCATAAAAGCCGAAGCGAGATTACCCAAGCTGCCGCTGCTCCTCGCATATTAAAATGGAGCGATGAAGAAACTGGAGCCAGGTGTACCCAGTGGCACCGCAGCACAGAACACATTATCATCAAGTCTGGCCTGGACCTGCCGGGGACCCCGACTGGGGACCTAAACCCTGCACCCGGGATTTAAGCTTTGCGGCGGGCCAATTAAGTCAAGGGCTTGGAAGATGTATTTTATTTTACCCATTAACAAAAGGTGACTCATTTCTTGTGTTTTAGAGTAGTACTGCCAACTAGTGGCATTGATGTAATGCCTACCCGAAGGGGTGCCGATGCATAAGGGAATGCAGTAGGGGTCCACATGACCCCCCCACATGGCAAGCTATGGCATTTAGATAAGCAGAGTTTTCCACTGCAGTCTTGCAGAGCAAGAATGGGGTCTAGCATGTGGGGGCGCATGACGGAAGGTTACAGAGAGCCCCAGCAGTGAAAGGGAGTAAGGGCTGGAAATGGACATTATTTACTGTGGGATCTCGCCAGCACCCTGGGAGGGGGAAATGGGCGGGATTGTTCTCGCACCCTGATTCTGATAATTTTTGTCAAGGCTTTGTTACCAATATCCGCATCATCGCTGACACTTTAAACCTCTTTCATTATGTTTTTGACCCACTATGTCATGGTCACTTTATCTAGGTGCCCGGGCATTCCAGATCAGGAATCACCAGAGAATCCAAAAGGCTGCCGCCCATCTCCTCATTGGCCTCTCACCTAGAGAACATATTAGCCCCACACTCAGTCCTACACTGGCTCCCTGTCGGTCGACGGACTACCTTTAAAGCCATGTGCATCCCTTATCGTGCCCACCACAACACCGGACTCTAATTCCTTCAGGATAAACTCATCCGCAATCAACCCACCAGGAGCCTCGGATCGGACGCTGCTCTTCTCCTCGTTATCCCCCATTACAACTCCACCAGATTGGGAGGGTCCTCTTTCTGCAACCAAGCCCCTGCCATCTGGAACTCGCCCCCTCTCCTCACCCGCAGTATTGACAACCGCCTCTCATTCAGAAAGGCCCTTAGAGCTTGGCTATTCCCTGCCACAACCTGAAATCTTCCTTCCTCATTCCCACGACATTTCCTCACTCATAAGCACCAGCCTCAGAATCCTCGAAACACCCACAAGTCACGCTGAAGCAGATGCCGGCTGTTGTCGCTGCGGCCCGCCTTTCACACATCAATCTCCTAACACCTCTCATACACAAAGCCACAGGCGGATCGAGCTGTACCTAGATATGTGGGTAGCCTGGCACTGCAACTGGAAGAAAGCATGTGCAGGTTAACACATGTGGTTCACTTAGAGCTTTTGTGTCTAATGTTTATCCCACCCATGACGCTGGAAGATATATGTTGGTAACCCTCCATTGCACGTATAACTGCTTGAGATAGCCATTCTAACGCACAGTGGTTACATGCAGGTATCCTTCACATTGTGCTCATTAGACTTCTTTGGTTAGTATTTATAGAACATGGAAGATTTGTAGTATCTATGCATATGTAGTACATATGTCTATTACGTTTAGATCATACCATTAGCTTAGTTTCTATGGTAGCTTGTCTGTTCCACTTAGAAGATGTTCTAGGACTACCAGTTTATAGTATAGGAACAGATGTACACGTCATCCCTAGTTCCCGTCCCCTCACCTTCCTTCCCTCCCTCGTACTGGAACCACAGTAGAAGAGCCCTCCCTGTGTGACACGCCAGGTATTGTCCCAATACCATATCGAGTGCACGAAAGACGATAAGCACTTAGACAACTATATTGAATGTACCTTCGCACTGAAATGGTAGTGGGAGATATGCAGGAACCACTAAGCTTTGAAGAGCTGTAAGTGCACACTGACAGCTGCAGAGTGACGTCATGAAGGAAAGATACGAGGACGCACTGAAACGATATACAAATACCCAAAGAATGAAGACGTAACTGAAGTAACGAGAGAAACGTGTAATCGAATATGAAGAAATCATGTGCACCAAAGAAATAAGTGAGAAGAGACAAAGGGAATGTATGTATGCAGAAACGCAAGGTAGATGAGACATACAGAAGCTTGTTGCAGAAGAGAATGTAATGTGACTAAAGAGGCCATGAGAAAAAGATGGATGCCAGACTAGTGTTGAAACCAATCAAGTTACCTCAGAGACAGAACAGGGCTGCATGGAGCCTTTGATATTTAATTAGGCTGGCCATGGCAGGAGGAAAGGGTTGCCCTCCTCCTCTTGATGCTTTCATGTAATCTTGGCTTTCACATCCCAACTAAATGTGACTGAGAGGACTGCGCCTGTAAGCTGTCTCCCCCCTCTCCCTCCACAGTACACTTGACTATGTGTTTGTTGTGCGGTGAGCAGAGGAAAATGTGTGCAATTTAGCCCCACACATTTTCTGAGGTTGATCTCCCATCATTCATTTCCTGTAAAAAAAAAAAAAAACTCAAAAGGCCAGTGCGGACGGTCAAATTCCTCACACCTGCCGATACCAAGAGTGCCCACCGACTTGTCATCTTCAACTGCTACATGGTGCCACTGGGATCACTGATGGGCGAATTAATCACCAATCCACCAGTATGCAGAGGGCACACGGGTGTACCTGAAGGGCAACTGCCTCAATGACATTCACCAATTGAAACACCACCTCTTCACCGTTCAAGCCTGGATGTTAAGTGCCTAGCTGAAACTCAACCCTACCAAAATAGAGTTCAGCCTCCTATATGGTGCCACCAAATGCACCAGAGAACAAACTGGCTGACCGAGGTCACTGCGACAGCTTCTCCCTCCCCCCCAACTCACTCCTAGTGCAAAGGTTCTTGTCTTCACTGTAGATTGTGACCACTCCGTTTGAACACACATTAGCAACAATAGACAAACAACACAGTACCAGCTTCCAGTACTGTGTCCTGACCCTGCACCCCCGACTCCGTCTTCAGATCCATCATCCGGCCGTGGTGCTCTCCCACCAGGATGGTGACGATGCCCTCCTGGCATGTGTCCTGGCTCCCCTGAAGGCTGTGCAGCATGCCGCAGAGTGCCTCGTCACAGGACTGAAGATATATGACTGCACTTCTCCCACTCTAGGGAAACTCCACCGATTACCCCTCCAAGCTCGCCTCACCTTCAAGACAGCCTCCATCACCTACAAAGCACTGATATCCAAAATGCCATCATAGCTGCAAAGATCACCATCTCAGGAGGTCAACGCAACGCCAGGAGCCGAGATATCACCAGACTGGAATGCGAGCACCCTCCAGCTATACTCCCATGCTCCGGAATAACCATCCTGCTAACCTCAGGCTGGCCGGCTCTGCGAAGCAGAAAAGCTCTGGAGAGCCTGCTTTTCAATGAACACTTCCCAGACAAATGTGGACCCTAGACAGACCTGATGATGTGCCCCCCACCGCGCTCACTCGATTGTGCAGCCCGCCGTTGCTTGCTAGCCCGGTTTATGCTAGATTATTCACCTACATATACAGCCTTTCCTTCCACAGAAGTGCCTGCATTCCAGAGGGTGGGGATGTGCCCGGGCACCAGTACTACTGCTTGGCAGTCAGTCTGTTGTCCATGTCCGCCTGTCCTGGCTTCAGTCTCCTGGCTAGAGCTTGCCAAAGTGGTGTTGGCGAGACGTTGCAAGCCTGGCTGCTGTGCAGAGCTGTATGAGAGCTGTATGAGAGCTGTCGAGATGCTGCCTCTGCGTCCCCCCTTGCCCCCCACCCGGGGTCTGGTACCAGCCTGGCAAATGGGGCAAGGGTTCTTCACTGGCCTTCTCCAGGAGACGAGTAGGCCCTTGCTGGCCCTTGCCATCTTCTGTTAACCACCTCTCGCCCCCCCCACCCTGCCTTTTCATTTGTGTTTCTAATGTGGTGCTGGGGGAAGAGCATGTTAAGATGGCGCTCAACTGGACGTGAAACCGGAAGTTGATTCGTCACAGCAGGTCAGGTCTGGCTTTTCTGGGGTCTTCTGGTGAGTTAACATAGAGCAACTCCAGGGGAGCACCCCCCCAGAGCCCCTTCTTGGCAGCAGAAGGACCAGCTCCCCAGCGAGTGCCTCCCAGAGCCCCTTCTTGGCAGCAGAAAGACCAGCGCCCCGGGGAGCACCCCACAAAGCCCCTTCATGGCAGCAGAAGCACCAGATCCCCGGGGAGCGCCCCCCAGAGCCCCTTCTTGGCAGCAGAAGGACCAGCTCCCCGGGGAGTGCCCTCCAGAGCCCCTTCTTGGCAGAAGCACCAGCTCCCCGGGAAGCGCCCCCCAGAGCCCCTTTTTGGCAGCAGAATGACCAGCTCCCCGGGGAGCGCCCCCCAGAGCCCCTTTTTGGCAGCAGCAGGACCAGCTCCCCGGGGAGCGCCCCCCAGAGCCCCTTTTTGGCAGCAGCAGGACCAGCTCCCCGGGGAGCGCCCCCCAGAGCCCCTTCTTGGCAGCAGCAGGACCAGCTCCCCGGGGAGCACCCCCCCAGAGCCCCTTCATGGCAGCAGCAGGACCAGCTCCCCGGGGAGCGCCCCCCAGAGCCCCTTCATGGCAGCAGCAGGACCAGCTCCCCGGGGAGCGCCCCCCAGAGCCCCTTTTTGGCAGCAGCAGGACCAGCTCCCCGGGGAGCGCCCCCCAGAGCCCCTTCTTGGCAGCAGCAGGACCAGCTCCCCGGGGAGCGCCCCCCAGAGCCCCTTTTTGGCAGAAGGACCAGCTCCCCGGGGAGCGCCCCCCAGAGCCCCTTTTTGGCAGAAGGACCAGCTCCCCGGGGAGCACCCCCCAGAGCCCCTTTTTGGCAGCAGAAGGACCAGCTCCCCGGGGAGCGCCCCCCAGAACCCCTTTTTGGCAGCAGAAGGACCAGCTCCCCGGGGAGTGCCCCGCAGAGCCCCTTTTTGGCAGCAGAAGGACCAGCTCCCCTGGGAGCACCCCCCATAGCCCCTTCTTGACAGCAGAAGGACCAGCGCCCCGGGTGCGCCCCCCCAGAGCCCCTTCTTGGCAGCAGAAGGACCAGCTCCCCGGGGAGCGCCCCCCAGAGCCCCTTCTTGGCAGCAGAAGGACCAGCGCCCCGGGTGCGTCCCCCCCAGACCCCCTTCTTGGTAGCAGAAGGACCAGCTCCCCGGGGAGCGCCCCCAGAGCCCCTTCAAGGCAGCAGAAGGACCAGCGCCCCGGGTGCGCCCCCCCCAGAGCCCCTTCTTGGCAGCAGAAGGACCAGCTCCCCGGGGAGCGCCCCCCAGAGCCCCTTCTTGGCAGCAGAAAGATCAGCTCCCTGGGGAGCGCCCCCCAGAGCCCCTTTTTGGCAGAAGGACCAGCTCCCCGGGGAGCGCCCTCCAGAACCCCTTTTTGGCAGCAGAAGGACCAGCTCCCCGGGGAGCGCCCCCCAGAGCCCCTTTTTGGCAGCAGAAGGACCAGCTCCCCGGGGAGCGCCCCCCATAGTCCCTTCTTGACAGCAGAAGGACCAGCGCCCCGGGTGCGCCCCCCCAGAGCCCCTTCTTGGCAGCAGAAGGACCAGCTCCCCGGGGAGCGCCCCCCAGAGCCCCTTCTTGGCAGCAGAAGGACCAGCGCCCTGGGTGCGCCCCCCCCCCAGAGCCCCTTCTTGGCAGCAGAAGGACCAGCTCCCCGGGGAGCGCCCCCCAGAGCCCCTTCATGGCAGCAGAAGGACCAGCGCCCCGGGTGCGCCCCCCCCAGAGCCCCTTCTTGGCAGCAGAAGGACCAGCTCCCCGGGGAGCGCCCCCCAGAGCCCCTTCTTGGCAGCAGCAGGACCAGCTCCCCGGGGAGCGCCCCCCAGAGCCCCTTTTTGGCGGCAGCAGCAGGACCAGCTCCCCGGGGAGTTCCCCCCAGAGCCCCTTCTTGGCAGCAGAAGGACCAGACCCCCGGGGGGCGCCCCCCAGAGCCCCTTCTTGGCAGCAGCAGGTAAGAATCAATCTTCACATTGGCGCTTCCGCAGACTTTTCTGTCCAATGGGGGGGCTTTCATTTTCGCCCCTCCTCCTCTTGATATTTTGGCGAGACTGTTCCCAGTGTCCTCTTTTTGGAACACGATAGTCATTAAAGTGCCCCGGGGGCTTTCGGCAGGCAGTATGGCCTCTTCCCCGTCAGCACCTATAGATTTCGAGCTCGGAACTTGGCTATACTCGCAGCCACGAGCGCGAAACCCGCCTGCGTGTCTTTACTGTGCGTGTAAATGGCAAGCAGCGGCGGCGCCCCTGGGGTGGCGCGTGCATTCTACACCCTCGCTGGGTTTTATCGGTTGTACGTTTGTTATTTGCAGTTCGAGGTTCTGTGCATTGCATGAAACTGTAGCTCGCCTTTGCCTGCCCCATCCATCTTTCGTCTCTAACCCTCCCCACCGGGCCCTGACCCGCCTCTTCTCCCTCCCACAGCCCAGCAGTGACGCACGTGCCCATCACACACACCCTGGGTGATGGCAGATGTGGGTGCGTGCAGCGTGAAGGCGGCGCCCGCGCAGCGACTCCCCGGAGCCGCTTCTGATTCACGCAGGGCGTCGTTCAGCCCCTCGTGCTCTTCAGAGCGGGGGCAGGTGTGACGGGGCCTCGAGGGACTGAGGGGGACGGACAGCTCGCAGGGAGGGCGTGCGACCGCTATACACCTCATCAGAGCGGTCTGAAGAGCTGTGGCGGCTTACAGCAAAAACAGCCTGGCTATGACGAGCCAGCCAGCAAGGATCTTAAACACTAAATGCCCACTGGAGAGCTCTAAACCCTTCTTTGTCAGCGAGTGGCTGTTGTGGAGGAAGCAGTGTTAGAAGGCCCAGTGAGGCTCCGGAGTGAGGATAGGGGACTCGGTGGCGTATGTGGGATACGTTTTCATAATACACTGGTAGGGTGGCTCAAGAGGGAGTATAAAGGGACTGGGTGGGGGATCCCAGTTAAGGGGTCACAATAGACACTTGCATGGTGGCTCAAGAGTGAGGATAGGGGACTAGGCGAGGGATCAGGGCCAAGCACCTTCAGCTGTGCCTCCATAAATACCTCCCCTCTCGAGCTCTTCGCTCCTCTAACGCCTCAAAGAAACAAGCTGGGGGTAGATCTCGGTCTGCGGCCGGGACCTCCCTCTGGAACAGCCTCCCTGCCTCTCTGAAACCTGAGGAGAACCATCTCTGGTTCCGGAAGCACCTGAAGACCTTCCGCTTAGCGTCTGCCTTCGCCCCTCCTCTCCCCTGCTGATCTTTCTCTCTCTCCGCATGGTTCAACTGGCCTACCCTCTGACTTCCAGGCCCAGTTACCTGCTCACTCTGCCACCCACCCGCTCTGCCTCCAGGCAATCCCTTTGCACTGGGGTCTGTGTCTGTACCCATACAGCCCCCCCACCCTTTTCCCGCACTTATCAGATATACCCTGTCTGCTGCCTTAAACCCAGCACTTGCCACTTGATGGCTGCACTACCACCGTTTGTTGCCTTTGATTATTTATATATATATTTTTTTACCTCTTTTCCTCTGCTCCTCCCTCTCCACCCCCCACCCGCCCCAACTTCCCTGCACTTTTCCTCTTTCCCTCTCCCATGCACTTGCACGTTCTCAACGTCACTGGGCCTTGTAAAATCGTTGTTTTTGTCCTCCCTTGCCTCATCGCGCTCTGACACTTGTGTACGAGCGCGATATAAATACAATATCAGTATCAATAAGTGGTCGGGATGATAGCTCAGGGGCAATGTGCTCATCTTGGAAGCAAGACGACGCGGAGCAACACAGGTTCCATCCCCGGGTCGGCGCTTAGAAACCGCTGGGTATTAAATGCATTATAAACAACCAATTACAAAACATAACACTGGCAGAGTGGCTAATGGGGCTTCCAAGTGGTTGTTCAGAGGGAAGTGAAAACCTAGGGAGGCGGGCACCGTCTATTCAGTACTCCAATCCACGAAACAAACTTCACCTCCAAACGTTAGCACAGTATTTGGACTGTGGGCAACCACAGTGGCAAGACAGTGGGAAGCGAATCCATGTGAACTAAGGACCAGGGCAGGGATCGAAATTACTGGGAGCAATTTAGGTCCTGCCTGTTGGGAAAATTCTCTTCTAAGGCTAATTTCCCTTACCTATAGAGTCCCCCACCAGCTCTGCTGGATTTGAAGGGTTTCTTTTTTTCTCCTGCTAAGAGTGAGACTCTTTTTTTCCCACTCTTAGGCAGATTGCTAGTGTGTGTTTTAGGCTATCTTGTGTGCTTATGGTCTATGGGTTTTTCTCACCCTCATAGGAATCATCTTGTTAACTTGGGTGGTACACAGCACCCTCCGTGCAGTACCACAGGGGTGTCATAGCGACCCCCAAACATGGACTCCATACTCTGGGACTGACTGTCTCCCAGGGCATGTAAAGTCCCCATTGACTTTACTAGTCAATACTTATGAACTAAACCAGTACAACCCATCTTACTATGGAAGTACTGGAAAGGGTTAATAGTTTTTCCCTAATGTTCATTTCCGTGGGTGTCCCGTACAGTCCCCCTCTCAAAGGTTTCTGGCTGGTGGCAGTGGTTACTACCGTAAATATTCGACCATGAATATTTCCCTATGGGATTTTCCCATTGTTCGAGGCTACCACTTTTACTGACAGCCTCTAACAAACCGCTGGTTTATTTTATTATTAACTTTAATCTGGTGTTTTTTTTTTTTTGCCAGAACTTTAATAATATTTCTTTCTCGTGTCTTTCTCTGAAATCCTAACCCAGGTCGGGGATCCTTTGTTCGTTCTTTTGGCGGGCTTCTGCACAGAAGCCCTCCTCTCGGCGCCACTGAGTCTGGGGTAGACAGGATGTGTGGGAGGTGGAATAGACACCCAAGTCACACTCTGCCCTGATAGGCTGGGGGGTTCTCCCGCCAGGAGAGCCACCCCACTGTGTGAGTGACAGCTAGACTGTATGAATGGGGGTCTTGCTGCATAAAAGCAGGGTCCTGAGGACTGGAGGACAAGACGTCGCCACTGGAACTAGAAACCTGAAAAGGAGAGAAGCTGAAGACACCTGCAACGACTGAACCACCGGTGAAGCCATACTGCAGATCCTCACCACTTTTCTCCAACGACTCGAGAAGATCTTCGCCTGCAAGAGCCTTCTTCCCTTGAGCTGGTGGGGCCAACCAGTTCACCAATCACCTTCCAGGACCTGCCTTGGTCAAATCACCAGTGCCCTGCACTCGGAGACCGGATATCCAGGCATCCGTCCAGCACGACTGCGATTTAAAGGAGCGTACCTTTTATTTGTTTTGGCAGCACCGCGGCTGGTTTCATCCCTGGGCAGTGCAGTGACTCTAACCTTCCTCCACGACTAGAGCCTCTCTTCCTCTGCTGGAAATCCCAAACCGCAGGAACTGCCAGGAACTACAGCCACCGCAGGAGCCTCTTCCACTTACAAGGTACATTATTCCTCCAGGCCTCCCGTTTCGTTAGGTACTGTTAAAGGTGTTTTAAATCCTTTACTTACCTACTGGGTTGGCCACCCCTATCACCTAACATTGTCTTTTACCTTCTGCACCCGCCTTTTCAAATCGTTAAACAAAGACTTGACTGCAGCTACTAGAACCGTTTTATCCTGGCCACATTGCCTTGTACCATTGCCTCTGGCACAGGCCTATTGACTCTGGCTAAATCTGTTACAACTGCCTTCTCTAGATTGCTTATCACCTAGAAATGTGTTGGTGCACCTAACTCTTATAACCACCTTTTTCCTTCCCTTTTTTAATATTGTGAAGTGCCATTTTGCTCGGTTTTCACCTCAGTTTTGCATATGCTAAAGTATTGCCTTGCCTAACTTGTTCACAATCCACTTGGGAAGTGTTGCTGGTGTGTTAAAGAGTCTAAACCGGTATAACTTGTCCTTTCCCTCCCTTCTGAGAAATTGTTAGAGTGCCATGTCTGCTTGCGTTTTGCTCAGTTTTCACTCTTGCTCAAACTGGTCTACAATATAGATAGGGAGGTGTGTATACTTTTGACTGTTAACTTGCTTTAAGGATAGTGATTTGTGCGTGAACTTCAGAGTGTGTAAAATAAATATATATTCTTTTTGATACAAAGCTCTGGTCAGTGTTTCCTTGCTCCATAGTACTGTGGTCCTATTGTGTAAACCCTGAATACTGCTCATCTCCCTCTTGAGATAAGCCTGGCTGCTCAGCCACAGCTACCAACTCCCTGTGTGGTACAGACTGATACCAAAGGGGATTTATTGCATGTACCTGTAGTCCTAATCTTCTGTAGTGCTCCCTAAGGGAACTGCCCAGGTTTCTGCCCAGCACTGCCGCCCTAGAGGAGCCTGGGTTGCTTGACACCAGCATCTACTAGGCGCTACTCTTGGCTCCAGAGGCCAACTGGTGCCATACAAACACACCTATGTGACATTAATGTTTTGTATTCGGGAACGTGTATAAAGGAGCATTTGAAGAATCATGGATGCCAACCGCGTGTGGCTGCTACTTGTCATGACGTCATCATGCCATGATGACGTCATCCTGTCATGGTGGAAGACGTCGGCATAGTCACTCGGTCGGCTCTGGCCACAGCCCACCCAAGTAGTTGGTTCAGGGCGATTGAGCAGACACAGTGGATTAATAATGACATTTTGTGGAGAGGAATAGTTGGCACGCTGCCCGTGACGTAATACGGGCAGAGGCCTATTCCGAGGGTGGTTTCGCTATAGGCTGGGGTTGGTTTTCCACCAGAGAGCCTTTTTCTGGACCACGGTTTAAAGCAAGATATGGTCCATTAGGGTGGGTCACCCCAACGCAGTGGGTTGGTGCTCGAGATGGAAGAATGTAGGCTACACGTGACTGTTGTCATAACAACAATTTTGTATGGTCCACATTATTTTGCTGTGTCCTGGGAGACTGGTAAGGCGGTGACGTCATAGATTGTTAGAGATAAGTTACCATTGGCATATCATTTGTATATTTAAATGCAAACGTGGGGAGGGGTTGGGAACAGTACATGAATTCACCGAGACCCGGGGTGGGGCGCACGTGCGGGGTCCAGGGGCCACACGCGGGGCCCTGGGAACAGCTGCGGATCCTGTCCCCCTCGTCTCCGCCCCGGATCCCCGGCGGTGCCAGGAGGCGGCTACGGGCCCGGGTGACCCAGGTTTACCCAGAGTGCGTAAGTCACCCCGCCCTTGTCCCCGGTTTTTCTGTCAGTGGCCAAATTGCATTTTCTTTCAAATGGCGGCACTTTGCGCTGATTACAGCAGCTGTGCAGATGGGCCCCAGGCCTCTAATCAGATCTAGGTAACAGGGAGCGCGATTGGGAGGGTGGCGGGGGCAGAGCGTGGAGAAGATGCCAGCCCCAAGATATCACCACACCGCAGACACCTGGATGTCCCCCCGCTCGTGGGTGGATGATGGGCTTTCTGTAGAGACACGCTGCGCTATGAAACCACTCATGGCGCTATACTAAACTGTCACATACTTGCAAAGATGAAAGGCTGAGTCGGTTCCGATGGACTTCAACCCTGTGGCCGGCAGAGTACCCACAGAGCTCCATGGCGCACCCACCGAGTCACCGCGTACCCCATCTCCTGACCTAGGGGTCCGCCATGTCCCCCTGGCTCTTCAACCTCTATGTGGCCTGTAACCTCTCTCAGTGACTCCAGTGCAACTCTACACACGTCCTGGGATTAAATCCCAGCACGTGTTTAATTAAATACCAGTAACAACGTAAATAACGAACCACACGTGTGCATTTGTGTGTGTACGTCTTCTGCAAAAAAAAAAAAAATGCAGACTGGTACCTTCCTGACCTTTGAGCCAGCAGGTCGCGTTAAAGTGCCATTATCTCGGTCATAACCCAGTCTCCTTGGCCTGCAGGCGGCACTAGAACCATGCAATTCCTCTCCATCCCAAGGACGCAAAGCAATTCCCGTAGAGGAGCTCCATACATGCACGCCCCAAGTTCTAGAAAAATGTCACCACAGGCAAATTTAGTGACACTAATTTAGGACACAGACATCATTCGGACCCTTTGCTTTGAATTATCAGATTTGTTCTTTTATAACGCGCTTAATACCGGGACCAGTTTCTAAGCGCAAGCCCGAGATTCGAACCTGTGTCACGCAGCGTTGTCTTGCTTCCAAGGGCTGAGCTATCCTCCCGGCCGTGATGCAGAGAACATTATTCTGCTACTGTCAGTGTTTTTGTCGAAGTAGTATACATAGAACACAAATATATACAAGTTTTACTCAACCAAAATGCAATCTTGGAAGGATGATTGGCTCACATGACCTGGCCAGGATTAGAACCTGCGCCCTGAACATCATCCACAGATCTCAGCAGTGAGCACTTAACGCGCTGAGCTATCTTACCAGCTATTTCTCCTTAGATGTGTAGGAGGACAGCTTTTGGGAATACCCCGAGGCTGGGGTTACATTCCTTATTAATATTACACCCATTACAGTGCTTAGAAGCACGATTAATGCGTCAAGGCACACTTTCTATAATCGTGATAATATTGCTATATTAGTCTATTTCCCAGCACCCTGCTTCAGTACTCATTCTTCATTCGATCCCCGGTGAGCCTCGGCCGCCTAAGTGAAGCTGTGGATTATAGCGGTTATTGACTGGAAGTGTTTGCGCTGACCTTTCTGGCGCTGTCAGGGAGAGCTTAATGCGCCACGCGATGGCCTTTCTGGGCTTTACTGAGCAAACTATTGCCTTTTCCCAATTTCTACACATGCTGCATGTTAATCAATTGTTTCTCTTAAAGCAGAAGGCACCGACAAAAAGTCCCACGCGAAGAGTGCGCTTTCTGGTATGAGACCAGCCTCTAGGCGCAACAAACGGCATAGGAAATGGGCAGGGAGGAGGAAGAAAGAAAGGAAGAAAAGGCTAACGAATTGAAGAGGCCAGGATAAGTGATTAGGGCCCAGAGTGAACAAGGGAAGAGGAAGAGTCATGTGAGAAAGAGGCTGGGAGATCAAAACGCTCCAAATAGAAGCCACAAACACACTGGGCAACTTCTCACAAACCCATTCAGGAACAAGCCTTCTTGGAGGGCCACTGGCTCCCCTTAGTGAAGCAGATGGATATTGTGAGAGGTCAGCAATGTGAGCCGGACCACTGTTTGATAATTGTTCAAAACATGCCATTTTAAATGCCTCACTATCCACTTCTCTGCTGAGGATTTCCCTGCCTAACGATAAGCACTAACACAGGATGTCTTGCTCTCACACTAAACATCAAATACAAAGAACACTATATATAGCAATTCAAATAACACCAACAAAATGCACAGTTTCTTGAAAACCGCTCAATGACCTGGGTCATACGATATGATAGGTTATTTGAGTTTCCTTCCCTAGGATTCAGAGTGAATTCAATTCCAATGTTCAACAAAACAAAGAAACCATGAAATCCACGTAGATCGTCTCAGATCAGTTCTTGATGTTTCAAAGTCAAGGTAACTTTTTTAAGCAAAGTTCCAACAATAGCAACTCTTTTCTTCTTGGTGAAATATGGACCGTCCACTTCTTCAAAATAGCACCAATGTTATTCCCAGCTGCAATGCTTTGCCACCACTTCCAGTTATCCAAGAAGACTTGACATAGTTCAAAAGAAATTCAACTTCTATAAATGTTAGTGAAACACAAGTCTTGGTAAGCGGTTATCTCTCTACTCACAAGATTAGGATTCACAATAGGTATATCTGTCAGGATGACTTCACAGTGCTGCTGCTTCTACTTTAGCAACTTCACTTATACGAGAGGTCACCATGAGGGCACACTCCATTGCCTCAAACAATTCCACTTCACTTGTGCTACTGAAGTCTTGCATCTACTGACAACCAGCTATACCACCACAGCTCGAGTACTTTGTAATACCACTACAAATTGAGTACTTTCTAATACCACCAAAAGGTTTGAATTCTGACAAGATTTAGGTTAAGGAACTTCAACACCTTCCAACAGGAAAAGCACTCTTCCTCTGAACATTTCTTCAAAAGGGGCAGCCTCTTTGCCTCTCTGGTCTGTCTGCCACAACAACAACTTAGATTTGCCTGCATGACCCACTTCTCTCTTTCTCTTACAGTCTTTGGCAATATAGGTTGTGTCAACTGCAAATAATCTTTATAAGCAGCAAGGTTTCCCTTCCCCCAACTTTGCCTTCACCTCTATGCCAACTTTTAGCGAACTAATTACCCAGAAGCCTTGGTGCCACTCTTTTGGCTGCAGGTAATACTTGCACACTTGTATCTTAAGCAAAGTTAAGCTTCTATTGGGCTCACAGTCTTGCTTGGATTGTTTTCTGGCTTTTAGAAAGGCTGCTTTCAGTGTCAATAGGGGAA
This sequence comes from Ambystoma mexicanum, assembly GCF_040938575.1. NCBI lineage: Eukaryota > Metazoa > Chordata > Amphibia > Caudata > Ambystomatidae > Ambystoma > Ambystoma mexicanum. The sequence goes on from NC_090922.1 coordinate 1,508,441,801, forward strand.
TACTCTCGCTTGAGAATTGTTTTTCGTCACAGGCGACCACTGCTTCCTTTAGTTTACGAAGTTTTAAATGGTCGGCAATGGATTACACTTGCCACTGGTACGCAAGTGTTTGGGACAATGATCGTTCACACACGAGTGATACATTTCCCACTGTCAAAAGTTCAATTAAACACTTCAGCTTGCTTCTACTTCTACACGAGAGAAGCTGGGATTGGATACTGTTGCCGGCAGTGCTTGTGCAAGGAATCAGAATGCTAGCTTTGACTCCCTGGCTTCTTTGATCCTCGTTCGGGGGGTTGCACAGCTTCCATGACTTTGGGCACAACTTTTATTGCTTCTGGCTTTGCAGGGACCCACACCCTTCCTTACTGAAGGTGTCTCTGGTCTGGCCACTCGACAAAGGAGCTCCTCTCGCTCCCAAGACCAACAGCTCACCTACAGCTCCTTACCTCGGTCTCTGACACACTTCTGGCACGGCAAGCTCTAAAATCAGGCTCACATGGGGAAATGCAGCCTTCTCGAACGCCCTCCGCTGCACCTGCAACTCGTGGTTTAGAGGGTGCAGGGGGGGGGGGAATAGGACCCTCACTGAACAAGCAGGTGAAATCTGCTATTTCAACGTTCCGGCATCTGTTTGGTTCTCCTACTTCTGACTGGATTGCCACCACTGTGTCTTCTTCTTTGCACATTACACTCTCATTTCTATCTCCTCTTAATTACCTGCCCTTGAGGGGGCCTTTTATGCCTCCCAGGTTCCCTCATGTGTGCACTGTTATACTAGATTGTCTGACGACTACTGCTACAGCATGCCTCTTCATTTCACAGGTGACAAACGATACCAGCTGAGGCAGCCATACCGCCCCATGAATCTAGAGGCGAGGCGATGAACTAAGGAAGGATACAAGAAACAAAGTCAATGTATACACCTCTGCCATAAAGAATTGGTTAGGCTGTGCCACAGTACTGGGGATTAAAGATAGATAGTTGAAAGCACAAGTAACAGGCTGTACATAGCATAGAAGGGAGGAGGGCTTGGTGTGCTGCTATAAATATAAAAAATAAATAAATACAAAGACTGTGAAGCAAAGCAATTTAGCATTTAAAAGGGTAATGTCCAAAGAAACACTGAAATGGCACTAGAATCTAGCACTAAAAAGGTCCAGCATGAAAATAGGTTGACTAACTTAAAGTGACAAGTCATTATTTTATAATAAAAAGTGAATGCCAATCTAAATTAATCGATTTGGATAAAACATCTCAACAATTTCACTAAAACTGTCCAAATATACCATTTCGAGACCACAGAGAGTGTGCGAGTGTGTGTGTGTGCGAGAGCGAGTGTAAGGAACTCGTCCGTCCCCATGGTGGGTGTGCATTCGCCTGAACTTTTTTGAAATTTTATATGAAATTAAATGATGGGAGATCAACCTTGGAAAATGTGCGGGGCTAATCCGCACACATGCTCACCGCATGGCAAACAGACCCATGTACTCAGGTTAGACACAGCCTAGAGGCCTGCCCCCCCCCCACATTTAGTTGGAATGTGACAGCCAGGGAGTACATCAAGTCATCTCAAAAGGGGGAGGGCAAAACCTTCCTTCTGACATGGCCAGCTGGATTCAATGACAAAGGCTTCATGAATCTGCCCTGTCCTTTGTTGGCTCTGCTGATGGCAGCTATGTATACTGATGAGTTAATTCAAGCAGGCCCACGAGAGGCCTGTCCGCAGGGCTAACAAAAGACAGGAAACCCAAACACCTTTGATATACATCTGTGTTAACCTGAAGCTAGATCCCACCATTCAGTATCAAGGGTAGTGAAATGTCAGGTCTGTGACAATTGTTTACAGTAGTCATCCGCGGAGGGGGACCACATTCAGAAGGTACGAGTAAGTGGTTTGACGCCGACAGAAAATCCTACCTGGCTGCAGCTTAAAGGGAGACCTGCCACTTTAATTAGGAACCAGAGAGAGCTCAATTAACCAGAGGGCCCTTTGATCCACAACACACAGGAAGATGGGTGGGACTTAGTAGTACATGTTTCACCCCTTTGCTGTTGCAAAGCACTCTGGTCATGACCTCATGCATACATGAGATTGTTGGGGGGACCCAAGATTGGTTTATTAAGGTAGGCTTAGCCTACACCAATCACTGGGGCCCATTTCACTTTAAAGGAGGGTTGAGCCCCTCTTTTGGCAGATCTGAAGACTTTGCAAGGAGTAACACGAAGAACTCATTTAGACCCTCGCTGAAGGTGCAGTCTGCCTTACAGCTTCCGCAAGTGAATGAAGGCCAGGATTTCCAAAGAGGGAAGCAAGATCCCTCTCCTAAACATCTCCCAGGGAACAGAGGGAGATGCTGAATCCAGAGGACCCTCCAGCAGCTCCAGAACCACTACTCAGCCAGCACACAGTGTGTCCTGCTAGGCTAGGAAAGCAAGCTTCCTAGGTGGGAAGTGCCAGAGAGTCTCTGAACCAAACTAGAACAAGGCTGTTGCCTGCAACACTCTCCTCAGCTTTGGGCCATCTGCTTTAAAGGACCACATGAGCCCAGCGAAGATGCTAGGACGAGTGCATCGATGAGCATCAACCAGCATCTGCATTAAAAGACATATTCGAGCCAGTTGAGCCCCTCGAGCTGCAACCGACTGCACCACTGACTGTTGTCATACCGCAGTCACTAACGCCATCCAAGATGCCTCAAGTAGTGCTTCAGACCAGACAACCAGCACTGAGACAAGGATTCCAGACCACGATCCACACAGGGTACATTGTGGTTCTGTCCCCCTGGTCCTTCTCTGAAGGCCCCTAGTGACATTTTACGACTCATTGCTCCCTTTGTGCTGAAACCAAGCATCCGTGAACTATTGCGATTACTTTACAGACTACCCCCTCCTGTCGGTATCCAGAGTGTATCCCCCTTTCCTTCTTGAAACTGACTGTCCTCTGCATTCCTGCACAGGGTGGATTGTATTTTATAGTGTGATTGAACAGTCTGTTGTGATAATAATAAAGTAGATATTTGTATACCACCTTGACTGGACAGTCTCTTGTATCATTGGGTAATAATTGTATTTTCGCTGTGTTGCAACTAACCAACAATCCACGTCCTTGCGGAGATATGCCTGCCGTTCCGTCCAAGTTACCAAAATAGGACAAGGAGGTTTATAATTTGCTTGTGCTTCCAATCTGTTCAGATCCCTTTTGGTGTACTAGAGGTGTAGAGCTGATTGATGGTTTTGAAACCGGTATTCATACTTGGACCACTGGTGCCCCGGAAGATGGTACAGGTGGGGTGGAGGTGGGGTAAAAGGGAGGTTGGGAGGTGGGGGAGGTGGAGCATAGAGGCGGTGGAGGTGTTCCATAGGGGAGCAGGCGGGGACAACATGGGATACGAAATGAAAATATAGTTAAAGGGAGAAAAACGATACAAGGGAATAGGGAAGAGATGAGGACAGGGCGGAGATGGAGGTACATTAACAGGTATGCAAAAGGTAAGAAAGCGGGTACTGTGCCCAAAGGCAGGTGGAATAAGCCTCCCAGAGGTGGGTAAAATACCCCTCCAAAAGGCAGGTGGAATGATTCCCACATGGTTGGGTGGAGTAGCACCCATGGCTGGGTGGAATAACTTCGCAATGGAGGGTCCAATAAGCCTCCCAAGCCCAAGGGGTGGCAGCATAAACCCCAAGGGAGGGTAGAATAACACCCCCCTCTACCCCCCCACCAAGGGTGGGTAGACTCCCACCTCTACCCCAAGGGCAGGTAGAATAACCCATCTAAGATCAGGTAGAATAACCAACCATGGATGCATAGAATAACCCCCCCCCCAACAAAAAAAGGGCAGTGGAGGTAGAAGCAGCCTCCTGGCCCCAAGGGTTGGTAGAATAAACCCCAAGGGAGGGTAGAATAACCTTCCCAGTGGTGGGCAGACTAACCCATCAAAGGGCAGGTAGAATAAAACCCAAGGGCAGATGGAATAAGCCATCCCAAGGTAAGTAGAATAACTCCCTTAAGGACAGATAGAATAACCTCAGAGGGTAGGTGGAATACCCCTCCACCCCCCCAAAGGGCATGTAGAATAGCCAACCATGGGGGATAGAATGAGCATCCCCAAGGGCAGATGGAATAATGCCCCCTGCCCCTAAAACGGGTGGAACAATAACCCATCCCCTCCCACCAAGGGCAGATAAAAAAACACTACGCCTTGGGGGTTATACTACCTGCCCTTGGGGGTAGAAGGAACCCAGGGCCAGCAGACCACTCCGGCAGCAATGAGAACCGATAGCGAATGGCAAAGAACAGATGCCGGGTCGAGTACATCTGAGGCTGGCAGAATAAACTGAAACATGTGCCTTCAGCGAAAGTGGAAAATAATGAGGCTGCACCAACATGGTAATGGTGTTGCGGTCACCCTGATGGAAGACGCCAGGTCACCCAGAAAATTCAATCATCTCTGCGTTGTGACTGCAGAAGAGGCGCAGCCTCGTAAGCGCTTTCTACGCACCCACCAAGGCCACCTTCAGATAATACACCACAGTAGAAGGGGAGGGGGCTCAAAGACAAACCGAGTATGGTATCGTGAGATGTGAGCTAAAGCCCTGCCCATGCTGCTGAAAAGCCAACATGGTTAAGACTGTGCATGCTTAGAGAAACCCTACCCTCCATTCTGTCTCTGGAGTGCACCGACCGCCTGTTATGCCCACTTTTTGGATCTCTCTAGGCACAAGTCATTGTTCCTATCCTTTTTTCAGAATATCTTATAGATGTTATTACTACGTCTTAGTTTTTCACATCACACACTGAAACAATAGGTTTTGGATTTACATATTATGCATGATCTGCTTGGTTACCCGTACATACCATAAAAAAAAACCTTGGTTACCCTTCAGCATGCTTGTCTGCACTATAGAGGCCAATAAAAAATGAATGAAATTACCCTTCATGTGCGATGTCCTGGAGAAGTTTACCAACCGCACCCTAACAGCATAACTGAAAGAACAAACTTCTCTGCCCTCTAGGAATCAGAATTCAGAAATGCCGGCCGTACCAAGATGTCGGCCTTTGCAGCCCTAAAGAACTGATTTAGGATTAAGGACAAAGGAGCAACTACCCTCATAGTGGTCATAGAACCTAGTGTGTGTGGGGGTATCTTAGGCACCATCAGCTGTTGGGCCTCTCTCTGCATCCTGCAGATGAGCCTACCTGACTGATTGTGGATGAGACTTTCAGTATGACCTATTTGGGTGTGATTTTCAGTTCGTGAGTTTGCCAGAATAGCTGATTGTTTGCCTGCCTGCCTGCCTGCCTGCCTGCGAGTCTGACTCTCAGTGGGCAAGCCTACCGATCTGCCGGTGAGTGAAGGGATGGATGACTAGGGGTGGGAGTATGTACATGTAGAAAGTGAGGCCCTGGGGTCACTGAGCGATACCCGCCACAACTGAGACTATGTCCATATAGCCACTATAGTAGTCAAGAATTGGCAATACCAACAGATTGGGCATTTGTGTAGGCTTGGGAAAGGGACTTTTTTGAGAAACCTGAGTGTAGTCTCACTCCTGGACCCCTTGCACCGGTGGCCAGGGAAAGGCCATTGCTATTGGATCACGACTCTGGGGGCAGAGTAGCGAGGGAGGATCACTTGAATGGGGGGTCTTTGGGAACTGTGAGTGGGTTGCCCTTAGGCGAGACATGCTAGCCCCCTTTCCCTAGTGACAACCAGCCCAACCCTTCCCCCACCTGTATGGGCTATCATAAGTCAGCTCCAATCATTTCCCCACAGTTGACATTTGACAGTACTAGGACGAAGAAGAGGCAACTCGGAGCTATGAAGACTATGTTCTTTTACCACTATTACTGGGACAAAGAAGATGCCTGCTAAGAGCAGTGAAGGTCAGGCATGTCTCTTTAATGGTGGTCAGACTGATTGGTTATCCACACCTGCAGCCTGTTAAAGGGCTGCAGGTGTATAACTGGAGCCCAACCCAGTGGCAAAGGAGAATGACAGGAGAAGGACCAGGAGGCTGGTGCATGCAGCAGAGGAACCAAAATCACGATATAGGTGTTGTGACTCCCTGGAGCAGACTGGGAAATGTGAAGGGAGCTGTGCAGGAAGGCTGCCCTTTTCTTTTCCATTCAACATGCGCGTTCCCCTGTGATGGAGGACCATGCCAGGAGTGTCTGAGGTGCAGGAACTGGAGCCCTGGCGCTAAATGAAGAAGGCTGTGTGATCCACGCTGCAGCACAAACTCATAAAAGACAGCAGTGAGTTTCTGGGGATGAGGAAACCTAGAGCATGCGTGTGCAAACTCTATTTCTTGTATATTGTGTAATCGGTATGGTCGCAAGCTTCGTAATAGCACGTTTTCGTAAGTCTCCGATCCCTTTCATTTTCAATTATCAAACCGATGGGGATATTTTTTACGGAGTTGACGCGTGATTCGGAATAGCACATTTTTAAAAGTCTCCTGTCCCTTTCATTGTCAATTAGCAAACAGATCGGAATACTTTGTAACGGAGCGATCGCGTGTGACAAACACATTTTTGAAAGTCTCTGAACAAGGACCATTGCAATTAAAGTGAAACAGGCAACTACTGAACTACAGATGAAGTGAAAATGAACCATAAGCAAGAGGCTAATTATTGAATATCGAACTGAATTTACAACCTTGCTACTAAACAGAATAAAAACATTTGGTACCCAGAAGGAGGGAGAAAACTTTAAATCCAAGCAAACCATTATTTATTGAAGTGTTAAAGAACTATTACAAGCAAAGCATTATATGGTCAGGCCTTGCAAATCCTTAAAAATCCCACTAGATCTGCAGGACAAGCTCCTTAATTTACATACTCGACCTAAGAGAAATACACTTGCCCCAATGTGACTGGAGGCAAAATATTTACCAGTGCTTTGTGTAAAATGGTGCATGTCGACATTAGCAGACTTCATATTTGGTGCAATGCTGTCAAGCATGCACAGTTAAACTTCTATTAGCCATTTACTGTGAACAAAGTATGTTTGCAGTAAATGAAAAATGTTTTTCTAACATTCCCGTACTCGCCAGCAAGGTCGAGTATCATGCAAATGGTACTCGCCCTTCATAAAAACTACTCGGCAATGCTAGCGGGCTAGCATTGAAGTGCAAAAAGGAATATAACTCGAAACAAACAACAATATGCAGAAATCATGATCAACAGGCGAATGTTCAACCTGTATGCAAGCTCCAAATGATCTGAACAAATATTTAAAAACAACATTAACTGAACTGTGGAGACATGGATATATATATATATATATATATATATATATATATATATATATATATATATTTATTTTTTAACGGTGTCACTTGAAACTTGGGGAAGGGAACCCCGAGTTCTAACCAGGAGCATTTCATTTCAAGGTTGTTTGAACTGTGTGACTTGGAACTTGGGGAAGGGAAACCCAGAGACCTGAATAAGACGAATGCATCCTAACTCTAAGAAAGGGAAATGGGACACTTCTTTTTGTGGAACTATTTTACACTTGGGGAAGGGAGCTGAAAAGAAGCTGCGAGCTGGCAGAAGCTAAGAACTTAAAGCTAAACACTGTTTTCTTTTGGTTGCTGGCATCCCTACACATAGTATAGATTAGTTGTGAGGGCAAGCATAGGTGTTGGACACAGGATTTTAAGTTGAACTCTTTGACTCAGACTTCCCTTCGTTTTATTTAGGTAGGGAAATCCCACCTTCGCATTGGGCAAGTTAGGCCTTACTCCATCCTGACATTTAAGTTAGTAAAATTGTTTGTTTTGAATCTGGAATCTATTGTCTGTGAATTCCTTCATGCTGCCAGCACACTTACCAGGCACAGCCGCAGTGGTAGTACCTGGCCATCGATGTACAATGTTGCAAGTACCCGGGCATACGTGCCTGGCAAATGCCTAATACTTATTCACAAGCCAAAACGTTTGGCTTTGCCAATGCTTGTTTTTAACAGGACCTCAGTGAAGGACATGGCAGGTACTTATAAATCAAGTGGTTGAAGGCAGACCAGGGTAAGGTTGACTTTATAGTGGAAGCGGCTAAACGGCCAGTGCATGAACCTGCTGGATTGCCTGCCTCCACGAGAGCCTGCCTGCGGGCGAGCGGCTGTGCGTTTATTCATAGCCCGCGCTCCAGCACACACGCACCAGCTGGTGCATAAGACGGAAACGAAATACATGAAAATCAGTGAATTAAGTTCACCCCCGAACCCCCAAACAAAACATATGTTGAAGACTCCGGGAGCGGCGCAGTGCGAGACAGGGGGGTACTTACTGTCTGCCCCTGCCCACGTCGCCAGGAAACAGAGCAGCAGCAGTGGCATGAGAAGGCCGGGCACGCAGCCAGCCTGCGGCGGCGTTGGTGGCATCTCCCACGCAGAGTAGGTCTTTCTAGGCCTCGGGCGCTTCGTCAGTTCATTGGGGACTCGATGTTCAGATGCAGCCTGAAAAAGCAAGAACAGAGGGTGCAATTTAGAGACCAGGTGTAAACCCACAATGATGCACATGCAGAAAGCGGGGCACTGGGGTCACAGAGTGATGCCCCTTGCGTCTCTGGGTGCCACCGAGACCAGGTCCATTTAGACACTATAGTAGTCAAGCTTTGGGCTTGTGTGTAGGCTTGGAAAAGGCACTTGCCAGGCACTGCCGTAGTGGTGTTAAGTGGCCGTTGGAGGGTGCAAAGTGGTGCGAGTACCTGGGCATCTAATAGCAGTGCCTGGCAGGGGCCCAATACCTATACACAAGCCAAAAGGGTTGGCTTTGCCAATGATTGTTTTTAACAGGACTTCAGTGAAAGACACGCATAGTGCTTATAAATCGAGTGGCTGAAGCCAGACTGGGCTCAGACATTTTCATTACACCAGTAGTAGGTTTACAGCTGCAATTAAGTCATTAACTCTCAGAAGTCTGCTTTGAAAAATCCAGGAGATGCAAAGTTTGATGGTAAGGCTTCATTAAAGCGAGCTGAAATAGTTCCCATGAGGCAGTGTTTTGGGTGGGTAGGGTTGGGAACTGGGTGGGAATGGCCATAGGGATGTGTATGGCCATGGGCAGTCACTGGGTGGGCACATACCCAAACAAGACCTACAAGCTTTGCCTCCGTCGTCATAGGCCATTTCTCCCCATCTGCACACTAAGCCCAAAACTAAAAAGGGAGAAATACAGCCCTCGATGCCCGGTTACCCGGGGTTGCAAATTGGGGTACACCAGGTTATTTCCCCCTTTTGAGAGCATTATGGGAAAACGCTGCTCACTTGCTTTCCATGTGAGCACACACCCAAGCCATGGCTCTGGGTACGCTGTGAAGGGCCACAGCTGCATACTTTCCGGAGATAAAACAAGACGCCTTCATGATTTTGTACAGCCCCCATGAAGCCATTCAAACAAGTTAAGAAATAGGGCCCTGGAAAGCACAGTTTCTCATTTGTGGAGGGCCTGCATACCGAGAAACTGGCTTACTTGGACTTTTTTTGGGAGACAAACATATTCGTTTTTCATTGTAAAGGAACGACCAGACCTCGACATCAAGTCCTCCATGTAAAGTTGGTTACAGCTCAACAATTGTACACTAGAAGTGCATCGAGGGCGTGACAGACAAGCTTCCAGTGCACTGCACCCTGAACACGTTTACACTGGGCGGGCACTGTTCACCACGCTGCCCTGCCCTTTGGGTGCCAAGGGGCAGTAGGGGGTTCCTGCTTCTCTGCCAGGCCTCCACAGGCCTTTGTACTGGCGGCCTGCTCCCACAGCTTTCTGAAACGTGCATCTCTCTGCCTCTGTGGCCTGCAGCCAGGAATTGCTGCCCAAGGCGCGTGCGTTGCAGAAGCAGCCCTCCTCTCCGAGGCGGGGCGAAGACAGGCTGGTGGCTGAGGACAGGCAGACCTGCAGGCCATTGGATGGCAGAGGACGGGGGTGAGCTGCAACCCCCCCCACACCCCAAGTTTGGGAGAAGACTGGCGGGGAGGCTGAGGACAGGCAGACCTGCAGGCCATTGGATGGCAAGGGACAGGGGTGAGCTGCAGCCCTCCTCCCCAAGGTTTGGAGAAGACAGACGGGGTGGCTGAGGACAGGCAGACCTGCAGACCATTGGATGGCAAGGGACAGGGGTGAGCTGCAGCCCTCCTCCACAAGGTTGGAAGGTGACAGGCTGGGCAAGCAGACCTGCAGGCCATTCCATTGGATAGTAAGGGACAGGGGCGAGCTGCAACCCCCCAAGGTTGTGAGAAGACAGGCGGGGTGGCTGAGGACAGGCAGACCTGCAGGCCATTGGATGGTAAGGGACAAGGGTGAGCTTCAAGAGCACAAGTCATTCATGCAGACCGAGTCAGGAGAAACTGATGCCAAATAAATCCGTACCAGTGGCTTTCTTTGAAACCGTTCAAAGGTTCGTGCGCATAGAGGGAGATTGGAGTCCAACTGCCCTTTCTCATTGGTTGCAGGTGGGATTCTCAGAATTCTACCCCGAGTGGGATGCCCTGTGAGAGACCTAACCCACAGGGCAACCATTACTCAAGCAGGAGCAGCTCCATGGTCCCATTGAGAGAAATGCGCAATCAAGGGCAGACAGCAGCGGGGTACCCCAACAGGTGAGGGACGTTCCACTGGCACAAACATGTTCTAAAATGACTATAGGTCCGTCATTAGATGATATCGGGACCCCAAAGTTGCTAGCTAAACCCCCCTGCCTGATACCCAAGAGTACTACACCCACATTCACGCACCACTATTATCCTGGCAAGGATGGGCTAACAGGAGGCAAATCCCAGCATGTTATGTTATGTTGTTATATTTATACTGCGCCAAAGCCCGCAGGCATCCAGGCGCAGAGAGGTAGAAAAGTAAGAGGTAGCTGCACAGGGGTCATTCGTACTGGTTGAAAAGAACCGTTTTCAACTGTTTTCCGGAACGCAAGATAATTCTCGGTTTTGCGTAATTGTACTGGTAAGGCGTTCCGGGGACCCCTTCCTTCTGAAACCTGAGCAACGAAAGGACCCTAAAGCACGAGATCCTTCAGGCGACTGACTACACAATTTACCTTCCAGAGTCCAAATCCCAGAAGAGGGCAATCCACCGCATTCACCCAGAGGGCGCTCCATTCTGCACGAAAGATTGACCTCTCTCTCTTTCTCTTGATCTCTCATGATCTCTTGCTCGCGATTGCTCGATCTCGACCTCTCTCTCTCAATCTCTCTCTCTGGTGATCTCTAGCTCACAATTGCTTGTTCTCGACCTCTGTTTTGCTCTCTGTCACTCTCTCCCCAACTCTCTCTCAACCTCCAACTCTCTCTCAACCTCCAACTCTCTCTCAACCTCCAACTCTCTCTCAACCTCCAACTCTCTCACAACCTCCAACTCTCTCTCAATATCTTGCTCGCGATCATTCGATTTCGACCTCCCTCTCTATTGCTTGATCTCTCTCTCTTGCAATCTCTTGCTTGCGATCGTTTGTTCTCAACCTCTCTTACTCAATCTCTCTCCCGATCTCTCAATCTCTCGATCTCGCTCTCCCGATCTCTCAATTTCTCAATCCATCCCTCTCAATCCATCTCTCTCGATCTCTCAATCCATCCCTCAATCCATCCCTCTCAATCCATCCCTCTCAATCCATCCCTCTCAATCCATCCCTCTCAATCTTCCTATCTCTTGCTCGATCTGTCTTGATCTTGATCTCTCTCGTGATCTCTTGCTTGCGATTGCTCGATCTCAACCTATCTTTCTCCATCCCCTCGTCTCTCGCTCGATTTCTCTCTCGCAATCTCTTTCCATCTCTCTCTTGTGATCTCTTGCTCGCTATCACTCAATCTCTCACTCTGCTTTTTAACAGCCATCGTACCAGTTTGGGAATCCAGGCTCTCATGAATTAGCGGTAGACTGCCTCCTGCCTTACTTCCATATTTTTCTCACTTTTTAAATCCATTTATCATAGCCCCGGTTATTTTTTCAGCACTGTTCCTGTACAAACGGTATTTGTCAGATGGCTGCGGGCGCGTAGCGTGTATAACGTGCCTGACAGTGTGAATTGTGTATCTATTTTCGAAATCGATAAAATGTTTCAATGCAAGAAGAAAATAGCACAGAGCTGAAGTCAACCAAGCAATAAACAACAGGACGCGCATCTGACTTGCACGATTCTCTTTGGCGCGCGCGGGGGGTGGTGTTCTACAACACATGCAAGCTCAGACTGGCTCAGACTGTCCCAATTTTGCAGGGACTGTCCCGGAATTGGGTGCTCCGTCCGCAAGATTATTTTTCCATTGGAAGAGGCAGTCCGGGTTTTTGGTAGTAGGTCTTCATAGGTGGCAGGCAGGCAGGCACCATCTCACACAGTAGAAATGCTGCACTGTACAGCTTAAGATAGTGTTGCTTTGTGATGAATCACTAATGTGTGTTTATTCCACCAGTAACACGTAAAACCCCCTTCCCCTCCAAACGCTACTGAAGTATAGCGCCTAAACAGCCACTTTCAAGAGTTAGTCCTACTTTTAGGTTATTGGCCCTGTCCCTGTTTTTCACTTTTTCAATCTGGTCACCCTACCAGGAAGGTTTGGTCCTCTGTCCCAGCCCTTGAGCTGGTCTATAGTCTGGTCCTTCTAACTAGGAATCAGACAACATGTCTGACTGAACAATCAGACTTTTATTCACTTTTAGAGCACACAGGACAAAAAAGCACCAATTTGTTGTAACACACCCAGGAAACACTGGAATCCTAACGGCCCCTCTTTCTCCTCTCTGCTCTTTTTTTATCATACTTGTCGACTTTTTTTTCAGCATGTAAATATTTGTTTGTAACACACATGCAATTGTCAAATATGATGCAATATTTGTTCACAATACTTATGTGATTGGAGAAATGCTTTTTCTGCTAAAGATAACATTGCATGTTCGTCACTGTTTAAAAGTATGAATTAAAAAATATTAAAAAAATGTCTACTAAACAGACAACAAGATCTGCTTAACTAATAAAGCAGGCCCATGAATTAATTCACCACTTGCTGCTATATGTGTGGAGCCCACACACCCACCACAACGTCAGGGGACGTCTCGCTTACTGTTGAAGAAATACGCACAAATTGGTTGTAAATCACAAGTACGGTCATGAATTTACTATGTGGTAGGAACAAGCCCTTTTGTTTCATAAAACCCTACCAGGCAGGACAGTGTGGTATGGTATGCCGGCTAATGTGTGCCACTCTGATGACTTGGGGCACTACACAGTGGGTAAGGTCAGCCAGCATTACAGGCGGCCAAATTTGCGTTAACATCCATTAACTGTTCTTTTTCTTAAAGTAACGAGTTGCAATTTGTGAATGGGCCAGTGTGCCAGTAGACAACACCCCCACCACCCAGTCCACCCCCCCCCAGCCCACACAAAAATCAAACCACTCAGGTAATGTGTTCATTTCAGGAGAAGAGGATTCCATCCTGACCACCCCATGCAGAGTGGAGAATCCAGCTGCATCCGCCAGACCGCACCACTCGGACCCCCACCAACCATCATCTACGTGAATGAAATGTGTGGCTGCGAGGCAGAATGCAAATCCACAACACACCACCAGGAGAACATAAGGAGTACCAGTAAATTTCCCATGCACCCAGACGTTAAGAGTGCAGCAAAAGGAGCACTCTTCTAGACAATAAGAGCAGGCCCGCAGCGTGCCACTAAGAAACGCAAGACGGCAGAACAGCAATAAGAACAGCAAGCCTGCAGCGCCCCAATAAGAGCAGGCCCGCAGCGTGCCACTAAGAAGCGCAAGACGGCAGAACAGCAATAAGAACAGCAAGCCTGCCGCGCCCCAATAAGAGCAGGTCCGCAGCGTGCCAATAAGAAGCGCAAGACGGCAGAACAGCAATAAGAACAGCAAGCCTGCAGCGCCCCAATAAGAGCAGGCCCGCAGCGTGCCACTAAGAAGCGCAAGACGGCAGAACAGCAATAAGAACAGCAAGCCTGCTGCGCCCCAATAAGAGCAGGCCCGCAGCGTGCCACTAAGAAGCGCAAGACGGCAGAACAGCAATAAGAACAGCAAGCCTGCCGCGCCCCAATAAGAGCAGGCCCGCAGCGTGCCACTAAGAAGCGCAAGACGGCAGAACAGCAATAAGAACAGCAAGCCTGCAGCGCCCCAATAAGAGCAGGCCCGCAGCGTGCCACTAAGAAGCGCAAGACGGCAGAACAGCAATAAGAACAGCAAGCCTGCAGCGCCCCAATAAGAGCAGGCCCGCAGCGTGCCACTAAGAAGCGCAAGACGGCAGAACAGCAATAAGAACAGCAAGCCTGCCGCGCCCCAATAAGAGCAGGCCCGCAGCGTGCCACTAAGAAGCGCAAGACGGCAGAACAGCAATAAGAACAGCAAGCCTGCAGCGCCCCAATAAGAGCAGGCCCGCAGCGTGCCACTAAGAAGCGCAAGACGGCAGAACAGCAATAAGAACAGCAAGCCTGCCGCGCCCCAATAAGAGCAGGCCCGCAGCGTGCCACTAAGAAGCGCAAGACGGCAGAACAGCAATAAGAACAGCAAGCCTGCCGCGCCCCAATAAGAGCAGGCCCGCAGCGTGCCACTAAGAAGCGCAAGACGGCAGAACAGCAATAAGAACAGCAAGCCTGCCGCGCCCCAATAAGAGCAGGCCCGCAGCGTGCCACTAAGAAGCGCAAGACGGCAGAACAGCAATAAGAACAGCAAGCCTGCAGCGCCCCAATAAGAGCAGGCCCGCAGCGTGCCACTAAGAAGCGCAAGACGGCAGAACAGCAATAAGAACAGCAAGCCTGCCGCGCCCCAATAAGAGCAGGCCCGCAGCGTGCCACTAAGAAGCGCAAGACGGCAGAACAGCAATAAGAACAGCAAGCCTGCCGTGCCCCAATAAGAGCAGGCCCGCAGCGTGCCACTAAGAAGCGCAAGACGGCAGAACAGCAATAAGAACAGCAAGCCTGCCGCGCCCCAATAAGAGCAGGCCCGCAGCGTGCCACTAAGAAGCGCAAGACGGCAGAACAGCAATAAGAACAGCAAGCCTGCCGCGCCCCAATAAGAGCAGGCCCGCAGCGTGCCACTAAGAAGCGCAAGACGGCAGAACAGCAATAAGAACAGCAAGCCTGCAGCGCCCCAATAAGAGCAGGCCCGCAGCGTGCCACTAAGAAGCGCAAGACGGCAGAACAGCAATAAGAACAGCAAGCCTGCCGCGCCCCAATAAGAGCAGGCCCGCAGCGTGCCACTAAGAAGCGCAAGACGGCAGAACAGCAATAAGAACAGCAAGCCTGCCGCGCCCCAATAAGAGCAGGCCCGCAGCGTGCCACTAAGAAGCGCAAGACGGCAGAACAGCAATAAGAACAGCAAGCCTGCCGCGCCCCAATAAGAGCAGGCCCGCAGCGTGCCACTAAGAAGCGCAAGACGGCAGAACAGCAATAAGAACAGCAAGCCTGCCGCGCCCCAATAAGAGCAGGCCCGCAGCGTGCCACTAAGAAGCGCAAGACGGCAGAACAGCAATAAGAACAGCAAGCCTGCCGCGCCCCAATAAGAGCAGGCCCGCAGCGTGCCACTAAGAAGCGCAAGACGGCAGAACAGCAATAAGAACAGCAAGCCTGCCGCGCCCCAATAAGAGCAGGCCCGCAGCGTGCCACTAAGAAGCGCAAGACGGCAGAACAGCAATAAGAACAGCAAGCCTGCCGCGCCCCAATAAGAGCAGGCCCGCAGAGCGCCAATACGAAGATGAGGCCCGCAGAGCGCCAATCAGAAGAGCAGGCCCGCCAGGCGCCAATAAGCAGAGCAGGCCCGCCAGGCGCCAATAAGAAGAGCAGGCCCGCCAGGCGCCAATAAGAAGAGCAGGCCCGCCAGGCGCCAATAAGAAGAGCAGGCCCGCAGAGCGCCAATAAGAAGAGCAGGCCCGCCAGGCGCCAATAAGTAGAGCAGGCCCGCCAGGCGCCAATAAGAAGAGCAGGCCCGCAGCGCGCCAATAAGAAGAGCAGGCCCGCAGCGCGCCAATAAGAAGAGCAGGCCCGCAGCGCGCCAATAAGAAGAGCAGGCCCGCAGCGCGCCAATAAGAAGAGCAGGCCCGCAGCGCGCCAATAAGAAGAGCAGGCCCGCAGCGCGCCAATAAGAAGAGCAGGCCCGCCGGGCGCCAATCAGAAGAGCAGGCCCGCCGGGCGCCAATAAGAAGAGCAAGCCCGCCGGGCGCCAATAAGAAGAGCAGGCCCGCAGCGTGCCAATAAGAAGAGCAGGCCCGCAGCGCGCCAATAAGAAGAGCAGGCCCGCAGCGCGCCAATAAGAAGAGCAGGCCCGCAGCGCGCCAATAAGAAGAGCAGGCCCGCAGCGCGCCAATAAGAAGAGCAGGCCCGCCAGGCGCCAATAAGCAGAGCAGGCCCGCCAGGCGCCAATAAGAAGAGCAGGCCCGCAGCGCGCCAATAAGAAGAGCAGGCCCGCAGCGCGCCAATAAGAAGAGCAGGCCCGCAGCGCGCCAAGAAGAAGAGCAGGCCCGCAGCGCGCCAATAAGAAGAGCAGGCCCGCCAGGCGCCAATAAGAAGAGCAGGCCCGCCAGGCGCCAATAAGCAGAGCAGGCCCGCCAGGCGCCAATAAGCAGAGCAGGCCCGCCAGGCGCCAATAAGCAGAGCAGGCCCGCCAGGCGCCAATAAGAAGAGCAGGCCCGCAGCGCGCCAATAAGAAGAGCAGGCCCGCAGCGCGCCAATAAGAAGAGCAGGCCTGCAGCACGTTGACCAACAGGTGCAGGCACAAGCTGCAGCGCAGGAAAATTAAGAGCTAAAAGGAGCACAATGCAATGCACCAATTTATTGTATTTATTTATTTGAATGGCGCTCCAAGCCCAGGGGCATCTGAGCGCATTTCTTACACACTAAGGTTACATATTTGCAGGTGTATATTTCTTGCACATCATACATTTATACATTTAAAGTCACTATTATCAGTGTATATACGCATTATAAAAACCCAGCGCATTATACAATCCCAATAAATGAAAAAAGACTGTGCGGCCCCAGTACTGTGCTGCCGGGTTTCGCGTGCTTGAAGGACGCCTGTATGGTGCATCAGGTTGCCCTCTGCCCCGCGGGCGTGCACGAGCAGTCGCGGTTCATGCGCGTGCACTAGAACGCTCTTGCAAATGAGTGTCCAGCAATATATTCAAGGTTATTCATATTAATTATCGCCCTGCTATGGCCGCTCGCCGAGCGCCGAGGGGGCCAAAGCCCGTGATCTAATGGGCCCCCACGTGGCCCAACCCATCCATCAGCCCCTGCATGGCCTTCACGGCAAGGACGCGAGACATATGAACACAGGCCGGACCCTTGTTCTTGCAGGCTCTCCTGACACTTTATTAATTATCTAATTTCAAAGGCCTGGAATCTGCGAGGCGTCAGGAAATTAAAATCTTAGCACCACGCAAACTGTGACGCACTGCAGGCGCGCGGTGGCGGCTGGGTGACCTACAGGGTCTCTGATTGCAGTGCTGGCCTCTGTCCTCCGTCTCCTTCCCATAGCCCTGGCATCAGACTCTGGAGGCCTAACCAGAACAACACACAAGGACGGTCACAGATCCGAGAGCCTAACAGGCCCACCATCGACCCAAGACTGGAAGCACACGAATTCGCCTCAAACCTAGATGGGACCTTCAACCCTGGCCTTCCGAGCCCCATTACCCAATAACATAGCCTTGATAAAGACCCCAGAGGTTGAAACACGTGTCGGCTGACCACTACTAAGACTATATGTCTCCGCTTGAATAAATAACACTGACCCCCACAACAATACTGTGCGGATATTCATCCCTTTTCGAAATACTAAGTGCTAAGTAACTAGCTCTTTCCTACACCAAGGAGGTACTGGAAACCACCTCCAGCCACCTGTGACATTGCAGCATATAACCAGACCATAATAACTCAGAGCGAAGCGCGCCAGTGTTCAATTCCTGGGGCCCACCCCATACGTTTAGGCTGGATGGCTGCTTTTGGGGTGGCACAAAAGCCTGAATGGCATACAGTCTTTCACGTCTGTGAAAGGCACAGCTGAAAAACGATGGTCTGGGGGATCGTCTAGAGCAATTGCCAGTGGTTATGATTAATTCCAAACCTTCCACCCATCACCCTTCAGTGTTGCAGTGTTTTGAAGTGAACGGGAAGAGGTTATTCTCATGCTTTGAGCCACTGGCGGGGAAGGGGGGGGGCTAGCGGTGTGGGGAGCGTTAGACTGAATACTGGGGGCTCTGATGTGGCAAGGGCCAGGTTGCAGACAGGAGCAGTAGCCGCGATCAAGTGAATAGTTTCTGGGTTGCCTGGCTGGGACATGCACCCCGCTGCATCCCCCGGGTGCACGGAACCCCGGCTGGTGCAGCGATGGCGAATACCCGGGTGTGGGTCATGTAGAAGCAAAAGGTGGCATCCACTAGGCTGCACACGGGGCGATTGTGGCTCCCACCCTCCCTCCCCCACGAGCTGAGCCCGGGCGAAGATCTCGTGCCTCCACAACCTGATCAATAATGGATGAGGGCATTAGCTGCGGCTCTTTGGCCGTCATTTAAAAGGGCGCCATTGTGTATTCAGGATGTGCTGTACCTTAAGAGACAAGTGTCGGAGATCTGTAGTCCATCCAAGGGGTGCCCCCCCGCCCTCCCCTGCGGAAGCCGCCAGCCCCCACCTACAGGATGTGAGCAGTAGCCACTGGAGAACTCATGGACACTGCGTTATGTTCCATTTACAAAAGAGACACAAAGTCCCCCGCGCCGGTGTCTAGAAGTTAGCTACCTTGCGCACATAGTTCCAAAGGGTGGGTGTCCCGCTGGATACAAGATCCTCAGGATGGGGGTAGTCTGCCAGATACTCAGGATGCGGGTACGAAGTCTGCCAGATACTCAGGATGCAGGTACGAGGTCTGCCAGATACTCAGGATGCAGGTACGAGGTCTGCCAGATACTCAGGATGCAGGTACGAGGTCTGCCAGATACTCAGGATGCAGGTACGAGGTCTGCCAGATACTCAGGATGCAGGTACGAGGTCTGCCAGATACTCAGGATGCAGGTACGAGGTCTGCCAGATACTCAGGATGCAGGTACGAGGTCTGCCAGATACTCAGGACGCAGGTACGAGGTCTGCCAGATACTCAGGACGCAGGCACGAGGTCTGCCAGATACTCAGGACGCAGGCACGAGGTCTGCCAGATACTCAGGACGCAGGTACGAGGTCTGCCAGATACTCAGGACGCAGGTACGAGGTCTAAAAGATACTCAGGACGCAGGTACGAGGTCTGCCAGATACTCAGGACGCAGGTACGAGGTCTTCCAGATACTCAGGACGCAGGTACGAGGTCTGCCAGATACTCAGGACGCAGGTACGAGGTCTGCCAGATACTCAGGACGCAGGTACGAGGTCTGCCAGATACTCAGGACGCAGGTACGAGGTCTGCCAGATACTCAGGACGCAGGTACGAGGTCTGCCAGATACTCAGGACGCAGGTACGAGGTCTGCCAGATACTCAGGACGCAGGTACGAGGTCTGCCAGATCCTCGGGATGCAGGTACGAGGTCTGCCAGATCCTCGGGATGCAGGTACGAGGTCTGCCAGATCCTCGGGATGCAGGTACGAGGTCTGCCAGATCCTCAGGATGCGGGTACAAGGTCTGCAGGACCCTCAGGATGCGGGTACAAGGTCTGCAGGACCCTCAGGATGCGGGTACAAGGTCTGCAGGACCCTCAGGAAGCGGGTAACAAGGTCTGCCCCCTTCTGCTCGCCAAGATGGCGGAGCGTTAAGACAAAGTCCCCCCCCCCACCCCCGAGCTGCAGCCGATCTGGTACACCCCAGGAACCCCAACACCCCCCAGGGCCGGCTCAAGGTGCGCTCGGCCCTCATGGTGTAAAAAATAAAGGGTGATTTGCGTCCAGCTCAGGGTCATGTAAACTGCGTCTATTAAGGAATCACGGCGCTATTCACATGGCACTGAGCTGGAGGCAAGGCATCCTTAAACACACTTTACAAGAACTGCTGGGGCCTCCGACTGATATCTCTCCCCCCCCCCCCCATCTTCTGAATTCGTGGTGGGCCGTTTGGGGACGCACAAATCTCGCACAGGGCGACAGGGCGCTGGCAGACCTGGGCCCGCACACTGCCTCCCCCGTTCTGCCCCTCTATATCCCCCTGACAGCCAGCACTGGTCCAGTGGCACGACCCACCATCTGATCGACTTCGTCGTTTGAGTGTTTCTTCCATCATTGCACTAGCCAATAGGCTGACGCCGAGGCTCTACCCAATGTGTGATTGGTCAAACGGGATGCCTTCATCCCAGTGGTGATGCTATTGCGCAATGAGCCCAAATGTGTGAGAACCTCTGGCCCCTTGGTCCTACCGACTTTTCCCCCAGTCAACTCTCTTTTTTTAACCGGATAACGGGGGGCTTGACTCAGTCATTCGCTACGTGCACCCCTTTTCTGGTGTGCAGTAACTAGTGGGCGCTTTTAACTGTACATAAGAATCGTGGTGACTTCATACACGTCAATTGTTATTGTAAGGTTTTATTTATGCTTGGGTGCTTGTCCGAAGTGTCACTGTACCACGCAGAGCACGTGACCAAAGGGAAACCCTGGGGACCAAAGGGGAGCCCGCTTTCTGAAGAAGGGCGCGAGGCCCGGCCTTGATCCACACAGCCGTGGAGCCACTACCGACCCTCCCCTTCAGGCCCACTCCAAATCGGCACCTCCACCCTTGTGGCCGCTTACCCTTTCTACGTGAGCGCACCGCCTAACACTGCGCGGATGTTGCGCCACTAGGACCTGCGCCACGCAGAATTTCACGCACTCAAGGGAATGCGCGCATGAGACAGGGCAGTGGGCCCATCGCTGCGCCCAACCCCCGCCCCCTGCCTCGCGAGAGCACGTTTATAATGCAAAGCAACATGTCCAGGATGCGAGAAGGCAATCTGCGCGGCCTGAATGTCATTACGCATATCATCTTCTGCGCAAACGTCGGGAAGCGCATTGGGCGAGAGGGGGACGCGGAGAATATTGCAAGGAACGCGCTGGTGAAAAGGCACAATGCCATATGGACTAACATTATTCTAGGGGGGGGGGGGGGTTAAAGGCCCAGGAAGCGCTCTAGGGTGCGGAAGGAGGGATGGGATTATTCCATAACCGTACACCTCCGGTACTAGGAGGCAGAACACGTACGCTGCTGGGGGCCAAGTAGCGCTACGAGGCCCCTGGCATCAACCAGCAGTAGTACAAGGCTATGGTCTGGTATCTAGAGAAAGCAGGCCTGCTTACGTGTCCAGGGGTCATGACCCTGTACTATTGCACGCGACCGATTCCCCCAGTGAATACATGCGTAGGAATGCATTCATTCAAATGTTACAGATAAAACACAAAGGGCGCTGTAGAGAGGTCAAACGATACAAAAGTCAAAAATTAAAAAAAGACACCAGGAACAAATACAGTTAAATAAATATAAAATCAAAGAACAGACCAAGTTGAAAGGGTTCAGGGAGTAAGAATATGCATGGGGGGGATACAAATGGATCTGAACGCAGAGGAGAAGGGACAGAGGGAGGGATGCCAAAGTGACTGTCGGGGCATTCCAGAGGAGAGGGGGTGCAGCCGAGGGGGCCTGGCCCTCTGCATCGGAGCAAGGAGAGTTGTGGTGGAGAGAGGGAGTGAGAAGGCACAAATGAGGGCGAGGGGGAGAGAGAGGGCGTGAGAGAGCAAAAGCGAAAGGGCCAGAGGGAGCAAAAGCGAAAGGGCCAGAGGGCGAGAGCGCAAAAGGGCCAGAGGGAGAGCGAAAGAGGGTAAGAGGGAGAGCGAAAGAGGGTAAGAGGGGGTGAGAGGGTGAGAGCGCACAAGGGCCAGAGAGCGCAAAAGCGAAAGGGCCAGAGAGAGCAAAAGCGCAAAAGGGCCAGAGAGAGCAAAAGCGCAAAAGGGTCAGAGAAAGAAGGGCCAGAGAGAGAGAGAGAGAAAGAGGGTAAGGGGGTGCAAAAGGGTGAGAGAGGGTGAGAGAGCGAAAGGGCCAGAGAGAGCAAGAGCGCAAAACGGCAAGAGAGCGAAGGAGGGTGAGAGCGAGAGAGAGTGAGAGGGTGAGAGCGCAGAGACAGGGTGAGAGAAAGGACATACCGAGGATGTCCCATCCACACGAACTTGAGGTCTACAGATAGTTTTTTTGGATTTATAAAGCGTTTTCGTCAAGCACTGTATAATTAATTAATATTATATAACACGCTGAATACCACAGACCACTACCTAAGCGCGGGCCCAGGATTCAAACCAGTGTTGCTCTGTGTTGTCTTTGATCCAAACCGATCACATTGCCCCTGAGCTATCCATCGCCCGGCCCTAATGAAGTGAACGGTAACAAAATCCATTTGGCAGGATGGAAGCAGATGAAAGATGACCTTTCACAGGAGAGCGAAGGGCGGGGACACGGTGTAAAGGCGGAGACACGTGCTTACATGCATTTATACATTTCTTTGCGTACCTTACTATGGTTTGTGTACTTTTTTTCCGGCCAAGCCCATCCCAAAAGCCACACCTGAAAATGAGCCCCCCCGCTCCCCTGAGGTTTCTTACCCCACTTAGAGCCCTGCCTACAACTCCCATTAGCCTTAGCCAGCATAGTGAACGGGAGGGCTCATGGGAGCAGTGGGCCACACTTCTGGAGAGCGAGGGGTTGCAGACCCCGGAAGGAGCCCGCGTTATTAGCGCAGGGAATCGTTAATGCACGCGAGCCTCGCTTCCAGGTGCACTTTTTAAAAGTTACCAATATAGAGAGTAAGTGCAGACTCGGAGTTTCCTGACGTGCATGAACTTAATGAAGAAACCGCGGCGCGTGACGTGTCACCAGGAGGACCAATGTGATTTGGGGGGGGAGAGTAGCGGGGGGGGGGAGAGTAGCGGGGGGGGGCTCCGCAGCCGCCCCCCATCACTCCCCATCGCAGAAGCTCATTTTAAACCTCTCAGTCGGAGTTTGCAGGCAGCTTCCTGGAGGGTTATAGTAAGAGGTCACCCTTATACCTGCTCCGGATTAACCCTTCGCTGCCCTCCGTCCCCCTGCACCCCCGCCCCATCCGGCGCTCTGTGGGGTGACGCAGATGCCGACTGGCAGCACCAGCGCCTCATCCCGATTAACGGCCACTTAATATTATGATTTATTTAAATGTATTCTGGGTTTATAAATTGTATTTAAGCTGCAGCGAGGCGTCTGCACGTGCAGCAGCTCACGCCTGCTCCATGGTGCCCACTTGCACCATGGCAGCCCCTAATGGGCTCTGCGGGGGCAGGAGGGACCGCACTAGACACGCGTAGGGAGGCCACTCTTGGCACCTTTATATATAAACATGAAATCATCAGGACACCAAGACCATTACCACGCCACAATCCAAACTGACTTCCCCACAAAAAACACCCCCCCCCCCACAACACCCCTCGTCATATTCAGCTGACAGGTGGTCCAGGCGGACCTTGACTCTCCGCCCCCAGGGCGGCGCATGGTGGCGAGGCCCCTGCCGCCTACCCACCATGCCCTCTCAAGGGGCCATACCAGGAGCAGACCCCTCGATAACTGCCTCCTGCTCCCACCCTCGTCTCAGGGAGATAGCTCAGCGGCAACGTGCTCGCCTTGGAAGCAAGACGACACGAAGCAACATAGGTTCATCCCCGGATCTGCGCTTATAAACCTCCGGGTATTAAGCGCGTTAAAAATAACATATCACCCACCCAGCCCCTCCCCCGCAGGATCCCATCTCTCTGCAAAGCGCTCAGAGGCTCCTCCAAGCCAGGTCTGCACTCAATACCATAATAATGAAAGGGTTCCTTTGCCCTCCCCTCAACACCATTTCAGCTCCGGTGTCCTCGGAACCTGCAGCTCAGTTTCCACACAGCCCTCCCCCACCTGCCTTACTTCCCTCCTCCATTGCCCCGACCCCCTTCCTGGAACTCCAAAAGTTAGGGAAGGTGGGATAGAAAACTTCAAAAACAAACGGCGCTCGTGATGTTGTGTGGGCCCGCGCAGCAGGAGCACGACAGCGTGGATTATCCCAGGAGAGCGGAGACCGATGACCAGTTTCCTCACCACCCTCCATATATGCAAGTTCTCTGTGCAGCCACGCATCCCCAGCTGGGCCCCCACCAGTGACCATCGCGGGCATCCACTGTCCGTAACTAGTTTGAGGTGGCGCCGGCCTCTCTTGGCCCGGGTCGACATACCCAGTATCCCTGCAATGGGGGGGTCTTTGCATTGGGAATAACAATTATATGATAGTTCATTTATATAGCGCCTATACACAATGTGTTTCAATGCACTTCAATCCAATGGAGGGAACAAGGGAAAATACAATGACTTTCTTACAGGCCATGAACAGTAAGGATGTGAAATTAACTATCGTTCTCGGCCTGGTGACATTTCAGATAGTGCAAGAGCTAAGACATAGATAGGAAGGAAATGGGAACAGACAGGCGACTACCGTACTTGGCCTGACGACATTTCTGGTAGAGCCGGAGAAAAACAAAAGGTGAGGAAGGGGTGCAGAAAGGGACGGGAGGAACAAAGCAAGCAACTATTGTACTAGGCCTGACGACATTTCAGATAGTGCCGGAGGGTGAGGAGGGGGAACAAGAAAAAGGAGGGGAGGAGGAGAGGAGGAGACAGACGAGGTTGCTATCATACTAGGTACAGGGACAATTCTAATGGAGTAAGTGCATAGAAGAAAGTAAGGGGAGGAGATAGGAAAAGGCAGAAGGGAGAAGAGGAGAGAACAGAGCGTAAGCAGTCAAAAAGAGTGGAGAAGCAAGAGGGGAGAGTGAATACAATTGCAGAAGTTAGTAGTAACACATAACGTTGCAAGCCAGGATACAAGATGAAGATGGGAACAGCATGATTCAGGGCCACCATGAGTACAAGAGGCAGGGGAAGTCCAGCATGAGAGTTGAGAAAGAGTGACGCACCGTGAATCAATGAAGTCCATAAAAGTCAAATCCAGCATTGGCCACAAGACGGTGATGGTGAAACCAGAATGTATCAGGACAGACTCCTGCAGAAGTAGGCTGGAGGGGTGGGGGAGTAGGGTAGAAGAATCAAGCAAAACAGGCAACACCTGTGTGCAAGAAGGGTGGTGGGCACAAAGGAACATCACGGGGGGACCAGAGGGGGTGGGAATGGCCTGTGGGGCCAGAGAGGCGTAAACACATGTTGGTGCATGACTACCTGCTGTCTGAGCAGGAGTTCCGTCCCTGGGTCGTCCTGGTCCGAATAGGTCCAAAACAGGATTTGCCCATTTCTTCATCAGCCTTCGCTTTGGACGCCCGGGCAAGAGATGCCCTTAATCTAAGAGTTAACAGTAGGAAGGAAGAGGTGGGGCTAAGAGGGTGGGTGGGGCTTGTGCCAGGTGACCTAGATCCACTTGCATCTGCTCCCCATCTACAAAGGAAAAGAGGCTGGAGGGCTCCTTAAGTGGGGAAAAAGAGCAGCAAGCAGAAAGGCACCAGGTGGGCAGGGTTTGCTAAGAGGTGAAAAATAGCGGCAAGCAGGAAGGCACCAGGTGGGCAGGGTTTGCTAAGAGGTGAAAAATAGCAGCAAGCAGGAAGGCACCAGGTGGGCGAGGCTTGCTAAGAGGTGAAAAATAGCAGCAAGCAGGAAGGCACCGGGTGGGCAGGGTTTGCTAAGAGGTGAAAAATAGCGGCAAGCAGGAAGGCACCAGGTGGACAGGGTTTGCTAAGAGGTGAAAAATAGCGGCAAGCAGGAAGGCACCAGGTAGGCAGGGTTTGCTAAGAGGTGAAAAATAGCAGCAAGCAGGAAGGCACCAGGTGGGCAGGGTTTGCTAAGAGGTGAAAAATAGCAAGCAGGAAGGCACCAGGTAGGCAGGGTTTGCTAAGAGGTGAAAAATAGCAGCAAGCAGGAAGGCACCAGGTGGGCAGGGTTTGCTAAGAGGTGAAAAATAGCAAGCAGAAAGGCACCAGGTGGGCGCGGTTTGCTAAGAGGTGAAAAATAGCGGCAAGCAGGAAGGCACCAGGTGGGCAGGGTTTGCTAAGAGGTGAAAAATAGCAGCAAGCAGGAAGGCACCAGGTGGGCGAGGCTTGCTAAGAGGTGAAAAATAGCGGCAGGCAGGAAGGCACCAGGTGGGCGGGGCTTAGGCCAGGTGACCTAGATCCACTTGCACCTGCTCCCCATCTGCAAAGGAATAGAGGATGGAGGGCTCCTTAAGTGGGGGAAAAGAGCAGGAACCTGGAAGGCGCCAGGTGGGCAGGGCGTAAGCCAAGTGACCTAGATCCACTTGAACCTGCTCCCCATCTAATGATCTGTGTGCCCCCCCATTTCCCTGTCGAGCCATGCAAGAAACCCATACCTCGAACCTGCACGTGGTCCCTCCTTCACGCCAAGATGTTGACTTTGTACTTCACTGCATTAGACACATTGCTCACTGCCCTGGGTCGGGCAATTTATGCTGTGGTGTACATTTAATGCCCAAGACAGAATCCCCCCTCCAACAAAAACTGCATTTCAGCAGTCACCCAAAAATGGCTGTGCTTTTATCTGCTGAGCACATATGGGGTGAGAGTTGAACACAGCCACCCCAAGAATAGCTGCATTTGTTGTCATTCATGTGAATCCAGAGAAAACAACTCAAATTCAGAATGGCTGTGCACTGATATTCTGTCATTTAAACATTCAAGGCTGCACAGGAAAACAACCTATGTTTAAAACTGCATTGCACTGGTGCTACTTTCATTTTTAACATCACACAGTTTTGTTCTACTAAAACACAGCCCTGTCCGTGTATTTCATTTTGAAAACCATCAAATAAGGCCATCCCTCCCAGAACGGTATTGCTTCATCAGTAAAGTCCATGAAAAGCAAAAGAATTCTGCTTCAAGTCCACATGCCTTGGATTTACTTTTTGAAATAAATCAACTTACTTCAAAGGAAAGATGCTCTCGCTTGCCTGTGTCAATTACCAAGAAACAATTTCAAGCATATCTTGTGTCCAGAAACTGACCAGATCTATAAAAAGCCTTTCAAAAAGTAAATGCCAAGGAAGCGGAGTGTGGGAAAAAACACATTTTGTGAAAAGAAAAGGAGAAAAAAATGAACATATGTAAATCTGTTGTTGCAAAGTAGAAAATGACATTGGGAAAACTAAATGTGAAATACTGTAGCTCGCACAGAAACACAATTGTACATGTGGGAAGTGGGGCTGCAAAGACATGTATTGTGCTCCGTTTCTCCCCCCAAAAGACAAATCATCCTGGCTGAAGCCCAGGAATTTCTGTCAAATCAGTTTGGCAGCAAGGCCAATGTCGCACCTCCCTGTGTACTGCAAGAGCAGGGGCCCTGTTCTTATGGACCTGACAAGCGCAATAATTACAGGTTCTCTGAGACTGCCACGCAGAAATGCTCCCACGAACAAAGGATGGGGGTGAAGCCCTGAGTTTTGCCTGGGGGTGATTTCTTCTACATTCGAACTGGAGGACTTCAAAGGGTAGTCATGGAAACCCTTGTGCAAGCTGACCCAGGGGAGACAATTTGGACTGTGGGGGTGGCACCCGCATCTTTGGCAAATCCACCTCATTGACAATGCAGGACATTTATACCGTAAGACATTTTACCCTGCAATATGAATAAGCAGTAATGTGATATTATGCAGTTTTAATGTGATTTTTGGATGAGCAAAATAAGACTAGGTGTATCTTTCTGGCACGTGGTGAACTGAAATGGCAGGAAAAATCCAATTCTGGGGGAAGCATAAATGGCACAGATATTAAACTTGGGTAAAATATGCCAGATACTACTATGCGTATGTGTAGCCATTTGCTGAATTTGAAATAAAACATTGCTCCTGAAAACGGCAAAATTGTGCTCAAGGACAACATCGCACAGAATTGGCGCTCGAACAGGCATATTCCTTGTGAAATATGGGTTCTGCCCATTTTTCTGATGGTGACTATTGTAAATATGACGTTTTGTTCCATAACCCACTTTTGTGAAAAATAGGCTTTTTAGACAAAGGGAGTCATAAAAATGCACACACCTAAGGTGAGGTAATTTCCCTTGGACCAATCAGCCCAGAGTGAGGAGGTGACCCCAATAGCCTGGCCAGTGTCATTCAGGGGGTAGGTCCAGGATACTTCCTCCCACATTCTAAAATTCTCCGATATCATTCTGGCTATATAATGGGTAGACGGGGAGATTCAACATTCAGAATTCACCATTCAAGACTCCTGAACCAGGTCCAGAGGCAGCCGACCCAGATGCAGGTGGAACCACCTATTCAGAACCACATTCATCCCAATAATCCAGGGAGAAAGTAGGAAAGGCCGCTGATCCGCTTTAGGAGAACCCAGTGATCAGACCTTTTGCCCAGCTGACCCATCCCGCTGTCCAAAGTGACCAGACTTTGCCCAGCTGTTCCCCACCAGGAGAGCCCAGCTGACCCAGTAACCAGATCTCTTGACCCTGCTGCTTGTGACCAGATTATTTTCCCTGCTGTCCAGAGACCCTGCTGATGTCCAAATTACCAAACCCAAATTTGCTTTGCAAGTATCCCATCACCCACTGCCCAAAAACTGAATATACCGCTATTTTTCTTGCTTCCTGTTCAAACCCTATTCTAATCCCATAAAAACCCTAGACATTTCCCAAATTGCAAGTAGCCTCGGTTTATCCTTGCCCTAGAAGAATCTGTTTAGTCTATATATGTAAGCATATTTCTTTTCGATTTCCTTCAGTTACCTGTGTAAGTCCCTAGTATCATTTGGAATAAAATCAATTAATTCTCCATTGAAAACTCACGTTCATTATTGTTGCACTTCGAAAGTAATAATTTTGTCGAGTGCTTTACTAATTATAGCCTTAAAATATAGTTTCAGTAGAACTAATCATTGTGCTAACAAAACCGATTTTGCGGATGTAGTTTGCTTTCTTTAAAAATCCGATTTGCATTTCCCATTATAAAACCCATATCTTCGTCCCATAAGAGTCATCCCTTCCTCTTAGCATCCCATCTGTTCTGTGTCTTTGTTTCCCCAACCCAAAAACCAATTTCCGATTTTGACTAAGCCCATTTTCTTAGCTGTTTGCCCGTTTAAAGCCTGTGTGAAATAAGAAATTGCAATTCTGGCGCATGTGATTTTTGTTGCAATGCACTCCTTCCAAAATCCATTTTCTCACCTGTGTTCACGTTGCTTTAGTGCCCTGCTCAGTAGCCTGTCAGCTTCCTTGTCTCTTTAGTGGAGCCACACGAATTTCTGTCCAAGCTATCCTGCCGCAAATGTAACGTATCCATAGCCCCACAGAGGGGAGCCTGGCCGCGCAGAGGGGAGCCTGGCCACCATGATCTCACCCAATGGCAAAGGTGGTGATAAAGCGAGCCTCCAGTAACTGTGCCAAGAGGCTCCAGCCACTGGCCCGTTTCACTGCCCACACATCCGAATGAGGCGGTGCACGAGGTAAAGTGGGGCGGGGGTGGTGGTGCCAGGGTGCTGATGGCGTAGAGAGAAGTCTGGTGTGCAATAAGAGGCATGCGACAGCACGCCGAGAACAGCCCTGGCAGTTCACCCCACAGCGGTCACATTACGTCCCTCGTCGCAGTCTCCACCCCAGAATGCACACCACGACCTTTTAGTGCTGCGAAGAACCCCGATCGAGCGAAGCGCACATCTCAGGTCTGCGTCTCTGCTGTGCACTTGGACCCCCTCTCCCACAAACCCCCCAATTGAATGGCTCATTGACATATTGTTCGTGTAGATCCTTTCCTGGGGACTGTTTGTACAAGACCCTTTCAGCACCCCCCAACCCTCTGTGACAGCAGCAGAGGCCCTTCATCTCACTGGAGGGTGAGGGGAGGGGCAGGGGGGGGCTTCTAGTTGAGTCCTCAGTACACCTCCCAGCTCTGGGACGTGCTATCCCCGATTCTGAAGTCCGGGGACGGTAGGGCTGCACCATCTTGCAACCAGTGCAAGGAACAGATGCAAGGGCATACATATTGCCGTTTAATCAAGTGGCCGGAGGCACACGTTAAGACATTTCATTAGACCAGTAGCTGCCCTATAGCTGCCCATTATCCAGCCGCGACCAGTGACGCCCCCCGGGTGGGGAGGGGGGGGCGGGGATCACAAGGTCAGACACGCGCCCATTTATTTTGCAGCCCCCCTCACTCGAAACTGTTTAAGATTCGCACCGTACAGTGAAAAACATGATCTGAATTATATTGCGCTAAAACATACACGTGACTGCTATTAATGCAACCCAAACTCTCATGGGCCAACAGCAAGTTCTGAAGCAGACGTGTCGCCTGGAGAGAGGTGTTTCTGCGATTGAAAGCCAGGGCAGGTCTCTGCAGCAGGTGCACTGACTCACACAGCTACCAGACCAGGATTGAACTCTGAAGCCAACGCCTTGCTGGGGTGCAACCCTGTGCCAGGCAGACTACGCGCAGATCTCTGCCACAGGTGCATTGAGCTCCCGAGCAGCCTCGCGCGGCGTTGGTGACGTCCCGCCAGGTGCGTGAATAAACCACAGTCCTCGGCGGCGTGGGATGTTGGCACCGTGCCCCGGTCGCAGGGCACTGTGGCGTGTTGTCGGAGCCACAGCGCTGCGGTGTTTGCAAACACAAACGCAGCGCACCAAAACAGTCATTAGCGCGCGCGCAGGCTTTGCGCCAACGGTGACATCTCGTGTTTTGGTAACATGGCAAAGCACGCGGCAGCACCGCCCCCCTCCAACCCGCCCCCCTCCAACCGCCCCCCCCCCAGCGCGACCAGGCACCAGGGCACGCGCTGCCAGGTGCCCACGATGCCTACCTTGCAAGGCAACTCAGAATGCGCCATAATGTAACGCGTATTGCGCAGAGCATACGCCGCAATGGGCGAGCAAGTAGCCGCAATTGCCTTTATTTTCATGTGCATTTTGCTCATATTGTAGAAACACTGAAATGTAGAGTGGATTTTAACCACTGGACGGGAGGGGGCGGAGGGAGAGGGGTAGTCATGGCCCCAGTCCAACATGCAACACGCAATGCATCATGCCATAACGTAACATTACAAAATATACTACATGATGCAACCTATCAAAACACGACACCAAACCACATCACACTAAGAGGGGGGGGGACTGAAGGGCAGGAGGTGGGGCTGGCAGCGCAGAAGGGGGGCAGGCAGCGCTGGAGTAAAACAATGCACTTGCCCACTTTTCAGCACCCGGGCTGGGATTGTGCCCGAATTCTTCGCCATGCTGGTCTTTGGCAGACAAGACACGCCGCTGCACGGTGGGGGTGAGGCGATTGGTAAAAAAAAATACCACTCAACGCAGGATAGCACTTATGCGCTTGAAATCTTGCTGTCCTATTGTGATTAATCAACTTCCGGGGCACCAGTGGTCCAGGGATGAATATCGGTTTCTAAACCATCAATCAGCCCCACACCTCTAGTACACCCGAAGGTACACAGATTAGAAACACAAGCAAATTAGAAACCTTGTCCAATTTTGGTAACGTGGACGTAACAGCAGGCTTATCTCCAAAACATTGTGGATTATTGGTAAATTGTAACACAGCGAAAATACAATTAGTACAATTAATTTGCCTGTTTCCAATCTGTTCGGATCCCTTCTGGTGTACTAGAGGTGTGGGGCCGATTGATGATTTAGAAACCGGTATTCATCCCTGGGATGCAGGTGCCCCCGCAAGGTGATCCGTCACATCTACATACATGTTTCTCTTCTTACTTCTGTTACAAGATCATGCTTTCAGCATTCCTATATCGTTGCAGTGCGTCCTTATATCTTCTCTTCATGACGTCACTTTACTCTGGCCCAACTTCATTTACAGCTGTTCTATGTCCAGTGGTGCGTGCCGACATCCTTCCACCCCGTCAATGCGAGGATACATTCGATATGGTTGACTGAGTGCATACCGTCTCTCGTATCTTCTTCGATACGGTATTGGGATAATACTTAGTGTCATACACAGTCTTCTTGCTATTTTTCCAGCGTGACGGAGGTGAGGGGGCGGGCACTAGAGAAGACGTTGGGTGCTCCTCTGCAGTACCTAACAACAAGCATTGACAAAGCCCACTGTTCTTGCTGTGACTAGGCAATGGATAAGCATTTGCCGTCACTGCTAGAACAGTAAAGTTCGAAAAGTGTGCGAGTACCCGAGTATATGATGCCAGTTCCTGGCAAATGCCTGCCTAATACTTATGTCCAAGACAAAACAGTTAGCATTGACAATTTTGGATTTTCACAAAACCTCTGTGCAAGGAACAAATGAGAGGGCACACACATTTCTTGTACATGAAGTGGTGGAAGGCACACTTGGGTATGGTACTTGGATTACATCATTTAGTACTTTATAATGGTAATTTAAGATACCATTTCTAAGCAGTCTTTTGAGAGTTAGCACAGCCAGCCACTAAACAGCACAACGCGTGATCTTCTGGTGCCCCAGACAGTGGGCGGGGGGCGTCTTGCGAAATTCATATTTCAGGGGGCAGTTTTTTGTATTGCTCTCTGCACAGCTATGTTGTGAGCAGAGGGCGCAAAAGACTAAAACTACTGACGGTTTGAGAGTCAGTCTCGTTCAAGGTCTAAGATACCCAAAGGCTGCAATTGGGACACCAGCAGATTAAACAAAAGGTCCAACTGAAGCAGCGAGTCATCGAAATGGTAAAAAGATGAGCAACCCCTGTGGGCCCCCTCAGGGGGGGGAAATCGGGGCATAGACTGAGAAAGCAGGAGTGTTGCTGGATATGTAGCCTCAGCACCACGCTCAGTGGCCTGAACACTGACAACGAAATGCACAACTGTGTTAAGAAAGAACTCTGCACGCCCAGTTTCTGATAACATCGGATGATGTACATACTTTTCCGTGCCAATGAAGACTAAACCTTTCGAGAAGAGCCGTCGTACACTCCCACAATCCAGGGAAGAGCAAGTCCTGCATGGGATCCCATGCCAATCCTAGGACACAACCACCAGTGGTTTCCAGCCCGTAACCTACATTTCCCCAACCCTGCCACCACGTGTGCCGAGAGGCCATCCCACGCTTGCCTCTGGCTGGTCCAATATTCCACAAATACTTCCAGGAGCGAGCGCAATCCACCCTGTCCTGGGCAGAATAGGCCCACTGACTTTGGGGGCTAGAATGCAACGTGTGGCTCTTGTGCTGGTCCACAGAGCTCTTTCTGCTTGCTCCAATATACCCATGGCACCACAATACACAAGCCTCGCTGATTGCGCCGCTCCATCCAAATTTTCCCCTTCTGGAGCTACCACCCTCCCTGTGCAGCCCTTACCCATACCAGCTCAGCTACCCCTGTACCCCACACATGCCACCCCAGAGTGTCCACTACGTACAGCGCTCCATGTCGTCCCAGTTAGCAGAGTCCTTTATAAACCCCATTCTTTGGAACATTGAGGGGTGTTGCTAGGTTTGTAAATGGATCCGGGGCTATGCTTATTCCGGGACAGTTGGGACTCGGGGCTAGCTAGCCTTTTGGTTGTAGTCCCTGAGCTTTTATCCGCGGCTACAACCGAACGACCCGGGGCTACAACACCCCTAGCCCCCCTCCACTCCCAGCAATGCCACATACATTGACAATATACTGTACAACATGTACAGCAGGCATCCGTTCCGGCAGTATCAGAAGTACAGCCTGCATGTGCAGGGTGGAGTGGCACAGCACCGGGTGAACCAGGACCCCCACAGGAGTGGCACAGCACCGGGTGAACCAGGACCCCCACAGGAGTGGCACAGCACTGGGTGAACCAGGACCCCCACAGGAGTGGCAAAGCACCGGTTGAACCAGGACCCCCACAGGAGTGGCACAGCACCGGGTGAACCAGGACCCCCACAGCACCGGGTGAACCAGGACCCCCACAGGAGTGGCACAGCACCGGGTGAAACAGGTCCCCCACCTGAGTGGCACAGCACCGGGTGAACCAGGACCCCCACAGGAGTGGCACAGCACTGGGTGAACCAGGTCCCCCACAGGAGTGGCACAGCACTGGGTGAACCAGGTCCCCCCCAGGAGTGGCACAGCACTGGGTGAACCAGGTCCCCCACAGGAGTGGCACAGCACTGGGTGAACCAGGACCCCCACAGGAGTGGCACAGCACTGGGTGAACCAGGACCCCCACAGGAGTGGCACGGCACTGGGTGAACGAGGTCCCCCACAGGAGTGGCACAGCACTGGGTGAACCAGGACCCCCACAGGAGTGGCACAGCACTGGGTGAACCAGGACCCCCACAGGAGTGGCACAGCACTGGGTGAACCAGGACCCCCACAGGAGTGGCACAGCACTGGGTGAACCAGGACCCCCACAGGAGTGGCACAGCACTGGGTGAACCGGGACCCCCGCCGGGTGGCACAGCACCGGGTGAACCAGGTCCCCCACAGGAGTGGCGCAGCACCGGGTGAACCAGGTCCCCCACAGGAGTGGCGCAGCACCGGGTGAACCAGGACCCCCACAGGAGTGGCGCAGCACCGGGTGAACCAGGACCCCCACAGGAATGGCACAGCACCGGGTGAACCAGGTCCCCCACAGGAATGGCACAGCACCGGGTGAACCAGGTCCCCCACAGGAATGGCACAGCACTGGGTGAACCCGGTCCCACACAGGAGTGGCACAGCACTGGGCGAACCAGGACCCCCACACGAGTGGCACAGCACTGGGCGCACCAGGACTCCCACACGAGTGGCACAGCACTGAGCGAACCAGTACCCCCACAGGGGTGGCACAGCACTGGGCGAACCAGGACCCCCACAGGGGTGGGGCAGCACCGGGTGAACCAGGTCCCCCACAGGGGTGTGGCAGCACTGGGTGAACCAGGTCCTCCACAGGGGTGGGGCAGCACCGGGTGAACCAGGTCCCCCACAGGAGTGGCGCAGCACTGGGTGAACCCCCACAATAGTGGCGCAGCACTGGGTGAACCAGGTCCCCCACATGAGTGGCACAGCACCGGGTGAACCAGGTCCCCCACAGGAGTGGCACAGCACCGGGTGAACCAGGTCCCCCACAGGAGTGGCACAGCACCGGGTGAACCAGGACCCCCACAGGAGTGGCACAGCACCGGGTGAACCAGGACCCCCACAGGAGTGGCACAGCACTGGGTGAACCAGGTCCCCCACAGGAGTGGCAAAGCACCGGGTGAACCAGGACCCCCACAGGAGTGGCAAAGCACCGGTTGAACCAGGACCCCCACAGGAGTGGCACAGCACCGGGTGAACCAGGACCCCCACAGCACCGGGTGAACCAGGACCCCCACAGGAGTGGCACAGCACCGGGTGAACCAGGACCCCCACAGGAGTGGCACAGCACCGGGTGAACCAGGACCCCCACAGGAGTGGCACAGCACCGGGTGAAACAGGTCCCCCACCTGAGTGGCACAGCACCGGGTGAACCAGGACCCCCACAGGAGTGGCACAGCACTGGGTGAACCAGGTCCCCCACAGGAGTGGCACAGCACTGGGTGAACCAGGTCCCCCACAGGAGTGGCACAGCACTGGGTGAACCAGGACCCCCACAGGAGTGGCACGGCACTGGGTGAACGAGGTCCCCCACAGGAGTGGCACAGCACTGGGTGAACCAGGACCCCCACAGGAGTGGCACAGCACTGGGTGAACCAGGACCCCCACAGGAGTGGCACAGCACTGGGTGAACCAGGACCCCCACAGGAGTGGCACAGCACTGGGTGAACCGGGACCCCCGCCGGGTGGCACAGCACTGGGTGAACCAGGTCCCCCACAGGAGTGGCGCAGCACCGGGTGAACCAGGTCCCCCACAGGAGTGGCGCAGCACCGGGTGAACCAGGACCCCCACAGGAATGGCACAGCACCGGGTGAACCAGGTCCCCCACAGGAATGGCACAGCACCGGGTGAACCAGGTCCCCCACAGGAATGGCACAGCACCGGGTGAACCAGGTCCCCCACAGGAATGGCACAGCACTGGGTGAACCCGGTCCCACACAGGAGTGGCACAGCACTGGGCGAACCAGGACCTCCACACGAGTGGCACAGCACTGGGCGCACCAGGACTCCCACACGAGTGGCACAGCACTGAGCGAACCAGTACCCCCACAGGGGTGGCACAGCACTGGGCGAACCAGGACCCCCACAGGGGTGGGGCAGCACCGGGTGAACCAGGTCCCCCACAGGGGTGGGGCAGCACTGGGTGAACCAGGTCCTCCACAGGGGTGGGGCAGCACCGGGTGAACCAGGTCCCCCACAGGAGTGGCGCAGCACTGGGTGAACCCCCACAGGAGTGGCGCAGCACTGGGTGAACCAGGTCCCCCACATGAGTGGCACAGCACCGGGTGAACCAGGTCCCCCACATGAGTGGCACAGCACCGGGTGAACCAGGTCCCCCACAGGAGTGGCACAGCACCGGGTGAGCCAGAACCCCCACAGGAGTGGCACAGCACCGGGTGAGCCAGAACCCCCACAGGAGTGGCACAGCACTGGGTGAGCCAGAACCCCCACAGGAGTGGCACAGCACCCTGTGAACCAGGACCCCCACAGGAGTGACAAAGCACCAGGTGAACCAGGACCCCCACAGGAGTGGCAAAGCACCGGGTGAACCAGGACCCCCACAGGAGTGGCAAAGCACCGGTTGCAACAGGACCCCCACAGGAGTGGCACAGCACCGGGTGAACCAGGACCCCCACAGCACCGGGTGAACCAGGACCCCCACAGGAGTGGCAAAGCACCGGTTAAACCAGGACCCCCACAGGAGTGGCACAGAACCGGGTGAACCCCACAGGAGTGGCACAGCACCGGGTGAACCAGGTCCCCCGCCTGAGTGGCACAGCACCGGGTGAACCAGGACCCCCACAGGAGTGGCACAGCACCGGGTGAACCAGGTCCCCCACAGGAGTGGCACAGCACTGGGTGAACCAGGACCCCCACAGGAGTGGCACGGCACTGGGTGAACCAGGTCCCCCACAGGAATGGCACAGCACTGGGTGAACCAGGACCCCCACAGGAGTGGCACAGCACTGGGTGAACCAGGACCCCCACAGGAGTGGCACAGCACTGGGTGAACCAGGTCCCCCACAGGAATGGCACAGCACTGGGTGAACCAGGACCCCCACAGGAGTAGCACAGCACTGGGTGAACCGGGACCCCCGCCGGGTGGCACAGCACTGGGTGAACCAGGTCCCCCACAGGAGTGGCGCAGCACCGGGTGAACCAGGACCTCCACAGGAATGGCACAGCACCGGGTGAACCAGGACCCCCACAGGAATGGCACAGCACCGGGTGAACCAGGACCCCCACAGGAATGGCACAGCACCGGGTGAACCAGGCTCCCCACAGGAGTGGCACAGCACCGGGTGAACCAGGTCCCCCACAGGAATGGCACAGCACCGGGTGAACCAGGTCCCCCACAGGAATAGCACAGCACTGGGTGAACCAGGACCCCCACAGGAGTGGCACAGCACTGGGTGAACCCGGTCCCCCACAGGAGTGGCACAGCACTGGGCGAACCAGGACCCCCACACGAGTGGCACAGCACTGGGCGCACCAGGACTCCCACACGAGTGGCACAGCACTGAGCGAACCAGTACCCCCACAGGGGTGGCACAGCACTGGGCGAACCAGGACCCCCACAGGGGTGGGGCAGCACCGGGCGAACCAGGACCCCCACAGGGGTGGGGAAGCACCAGGTGAACCAGGTCCCCCACAGGAGTGGCACAGCACCGGGTGAACCAGGTCCCCCACAGGAGTGGCACAGCACCGGGTGAACCAGGTCCCCCACAGGAGTGGCACAGCACTGGGTGAACCAGAACCCCCACAGGAGTGGCACAGCACCGGGTGGCACAGCACTGGGTGAAGGAAATCCAAACTGCTCTGTGCGAAATCTTTTGCACAGCAGCAAATCGCCACCACAGTGGTCTCAAAGTGCCAAAGTTTGTCTGGACGTTGGCATAGGATAGCACCTCCACCAGGGTCTCCAAACCATAGTCTGCAGAGAAAAGGGGTGAAGTGGTGGTGGGAGAGGGTACAGATAAAACAAACATGGGTGGGGCAGAATGGCCGACTCCGTGGGCATGGTGGTGCAAAAAGGCGCGAATCCGAGGGGCGCAGCGTGCGTTTCCCGCATCTCGTTCATTTAGATCAGGAGGAGTAAATTAAAAGGCAGAAAAAAGTGTCATGAGCGAACAGTTTCATTTCAATGTAGAACAAGCATTGCCAATGCCAACAGTTTGGAATTCTGTGTAGGCATGGAAAAGACACTGGCCAGGCACTGTCGTAGTGGCATTAAATGGCCAGTGACGGTAGCAGGTGCAAAACAGTGCAAGTACATGGGCATCCAATAGCAGTGTCTGGCAAATGCCCCCATACGTAGACACAAGCAAAAGCTGTTGGATTTGCCAATGCTTGTTTTTCACATGGCTTCAGTGAAGGACACGCACAGTGCTTTCAAATCAAGTGGATGAAGGCAGACCTGGTTAAGACATTTTAATTAAGTACACAAGAATTTGGCCAACACTATCATTTCAGGCTGACTGTCTGGGAAAACTTAAATTCAGGAAAATCTTTAACTAGGTGACGGGTGGAGAAGATGTCCAAGAAGGGGGGGGGGGTTTATAATGCACCAGGTTTAAGCCACGTTCTCAGTGTGTGGCATATGTTATACACAGTTATTCGGTTTATAATTAATTTGATGGGTGACCCCTCCTCCGCCACAGACTTTCACAGCACAATGGGTTAAAGAACGCCCTCCATTAGTGGGCCTGACCCCCCAGACCCCACAGATGGGCCCGCCATATCGGGGGAGCAACCTGACACCGTGTGATGGACAGGGCGACGACTCATTAGCAAGCAGCCCACCCGCCAATTGCCCTCCGGGGACCACCCCGCCCCAGAGCCCCGGCCGACCATTACCGTAATGGAACTGGTTACGATGGGGGCAGCTGGGAGATTGTATTAAGGGGGCCGAGGCTGAACGACCCCCATAAACTTAATTTAATCAAGGAAGCGGGACTGTGCGACCCCCCACAAAATTAACGAGGCACAAGGCGCCACTTGCTTGTGCTAACAGTCATGTGGTAACGCGCTAACCGGATCTCTGGGGAGGGGCACACCCAAAAAACACAATCTATATTCTGAGTGCCAGACTTCCCCCAGTGTGAAGCGGCACCGGCAATCGATGCCAGCGGCAGCGCACTGTCCAATCGATGGCTGGCACGATGGTGGTAGCAGCAGCGAGACACCTCGCCCATCCGGGCAACGCCTCTTGCCACAGGCTCCTTTCATCAAGCCCGAACAGCTGAGCCTGGCCACCACCGGCGGTTCGAACCTCCAACATCATCTCAGCAACAAGTGCATTGACTCATCGAGCCATCACACTAGCTAGACGTACGTCGCATGACTGCAGGAATGTACCGTGTCCAGCAACATTAAGAATGGAGGGACGACAGGCGAGTTCTAGTATGCGAAATACAAACGCCACCTGTGCACGATTTTACTACTGCAAGACTTCAGTGTCGTGACAGGTTGGCAGAAAGGGGCGTGGGGTGTCCAACACGTGACCCGCAAGTCACATGATGCGACCTGGACCAGAGCACTTTGGTATTCTCTTCCAGCGACTTCTAGCGAACGTGGGTAGCTCAGCGTGTAAAGCATGTGCTGGAAACGTGGGCCCAGCCTCATGCATGCCAACATGATCCATGCCATCCGGGGAAACCAGTGTGGTCCTGGCTTAAACCTTGCATTCTGGGACTTGTAGTGCTGGGGTTTCCCCATTAAAAACTCATGACTACATGTCCCAGCATGTAAAGTGAAAACACCAGGGCTAGACTACCGTCTGCTGATGGAACAGGTGAGGTTGTACTCGGCACTGCCAAGACGGATTCACGGCAGGTCACCCTCCGGAGGTCCATAGATTAAAGTGCTGTTAATAAGGTAAGATTCGCAGTTATTAATATAGCACTTAGAAGCACAAGGACTCCGGCAAGACACACTATAAAACAATGGTTCTAAAGTAAGAGTCAATCTGCTTAAAATGAACAAAGCCAGTAGCCTGTACTATGGGTGTATGCCCACTGCGAGGGTCCACGCGTGCCTTCAGCACCCCCACACCAGAGCAGAAATACCCTTTTGCATTTCACTTGGGTCAAGACCAGGCCTCCCACAGTGTAGGCAGTGGCCCTTGTTCATTCTCTATAGAGGTCTAACCTCTCTCCCTGGCTGTTCAACCAATACCTGGCACTTCTTGCCGCTCTCTGCACCAACTTCCAGTGCTATGGGATGACACTCAGCTCATTTTCAGGCTCCCTTCTGCCTCCTCTTCTCCTCCTCTCATTTACGACTGTGTCTGCCATCCAGGAGTGGTATGCCGCCAATGACCTCTGCCTTAATGGCAGTAAGACTGAGATTCTCCTCATCGGCACACCCACTCTCTCCTTTCCTCTTGCTCTCTGGTCGTCCTCTCTTGGCACTCTTCCTGCCCCCACCTGTGAGGCTAAAAATCTCGGCGTTATCTTCGACTCCACACTCTCCTTCTCTCCTCACATCTCTATCTAAGAAGTCACACTACCAGCTGCACCTCCTCAGCGGTATCCTTCCTTTCCTCTCCTTCCTCCAGAAGCTCACTGTCTCCCGAGCTCTGGTTCTCTCTAGGCTGTACTACTGCAATAGCCTCTTTCTAAATCTGCCTGCTTCTACTCTCTGCAACTCACTCAGAACAGGACCGCGAGACTTGTCCTTGGCCTCAAACCCTGAAATCTATGCACTGGCTCCCAGTGGCGGCGAGGATTAAGTTCAAAACCCTCTGCATTGTCCAGAAGGCCTTCTGGGGCCTGGGGCCTCAATACCTTCAACTCCCTCTTCCTAAATATCTTCCTTCTCGAGCTCACCTCCAACTCTCTCAGGGTGAGTCGCTTCTCCAAGCAACAAGTTGGTGCTAGATCTCCCTCTTCGGCTGGGGCCTCCCTCTGGAACAGCCTCCCTGCCTCTCACGAAATTTGAGGAGAACCATCTCTGGTTCGGGAAGCACCTCAAGACCTTCCTCTTTGCTTCTGCTTTCCCCCCTCTTCTCCCCTGCTGAACGCCTGGCTGAAACTAACTGCACAGGTCACCTGGCTACCCTTTGTTCTCGGGCCCTGGTCCCCTCCCCGCCAGTTGCACACCTGCACTGCCCCCCTGGCAACCCTTTTACTAGAGGCTGTTTCTGTATCCCTACAGCACCCTACCAGCACTTGACACCTGTTGTCTGCACTTACCCTGGCACCTGCCATCAGCTCCCCACACTTCTTATTTATCTTATGTACTGCACTTCCCCCTCCCCACCCCCCCACAATTGCACGATCTGAATGTCACCTGGCCTAGTAAGATCGTTGTCTGTCTTCACTCTGTTCCCCTCCCTTACCTCGTGGAGCCTTGAAACACTTGTGTATAGGCGTGTTATAAATGCCATATCATGACAGTGACATTTCTCCCTACGCTATGGAGGATATTCCAGACGTGCCCCGTTATGTAAGCTTTGTCACCTGCCAGATGTTTTAGACTAACTCCCATGATCCTTTACTGCGGACTACAGTGGCCAGGGATGATGGGAGTTGAAGTCCATGCCACCTGGAGGGCCACATAACGAGTAACTGAGACACTGCCCCTCGGCCAGACCCCACTAGCCATGCCCAGCAGACCAAGGACAGTCCCTGGGGGGTGTGGGCACAGCAG
Source organism: Ambystoma mexicanum (assembly GCF_040938575.1). NCBI lineage: Eukaryota > Metazoa > Chordata > Amphibia > Caudata > Ambystomatidae > Ambystoma > Ambystoma mexicanum. Next base: position 1,508,483,455 of record NC_090922.1, read on the forward strand.
AATGCTCTGGCATACCGCTGCTGGGCGGTGTGCGCTCCAATACGAGGTTTTCCCCATGTCACCCATACGGTCCAGGGTACATCGGGTGCCACCGAATGGAGCTCATGGTGACCGTAGTAGACTGAGAGCCACCGATGCCAGCATTATCGGGTGGCACCACTGGCAGGCCAAGACACTGGCAATAGTACCTTATTATTATAATAATAATAATAATGTTCATTTATATAGCGCTACGAACCCTCAGGCATCTGAGCGCTGCTTATTATTACCCCCAGTGTGTGGTGCTCATTTATGGACGTCGGAAGGATGAAAGGCTGAGTTTGGCCCTGCTGGGATCCGAAGACAGGACTTGGGGTGGGCGATAGAAGACAGGTAGAGGCCCCCACATTTTAACAAGGTCACGACAAGGGGACGGGAACTCGAGAGGGCACGGGGCAAGGCATTTAAAATGCATGAGAGAGTCACCCCCTGTCTAAGAGACAGCTCTAAGAGATCTGACCCTTCCAATAAGCATGCAGGAAGCGTGATCGCAGACCTCTAATGACGTCACACATGACATCAAACACCCAAACCGAAGTGCGTCTGTCGGCCCCTCCCCTGGAAGCCGTAATCTATCATGGGGAAATGGAAACGGGCTCGGGATATAGCGCCATAGCTGAAAAGTGCAATCCTCTGTGCACTGCAAAACGACACATCACAAACTGCTGTCTACGGACACCCAACAGGGACATTTCAGACTCGTCACAATGAGCTTAAAAACACGTGTTCCGTTCCGCGACACCGCCACTCCCGCCCGGGTGGGTGGGTGGAACGTGAGGGTGGCCTTTGCTGAAGAGTGCCCAGTGGGTCCAGTTACCAAGGCGCAGATAATGAGAGCTGGTTCCCAGGCCGGAATCCTGAATTCCCAACACAGAGGCGTGTACCCCCCCCCCCCCACCTATCTCCCGGGGTATACACACTCCTGAAAGCTGCCATGCAAGCTGGAGTGCCCTGCCCCTCCCCCCCCCCCCCCCCCGGGAACCCTAACCCATTCCCTGCTTCTGCGGCTGGAACGGCCTGGAGACCCATTCTCAAGGCCTCACTGTAGCAATGAAGCAACTCCATATACTGGGCGCCCCTGGCATGGTAAAGCGGGCAGATAACAGAATGCAGGCACCACGTGGGCAGAGTAAGGACGGCGACAGCTGGAAAGCTTACACCAGCGGGGAGAGAATACACCCAAGATGCCCCGAGGAGCTGGGCGGGGGGGGGGGGGGGGAGCATCTGAAAAGTCACCATTACATCAGCCATTCAAGGAAAGCCTCCCGGGGACGTCATTTCACCAAAATGCCAGGGGTAGCGGAAGTGACTTCACACACATGACCCTTGACTTCTGATCCCATGGGAAGTGATGGAACACAACCTTTCACCCCTTGACAAAACAGGAAGTGGCATCCCATAGCATTGTTCCTATGGTTACGGTAGGACTGTAGAGTGATATAAATTGCATGCAGGAATGGGTCACCACGGGCATTGTTAATATCAGCGAGGGGACTCGCGAAAGATCAACAACCAAACGAAGACACATACAAGAATACTGCTAAAATGCAACAAGAAAACAAATGGGCAACGCCAACTGGTATCTAACTGCAACAATAGTACCGCCACCGGCAATCTTTTCTGGTGATTGATTGTAGTAGGAGGACTTGAAAAGGTGTATGGTTTTTGGTTTGCAGTACAGTGAGGGTAATGTTACAGAGTTGACCTTGCCGGGAGTCGCACCTGCAGATAACAAACACACACACCCCCCCCCCAACATGCTTCACACCCGCTCGGAAGGAGGGCTGTGCAGTTTAGGCTCAGTACCAATACCATGGGCAGTCAGAGAAACAGGATCATTATTGGGACGTCCTGAGCAAAACCAAAAAGGACTACAATAAGGGACGAAAACGCAAAAGTTTTAAAAGCGAGACTAGCGGAGAAGTAAGCGCGATAGCAGCAAGTCCAGGGGCTTCACTGAGCGAGCAGAGCAGCAGAGCAAAACCTTGAGTATTAGTGGAGTAAGAAAACATGTGCCCTTATAAGCGAAGGCAGGTTTGGGTAAGGTATAACAGACAGTGCTGGAGACTACATGGGGATTATGATGGTAGAGCGACAGGAAGAGTAAGTAGTACGAGGATAGCTCAGGGGCAACGGGCTCGCCTTGGCAGCAAGACGACACGGAGCAACACAGGTTCGATCCCCGGGTCCACGCTTAGATACCTCTGGGTATTAAGCGCATTATAAATAACCTATCATATCATAGGTAGGCCGGGGTCTCCTCATCCATGGTTCCTTCTGCCATACTATGCCTCTCCCACTACAGAACACAGTCCTCATTAACCCCTTAAGTGCCAAGGGCATCTAGGTTTGTCCTGAATGCCCATAAGACATCATGGCAGGTTCTGGCCACTCCAGCACTTAATCCCCATACTCCTCTGCCATGCAGGCCACATTCCCTACCACCCCGTGCGACTGGCCACATTCTCCTGTGCTACAGGCCACAATCCACACACTCCTGCCTGCAGCCCACATTCCATCTCGGGAGGATAGCTCAGGGGCAACGCGCTCGCCTTTGGAAGCAAGATGACACAGATCTCCACAGGTTCGATCCCCGGGTCCATGCTTAGAAATCTCTGGGTATTAAGTGCGTTATAAATAACCTATCATATCATATCATATCATGCTCCCCTCTCTGTATTAGCTGTTTTCCCCATGTGATATGTTCCCACTAGTGCTTAAGATTCCTTATGCCATGCCCAAGTAGGTCACCCAGTCATGTTTTGAGATTTGGCTAATACGTGCTGTCTAAGCGCCACCTATAAGCCGAAAGTATTGCGCCGAAGTTCAGATAGGTGGGCGATGGGAAACAAGGACAGGCGTTTGATTTATCCACCCGTTGACAACATGACCAGGTTAATCCCGGTGGTCATTCCTGTTCTTCCATTATCAAACCGTTCCCAGCCCCCAGATCCCCACCATCGCGCAGATAGCTCGTTCAAGCAGTAACCTCAAACTGTGTGCTGCACAGGGCCTGCCAGTGTTATTTCTTAGAGTTAATGGCTTCTCTGCAGCTGTAAAGGAGCTTCTAGTGTAATAAAAAGGTCTCAACCAGGTGTGCCTTCAGCCACTTCATTTGTAATTTGCACAGGTGCCCTCGCATCTGTCTCTTGCAGTAAAGTCCTGTTAAAGACAGGCATTTGCTCAATGCAAACAAAAAAATCAAGTGCATCGTGGAGCAAACTTTTCATTCACATCACACAAGGGCTCAGCATTTTAATGTTTACTGGACCGCTCCATACCCTTACCATCCGGTATGAACAACATTCACCTTTATACAGGGTCTATTCTGGACTACGCAAGCCCTGGCACAGGCATGGCAGCTGAATTCACATTCTGCAGGTGGACCTGGGTACAAAGTACAGAAACGCCCAGGAAAATAAGCCAAACACCCAAGCACACTCTTGCGTCCAACACGTGCACCGCATTACATTGTGTACTAACTTACAATTCTCCAAACCTGCCTTGGAAGTTATCATAGCACTATTGGGACGTCCGCCTTCTCCCTTTTGTGGTACCAAGACCTGCCTAAAAGAAAGGAACACACCCATATTATCACCCCACCCCCCTCGCCACCGCTGGGTCCCTGCCTCTCTATTTGCGCCGCCTACTTCCCAGGTGCCCATTTTATCGTCCCCTCGCAGACGAAGGTCTTGATGCCACCAGCTGGGGGCACAATAAACCACTCCGCGGACAGGCCTAGGTGCTCTGAAACTGCTGTGCTGGGGATTTAGCTCAGAATAAAAGCAAATTAACGTAACATAGGCAAACCCAACCGGTTTGGTTACCATTAGTTGGCATTTGCCAGGCACTGCTCTCATGTACGCAGTTGGCTCATTTTTCAAGATGCTGCCATTTTATGAGCAGGTGAGGCGATTATGGCAGTGTCGTAAAATACCCAATCCATGCCTGCACAAAAGGTTTGCCCAATGCGTTTTCACCTTGAATTCTGGGAATTGCAGTCCTGAATTTAAAATTGGAACAGCAAAAAAGTTTCAGAATTGTAATTGTACATTTTCTTTTATAAAACGCGCTTAATGCCAGCGAGTGGTTTCTAAGCGCGGGATCGGGATTCGAACCTGTGTTGCGCCGCCCTGTGTTGTTTCCAAGACAAACGTGTTGCCCCCGAGCGATCGTACGGGATGACGCATGCACGCATGACGTGGGGGCACGAGAGAGGGCTGCAGTCCGTCGGCCATGGTGCACTTTCCAGAGGCTGGAAGCCCTTCTTCAATGCTCTACATATAGCACAAACTGAGAGCGAAGACGCCATTTGGTGCGAATTGCAGCTTATTTTTACCTTTAAATACCGCGCGCGCCAGGCTCCGGGATGGCAGGCGCTCCTGCGAGTAATAAGGCGAATTATTCGGCTCCAGTTTGATGTGGAACGTCAAACGGCGCCAAGTAAACGTCTTCTAAGCGTCGCGTATCCATCAAAGGCGGCGGAGCCCTGGGAAGGAGAGATAATCCGGGCGGAGCCCCGGGGAAGGATCAGAAGCCGGGACGCCGAAACATCAATATTTCACTGCTCCAGCCTGGCACACAGCACACCATTCCGCAACGTGGGCTGGCGTTGCCAGGGCAGCAGGAATGCGGCAGAAAAGCCAATTACCTGCCGAGTGGAGCGCCCGCTTGGCAAATTCCCCACTTAAAGCCTCCTCCCCAATTTAAACCACAAAGGGACGTGCAAATGGTTTCCTCTTACCAGCAAACCATCTTTTAGACACTTTAAACTCGCCTCCCCCACATACAAAGCACATATTAACAGCACCCCCTATTCAGCCACTGTCTTCTCCCCAAGCTCCACGAGAGCCCTCCGTGGTCTCCGGCTTTAACCTGCCCACTCGGAATAAAGGGACGACTCGCGCCGCAGGGCAGAGTACGGCCAGTCCATGGCTCTGTCCAGCACTCCAAGCACGGCCACTGCCCACGGTACCTCATTGGATCGGGCCCGGAGAGGCCGTGCCAGACCTCAGGGTCTGTGACTGTGTCAAAGTTCTGTTAATGGCCCTCAGAATCTGTCACAGGCGGTCTGCAAAGGCCTGCAATAGCGGTGCAGAGAGGAGGCCAGGTCCCTAGGCCTACTTCAATGCCTTGCTGTGCCATGTGATGCCATTTTATGCTTTGCTATTGTGGCGTCAAGGAATGACAAGACGGCCCAAGCGGTGCCATAGTGGTTGCTATAAACTTTTATTCAAAGATAAGACAGACCTATGTAACCCTAACTCTAATGGGGTTTCCCTCCACAACCCAACAAAACTCAGGTGCTCGCCAGGAAGTCACGTCCAAAAGGCACCATCCCAGTGAAACGTCTCCTACGCAATCCCTGCGACTACAACAAACAATAAGGCCGTTCGGGCTCTGATCGTGACGCAAGAGAAGGACTCCCTTCTCCTGGATGAGAAGTGTCACAAAGACGCAAAGTCTTCTCAAAGTAAAAGTTTTACGCTTTTCATAACAAACCGTTGTAAGAGATCCTCATAGGGGTAGTAGAAGGACTCCCTTTCCCTCGCTGGTGACCGTGTCCCCAATGTCCCTCTCCTGCTTCCCCGTCAGGGGCTTCCTCTTTGCGCCCCGCTGGACTTCCGCCAGGCTGGCGTATCCTCCTGGTGGGGCCCCCGACACACTGCTTGGTTTTGCATTGGCTTTGGCCAATCAGGCCTCGTGAAACACTAGACTGCTCCATACTGCTTTGAGGATCGCTCGATACCTGCGCACCTCCTCATCATCCCAGTATTTCCTAGTCCTATAAAGGGGGCGGGGGAGGGGAGGAGAGGAGAGTTCCTCCCCACGAGATCCTTCCGCGAGAGTACCAGCACCAGAGGGACTATCAGGTAGTGGGCTCACCTCGCTGGCATCATGGGACGGGGTTCCCCCCCCCACCCTTGGGGAGAAGTGACGACATCCAAGGATTGGTCACACTATGCAGACCAACTAAGCCACCCACATACGTAAAAGAACAGCTCTGCCGATAGACATCGAACAGAACACTGCAACTCTACATCACGCTGTACAGCAGAAGCCCATTCTATGCTTCCTAGCAACATAGGTGCACCAGGCGCGCACGTGCAAAAAACACTGCATGCCCACGATGCGGAACACCCAGAAAAGAACCTGAACGCAGAGCTCCAGGTACTCCGGTCTACAAACACAACCGTAAGGCCCCATTGCATTTTTCATCTGCACCCAACTAACCTAACCCGCCTTCCACCAGGCGGCCTGGAAAGTGGGCAAATGGCAGCGGTGCGTGGTATAAGCCCCAGTAACGTAGCGTAGCGTGCCCCACACCACAGGCTGTGCGAACGCTTTAAGAACGAGGTGTGCACGCGCCCATGCACTGCCACCACTTTGTTAAAGTGTACGTGCATCCCTTTCTTACAGGGATAAAGCCAGGCAAGAACGGCCAGCTCCAGGTTCCGACTGGTCCTTGGTGAAAGGGCCAAGCTCTCAGACCAATGTGCCCGCTTTCTGAGCCAATGTGTGAAATGGTCAAGACTGCGCAGCTGGGAGTGTACATCCGTGAAGCTGCAAAAGTGCCGTTTTGCACACATTCTTGAAAGCTCCAACGCCTTGGGCTCGGCTTTGTCCTAGTCTGACCAGGTCAACCCCGTCTCATCTCTGCACCTCTGCAGAGCCCCCACCTCCAAGTGGGGTGAACGAGGGGCGAGAAGGCGATTGGTTGGCCCGTCTGCTCAAACCATCTCCCACTTTGTGATCAAACTTCTGATCCTCTTCCACCAACTCCGTGAAACGGCAACATCTCGATCCTGAGCGGGAAACCATTTCTGACATTGGCACGACGGTCATGCAATAGATGTTGGCATTTCTGTGAACTAACCCAGGGATTTCACCCGCGCTTCCTTGAATACCCCCCGCCCTGCACACTTTACTGAAAGGCGCAGAATGAAATTTCACTAAGTGGACCGGACCAGTGGACAGCTCCACCATCACTGGTGTGCAGTGCTAAGAACATGTACAGACCTGAGAGGAGAAGAAGGAAGTGCCTGGGAGCCAGGGGTCAAGGCCTAAAGTGGGGGACTCATTACCATACCGATTAAATGTGGTGGCACCAGAAATTAGCATATCAAGGTGCCATCTGAAGATAGTGGGGGACTTCTGAAAAAAGTGAGGGGACTCCATCCACCCACATGTACCCTCGCCTTGAGCCCTGATCAAAGCAGTCATCATGGGAAAACCACCAAAAGACTGCTGCCTATCCCAGAGGGCTTTGGGCATGGGGTCTGTGAAGAGCACTGCCTTCCAGGTACTTCACGCTTGCAGATAACCCAACACCGAATGGAGCTCTGGGAAAAGGCCAGAAAGCGGCCCACAAAGACCCAACCACCTCCAGGCACTCAGAGGCCTGGCGCACAGCGGCAAGGCGTCTGCCGACGGCATCTCTATTCTTAACGAGCGCCAAAGGTTTCTGCGGAACACTCGCGCCACCGTAGGGCCTGTGCCCGCGAGGTGGCGCAGAGCGCTGACTGCGCGCTTTCACAAACTTAAATCACCAATTATGGCTGCGGACTCACCTCGGCGCAACCTTCAGGTAGGATATTAATTTAGGAGGCGATGCAAGGCGAATATAAAAAAAAATATATGTATGGGGGGAAAAGAAAAGGGAAGTGTCGGATCTAATCAAAGTCCGCCTGAACCGCAAAGCCGCTGGATCCGTTGAAGAGAACTGCTCTGCTCTGCTTATCATGGGGGCATATTTCATGCCTTGTCAGATGGATCGCATCTGTTGGCCTCCGTGTGTCTGAAAGGCTGAGAGCTGCTCCTGAGCATTCTCATGTAGCCAATGACAAATGCTACTGAAATGGGAAACGATAACGCCTATTATTCCAACACCAGGAGACGATAGACACTGCTGGGTGTGCCATCGGAGAAGTTAAGACGCCTACACTTTAGCACATGGACATGGAATCGTTTTTACGTAGTGCTTACTGCTGGAGAATGGCCTTTTACGAAACATTTTCAATTGTGTTATACGTAGTTTATATGCTTGAATGGAAAATTAGGTCTACTTAGCAAAAGGTTGGCTGTCCATCACGTGAACCGACAATTTCATCGTAAATTCGTCACACCATCATGACCAGATTCTAGGATCCTGCAAAATACAATGATGTCCTTGTGCATTTACCTGCTAAACACACTCAACACTGGTGCAAACAATAATTAAAGAACCCGATACGTGCATGATCAATAAGAAAGCGGTGGCGAAAAACGTTTCGTTTCTCAGATTGTTGTTGCATTACACATGTATGCAGAATTTCTTCATATTGAACCTGCTCAGACCGACCCCACAAAAGAGATTACACCCACTAAAAAGATCTGAAATCTCTGACCCTTGGAATTCCTGCAAGAGGTCATCATCCGCAGTGTAAAAGGCGACTTGACTGGTTGAACAGAATGAGTGCTACTAGGCAACATCCAGTATGGTGCAAACATATCGAGGACTTTGTATCCAACACCAGGTACAGGTCTGATTCCCCTTATTATGGGCTTACAAGGAACTTTTTTAATTAAATGGAAGTATGAGAAACATGAAAATGAGTTTCATTTTTACCTAGAGGGATGAGCCGGAAGTATGAAAAGATCTGACAACTTAGGAGGACATTATTAGAGCAGAGAGGAGGAGCGGCCTAAATCCGCTCTAGTTGACGTTATGAACACTGCAAAATATTGGTTTACATAAAAGAGCGTGGCAGTGGGGCAATACTCCACACACCATTTTACTAACAATAAACATGTCGGCGTGTAGCACAAGTATCGGGAGAGTTCACAGCAAAAACAGTGAAATGAACCAGAAAACTGTGCCCGATACCTTATTAGACCCACAAGAAACCTAGCGAACGAAAGAATGTACTTATTAAGCATCGACGGTCTACCCATCTATTTTAATCGGATTACATAGGGCCACTGGCGGTCTGCGGTGGTCTGAAGGGTCAGGAAATGCTGTGGTATTCGGCTAGCCCACTAACGGAATGGTTGGTAACAGAGCAAGACGCACATCATCCACAAATAAGCTTGTGGCGCATCTTCCTGCGGCTTCCTTGCGCATGTCGGCCATTTTGTTCTGAGAGAAAAACAATTCATGGCAATAATCAGAAGACACAGTGCACAGAATCCACACACCTGCCACATTACACGCCAAAGACGAATGAACGCAAGCACTTATTGCTTTAAGCCATGGACTTATTCCTCCTGTTAAATGTGATTTGTGCGCTGGGGAGATGTGCCACCTGTCCACCCACCACTACCGGCACAGTCGTGTCCTCCACGCTAGGGACCACCACAAGCCCGGAGAAGCAATTTCCAATTATAATTTGCAGAGCATACTCCCCCCGCCCTCTTCACCCCGGTGAACACATGTATTTTTGATTCCCCACGAACTGCAAAGTATGCCTGGCTCCCGGTCACCAACTTGGATCCCCCACTACACTATGGGGGATGGTCACCAACAGGGCAGGCTGAGCAATTGTCATGGCTCGTGGGGGCCCATTTCACTATGGTGTTTGGGGGCTACGCTGTCTATAGTTCGGGAAAACTGACTGAGGCTCTTCGGCGGGGTGCTTAAATAATAATGGATACACAAGAATGCAGCGAGGAGGTAAATCGCTGCAGATTATCACAAGACGGGAGCTGAAAAACTAAAATGTCCTTTGAAAAGCTAAAGATTGCTCGTCAGCAAGGTGCTACCACCTCGGGGACTCTAAATCTATACCTCTCCGGGTCTGCAACACATCCGACCGAGGGGAACGATGGTCCAAGAAGGCCAAAACGCTGAGAAGGAAACTTGAATGCATGACAATGGACCTCTGCAGACTTTTTCCCCCTCCACTCAACATGGACCATATCTTCAGGCACCCCCCACTTAAAGAGGAGAACAACAACAACAGCACTGGCTGGGCCCAAACCCCGAGCTCCAATGGGGGGGCTTGGCCAACTTTCAAGCCCACCGTGGACTTGGATTCCGCGAAGGAGACCAGTCGACAGATTTAGTTTTGGATGCTAACGGGGTCAAATTTAATTAGATGGCAATATACCACGTATCTTGAGTCTAGGATCACATTTACCACAAAACCCCATAAGCAAACCTGGGTCCCAACAGGTGGACAACATGCTCATCACTGGCGCTCTGCAGGGGGCTAACCGCCCCTCCAACACAACCACTCTTCTGCAAAAGCCTTTCAAAGGAATTGCAACACAGAAGGGGGCGCGCACCTGAGAGTCCCATTGCCTCCTGCGTTCCTCTTTCATGGGTTCATATGGACTTCACAAACAGCTTTACTTGGACCCAAACCGCTCTACGAGGGCAAGGGGTCTTTAAAAGGGCCATTATTACAGCTCCCAGAGGAAGAGACCCCTGTGAACTTGCGCAATATTTACACAAACGAGGGTACACCCCAGAAATCATGAACAAAACCAGGGGAGTCCGGCAGGCTCGCCTATTCTCTTCCCAGAGAGTTAAAAACAATAGGGCTCCTTTCTGGCAGGGAAGCAGGGCTGCTCAGTACTCTGGGCACCAAAAGCAACTTCAGGGGTTCCGGCCAGAGGCGTGGCCAGGATTATCTAATAAGTGGGGCCTGAAGGTAATGTAGTGGCCCCCCAAACCTTGACATCTGTAAATGCCCCCACGGCTATGCTGAGTGGGCATTTACAGATTTTGGGTGGGCCTGGCCTGCTCAGGCCCACAACCAAAAACACTAGACAACTCGCAGAAGCAAGGCAGGAAGTGAGGACAGGCAGCCATCCCAAACATGGACGACCCGTGGAGGGAGTCTTCCACCCCTGCCCTCGCAAAGGAAAACAGTTTTAAGTGTCTAATGAACTCTCACAATGTGGTCCAGAAGTGAGCGTCACTGCTGCTTCAGCCTCAATGCTCCAGAGGAGAGATCCAGGGGCAGGGGCACAAGTGCAACACTCCAGGCCTTAACACAAACAAACGTAAGAAGCCTCCATCCAGAACCCAGCACAATGCCCGAGAAGCGGCCTCTAGAACCGGGGAACATTGCTCCAAGAATTACCACAGTATCTGTGGAGCATTTAGTGCAGGACAGGGCACCCCAGACCAGGACACGGTACTTAAGAAGCCCCTGGAACCAGGACCACGTCTCGAGCCCAGGATAATACTTAAGCCTCTAGGACAGGTCTCCAGCCCAGGACATTACTTAAGAAGCCTCTAGGACAAGTCTCCAGCCCAGGACATTACTTAAGAAGCCTCCAGGACAAGTCTCCAGCCCAGGACAATACTTAAGAAGCCTCCAGGACAAGTCCCCAGCCCAGGACAATACTTAAGAAGCCTCCAGGACAAGTCTCCAGCCCAGGACATTACTTAAGAAGCCTCTAGGACAGGTCTCCAGCCCAGGACATTACTTAAGAAGCCTCCAGGACAAGTCTCCAGCCCAGGACATTACTTAAGCCTCTAGGACAGGTCTCCAGCCCAGGACATTACTTAAGCCTCTAGGAAAGGTCTCCAGCCCAGGACATTACTTAAGAAGCCTCTAGGACAGGTCTCCAGCCCAGGACATTACTTAAGCCTCTAGGACAGGTCTCCATCCCAGGACATTACTTAAGAAGCCTCCAGGACAGGTCTCCAGCCCAGGACATTACTTAAGCCTCTAGGACAGGTCTCCAGCCCAGGACATTACTTAAGCCTCTAGGACAGGTCTCCATCCCAGGACATTACTTAAGAAGCCTCCAGGACAGGTCTCCATCCCAGGACAATACTTAAGCCTCTAGGACAGGTCTCCAGCCCAGGACATTACTTAAGAAGCCTCTAGGACAGGTCTCCATCCCAGGACATTACTTAAGCCTCTAGGACAGGTCTCCATCCCAGGACATTACTTAAGCCTCCAGGACAAGTCTCCAGCCCAGGACATTACTTAAGCCTCTAGGACAAGTCTCCAGCCCAGGACATTACTTAAGCCTCTAGGACAGGTCTCCATCCCAGGACATTACTTAAGCCTCTAGGACAGGTCTCCAGCCCAGGACATTACTTAAGCCTCTAGGACAAGTCTCCAGCCCAGGACATTACTTAAGCCTCTAGGACAGGTCTCCAGCCCAGGACATTACTTAAGCCTCTAGGACAAGTCTCCATCCCAGGACATTACTTAAGCCTCTAGGACAGGTCTCCAGCCCAGGACATTACTTAAGCCTCTAGGACAAGTCTCCACCCCAGGACATTACTTAAGAAGCCTCCAGGACAAGTCTCCAGCCCAGGACATTACTTAAGCCTCCAGGACAAGTATCCAGCCCAGGACATTACTTAAGCCTCTAGGACAGGTCTCCAGCCCAGGACATTACTTAAGAAGCCTCCAGGACAAGTCTCCAGCCCAGGACATTACTTAAGCCTCCAGGACAGGTATCCAGCCCAGGACATTACTTAAGCCTCTAGGACAGGTCTCCAGCCCAGGACATTACTTAAGCCTCTAGGACAAGTCTCCAGCCCAGGACATTACTTAAGAAGCCTCCAGGATAAGTCTCCAGCCCAGGACATTACTTAAGAAGCCTCCAGGACAAGTCTCCAGCCCAGGACATTACTTAAGAAGCCTCCAGGACAAGTCTCCAGCCCAGGACATTACTTAAGCCTCCAGGACAAGTATCCAGCCCAGGACATTACTTAAGCCTCTAGGACAAGTCTCCAGCCCAGGACATTACTTAAGAAGCCTCCAGGACAAGTCTCCAGCCCAGGACATTACTTAAGAAGCCTCCAGGACAAGTCTCCAGCCCAGGACATTACTTAAGAAGCCTCCAGGACAAGTCTCCAGCCCAGGACATTACTTAAGCCTCCAGGACAAGTATCCAGCCCAGGACATTACTTAAGCCTCTAGGACAGGTCTCCAGCCCAGGACATTACTTAAGCCTCTAGGACAAGTCTCCAGCCCAGGACATTACTTAAGAAGCCTCCAGGACAAGTCTCCAGCCCAGGACATTACTTAAGAAGCCTCCAGGACAAGTCTCCAGCCCAGGACATTACTTAAGAAGCCTCCAGGACAGGTCTCCAGCCCAGGACATTACTTAAGCCTCTAGGACAGGTCTCCAGCCCAGGACATTACTTAAGCCTCTAGGACAGGTCTCCATCCCAGGACAATACTTAAGAAGCCTCCAGGACAGGTCTCCAGCCCAGGACATTACTTAAGAAGCCTCCAGGACAAGTCTCCAGCCCAGGACATTACTTAAGCCTCTAGGACAGGTCTCCATCCCAGGACAATACTTAAGAAGCCTCCAGGACAAGTCTCCAGCCCAGGACATTACTTAAGCCTCTAGGACAGGTCTCCATCCCAGGACAATACTTAAGAAGCCTCCAGGACAAGTCTCCAGCCCAGGACATTACTTAAGCCTCTAGGACAAGTCTCCATCCCAGGACATTACTTAAGCCTCTAGGACAGGTCTCCAGCCCAGGACATTACTTAAGAAGCCTCCAGGACAAGTCTCCAGCCCAGGACATTACTTAAGCCTCCAGGACAAGTATCCAGCCCAGGACATTACTTAAGCCTCTAGGACAGGTCTCCATCCCAGGACAATACTTAAGAAGCCTCCAGGACAGGTCTCCAGCCCAGGACATTACTTAAGCCTCTAGGACAGGTCTCCAGCCCAGGACATTACTTAAGCCTCTAGGACAAGTCTCCAGCCCAGGACATTACTTAAGAAGCCTCCAGGACAAGTCTCCAGCCCAGGACATTACTTAAGAAGCCTCCAGGACAAGTCTCCAGCCCAGGACATTACTTAAGAAGCCTCCAGGACAGGTCTCCAGCCCAGGACATTACTTAAGCCTCTAGGACAGGTCTCCAGCCCAGGACATTACTTAAGCCTCTAGGACAGGTCTCCATCCCAGGACAATACTTAAGAAGCCTCCAGGACAGGTCTCCAGCCCAGGACATTACTTAAGAAGCCTCCAGGACAGGTCTCCATCCCAGGACAATACTTAAGAAGCCTCCAGGACAAGTCTCCAGCCCAGGACATTACTTAAGCCTCTAGGACAGGTCTCCATCCCAGGACAATACTTAAGAAGCCTCCAGGACAAGTCTCCAGCCCAGGACATTACTTAAGCCTCTAGGACAAGTCTCCATCCCAGGACATTACTTAAGCCTCTAGGACAGGTCTCCAGCCCAGGACATTACTTAAGAAGCCTCCAGGACAGGTCTCCAGCCCAGGACATTACTTAAGCCTCCAGGACAAGTATCCAGCCCAGGACATTACTTAAGCCTCTAGGACAGGTCTCCATCCCAGGACAATACTTAAGAAGCCTCCAGGACAGGTCTCCAGCCCAGGACATTACTTAAGCCTCTAGGACAGGTCTCCATCCCAGGACAATACTTAAGAAGCCTCCAGGACAGGTCTCCAGCCCAGGACATTACTTAAGCCTCTAGGACAGGTCTCCAGCCCAGGACATTACTTAAGCCTCTAGGACAAGTCTCCAGCCCAGGACATTACTTAAGAAGCCTCCAGGACAAGTCTCCAGCCCAGGACATTACTTAAGAAGCCTCCAGGACAGGTCTCCAGCCCAGGACATTACTTAAGCCTCTAGGACAGGTCTCCAGCCCAGGACATTACTTAAGCCTCTAGGACAGGTCTCCAGCCCAGGACATTACTTAAGAAGCCTCTAGGACAGGTCTCCAGCCCAGGACATTACTTAAGAAGCCTCCAGGACAAGTCTCCAGCCCAGGACATTACTTAAGAAGCCTCCAGGACAAGTCTCCAGCCCAGGACATTACTTAAGCCTCTAGGACAGGTCTCCAGCCCAGGACATTACTTAAGCCTCCAGGACAAGTCTCCAGCCCAGGACATTACTTAAGAAGCCAAGAAGTCAAGGGCGCAATATTTAAGCATTTATCCGTCTGAACTCGAGCTCTTGGTTTCTTTCAGATTGAGCCAAGAACCGTTTGTATTCTAATTCGAGCTTCATTTTTTCAAGTTCAAAATGAGCAGGGTTACATGTGGGACCTGGTATGGGCCCCGTGGGTACAGCTGGTAAGGCAGGTAGAGGAGCAGGGGAGACAGTTGCGTTAGCCTCTCCTTCCTCTTCAGCCTCTTCATCACTATCATCAGAACTATGATTTAGATCACCGTTTTCTACATTTGCTGGAGAAGTTGGTTCCTCTGAACCAGTACCCAGACTTTGGTTTTCCAGCAATCTCGCTATCAGTTCTACTTTCTTGCCTCTTACAGAAAGATTCTCTTGTCTACAGAGTGCTCGTAAACTCTCAGTATTTTCACCCGACAAGGATTGACTGTAAACTTCCATAGTAGACTTGTTTTTGAAAGTTGCTTTTTAGTGCTAAGCTTTGTGGTTAGTTATCCTAAAGTGTCGGAAAGCACTCTAAACTGTATACTCGATACAAATCCCACCGCTGTACACCAGTGTTAGGCGGAAACCTGTGCAGTTCCCTCTGGGACCACTGATACTCTACAGCCCAGAACACAATACTTGACAAGGGGCCTTCAGAACTGGGCACAATGCCCTCGCACATCACACAATCTTGGAGTGAGGCTTCTAAAACTGGACACAATACTTGTGGAGAAGCTTTTGTCTAGAACAAAGTACAATATTCGGTCCTGAACAATTTTTAAGGCAGCGACTCTAGAACATGCATTATACCCCAGCCCTTAACACAACACGCATGGAGTCTTGAGTACTAGACACAATACCCTCAGATAATCCACAATACTTAAGAAGGAGCTTCCCGAGCCTGGCACAGTACTCCGGCCCTGAACACAATACTTGAGACGGGGGGGAGGGGACCTTTAGAGTAGGGCACAATACTGCAGTCCTGAACACAGTACTGGAGACAGGGAACTCACGAGCCAGGCCTTAGACTCTGGTCCTGAGCACAATACTTGATAAGGAGTTTCCCGAGCCAGGCACAATACTCCGGTCCTAATCAAAATACTTGATAAGGAGCCTCCCGGCCAGGCACAGTACTCCGGTCCTGCACATAATACTTCAGACAGGGAACTCCCGAGCCAGGCCTTATACTCTGGCGCTGAACGCAATAATTGAGACGGGGGGGGGGGGAGGAAGGAGACCTTTAGAGTAGGGCACAATACTCCGGTCCTAATCTACTTGATAAGGTGCGTCCCGGGCAAGGCACAAAACTCCGGTCCTGTACACAATACTTGAGACTTATGTCGGGAGGATAGCTCAGGGGTAACGTGCTTGCCTTGGAAGCAAGACGACACGGAGCAGCACTGGTTCGATCCCCGGGTCCGCGCTTAGAAACCTCTGGGTATTAAGCGCATTATAAATAACCTATCAAATCATATCTTAAGGAGCCTCCCAAGCCAGGCATTTTACTCCGGTCCCCAATACTACGGAACATAACACTTGATCAGGCACAGGCACAACATCCCCGTCCCCAATACTTGAGACGGGGGCGTCTGGCACAATACCTTTGATATGGCCCGCAGCAGTGGAAGTACTGCTCCGAATGGGCCTGCGCCGCCCCACTAGGGCCAGCCACACAACATCACCCTAAAGTCTCAGAATGGTGTGGCAACTTCAAGGTTCCAGTAACCCAAGACTCTTCAATCGCACCTGTAGCTCATCACCGCTGCCCACCAGTGACAATCAATCCCCATGGCAGTGCCAACATCGGATACTGCCCTCACCCAGTCATTGGCGGCCATTTTATCAAGCTTAGAACGAGGCCGAGGCATGGTGCTGGAATTCTCACCTTTGGGTTTAAGGTTGCACACACATTTCTGAAGCACATACATTAACCAGCAGAGCTATCTTTCACTGATAACATGTGAAAAGGGACGATTACAAAAGGCAGGACTTTGGGCCCACCCTGGCCGGATAAGCCAAGGCTGGGTCTGAAGGGACCAGGCGACTGATTGGGAGTGGGCAGAAGGTGCAGTCGTCCTCCTCACTGCCACCAGTCCTGTGCTGGGTGCCCGCCGTGTAAACCTGCCTCACCCCAGCGGGGGCTGTGTTTACAGACAGCCGTGAGGCTGGGTGGAGTACCCAGCACGGAGCAGTCTTACCGAGAGCGTGCAAAGGACGACCTTTGGGTAGAGGCCCCGGGGACTCTGCGGCTGCTGGGCGTATACACACCCTAAAGTTAAAGTGGAGTGCACGGATCCGCGGACCTGGTGTGCGGACTACACGGAGCGGTGTAGTTTTAGCCAGTATTAAGCGTGCACACAACACTAGACCCAGAATAGGCATTGCACGCCTAAGTCTGCTGAAGACCGTGTCCTAGTCCATCTGAGACACGCGTTTCTGTTAATACGGTACTGTGCTTTAGTGTTATTTAACATACGTGGGGCAAACGTGTGTGTGTGTGAAATGAAGTACTTCAAAACATAGCCAAGAGGACATGTGCCATTCAATGAAAGCACTTCTAAAGCGAGCTTTATTGGTTCTAGCACTGAAAAAAAGCATACAAATTCGCAGCACTAGCTCAGTCAACACTGTTCTAGCGGAGCCACAACTCAGGCTCGTGACGTCTCTGGTTCCGCCAGGGGGTGGGGGGGAGCCCCTTGAAAGTAAGCTTTACAGTTCCTTTAGGCCTCCATTGTGAGTTGACTCTGCCCAGTCTTTCTCCTTGGCTGCTTTTGGTCCTTGTGCCAGGCTGGAGCAGAGGGCGCGTGCGCAGCATTGATGTGGTCATATATGGCATCGTGCGCGGTGCATGGCGGGTGCAGAGTTATGCATGCTTTAGGAACCACAACTGGGACATGTCTGAGGATTCATTTGCGATTCCCCCATAGAACGCTCCTGCCCAATTGGCCCTTGGAAACGTGCAGCTGTTACTCGATGGGATTACACCAGAATAATTGCCCAAATCCAAATAACCGGAAAAACGCAAGAAGATGGCAAGTTGTTGTTTATTAGCAATTATTGAAAACAGGGAGGTTACAACGAACATCGACGGACGTGCGCAAATGCTCAACGATTTCCACATGAAATAAAATGACATACTCTCTTTGTGCGTCAGAATGACGTCATGCTACGTGGCAAGTGAAAAACCCATCAAGGGTCGGGAGTAGTTAAGGGACACATCTAGATATACAATCATATAGGGGCAAGGTTTGTTATTGGCTGTCCGATATCAGGTGGACAACTCATGACTACCTCTTCAAACGTGTCATTTAAGAAAAATCCGTTACACAGCATTTCATTGGTTTCTCAATCTATAAGGTCCTTCGTTATATGGACTAATACGATTGGTTGGCACACTTGTGCCATGACTGGAACATTCGGTCCAATTAAAAGCACGTAAACCAACACCCAGGTGCAAGTAGATAGGACATGAGGCTGCCCTACCACCCAATAAGCCCAACATCTCATCACCCATGCCTTCTGCCATGAAATTCTCTTTGTAATTGGCCTTGCAGAGTATTCTTGTCCGAGGAATGCACGGGAGTGAGGGCACTCGCTATCGTGTCTGGAACTCCAAGTTCAAACCCTATTTCCAGCCTCGACTCACGTGACAAGAGGCCACGATTCTGCTCATTCTGCAAGCTTTTAAATGTTTTAAATGAAGACTTGGCATCTCTTGTATTCTTTCTTGCACCTTGACGTGAGAGTCATCCTCCGCACACATGTTCCTCTTCAGGGTAGATGGCTGACCTCGACTTCTCCGTTCTTGACTTCAGGCCAAACAGCCTAGCCATGCAGCTCCAGTAACCTGCTATTCTACTGCGACACAGCCTTCCATTCTCCCTTCATGATTCTTTGGCCTAGTTATTTCACGATACTAATGTCCAGTTCCTCTAGAACGGCGGCCCCATCTGCATTCTATTTACTACTTGTAGCTAGCCTATACGATGACGTGATCTATCTCGTGTGTCAGCGTATGTACATTCATTATACCCCTGATTTATGCAGCACTTTCTAACGTGTAATCTTCTTGTACACTTTACGGTTCACTTGACTGTTTACTTTGTGATTTTTCCTCTAGGATCCATACATTGTCTTCATTCAGTATTTCAGGACTTTGTTCACACTCTCTTATGACGTCATCGGTCCGTTTTCTTAGCTCTTTCCTCATATTCCTTCTGGAATAACCTCCTGCAGGCTGTCATCAACTCGAGGGTAAATTCAATATGGTTGTCTCAATGGATACAGTCTTCCACATGCTCGCTGTCGCATTGGTACAACTGTTGGTGTTAGACAATACAGGAGATGTAGGGGGGGAAGGATCTCCTGCAGATGTGAACATCTGCTCCTCTACACTCCTTTCCCAAAGTATTTTCCCACTATATTGCATAGTGTTTTCTAGGTTCCACCAACATTACTTTATTACAGTTCGTTTTGTTTTAACGGCATTCGTTCGCATAACTGGCCAGTGGCCACTGGTCTTGGGACATCCAAGACACCTAGTGTGCTCGAGTCAATGCCGCAGGTGCCCTCATCGTGTCCAGGGCGAGTCTGCAAAGCAGACCGCTGCCGTGAGGCTCCAAGAGTCGTGATCTTGTGGAGCTGCCCTGGTTCCATCGGCGAGGAGTTGGATAGCCGACGCGGGAACCAAAAAAAGAGGGTAATACGACTGGTAAAACCTTCCCAGAGAAAGCACTTCGCCACCGCAGCACGTTACGCCGGCCGAGAGAAGTTGGGGGTCCCTAGTGACACGCCTGGGGAAGAGACAGCTGGATTAGGAAGGGTCCGCCAATCCCTAGGGTAGATAGTGGGACGGCCTGCCTATACAAAGCCACTTGCATTCACATCAATCAACTCTTGAACCGTTTCTGAGAGTTGTGTTCATGAGGCTAATATTATAGCGGAAGAGTTCACAGCAGTAGGAGCTCAACCTACTGAGCTATGAATAACTTGCAGGTAAGCCGTTTAAATCGCAGCAAGATATCCTTTCATTTACGGCCAATGAAGAGTACCAATGAGGAGGAGGGGTTTCTTTCAGCTTGTGCTTAGGGTACATGTTTATGTATAGGGTCGATAATATGAGAATTAAAGTGTCGCTGTAGGATATGAAAGCCAGATGGGTTCTGTACCTGTCACACAGACAGCCGCAGCTGGAAAAACAGTGCGTGGGCCCATGAAGTAGCCATTATTCGCCAGCATAAATATTCAGACAGAGGACTCCTATTTTCAAACCAGTTACAGATTACTCACAAATATTAATTAATTCCTGCGCACACCTGCTCCCACAGCAGCAATTGCTGGCAGTACTCGCAGAGTGGGAGGCAGGGCCCTGCCAACAACAATGGGTATACTTACAGGGAAACAGTAGTTATTAGCCCAAGGCTGGTTCCTCTAGGAGGGTGGCAGGGCTGGGGCAGAGTCAATCATGTGTTGTGATCTCCAAATAGCAGGAAGCTGGCCTGGCATGTACGCTAACGTTAAGACCTATGTAGCAGGTTGTGACATCTGTCAGAAGTTCCACCAACCCTGTTCGTTCACAGGGCCCTCCTACAACCATCGCCTATTGTAGAAATAGGCCTTGATATAATCGCAATGGCATCATAGGTTCCCTTGAGCCATCTATATTAGGGAACACCTATATATTAGTCATCTTTGACTGGGTGACCAGTTATGAGGAGGCAATTCCACGTTAGATATAACACCAGCCAGCAGATTCTCAAACACCTTCTTCTACTGAGTAGGGTCCCCCAAAAGAAATCCTCACGGACCAGGGTACGAACTATGTCCCACCTTATGCAGGAGTTGAAGTGACTACTATAGATCAAAACCCTGAGAACTTCTGTCTTACACCCTCAGACCGATGACCTAGTCGAACTTTTCAACCAAACCTTGAAACGAATATTGCATTCGTTGGAGGAAACGGACGGCAAAAGTTGGGATTTGAGGAGGACCTGGACCCTTTTCGCAGCCAGGAAGACTCCCAAGGCATCTTTGCGATACTCCCCTTCGAATCCTCGTATGGGAGAGAACCCCCAAACTCAAGCGGGAACTTTCAGCCTCTCGGACTAGCAGGCAATTATCAATTTTCTCATCCTTGGTGAAGAAATCCTCACGGATCACGGAAGGTCGTACAGATAAGCTTATTTGGGTGGGCATTTTCCAGCTCATCTAGAGTCAAGACCAAGCAAGTCTGACTGTACTAAAGCAAATACGTTGTGATGAACATATCCTGAAGATGGCCGATCGGGAATTCACCTTGCAGACGGATGCATCCAAAGTAGGCCTAGGGGCTGTCCTCTCGTGGTGGCCCAAAACACCCAGTACAAAGCTGTTCGCTCGCGAAGAAGCCTATGCAACTGTCGAGCTGGAGACCCTGGCCGTCACAGTCTGCGGTACTATTTGACAGGGAGAAAGTTCTGTCTTGTTACTGACCATTCTCCCCCAAACTGGATGTTCCTGAGGAAGGACTCCAATGCGAGGGTAGTGGGGTGGTTCTTAGATCTACAGCCGTTTTGCTGCTCCGTCGAACACTGCAAAGGAAAATAGCAAGAACATTTGATTTCCTTAATCGGTTCCCTGTAGGTCAATTACAGGAGGGCTCAAATGTAACGGAAGGGGGATGTGACTAACCCAGAGAATTTTCCCATAACCCCTAGAGGGATCCACCCACTTTGGTACCAGGGAGGTGAGCATGCTATGCAATACCCTCCCTAGGGGACAGGGCAAGCAGGATCCCACAGGGGGGGGGGGGTGACCTCCCCCTTCTCGGAACGAGAAACGCCCAAGGAAGGGCTACAGCCCACCTTCCTTCCCAGACTTCAATGTTATGGGTTATATGGAAATTGAAGCGGTTTCCAATGTACAGGGCCCCTTTAAAGTGGATGGCTTGGTTACGGACCTGTACTCATTCTCACCTGCTCAAGATGCCTTTGACCAGTGGACTTCTTGTCTTTACTCCAGGGAGGAAGTTAAAGCCAGGAGGGAGTCAGTGGACGGAGAGACTTGCAGGATACTGCTGAATGCCGGCACGCTCGTAGGTGCCAACGAGCGAGGCCGCCCCTCTGACGGAGAGCAAAGAACCTCACCAAGTACGCGGTGGGCGAAAACAAGGGCTACGCGAGGAACACCACCACTTTGACGATGGCGGGGTCCCCAAGCCAACATGGTCGCTGAGGACGGACACAAGCAGAGAAGCACGGCCAAGTACTGGCGTCCTGTTGCTCAAATGCCTATGCAGACCGCACACCCCGAAGAGGAAAAGGGGGCACGGATCTGCAGAAAAATAAGACACCAATGGCAATGCAAAGACCTGCAGCTAGAGAAAAGGTACGCGACTACCATGGGGGAGTGGTTGGCGGGTGGAGAAAACGAAACAAAGCAGCCCATAGCCCACCTGGGCTGAGAAACCAGAGACTAGGCCAGGGGGTAGAAGAAAGATACCAAGCCCACAGCACATCGGGTGTTGAGAAAATGATGGGCTTTGGGTGTAGAAAAGGGATTGAAGTAGCCCACAGCCCACCTGTGACTGAGAAAGCAAAGACCCCGCGAGGGGACGAACAGGAGATACCGAGCCGGGCTGGAAGAGCCTGTAACTGAGATACAGAACAGAGCACTCCACGCAGGAGTGGAGGAACATATTGCATAGGGGCAGAATGAGCCTGTAGACCATACAGGGCTAACATGCCAAGAACCCTGCGATGGGATAAAAGGCGAGACGCAGTAGGCTTGGTAGAACAGGTCCACAACCCGTCTACCACGACAAAGGGGTGTAATACTGGAACAAGAGAGACGGAACTTGGAACCCCCAGAGTCAGGAGGATATCATCCTTAAAGAGGGAGCCACTCACTGGACATGATCATGCCCAGAACCACTCCCCAAACCTATCGGAGCAATAGCATTCACTGAAACTTGAGCCAATTATGGCCACTTGGCACACAGATAATAATTCTGGTGTTTTATATAGTGCTCCTATTAGAGCAAATCCAGCTTCAGAGCGCTTGGAACAGGTGTGACTTATTGCCATAATTCCTACCCACAACGTGGTACTCAATTTATCACACTAGGGGATTTGGGGGTTGGGGGGACTGAAGGGCCGAGTCGACCATGCACCTCTGGTTCCCAAGGCAAGCGTGTTTTACCTGAGCTATTCTGCCACCAACAGAACCAGGAACTATAACCAAAAGTTCTGAGTAATAGAGTCTGGAATCACCAAAGCCAGCAAACGGGCCCATCCATGCCATAGCGCCATGAACTGGCAGAGCCAATCACCAGGCGCTGCAAAGCGGTGGATGTCAAAGGGTACATACATATTGGTCTGTTACAATGTTTACAGCGGTTGCATGGTGGAACACCAATGACCACAAAAATGCCCCTGCACAGTTCTACAGTTGACCGAGAAGACCGACCATAGTCCCTGCACAGTTCTACAACTGACCGATAGGATGGACCATGACCTTTGCACAGTTCTACAATTGACCAGGAGGATGGACCATGGCCCCTGCAGAGTTATACAATTGGCCAAGAGGCTGGACCATGGTCCCTGCATAGTTCTACAATTGGGATGGACCTACAACGGACTGATAGCACAGGTCCAATGCCCTGCACATTTCTCCTGCCAGCTCACTGACACAGGCAGGGGCTCCTGCCAGCTCACTGACCCAACAGGCAGGGGCCCCTGCCCAGCTCACTGACCCAACAGGCAGGGGCCCCTGCCCAGCTCACTGACCCAACAGGCAGGGGCTCTTGACTGCACAGGACTTGCTCTGCTCACAGACGTCATGGTCTCTACAGTCGTCCCGTGCTTCACCGATGTCCTGGTCCCTACACAGGCCACGTGCTTCTCTGGTCTCTGCACTAGTCTCGTGCAGGTCAGAGATGTCCAGGTCTCCACACACACCAGTCACTCACGGCTCAGACAAGTGAACAGGGCCGACTACCTCCGACGCCCATTCACCCCCACCCTCCCCAGCAACAGTGTGTGTACATGAAGCAAGGGCTTGCCCTGGAGGGGAGGGGAGGCATAGGGCACGGGGGAGTCCTCACCTGATTCCAGCGCTGAGCCCCTTCCTCCGACGCTGATGTGTACATACCTGGCAGGCAGGCGGGCGGGCGGGCCTGCATCGCCGCCGGGGTGGGGCACCGAGAACAATAGGTGATGCCAGCTGGCATTCCCGGTGCCACCGCAAGAGCGCAGGGCAGGCTCCTGCCTCCCAGGGAGCAGGCAGGCAGCCCTGGGGGACTCATCTCCAGTGGCAACCGACGCGACGCGCGCCCCTCCATGCGGGCGGGGGCATCGACACAGCGAGGGGGTTACCGCGCCTGCCGCACACGTTCCAAACACGGTGTGGCGGGTGCTGCGGTCACCTGTGTGTAATCTGCAGGTCAGAGGTTCAAATACCGAACAAATACTAACAGCTCAGCGGGTTAATGCACGTGCTGCCACTGGCCAGAATGCTGTGGGTTACCGGCATCACAGACCAGGCGTTGCGCAAAGTGCAGGCGCAGCATTTCTTTTCAGGAATTCTTACTTTTCGCAGGGTAGTGATTTATTTCAACAGGCAGCAAGGAAGGCTCGGTGTTTAGAAGTGGCGGGTGGGGGGAGGAGGAGGTCTGGGTCTCTGCACAGATCTTGCATGGACCCGGGCCCCTGCACCATTCTTGTGCTGTTCAGCCAGACCTCGGACATCGAAGACCCTAACCCAGGACCCTGGAGGGCGAGGCTTCTATAGAATGCTGATGCAATCAGTGGACAGCTTAGTTTGTCTTCCCAGAAGCTATTGGGACATTTGTGAGTGAAACGATGAAGGGTCAGAGGGCAAATTTAGGTCTACTCCAAAAAGGGGAGCACCTGGCACCTTGGTACACCCCCCTCGTTTACCCCCAGCCTTAGCGGTTTGGACAGAGGGACCTTTCCTGTGATGCCATTTGCGGCCCATTCAAAGGCTGAGCCAACAATAGTGAGAACATGACGAGGTTGGCACCTGGGCACCGAGTTGCCAGGCATTGCATGTTGGCGCAAAAAACAAAGCGGCAACGGGGGAGCGTGTGTTCTGAGGCCCAAATATCTGCAAACTCTGGACTCAGACAGGTCCCCTCACTTCACCCTCACAGAAAAGAGACACAGGATGTGCACCGTGTTGCGTGAACGAGGGGGCTTCCTCAGGACACGAAACCTATAGCACGTGGCTTTCCATATGTGTTGGACTACGAGCCCCGTGAACATTCACCCTCGACTATGCTGACTGGGGGTGATGGGAACTTGTAGTCCAAACTGTAGAGCACCCATGGATGCAGAGCACTGGTGTAAAGAATGCACCAGCACGATTCGATTGACCCTTACCCCCACCCAGGGTATGTGGCCCTGAGATCGCCACCTGCTACCAGGTGCCAAAGTGCACTAAACAAAAAATAGTGGAACTAAGTTACCTTCTGCCCTCCCCCGTTCACAACCTCTCTTTACCCCACCTCCCCTCCGTCCCTACGATTTCTCCCCAATACAAACTCGATACCAGGCTCCTGCCACCCTCTACTGAGCAGCGGACCAAGCTCTTGCCACCCCCCACTGAGCAGCGGACGAGGCTCCTGCCACCTCCCACTGAGCAGCGGACGAGGCTCCTGCCACCCTCCACTGAGCAGCGGACCAGGCTCCTGCCACCCCCCACTGAGCAGCGGACCAGGCTCCTGCCACCCCCCCACTGAGCAGCGGACCAGGCTCCTGCCACCCCCCACTGAGCAGCGGACGAGGCTCCTGCCACCTCCCACTGAGCAGCGGACGAGGCTCCTGCCACCCTCCACTGAGCAGCGGACCAGGCTCCTGCCACCCCCCACTGAGCAGCGGACCAGGCTCCTGCCACCCCCCACTGAGCAGCGGACGAGGCTCCTGCCACCCTCCACTGAGCAGCGGGCCAGGCTCCTGCCACCCATCACTGAGCAGCGGACCAAGCTCCTGCCACCCCCCACTGAGCAGCGGACCAGGCTCCTGCCACCCCCCACTGAGCAGCGGCCCAGGCTCCTGCCACCCCCCACTGAGCAGCGGACCAGGCTCCTGCCACCCCCCACTGAGCAGCGGGCCAGGCTCCTGCCCCCCCCCCACTGAGCAGTGGACCAGGCTCCTGCCACCCCCCCACTGAGCAGCGGGCCAGGCTCCTGCCACCCCCCCACTGAGCAGCGCGGGCCAGGCTCCTGCCACCCCCCACTGAGCAGTGGACCAGGCTCCTGCCACCCATCACTGAGCAGCGGGCCAAGCTCCTGCCACCCATCACTGAGCAGCGGGCCAGGCTCCTGCCACCCATCACTGAGCAGCGGACCAGGCACCTGCCACCCCCCACTGAGCAGCGGACCAGGCTCCTGCCACCCCCCACTGAGCAGCGGACCAGGCTCCTGCCACCCCCCACTGAGCAGCGGGCCAGGCTCCTGCCCCCCCCCACTGAGCAGTGGACCAGGCTCCTGCCACCCCCCCACTGAGCAGCGGGCCAGGCTCCTGCCACCCCCCACTGAGCAGCGGACCAAGCTCCTGCCACCCATCACTGAGCAGCGGACCAAGCTCCTGCCACCCCCCACTGAGCAGCGGACCAAGCTCCTGCCACCCCCCACTGAGCAGCGGGCCAGGCTCCTGCCACCCCCCACTGAGCAGCGGACCAAGCTCCTGCCACCCATCACTGAGCAGCGGACCAAGCTCCTGCCACCCCCCACTGAGCAGCGGGCCAGGCTCCTGCCACCCCCCACTGAGCAGCGGACCAGGCTCCTGCCACCCCCCACTGAGCAGCGGACCAGGCTCCTCCCACCCCCCACTGAGCAGCGGACCAAGCTCCTGCCACCCCCCACTGAGCAGCGGACCAGGCTCCTGCCACCCTCCACTGAGCAGCGGACCAGGCTCCTGCCACCCCCCACTGAGCAGCGGGCCAGGCTCCTGCCACCCCCCACTGAGCAGCGGACCAGGCTCCTGCCACCCCCCACTGAGCAGCGGACCAGGCTCCTGCCACCCTCCACTGAGCAGCGGACCAGGCTCCTGCCACCCCCCCCCCCACACTGAGCAGTGGACCAGGCCCCTGCCACCCCCCACTGAGCAGCGGACCAGGCTCCTGCCACCCCCCACTGAGCAGCGGGCCAGGCTCCTGCCCCCCCCCACTGAGCAGCGGGCCAGGCTCCTGCCACCCATCACTGAGCAGTGGACCAGGCTCCTGCCCCCCCCCACTGAGCAGTGGACCAGGCTCCTGCCACCCCCCCACTGAGCAGCGGGCCAGGCTCCTGCCACCCCCCACTGAGCAGCGGACCAGGCTCCTGCCACCCCCCACTGAGCAGTGGACCAGGCTCCTGCCACCCCCCACTGAGCAGCGGACCAGGCTCCTGCCACCCCCCACTGAGCAGCGGACCAGGCTCCTGCCACCCCCCACTGAGCAGCGGACGAGGCTCCTGCCACCCCCCATTGAGCAGCGGCCCAGGCTCCTGCCCCCCCCCACTCCCCCACCGAGCAGTGCGATCAAGAAGGAAAGTAACGGTTCGAGAAAATGCATCTTCCCCCGCACCCCCCCCCCCCCCCGATTATGTCAGTCATTGTACCCGCAGCATACATCCCTATGCACGCCCCCCTTTCCAATCACCGACCATTCACCTTTCGTAAAGGACACCCCAAAGACACAAATACCCCCCACCTTGTAATCACATGCACGCAGCAGTGTCACACCGGCCGTGCTCAAATCCCTAACGGGCACTGCGATCACTGGGCTCAGGGCCAGGCAGCGACTCGGGAACGGGCTTCACCCCCCCCACCCCCACCCCCCAAGCCTGCAGCGGAAATAAAACGCAAGCAAACGCGACTTCAGAGCAGTTCCAGCAGGACACGGGTTCGAATCCCCACGGGGGCAAGAAACACACGTGGTCGCCTGGTCATGGGCGTAGTTTCATGGGGTGGGGGTAAGGGCATTGCCCCACCGACACACAGTCAATCTGTTCTGAGTGTATACCTGCCTAATAGCAATGTGTTCTTATATAGTGCTTCATGCAAGACGCCTCCAACTTAAACCGGGGTGTTATTACCCGGTTGCGCATGTTCCAATTAACGGAACCGACTCACTTTGTGATGCGAAAGGTATAAATGGCGCACACGACACCGACACCCGGCAGCGGAACCCATCTTCCGCCAGAATGCTATTTATCTGCAAGATTGCCCAACACGCAATTACTGGCAATGCCCTCATTCCTTTAATTAAACTCTGCTGACGCGGCAGCGCTTCAAAGCGCCGCCGCCTTCGCGACAGGCGCTGCGGCCCTGGCAATCAAACACTGCCGGCCGCAGAGAGACAAATAAATAATAATGATTAAAAAAAGAGGGGGGGGGGAAAAAAAAAATTCAACTTCGCCAAATCAAGTGCTGTAATTACTGCGCGCATAAATCAGGTTTACGGCCGGCATACACCGCGCGTAATCACTTGCGCGCTGCGGTAATGAGTTTATTTTGTTGCAAGATGAAGCTTTTCTGTCTGTTGGGCGAGAGGCCATCATAATGGGCTTTCCATTCCTCCCTTATTAACGGAGCGAAGGGTGCGCAGCAAGACTCGGCGGGGCCAGCCGAGAAGCTGGGCCTGTGCTCCGCCGAGTTAGCTCAGTGGGTCCATGAGCAGGTGCTAAGCCGGATTTGCAGTGATCCGGCGGGGAACTGGAGAGGTCTGCAAAGGTTTCTTCATTCACTAGTAACCTGCAAGAGGCATGTATGCACCCCCCACACCCCCACATATGCCCTTAAGAAACGTGCAGGTGGATTGGATGGGATCACGCGAGAGTCCAAATAACAACCTTCTCAGGAAGACGGCAAGTTACTGTTTTATTAACAATTATCTGAAAACAGGGAGGTTACAAGAAACATCGGACCTGCGCTCCGCCTCTCAATGATCTCTGCACAAATTATCGTTTTTATATGAAAAATACCTCGGAGTGACGTCATACTACGTGGCAATAGTGAAAACCCTATCAAGGGTCGGGATTGGTTAAGGGAAACATCTAGGTACACGGATAGTACTGGAGTACTGGAGGATTGTTACTGGCTGTCCGGTGTCAGTTAGACAACTTATGCCGGCCTCTAAATATACGTCATTTCAGAAACATTAGACACACGGTTTCTCATTGGCCTTACAAGCTATAAAAGGTCCATTGTTATATGCACTGATATAATTGGAAGGCATGCGTGTGCCATGTTTGGAACCTTCAGTTCATTTAGCGTCCTTAAACTTTATAGGCCTAGCGCCTCCCCCGAACAAAATTTGGGCAGGGTGGCCCCCGCCGCCTCACCCCCCCCCCAGCCCAGTAAGTCCAAATGGTTATGGACTATTGCGTGCTGTCACCGCACCCATTTCCAGTGTAGTCCCTGGGCTCCCCCACCTGCTCTAATCACAGTCTCTGGGCTCCCTCGTCCCATTCCTAGCTCAGTCCCTGGGCGCTCCCACCCCATCACAGACCATGTGCTCTCCCCACCCCATCAAAGATGCTGGGCTCTCCCACCCTGCTCCCACCACAGTCTCTGGGCTCCCTCATCCCATTCCTAGCCCAGTCCCTGGGCTCCCTCATCCCATTCCTAGCCCAGTCCCTGGGCTCCCTCATCCCATTCCTAGTTCAGTCCCTGGGCTCTCCCACCCCATCACAGACCATGGGCTCTCCCCACCCCATCAAAGATGCTGGGCTCTCCCACCCTGCTCCCACCACAGTCTCTGGGCTCCCTCATCCCATTCCTAGCCCAGTCTCTGGGCTCCCTCATCCCATTCCTAGCCCAGTCCCTGGGCTCCCTCATCCCATTCCTAGCCCAGTCCCTGGGCTCTGCCCACCCCATCGCAGTCCCTGGGCTCTGGCCACCCCACCGCAGACCCTGGGCTCTCCCCACCCCATCGCAGACCCTGGGCTCTCCCACCCTGCTCCCACCCCATCACAGTCCCTGGGCTCTCCCCACCCCATCACAGTCCCTGTACTCCACCCATCACAGTCCCTGGGCTCTCCCCACCCCATCACAGTCCCTGGGCTCTCCACCCATCACAGTCCCTGTACTCCACCCATCACAGACCCTGGGCTCTCCCACCCCATCACAGTCCCTGGGCTCTCCCCACCCCATCACAGTCCCTGTACTCCACCCATCACAGACCCTGGGCTCTCCCACCCCATCACAGTCCCTGGGCTCTCCCACCCCATCACAGTCCCTGGGCTCTCCCCACCCCATCACAGTCCCTGGGCTCTCCCCACCCCATCACAGTCCCTGGGCTCTCCACACATCACAGTCCCTGTACTCCACCCATCACAGACCCTGGGCTCTCCCACCCCATCACAGACCCTGGGCTCCCTCATCCCATTCCTAGCCCAGTCCCTGGGCTCTCCCCTTCCCCACCACAGACCCTGGGTCCTCCCCACCCTGCTCCCAGCACAGTCCCAGGCCCAGTGGTAGCTGGTGAATTTTTTTTAAAGAGAAGGGGCATACATATTTCCCCCAGATATGTGATAGCGACGGAGTGCAGCAAGGGAGCACAAACCAATCAAGGAGGGATCGGGGGGTTTGCCCCGTTAATTATGTTTTAATAATTGGTTAAAATGTTGCTTTATAGAGCATACTTTGAGGAGTAAAAAGCCAAACAGTTTGCAATTGGCGCTGGGGGGCCCAGGGGGCAGGCATGATATTTTTGCTGGATATTTATGATAGGTCTAGTAAAAAGATACCATCCCTGTCCCCTGAGCCCCACAGTGCCTAATACAGTCAACATGATCGTGTGTGTATGCAAGGCGCTGGGGGGGCCTAGGGGGAAAGCACGGTATTTTTCACTGGACATCTACGATAGAAATCCAGTAAAAAAAATACCATCCCTGTCCCCACAGTCACTCAGAAGGAGAGCTGATTTTGGCAGGTGGGTAGGTGGATTGATTGTGCAACAAAGGCATTTTAAAAAAAGCCTTTGTTGTACAAACCCCCACTGCCCTGCCCCCACTCACCAAAATCAGCTCAACATACCAAAACAAACACACACAGCAATCACTATCATTCACATGAGCACCCATCACCATACACTCACTCATAACACAAGCATACACAAATCCATACACATATTTGAATAACAAATAAATGTAAACGTTCCCTCTGCACAGGCCTGAACGTGGGTGCTGAAACGTCCAGCTCCAGGCCGCTCTGACCGTATGTGCGAGGAGGCGCAAGAGCTCCCCGTCGCAAATACAGACATGCACTTCCCCAGCCAGCATTTCCAATGAGCTATGCAAGGCTGGCGTATCAAAACGCCCCCAGCCTTGCATGGCTCATTGAGCATGTGCAGCTGGGTAACTGAACAAGGGAAACTGTTTCCCTTTGACAGTTCAGCCAGCACAGGAGCACTCCCTCAGCTGGAAAAAAGCAGCTGAGAGAGTGCTCAGTGTTTCACTGGGCTGGCTCTTTGGCACCGCCATAATGGGCGAGGGGGCCACTGGGTGGACACCCCCTTGCCTTTTATGGATGAGTTGCCAGGCTCAGACTGGCCTATAGGGCAATAGGGCTATGCGTACCTAAAATGCAAAATGCTAGTGTGGGCCAGTCAAAATGGGCCACCTCTTTGGCCAATGTGGGCCAGTGATGAGTTACTTCACTATGCAGCAGCTAGTAGTTTTGACCATTGTTGCTGAATAAATATTCTTTAAATATCATAATTCGCTTACATTTTAACAGAAAACACCCCCATGGGTACTATTCATAAGTCTCTGACTAAAAGCAATGAATACCCATTTGTAACTGCTCGCCACTTTTTCATTGGTGCCCGATACAGTTTTATGCTCCAGTCTGACCATATGAGTCGCCCCAGCCCATTTCCTCTAATCCCCACAGTTTGAAGACCACCGATTTAGCAGCATGTAAGCCAAGACCCAGGTGCAGGGAGCTTAGCCCAGCATTTCATCACCCATGCCTTCTGCCACGAAATTGTCTCTGCACTTGGCCTCGAGTATTCTTGTCTTGGGGAATGCCCAGGAGTGAGGGCACCCGTTATCATGTCTAGACTTCAAGTTCAAACACTATTTCCATCCTTGGCTCATGTGACCGAGATGTCCATTTTGCAGGTTTTTAAATGCTCTCAATGAATTAAAACTTGGCATTCTTTCTTGCACCTCAACAAGGGAAGATTCACCCCCTGCACGCTCGCTCCTTTCTAGAATAGATAGTTGACCATGGCTGCTTCCGTCTTGACTCCAGGCCAGACAGCCTCGTCATACAGCTCCACAAGCCGATTATCCTTGCTGCACCACAGTTTTCCATTCATGCTGCTTGGGTTCTGGCTTGCTAAATTGATACCAATGTCTGTACAATGGCGGCTTCGCCTGCATTCTATTCACTATTTATAGCCAGCTTCTATGATGACAATCTACCTTGCGTTTCAGCGTATTGAACTTCTGTTTTTTTCAACATCTTGTTTATTGCATCGTTTTCTTCGGGTCTACGTCGATAATTCATTTGACCTCTTGTGTCATCATTTGGCCTCTACGGTTCATACCTTGTCATACGGCTTTATTTTGAGACACCAGGCACCCTTCTTTATGACGTCATCAACTAACTTGTTTAGCTGCTTTTCACACTCCTTCAGGTTTTTCCTCCTGCAGGTTATCATCACGTCGAGGGTACATTAGTTCGGAAAGGTTGTCTCAATGGGCATCTTCTTTCAAACTCTCACTACAGTATTGGTATTATGGCTGGCGTTAGGCATGGCATAGCCTCTGTCTCCAATACAGGAGTGGCGGGATCTCAGGGGGGCCGGATTTCCTGTAGATGTACACAGCTGCTCCTCTACACTTGGGGTGGGTAATTAACAGCCACTATTTTAAGGGCTCCTGTGCCACAAAAGTGGACATTAAATTCAGCCAGCAACAGAGGTGGAAAACAGCTTTACAAAACATGAAAATGGTGCTGGTAGAGGAGGTTTCCTCTTCAAAACAGCAGAGTGCGAGACTGGAGGCACCTTTTCAGATATGGAGCACTCGCCACCCTCCGTGGCGATCTTTCCCCAGCTCTCCTGGTAAGATCATTCTGCAAGCCTTTTCCCAGCTCCAATGAAAAGCCACTGGTTAAGTTACTAAGCGATCCCTTCCCTCGGCTCCAATGAAAAGCCACGGGTGAGGTCACTATGTGATCGTATGAAGAGTCATCAGCTCCAATAAAAAGCCTGGGGTGAGGAACCTCTGCAATCCTTTCCGTGAGCCCTGGGTGAGGTTTATAGGGTGTAATCAAGAGGCCCTCAAACCAACAGAACCGAAGAGCCATGCAAAAAAGGCCTACTTGTCATTACCAAATTCACATTATAATTCACAGAGGCAGAAGAAATTCAAAGGTGTCTTTCACATGAAAAACATGATTTTTAAACAAGGAAACCAAAATGGCTTTGCATGTGTGTTTGCAAGTTAAAGCAAGACATGAGAAAAATGTTCCCCATCCAATATAAAGATGTCAGTGAAAAGACATGGTGCGTGTGTGTTGACAAAAACTAATGTATATTATGCTTCACATGTAAAATACCAGAAACAAGGGAAAAGAAAAACTGTTCCATGTGTCGCATGAAGATTTTATTTAGGCCCAAGGCTTGTCGGTGGGCAACTTCACAAAGAACTCCACCACTGTAAGCCTGGCTTTTACATCCCCCCAGCTATTTACAACTTCAATACAGTGTTGCTGCTAAGAGGTGTTGAAAACAGACTTTCCCTAGATTTGTTGTTTTTGGCAGGACAGTTCTGAGCAGGCCAAATGCTCTGATGGGTGCATGTGCGTAATGTAGTTGGAGGTGTGAAAACAGGGGCCATAATCAGGGGTGAACTCTACAAAGAAAAAAAAAATACAGGAAAATAGAAGCTTTTCAGATCAAAAAGGTGGTCCCCTTCAGATAGGAGGACAGGGTGCCAGATGTCTGAAGTGGGGGGGGGGGGGGAATCTCTGTTGAAAATGCATCACCCCATTTACAATCTGCACCCTGAACCTCAAACAACAAAGACTAATAAAAACACTGGCACAGAGAGGCAAATGATGCCAGAGACAGGCGACCTGCAATTTGCATATCCCAAAGATTTGCCATTCATTTTAAAGGACTATCCCCATTTAGGCCTTTTTCTCAGCAACCATAAGTCATATTTTCTCGATATATGTTTAATATTTTAGATAATTTCCAAGCGATTTTGGTGAAATCAAATTCTTCCACCTGTAATGTCCATCTAGGATGTATTTCTGGCTGATCAGAAAATGTTCCAAATTTGAGAGTTGGCGAATGGGTGGAGGGTAGGAATAGGAATATGGATTAAAAAATGGCTTGCTCCCAACGATTATGCTTTTTGTACAAACAGCGGAAAAATTGCCAAACTGCCATGCAACATGGTACGTCCCTGGCTGTTTTATTAAATTCCACCCAATTAACTGAATCAGAAAATATATTTATTATGGCAGTTACTAGTAAATCACAAAGATTTGACAACTAGTTTTAGCAAAAATTTGACATGAGAACGGGAAGCTGCAATATGTCTACTACAGACTCCTAAGCCAATCTTTAGAGAGGGGATAGATTTGGGTGGAGAGAGTCAATCGGTCTTTTTCTTTTCTCTATAATCCTTATTCAAAAGGTTAGATATAATTTGGTGTTTGGCTCTTTTTTTATTGTCTCAGCGATCTAGAATGGTAACCTCTTTTAGAAAGGCGTTCGGTCTTAGATCAGATTGGGCTGCAAAATCTTCTAGTGTCAGACAGTTTTTTCTCGCTCTCAAAATATGGGATATTTTCTCTAAGTGCCTGTGCATGGAAGCTATCACACCTCAATATAGTGTTTCTATCAGACTCTTTTCGAAATAGACCTACTATGAGCCGGCCATTGTCTTCCTTAATAAGTAAAACCAAAAACGCTATTTTGCTTGCGCTATGGTGCATAGTACATTTTAGGTTTGCATTTTGTTCATTAATCCAATTGAGGAAAAGGTTGTAATCACCCTCTTTTGTGTCCTAGACGATAACAGCGTCATGTATGTAACATTTATACAACAGTGCAGTCGCGAGGAAAACTGGCACCAGCGCTATTGCAGCCGTAGGTGCTCTCTGGTCGAAACCTAGAGAAGGCAAGTTCTATGTACTAATTAGATAAGACAATTAGACCTCTGCACTACCTCCAGTTGACAAAGGACTGTGTTGTATGTCACTGTGTGATAAATGATTGTATACAAAATTAAGCATGTTTAAGGACATTTATATGCTACAGTGTTGTATGATCTTAGAAACACTTCCCAGCATTTTAATGTTTAAAAACTGTGGACAAAGGTTTTTGTGCAGTATAAATGGATATAAATCCTATTACCAACTGCTCAGTGGATATTGCACTGAACTTTATATCTGGTTGTGGACTCCCCCCACTGAGCCTTTACTCTTCCTATATGTCACATTAAGTGTGATCAATAGAAAAATACTAATAATCAAGAAAATCCTATCTGTATTTTAAATGTGTATATGAGAATAAAATATATACTTTTTGCAAAACCACCTGTCCTGGTGTGTCTGCCACTGTTTAAGGACCTTCTAGTAGAAGAAATTACGTTTATTTATTTATTGAATTTTATTTCTAGAGCGCTGGAACAGGGTCCCGAGGCATAGGAGCGCTTAAAATAAACATACGACACAGAACATAAAAATACATGGCGAGCCAGAAAGGGTGGGGGGGAGAAGAGGAAGTAATCAGTCTTCATTCAACATTCAAAGAGAAATGTTCAGTGAGACAAATCTCTTGTAGTTTTCTTCATGATCATCCCCAGGTGTCTGCGATGTAGGGGGAACACCCACACATAGTTGAGATGAACCTTTCCATCTGACAGCCTGCTAGGGAGAATTCTCATTTTATGGCTAATTTCCCTTAATAATAATAATTTGGCATTTATATAGCGCTACGAACCCTCAGGTATCTGAGCACTGCTTATTATTAACCACGGTGTGTGGTGCTCATTTATCGACCTCGGAAGGATGAAAGGCTGAGTTTGGCCCTGCCGGGATTCGAACCTGCGTTAGCAGGCTCTGCACGGATGTCAAAGCGAGCGCTCTACTCGCTGTGCCACTTGACAGGCTATCTTACCGATAGAGTCCCCCAGCAGCTTTGCTGGATTTGAAGGGTTTGGTTCTTTTTACCTGCTAAGAGTGAGACTCTTTTTTCCCCACTCTTAGGCATTTTTGCTGTGTGTGTTCTAGGCTATTTTTGTGTTTAATGCCTGTGGGATATTTTCTCTCACCCATAGGAACCATCTTTATGCACATGTGTTACACAGCACCCTCCGTGCAGTGACACTGGGGTGTCGTAGCAACCCCCAAACATAGACTCCATACCCTGGGACTGACTACTGTCTCCCAGAGCATGTAAAGTCCCCATTGGCTTTACTAGTCAAATAATACGAACTTAACCAGTACAACCCATCTTACTATCGAGGTACTGGAAAGGGTTAATAGTTTTTCCCTTGGGTTCATTTTCGAGGGGGTACCTTAAAGTCCCGCTCTTTAAAGTTTCTGGCTGGTGGCAGTGGTTACTACCAAAAATATTCAACCGCAAATATTTTCCTATGGGATTTTCTCATTGTTCGAAGCTAATACTTTTACTGACAGCCTCTAACATACCGCCGGTTTATTTTATTATTAACTTTACTCCAGTAGGTTTTATTTGCCAGAACTTTAATATAACTTCTTTCTCGGATCTTACTCTAAACTCCTAACCCAGGTCGGGATCCTTTGTTCGCTCTTTTGGCGGGCTTCTGCCAAGAAGCCCTCCTTTCGACGCCTCAGAGTCTGGGTTGGGTCTGTTTGGGAGGGGGAGTAGAACTCCTGGACAGAGTTGCCACAGCAACTCAGGTCGCACTCTAACCTGATAGGCTGGAGGATCTCCCGCCAAGACGACCACTCCACTGTGGGAGTGACAGCTAGGCTGTATGAATGGGTCTCTTTCTGCATAAAAGCAGGGTCCCGAGGACTGTAAGAGCAAGACATTGCCACTGGAACTACGGAACCGAAGGGGAGAGAAGCCACAGACATCTTCAGCATCTACACCACCGGTGAAGCCCTGCCGGATCGTCTCACCACTTTTCTTTCACACGACGAGAGGAGATCTTCATCGAAAGAGCCTCCTTTCCTTGAGCTGGTGGGAACAACCAGTTCACCCATCGCTTCCCCGGACCTGCCGTGGTTGAATCGACAGTGCCCAGCACTTGGAGACCGGATAGCCAGGTAGCTATCGACCCGGAACACGATTAAAAGGAGCGTACTTTTAAACTTCGTTTTGGCAGCACCGCAGCTGGTTTCATCCCTGGGTAGTGCAGTGACTCGAACCTTCCTCCATGATGAGAGCATCTCTTCCTCTGTTGGACCCCTCAAACTGCAGGAACTACCAGGAACAACCGCCACCGCAGGAGCCACTTCATGTTTAAGGTACATTGTTCCGCCAGGCCTCCCTTTCCCCGTTGTAGCCCTAAAGGTGTTTTAAATCCTTTATCTACTTGTTGGGTTGGCCGCCCTCTCTCTTAACATGGTCTTTCGCCTCGCATCTACCTCTTCAATATTCGTTTACCAAAGACTTGACTGCAGCTACAAGAACATTTTTGCTCCTAAGCTCTTGGTCCTGTACCAATGACTCTGGCTCAGGCCTATTGACTCTGATTTGTTAGATCTGCTCTCACTAGATTGATTTTCAATACAAAATATGCTGATGCACCTAAATCTTCTAAACCCCTCTTCTTCCCTACTGTTTTAACTTGTGGAGTGCCATTTTGCTCAGTTTTCATTCACTTATCTTTCTGCTAAAGTGTCACTCTGCATTACATGTTCAGAAAACTTCAGGGAAGTGTTGCTAGGGGGTGTCTGAAGATATTTCGGTTTAACTTGTGCTTTCCCTCCCTTTCGTTAAATTGATAGAGTGCCATTTGTAGTTGGTTTTCACTGTGCCGTTTTGCTCAGTTTTCACTCTACCGCAAACTTGTCTACAATTGAATAGGGAGTTGTATATACTTTTCCTTGACTGAACTTAACTTACTTTATCAACTGCGATTCATGTGTTGACTTATATGTGTATAAAATAAATATATATATTCTCTTTTTGATACAAAGCTTTGGTCAGTGTTTCCTTGTATCATAGTACTGTACTACCTATTGTGTAAACCCTGAATACTGCTCATCTGCCTCTTGAGATAAGTCTGACTGCTCAGCCACAGCTACCAACTAAATCTTTGTGGTAAAGACTGATACCAAAGGGGATTTACTGCTCTCACCTGTAGTCCTAATCTGGTGTAGTGCTCCCTAAGGGAACTGCACTGGATTCTGCCTAACACAGCCGCAAAGGATCACCAAAGGAGATTGCATCTGAATGGAGCGGTCTATTGGTAGGGATGCTTAAAAAAACCTGACTGGACTATGGTGACAGGCTGGGGACCATCCTGGAGAGTGGAGTGACCAGACCCATCCCCTGTCCGCCCCGAGGGTCCCGACATGCAGCTGGCTCTCCTGATCTTGAAACAGAGGTTTTCTATGTAACTAGAATTAAACCTTTTGCAACCAAAATGTGTGTGGGGGGTTGGGCGGGGGTCTGCTGGCCCGAAATCCTTTCCTTTTATAGCGAGTCGGGGGTGGAGATACCAAAACTGTAGATCCTTAGCCTATTTAACTAAATAAATATAAATGTAATTAATTCCCCTTGGTAGAACACCACGGGTGATTTTTGTTAAAATTCGAAATTAACAAAGCTCATTCCTGGTGTGCACTGAAAACTATAGACTGTAATTTAATTGGGCAATCTTTCTGTTCAGCTTCCCCCACACAGGCCTCCGAGTGTGGGGATGGGGGTCTGAAATCCAAAA
Organism: Ambystoma mexicanum; assembly: GCF_040938575.1. Lineage (NCBI taxonomy): Eukaryota > Metazoa > Chordata > Amphibia > Caudata > Ambystomatidae > Ambystoma > Ambystoma mexicanum. The sequence continues at coordinate 1,508,522,214 of NC_090922.1, forward strand.
TTCTTCAATCATCCTAATTTTGTGTCACACTTCCCCAACTGAGACCAAAGCAAGGAGGCTCTAAAATAAAACACTACATCACCCTGTGTTTATTTTAAAGGGAAAGTGTGGGTGAAATAATAATTGCCAGATGCATTTGCACAAATTTGTAAACCTAAACTCCTAGTCTCAGCCTGCAGGAAAATCGAAATTGCACAGCAGTGCATGCGTAATTGTTTTTTTCTTTATGGATCAGTTTACTTATTTCTTGAAGTGAAATTTGTAGAAAGTGAGAAATTGTGATGTGTGTTCTTTTCAACCTACTTGTGTGATTTATATTGAGAGAAGTATGTGCTGTTCCAGGGATAAAGGGGTATTTGACATTTTAGTGCGATTTTCTTAACATCTCATTGGTAGTTCAGGGAAAGGGACACCAGGGGCATGATCTGAGGCTGAAGAAAAGAACCAAAATTAACTGCTTTGTGGGCGACACTTCGCCTGGGGAGAGACGGAACTCTCAGTGTTGAGGGTGGCCTCTCAATCTATTACTGGTCACTATGCAATCCTCTCCCCGGCTCCAATGAATAAGTCACTGGTGAGGTCCCGATGCAATCAACTCCCCGGTTCCAAAGAAAAGTCACTGGCGGGGTCACTATGCAAATCCTCTCCCCGGCGCCAATGAATAGCAACTGGTGAGGTCCCTATGCAATCCCCTCCCCGGTTCCAATGAAAAGCCACTGGTGAGGTCACTATGCAAATCCTCTCTTCCCGGCTCCAATGAATAGCAACAGGTGAGGTCCCTATGCAATCCCCTCCTCGGTTCCAATGAAAAGCCTCTGGTGAGGTCACTATATGATCCATTCCCCAATTCCAATGAAAAGCCACGGGTGAGGTCGCCATGTGATCCTTTCCCCGGTGCCAATGAAAATGTACTGGTGATGTTCCTATGTGATCCTTTCCCTGGTGCCAATGAAAAGTTACTGGTGATGTCGCTATACATGGCAGGAGGAAGGTTTTGCCCTCCCCCTTCTGAGATGCCTTTATGTACTCTTGGCTGTCATATCCCAACTAAATATGAGAGGGGGGGGGCAGTGACTGTAGGCTGTGCCCACCAAGAGTACACTGGTCATTGTGTATGTCATGCGGTGAGCATAGGAAAATGTGTGTGGATTAGCCCCACACATTTTCCAGAGGTTCATCTACCATCATTCAATTTCTTTTAAAATTTCAAAAAGGTCCAGGTGAGTGCACACCCGCAGGAATGTTGTTTCACCAAAACGCTAGGGGTAGCGGAAGTACCATCATATGACCCATGACCTCTGATGACAATCACAGGAAGTGATATAATTTTATCCCACCCTGAAGTCACATCACGGGAAGTGATGGAACACAAACTTTCACCCATTGACAAAACAGGAAGTGGCATCACATAGCATTGTTCCCAAGTATACTGCAAACAATATGGTTACAATATCCCTATAATGTGATATACATTTCATACAAAATGGATCACCATATGTATCATTAATATCAGTGTGTATAGGCCCATATTACCAAATTACTGTGAATACAAGCAGAGAGTCAAAGACAAATGATAACGATGTGTTATTGTATAGCACTTACGCTTAAGCAGCTTAAGCACTTTATATAGAACCATATACTTACAATATCACCCAACATGTGTTGGTACTCATTTATCGACCTCAGAAGGATGAAAGGCTGAGTTGAGGTGTTTAAGAACAAACTAAATCAGTGACTCACCACCTGAAGTGTGCCTGAAATAAACCTTCAATGATTCCAGCAATTATTGTATAGCAACCCATAGGAAAAAAAATGGCTATTCCAATTCTTTCCCATTTAGGGTCACGGCTCAGTGTTACACTTGTGAAATCGCGGTTTTATTTATTTTTTTTTTTTTAAGAGGCCTGAACAAGAAAGCCAGCCAGCCACTCCAGAAACAAAGAGCCACATGGCGCTGGCCACAGCCCAGGAACTTACATTTAAAAATAGAAGAAAAAAAGAGATTTTTTTTCATTTCTTTTTTTTTTTTAAAGTCAGAGTAGCAAGGGAGACTTCAGGGGCCGCAACTGCGAACCCAGGCGAACGCCAAATCAGGTCCCTGCCATGAGGATAGTCGAATTCCTCACGCTCATCCTGCAATTAAACGCTGAGAGATTAAATACGCCACGAAGGGGGAGGCTGCCAGGCAGCGATTCATGAAGGACAGTCTTCAACTAATTTCACTGTCACCTCTCGCCTTTTATTCTGCCTGCACATTGTTTTTGTCATTGGTGTAACCAGCACCCAGTTGCCTTTGGGTTTTGTGCGCTTTACAAAATGTAAAAATAAAATAAATATAAAAGGGTGACCAAGGGTGGGAAAAGGTAGGCACTCTCTGTACCACCTAGAGGAGTGCAAAGGAAGTATCGGTTATGCTCCTAAGAACCAAAACACAACTGATAAGTGTAGGCACTCATTCTGCAGCCTTCAGGGTAGAAGAGCAACAGGTCAGAAAACATGACATGCTAGAATTCCCCTCATATGTAACCTAGCTTAGGCCAGACAAAGCCTGTTAGTAGAATGTAGCACCTAGAAACCAGTGAAGCGCTGTGCACTCAGAGAGTAATCTACGTTGAAACAGCACTATAGTGCCTTAAACAGAAAACAGAACTGAAAGCGCTAGAGGCCTGCATTGGCCCACATAAGCCGGACTTTTTGCAAAGACAGCTTTGTAGCAGGTTCCTACATTCTTTTGTTATTTAGGGTCATTGTGCTGATATTGGAACAGAAAGACAAGCGAGCAAATTCATTTTCTGCATTCCTTGCATGAATAAAGGTTAAGAAACAGCATTTTGCTGAAGAAGCCTGAAGAGTGTACAGGGCCTTCACTCTCCAGCCAGTCACACAGTGCTGGCAGCGCTTAGCAGCCAGAGTTTGCCGACAGACGTTCCGAGCACCAAGCTATAGTCTGATCCCATGCATCCATGATGCCATTAAGGGCCGGGTGTGCCTGACGCTTTGTACCAGGGACTGATAACCTGCATCCAGACACATGAGGCACCTTGCCACCCATGACATGGCCCCAGACTCTAAAGAATTGTTGTTAGAGCTTTGGTCTGATGGGTGGGGGGTCTTTGTAGATGGTTTACATACATCACAAGACACGAGGCAAGGATGTAATGCCGGGTACTGTTGCCGTGCAATGATCGACCCGAGTGACGCGCAGGTCAATAATTAGGGGGATTCCATATGGGCTTTATATAAACTCTATGAAAAGTCCAGGGGCAACGACAAATCACGAGGGGTGTCGGACTTCATTTAGAAGTTAGCACCTTGTTGTTGGGGGGGGGGAAATAACTTGTCATACACTTTGCTGGTCATTTCTTTATTTTCTGATATTTGATTAAAGCATTGGATAATGATGCTCTCGTGCCGTCTATTACTCTCATGATAGATCATTAATGCTCTCAACATTGCATTTTACTTTTGAACTAGACACGCTTTTGGTTTATCTCGAGTTAGGAATCTTGCACGGGCAGGTTTCCTTTGAACTTAGTCGGTGTTGAAGCTTTTAGCTTTTCAGAAGGAGAATTGCGATATGGCCGTGTGGCAGTGAACGGAGCAGTTGTGCAAGAGATGGTTTTCGCAGCTCTTGCCGTTTGGTAGAAATAGGATTTGTGCTCTGTAGGAGAATGGAGTCGATTCCTTCCCAATGGAATTCTACCTTTCCTCCCCTTCCCCCAGAGACTCAATATTACCCGAGCCCTGGTTCTCTCTAGGCTGGACTACTGCAACAGCCTCCTCCTGGATCTCCCTTCTTTCACTCTGGGTCCCCTCCAGCTGATCCAGGACAGCAAGATTTATCCTTGGTCTTAAGCCCAGGGACCACATCTCTCCAGCACTAAAGTCTTCACTGGCTTCCGGTTGCTGCTACGATCCAATTCAAATCCCTCTTCATCATCCATAAGGCTGTCTGGGGGCGGGGTTACGTTATCTGCAACTTGTATCTCACTACATACTCTCCTTCTAAACCCCTGCCCCCATCTGGCACCAACACTGTGTGTAAAACAGAGGGCAGGAGGTTGATCAATTTCCTCATCTGGCTCCCATCAATGGAACAGCCCCCCCCCTCCGCATCTTCAGCATAACGTTCTCAGCATGACGTTCTCACATTCCGGAAGCTCCTCAAGAGTTTTCTCTGTACCTCCTCCTTCTCCTCTTCTCTCCTATTAATTTGCACAGCTGCTGTGATTGGGGTCAGGGGCCCTCATCCATCCTCAGGGCCCCTGCCCTCCCAACACCCAATCGTCCCAGCTCCTGTCTACCCTCAGCACTTGCCCTTGCACTCCCTCCACCTTGGAGGCTCGCACTTACCTCTCGCAGCCTCACGCCGTGTAGCACTCCCATCATCCTGGAGGCTCGCACTTACCCCTCGCAGCCTCACGCCGTGCAGCACTCCCCTCCATCCTGGAGGCTCGCACTTACCCCTCGCAGCCTCACGCCGTGCAGCACTCCCCTCCATCCTGGAGGCTCGCACTTACCTCTCGCAGCCTCACGCCGTGCATCACTCCCCTCCATCCTGGAGGCTTGCACTTACCCCTCGCAGCCTCACGCCGTGCAGCACTCCCCTCCATCCTGGAGGCTCGCACTTACCCCTCGCAGCCTCACGCCGTGCATCACTCCCCTCCATCCTGGAGGCTCGCACTTACCCCTTGCAGCCTCACGCCGTGTAGCACTCCCTCCACCTTGGAGGCTCGCACTTACCTCTCGCAGCCTCACGCCGTGCAGCACTCTCCTCCATCCTGGAGGCTCGCACTTACCCCTTGCAGCCTCACGCCGTGTAGCACTCTCATCATCCTGGAGGCTCGCACTTACCCCTCGCAGCCTCACGCCGTGCAGCACTCCCCTCCATCCTGGAGGCTCGCACTTACCTCTCGCAGCCTCACGCCGTGCAGCACTCCCCTCCATCCTGGAGGCTCGCACTTACCCCTCGCAGCCTCACGCCGTGCAGCACTCCCCTCCATCCTGGAGGCTCGCACTTACCCCTCGCAGCCTCACGCCGTGCATCACTCCCCTCCATCCTGGAGGCTCGCACTTACCCCTCGCAGCCTCACGCCGTGCAGCACTCCCCTCCATCCTGGAGGCTCGCACTTACCTCTCGCAGCCTCACGCCGTGCATCACTCCCATCATCCTGGAGGCTCGCACTTACCCCTCGCAGCCTCACGCCGTGCATCACTCCCCTCCATCCTGGAGGCTCGCACTTACCCCTCGCAGCCTCACGCCGTGTAGCACTCCCCTCCATCCTGGAGGCTCGCACTTACCTCTCGCAGCCTCACGCCGTGCATCACTCCCATCATCCTGGAGGCTCGCACTTACCCCTCGCAGCCTCATGCCGTGCAACACTCCCCTCCATCCTGGAGGCTCGCACTTACCTCTCGCAGCCTCACGCCGTGCAGCACTCCCCTCCATCCTGGAGGCTCGCACTTACCCCTCGCAGCCTCACGCCGTGCATCACTCCCCTCCATCCTGGAGGCTCGCACTTACCCCTCGCAGCCTCACGCCGTGCAGCACTCCCCTCCATCCTGGAGGCTCGCACTTACCTCTCGCAGCCTCACGCCGTGCATCACTCCCATCATCCTGGAGGCTCGCACTTACCCCTCGCAGCCTCACGCCGTGCATCACTCCCCTCCATCCTGGAGGCTCGCACTTACCCCTCGCAGCCTCACGCCGTGTAGCACTCCCCTCCATCCTGGAGGCTCGCACTTACCTCTCGCAGCCTCACGCCGTGCATCACTCCCATCATCCTGGAGGCTCGCACTTACCCCTCGCAGCCTCATGCCGTGCAACACTCCCCTCCATCCTGGAGGCTCGCACTTACCTCTCGCAGCCTCACGCCGTGCAGCACTCCCCTCCATCCTGGAGGCTCGCACTTACCCCTCGCAGCCTCACGCCGTGCAGCACTCCCCTTACCATGCACGTATCATTCACCCACGAGCACGCACAATTTAGCACTTCCTTTGCTGGACTTGAACGCTCTGAACACTCACATGGCTTAGTAGGTTCGTACCCTCCCCGTTTTAAAATGTTTCATGTTTAATAATGTCTTTCACTCCCTATTCCCTCCCTTTGAAACGGTATTTACTTGCTGTCTGGGCGCCTAACAAGCGAACCATAAATACATTTCTTGGTAAATCGTTAGAGAGCAAATTGAAATATTGTACATTTTATAAAATATAATGTATTCTTTTATACAACAGTAGTCATTCTTGATTCAACGTGCAGGCATTGTGCTGAAGTACGATGCAACGCTTCCATTTACGCCCTTCTCTTCTCTACTCTACTCTACTCCATCAGTGAGGACACGAGGTCACAAGGGTTGTGTAACATGCACGTATGTGGGAGGGTTGCAGGTAGTCACATGTTTCCAAGCCTAATCAATCATCCCATAGGTGCTGTGATCAGACGAGAAGAGACGTCTTCTGGGTTCTGAAGCCAGCAGCCACTTGCTCCCCTGCTCCACATTTCAAGGTGCCAGGCCCTTGCTGCCAATTCAACTGGGGTTGGGGTGGGGTCCTTTCCATTAAGGACAGCGCTCTTAGTCGAGCCCGGTAGTTCTAGGGGACTCGCGACAACCACGAGGCATCGGAAACCAGCCACAGTACCCCCAGCGAGGCCTGAAGCCCTTGTCCAAAATGCCCCAGGTGAGGTCAACAGACCAAACGCATTATGGACACTGGTGCGGGTGGTCGTATTCCTCACAGCCACAGATACACGAATTCAACATTTAGACACTTGTTGTCATGCTGAGAACACACCCACACTCGCAACCGCAGAACTTCCCGAGCTACTGCGACGGGCCATTGGAGAAGTAGCACCCCCCCCCCCCATCATCACACCTGGAGGAGCCCTAAGGGCAGGGCGGCGAGGTGCATTGCCTGGGGCCGGGCGGCTCATAAAAAGGGCCACACCTTTTATTTAGATTAGAAAACAAATACACATCACGAGTAAAACGCAACACACCTCCAACTGAAAAGTGAGGGATAGATGCACCCTAGTGCACCCCAGGTGTTCAGCTTTTAAAACTCAAGGGTAAAGGGGGGGGGGCACACCCATTACATGAGATAAAGTGCAAAGAAAGGGGCCACGACAGGGACATTTTACAGGGAACCATTCGGCTGGTAGAACGGGTGTGTTCTAGGCTTGCAGGGGTATGATCTGGGTATTGCCACGCGAGTATGGCACCCAGAAGGGGCACATCGTGTGCCGCACACCAGGCTCGACCCAACCGCCCCCCGCGTCACCCCCCAGCCCTTGGCTTTGCGCACCCCCGCAGGCTCTGGCGGCCTGGGACACAAGCCACTCGGCCGCGGGGCTCAACCCACTGAGTTGGCCTTCCGGTTTTTTTTTTATTTTTTTAGGGGTGGGGGAGGACAGCTTCCGATTGAGGATCTTTAATGCAGCGTGTTCCACACCACCCCCGAAAAATATATTTTAACAATATCGGAAACCGGGGCACCTCTAATTTTAGGAAGGGTCCAAAGTTATCCTGTGCGGCTGCCTACACCCCCGACCCCCCAACACACATGCAAACACGTGTAAAGCAGGCACCCGGACACCCCCCTCCCCCGCCCCGCGAGAATGACACGCATTGCTCGAGCCTCTCGCGCCACCTGTTCAGACAGATATTGCTTTAAGAAACATTTCAAAAATACACAGTTGTTTCATTTAAATATTTCGCTTATTCAGTCTTTTTTTGCAAACCCATTCCTGAGCCTGAACGCCCCCATTCTCACTTAGCTGAGAGAGGCGGCTCTGGCCGCTTCTCGGCGCTGCGCCAGCCCTGGCATAAGGGCGCCCCCGTACTCACCGAGCAGCGCCGGATCCTGCCCGCCGTCTACCTGGGCAGCAAGAGGCAGGCCGCCCTCCGTGCCCGGCCTGGCATGCCGCAGGGAGCCCCGGGATACCGCGTGCCAGGGGGTCGAATTCCCCGGCTCTTATCCACACCGGGCAGGCACCTTCCTTCCCCTTTGTTCCTCTCGCTCTTCTCCAGACACCGGGCGTTCAGTTCTGACCCCCAAAAAGAAAACCAGTATCGATGTATCGCCTTGGAAAGCGCCGGGGGTGCGTTTCACGGCTCGGGGATCCCCGAAAGTGGCAAAATGAGGGGTTTTGGGGGGAGAACGCCGGCGTACACAGTGCCTCGACCCTCGCAGCCGAGCAGCTCCAGATCCGCGAACCTGCCGAACCGGTCGGACCGGAGCTTCGTGCAGGCGGGCGGAGCCTTCCAAGCCTCGTAACCCGGAGCTGCGCGCCTGTGTGGGCCGGGCGCAGTGCAACCAGACCTACCACTATCGCGACATGTCGCCGACAGAGGTGGGCCGGGCGCAGCGGGACCAGGCTTCCCACTATCATGTCGCCGACAGAGGCCCGACCAAAGCACTGAACCACCTGCGAGACTTTACGAGCGCACGGCAAAGCACCACTCTCCCCCCCAAAAGTCGCGACCACGTTACCAAACCACAAATACACTTCTGTGCAACCGACAGCAAGCGCTATATAACACACACGTGGAGTTGGGCAAGCTGCGTGTGTGTAACCTGCAGGCCACCGCTTGGAATATACACAGGACGGACTGAGCCTTTCACCCGTCCGCTGTCCCACCCCCCCCTTCAAATGCTTCTTGGCGCTAGCTCACCAGCGCTGCACAAACCAGCGGGATTGCTCTGAAGAGGGGGTCTTCAACTTCCCAGTTGCACTCTCAGAAGTGGGGACTTTCAGAGGCAGTGAATGGCACAGTATGGGGGCACGTCCACCTGTGAACAGACGACTACTCGGGGAGTCCCAAGAAGAGAGCGTTTGCCTGATCCAGACGAGATTGCATTAAAGCGAGGATACTTCTGCTGACAGGCGAGAGACCCCAATCTCAGGCTGAGAAACTAACTGCAGAAAGCGGGGGGGGGGGGGTCCTGACTTATTTGGGAAGTCCGAGCCCCATCAGACTTAAAGCCCAAGTTTCTTCCACAGGCCCCGGAAGTAGGGCAAGGTCTCAGCTCAGAAGACCAAGACTGCGCGATCCCACAAAGAGAGGGCCCCCATCCTTCTCGAAACCTTCACTGGACAGGCCTTACCCCCGATACAAGCTCCTCTTCCAGGAGTTCTCTCCTCCTCAACACCTAGGCCATCACGTAGCCCCGCGCCACCGACTCGCTAGACGCCGCCCGTCCCTCTGCTCCCCGCCACCCTGTACAGCTGTACCCCTCCTCTGTGCATCTGTTGTGCTGTTACCTCTGTAAAGCGCTCCTTTTAGTATCTGTATTGGTGTATACCTCAGTAAAGCGCTCTGTTGTGGATCTGTATTTTTGTGCACCTCTGTATTGCGCTCTGTTGTCCGTATTGTTGTACACCGCTGTAATGCGCTCCGTTGTGGATCTGTATTGGTGTATACCTCAGTATGCCTCAGTTTTTACCGTGAGTGCACTCCAATCTTTACATTTTTCTGGTTCCTGCTTGTGACTCCTGGCCCCCAAGTCTCACATACGCCTCGGACACTCATAGAGGATGACTCAGACCTTGTTATTGCTATGATCCATTTCTGAGGACAACCTCATTGTGCTGGGGAATGGTGGGGTGTGTAGTACAGCTAACACCACTGCCAACATGGAGGATGAAGGTAGCACGCCCCAAACCTCACAACCCCCCCCACCGACAGTTTTCAAGTGGCCTCCAGTCTGGAGTGCACTTGATTCCGACAGTGGTAATAACTAAGAAAACACTGACACACGAAATAGCCCCCCAAAAGGAAGGGAGTGCACATGTGGAACAAATCTCAGAGGCAGCAACGGAGCTCCCAATTGAAATTGACCTCACTGTATCTCTAGGTGAGGAAAAGAGCGACATTGGGCATGACCCAGCCGCAGACCATATTGGACACAATATGGGGGAGGCTAAAACACCAGCAAGCCTCAACATTAGTACGAGTAATCCTACACTTCCCCTAATTGCAGGAGTGACAGAAAATCATAAAGTAGAAGAGGCTGCCAAACCATGTCAAGACACCCAGGATACCGAGGAGAAATATAGGGGAGCTATATTAACCCCCTCATATACATTTGGCACAAATGCGAAACACCAACTACACAACCATTCGGCCCAAGATATTCTGGGAACTGCATGGAGACCCCAGGGAATCACGCCCATCCTGTTGAAAAGGAACCAGTGTTTCCACTATTATAGGAAAGACGACAAACCAGGATGGGACTGGGGCCACGCTAAAAGCACCTTGAACACCAAGGACAACGGCTTAATGCCCACAGAAAGAGGTGGAAAGGGCAGAGAACTCTTGCCCGATCTGGCTCACGGGACTAAAGGCAGTTTGCCAGAAACACTCCTAGCGGCAGACACCATAATGGAGGGGGTGGCTGTTCTGGACAAAGAACCAGACTCAAGGGTTCAGCTTGCCACTGGATGCTCCTCCTGCTCTGAAGCTGAAGGGACCAGTGACCTTGGATCCTAGTGTAAAACAACGCAACGCGCCTCAGCAGGCGCAAAAATGGCCAACACACAGCGGGCAATATTATGCTCAATACCAACAAAGACAGCCCCTGCAAACAAACGACAAAGGACTGACTTGGACAAAGTAACACCCTACTCCCTCGACGAGGACCTACTGATGGATTTAATAGATTCTCAGGTCGAGCAAAGCAAAGACGAATCAAACAGTCAAAGTACAATTGATCCTAAATTAATAGCAGCCTTTTCTCTAACCACGGCACCTTTTATGAAGCTGATAGAAACTCAAAACGACCAGTTAAGAGACCAAACCACAGTGATTGTAATGCTGTAGAGCAAAGTGATCTTTGTAGAAGGATTCATTACGGCTATCCATCAAAAATGGATAAAAATGAAGAACAAACTACTAACATCTTGAAGAGTATTCTGGAGCCCGTAATTCGAGATAAAGAGAGAAGAAGATCAGAAAGGTCCTTTTCACTCATAAACCCACAAGATCCGTTGGGAGGAGAGTCATTGAATATGGGCGGCCTCAACAAGAAACGGCCTTGGGCAGGGGAAATTGAGACCTCTAACAAATCAGGGAAAACTTACACAACTGAATCAACACTTACAGAGTCAACGCCCCCTGTAACTATAGTTATTGCAGATACATAGGCTAAAGGAACAAATCAAACTAAGTCAACCTAGTCCATTCTACATCTGAAGAGGCCCAAAACACTGTTGGTATCACTGGTTGAAAAAAACAAAAAAACTAACAAATGAACCCCATTCGGCCCCAAAGATCTTCAACATCTTCGATAAATTGGGCGACGGTGACAAAGGGTTAGTTAAAAAGGCAGTCTCCCCACAGTTCGAGACTAGTTTTCCGGAAAAAACTTGAGCAAGCAAAAAAAGTACTGACACAAAAGACATCGGCTAAGATACAGTCAGCTAAACCACAAATGTATGTGAGGAAAACTGGGGGAACGGTAGTGCCCATTGAAGGGGACAACATTAAATGCAAGCACTACTATTCGAAACATTTAGAGACCCGAAACTCCAGAGATGTTTGTTAGAGGGCCAAAGAAGCCCATTGTCAACGAAAGTGCGAAAGTGATCTCAGATGTGGGCACTCAAGAGACTAACACAATTACCCAATGCTCAAGGGCAGCACGATGACATCAATCCAGACTTACTAAACTTGTCTACTTATTCTAATGATTCAGAGTCAATATGCTCAAATGGGGTGGAAATTCAGTCGCAGAATGGAGAACCTGACTCTAAACTCTCTGACGACTAGGATGGAGAACAGGCTGATGAACTGGAAGAGGAATCAGAGCAAAGCAACAAACAAGGGTCCATCACAAAAAAAACTCTAAAGGTCAGATTCACAAGAGACTGTAGAATTGTTGAAACAGCCAACTCAACAGGTCGAAAACCTTGAAGTGCTAGTGGTCGGTCAAATGAGAATCAAGACAAAACCATAACGGATGACCCTGACCCAGAGCTGTTGGCAATAGACGAGTACAAAATCTGGAATCAGAACAGATACGGCAAACTGGAAAGGAAGGAGGCGGCTCAAAGACCGACTGAAAGATCTGTCACACAAGAAAAAGACAGGATCAGAATAACTAGGATGGTTGACAATTGTGATAACAGGTCTCCCTCGCGCTCTAGGTTGGTCGAGAACTGTGATAACAGGTCTCCCTCTTGTTTTTTGTTAGAAAGGGTCCTAAATATCAAAGACAACCTGACCCTCAATAGAACCAACATTATGAGACTCATTGGGTCAATTGAGGAATTTCAGAAAATACAATCGAGGGACACACTGCTAATTGAATTCCCAGAAGACAAGCGCCTAGACAGAGCCTTGATCTATATATCGGACCGCAGAACTAAAGACACTTTCATTAAAGAAGGCCACAGACTCCTCACTATGGGTTTTTGGTTAAAAGCAAGAGAAATACCGTCTCCCACATCAACATTCAACTCTGAAGAGGATCATCATCGCCCTACTAAACCAGCATATGTGGCGTATTCAAGCCTGAGAGGCAGGGAGGCTCGTCCTGAGGAACTATTGAGTAAGAAGCAGACAATAGGAGACAGACAAGCCCTACGTTGGGTAGGACCAGACGATCTGGGAAGCGAACTGCCGCCATTTAAACAGTTCAGAGCGACACGCCCAGGTAGACCAAGGACCAAGAGAAGATTGGAGCTGGCTAGCGGGCACATTGGCTAGGAAGTCATATGCCAAAAGCTCTCAGAAACTGCCCTCTTCCAGAATTTGACCATCTGTTCCTGGAACACCAGGGGACTCATGCACTTATTTGGGGAAGGGGAACTCGTAATCGAGAAATAGGATATATTGTGCCTCCAGGAGACTTGGCTGAATGAAGAACCATCCCTGGAAGGATACAAAGTATTCCTGAACCGCGCTGTCAAAGGGAAATTTGCACGACCCATGGCAGGACTGATTACAGCATGTAAAAGAACAACCGGCTGGACCAAGCTTTGCGTACAGAACCCTACGCCACTGATTCAGTTTGTGTTGCTGGCAAAAAGGTACAGCCAACACATCTGCCACCTCCTGATATGTAACATCTACTGGAATCCCGCATCACCACTTGCAGCAAATCTTCAAGAGATGGTTATGAATTACATCGATGAAGTTAGAACTACCTACAACACATTGACGTCTTGGTATGTGGGGACTTGAATATGGAATGTTCTGACTCTAGGAACGAATGGATAACTAATCCATCAAGAGCTGCCACTTTGAAGATATTATGGGGTATAAGTTGGAGAGAAGACCTACAAAAAAGAAACAAACTTGATGAATGGTAATATAACGGGTGACAACCCACCAAAAGCAACCTGGAAAAGAGGTCCCCACACCAAGATCCTAGATTACATTTTCGCATCAAAGACCCTTTTTGGCCAGATGAGTCACTTAGATGTGATATCATGTAATAACAGTGACCATAATCTATTGGAGATGGTGGGAAGCCATGCCGAAGATACGGTTGGGCAGCTTTTCCACTCACTTAATACTGCCAACATTGAGGTTACACAGGGTCTTAACCGGTTAAGAATTTCTTCTACTTACCTCAGTAAACTAACTATGTCCTTTTTTAATGGCAAAAGCAGGGACGCCTCTGGCAACACCATACCACCAATCCATTACTCACTAGCCTTGAAAATCTTTCAGGCTAAAGTCGGAAAAGGTTTAAAAAGTGTGTTTACAAGGAAACACGTCTTCAACAAGAAAATCGATGAAAAGAAAAAGTCCATATAAAAACTATCTATGCAACTTAAAAAAGGTGTGCTCCCTGACGTAAGAGAAAAGTTGAGAAAAGAGAAACAATCCTTCAAAAACTGGTTGAAAATAGATCAATATCATCTTTTGCAGGCAGACGGGGAGAGAATGTTGGGCCTGATGGCCAATAAGAACACAGTTGAGATCTGGAGCTGTTGAACTCTACAATGGTTCCACAAGATTCGATCCTTGAAAACTCAATACCAGCGTCAACTTGGGAGTTGCTCTTTGCGGGTTGGTTCTCCAATAAGTTGGTGGAAGGACATGAAAAGGTTACACTCTCCAACTTACCCTGGACTTTTGAATTCGATAGGGAGGAGATACCTACCCTAATAAAAAAAGCAAGTGCATCAAGAGCGGCGGGCCCACGCATTCGACTCAATAAAAAGGAACATTCTATGAGGAAAACTGTCAAAATGGGGCTGTCCGACCGACCTGAGGGAAGCCCTGGAACTCCTACACTCTGGAACAACACTAAGAATACGATTGGACAGGGCAGGAACTCTGTCGAGCGAAATTGGAACATCATCATGGATAAAACAGGGCTGCAGACTGGCACCAGCCATATTTAACCTCTATATATCCGACATCGAGGAGGCTTTTGAAGATGTGAGGTGCTCCTGCCCAAGGATTGCATGTATCCCAGTAGGAAGACTACTCTACGCTGATGACCTCCTAATCATGGACCAAGCTGAAGTGGGTCTGCAGAGCCAGCTGAATGCCTTGTCTAAATACGTGGGTGACAACGCATTAACCATCAACCCAAAGAAATCCAAAATCATGGTTATAGGAGAAGCAAATTGAACCTGCAGAAGTTGGAGTCTCCAAGGGGTAAAAATACCCAAGGTTACATCAATGCAGTATTTGGGGTTAACAGTGAATACTAGCATGGTAGACTCACATGGGGTAATGGCCGCAAAGTCAAAAGCTAAGAACCTAGCAATCCAGGCTAGACTAATCAACCGCAAATACGGCAAATTTACCCTACTATCCATTATTCACTTGTCCAAATTGAAGTTGACTCCCATTTTGACATATGGCTCTGAAACTCAGCTACAACTTGCAGGCTCTCTGTGGAGGCAGGTTGATGGACCATTTTGGCAACTTGTTCTGAATATGCCAAGCTCCCTACTGGTAGAAGTGATCAGGAGAGAAATGGGAATGGTGTCACCGTACACCATCACGGTCTGGAGATCACTGTCATTGTTGAGGAAATGTTTACAACCACCAGGTGAAGGAGGGTACGAAGTCCTACATAAAGCTATTTCCTTAAACAGTGAGAAGTCTCTAACTGTATGGAGATCTACATGTGTGGAGATACTAAAAAGTCTAGCATTGAGTGAAGAGCTTCTATTGAAAAATCCTAACCATGTTAAGAAGAAACTTTACGAGCAGGACTGGATAGACACAGGTGACTGGATTCTGAGCACGAAAAATGGTGGAGGGATAACGAAAGATACTAGGAAACGAGGCCAAGTTCCAAGATACTTGACAAAGTTCCCCTCTCCCACTTTGGGACAAGATTTCATGAGGTTCCGCTTTAACCTGTTTCCAACAAAAGAAGTTCTCGAAAGACGCAAAGTTGCCTCAATGAGAAATTACATGTGACGGCTCTGTAAGTGCACGCTTGAAACCCTTTAACACTTAACAACTGAATGTGAGTCACTGAAGGATTTAAGAACAACATACTTGTGACATTTGTCTCAGATTTCAACAATAACATCTTCCAACTCACTTTGTCTCCCAACACAGCTTGTGTCAAGGGAGGAGAATCACAGATTCTAGCCTTGTTGGCTTTCGTCAAGAAAAATCTTTGCGAGACTGACAATGGAAGAAGACGAAAGGAAGAGCTTTATTGAGACGAGGGGAAAAAAACTGGAGCTTTCATCAGACTCTGGGAAGAGGTCTGGGGGTTTTATTTATTTCCTTTTTTTAAATTCTCTTTCCATTCCATTTTATATATTTTTTTTCCTCTCCCCAACCCTACTTATTTTTTTATCAGATTTTATATACCTCATCTTGCTAGCAATTCAATGGAAGTTTGTTTTCTTTTAGTAAATAGCATAAAAAGTTTAAATGTAAACTATAAATATGCTAATAAAAAAAGATTTGTTTTTGGCATTTGTAACGCGCGTACCTTGTGGGGTGCGGGCGCAGGTTGTAACGAACAACCAGTCCTAGGCTTCACTGAACTGTAACTCGATGCTTGTGTTAATTAGTAAAAAACAAATTGCAGAAAAAGGGGTAGGTTTTTAGTTGATTCCGGAAGACAGCAGATCAGTCAGTCGCAGGTTTATTGCTAGAGAATTCCAGGAGCGAGGGCCAAAAGAGCAGGAACACCCTTCAACCCATTATTGCAGTTTTGAGGGAAGGGACTACTACCAAGAGGCCCTCTCCCATTGATCAAAGTGATGGGTTTGGGTGATGAATTTGGATTTTTTAAATCAAATATGCCAGGGCTAGGCCATGGGTCCATTTAAAGAATGGGCACCGAATCTCTGC
Organism: Ambystoma mexicanum; assembly: GCF_040938575.1. NCBI lineage: Eukaryota > Metazoa > Chordata > Amphibia > Caudata > Ambystomatidae > Ambystoma > Ambystoma mexicanum. Next base: position 1,508,538,503 of record NC_090922.1, read on the forward strand.
TGCACTGGAAGCAAATACAGACTTTTCCGATACTGTGAAACCGCAGACTTCTGTGGCAGCGCAGCGATCAGCCTCACTGCACAGTTCTGTGCCACCTGCAGTCTCTGTATTGGAAATCATTGGCCACCCATAGGAAGGGCGTTACAACAGTTCAGTGTGCCCACCACTGGCAAGCGGTCCTTTGCTGCAATAAGAGCCAGAAGGGGCTTCATTTGTTCTAGTTGATAGTACACAGATTTAATCATCTGATTGACACGCGGGTCGCATGTTCGTAGCCCGGCAAGGCCAACTTTGCCTTTCATGCTTCCGAGTTCGATAAACGAGTACCAACTTTGGTTGGGTGATATGGTCTGTAAATACGTCCTAGGTAAAGCGCTTTGACGAAAGCAGTATATAAATAACACATCCTCATTTTTCAGAGGTTCGCCTGGAGGTCCCCCTGGCATAGATCAGAAGTAACGCGATACTTGCGTTTTAGCACCATGCACCCGGCTACGCGATGGTCACCTCCATTCAGAGGTGAGGCACATTGCACGGAGTTCTGGGTGCAGCCATTGCCTGTTTTCAGAGCAAGAAAGCCAGCACCGGTAGACTTGTGGGTTAATGCACCTGCTGCCGAGAGCATTTGTGTTGGGGACTGGTTCTATTGAATGAGATACACTGTTCAGTAAAGCTTATAAAATAACCTTTGATATTCAGCAAGAATTTGAATGAATGTACAAATACAAATTTAAGGCTTTATAGGCTAAAGCCTTATTCAAACATTCACGAATCAACATTGGGTCCTGTACCCAATCAGGAGTGCATTTGGGCCTACGGGGTAGTAATACACAGTTCTGTTTCTAATTTGGAAATATAAGATAGTCGTGCTCAGAAGGCCCCCGGGTGGGCTGCAATGTCTGTTGTAGCGTCTCCATTTTAGGGTTTTACAGAAGGAACAGAGAGCCTTGTTGGGGACAATAGTGATGACGTTCGTTGGTGCAGTGTTGCAAACGAGCGATCCTGGACAAGCATCAATTTCTGAAGAGTTATGACATCATTGGTGCAGTGTTGCCAAAGAGTGAACATGGCCAACCCTTGTCCCTCGAAGAAATATGTCGTCAATGGTGCAGTGCATGGCAGTTTCTAGTCAACTTGGTGCCCAGGGCGAAACACTACAAGGCGCCCTCAAGACTAGCATGCATCACTCCCAAAGGACACTTCTGTGTCGCATGACAAATCCCCTCCTCAATATCAATAAAGCATTGCTTTATAAATGAAGCTTGTTTGATTACATTGTAATTCAAGTACTTCGCAGAAGAAATGTAATGTGAAAACAGCTGTTGCTACCCAAGTAAATCGTTCTTCTATCACCTGCTCTTAGGGAAGGCCTTGCCTGAATGCACTTTCAAACTGCCCGTACTGCAGAGAGTGAGGGGCACAGTGTGTGTGTCTATAGACCACCTCAGAGGCTGGTTCGGAACATGCATTCCTTTCTTTTTAACAAAGTAATGCTTAACTTTTTCTCCAGTGAGCTCAGAGGCAGCTCTCTGGGTGGGCTGCTTATTATGGCCACCCCCTACCCCAAGCTATTTAGCTATGCATCCCGGGCAGTTACCCACCTCAAGAAGCGGGTTTTGTGCAGAGTTGCCACAGAGAAATCAAAGGGTTGGTTATGATGTTCATTGGTGCAGTGTTGCCACAGAGTGGTCATGGCCAACCCTCGTCTCTGCAAGACTCGGCTAGGGCGTTCAACAGTGCAGTATTACAGCTTCCTGTAGTCTTAGAATGATCGTGGCCAACCTCCATCTATAGAGGTTTTGGCCAGGACGTTCATTGGTGCAGTTTTGCCACAGAGGGATCATGGCCAAACCTGGACACTTGAAGAGTTGGTTGGGAAGTTCATTGGTGCAGCGTAGCCAAAGAGATCATGGACAACCCTGGACAATGGAAGAGTTGGTTGGGAAGTTCATTGGTGCAGCGTAGCCAAAGAGATCATGGACAACCCTGGACAATGGAAGAGTTGGTTGGGCTGTTCATTGGTGCAGTGTTGCCAAAGAGATCATGGACAACCCTGGACAATGGAAGAGTTGGTTGGGCTGTTCATTGGTGCAGTGTTGCCAAAGAGATCATGGACAACCCTGGACAATGGAAGAGTTGGTTGGGAAGTTCATTGGTGCAGCGTAGCCAAAGAGATCATGGACAACCCTGGACAATGGAAGAGTTGGTTGGGCTGTTCATTGGTGCAATGTTGCCAAAGAGATCATGGACAACCCTGGACAATGGAAGAGTTGGTTGGGAAGTTCATTGGTGCAGCGTAGCCAAAGAGATCATGGACAACCCTGGACAATGGAAGAGTTGGTTGGGCTGTTCATTGGTGCAGTGTTGCCAAAGAGATCATGGACAACCCTGGACAATGGAAGAGTTGGTTGGGAAGTTCATTGGTGCAGCGTAGCCAAAGAGATCATGGCCAACCCTTGTCCCTGCAAGACTCGGCTAGGGCGTTCAACAGTGCAGTATTACAGCTTCCTGTAGTCTTAGAATGATCGTGACAACCTCCACCTATAGAGGTTTGGGCTAGGACATTCATTGGTGCAGCGTTATCACTTCCTAGAGCCTCTGCGGCCATCTCTGGTCTTTTGAAGGAAGGCCTTTGGTGCAGCGATTTAAGCCAATGTGCTGTACTAAAGATGTGCCTTAATGGCACTAGTTAGGATGGCCAGATCCTTGACAACGGAAAGGTCCCTCAAAAAACCTCACACGATGACTGCTTTGCAGCACAGAAGCAAGCTCACTTGGTGAGGTTTTACTCCAAGAATCCCCCTTAATCCAGGACCACTATGGGGGACCCCATTCCCAGGCTCGGACTGACTTATAGGGCAATAGGCCCCGGGCCCAATCAAAAATGCAAAATGCTTGTGTGGGCCAGTTATTTGGGTCAAAGTGGGGCACTTTTTTGGCTAATGTGGGCCAGTTTGATGAGTTACTCCCCTATGCGGCTCGTAGTTATGAACAGTATCGCTGAAAAAATCTTTTAAATTTACAATTTACCTGGGGGCAACCAGACGTGGACTCCCTGCTCACTGTGCTTAGAGAGGCTCAGCTTCACCTCACTGATGATGCCCAACAAGGCTGAAACACGTGTATGGGGTTGCTGGTGGTACTCTTGTTCAGAGAGGAATTGCCATAGCATTTCGGTGCTGGACTGCCCATGTGGGCGGGACAAAGACTGATATGCAAATGGATATTTCCCATCTGTGAAGGTACAGTGAGCAAAAAGCAATGGCTGCGAACTCTCAATGTGGTTAATAACCACTGAACAGGTTATCATGCCTTGTTCTTTCGAGAGAGGGGCGCCTGCTACCTTTTTTGTACAATTTGCATCATATTCGATAAAAACCTCCCCCTTGGATACTATTCAATGAGAGTCACAAAAGGAATGAATTCCCATTTGCACCTGTGGGCCCTTTTCTCGTTGGTGCCCGAGACACTGATGCCCCCGTCCGACCCTGCCCATTCCACACGCCACGTGCGGGCTCCGTGCCCAGGACGCCCCGGGATGCGGCAGACGCTAATGGCGCAGGTGAACCAGTGTTTGCTGGGAGGCAGCGAGAACGCAGCCGGCAGGAGCTTAATGGCGGCATCCGTAATCAGGCGGCATGCTGGCACTATTGCGGCTGCAAGTCCAGCGAATGGCCATTTACTGCCCACGAGAAGACGGGGAAACAGATCAGATCGCCCAATAGACCTCCAGGGAGCGAGAAAGGAGGGGCGCCCGCCACCGCCGGACCACTGCGGCCCTCTGCACCATCTGCATTCCGCCACCGCGGTGTGCGGTAGAGATGGTGACCCCCGGTGCCTCCAAATAGCCCGGCCACCACTGACCCATAGGACGCCAAGGCATCACACGAAAGACCCTCTATAAGCAAGTGCCGAGGATCACAAAGCTTCAGCAAACATCAATATTCAGACCCTGCAGGACGCAGGCCCCGCTGCAGCTAGTCCTGCTGGGGTCCCACTGGAAGGAGCCCCAAAGCAGCACCGCAGCACGTGCACCGCAATTCCAGACCACCCTCCCATGTCGCAGAGAGTCCTGCCTCTTGCAGTGTCTCTTCTTGGCGCTAGAGGGGGCTATGTAAATGTAACTGGAACAGAGGAACGCGTTTATTGATGCTCTAGTTTCCCCTCTGCGTTAGGGCGGCTGGTCTTAAACGTTCTGCCCGCTGTAACCCCACCAATGAGGATTATAAAGGCACCACTTGAGCAATACCCCTTGCTCAGGAGTACCATGGTGGAACTTCAGACACCACCACCACTTCTGGAGTTCCATGGTGGAACTTCAGGTACTATCTGCTCTGGAGTACCATGGTGGAACTTCAGACACCACCACCTCTGGAGTTCCATGGTGGAACCTCACATACTACCTGCTCTGGAGTACCATGGTGGAACTTCAGGCACCACCTGCTCTGGAGTACCATGGTGGAACTTCAGACACAACCTGCTCTGGAGTGCCGTGGTGGAACTTCAGACACCTCCTGCTCTGGAGTACCATGGTGGAACTTCAGACACCACCTGCTCTGGAGTACCATGGTGGAACTTCAGACACCACCTGCTCTGGAGTACCATGGTGGAACTTCAGACACCACCACCACTTCTGGAGTTCCATGGTGGAACTTCAGGTACTATCTGCTCTGGAGTACCATGGTGGAACTTCCGACACCACCACCTCTGGAGTTCCATGGTGGAACCTCACATACTACCTGCTCTGGAGTACCATGGTGGAACTTCAGGCACCACCTGCTCTGGAGTACCATGGTGGAACTTCAGACACAACCTGCTCTGGAGTGCCGTGGTGGAACTTCAGACACCTCCTGCTCTGGAGTACCATGGTGGAACTTCAGACACCACCTGCTCTGGAGTACCATGGTGGAACTTCAGACACCACCTGCTCTGGAGTACCATGGTGGGACTACAGTCACCTCCTGCTCTGGAGTACCATGGTGGAACTTCAGACACCACCACCACTTCTGGAGTTCCATGGTGGAACTTCAGGTACTATCTGCTCTGGAGTACCATGGTGGAACTTCAGACACCACCTGGTCTGGAGTACCATGGTGGAACATCAGACACCACCACCTCTGGAGTTCCATGGTGGAACCTCACATACTACCTGCTCTGGAGTACCATGGTGGAACTTCAGACACCACCTGCTCTGGAGTACCATGGTGGAACTTCAGACACCACCTGCTCTGGAGTACCATGGTGGGACTACAGTCACCTCCTGCTCTGGAGTACCATGGTGGAACTTCAGACACCACCTGCTCTGGAGTACCATGGTGGAACTTCAGACACCGCCTGCTCTGGAGTACCATGGTGGAACTTCAGGTACCACTTGCTCTAGAGTTCCATGGTGGAACTTCAGACACCACCTGCTCTGGAGTACCATGGTGGGACTACAGTCACCTCCTGCTCTGGAGTACCATGGTGGAACTTCAGACACCACCTGCTCTGGAGTACCATGGTGGAACTTCAGACACCACCACCACTTCTGGAGTTCCATGGTGGAACTTCAGGTACTATCTGCTCTGGAGTACCATGGTGGAACTTCAGACACCACCACCTCTGGAGTTCCATGGTGGAACCTCACATACTACCTGCTCTGGAGTACCATGGTGGAACTTCAGGCACCACCTGCTCTGGAGTACCATGGTGGAACTTCAGACACCACCTGCTCTGGAGTGCCGTGGTGGAACTTCAGACACCTCCTGCTCTGGAGTACCATGGTGGAACTTCAGACACCACCTGCTCTGGAGTACCATGGTGGAACTTCAGACACCACCTGCTCTGGAGTACCATGGTGGGACTACAGTCACCTCCTGCTCTGGAGTACCATGGTGGAACTTCAGACACCACCACCACTTCTGGAGTTCCATGGTGGAACTTCAGGTACTATCTGCTCTGGAGTACCATGGTGGAACTTCAGACACCACCTGGTCTGGAGTACCATGGTGGAACATCAGACACCACCACCTCTGGAGTTCCATGGTGGAACCTCACATACTACCTGCTCTGGAGTACCATGGTGGAACTTCAGACACCACCTGCTCTGGAGTACCATGGTGGAACTTCAGACACCACCTGCTCTGGAGTACCATGGTGGGACTACAGTCACCTCCTGCTCTGGAGTACCATGGTGGAACTTCAGACACCACCTGCTCTGGAGTACCATGGTGGAACTTCAGACACCGCCTGCTCTGGAGTACCATGGTGGAACTTCAGGTACCACTTGCTCTAGAGTTCCATGGTGGAACTTCAGACACCACCTGCTCTGGAGTACCATGGTGGGACTACAGTCACCTCCTGCTCTGGAGTACCATGGTGGAACTTCAGACACCACCTGCTCTGGAGTACCATGGTGGAACTTCAGACACCACCACCACTTCTGGAGTTCCATGGTGGAACTTCAGGTACTATCTGCTCTGGAGTACCATGGTGGAACTTCAGACACCACCTGCTCTGGAGTACCATGGTGGAACTTCAGACACCACCACCTCTGGAGTTCCATGGTGGAACCTCACATACTACCTGCTCTGGAGTACCATGGTGGAACTTCAGACACCACCTGCTCTGGAGTACCATGGTGGAACTTCAGACACCACCTGCTCTGGAGTACCATGGTGGGACTACAGTCACCTCCTGCTCTGGAGTACCATGGTGGAACTTCAGACACCACCTGCTCTGGAGTACCATGGTGGAACTTCAGACACCGCCTGCTCTGGAGTACCATGGTGGAACTTCAGGTACCACTTGCTCTAGAGTTCCATGGTGGAACTTCAGACACCACCTGCTCTGGAGTACCATGGTGGGACTACAGTCACCTCCTGCTCTGGAGTACCATGGTGGAACTTCAGACACCACCTGCTCTGGAGTACCATGGTGGAACTTCAGACACCACCACCACTTCTGGAGTTCCATGGTGGAACTTCAGGTACTATCTGCTCTGGAGTACCATGGTGGAACTTCAGACACCACCTGCTCTGGAGTACCATGGTGGAACTTCAGACACCGCCTGCTCTGGAGTACCATGGTGGAACTTCAGACACCACCTGCTCTGGAGTACCATGGTGGAACTTCAGACACCGCCTGCTCTGGAGTACCATGGTGGAACTTCAGACACCACCTGCTCTGGAGTACCATGGTGGGACTACAGTCACCTCCTGCTCTGGAGTACCATGGTGGAACTTCAGACACCACCTGCTCTGGAGTACCATGGTGGAACTTCAGACACCGCCTGCTCTGGAGTTCATTGGTGGAACTTCAAGCACCACCTTCTCTGGAGTACCATGGTGGGACTACAGTCACCACCTGCTCTGGAGTACCATGGTGGATCTTCAGACACCACCTGCTCTGGAGTACCATGGTGGAACTTCAGACACCACCTGCTCTGGAGTACCATGGTGGAACTTCAGACACCACCTGCTCTGGAGTGCCGTGGTGGAACTTCAGACACCTCCTGCTCTGGAGTACCATGGTGGAACTTCAGGTACCACTTGCTCTAGAGTTCCATGGTGGGACTTCAGACACCACCTGCTCTGGAGTACCATGGTGGGACTACAGACACCACCTGCTCTGGAGTACCATGGTGGGACTACAGACACCACCTGCTCTGGAGTACCATGGTGGGACTACAGACACCACCTGCTCTGGAGTTCCATGGTGGAACCTCACATACTACCTGCTCTGGAGTACCATGGTGGAACTTCAGGCACCTCCTGCTCTGGAGTTCCTTGGTGAAACTTCAGGCACCACCTGCTCTGGAGTACCATGGTGGAACTTCAGACACCACCTGCTCTGGAGTACCATTGTGGAACTTCAGACACCACCTGCTCTGGAGTACCATGGTGGGACTACCGTCACCACCTGCTCTGGAGTACCATGGTGGGACTACCGTCACCACCTGCTCTGGAGTACCATGGTGGGACTAGAGTCACCACCTGCTCTGGAGTACCATGGTGGGTCTTCAGACACCACCTGCTCTGGAGTACCATGGTGGAACTTCAGACACCACCTGCTCTGGAGTACCGTGGTGGAACTTCAGACACCACCTGCTCTGGAGTGCCGTGGTGGAACTTCAGACACCTCCTGCTCTGGAGTACCATGGTGGGACTACAGTCACCACCTGCTCTGGAGTTCCTTGGTGGAACTTCAGACACCACCTGCTCTGGAGTTCATTGGTGGAACTTCAGGCACCACCTGCTCTGGAGTTCATTGGTGGAACTTCAGGCACCACCTGCTCTGGAGTTCATTGGTGGAACTTCAGGCACCACCTTCTCTGGAGAACCATGGTGGAACTTCAGGTACCACTTGCTCTAGAGGTCCATGGTGAGCGGACTGACGAGGCAGTGAAAGAGAGACGAGGATTCCCAGAGCCCGCTGACACGAGAGTGCAAGAGAGTGACGAGATTTCGCAGAGCCCACTGACGAGACAGTGCAAGAGAGTGACGAGATTTCCGAGAGCCCACCGACGAGACAGTGCAAGAGAGTGACGAGGATTCCCAGAGCCCGCTGACGAGGCAGTGCAAGAGAGTGACGAGGATTCCCAGAGCCCGCTGACGAGGCAGTGCAAGAGAGTGACGAGGATGCCCAGAGCCCGCTGACGAGGCAGTGCAAGAGAGTGACGAGGATTCCCTGAATGTGCTGACGAGGCAGTGCAAGAGAGTGACGAGGATTCCCAGAGCCCGCTGACGAGGCAGTGCAAGAGAGTGACCAGGATTCCCTGAATGTGCTGATGAGGCAGTGCAAGAGAGTGACGAGATTTCCGAGAGCCCACTGACTAGACAGTGCAAGAGAGTGACAGGGATTCACAGAGTGGATGACGAGGCAGTGCAAGAGAGTGACGAGGATTCCCAGAGCCCGCTGACGAGGCAGTGCAAGAGAGTGACGAGGATTCCCAGAGCCCGCTGACGAGGCAGTGCAAGAGAGGGACTAGGATTCCTAGAGTAGGCTGACGAGGCAGTGCAAGAGAGTGACGAGGATTCCCAGAGCGGCTGTCGAGGAATCAAACCCATGTTATTCTGCAGGGGCTTCTCATTCCAGATGTGGCACCACGTCATGCTTTAGGCAAACTGGTTTGTACAAGATCACACAGTGTCAATTGTCATGTACAAATGTGCTCAATCATGAAACTGTGCTCATGCCTGAGCCAGTGTGTTCTAACAAGGTGGCTCCCCTTTTGCTTCATAGAAGGTTCTAGAATTGCATCACTTGACTGGATCCATGCTTTTAAGCGCTGTATTGAGCGCTCTCTCTGGCCCTTATCATTTATTCATAATGGCTGCATTACGCAACCACCCGGGGAAGTGGCGCAAAGTGTATGGAATATTTATAATTTATTCTGGAAGGAGGAGCCGGTGATGGAATGCAGAAGGGCCCCCCCCCCTCTGGGGGAAAGGGTGTTGACTGGCAGGGTCTGGGTTATTATAACACAGTAATCATGCATTCACCCCAGAGTGGGACCCTTTCACTGTTGGCATCACCGGCACCGCCAAGTCGGCCCTTGCCGTGGCCACCAGTCTCTAACAATGTTCATACCCAAAAACTTGCAGCGGTACTCCCACCCCCTGGGAAATTCACAAGTGGGCTCGGGAGATCAGGAACGTCTAGACCGGGCATGAGCCAAGCCCGTCAATAGTGCCCCAGCCAGCCCTGAACACCGGGGCAGGAGGTTCTGCTGCCCCAGTGACGCGAGACCCATGACGCAGAAGGTTGAACGCATGCATCCCCGAGTTTCACGATAACAAATATTAGTAGCAGGACTGAACATCTGCACTCCCCACTAGCCATGGCTAATGAAAAGGGACTCCTGGCTAGTAAGAAATGATGTGCTGTGTGTATGTCTAGAACTGGGGCATTTTTATGGCTGGCAAGTAGCTCGCAACTTGAAAGGAGTACCTTCATTAATAGCACTCTGCTAACACAAATGCAGAAAAAACAGGCTGGGACAGTGAGTAAAGTGGGTAGTGAGAGTCAGAGGGGTGTATATCGAGAGAAAAGGGGTAACAACGCAAATGACCTCCATAGGTCCAGCGCCACTCCGTGGAATTCACGCTAACACACTTCATTTAGCAAATCTTCAGAGTGGAGAAGGGGGGCAGGATTGGACCCCGATTTCAAGACGAAATGCCTCAGTAGTTGAGCCCTTGGCCTAGCCCCTCCAAGGGAAGGCTGAGGTGGGCTGCTTTTTGTTCCAGTCATCCTCATTAAGAAAGAAGCCCACTTCTGGCCGCTTGCACAAGACAGCTCAATTATTTACACAATGCCACGCCAGTGTTGCCTTCTTAAGGCATTGGCAAACTGTAATTACAATAGGTCACTTTAACGGAATTGTAGCCTGGGTGGGAGAGCACGCCGCCTCTTGCCCAAATCTGGTGTTCATGAAGGTTACATCCTGGCAGGGGGGGTGGAAGGGGCATATTTTCTCTTATTTTGGCTAACAAGCCAATTCAAATCTGATAACAATACAGCAATAGAAGCATGAGGAGTGTTGTCCTAAAGAAATTAAACTGGATCAAAAAAGATAAAAACGAGAGATGTGAAATTAGCATGTAAGACGAATGTGGAAGTTAAAATAAAATTCTAAAAAAAAAAAAAGATAAAAGGGGAAATTAAACGGTCAGGGCCATGACCCTGCCAAACCTAGGGCACAAGACTCACATGGACAATGGCACAGCCAGCCCTCTCTCAGATGAAGGAAGAGGAGGGGAGGGGGCAGACAATGAAACCCCCACCCCTTTTGCCACTAGTGTCATCAGTTGTACTGGTAAGGCCTCCTGGTGCTTTTTCTGGTTCAGGACAACAACTCCCAGAAGGCGCCTGGGAATGACCAAGAAACCCACACCAGAGCCAGGACAACAGACCGAAGAACATCCAGGGAATGGAGTGAGAATTAACCATCCAAAAATAAATGAGACCCCCCCAAAATCGGCCTGCCAAACCCAGCCGGATCTTAGGTCAATGGTGGGACAATAGAAAACGAACTGGGAGCGAGTGGAAACTACAGGGGAACAAACAGTAGAGACACAGAAACCTTCCCAAACCAAATTGGCAATAAAACCTACTAGAACATGAAGGAAGCCACATGGATAACGAGCATTCCGAGACGCTGGTTGCTATCACACCATCGAAGACTGCAAAACAATCCATGCTGTGGAAGGGGAGGGGCTTAGAGGGATTTTTAGAGCTGCTCACCTGTGTAAACCGGCCCCTGGGGAAAAGACAGGCACAGATTGGTTCCTAGATTCAGGCACGGGATGCAGCCAATGAAGGGGGAGACAGAACCAGCCGGACCACAGTGTAGAAGAAGTCAGAAGTAGAGTTGCAGGGGTGAGGTCGGGGAGAGTGAAGGTGGGCCGAATCCTGGAGAGTTGGTGGCAGGACTGGAGAAGCGTCTAGGGGAGGTATTTGTGAGAGTGAGACCAGGTGTGTGTGTGTGTAATGTAGTGTGAGGAAGGGATGGGGGTTTGTAAAAGGTACGAGAAGGACAGATAGTGATAGAGAGGGAGAGGTGTAGTGGGATTAGAAAGAGCAAAAGTGGAAGCCCTGAAAAAGCACAGGATTATGCGAAACACAAGGCTGATGCTCTACTTTTTATGCAGCCAAACTGTTGGACTACTTTAGCACATTTTCATACCCGTATTCAATACATTTTGTGCACAATTTACAGGTGTTCGGTTGAATAGCTAAGTGATCATGAATAAAAAAGGCTTTGTATTTAACCTTTGTAAAAATTGTATTTTAGAATTTAAATGCAAATGTGTTTTTTCATTTTCAAAGACTACGGTAGCAGGGGAAGGTGCCCCCTCCACTCCGCCCCTCCCACCATCCCCATGACACATCAGGCAGCCCCTCATTTAGTCACTAATAAGACGAAGCCTGGAAACCCACATCCCCACTTACCTGCCCCTTTGCGTTACTTTTGAATACACTAACCTTTTGTGCCTCCAGTTTGCCAGCGCCTGGAGAATGCGCCTCCGACCATGCAAATCCCACGTCCACACAATGGCATTATGGAAATAAGGAGTGCAAAGGTCAAACTGTGGGCTGCTTTTATTTCACCCATCCAGTTTGTGTATTGGTGGCACATTAACTGTGCCCTTAATGAACCTTCTATGAAATTAAGCATAGCACAGAGGATGCACTCCTCACACTTCGGGTCCAACCACACCCTCATGAGGCCCTTGCAGGGGTGCTTTAACCGACCCCAAGTCTGGCAAACCACTCCAAAGCTCTTGACACCACTAAACTCAGGAAGGGCAGTTAAGGCTGGTGGTGTAACCATCAAACCGCTAAGTTCTGTGTCGCAGCACTCGACACACAGGGATCGCCACCACACCAAATCTTTTCAGCAGAGGGATAAAGAAAACAGTTTTCCTACAGAGATGAGAGAAAGCAGAAGAGCTCTGCTAGAGCTACAGAGGCGTGGCCACATCACAGAGGGAGGCAGCCTCCGTCCAATGGTGACCCTAGTACTATGACGGCCAGAACCACCGTCCAATGAGATTCTGAGCAGAATGAACACCAGTCCAATGATGATCTAAGTACAACGAAGGATAACCTTCCCCTGACCACCTTGTGTTGGTGAGAAACCTGGAATGCCAGAGGTCTGGGGATGGCGAACAGCTTACCCGTCCGGCTCCTAAGGTGCCAACAACCCTTTCCCCAGAATAAACTGAGGAATCGGCCAAGGGCAAGTTACAACGACCATTTATTACACAAATCCGACTGGGAACATACAGGACAATCACGAGTCTCCAGTAATTCTCAGTTTCACAAGAAGTGCTTCACAGTTTTGATACCAACTGGTGTCATCACCTGGCTCCTTCCCCAAAAACCTATCCCCTTTTCTGGTTGGGTGGTCGAAGTAGTATTCCCTATAGATCACCCATAGGTGTCTTAGTTGATTGGCCTTCTCATGCCAGGTGGCTAGTCTACCCCTTGCCCATGAAACTACCTATTAAATTGTTGCAGGGTCGCAGAATTGCCATTGGCCCCTGCCCTCTGCCGTCTACCCCTGGATTTCTGTCTCCTTATTGGTTGGAACTGGTCTCCCCCAGGCCTGGGACCAGATTCAGTTCTCAGCAGTTTGTGGACCTCTCCAAGGTGATGTTAAATGACAATGTGTCTCAAATGTATCTGGTAGTAACATCACCTTTGCCTATGAGAGTGCGGTCCACGTTGCAACATTTGTTTCACTTCTCGTCTGGGTTCCTGAAAACAGCTCATCTTCCCACCACGGGTGAATACCCATTGTCTAGTTTGGCCGCATTACATGGTTGGGACCACAAAATCCAGCTCATTGGGTCTGCATTTATGAGGATATATTCTGTTTTCCTGCAGCTGGCCCATTGTCGTTTGAAGCTTGAAATGTACTTTTTTTATCCCTAACTTTGGCTGTGAGCTCGGCCTTTCCGCTGTGTGCAGCCAGAGTCTGCTTCGTTTGTCTGGTATCCTGCAGCTTAAGGCCTTCTGTGATTTTCCTTAGACTTATAATATGATTTCTACAGGCTTATATTGTGCTACGTTTCCTATAGGTTAGTCGCACGTGGTCCTACCAGGCTCCATACATGCTCCTATGGTTCCATGGAGTTAATTGCCATAAGCATCGCATCTGCAAGCTTGCTCAGGACCTCTTGTTGCCTTGGGTTTAGCGTTTCTGCGCTTGGTTAATAAGAAAAAGAATGAAGCTTTGACTGTATGTCTGTCTATCTGTCCTTTATCTACAGAACTGTGGAAGCATGTTCTTTGGGTATGCAAGTGTTTGGGTAAGCTGCGCATGGTTGTGAGAGTTCTTCGTGGCTAACGCAGCTACGTTGTGGTGTCACTGGGGATGTAAGCAAAGGTGGCTTCTCAACACCTAATCGATGCAGTCCATTATAGCGTTCAGATCCATGATCACTGTCGAGTCTCCTGTATCTGTGAGGATATGCACTGGATAAGGTTGGAATGGCTGTCTGAGAGAGTACCTCTCTGCATACGTGTCAGTCAGTGGTGCACTTGGGGGTTGTCCGAATAGTGAGTGACTTTGGGGGTTCTTGACTCTTTGGCCATCATGTTTATGGGGGTGAGAACGGGCATTCCTAGGACCCTCTCTCACTAGGATGGAAGAAGAGCACATCCTACTACTAATGAAAGAGAGAATAATGATGGCCACAGCCATATAATGACGGAGAAGAATGAAGGCCAGAGAAGACAGGTCACACCCGCCAATCAATGATGACTTGAGCAAGAGGAAGGCCACAGCCTTCTTCTAATGAGGGCCCCAGCTACCGGAAGGTCACAGTCCCTATCCAATGAGGACCTGATGAGATGGAAGGTCAGAGCCTCCATCCAATGACCTCCAGAAAAGGAGGAAGGATGCAGCCTCTGTCCAATGACTGCCAGACAAGGAGAAAGGACAAAGCCTCTGTCAAAAAAACAGTCAGAGCAGGTGGAATGTGACATCCTCGATCCAATGACAACCTGAGGAGAAGGTACGCCAAAGCTCTGTCCAATGACGTCCAGAGCAAGAGGAAGGCTAGAGCCTCTGCCCAATGAGGACCTGAGGAGAAGGTATGCCAAAGCTGTGTCCAATGGCGCCCTGAGCAAGAAGAAGGCTAGAGCCTCTGTCCAATGAGAACTTGATCAGGTGGACGATCACAGCCTCTGTCAAAAAACGGGCAGAGTAGGCAGAAAGTTAGACCCTTCAACCAATGAGGGCCTGAGCAGGAGGAAGGCCTTAGCCTCTGTCCAGTGAGACCTTGAACAGGAGGTACAACACAGGCCGTGTCTAATGACAGCCAGAGGAGGAGGAAGGCCACCACCTCCATCCAATGATGGCCTGAGCCACAGTGTCACGAAGCCATGGAGTCGCACAGAGGCGGGACCCCAATCCCAAGGAGCACAGAGTCGCAATGTTCTCCCAAATGGACATCACATCATCCCTACTCCCACTTACACCACACGCAGACAAACAAAAACCACAGTACAAAAAAAACATCTTCCCGAAAAAGCCAGTAGGGGTGGGAGTTGCGTCTGCAACCAGTCTGCAGAGCGGTCTGTATCTCCATAGAAATTGGCTGGTTCCTAGAAACCTGCGCCTCCTTGACGCACTCATTAGGCACTCCGGAACTGGGTGCCGTTTACCCCTTTCTAATCATTACTGTCACTTCCCGCCGCCGTCCTGGTAAATGCGCAAAGATACGCCATGCTGCTTGAGAGAAATGTGCGCACTGCGCGGCTAATTGGACAGGAGTGCAGCTGTGGCACGATCCACGAGGCTTTGGAGGCCGGCGCGTGGAGCCCTGGATGGGAAGACGCTAAAGGGACTAGTCCATTTATTGAACTATAGCTGGCAGCCCCCACCTTCACATGTGCTGTCTCGACGCCATCTTGCGAGGCTTAAGCTTTTTGGAGTCCTGTGTGTGTCCCCTGATTAGGGGTGTTACCAGCTGGTGAACCCATGGCCCCCATTTTAGAGTAATTTTGGGAGGTGGGAGGGTCCCAGGGCTACAGCATCACTGCTAGATTGTGGTCGTCATCCTCTCATGTAGGCTTTGGCGACCAGAGCCTCGATCTGGCAGCTTCCTCCCCCCCCCCTCTCTTCTGACTGAGAAACAAACCTACGACCCTGTGAGCAGAAGAAAATGATGGTATAAAGTACCCCCAAACCTAATAAAGGGGCTATAGAGGTTAGGAAAATCTAGGGGAAACCTGAGGGTTTGCCTGGAAGAGCGGGCAGATGGGCGCGCTCCATGGGGATTTCGTAGAGAGTTATCAACTTCTAAGGGGGCAGATTTTGATGCAATAATCACAGTGTGCTTGAAGCTGTGCCGGGTCTTCAAGGAGCCTGTCCTGGCACATATATATATATATATATATATATATGGGAAAAGACTCCCTGGTGTTAGGAAGACCCCTCTCTGCCAATGTGTTCGAGGTCTGAGAGTTGCCCTCAAGTCCACCTGACTCTACGAGCAGTAGACATGGCAGAGCCGCCAAGGCAGCACTCCCAGGAGGGCAGCAGGGTGGCTGAAGGTGAACTCAAAACTTTATAACATGCAATAGGGGAATGCCCACACAATAAATTACACAAAATGTTTCTTTATGGGCTCCAACTGCGGAGAAAGGAATCACGGAACGACAGAGGACTAACTGGGCAAAATGGCATGTTCAAGTCTTTATGTTGGCACTTTGCCAAGTCAAAGTCATCTCACAGCTTCCTCCAGTCGATGGAGGAGGCTACTTCTCACACAAGTTCTTCCAGTTGGTGAAGGAGGCTACTCCTTTCGCTGGTTCAATAGTTGATGGAGGTGGCTACTTCTCTTGCAGGTTCTTCCAGTCGATGGAGAAGGCTGCTCCTCTCGCTGGTCCCTCAAGTTCTTCCAGTCGCTGGAGAAGGCTACTCCTCTCGCTGGTCCCTCAAGTTCTTCCAGTCGATGGAGGAGGCTACTCCTCTCGCAGGTTCTTCCAGTTGATGAGGGAAGCTACTCCTCTCGCTGGTCCCTCCCGTCGATGGAGGAAGCTACTCCTCACACAAGTTCTTCCAGTTGATGAAGGAAGCTACTCCTCTCGCTGGTTCAATAGTCGATGTAGGCGGCTACTTCTCTTGCAGATTCTGCCAGTCGATGGAGAAGGCAACTCGTCTCACAGCTTCCTCCAGTCGATGGAGGAGGCTACTCCTCACACAAGTTCTTCCAGTTGGTGAAGGAGGCTACTCCTCTCGCTGGTTCAATAGTCGATGGAGGCAGCTACTTCTCTTGCAGGTTCTTCCAGTTGATGGAGAAGGCTACTCCTCTCGCTGGTCCCTCAAGTTCTTCCAGTCGATGGAGGAGGCTACTCCGCTCGCAGGTTCTTCCAGTCGACGGAGGAGGCTGGAGGAGGCTACTCCTCTCACAGGTTCCTCTAGTCGATGGAGAAGGCTACTCCTCTCGCTGGTTCTTCCTGTCGACGGAGGAGGCTACTCCTCTCGCAGGTTCCTCTAGTCGATGGAGAAGGCTAGAAGAGTCAGATCAGAGTCGCGTTTGACCTTCAGACACAGGTTGCTGCAGTAGAGCTTCCACAGGCCATCATCTGGTCTCATCCCAGTGATTGACAATCATTAGGTGTAGGTTTGTGATCTTCGAGGAATTCTCCTCCAATAACAATCATTTATCCTTTATAACATTTAGCGGCCAAGAGAATCATTGTGTGTCCCCACGTTAAAGCTCCCCCGGCCTCCTTACCGGCCACGCCCACAAGATGGGTTGGCCATGAATCCAGACATCCGATTGGCATACTTGCCAGATCTGGGGTTGCTTCGCCCAGACTCGGGCCTCCCGAGCTCGAGGTGGGCACCACCATATGTGGCCTTGCATCTTCCATTCATACTTCAGCTGTGAAACTCGGTCACTATAATAATACGAGAGTGCCAGCTAGCGGTGCTGTGCCAAGATGCAGGTGCAACCCCCGATTATAAATAACTGGGATGGGTCTGGGGAGCTGTCACAGTTCCTCACTGCCAACCTAGCCGCCTTTGGCTCACAGCAAACTGGGAAGTTTGCTTGCCCAGAAAAAGAGGTGGAATGCTCCTTGGGCACCCCTCCCAGAGAAGCTTACATTCTCCCTGGTGGCGCATCAGGAAGCACCCTCAGTGAGGCTTTGGCTGAGGGCTCAGTATGGGCTGAAGGTCAATGAAACCATTCAAGGTTAGCAGGATAGTCGGGGGTTCACATGCCAGAGCTACACGTCACAACCCAACTCATGTCGGCATCACCCCATCATTTCGTGACAAAAAAAGCTGAACACATAATGCCCAAATTCAAAAATACATATCCACACAAATATATTTGGAGGAGAGGGGTGGATTGGGGTAGTAAGAAATATAAGCGGTGTATGGGTGGGGGGGACTGGAAGGCTCTACAGGGCGTCCTTTAATGGCCTCGAGGGGAAAACATTTACTGAATAATTGTTCACGGCAACCCCCGTCTCACGCTTGGCTGGTGGGGACCAAGCTCAAAGTATACTCCGAGTAGGAGGTGCTGGGGTGTGGCAGAGTGAAACAGCCACTGAAAAAGCAACACAGTTAAAGAGTGCGACAGACTCGAAGGTCTGATGATGGAGACAATGCTCAGAGTTCAAATATTGGATTGATCCAGAACATTGGGTAGGTTGTGAAGTTGTCTGGAACCCGGTGCTTGATAGTGAGTCCACAATGCTCTGCAGCCATGTCCGTTAGACTTTTGGCCTCCTCATCCCGTAGAGCAGGGTTCCACTGAAGCTTCATCGGTTCAGGGTTCATTGGAACTTCGACCGACATGTCCCATGGGCCTTTGTTTATTTTCTCCATCACTTTTTCAGTCTCTCTTTGGATCTCTGACTTCAGCTCCCAGAATGCAACATTTCTTTAGGCAGGCACATGCTCGAAGTCCCAATGAAGAATGTCTCTTCTCTGTTGACCTTGAACATAAGCACTCCAATAAACACTTCTCCATGGTCCTGGTGTTCCTCCACCACTGCTTCGTCACCAACTCTTGGGGTTGGCCGGCTGTTCTTGCGCTTTGAATCCTTGCCTGGCTTGGGCATTAGCAAGCTTCCATCGCTCGAATGGGCCTTCCTTCTTCCGCGGTGGCTTTTTGCCTGCTTTGGCCGTAGAGTGTTGTGCAACGTGGCAAAGCTACCACGGGCAGCGTTTCCTCTTTTCCTCGGTTTCTGCCTTCCTCTGTGGTGTGCGGTGTCTTCCTCTGAGGTGGCGCTACCACTTCTCCATGCCCCTGGAGAGTGCAGCATGATAAGAAATGTGGACCTGCCTCAGGTAATAGCAGCTTTTATAATCTCACCCCCAGACCCTGGAACACATTCTTATGATTGCTTCATGACACTGGAGGTTTGCATCCGACTTGCTGGACTGCCCTCATTCGTCCCCGCTCTCACCCGCCGTAGTCCGTCTTCTAGTTCGCTAATGACATCACGTGTCCATGGCTCTGAGTTGCTGGATTCTATGTCAAGACTCAGAGGCTCAGATTATGCTCTCAACTTCTCTTTACTACTCGAGCAGCAAATTCACCTAAACAATTATGAAAAACAAATAACATCAAAAACTACAATTCCCAACTAAACCATTGAATTTGTAGTCCGTTTTTCATAGGTTAAGATCACGTGACTTCACAGTCCAATTACACCCCTCACATCCTCTATAAACACCAGCTGTCCTCATAGTCCTTCCTCTTTCTTTGCTGCTCGAACAGCCGAGAGATAAGTCGATTCATTTCCTATGTAATTGTGTTTATT
This sequence comes from Ambystoma mexicanum, assembly GCF_040938575.1. Lineage (NCBI taxonomy): Eukaryota > Metazoa > Chordata > Amphibia > Caudata > Ambystomatidae > Ambystoma > Ambystoma mexicanum. Next base: position 1,508,557,784 of record NC_090922.1, read on the forward strand.
GTGGAGTTTATGGTTATTACAATGATTTTAGAGCGCATGCGAGCGCGAGGATAGAGCGCGAGTAGAGCGGCGCGTAGGACTGTGACGGAGCATATCCACTTGGGGGACGCGACGGGATAGATCATTTCAGCGTCAGGGTGCTTCGGTAGGAGGCACTGTGAAGCGGAAGTTCGTAATGGCGCAACGGGACTTGGTTCCGGCACCATTACGAACTTCACTTCAGAGGGACCGGCAGCATCTGCTACGAAGATAAGATGCTTGAGAGAACGCTCGAGGCTGTGAGCGAGCAGAGCACTTGTTCATGAAACAAGCACCACCTGGTGCAAAAGAAAGGCAGCATGACAGGCTTGAGGCCACTGCTGTCCATGAGATAAGTAACGGGCCCAGCACAGGTAAATTTGAATAAACCCCTACTTGCACTGCCTGACTGGGGAGGAGACATTTGAAAAGGATATTGTTAAATATCTTATTGACTGGCTCAGTCCCAAGAAAAACTGCTAGCATGTCCCGAGACTCGCCTAGCTACAAATAAAGCATATTTTGACGGGGGCAGCCCAGTTAAACTGCATACATATTATTACACAGCACTAGAACAAGAGGAGTGATTACTCGGAAGGATCAGAGCCTCCTCACGCAAGCGGCTTGCGCATGAGCGAAGCAGTTCAAAGAATGGAGAGAGCCTGTCGCACGGCAAAGCGCACAGGAAAAAAGGGGGAATGAAGAATAAAACCCGCAGGGACTGTAGCGCCCAGACCCCCCCCCCCCCGGGTTCACCTTGCAGATCCAGAACGGGGAAAAGGAAGGCAAGGTCTTGTGAGAGATGAGCCACGAGCTCGAGTGAGTCTGATGATGATTACTGCAGAAGCAGTTCAAAATCTGAGGTATACAGTACATCAGAGCCTCAGACCTCCCCAGATGAGGACGAATGGAAGCCCAAAAGCAAAAAAGGCAGGAAGGAAGAGGAGGACCCACTGAAAGATGAGTTTGATCCGGATGACCTGGTGCATCCAAGGTCCAATGAGTGGGATCCTCCGGAAAAGATTGCTGAATATATCAGGAGACGGTTGAGGGCACCATCGAGTAGGCAAGCAAGAAGCAAGCTAAAGGCGGAATGCCCGAGACCAGGGTTCCAGACGGATTGGCTGAAACCACAGAGATTGATGACAGGATTCTCACGTTCCTGGGCAGATATGGCAGGGACGTGAAGAGAGGCTTTGACAGGTCCTGGAGGTCCTGTCAGGATAAGTTGTTGGACATGTTGGGGCCGATTTCACAAATCTGGCAGCTGGCGGAGGAAGTAAAAGCTAAGAAGGAGCCCATGGATCCGGACATTGTGGCTGGTTGGGTGCAGAGGACCCTCTGCCTGTTGGGTAACGCTAATACGGCGCTGGCTACTGAGAGGAGGAGGTCCATTTTAATGACGTACACCAGGCTAGGTGAAATGGTGACATCAGAACAGGCGATGGCAGCGAAGGGCAAGATGTTTGGGGACCTGTTCATTAAGGATATGGCGAAGTTTGCCAGCACATATGTGTCTATGGACAGAGCCCGATCTTCATTGAAGAAAGCTTTTGGTCGAAAGTTTTTTGACAGGGCTGAAGGAAGAAAGGGCCGCTCGTCCAGCCGCGGCCAATATAGAGGGCTCTATAGAGACAGATCCAGTTGGTAGCAAGAAGACAGAAGGTCGAACCCCTTCTTCCCTTCCAGGGGAAGAGGCAGGGGTAGAGATTGGAGAAGCAATGGTAGACAGCAGCAACAGAATAATTCAGGTGAGAGAAATAAAAGCAGTAGAAAAGGTGGATGTGAGTATCCCTCCAGTCAGAGGGAGAGTGGAGTTACATGTAGAAAAATGGGAGGAGTTGTCCTCCGATGCGTGGGTGAGACAGACTGTGCAAGGTTTTGAGTTGGAGTTCTGGCGAAAACCATATCAAGTAATGTTGCCAAGGCAGATAAGGTTCAGCAAATAGGACAAAGAGCTTCTAGACAGAGAGGTAGAGTGACTCAAGGTACAAAACACAATAGGTCCAGCCTGGAAGGTCGGGGAGGTTTCATAAGCAACTTGTTTTTAGTGAAAGGGAAAAACAATGTAAAACCGGTGATATTTTCTAGTGTATATGCACTTCAAGATGGAAGGTATTCATCTTTTAAGAGATGTCCTTCTGAGAGGAGATTGGTTGGCAAGGATAGATCTCAGAGATGCATATCCAACGATCCCGATTCAAATGGATCAGAGGAAGCTACTACAGTTTATATGGAAAGGAGAGAAATGGGAGTTCAATACCTTCCCTTTGGTCTGGCACCAACTCCATGGATCTTCACCAAGCTGTTGAAACCTGTAGTAAGATACCTGAGAGAACAGGGGATCAGGATGATTATTTATCTGGACGATATCTGCCTGATGTGTCAGGACAGGGAGACTCTAGCAGAACAGGTTCAGATAACTACAGTTTTGTTGCAGCAACTGGGTTTTTTGATAACTGGGAGAAGTCGGAATTGGAACTAGTGAAGGAAATGGAATTCCTAGGCCTCATTTTAGAGACAACTCAAGGTTCTCTCAAACTACCATTAGAGAAGGTGAATTCAATTAAGAAAGAGAAAGTGTATAATGGCAAAACAGGAAATTTCATTGAGGGAGATAGCGAGAGTGGTAGGTCGTCTGTCATCAATTCAGGTGATATTTCCAGGACCTCTGCACTACAGAGCGTTGCAGAGGCTGAAGCTAGATCATCTCAGGAGAGGTCTATCTTACGAACAGAAGTTGGTTATGTCACAGGAGGCGAAGTTGGAACTGGAATGGTGGTATTACCACATGGAGGCACGGAATGGCAGGGCGATATTTGGCTCATCCCCTGACCTGGTGATAGAGTCGGATGCCAGTCGATGGGGATGGGTAGCCAGATGTGGAGACCAGTCGACAGGGAGGGAGCTGGTCGAGCGATGAGTTGGGTCTGTACATCAACTGCCTGGAGCTTCTGGTGGGATCCTTCGCAGTCCGGTGTTGGACTCGGGAAGGAGTGAATGGTGCCATTCTTTTAAAGATGGACAATGTTTCGGCAGTCAGATATATAAATCGACTGGGCGGAATGAGATCAAAGATGCTGACAGAGATGGCCAAAGGGTTTTGGCGGATATGCCTTCAGAAAGGAGTTAGCGTGAGAGCGGAACACCTGCCAGGAGATCTCAACCTGGTAGCAGATTGGAATTCGAGATACTTGAGGGACTCCAGCGATTGGCAACTGGATAACTCAGTATTTCAGGAGATAATGCATCGCAGAGGTCCGTGTCAGACAGAGCTGTTTGCGTCGAGCTTGATCAGGAAGATCCCCAGGTTTTACAGCTAGAGACCAGATCAGGAAGCGCCAGCGACAGATGCATTTATCCAGGTTTCAGGACCAGCAAGAGAATTTGCTTTCCCTCCATTCTCCATGATAGCGCGCACAGTGGTGCAAGTCGGGCGACAAGAAGCTACGGTGATTTTAGTGACACCGGACAGGAGAGGTCAGGCTTGGTTTCCGGACCTTCTGGAGTTGTCTTACGAGGCTCCAATTCTGTTGCCACGCAGAGAAGACATATTGTTAAATCCATCAGGAGAAACTCACCCATTGGTACGGTCAGGGAATTTGAACCTGATAGCATGGGCGATTTCAGGAAGAATTGGTCTAAGCCAGGATTTTCGGGGACGGCTCAGGAATTTATTAGGGAGTCGTTGGCCCCAGATACATAGAAGGCCTATAGAGTGGCATGGAGTACGTGGAGTGATTGGTGTATGGAGAGAAAAGTTGATCCCGTACGAACAGATGTAGTTCACATCGTGAATTTTTTGGCAGCGCAGGCGGCTCAGGCCTCAGGCCAATTATAGATCGGCGATATCGGCAGGTCATGTGTACATGGAGAGTAGGCCGGTAGGTGAGCACCCTCTGGTATGTAGGCTTTTGAAAGGGATCAGATGAATGAGACCACCCACACCCCCTCAGCCCGTAGACATTCCCAGTTGTGGGATGTGAGTGTGGTATTAAAGAAGTTTGAGACTTGGCCAGACCATGAGCATCTGTCTAGGAAAGCGCTGTGGGCTAAGTTAACTACGTTGTTATGTTTGATTTCATGCAAGAGAGTGTCTGATGTGAAAGCTTTAGAGGTTAATAGGAAATCCTTTTATCCTTCAGGAGTAGTATTCTATATAGAGAAGAGAACGAAGACAAACATTAAATCGGTTGAGTATATGGCTTTTCTGGGGAAACCTAAATTGCATCCAGTTAGACGCTTGAAAGTGTATGAAGACAGGGCGAATATGGCGAGACCCAAGGGGGAATATCAATTGTTGATAGCTATTATGAAGCCTTTTAAAGCGGTAGCATCAGCCACCTTGTCTAGACGGGTAAGGTGGTGCATGGCAGAGGCAGGCATAGATGTGGGTCAGTTTGGAGCACATTCCACAAGGGGTGCTATGGCGTTGTCGGCCTTTATGGCAGGAGCCTGCCTAGAAGATATTTTGAAGTCGGCAGACTGGTCTAATGAGGAAACGTTTAAGAATTTTTATTTTAGAGCGGTAGATCAAGTAGCGTCGTTGGTGTAAGTAAGCTTTAAACGAGCATAATCCGAGTCGTGGCATAGAATACAGATTTTCCATACATTTGTTACAGAAAGTCATGATTCTATTAACGACTCAGAGGCGAAAGATTATTCGACCCAATTGCTACAATAAAAATGTGTACATTTTTAGTATTTGGGAAAATAATGTGATGTATTTGATATGGTAATGTTATTGTTATGCGATTGCCCACCCGTTCATGATGAGATTGGTGATGGTTTATACTTGTTTCAACAGGGACGGAGCAGAAGACAACGCCTTGAGAAGGCAACAAGGTGAAGTTCAATTAGTCTACCGGTTGGGGCGCAAGTTTGGGATGTTCGTTCAGCAAAAGAAAGAGGAAGGACTATGAGGACAGCTGGTGTTATAGAGGATGTTGTAATTGGACTGGAAAGTCACGTGATCTAAACCTATGAAAAACGGACTACAAATTTGATGGTTTTGTTGGGAATTGTAGTTTTTGATGTTTGTTTTTCATAATTGTTTCGTTGCATTTGCTGCTCGAGTAGTAAAGAGAAGTTGAGAGCATAATCTTTTGCCTCAAAGTCTTTAATAGAATCATGACTTTCTGTAACAAATATATGGAAAATCTTTACTGTACTTAATCCTCCCGCGTTCACCCGCAGAAGACCGCCTTCTAGTTTGCTAATGACATCACGTGTTCATGGCTCTGAGTTGCTGGACTGCCCTCATTCCTCCCGCTCTCAACCGCCGTAGTCCATCTTCTAGTTCACCAATGACATCACGTGTCATGGCTCCGACTTGCTGGACTGCCCTCATTCCTCCCGCTCTCACCTGCCGTAGTCCGTCTTCTAGTTTGCTAATGACATCACGTGTCCATGGCTCCGAGTCGCTGGACTGCCCTCATTCCCAACGCTCTCACCCGCCGTAGTCTGTTTTCTAGTTTGCTAATGACATAACGTGTCCATGGCTCAGAGTTGCTGGACTACCCTAATTCCTCCTGCTCTCACCCGCCGTAGTCCGTCTTCTAGTTTGCTAATGACATCACGTGTTCATGGCTCCGAGTTGCTGGACTGCCCTCATTCCTATCGCTCTCACCCGCCGTAGTCCGTTTTCTAGTTTGCTAATGACATCACGTGTCCATGGCTCCGAGTTGCTGGACTGCCCTCATTCCTATCGTTCTCAACCGCCGTAGTCCGTTTTCTAGTTCGCTAATGACATCACGTGTCCATGGCTCCGAGTTGCTGGACTGCCCTCATTCCTCCCGCTCTCACCCGCCGTAATCCGTCTTCTAATTCACCAATGACATCACGTGTCCATGGCTCCGAGTCGCTGGACTGCCCTCATTCCTCCCGCTCTCACCCGCCGTAGTCCGTCTTCTAGTTCGCTAATGACATCACGTGTCCATGGCGATGGCGGTATTGTGTAAAGTCGGTTCCGTCTTCATTCGTCCTCTCGATAATTCATCCGAAATGTCAAATGTGCGGTCCACAAAGTCCTCAAAACGTACTGAAAATTCATTCGACACTCAGCTCAAAAAACAGCAAAGAATAAAAAAAGGGTATACACATCAGGTGTCTAAAATAGTCCCTGAGAGGTTAGGCCACGTGCAGAGCGGTTTCGCCCAAAACTAGTCAAAAAGAAAAGAGCAAAGAACAAGTTTGGAAAAACATTCCAAACACTTCCGAGTGTGGCAAATAGAGGGCAGTAGTGCACCCCATTCCAGGGGTGAACCTCAGTGTAGGTTAAATGAATGCACAATTTTCTAGTTCTGATGTTGGGTTTAGTTTCAATCTTGTGAGGAGGGTGAAAACCCTAAAATGCTGAATAGAAGAGCCCGTCTTGAAGGTTGCTTTGCCCACAGGCCATGGGGTGTAGCCTGGACGTTCACTTCTACCCCTGTACAGGCCCGCATGAGGCACAAGGGATTCCAGCCACCACTAAAAGGTGTTTGCTACAGAGCCGGCGGCCTCTCTGCCACCAGAGAGGTACTTGGCACTCCTGGGTTCCCGCTCCAGGACTTCAAGCTTCCCAGCGGGTACAACCCCTTCTGGTACCTTGAAGCTTCCAGCAGACCAGCAGCAGGGTGTCTGCCAGGGAAGCTCCAGCACTTCACGTGACGTCTGTACCACACATATGTAACCTTTATTGTACACTGCAGTCTTATGTTTCAGCCCTGCAATGAGAGTTCTGTAGAACATGTATGCAACTTTTGTTGTGTTTACAAGTTAAAGCACCCCGATACCTACGGGTTAGGGGCGCTATATAAGCAAATAAACTAAATTAAACGGGAGTGTGACAACAGATAGAGAAAGATGGCAGGCGTCCCGCTAGCACTCCCGTTTTACTCCCAAGGGCAGCCTGCTGCTGAGTCAGTCCATGGGAGGGCCCCGCAGGAGCTGGCGCACTGACGTGGGCCCTTTCAGGACAAGTGTCAAGTGCATGGCCTAATTAACACCTGGATGACTCCTACTGGGCTGGGCCCAAGCGTGACGCTCTAACGCAGCGCTTGATAAATGCGCCAGAGTAGAAAGGACTCGATGTAGGGCCCTGCCAGATTGGGGTGCGGACTGGCTTTGCGTAACTAAAGTAAAAGGTACATTCTGCGGGGCACATCAAAGTACAAATTAGTTCTCACAACAAATTTTAAATGTGATTTTTTTTTATTTAAAAAAACAAACAAATCGGTACATGTATTTAACAATTTTGGCCTAGACACTATTTGCCACCGGGAAGAAAACAAACGTTTAATAATTCGTGGTTTATCAAACAAATATGATTCTTTTAACTTTGCAGTGTGCATTCAATGGCGCGGGGGAGAGGGGCAGGGGAGGCGTGTTCAAGGCGATGACGTCGTGAAGAGCGGGCAACCTTCAGTAGAGCTAACTGGGCCATGGAAGCCTGGGGACAAGGAGGAGGTTCAACACTAGACGAGGGAGGGCCACAGGGCCCACACACATTCTAATTCAAACCCTTGAACCGTCCTTGAGACTCAGGGCGGGACTTGGGCCTCTCTGACAAAGGGGATAAGGTTTCTGTGGGTTTGTGGGGAGGACTGGTCTATGTGCCGCGAGCCTCACACTTGCTCCCAACGGGGCTGCAGAAGGCGGATGAAATGGCTCCATTTAAACAGGAATACTTGGGAGAAGAGAAAATACAGGCCTCAGCCCTCCATAGTGTACAGACGTGCAGCCTTGACCGCTGGTCGTAGCTAAACGGCGCAGAGCAACACATCTTCGAATCCCGGGTCTGTGCTTAGCAACCTCTTCGGTATTAAGCGCGGTATAAAAAAAACAATGATATAATTATAAGATGCATAGTAAAGAAAAACTCCAGTTCGTAGTTTGGAGGCAACTTCAATAGGAGTACAGTGGCTCATACTGGGACGGGCCAGCTTAGCCACAGCCTCCTTGATCTCTGTCCTGACAAAACAAGGGACCAAATAGTTCATCAAATAGAAACAACTGTAGCAACTAAGTCACCTTATTGGGGTCTTCAAACTGTGGACCTGCCCCCCCACGCCCCCCCCCAGGATGGGTCTGAAGCTTGTTTGAGGGTGTGAGGCTTGTTAAAAAAGGATACAGTGTGTTTTTATTAGAAACTATAAGCATTTAATAGAAAATACTAGCAAAAGCACCCGTTCTCCGAACGGGTTTCGTAGACACTCATCAATTGTTGAAAATTAATGATCCTGTAGGCCGCTGTTCCGCCTCACCCTGGTGTGGTGCAGTTCGTTGTGGTGCATTGCGGTGCTAATATCTCAGAAACCGTGCACCCTAAGGTCTTGAAACATGGTTTTTGAGGTCCCATAGGGACCTTGACTTTTGTTCCTCGTGTCGGGACTGGTTGAGAAACAAAATGTTTTGTTTCCCTTTCTGGGTTTACGGCTTCGTCGGCCGGCCACAAACCCATAAACGCATTTTAACTTTTTCTGAAATCCGTGGAAAGGGGTGGGGTGTCCAAATGTCATGTAGCTAGTAATGTCCCATGGGTCCTAACAGGTAAGTATGACAAATTTGGTACAGATTGGTGAAACAGTGTGGAATTGTATAAGGACCAATGCTTTGCCAAGTCACAAACCCACTGCCAAATGTTGACTTTTATGCATATAGATAAGCAGTTATGGAATGTGGGGATCCAGGAAAAAATATTTTTACTCCTGGGGAGGCGGGCTTCAGTATAAAGAAGTTTAAATTCCACTGCCACAGTCTATTAGGATTAGAAGCAGACGGTCTGTATCTTTTACCAATAGCTGCGCAAACACGGCTTGCCACGTTACAGGTGCGCAGACACCGCTGGAGTTGCGTGAGCGTCACCAACGTGTCTCAAAGTCCTTATCTGGAGACAGTAGAGAATGATGCAAGTCCTACTCCTCCCATGCGTTTGGCCTCGTAGCCAAGACTGCTATACAGAGTGCGCTACAATACACTTTCTTTTTTTGGAAGGTATGGGCAGAGACATCGTGACATGACTGGAGCCCGGGGGGGGGGGGGGGGTAGCTCGGGGGCAACGTGCGTGTTTTGGAAGCAAGACAACGCAGAGCAACACAGGTTTGAATCCTGATCTTGCGCTTAGAGTCTGGTCCCGGTTCTTAAGCGTGCCGTAAAAGATTAAATAATAGGAGGGCAAAAGTGGCCCCCCACACAGGCCCTCACCTGTAAATAAATAAGCGTAACGTTTCTTAAAAAGCGTCATTACATGTTAAACTGTGCAATGCTCCGCTGAGGCCTCAGGCCTGCTGCCGGGCTGTTGACAACTACGCTCTAGTTGGGATCAATTACTCTTGTAACTTGTTCTGTGTTCACTAAAGTACGTTCAGCTGTTGTGTTCACCACAGTGATCATCCAAGCTCGATGAGGTTTGCTGACTGTTACCTGCGTCTCTCCAGATGTTTTGGACTGCAGCTCCCATGTTCCCTCATCCTTGACTATGCTGGCTGGCTAGGGCTCATTGGAGGGTCCATGCAAACATCTCCAGAGGCAACAGTGACACACTGTAGGCTCACGCTTGGGTAGATTATATTTTGTTTTACAATGGTTGTCTGCTCTTGGCCATCCAAGGGCTGGCTCTGGATGGGGTTTGGCTGCATCAGGCTGTTGCAAGACTTAGTAAACCATGTCAGTGCCAACTGCCTACTTTTGGCAGCATTATCTGTTTGTTCAGCAGGTTGAATAAGGAAGTGATGTAGGTGCAGTGGAAGAGAATGGCGAGTGGGTTGGCGGGCGGGGAGGGCAGCTGGTGGGGCGAGTCTGGTTTGGAGGCTTGGATGGACACTTGGGAAGCTTGATGGCTAGTCCGAAGCCTGTGCCCTGTCCAAGGTGCCCATTGGGCATCATGACGGGGGATGCCCAATGCACACAGGGGCTATAACTAGTCAAAAATCTTTAGAGACCACGTGGTTGGAGTGCAAAACAATGACACTCGACAGATCTGTTCCTTATGGTTCTTGAAGCATCTGTAATTTTACCATTGCCATGCACACCCGTGAGCCCAGCAGGATCCCATTGGGAGTCCAGGTGAAGCCTAGGGTGCCTTTAATTTGCTGTATTGGTTCTTTCCAGTAGGACTTGGGTGTGACCACATATATGCACAACACACCCTAGGAAGTTGTGTGTCTCTACAATCTATTATCGCCATGCATTGCGTGCTTCGTTTGCGCAATCGTCGTCTTGCTGCACCTGTGCATATGGGGAGACGGGGTGTGTGGGGCGGCGCGGGGGGTGTATACATTCCCTTTCATGTCTTCTACCATTCGATGGCTCCTATCCTAGGGTCTCCATGCACGACCATCTTGCTGCAGAATCCATGGGACTTTGCAGGACACTCTTGGGAAGGTCTAGTGGTAAGCAGCTGCCTAGAGCGCCAGCCACCTGCTCATTAATGCTGGACTAAGGCCCTCTGGCCCTGGGCCGCTGAATGCCACAACCCTTCTCGAAACCATCAACCTCTTGCCAGCCACACTTTTCCGGAAGAGAGGTTTACGCTACAAATTGGTGGTCCTAGAGTGGAAACCCTGAGATGCCTTCCCAGCTGTTACAGTTTGTTGTGTCCTGTGCCAACTCTGGTGGCAGGCTATGTCTAGCATCAAATAAGACTCGTTCTGTTCATGCTTTGTGGTAATACAGAAATCCCAGAGACTAGGTTCGGCGCCCTCTTGCTAGGAGACATTTAAGGGCTATCGAGAAGAAGCATTTTCAAGGCCACTACTAGGACCCTGCTTCTGCTGTGTGTTTGCTTTCCAGCACTTCCTGGACAAGACTATTCTTTGCAAACTGCTGCCGAACGATTCAGGGTGGCCCCTATCGCCAGTAAGGAGTGCTTGGGCTTAGAAGTAGGAATTTTGTATTGCATTGCCCACAGAACATCTACTGAAATGCACCCCTCTTCATGAGGGTCAGTCTACAGAGCTCAGTCTTTCCAATCGCTCTGTCTGTTGTCCTCCCGTTCAGTCTCGCCACCTCGCCCACCCCACCCCTTGAATTCCTCGGCGGGTAAATGAGGGTGATGGTTTTGTTTTAAGTTTGTGGTTTTATTGTGTTTGCTGGTGGGTGTTTTTATTTTATTTTGGGGGTTGGCCCTCAGAAGCTGTTGCTACGCCTCCTTGCAAACGCACAACCACACAACATTGAAGCGTTTACTTTTCTGAGTCCAAACTCTCATTTTCACCCATTTGCCTTAATTTCACGGCAAGATGGGCAACTAACTTACTGTTCTGTGACTTCCACCTGCACAATAAGGCCTCACAGTTGCCCCTTATGCGCTAATTTTGGAAAGCCACTCTCCCTGTTTGCTTTGGTAAATGGATGGGTTTCCTGGATATTCCTGGGGTTTATTCCAGATACAGCTGGTGCCCCTTGCCTGGCACGCAAGAAGCTCCTGCCAATGTATGCAGGAAAGCTGCCGTGTCATGGGCAAGAGCCCGGGTGTCCTTTACAGCGTATTTCACCTCCCCCCCTGGACCCCCAACCGAGAAACTCGGCTTCCTCAATTTCAGCAAATCTGCTGAAAGGGGTAGTCTTTTGGTAGATTTCTTTTGCCATTTGTTCCCGGTAGCGACTAGAGAGCGTGTGATACCAGCGTTGATTTTCCCAACTTTTAAAGTTGCAAACGAAGGGGCTGGAGAGTGACCCTCGTGGTAGAGTGACCCTCGTGGTAGTGTGCAACTCAGGCGGGTTGATTTTCGGCACAAAACAGTGCAAGGTATCGAAAGAGACAGGCTGCGATCATCTCGGCAAAACTTTGGAACTCACACACCAAGGAACTACGAAGAGACAAACTCCTAAAATTCAGAACACTACAAAAAAACGGGTTCTTTAACTCTACCCTGAACAGGAATCACGTCTGATATGATATGATAGGTTAATTTATAACTCGCTTAATACCCAGAGTTTTCTGAGCACTGACCCGGGGAATCGAACCTGTGGTGCTCTGTGTTGTCTTGCTATTAAGGCGAGCATGTTGCCCTTGAGCTATCCTCCGAGACGAGGCAAAGAAACACCAGCAAAATAGCAAAGGCACCACAAACCACTGAAAACCAAAATGCAATGGACTGGCCCAACAAAAGGAAAGCAGAATAGCGACAAATCGCAAAATGAGAAATTCAGACTAATCGAAACAATGCAACTGAACGCACAGACCTCCCTCACCACGAACCCTACTAAAAACCTTCAACTTTTCTACAAACACACCACTCAATCGCCAAATACACCACACACATACCCCTACAACAGCAAAAAATCGTGCAGCAAATGGCGCACACCCTCTGTAATCTCACTCAACCTAACACAGTACGCCACAGACATACAACAATCCCACAGACACACGCACCACATCACCCGTACCACCCAGAAGCAAACCCAAAACACAGACTGGTTTGTCCAAATTGAAGCTACCAACAGCACAACAAAAAGCTCTCTAGTGCTAGCCGTCTCAGTAACGAACCCTCCCCACCCCCTTCCATTTCAGATCCACCTCAGCGCCTGGAGACCCTGAAAATGGCAGCGGTGGGCAGTAGAAATCACAATAATGTAACATAGCATAGCACTTTTTGGGGCGAATATATTGATCACCGGTAGCAGCCCAAAATGAAATACATATTGACAAGTTTGAGTGCCATGATGTTTCAGAAGATAGCTCAGTGTGTTAAGCACTTGCTGCAGAGATATGTGTTTACATATCACAGGCTCAAATCTCTTTAAGGCTGACTCAGCCTTTCTTTTCAGAGAGGATGATACATCAGAAGCATTTGGTATAGTAATAACTACTGTGCTACAAAATGTTTCTGTGCCAGAAAGCGTTGGTTACAAAAACAGTGAACGAGTGTGGTGCAGATTCAGAGCACAGTTCCTCCAAAAGAGGGTTGTGAAAACTGGGCAGACGACCCAATGAATATCGCACCAGTGAGCAAAGGTTACTGGGTTGCCAAATACGAGGCATTGAAACCAAAGTTTCCCAGCAGATGAGTCTGTGCTCCATGACTGATCATCCTATCGCCGCAGCATAGTACAGTTGCAGCCTACTGTGAAAAGTATTGCTATCTCACATTCGGGTGATATTGCATAGCCAATTGCCCGCTGCTTCTTTTCATGGGGGTCATTTGTATGAAAAGTGGCCTAGATATGAAACAGCAGACCAAATGTCACAGCCTTTGGGAAGCTTATTTTTCGTTGTTCTTCACACCATGATTTAGAAACTGCAAGACTGTCGAAAACAATGACTAAGCATTTGAATGTAGTAGTCGGGTACTTGTAGAATTCAACTTATTATAGAGTAAATAAAGCCACAATCATTATTTGGCATAAGATATTGTCATGTTGGTTTGTCATGTGATGTGTACTTTCCAAGAAAGGTCTGCAAAACAGAGTATTATTAATTCATTAAAGTCAAACATTCAAGCTTTACTATACAAGAAGTTCTGCAAACCAGTATGGTAAATTGCCAACTTTGCAGACTGGTCTGAAAACACAGCTGCACCACATAAAGCAACATGAGTTATCCTATCCAACTTATTTAGCCGCACAGTTCATAACCCGTCGAAAGTGCCAGTGCCTACTGCGAGAGAACGGATCTCAACGACCGGTGGGGGGTGTCTGTACTTCCGCTCCCTATATGGTGGAGGAGAGGCACAGGAGACCCCAGCCAAGATTCTCTATTCGGTAGCAATGGACGAGCAATCAAGGCCTAGCTTCTCAGGAGGTGATGCAGGCTGGTTCTTAAGTACAGTGTATCCCCAAGCCCCCACAAAGGAATATCCACACTCTGTATTGGTTAAAACACAGTCTTTATATAATCAAAAGTTAAGGTTATGTGCATTTATCATGATAACGCACTTTGTACTCTGGCAAAATCTACAATGACAAATATTTACAATCCTAAAGTGGTACCACCCTAGATCTCATTGAAGTGCATGAACAATACTGTACAATGCCACACAGACCAATAGAGTGAAACCAGCAATAGAGAGAGGAGAGAAAATAAGATGGTTGAGCAATAGGCAGGATACTGGCCCCTACCACTGGGCACAGTTCTGTGTGGAGATCCCCCCACCTGGGCAACCTGTAAAGAAAGATATAGCACAAGCCCAGTCCATATATTGCTCTGCAAGTCTTAGTCTCTCCTATAATGTTTTTACCCCCCCAATGTACCTGGTGGAGTCGAGTTCCTCGAAGAGGCGTCGACAAACGTCGAGGGACTCGCTGTTCGTCGACGGGGAATCGACGGCCCTTCTTGAATGCCTTCCCTTTCAAGCGGGAGGCACGGGGCGTCGAACGTCCGTCGACAAACGAGGTAGAACGATGTCGAAGAGGCGGCAGCTTCGTCCGAGCGGTGCTCGTCGGCGTCGAGACGTCGGCGTCCTGCAAGGCGGAGGTGTGCGGGGCACCTCGATGACAATAGTTCTGGACCGCAAAGATTGTAGAGACGGAAACCCAGCAAGGGCGTCGAATCGTCCAAGTCTTTGAGGTCATTGGGTGGCGGGAAACCCACCGGCAGGTTACTCCTCGGCGCGTTGGTCGTCCTCGACTTTCTCCGGCAGGATAAGCGGTCGACGAAGCGGTCGAGAGAGTCCTTCGATTGAATGTTCTTAGGCAAAGGAGCGGACGCTCCGGTCGTCGGCGGCACGGCGTCAAGTGGTTCCCACGGCTGGGCAACACAACTTCGACGGGCCTCCAGCGGTTTCACAAACCTGCGAACCCTGGTCGACGGCAATGGACTTCGACGGCGTCGATGTCCGGGTGCTTCACTTCGATCTTCTCGGCGGTCCAGTCTCGGGTCGACAACCTTTCGGGGGTCTGTCTTCCAGGGCGCTTCGGCGAAGATGGAGCGGTGCTCGATGGTCCCTCGGAGCACGGGAAGAGGGCGCCTTACCAGGTCCTCTCTCGGGTCAGCCCTCGAGGATTTCGTCAGCCTTCGGATCGGTCGAAGCAAATGCCACAGCAAGTCTTCTTCTTCCAGCTGGACGTCGAGGATCAGCAGTTCCAGTTACTCGTAGAGTGGAGACTCAGCTCCCTGGCTGCTTCAGGAGCACAAAGGTCCCTTCTGAACCAATGGTTCCTTCTGAACACTTTTCCAGTGGTGAGAGGTCCCCAGATATACTATCCTCTCTCTCATCCACGCTGCTGGCACACACTCAGCAGCCAATCATACTGCAGGGCATTCATGCAGTCAGTCAGCCAATCAGGCACACAGTGCATTCAGGCCACACTCCTCCCTTCCAGACACTCACAACAGGGAATGTGGATTGGGACAAGTACCCAGCCATTCAACACTACACACTGCATTCAGGCCAGTTTCGGGCAGGGCTGTCTCAGTCTTTGTCTCTCATGCCAGAAACCAGACAACCACAACAAGAAGTGTATATTGGTCACACACTCCATTCACCCAAGTCCCACCCACAGGAGGTACCCACAACATACAGTCACTGGGAAGGCTCCAGCCAGTCTAGCTGGGCCTTCACAACAATACCATATATGGAACTTCCACCCAACAGCCAGTCAGGGGGAAGGGACAGAGGCAGGGCTTCCCAGGACTTTGGGAAAACAAGATAACAGGCAATAGAAAGCAAGAGGCCACAGGGGCCATCTTGTTTTCTATCAGGAATCAACTGATCCCAATGGCAGGGCCTGGGTATCCCAAAATGGAGGACACCCAGAGCACCTGTCAAATTCAGCATGGAGCTGCCAC
This sequence comes from Ambystoma mexicanum, assembly GCF_040938575.1. Lineage (NCBI taxonomy): Eukaryota > Metazoa > Chordata > Amphibia > Caudata > Ambystomatidae > Ambystoma > Ambystoma mexicanum. Next base: position 1,508,573,514 of record NC_090922.1, read on the forward strand.
CAGCCCATACCCTGCTCTGGGGCCACCCACAGGTGCCCAAAAACATACACTAGGGGCACAGGGTTGCACCCCTACCCATGGGTGCCATAAGGGTATCCCATGGGCCTGTTCACCGAACTAAAAGAGAGCTGCACTGCCACGAGTCCCACATGGACTCCGGGGCAGAAAACATAACAGAACACACGGTAAAAACAGAAAAAGGACAAGGATTCAGAGGCCCTGTCCCTCAGATGCATTTCCAGCATCACACCTACATATTTGAAAGCTGTCTGCCTCTAAGAAATATTTAGCTCTTCAGAAAAGCCCTACTCATGCTTTAACTGGCCATAATGTTGCTTGGGATGTTACAGTGTGGGGTGAAAATACACCCCCAGAGTGACAGAGATTGAGAGGCCATGCAAGGCCCTATTGTGAGAATAAAGCTGGCTGATGTTTGGACCCATTGGAAAAGGCAGGCCATTTCTAAACTTTGATGTTCGACAAAGCCTAAAGAAGGAATAACAATGGGCCTTCCTCAACTTTGTCAAAATGGAAAGGCCTACTTGTTGGAGAAGTGAACAATAATTTCTTTGTAACTGCAGCCTATGTGTGAATAATACCAAAAGTGAACTTATATTTGTTTAAATAAGAAAGAAAACAGGCCCTGCTGATTAACAGATGTTCATGTCATGTGACAGAAGTGAAATGAAACTTAAGGTTGGGGCTATGTTGAAACGAATGGCCACATGTAAAGCATTGGCTGATTAACATAGGATTACATTTTCCTTAATAAAAAGAGCGTTGTTGGTCCCAGTGAGCTCATCCCAGACTCAAATTAAAGGGGAATAAGAAGTCTTTAGGTACCAAGTAAATATGAATTCTGTGTGATGGATACAGTGTGCATTAGGAAATAAATGATTCGGTGTGGTGCTACAGGGGGAAATTAATGTTTGAATCTTGAAGTGTCGGATTTGTAACTCTTCTGGCGCAAGAGCAAATCAAAAAACCAATAGCTCTTCCCAGGAAGGCCGTGCCAAAATAAGATTAGCATTTTTGGACTCGCCATAAAATATAGAACTCAAATATATATATATTGTGAGATGTTTAGGAACACTAAAAGTTAAACCCACTTGTCATTTTGGGATGATAAATCTTTCTCCTCACTAAGCCTCCATCATCCACACCCCTCAACTTCTAGTCCAATCAGCAGGCAGTGAATGTATTGGGGAGAGGAAAGAGGAAGAGAGCAGGCCAATCTGTATCGTGGAAGTTATATGATACAAATTGAACGTCACCAACCCTATAAGAGATCAGTTTTCAATCTGAATGGGGCTTTTGGCTACAGTTTTCCACTCTATTCCTGGAGGCAGTCTACTTCTGGACTATTACGAGGAACAACTAGTAGAGAGGCAAGGAGAACTACCCCGTCCATCAGGGTAAGCCTTGCCAGGAGACAAACGGGTTACCTGAAAAAGCATTGGGAGACAGACTGGGTACCTTGAAGCTAGCTGGGCCTGCCATTTGAGGAGCCAGAGGAGGACTGTGTTGCTGGGGACTATGATAGACTGAAGCCTTTGACCAGATCTGTGCTGTTCTCAGAGGAGCCCTGCTGTTTCCCTGGAAATCCCATAACCAAAGCCTCCCATGTAAGTAGATTAATCCAAATGCCAACAAAAGTGTAGGGGGAATCTGCCAGCTTTAATTTCCATCACGCATAGCGGGTAGTGAGTGTAACTAGGAAGACCATTAGCACATTGTATTAAATATAACTCAAATTAATTCCCCATATAAAACCACCCAATTCATTTAAATTGAATTGTGTGGGGGAACTGCCTTCCTTACTTCTATCCATTAAATTGTGGGGGAGGGGTGAAACTGTGTAGACCCTTAGTGCATTGAATTAAAGTTAAATCAATTAATTCCCATATAGAAAAATCACGGGATGAGTGTTGTTAGAGTTAGAAACTTAGAGTTCATGCCCAGTGTTTTAAAGCCGGTGTAGAGAATAAAGTACTTGGGTGCCTCTACCTTTCAGAAACCTCTGCCTTCCCTTTCAAATAAGCCCAAAATAAGTAAACTTACAACTCTGCCATTCAAGTCAATGTAGAGTGAGCAAAAGGAAATTTCCCATTCATTCACTTGCATCCCAAAATAATTTTCTCAAAGCCCTACATTTTATGCAAATAAAAACCCCAAACGATTTTCCCATTGAGTTTCTTTCCCAAACATGGCCTTTCATAGCCTTTCAAATAAAATGCCCAAAACAATTTTCCCATTGTGTTTATTTCCCCAAACCCTGCCTTTCTAATAAAAAGCCAAAACGATGTTCCTACTGTGTTTTGACTCCCTGTACCTTGCCTTCACATTAAGGGGTCACATATAGCCGATGCCTGGAGGTGCGGGGTGTTTCTGGGAGAAAAGAGCTTGATAACCGACTAAGCAATCACTGTGTGAGTTATATTGTTTTGTGGGTTCAATTGCAAGTAATCTGATGTAAAGTGACGACTGCCCATCTCTAAATTGTACCTGTGTGTTGTAGTATCTGAAGGTCCATCAGAAATATACGTCAGTCAATTGGTGCAAGATAAATGGTGATATTGTGTAGTGCCATGGCGTTGGTGGCCGATGTCTTGCTGACGGCCCTATTATTCTTTGTCAAACCTTAAATAAAGATATATTCTCACTAAACACAGGCCTGGTTCCTAGCTCATTGGTGGTAAAGCAGGTATTTGCTGGGTGGTACGACACAGGTTAGAGGCCTCACTAAAGTTGAATCTGCAAAGCACTTCGTTGTGCTCCACCTGACCTGGGGGGATGGGGAGGAACGCCCCGAGTTGAGAGTGGCCGCCCAATAAATCGTGACTACAGTGATGATTGATCTTGGGCTTAATGTTGCCTGTGATATGAAAGTGATGACTGACACATTGTACACGACTAAGCTCGTTCTTTCTGGTCTTACTCGCGGCATCACCGCTTGAACACCAGCTCCTCTTCCAATCAGAGTCTATGTTGGGATACGTGCACCCTCCTGGTAGCTTCTAATCCGCAGCCTCGATCTATGCTACGTAAACCATCTGCTGCTTTCAATCTGCTGTATCCATGCCTCGACACCTCGGCTAGTTCTGCAAGGCCGCTAACCTGTATCATGCATCTATGATAGCTATGCAAGTGCTCTCCTTATAGCTTCTCCGCATAACTCAAGACATATGGTCTGGTATAGGTGTACCTTCTGTGCAATGTTTCACCCAGGGGTGTTAGGTCTGGAAAAGATCTGGGGCTAGGCTAATGTCAGGACTGTGGGTACTCTGGACTAGCCAGCATTTTGGTTGGAGCACCTGAGTTTCTATACGGGGCTACAACCAAAAGACCTGGGGCTATAGCCCCCTCGGCCCCCCCCCTTGCAACACCTCTGGTTTCACCTGAGATCTGCGCTGGGGCATGACGGCTAGTGGTCTCTGCCCTGTATCCATGCAGCAGTCTGGCAAATGTTCCCGTAGCTGCCATTGTTAAAATGCAACCTGTACCTGCGCTAGAACACTGGTACCTTCACCCTCAGGTGCAATGCGCTCACCTTGCATGCAAGACGAAGCGGAGCAACACAGGTTCGATCCCCGGGTCCATGCTTAGAAACCTCTGGGCATTAAGCACGGTATAAATGACCAATCATAATCGTAAAACCCTAGGCTGCTTATGCTGCACTTGAAATGCCCCCTGTTCGGTACTCAGATTCCTGCAGAAATCTAGCGGATCCAGGGAGTTCCCTTGCGGATCAGATTCCTGCAGGAATCTAGCGGATCCAGGGAGTTCCCTTGCAGATCAGATTCCTGCAGGAATCTAGCAGATCGCGGATCCGGGGAGTTCCCGTGCGGATCAGATTCCTGCAGGAATCTAGCGGATCCAGGGAGTGCCTGTGCGGATCAGATTCCGGCAGGAATCTAGCGGATCCGGGGAGTTCCCATGTGGATCCGATTCCTGCAGGAATCTAGTGGATCTGGGGAGTTCCCATGCTGATCGGTTGTGATGATCGCAAATGGTTGGGAGAGTGCGGTCTTTGATCCTTGATTTCCTTGGTTTGGTGGGGGCTCAAACCTTTCTATGTCTCGATTCCCCAAATCCATTAAGATATCCCTGGATGTGGGATGGGCCTTTCCACCCCACATACTACCGAGTGAGCCGTGATTGGTGGGTATACTGAACAGACTACAAGTCAGCACCTATCAGGGTGGGGCTTGCACCAGTGCATCGACCACTATAAATGTTGAGATGAAAAAAAGGCGGTCAAAATATAGATTGAAAAATAGATAAGTACCTACAATGTTGTATCTAAAATAATATAGTCAAAACATCTAAAAAAACAAAGAGAAGTACTAAATGAGGTTGAAAAAGCATTCAAACCACTGTCCAATATCTTGGATTGGAATAATTATTAACGCTGTGCAGAGACGGAGCAACGCATTAGCTTTCGAGGCCCAATGGACCTTTTCATCGGATGGGGCTCAGCACTTTGCTCTCATCGGATGGGGCTCTGCACTTTACCCTCATCGGATGGGGCTCTGCACTTTACCCTCATCGGATGGGGCTCTGCACTTTACCCTCATCGGATGGGGCTCTGCACTTTACCCTCATCGGATGGGGCTCAGCACTTTACTCTTTATTACCGGGATTTTGAAAGCTAATGCAGTGTCTTTGCTCTGTATAATATTTGCAATTAGGCCAATTAAAGGCATGAAAACGTGCATTGTGTGTGTTTGTCATTTTATCGCATTGTAATGTTTTGCCCAAACATATAAACATGCAAAAAATTTAAGAACAAAAAAAAAAGGGTGAAGAGAGGTTAAACAATGAAACCATAGCCTCTGTTCATCTGGGGACGAGGGGAGGGGGAATCACATACTAGTCCAGGGTCGCCATTTATAGAGGAATAACTTCAGTTTTTATGCATTTTCCTTTGGGGTCGTGTTTTTAAAGACCGAATATAAATTTCACAGCATGCGCGGGCGCCTCGAGAGTACTCGAGCACCAATCGACGGGCACCGTCAGCGGTAAATACACACAAATTGCCATCTCTCTGTGATTGCTATAAGCACTTCACATTTATGTATTAATATAGAACAACAGCCCCGTCCATCACAGGTGTTGCCTAGCAACCTCCCACAGCAACAAGGAAACAAAAAGGGATTTATGGTCCATTTCGGCTCTCCGCCCACCCATCGCCTGGAGGTAAGTACTCTATAGATGCAGGGGTGGGAGGGGGAGGTGGAGTTCTGCAACCCTTGTGAATGTCAGGTGGTAGAGACAGCGAGTAAGAGGGCATGCACAGGACTCCAGAACCAGGTCATAACAGTGTAGCGGGAGCCTAGGAACAGCTTACCAGGGTGTGTAAAAGGTGTCCACAATCAGCACACCTTCTCAAACCCTGAACTAAACACAAGCACACCTCTACAGCACAACAAACCGCACACACTTCACAACACCACAACAATGAAACAAAGCACACATCGCCTCGCCCACCAGCACATGGCGGCTACCGACCGAAAAAACACATCTATGCTCAGTGAACGGTGTCAACTGAACTAAAGCAGATCAGTGCTCTCTTGCTCAGTACTACTAACTTACCCGCCTCCCGCTTGCTTTATAGAGCCGCCAGAACGCCAAAGCAATATGCAGGTGGCAACAGTGTATGGTATAACTACCTTTAACATAACACACTAGGGTAGGTGTGAGGAATTCGACCGTCCATATAGGGGGTGTGTGCTCGCCTGGGTTTTTTGAAATTTTAAAAATGAAACTGAATGATGGTAGATCAACCTCGGGAAAAGGTGTGGGGTTAATTTGTACACTTTTTCCTATGCTCACCGCATGACATACACATAGATCTGTGTACTCTGGATGGACAAAGCCTACAGGCGCCGTCCTCCCTGTCATATATAGCTGGGATATGACAGCCAAGAGTACATCAAGGAATCTCAGAAGGGGGAAGGCAAAAACTTCCTCCTGCCATGGCCAGCCTAATTAACTAACAAAGGCTCCAAGAATCAGCCCTATCCTTTGTTAGCTCTGCTGGTGGCAGCTTTGCATACTAATCAGAGTTCATTCAAACAGGCCCACGGGAGCCTGCTCACATGACTGACAAAGGACAGGAAAACCCCAACAAACTTTGTTATGCACTGTGTCAACCTTAAGCCAGCAACCGCCTCTCAGTATCAAGGGCAGTGACCTGTCATGTCTGGAACTTTGTATTTACAGTAGTCATCCCCACAGGGGGGCCCCATTCAGAAGGTACGAATAAGTGGTTTGCAGGAGTCAGAATGTCTGATCCCACCACAGCTTCAAGGGAGACTTGCCGCATTAATCAGAAACCACAGAAAGTTCAATTAACCAGAGAGACCCTTCCATCCGCAACAGACAGGAAGATGGGTGGGACTTAGTATTGCATGTTTTCACCCCTTTACCTTTTCTGTTGCAAAGCAGTCTGGCAGTATGACCTCATGCATACTGAAGATTGTTGGTGGGTTCATTAAGGTAGGCATGGCCTACACCAATCACTGGGGCCCATTTAGCTTTAAAAGAGGGTTGAGCCGCTCTTTTGGCAGATCATCTGAAGATGTAAGTAGTAAGAAAAACAACTCATTTGGACCCTGGCTTAAGGTACAATCTGCCTTCCAGCTTCGGCCAGTAAAGGAAGGCCAGGATTTCCAAAGAGGGAGGCAAGATCCTTACCCTAAACCTCTCTCAGGGAACTCCAGAACCGGTACCCAGGCAGCACACTGCATACCCTGATAGGCTCTGCAAGCAAGCTTGCTAGATGGGAAGTGCCAGAGAGTCTCTGAACCAAACCCAGGACAAGACTGGTGTCTGCAACACTCTGCTCAGCTTTAGGCCATCCACCTTAAAGGATGACACAAGTCCATTGAAAAAACTAGTAGGATTGCATCGACAAGCATCAACCAGTGTCCGCCTTAAAGGACATTTTCAAGCCAGTCAAGCCCCTCAAGCTGAAACCGACTGCACCTCCGACTATTGTCAAGCCACAGTCGCTAACATCATCCGAGATGCCGCGAGTAGTGCTTAAGACTCTCCAACCAGCACTGAGACGAGTCCATACCCGAGCCGCCATGTAGGCCAGCCTGCAGCTGTCTGTCCAGCCTCGCTCGCCGAACTGCCTGCCGCCTGATACCCGCAGCTGTCTCCCATCTTGAACTCTGTTGCAGAAGTTGCAAACTGCCCTGAAACCGACTCGACACGGTCGAGCACCAAGACATTCTACAAGCACAAGGTACATTGTGGTTCTGTCCCCCTGGTCTTTCCCCGAAAACCCTTAGTTACATTTCACAACCCATTGCTCCCTTTGTGCTGAAACCAAGTTTTCTTGAAATGTTGCGATTACTTACTTTTCCTACTACCCTGTCAGTTTCAAGAGTGCATCCCTTTTCCTTCTTGAAACTGTCTCTCCTCTGCATCCCTTTAGAGGGTGGGTTGTATTTTGTAGTGTGCTAGAACTGTCTGTGAATAATAATAGAGTAGATATTTTTATACAACCTTGACTGGACAGTCCCTTTTATCATTGGGTAATAATAGTATTTTCCATGTGTCCCAACTAATCGACGATCCATGACCTTTTGGAGAGAAGCCTGCCGTTCTGTCCACGTTACCAAACTTGGAAAGGGAGGTGTATAATTTGCTTGCGTTTCAAATCTGGTCGAAAAGGTAAAGGGGTGTAAAACATGTAATCCTAAGTCCCACCCATCTTCCTGTCTGTTGTGGATCAAAGGGTCTATCTGGTTAACTGAGCTCTCCATGGTTCCTGATTAAAGCGGCAGGTCTCCCTTGAAGCTGTGGTGTGAAAAGACTCTGTATCCATCAAATCACATACTCCTACCATCCGAGTGGGGTCCGCCCTGCGAGGGTTACCTACTATAAACACATGCACCAGACAGAACACTTCACTGCCCTTGATACTTTAGGGTGGGAGCTGGCTTCAAGTTGACACAGTGCATATGAAAGTGGTGTTGGGTTTCTGTCTCCTTTGTGGGCATGTGGGCCTGTTTGAAGTATACTCTATTAGTTTGCCAATTGCTGCCACCATCTGCGAGGGTAAACAAACTGACTGGGCGGATCCATGTAGTCTTTGATAGTTAATTGGGCATGCCAGGAGGAAAGTTTGGCCCTCCCCCTTCTGAAATACACTGTGTACCCCACCTGTCAGATGCCAACTAAATATGACTAAATGCCAAATTATTATTATTATTATTATTATTATTATTATTATTATTATTATTATGATGATGATGATGACAGGGAGGTCTGCACCTGTAGGCTGTGTCCACCCAGAGTACACATGCCTATGTGTATGTCATGCGGTGAGCATTTGAAAATGTCTGCAGATTCGCCCCACACATTTTCTAGAGGTTGATCGACCATCATTCAATTTCTGAATTTTTTTTTTTTAAAGTCCTGGTGAGCGCACACCCACTGTGCGCATTGGTCGGATTCCTTACACTAGTGCGCTAGGAGGCTCCCAGAAACAACTGGCCACCAGAACAGGTTTTTTGGAATGCTCAAACACCATCAGAACCAAGTTAAAAGGACATGCAAAGCGCATTAGGAGAGCTCACAGGAGCATGCACAAACCTCCAGAATTGCTCACTAAGGTGCAAAGAGGCCTCTAGAACGAGCTCCCTAGAGCGTACACAAACCTCCAGAACAGTTTCCTGATGAGAGTACAGGCCTTTGGAAGCCACTCGCTCAACTGACGAAATTCACAACCACTGCACTAGTGGGCAGATGCTTTCATAACCATTTCACTAGTGAATACACAAGTGTACACAAGTGCAGTGTCTTGTGAGCGGCAGAGAATGAGGAGCAGGCACAGACATTCAGCGCCACAGCCAAGCAACCCTTACTTGGAGTGGTACCAAACAATAGATGCTGAAAGGAGTACCTAGCTAGTAACACTTGACACAGCTGGTCCCCTCTTATGAAATCTGTGCGTAGCGCCTGCGCGCCTTTTTGACACAGTGCTCAATATCCATCTCTTTGTGGTGTATGAGCTTAAACTATCCAATTTCCAACAGATGAACAGTTCCAGGCCGGCCTGAAGTGTAGAAGTCAAGCATATTAACAATAGAAACAGGTGGGCTGGATGCAATGATGAACTCGGTAAAAACCCACACACTGTACACATCTGCTTGGAACAGGCCCCTCAATTGAAAAAAAGAACTCATAAATCAAGGAGGAACGTCTATTTATTAGGAGATGGACATCGAGGTACAGGATTTCTGGTGCAGACAGCGTTTGTGGAGTGTGCACATGGCAGAAGACGGGGGTCTTCTGGCTGTGGCCAGCTCACTCTGCTCTGTGGCCTGGGGCCTAGTCTATCCCTGCACTGGTAGGGGTTTACACTGCCTGAGGTTGATGGCAGGCAGAGAACGAGCTCACCTTCTCTCTTTGGCCTGAATAGAAGGGCAGTTTGGAGTTTGATTGTACGCAGTCCACGCAATGGGGGCTAGCCCAGGCCGAGGGTCGGCTAAATGGTGCAGACAGAATCCTGGTCCTGTCATTGGGCTTCAGATTCTCGCAGAGGCAGCACAGTGTCCTCTGTAGGCATCTATGCATTGGCCTTGTTGGGGTTCCCAGATCCTTCTTCAAAAGGGATATGGGGGTCACGCCAGCCAGCGGGTCCTTAGCCTGCCATCCCATGTAATGTGCAGTTGGGTCGCATTTCGCAGTCTGGTTACCCATTTAAAGATTTTGCATAAGATTACTGTAATGTCATGAGGGATCCTCATTCCCGTATCGTGGGAGTGCGACGATAAGCGCACTAATTCCGCAGCCTGTGCTGAGCAATGCAAAGGCAATCTCACTCTTGTAATTAGTTCAAATTCACCCTCTCGGACTCTGCCTATGTGAGGTCAACTGTGCATGCAGGTTTGTAATGCTGGAAAAGGAGGGGCTTCCTTCCACGCAGACGGCACTCCAGTGCAACATTCTGACCTATTGGAAAAGCTTATGGAGGCATTACGGATCCTATTGACTATCGCAGTCATAAAATGCGCAGCACATACTGAAAGAACAGACATGATTTCTCATTGAAACGAAGTCGCAGACTTAGAAGCTAAAAAGACAGCATATTTCACAAATATCTCTCATTTTGAAGAAAGAAGTGTTCAGCAAATGACAGGACGATGCATGTTGGTAAAGGAGGGCTTTAGCATGCTGTCTATTATTCCGTGAATTGAAATACAAGGTCGATCTTCACACAAGGAGCACGATTTATAGAGAAACCATGCTTCATCCCCCACTGAGGCAATCTGGAGGCAGGATAGCATTCGCTCCTATGCACCAGAGAACCTCAATGCTTAGATGATACCCTCACTCCTATCCACCAGAGAACCTCAACGTTCCTACGATGGACGGATGAGAGCAAAGCATGCATAAGTGGCACACTCTTGTTCCTTTCATTTAATAAATAATACAAATTATGATATACAAAAAATTGGCATTGCAAAGCCACGCCAAGGTCCTAAACATTTCAACAATGGGGTGATATCGGGCGAATAAGAGCACATAGCACAGTGCTGTGCTCTGGAGTCAAGGAGTGCCTTGGGACCCCGAGCAGCAGTGTCTGCGACCCTGCCCTTCTCAGTGCGTGAGGCTACCGTCCCTGTATACAACAGTCTCAATCCGATTTTACACCAGGCCTCGGTATTTCGGTGTACAGTGCCGAGTACACGGAAAGCCGCGTGTACGGCAACCCGCCGATGAGCCAGGGGTGGCAGTAGATTCAAAAAGCCTTTCAGCTTTGATATATTTGCAGGACACTTGGAACCGGAGCCAGTTCCCAGCAGAGGGAGAGCATTTCCATAAAACGCCCCCTAAATAAAACACGTCATAAACACCACAGCCTCCAAGTCTGCTCGTCCAAGGGGCCATTCAGGGGTAGAGCTGCAAAAGGCATTACAACCATGCGAATGGCACCTGCAATCCCGAATTCATCCATACAGCAAAGCACTGGCGTTGCATGTTTTGGACTACAACTACCAGCAGACTTAGACAGCATAGTCAAAAGGTGAGGTCTCATGGGAGCCGTAGTGCAATATATCTGGAGATCCACCAGTTGCAGACCCGTGTTAAGGACCATTTCAACTAACCCATGGAGTCAAACCCATCGTGAAGTGAGACCCCCCCCCCCCCCCAATCCCCCTTCCTGGACAACACGTGCACGTGCAGCCTCGTGCCCGGAAGCTGTGGGGCTGCAGTAGATTCTGAGAAGCAACTTTGCACTGTAGTTTATAGGCGACCCTGCGCCACTGGAGAGAGACCCTACTCCAGTCCTGAAATGCACTTTTACTTTAACCATTTTATTCAACTGGAATGACCCAGGACTATAACTCCCAGAATGCAACGGATGGATAAATGAAAGCCCAAGATCGGGGTAGTGTCCCCGCAGGTGACATGTGTTCACTCTGCTGGTAAACGGGACTATAATTATTAGTTTTAAGAACACACAGGCAAGTCAGTTTCAAAAATAAGCCTCTGCACTCAGGTGAGGATTTCACTTCTTTAAATAAAGCAGAATTTCATCCGGCAAAACAGCTTTACCCGTCGCATTTGGGTTCCTTCTATGCCAATTCTGAGCACAGTAGCAGATGGCAAGCAAGGGTGGATGGGAACCAAAAAGGGCGGTGCTAATGTTCATCAAAGTGGCCACATATTACAAGGTGTGACCAAGTCCAACCACTTTCCCAATGTGGAAATAAAAATAGGCACCCAAACAAACGGGGCCCATGATGCCGAGGCCCACAGGGAAATCCCAGAGTTCCCTGTGGGCCGGTCCACCCCAGGGTAACCACACAAAAGAGGCCCAATCCCAGAGTTCCCTGTAGGCCGATCCACCCCAGGGTAACCACACAAAAGTGGCCCAATCCCAGAGTTCCCTGTGGGCCGGTCCACCCCAGGGTAACCACACAAAAGAGGCCCAATCCCAGAGTTCCCTGTAGGCCGGTCCACCCCAGGGTAACCACACAAAAGAGACCGTGATGCCGAGGCCCACAGGGAAATCCCAGAGTTCCCTGTAGGTCGGTCCACCCCAGGGTAACCACACAAAAGAACCCGTGATGCAGAGGCACACCGGGAAATCCCAGAGTTCCCTGTGGGCCGGTCCACCCCAGGGTAATCACACAAAGAGGCCCATGATGCCGGGGCCCACAGGGAAATCCCAGAGTTCCCTGTAGGTCGGTCCACCCCAGGGTAACCACACAAAAGAGACCCGTGATGCAGAGGCCCACAGGGAAATCCTCGAATTCCCTATAGGCCGGTCCACCCCAGGATAACTACACAAAAGAGGCCCAATCCCAGAGTTCCCTGTAGGCCAGTCCATCCCAGGGTAACCACACAAAAGAGACCCGTGATGCAGAGGCCCACAGGGAAATCCTCGAATTCCCTATAGGCCGGTCCACCCCAGGGTAACCACACAAAAGAGGCCCATGATGCAGAAATACTCGCTGTAGTCCGGGAAGCATCAGAAGTTTACAGCAGTACCAGCTAGGACTACAGACCAAGCACATTATGACTACAGACCAAGCACAATATGACTACAGACCAAGCACATTATGACTACAGACCAAGCACAATATGACTACAGACCAAGCACATTATGACTACAGACCAAGCACATTATGACTACAGACCAAGCACATTATGACTACAGACCAAGCACAATATGACAGCACATCGTGGCAGAACTGTGTTCCAGTTTACCAGATAATCCTCACATATTGTGACAGTGTGTTGCACAATGCTTTAAATGGGCTGGTCCTACCCAGCCCAGAGTACCTGGACTTCTTATTGTTGAGCATTTGAGTGCCTGCACTTCTCAACACCTGAAAGAGTACCAGTACTCAACTATGTGGCGAGGTGAGGATTCAAGTTTTCCATTTCACTTTATCGCAACTTCAAGAACTACACTTCTGCGGCCTTTGCTGGAGAAAGCAGCGCCCTCGCCCCCCTCCTCTCTCCACCACCGGCAGTGCCCATACTGTCTCCTTCAGGGCCCCCCTGCAGAACAAAAGGAGGGACAAACATGCAGCTGCTGTGCTCTCAGCACACTACTCCGCACACCAGGCGCGGAACACCGTTTCCCCAAGTGGCTTCACCTGTTACCACTGGTGCCCTTTGATATGGCAGGGGTTGATTTGGAAAGGCTGGGACATTGCTTTATAAAGATGTTTATTTGTTATTTGCAGTGCCTATTCCGTAAATGTTTCAGTAATTGGAGTTGTGATGAAAGGTTTTTGACTGAAAACTCGCACGCAGCTCCATTTACATACCGATTTTCTTATTAGGCAATAAAATTGACCACTAATAAAACTGCCCTTCCAAAACTTAGTTTACAACTGTGATATCTGCTGGTTTGATGCACAAAATAGAAAGACTTGTTTTATATATTCAAACTTTCTTAACAATGCATAACAACAAACTGGAGGATTGTGTGAAAGGATCCTAGTTGCACTGCTTTACCAAAGTGTGTGCTCTTTGGCACATCATTTAATCTCACTGGGCATTGCCTCTAATCAGGGTGTGCCTAAAAGGGACTTGTGCCCAAGGTGCTGTGCGAAACGGCCGGCGCTGAAAGCGCTGCGCTGGAATGACCAGTTTCGTAGCTTGGTGAGTACCTGCACTTTTTTCCATTAAAAGCACTGGTGTTGCACCATTCTTAAAATAATGATAGCGCTATAATGCAGCATATCACAGAATTAGCAAATAAGCTGCACACCGTACGCTTAATTGACGCACCATTCGAAAGCCAGATAAATGTGAATAGCTACAACATATTGCCAGAATAGTGTGCCAGACAACAATACAGATCGAGCAAATCCTGCTGAGATAGTGTGCCAGAGAATGTTAGGATAGAACTAACCAACGATTTCCACAAACTGTGCCAGAGAATGGTATTTCACGAACCAATAATGCCCGCCAACCTGTGGTCCTCGAGATGTTTTGCACTACGACTCCCATGATCCCTCACCATTGACTACGCTGGATAGGGCTGATGGTAGCTGCAGCACAAAAGATCTAGACATGGGGACTGCAGACCCCTGCTCTCGTGTAACCAAGAGGTTCCACAGACTGTGCCAGTGAACGTGGAAACACGACCCAGAAATAACATCACGTTTCCCCAAAAATTTTGTAGAAACAAGAAATGAAGTCTGCGTGCTGTGCCAGAGAACACTGCAAAGCTGTCAAAATATGGGGCCAAAGAATTTTCCATGGCTTTTAAAGCCAGCGTCTTGTGCCAGAGAACGTACCACATAATGACAGTCAGAGGGAGTATGGGGGGGGCAGCAAAAAAAAAAAAAAAAACTGGTCAAGAGTTTCCATGTGGACCAATAAGGCAAGAACGGGGCAGGCAAACGATGGGGGTTACTTACAAGAAGTCCCCCTCACATGCAGCGGACCTCAGCTCGTGACAAATCAACTTTTGAGGCACCAGTGGTCCAGGGATGGATATTGGTCTCTAAACCATCAATCAGTCACACACCTCTAATACCCAAGAAGGGATCCGAACAGATTGGAAACACAAGCAAATTGTAAACCTCCTTGTCCAATTTTGATAACGTGGACGGAAACGGCAGGCTTAGCTCTGCAAGGTTGAGGTTCGTTGATTAGTTGCGACACAGCGAAAATACAATTATTATCCAATGATAAAAGGGTTGTATAAAATTATCTATTTTATTATTATCACAACAGAAAGTTCTAGCACACTACAAAATACAACCCGCCCTGTAAAGGAATGCAGAGCACAGACAGTTTCAAGAAGAAAAAGGGATGCACTCTGGATACTGACAGTTAGGTAGATGGTAAAGTAATTGATCGCAATAGTTCACGGATGCTTGGTTTCAACACAAAGGGAGCCATTGGGTCGTAAAATGTCACGAGGGGCCTTCGGAGAAGGACCAGGGCGACCAAATCACAATTGACCTTGTGCTTGTAGAAGTAATTGGTGTTCGACTGGGTTGAGTCGGTTTCAAGGCGCCTTGCAGCTTCTGCAACAGAGATTAAGACAGGAGAAAGCTGCAGGTATCAGGCAGTGATTTGGTGAGCGAGGCTGGATGGACGGCTGCAAGCTGGCCAACATGGCGGCAAAGGGACAGAAATAGTTATCTCGGTGCTAGTTGGCCGGTCTGAAGCGTTGATCAAGGCGCCTCAAGACGACGTTCGTGGCTGCAGCGTGACAACAGTCAGACGTGCAGTCGGTTGAAGTTCTAGGGGTTCGACTGCCGGGCGCTGGTTGATGCTTGTCGATGCACTCCTCCTAGCTTCCTCACTAGGCACGTGTTGTCCTTTAAGGTGGATGGCCCAAAGCTGAGGAGCGTGTTCCAGGCAGCTGCCTTGTCCTTGGTTTGGATCAGAGACTCTCTGGCACTTCCCACTTGGGAAGCTTGCTTGCAGAGCCTAGCAGGGCACGCTGTGTGCTGGCTGGGTACCGGTTCTGGAGCTGCTGGAGGGTCCCTCTGGATTCAGTATCTCACTCTGTTCCCTGGGAGATGTTTAGGGGAGGGAACCTGCTTCCCTCTTTGGAAATCCTGGCCTTCCTTCACTGGCGGAAGCTGTAAGGCGGACTGCACCTCCAGCCAGGGTCCAAATGAGTTCTTGTTATTCCTTGCAAAGTCTTCAGATGATCCGCCCAAAAGAGGCGCTCTTCCCTCTTTTAAAGCCAAATGGGCCCCAGTGATTGGTTTAGGCTAAGCCAACCTCAATGAACTAATCCTGGGTCCCCACCAACAATCTACTGTATGCATGAGGTCATAACCAGAGTGCATTGCAACAGAAAAGGTAAAGGGATGAAAACATGTAATACTAAGTCCCACCCATCTTACTTTCTGTTGTGGATCAAAGGGTCTCTCTGGTTTATTGAGCCCTCTGTGGTTCCCGATAAAAGTGGCAGGTCTCCCTGAAAACTGTGGCAGGACGAGACTTTTGGTCTCTGCCAAACAACATATTTGTACCTTCTGAATGGGGTCCTCCTGCGAGGACGACTACTGTGAATACATAGTCACAGACACAACAGGTCACTGCCCTTGATACTGAGAGGCAGGGCCTGGCTTCAGGTTGACACAGTGCATATCAAAGGTTGTTTGGGTTTTCTTGTCCTTTGTTATCCCTGTGAGCAGGTATCCCGTGGGCTTGTTTGAATGAACTCTGATTAGTATGCGAGGCTGCACCAGCATCTAACAAAGGAAAGGGCGGATCCCAGAGTTTTCGGTCTCTGCCTGCTCCTCATTCTCTGCCGCTCACAAGAGTCTGCACTTGTGCATTCACTAGTGAAATGGTTATGAAAGCATCTGCCCACTAGTGCAGTGGTTCTGAATTTCGTCAGTTCAGTGAGTGGCTTCCAAAGGCCAGTACTCACCTCAGTAAACTGTTTTAGAGGTTTGTGCATGCTCTAGGGGGCTGCTATAATGAGCCTTGCATGCCCTTTTGACTTGGTTCTGATGGTGTTTGCGCATTCCAAAAAACCTTTGCTGGTGGCCAGTTATTTCTGGGAGCTTCCTTGCGCCCTAGTGTGAGGAATTCGACCATGTGCATGGTCGGTGTGCGCTTAGCTGGACTTTTTGGAAATTTTATATGAAATTGGATGATGGTCGATCAACCTCTGGAAAATGTGTGGTGCTAATCCGCAGACATTTTCCTATGCTCACCGCACGACACACATAGGCCTGTGTACTCTGGGTGGACACAACCTACAGGCACAGTCCTCCCTGTCATATTTAGTTGGCATCTGACAGGTGGATTACAAAGTGTATTTCAGAAGTGGGAGGGCCAAACCTTCCTCCTGCCATGCCTAATTAACTATCAAAGACTCCATTGATCCGCCCTGTCAGTTTGTTTACCCTCGCAGATGGTGGTGGCAAATAACACACTAAGAGTATAACAGTCAAACAGGCCCACATAGGAGACCGAAACCCCAACATCCCTTTCACATGCAAGATTGTGTTAAATTGAAGCCAGCTCCAGCCCTAAAGTATCAAGGGCAGTGAAGTGTTATGTCTGGTACATGTGTTTACAGTAGGTAACCACCGCGAGGGGTCCCCATTCAGATGGTAGGAGTATGTGATTCGATTGAGACAGTCTTTTCTCGCCACAGTTTCAAGGGGTGACCTGCCGCTTTAAATCAGGAACCACAGAGAGCTCAATTGACTAGATAGACTTTTTGATCCACAACAGACAGGAAGATAGGTGGACCTCATTATTTATTACATGTTTTCACCCCTTTACCTTTTCAAAAAGATTGGAAACATAAGAAAATTATACACCTCCCTGTCCAATTTTGGTAACGTGGACGGAACGGCAGGTTGATCTCCGCAAGGTCATGGATTGTAGATTAGTTGCAACATAGGGAAAATACTATTAATACCCAATGATAAAAGGGACTGTGCAGCCAAGGTTGTATAAAAATATCTACTCTATTATTATTCAACAGACAGTTCTAGCACACTAAAAAATACAACCCACCCTATAAAGGGATGCCTAGGAGAGACTGTCTCAAGAAGGAAAATGGATGCATTCTGGAAACTGACCGGAGGGTAGTAGGTAAAGTAATTAATGGCACTAGTTCAATGATACTTGGTTTCAGCAGAAAGGGAGCAATGGGTCATAGAATGTCAATAGGGGTCTTCGGGGAAAGACCAGGGGGACAGAACCACAATGTACCTTGTGCTTGTAGAATGTCTTGGTGCTCGACTGTGTCGAGTCAGTTTCAGGGCAGTTTGCAACTTCTGCAACAGAGTTCAAGATGAGAGACAGCTGCGGGTATCAGGCGGCAAGCAGTACGGCGAGCGAGGCTGGACAGACGGCTGCAGGCTGGCCTACACGGCGGCTCGGGTCAGGACTCGTCTCAGTGCTGGTCGGCAGGTCTGAAGCACTACTCGAGGTGTCTCGGACAACGTTAGCGACTGCGGCTTGACAATAGTCGGCGGTGCAGTCGGGTTGCAGCTTGAAGGGCTGGACTGGCTTGAAAATGTCTTAAGGCGGTCACTGGTTGATGCTTGTCGATGCACTCCTACTAGTTTTTTCACTGGGCTTGTGTCATCCTTTAAGGTGGACGGCCTAAAGCTGAGCAGAGTGTTGCAGACATCGGCCTTGTCCTGTGTTTGGTTCAGAGACTCTCTGGCACTTCCCATCTAGGAAGCTTGCTTGCAGAGCCTAGCAGGCTATGCTGTGTGCTGTCTGGGTACCGGGTCTGGAGTTCCCTGGGAGATGTTTAGGGGAGGGAACCTGCCTCCCTCTTTGGAAATCCTGGCCTTCCTTCACTGGCTGAAGCTGAAAGGCAGACTGTACCTTCAGCCAGGGTCCAAATCAGTTGTTCTTCTTACTCCTTGCAAAGCCGTCAGATGATCTGCCAAAAGAGGGGCTCAATCCTCTTTTAAAGTCAAATGGGCCCCAGTGATTGGTGTAAGCCATGCCTCCCTTAATGAACCAATCCCGGGTACCCACCAACAATCTCCTGTATGGATGAGGTCATAATCAGACTGCTTTGCAACGGAAAATGTAAAGGGTTGAAAATATGTAATACTAAGTCCCACCCATCTTTCTGTCTGTTGTGGATAGAAGGGTATCTGTGGTTAATTGAACTTTCTGTGGTTTCAGATGTATTCGGCAGGTCTCACTTGAAGCTACGGTTGGACCAGACGTTCTGACTTCTGCAAACCACTTACTCGTACCTTCTGAATGGGGTCACCCTGTGGGGATGACTACTGTAAATACAAAGTTCCAGACATGACAGGTCACTGCCCTTGATACTGAGAGGCGGGTGCTGGCTTCAGGTTGACACAGTGCATACAAAAGGTTGTTTCCCTGTCCTTTGTTAGTTCTGTGACCAGGTCCCCGTTGGCCTGTTTGAATTATCTGTTATTAGTATGCAAAGCTGCCACCAGTAGAGCTAACAAAGGATAGGGCTGATCCTTTGAGCCCCTTTGTTAATTAGGTTGGCCATGGCAGGAGGAAGGTTTTGCCCTCCCCCTTCTGAGATACACTGATGTACCCTTGGCTGTCATATTCCAACTAAATGTGACAGGAAGGACTGCGCCTGTAGGCTCTGTCCACCCAGAGTACACAGATCTATGTGTATGTCATGCAGTGAGCATAGGAAAATGTGCAGATTAGCCCCCACACATTTTAAGGAGGTTGATCTACCATCATTTAATTTCATTTAAAATTTCAAAAAAGCCCAGGCGTGCACACACCCACGGTGCGGATGGTCGAGTTCCACATACAGCCATACAGGAGGAAATGGATTCTTTTACCAGGAAGAACTGGATTCTTACCCCCTCCACCGTTTTACCAGAAGTAACTGGATTCTTACCCCCTCCACCCTTTTACCAGGAGGAGCTGGATTCTTACCCCCCCCACTGTTTTACCAGGAGGAACTGGATTCTTACCCCCCTCCACCCTTTTACCAGAAGGACTGGATTCTTACCCCCTCCACCCTTTTACCAGGAGGAACTGGATACTTACCCCCTCCACCCTTTTACCAGGAGGAACTGGATACTTACCCCCTCCACTCTTTTACCAGGGGGGACTGCGTTCTTACCCACATCACCATTTTACCAGGAGGGACTGCATTCTTACCCCCCTCCACCCTTTTACCAGAAGGACTGGATTCTTACCCCCCTCCACCCTTTTACCGGGAGGAACTGGATTCTTACCCCCTCCACCCTTTTACCGGGAGGAACTGGATTCTTACCCCCTCCACCCTTCTACCGGGAGGAACTGGATTCTTACCCCCTCCACCCTTTTACCGGGAGGAACTGGATTCTTACCCCCTCCACCCTTTTACCGGGAGGAACTGGATTCTTACCCCCTCCACCCTTTTACCGGGAGGAACTGGATTCTTACCCCCTCCACCCTTCTACCGGGAGGAACTGGATTCTTACCCCCTCCACCCTTTTACCGGGAGGAACTGGATTCTTACCCCCGCCACCCTTTTACCGGGAGGAACTGGATTCTTACCCCCTCCACCCTTTTACCAGGAGGAACTGGATTCTTACCCCCTCCACCCTTTTACCGGGAGGAACTGGATTCTTACCCCCTCCACCCTTCTACTGGGAGGAACTGGATTCCCAGCAGAATATTCTATGATAATTTGTAATCCGATTCCTGTGCTTCACAATTTCACACAAAATAACTTTGTTTCCCAACTGACAGTAAAATGCACTGCCCTCTCTCTCCACCACCGCCTGTTGTCAAAGGCATTCTTGTGTGCCTGGAAAGTGTGTCGGATAATCAACAGGTGACGAGCCCCACACACAATCAAGGCAATATCCGCGACATCACCAGGGTTCGGATTTGAACGAGCTTGAAAGACTCCCCCGAGCTGATGCGGCTAATGTCGCCCGGGCGGCCCTGCCGCTCAGCACCCATCTCTAAACGGAAACCCCGAGGATGCATTGACACCGACTAAGTCCCACCTGCACCCCCACGACCCACCACCCGTAGGAAGCTGCATCATTGACTGCATGAACCCAGTCTATCTTCCTGCCCCGCGGCTTTTCCTCAGCCGCCACCCCAACTAATCGGAGAAAGGCAAAACCTGGGGGTGCTGAGGCAGGCCAACCTCAGCCTGGATGTCCAGATCAGCGCTGTGGTCAGCTGTTTGTGGCCTCCCCTTTATCGCAAGGTATTCCACTATGGAGTGGTGAGCTCCGTAATCAATTGCAGCCTGGACTGTGTCAACTTCACCTACATGGGTCCTGCCCCTGCACCCAGATCCACTACCCTCGGGTGGTTCCTAATGCGCCGGGACGGCTGACCTTGGGTCGCATTCACCCCATTGCATCAGGAGATCCGCTGGAGGCTGTCCATGGCGAGGCCGGTTGCCCTCTAAGAGCTCGCGATCCACAGATCTGCCACTTCTAGAGGTTCCAAGACCAGAGGAGACAGAGGAGTCTCAATGCAGGCCCCAAGGCTCTGGAACACCCACCCATTGAACTTCCATCGCCTCCCGTGCTTCAGAGAGATGGTCAAAACGAAAGCGCCTTGGATTATATAAAATAAATAAATACAAATACAAAACTTTGATCTTCGTCCTCAGACCTGCGCTCCTCCTGCGCCTGGAGGGAATTCAGTTTGCCTTGCAGCGTCTTTCAAAAAGAGGGCAGAAAACAGGCTGCATGTTTATGAATCCAGAAATCGTAATAACTACCGTCTTTACACCCCCAGTACACTGAACTGTTTGATCCTGGACTCTTTTACTATAAACCTTTTAGTATCATCAAACTCAGATGTTCACATTCCATCAATCTAGATCCTATGGACTGCACAGATCGCTGCAGTGGAAGCGAAACCCACTGAGTTATTTTAGCAAAAAATGGCAGCACACACCATGAAAAGGCGGGTGGCAATTCCCCTTGCTAAGCAAGTCAAGGGGATTCTGCATGCAGGCATGCATGCGTTAGACTGCATAGCATGCATTCCAGACACCTTCCTACCGCGCGGTTATTTTACCACCAGGACGCCTTAATCGCATTATACGATTCACTTTCCAGCGCGCGCAGCGGATGAAAGGTCACTGTCGCGATTAAAATGGCCTGATTAAAATGACGCTTACAGCATTCTTTTTTTCACAGGGCCTCAATTAAAAACCCCCAGGGGCTGTGTCATCGCTCAGGCCCCGCTGCACGCCGCACGCCAACGCCAAGGAACATGGGGAATATGTACCCGTAGACTTCTCCCCCCCCCCCCCCACTCCGGACACCAGAAGGGGCCTGCTGATCTTCTGTGAGACCCCCCTGCCCTGTGTCAGAGCAAATTCCGCTAAAATGGCTACAAGATCGATGCACAATCAGCGTATTGGAATATTTAATCTAAAATAATGTCAAAACCGTGGGCGTTTACCTTGACTCCACTCGGACTTTCACACCGCACCGCACGGCACGGCACCGCACGGCACGGCACGGCAGGTTATTGCTTCCTCTGCAGCTCACGCATCCAAGCTGATTAACGCGTGCAGACCAAGTCTTAAGACGATGGTTGCTTCACCATTGCCGGGGCGCCCCTAGGCTAGGGACTGGACTATTGCAATGCCACATTTGCAGGCACCTCAGTTGCTTCACCATTGCCGGGGCGCTCCTAGGCTCGAGACTGGACTATTGCAACACACCATTTGCAGGCACCTCAGTTGCTTCACCATTGCCGGGGCACTCCTAGGCTCGGGACTGGACTATTGCAACGCCCCATTTGCAGGCACCTCAGTTGCATCACCATTGCCGGGGCGCTCCTAGGCTCGAGACTGGACTATTGCAACACACCATTTGCAGGCACCTCAGTTGCTTCACCATTGCCGGGGCGCTCCTAGGCTCGGGACTGGACTATTGCAACGCCCCATTTGCAGGCACCTCAGTTGCTTCACCGTTGCCGGGGCGCTCCTAGGCTCGGGACTGGACTATTGCAACGCCCCATTTGCAGGCACCTCAGTTGCTTCACCGTTGCCGGGGCGCTCCTAGGCTCGAGACTGGACTATTGCAACACACCATTTGCAGGCACCTCAGTTGCATCACCGTTGCCGGGGCACTCAGACTCTGGACTGGACTATTGCAATGCCCTATTTGCAGGCACCTCAGTTGCTTCACCATTGCTGGGGCGCTCCTAGGCTTGGGACTGGACTATTGCAACGCCCCATTTGCAGGCACCTTAGTTGCTTCACCATTGCCAGGGCGCTCCTAGGCTCGGGACTGGACTATTGCAACGCCCTATTTGCAGGCACCTCAGTTGCATCACCATTGCCGGGGCGCCCCTAGGCTCGGGACTGGACTATTGCAACGCCCCAGTTGCAGGCACCTCAGTTGCTTCACCATTGCCGGGGCGCCCCTAGGCTCGGGACTGGACTATTGCAACGCCCCATTTGCAGGCACCTCAGTTGCTTCACCATTGCCGCTCCTAAGCTCAAGACTGGACTATTGCAACGCCCCATTTGCAGGCACCTCAGTTGCATCACCATTGCCGGGGCGCTCCTAGGCTCGGGACTGGTCTATTGCAACACCCTATTTGCAAGCACGTCCACTAGCAACCTTAACAAATTGCAGCTCATTCAAAACAATGCCCTGAGGTCCTTAACATCCCGAAGCATGAAGACAGAGAGCGCTCTGGCTTCCCGTGCCATCGCTCACAA
The DNA here is from genome assembly GCF_040938575.1 of Ambystoma mexicanum. Classification (NCBI taxonomy): domain Eukaryota; kingdom Metazoa; phylum Chordata; class Amphibia; order Caudata; family Ambystomatidae; genus Ambystoma; species Ambystoma mexicanum. The sequence goes on from NC_090922.1 coordinate 1,508,596,660, forward strand.
ATGCCTCTCTAACACCGCTCCGAACTACTGATCACAAACATTCTCCAAAGCCGAATCATCAAGACCTACCCGCAACAACTAATCTCAATACCTCGCTACAGGTGAACAGGACCAAGGGGGGGGGGGGGCAGCTTCCCAGTTATAAACAACTTGCCACTCTAGATCTGAAAAAGCACACTGGGCCTTCCGGAAACACCTCAAGACTCTACTGTTCTAGATAACAAGCTTCTGGTCTAACCAACTACCGTACTTGTGCGCTCACTATTCTCTTGTGATACTGATACGTGTAACCAGGGCCTTGATGGCCTTGGGTTTAGTGCGCTTAACAGATGCTACAATAAATAAATCCATTTAAAAGGAAAAGTAAGTACTTCTGTGGTACTTCTCCAACAAGCACACTACTAGTGGTGTGGTGTGGCCTAGGGAAAACATCGGAGGAATTTTCCAGGGGGTGCCAGGGCCCAGACTGAGCGTTCAAAGCAGCGTGCAGGACTGACTCAGGGTCCCTGCGTGGTACCCACGTGGCATTACTGGTACTACCACTAAAACACGAATATTCATACTGGGGGCAATGGTGGCACCCCTGCTATTAATGGACTAAATACCCACACCACTGCTAGAACTGCTCCAAGTAGAGAGGGCAGTTCAAACACCAACCAGTTGGCACAGTTTCTACCCGCAATGTAAGCCTTGAGGGGTATTAATGTGGTATTAACCCCCTACACCCCTCCTCATGGCTCTGTCTACACTCTGGAAACCTCAGTCCTAACCATAGCCTGGCCCCGCTGCCCACATGAAGCCCCCGGTATCCAAGCCCCAGTACCACTGTCCGCATAACACAATGTATACCCCGGCCCCGTCATGTGACCGTATATCACCCCCACGCGCCTCAGCCTTGTTGTGCAGTAACGCAATTTGCCAAATTGGCGCAGTAATACTCCCTTTCCAGCGCAAGGGCCACTCTGCCAGTGGCGCAGAGATGCAGTGGAGGCGGGGTAGGGTGGCAAGAGAGAGGAAAAAGAGAAGAGAGATAGGGAGTGCGAGAGAAGGGAGGTCAACAGGGGGGAGAAGGGGCAGGTGGGGAGTAATGATGGGTACGCTTGTGCAATGCACCATGCCAGACTGCTCCCGCTTCCACATGCGGTATTTAATATCGCGCTAATCTAGCTCCTGGAGGAACAGAGCACCGCATGGGCTCTTATATATACCCACCTTAATGATACTCAATTTGTCATCATTGGAAGGGCTGAGTCTGTGCATTGGAGCGTGCAGGGTATAAATGGACCAGGGTTCAAAATTGCGATTTACCTCCTACTTCGACCCTAGGAGAGCCTGGTTAGCTTAAAACCAACATTTACCAGGAGCTACATTTGGCGACCCGTGCCAACCGGTTGACATTCCCGTGGAGTGTTTCAGAATGTAAATGAAGAAGAAATTGGGCACACTCAAATATAATGGATCATACATAATGGGCAAACAGTTAAAGTGTGCAAGCTGGATTTGCAGTGCACTGTCTACACTCTCCTGGAGCCCCAGTGGTAGCTCCTGCCTACTGGGTGATGGCCGACACCCAGGAGCCGGTTTTAGTTCCTGCTCATTGAATCCTTATTTCGAACCCTGTTGGCTCGTGTCAGAGGGGAGCTTTGAACTCATGAGCGATCCAGACATATAGATGGATAGAGGAATGGAGAGAGCAAAATGGACAGAAGGGTGGATGACCATGCACGAGAGGGAGATGAGCAGGGAGGGCAGGAGAGAGCGAGATATCCAGTTTCCCTTCATATCCGAATCTAACGTAATGCGCGGTCTCCGACGGCCCTCGCGGAGGCTCGGGTGCCCTCTGCCCACATCAGCCGTCACCCGAGAAGTGCGCTGTGCTTGTTGGTGGAGCACGGGTTCATTATCTGCAGATAATGCGCCTCACTTGGGGACTGAAGCCCCCAGAGGTGAAACCGAGCAGGTATTATATACCTGGAAGTGTCTACTCTGCAGGACTCGCGGGCAGCGAATTCTGCATGCAGGCCGCAGAATTTGACAAGCGTAACACGCATGCGCATGCACGCACGCGCACACATCCACGCAGACTATGAGCGCCCTGGCAATGGTGATGGATTTGAGGTGGCTGCAAATCGGGCGTTGCAATAGTCCAGTCCTGAGCCTAGGAACGCCCTGGCAAAAGTACTGATTTAAATAAATAAAAAAAAAAAGGATATATATATATCTATGTATCGACGAGGGGGTGGGGTAAGGGGTTAAAAGATGTGAGGAGGGGATTTGGGATGGGGTTATAAACAAAGGGGAACAGGGGGCTTGGATGGGAATCCCCAAATAAAAAAATAAAAATAAAATACGATTCTTTATTTTTTCAGGAAAAAATGTTTTGTTAAAAATGCTTTTGTTATTTTTTTAATCCGTTAATATCACACGGAACCCAAGTGACCTCTCACCTCTTGTCTTCACCATATACATGATCCCCTTCCTGGATCTCATCAGAAACACGGGCCTCACATGTTTCAAGTACATAGACAATATAGGCATGGTTTACAAACTCACCCATCACAGACACCCCTGACTTCAACACATGCGTGTGTATGGACTGTGTGTAGATGTGTGGGCGCGCGAACGCACATGCGTGTAATGCCTGTCAAATGCTGTGGCCTGTATGCACTTCAAACCTCTACTTATCGCTCACCACGCCTACTGCGGCAGGGGCCCGGAAATGACACATCATCAAGACCACTTCGATTCAGCAACGCCACTCGGGATGCAACTGGAACCCTCACGGAGAACCCTCCTCCTCCTTCCTAGCAAACAAACTATGGAACGCCCCTACTCGAAACAGTACAGAAGACCACCTAACCTTCAGGAAACAGCTAAAAACGTGGCTTGCTAACTGCCTTCACCGCAAGGCCAGCACCAGAGCCCACCCAACAGGCCTGCTTGTCCCCCCCAGTCAGCTGAGGAAGGTCAACAAAAATGGCAGAACGGTCGAGACCATTTTCTTATTATTGGCCATTGTCCCCTGCAGCATGCAGCTTTATGCACTCCCCCCATTTCTAACTACCCACAGTCTTCAGTGACAATAGCACTCCCCGTCACCCACTCACTGTCTGCTGTCTCTGCAGCCATCTGACGTTACCCGCGCCTTAATATGCAAAAATGTAAAGAAAAGCAAAACTGGAGCAGAGCTCTTCCAAAGTTTGTGGTTCGTCTGAGGCTGGAGGCAGATCACCACGGCTGCAGTGTTTGGTGGCCGGGGCATGTACTTTGTGTTTCACGATCATTTTTGTCAGTTTCTGAATTTGGGGAAATCCGGCCCAATTCCAGCTCACTTAGAAGGGTCTACTCCATTACTGCAGCATTACCTGAAAGGATTCGCTGTTCAAGCGTGGACACAGCGTGGACACAGGCATCACACACAGACACCAAGAGGGGTTACATACTTGCATGTGTATGTTATGTAGGGTTCTTAGAGAGTGGCTTCTGGACAAGAGGCAAGCACCTTTGCCAAGTCCGAACACATAGTTACCACACAACCAAAACAGACTGACCACACAAGGAACTGCTGCCCAGGGCACCTGGAACGCATGCCTGCATGCGGCCAGGCGCGCCCAGGGTCTCACAGAAGAACTCTAGGACCAGAGTCCTGTGAAGGACACAGTCACCACACATCGTGCACTGTGGGCGTGTGTGCAGAGCCCAAAGGCACTGCAAGATGGGAAATAGTCGCTAGAGCGATGGAGAGTTGCGGAGGGCCAATGGTGGTCTTCTTTAAGCTCAGTATACGCCATTATTTATTTAAAATCAAACCAAAGGTGTATCGCGTGCATTCCATATTGTGGTAGAAATAGGATTTCAGGTGGCTATTGAGAAAATATAATCTTTTATTTAAAAAAAACTCACAAATATACAAAGTCGTTGACAAAAAAAAGCTACTTTTCTTTGAAAACTATATATATATATTAGGGCTGTACCGAATAGCATATTTAGTATTCGGCCGGATACCGAATAGTTTGTCAACTATTCGGCCGGAGCCGAATAGTGAGCCGAATAGTTTTTTTTTTTTAGGCCCCCCTATGCAATACAATCTCGGGCCACCGGCTTTGGCCCGGTGGCCCGACAAACACAACATTATTGCGGTGAGGCCGCAGGGGTTCTCTGTGGCCCCGCGGCCTCACCGTGCTCAAGGGGTGAGGGGGGGGGCACATTTCACAGCGAGGCCGCCGGGGTCGGCAAAGGGCCCGGCGGCCTCATGAGTCTGGGGGGGCGCTCCTTTAGGAGCGGCCCCCCAATGCAAAATAAACGTCGGGCCACCGGCTTTGCACCGGTGGCCCGACAAACAGAACATTATTGCGGTGAGGCCGCGGGGGTTCCCTGTGGCCCCGCGGCCTCACCGTGCTCAAGGGGTGAGCACATTTCACAGCGAGGCCGCCGGGGTCGGCAAAGTGCCCCGGCGGCCTCATGAGTCTGGGGGGGCGCTCCTTTAGGAGCGGCCCCCCAATGCAAAATAAACGTCGGGCCACCGGCTTTGCACCGGTGGCCCGACAAACAGAACATTATTGCGGTGAGGCCGCGGGGGTTCCCTAAGGCCCCGCGGCCTCACCGTGGTGAGGGGGATGGGGGGCACCGAGGCCGCCGGGGTCGGCAAAGTGCCCCGGCGGCCTCATGAGTCTGGGGGGGCCGCTCCTGTAGGAGCGGCCCCCCAATGCAAAATAAACGTCGGGCCACCGGCTTTGCACCGGTGGCCCGACAAATTGAACATTATTGCGGTGAGGCCGCGGGGGTTCCCTGAGGCCCCGCGGCCTCACCGTGGTGAGGGGGATGGGGGGCACCGAGGCCGCCGGGGTCGGCAAAGTGCCCCGGCGGCCTCATGAGTCTGGGGGGGCCGCTCCTGTAGGAGCGGCCCCCCAATGCAAAATAAACGTCGGGCCACCGGCTTTGCACCGGTGGCCCGACAAATTGAACATTATTGCGGTGAGGCCGCGGGGGTTCCCTGAGGCCCCGCGGCCTCACCGTGGTGAGGGGGATGGGGGGCACCGAGGCCGCCGGGGTCGGCAAAGTGCCCCGGCGGCCTCATGAGTCTGGGGGGGCCGCTCCTGTAGGAGCGGCCCCCCAATGCAAAATAAACGTCGGGCCACCGGCTTTGCACCGGTGGCCCGACAAATTGAACATTATTGCGGTGAGGCCGCGGGGGTTCCCTGAGGCCCCGCGGCCTCACCGTGGTGAGGGGGATGGGGGGCACCGAGGCCGCCGGGGTCGGCAAAGTGCCCCGGCGGCCTCATGAGTCTGGGGGGGCCGCTCCTGTAGGAGCGGCCCCCCAATGCAAAATAAACGTCGGGCCACCGGCTTTGCACCGGTGGCCCGACAAATTGAACATTATTGCGGTGAGGCCGCGGGGGTTCCCTGAGGCCCCGCGGCCTCACCGTGGTGAGGGGGATGGGGGGCACCGAGGCCGCCGGGGTCGGCAAAGTGCCCCGGCGGCCTCATGAGTCTGGGGGGGCCGCTCCTGTAGGAGCGGCCCCCCAATGCAAAATAAACGTCGGGCCACCGGCTTTGCACCGGTGGCCCGACAAATTGAACATTATTGCGGTGAGGCCGCGGGGGTTCCCTGAGGCCCCGCGGCCTCACCGTGGTGAGGGGGATGGGGGGCACCGAGGCCGCCGGGGTCGGCAAAGTGCCCCGGCGGCCTCATGAGTCTGGGGGGGCCGCTCCTGTAGGAGCGGCCCCCCAATGCAAAATAAACGTCGGGCCACCGGCTTTGCACCGGTGGCCCGACAAATTGAACATTATTGCGGTGAGGCCGCGGGGGTTCCCTGAGGCCCCGCGGCCTCACCGTGGTGAGGGGGATGGGGGGCACCGAGGCCGCCGGGGTCGGCAAAGTGCCCCGGCGGCCTCATGAGTCTGGGGGGGCCGCTCCTGTAGGAGCGGCCCCCCAATGCAAAATAAACGTCGGGCCACCGGCTTTGCACCGGTGGCCCGACAAATTGAACATTATTGCGGTGAGGCCGCGGGGGTTCCCTGAGGCCCCGCGGCCTCACCGTGATGAGGGGGTATGGGGGGGGGGGTCGGGTCACTTACCTGGTGAATGGGTCCGGGTGCTGGCATAGGAAGTGAGGGAAGGGAAGAACTGTTCCCTTCCCTCGCTTCCTATTTCAACACGTTAGGCTGGTTCCTCTGTGGTCAGACTGCAGAAGCCAATAGGCAAACAGCTTGTTTGGCTTCTGCAGCCTGAACACTGTCAAACATTCTATGATTGGCTGTCATCTCCCAAACAGGGAGAGGGCAGCTAATCATAGAAAGTGGACTTCGGCTTCGAGTCCCTAAACAGAAACTATTCTGCCGAAGCCGGATAGCTGTATTTCAGCCGAACTTCGGCAGAATAGGGACTCGAAGCCGAAGTTCGGTACAGCCCTAATATATATATATATATATATATCGAAAGGAAGGAGGAGAGGGCGAACCGCACTCCCGCGGGCCAATAGCAAATTGCAACTCCAACAAAAATAACAAAAAAACACCATGTAATGGATACAGATGTTTGTTTTAATAATTAAAAAAAGACAAAGTTGTACAAAAATTAAATCGCACAACGGGCAGCAACACAAGGACAGACAGAGGCAGGACGCCGTGGTGCACGACCTGCAAACAACGCATTTTGCGCTACACTGAGCGCTTGATCACGTTATATATTATAAGGCGGTGATCGCCGCCCTATAGTTAAGGTAAGTCAGAGACACATTCTATTGTTAATCACTTTTGATTCGAATAACGGATTTGGCCGTAATTTCAAAAGGGATTAAAAGTCTGTAACCCACCCCTCAGGCTGCAAAGTTTCATAAAGATTTGTTAAAATATAAAATCGTTTAAGCGTCAAACATTTGTTTTGATATATAGGATTATGACGTGAAGAACAGGCGTTCCAATCAACTCATAGCAGCTATGGTGGTCTTCCCGTGAAGAGCTTGGGCGATAGTCAGTATTTTGCCAGTCTCTAATGGAGCTGGAGACTAAGGAGACTTATAACAGGCTTAGTGGTATGCTGTTATCTTTTCGCGACGGCAGTGTGAGTGAATACAGATCGGGACGAGAGACGTCCGGAAATGAAGAAATTCCGCGGGTGAAAAGGACTATCATCATTTTGATACAGAGGGTGTGCTTGTGCAAGCCAAGAATATTTTTAAGGGGGTTTGCGATTAGATGTGACACAATTTCAAAGAGTATAGCTGATATCAAGTGATCTATAAGAAGATGATGGCCCTGTGCTAAGTGCCGAGATTCAACTGGGCTGTGGAGAACCCCTCTCAACAAGTTAATGATATTTCTGAGTGACAAGATCGAGATAGTGAAACGCGGCTATTTGCGTCTGCTAGTGCTGTTACTCACCCTATTTGGTTAAATGGGAATGATTTAATTTCCATATGTGGTCCTGAAGAAGGTTGCTTTATCGAGTGGACGAATTTAAGGCAGTCCAAATAGTCAACCGAAACATATGTAGACTTTTTGAATATGTGGAATTGATTAAACACAGATCGTACCATCGGCTACTGAGGTGAAGGAAAATTGTACTGTGAATTAAACTATGTTGACTAATGGGTTAACAAACCAAGTGTGATTGATGTATGTTTTAAGATATTGAATGGACGGTAGGAGTGAATTTGTGCGAGTTGAATTGAGATAATGTTTTGAGATATGTTTTTATAATTGATATATGATAATAAACTAAATTTGAAGTGAAATAGTCACATTTATTGTTATTTAAATGTATAATATACACCATTTCCTATCCCACTGATCCCTTTTCTGATTTACATTGTTACTAGCCTGAAGGACCAAGGTTTATTATTCAGGCACCCCTTTGTTTATAAAAACTTAGTGGTATGTGCTGCCTGCCTAAGAGTCCCTGGTTAAGCGTGTAGTCCGGAGGCGAGAGCTTGACTAGTCGTGGCCAGGTCAAGCTCACAGTCCATATTGGATAGGCCCACCCAGTTATATAGTCTATGGACACTCTACCGGGTGGCGTTCGCAGTGCAGAGGCGTTAGGCCCAACAATCGTGGCCAATGGCCACAGTGTGCCGGGGCGAGCATGCAGTGAAGACGTGACAGGCCATAGTGATTGGGACCAACTCACAGTCCAAAGCCAATATATGATATGATATATTTAAGTTATATCGCGCTCATACACAGGTGTTTCAGAGCACGACCAGGAAAAGGGAGGGGAACCGGGGAGAACAAAAACAACGATCTTACTAGGCCCAGTGACATTGAGAACGTGCAGGTGCATGGGAAATGGAAAAAGGGGAAGTGCATGGAAGTGGGGGAGAGGTGGAAAGTGTGAAACAGAGGTGGTAGTGCAGCCCGCAAGTGGCAAGGGCTAGGTTAAGCAGATAGGATATATCTGAATAAGTGCAGTAGAGAAGTGGATGGGGGATTGTATGGGTACAGATACAGACCCCAGTGCAAGGCGTGGCCCAGAGGCATTGCAGGAGGGTGGCAGGGTAAGCAGGTACCTGGGCCCGAACGACAGAGGGTGGCCAGGTGCACGGTGCAGAGAGGGAAAACAGATCAGCGGGGGAGAAAAGGGGGAAAGGCAGGACGAAAAGACCCACCAGCGATGGCCAGTCACCACAGCGCACCTGCCAACCTCAAAGTGCAGAACTCAAAGGGCCGCACAGTGATTGCCAATGGACACCCTGAATGGCCTCCAGTGAGTCTCAGAGGAAGCTGATTTGATTTTGGGAGGATAGCCCAGGGGCAAGCCGCTCGCCTTGGAAGCAAGACGACATGGAGCAACACAGGTTCCCTCCCCGGGTCCGTGCTTGAAAACCCCTGGGTATTAAGCATGGTTTTTCACCAAGTTCAGTTCAATAAATTATCCGTAGGTAGTTCTTGGTAACTACTTTTATCAAATCACACAGTTCTGATTCTGGGTTCTTCAAGGTTACGAGGCAACCAGAGGTTTGGTCAGACTCCTCACCTGCCTCCTTTTCATCCACTGAGGCAGGACTGTGGTTACTGCTTGGCCGGAGGCAGGGAGAAAAGGAGTCATGGGCCCATGGAAGAGGACCACAACCTGCTGAGCTCTGGCGCATCATTGACGGGGACTAGGCGCTATAAGGCCGCTAGTGGGCACGGAAAAATGCGAGATTCTGGAGCAAGCAACCAAAGCAAACCACTTGCATTGCCTCTGTTCCATAAAGGGTGGCTACCTCCACAGTGACCACTGGCGTAGCCTCCACTGGCGTAGCCTCCACTGTCACGGGTGGCAGGACCTCCACGTTTCTAACTGGTTCCCCTTTTATCCATCTTGCACTTGAAGGAAGACCCAACTTGGATTTTAAATACATCTACTTTCACTTAGTACCAATGACTGCCATAATTATTCAAAAAGCAGCAATGCATTGGATAAGCTCATATTGGGATACGACAGTGGTAGCGTGCACTCGAGTGGACCGCCGCAGCATGCACTCGAGAGGACAGCGGCAGCATGCACTCGAGTGGACAGCGGCAGCATGCACTCGAGAGGACAGCGGTAGCATGCACTCGAGAGGACAGCGGCAGCATGCACTCGAGAGGACAGCGGCAGAGAGGACAGAAATAGCATGCACTCCGGAGGATAGCAGTAGCATAACTCGGGAGGGCAGCGGTAGAGGGGACAGCAGTAGCGAGGACTCGAGAGGACAGCAGTAGCATGTACATGAGAGGACAGCGGTTGCAATTTCTTAAACCAAGATAGAAGTTGCAACAATTACTTACAGGCCAAGACCTGTCAGGAAAGAACAATCAGCCAACCAGGAGGATCCACAGCAAATTCATCAAACCGGTGAAACTAGGAGATTAAAAGAATAACGAGTGTAACGGGTTCCGCCGGCTCGCTTTCCGTCACCATTACAATTAAAGAGATTTATTGAGAAGAGCCCTGAAAAGAGGCTGGGAGGAGAGCTCCTTCCGTACTGAAAAAAACGGCCCCCAATTGGATCCACTGAGGAATTCCAACTAGACCAAAAGTGGGCAGCAGACACCCATCGCCCGACTCACCTACTTACAGAGGAGCAGGTGGGTGCATTATCCTCAACTCCCGCCCCTCTCTGCCGTCATACTGGGACAGCAGGAGAAGAGCCTTATAGGGGACTCCATGTGTTAGGCCTACACCGCATCGAGTGTACCAGAGACGCAGACAACCGTATCAAATGTACCCTCGCGCTGAGAGAGTGGAAGGATGTCGGCACGCACCATCGGACATCATGTAGCGCTGGGTACATTCTGACGAGGGCAGAGTGATGGCATAAAGAAGATGTATGAGGACATACTGAAACGATAGGAAAATAAGAGTGACAATGTAACTGAAATGATAAGAGAAACATGTACGAAATGATAAAGTAATCGTGTATGCGAAAGAGGATAAAGTAACTTGCTGAGCAGTACGTGTAAATACGCAGAAACACACGGTGGATGAGACATATAGAAGCTTGCTATAGGGGAAAATATAACATGGCAAGGGCGGCCACGATAGGAAAATGGACGAAGGCTTGTGTAAAGATTCAATCCAGCTACCACAGAAACAGACCTGGGGGTTCCATAGCCAGGAGACATTGGAGAATTAGCCTAGTGAGCAGAACAAAGAGGACTCTATGCTGTTGGCCTGGGATCAAGGATGTTATTTGAGGAATAGCTGCAAAGCACAAAAGGAGGCTGGTGTGGCCTTCCCCTTTTGGGAAGGCCACACCTGGAACATGGTCCACAGTGGGGGGGGGGCAGTCCTGCAGCACGGTCCACAGTTGGATGGGGGGCACCTGGGGCAAGGCCCCAGTTGCGGAGGCCACACCTGGAGTACTGCCCCCACCACTGGAGCTTTAGACCAAGCAGCATGCCACGCTCCTCAATCACTGTCCGGTGTGGATGGAGGTTGCTGAATAAATATTCTTTAAAATGTACAATTTGCATCACATTTGAGCAAAAAACCTCCCCCTTGGGTACTACTAAAACAGTGTCATAAAAGGAATGAATTCCCGTTTGCAACTGTGGGCCACTTTTTCGTTGGTGCCCGAGACAATTTTATGCCCCCGTCCGACCCCGACGCTACCTTTCTAAAGAGAAATCCGGATAAGAGACAGATATTGGTAATCAAATATCCGGTCTCCCTCAAACAAGCCTGTCCGCTTTGGAACATGGCCCCAAAACTTAGTAAGGAGGTGAAAAAGCTGGGAATCAACACTGATAATAAATTCTCAAGGGCGAGATGAAGGTGATCGCCACGGGTGTCCTCGTGGTAAGGAAACGAAGAAGCACACTGCCGCTGCAGATATTCTCACATCAGGGAATGGCGATGAAAGCCCTGGTATCATCAAGGCTGGATGTTGGTAAGAAAATATATCTGGGATTTACAAAGTCATCTATTCAAAGACTACAATGGCAAGGATCCTCCCGAGAAACAGACAATCTGACCAGAATACAATGGCAAGGATCCTTCCGGGAAACAGACAATCTAACCAGAATACAGTGGCAAGGATCCTTCCGAGAAACAGACAATCTGACCAGAATACAGTGGCAAGGATCCTTCCGAGAAACAGACAATCTGACCAGAATACAGTGGCAAGGATCCTTCCGAGAAACAGACAATCTGACCAGATTACAGTGGCAAGGATCCTTCCGAGAAACAGAAAATGTGACCACAGCACTACAACCCTACATTTGCTACCGGTTCAGCGGCGCATCGAATTCTAAAGCCTATGCATTGGTCTGCCTTAGTCCCTCTCGCTGACAAATCAGATCCATATATGACAGTAAGAAAATTAATATGAGATCATGATATGCTGGTAGCTGCCTCTGAATACCATAGAGAAGGAATCGGAGATCGCACCTTCACAGTCAGGCGGCAAAACGATGCATTCCCTCCCTCACTCGCTTCCTATGAAAGACCTTCCGAAAAAGCCTTAACACATACTTATTTAAGCTACCATAGACTAACCTTTCTTCCTGACCTTCATAAGACCTGCTATTTGGTGATAGGGTGCTTTATGAAATGTTCCACCTACCTGCCTATCACATACCAATCTTAGCGATGGCCCCACATATGGTCTCGCCGATGGATCCACATCGGATCTCACTGATGACACCATACATAACCTAAACGATGGCACCATCTATGACCTCGCTGATGGCATCCCAGATGACACATGGATGACGTCACACAACACTTGTTAAGAATGCAACCATCCGCACGGTGGTTGTGCGCTGGTCTGGGTTTTTTGGAACATTATATGAAATGGAATGATGGTAGATGAACATCCGGAACATTTGTGGGGCTAATCTGCACACATTTTCCTGTGCTCACCGCACAACATACACATAGACCCGTGTACTGTGGGTGGACACAGCCTACAGGTGTAGTCCCCCTGTCATATTTGGTTGGGACATGACAGCTAGGATTACACCATGTCATTTCAAAAGGAGGGCAAAACATTCCCTCTACCATGGCCAGCCTAATTGGTTATTAAAGGCTCCATGGATCCACCCTGACATTTGTTTAAGCTCTGCAGATGGTGGCAGCAATTAACATAACATACTATTAGTGTATACTTCAAACAGGCCCACATGGGGCCTGGCTGCAGAGGTTAGCAAAGCGGACAGGAAACCCCAACAACCTTTGATATATACTGTGTCAACTTGAAGCCAGCTCCCGCCCTTAGTATCAATGTACAGTGAAAGGCTTCTCCCATGCCAGCTCTGCCCGGGCCCTTTCCCCCTCCTCACACCTTGCTCCTCCGGCTTCAGATAACCTCCCCACAGGCTGTATGAAGATGTTTTGTGTGAGAGCAATGTGTATACATTCAGCGATGAAGGCTGAGGGCGGCCATTTATCCTCTCGTGTTTCTAGAAGGTCTAACATTACATTGATACATTTTACTTGCGGTATGTTGGTATACAGGGGTACCACATCAAGCATCACAAAAATATCTTGGGTATCGATGGTAGGGGAGTCTAGAATTTTAATCACTGCTATGGAATCTTGCACAAAGGATTTCATCTGACTCACAAACGGTCTTAGGAAGACATCAGCATATACTGATGGGGCTCTAATAACGATCCTATGGCTGACACGATAGGCCGCCCTGGGGGGGTAGTTTGGTTCTTATGTATCTTGGCTAGGCAGTAGAAGGCCAGAGTTACAGGCTGTCTATTGACCAAGAACATCTTTTCATCGTCATTAATCCATCCTTGGTCTGCTGCATGTCTGACCAAACTTATGACTTCCTCCATGATCCTGGTGGTAGGATCTACTGGAATGGTTTTATATACTGCGGTGTCAAACAGTTGTTTTTCCACCTCAGTTTTGTATAAATGCGAGTCCCAGAGGACAATGCCCCCACCTTTATCCACCGGTAACATTACGAACAACGGATTGTTTTGTAGGTTTTTTTAAAGCGAGATGTTCTGATTTTGAGAGATTATCTCAACATTTGTTCTTCCTAGCACAGAGGGATCTCATTTCTCTTAGAATTTTGTTTTCAAATGTTAGGATTTCTGGTGATACCATAGATTGTAATGGTATAAAGCTCGAGGTTTTTTTTTTCCCCTGATCGGTTGTCACTACTGGATGGTGGGTCAGTTTTGTCATGGAAGAAGTATTTCAGCCTAATGATACGGAAAAAGTTACGCATTTCAATTTCAGTCTGAAAAGTATCAGCCCTGCAAACAGGGACAAAAGAGCACCCTTTTGAGAGGACAGATATGTGATCTCGCAGTAGCACATGTGGGCTTAGATTGAAGATGGGAGTTAACAAGGTTGGGCGGGATCCACGGACGGGTCCGCATACTGTGGTTGCCCCATTGTCGGTTTCTGCCACGATTGCCTCGTCATTGAAAAAACTGTTATTGCCCCCTTTGGGGTGGAACAGTTCCGCTTGTGTTTGGAACATTCAAGGAGGTATCAGAGTCACTACTTTTAGAAGAGTTGGAAAAAGTGACCAACTTTCTGTTCTTTTGTAATCTGGGATGGAACTGGCCTTTCCAGTTTGTCTTGTTTGTGTTGCATTGTTGAAAAAAGCCTGGGACTAAATACGGGTATGTTAGTTTCTCTTTATAATTTGCAATATCTTTTTTCAATTTCCAGACTTTTTTATCTAAAGTAAGGGTTTGAAATGTTGACATTTCTTCGTTCATTTTTTCCAGTGCTGATTTTATATCTGGGATGATCAACTCATCTTTCATCTTTTTTTCTAAGGTGTCTAATTCTTCTTGTTGTTGTTTCTTACTTTCTTCCTCGGCTGTCTCAATAATGAGAATCACCCAGTCGCGGGAACTAGGATAGGTGAACACCGTTCCTGCATTAAAAATGGCACGACAGACGAACCATTAGTGGAACACTATCGCAAAATGAAACACTCCCATGATGATGTATTCTGGTGTGTCCTACAAACACTAGATCACCACCCTCGGGGGGGGAGGGTGGGGGACCTGAAACTGCGGAGGTTGGAACAAAAATGGATCCACAAATTAGACTCTGTAAAAGAGGGACTCAATCTCTATATATGGAACTTGTTCATTCATAAATAATTTATCCACCCATTATGCCCTCTGTTAACATCCTGTGTGCAGCACATCACGGCCACATCTGGCGAACCATTTTCCCTACACTAAGCCGCCCACTTGGCAGCAGTGATATATGGTGTAAAAAGTCTTCGTCACCGCTGATCAATATTGGAGGTGTAGATATTTGTTATATCTTTTGCTATGCACTCCAGTTGCACTGCAAGCCAGCCTAATATGGCCGCCACAATAGCACAATACCTCTAAACACCCGGCATCAGATAGCCGCGTATATACTCGGTGAGCCATTTTTCCAACACTGGTCCGTCCGCTTGGTAGCAGTAACACATGGTGTAAAAAGTTTTGATCACTACTGACCAACATTAGTTATAGACAGCCTCTATTCCATTTTTTGCTATGCACTTTAGTTGCACTGCAAGCCGGTCCAATATGGCCGCCAACACAGCATGATATGCTTCTAATCATCCGGCATCAGACAGCCGCGGACGTTGACGCGTAACCTGCGCGCCATATATATGATCACGTGATCCAGGAGGGCTCGCTTCCATTTGCGTACGGATTCGAGAACCAGGAACAGCGCAAGCAGCAAAAGTAAGTTCATAGCACTGGGTTAGTCCAATACATCGCTTCTAATCTAGCATCCCTCCCGCTAATAACCAGGTGACCAACAGTTCTCCTTGTGCTCTAACCACGTTGTAGCACCGGTGATAACCAGGAACTATTTAGGAGTTTCCCGGCCAGCCGTCCGAATTCCGGAACGGATTGCGTTTTGCCTTTCTTCTGCCCAACGAGTCAATCTTCAAAAGACTCGCAGTGAGACGAACACAGATATTGTTCAGGCAATATTACGCCCCTTGCGTGCGTGGAATACTTTTCCATCTGGTATGTGCAGAGAAATAACCCCTGTCCTCTTCACGTTGTCTTGCAGCTACTTTTTGCATAAATTACACGTGCATTCAGTGCTCACCACGTAAGAATAGCGTTTCTTTAAAACAAAGCAGATGGTTGCAAAACCGGTAATTCGTTGAAAGGCAGCTATAGACCTATTTTCTTCTAAAGAAACCACCGAGGTATTTGTTTAAAATACCAAGTGATACAATTATATGTCACTCTCCCTTCCCCTTTTTCTTTCCACCCCCTCCCCCCTTCCCCTGGCTCCTTTCCCTACCCTGCACTGGATTAATGTGGAGTGTAGACAAAATGTCCGCATTTAAAAAGGACCTAATTAATATGATAAAAATCGATCAAGTATGATCTGCAGTAGACGTAGCATCACATGAATAAGGAAGATATCGGAGTGAAACAGTGCGATTCATTCATGTTTGTATGAACAGACATATGATACGCATGTGCAAACTGTTCATGGGTTGGCCAGATCACTTATGCACGGGGTGATGGAATAAATGTATGCAAAGCATTTGTATAGGTTGGTAATAGATGTGTATTATTTTTGTAGATACGCTGGTAAAGAAAGACAAATTGCCTTCTGAAAATACGACATCCAACAAAGCCGTACACCAGGGGTATAGGTGCCCTGAGGAAAGCCTTCGTCGGACCAATCAGAGGCCGGTTACATCAGATGTCCGCTCTAAATCTGTGTCTCTAAACTTAAGGCTGGAAACAGACTCATTTCTGTCGGCACAAATGCGGGGGCTTCTCGAAAATGAACTGTACTTAATATGAGATAAAGTCACCCACTATAATTGCTAACATCACTTGAGTCATTGATGTCTTTGAGATATAAACTTGTCAATCAATGTTTTCATGTCATAAGTACCAAATTCCTGTTCTTTACCATATTGTGTTTTTATGGTGTCACATGTGTCTTTTTAGAAGACGGACCCCCCTGTGTCCTTTTTATGTATGAAAAATAAAATGAAATAGATTTTTTTGTAAGCGAAACCTATGTCCATCTCGTGGTATATGTTTCACATAAGATGATGGTTTGCAGTTGCCCGGTGCAATTTTGAATTTCCACCCCTGTGCGATATCAATGGGTAGCTGATTGTGGACTTCTGTTCTCTCTTGATAGCTCAGAAGCCTCCTCTGCACCTCAGCTGGGGGCCAGTGGCTCGGCACAGTTATAAAAGGCCTAGTGGACATCACGTTGCTGGGGATGAGATGCCCCCCCCCATCCCCCGAGCCCCACTCCATCAGTACTTGTGCTCGATTCTCGGGCGAGCTTTGGTCTCGACCCCCCGCGTCCTCCGCTAGCCCCAGCTCTCGCCATTGCTTGGGGTCTCTATCGCAGTCCTGGGGTGTTTGCGTGGGGTACACCCCCAAGACCGAACTACATTTACAAGATCTCATTTAGTTCTCGTAACCGCGTTTCTCTTTTGCCTCAACCTTTACTGGATGTATTGGGGGGGGGGGGGTATAATCACTGGGGCAGGGGTCTGCATGTGCTCAGCTCCTCATACAAGCACTAGGAATTGGGCGTAGGGTCGTACCCCAAGTAACGCCCTCTCCTCCGAGTCAGAGAGCGGGCCCTTATAGACAGGTCATGGCCCTGAAGCTCCAGGGGGTCGGAGTGGTGCCCCACTCCAGGTAATTCACGCCTCTGGCTAGACTGCAGAGGTAGGCCAGCTTTGCCAGACCGCTGAGACCCCTGCCAGGAGGGCGGGGGGGAGTGGTGGCAGGAGGGTGGCTTGAATTAATTACAATACGTCAAACCATTTGCACTCGAAATTCGATCGCGCGTGATGGGCCCACATCCAGATTCGAGCGGCTTGAAGAGGTCAAAGCAGTGTTTGGCGCCACCCTGCTCCCACCACCCTTGCCTCTGGGCGCTGCTGGGGAGTCTTTGGCAGTACTGGGCTCTCTTTAAGTGCAGCACAACCGAGCGTCCTTCTGGTGTATGGTGGCTCAAGTCGAGCACGCCCCCCCTTTTCTGTGAGAGGTCTTCCCCCGACCACCCTACAACATGCTCCATGCCCCTGTGGACGTAGTGGGGAAAGGTCTTGTGACAAGTGAGGGCCATGAGACACTGTCCGGGCGTGAGATTCACATATATAGTGCCCGGCTGAGCATGGCGCACGGGACCGCCCTCTTTCACCGAGTTGGTGCAGGGACCCGAGAGACATGTTAAAGTGCCTTATGCCATGCCATGCCCTCCTCCGGCGCAGCCTCGCAGCGCCAGGGAGCAACACCATTAAAAAGGCATGAAAGGCAAGGGTAGAGCTGGGGACCAGATAGGGCTTGCGGCGTGTCGGCCATTGCACGCACGTGCTGGCTTGCGGATGCCAGGCCCTGTGAGGGCAGCGCTTCGATAGTGGGGGGCGGGGATAACAGTTGCTGCATGGCTTCGCAAGGCGCAGCGGTGTCCCCCCCGAAGAGCGGATGCTGTTCCCGCGCTGGCAGGCCTATTTAGGAGAGAATGGGGGGGGGGGGGGCTCTCCTGTCAAGGCCTGCCAGCCTGTGCCATCCACACACCCTGCCAGCCCCAGCTGCTGGTTGCTGACTGCCAACTGCAGCGGAAGGGAATGCCCTCCCCCGCCTCCCCCCCAAGGCCTCGGCGAGCGCCGATGCGCCTTCTCGCATCACCTTCAATTGTGTAACCGCGCAGGAAATGCGGCAATTTGCGCTTGCGTGAAACCCTTTATCCCCCCCCCCACTTCACAAACAGATATGATAATTCTTAACTATCGCCTTGGCTAAGAAATTAGAATTTACTCACTTCTGTGGGTATTTAAACCTGCCATCTGAAGTCCCGGGCATCGAGTTGGCACTTTGCACTGCAGCAGGACGGCTTCAAAGCGCTGCTTGAACGATCCGCCAAGTAAAAAAATGCGGGTCCCATTAGGGCATGGACTCCAGGCATTAACTTCTGTGCTTTCCACCAAGACATTCCTACTTTCTGTTCATTTGAAAAGGAGTGTGGGAGCCCGTCTACTGAGAACGCACGTGGGTCAAATACCCTGTTCTATGGAATTTCCCCCACTCAGGAGGGTCTGCACCCACATTTTACCGTGCTGTACCCTTCACAGAGGAGAAATATCCATTTGCATATCCGTCTGGTCCAACCCTCAAGTGCAGTCCAGCATCGAAATGCTAGGCAATTCCCCTCGTTCCCAGTAGAGGGGCTCCCACACTGCTTTGTAATTTTGTGAAACTTGGGGTTTCACCCTAACTAATCGAGGAGTGGACACCTTGCTCACTGTGCTTTCAGAGGCTCAGCTTCACCTCACTGATGAGGCCCGACTAGGTCGAAACACCTGTCTGGGGGGGGGGGGGGGCTGATGGTTCTTTTGTTCAGAGGAGAATTGACTCATTTGTGATGTCATCTTTCATGTCCCGAGTGTTAGTCTTAGCAGTGCATGGCGGTGGTGCGTGTTATGGTTGCATATCTTACCACAACTGGTGAATTTCTGTGGTTATACTTGTAACATAACTTGCCTTAAAGAACATTTTTTTTCCCTGAATGTCATAGGTTTTTATTAGTGCAACTTAACCATAACGTTCCTTTAACAAAGTTTTTTCTGTGAATTTCATAGGTTTTTATGAGTGAAAATGTTTTATAATGTTACATCACTATGTATACATTATTGATAATTCCTCTTTTAAGATATATTAAGCAATTATAAACCTCTTTAACAAAAACATTTTTTGCAATGCATGATGGTGTGTGTTGGTATCAGCAGGGCCTGCTGGGCATGCAAGTCATGGTTGAATTGCCATGGGCATGAGGCCCGAACAGGACCACAGCCCCACCAAACCACCCCTGTTATCCACTGCACCTGATCTGCATGCTAGTTCAGCGTCCACTACACCCTCATAATGTAACCAATGGCCAGTGCTCATGGCTTGCAGCTAAGGCCAGTCTCCACTATCCATGGGGCATGGGCTTTGACCATGCCGCAGTCCCCAGTAGGTGAATCAGAGTAGACCTATGTCTTTGCCGGTATGCTGTCATTTCATCGCCGGATTTTAAATCCTTGGTTTTTTTGCTGCGTTTTTTTTCGAAAAAAATCATCACATTTTTTGGGGGAGGGGGCAAAAAAATATATAAATTGGGTGTAGTTGTACGGGGATATAAAAATAATTAAAGAATTAATTTTCGAACAAAAAATCCGCGGCAAAAAAACTTGCGATGAAAAATCCGGCGATGAAATCCCATAGGACCGTCTTTGCCGAGGGACAGGCCCACTGCCCAGGCAGGAAAGTTTTATCACTATTTTTTGTACTTACTTTTTGACACCTTCAAAAATGTAAAAAACAATACAGATTTTCAAAACCATGCTTTCAGGTGCGTGCAAGTTTGCTGCAATCCCGGCCAGCACTTCGGGCTGCAGCCAGGAGCAGAATTTCTTTTCCCATTCAAACCTATCCCCGATTATGAGTTAGTCCCTGCTGGCCATGTCCACTTTAACCCCATTGCCAGTCCCTCGTGGTCATGGCCAGTAGCCAGATTGTCCGGGTCATGGCGACTAAATTTCCATCAGGCTTTGCACAAACATTCAAGGTTGGGTCTATAATCTTTCTGCAAACATTTGAGCAAATTTATCAAATGGCAACACAGTTCTAAGCCATCTAAAAGGGTTGAGACCCCCACCCCTCTTATGTTGCCTCCTCTTGACAAAATCGCACCAAACTTTGCAAAAACACTCAAATCTGGGTCTAACATCTTTTTGCAACCTTGTGTGCAGTCATCAAACAGCAGCATATTTATAAGCCTTTCAAATATGTTGGGACCTCCGTCTAATTTTGCCCCCTCTTGGCGAATCGGCACCAGACTTTGCAGAACCCTTCAGGGTTAGGTCCAAAATGCAAATATTGCAGAATTTTATGCAGTGTCATTGAGTTACGATAAAGCTATAAGCCATTTTAAAACTGTTTTTCAGCGACCCTGTAATACAGTAATGTGCATGGATGTCAGCGAACATCCATGGAAATCCTCAAACTTCAGAGATGTTCACCGACCAACATTGTAAACACAACCCCTTGCATAGGCTTATCATAATTACTTTGATATGTAAAGTCATCAGTGATGTCATCAATGCCATTTGTGATGTCATTTTTGATGTCCTGGGTGTTAGCAGTGTTACCAACTTGGCGAATTTCTCGCTATATTAAGCGAGAAAGTACAGCCCCCTAGCGACTTTCCACTAAAAAAGTGGCTATCGAGAAACCTAGGTACTTTTTTCTATTGGTTTGGAGACTTGCTTCATTTATGCAAGTTTCCAAACCAAGAGAAAAAAGTGTTGTCATTCGCCAGTGTTAACTGTTAAGGGAGGTGATAACTGTTACTAACAATGCATGCAGCTAATCTTTGAGGAGTTAAGGTGTTAAGTCGACAGGGCAGCAGGTAGCTTGGAGGCAGAGAAGACGACACAGGGGTGTGGCTGAGGGGATGGACCGAAACAAAATAGTTAAAAGGGGAGGAGGCCACAGTAAAAGCGATAAATCGTAGGGGGCAAGAGTAGGCAATTATGCAAATTAGGAAATGATATAATTTAGCGACTTCTAGCAACTTTCAGGGCAGCCAATAGCTACTTTCGTTACTGAGGAGTTGGCAACACTGGGTGTTAGTCTTAGCAGTGCACGGAGGTGGCTTAGCTTGCCATAACTGGTGAATTCCTGAGGTTTTTAGGTTTTACTTGGAACCATAACGTCCCTTTCACAATGTTTGTTCACTGAATTTCATAGGTTTTTATAAGTGCAACTTAAACATAATGTTCCTTTAACAACGTTTTTTCACAGAATATATGTATATAACACCAAGAAAGTTATGGTGTGTTTAAAAAGGTTTGAGAAAAGCCATTTCACCTGTAATGTGAAAGTAGAGTCCATTTGAGGCAAGTCTCACCTTCCACACCCCCTCCCTCCCGACAGCCCCCTCCCCTCCCTACAGCCCCCTCCCCTCCCGACAGCCTTGCACAATGTCTGTCTGTCCCTGGGTTGATTAAGCTCTGCACTGCCCTTGCAGAAGAGAAAGGCAGCTTCCTGGAGAAAGGTTTGCATTTGAGCTAATTTGCATACCCACAATGCCTTGCTGTGGTGGCGCCTTGCACAATGTCGGTCTGTCCCTGGGTTGATTAAGCTCTGCACCACCCTTGCAGAAGAGAAAGGCAGCTTCCTGGAGAAAGGTTTGCATTTGAGCTAATTTGCATACCCACAATGCCTTGCTGTGGTGGCTCAAAACTGAAGGTGAACTTCCAGCGATGGCTACTAGGAGTGTCCCTCTCCCTCTCCCCCTCCCCCTCCCCCTCCTTCTCCCCCCCCCCACCCTGGGGCAGTGGACGAGTTTTAAATACTAAAGTGCAGTCTTAGGTGTATGCTGTGAACAGCCGAAATCGCAGGGTTTGGGATTTCCAAATGTAGGTAGGTCTGCGCAGCAGGTGAGTGTGCAGGGGCGTGAGACGGATCACATGGGAGAAAGTGTGGCGTGAGACAGGGGGTGGGGGATGGCAAAGAGACCACCTAGCGGGGAGAGCGCGTGGGAGGTAAGTACCCGTCACTCACTGCACTGTCACAGGTTATCATTATTAGGCCTGTAGAGAGCCGTCGAGGCCTGGGGGGGAAGGGGGAGGGAGGGGGCGGCAGAACAGAGATGAAACACTCATTTCGTCCTTTATGCTTTAGAAACTTCATCTGTGTGCGATTGGACCTCCCGTCCCCTCATCCAGACCTCGTTTTCACAGTATAATGGGAGGCGGCGGCAGAAAAAGACATTAAAAGCTGGAAATTAAGCGGCGCATCGCCGAGAGCCAGCCTCGACCCAAACCCCCGCCCCCACCCCACCCCACCCCTCCCCCAGCACACAGCGTAGCTGCCTATTCGGTGAGACGGCTATTCATGACGGGGGCGTGGCAGAAGGGGGCAGGGCTCTGTGGACCGGAACAGTCGCAAAGACAGAGCCGGGCACGGAGTTGTCAGTGCAGTCAAGGGGACATGTCCAGTGATTTATTTATACCGAGAAATTTGTATAAATACACCTCGGAGGTATTTCAATACCTCGCCCCTCTCTCCTCTGCTGTATTTATTTACCGAGGGTATTTAAAGGTTTCTCGAAAACCTCCACACCGCCCTCTTGCAATGTATTTATATCCGGGTGTAAAACCTCCACACTGGCCTCCTGCAAAGCATTTATACCCGGGTGTAAAACCTCCCCACCTCCCTACTATGATGTATTTATACCCGGGTGTAAAACCTCCACACTGCCCTCCTGCAATGCATTCATACCCGGGTGTAAAACCTCCACACACCGCCCTCCTGTAATGCATTTATACCCGGGTGTAAAACCTCCACACCACCCTCCTGAAATGCATTTATACCCGGGTGTAAAACCTCCACACCTCCCTACTATGATGTATTTTTACCCGGGTGTAAAACCTCCACACATCCCTACTATGATGCATTTATACCCGGGTGTAAAACCTCCACACCACCCTCCTGCAATGCATTTGTACCCGGGTGTAAAACCTCCACACCTCCCTACTATGATGTATTTTTACCTGGGTGTAAAACCTTCACACACCGCCCTCCTGTAATGCATTTATACCTGGGTGTAAAACTTCCACACCGGCCTCCTGTAATGCATTTAAACACGAGTGTAAAGCCTCCACACCGCCCTCCTGCAATGGGTGTATACCCATGTGTAAAACCCCCACACTGCCCTTCTGCAATGTATTTATACCCGGGTGTTTATCTCACAAGCACACGTGTATCTTGGGGGTGGTTAAAGGTCTCCCTTATAACCCCCCTTCCTATATTGTATGCAGGCCCCCTTATGGGTATTTATATGCCTCTCTGAAATTGCCCCTGAAGTATTTTAGTACCCTACGCTCCCCCCTTTAGCTCCCGTCTCTCTCGTAGCACACGTAACAGATGTTAGTCAGGTTCTGTTTTTCACATTACATTCTAGCACTTGTAATTGTGGGCGGTTCTATTATAACACTAGGACTACGCGCCCCAAAATGCAAAGTAAACATCTGAAGTGATGCAACGGAGCATGTTGGCATGTGTGCCCTTCTGCGCCGCATTCACACTTACTTTGGGGTATTTAAACCCCCCTCACAACTTTATCCTCTTCCCCACCCCGGGAAATCCATACCCCTGGGGTACTTCAAAGTGAATCCAGTGTTGATTTATACAGCGCCTACTACAATACGGTGCTTCCAGGCGCCCAATAAGCTCTCTACCACATCGGAGGAAGGGACCTTCCCGAGACCAGGGAAACCCCAAATAAATCACGCGAGATAAATGCACAACTTAAGTCTGGTCAAAACAACACACAATAAGACAACAGCACCTGGGGGGAAAAGGGGGTGAGCAGCAATCGGTAATTCATGCCATCAATTAAATGCTTGCGAGTGGCGGGGGGTGGGGGGGGGGGGTCACTTCAAGTGCCGTCACCCAGTTCAAACTATGGGCTATTATTTCCGAATGAGACAGCCCGCATTCATGTGTTGTGCCCCCCTCCACACACACCCTGCCCTCTCATTGTCTTTTCCTTTGACAGTTGTGTTCTCAGGAGAAGGGGGTGGGGGTGAATAAGTTATCTCTTCTGTGAAATGAAAATGTGTGTAATCAATCCCCGCCAATGTGGGTGGGGGCTCAGGGGGAGACCTGATGAGAGCGGGTGGAGGCAGGACCGTACACACCCTGCTTACAAGTTTGCTCATTCTGTACTGGTGATAACTGTGAACAGGGGCCGCGCCCCACACGAATTGCACGGGCGCCAGAGGAGAAATGAATCTTCCCACCTGGGGGTTTGGGGGGGGGGGGGGGGTTATGGAAAATCAGTTGCCACATCTAGCACGGGGGCTTCGGGTCATGTTTCAACAGGGATTGGTGGGTCCTTGGGCGGGGCTCCTCTCATGTGACAAGGGCCTTTGGATGGGGCTGTCCTCCGGCGGTAAGGACCCTTGGAGCTGGCTCCTCTTATGTGGCAAGGGCCTTTAAAAGGGGCTCCCTTCATCGTGAACGGCCTTGGGCAGGAGCCCCTGAGCAGAGTTGCCCCATGTAGCAAGGGCCCTTGAGAAGGGCAGCCCCAATGCTGGAAGGAACCTTGGGAGGGGTTCTCCTAATGCAGAAGGGCTGTTGGGTGGGGCTGCCCAATGTAGGAAGGGCCCTTGGGCGGGGCTGCCCCATGTAGGAAGGGCCCTTGGGTGGGGCTGCCCCATGTAGGAAGGGCCCTTGGGTGGGGCTGCCCCATGTAGGAAGGGCCCTTGGGTGGGGCTGCCCCATGTAGGAAGGGCCCTTGGGTGGGGCTGCCCCATGTAGGAAGGGCCCTTGGGTGGGGCTGCCCCATGTAGGAAGGGCCCTTGGGTGGGGCTGCCCCATGTAGGAAGGGCCCTTGGGTGGGGCTGCCCCATGTAGGAAGGGCCCTTGGGTGGGGCTGCCCCATGTAGGAAGGGCCCTTGGGTGGGGCTGCCCCATGTAGGAAGGGCCCTTGGGCGGGCTGTCCCATGTAGGAAGGGCCCTTGGGCGGGCTGTCCCATGTAGGAAGGGCCCTTGGGTGGGGCTGCCCCATGCAGGTAGGGCCTCTGGACGGGACTACCCCATATAGGAAGTGCCCCTGGGCGGGCTGTCCCATGTAGGAAGGGCCCCTCGGAGGGGCTGTCCCCATGCAGGTAGGGCCCTTTAATGGGTCTGACCCCCATGTAGGATGGGCCCTTGGGCAGGGATGCCCCCCATGTAGTATGGGCCTCTGGACGGGTCAGACCTCATGCAGGTAGGGCCCTTTGGTGGGTCTGACCCCATGTAGGATGGGCCCTTGGGCAGTTCTGCCCCCATTTAGGAAGGGCCCCTGGGAGGGGCTGCCTCTGGGCGGGGCTGTCCCCATGCAGGTAGGGCACTTTAGAGGGTCTGACCCCATGTAGAAAGGGCCTTTGTGCGGGCTGTTCCATGTAGGAAGGGCCTCTGGACGGCACTGCCCCCATGTAGGAATGGCCCTAGGGCGGGCTGTACCATGTAGGAAGGGCCCCTGGGAGGGGCTGCCTCCATGGAGGAAGGGCCCCTGGGCGGGGCTGCCCCCATGCAGGTAGGGCCATTTAGTGGGTCTGACCCCATGTAGGAAGGGCCTTTGGACGGCATTGCCCCCATGTAGGAAGGGCCCTTGGGCGGGCTGTCCCATCTAGGAAGGGCCTCTGGACGGCACTGCCCCCGTGTAGGAAGGGCCCTTGGGAGGGCTGTCCCATGTAGGAAGGACCCTTGGGCAGGCTGTCCCATGTAGGAAGGGCCCCTGAAAGAGGCAGCCTCGATGTAGAAACCTTGGATGGGACTGCCCGCTTGCAGGTAGGGCCCTTTAGTGGGTCTGACCCCATGTAGGAAGGGCCTTTGGGCGGCATTGCCACCATGTAGGAAGGGCCCTTGGGCGGGCTGTCCCATGTAGGAAGGACCCTTGGGCAGGCTGTCCCATGTAGGAAGGGCCCCTGAAAGAGGCAGCCTCCATGTAGAAACCTTGGATGGGACTGCCCCCATGCAGGTAGGGCCCTTTAGTGGGTCTGACCCCATGTAGGATGGGCCCTTGGGCATGGCTGCCCTTGACGCAGGACAGTCAGTCCCTAGGTCTTACCCGAGGGGTAGGAATTGGACCTCTGCAATGCAAAGGCTTTACACATTTACTAACACGTCCAGTGCTCCCCAGGGGTCCCCTGCAGGGTTGCCCTTTCTTGCATTGCTTCCCGCCTGCATTCCCCGTGCAGGGGCTACACCGCACCTTCTGATAAACGCGTATTCCTCTTTCTCGAAAGTCACCTGGCACCTGGGGTAGCTGCCATGGAAAGAGGAGGGGTCTGTGGGCACCTAATTGCAGACAAGTAATGGCTAATACAGCTCTAAGAAGCAGCACTGGGGTCTCGCCAACTGAGTGACTGCCCACCCAGAGAGACAGACCTTTGCACTACCTAGCTCCCCCCCACCCAGCCCCCCTGACTGCTTATTCACATACCCGCCAGACCTGGTCTTGGCTGCACTCGCTGTGGGCTGTCTGGGCATAAACTAGCCAAACCTATTTATATGTGGGCATATCCGATCTATTGCATCCAGGAAGGTAACTTTAGCTGTGGAACCTCCTCAGAGTTTACAATACAAGGGCGCCACCTAGGGACCTTGTACCATGGAACAGGTTACTGATCCCGAATTGTCATTTAGTTGCATGTGGTTGGAAAACTGGCAAAGTTTATCGCTGCCACCAAATACAGGGTCGCTGTTGGCACCTGTGTTGGAATGCCCACTGCTCTGCAGAAGAACAATGATGAGTAGTGGCTACTCAGCCCCACACTACTACTAAACCAGCAGTGCTCCAAATACAAGGTGAAACAAGCACAGCATGACACGGTGCAGCCCACAAGCAGCTATCACACATAGCACGAAGAAGGCTGGCACACGCAGGCGATGGCGAGGTTGGAGTAGCTCACAGACGAGTCGATGTAGGAATCGGGTCCTTGCCTTCTGGGTTGCTGCAGGCCCTCTCTACGGTCTCAATTGGCCTCTCAAGTCCTTTCTTCCTGCACCTCTCAGCCACGTGGGTATAAATCACCACCTCCAATGAGCAGGGTGCTGGGTACCAGTGTCTCAGCTGCAGTTGGCCTCGTCCACCCAACTGGTCACCATAAGTAAGTGCCGTAGGATGCTTAGGGAAAAGTGCTTTCCTCTTCCTTGGAGGTTAATATCTTCACCTCTATGGCAGAGGACTTTGGAATAGACCACTTGCCCAAGACGATTACAGGTGAATCCTCGTTCTCGTGAAGTTCAAAACTGAAACAACTAAGGAAAGCCTTCCTTCCCCTTATATAAAGGCAACATGTTAATGGGTATTGGTCCAAAGCAAGCTTTTTGTCAGAGGACCGATCCAGGCTGCTGCAACAAGTGTCCTTTTCCTCCTGACATAATACCCAGAGTGCTTTGCTGCAGGAAGTGGGGAGAATCTGGAGGTGGTAGAGAGCCCTAACAGAAACCAAGATAAAGTAAGCCCAGCTCTCTCCTACACTAACTCTACCCCGTCCCCATGTCTCCTGACCTTAAATGAGCTTCAGTTGTAAGCACACCGATGTGTTTGTGTCTTCTCTATCTTATGCCTGCTTTGAAACAGTAATTACCAAGGTAGACATGGGAGTATTCCTGGGCCCTGGAATGAAGGTGTTGACCTTCCTAAAGTGGTATCAAAGAAACAGTTTCCTGGACAGTGTACCACATGGCTATCATTGAGCCAACCGGGCCAGACAGCTAATGAACATCAGACCTGTCAGAGCTGAAGCACTGCTCACAAAGCTGATGCTAGAATGATATCCAAATGATGTGGCTTTATAGTTGTGTGAGCCCAGTAGCCACCATGCCATATTCAGTCACAGCTCATATTTACAATTTAGAGTGCCACCAGGCTCACTAGGACACACTATTATATTTCGGTCCTATTAGCAGAGTACTATTCAGAAATAGAATGACCTGCATTATATTATTACTTACAAATCCAAAAAAGCTCACACTTTTACACTATCACAGATGGCATTCAGCCTGGGCACCGTATCCTGAGAGATATTCAGGTGGTACAACACACATAGTTTCTTGCATCTCTAGTGAATCCTTGGATGAGGTCGCACTATGGAAGAAGGCCAGTGAACCAGAGACAGGAAAAGCTAAAATGTTAGGAAGACACACACCAGAGCCACAGTTCAGTACTTTCAAGCTAGCACTGAGGCAGAGAAAGGGCCCTGAAACTTAACAGTCGTCCAGAAAGTGCTTCTACACTTGCAACTCACACCACTACATTGGAAACATTTATTGTTTTCCCCTGACCCAGAATGCCAGCTGGGCAATTAGAACATACACATTATACAGGCTGCAAAATGGTGCCATACTGTTTTGTGGAGCGCCAACCCGGTCCTTATAGCGCCAGTCCGGTGGTGCGGCTATGCATTGCCCCCTTAGTCAATCAGATATAACACATTTGGGGAAACCTATGACCTAATTAGAGAGTTAACACTGATTCTTTTGCACTACATGGAACACGAGCCACATTTGGGATTAAACCAATCTTCAGTCTGGGCCGCAGCATTTGTATTTGGGGTTTTATGCAGCACAAACATAGCTGGGCAGTAACGGGGTGCTGCACGTGGCATTGAGTGTAACAATAAGTGGCACAGGCCACTCTGGCCAAGGGGGTGGGTGTGGTGTGGGAACACAAGGACCTTGTGTGACACATGGGCATTGAGCTTTGCACTAATCATGTCAACCTCTGATGAACCCTGGCTGGGTACCACGGTTTCTCTAAAATTACTTTTAAAAAGGGTGTTGGGGATATATGTACCTTATGCCGTACTGTGGAACACACTGGTGGAGACTAGACGTCATTTGGCATTGCACAACTGTGGGCACATTGTTGCTGGTCCTTCTCCGCATGCCTGCACATCTGGATACATAATGTGGGCTTCCGCTACATAAACCTGCACCACTGGATGCAGAATAAGCACACATTCCCGCCTGTGCATATATTATTGGGGCTCCTGCAACACAAATGCCGCCACTGGATGCATAATGTGGGCTTCCGCTACATAAACCTGCACCACGGGAGGCAGAATAACCACACATTCCCGCCTGTGCATAGATTATTGGGGCTTCTGCAACACATGCCGCCACTGGATGCATAATGTGGGCTCCCACCACATAAACCTGCACCACTGGATGCAGAATAACCACACATTCCCGCCTGTGCATAGATTATTGGGGCTCCTGCAACACATGCCGCCACTGGATGCATAATGTGGGCTCCCACCACATAAACCTGCACCAGATGCAGAATAACCACACATTCCCGCTTTTGCATAGATTAATGGGTCTCCTGCAACACAAATGCCGCCACTGGATGCATAATGTGGGCTCCCGCTACATAAACCTGCACCACTGGATGCAGACTAACCACACAATCCCGCCTGTGAATACGTGACTTGGGCTGCCGCTACACATGCCGCCACTGGATGCATAATGTGGGCTCCTACCACATAAACCTGCACCACTGGATGCAGACTAACCACACATCCCCGCCTGTGAAAACGTGACTTGGGCTGCCGCTACACATGCTGCCACTGGATGCATAATGTGGGCTCCCGCTACATAAACCTGCACCACTGGATGCAGAATGACCACACATTCCCGCCAGTGAATACGTGACTTGGGCTGCCGCTACACATGCCGCCAATGGATGCATAATGTGGGCTCCCACCACATAAACCTGCACCACTGAATGCAGAATAACCACACATTCCCGCCTGTGAATACGTGACTTGGGCTGCCGCTACACATGCCGCCACTGGATGCATAATGTGGGCTCCCGCTACATAAACCTGCACCACTGGATACAGAATAACCACACTTTCCCACCTGTGCATAGATTATTGGGGCTCCGGCTACACATGCCTGCCTCTGGGAACATTCTCCGAAAACCTGCCACTAAGTGCAGTATTGCAGCTCAGACCACATATGACCGCCTCATAGAGCAACTGCCATGTAGGACCGCTTCCGGTGCTACACATGCCCGCTGCCACCCCCCACCCCACCCCTGGGAAGATTATCAGCGGTCCTGGTAAAAATGACCAGAATTGAACCAAGTATTGGAGTTCTTCCAGCACATGACCAACCACCTCTGAGGGCATTATTGGGGTTCACACTACACATGCCCGCCTCACATAGAGCACACCCTCTGAGGGCATTATTGGAGTTCTACTGCACATGACAACCTCACATAGAGCAACACCTCTGAGGGCATTATTGGAGTTTTGGCTACACATGCGTGCCACTGGATGCGGTATAATGCCCCCGACACACATAAGCTCTGGAGGATACCAGAACATGGCAGACTTGGGATGCACTACTGGGGCCAATCATTCAGTGTACCCCATAAATACACCCAAAACATTGCCAATATTTCAGCATCCCATATAAAGTGCCAATAATGCAGCATCCCATGAAATATGCCAATAATGCAGTGTCCTGGCCATAGATACCAATAATGCAGCATCCCATGAAATATACCAATAATGCAGCATCCCATGAAATATACCAATAATGCTGCGCCCTGGCCATAGATACCAATAATGCAGCATCCCATGAAATATACCAGTAATGCAGCGCCCTGGCCATAGATACCAATAATGCAGCATCCCATGAAATATACCAATAATGCAGCATCCCATGAAATATACCAGTAATGCAGCGCCCTGGCCATAGATACCAATAATGCACCATCCCATGAAATATACCAATAATGCAGCGCCCTGGCAATAGATACCAATAATGCAGCATCCCATGAAATATACCAATAATGCAGCGCCCTGGCCATAGATACCAATAATGCAGAATCCCATGAACTATACCAGTAATGCAGCGCCCTGGCCATAGATACCAATAATGCAGTATCCCATGAAATTTACCAATAGTGCAGCATCCCATGAAATATACCAGTAATGCAGCGCCCTGGCCATAGATACCAATAATGCACCATCCCATGAAATATACCAATGATGCAGCATCCCATGAAATATACCAATGATGCTGCGCCCTGGCCATAGGTACCAATAATGCAGCATCCCATGAAATATACCAATAATTCTGCGCCCTGGCCATAGATACCAATAATGCAGCATCCCATGAAATATACCAATAATGCAGCGCCCTGGCCATAGATACCAATAATGCAGCATCCCATGAAATATACCAATAATGCAGCGCCCGGGCCATAGATACCAATAATGCAGCATCCCATGAAATACACCAATAATGCAGCGCCCCGGCCATAGATACCAATAATGCAGCATTCCATGAAATATACCCATAATGCAGCGCCTGGCCATAGATACCAATAATGCAGCATCCCATGAAATAGACCAATAATGCAGCATCCCAAGAAATATACCAATAATGCAGCGCCTTGGCCATAGATACCAATAATGCAGCATCCCATGAAATAGACCAATAATGAAGCGCCCTGGCCATAGATACCAATAATGCAGCATCCCATGAAATATACCAATAATGCTGCGCCCTGGCCATAGATACCAATAATGCAGCATCCCATGAAATACACCAATAATGCAGTGCCCTGGCCATAGATACCAATAATGCAGCATCCCATGAAATATACCAATAATGCAGTGCCCTGGCCATAGATATCAATAATGCAGCATCCCATGAAATATACCAATAATGCAGCGCCCTGGCCATAGATACCAATAATGCAGCATCCCATGAAATATACCAATGATGCAGCATCCCATGAAATATACCAATAATGCTGCATCCTGGCCATAGATACCAATAATGCAGCATCCCATGAAATATACCAATAATGCAGCGCCCTGGCCATAGATACCAATAATGCAGCATCCCATGAAATATACCAATGATGCAGCATCCCATGAAATATACCAATAATGCTGCGCCCTGGCCATAGGTACCAATAATGCAGCATCCCATGAAATATACCAATAATGCTGCGCCCTGGCCATAGATACCAATAATGCAGCATCCCATGAAATATACCAATAATGCAGCGCCCTGGCCATAGATACCAATAATGCAGCATCCCATGAAATATACCAATAATGCAGCGCCCTGGCCATAGATACCAATAATGCAGCATCCCATGAAATATACCAATAATGCTGCGCCCTGGCCATAGATACCATTAATGCAGCATCCCATGAAATACACCAATAATGCAGTGCCCTGGCCATAGATACCAATAATGCAGCATCCCATGAAATATACCAATAATGCAGTGCCCTGGCCATAGATACCAATAATGCAGCATCCCATGAAATATACCAATAATGCAGCGCCCTGGCCATAGATACCAATAATGCAGCATCCCATGAAATATACCAATAATGCAGCGCCCTGGCCATAGATACCAATAATGCAGCATCCCATAAAATATACCAATAATGCAGCGTCCCATGAAATATACCAATAATGCTGCACCCTGGCCATAGATACAAATAATGCAGCATCCCATAAAATATACCAATAATGCAGCGTCCCATGAAATATACCAATAATGCTGCACCCTGGCCATAGATACCAATAATGCATCATCCCATGGAATATACCAATAATGCAGCGCCCTGGCCATAGATACCAATAATGCAGCATCCCATGAAATATACCAATAATGCAGCATCCCATGAAATATACCAATAATGCAGCGCCCTGGCATAGATACCAATAATGCAGCATCCCATAAAATATACCAATAATGCAGCGTCCATGAAATATACCAATAATGCTGCACCCTGGCCATAGATACCAATAATGCAGCATCCCATGAAATATACCAATAATGCAGCGCCCTGGCCATAGATACCAATAATGCAGCATCCCATAAAATATGCCAACAATGCAGCGTCCTGGCCATAGATACCAATAATCCAGCATCCCATGAAATATACCAATAATACAGCGCCCTGGCCATAGATACCAATAATGCAGCATCCCATGCAATATACCAATAATGCAGCGCCCTGGCCATAGATACCAATAATGCAGCATCCCATGAAATATACCAATAATGCAGCATCCCATAAAATATGCCAAACATATGCCAATTATGCAGCGCCCTGGCCATAGATACCAATAATGCAGCATTCCATGAAATATGCCAATAATGCTGCGCCAGGACCATAGATACCAATAATGCAGCATCCCATAAAATATGCTAATAATGCAGTGCCCTGGCCATAGATACCAATAATACAGCATCCCATAAAATATGCTAATAATGCAGTGCCCTGGCCATAGATACCAATAATGCAGCATTCCATGAAATATGCCAATAATGCTGCGCCAGGACCATAGATACCAATAATGCAGCATCCCATAAAATATGCTAATAATGCAGCACCCAATAGAATATGCCAATAATGCAGCATCCCATAAAATATGCTAATAATGCAGTGCCCTGGCCATAGATACCAATAATGCAGCATCCCATAAAATATGCTAATAATGCAGTGCCCTGGCCATAGATACCAATAATGCAGCATCCCATAAAATATGCTAATAATGCAGCATCCCATAAAATATGCCAATAATGCAGCATCCTGGCCATAAATACCAATAATGCAGCATCCCTTGAAATATGCTGATAATACAGTGCCCTGACCATAGATACCAATAATGCAGCACCCAATAAAATATGCCAATAATGCAGCATCCCATAAAATAGGCCAATAATGCAGCAGCCCATAAAATAGGCCAATAATGCAGAATTCCATAAAATATGCTAATAATACAGCACCCAATAAAATATGCTAATAATGCAGTGCCCTGGCCATAGATACCAATAATGCAGCATCCCATAAAATAGGCCAAAATTGCAGCAGCCCATAAAATATGCCAACAATGCAGCATTCCATAAAATATGCCAATAATGCAGCATTCCATAAAATATGCTAATAATGCAGTGCCCTGGCCATAGTTACCAATAATGCAGCATTCCATGAAATATGCCAATAATGCTGCGCCAGGACCATAGATGCCAATAATGAAGCATCCCATAAAATATGCCAATAATGCAGCATCCCATAAAATATGCTAATAATGCAGCACCCAATAAAATATGCCAATAATGCAGCAGCCCATAAAATATGCTAATAATGCAGTGCCCTGGCCATAGATACCAATAATGCAGCATCCCATAAAATAGGCCAAAATTGCAGCAGCCCATAAATATGCCAACAATGCAGCATTCCATAAAATATGCCAATAATGCAGCATTCCATAAAATATGCTAATAATGAAGTGCCCTGGCCATAGATACCAATAATGCAGCATCCCATGAAATATACCAATAATGCAGCGCCCTGGCCATAGATACCAATAATGCAGCATCCCATGAAATATACCAATAATGCAGCGCCCGGGCCATAGATACCAATAATGCTGCATCCCATGAAATACACCAATAATGCAGCGCCCCAGCCATAGATACCAATAATGCAGCATCCCATGAAATATACCCATAATGCAGCGCCTGGCCATAGATACCAATAATGCAGCATCCCATGAAATAGACCAATAATGCAGCATCCCATGAAATATACCAATAATTCAGCGCCTTGGCCATAGATACCAATAATGCAGCATCCCATGAAATAGACCAATAATGCAACGCCCTGGCCATAGATACCAATAATGCAGCATCCCATGAAATATACCAATAACGCTGTGCCCTGGCCATAGATACCAATAATGCAGCATCCCATGAAATACACCAATAATGCAGTGCCCTGGCCATAGATACCAATAATGCAGCATCCCATGAAATATACCAATAATGCAGTGCCCTGGCCATAGATACCAATAATGCAGCATCCCATGAAATATACCAATAATGCAGTGCCCTGGCCATAGATACCAATAATGCAGAATCCCATGAAAAATACCAATAATGCAGCGCCCTGGCCATAGATACCAATAATGCAGCATCCCATAAAATATACCAATAATGCAGCGTCCCATGAAATATACCAATAATGCTGCACCCTGGCCATAGATACCAATAATGCAGCATCCCATGAAATATACCAATAATGCAGCGCCCTGGCCATAGATACCAATAATGCAGCATCCCATGAAATATACCAATGATGCAGCATCCCATGAAATATACCAATAATGCTGCGCCCTGGCCATAGGTACCAATAATGCAGCATCCCATGAAATATACCAATAATGCTGCGCCCTGGCCATAGATACCAATAATGCAGCATCCCATAAAATATACCAATAATGCAGCGTCCCATGAAATATACCAATAATGCTGCACCCTGGCCATAGATACCAATAATGCAGCATCCCATGAAATATACCAATAATGCAGCGCCCTGGCCATAGATACCAATAATGCAGCATCCCATGAAATATACCAATAATGCTGCGCCCTGGCCATAGGTACCAATAATGCAGCATCCCATGAAATATACCAATAATGCTGCGCCCTGGCCATAGATACCAATAATGCAGCATCCCATGAAATATGCCAATAATGCTGCGCCAGGACCATAGATACCAATAATGCAGCATCCCATAAAATATGCTAATAATGCAGCACCCAATAGAATATGCCAATAATGCAGCATCCCATAAAATATGCTAATAATGCAGTGCCCTGGCCATAGATACCAATAATGCAGCATCCCATAAAATATGCTAATAATGCAGTGCCCTGGCCATAGATACCAATAATGCAGCATCCCATAAGATATGCTAATAATGCAGCATCCCATAAAATATGCCAATAATGCAGCATCCTGGCCATAGATATCAATAATGCAGCATCCCTTGAAATATGCTGATAATACAGTGCCCTGACCATAGATACCAATAATGCAGCACCCAATAAAATATGCCAATAATGCAGCATCCCATAAAATAGGCCAATAATGCAGCAGCCCATAAAATAGGCCAATAATGCAGCATTCCATAAACTATGCTAATAATGCAGCACCCAATAAAATATGCCAATAATGCAGCAGCCCATAAAATATGCTAATAATGCAGTGCCCTGGCCATAGATACCAATAATGCAGCATCCCATAAAATAGGCCAAAATTGCAGCAGCCCATAAAATATGCCAACAATGCAGCATTCCATAAAATATGCCAATAATGCAGCATTCCATAAAATATGCTAATAATGCAGTGCCCTGGCCATAGATACCAATAATGCAGCATCCCATAAAATATGCTAATAATGCAGTGCCCTGGCCATAGATACCAATAATGCAGCATTCCATGAAATATGCCAATAATGCTGCGCCAGGACCATAGATGCCAATAATGCAGCATCCCATAAAATATGCCAATAATGCAGCATCCCATAAAATATGCTAATAATGCAGCACCCAATAAAATATGCCAATAATGCAGCACCCAATAAAATATGCCAAAATTGCAGCAGCCCATAAAATATGCCAACAATGCAGCATTCCATAAAATATGCCAATAATGCAGCATTCCATAAAATATGCTAATAATGCAGTGCCCTGGCCATAGATACCAATAATGCAGCATCCCATGAAATATACCAATAATGCAGCGCCCTGGCCATAGATACCAATAATGCAGCATCCCATGAAATATACCAATAATGCAGCGCCCGGGCCATAGATACCAATAATGCAGCATCCCATGAAATACACCAATAATGCAGCGCCCCGGCCATAGATACCAATAATGCAGCATCCCATGAAATATACCCATAATGCAGCACCTGGCCATAGATACCAATAATGCAGCATCCCATGAAATAGACCAATAATGCAGCATCCCATGAAATATACCAATAATGCAGCGCCTTGGCCATAGATACCAATAATGCAGCATCCCATGAAATAGACCAATAATGCAGCGCCCTGGCCATAGATACCAATAATGCAGCATCCCATGAAATATACCAATAATGCTGCGCCCTGGCCATAGATACCAATAATGCAGCATGCCATGAAATATACCAATAATGCAGTGCCCTGGCCATAGATACCAATAATGCAGCATCCCATGAAATATACCAATAATGCAGCGCCCTGGCCATAGATACCAATAATGCAGCATCCCATAAAATATACCAATAATGCAGCGTCCCATGAAATATACCAATAATGCTGCACCCTGGCCATAGATACCAATAATGCAGCATCCCATGAAATATACCAATAATGCAGCGCCCTGGCCATAGATACCAATAATGCAGCATCCCATGAAATATACCAATGATGCAGCATCCCATGAAATATACCAATAATGCTGCGCCCTGGCCATAGGTAGCAATAATGCAGCATCCCATGAAATATACCAATAATGCTGCGCCCTGGCCATAGATACCAATAATGCAGCATCCCATGAAATATACCAATAATGCAGCGCCCTGGCCATAGATACCAATAATGCAGCATCCCATGAAATATACCAATAATGCAGCGCCCGGGCCATAGATACCAATAATGCAGCATCCCATGAAATACACCAATAATGCAGCGCCCCGGCCATAGATACCAATAATGCAGCATCCCATGAAATATAGCCATGATGCAGCGCCTGGCCATAGATACCAATAATGCAGCATCCCATGAAATATACCAATAATGCAGCATCCCATGAAATAGACCAATAATGCAGCGCCCTGGCCATAGATACCAATAATGCAGAATCCCATGAAATATACCAATAATGCTGCGCCCTGGCCATAGATACCAATAATGCAGCATCCCATGAAATACACCAATAATGCAGTGCCCTGGCCATAAATACCAATAATGCAGCATCCCATGAAATATACCAATAATGCAGTGCCCTGGCCATAGATACCAATAATGCAGCATCCCATGAAATATACCAATAATGCAGCGTCCCATGAAATATACCAATAATGCTGCACCCTGGCCATAGATACCAATAATGCAGCATCCCATAAAATATACCAATAATGCAGCGTCCCATGAAATATACCAATAATGCTGCACCCTGGCCATAGATACCAATAATGCATCATCCCATGAAATATACCAATAATGCAGAGCCCTGGACATAGATACCAATAATGCAGCATCCCAATAAAATATGCCAATAATGCAGCATCCCATAAAATATGCTAATAATGCAGCGCCCTGGCCACAGATACCAATAATGCAGCATCCCATAAAATATGCTAATAATGCAGCACCCAATAGAATATGCCAATAATGCAGCATCCCATAAAATATGCTAATAATGCAGTGCCCTGGCCATAGATACCAATAATGCAGCATCCCATAAAATATGCTAATAATGCAGAATCCCATAAAATATGCCAATAATGCAGAATCCCATAAAATATGCCAATAATGCAGCATCCTGGCCATAGATACCAATAATGCAGCATCCCTTGGAATATGCTGATAATACAGTGCCCTGACCATAGATACCAATAATGCAGCACCCAATAAAATATGCCAATAATGCAGCATCCCATAAAATAGGCCAATAATGCAGCAGCCCATAAAATAGGCCAATAATGCAGCATTCCATAAAATATGCTAATAATGCAGCAGCCCATAAAATATGCTAATAATGCAGTGCCCTGGCCATAGATACCAATAATGCAGCATCCCATAAAATAGGCCAAAATTGCAGCAGCCCATAAAATATGCCAACAATGCAGCATTCCATAAAATATGCCAATAATGCAGCATTCCATAAAATATGCTAATAATGCAGTGCCCTGGCCATAGATACCAATAATGCAGCATCCCATAAAATATGCTAATAATGCAGTGCCCTGGCCATAGATAACAATAATTCAGCATTCCATGAAATATACCAATAATGCTGCGCCAGGACCATAGATGCCAATAATGCAGCATCCCATAAAATATGCCAATAATGCAGCATCCCATAAAATATGCTAATAATGCAGTGCCCTGGCCATAGATACCAATAATGCAGCATCCCATAAAATATGCTAATAATGCAGTGCCCTGGCCATAGATACCAATAATGCAGCATTCCATGAAATATGCCAATAATGCTGCGCCAGGACCATAGATACCAATAATGCAGCATCCCATAAAATATGCTAATAATGCAGTGCCCTGGCCATAGATACCAATAATGCAGCATCCCATAAAATATACTAATAATGCAGTGCCCTGGCCATAGATACCAATAATGCAGCATCCCATAAAATATGCTAATAATGCAGCATCCCATAAAATATGCCAATAATGCAGCATTCTGGCCATAGATACCAATAATGCAGCATCCCTTGAAATATGCTAATAATACAGTGCCCTGACCATAGATACCAATAATGCAGCACCCAATAAAATATGCCAATAATGCAGCATCCCATAAAATAGGCCAATAATGCAGCAGCCCATAAAATATGCCAATAATGCAGCATTCCATAAAATATGCTAATAATGCAGCAGCCAATAAAATATGCCAATAATGCAGCAGCCCATAAAATATGCTAATAATGCAGTGCCCTGGCCATAGATACCAATAATGCAGCATCCCATAAAATAGGCCAATAATGCAGCAGCCCATAAAATATACCAATAATGCAGCATTCCATAAAATATGCCAATAATGCAGCATTCCATAAAATATGCTAATAATGCAGTGCCCTGACCATAGATACCAATAATGCAGCATCCCATGAAATATGCCAATAATGCGGTGCCAGGACCATAGATACCAATAATGCAGCATCCCATAAAATATGCTAATAATGCAGTGCCCTGGCCATAGATACCAATAATGCAGCATCCCATAAAATATGCTAATAATGCAGTGCCCTGGCCATAGATACCAATAATGCAGCATCCCATAAAATATGCTAATAATGCAGCATCCCATAAAATATGCCAATAATGCAGCATCCCATAAAATATGCTAATAATGCAGTGCCCTGGCCATAGATACCAATAATGCAGCATCCCATAAAATATGCTAATAATGCAGTGCCCTGGCCATAGATACCAATAATGCAGCATCCCATGAAATATGCCAATAATGCTGCGCCAGGACCATAGTTTAGTTTAGTTTAGTTTAGTTTGTTTATTTGTACCGCGCACCGAACCCTGGGGTAGCTGGGCGCCGGAGACTTAAAAACAGTTACAGCATGGCAAAAATATACAGTACAGATTGTGAAAAAACAACAACGGCTTAGTAGACCGGGTTACAGGTGGTCAACAGAGGCAAGCAGAGAGAAAGTGCATTAAACGGCATTTTTGTTGGAAAGCCATGTTTTTGTTTTGGCTCTAAAAGTCCAAAATGAGGGTTCTGCTCTAAGGTATGGTGGCAAAGCATTCCATAGTTTGGCAGCTAGGACCGGGAAGCTGGCGCCGCCTGCTTTTTTTAGGGAGAATTTGGGAACAGAGAGGCAGTGTGCGTATGGAGTTCTAGTTGGTCTAGTTGAGGTGTGATTGTGGAACTTGTCTGCCAGGTATTTGGGTGCGTCGTTAGAGCGGCATTTATGGACGATGACGAGGGATCTGAGGGAGATTCTGTCTCGTACTGGGAGCCAGTGAGCATCTTGTCTGAAGCTGGAGATGTGGGCGTTTCGTGGGATACTGAGGGCTGCTCTGATGGCATTATTTTGAAGTACCTGTAGTTTGTTCAGGTTGTGTTCTGATGAGCCAAGAAAGAGGGTGTTGCAGTAGTCAATTTTTGAGAGCACTAACGCTCTGGCTAGTGTAATGCAGCTAGAAGGTGATAGGAAAGGTTTGCAGGCGTTGATGAGCTTATTGGTGTAAGCGGTTGAAGAGGCAGTTGCGTTCACCTGTCTTTTGAGCGAGAGAGTAGAGTCTAGATAAACCCCAAGGGTTTTAATTTCTTTGGCTACTGTGATTAGGTTACCGTCTATGTTGATGGACGCGTAACGGGGGTCTAGTTTGTTTAGCCGGGGTTGGGAGCCGACAATGAGGAGCTCAGTTTTCTCATCGTTGAGGCATAGGCCGTGCTCTGCCATCCAGGCTTGGATCTCTAAATAAAGGTTGTTGATTTTGGTGGAGTCCTCGTCGTAGCACCCTGATAGGGTGATGAGAACCTGGGTATCGTCAGCATAGTTTGTGTAAGTGACACCTAGATTATCTAGGCGGTCAAACAATAGCTTTGTGAAGATATTGTATAGGGTCGTCGAGACGCACGAGCCTTGAGGAACGCCGCAGGTGATGGGGACAGGGAGTGCTGATGCCCCTGGGGAGAAGACTCGGGTGGTTCGGTTGGTTAGGAAGGACTGGATCCAGGCAGTCGCCTGGTTAGAGAAGGCCGCTGAGGTCATCAGATGTTCTGTGAGGATCTGATGGTCGACGAGGTCGAAGGCAGCTGATAGATCTAGCAGTAGGAGAATGGCTAGATTACCCTTGTCCTTTGCCTCGTCCATCTGGATTTTTAGGTCCAGTAGGGCTGACTCTGTTCCATGCCTTGGCCTGAAGCCGGATTGTCTGAGACCCAGGAGGTTGTTGTCTTCCAGGTGCTTCTGTATTTGCAGGTAGGCCACTCTGTCTAGGATCTTTAGGATGTAGGGAACGGTGGTGATTGGCCTGTAATTAGTTGGGTTATTGGGGTCTAGATTAGGTTTTTTTAGAAGTGGCATGACCCAGGCCTCCTTGAGGCTACTGGGCACTGAGCTTGATTTGAAGGATGCATTGATGAGGGCTGTTATGAAGGGGGCCAGAGTGTTGGCGCCTTCTTGGATGATGGGAGCTGGGCATGAGTCCCCTTGGCATCTAGAGGGCTTGAGGCCCTTAATGATGCTTTCTACTTCTTTAGTGGAAACTGGTGAGAAGGAGAAGGGGGGGCAAGTAGGTGTTTTGGGGGTGGTGGGCGGAGGGTGGTTTGTTTTTTTGGATAGGCTGAGCTTTTTCTGTTCGATTTTGGATTGTAACAAGGTGATTTTGTCTGCAAGGGCTTTTTGAATCCTCTCACACCAGTCTGCATCTTTCACGCAGGTTTCAGCCAGAGTGGGGGGGGATTCGAGTTCCCTAAGGATATTGAAGAGCTCTTTTGTTTTGGATTTGGCGTTCTCAATTCTGTTATCATATGTCTCTTTTTTGGCCTTAAGGATAGCAGTTTTGTAGGTGGTGGCTGCTATCGAGAGTTGAGTTTTGTTGGAGGGGTTGGGCATTTTTCTCCAGGTGGCTTCTGCGGCTCGTTTGGAGTTTCGGAGGATTTTTAGCTCTGGTGTGAACCATTTGTTCATATGAGCTGCCGGTTTGGCTTTGGTGAGTTTGAGTGGGGCGATGGTGTCTATTGCTGATTCTAACGTTTTGTTGTAGAGGTCAGCGAGTTTCTCTGCATCTAGGTTGGCGTAGTTTGTAGGGGTACAGATATTGTCTATAAGTGGGCAGAGGTTTTGTAAAGTAATGTTGCGGTTGTTTCTGGTGAGGGTTTGGGGGATGGTAGGGGTTGGAGAGTTTGGTTGTGAATTCCCTTGTATGGAGAAGGAGATGGCGTGGTGGTCAGACCAAGCAGTTTGCTCGTTTTTTGTAATGGTCGTAGAGCAGTTGAGATCCGCTAGCCAGTCCAGGGTCCTGCCTTTGTTGTGGGTAGGGTCTGTGATTCTGAGCTTGAACCCTAGTTGGGAGATGGTGCTTTCCAGGGAGAGTGCATTGGTATCGTTTGGGTCGCCGAGACCGAGGTTGAGGTCGCCAAGAAGGATAATTTGAGATCCTGTTTTGGTGTTGGTGGTCAAGAGGTCAGATATCTCTTCCTCAAATGTGGTGATGGGGCCTGGAGGTCTGTAAAGGAGGTGTAATAGTATGGTTTGTGTGGCAGAGAGTTGGAGCTTAGCTGACAGAAGTTCTGCAGATCGGAAGCTAGGCGGCGGGATTAATCTAAGTCCAAGGGATGTTTTAGCGATGAAGGCTACTCCTCCTCCTTTGCCTGTGTCCCGGTCTTTCCTTAGTATTGAATAACCTTCTGGGATGGCGAGGGATAAGGCTGGGCCTGCTGCTTGGTGCAGCCACGTTTCCGTGATAGCCAGGAAGTGTAGATTGTTGACAGAGATGAAGTCTGCGATATCTAGCGCATGGGCGACCAGGGAGCGGGCATTGACAAGGGCGCCCTTGATTAGTGGTTGTTCAGATGTACTCAAGGGGGCTGATTGGGTGATGTTCAAAGTTTGAGCGGAGTTTGCTTGAATGTGTGCGGGATGAAAGGAGTGTTTTTTGGCGAGTGTTTTGGGGGTTATGAACCGAGAGCCGAGTCTCAGGTTTCTGTCTTTTAATGTGCATGGGTTCCAAGGAGTGGGTGGAGCAGCATATCGGCGGATCCATTCTATAGGACTGAGGGCGTCGGGCTTGTCAGTATGTTGGGCCTCCAAAAAGCCCATAGTAAGTTGGGTTGGGAGTGATTGTGGAAGGGGTTTGTGGTGGGTAGTGTTGTTGTGGTGGAGCAGGGCGAGTGTAGCTGTTAGGGTGAGCGAGGCTAAGTAGAAGTTTGCCATGGGTGGTCAGAGTAAGACCCGGGTGTAGTTGGCCGAGGTTGACTAGGTGGTAGTAATAGAGACTAGGTGGTAGTAATAGAGTAGTTTGAGGTGAGGTGGGAGCCGACTGGGTCGGGATAGGCAGGAAGGCAGGTAGTCAAGGTCAGAGTAGGTACAGAGGGCACGGTGGTCAATGGACTAGGCACAGAGGCTAGCAGATAGGCACATTCTAAACTGAGGCGTATAGGAAAAGTACATGTTAAATGCATGCACCAGGGCACAATATAGCAGACTATAGATACCAATAATGCAGCATCCCATAAAATATGCTAATAATACAGCACCCAATAGAATATGCCAATAATGCAGCATCCCATAAAATATGCTAATAATGCAGTGCCCTGGCCATAGATACCAATAATGCAGCATCCCATAAAATATGCTAATAATGCAGTGCCCTGGCCATAGATACCAATAATGCAGCATCCCATAAAATATGCTAATAATGCAGCATCCCATAAAATATGCCAATGCAGCATCCTGGCCATAGATGCCAATAATGCAGCATCCCTTGAAATATGCTAATAATACAGTGCCCTGACCATAGATACCAATAATGCAGCACCCAATAAAATATGCCAATAATGCAGCATCCCAAAAAATAGGCCAATAATGCAGCAGCCCATAAAATATGCCAATAATGCAGCATTCCATAAAATATGCTAATAATGCAGCACCCAATAAAATATGCCAATAATGCAGCAGCCCATAAAATATGCCAATAATGCAGTGCCCTGGCCATAGATACCAATAATGCAGCATCCCATAAAATAGGCCAATAATGCAGCAGCCCATAAAATATGCCAATAATGCAGCATTCCATAAAATATGCCAATAATGCAGAATCCCATAAAAGGTGGCAACAATTGAGCATCCCATAAAATATGCCAATTATGTAGCGCCCTGGTAATAAATACCAATAATGCAGCATTCCATAAAATATGCCAATAATGCAGCACCCCATAAAATATGCCAACAATGCAACATCCCATAAAATATGCCAATAATGTAGCGCCCCATAAAAGGTGGCAACAATTGATCATCCCATAAAATATGCCAATAATACAGCAGCCTGGCCAAAGACGCCAACAATGCAACATCCCATAAAATATGCCAATAATGCAGCATTCCATAAAATATGCCAATAATGCAGCAGCCCATTAAATATGCCAATAATGCAGCGCCCAATAAAATATGCCAATAATGCAGCATTCCATAAAATATGCCAATAATGCAGCATCCCATAAAATATGCCAATAATGCAGCATCCCATAAAATATGCCAATAATGCAGCACCCCATAAATGGTGGCAACAATTGAGCATCCCATAAAATATTCCAATAGTGCAGAACCCTTGGCAAATACAACAATAATGAGACATCCC
Source organism: Ambystoma mexicanum (assembly GCF_040938575.1). Lineage (NCBI taxonomy): Eukaryota > Metazoa > Chordata > Amphibia > Caudata > Ambystomatidae > Ambystoma > Ambystoma mexicanum. The sequence continues at coordinate 1,508,641,556 of NC_090922.1, forward strand.
ATAAAATATGCCAATAATGCAGCGCTCTGGCCATATATACCAATAATGCAGCATCCCATAAAATAGGCTGATATGCCAATAATGCAGTATCCTGGCTGAAGACACCAATAATACAGCATCCCAGAAAATATGCCAATAATGCAGCATCCTGGCCATAAACAATGCAGCATCCCATAAAATATGCCAATAATGCAGGACCCCATAAAATATGCCGATAATTCAGCAAGTTGGTCAAAGACACCAATAATGGAGCACCCCATAAAATATGCCAATAATGCAGCACCCAGTAAAATATGCCAATAAAGGAGCACCCCATAAAATATGCTAATATTGTGGCGCCCTGACCATAGATACCAATAATGCAGCATCCCATAAAATATGCCAATAATGCTGCGCCCTGACCATAGATACCAATAATGCAGCATCCCATAAAATATGCCAATAATGCTGCGCCCTGACCATAGATACCAATAATGCAGCATCCCATAAAATGCCAATAATGCTGCGCCCTGACCATAGATACCAATAATGCAGCATCCCATAAAATATGCCAATAATGCTGCGCCCTGACCATAGATACCAGTAATGCAGCATCCCATAAAATGCCAATAATGCTGCGCCCTGACCATAGATACCAATAATTCAGCATCCCATAAAATATGCTAATAATGCAGCACCCAATAAAATATGCCAATAATACAGCAGCCCATAAAATATGCCAATAATGCAGCATTCCATAAAATATGCCAATAATGCAGCACCCAATAAAATATGCCAATAATGCAGAATCCCATAAAATATGCCAATAAGGCAGCGCCCTGACCATAGATAGCAATAATGCAGCATCCCATAAAATAGGCTAATAATGCAGCACCCAATAAAATATGCCAATAATGCAGAATCCCATTAAATATGCCAATAAGGCAGCTCCCTGACCATAGATAGCAATAATGCAGCATCCCATAAAATAGGCTAATAATGCAGCACCCAATAAAATATGCCAAAAATGCAGCATTCCATAAAATATGCCAATAATGCAGCATCCCATAAAATAGGCCAATAATGCAGCAGCCCATAAAATATGCCAATAATGCAGCATCCCATAAAATAGGCCAATAATTCAGCATTCCATAAAATATGCTAATAATGCAGCACCCAATAAAATATGCTAATAATGCAGTGCCCTGGCCATAAATGCAAATAATGCAGCATTTCATTAAATATACCAATAATGCAGCACCCAATAAAATATGCCAATAATGCAGAATCCCATAAAATATGCCAATAATGCAGCACCCCATAAATGGTGGCAACAATTGAGCATCCCATAAAATATTCCAATAGTGCAGAACCCTTTGCAAATACAACAATAATGAGACATCCCATAAAATATGCCAATAATGCAGCGCTCTGGCCATAGATACCAATAATGCAGCATCCCATAAAAGGTGGCAACAATTGAGCATCCCATAAAATATGCCAATAACGCAGCATTCCATAAAATATGCCAATTATGTAGCGCCCTGGTAATAAATACCAATAATGCAGCATTCCATAAAATATGCCAATAATGCAGCAGCCCATAAAATATGCCAATAATGCAGCATTCCATAAAATATGCCAATAATGCAGCAGCCCATAAAATATGCCAATAATGCAGAATCCCATAAAATATGCCAATAATGTAGCGCCCTGACCATAGATACCAATAATGCAGCATTCCATAAAATATGCCAATAATGCAGCAGCCCATAAAATATGCCAATAATGCAGCATTCCATAAAATATGCCAATGATGCAGCAGCCCATAAAATATGCCAATTATGTAGCGCCCTGGTAATAAATACCAATAATGCAGCATTCCATAAAATATGCCAATAATGCAGCAGCCTATAAAATATGCCAATAATGCAGCATTCCATAAAATATGCCAATAATGCAGCAGCCCATAAAATATGCCAATAATGCAGAATCCCATAAAATATGCCAATAATACAGCAGCCTGGCCAAAGACGCCAACAATGCAACATCCCATAAAATATGCCAATAATGCAGCATTCCATAAAATATGCCAATAATGCAGAATCCCATAAAATATGCCAATAGTGCAGCACCCTGGCCATAGACACCAATAATGCAGCATCCCATAAAATATGCTGATATGCCAATAATGCAGCATCCTGGCTGAAGACACCAATAATACAGCATCCCAGGAAATATGCCAATAATGCAGCATCCTGGCCATAAACAATGCAGCATCCCATAAAATATGCCAATAATGCAGGACCCCATAAAATATGCCGATAATTCAGCAAGTTGGTCAAAGACACCAATAATGGAGCACCCCATAAAATATGCCAATAATGCAGCACCCAGTAAAATATGCTAATATTGTGGCGCCCTGACCATAGATACCAATAATGCAGCATCCCATAAAATATGCCAATAATGCTGCGCCCTGACCATAGATACCAATAATGCAGCATCCCATAAAATATGCCAATAATGCTGCGCCCTGACCATAGATACCAATAATGCAGCATCCCATAAAATATGCCAATAATGCTGCGCCCTGACCATAGATACCAATAATGCAGCATCTCAAAATGCCAATAATGCTGCGCCCTGACCATAGATACCAATAATGCAGCATCCCATAAAATATGCCAATAATGCTGCGCCCTGACCATAGATACCAGTAATGCAGCATCCCATAAAATGCCAATAATGCTGCGCCCTGACCATAGATACCAATAATTCAGCATCCCATAAAATATGCTAATAATGCAGCACCCAATAAAATATGCCAATAATACAGCAGCCCATAAAATATGCCAATAATGCATCATTCCATAAAATATGCCAATAATGCAGCACCCAATAAAATATGCCAATAATGCAGAATCCCATAAAATATGCCAATAAGGCAGCGCCCTGACCATAGATAGCAATAATGCAGCATCCCATAAAATAGGCTAATAATGCAGCACCCAATAAAATATGCCAATAATGCAGAATCCCATTAAATATGCCAATAAGGCAGCGCCCTGACCATAGATAGCAATAATGCAGCATCCCATAAAATAGGCTAATAATGCAGCACCCAATAAAATATGCCAATAATGCAGCATTCCATAAAATAGGCCAATAATGCAGCAGCCCATAAAATATGCCAATAATGCAGCATCCCATAAAATAGGCCAATAATTCAGCATTCCATAAAATATGCCAATAATGCAGCACCCAATAAAATATGCTAATAATGCAGTGCCCTGGCCATAAATGCAAATAATGCAGCATTTCATTAAATATACCAATAATGCAGCACCCAATAAAATATGCCAATAATGCAGAATCCCATAAAATATGCCAATAATGCAGCACCCCATAAATGGTGGCAACAATTGAGCATCCCATAAAATATTCCAATAGTGCAGAACCCTTTGCAAATACAACAATAATGAGACATCCCATAAAATATGCCAATAATGCAGCGCTCTGGCCATAGATACCAATAATGCAGCATCCCATAAAAGGTGGCAACAATTGAGCATCCCATAAAATATGCCAATAATGCAGCATCCCATAAAATATGCCAATTATGTAGCGCCCTGGTAATAAATACCAATAATGCAGCATTCCATAAAATATGCCAATAATGCAGCAGCCCATAAAATATGCCAATAATGCAGCATTCCATAAAATATGCCAATAATGCAGCAGCCCATAAAATATGCCAATTATGTAGCGCCCTGGTAATAAATACCAATAATGCAGCATTCCATAAAATATGCCAATAATGCAGCAGCCCATAAAATATGCCAATAATGCAGCATTCCATAAAATATGCCAATAATGCAGCAGCCCATAAAATATGCCAATAATGCAGAATCCCATAAAATATGCCAATAATGTAGCGCCCTGACCATAGATACCAATAATGCAGCATTCCATAAAATATGCCAATAATGCAGCAGCCCATAAAATATGCCAATAATGCAGCATTCCATAAAATATGCCAATGCAGCAGCCCATAAAATATGCCAATTATGTAGCGCCCTGATAATAAATACCAATAATGCAGCATTCCATAAAATATGCCAATAATGCAGCAGCCCATAAAATATGCCAATAAAGCAGCATTCCATAAAATATGCCAATAATGCAGCAGCCCATAAAATATGCCAATAATGCAGAATCCCATAAAATATGCCAATAATGTAGCGCCCCATAAAAGGTGGCAACAATTGATCATCCCATAAAATATGCCAATAATACAGCAGCCTGGCCAAAGACGCCAACAATGCAACATTCCATAAAATATGCCAATAATGCAGCATTCCATAAAATATGCCAATAATGCAGCATTCCATAAAATATGCCAATAATGCAGCAGCCCATTAAATATGCCAATAATGCAGCGCCCAATAAAATATGCCAATAATGCAGCATCCCATAAAATATGCCAATAATGCAGCATCCCATAAAATATGCCAATAATGCAGCACCCCATAAATGGTGGCAACAATTGAGCATCCCATAAAATATTCCAATAGTGCAGAACCCTTGGCAAATACAACAATAATGAGACATCCCATAAAATATGCCAATAATGCAGCGCTCTGGCCATAGATACCAATAATGCAGCATCCCATAAAATATGCTGATATGCCAATAATGCAGCATCCTGGCTGAAGACACCAATAATACAGCATCCCAGAAAATATGCCAATAATGCAGCATCCTGGCCATAAACAATGCAGCATCCCATAAAATATGCCAATAATGCAGGACCCCATAAAATATGCCGATAATTCAGCAAGTTGGTCAAAGACACCAATAATGGAGCATCCCATAAAATATGCCAATAATGCAGCACCCCATAAATGGTGGCAACAATTGAGCATCCCATAAAATATTCCAATAGTGCAGAACCCTTGGCAAATACAACAATAATGAGACATCCCATAAAATATGCCAATAATGCAGCGCTCTGGCCATAGATACCAATAATGCAGCATCCCATAAAATATGCTGATATGCCAATAATGCAGCATCCTGGCTGAAGACACCAATAATACAGCATCCCAGAAAATATGCCAATAATGCAGCATCCTGGCCATAAACAATGCAGCATCCCATAAAATATGCCAATAATGCAGGACCCCATAAAATATGCCGATAATTCAGCAAGTTGGTCAAAGACACCAATAATGGAGCATCCCATAAAATATGCCAATAATGCAGCACCCCATAAATGGTGGCAACAATTGAGCATCCCATAAAATATTCCAATAGTGCAGAACCCTTGGCAAATACAACAATAATGAGACATCCCATAAAATATGCCAATAATGCAGCGCTCTGGCCATAGATACCAATAATGCAGCATCCCATAAAATATGCTGATAATTCAGCAAGTTGGTCAAAGACACCAATAAAGGAGCACCCCATAAAATATGCTAATATTGTGGCGCCCTGACCATAGATACCAATAATGCAGCATCCCATAAAATATGCCAATAATGCTGCGCCCTGACCATAGATACCAATAATGCAGCATCCCATAAAATGCCAATAATGCTGCGCCCTGACCATAGATACCAATAATTCAGCATCCCATAAAATATGCCAATGATGCCGCACCCTGGCCAGAGACGCTAATAATGCAGCATTCCATAAAATATGTTGATATACCAATAATGCAGCATCCTGGCAGAAGACACCAATATTACAGCATCCCATCAAATATGCCAATAATGCAGCACCCTGGCCATATACAACAATAATTCTGCATCCCATAAAATATGCCAATAATGCAGCATCCTGGCAATAGATAATAATGCAGCATCCCATCAAATATGCCAATAATGCAGTACCCCATAAAAGGTGGCAATTGAGCATCCCATAAAATATGCCAATAATGCAGTGCCCTGGCCATAGACAATGCAGCATCCCATACAATATGCCAATAATGCCGCACTCTGGCCAAAGATACCAATAATGCAGCATTCCATAAAATATGCCAATAGTGCAGCACCCTGGCCATAGACACCAATAATGCAGAATCCCATAAAATACGCCAATAATGCAGCATCTTGGCCAGAGACGCAAACAATGCAGCATTCTGTGAAAGACGCCAATGATGAAACAACAAATAAAAAGTTAACCCAGAGTCCTGCCCAAAGACACCGATAACTATGGTGCCCTATTAAAGGTGGCAATATTGCGACCTCCCATAAAAGATGCTAACAGTGTGACCCGCCAACAGATGCAAATAATGCAGCGTCCCATTGAAGGGGGCCATAATGCAGCATCTCTACAAATGCACCAATAAGGTTTCGAGGGGACCGAGTGGGAGGTGGGTGATGGTGTGTGCTCGTCCACAGTTCCCTCTTTCCAGAATCTTCTCCAGGCGGCCCTCTTGTTGAGTGTCAGAGTTCTACCGCAGCGGACCTTGCTTATTGGGCTAAAACAGCAGTCTCTATGCGCCATGCAGACTCCAGCTCTGTCTTTACTGTTGCGACTGCTCCCCGGGTGCCTGTTCTTGCCTGGTTCCGTTCCGTTCACTTCCCGGCAGGTGCCTGTTCTTGCCTGGTTCCGTTCACTTTCCGGCAGGTGCCTGTTCTTGCCTGGTTCCGTTCACTTCCCGGCAGGTGCCTGTTCTTGCCTGGTTCCGTTCACTTTCCGGCAGGTGCCTGTTCTTGCCTGGTTCCGTTCACTTTCCGGCAGGTGCCTGCTCTTGCCTGGTTCCGTTCACTTTCCGGCAGGTGCCTGTTCTTGCCTGGTTCCGTTCACTTTCCGGCAGGTGCCTGTTCTTGCCTGGTTCCGTTCACTTTCCGGCAGAACTCAGATTGGCTGCCAGATCTGGGAATGAGCCGCCATATCGGTTCCCTAGGATCTTTCTTAATTATGTGTTACTTAACCATTACTCCTACCCCTCCCACTCCCTCTGGCCCCTCACATGGCTAGGGGTACCCAACTCACTAGCGCCACACCAAGACATTCCTTGGGTGACCAGACGGCTCGGCCTGCCTGGCACCAGAAAACGTGTGGCATCTCACCCATCACCTCAACTACCCCGGAGAACTAAGGTACGGAATACCCAGCGGTGCCCACACTGCCACCTCCCCGTGCCACCCTCCTTCCGGGCCTATCGAGGGGCCCAATACCACCGAACAGATTCCCAATGTATTCTAGCCCTGGGGCCTGCGGCGCGATATATAAAAACTCTAATAAATGCATCCATTCTCTCTCAATCAGTTAGCTTATATATATATATATTTAATATGCTTTGGTTCATTTCGGTTTTTACACTTTGTTTAATGTCTCTCCTCGTCTTGCTCGTTTATTTAAATATGTTTTGAGGCGGTTCATGGGGTTGGGGGGGGGGGGTAAATGCTGCCATCTCTCCTCGAATGTATGTACCCCTGGGCTATTTCATTCTCTCGTATCCCCCTTCCAGAAAAGGCTGATTTAAGCTCCTCTGTGGCCTCTTTTCTTTGCATTTCGTGTGCGTTATTTAAGCATAAAAACCAGACGGGAAACGTAAATTAGATTTAGATGAAAACAAAAGTCGTCGACGGGAGCATGTCCTGGAAACTGAAGGACAATGGGTAAGGGGCGGGGGGGGGCTAGGGGAGGGGACAACACTACATGTGATATAAAAAGGCAGATTCTAAGCGTTTGGCTGTGTGGGTCTTGGTTACATTCAACAGATTCTGTTCCCCTGCCCGCCTCCCCCCCCTCCGGCCCCCACATGCCGGCCGGGGTGGCAGTGTCCGTCCTAACGCAGGGGGACACTATGGCAACCGGTGAAAGAGCCTGTGGAACTGAGGCTCGCCTCCACCCCCCCCGCCCCTCCCGCGCCCTCTCCCCCCAGCATTCGCCTCATTTGTTTCACCCCTTTAGAAGCAGCTGAAAGGCATTGCCCAAGCCAAGCAGTGGTAACCAGCCCCACAGCCTGCAGAAGGGGAAGTACAAAGAGGAGGGGGTGGGGGCTAGATAAAGAAAAGGAAGTGACCGGGAGAGGGAGTAACTGGGGAGCAAGAGATCTGAGGAGCGGGGTGGAAAAGTGGGAGGGGCGGGGGACACCGGGAGGAGGGTAGAAGGAAGGGGCTTCATGGCGATGGGGGCATGGGTGGGAACTAGACGTCGGGTTGACAGAAGAGGGAGGGATGGGGGAGGGAAAGGTAATATTGGGATGGAGTGATTGCGGCTGGGGGAGGAGAATTGAAGACACGGCAGAGGGTTAGAGGAGGGCGCCGGGAGGAAGGGCAAAGACGGAGGAATTCAGCTGCAGAAAAACAGCCCTCAGGAAAAGTGAGAAATGTGTGGGAAAAAAAATCTTTAACACCCCAGAAGATCTCCATAGTGACGCCCCCCCCCCCCCTACATTTCGGATGAAGGATGCAGACCCCACAGGATAGATCTCGGACACTCACTTGTGAGTCCTAGCAGCATCTGTGTTCATCTTCACAGGCGGCAGGTAAGTACTCTTCTTAACAGGTAACTCCACTGACGGAGACTCGCAGGTACACTCCTGGAACATTCAGTCACCCATAGTGCCTTAACTGGCACGGGAAACGAGCCGGGAGCACACCCCCTTGACGAGCTCCAGCATAATGGTGGGGGGCACCTGCTGGCTCGCTAGGCACACCCCCTTGACGAGCTCCAGCTTAATGGGCTTCAGCCACCCCTGGCAGGCAGCCCTTTCTAGAGATCAGCACCCTGGTGCCTGGCGGGGGACAGTGCCACATGGTTTCAGCCTTAATGGTGGCACTGCCACTCGCCAAGCATTCCTAAAGGGATGCACGGCGAGGGGCAGCAGCACCACTAAGGCTGAACAGGTGAGGCTACAGGAAGGCAAGACCTTTTTTTCTAAAGCTTGACACTCTCGTGAACGAGCAGGAGCTTCAGGTTTTAGGGGAAAAAAAGGTCTTGGCTTCCAGCTGCTTCGCCTTTTTCTTCTATAATGTCAGCTCTGGCAGAGGCGTAGAAAGGAGTGTCTAACAAGTGGGGCCTGAAGCAAATGTAGTTAGGCCCACAGCAGTAACATTAACATCTGTAAATGACCACACAGTGTTGCTGAGTGGGCATTTGCAGATTTTGGGTGGGTCTTGCCCGCTCAGGCCCTACCCTGTCTACATCACCTGGCACCAGTTCACTGGCATCACTTATTTAAAGGGATGCCTCGCAGGTGCCGGCATCACCATTTTGGATTCAAGGCATTTTTTTCTGAAGACTGAAGCTCTCGCACTTGAGCGAGAGCTTCAGGCTTCAGATAAAAAGCCTTGCGCTCTAGGGGTCGGGGCTGCCAGGGGACGTTAGGGGGACCCAGCAGGGAACTGCTTCAGAAACATATTTTTGAGCTGCTGGGGCTCCGCCCTAGCTAGCACCGGCTCACTTAAAGCCCTGGCCACACATACACTCAATGGTAAGTCCTAGCAGCATCTCTCTTCGTCTTCATAGGTGGTGCGCCAGGTAAATTGTCCTCTTTACTCCATAGGAAGCGACCTATCAGTACCCATCCTCCAGTAGCCTCATTTCAAGGGTCACTGTTGGAATGTTCAGCTACCCACCAGGTCGCTGGCACTCATCAGTCCTAGGTTACGAATATGCCACAACTGGCCCACTGAGGAAGACCCGAACTGTTGGCAAAATCCCCTGAGGTTGGATTTCTCTGCCACAAAATAGAAGGAACCTCGGGGTCAACAAGATGAAGGTGCTCCTTAGACCCAATCATGTTGTAGGGTTTGATCATAGGGCCAAACAAATGGAACTGAAGGGCCCACTGGAAATATGACCTGTCGGCCTTCAAATCCACACACACTAAAAAATAGCCTATCAATGCAGACTATGTGGCAGTCTTTCTGAAGTTGAAGAAAATGTAATCAATGTGCAAATTTGAAAGGCACATTACATTGCTGGCTGAGCGATAAATGCAACATTTTCACTGGAACTGCACACCCATCAAAAGGTGGTGCACTGTGACAACTCAAACCCACTTTTCAGCATAAAATCGAACAGTAGACAGTTAAAAATGTATTTTATTAATCACTGAAAAACAGCCCAATACGTTCAGCTGTGATATTTAAAAACCAATGTGGTGTGAAAAGGAAATCCAATGATGCAAAAGCAAAGTTAACCATGTGGGTCTCTGAGCAGAATTTGCAAATAGCTTCCCCCACTCGAAGCCTGTTGGTCTCTGGATATTGAGTGGACATTCTTTTCAAGCTCCTGCATCCCAGGTATTTACAAGTACAATAAACTGTGCCCTGCCCTTAGTGTTGTTCAAAATAAACCCCCATGGCCAGAAATGTGGTACCTGAAGGCTCATTCTTTGTAGGGCAAATGGCCTGACTGGAATGTAGGGAGGGGTTGCAATCAAGGGAAGCTGAACTGATTGAAATGGTCAACTTCCGATAACAGGACAGTATGCCAGATGTCAGCATGGGTAGCCGATGTACCCAAAGTATTTACAACAGGCAGTCCACCAACTTCAAACAGCAAAGAGGCTAATAAGAACCCAGCCTCAGATACATGCCACACCAGGGCACATTCTGAGCCCACTTTAGTTTCTTCTCCTTGTACTGTCCTGTGAATCCTCAGTCCATGTTTCAATGTCGCACCCTGATGCCTGCGAGCTTTCAGTGGGTTATAAATATATAAATAAATTAAACATCCCAAGAAGCTCTGGTCACATGCTGACATAGAATGGAAACTGGTCTAAAGAAAGGAAAGCTCAGATTTGCAAACATGTGAAGATGTAGCAATAGTTTAAATGGACAAGTATAACTGATGCATTTTCTCAGCAACCACAAGCTGTACTGCATCCATTCATGTGTAATTTCTAAGATAATTTCAAGGTGATTTTGTTGAAATAAAATATATCCACAAGCAAGTTATGGAATGGTAATAGCAAGCTAAAATATGTTTCTGGCTGCTCTGAAAACAAACATCCCGAATTTAAGAAATGGCGAGATGATGGAGGGTAGAATTAGGTATTTGAAGAGTATATTGTATGTTCATAATGATTATACTTTTTGTATAAAGTGCGAAAATGTGCCACACACCGTGCAACATGGTGGGAACCCGGATGTCATTTTATGAAACCTCCACGATTATCTGAAGTAGAAAATATATTTAATATGGCAGTTCTTAGTAGATTATGAAGTTTTGCCATGTAGCTACTTTTTGTCTGAAGTTGACATAAGAAAAAAAGGGGAGTTGCAATATTTCTGTTCTAGACTCCTGAACCAATCCGTAGACAGGGGATGGGCTTGGGGTTGGAGAGAAATTTGAAGCACCAATCAAAGGCACTGGAACTCTTGCAGGGCTCTGCCCACTATTGAGATCTTGTTGGTGTCATCACTGGTATGTAAAGTGGATGCACTATGAGAGAAGGGGAGAGCTGCTCAAAATTACCAATAGAAAGAGCTGAAGTTTCGTCTGGGTGAAAATATTTTCAGAGGCCGCGATTCCTCACCGGTGCCAGAGAGAGAGAAGTGCTGTGGGATCCAATTGACTGAAGTGCTGGCTAGGATCCTGTTTTTCACCACAAGCGAAGCTGCTCAGACCCTGAGTGCCAAGCCCCAGAGATGTCCAAAAGTAAGTAGATTGTCCAACAAAAGGTCAGTGTGGGGATCTGTGTAATTAACCCCCATCCCTTTCATTGGTGGGTTCTTTGCCATCAGTGGGTCAGGGCGCAAACTAAGTAGATTCCTAGACCATTTCACTTTATATTAATTTAATTCCCCTTTGGCATAACACCCTGGGGTGATTTTTGTTAACATTCGAAATTAACAAAGCTCATTCCCAGTGTCGCCTGAAAACTATAGGCTGTAATGTAATTGGGTAATCCTATTTTTCCTATTGACCCCAACTTCTTTAAGGAAGAGGGGTGTCCTTGTCCCTAAACTAAAAAAACAATCCGACTGTCCAACTTTGCCAACAAAGGCCTTTCAGTGGAGGGGGGCCTGAAAATCAGAAATTCCTAAATCAGCCCACTTTACTGTCCAACTTCCCCAACACAGGCCTTTAATTGAGGGGGGTGGGGGTCTGAAAATCAACCTTCTAAACTGTGCTGAACTAATAATTGCTGTATGCATCCAACGTTGTAAACTAAACTGCTAGCCTCTTTAAGTGTGCAGGAAAATTGAAGTTGCACAGCACTGCAGATGTAAATTGATTTTGTTCATTGACCGGTGTTGATTATTCCTTGAATTGAAATCTGCATAAAGTAACTTATTGTGATTTGAGTTTTCACCACCAGCTTGTGCGATTTATGTAAAAACAAGTATAAATTGTGTGCCACGGAGAAGTTGGCGTGTGTAGTTCTAGTGAGATCTCCATTACCTCTAGTTCAAATAAATATAAATCTATTTCCTGTACACTGGCCTGGTTCTTGGCTCATTGGTGGCACAGCGGGAGGGATCCAAGGGGCATGATATGAGGCAGAGAAGGGGATAAACAAAGAATCCATTAAACAGTTTGTGTGACCACTTGATTGGGGAGGGAAGAAACTCCCCACGTTGAGGGTGGCCTCTGAATAAACCGTTACAATGTCTTTATGTCTGATGACACTCGTGCACCAAACACCACATAACGTCTACAAACTAAAAGCAAATCAGCACACAGTGATCCGTTTTTCAAACAGCACATCAAAACACTTTTGCGCTTTTCACTCTCAATCCCACTAAGCTCTCCCAATCCTTCCTTCCTTCCTTCCTTCCTTCCTTCCTTCCTTCCTTCCTTCCTTCCTTCCTTCCTTCCTTCCTTCCTTCCTTCCTTCCTTCCTTCCTTCCTTCCTTCCTTCCTTCCTTCCTTCCTTCCTTCCTTCCTTCCTTCCTTCCTTCCTTCCTTCCTTCCTTCCTTCCTTCCTTCCTTCCTTCCTTCCTTCCTTCCTTCCTTCCTTCCTTCCTTCCTTCCTTCCTTCCTTCCTTCCTTCCTTCCTTCCTTCCTTCCTTCCTTCCTTCCTTCCTTCCTTCCTTCCTTCCCCGATCCACCAGAGCGCCAGGAGACCCTGGAAATGGCAGCGGTGCACAGTATAAATCACAATAACAACATGCACAGTCCTACACAGCCAGCATCGGCACAGGCAGTGCACACGCTCGGCCCTACACAGCCAGCAAGGCCTTATACTGCCAGCATCGGCACAAGGCAGGTGCACGGTCCTACACAGCCAGCACTGGCACGCACAGAGCACATACACGGTCCTAAACAGCCAGCATCAGGCCAGACAGTGCCTATACATGGCCCTACACAGCCAGCAACAGTAGTCACGCGCATGATCCTACACACCCAGCATCGGCACAGTGCCCATGCACAGTCCTACACAGCCAGCACTGGCAGGCACAGAGCACATACACGTGCCTACATAGCCAGCACAGGCACAGACACGGTCCTACACAGCCAGCTTTGGCACAGTGCACATACACGGTCATACACAGCCAGCACTGGCAGGCACAGAGCACATACACGGGCCTACACTGCCAGCACAGACACGGTCATACACAGCCAGCATCGGCATAGTGCATGTGCAGAATCCTACACAGCCAGCATCAGCAGAAGGCAGGTACACGGTCCTACACAGCCAGCACTGGCACGCACAGAGCACATGCACGGTCCTAAACAGCCAGTATCAGCCCAGACAGTGCCTATACATGGCCCTACACAGCCAGCAACGGTAGTCACACGCATGATCCTACACAGCCAGCATCGGCACAGTGCCCATGCACAGTCCTACAGAGCCAGCACTGGCAGGCACAGAGCACATACACGGGCCTCCACAGCCGGCATCGGCACAGTGCACATGCAGTCCTACACAGCCAGCACTGGCAGGCACAGAGCACATACACGGGCCTCCACACCCAGCATCGGCACAGTGCCCATGCACAGTCCTACACAGCCAGCACTGGCAGGTACAGAGCACATACACGGGCCTACATAGCCAGCACAGGCACAGACACGGTCCTACACAGCCAGCTTTGGCACAGTGCACATACACGGTCATACACAGCCAGCACTGGCAGGCACAGAGCACATACATGGGCCTACACTGCCAGCACAGACACGGTCCTACACAGCCAGCACTGGCACGCACAGAGCACATACACGGTCCTAAACAGCCAGCATCAGGCCAGACAGTGCCTATACATGGCCCTACGCAGCCAGCAACGGTAGTCACGCGCATGATCCTACACACCCAGCATCGCCACAGTGCCCATGCACAGTCCTACACAGCCAGCACTGGCAGGCACAGAGCACATACACGGGCCTACATAGCCAGCACAGGCACAGACACGGTCCTACACAGCCAGCTTTGGCACAGTGCACATACACGGTCATACACAGCCAGCACTGGCAGGCACAGAGCACATACACGGGCCTACACTGCCAGCACAGACACGGTCATACACAGCCAGCATCGGCATAGTGCATGTGCAGAATCCTACACAGCCAGCATCAGCAGAAGGCAGGTACACGGTCCTACACAGCCAGCACTGGCACGCACAGAGCACATGCACGGTCCTAAACAGCCAGTATCAGCCCAGACAGTGCCTATACATGGCCCTACACAGCCAGCAACGGTAGTCACGCGCATGATCCTACACAGCCAGCATCGGCACAGTGCCCATGCACAGTCCTACAGAGCCAGCACTGGCAGGCACAGAGCACATACACGGGCCTACACAGCCAGCACTGGCACAGAGCACATACACGGGCCTACACAGCCAGCACTGGCACAGAGCACATACACGGGCCTACACAGCCAGCATCGGCACAGTGCCCATGCACAGTCCTACACAGCCAGCACTGGCAGGCACAGAGCACATACACGGGCCTACACAGCCAGCATCGGCACAGTGCCCATGCACAGTCCTACACAGCCAGCACTGGCAGGCACAGAGCACATACACGGGCCTCCACAGCCAGCATCGGCACAGTGCCCATGCACAGTCCTACACAGCCAGCACTGGCAGGCACAGAGCACATACACGGGCCTACACAGCCAGCATCGGCACAGTGCCCATGCACAGTCCTACACAGCCAGCACTGGCAGGCACAGAGCACATACACGTGCCTCCACAGCCAGCATCGGCACAGTACCCATGCACAGTCCTACACAGCCAGCACTGGCAGGCACAGAGCACATACACGGTCTAAAACACGCTGTTGTAATGTGTAAAGCTTTGCAAAAGCACGCGAACCTGGAAAGAAAATTAATGAAACATCAGCGGGTCTCACGCAGGCGACAAATAAAGGGAAAAGACTGGAAACAGCTCGCGCTCTTCTTCATTTCATGGCCCAATTATTGCTTCTGAAACATTTACCCGCTTCTCGAGGCTTTTAATTGGAAGCGCGTAGCGCGGGCAGGCCCCCCGCAGAGCCGGGCCTCCTGTGGGGAACCTGGAATTATCTGCTGTATTAAAATGTGTTCCTCGTCGCCATCACAGAGCCTTGCAGGGCCCGGCCCCTGCTTCCAGGAGCTAAGTGCACAGGAGTCCACCTTCGTGATCATCTCAGTGGCCCTCAAGTTCTGTAACCCCACTTCCAGGAGCTACCGTGCCAGGGTGTTCCTCCTAGTTATCAAAGCGCTTCTAAAGCCTCATTCCAGGAGTCAAGGAACTATATGGAGCTTTTCAAGTCGCTGTCACAGTGCTTTGAGGCCCTTTAACTTGCAAGAGCTATGCGTCAAAAGCATGCCTTTCTCGTCCCCATATTTTATTCATTTTCAAATTTACAAGCCATCTATCTATAGGACACCGAGAAAAATGAGGACTCTTATTATGTTTTAGTTTGTTTGCAAACTTTTTCTTCTATCTCTTTAGGATATGAAGCGAAAGGAAAAAAAAAAAGAAAAGTGAGGAGAGGGACTCTATTGGGGTAAGAAACTGGAAAAGAACATGACATCAGACTCGCTAATGCTCTTGCTTTTGGCTGCGGTACTGAACATCATGTTATCTGTCGAACTGCAAGATATGACCAACCAACTCTTTAGTACCTTTCAGGAGACGCTGGACTCTTCAGAAAAAAACTTGTTTCATATTCTCATAAAGGTAATACATGGGTTAACATAGCTCTCCACAAGCAGAAGGCAGCTAAATCGAAACTCTTCTATGACTGGAGAAAAAGAAAAAAAACAGGATATTCTTAGTCTGACTGGATCTAGATCAGCAGCCAAGGATTATAAAACTGCTTTGATCTCTGTCAAAAAGGAAGTGTTTAATGAACGCATTTCTAAGGCTGTTCAGAGTCTGAGGAACTATTTAAGATCCTGAGAGAGCAAGAAATACCCAAAGGGACAGAGAAAGAAACTATTTGCAAAGATGACACCTGGTGCAATAACATACAGGATGCTATGGTAGGGAAGCTTGAAAATCAAATAAGGGATTGAGGATCAGAAAGCCACGTGCGATGTGTTATCGGATCTTCCTGCACGGCAGATACTGTGCAGTTCAGGCCCTCAACCGAAGTTTCGATTCGCCCCGATCTCTGAAGCAGATTTACTGAAGGCCATCAGTAATCTCAAAGGTTCTAGATGTAGGAGTGACCCCGGATCATCCATGATCCTCAACACCTGCCCCACGCCACTCTTACAGGCCATTTGTACATTTGTAAACACATCTTTCGCAGAAAATCATGTTCCTGACGCTCTAAAAAAAGGCATGGATCTTACCACTAATAAAGAGACCAGGCCTATGCCCCCTGTACGGCGAGCAATTACAGACCCATCACGAACACCCCGCTTTTGTTAAAGATTCTGGATAGGTTCGCTTATGAGCACATTTCTGAATAGCTCAACCAGCATCATATTTTAAACAATCTGCAATCCGGATTCAGGTGGCACCATGGTACGGAAAATGCCCTGCTTGATTTGGAGGCTTAACTATTGGACACCATGGATAAAGGACACGCACCCCTCCCCGTGATTTTAATTCTCTCTGCTGCGTTCGACCTGGTGGATCATTCGTTATTGCCCACCAGGTTGAGGGAAGTAGCCAGTTCTTCCTGCGATGCAGCACTGTGGATAGGCTCTCTGCGAAGCAATAGGCAATGCAGAGATGCGAGCGGCGACGCAGAGGTGAAACCTTTTACTTTATATTCTGGTGGACCCCAAGGAGCCCGTCTCTCCCCTTTGCTGTGTAATTTGTTCATGGTCCCTTTTTTTAACATGTTGGCAAGTTCCAATATCACTTTTACAAACTATGTGAATGACACGCAATGTGCCATCCCGCTCACTGGAATATAGGAGGGGGACGAGCGTAAAGTTTACATGGTTTATGAGATCATCCAGTTATGGAGGCTTCAAAATGGGCTGGCTCTCAACAAAGAGAATACAGAGCCCATGCTGGTTGGCTCATCGAAGAAAATCCACAATCTAGGACCACTTTACAAAAGCTTTTCCATCACAGATTCTAAAATTGAGGTACAGAGGAAAGTTAAAACTCTGGGCATAATCCTCGACCAGAACCTCAAAATGAGGGCACAGATTAGAGGGCTGCTCTCTTCCTCATCCTATTACATCAAACTTTTGGCGTCACTTTGATCCTTCATTACACAGGGGAATGCAGCTTGTGCAATTATCTGTTCCAAACTCGATTATTGTTGCAGTCGGCTTATTGGCAGCTCGCAAACAGACGGTGATCGCCTCCAGGTGATACAGAACAGTACGGTTAGGGTAGTCACTGGACTTAATTGGAGAGACCATGTTTCAGACGCTAGGCGACATTTGCACTGGCTTCCGGTGAGGGCCAGAATCCAGTTCAGGCTACTCCTGATCACCCAAAAAAGAACTTATGCCCTCCTACTTAACAGAACTACTTCCTGCAAAACATAACGTGGGAGCATTTTGATCTAACACCACCAATCAACTAAAGATCCCACGGTGTAAAACTACTAAATCCCTCACGGGATCCTTTGCTAATGCCGCCCCAAGCGCTTGGAATGCTCTTCCGGCAGATCTTAGGGAACTAAAGTCAGTGGAAATCTTTAAAAAGAAACTGAAAACACTTCTCTTTTATTAAACAGTTTTCTCTGGATAAGCTTGAAAGAGCACTTAGGTTTATATAATTCGACTTGGCGGCGTTAGTTTTTGTTTTCTGTTACCCGTTTGTTATTGTTGCGCACTTAAGCCCTCGGGTAATCGAAGCGCGCTACAAATACATGAACATAAACAAAAATACTTGAGCCATGTCCCCAGATTCCAGGAAGTATATTTTTAGCTCGTCACGGCCTCTTCCAGGAGCTACATACGACATATAGTTCACACAAGTGGGGAAAAGAGTACTATATAAATAACCAAATACAAAATATATCACCATCCTGGCACTTCCCAGGACTTGCTCACACTTGTAGCAGCCACATGTATCAAGGAGTTCGACAACGCCATTACAATCTCTTGTAAAACGTGTTCCCTGTGTTTCAGGAGGAACCCAGCGTCCATCATTGTTAAATGCGTTGAAAGTTGCGTGTCCTGGTTCCAAGCGCTACACGTGCCATTCCTCATTAAGAGCCCCTTGCAAGTCTTATTCGCGGTTTAAGGAGCTACTTACCAAGGCATTTCCTTCCTGCTTCCAAGCACTATCTGAAGCAAGGCCCATCTTGTCAGAGATGTTGCACTGCCTCAAGGCCTATCACCTAGCCTCAGCCTGAACCCTGGGTGGGAAAAGAAAACTGCTCTGACCCCTCCCCCCCACTCCTCCCTCAGCGCCCCTGGTAATGGGATCACGCCACAAGTTTCAAAAGAACCCAAAGGGAAACAAAAACAATTTATTCACCTTAAGTGTGTCAAATGCTCCATAACACACATTTCAAAAGTACTGTGAGCATATAATATTCCAAAATAAGATTTGCCAACTACATGGCCAGGAGTTTCGCCCCTCTAAGGGCTTTCTCAAGGCAAAAACGCCAATGTTACATCCATTGAGATCAGAGGACAACACAAAGGAATACAAACGAGAGATCTTAGAAAAAATGGAAGCAACAAAGTAAAAACAGGTTGACTGTGATAATAATTGTAAGTTAAGGGTACGAGAAGTGCAAACAGGCGACACTACACATTTCTCATCGCATCTCGTTCAATTTAAATCAACACAAATGAAAACTTTCCAAAGATACTGTTGAGTTAAGAAGTTGTATACTTCGGTAGGCCGTGGGGGCAGCCTTTTCAGTGCAGCCGGGGGAATTCTAATGCACACCCTATGTGTCCTCCGCCAGCTCATGCCCCCTTCAAATGAACATGCACGGCTCACTGTGTTACCCCCACACAGGTTTGCCCTTAGCGCACTAGGGGGGTACCCTAAAAGAAATCCAGCAATAATACGTTTCCGTAGGTTCTAATAGAATCGCCTCAATGCTGAAAATAAGCTCAGTCTGAAAAACCCAAACTTAAAACCCCAAATCAAAACCCGATTAACTTCCGGGTTATTTTTAAGAAAACATACAGAATATAAAAATTAAAGGGCGCCAGCAGCTAGGCTCACCTAACGGAAGTGGTCATGTCCACGCGTGGGCAGATGTTATGGTTCTTTAGCGCCACCTAATAGCCAAAACTAAAAAGTACAATAGGACCAGAATGGGTCGCGTAGTGTCCGCCCCGGTGGCAGAGCGATGATAAAGCAGTGACTTTGCATGTTGTGGCATGTGCTCTATGAGTACATATAGGAAGCCGCAAAAAATACATCACAGGTGGGAACACAACTCACAGTAGAAGCAGCGGAGGGTAACTCACCTAGCGCAGCCCGCTCTATCTCATAGATGACCACCGCCTCTTGCGCAGGGCGATCATTGGACGCCGCCAGGGGAGCGCAGTGGGCCTGAAGGGAGAAGCAGAAGGAGATGTGTCAGCTACACCACCAGAAAGGTCACGTGACAGGACATCAGACAGAAAAAAAGACACACTTTAATATTACTGTGCAATTGAATAAGTGCCCAGTGGATACAACGTTATAACGAACAAGACATCTTGAAATAAAATGCCTCCCATAGCACAATACAGCACTTTTGCTTGATAGATATCAAGACCACAGGGGGCTCTGTTTTGGAGTCACGAGGGGCTTGTCCTGTTAAAGGCCTGTAGGCAGGGCCAGATAGCTCTGAAGACCCCCATCTTTCTGACCCTATCAAATAAGAATGTTCTTAAAGGCTTTAAGGTTATTTTTAGGGGACTCTTTCTCTCTATGGATTGTTGGCGCTATGAAAAGTGGTTTGGATCAATGATTTTCCATAATTTTGGAAAAAACAGATTGCTATGGCCTGTCTGCAATACCGGATTGTGGTTCTCTTTCAATCACAAACTGTTTCTTTGGAATGGACTCCGTAAGCCCCTATTTTTGTAAGAAATTTCCCAAACTGAGCTAAATACTTCTTCACTTTGGTAATTTTCGAGCCAGCACTCGTGATCTGATGGCCACAACCTGGCCAAGTTTTGCAGTCCCTTCCATTTAGTGACTTTGGAGGATGGAGCATGCATCCCCCGTTATAAACGGTGACCAACGATCGGTGGAGCTGGTCGTTACATGGGGATTGGAGCAGTCCATTGGCTCTTTATCATAGGTGCTTGTAGAAGCTACAGCCCCAAATTTTCTATTAGCTTCTGGAGCTGAAGAAATAGACTCCAAAGCAGAACTCCTGTACCAGAGTCCTGACTGACCTTAACTACCATGGCAGCCATCTTTAAACCAGGCAACGGGCTGCTAATTGGTTGAGAAGTTCACATTCCATCCTTCATTTACTGACATGGTTTGCATCAGAATCAAAGTGCATTGCAGACCACTTTAACTCCCTGATGGACCAGTAGGATCAAGGTCACACAACACTCCTAGAAATCCACACCTCTAACCTCCATATCCACCTCCCAGTCATACACACAACCATCTCTGTCGGCGACTAAGCTTTAGGATCATTGATACGTAGTGAAAGTATAACATGTGACAAACGATGCAGAGATCATTACAACACACAAACTGGATATACTGCAGGGGGCAAAAATGCAAGTTGCAAGCTACTAACTAGCATAAACATAAAAGTCACTCGCCACGACAATGCTACCAAAATACACAGCGCACCATTTCTTACTTGCGAAGAGTCAGATATCACTTGCCAATGGCTAGAGACGAGTGCACATTGTGCGTCCTTTGTACTGTAGCGCAGACATGACTTGTCTCCATGCATATTCTTTATGTATTCGCAATCACAGGCTACAACAGGGAGACAATCGACCCCCAAGGGAAAACTGGAGTGGAACCTTGGGGGCAAACGCAAGACATCACAGTCATTCATTGCCCAGGAATCCTCAACACTTCACTCCATGAAGCTCTTGTCCTGCCATTTTCCACTCGCATACATCCAGACAGACATCTCCTATCAGATACCCGACCAACAAGGGGTTCCAATAGGAGGCAACAAGCCTCATGTCAACATCCATCAACCACTCGGCCAACACATTCCTGAGACACTTCACAATCCTCAGATATTCAAACTCGCCTCCACAAGCACCGTCAATGCCCATACTTCAATGCTATGCCTCAACAGACCGAAGAAGCCATTGCAATATCATCTAACAGACAGCAAAGGCGCCCTCTGCAAGGCACAAAAAGGTTAAGGGGGACCACATCAACAGGACAACCTCACTAGCCCATCCACCACTAAACAAGCAGGGAATTCATCTGTCCAGCCAAACCAGCTTCTTCCTCACTGTTATTGCCAAAGGGTCAAACCAAAGCAGCGCCTACGATAAGGCCATCCATCAATGCTCCACCAGAGCCAGTCATCCTACAATCCATAGGACCAGTGCAACGCTACCAAGTTCTTCATACACAAAGCAGACAATGACCAGATGTTGCATTGGTAGCTCCGATTTCCTTCGATCAACCCAACCCTACTTCCACAAAGCACCCCAAGATGGACCATGCCCAGATCCATTACTATGAAAATGACCAGTTTCTGCACAGTAACTGGTGATCACTGGATAAACGCTCGACCCGCTCCTACATCTCATCTATCCCCTGCTCGCAAGGCTATTCCCCGGATACCATGGAGACAGCCAGATTCTACGGCTAGTGAAGTCCACACGTGGGTTGAACAGCTGCAATTAAGAAGAACAACAAGAAAGCCGCAGTCCGCAAGCTCTACAGGTATCAAGTGAACATCTCGTCAAGGGGAAAAAAAACACCACGGGGCAACATTTCCCCAAACATTCGCACTCAGTAAAATCAAACACTTCACCCCAATTGTCATGAACCGTTGCCTGCGTCTATTCTGGACTTTGTGGTTACTGACCCATGGAGGACTGAATGCAGTAATCCTCCCAACATGGCCGCCTGATACGCAGCTTGCCAGTCTTTGCGCTCCACGCTATGCGTACTACTAAACAGACACACCCCCGCGGCTCTGCGCGTCTCAACGCTACCGCTCGCTATAGTTGGACGTGTGTTGCCGGAGTTCGCTCAGGGCTTTTTTTCAGAATCCTGTTTCCCGGTTCCTTGAATCCTCCTCATTTCCTTACTTTCCTGAAACTTACCTCCAAACTTTCCTGGATTTTCGCCTGCGCTCGAGTCACAGCGTTCCGTGCCTCCGAGCGTGGACATTGTTCCTTCCTGGTCCCGTCCTGGTCATCTGAACGTATCCTGGAGTTGAAACATCATCCTCACACTGGAATCCGAAGACCAGCACACAGGTTTATATAAATCCTGGACTGTGCAAAAGAAATCACCAAAGAAGGTCACAAGCAAACAGGAAAAACAGGTCAGAAGGGGAGAGACTTGGGACAGATTGAGAGGCCAAAAGAACGTTACGGATACAGAGATGGAAGCCGTGGTTCAAGACCGCATGCGAGGCATGCAGGAACTTACCACAGAAGTTCAAAACCTTAAGGCAGAGAATGCTTCTTTAAAGCAGCTAGTCTTGTCTCGTCTTGTGATTCTGCTACTAAGGAAAGTGTGTTATTGGGAGGAGTAGTGGACAAATATGAAGGTTCTCCAGAGACCCTTCGTGCCTGCCTCGATTCATGTTTGGTACATTTCACCTTCAAGCCCTACTACTTTTCCACCCCTAGAGCAAAGGTGGGGTTTATGATCTCACACCTCACTGGGAACGCCTTGACCTGGGCAACCCCCCTAGTTAATTCGGGGGACGCCCTCCTGGATGATTATGAAGGGTTTGTGGAATCCCTAAAAGCCATGTTTGATCGTCCTGAGCAGGTTTAGAGCGCTCAAGAACGTCTACTTGAATTTCAACAAGGATCCCAGGATATGCTTACCTATGTGACCCGTTTCAAACAACTTGTGAAGGAAGCTGATTGGTCCCAAGAGGCCAGCTTCACCCTCTTTCGAAGAGGCCTGATTGAGGAAATAAATTCGATTTTCGAATCCAGGAAAGAAAGGCGGAGAAAAAGAAGTCTAAGTCATCATTCCAAAAGTCTGCCATAGACCATCCTTCCAGACCAGAGCCCGCAGCTTCTCCGACCTCGACCCAGATCCCATGCAACTGGGGGCCTTCCGTGGACCCATTACCCCACAAGAAAGGATGAGCCGTTTTCATACTTGTCTGTGCATGTATTGCGCCTCCGATATGAGAGAGTGCCCTATTGCTCCTCCACGGCGTTCGGGAAACGCCAGCTCCCGATCCTAGATGGGGCACAGTTTCGGGAGAATGAGGTCTGCTCCACATCAATTCCTTCCTTGAACTCTCCTGGACAAAATAATCTTGTGGTTCTACAGGCCTTTCTATCACCTTCCAAGAAAGAATCTTACCCCATCCTGGCATTAGTGGATTGCCGAGCCATGGGCATATTCATAGATCATGATTGGGTCACTACTCACCACATTCCATGCGAAACACAAGAGGCTATGCAGCCTGTTGAAGCTATCGATGGGAGACCCCTGTCTTCAGGACCCATAACCCTTCAAACCAAGGAGCTTCTTCTTTCTATAAACCACCACCAAGAGAGGATTACATTTGATATTATCAGATCTGCCCACTATCCCATGGTTCTAGGCATGCCCTGGTTACAGAAGCACAACCCCTACATCAATTGGGCAGCAGGCTCTTTGTTTCTTGGTTCGGAACATTGTATGTCCCACTGTTCGTCCCCAAGCACCTTACCAAAGTCCTCTGAAGACTTCCAAGAAACTCAGCAAATACCAATCACCGTCTCCAACGTCATCCAGATTCCCAGGGCCTACCAGTCTTACACAGATGTATTCTCGACAGCCATTGTTCAAGCTCTACCACCCCACAGTCCTGAGGATTGTGCCATCGATACAGAACCTTCAGCAGTAATTCCTTTCGGAAGAATGTTTATTTTGTCAGAACCTGAAAAGAGGGCCCTCTGGGAATATCTGGATACCAATTTGGAAAATGGAACTATTCGACCAGCCACATCCCCAGCGGGCGCTTCTATATTTTTTGTTCCCAAGAAGGATTCCAAGGAGCTTAGGCAATGTCTAGATTACCGTGGCCTTAACCAATGCACTCTCAAGGACCGTTACCCATTGCCTCTCATCTCGGACATCCTGGAAGCAGTCAGAGGTGCAGTCATCTTCACAAAACTAGATCTCAGGGGCGCCTACCATCGTATTCGTATAAAAGAAGGTGACGAATGGAAAACAGCCTTTAGAACACCCTTCGGCCATTTTGAATACCTGGTTATGCCCTTTGGACTTGCTAATGCCCCAGCAGTCTTCCAACGTTTTATGGATCGGGTATTTTCTGATATGCAGTTCCTCTTCATCATCGTATATCTAGACGACATACTGATCTACTCCAAGGACCATATGAAACATGAAGAGCACGTAAGGGCAGTCTTACAACATTTACGTGAACATAAGCTTCTGGCCAAACCCGAGAAGGGCCTTTTCCATGTATCTACTGTTCACTAGCTCAGATTCGTTCTTAGCCCAAAGGGAATTGGAATGGACTCTTCAAAGGTTGCTTCCATTCTATCTTGGCCTGTTACAACTACTGTAAAGCAAATTCAATCCTTCCTGGGGCTTGCCAACTTCTACAGGAAATTTATACCAGCATTTTCTGAGATCGTTCATCCTATAGTTACATTATTAAAGAAAGACACCCCTTTTCAGTGGACCTTAGCCCAAGATTCGGCGTTTCAACGGTTGAAGTCAGAGTTCACACAAGCTCCCATCCTAGCTCAACCCGACACAGACCGACCCTTCATTGTTGAAACTGATGCCTCCAACTACGCCATTGTGGCAGTCCTGAAACAGGAACTGGGTGACAAGTTAGAACACCCCATCGCCTATCGCTCACGCACCTTGACTCCCAGTGAAACTCATTATTCCGTCCTGGAGAAGGAATTGTTAGCCATCTGTCAGGCCGTCACCGATTGGCGTCATCTCCTTCTGGGAGCCAAACACCCGGTACAAGTCTGCACGAACCATCGGAATCTTCAAGTCCTACAATCCCTAGAATGTAGAAACAGTCGCCAAGACCATTGGGCCTTCTTTTTTGCCCAATACCAATTCCAAATCCATCATTTTCCTGGAACACAATACATTATAGCTGATGCCTTATCCAGACGTCCTGATTATGAACCCCTTGAGGATCGGACCTTTCCTAAGATGTTTCCCAACACAATATTTGTTGCTCAAGCAATTACTCTCCTGGAAGACATTTGGATCCAAACTCAGTCCTCGGAACCTTGGAAGGAGTTTAAGATAAACAACTGATGGAAACTCAAAACAAAAGACGGATATCTATTCAAGGATAATCGCTTGGTCATTCCCACTCCTGGACTGAGACAAAAGATCACAAGCTTATGTCATGATACATTCCATTCAAGACACCGTGGCATCACCAACACCCTCAATCTAATACAAAGACAGTTTTGGTGGCCAAGGATGAAGGATGATATCAAGATCCATGTCCAGACTGGTGCAGTCTGGAATCAGAACAAACATAACAATAAAAGACCAACAGGTCTCCTGCTCCAACCAGCAATACCAACAAGACCCTGGGAAATCATTGCCACGGATTTTATCGTGGAACTACCGTCTTCCAGAGGCTACACAACCATAATTGTTACCATTGATATGGCTCATTTTATGCCTTTAAACAAGCTACCACCCTCATCCAAATTTGCTGGGATTTTCTTAGAACACATATTCTGGCTTCATGGGCTACCTTCCAAAATAATTTCTGACTGAGGGCCCCAGTACATATCACAGTTCTGGAAACAGTTATGTCATATACTGGGAATCCAACGTGCCTGGTCTTTGGGGTATCACCCACAGACCAATGGAGCTACTGAACGAGTAAGCCAAACCCTGGAACAATATCTTTGTTGCTTCGCCACGAAGGTCCAGGATGATTGGTCACTCTTAATACCGGTGGCCGAATTCGCATACAACAATTCGGATCATTCAGCTATCAAAACCACTCCTTTCTTCTGTAGTCAAGGATTTCATCCTTCAGTCCTGCGGTCCATTCTTCCACACCCTACCCCAGTTCCTGCGGTTGATTCCTGGATTGAAACACTAATCAATGTGCACAAAGAAGCTAAGGAACACCTAGAAAAGGCCCGAAGAGACGTTAAACATTATGCAGACTCCAAAAGAAGACCTGGGCCTTGCTATTCAATAGGCAATAAGTTATCCTCGAAACTCCTCCCACGTCACCTACGACCAAATGAATTGGCTCCCAGGTATTACGGACCCTTTTCTATAAAAGAAATCGTCAATCCAGTGGCCTTTCGACTCAGATTACCAGAATCATGGAAAAGGATCCATCCAGTCTTCCACACTTCTCTGTTAAAACCATATGTTCAACCCTCTCGAACAGCTCCAAGATCTACCCCAGTGATTGTCAATGACCAACTCAAATACGAGGTCTCCAGAATTTGTGACTTTAGGTACCGACGTGGTCAACTACAATATTTGGTCGAATGGAAAGGGTATCCTCCCAGTGAGCGCACCTGGGCACCCATGTCAAACATGAATGCCCCCAGGCTGATTCGAAGGTACCATCTTATCCATCCCGGCAAACCCGGAGGACCTGAGCTTCAGAGGAGGCATACTGTCATGAACCGTCGCCTGCGTTCATTCTGGACTTCGTGGTCCCTGACCCATGGAGGACTGAATGCAGTAATCCTCCCAACATGGCTGCCTGATACGGAACGCAGCTTGCCAGTCTTTGCGCTCCACGCTCTGCGTATTACTAAACAGACACGCCCCCGTGGCTCTGCACGTCTCAACGCTAACACTCGCTATAGTTGGACGTGTGTTGCCGGAGTTCGCTCGGGGCTTTTTTCTGAATCCTGTTTCCCGGTTCCTTGAATCCTCCTCATTTCCTTCCTTTCCCCAAACTTACCTCTGAAATTTCCTGGATTATCGCCTGCGCTCAAGTCACGGCGTTCCGTGCCTCCGAGCGCGGACATTGTTCCTTCCTGGCTCCGTCCTGGACATCTGAACGTATCCTGGAGTTGAAACATCATCCTCACACTGGAATCCGAAGACCAGAACACGGGTTTATATAAATCCCAGACTGTGCGAAAGAAATCACCAAAGAAGGTCACAAGCAAACAGGTAAAACAGGTGAGAAGGGGAGAGACTTGTGACACCAATTATTGCAGGATTGGAGTTGATAATTGTAATTTATACCCCACATAGAATGTTTGGGGAAAGTATTTTAGAGGTCAGGACAAGAAATTCACGCCGTGACAACATTTTTCAGGCGGTATTCACATGGTACCGCTCCACAAAACGTCATAAGAACATGACATCCTTCATGACCATGTTGCAGCACGAGACTGCCGTCAAAATGCTCATCGATGGTGCTCTTCACATCCGTAACAAAGAGCCCACTTCCTTCTGGACGTACTCAACTAGGTGAAGCATCCCTTCATCGACACCAGGTTTTACGACAGTGGTTTTGCTGCTGTATGTTTGCTGAAAAAAACATTGTCATTTATTTGGGGGGCTGAGCAAGGGCATATGAAGGGTTGGGGGGCAGGAATAAAAAGAAATAGGTAAATGTTGGGGTGGCAGGTTAAACCCCCAAAAATAATTGTTAAAAAAAATTCAAAACGTGTTTTCGCCAAAAGATCTGCCGAAAAACATTTGATGTAAAAACGGGTGTCGATGAAATGTCATAGAACCCTCAACCTCTGCACCGTCTTCAAAAGAGTCACCACGAAACACCCCTCAACAGCCTGCATGTGTTGCGACAACGTTGTTGTGCGATTGATTGCGTCCAAGCTACCAAACAAGCACCCGTTCTCCCCAATAGGATGTGCACATTGTGACTACATCCCATAACCTGCAAAGTCCATCTGTGGTCCATGTCTCCTCACAGTCATCTTTAACCACTGCCACTGGGAGGGCTCTTGGAGAGGGAGGAACTTTGGACAACCACAACATCAAAGAACTCAGAAGCCCATCTAAGTGAGCCCAAGTTCATCTCACAGCTTGCTTCCAGGGCCCAATCCATAGTACAGCCCAACAACGTTACAGCGCACTCCTGGATGGCCACTGCACGCGTGCATTTAAGAAAGGCATGACGGTGCTTCTCGTCAATGAACATGTTGTCAGGCACTGAATCCCAGTGCAACTCCGCCCTACACCCACACTGCAAGCCGCTCCCTTACACCACTGGACCCATTCTCTTCCATGTACAGCGGTCAATTGCCCGCCAGATACGTCAACACTATAGAAAACTGCTCACGTATATAAACACTACTATTAGTGTTTACATACTACTTCTACTACTGCACACTACTCCACACCCCCATCCAGCACTATCTGAAATGTCGTCAGGCCTAGTACTGTAGTCGCCTGTCTGTTTCCCATTTCCTTCCCATCTGTGTCTTAGCTCTTGGCCTGGTGACATTTCAGAGTACGATAGTCAATTTCACATTCTTGTTGTTCATGGCCTGGAAGAATGTCATTGCATTTTCCCTTGTTCCCTCCCTTGCCTTAAAGTGCTTTGAAACACATTGTGTATAGGCGCTATATAATAAAACTATCATATCATATCATATCATACTACGCAATAACATTATTATTGTTTAATGATTGTAATGCGCCACACGGCCGCAGGGCTATTACTTGGCACTACTTATGCATTTGGATGTCACCGTCCTGCGCAGAAGCACACATCCAAAAGTAGAGAAACAGGGGGGTCTAACATATCCCGCTTATTGGTACCCACTTTATGTCAGTACCCAAACAGCGGCCACACTAGCAAGCGAAGATTACAATATAAAGTACTTTTTAACGTGACCCAGTAGTTAATACAATGTAGCGGTCATTGCAGGTTTGCTGGTATCTGGGTGGTAAATCCAATCTGTAAATCCGCTACCGCCACTTGGTCCGGCAGAATTAACGCCATATTACAAGTGGCAGAGGTGGAGTGACTCATTTTTTTCCAGAGTCCACAGGACTCAATGGGTCTTTTTTGGCAGAATTACCTTGGCGGAAATTCTGCTACAGACACACATCTGCCCATTTAACCCCATGTCCAAACCACTCCTGCAGGCCTACTACCACTAGCTAACACAGCGGCCATCTTTAGACAAGGCAAGCATGCTGCTAATTGGTGAAGTTCACATTCCATCCTTCATCTCCTGACCTGGTATGCATGTGAATCAACAAGCATCCCCCACAGACAAGGTCCCACCAATGTCCCCCACCCCAGGCGCCCTTTATATATCTCCCACCCAGTCACCATATAAAATGCCCCCGAGCAACACAACACCCATTCTGGAACATTCAGTGCCAGAACAGGACAGATCACAGCACAGAGGTCAGGGCTGTGGTGCAATGAGACATCTTTGTGTGGCTGCCATTGTGAGAAAGGCTAAGAGTTCTGCATCTCAGATTGAGGTGCAGCGGAGCAGCTGCGTGTAGGCCTCGGTACTGGCGTACCAAAGGATATCACAACTCAGAATGAGGTAGTTGTAGATTTGTGTGGGGGTTGTAAAGAAGATGAGCCATTCCCACCCTCCTAGGCGCTTTAGAGTGTGGCAAGTCCCATAGGTAGACGGGCAATTTACCAAGGGGGAAAGGGCGGCGCTAAGAATCCCGGCACGAGTACAATATCACGGGAATCGTAGATCTATAGACTTCGTGTGCGCATGAAAGAGGCGCCATTTTATAGTTATGGTAGATGCATTCAGTCCTGCATGGCTACGCAGTAAACGTAGGCCCGACGAGGAAACTTGAACAGGCCCCAACGAAGGCAGATGAACACGCGCTGCTAATTCTCACAGAACCTTCCCTTTGTTCCTCAACTGTTACAATTACTTGTTATCCCAGAGAGGAATGCACCCTGCAAGGCCAAGAGACAGCACTGGGCACCACGTGGCGTGCATTCATCACAGCCAGGCCAACAGCAGACCTCGAACCCCCACCCAGCCCACCAGGATTAATGGCACCCGCCACTGACCCAGTCCAAGAACCCCTACATGCCACGATAGTGGGCGACCTCCAGTCACCAACAATACAACCTATAGCCTTAAAAGATCTGAGGTTCACCTTATGCCATAAATGCACCCTTTGTAGTATGAGGTACAGGGAGGAATAAATGATAGCTCAAAACGAGGGTGGACGCCTTGGGTGCGTAGAGTGCGATATGAACCGAGCAGAGAACGTGTGGGTCAACATGACCGTGTTCCTCCCCCTGTGCCAGTCGCCAGGTTTCTCAGGTGCATGCCATAATGATGTAGTATTGTTATCATATTAAAGTAACTCTGAAACGGCAACATGTGAAAAGCCTGACCTTCGGCCCTTCGAGAGATGAGCTGAGCTGACCCCACGTGGGAAGAGACAAGCAGACGAGGCAGCAGCCAATCATATCATAGCCTGGCATGCCCTATGGAGCAGGCCCATGCATTGAGCCTAACCAACCAGGCTTGTGATTTCCGACTGTATGTGATGATGCAATTGATTACGCTGAACACCCGTATAACGTGTTGTTCATGCAGACGTTGGCAGAGCGTTCGAGGAGCAGAATCCTTTGCTCTTTTGTGTGATTAAAACTGGTTATCTTTGCAAGAAATCTCTTGGCCTTTCCCTGGTGGGATGCATTTGTTCTGGCGTGAGCGTACAAGAGGGTGTCAGTAATGCAATAGTGGGGGGGCATTGGCGGTCCGCATTGAGGAGCATACACAGATCTGTGTGCGTTCCACTACTTAAATCGCAGCTGGTGCAATGGCAGAGCAGCAGGTTAGTCCCAGTACTTCCATAGCAGGTGGCGCATTGGCAGAGCTGCAGGTTAGTCCCAGTACTTTCATAGCAGGTGGTGCATGGGAAGAGCAGTGGGTTAGTCCCAGTAATTTAATAGCAGGTGGTGCATTGGCAGAGAAGCAGTTTAGTCTCGGTAGTTTAATAGCAGGTGGTGCATTGGAAGAGCAGTGGGTTAGTCCCGGTAGTTTAATAGCAGTTGGTGCATTGGCAGAGCTGCAGGTTAGTCCCAGTACTTTCATAGCAGGTGGTGCATTGGAAGAGCAGTGGGTTAGTCCCGGTAGTTTAATAGCAGGTGGTGCATTGGCAGAGCTGCAGGTTAGTCCCAGTACTTTACTAACAGCGAGTAGTATTTTAAACAGACATTGTGCGTCTCCAGGAATGAGGTGCGAAGGACTTTGCTTTCAGGCCCAATACTGGAATAGTCGAGCGGAGTGTGAAGAAGAGAAGATTTCGCTGAGAACAGAGGTATGTGAGGCCACAATGAAGCTTCAGATGCTTTTCCCAATCCTGTATCCTCATATGAAGTGCTCGACACACCCTGAAGAGTTTTCATCGTTTTAGTTTACAAACCGAATGAGAAATGCATTATTTAATAATGGAAGCTGCAGGCCAGAAAGGGTTACAACTTTAAGGGTAGTGGTGATGAAGAGTAAATGACCCGAATAATAATCTCAATGTGTTACAACGCGGACACAGCACCTCTGAACGTATTAACACCCAAATAACTAAGTATTGACAAACTGTATCCATGCTTTGAAGTTAGTATGAATAGATGCACGGGGAATTTGCCCACCCTTGCCAAATAACAAGGCTGGTTACCGTAGGGCAGTGGTAGTGGCCATCTGGAAGGCTGGAGAGAACCTTGCAGAACTTGCCAGCCCAGGAAATGAAGATGCTGGGAGAAAAGTGGCCCCCAGCCTGGAGGAGGCTGATCAGAGCGATGTGAAAGGACCTGTCATTTGAGAAAAGTGGCCACTTGATGAATGAGGTTTCATCCTAATTGTTGGGGATTTTAAGATGGAAAATCTCTTGGTATGATGTAATGTTTCCTCTATAGGGAAGCATGGGGCAGGATGTATTTCCTATGGAATTCTCATTTCACCACAGCATAGGGTCCACTCGTGAACTAAGGATGTTTTTAAACTTGCTGGGGCTTTTATCGAATAGAGAGCGGGGTATCTTGTTGCCAGTGTTAGAGTGGCAGCAATCTGGGGTTGGGGCGGGGAGTGGGCCGCCTCCACACTTTTAATAAGTCTTTGAAGAGGCATGTCGACTGCATACTTGCACAGATCTAGCTGCAATGCAGTCTTGCACACAAGAGCCCTCCTGATTTTCTTGCTCTAAAGAGTAAGTCCCCTCTCCTGGACGCGCCTAGAAGTCTCATCGGTAGCCTTCAAGGCTGGCGAGTCTGCACGTTGGCCTGTCCTACTCAGCACCCCCTTGCACGCTGGTTGGGATCCTGTTAGCGGGATCCACCAACACTGGGAGGCTCCCCTCGTGGTGAAGGAAGAACCCCTGTGTTCACAACACCGCCCAGAAGGGGAGCTGGCGCTTCATAGTGCTTAGACGCCCAACGTGTGAAAGCATGGCTGGGGAGCTGCCGTTGTTTTAGGGCCCTTTGCTGTGGACCCTTCCCTGAGGTGTTGTTCAACCACCATGAAGATTTTGAGAACACACTGTGTGTGTTTTCATGTGACTTGCTGTGAAACTCTTATGCGCTGGAGTTGGAGTCTACTGAGCGAGTGCTCAGTCTTGGCGCAAAAACTGTACCCTCAACCTTAGTGCGATGGTCTTCTTTCCTGAGTGCATCTGGGTTCCTTTTTAAGACAAATTACAGCTGTACTATGTTGAGGTGTAATGTGCATGCACAGTTTTACGAAAGTACATTGTGTGGTAATCGCTCTGGACACGCGGTTATGTATAAGTCTAGACTATTCTCCCAAAAACCGATTTGGTTTGCGGAAACGTCATGAAAGTTCCATGTTGTAAGAATGTGAGCAGGACCGCCTGCCATCTGCAGAGCAGACAGAGCCTGAACGTTCGGCTTCGCTACTAAATGCCAACAAGCTTCCACAGCAAGCGCCTCATTTGGCATCCGATTAGGAAGTGTGTGGACTGAGGCATGGTGCATCTCGTTTCACCAAATCTTCCTGGGCTAAGAGAAATTCTCAGTCTTGTATGGTGCTCAGAGAGTGTTGTGTCTGAAATCCCAGTAGCGAAAGAGCAGATTTTGTAGCAGGTCAGGGCTGAGGTGCATGGACATAGCTGTGTAATTGGGGAGCCCCAGCAGGTTATCCTACAAGCCAGGACTGAGGTGCATGGGCAGAGCTGTGTAATTGGGAGACCTCAACAGATGATGCTGCAGGTCGGGGCTGAGGCGCACTGACAGAGCTGTGTAATTGGGAGAACTCAGCAGGTGATGCTGCAGGTCAGGGCTGAGGTGCATGGACAGAGCGGTGTAATTGGGGGGGGGGGCTAAACTCATGAGCACAGGTCAGGGCTGAGGCGCATGGACAGAGCTGTGTAATCGGGAGACCTCAGCAGGTGATGCTGCAGGTCAGGGCTGAGGTGCACTGACAGAGCTGTGTAATTGGGAGACCTCAGCAGGTGATGCTGCAGGTCAGGGCTGAGGTGCATGGACAGAGCTATGTAATTGGAGGGCCTAACTCATGAACATCCGACAATGCTGCAGGTCAGGGCTGAGGTGCATGGGCAGAGCTGTGTAATTGCGGGGCCTAAGCTCATGAACAGCAGGTTAACCTGCAGGTCAGGGTTGAGGTGCTTGGACAGAGCTGTGTTATTGGGGAGCATCAACAGGTTATACTGCAGGTCAGGGTTGAGGTTCACGGACAGAGCTGTGTAATTGGGAGACCTCAGCAGGTAATACTGCAGGTCAGGGCTGAGGTGCATGGACAGAGCTGTGTAATTGGGGAGCCACAGCAGGTAATGCTGCAGGTCACGGTTGAGGCGCATGGGCAGAGCTGTGTAATTGGGAGACCTCAGAGGGTGATGCTGCAGGCCAGGGTTGAGTTGCATGGGCAGAGCTGTAGAACAGGGAGTGTCAGTTCATGAACAGCGGGTAATGCTGCAGGTCATGGCTGAGGTGCACAGACAGAGCTGTGCAATTGGGAGACCTCAGCAGGTGATGCTGCAGGCCAGGGTTGAGGTGCATGGACAGAGCTGTGTAATTGGGGAGCCTCAGCGGGTAATGCTGCAGGTCAGGGCTAAGGTGCAGGGGCAGAGTTGTGTAATTGGGGAGCCTCAGCAGGTGATGCTGCAGGTCAGTGCTGAGGTGCATGGACAGAGCTGTGTAATTGCGGAGCCTCAGCAGGTGATGCTGCAGCTCAAGGCTGAGGTGCATGGGCAGAGCTGTGTAATTGGGAGACCTCAGCAGGTGATGCTGCAGACCAGGGTTGAGGTGCATGGACAGAGCTGTGTAATTGGGGAGCCTCAGCAGGTAATGCTACAGGTCAGGGCTGAGGTGCATGGGCAGAGCTGTGTAATCGGGAGACCTCAGCAGGTGATGCTGCAGGTCAGGGCTGAGGTGCATGGACAGAGCTATGTAATTGGGGGGCCTAACTCATGAACATCCGACAATGCTGCAGGTCAGGGCTGAGGTGCATGGACAGAGCTGTGTAATTGGGGAGCCACAGCAGGTAATGCTGCAGGTCACGGTTGAGGCGCATGGGCAGAGCTGTGTAATTGGGAGACCTCAGAGGGTGATGCTGCAGGCCAGGATTGAGATGCATGGGCAGAGCTGTAGAACAGGGAGCCTCAGTTCATGAACAGCGGGTAATGCTGCAGGTCATGGCTGAGGTGCATGGACAGAGCTGTGTAATTGCGGAGCCTCAGCAGGTGATGCTGCAGGTCAAGGCTGAGGTGCATGGGCAGAGCTGTGTAATTGCGGAGCCTCAGCAGGTGATGCTGCAGGTCAGGGCTGAGGTGCATGGGCAGAGCTGTGTAATTGGGGAGCCTCGGAAGGTGATGCTGCAGGTCAGGCTGAGGCGAATGGGCAGAGCTGTGTAACTGGGAGACCTCAGCAGGTGGTGCTGCAGGTCAGGGCTGAGGTGCACTGACAGAGCTGTGTAATTGGGAGACCTCAGCAGGTGATGCTGCAGGTCAGGGCTGAGGTGCATGGACAGAGCTGTGTAATTGGGGGGCCTAAGCTCATGAGCATCATAATGCTACAGGTCAGGGATGAGGTGCATGGGCAGAGCTGTGTAATTGGGGAGCCTCAGAAGGTGATGCTGCAGGTCAGGGCTGAGGCGCATGGGCAGAGCTGTGTAATTGGGAGACCTCAGCAGGTGATGCTGCAGGTCAGGGCTGAGGCGCATGGGCAGAGCTGTGTAACTGGGAGACCTCAGCAGGTGGTGCTGCAGGTCAGGGCTGAGGTGCACTGACAGAGCTGTGTAATTGGGAGACCTCAGCAGGTGATGCTGCAGGTCAGGGCTGAGGTGCACCGACAGAGCTGGGCGAGCAGAACCAGGAGTACTATATAAATATCCACTGAAATAACAAAGCTACACTTTCAGGGCTGCAGGTTTTTCGCGGTTGCCGTGGTTACCAGCACTTCTAGCAGGTACTGTTATTTTCTAGGTTTTCTGACACCTCTTATAATTTTTTCATTGCTTTGCCTCTTTCTGAGCTCTTTAAACAAACCTGTGCACAGCTCAAAGAGAGGGCGCGCCATCTTCCGAGCAGGCGCCAGGCGCCATCTTCCCTCCGAGCAGGCGCCAGGCGCCATCTTCCCTCCCAGCAGGCGCCATCTTCCCTCCGAGCAGGCGCCAGGCGCCATCTTCCCTCCCAGCAGGCGCCATCTTCCCGCAAGGGGTCCTGATCTGCCTGCAAAGGGATGTGCGACTTCCCTAGGGGCTACAGGGGCCACAGAGCTTCATGGGACAAAGAGCCCCAGGGCCAGGCCATTTCCTACCTCCCGTCGTAGATTTGCCTCGGTCGCCCCAACACCGGAGGCCACTTCCTCCAGGAACCCAGCACCCTGCGGGGGCCACAGAGTTACAGGGGGCATCTTCCTGCAGAAGCCTTCTCCCTATAGGGGCGGGTCACGTAGCTTCAGAGTGGGGGCACTGAGCTCCAGTAGCCATCTTCCTGCGGGGGACAACTGCCATTGATTGTGGTACTGCAGCCTTCCCCAAACACCCACCATCGAGCTAAAGGGGCCATGGCCTTCCTACAGGGGCCACCGAGATACTGGAACCATTAGCCTGTAGGGTCATAGAGCTGCATGACTCACGCCCTAAAGAGGCCATCATCTCTGCACAGGGTCACCGAGCTACAGAATGGCCATCTGCCCTCAGGCGCCCTCAGCCAACAGGCCCCATCTAGCAACAGGAGCCATAACCCCACAGGAGCCGTGCCCCCATAGAGGCCAGCGCTCTACAGACCTCCGGTGGCATCATCCCTCAGGTGCCCTCACCCAACAGGCCCCACATAGCAACAGAAGCCATAACCCTACAGGTGCCGTGCCCCCATGGCAGCCAGTCCTCTATAGACCTCAGGATACTACAGGTGGCCTCTGCCCTCAGGCGCCTTCACCCAACAGGCAACATCTAGCAACAGGAGTGATAACCCTACAGGAGCCATACCCCTATAGCGACGAGTTCTCTACAGAACTCAGGTTCCTACAGGTGCCATCTGCCCTGAGGCGCCTTAACTCAACAGGCACCATCTAGCAACAAGAGCCATAACCCTACAGGAGCCGTGCTCCCATAGCGGCGTCGCTCTACAGACCTCATGTTTCTACAGGTGGTATCTGACACTTGGTGCCAACCGCTAACAGGCACCATTCGCCTTCAGACACCGGGCACAGTTGTATTCCACATTTCTATTGACACCATTTCCCACAGGCATCCCTCTACAGGCACAGTCTACTCACAGGTACAATGGTGCAACTACAGGTGGACTCTGCTGGCACCTGCCACACTACCACCTTCGCCATTCTGTGTTGTCCTCTTATAAGCAACACGTGTCAAGCCCCCACCTACTGTGGGGTGAAAAAGCCCCGGATGCCATGAATAAAAAGTCTAGAGTCATTGGTACAAATGCCTGAAATGAAAGGCC
Organism: Ambystoma mexicanum; assembly: GCF_040938575.1. Taxonomy (NCBI): domain Eukaryota; kingdom Metazoa; phylum Chordata; class Amphibia; order Caudata; family Ambystomatidae; genus Ambystoma; species Ambystoma mexicanum. The sequence goes on from NC_090922.1 coordinate 1,508,678,839, forward strand.
AGCTCTGAAATGATGTCCAACGTAAGGCCAATGGAACCAAAGCAAAAAGAGGGAATGGGGGCCTAAAAACTTCGAGATGCTAAAATATGCAAACTGCCTTTCATGAAGGAACAACAACACACATGGACATAGTGTGTTAACAAATTAATGGAGAGCTGCACTGATTTCCAGGAACAGTAATGCACCGAATCTAAAATGGAAATGTCAAGATTGTGTTTCAAGCCATTGCAGTGAAATGAAGCACTTACTGTGAAATAAAAAAATGCATGTCATTTCGTTTTTCCCTCTAAACTAATAATATGTTCAGCAAAATGCTCGCCAGACTTTCATAATGTGAATTTGGTTCCTGCCTATCATAAGCTCATCCCCATGAACAATGTTTAAGAAACTTGCATGCATAATTTGCAAATTGTGTGCCTTAAGGTCATTTAAAATGCATTGATGTATGAATTACATGCTGCAAGTTTGAAAGGCTTTGTGCACCTGGCTATTTCTTCAGATGTGCAATTAAACTTCAGGGCCTCCTTTGGTTGCCCTGGAGATTTAGCCTTGGCTGCCTTTATTGTAAGTGTTATTCCTCAGAAATACAAGAAATTGGATGCTCTTAGATGGGAAAGGCAGGGCGGACTAGATAAGAAAGGGTCTGTTCTCCAGCCCTGGTGACCTCCGGGTCACAAACCCCATAACAAATGCATTAGCTTGGTCATTAGCTCTTGAAAGGGGCAGGCTAATCTAAACACAGATCCCTCGACTGACGGCATGCCTGAACAGAACAGAACTGGTACTTAAAAAAAGGTGGGGGCCAGAGCCAGTGAGTGGTGGGACTGCCCATTGTTTAAAAGGGGAAAAAATGATTTTTATCATGTAAAATTGACAATATAAATTGCAGCACTCTACAGACCTCAAGATCCTAAAGGTGGCATCTGCCCTCACAGTCATTCTAGGATTTTTGAAAAGATGACAGTCCAACCATTCTAACCATGTGAAAACGATGTTTGGGATAGGCACAACTAAAGTTATGAATAAAAATGTGATTTGGCCCTCATTGTGTTTACCAGCAATGTGGAAAATTGATAAAGCATGCCAAATATGAGTAGTAGGACGCCCATAAAGTGCCATATTCCTCACCGATATAGTTCTGGAGTAAATGGAGAAAAACGGTATCTCTGCACAGGAATGACATGCAGACTTCAGAGTAGTCTCATCAGATTTGCGTTAAAATGGAGTGCTAGAAAATGTATTCATGCATATCAAATTGTGGAGATTAAGGACACTTGCCATGTAGTGAGATTCTATGTCCCTGAAGTAGACCGAGCCCTCCGGTCGAAGGGAGACGATGGAGTTCTCTCCTCCCATAGTCATCATAAAGTACTGCCCCATCCCCTTGTCTTATCAGCACACAGGTGGAAGTGGGGTGCAGAACATTAACCAATCCCAGCCACAGGAATTATGACAGGTTAGTGATGTCATTTGCCCTATAACTAAACCAGCTGGCCTCAGAGCTGGACTTCCCCACTAATTCCATGATGTGACCTGCTGCCGAGCTATGTCGTGAACATCCCAGCAGAGGGAGAGATGCCTAACCTTGCAGTGGAGTCAGGCCACAGAGACTGAATGGGACCCTTGGAGCCAGGAGAGGAGAACTTTGACTGACCCCCTTTGGCTGTCCCCGCAGTGTGCCCAGACACTCTATGATGCCTAGTCCAGACCTCTCCTGTAAGTAGAATACCCCAAGCCGTAGATGGTGTATGCCCTGTATACTTTATGCATAATTGTAGTCATTTTCCCATTGAAAATCCACTGTTTGCCTGTGTATTTTAGTTATTGTCCCATTGAAAAATCCCCCATTTGTCTGTGTAGATCCTTAGCACATTGATCAAAGTAAACCAATTAATTCTCGCATTGAATTCACGGGATCTGTATTGTAGGCATTCGAAACCAACAATCTTTTCCCAGTGTGTTGTAAGCCGGTATAGTCAAAGATTTGCCAAAAGAATTAATTTCAAAAAGCCCCGTTTCCATGTGTGTTCCCATTGTAAGGTAAAAAAAACAAATTCCCATTTGCATTTTTTTTCTCACATTGCAATTGTGCTAAACTTCCCAAAATCGATTTTCCAATTCTGTTCTGACCATAATCCTCAACCCTATTTGTTCTTTTCAGGTATAGAAAAACAAATTCCACATTTCTTTAAATCCTGTCCCATAGCAGTTGTGCTCAATAATTAAAAAAATGATTTTACTGTTGTGCTCTGCAAACACATTTTCCCATTCGCTTTCTGTCTCCCACATTGTTTCTGTGAGCATCGCCCAAAAACGATTTCCCCCTTGTGTTCCCACTCTCTGCCACTGCCTTCCATTCAAAGAAGTCAAGCTGAGTGGATGTTTGGGCAGGGGAGAGGGGGCGAGGTTGGCTGGGAGAAAAGCATAACTCTGTTCATTTTCCTTGTGTGCTTTGAACTAATCTTTGCTTGTATTGGGGGAGCGGGGAGGTTAAAAGCAAACTATTGTACTGTATATTCTAATGTCATCTCTGTGTGGATGCTTTCCCAAAGTCATTTTGTTTGTGTGTTACCAGAGCATTGGTGGCTGATGTAATCTGTGTGTTCTAATTGAACTTAAATAAATTAATAAATATTGTATTAATACACACCAGCCTGTTTCATAGTCCACTGTGGCAATGGGTATTTGTTGAGGTTGGGCGAGACGGGTTGGAGGCCTAATCAAAAACGACCTGGATGACATAAATAAAAGTGTTTTTATTGTGTGCCCCATTCATTGTAGGGGAAGGAGATCCCGGACTTGCGTATCACCGTAGAATAAACCGCGACACCACCAAAAGACAATGGGGAACGCGACGTGGGAGGGTTCTTAATGTGTATTAAGACATGAAAAATGACTGACCGTTCAACCAATCGGAGGGCAGAGCCCACACGCAGTCAAAGGTTAGGACGCATGTGGCTGCTGGTCCCAGATTGGTTGAAATCTATGTAGCTGATTTCGCACACCATCATTGTCAGGTGTGATTTCCTACTCAAGTGGTGTTTTATTTGTTTCCTGTTATGGTTTTACATGGGTTAGGTTATTAGTTCAATAGATGTCTGCCCAAGTTAGTCAGAGGACTACAAGTACCAGAATGCACAACCAAAGTGGCCTGGGTGGACTATTCTCTCTGATTGGGCCACGCGGAGACTGTGGGACCCTAAGAAATACTCTTGACTAAAGAAATGGCAAGTATATGGGGTATATATTTACTTAAGCATTAAGCCTCGAAAAGGGGGTGGCATTACCACTTTAGGTAAGGCCCCGGGGACCATAGTTACAGGTCCCGGAGAAGCGTGAGCTTTAACGCAGGCCCTGAGGCCTTACCGGAAGCTGTAATTGGCCACCAGTGAGTAGACATTCATTTTCTCAGCCTCCCGTTGGCTACTTGTCCCGTTATAATTTGCAGCTATTAACTCCCTGGCTGCGCTCCTTTATGTCTCCATTATATTCTAAGCAACCCACCAGTGCCTCAGACTTGTTTTCCCAGTTGTAGGTAAGGAAGCCCTCAAAATCATGTTGAAATAGTCCCGCACGAATCCAGACACATCTTCAGCCGGCCCTTAAGCCACAAGACTGTCTTCTAGGTGCTTTAGGGGAGCACCCAAAATATTTCATAACACGGGCAGAGTAAAAACTCTTTGCAGCTCGCTGAAACGGCACAGCAAGCCGACACTGGTAGCGGAAGTTGAACAGGTCCGTCCATTTTTCAGATACTTCTGGTATTGGAACTAAACACGTTTAACTAAACTACTCTCCTAGCTACCCCGAGTAAGGCCTTTGCTTAAGGCAGGGCAGGTTTGACAGAAAACTAGGTCTTGATGTCAGTGGGCTACATCACAAAGTTCCCCGTGCTCCCCGAGTTTGGATGAATGGGTACCTTGAAATAATCTGACACTGTTCATCTTCTCCACCCGAGGACTCACTAGCCTAGAGACAGCCGTCCAAACCGAGAAGTTGAAAAAAACAGCGACACCCACAGTGGGCCGCTTTACTATCACAGCAAGGTGAGGTACTCCCAGTCCAGTGGTGGAGAACTACGCAGGGTATGGGATACCTGGGCACCCGCCACTCAATCCACCCTCTCCAAAACTTCACCTCACTCCACCCTCCACCCTCCACTTGAACTCATGCCCTCCTACCCAGCACTTCACCCCACTCCATGCTACCCAGCACTTCACCTCACTCCATCCTCCCTGCCACTCCACCTCACCTCACTCCATCCTCCCTGCCACTCCACCTCACCTCACTCCATCCTCCCCGCCACTCCACCTCACCTCATCCTCCCCGCCACTCCACCTCACCACACCACACTCCATCCTCCCTGCCACTCAACCTCACCACACTTCATCCTCCCCGCCACTCAACCTCACCACACTCCATCCTCCCGCCACTCAACCTCACCACACTCCATCCTCCCCGCCACTCAACCTCACCACACTCCATCCTCCCCGCCACTCAACCTCACCACACTCCATCCTCCCCGCCACTTCACCGCCCTCCTCCCCAGCACTTCACCCCACTCCATCCTCCCCAACACTTCACCCCACTCCATCCTCCCCAGCACTTCACCTCACTCCATCCTCCCCGCCACTCCACCTCACCTCACCTCACTCCATCCTCCCCGCCACTCCACCTCACCTCATCCCATCCCATCCTCCCCGCCACTCAACCTCACCACACTCCATCCTCCCCGCCACTTCACCGCCCTCCTCCCCAGTACTTCACCCCACTCCTTCCTCCCCAGCACTTCACCTCACTCCATCCTCCCTGCCACTCCACCTCACCTCACTCCATCCTCCCCGCCACTCCACCTCACCTAACTCCATCCTCCCCGCCACTCCACCTCACCTCACTCCATCCTCCCCGCCACTCCACCTCACCACACCCCATCCTCCCTGCCACTCAACCTCACCACACTCCATCCTCCCTGCCACTCAACCTCACCACACTCCATCCTCCTGCCACTCAACCTCACCACACTCCATCCTCCCGCCACTCAACCTCACCCCACTCCATCCTCCCCGCCACTTCACCCCACTCCATCCTCCCAGCCACTTCACCCCACTCCATCCTCCCCGCCACTTCACCCCACTCCATCCTCCCCGCCACTTCACCCCACTCCATCCTCCCCGCCACTTCACCCCACTCCATCCTCCCGCCACTTCACCCCCCTCCATCCTCCCCGCCACTTCACCCCACTCCATCCTCCCCGCCACTTCACCCTTCCTGCCACTTCACCCCACTCCATCCTCCCCGCCACTTCACCCCACTCCATCCTCCCAGCCACTTCACCCCACTCCATCCTACCCGCCACTTCACCCCACTCCATCCTCCCTGCCACTTCACCTCACTCCATCCTCCCCGCCACTTCACCTCACTCCATCCTCCCCGCCACTTCACCTCACTCCATCCTCCCCGCCACTTCACCTCACTCCATCCTCCCCGCCACTTCACCTCACTCCATCCTCCCCGCCACTTCACCTCACTCCATCCTCCCAGCCACTTCACCTCACTCCATCCTCCCAGCCACTTCACCCCACTCCATCCTACCAGCCACTTCACCCCACTCCATCCTCCCTGCCACTTCACCTCTCTGCCTCCTCCCCAGCACCTCACCCCACTCCATCCTCCCCAGCACCTCACCCCACTCCATCCTCCCTGCCACTTCACCTCACTCCATCATCCCCGCCACTTCACCTCTCTGCCTCCTCCCCAGCACCTCACCCCACTCCATCCTCCACAGCACTCACCTCACTCCATCCTCCCTGCCACTTCACCTCACTCCATCCCCCCCGCCACTTCACCTCACTCCACAGTGAGGTGCATAGCAGAAGGGCGTGAGTGAAAACCTGGTTCCCGGAATTCCTAAATACCCCCGCTCCCCCACAGCCAGGGCTTACAAGAGGGGATCGAGGACAAGCCACCCTCCCTTTTTTACCCACATCCCCCTAAAGTGATGAGAAAGCCAAAGACATTCGGTTCACTAATGTCACGTATAATGAACGCCAAACGGGATTCTAACGAGGTCGCAAATCTTAATGTAGTCCGGGTTTAAACGAGTCGATTTGCGCAAATGACTTTAAATGGCTCACCTCTAAATTACAAAGAAATCTCAATTACCGCGAACGAGAAAAAACAATAAACAAACAATTGGGAAGTAATGGGCAAAACTCGAGTTCATCGCCGGAAGTCATTAATGACGTCAGAGATCTCACCGAAGTCTCGCCGAAAAGTGCGGGCGCCTCGTACTTTCTAAGGATGCCGTTGGACAGCAGGACTTCTGCTCACCACTCACAGGAAAGAAACCTAACACTTCCGACCAGTATAGGCGCTTCCTGCAGCTCAGAGCTTTAACCGATGATGAAAGGAGGAGTCCGTGTGTCTGGATTCGAACCTGTGACCTGCAAGTTACGCACAGATCTTCGTAAAATTAATGCACTACTAAAGTCTCTTAATTCGTAAACCAATCGTCGGTCTGCGCTGCATACGGCCGTGAACTGTCCTTGGGATGAAAGTGGTGTAGAAATACCCAGAAGTATCCGCGGCGGTAGCTCAGGTCATTGGGGTTCGAATAGTTGTTCTTTGCTGGATATCGCCTTCTCGGGAGCCCCACAGCCTTCTGCCACAGACCCTTCCTTTTAGAGGTGCTTGGCCTCACCTTTCAGCCAACGCTGGCCTAAGGGAACTCGGGTGCTTCTCCCTGTGGCGCTGGTGTGATGATTGGTAGATGGGCCTCACCCATGGAGGTTGTTTACAGCTGTGAAATGGCACTTAGGGTGGGTTAATCCATTGTCCCATGGGTGACCCTCTGCATATGCCGCACCCTGGCCCGGCCCTAAGGGAGGTCTCCCGAAGCCCGACTGTGTGGCGGTGCAGAGAAGCCCGACTGTGTGGCGGTGCAGAGAAGCCAGACTGTGTGGCGGCGCAGAGAAACCCGACTGTGTGGCGGTGCAGAGAAGCGCGACCCGACTGTGTGGCGGTGCAGAGAAGCGCGACCCGACTGTGTGACGGCGCAGAGAAGCGCGGCCCGACTGTGTGACGGCGCAGAGAAGCGCGGCCCGACTGTGTGACGGCGCAGAGAAGCGCAGCCCGACTGTGTGACGGCGCAGAGAAGCGCAGCCCGACTGTGTGGCGGCGCAGAGAAGCGCGGCCCGACTGTGTGGCGGCGCAGAGAAGCGCGGCCCGACTGTGTGGCGGCGCAGAGAAGCGCGACCCGACTGTGTGGCGGCGCAGAGAAGCCCAACCCGACTGTGTGGCGGCGCAGAGAAGCCCGACCCGACTGTGTGGCGGCGCAGAGAAGCCCGACCCGACTGTGTGGCGGCGCAGAGAAGCCCGACTGTGTGGCGGCGCAGAGAAGCACGACTGTGTGGCGGCGCAGAGAAGCCCGACTGTGTGGCGGCGCAGAGAAGCCCGACTGTGTGGCGGCGCAGAGAAGCCCGACTGTGTGGCGGCGCAGAGAAGCCCGACTGTGTGGCGGCACAGAGAAGCCCGACTGTGTGGCGGCACAGAGAAGCCCGACTGTGTGGCGGCACAGAGAAGCCCGACTGTGTGGCGGCACAGAGAAGCCCGACTGTGTGGCGGCACAGAGAAGCCCGACTGTGTGGCGGCGGAGCCCTCGCGTAGTGACTGAATGACTGCTCCAGTTCTCCATCATTGTTCAGACCCTGGCTCTTTCTCTCTATGGAAATGGGCAAGAATTGTGAGGAGGCAACACCCGGCTTTGTTAGGAACTTTGAGGAATTCACGCTCCAACTTTTATCTTGCTAGGACCACATCTCGCAGACTTCTTTGTGAAGAACCAACCCCCCCCCGTCCTCCAGCCCCCCTGCTGGCTTTCACCATCATTCTGATACAAGTTATTGGGGGATCTAAACACCAGGTGGGAGGGTGGTCTGGTGGTAGAATTTATTTCTGGCCTATAGCTTAGAGCGCAGCTGGAGAGGGTTTTGTGGTGTTTAGCAGACTTCTGTGAGAAAACAACGAGCTTCTGGCCACTGTCCCGATCGCCTCACGTACGCGGTTTGTTCCTTGAAGGGAAACAAGTCCCAGCAGGCCCAATTGGGCACAGCATCTGGGCAAGTTAGGGTGAGGTTTGAGATGGCACCCAGCCACATACTAAAGGAAGGAGAAGTGAGCGGCTGGAGTTTCTATCATTCAGGCAGCCCCAAAGTGCATGCCCCCCCCATAAGCCATTGCACTCCACACATCAGACAATATTCAGATCCTTGTTGCACACAGTGCACAATGTATCTGAGGGTACGAGGGAGAAAGGGAAACCCAAGCTGCCTGCAAGGGCGAGAGGCTGCAGCAGGTGGAAGAGACCAGGCTGTTGCACACAGTGCACAATGTATCTGAGGGTCCGAGGGAGAAAGGGAAACCCAAGCTGCCTGCAGGGGCCAGAGGCTGGAGCACAGAAGTGCGAGCTGCCTGCAGGGGCCAGAGGCTGGAGCACAGAAGCGCGGGCTGCCTGCAGGGGCCAGAGGCTGGAGCACGTGGAAGAGACCAGGCTGTTGCACACAGTGCACAATGTATCGGACAGATCGAGAGAGACCGGAAAACCCAAGCTGTCTGCAGGGGCCAGAGGCTGGAGCACAGAAGCGCGAGCTGCCTGCAGGGGCCAGAGGCTGGAGCACAGATGCGCGAGCTGCCTGCAGGGGCCAGAGGCTGGAGCACAGACGCGCGAGCTGTCTGCAGGGGCCAGAGGCTGCAGCACGTGGAAGAGACCAGGCAGTTATGCCATGTGCCTTCATTGTTTGCATAAGCTGCTCATCAGTATATCGTGTACTACACCACTCCTAGTTGCCCCCCTGCCACTTTGAATCACCGCGGCATTGCTCCCTGGCATCCCACCTTGATTCTGCACTCCATTGTAATTAGTGCAACTAATACCCCACCATAGTTTGCTCGCCAATGGCCAAGTAATTCATGGCATAGGCTTTCTAGCTATCACACTTTCCCGAGGTATTCCCAGGGATCCCGCCAGGACTCCTTCCTCTTTGGACTCCCCACAGGAACCATTCAGACACTGCTGCAGGCTTCTTGTGTTCTTCCATGGTCAGCCAGGACCTGCCGCTGCACACTGGCCACTGGCAGAGACACCAAACCACTGCAGGACTCCTCAAGGCATCTCCTCACAAGTACCTTACTTGAAGAGCACCACTTCCAAAACGTTGCCATGGCTACACTGGATGCATGTTCCAAGTTTCCCACCCGGCTACGCGCTTACCATCCTACACTAACTAGCCTACCCAACCGCTAAACACACTATACATATACAAACTAAGCCACTCACACAGGGCAGGTGAACAATCTTTCTACAGGCATCAAACAGAAGGCTACATCGCTAAATTGAAGTTGCAAACACTAACCACCACCCCCCTGAACCCCCCTGGCCAATGCCTCTTAGCACCACAGGTGCAGAAGGCTCCCCCCTGGACACACATCTTTGTCAGTAGTGCATGATATGAATTCGAATAACATAACATCTACGGTGAGGCGGGGGTTATGCAGAGTAGCACTAAGATGGCCAGACCAGGGGGAAAAGACAGACGTAGACATTTCCCCAGGGTCCGGTGGAATGCGCCTCAACAGGGAGACCATCAAGTGGGAGCCGCCGATACCTCGGTGTGATCGTAGAGAGCAAACTCAACTGGGGAAGCCATATCGAGAATACTCAGCAGAAGGCAACAGGAAAGATGGTGGCGCTGCACCCACTCCTGAAGTCCAAGTCCATGCCCCTACGGACAAAGAGCAACGTCTACAAGGCGATCATCAGACCCTGACTTTTCAGTCCCCAGTATGGACGACCTGCTAAGAGGAACGCCAGAAGAGTCTTCAGATAGTCCCGAACAAGGCTCTGCGGTTAGCGTCTGGAGCCCCACTCTTCACAAGGACAGCAGACCTTCACAGAGAACTGGACATTGAGATTTTGGATGAACATCTAGTGAAGCTGAGTAAGAACTTCTGCCAAGGACTGGATCAGAATTTGAATCCTCTGATCAGAAGACTCACTGCCACTACTGAAAATGCTTTCGACTGCTACCCATCACGGCGAAGACCCTGTGAAATGAGCCGTAGTGTAACAAGTCCACACAGACCATGAAGAAACCCAACCCACGACTACGCACTCAACCCGAGAGGATGGGGTAACGAGGCTCAAGCCTCGGCATCCAAAAATCACCGCTGATGGATAAAATCTGTCAGCAAGAAGAAGAAAGAAGTCCAGAGCTGAGAAGGAACAAGAAAGGAATTGGGCATGTGAAGAAGAGGAATGTTGAGAGTCCATGAGTTCATTCATTCCATGTTGGGCAATCGTCAATATCCAATGTATTGGCCGCGCCTTCAATAGAACTTACTCATATTGCTGTTGAAGTAACTATGAAAGTAACCAGGAGAGCCTAAATTTCTCTGAGACACGCACACACTGATCCGTCTAGTTTTCGGTCTATCGCAGGACCTTGTCGTTCTGGTCGGGCATATAGGTTTCAGGGCTAGGCTGTTGTCCACATAGACCTGTAGGTCACCTCCTTGTACTTCTGTATTTGTGGCCTGTTCTTCATCGCAGTTTGGAATACACCCAGTCGTGCCCACGGCCAGCGGCTGGCATTATCAGAGCTCAATAGCTGAGAGCCAAGTGTGGGCACATTACAGACACAATACTTCCTTCTGCAGCGGTTGCCCCCATAACCGAGCCATGCAATGCCAGATCCCCACCGTAGACCTAATGCAGCCTGATGCCATGCAAGGTCCTACTAGAGACACGTGTTGTGCATGTGTGCTCATCGCAGTACCATTGCCCCTATCATGCCTCAATAGTGCCACATACCATGCATGCCCCCAACACAGACCCAGTGGTACCACGTGCCATGCCTGCGACTACCTAAAGCTTACCTGCACCATGCCAGGCCATTTTAGAACCCAGCGGTGCCCCCTCCCCCCACCAGCCCCCCAGTGCTATGCCCGATTCTGGCTTAGCCTCATCAATGCCCGTGTAATGCATAGACCCATCACAGACCCAATGTTACCAGTGCCATGCCTAACCCCATCACAGACCCAATGTTACCAGTGCCATGCCTAACCCCATCAGAGACCCAATGCTACCAGTGCCATGCCTAACCCCATCAGAGACCCAATGTTACCAGTGCCATGCCTAGCCCCATCACAGACCCAATGTTACCAGTGCCATGCCTAACTCCATCACAGACCCAATGTTACCAGTGCCATACCTAACCCCATCAGAGACCCAATGTTAACAGTGCCATGCCTAACTCCATCAGAGATCTAATGTTACCAGTGCCATGCCTTACCCCATCAGAGACCCAATGTTACCAGTGCCATGCCTTAACCCATCAGAGACCCAATGTTACCAGTGCCATGCAAACCCCATCAGAGACCCAATGTTACCAGTGCCATGCCTAACCCCATCAGAGACCCAATGTTACCAGTGCCATGCCTAACCCCATCAGAGACCCAATGTTACCAGTGCCATGCCTTACCCCATCAGAGACCCAATGTTACCAGTGCCATGCCTAACCCCATCAGAGACCCAATGTTACCAGTGCCATGCCTAACCCCATCAGAGACCCAATGTTACCAGTCCCATGCCTAACCCCATCAGAGACCCAATGTTACCAGTGCCATGCCTAACCCCATCAGAGACCCAATGTTACCAGTGCCATGCCTAACCCCATCAGAGACCCAATGTTACCAGTGCCATGCCTAACCCCATCAGAGACCCAATGTTACCAGTGCCATGGCTAATACCCATCAGAGACCCAATGTTACCAGTGCCATGGCTAACCCCATCAGAGACCCAATGTTACCAGTGCCATGCCTAACCCCATCAGAGACCCAATGTTACCAGTGCCATGCCTAACCAAATCAGAGACCCAATGTTACCAGTGCCATGGCAAACCGCATCAAGACCCAATGTTACCAGTGCCATGCCTAACCCCATCAGAGTCTATGCGGCCCATACCATGCCTGGCCCATGTGGTTGGCCAAGCCATGAGACACGCGACATGTGGTAGGGATTCAACTCAGTCTTTCTTGAACTAGTTGTCGGGTTTGGAGAATGCCTACAGGTCTTGGGGGCTGGGGGGGAGGGGTGCTACAAACTATAAGGATTCTTTTACCCCCCCAAAGGTTTCTTATAGGTACTGGCCACCATGGGAGCTTCTGTTGCCTTACTCCGGCTCTTGCCAGGACAGCACGATTCTGATATCACCAACACAGCCATGCCCATGGTACTCACTGCCTGGTCCATTCTTATGGTCTCTCTAGGCCCCCAGCGGGCAAAGCTCACCCAAAATCTGTAAATGCCCACTGAGCAGAGCAGTGTGGGCATTTACAGGTGCTAATGCCACTGTGGGGGGCAAATACATTAGCTTCAGGCCCCACTTGCCAGACAAGCCTGGCTACGCCTCTGTTTTCTGTTAGCAAACCTGGCTCCCCGTAGGCTATCGGGGCGCTGGGGAGGGTGGGGTGTTTGAGAGATGGTCTCCTTCCGGCCCCTGTAGCTATGGGTGGGCACACGTGGCCAATCGGGTCGATGGCGCCGTGTCCAACACGAGTTTATTCACCAGGAACAGCGCTATTGATTGCCGTAATCAGACTCATTTAGGAAACGGGCACATTTCAATAAAGCGTGACAGACATGTGTCCTGGGGCACTCAGTGCCCCCCCCTCTGCAGGCGCCCCTCCCCCACACAAGCACACTCGCATCCACAATGCCACCGATTTTTCAGAAATCAGTGTGCTTCCTAGCAGGTGCCGGCCGCCCTTCTGCTTACGCCAGAAGCCCCCGGAAATAAAAGAGGCGCTCTAATAAACAGGTTGCAGGGCGAAGCTGGAGACCATGCAGGTAAAAGGGGGCTCTCCCCCTGGCCTGGGGTGGACTGGCCTATAGGGAACTTTGGAAATGTACCAGTGGGCCTCTGCCCCCTGGCCTGGCCTATAGGGAATTCTGGAAATTTCCCAGTAGGCCTCTACCCTTGGCCTGGGATGGACAGGCCTAAATGAACTCTGGAGATTTCCTGGTAGGCCTCTGCACCCTGGCCTGGCCTATAGGGAACTCTGCATTTCCCAGTAGGCCTCTGCAAATTTCCCAGTAGGCCTCTGCCCCTGGCCTGGGGTGGACTGGCCTATAAGGAACTCTGGAGATTTCCTGGTAGGCCTCTGCACCCTGGCCTGGCCTATAGGGAACTCTGCAAATTTCCCAGTAGGCCTCTGCAAATTTCCCAGTAGGCCTCTGCCCCTGGCCTGGGGTGGACTGGCCTATAAGGAACTCTGGACATTTCCCTGCAGGCCTCTGCACTCTGGCCCCAGCTCCTAGAGGTGCAGGGTTTAAAACCCGAGCAGATAGAAGACATTTGTGCTTTTAGGACAAACGGCAGGCGGGTTACAGTGCCCAGACCTACAACCCATCCTAAGGGCATTCAATGCAATGGGCTTGCATTGGGATTCTGTACGCAAGGACGTGCTCTCTCTGCACCCCCATGAATTGCAGTATAAATGGCTCACAGCCGGACAGAGGCCAGTGTGGGCCAATCGCAGCAGAGTTTGCGACAGAGTTTCAGGCATTGGAATCATGTGCTTATAGCGGATTTCGAACGTTTCTAAGCACTGTAATAACATGTGTTATCCCCCACCCCAATGTAAAAGCCCTCAATTCAGTGACCTAGGAAGGAGGGAAGGTTTGAAAACGGCCCTGCTGCGCGATTCAAGCTTGAAAATGTAGTCTTGCCCCCATGTCTGTGGCGAGCGCTGAACACTATCCACCCGGAAGTCCCCAGCGACTGTTCCATTTATTTGTCAATCTCACCCCATTGTAGGGAGCTCACTGCTTCCGCAAATATGATTTATCTACTGCACGTTATTTTGCAATGAAAGGAGCACTGATCCTCCTGAATAAATAAATAAATATGCTTAAGAGGGCTTGCTGAGAGAAAGGTTAAGCTGAGAACTACCCTGAAGGATGGGTGTTTCCACAATAGGGCAAGGAATCCATCTACACGTGTAGGGTGTCTGGCGCCAGGTGCAGGAAATGTCCAAGACCAGGGTCCTAGACGGGAGTCCACCTTCGCTCTAGATATTGGGGTGCAGTATACCCACACATGCAAATGAGACACTGCCCTTGACTTTGAAACCGGTGCTGATTGCCCAAGAAAGGAACAACTGTCAGGAGATTTACTGGTTGTGGGTAGTAGGGGGGGTGGCAACACGGGGGTGATGTCTAGGCTTCTGCAGCCCTTTCAATTAATATGCCATGCAGGGCTTTAGGTGGGCGGGTAATAACCAGGGGCCAAAAATCTACCCCGAGCTAGGTCTCCCCAAACTGATATCCCCTGAAAAAAAAGCAATGAAAAGAGGAGTAGCAATACTGATCTTCTCCAGGAGAGGTCACTCTCTTCCCAAGGTTAGCATCACATTATCTGTTCCAGAGATTTGGAGTGAGGTAGTTGTTTTTAATAGTCTGAAAGGAAACTATAACACATTGGTTAATAGAATGAATCTATTGGAATCTGGGATTTCTTCGAAAGGACTGAGGGATTAGAAGGTGCCACGAGCTTTCTTGATATCGTTTTCATATTCGAATATTTTTATTTTAGTATTTTAGTCAATTTGGAGACTGTTTCATTAGCGCCCTTCCTCAAGTCACGATACCACTTAAAGCACTGCTACGGAGCCCCCTTGCCCACCACAGCAGGGTGGTGCCCAGCGGGGCGTTGTTCTAGGGGGCAGAAGTAGCATGCTGGAATAAGACAGAGATAACTGTGTTGCTCTGACAACTTGAGAAGGATGTAGAATCGCAGTAAGTCTGCTGCAGTGACTTACTCCGACTCCCACTGCGAGGAGGAACGAGGCCCCAAACACTGCGAGAAAGAACGAGGCCTCACTCACTGCGAGGAACAACGAGACCCCACTCACTGCGAGGAACAAAGCGGCCCAGACCGGCTGCTGATTTTGAATGTGGCGCTATCTTAGGCTCCCGACCTGCCTTGGGTCGGAAGGGAAGACCACTATAAATAAATATATAAAACATTCAAAATAAAATAAAGAAGAAGCATCTTGGCCACTTTGCATGAAGAACTTGATTGGCTGTTTCATCTATGTCTTGTGTTAATCTAATGTGTGTGATAACGAATTCATGTGCCGGGACCACCAGAAGAAGTATTTTCTTTTTGTTTTGGTGGTACCTTCACGGGCAGATGGTGCTAACGATAACAAGGCAACCCCAAATTGCTTAGGACGCCGATCTTTGCCCCACCCACTTCACTCTGGACACTCCCTCTGCACCAAAGCGAGCGGGCCCAAGAGAACAATTCTGTCAATTTCATGCACTAATCAGCACCCGAAAGAATCTCATTTAATAGAGGAGTGTAGAGAAGGAGCCAGGTACCCCCACCTCAACCAGCTCACCCATTTTGCCTATATGTTGTGAACCAGAGCGTGAGACACATGCAGTACCAGTGAAAATACCAATAGCGAGGGGACTCCTGGAAGTACGGTTCCCATTAGGAAAGCCATACCTGCATACACGAGATACACGACAGTATGATGGCCATTCCAATGAAATCCCAGGAGTAGCAGGACCAATGAATGGAAGAGAAGAATGCGGACGTCACACATGAAGCAAGACTGATGTGCATAGAAGAGATGCAGGGACGAGAGAATGAAGATATTCTATAAGGCATCAAGAAAGTATCAAAGATAAGTGACATCTTGGGCTCAAGATAAAGAAACTTATGCTACAGAAATAATGAAGATATCAAGTTATTTTACACGTGTACATATGCAAAAAAACGCAAGCAGGCGAAGTATTCCTGAGGATGGCTAAGAAGTGAATAGATTGCGGCATGCGCCTACGCATGCACATATAAGCAAAGAATGGATGTTTCCACTACGTATTATAGCAGAGCGGGACAAGAAAAGGAAGGCCTTTCCTGTGTGTCGCAGTTGAAAAAGCAATTGAATTACAGAAGCTGATCTCAGAAAGGCGAGGTTGGATGAGCCCCAAGAAGCCAAGGTCTTATCCTACTTGGATGAGCAGAAAGTAGTTACAAATCGTGTGAAAGAATGAAACTCCTGTTCAGAAGGCATGGACAAAAACAAGGAAGACAAAAAAATAATATTTTAAATGCACCAGAGCTCAAATTTGTGTTCTTCAGTCACGGGGAAGGATGAAGTTGGACAAACTTGTCGAACCACATCTACGCAGGGAGGCAGAGCGTGCCTCTACTCCCTTAAATTCTCCAGAGCAAAGAACATTTCCAAGTCCGAGTTCAAAGCCTTAATTGACAGCAGACCACTGAGGTGATGATAGATTATATATTAATTGGTGGGAAGCTATGGTTATGACCAGTTCACCAGCACCTGGAAGTCCAGCCAGCGTGCCGCTAACATAGATGGAAAAGTACTGACAGATGTGAGAGTGCCAACCAATCGCAGAGGGCTGCGTAATTAAGGGCCCTATAGTTTGTGTAACCAATGGGACGTTGTGCCTTTAGTGACGTTCATAGTGATCTGTTTGAGGGCAGGGCTTAGTTGCCCCACCTGATGTTAAGGAGCCTATCACTTTCTTAGACTAGTATGGAACGTATCCTTGGATGTTCCACTAGGTTTTTGTAGTTTGCCACGTAGAATGACATTAGTAAATACGTAGTTTAACGTCATCAATGACAAGTTTTTACTATAATTGCAGTGGTTTTTCTGAATTAAAATTGAGAAACCTTCCGGTGAGACGTCTGTAGATGTCGGTTGTACTTCCTGTTTCAGATAATTGATAATAAAACAGTTATCCTTTTTGCCAACTTCCTGAGTCGTTTTGATTATTCATGTTTGAGTAACTTCTGCATTCCCATTCATCTCATAGGACTGATGCCTTGTCTTGAAGGGCTGGGGCGACTCCCCCAGTTCATGAAGCCACACCCAAAAAGGGAGGCGCTAATGTGGCGCTCTGGAGGTTTCCTGGTGGGCCTCTAGTGTAGATACTCTGGCTTTCTGCTCCTCTTATCCCCTCCAGGGGTAGGCTACAGCACTTCCATCTCCCTTCCTACGCCAAATACCTTCTGAGTTCTACATGCACTTGCATGGCGCAAGATGGGGCCACTTTGAAAAACATTTCCAGGGACATTTTTCATTCCCAGTCCTCCCCTGGGCACAGGTTGGGTTCACGAGTAAGGTGAGCGAGGGACGCCACAAACATCTGTGGTGGAGGGGGAAATTAGTTCCACCCCATCTGCCTCCAACAACCAAACACATGACTGCATAAACTGCCTTCCAGAAGCAGCAGCCAATCAGGAAAGACTGACATTTTCAGGTCAACCTTTAATAGCACCGACATATTTGAACATAACACATGTGCGGCTATTTAAGTATGCTCGTCTTTTTTGCATAGACTTGATTAATGCTCAGCAGTTAAGGGGTTAAAAAGTGGCAGCTCTGCCAGGCTGGAAGGGAGCTCGGCTGTCAGGCAGCTCACCCTACCCTCAAAAGAGGCATTGGCAGAACCAACAGTTTTGGCAACAGCAGACCAATAGCGTGATGACTTGGGCGAACGATAGCAGCGCCTGGCCAAAGTCTATGTAATACCTAATAACAGGCCTACACTGTTGGCTTTGTCAGCGCTGGTTTTTACTGCAAGGACCATATCTACATGAAGCAGCTGAAGGTATAATGGTAAATATATTTTTATTACACCCGTAGAACATTTACAGCTCCAATAAAGCTATTAACTCTCAGCAGGCTGCTTAAAAATAACACTGGCAAGCCAAAGCACGATCATATTGCTTCAGAAAGTCAGCTAAGAGACCCCAGGGGATGGGTTGTGGGTGGGAACGGCCATAGAGATGGGAAAGGGCACTGGCAGCCAATGGGTGGGTAAATAACCAAACCCCTCCCACAGTGCGGCCCTCATCACACGCCATCTCCCTCCTAGTTGTGCTGCAAAGCAATAGTTTCGGCTCATAGGTGGCACAATGCCAACACGGACACGGGGTGGCTATGAAGCTGCACGTTACTGTATAACACACAGTACAACAAAAACTAGTGAAAAAAAACAGCGTAATGTGCAGAGTCCCTGCAGCCTCGCACGAAGCAAGCACCTCTTCACACAGCCCCGAAAGACCTGCAGAGGTACGAGGCAGCACTTGGCACCGCCGCACTCTGTTGGCAAGTGACTGGCACTCGCTCCCAGGCTCCATCTGGACCGCCCTTTGATTTCTCAGCCCAGCTCTTAACACAGTCATCAATTGTCCCTCGCAAGGGCTTTCACACCCAAGAATTCTCCTTTGGCGAATGGTCAAAAGAGGCAATGAAAGGCAAGGCAGCCTTCCGATGGAGGAGAAGAAGGGTACGGGGGAGGGGCCATCCAATGGAAGGTGAAGGAGGACCCGGGAGGGGCCATGCAATGAAAGGTGAAGGAGGACACGGAGGAGAGGCCATCCAATGGAAGGTGAAGGAGGGCACGGGAGGGGCCATGCAATGAAAGGTGAAGGAGGGCACGGAGGAGAGACCATCCAATGGAAGGTGAAGGAGGGCACAGGAGGGGCCATGCAATGGAAGGTGAAGGAGGGCACAGGAGGGGCCATGCAATGAAAGGTGAAGGAGGGCATGGAGGAAGGCCACTGAGGAGAGTAGACGCCATCCAATGGAGGGGAAGGAGGGCACGGAGGAGGGGCCATCCAAAGGGGGAGAAGGACACGGAGGAGGGGAAGACACCCTCCAATGGGTGACAAGGCGGCCACGAAGGAATGGAGACGCCATCCAATGGGGGAGAAGAAGGGCACAGGAGGGGCCATGCAATGAAAGGGAAGGAGGGCATGGAGGAGGGGCCATCCAATGGTGGGGGAAGGAAGGCACGGAGGGGAGCCTTCCAATGGAGGGGGAAGGAGGGCACGGAGGGGGGGCATCCAATGGAGGGTGAAGGAGGGCACGAAGGAGGGGAGACGCCATCCAATGGGGTAGAAGTAGGGCACAGAGAAGAGGCCATCCAATGGAAGGTGAAGGAGGGCACAGAATGGCCATGCAATGAAAGGTGAAGGAGGGCACGGAGGAGAGGCCATCCAATGGAAGGTGAAGGAGGGCACAGGATGGCCATGCAATGAAAGGTGAAGGAGGGCACGGAGTAGAGGCCATCCAATGGAAGGTGAAGGAGGGCACAGGAGGGGCCATGCAATGAAAGGTGAAGGAGGGCATGGAGGAAGGCCACTGAGGAGGGTAGACACCATCCAATGGAGGGGAAGGAGGACACGGAGGAGGGGCCATCCAAAGGGGAAGAAGGACACAGAGGAGGGGAAGACACCCTCCAATGGGGGAGAAGAAGGACACGGAGGAGGGGAAGACACCCTCCAATGGGGGAGAAGAAGGACACTGAGGAATGGAGACGCCATCCAATGGGGGAGAAGAAGGGCACGGAGGAATGGAGACGCCATCCAATGGGGGAGAAGAAGGGCACAGGAGGGGCCATGCAATGAAGGGTGAAGGAGGGCACGGTGGAGGGACCATCCAATGGGAGAGAAGAAGGACACGGAGGAGGGGAAGACACCCTCCAATGGGGGAGAAGAAGGCCACGAAGGAATGGAGACGCCATCCAGTGGGGGAGAAGAAGGGCACAGGAGGGGCCATGCAATGAAAGGTGAAGGAGGGCATGGATGAGGGGCCATCCAATGGAGGGGAAGGAGGTCACAGAGGAGGGGCCGTCCAATGGAGGGGAAGGAGGGCACGGAGGGGGGCCTTCCAATGGAGGGGAAGGAGGGCACGGAGGGGGCCATCCAATGGAGGGGAAGGAGGGCACGGAGGGGGCCATCCAATGGAGTGGGAAGGAAGGCATGAAGGAGGGGAGACGCCATCAATGGGGTAGAAGTAGGGCACAGAGGAGGGGCCATCCAATGGAGGGGAACGAGGGCACGGAGGAGAGGCCATCCAATTGGAGGCGAATGAGGAGACTGTGGATGGGAGATGGTCTGCCAATGGAGGGGAAGGAGGACACAGAGTATGGAGGATGCCAACCAATAGGGGAGAAGAAGGGCATGGAGGAGGGGCCATCCAATGGAAGGGGAAGAAGGGCACGGAGGAGGAGAGATGGTCTGCCAATCGAGGGGTAGGAGGGCACGGAGGAGGGGAGACACCACCCAATGGAGGGGAAGAAGGGCACGGAGGAGAGATGGCGTTCCAATGGAAGGGAAGTGCATGAGGAGGAGAGATGATCTGACAACAGAGTGAAAGAATGGCACAGAGGACGGGAGTGTGAGGCATTCGATCATCCACAGGGTGGCTGTGAGCTCGCCTGTTTAAAAAAAAAAATGTTTTATTAAATTGAATGATAGTAAATCAACCACTGGAAAGTGTGTGGCTAATCTGCACACATTTATGTATGCTAACGACACGACATACAGATAGACTTGTGTACTCTGGGTGGACACAGCCTACAGGTACAGTGCTCCCTGTCATATTTAATTGGGATCTGACAGGTGGAGTACAGGATACATCTCAGAAGGGGGAGATCCAAAACCTTCCTCTTGCCATGGCCAGTCTAATTAACTATCAAAGGCTCCATGGATCCGCCCTGCCCATTGGTTTACCATCTGCATATGGTGGCGGCAATTAACATACTAATAGAGTGTACTTCAAACAGGCCCAAATGGGACCCGAGTGCAGAGGTTAAAACAAACGAGACCGGAACCCCCAACACCCCTTTCATATGCACCGTTTCACCTAAAGCCAGCTTGCACTCTAAATTATCAATGAATGTGAGCTGTCATGTCTGGTACATGTGTTTATTGTAGGCAACCCCTGCAGAGGGACTTCATTCAGAGATAAGGGGGAAGGAGTATGTGATTTGATGGAGACAGAAAGTCTATTCTTGCCACATCTTCACAGAACTGCTGCTTTAATCAGTAACCACAGAGAGCTCAATTAACCAGAGAGACCCTTTGATCCATAATAGACAGGAAGATGGGTCGGACTTTGTATTACATGTTTTCACCCCTTTACCTTTTCTGCTGCAAAGCACTCTGGTTATGGCCTCACGCGTACAGGAGATTGTTGGTGGCGACCCAGGATGGTACATTAAGGTAGGCTTAGCCTACACCAATCCCAGTGGGACATTTTGCTTTAAAAGAGGGCCGAGACCCTCTTTTGGACAGATCATCTGAAGATTTTTCGAGGAGTAACAAATAGAACTCGTTTGGACCCTGACTGAAGGTACAGTCTGGCTTACTTCTTCTGCAAGTGAAGGAAGGCCAGGATTTCCAAGAGGGAAGCAAGTTCCCTCCCCTAAACATCTCCCAGGGAACAGAGGGAGATACCGAATCCAGAGGATCCTCCAGCAGCTCCAGGCCCGGTACCCAGCCTACACACACTGTGCCCTGATAGGCTCCGCAGAAGTGCCACAGAGTCTCTGAACCAAAATTTAACGAGGAGGTTTATAATTTGCTTGTGTTTCCAATCTGTTCAGATCCCTTCTGGTGAACTAGAGGTGTGAGGCTGATTGTATGTTTCTAAACAATCATTCATCCCTGGACCACAGGTGCCCCGCAAGTTGATTTGTCACAGGGAGACATCTTTCAATGGAGGCGAAGAGTGGCATGGAGGAGGGGAGATGCTTCTAGTGGAGGTGACGGAGGAGGGATGGTCTGCCAATAGAGGGGTAGAAGGACACGGAGGAGGGGAGATGCCTTCTAATGGAGCAGAAGAATGGCATTAATGAGAGGTAATGGCTTGCCAGTGGAGAGGCAAGAGGGTATGGATTAGTGGAGACGCCATCCAATGGAGGGCATGGAGAGGAGATGCCATCCAATGGAATGGGGGCATGGAGGAGAAATGGCATTCCAATGGGGGAGGAGAAGGGCACAGAGGAGGAGAGATGGCCTTCCAATGGAAGGGGAAGAAGGGAACGGAGGAGGAGAGATGCCCTTCCAATGGAAGGGGAAGAAGGGCACGGAGGAGGAGAGGTGTTCTGCCAATGGAGGGGAAGGAGGGCACGGAGGAGGGGAGACCCCATCCAATGGAGGGGAAGAAGGGCATGGAGGAGGAGAGATGGCCTTCCAATGAAAGGGTAAGAAGGGCACAGAGGAGGAGAGATGGTCTGCCAGTGGAGGGAAATGAGGGCACGGAAGAGGGGGGATGCCATCCAATAGAGGGCATGGAGGAGGGGAGATGCCATCCAATGGAATTTATGCATGGAGGAGAAATGGCATTCCAATCGGGGAGGAGAAGGGCACAGAGGAGGAGAGATGGCCTTCCAATGAAAGGAGAAGAAGGGAATGGAGGAGACGAGATGGTCTGCCAATGGATGGGAGGAAGTGCATGGAAGAGGGGTGGTGCCATTCAATGGAGGAGAAGAAGGGCATGGAGGAGAGGTGGCCTTGTAATCGGGAGGCGGCGAGATGGCCTTCCAATGGAGAAGGCCGCAGAGAAGAGAGATGCCTTCCAGCGGAGAGGGAAGAAGGGCACAGTGGAGGGGGACTCCATCCATTGGAGGAAAAGTAGGGCACGGAGGAGGGGAGATGCCATCCAATGGAGGGGAAGGAGGGCACAGAGGAGGGGAGACACTATCCAATGGAGGGGAAGAAGGCCATGGAGGGGACGAAGGCCATGGAGGAGAGATGGCCTTCTAATGGAGAAGTAGGGCACGGAGGAGGGGAGACGCCCTCCAATGGAGGGGAAGGAGGGAACGGAGGAGGGGAGACGCCCTCCAATGGAGGGGGAGAAGGGCACAGAGGAGTAGAGATGGTATGCCCATGGAGGGGAAGGAGGGAATGGAGGTGGCGAGACGCCACCCAGTGGAGGTGAAGAAGGGCATGGAGGAGGGGAGTGCCTACCAACAGAGGGGAAGAAAGACACAGAGGAGGGGAGACGCCATCCAGTGGAAGGGGGTGAAGGGCATGACAAAGAGGTGGTCCACTTCCAATGAAGGGGCAAGAAGGGCACAGAGGAACTGCCAATGGAAGAGAAAGAGGGCATGGAGCTGGGGACATGGCCTTTCAATCGATGGGCAAGAGGACATGGCACAGAGGGGTTGCCCTGCCAATAGAGGGGCAAGAAGACATGGCACAGAGGGGGTGGCCTGCCAATAGAGGGGCAAGAAGACATGGCACAGAGAGGATGCCCTGCCAATAGAGGGGCACGAAGACATGGCACAGAGGGGATGCCCTGCCAATAGAGGGGCAGGAGGCTATGGCACAGAGGGGATGACCTGCAACAGGATGGTAAGGTTATTTTCCCACATAGCAATAGGAAGTGGGGAGAAGGGCGTGGAAAGGTTAACTGCAAAGAGCTGAAGTAGGAGATGCCAAGAAAAGAAATGGGGGCGAATTGTACAGGTGCAAATACTGGGTGGAATTTAGGAAACAGGGTCTGGCAAAGTTTGTTGGGAAGATGCACTCCACGTGGTGGACAGGGAGTTAAAAGCAGTCGGGAAAAGTCCAGGATCCGTGTTTCGTTGTCAGAGCACATCAGAGGAGTACAGCTCGGTCCAGTCCGGAGCTGCGCCCTCAGTAGTAGTGAAACATTTAGATTTACTCGTCACCATTATAACTTCTCTGTGATTATTTCATGCTTGCACCTTTTGGGCGGCCACAGACCTCTAAAATGTGGGGCCGGGGAGGGAAATGAGTGCTTGCTTCTGAACATAATATTGAGCTCATGGCCCTTGGAACGTGCATCTGTTATTGGATGGGATTACACCAGAGTAATTCTGAGTCCAAATTACCGGACAAACTCAAGAAGATGGCAAGTTACTGTTTTAGTAAGAATTATCTACAACAGGGCGGTTACATCAAACATCAATGGACGTACGCTGTCTCTCAATGATCTCCACAAAAAATACAATTGATATACTGCATTACGCGACAGAGTGACGTCATACTATGCGACAATAGTGAAAAACCTAGCAAGGTTCGGCACTGGTTAAGGGAAACATCTAGATATACAATCATATAGGACCTAGGATTGTTAATGGCTGTCCTTTATCATGTGGAGAACTTATGCCTACCTCTTCAAACTTGTAATTTAAGAAAAAATTGTTATGTTTTATTTGCCTTCTAAGCTGTAAGGTCCTTCGTTATGCAGACTAATACAATTGGTTGGCACGCTTGTGCCATGTCTGGAACATTTGGTTCAGGGCGATAGGACATGAAGCTACATCACAACCCAAGTCGCCCCGCTTCTCTCATCGCCCATGCCTTCTGCCATGAAATAGTGTTTGTACTTGGCCTTGCCGAATATTCTCGTCCTGGGAATGCACAGGAGTGAAGGCACTCGCTATTGTGTCTGGAACTCCAAATTCAAGCTCTATTTCAATCCTTGGTTCACAGGACACAAGACCACAATTTGGTCGATTCGGCAGCTTTTAAATGCTTTGAATGATTTAAAACTTGGCATCCGTGTTGTTCTTTCGTGCACCTTAACGTGAGAAGATTCATCCTCTCGTTCTTGTGCAGAGTAGACAGCGGACCTCGATTTCCATGATCTTGACTTCAGGCCAGACAGCCTCGCCACGTAGCTTCAGCAACCGCTCATCTACTGCGACACAGCTTTTCATTCCCCTTTCCTGGCTTATTTATTTAATGATACCAAAGTCCAGTTTCTATACAATGGCGGCTTCGCCTATATTCTATTTACTACCCCTGGATAGCCTATACGATGACTGATCTACCTTGCGTTTCAGCGTGAACGTCTGCTTTCTGCAGCACCTTGTTAGCGTGTAATCATTTTCTTTTCATTTGATTCTTTACTTTGTCATTTGTCCTCTAGGATCCATACATAGTCTTCATCCAGTATTTCCTGCCGTCGTACACATTTCTAGGACGTCATCAGTTCATTTTCTTAGCTGTTTCTTATTTCCTTTCAGGAAGTTCCTCCTGGAGGTTGTCATCAACACGAAGGTGCATTCGATAGGTTTGTCTCCATGGATATCTCCTTCCAAATACTTGCTGCGGTATTGGCATGATAGCTGGTGTCACACAAGGCACTGTTTCATGTCTCCAATACAAAAGGAGGTAGCGGGCGGGATCTGCTGCGGATGGATACCTCTGCTCCTCTACAATTTTAGTGCCACCTGTGGGAACTCTGAGCTTGACTTGAGCATAGGCCTGCATTTAATATTGTAAAATGATGCATCATTTTTAACCTTTACTTTTCTGAAGGGAAACCGCTCATTTTTGCAACGGTTTTAAAAATACATGTCGTGTTTTTGAATATAAAAGTGATTGCTTAACACAGTGCATGTGTGTATTGATTAGAAAGAACTTCAAAGATAAGGTGAAGTGGCATCAATAAAACCAATGAGGTTCTGGCTGTTTTGCATATTAAAGAGCATTTTGGGAAGATAAGAATGGCCAAAGAGCTTTATATCCGTCATGTAGGTCTGCGAGAGTTGTAGGACTGAATCATTGAATGCCTAAGGCACGCTGGGTTTGGTACAGGTTTCCTTTTTAACCAAAGTCACCCTAACAATAAAGATTTTGTATATCTATGTTTGGCCAGAAAGTACTTCAGCTGTCAGAGTGGAATGACTGCTAACAGCTCAACATTACTCGGGCAGTGACAGGAAGATACACAATTGGTGTTATATGGAAACCTGCACATTGAAAATATACTGCAAGAGAATGCTGCTCTTCTGGCAATTTGCCGGCCTAGTTGGCCTTGTAGTAAATAAGTCTCTGCTCCCACCATTGGCTCAGTGCTCTTCAATTGCAGCCCAGAGTCAAACCAAGTGAGGTGGAAAAAGGACAAATTCCGGTTTCTGTCACAGCCAGAGGCGCGAAGACTGCTGGGTAGGGCCAGAGGCCCGAGTAGGCAGATCAAGCACTAGTAACGACTGTGGGGGTACTGCGCAAGCGTGTCGGTGTTGCAGTAGTTCTAGGGTTTTCTTTTTTGAGTTCGTGGAGTATTCTGGGAAACTAGTTTGCTGCATGTTTTTACTCACAGTGATGGAATGGCTTCTCCAGGGTATGCGCAACCCTGTGAACAGATTGCTTCTTCCGGATTTTTGGGCTGCCATGAGGCTCGTTCTGGCTTTGTGTTTTCTAGGGTTGCAAGTAGGCCCCTTTGCTTGGTTCCTTGCATGGTCTAGTATCCAAGACAGGCTGGGAATGGGGGAATTTCTTGCTATATGTGGAAATGTCGTCAGGCCTAGTACGATAGTCGCGTGTCTGTTCTCATCTCCCCCCCCCCTCCCCATCATTGTCAAAGCTCTTGCACTATCTGAAATGTCTCCAGGCCTAGTAGGATAGTGATTTCACATTCTTAATGTCTCAAGGCCTTGTAAGAATGTCATTGTATTTTCCCTTGCTTCCTTCTTGCCTTAAAGCTCTTTGAAACACGTGTATAGGCGCTATACAAAAAAACTATCAATATCAATGAGCAAGACGTGGCTTCAGGATCGTAGTGGTATGTCGAGGTGGTCTCCCAGCATCATGGGAGGAACCAGCCTCAAACTTTTGGAGGGCTGGGTGGCAGCTTTGACAACTGTTAATGAGACGGGACATTAAACCTATTGAGCTATTGACCTCTCCCTCCCTCCCTCCCCAAGCCCAGGAGGCTGAGTAGACATTGCGCCTTCCTTTGGCCCATTAGATCCGTCTTCACCCCCCAGCTCACCAGAGGCATAGCCATGATTGTGGAACAAGTGGGGCCTGGAGCTAATGTGGTAGTGTCCACACTAAGAACAGCCCGCAGAAGGAAGGTCCCTTGTTCTGCCCCCGGCCAAATGCATAGGAGTGACAGACAGTAGTGATGGGCGGGGAAATCGAAGCAATGAGGGAGGTGATTTGCTGGGGTGCTCCCCCTGAGAATTCGTTTTAAATAAATGAGTTAAATAGTGCATTTTTGCAGCACACTTTCTGTGATAAATTATGTAAAAAGCCACACAGTTTACAATCAGTTTTGTAAGAAAGTCCATTAGATGACAAGTCACCACCAGTGCACACTGGCATTTGCATAATACCTTTGCCCACTGCATGCCAGTAGTCTGCAAGTGTACCAAGCATGTTCTCATTGATTGTGCCCACACTTCTCCATTCTGGTGCACCTGTATCTGCCACTCCTTTCACATAAGAGAACACTCATGTTTGCTTCGTCCATAATGCCAGTAAGGATACTATAGCAAAGCATGTTTATGCGGCTCTGCCAATACATGCCAGTACCCCCATGTCAGAACATACGCCTGTTGGCTTTGCCAGGACGCCAGTAAAAAAAAAAAGAAGCTACAGTAAGAAAAAAAATACATCTCTGCTGGCTACACAAATTCCCCCTCCCCATATAGAAACTCTCATCAAGTTGTATTTGCTCGATAACAGTAACAAAAAATGTCATGGACACAGTAAAAAAACATTGCCTTGCAAAATGCAAAACTGCCCCCACCCCAATGTAAGAACACCTATGGTTTCCTTTGGCCTTGACACCATTAATAAAAATGCAATGCCACAGTAAGAAAACATATCCTTACTGGCTAGCCGGTAAGATAGCTCAGCCTGTTGAGCGCTCTCTGTTGCAATCTAAATGTAATCTGCAGGTTCAAATCCCTGCAAGGACAACTCAGCCTTTCAGCCTTCCAAAGCCAATGTGTACCACATTCCGATGCTTGATAATTGTATGTAAATATGTTCTATGTACAGTGCCTTTGCGAAAGCGCTATGTAAATAACATATTACACAAATCACTCCATATAAGAACGCTCATGCTGCACTCATGTTTTATTTGCCCTGTAACTCCAGTAAAAAAAAGTCAAGCCACCGTAAGAAAGCCTTACTTTGCGCACAGCAAAAATCCCCACACACCCCACTGCTGCCCCTTGTAAGAACACGTGTTGCCTTTGACTTTAAAACCAGTGATAAAAGGAACCATGCCCTCCATGTAAGAACACTCCTCCTGTTGCCTTTGCTCTTAATGAAAGTACAAAGCTCCATGCCACTGTAGGTCCTGGGCAGCTCTACTGCAGTGCCCCCCACCCCCCACTGCAATTCCTCATTCACATGATGACACTCAAGTTGGCTTTGCTTAACATGCCATTAATACATGCCATGCTCCAGGAATGCACATCTGAATTGCTCTCACAGACAGGTTTGATAAACTGGTGGTCATTCTTAAGTTCCCAAAATGCACTTTGTTTTTATGCAAAGCAGCCTATATTCAGGGCACCCACGTTATTCGACACCTAGCTGAGCCCCAGAGTCCCGACCCCAGGTCTCCCACCTGCTACCCCTTCCCCCACACGCGGAGGGGGTTTCCCCCCAGGAAAAGTCAATTTCCAGCACTGGGCAACACCACAGCAGACGGGAGGAGGCACTATGTACTTTGTCGGCGGGGCACTGCATCACCTTGCGGGGACTGGGGGTGGCCCGATGCCCTCTGGCAGGGCGGGGGGAGGGGGCAACTAACACTGCGCAGTGACCAGCTGCGGTGTGCGCAACACCCGGGTGCCCCGGGGGCATCGCCTCCACCTGTGTGTTATGCCATGCTGGCGTAATCGCGCGGAAGAGGTTTCATTCAATTAACCAGACTACATTCCACGGTTTGGGGCCTTGTTTACCATAAAATAGGCAGACGTTTCTCACGTCAACGCACGCGGGAGACGCAGAATGCGAAACGCTCGCTCCTGGGCCCACTCTCCTGGGCCTGGGTGGATCCACATGCAGCCGGATAAGATCCGCGGACTGGGCAGAGTACAGGCTGAGCCCGAGGAAACTTCCCAAATGCATGCCAGGTGTCTCAGTGAGTTTTGGCGCACACTGCACACATGCAGAATACAGATTTGATTCTGATATTTTAGAGGTAAAACGCAAAAGACCTTTGCATGAAACAGAATATTATTTCCACTAGAAGTAGCACTCAAATAACCATTTATTGCAATAAATTACATTTTATGCTCCAATTCCATTTCATTGATTTATTGCACACAATATCAAAATGAATTTGTTAATCACATATAGTTGGGTCCTTCACTAGCACTCTGGACACACTACATGTTTCGGCACAAAGACCTTCTTCAGGTTACTAGAAATAAAAGGTTCCAAATACTTCCACTCCCACATCCCGACATGCTTGTCTCGTCTCAAAAGAGTGACAGAACCAAGAAGACCAAAGTCAATTCATTCGGACAGGACATATAACACATCACAAAAGAATTGCATCATGAAATGAAATGCATTGAAATTAAAATTTGTATCCAAATGAACAGTGATCAATCAATGGTTTCGAGTGTAGAGGACGGAGGCACTAGGAGAGGTGGTATTTGGTTTCACACAAAGGTTTTTTAAATTCTCCTGCTCTGGCAGAAATTACAAAATGGTGTATACGGAAACAGAGGCCCACTTGGCTGCACTCATTTTCTAAGATAAAAAAAGAGACCAACGGCTTTCATGAATAAATTAAACAAACATGTAAGAAACCACACTGCTGCTCGATTTCAACACGTGTTATTTGTATAGCGCCTTGCCTCACTGGCATGGTCCCAACTCGCTGTAGATGGAACACCCTCGGGAGACCGAAGTCCAGGTATTAGCGATTCGTCAGAGGAGTTTAGAACGCGTGTGTACATTTTAGCCAATACGAAGGAAGGCGCGGTTAGGGAAGGGAGGGGCAAGTCCGTGCTAGACACCCATGTCGAGCCTGCATGTGGATGGGTGCCGAGAGGTCGTCTGGAGAGTATGCGAGAGCAGGAGACTCATTGTGTCCATCTAGACCGCATGTTATCGTGGGGGGTGGCTGCAGTCTTATGACAGAGGTGCTGTGCAGTGTGTCTTGGAGAAGTGCACGGCAGATGATGCATGTATAGGTCGCCCGTGCCTTCAGCCAGTTTCCCCAAGCATGCATGGGCCTGGTTTTATTTAATGAATGCAAAAGGATTTCAAATGATTATTTCTTGCTCAAAACATTGCACAAATCTCCGAAAGAGATCAAAGGCACGGGCAAATGTTTGGCACACATTAATCAATGATGTGCAAACATTAAAAGGAGTTCACCACTCTCCCAGAATCTTAAAATACACATTTTCATTTCATAGGACATACATGTTGTCAAGTCATGGCTGCAACAGATAAGAAATTGGCTCCTGTTGGGTAGCAGCGCTTCTCGTGGAAGGGTCAGTCCACCTTCCACTCAAGGTCCACTAGAGAACTGGTCAGTATGGTTTCTAGAGGTTATGGGGATGAAGTGCTTTGAAGCACTTCACTTGTGTATAAGCGTTTTACAAATAAACAATTCTAATTTGTAGCGCCCACCACTGCCATTTGCATGGCCCCCAGGCACTCTGGCGATTCCGTAAGGGAGGTACTATGAAGAGAAGGCCGCACCTAGAGTACTGCCCACACCTGTGCAGCCCCCCCATGGCCCCACCGCCTGCCCCAAGGAAATCTTCCCGTCTAATCAGAATTCCTCTTCACTCTTCCTTCCCTCCAGCCCCACAAATCCAATATCATTTAGGCGTGAAGCTCCCTCCGCCATCACACTTGCCCTATGGACAGAGAACATGATGAGTGGGCTTTGGGGCGGGTGGGGGCATCCCTCCGGGCGTCTGATGGATTCTCAGGGAGGGGCAGGTACTCACTGCTCACTGAACCGGAGCGCAGTGTAATGGCTTCCCGATGCCGGAGCCATTTTAATCCCGCCGAGGCCTTGGCCTGCCAATGGGCCCGGGGAAGCCAGGACGCAGCGCTGAGCGAGGCGAGGGGTGATGCAAAGACCAACACATGGTCTGCCACAAAGCCCACAACTCAGGTGGGTATGTGACACATTAATCAAGAACAAATAGCTTGGTATAGCGCCCTGCTTGCTCTGCCACTCTTCCAGCGCTATAGCGTCCAGCTAACTTTCATAGATATATTCTCACTCTCTATCCGGATGGCACTCTGAGGGCTGCTGCACCATTCAGTTTTCTGAGCATTACCCCCACCAACTCGCCCTAGACCCCTGGCTTGAATCTTCTCCAGCTCCCCCTATTCCCCTTGTGCATATTTTGGTGTCGTCCCCTCTCGATGCTCCACCTTTCATTTGCTCTGAAGCACTCTGAGCGCTTACTGGCTCACTGAGCTCTCATTGGCCCTCAGCTCTCACCAGCGTTCTCAACTCTCACTGGCCCAGCGCGCTCTGTTGTCACTTGATCGCTCAGCTCTCACTGGCTCGCTCATTGGCTCTGAAGGTCTTACAGCAGCCTCTTCAGCACTGCTCTCTGTCCCCCTCCGCACTGCTCACTGGCCCCCTCAGCGCTCACTGGCTTCCTCAGCACTCACTGGCCCCCTTAAAGCTCATTGGCCACCTCAGCGCTTACTGGCCCCCTCAGCGCTCATTGGCCCCCTCCGCGCTCACTGGCTCCTGCCTCCGCGCTCACTGGCTCCTGCCTCCGCGCTCACTGGCTCCTGCCTCCGCGCTCACTGGCTCCTGCCTCAGCTCTATATTGTGAGCAGGGGTTGCGGGGGTGTACCCCGCAGCCAATCCCGAAAAGTGAAAAAGAATTAAAAAGGACCCTGCGACTCTGGTTCCCGATCACGGAAGTGAAAGGGAAAAGGCTCCGCAGGGACACAACGAGTCAGCGCTATACAGCAAAGTCTGTCAACGCAAGGTAAGTAGGGGATGGGGGTGTGGGTTAGAGCCAAGTCGGAAATGTTCAGGGGAGAAAAGACTGAAGGTTATTTCGGAAAAACAATCTTCAGTCTTTTCTCCCTCAAACATTTTCATCACGGGATTCTAACCCCTTCCTAGTAATAGAGAGAGTTTCAGACCACTGTCAATCTCTTCAACCCCCTCCCTCGCTAGGATAGATGGTGCATAGTAATTAAAGGGAGTTTCAGACCCCTGTGGATCTCGGTGCCCCCCTTGTGTTCCGACTCTGGGGGTCTCCCATCCAGGGAGTTCACAGATTGGTGCCTAGGGCACAGGCAGGCAGGGTTTCCTGGTCCTCAGAGTCCTCTGTAGCACATGGGATGTTGTCAACACACTGTGGGGTACATGTATCCGCCCAGCAGAACTCCCCTACATCACCAAACTGCATTTTTCAGCAGTACCAGCAGAATGGCTGCGCTGGCTCTGTTGAGCACCATTGCATTGCACCAAAACTGCATTTTGCAGTCACCGAAATAATGGCTGCGCTGTCTTTGCCAAGCATATATGGGGCGAGATGGAACATGGAACACACAGAGAAAGGCTGCCAGTGTTTTCCTTATGTGCACCATACAAAAGAATTGAAAATCAGCGTTGCTATGCTGCTAGCTCAAAATTTCCCATTGAAAAAGGAAATATTTTGCATTTAAAATGATGGTACCCTGATGCTCTTTTCCACCGTTTCAACAGTACACAGTTCTGTTCCAGTGAGACCCAGCTATGTCCATCCATATTCAGGTTGTGCTTCAACAAAAGAGGGCATTTCTCACTGAATGACCGGCTGTGTCAGGCAAGATCTGGGAAATAACAAAGAACTTCACTCCAAGCCTTATGGAAAAACGCTTGACTTTTAGCAAAAAAATATCACAGCTAAACTCTTCACAAGAAGCCCTATCTCTCTGTGGTTATGTCCGTTTCAGTGGACCCTTGCCTTGAACAGATTTCTGTGTATAAGAAATTGACTAGGACTACAAATAATGTTTAGAATCTAGATGTCAGAGAAAATCGCATTAATCATGTGTAAAATGGTGCTTTTTACAAACAAGGAAATGTCTGTTTATAAGTAAATTGTTGAATTAGGGCCCTGTCATTGCATAGAAAGGTGAGGGTGGAGGGGTTGTTTTAAAACATATGTAGGCTATTTAATTCCAACTGTTTTGCTTTCCGGTTCAGGAAAGAAAAAAACGGAATAAATAAATACATTTTCTGAAGCCACAGAACAGGATTTTCCTGGACTTTGCTTCCTGGGAACAGGATCTGCATCCATTCAAGTGGACCAGCCCCCGGGGCAATTGAATAGGCAAAGGTGGTGGATCTTACACCCTCGTCAGACTCTGTGGCAGTGCTCCAGCCTGGTACAATGGGTTTCTGCACGCGTGAAACAAATCTTTACTAATTCCGAGTGCTATTTTGTTAAATTGCAAAGGGTTTTGAATCCGATTGTGCCTCTGATTTCATGGGAGAAAGTCAGATTTTAATTCTGCTTGTTGCCTAGGATACCCGACACCTTGCTACTCCTTGCTACCCACACAAAATTCGGTTAGTAGGTGTTTGAGGGAGTATTGCAGGAGGAAATCTTAACTAGGGTGCAATCTACCTGAAAGTAATATTGCTCTCATTCATTTGTGCTTTGTGCATGTTATATTAGAAGGTCAAACTAAGTGCATTTAATCAATTTACCTTGTAATTATCACCCCATTGGTGATTGCTGCCCAATATTAAATTTGTGTGATTTTATTTGAATTTAAAATAAATATTGTGTTACCACCCACTGGCCTGGTTCATGAGCCATTGTGGCCCAGGGTATTTGTAAAAGGGGGTGTGAGACGGGTTGGGTGCCATCTCACTCTGAATTCTTAGTAAATAAAGTAAAATGGTTTGAATTGTGTACTACATTCTAGGCCAGTGGCAAGAGTCCTGGGTTTCCCCAGAGCACGGCGGCATCACCCGCCCCCCTCACCTGCCACTCTGGGGTGCCACGTTTTGGATTTACCTGGGGGTAAACTTTAGAGCACAAGCTATGGCCCAGGTGATGTCACAGGAACTGACACCACTAGGAGTGATAAAAGAGAAACTGACATGGTATGCACAAGCCTAGGACTGACACACTACACTCAGTAGGCCTTGAGTTTAATTATACTATGCAGTCGCCCAAAACTAAAAGAAGAAATATAGATGGCTTGAAATTAATAACAAGCCCTACCATTGCTCTACGCAGCCCCCAAACCATAATTGTTTTAGCCTGTATGTAACATTAGAGCAGGTGAACAGCCATGTGCAAATCAGCCATGGTCCTGCCCCTAATGCATCAGTCACTTATACTGCGCCAGTCCCAAGGACAGCAGCACAGGAACACAAGTACCCGTACAGATGTTTTGCCCTTGTTGGTCCTAATCGGCGAGGACATGGGGCATCTTGATTCCAGAAGATTAGCTGGCAAGGGAACCGCATCTGACCAGGCACCCTCACATAGGGAGGGACACGAGAAACCAACAAGTGATGGATGGAAGCCTTTGAATCAATCATCACCACTGGCATTGCTCTGGGCAATCTTCCATAGCATGGTGTACAAATCTGTCTGGGTCGAGCGAACATTGCGAGAAATCCAAGCCCACCACTAGAGCACAAGGCAGAAACATGGCTGGGAGTGCTTGCGTTCCTGTGCACATGCTCCCGTGCACGACCCGGCTGCTCTTTTTGGCGACAGGATCAAGTGTGATTTACATATTGTTGATGCCCTCCTGTCATTTAGCCGATGGGCTCAAAATGATGGTTCCCAGAGCAACGACTGTAGTTACGATTAATCCAACGACTTGCAGACTTCTTATTTTCATTTCACTCCACTCTCCCCTCCAGAATGACCCTTTCATATGAACCAACCATCATTTTCTTCACACACCATTAAGTAATTGTATTTATTTGACGAACAGGTATGTCTATTTCGATCAGAAATGCCTTACAGTGACAGATTCATAGATGGCAGAGATAGTCAGTCCCACGAAGGGGCCTGTACACAAAGGGGGCCTGTACACAAGCACAAAGGAGAAACAGAGGCAAGCCAGTTTATGAGGGTGTAAAAAAGTGGGAAATGTATCAGAGATAAAACAAACAGAACAAACATATCATATATATATGTATGTATATGAAGATGGCAATGTGAGGGGGAGTTAAACATCCAGATGCCTTCCTGAGCAAAATTACAAATCAGGTAAAGACCAGCACAGATAGTTGGCACATTGTGGTTCTGTTCCCCCCTGGTCCTTCTCTGAAGGCTCGGACCCACTGCTCCCTTAGTGTTGAAACCAAGAATCCTTGAACTATTGCGATTAATTAATATACCGACTACCCTCCTGTCGGTATCCAGAGTGCATCCCTTTCCCCTTCTTTGACACGCTCTGTCCTCTGCATTCCTTTACAGTGTGGGTTGTATTTAGTAGTCTCAAGAACTGTCAGTTGTCATAATAATAAAGTAGATATGTGTAACCAACCTTGACTGGACAGTCCCTTTTATCATTGGGTAATAATTGTATTTTCACTGTGTTGCAACTAACCAACGATCCACAAACTTGCGGCGATAAGCCCGCCGTTCCGGCCACGTTACCAAAATTGGGCAAGGAGCTTTAATTCACTTGTATTCCAATCTGTTCGGATCCCTTCTGGTATACTAGCGGTGTGGGGCTGATTGATGGCTTAGAAGCCAATATTCACCCCTAGACCACTGGTGCCCCGGAAGTTGATTGTCACATGGGGCCAACAGCAATATAACATAAAAGACATTTTATGGACATGCACAGCCAGGTGGAGGTTTGGCGAAGTAAATACAGACTGTACAGAAATAATGACCTGTTCGCCTACAGCGACTACAGTGAAGGGTAAAGCTGGAGACCCAGTTAACACCTGGGGCCTTGTACACCACCGCAGTGCCCAAGTTTACACCAAGGTCACTGGGGTCATACAATGGGTGTCTTATCCGCAAATCTGCAATGAGTCTAAGAGGGCACTCAGAGGGGAGGGGGCCGGAGACCAGGGTCCAATCAGAGTCCCAGAAGTGCCCAGAGCCCAGAGATAAGCCCAGGCCCAGGAATCCCTGCGGGGGGGGGGGGGCGGGAGGAGGCGCATTCCTGGCCTTATCTGCTGAGGCCGAGTGCCCAACACACCCCCACAGGAACAAGCAACTTGGGAGACGCTATTATTAACTGCCCAAAGAAGGCAGTGGCGCTTGGCCAAACTGGGGCTCGCCTGCTCCTCTGCAAGGCTGGCAGGGCTGGGGCAGGTCGCGGACACTGCTCCCAGCCCCCACGACTGACTGCATGTTTGGAAACCTCACGATGTCCCCTGAGAGGGCTTTGTAAGCAAAAGTAGAGGTGGAGCCCACGAGTCCAGGTCAGGCAGGAACTGGGCCGCCTGGCGCCAGGCACAGGCACAGGCGATGGCTATGCCGCCAGTGTAAAGCTGGAGACCACGGTGCGTGTATGGTGAAGGATGCTATCCCGTCTGCAAAGGTGTTCTCGTTATCAGGGCTGGCGGGTTCCATCTAACGCGCCAGCTGTCATTTTTCCCACAAATAGAGAAACATTGGGAGAAAAAAAAAGGGCAGCGCGGATTGCGTCTGGAAACGTTGAGCCATTGCCGTGCCAGCCTTGGCAAGGGCCATGGGCGGGCTGCAAGCATGCAGCGTGCCACCGACAACACACAACACAGCCGTCTCCCCCAAAGAAAGGAGCCCCGAGCCGAGGCACGAAAAATACACCAGCCATTAGCATAATATCCTGTTTATTTTAATTACATCTCACAATTAGGAGTGCGCTGTCACCTCCGCTCGTGCAGTACAAGGAACGAGCCGG
This sequence comes from Ambystoma mexicanum, assembly GCF_040938575.1. NCBI lineage: Eukaryota > Metazoa > Chordata > Amphibia > Caudata > Ambystomatidae > Ambystoma > Ambystoma mexicanum. The sequence goes on from NC_090922.1 coordinate 1,508,715,324, forward strand.
CAAGGTGCATCAGAAGATAAGGGGAATGCAAAGACAACAGGTGGCTCAGTGGGTTAATGCACCCCCCCCGCTGACGCGCGGCGCCCCTGTACACCGCACTGCGCGAGCAACGCTGGTACAGTGCGTGGCAATTCACACTGGACCAGGGGTAGGGTTAGAACGCCCCCTGCCTCCTTAGACCACACTGCGGGAACTGGGATGGGCTAAAATACCCTCTACGCCGCACTGTAGGTCCTACAATACACCAAGAGAATGTACGCCTATCGACAATGGACCGGCGGTGGGGCCAATACCCCCAAGCCACTGGCCAAGTGAGCTCAGGGCCCTTTAGGAACGTGCATATGTAATGGCTGGACTCCCACAGAATAACTACGTCAGAGGTGACGTCATACTACGTGGCACATGCTGAACAACCTATCAAGGGTCGACATTGGCTAAGGGGAACATCTAAGTATACTTTCTATCAGAACTAGGTTTGTGATTGGCTGCCCACTATCAGGTGGACAACATATGCCTACCTCTAAAACATGTCATCTTCAGAAACAAAAGATACACAGTTTCTCATTGGTCTTCAAACTAGAAGGTCCTTTGTTATATGGACTGATAGAATTGGTTGGCACGCTCGTGCCAGGTCTGGAACATTTGGTTCATTTAGCAGCACCTAAGCTCAGACCCAAGTGCAAGCAGATAGGACAAGAGACGACCCTACCACCCAATTAGCCCAGCATCTCCCATCGCCAATGCCTGCTGCCATGAAGAAGGTCTTTGTACTTGGCCTTGCAAAGTATCCTTGTCTTTGAGAATGCACCCGAGTGAGAGCACTCACTATCGTGTCGGGGACGCCAGGTTCAAACTCTTTATTTTCATTCTTGGCCACACGACACGAGACTACGATCTGGTCCATTTTGCAGGTTTTGAATGCTCTAAATGAATTAAACGTGGCACTCTGTGTGTTGTTCCTTTGCACCATAACAAGGGAGGATTCATCCTCCACACGTTCGCTCATTTCCAGAATCGATAGCGGACCTTGGCTGCTTCAGTTTGGACTTCAGGCCAGTCAGCCTCGCCTTGTTGCTCCACTATTCTGCTGCTTCTTGCTGCGATAGATTTTTTTTCTGGCTTACTAAATTCATGACACCGATGTCCAGCTTCTATACAATGCTGGCTTTACCTGCATTCTATTCACTACGTAAAAGCCATCTTTTATGATGGCTTAGTCCACTTGCGTTTCAGCGTCTGGACAATTATTGAACGGCGGATTCTCTGCAGCACTTCGTGCACGTATAATCTTCCTTTTCGTATTTAAAAGTTCTCTTGATTCTTTACTTCGTCATTAGTTTCTGTAGGATCCACACATCCTGGTCAGGCAGTATCTCGGTGCGTCGTGTATGTCTCTTGTGATGTCACTAGCTTTTTTGGTTGCTCTTTTTCATATTCCTTCAGGGAGTTCCTCCCTTAGGCTGTCATCACTCCGGGGATACATTCTATACGGTTGTCTCACGGATATCTTCTTTCGAACACACGCTGCGGTATCGGCACAATGGCAGGTGCCAAACACAGCATGGTCTCATACTTCCAACATATGGGAGGAAGGAGGGCGGAGTCTCCTGCAGAGTGCAGTTGGAGTAGGAGCCTTAATGACTATTGCGATGCACGTCTTGGTGTTGCTTCAATGAAACCTATTAGCAGATTTCAGGTGGCTGAAAGCCGATTGGTTCCTGGATAGGAAGGTGATCAGGAGCCAGGTGTGGCTTCTAGCAGAGTTACATTCCCTGCATCATCTGTAGGGGCACCCGTGGGGCAGCTCCTGGCCACTTCAAGGATGGCATTGCTTGGTATATCCCAGGACGGAACCCTTGGTCTAGCAGAGGTGCTGCTAGGGGGGAGGCTGAAGGGGATATAGCTGTGACGAATAAACTTCCGGGGCACCAGCGGTCCAGGGATGAATATCGGTTTCTAAGCCATCAATCAGCCCCACACCTCTAGTACACCAGAAGGGATCTGAACAGATTGGAGCACAAGTCAACGATAAACCTCCTAGTCCAAGTTTGGTAACGTGGGTGAACACCAGACCCATCTCCGAAAGGTCATGGATCGTTGGTTAGTTGCAACACAGCGAAAATACAATTATTATCCAATGATGAACAGGACTGCCCAGTCAAGGTTGTATAAAGATATCTACTTTATTATTACTACAACAGACAGTTATAGGACACTACAAAATACAATCAACCCTGTAAAAGACTGCAGAGGACAGACAGTTTCAAGAAGGAAAAGGAATGCACTCTGGAAGCTGACAGGAGGGTAGTTAGTATAGTAATTAATGACAATAGTTCACGGATTCTTGGTTTCAAAGCAAAGGGAGCAATGGGTCGTAAAATGACACTAGGGGTTTTCGGAAAAAGGACCAGGGAGACAGAACCACAATTTACCCTGTGTTGTAGATGTTCTTGGTGCTCGACAGGGTCATGTCGGCTTCAGGGTGCCTTGCAGCTTCTGCGACAGAGTTCAATACGGGAGACAGCTGTGGGTTTCAGGTGGAAGGCAGTTCGGCGAGCGAGGCCGGATGGACAGCTGCAGCCTGGTCTACATGAAGGCTCAGGATCAGGAATCGTTGTTTCAGTGATGGTCAGCGGGTCTCAAGCATTAGCCGACGCATCTCGGATTGCATCAGCGACCGCGGAGTAACAACAGTCAGCAGTGCAGTCGGTTGTTACAGCTCGAGGGGCTTGACTGTCTTGAAAAAGTCCTTTATTGTGGACATTGGTAAATGCACTCCTCCTAGCTTCTTCATTGGGCATGCGTCATCCTTTAAGGCAGACGGCCCAAAGCTGAGGAGTGTGTTGCAGGAAGCTGCCTTGTCCTTGGTTTGGTTCAGAGACTCTCTGGCTCCTTCTACGTAGGAAGCTTGCTGCAGAGCCGAGCACGGCACGCTGTGTGCTGGCTGGGTACCAGTTCTGAAGCCGCCACAGGGTCCTCTGGATTCAATCTCCCTCTGTTCCCTGGGAGATGTTTAGGGGAGGGATCTTGCTTCCCTCTTGGAGGTCCTGGCCTTCCTTCACTGGCAGAAGATGTAAGGCAGACTGTGCCTTTAGCCAGGGTCCAATGCCGAGTTATTCTTAGTACTCCTTGCAAAGTCTTGAGATGATCTGCCAAAAGAGGGGCTCATCCCTCTTTTAAAGCCAAATGGACCACAGTGATTGGTGTAGTCTAAGCCTATCCTAATTAACCAATCGTGGGTCCCCACCAACAATCTCCTGTATGCATGAGGTCATAACCGGAGTGCTTTGCAACAGAAAAGGGTAAAGGGGTGAAAACATGTAATACTAAGTCCCACCCATCTCACTGTCTGTTGTGGATCAAAGGGTCTCCCTGGTTATTTGAGGTCTCTGGGGTTCCCGATTAAAGCGGCAGGTCTCCCTTGAAGCTGTGGCAAGAACAGACTTTCTGCCACCATCAATACACATACTCGTACCTTCTGAACGGGGTCCCCCTCCGGCGATGGCTACTGTAATACACGCAGTCCCAAAATTGACATGTCACTATCCATTGATATTAAGGGTGGAAGCTGGCTTCAGGTTGGCACAGTGCATATCAAAGGGTGTTGGGGTTTCCCCGTCTCCTTTGTTAACCTCTGCAGCCAGGATCCATGTGGGCCTGTTTGAAGTATACTCTATTTGTATATGAATTATGTTAATTGCTGCAGCACTACACAAGAGGACAGGGCGGATCCATAAAGCCTTTGATTGTTAATTATTCTGGCCACGACAGGGGGGAAGGTTTTGCCCTCCCCCTTCTGAGATGACATGGTGTAATCTTGGCTGTCATATTCCAACTAAATATGACAGGGGAACTGCACCTGTAGGCTGTGTCCACGGGTATATGTGTATGTCTATACTAATCTCACAGCTGCTGAATCGGTGTCCTTGACCTCCCACACCAATTCTTCCCAGCTCCTATCTTTCCACTGCACTTTGCATCTGCACACTCGCACCTATACCTCTAGCGGCCCAGGCCGTGTAGCACTCGACATTCTAGCACTTCGTCCATGGCTCACCAACAGGCTCGGACTCCATTGCACTTACCCCCTCTTCCTTTCGGCACTTGCACGTTCTGAATACTCACAGACATAGTAGGTTTGTCCTCCTCCCTCTTCCCCCTCTGCTCTTAAATATTGTGTTGTAATGTATTTCCCACCCTCGCTCCCTGCCTGCCCTGTGAGTGCTTTGAAACAGTATATTCTTATTGTATAAGCGCCTAACAAGCAAACACTAAATAAAGAAATAACTATGTTGTGCGGTGAGCATAGAAAAACTTGTGCGGATTAGCCCCACACATTTTCCGGAGGTTGATCTACCATCATTCAATTTCTTTTAAACATTTTAAAAACCAGAGGGTACATCCACCATGCGCATGGTCGAATTCCTCAATCATTTTTCCCCAGACCTGATTGCAGCGCTTTGAAGCTGCAGCACAGGTAAAACGGTGCAGGAAAGATCTGCCTTCAGGGAGCCACAGAGCCAGCACTCATCTGATGAGGCTGCCTGGATGGATGAGGGGGAGGAGTACACATAGGGGAGGGGGATCTGCAACCTTTGGCTCACCAGATGTTTTGGACTACAACTTCCGTGATTACTCACCATTGACTATGCATGACAGGGTTGTTGGAATTTGTAGTCCAAAACATCTGGCGGGTCAAAGGTTGCAAACCCCTGAAATAGGGCCTGCGCAGAAGAGGCTGTATTATTGAGATGGAAAATGGCGTCTTCTGCCCCGCGATGAGGTGACATATTGGGAAGGAGTTTCCGAGGTGCCTCCCGTTTATGGGTGCAAATCTGAGAGTAGTTTTGGTCCCATAATGCACCTCGATGTAGGCGGAAGAACAGGCGGTAAGAATGGAAATCTGAGTGCTTTAGGACTGCCGAAGGAAGGATGGAGGGGTGGTATCGGAAGGGTGGTCCGGAACACAGAACCTTCAGTAATGCCTGAAAAGGGATAGGGTTGACCCGAGTCAGGTGATGATGGCGGCGGTGCAGAAGATAGGTTAGTGGGGGCAGAGGGGCTGGGGGCCCTTTTTAATGCTGAAGAGGGGACAGAAGGATGGTTTAGGAAATAGGCGGACCACGAGAAGCTATGGAGGGGGACTGGGAAGTCTTGGTGCACCACAATTAACTGGACATGTACATTCTTTTCTGCCAGGACGCGCTTAGACTTTCTTTGGTTAGCCACAAAAGGGCCCTCACAGTATTGGGGGTCCCACAGCCATGAATGGGGTGCAGACATCCTCACAGGAACGTGGCTAACTGTCCAACGTGCTACCGCGAAGGACCGGCCTCAGTGACGCAGGCACACGCATTGCCCAAACGCGGCACGTCGGCACGTGCCATGCGGCATCCCACCGGATGCTAATTACGAATCCCCAGGGGTACAGCGTCTCATCTGGCCCAAATACGGGCAGTTTTACGGCAATTATTACAAACAATGATCTCAGCTTTGAAATGAGATTTATATGTAGATATGGTGAGCGGCTCACATCCCTCCCGCTGCACCGGCACAGCGGCCCCTGAGAGCGCCCCGTTTCAGCGGCGGAAGATAAGGCGGGATTAAATCCATCTCCTACGAAGAAATTAGACCGCGTCATGGCAGGATTGTTCCTTCAACCAATGTGCTCCGCGCTGCCATAATTGAGAGCTAGTTGAGAGCAGGAGAGCAGGCGAGCAGAGGTGTGTGCAGTAAGGGCCCTGATGAAAGCCTCAGCTAGCGATGCGCCGAAACCAATCAGCTATGATATGGGAAGGGAGTAAACCAACGTAAATACCTGTTAGCACTTAATGTCGAATTCAGACTGTCCTTTGCCTCCGTGTTCTTATGGTCTAAAATTGTGGACACTTGCATGCAGACACGCAACATGGCTAGGGGGAAGTGGGGTCGACTAGGCCCACCGTAAATAGTGTAGCCAGTGGCATAAGATAGTGCAGACGGGTGCTACACCTGGGAACCAGGTAAATACTGCTCTCCGAAACGTTACATGCAAACTTGAACTCAACCAGTGCCTTGTGACCAAACAGACCAGGAACGGAGCCGCGGTCAATGAAACGGCCAGGTCTGTCCCTAGCAATCAAACACCCAGTCGCAAACACTCCTCCACGGCAGAGGACCCCCCCTAGAACCGTAAACACCCTGAGAAGTTTTCCCTGGCCCACACCCCCAAGTGGCCTCAAGCTGGGGCTCCACTTGCGTCTGGCATTCTTCCACTATCCAGACCACAAGAGGTTACTCGCATGAAAAAGGGCACCTTTAATAAACCCTTAAAAAGAACCAAAAAAGGCGGGAAATGGCTCTAGTCAGATCATCGTTTCCAGAAAGATCTATAATCGCATCGCTACATCACCAGCTTACTGGTCCAGACACTGAACACCGAAAAACGCGGACCAGAAGATGTCGGGAATCCATGAGCTATGGAACCGCTATCCCTGAGCGTCCTATAAACCATACAGTGTAGACATAAAACAAATAAAACACAAGGAGTTTATGGGTATTTCCCAGCAATCAGATGTCCCGTGTTATCTTAGTTCTGTAGTTTTGGGCACTTGGGCAAACACCAGCCTCTCATTTGCCTGGATCCCACCCAGCCCTGGAGAAAGTCGATTTGGGCAGGCACAGGGCAACGGTCATTGCTTGAAAGTCATGGAACAGAAGGACCATTTTTTTCTGGCTGGGTTCCCTACCCGTCAGGTTCTTTTTGTGATGCCTGCAGTAGGGAGGGAAGATGAGGGTGGCCACGCCTTATGGCCACCTTGACCCCCCCCTTCCCTCCTCTGTACCCCTGTGGGCAGCTCCCCAGGCTTAAGCGCCTGTGCCCTCTAGTTTCATGGGTCCCCTCTTATTCTGCGGCACTGGAAGTTGGAATAGTGAGGAACCCACTCAAAAGGAGACTTCCAGAAGGCAGGTGACTCTTGGTTACCCCCATTGCACTGTATTGAACGGCCTCCGTTGGCAGACAAGGGGGTCTGTCCGGCTATTCAAGATTTCTATAGCACACACCGAGATGGCAAGCACCAGAGTGTAGACAGCCAGGCGGTGGGACGGTGGTTCGGTTACTGCCAGTCGTTCATTGAGCATGGAGGGATGGGGTACTAGAGCAGGAAGGGTGGGCCTGCTAAGCACCCGTCATCATTGAACGAAGGGTTCTCCGGTTCCTTCAGACCTAAAAACATGCCTAGCACACGTGGATGCACGGATGAGCGCCACCAGACCCCCCCAGACTATGCCACACCAACCCACTCACTGTACCGCGCATTAATAAGGCTAAAGCAGGAGGCATAGGCTTCCCATACATAGCCCCAAAACTATGGCACGAGCTTCCCACTGCCCTAAGAGCAGACAGTTCTCTCACGGTCTTCAGAAAAACCCTCAAAACGTCTCTTTTTAACTCAAACCTCCACTACTATCCGCCTGAAAAACTGTTCATTGCAACTGTACATTAATCATGTTTGTATTTGTTTCTATGTGTAACTAAGTTCCTGTTCTCTCGCTGCAACTAGCGCCACGATGCCCTCGGGCTGCTGCGTGCTTAAATACGAATAAATAAATAATAAAAGAATAAACAATAAACAGACCACCGCGGAACGGGCGCTCTGCGGCACGACTCCTTCTAACACCACCAAATCCCGTGGTCCGGTGGGATGCCCCATGCCCACCCTTGCTGGTACGGAGCTTTAGAACCACCAGCCTCAGGCTCGAGCGGCAGAGGAGAGCCGTTCTCACAAGCTGCCCACACACCTTACCACACTTCGCCTTTGCCCACTGGAGTACACACACCACCCCGCGCTTGGATTCCTCGAATCCCTATGGAAAACCTACAAAGAGTGCAAAAAAGCAGCGGACAGACTACTCCTCAGGATGAAAAGCATGAAAACATCACCCCAACACTATGTACGCAGCAATGCCCCCCAAGACAAGAGCACATTTCAAAACCCTCTGCTTCCTTCACTAGGAATTACCCACGCGGCAGATTGTCCAGACCACCAAGGTCCAGCAATGGCATCCTATTACGATCCCAACTCCAACAGGAAAATAGAAAGAGGAACCTCATACTCTGTACTGGCCACCAGACTCTGGAACTCCCTCCCCATGGCATACATTTTTACGCAATTGAAATCGTGATGGGGTGTTAGTACTTGCATGCCAGGGGAGTAGTTGGAAAGGTGTGGGGGAGGTCACTCTCACAGCAGTTGGTAAGTGTGGTTTCAGATGTGAAATAAAGAGTTAACTGCTTGTAACATCCAACCCGAACCAGAACCATAATACCCTCATTAGAATGTGCAAGAAGTTAGATGCCCACACACAAGCAATTCACCCGCCCCTTGTAGTCTCTGAAGTTACCCCTCCCCAACATTTGAAGTGTTTGACCCCCCAAACAGTGTTACCCAGGATGCGCGCCTGCCCACTAACATTGTGATCCGTTTGCTTTGTTTTTCTGTATGAGAAGGGGGGGGGGCAGGGTTCCAACTGAACCCGCGCTCCCAGACCAGTAGTTCGAGCCCCTGGTGGCCTCGTTGGTCACCCTCGGAACCAGTCGCGGGGGCTCCACCTACCCCTCCCGCCACGGGAAGGTGGCACTGCTGACCAGTCGAGGGACTCGCCGGGGCCTAGTGCACTTTACCCAAGAGTAGCCTGGCGTAGCTTGCTCCCCCCCCCCCCACACCCGGGTGCAGCTTGGCATGCAGGAAGAGCGGAGGGGGTAACCGGCCGGCAGCGTCCACCCTCGGCGGCCTCGCGTGTAAGAGCCCCCCATCCGTGCCTGACTCGCCGGAGCGCCCTGGAAGGGCGGGGGGGCTTAGCTGCTCTGTTTGCGCCCCACATAGTCCCAAATCACAGCGTGCACCGTTTCTCAATTCACATAAAGTCCCAATGTTGGGGGGAGGGGGGGAATTTATGCACTCTCTGGCCGTGCGCAGGGCCCGCTTCAGTCACCACAGGAGGTTGGGCGCTATAAAGCCCGCGGACAGGGAATTGTAGCGCCTGCGACTGTAGCGCTTGTCATTGATTTATAATTCGCCCACAATATATCTCTCAACATTTTGAGAGACGCCACACACCTTTTCAAGGAGACATTATGTAGAGTAAACACACGACGCGCGCTGTATCCGGTAACCCGAGCCAGGGGTCACAGCTGGGAGGTATACCTTTTAAAAGGCGACTTCATTCTTTTTCTTTTTCCTTTATTTTTTTTTAAAGTCAAAAGGCGACTTTTAAGATGTTGTGGTTGTCAGAATTGGGTTCTAAAAGAGGATTGTACAGGCGAGAGCGTTGCCCCCATAGCCGCACTGGGGGGAGGTGGGGGCTCTCTCCTTGGAGATGCAGTGGGACCTCCATCTTCCACAAGACGTGCGTGGACTTGCCTAGTGAAGCGGCTGGAATGGCTTCGAGACGCTACCACTTTTTCTGGGAAACTGTGGGGCCAACCTGGACCCACCATTCAGGAGGGAAACTGCATAGAGTTCAGGGAGAACCCGGTGGGAGCACAGAATCCAAAGAACCCACCCTGTGCTGGAGGTTTACTTGTCACAAAAGAGAGGGAGGTCGCGGAACAATCATTAAGAAGGACATTAGACCACCGCCCAACCCCCCACAATTCCATCACGGTCACCGACCAGATCGTGGCTCTGTACACTGAGCCTCAAAAACAATACAAGGGAGGGACCTTTTATTTGTCAAACAGCTTCTATGTAAACCCTCTCTCCGTGTGCATTCTGCTCTGCGTTCAAAACTTTCAGGATGTTATAAAGTACGTTTTCTACAAGGGGGAAGATCAGAGTGAGGCATGGTCGGGCACGAGTGCGAGGACACACACCAAAGTGGGGTTTCAGATGCGAAACGGCTATTCCGAGGGGGTGGGGGCAACAGCCTACGTGTACGATTTTTTTGAGGCCACTGAAAGGCAAACAAAAATGTTTCTACTACCCAAAGGATGAAAGGCGGAGTAAGCTTTGTGCAATTTGAACCCGTGACCCGCAGGCTGTGTGCAGCATTAACGCATATTTTACACTCGTGTTTTCCCTGCACACACTGCTCTATACACGCCCGAGTCTTGGCACCGATGCCTCTGGTCTGCGGGCATCCCACGGGAAAGGTTTCTTATAAACCATAGGCCTGAGAGCCTCCACACTGCACGGACCCGCGTGAACACATCTGAAGCGTGTCGTGCAGACACACAGTGCGCATGTGTAGGGCTAAGCACTTCCAAGACTACACACAGGCGTGCACGGCAAAGCGGCGTGTTAATAAGTGTGCAGACAATGATTCTAAATGTATGCAAATGTTTCCTCAGGAATATTAACAAGGGTCATCCTGAAAACCCGTCAGGATCTCGGCCGTGGAGGCCTGGAGTTGGACAACCCTGGGTTAACCCATCACATTCACATCACTGCCAGCCCTTTCCTGTACCATCATTCCCACTAACTAACCCCTTTCTGTCCTCCTACACCATTGGGGTGGTGCCCCTCTAACGTGGCCCAAAGGATGGCCAGGTGGGTGGAGAGAGGGCGCAAGGCTCTTTGAAATAGGGAGTACATTGACTGCTTCCAATAGAAAATACCTGCAGATATGGCCTTTTTGGGGGGCCGACAACACTATTTACTCAAAGGGGGGCTCAGCATATTTTTTTACTTGCATTTTTAAAGCGCCCACACAGCCCGGGGGCATCGAGGCGCTGTTAGAGAATTTTTTGTTTGTTGTGGTCTTAGTTGCATATTTATAACGCGCTTAAATACCCAAAGGTTTCCAAGTGCGGACTTATATCACTATTTTACTTGTTGCCTCATCACCCCCCCCCCCCCCCCCCCCACCTAATGGGCTCCGAGACGAGGCCAGGTGCCATTATGCTGCAGAATTGTGCAATACAAATGAACAGAACAGGTTGACTTATTTCAGAGGTGCATAAACCCGCTGTGCATTGGCACACATGTGCACCAGCGCACTGGATGACCCTACAGTGGCAATAACACGCTGAGCTACCCCACTGGTTGGGTAGACGTGCATTTAAATGACTTCCTAAAAAAAAAAAATAAACTCCAATAAATGCATATTTACTATTTCACATTGTTTTTAATTTCCCCCCCCACGCAAATCTCCCGAATGGAGGTTGGTGCCGCAAGCGCACTGCCCGGCCCGCGCGACCGTCAACATGACGCTTAAATTAAACTGCACACAGCGCCCTTCCAGAATTCATTAACGGCCCGGCTCCCTCTCCCCGCCTCATGAAAGTGTGGACATAAAATGAAAGCCGTCACTTTCCAGCAAATAAAACATTTAAATAAGTGCCGGGCGAAAATGGACAGTAATAAAAACGCTCCTCGCGCCGCAGAGGCCGCTGTAAATACAGATTTGGGGGGAAAAGCGGGAATAAAAAAAAAGAAATGCTACGAACAATAAATCAGGAGTGTGGAATTGTAATAACTGCACAATCCGTTATCGCCTTCCGCCATTATAGCATTTCAGCACTTTTTGTTAAATGTATGTATTCCAGCGAGGGGGAGGGGCGAGGTCCCATTATGGGGGGATTTACAGGAGTACTGAGGCATTCGTCCCCATTATGGAGGACTTTGAACAGGCCGCATGACATGGACAGTGTTCGGAGCAGCACCTCTAGGCGCATTGCATTAAAAGCTCGTCCCAGTGAGATCTTTAAACCACCGCTGGTAGGAAACGATTAGAGAATCCTGGCCAAACGGAGAACCAGAACTATAAACAAATGAGAAAAAGAGCGAAGGAGGACAGAAGCCAAGACTTACTGCGCCATGTGCAGCCAACAAGGCTGGAGGCGTGCCATCCTTTGAGAAACATTACTTTTAAACAGAAAGCACACAAACACAGAAGGAGCTCTTGTAGCTTGTTGGCGCTAACCGGTTCCCATCGCTGTTCCAGAAGCACTGAACTAGGTCCTCTTGCAGCTTGTTGGGGCCAACCGGTTCTCATTGCTGTCCCAGAAGCACTGAACTAGGTCTTCTCTCTTTCACAGTCTCTGAGCCAAGCAGCTCACATTGCTGTTCAAGAAGCCAGAACTCGGTCTTCTGCCTTTCAGCCTATTTGTGCCAGCCGGTTTTATTTATTTTTTATTTATTGCATTTGTTAAACGCCCAAACCCAGAGGTATCACAGCGTAGGTTACTGGAGATAGTCTTGACAGTTACGGAGAAAATTACAGTAATACAACACATAGTTCCCGTCGCTGTTCTAGAAGAACAGAACAAGTTCTTCTGTCTTGCAGGTTATTCGTGCCAACTGGTTCCCATTGCGGTTACAGAAGCACTGAACTAAGTCTTCTTGCAGCTTCTTGGCACCAACTGGCTCCCATCGCGGTTCCAAAAGCACAGAGCTAGGTCCCCAGTCATCCACAGTCTTGGAGCCAACCAGCTCACATTGCTGTTCAAGAAGCACATAACTAGGCCTTCGGTCTTGCAGCCTATTGGTGCCAACTAGTTCTCATCACTGATCCAGAAGCACATAACTAGGCCTTCGGTCTTGCAACCTATTGGTGCCAACTAGTTCTCATCAATGATCCAGAAGCACATAACTAGGCCTTCGGTCTTGCAGCCTATTGGTGCCAACTAGTTCTCATCACTGATCCAGAAGCACATAACTATACCTTCGGTCTTGCAGCCTATTGGTGCCAACTAGTTCTCATCACTGATCCAGAAGCACATAACTAGGCCTTCGGTCTTGCAGCCTATTGGTGCCAACTAGTTCTCATCACTGATCCAGAAGCACATAACTAGGCCTTCGGTCTTGCAGCCTATTGGTGCCAACTAGTTCTCATCACTGATCCAGAAGCACATAACTAGGCCTTCGGTCTTGCAGCCTACTGGTGCCAACTAGTTTCATTCATTGCATTTGTTACACACCCAAACCCGGAGGTATCGCAGCGTAGGTTACTTGCGATAGGCTTGACTGGTTACAGGGAAAATTGCAGTAATACACCACATAGTTCCCATCGCTGTTCCAGTAGCACAGAACGTGGTCTTCTGTCTCGAAGGATTTTGACACCAACCAGTTCTCATAGCTGTTCCAGTAGCACAGAACGTGGTCTTCTGTCTCAAAGGATCTTGACACCAATCAGTTCCCATCGCAGTTCCAATAGCACAGAACGTGGTCTTCTGTCTTGCAGCCTACTGGTGCCAACTAGTTCTCATCACTGATCCAGAAGCACAGAACTAGGTCTTCTGTCTTGCAGCTTATTGATGCCAAATGGTTCCCATCGCTGTTCCAGAAGCCACTTCTTCAGGGCTTGTTTTCTCCATGTAAAGAGACACTTCTCTGAAGTAGCCTCCTTGCAGCGCCAGTTCAATGTTTCTGGGGAGTGATGCCACAGGGTGACAAGTGAATAGGAAATGTGGGTGCAGTAAAGGGGCTTCAGCAGCTGGATGTCAGCCATTATTCAGAATCGGATCATGTGGATGGTGAGGGGCCTCAGGCCAGTTGGATGTTTAGAAGGAAGGCATCATGGGGACAGAGTACCTGACCTTCGAAAAGAGCAAAGCTGTGGGCCTATGATGCATAGTGAGCGACCACAACATCGAATGAACAGAGGCCCAGTGGAAGTTATAGGGATGAGAAGAAAAGATTCTGGAACTGAGGAGAGATAATTGGACAGAGGTAGTCGAGGGGGCCAAGGGACCGTCCACATGACAGTGGCAACAAGAACGACAAGAACACAGGTGCTGCAGGACTGCCATAGGTTCTTAGGCACAATGGTAGAGGAGCAAAAACGGGGCTTAGAACTAGTAGCCATTAAGGGCAAAGAGGTGCCACAAAGGGTTTCAAGGTGTTGGGGCCCTGGGAATTGCAGCGAGGAGCCATCTTGGGGACCAAGCACAACTTTCCTACAGGAGGAACGATGTCCACAAATCTGTCCAGGGCCATGGCTAATGGAGTAGCGATGGACCCAGACTGCAGGACCTCCAGTAGGAAAGAAGCCACAAGTGTATCCAGGGCAATGGCCAAGTGCAATATCGATAGGACCAAGACTGCAGGATCCAGGGCAATGGCCAACAGAGTATGCATGGGATCAAGACTGCAGGACCTCCAGTAGGAAAGAAGCCACAAGTGTATCCAGGGAAATGGCAAGTGCAATATCGATAGGACCAAGACTGCAGGATGCAGGCCAATGACCTGATGGGACCAATACTGTAGGACCTCCAGTAGGAAAGCCACAAATGAATCCAGGGCAAGGGCCACAGAGTATCGATGGGACCAAGGCTGCAGGACCTTCAGTGGATACTGAGCTGCCCTCCAGGGTCTAAAGTGTCTCTATATCGTATGGGAAAGGAATGGAGAGGCCGATCTGTGAGTGATGGTTTCTGAGGGCATGCACTGTATGCCATGGGGGTGAGGGCCAGTGCTGTGAAGGACGGGTTTCGGGCAATTCTGCAAGCGATGTGTGTGAGGGCCAGTGGAACGAGTGATCGGTGTGAGGGCCATTAGGGTGAGTGATGTAGGGGGGGGGTGGACGTCAGTAATGCGAGCAAAGGGCGTGAGGCTGAGTGAGGCTGAGTGCTGAGTGATGGGTGGGCGGGGCAGTAATCAGAGTGAAGAAGGCAAGTCTTGATCGGATGGCCAACACTGAAGCGTAGATCAGATGCCTGGTACTATTAGTGATGCGAGTGATAGCAATAGCAATAATGTGCTATAGGGCTGCTATTGCGAGTAATGTATGTGAGTGAGGGGTGAGTGATGGATGAGTGCCAGCAGGATGGCCAATCCTCCGAGTGATGGGTGGGAGTGTAGTGAGTGGCCCATGGAAGGACTCACAGTGAGTCCTTGGAGACCAGTACTGGAAGTGATGGCGAGTTGGCCACTAGGGTACTGGGAGGAGAAGCACTGCTGCAAGTGATAGCCAGGTAGATTGCAGCTGCCTCTGAATGCTTACGCTTACACACACTTACACACACACACACTTACACACACTTACACACACACACACGCACGCACGCACGCACCCGCCCTGTGGCCTGCTTTCTTTCCCGATTAATGCACCCGCACGTGCGCCCTCCCTGCAGATTGAGTAAATATAGCCGTGCCCTGACCTCCGCCGGCGGAGAGCTCTGCTCCGTTTTGTAGCAATTGCAGCGTTTTGCCCACTGCTGGCTTCCCGATGGAGCGCAACGGGACTGTGTACACGGGTTCAGACCTGTTAGAGCACGCCCGACCCTCGTGCATGCATGAGGGAGTGCACGTCAGCGGGCAGCGCTGTATACTTGGTTTAGGCTCATCTGGGGGGCAGCGAAAGTACCACCCGTGGGGAGGCAAGGTCTTTACAACAAAGCAATATGGCATGCATTGGAATGAACAGCTGTTATTTTGCGTGGAGATTTTCAACACACCACGCCCATCTTCAGTATGCCACACCCATGTCTCTACGCCACGCCCATCTTCAGCATGCCACACCCATGTCTCTACGCCACGCCCATCTTCAGCATGACACACCCATGTCTCTACGCCACGCCCATCTTCAGCATGCAACACCCATGTCTCTACGCCACGCCCATCTTCAGCATGTAACACCCATGTCTCTACGCCACGCCCATCTTCAGCATGCCACACCCATGTCTCTACGCCACGCCCATCTTCAGCATGCAACACCCATGTCTCTACGCCACGCCCATCTTCAGCATGCCACATCCATGTCTCCATGCGGGGGCATCCTGTGCATGCCACACCCATGTCTCCATGCGGGGGCATCCTGTGCATGCCACATCCATGTCTCCATGCAGGGGCATCCTGTGCATGCCACATCCATGTCTCCATGCGGGGGCATCCTGTACATGCCACATCCATGTCTCATCCTGTGCATGCCACATCCATGTCTCATCCTGTGCATGCCACATCCATGTCTCCATGCGGGGGCATCCTGTGCATGCCACATCCATGTCTCATCCTTTGCATGCCACATCCATGTCTCATTCTGTGCATGCCACATCCAAGTCTCATCCTGTGCATGCCACATCCATGTCTCCATGCGGGGGCATCCTGTGCATGCCACATCCATGTCTCATCCTTTGCATGCCACATCCATGTCTCATCCTGTGCATGCCACATCCAAGTCTCATCCTGTGCATGCCACATCCATGTCTCCATGCGGGGGCATCCTGTGCATGCCACATCCATGTCTCCATGGGGGGGCATCCTGTGCATGCCACATCCATGTCTCATCCTGTGCATGCCACATCCATGTCTCTATGCAGTTAAATATATTCTACGAGCCTAAAAAAAAAAAAGATCCCCAGTGCGAATGGGAAATTAATTCTTCACTCCCAACTTCAAGAAATTTTGTAAAATAAGGCCAATTCAAAGTTCTGTCTGGAACACTCACCAAGACCGATTACCAGTCTACAGCTTGTTTTTAGAGACGTGGATGTGGCATGGCGAGGATGGGTCATGCATACAGCTGTGGTTGTGTTATTCTGAAGACGGCAGCTGGATGTGGCATGCTCAAGATGGCCTCCATAGAAACATGGATGTGGCATGCACAGGATGCCTCCACTTAGAGGCATAATAGAGGCATGCTGAAGATGGTACCACATGGACATGTGGATGTGGCATGCTTAATATGGCGAATGGGCACGTAGAGATATGGCTGTGATATGCTCAGGGTGGCCATGCATGGAGACATGTATGTGGCGTGCTGAAGATGGCCTGGCATAGAGACATGGATCTGGCATTCTGAAGATGGCCAGGCATAGAGACATGGATCTGGCATTCTGAAGATGGCCAGGCGTAGAGACATGGATCTGGCATGCTAAAGACGGCCAGGGGTAGAGACATGGATGTGGCATGCTGAAGAGGGCCAGGGGTAGAGACATGGATGTGGCATGCCGAAGACGGCCAAGCGTAGAGACAGATGTGGCATGCCGAAGACGGCCAGGGTTAGAGACATGGATGTGGCATGCTGAAGATGGCCAGGCGTAGAGACATGGATGTGGCATGCTCAAGATGGCCAGGCGTAGAGACATGGATGTGGCATGCTCAAGACGGCCAGGCGTAGAGTAATGGATGTGGCATGCTCAAGATGGCCAGGCGTAGAGACATGGATGTGGCATGCTGAAGACGGCCAGGCGTAGAGACATGGATGTGGCATGCTCAAGATGGCCAGGCGTAGAGACATGGATGTGGCATGCTCAAGATGGCCAGGCATAGAAACAGGAATGTGGCATGCTTAAGATGGATGCGGCATGCTGAAGAAGGCCAGGCGTAGAGACATGGATGTGGCATGCTGAAGATTTCCAGGCATAGAGACATGGATGTGGCATGCTGAAGATTTCCAGGCATAGAGACATGGATGTGGCATGCTGGAGACAGCCAGGCATAGAGACATGGATGTGGCATGCTGAAGACGGCCAGGCATAGAGACATGGGTGTGGCATGCTGGAGATGGGCGTGGCGTAGAGACATGGGTGTGGCATGCTGAAGACGGCCAGGCATAGAGACATGGGTGTGGCATGCTGGAGATGGGCGTGGCATAGAGACATGGGTGTGGCATGCTGGAGATGGCCAGGCGTAGAGACATGGATGTGGCATGCTGAAGATGGCCTGGCATAGAGACATGGATGTGGCATTCTGAAGATGGCCAGGCGTAGAGACATGGATGTGGCATGCTGAAGATGGCCTGGCATAGAGACATGGGTGTGGCATGCTGAAGATGGCCAGGCGTAGAGACATGGATGTGGCATGCTGAAGATGGCCTGGCATAGAGACATGGGTGTGGCATGCTGAAGATGGCCAGGCATAGAGACATGGATGTGGCATGCTGAAGATGGCCTGGCATAGAGACATGGATGTGGCATGCTGAAGACGGCCAGGCATAGAGACATGGATGTGGCATGCCGAAGACGGCCAGGCATAGAGACATGGGTGTGGCATGCTGTAGATGAACCCGGCATGCTGAGGATGTCCACCTTACCGTAGAGACACCAATATCAAAATAGATGGCAAGTGCAGCACTGCCCTTTCTTTAACATTGACCGAAACAGATCTGGCGAGCTGTGTGGGGCAGCAGCACTGCTCTGGTGCTCATCAGGAGGGCCCACAGTTGATCCCCAATTCAGGCGGTGGCATGTTGAGTCCCTGGGCCTCAACAGACGTGAGGCTCCAAGGGATTTAGATTTTTCCCAAACTTCGAAATTTGGAATCCAAGACTTTTCCAGAAGCCCCACCCACCCAATATTCTGCCACTTATTCCTGTTTTTATGATCCTTCTGCTATTTTCCAAACCTTTACTCTCAGTGGCTCAGACTTAAGGTAAATCTTTTTATCAGCAGCTCATTTTTGGCTAATCCTCCCATCTGCGATGAAAGCAACAAGAACTTCTAGAAAGTCTTGAGATTTTGGATTCCGGGGCTTAACTAACTCAAATTAAGCAAAGACCGACGCGCGAACGCGCTAGAGAAAGGCGTAGGCAAGCATTAAAGGGTTCAAGGTTAAAATCAGGAATTTGGAAAGGAAGTGGGAATGCTCAGATTTTGAAAAAACATCAACAGAACTATAAAAAGGAAATGGATAAATCTAAAAACATATTTTTCTGACAAGAGAATGACACAACATCGAATGCCACCAAGGATCTGCTTACAGTAGTAAACGATTTTTGTAAGGGATTGTTGACCAACTATCCAAACACTTCACTAACTAAATTAAGAACATCAGAACTGAACTGACCGATGCAAACACTACCTCGCTTTTTTGCAAAACATTATCCAGAAAAAAGGATTTAGAAACACAAGTATTTAGCGAGTACAAGGCACTGGACCATGCCATGCCATGCTGAAGCAGCTGCTAAATGTCCCAGCTGCCCTCTTGACACAATACCTGCTAATCTAGCCAAAATAGCTATTCCACATTTTCTTAAGAAGTTGAATATTTCCAAATAAATTGAAATGTTTAACAATCAACCCCATTTTAAAGCTTACCTTAGTCCACAATGACCCAGGGACCTTTAGAAACATCTCACATCTGCCCTCCTCTCTAAACAACTGGCAAGAGGTGTAGCTTCACAGATACACACGTTTGTAGAAGATTCTAAATTACTACATCCTGCCCAATATGGTTTCAGACAATGCAGGGGCACAGAAATGATTACCACAGCAACCCCGGACCACTCTAAAACCAAGAGTAGCCTAGAAAAGGCCAGAGAGCACCCATTCTATTAGACCTCTCAGCCGCTTTTGATACGTCCACCATCAAATCCCACTATCACGATCGGAAGAATACGCTTCCCGAGGCACAGTAATCAAATGGCGACATTCTACTATAAGACCAATCAGAACAAGTGCACCTTGGTTTGTTCTCATTACAACGATGCGGTGTGGACTATGGTGTACCACAAGGTTCAGCTCTGTCCCCAAATCCTAATCACTATATTCGCCCCCCAATGGATACGATTCATAGCTACAGTCTAGACTTTTACAATTATGCAGACGATACAACGGCCTAGACGTCTAGACGTCGGTCTAACCAATGACGTATGTTCTGACACAGTAGGAGATTGTTTCACTGCAATTACAATCTGGACACACGGCAATCTACTAAAAATCAATCCAGACAAAACAGAAATCATAAGAGGTAAAATGGATCCCTTACATTGGAGACTTTTCTTTTGGCCTAGTAGTTAGGGCCAGTGCCCAGAAACTAAACACCAAGTTAAAAACGTTGATGAAGAACCTTAAATAAGAAAATATGTACAGTAAGAAAAATAAGTTGTTTCCTCTTTATAAAGATCGGACACTTGCTAGCATACTTTATCTTCACCCATCAAGTACTTGTAATGACCTCCTCGGTCTCCTTTAGACTAGACTAAAGCAATAGTATTTACCTGGGATTGCCAAACCATATGATACTAGGAAGGATATAGAAAGTGGCAGCCAGAAACTTGCCGAAATTTAAAAAATATGACCCCATATTACCAGCGCTACACTCCTTGCACTAGTTGTCATGTTCTCATGTTCAAAATGTCTGACCATAACTCCCGACTCCCGCCTCCTGTCCCACAGATTTAGACGGTACACCCCACAAAGGCTGTCTGAGATCAAGCAATGAAAGATTAGTAAATATTCCATGGTACAGCAAAGAAAACCAAGGTGGACGTTACTTCTCGGCGCAAGCTGTCAAACTATGGAACTTGATCGCACGATCTCTTCGTAAAGAAACAAACCTTATGCTTTTCCGTAAAGACTTCACAACCTACCATTTCGGTGTTGAGCGGGCTCAAAAGTCACTGCTATGCCGGAGGTACTGGAATCCCTCCAAACCAAGCTCAACGAGGAAGTAGACCGAGTGCAAGGCAAAGGTCAACTTTATCATCACCCAAATGAAGCAGGGACCGCAAACAAGCATATAAATCTCGAGGTGCTCGTTCAATGCATGCAGAAACACCACCTCAAGTACCTTAGACGCGTCATATATGGAGTCCTACGTCATCACAATTTTACAAAACCTACGGAGAATGAGGATAGGTTACTGGGGGTGACTACATATAGATCGTGTATGGGTTAAACTTTTGATTGAGTTAATTAATGATGGTGCCTCCTGAGACCACCCCAATATTGATAAAAGTACGAGTACAGCATTTCTAAGAAAAACTAATGGCTGGCATACCACGCAGTGGGCGGCATGACACTAAGGGATTTGATTGGTTGGCTTCTTACCAACTAACCTTGGACATTTGACAGGGCATCAAGATATGCGCCAGACTGCAAGTAGAGTAGGGGTAGAGAGGCCCATGGACTGTCTTCTATTCATTACCTAAGTTACCACCCCTCATTCCAAGGCCCTGAGCCCAGGCGATCGCTGTATTTGGCCTTGTGTGGCAGCTAGTGTCAATGGGTGCTTTTAAAGAGTACCACAGGTGTCTTAACTGGTAGTTCCTAGTGAATAGACAGAGTTCTCCAATTATAAATCACATGTTAGGGAACCGTGTACGAAATGAAATGAACTTGACTGGGATTTTAGTTAATATTAACGTGTGCGCTGTGTTTTCTGTTGCCTCTAGAGACACTCGAGTTATTCTCCATGGGGTCTTTTGGTCCACTGAGCCACTCCACTTTGCTAACAGAGATGGGTTGTGTTCTTTGTAACCTTTATTTAATGGGGTGGAAGGGGGGGGGGGAGGGGAGTATCCTGCTTGCATCCTGGGAAAGCTCTCTCGTTTGGTGGCGTCCTGGGAACTGCCATCTCGTGCCTTTGCTCGGACATTCCCCTCCTCCCCATCTCGCTGTAACCTTGGTAATAGTTGCCGGCCACTCCCTGAGCGCAGCACAGCTCTGTATATCCATGGATTCAGCATTTTGAGTTCTCTTAGTCCACCGTAAGAGCATGTAGCGGCTTCCATTTTGAAGAAGATGGCTGCTCATTACTGCTGCGTTTCTAGGTTAGTGAGCTATACTCGCATGTCATTCATGTTGCATTCAGCTGGTTTATTGCTTATGTTACGTTTTAATGGCTTTGTGGTTGCAAATCTTAATATTCTTCATGTACAAAGGTAAATTTGACCTACTGCGATTTCTTCGTGTCTAGTGTGTGCGTCTTCGAAATGTTGCAACGTCAGCTTGACTGCTTTTGCCATCTACAGCTTAGATTGTCTCGATGTCCTGTTGTCCCTGCCTGGGATGAGGGCGGTACGGTTCTCTGAGTGAGTAACGGTTCTCACCGGTGCGGTTGTGGATAGGGGGCGGGGCAGAAGCTACGGATGACGCAGTCATCGGCCTTTTCTACGGTTACATCTTTTCTACTCTGGCGGGTTATTTCCTGCCGATAGCGCCACGGTACCTTCAGGGGGAAGAGCGCTTCATAAAAACCATCTTAGCACAAGCAGCGTATCCTTGCGAAGAGTGGCAGCCCCACACGCCAGACTGAACCAATGGGAGACCCCAGCCCCAACTGAGAAAGGTTTGCACCTATTGCACTTTGCACACACTGCAGGTCACAGATGGGAAACTCGGCAGGTGCAACACAGTCTTTGATTGGAGGGCAATTAAAGGGAAGCCAAATGAGTTGGCTGATAACATGAATTACTCAAGCACTTAAAAGTGCACAACTGTTGCTGTGTGGAATACAATGGGCCATTGTCACTATTATTTTAGAGTCTGGCACAAGTTTTGGCGTCGATTGATCTGTAAATGCGGCGGGTGGGGGAGGGGTATTTTCCAAGAACAAAATGAAACTTTCCCATAAAGGCGGGGCAGCCTGGCCCAACCAGGGAGCCCACGGGTTCGAAGCCAGCATTGAGACAGATGAGAACAACTGCAGGCCGGGGGACATGCACAAAAAAGGGGCAGTGGGGCACAGCAGGTCTCACTCTGGAAACTATCACCAGCGAAAGGATAGCTTGGTGGGTTGCGCACCTATTGCACGGGTCTGTCAGTATCTTTAAAGCCACAAAGCAATACGCAAGACCGACCCTGGGATCATGAATCGAGGAAGGGACGCGACCCAAACGCAAAAATGGCTTCACACATTAAAGGAATATCTCCAGGGTGATCCGTGTTTACTATGGCTTTCAAAGCAAGTTCACCCACATTCCAGTAAACGCCGACGAGTAATAATTCAGCCCAAGTTAAGGAGCGGGCACATTTCAGTTCATGTCAACCATCCTCCGGGGCTTAAATAACAGGTACATACAAACCAAATGGATGAAAAACCCATGATTCTCTTACAGGCTTCTACGGCTCCCACGGTATATCCACTAACTCAGGAGGCCGGGGCTCGGGATGCAGGAGGCCGGGGCTCGGGATGCAGGAGGCCGGGGCTCGGGAAGCAGGAGGCCGGGGCTCGGGAAGCAGGAGGCCGGGGCTCGGGAAGCAGGAGGCCGGGGCTCGGGAAGCAGGAGGCCGGGGCTCGGGAAGCAGGAGGCCGGGGCTCGGGAAGCAGGAGGCCGGGGCTCGGGAAGCAGAGGCCGGGGCTCGGGATGCAGAGGCCGGGGCTCGGGAGGGGCTCGGGAGGCAGGAGGCCGGGGATCGGGAAGCAGGAGGCCGGGGCTCGGGAAGCAGGAGGCCGGGGCTCGGGAGGCAGGAGGCCGGGGCTCGGGAGGCAGGAGGCCGGGGCTCGGGATGCAGGAGGCCGGGGCTCGGGATGCAGGAGGCCGGGGCTCGGGATGCAGGAGGCCGGGGCTCGGGATGCAGAGGCCGGGGCTCGGGATGCAGAGGCCGGGGCTCGGGATGCAGAGGCCGGGGCTCGGGATGCAGAGGCCGGGGTCGGGGCTCGGGATGCAGGAGGCCGGGGCTCGGGATGCAGGAGGCCGGGGCTCGGGATGCAGGAGGCCGGGGCTCGGGAAGCAGGAGGCCGGGGCTCGGGAAGCAGGAGGCCGGGGCTCGGGAAGCAGGAGGCCGGGGCTCGGGAAGCAGGAGGCCGGGGCTCGGGATGCAGGAGGCCGGGGCTCGGGATGCAGGAGGCCGGGGCTCGGGATGCAGGAGGCCGGGGCTCGGGATGCAGGAGGCCGGGGCTCGGGATGCAGGAGGCCGGGGCTCGGGATGCAGGAGGCCGGGGCTCGGGATGCAGGAGGCCGGGGCTCGGGATGCAGGAGGCCGGGGCTCGGGAAGCAGGAGGCCGGGGCTCGGGATGCAGGAGGCCGGGGCTCGGGATGCAGGAGGCCGGGGCTCGGGATGCAGGAGGCCGGGGCTCGGGATGCAGGAGGCCGGGGCTCGGGAAGCAGGAGGCCGGGGCTCGGGAAGCAGGAGGCCGGGGCTCGGGATGCAGAGGCCGAGGCTCGGGATGTAGAGGCAGGGGCTCGGGATGCAGAGGCAGTCCCTCTAGAACAGCAGCTCAAATAAGTGCCTTTTTACCAAAGTAAGGTTTAATGGAAGTAGAAAAAAAATACTAAAGCTATTCCTTTAACGCTTGGGAAGTGCACGTCCTCCCGTAAAGGGCGACACAATCTTGCACACTGTTTTGCCACAAAACCATAGTGCAGGCCACCAGCACCTGGTTATACTTGATATCTCGCATTTCGTAAACTGTGCAACTTCTTGAGAGCTGTGGTCCCATTAAGCCAATAACGGAGCTCGGTGGGGCACTGCACCCCCTGCAGAGACTTGTGCATAACCTGCAGGTCACTGGCTGCAATACTGGTGGGGTTGACTCCACTTTTAATTATTCAGAGAGGGCTAGACATACCAGTAAAATGTTGTGGGCAATGTGATTACCTGGGCTATACACAGGCAATCTCTAGCTTTTAGACATCCCCAAAAGCCAATACTCAACCTGCTGAGCTATCTAATGTTTGTAAAACAGTGCCTCCACCATGCACCAGGTGCCCCCTGCGGCAGTAGAGGGCTGGCACAGGCATGGCGTGATAACTTAAGCCTGGAGGGCTATTATTACCGATTGCATGCATTACAGCCCCGGCTTTATTTGCGTTGGCAGGTATTGCACTGTTTGTGGAATACACAATGTGATTTAGTCGCATCAAATATTTATTCACCTCTCATGCCCTCTTGTAGGCAGAAAAACAATGCAGTGACAGGCCTCGGTGGCTGAGCGGTGACAGGCCTCGGTGGCTGAGCGGTGACAGGCCTCGGTGGCTGAGCGGTGACAGGCCTCGGTGACTGAGCGGTGACAGGCCTCGGTGGCTGAGCGGTGACAGGCCTCGGTGACTGAGCGGTGACAGGCCTCGGTGGCTGAGCGGTGACAGGCCTCGGTGGCTGAGCGGTGACAGGCCTCGGTGACTGAGCGGTGACAGGCCTCGGTGGCTGAGCGGTGACAGGCCTCGGTGGCTGAGCGGTGACAGGCCTCGGTGGCTGAGCGGTGACAGGCCTCGGTGACTGAGCGGTGACAGGCCTCGGTGGCTGAGCGGTGACAGGCCTCGGTGGCTGAGCGGTGACAGGCCTCGGTGGCTGAGCGGTGGCAGGCCTCGGTGGCTGAGCGGTGACAGGCCTCGGTGGCTGAGCGGTAACCCCCAAAACCAGGAGCCAATGAATGAAGGGCTATATTCAACAGGTTTCAGCAGAGTTTGCCACAGAGTTTGCTCCGTGAGGTAAACCACCTGCTGCAGCCACGTTTTATTATTACGACCTTCCTAGGTACATAAATAAGGAGTGTGACCTGGGGAACATAGCATCACCAGTTTCCAGTGGCATACCGAGTGGAGTGGGGGTGCAGGGGCCTGCTACCCCACCCCCAACTACCAGTGGTTCTTTGACTAGCCAGGACGGCACATTTAGGATTGGGGCACCTCTGCCGAGCGGGAACAGTGTCTCACTGGCATGAGAGTTCCTTCTCAGCGCCCTCATTGTCCTGGCAGCAGGACACCTTTGCCCTACGTACTGCTCATCACTGGAGCAGATCATTTAAAGTGGGAGCGATTCACAGATGATGGCTCATTTAAGAGACCGTTGTTTTGGACAAAAACTTCTTAACGTTTGTTAAGAATTGCAAAGGGGCATATTTATTTTGAAAACCCACGCAAAGTACGCGTTAGCAGCCTAAAATATATACCCTCCTCCAGGACAGATTAGAACGGTTTGGTGCGATACGTTTCATTATCTACCTTATTTTCACATGTTCATGTTTAACACGCCAAGCAGCGGCTATTACAGGTGGAATGTAATATTTTTCTCACGTTATTATATGAAGCATGACTGTCAAACATTGAAACACATACAGGTAAGTATGCCTTTTACTGAATTGCATTCTGGTATTTGTAGTCTTCCATTCAAGGTGGGGGGAATCCGGCTTCCATCCTCAACACAGAACGGAAACGGCATTAATTGACCTGAAGACCCAAATTGATGAGTTGAAGTACAATGGGAAAACAGCTATGCTACTCCTCCTTGACCTATCGGCAGCCTTTGACTTGGTGGATCACGCAGTCCTATGCAAACATCTCGAGTCAGCTGCCCATTCCTCAAGTGTTGCTATAACCGGGGTCCAGTCCTTCCTAGCAAACCATACGATGAGAGTCTTCTCCCCCTCAGCTTCTGCAGACCCAATCCAAATGTCCCTGTAGTGTGCCATAGGGGTCCTGTGTCTCACCCACTATGTATAACATCTTTATCAAGCCCCTCTTCGACAATTTGGACACACTGGGTGTCACCTTCACTAATTATGCAGATGACAACCAGATCCTCATTCCCCTTTCAGGCAATTTTGCTTAGGATACGGCCTTGGTAAAAAAAGATATACCTCCTCATTCAGGCATGGATGGCATCCCATGGCCTCTGCCTAAATGACTATAAAACCAAGATACTGATCCTGGGCTCAGAGGCGAACCTACAAAAACTCAGCTCCAGTTATACCACCTTCAACATTGATGGCAGCTCAATTAAGGTGATGTCCGAAGTAAAAACATTAGGTTTTCTCAAACCTCAGGAAACAGGTGAAATCCCTAACATCCTTGACTGCCTATATCTGTAAACTTATCAGACCATTTCTCTCTGAAACCAGCGGCATCACCCTCACTAATGCACTGATAATGGCGAAGCTGGACTACTTTAACGCCCTGTACCTAGGAGCCAAAAAATACATCCTAGATAAAATTCAAAGGTTCCAAAATAACGCCCAAAGAGAAACTCTGAACATTCCCAACAGAGAACAGATCTCAAACCTCAGAAGAAATCACAACTGGCTAAAAATAAAAAAAACAGGATTCTTCTCAAAACAGGATCACTTACCTCCAAATGTCTGAACAACGTAGCACCCCCCTATTTTATAGAAAGAATAACCAGGAGAACCTCGACACGACCAACTAGATTTGCCAATGCCCGCCTTCTATATATTCCAATATGCAAACGAACCAAAGCAGGCGGCTTCAGCTTCCTGGTCAAAGCGGCCATATCTTGGAATGCACTGCCGCCCCCCCCCCCAGCCACGAGAACCGAACAACCCTACCTAAAATTCAGGCGTGTTATGTTAAACTGGCTACGAATAAATGACCACTGATACCGGACTCCATTCTGGCAATGACCTTCCCCTGACCATGGACACCCTGTCTTTGTCTCATTGTAACGTGATAATTAACCTATAGAACCACTGTATCACTATACCTGTTATGTGGTAACTTTGGCCTATGGCTTTACTGCATTTACTGTATCTATTGTAACCAAGTCATCAAGTCCCATTGTACTATGTGACTGTGCTAGGCGACCTATAGCACCACTGCATCATTGTAGCCTTCACGCGGTAACAAAGGTCTTTGTCCTTATTGTAATTACTGTATATGTTGCATATGTTGCAACCGAGCCTCAAGTATACTTCTCTCTGTCGCGCCCAGCTACCCAAGGGTTCGGTGCGCATTAACAAATGAATAAACAAACAAACAATAATGCCACAATTGTATCCTTTTTGCCTAGCATATCTGTATAAGGAGGAGATTTGTGTAAGTACTTCAGTATAGTTTGTGTACTTTTTAAGACATCTTTATAAAACAGCATATGGTTGAAAGCCAAACATGGGGACGAGGAGTAGAAATGATGAGAGGGCAAGTGAGTCATGAATATTTGCCCAGGATGTGGCGAGAGAGGTTATTGTCTTGTGGACTGGAACGGTTATTTTCCCTGGTTCTGGTCCAGTGTTGATTTCACGATATAAGTCAAGGATACATGTGGGTGGACAGCACCCGTTCACTTTTTTCAGAGGGTAGAGGCAAACCCCCGTTGGGAGTTTTGAGGTCGGCATTAAAAAAATAGTTTGCTTGTTCAAGTGTTTGGCTACTATGATTTCACCCCAGGTTGTCATGTTTCCAGTGTAGACGCTTACCCCCAAGACCACATACACGTGTCGTAATAGCACACATCTCACATTTGGATTTTGTTTTATATGGAATGTATCCTCATAAATTGCTAGATTTAAAAAGGTAGGCACCTTTTATACTTTGCCAGCATAGTTATTGGACATTCTCCGCTCTTGGATCATTTTTCCTGCTAGAATAATTTTTTGAAAGGCAGACGCCCAGAAAAAGCACATCACGCCACGGTAAGAAAGGGCTAAACTGGATGCCCCAAAATTCCACTCTAGCCAAGTAATAACACATACCATACTCTTATTAAAACCAATTATGGCATGCATTATTACTTGGCTAGACTGGCATTTTGGTTCAGCCAGTCTAGCCATTTCTGATTATGGCATGACTTTTTTTCTGGGCATCCTGTCCAGGACAGCAGTGTTGCAGTGTGCTCCTGCTCGGCCTGACTGTCTGTAGAATAGCTATCTGGAGCAGGTCACGGACAGCCGTATGCTCCTGCTCTGCACCCGCCATACACAATAGGGGGGCATAGCAGGAGCAAGCTTTGTGTCCCGCTCCAGGTCATTGGCTGCTTTTCAGGCCCAATAAGAGGCCTGGCTAGATGAAGAACAGGAGCGCACAGCCCCATGTCCCACTCTTGTCTGAAAGTTGCAGGGAGAGGATACGGAGTCAAGTCTTCATATGGAAGGTTGGAAAGATTGTGTGCCAGTTTAGCGTTCATTTCCCAAGGTGCTTTTGAGTGGAAAAGTAGCAGGACTTTTTTTGTAGCCCCCAATCCCACTCTTACAATGCTGGATACACCCCTGTATCGCACCCATTATTCCAACACTTAGAAACAAGAGTAATATGACAAAATACGCTTAATAAAAACGCAGTTAGGATTATTGCAACAGGAATAATACTAGCAAGGTTTACGCAGTGAATAAAAACAAGTTTGCTGTGCTTAATACCAATATATGCCAATTTGTAACCTACATCACTTCCGTTCTGACCAGGATACAGACCCTTCTAGTGCCGGAGCGCGGGACGTCGTAAGGAATGTCGCGAGATGTGAATGTTTCTGAATTTGACATTGCCAGCATGTGAAACAAAAACAGCGGCTCCGCGTCAAAGTGATTCTACATTTTGAAGCATGGAATGCAGGCTCAGCAGCTGCAGGAAGATATGGGGGGGGGGTGGTAAAAGCAGACAATGGAACAGAAGCAAGGTGTGTTCTCTGTGACCACAGGGGAACACGATTGAAACCTCTGCATAGGGATTAAGAGAGGAACTAAAAGGCATAAAGGGCCCAGTAGAATGGCTTCAGTTTCAATAATTCCTTTGTCGCCGGATGCAGGGGGCGAGGGTGTGTTAGGCAGAATAGCACGCAGTACCCTCTGGGACCACCACGTACAATTAGGACTACAGGTGTAAGAAAAACTAACCATTGGCATAAGTCTGTACTACACAGTTTGGTGGTAGCAAGCTGAGCAGCAAGGCTTATCTCAAGAGGGAATGTGAGCTATAATGATGTTACACAGAGGTCTACAATCACAATGGTTCAAGTAGACACTTGCACTTCAGGTTTCTTGGTAAACCACTTATTAAATTATTACACAATCATTTACAAAACATTCACCAGCAGGAGGCAACTTAATATTATACACAAATACACTTCAGTACCAAACCAATACGTTTCTGAGTAAATGAGGCTCCCCGGAAATAGGAGCAAAATAGCATTTCAGTTACTTTGAATGGAAGTAAAAAAGGCACAAATCACTCTCACTAACACACAAGCGCCGTTATAATCAGGCACCCATATACCTCTGACACCTTTGCACGTCGCACATCTACATATCCCCGCAGATCTGCCCAATCACATTGCATCACCATACCTCGCTACAACCAAAACGGGCTGGCAGGGTCAGCTTCCCAGTCATGGCCGCTAAAAGGTGGAACTCACTGCCTATTTACATTAGAGCAGAAGCATCCTTCATGGCTTTCCATAACAAGTTTAACACATGGCTACAGGATCAAGAACATAACAGGTGTATAGTAAACCTTATTGTAACAGCGCCACGATGCCCGTGGGCAGCTGTGCGCTTTAAAAATGCAAAATAAATAAAAATAACGGACCCATCCTACCATCTCAGGAATGTTACTGCACTCCCATCACTGTATGAATTGTATAACATGTTTGTCCTCTTGTTACTGTGAATAAATACCCCGTTTATTGTATAATGTGTATAATGTATACATTGTAAGAACAGCACCAAGTTGCCTCAGGGCTGGAGGCGCTATACAAATAAACAAAATACAAATACAAGTTAGCAGAATAGATCACAAATGCTTTCTTAGGCAGTGCAAATAGTTTCAGTTCACTAGAGGACTCGATTCAGTTCAATAGGCCTAGGCCAAAGTCAATGGGCTAGTGTCTTGGATAGGAAAGAGCAGTTCTTGTAGTAAACGGTAAAGTCTTTGCCAAAGTTCTCAGAAGTAGTTTGAACGAAAAAGAATCATATGTTGGGTCACAAGCTGATTAGGCCTGCAAGATGGGAAAGTTTCACCAACTTTCACTGCGAGAGGTAAATTCTCTCAATCGGGCTGGCACAGTCCCTTAGTATGAAGAAAAGATGCAGCTCAAGATGTTGGTTCCTGGCAGTTCCTGCAGATCTCACTGTTCCTGAGCCTCAGTCGTGGGGACAAGAGGGAGGACGTCAGGGGGACTCCTGCACTGCACGGGGACGGGGTCAAACAAGCTGGCAAAATAGAAGATCTTCAGTTCGAGTAGCTGTCGTCAAGCACACAAGCTGGGATCCTTCTCCCTGGTTAATCCTAACCAGCTCCGAAAATGGTATCCAGGTGGCTTACGAGTTGATTGGTCCCACCAACTCAAAGGAAGAAGTAGTCCTTGAAAGGGCTTCTCTGTTGAGATTAACTTGCCGATTCAGACCTGCAGCAGGGCTTCACCGAGCAAACCAACGGTCCAGGAGTTGCATCAGACGTCCTCTTCCAGCTCATATTTGGTTCTTTCATTCCAGTGGTCGACTCTGCTTTCCAGTCCAAGAGACTTGTCTTTTAAACCGTTTTCTCTCATTCATTCCAGCCTCGCTGCCACTCACCCAACAGGGTGGCTGTCCTTGCTGGACAGTCAGCCAATCACGCCAGAGTTCATTTGGGTCTCCTAGGAGACTAAGGACAGGGAGTTTCAGGCACCTCGTCACTTCCTGCCCACCCCAGACACTCAGGCGCCAGAAGCGGTCTTCAGTCCTGAAGCCCGGCAAAGGCATGGAAACAAAGGGACCAAACCGAGTTTGGCGCGCAGAGACAAACTCTAGAAGGACCTTTCCAAAAAGAAATGGCGAAAAAAAGACCACCGCGACCCTTTTAAACAAAGGGGCTTAAGGCGCCATCTTGCAAAACATGGCTCCTGCGATTTATAGCTACCAGTGTTCGCGGTCGTGAAAAATCATGGTAGTTTGTTGTAAAACTACTGCCAGCAGCCATTTCGAGAGCAAAGGGTAGCATTTGGCTGCTACATGAGTTTCTAGACACAGGGGATACTAAGTAACCACTCCAGCACTCTATAGGAAGATGGTGTGTGTTGGGTCCAGGAATTTAAAAAGAATACAGTCAATTTAACATTACATTCTCTGGGAAACAGTAGTTTATCCCAGAGAAGGTATTTCAACCTTTGGGAAGTCTAAACAGACATCCCTGTGTCACTGCGCTGAGGGTGCTGTGTAACACACATGAAAAGATGCCTATGGAGTTATCTTAAAACTCCATAATCAAAGAACACAAGAGAAAACACATAAAACAGACAGAATTAAAAAGTCCCAAAGTTCAGCAAGAGAGCTGGGGGTCTCTAAGGTAGGGAGGAATTAGCACATTTATGAGAATTCTCTCTAACAGGGTGCCCGGGGAAGGTCGACAAGCCTCAGGTTCCTCACATTTGCTGAAATGAATCTGGGTGTATTTATTATACATGTGCCAGTCCCTACTCTGGATATCGAAGGAAAACTCTAGCAGTGCAATGAGGACCTTTAAAGACGACTAGTGATAAGTAAGATCTTTGGGGGTGCACCACATTGGCCAATCTCAGGAGGAAGGTTCCTCAATTTAACATGGAGCAAGAAGTAGGGGCGTGAGGAAGAAGTAGGGGCGTGAGGAAGAAGTAGGGGCACGAGGAAGAATGAGCGGCATGAGGAAGAACTAGCGGCCTGAGGAAGAATGAGAGGCATGAGGAAGAATGAGAGGCATGAGGAAGAACTAGTGGCCTGAGGAAGAACTAGTGGCCCGAGGAAGAACTAGTGGCGCAAGCAAGAACTAGTGGCATGATGAAGAACTAGTGGCGTGTGGCATGAGCTTGTGGCGTGGGCTATCGGCGCGACAAAGAACTAGTGGTGTGACAAAGAACTAGTGGCATGACAAAGAACTAGTGGCATGGGCTAGTGGCATATGGACGAACTAGTGGCCTGATGAAGAACTAGTGGCGTGGCTAGTGGCATGTGGAAGAACTAGTGGCGTGAGGAACTAGTGACACGAGGAAGAATTTGTGGCAACGCGAGGAAGAAGTTATGGCGAGATGAAGAACTAGTGGCAGCCTTCCGTGCTCCATGGACAATGGGTTTCAGAAAGTCTTCCGACTAATACAGATTTCGGATCACTATTAAAGCCTGTGACGACCAAGAAACTCATGGATTACCGCAATCCACCACAATAATAGTGTGTATGGAAATAAAGATGGAATGTCCCGAAATCCACCAACCGACAGGGAATCATTGTGAGTGAAATCCAAAGGGACAAGTGCCAGTACATCCACACCCAAAGGACTGTGGACGGAGGGCAGCCTATGGGAACTGAAGCCAACACATGCATCAATGTTTACAGACTGAAAAGCAACGCCTACAGATGGAGACAAGATCTGCCCGAAAGGTTTGGCGCCACTGGATAAATGCCAACCTGAAATATAAATGCACTCATGGTTTAGTGTGCCCTGCGTGATGTGGATGAAGTTAATGGACTCTGAGACAGAGTGCTCCCATCAACCAGCTGGTATAGGCAAGCAGTAGAATCCAGGCGTGTTGCCCAATCGGCAGACAGTTCAGACGCTGCCTGATGAGGGACAGTTCCCAGACCGGTGGATCGTTCAGTGATGCCAGTTTAGCAACCCCTCTCAAAATAAGTCAAGTCCCCTACCACATGGTAACTACCTGCATGTAGGGCGTAGCACACTCTCCAGAATACCTACAACTGCAGGAAAGTGGACTACCAGAGCCATAGAGACACCAGACAACCCAGAAAGAGCCTACCAGGGAAGGAGACAAGGTCGAAGAAAAGCAAAAGCGAGGGGGGGCCTTGGCACTATTGATGACGTGTACATCTGCCTCTCTACAGTGGGACAGGCTTGAGGGATGCAGGCCTCATCACCCCCAGCTAGCAAAGTGGGGACAGGCTCATGGGATGAAGGCCCCATCCCTCCCAGGTACCAACGCGGGTACATGCTACATGCTCAAGTCAAACAACCAATGGGGCAACTCTTCTGTGATATCTGTGATATACTACATGAAAGAAGACTGACTCTCCTACTGGAGAAATAGGTATTCCACCATTACATCGCAGGCCCAGTCCTTCAAAGCCCATTGCATCGTACTCGTTTAACCCATTTCACCGCAATGCAATGTAGATAGGGGTTGGGTCAGGGTAGAAATTAGGGTGGGGGTGGAAAGGGTGGCGGCAGGAGGAGTGTTTAAAAAAATTACAAAATCATGAAATGGGCTTTGAAGAAATATTCTTGAGCAAATCACGTAGATATGAGAAATACACCCACCTTAGAAGGCAAATGAAACTTTTCTAAGAACAGAAGAGTGTGGCGCAGCCTGATAAGGGCCCAGATATGGTTTTAGCCAGGAGGATCACCTGGGAGGAGAAGGGCCCCAAGGGTACAGGAGGACTCCGCCAGGAGAGATGCGGTGTTTGTCTTCCTTAGAGGAGATGGCAGCGATGCCAGAGTGCGTAATGGCTTGCTGTCAGGTGAGCTTCCCGTTCCCAAAGGTGCTTTCTTGAGGATTGTGAACACTGGCATTATCAGTCGTTTATCAGGGGCAAGAACCCCCTTCATAAAGTTGACCATGTTTAGGGTGATGAATACACTTGTAGTCAACTGGGGAAGGCTAATGACGAGTCCCAGAATGTTAACATCTTAAGTTCTGATAAACATACATCACCTCTCAATCAGAACCATTCATCGAGTGCATCTAAAACTCCTTTAGAAGGTGTAATTATGAAGAGAAGTGGAATAAGTACATTTGGAACCAAAGGGAAGTCGTTTGAATACTGTGGACTTCAAGTCCCACAATGCCCAAAAGTACTGGGACGAGGAAGAGGGATGCACAGTCACTGAACTGCAAGATGCAGCCCAGGGATGTTAATGACCCACACCAGAGAGGGAATAGGCAGTATAAAGGCCTCCCCCAGGCGCAGGACAAAGAGAAGCAGGAGGTGGAATAATGGTTGTGACTCCACGTTGCAGTGGCAGCAGCAGTTGAAGGAGAGAGGAGACACTGAGCCACCACTAATTGCAAAGTAGCTGCCAGTTCTGAGAGAGTCTGTACCTGTGAAGACCTTACATGTAGAGGCTGCAATGTGGGAAGCTTTGCTGTGGAAGGATTTCTCCCATTGGGCCGTGAATGCAGAGGTTGCACGGCGGTAAGCAGTAATTTTGAAGGCTTCCCCCCCCCTTTAAAGTTGGACTCCATTGGCAGGCGAGCACTGGAGTGTTTATGGAGCTAAGAACGCCACTCTCCCAACCAGCATGGGCCGCAGAGTGCGCAGAGGTACGAGCTGCCGCGTACATGCAATTGGAGGAAGCAGAAGTCAGTATGTCAGTGGAGCGAGCAGACGCGTATGCAGCAACCGGTGGGTTCACCGATAATGTGCAACCCCGGAAATCTCTAATTTTCCCACTGGACATTAGCGATAGTCTGGAATGCCTAACTAATGTGCAAAAGTTTAAAGATGTGAAGGCAGGCGCTCTGTTACCAGTCTTAACTTCTCCTCCTAATGCACGTTTTCATGACTTCATCAATCTTCAGGGAGGCTGAGTTTCTTTGTTTTTTTAGGAGGTTCTGCATTTCTGTTTCAGGTGTGACAAGTAAATTAGCTCTGAGGATTCTGGTACTTGTATTTTTCGCACTTGATTTTGCTGGCAGGTGACTGGAAACAACTCCCTCCATAGCACAAATCTTCCCCTTGATGGGGGGAGGGGACAAGACTGGTAACAGAGCGCCTGCCTTCACATCTTCAAACATTGTTCCAGGAGTCCCGGGCTCACAAGGCAGTGCAGCAGGGCCATCATGCCTTACACATTGGAGAGCCACAACCATGGCTTTCCCCCTCCCCCCATCAAGGGGAAGATTTGTGCTATGGAGGGAGTTGTTTCCTGTCACCTGCCAGCAAAATCAAGTGCGAAAAATACAAGTACCAGAATCCTTAGAGCTAATTAATTTGTTACACCTGAAACAGATATGCAGACCCGCCTGAAAAAACACAGAAACTCAGCCTCCCTGAAGA
Organism: Ambystoma mexicanum; assembly: GCF_040938575.1. Lineage (NCBI taxonomy): Eukaryota > Metazoa > Chordata > Amphibia > Caudata > Ambystomatidae > Ambystoma > Ambystoma mexicanum. The sequence continues at coordinate 1,508,750,601 of NC_090922.1, forward strand.
TTGATGAAGTCATGAAAACGTGCGTTAGGAGGAGAAGATAAAGACTGGTAACAGAGCGCCTGCCTTCACATCTTTAAATAATGTGCAAAAGTTAAAGTGGCAGACTAATAATGACTTTGGATTCCGGGCTGCTACCAATAAGTTAGGGTGGCAAATTAAGAACTTTGGGAACAAACAAGAAGGGTGTAATTATATTTTTAATAATCAAAACAATTGCCAGAAACAAGAGAGGCCAATATTAAGAGAAGTGAACAAGAACCAACATTGCCCAAGCCAAAAGAGGGCAATATTAGAACCAGTTGATGAAAACCATCATTGCCAAAGTCACGGGAGGCAATTCAGAAACAAGCCAAGTATAACCCTTGTTGCCAGAGAGAGAAAGATGCAAATGTTGTAACAAAAGAAAACAAGCATTGTCTAAGCCAAAGAAAAACAAGTGATAGAAAAAGCCATTATCAGACCTTGTTTAATAGAGGAGTGGGAAACAAGGGTGGCAGGAGAGCTGCCCTCCTCATGGAAAGCATTCAGGAGGAGAGGAGCATAACCTGCATTGCATGTGGCAATGACAAGTGTGCAACAAACAGCACCAATGGGTTTCATGTTGTCCCAAAAGGAGTCATCAATGCTGAGGTAGTTGGAAGTCAAAGGACTTTACAAAGTTGTTTGACACAAACTACACCACAGTAGTGCTTGTAGTAGCGTTAGTAGTTTAATTAGTCCTGGCAGGCGAGTATACAAGGGCAAGGGACCTTGAAGTGGTAGACCTGGCAGGTGAGTGGACCAGGTGGAAGTCATTGAAGTACTGCGATGTGGTTAAAAGCTTTGACGAAGAAGTGACAAAACCACTTAAGTATTTTGTGAGGGAAGAAGTGGCAAGACCACTAAAGTATTTTGTGAACTGCTGTGGAATTTTCCTGACAAATCATTATTGCTGTTGCAAATATATTGTGTACTGTTGTGGAACCATGCTGACAAAAGCATTACTGTTGATACAGATGAACTGTTGTGGAACTCTGCTACAAGTGGAGCGATAAACATTTGTTGAATATTTTAACTGGTGGTTAAAGTCCAAGAGAGAGACTTTTGGAGACTTTCGGCACTTCCGAATTAGAACTTGTGTTGCAAGATGGAACTTTCCTAATTTTGAACTGTTGGTTGAAGATCCTGTTTGAATTTGGGGGAGGGGATCTCACCCAGGTTACAAGGAGAAACAGTTATGGGGAACATAACTGGTATTTCTGTTAGATTTGAATTGCCATATATTACCTTGTTAAGTTTGTTCTAAGTGCAAGTGTGAGGGAGAGATTCCTTTTAGTTTATTTTGATATGCGGGGAAATCCTCATCACGGTAAGGATAGCAAGGTATTTGTGAAACTCTTTTGAGTTAATAAAAAGGCATCTTATGAAAAACCTTTAGCAAATTGTCTGCCTTACATTTCTGATCCCTCACAAAAGGAATGTGATGAACCCGATGGAGTCACCGCGTGTTTCCCGGCAGTTACCTCCTCCCATGTGGTCAGGCGACGGCAGCCGCTACTTGATCCTCACCCTGAAGGTGGCTATATGAGGGAGGATCTCATGGGGGGAGACAACCTCTAGGAAGGTGTCATGGCTTCATCGGGTGAGACATGGTATCCCCCATTTTCTCTTGAAATCCCTCCCATATCCAATAGCCTCATGCCTATTGTTATACACCCACTAATTTGCACACGAAGAATAGGGAGATCACCCTCTCCAGTTCTACTTACCATTCATCTAAGAATCATTCACCATTTAAGGCTACTGCAAATGTTTATTCAAGTCCTCCAAACCAATTCCAAAAAATGAACTTCATGTCCCAGATTGACCAAAGTACTGGGACGAAGAAGAGGAATCAGGTCATGCAGAATGAGGAATGCCACAACCACAGTGAGCATTCTAGTGTTTGCTCACACACACACCAGTGCCCATGAAGTTTAAAAGGCAAGTGAAGTGGGACACCAATTTCTACTGCTGGCGGTAGAGAGTTGCATCTATCCGGGAAATTGAGAATAACGAAGAGCGGTTACCGGCGTGGTGGAGTCTGGGGGCTTACCAGTGGAGAAGACTGCTGTGTGAGAAGAACACACTGAGGGAATTCCAGGAGCCGGAGAAGGACTCCTGAGCATTTGTGGATTATCAAGAGTAGCGCATTACTTACCGGAACCCGGAGAGAAGCAGACATTGCAAGTAGAAGCCACAAGACCCGAAGAAACCAGGCAGAAGTGGTTGCATGACAGAATCAGACGATGGTGCTTTTCTGGTTGACCGTGGGAGAATACAGCAACATCAAAGAAAGCCAGTGAGATTTCCCAGAGGCAGTGGGGACCCCGGGGGATGGCAGCAGTCATGCCAAGTGCAAGTGAATGAACAACAAAGTGAGAGAGAATGAACTTAACATTAGAAGGGGAAACCAATTGCAAATAAACCCTTACAAGCAGATGGCTGTAAATTATGCAAACATAGGAAAAACCAAGACCAGATAATATATCCAGCTGACATATTGCAAACAAAGTGTGTGCGCCACTATGGAAAAGGGTAGAGAGGCTATGTGAATATAGGAAGCCCTGGCAGGAGAGTATACCGGGCAACCATCACAAGAGTGTGAACATAAGTAGTCCTGACCCGAGAGTATTCCAGGCAACCATCCCAAGAGTGCAAGCATAGGAATACCTGGCAGGAGAGTATACCATACAACCATTGGCAGGAGAGTATACAAGGCAACCAGTGTTGTTTAATAAAAGTAAAGGATTGTGTTCAACCGAGAGGTCCTGAAAAGGAACATCGGGACTAGAAAAGGATTAAATAAACCAGGTGTTCAAGAGAGATATGTCTGCATAGTCAAGACAGGGTTGTATGTCAATATTGTTGTGGCCAAGAAAGGCACAAGGAACTGTTGCACGTGAAGCCTCAGAGAACCAAGAGGAATCCAGGGGAAGGGATCCATTCTCTGGAGCAATGACTTAGAACCTTCCAGAACTTTTGTGTTGGAGTCATTTCTTTCTCTTTTGTTAACTTTTTTTCCCCACCCTCTCCTGGTTAAAGACATTTCCCGTTTCACCTTAGATTTTAGTTTTAGTGCGAGGGTTAGAATATAACTTTGGAGATAGGACCGTTTTAATTTTGGACATTCTGACACAGACAAATCTTTCGTTTTGGTTCAGGTAGGGAAATTCCTCTTAGAGCATGGACAGAGAGGATTTTTTCTCAACCCCTTTTATTTTCCAGAAAAGTCTTTAACCAAAATCATGACTCGCTTGTGTCCGAGTTTCATTCCCGATTCTTCACAGATCACAGATACAGCACCCTTGATAGTGGTAAGGAGAAGCTTCCAAGGAAAAGATATGAGTGCAGCGTAAACCGAGGAGCCTAGGCTGACCCTATGACTAGTTAAACTAATCCTCCTCTATAGATGGGACTTCAACAGCGAAGTAGACAGGACCATTCTCCCTTTGAAAGCCCCCATTCACTTGCTTGCCAAGAGATACTGAAGCCCTTCAAAACAGAAGGGTCACAGCATAACCAGTGGTCAAAGTGGGTCGGAGCGGTCGGGAGCGTTGCTCCTCAATTTTTTTTTAATTGCCTTTTACAGCTCCTATACTTTTATTTTAAAAAGAAACCGTTCCGGAATGGTTCCATTTTAAAATAAAGCTGTAGGAAGAAGTTGTAACTTGCCCTTTCAGTGTACTGCACTGAACGTTTCCTTAAACAGCATGTGCAAGTGTTTGGGTGTGTGTATTGTGTGTTTGGAGGGGACGTGGTGATGGGGTTTTTGGGGAGTGGGTGCAGGCGAGTAGGAAACATAGTTCCCCTACTTCTTTTCATACACTTCGACCACTGGCTATAACGAATGAAGAGCAGACCTGGGGATGGGGGGGGGTCCTTCTGCTCGAGAGAAAAAGATGAATAATTGTTCCCCCAGCTCACAGAAAGTGATGCCAGGCCACATCACTACTAGGCAAGCCGTGAGACAACTATAGAACAGGCCAAACGTGACAAAATTACTGAAAAATAAACTCTACAGCTTGAAAGAAAAGCGGGTGAAGGACCACACAACACGCAGGGACTGCCAAACAGAAAAGCCGAGCAAGATGTAAAATTACAAGCGACTGAAGTGAGAGCACTGCCCCACAAACCATTTGCTGACAGTCACAAACACTGAAGACAGACTACTAATGACCACACATAGGACGAGAGGACACAGACCAGGCGGGCATAAGGGGCGTCGCAGGCAGCAAGGCCAACGAGAGACCACAACACATTCTTTGTGGGAAATCTTTGGCCGAATTTATTTTACAAAATGCAACAGTTAATAAGTGAACGATATCCAGGAACATGCAATCAGTGTTATTCCAAAACAAATGACATCATTGATTTGTAATCAACCGACAGAGCCCCAAGTCCCCTTACCCACACCCCTGTGCACCCCTGGATCAGTGCAGTCGGCGAGCGCTTCATGGCAACTTCACGGCTCGGTGTCAGGCCTCGGCCCACAACTAGAAGTAAAACCCCTCTGCCAGGGTCCCCAGGTTTCTGAGTCCTCTACACAGCTCACTGCAATGAGGTAAGCCCACCAGTCACCCCTGGACAGCCTCCATTACCTGAAACTCAAAATTAAGGGATGGGAAGGCGGGAAAACAAAGAAAGCCCCTTTGCCATCCAGAGCCACAAGGACCTGGGTGCACTGAGAACAAATAGCAGAAACTAGACTGGACTACTGTGCCAGCATCCTTTGGGACTCCCCACCTATGCCTTCTGTCCTCCTGACAAGATCATTAACTTCGCTCCCAGGACTCTCTTTGAACTCCCTCACTTCACACCTACTTCCTCATACTGTCACCAGGCACCAGGCTGGATGGCTGGCGATGCAAAAGGGGTCATATTTGCATTTCTGCTGCTGGTTTACACATCTATCCATGGTAAGAAACCACTGGATCTATTCTCCTCTATACAACTCTACAAGCCTTCTCGTAATCTCCGCTCGCGCCTTCGACTTCCATTGTGGCACGTCTGCCTCGCTGGGCTTCCTCTCGCTCCGCTCCTTCCCTCTTCTTGTTCCACTTGCACAGAATTCTCTTCCCCCCCCCCATCATCCGAGAAACAGTCCACGCCGATTTGTTCAAAAGCAAACTGAAAGCTTACCTCCTCGCCTCAGAGTTATCCCTTTAACCTACCTCTCATCTGCCTGCTAGCTAACATATTTCCCTCGCCTCTACCCTGCCGCTGTCCCTCAATTCCTCTGCCTCCACTCTAGCACTTCACCCATCATGATATGATATGGCATTTATAACGCGCCTATACACAAGTGTTTCAAGGCGCGACGAGGCAAGGGAGGGGAAACCGAGGGAAGACAGAGACAACGATCCTACTAGGCCAGGTGACATTGAGATCGCGCAAGTGCAGGGGGGAGGGGGAAAGGGGAGGTGGCAGTGCAGTACATAGGAGAGCAGCACAATAAATAAAGTCAATAAATAAAAGTGCAGCCAGCCGGTGGCAAGTGCCAGAGTAAGTGCAGACATCAGATGTCAAGAGCAAGTAGGGGCTGTAGGCATACAGAAACAGCCCCCGAGCGCATGGTTGCCAGGGAGGCAGTGCAGATGTGCAACTGGTGGGGGGGCGCTGGGCCTGAGATCAGAGGGTGGCCAGGTAACCAGTGCCAATTTGTGACCAACAGTTAAATGTCTAATTTTAAAAAGGCCATCAAGACTTTTATTTTTTACTCCAAAGAGTGGTCTTGCCTGTGTGGTTCAATTGGATAGCTCATTCGATGGACTTCTTTCATGTGGTGTGGATTTTCCTCTTCCGTGAGGTCTGTGCTCCGCCTCCTGTCATATGTGGGCACCAAGGCGCTTGGACGTGCTGCCCATTACAACATTGTTTTGATTATAATAATAATGATTGCAAAAAAAGAGCAATGCTAATAAATAAATAAATAATAAACGCATATAGCGCAAACCACCGGATTGTTATTTACAGAATACACAGGTTACTCGGAACGTGCAGGGAGTATTTTTTTTTTGTTTAGACAATGTTCGTTCCTAGCCACGGGATGAGGCCTGCGCAATGTTTTTTATATATAATAATAACAGAGAAGGGTGTCCCTTCGATCAGGGGGGGCCTAGCGTGCCCTTACAGGACTGCGCAAATGCAGGAATATCGTCGGTGATGGACTGCCCTGTGTGCGGGCAGAAGCACACCTCAGGGCTGTGGTGCTTTGACTCTGGAGGGAGGGGGGCGGGGCGGGGGTGTAAGATAAATTCAGTCCTTTGGTATCATGAAAATAGCGCCAATTTGGAGTGGCCCGCACACTAATCCGCTTATTGTCATCCTGTGTGACCCAGTTCGGGCTTTGTCTGCGCAGCCGGAGGCCCCCTCGGCGGAGGAGGGCGGTGGGGGGGGGGGGGGCATTCCCCCTGCAGGCTGTAAGTGAACCGAGCCGCGGCCACGAAGGGCCTTGCAGGAGTGCCTCACGAGAACGATTGGCGCCTCTTAAACCGTGTCACCAAAATCCATGGTACGAATTTCAGCAACCACCAAATATTCAGAAAGAATTTAAAAAAAAAAAAAACACAGACTTGGCCCAGGCAGGACTCTAACGTGTGAGGTGCAGAAAAACACAACACTGCAACCGGGGCACAACTCGCCGAGCTATGTTATCGGCAAGCTGTTGCTCTAATCTCCCAGGAGGTCCAATGCTGCCAACCTGCCCTATCCTCAGTTTTGGGAATTCGTCGTGTGCCCTAGAACAATATCCAAAATACTCCAAAAACATGTACAGTGTCCCCCACAAATGTGGGACATGAACGCCCCTCCCCCACCACACCCCTCACTCCCTTAAGATCCTGGGCCGGTCAGTAGCTAGTGCGATGAATGGGTATTAAGAGCGGAAAGGGGTGCGCAGACACCAGCCAGAAGAAACCACACTAGGCAGGCACCCATGGACCGCATGAAAGCGAGAGGACTGTACACCCCAGGGCCACACGAAGATGCCATGCTGTGCAGGCACCCCTGGGCAGCCAGGAGAGCGGGAGTGTGGGGGTGTGCAGACACCCCAGAGCAGCAGAAGAAACCACACTAGGCAGGCACCCCTGCACTGCAGGAAGGCGGGAGGAGGCGTACAGCCACCCCAGGGCCACAAGAAGATGCCATGCTGTGCAGGCACCACTGGGCAGCCAGGAGAGCGGGAGGGGGTGTGCAGTCCCCAAAGCAGCCAGAAGAAACCACACTAGGCAGGCACCCCTGCACCGCAGGAAGGCGGGAGGAGGCGTACAGCCACCCCAGGGCCACAAGAAGATGCCATGCTGTGCAGGCACCCCTGGGCAGCCAGGAGAGCGGGAGGGGGTGTGCAGTCCCCAAAGCAGCCAGAAGAAACCACACTAGGCAGGCACCCCTGCACCGCAGGAAGGCGGGAGGAGGCGTACAGCCACCCCAGGGCCACAAGAAGATGCCATGCTGTGCAGGCACCACTGGGCAGCCAGGAGAGCGGGAGGGGGTGTGCAGTCCCCAAAGCAGCCAGAAGAAACCACACTAGGCAGGCACCCCTGCACCGCAGGAAGGCGGGAGGAGGCGTACAGCCACCCCAGGGCCACAAGAAGATGCCATGAGGTGCAGGCACCACTGGGCAGACAGATGAGCGGGAGGTGATTAATCAACTTCCGGGGCACCAGTGTCCAGGGATGAATATCGGTTTATACCCATCAATCAACTCCACCTCTAGTACACCGGAAGGGATCCCAATAGATTGGTATACAAGCAAATTATAAACCTCCTTGTCCAATTTTTGGTAACGTGGGTGGAACGGCAGGCTTATCCCTGCAAGGTCGTGGATCGTTGGTCCGTTGCAACACAGCGAAAAAACAATTATAACCCAATGATAAAAGGGACTGTCCAGTCAAGGTTGTATACAAATATCTACTTTATTATTATCACAGCAGACAGTTCTAGCAACACTACACAATACAACCCACCTTGTAAAGGAACACAGAGTTCAGACAGTTTCACAAAGGAAAGGGCTGCACTCTGGATACTGACAGGAAGGTAGTCGGTATAGTATTTAATGGGGATACTTGGTTTCAGCACAAAGGGAGCAATGGTCATAAAATGTCGCTAGGGGGCTTTGGAGAACATCCAGTGTGACAGAGCCACAATGTACCTTGTGCTGTATATGTTCTTGGTGCCCGGCAGGATCAAGTCGGTTTCAGGGCGCTTTGCAACTACTGGGACAGAGTTCAAGATGGAAGACAGCTGCGGGTATCAGGCAGTAGGCAGTTTGGCATGGATTGCTGCAAACCGGCCTAAACGACAGCCCAGGGTCAGGAATTGTCTCAGTGCTGGTCGGCAGTTTTGAAGCACTGGTCAAGGTGTCTCGGACAGTGTTAGCGACTGCGGCATAACAGTCAGTGGCACAGTTGGTTGCAACCCGAGGGGATGGACTGGCTCGAACATTTCCTTTAAGGTGGCCGTCAGTAGATGCTCTTTGATGCACTCCTCCTAAACTCTTCACTGGGCTCCGGTCGTCCTTTAAGGCGGACGGGCCAAAGCTGAGCAGAGTGTTGCTGGCAACTACTTTATCCTTTTTTTTTTTTTTTCTTCACAGACTCTGGCACTTCCCACCTAGGGAGTATGCTTGCAGAGCTTAGCAGGGCACGCTGTGTGCTGGCTGTGTACCGGTTCTGGAGCTGATGGGGGGTCCTCTGTTCCCCGAGAGACGTTTATGGGAGGGATCTCGCTTTCCTCTTGGAGGTCATGGCATTCCTTCACTGGCAGAAGATGTAAGGCAGACCATACCTTCAGTCAGGGTCCAACGATGAGTTTTTCTTGCTACTGCTTGCAACGTCTTCAGAAGATCGGATCCAAAATAGGGGCTTGTCCCTCTTTTAAAGCCAAATGGAGCACAGGGATTGGTGTAGGCTAAGCCTAGCTTAATGAACAAATCCTGGGTCCCCACCAACAATCTCCTGTATGCCTGAGGTCATACCCAGAGTGCATTGCAACAGCAAAGGTAAAGGAGTGAAACCCTGCAATACTAAGCCTCATCCAGCTTCCCGGCTGTTGTGGATCAACGGGTCTCTCTTGTCAATGGAGCTCTCTGTGGTTCCTGATTAAAGCAGCAGGCCTCCCTTGAAGCTGCGGTGGGACCAGACTTTCTGGTGCTGTCAAACCACATGCTCTTACCTTCTGAATGGGGTCCCTCTGCAGGGACGACTACTGTAATACACACAGTCCCAGACATGACATTTCACTGTCCATTGATACCAAGGTCGGAGCTGGCTTCAGGTTGACACAGTGCATAGCATTGTTGGGGTTTCTGGTCTCCTTTGTTAACCTCTGCAACCAGGCCCCATGCGGGCCTGTTGGAAGTACACTCTATATGTATGTTAATTGCTGCCACCATCTGCAGGGCTCACAAAAGGACAGGGTGGACCTATGGCGCCTTTGTTAGTCAATTAGACTGGCCATGGCAGGAAGAAGGTTTGGCCCGCCCCTTATGAGATGCAATGTGTGCTCCCCCTGTCAGAGCCCAACTAGATATGACAGGGGGGGGCTGTGCCTGTACACTGTCCACCCAGAGTACACAGGTCTATGTGTATGTCGTGCGATGAGCATAGGAAAATGTGTGTACATTAGCCCCACACATTTCCAGAGGATGACCTACCATCATTTAATTTCATTTAAAATTTCGAAAAGCCCAGGCGACCGCACACCCACTGTGCAGATGGTCGTATTCCTCACAGGGGGTGTTCAGACACCACAGAGCAGCCAGAAGAGGCCATGGTGTGCAGGCACCCCTGGACAACCAGGAGAGTGGGAGGGGGCGTGCAGGCACTCCAGAGAAGCCAGAAGAGACCATGTGGTGCAGGAACCCCTGGACACCCAGGAGAGTGGGAGAGGGCGTGCAGGCACTCCAGAGAAGCCAGAAGAGGCCATGCGCTGCTGCCACCACTGGACACCCAGGAGAGTGGGAGAGGGCGTGCAGGCACTCCAGCGAAGCCAGAAGAGACCATGTGGTGCAGGAACCCCTGGACAGCCAGGAGAGTGGGAGGGGGCGTGCAAACACCACAGAGCAGCCAGAAGAGGCCATGCGCTGCTGCCACTACTGGACACCCAGGAGAGTGGGAGAGGGCGTGCAGGCACTCCAGAGAAGCCAGAAGAGACAATGTGGTGCAGGAACCCGTGGACAGCCGGGAGAGTGTGGGGAGGGGGTTGTGCAGGCACTCCAGAGAAGCCAGAAGAGACCATGCGGTGCAGGAACCTCTGGACAGCCAGGAGAGTGGGGGAGGGGGTGTGCAAACACCACAGAGCAGCCAGAAGAGGCCATGCGCTGCTGCCCCCACTGGACACCCAGGAGAGTGGGAGGGGGGTGTGCAGGTAATGGTATCCCAGAGCAACAAAAAGAGACCACACTAGGCAGGCCCCCCAGGACAGCCAGGAGAGCGAGAGGGGTTTGTGCAGAATTCCCCGAGTCCCCCCAAACAGAGAGAGTTTTTAGAGCAGTCACGGGAGAGAAATGGGTGCTCGGACAACCCAAAGCAGACATACGAGTGTACGGGACCCCCAGGAGGCCAGAAAGAAGTCATGGGTGTGCAGACATCCCCAGGTCAGCCAGCAGATATCTGGGGGTGCGCAGACATCAGCTGGCGAGGAATAGATAGGCCATGGGGCACAGTGCATAGACCCCTCGGACCAGCTAAAAGGAAAGAATGCGCAGAGAAACATGACATGCAGAGAACACTGGGGCAGTCTTGGAAAAAAATACCAGAACAGACAGCTACTTGACGGCCAAAATAGACACCCACAGGACAGCCAGAACTATACGGGAAGTGGCTTCTCTTCAACTTCTCCTTGTACCCCTTCCTGCCGTTTGCCAGTTCGTGTGTGGCACCTTTCCTACCTGTAGCCCTTCGCTATTAGTAGCACCCTGAAGCCGAGTGTTTCCCACTGGGCGCTTTACGACACGCCAATCAAACAGATATCGTGACCAGACAGACGTTCCCAGGGCAGTCAGAAAAGCGACACCGAGTGTACACACCCCAAGTCGGCCACAAAAGAGACAGGAATGCCCCCCTCCCCCAGAGTGGCTAAGAACCAGACAAGAATGCATAGACACCCCCGAGAAGCCGGAGGGGCTGACGTGTTATTTATTGGTGGCACTTCCTGGGAGGAATGCGCACTACCCCGCAGAGAATAAACACCCCGGCTCCCTCACCCCCGCCCCCGGCCGCCCATGCGTTGCCAGGTGGTGCGTTTTACCCAGCCTCACGGTTAATCATTTTCTCAGCCGCCAGCGCCTTAACACAAAGGGCGCCATTGTTTGGCTTCGGTTTCCTCGCTGAAGCAAAAAGCTCCGGTGGGGGTAGGGTGGGGGGGGGGGGTCAATAAAACCCCGTGAGCCAATGAGAGGGGGCTTGCGAACCGTAGGGTCTGGCGGGAGGGGACGACAGACCTCACAATTGGTGGCCGTTCCAGTGTGCCTCATTGTGGGGTCCTAGCCTAGGGTAGAGCCCCTTCCCCCCAGGCGAGGTTCGTGCATAGGTGGACTGCATTCGGGTGGCACTTACGGTTGGCACTACCAATGTCCACCCACTGATCAGCACCTGCGGGCCAGGCAGCCCAAGCGAATGGGAGCAGCTAAACGTGACCCGGGCTCCCGAGAGAGGGCCGTCACATTAGAGGGTGGGCAGGGATTACACGCAGGGTGGCAGGGGAGGGGGGCATTAACCAATGACTGAGGCAGGGTGCGAGGACCAGTGAGTGAAGGAGGTGGCAAGTCAGTTATACCGTGGCATGAGGTTGGGTCAGGGTGACCCGTGCGTCAAGAGGGGTGACAATGAGTCCACTGAGTTGCACAACGCAAGCCATGAGGGAACGGGGCCGCCAGCTAGGGTGGGGGGTGGATGAAGCAGCGAGGCCTCTGGGAGAGGGTGGCATGGGCAATGGGCAGCAGGGAGCGGGGCACCGGGTGCGATGGCCACTGCATGAGGGCGCGTGGCTAGTGAACGAGCAGGGAGGCCACTGGATGAGGGGACATGAGCAGTGCATGGGGCGGTGTGGGCAACGAGCAATGAGTGATGCAGCGGGCGGCCGGCGAGCGTCTGGAAGGTTCTGTTCTTCGTGACGTCATCCTTCCTTCAAAAGGTGCTGCCAGACTGACCAGTTGGGAAATGGCGTTCCGGGAGAGGAGGAAGGTAAGAGGACTTAGCTGGGTTGCATAATTCCCTGGATGCCCGCCTCCTTTTTCAGTATTTTATCATTCCAAGGAGCTGTAGGGGGGCAGGGCATCTCTGCTCCTATGCTTCCCCCCCCCCCAGGGAGTTTCAGCTTGTACCAGAAAGGTAGGACCCCCAAACCCGAAAAGTGGCTGCTGCCAAAACACTGTTCCTCCGCTTCAGCCCCTGCCCCCCTTCCCACACCAGAGGGGATTACACCAGATTGACCTCCCCATGAATGAAGGCCGAATGAGGACTAGAGAAGTAAGGGATGGCAGCGCGTGCAGGTACATTTGAGGGGTCACTTACCCGCACCGCTCACCCACATCCATGCCACCGCCGCCTGTCACCCAGTACTGCCCATGGCACAGGGTGGGGGGGGGGAGAAGCGGGCTCCCTGAGCCAGCAGGCAGATCGTTCAGTTTCCAGTGCCCCACTCCCTTGTGGAACCCCAACCTAGAAAGCCACGCCACACTATTAGAGATGTAAGGCCACCTCCAGACCCCCACCCCCCGCCAATCCTGCCCACCTCCCAAATCCCAGCGTCCTATGGCAGTAAGAGCGCTTGCTAGGTAGGAGGCTAGAGTCGCCATACCTGGCCCCCACTACCTCTGCGGTGCCCACCTCCCCGATCCCACCGTCTATGGCAGTAGGTGGGGAGGTAGGGGTGCCATACTTGGCTTCCCCTGCCTCTGTGGTGCCCACCTCCACGGTGCCTGTACATTAGCTTCCGGGACACCAGTGGTCCAGGGATGAATATCGGTTTCTGAAACATCAATCAGCCCCACACCTCTAGTACACCAGAAGGGATCCATACAGATTGTAGTAAAATTGAATTATAAGACCTCCTTTTCTAATTTTGGTAACGTGAACGAAACGGCAGGCTTATCTCCACAAAGTCGTTGATTGTTGGTTAGTTGCAACACAGTGAAAATACAATATTACCCAATGATAAAATCAAGGTTGTATAAAAAAAACTATCTACTTTATTATTATCACAATAGACAGTTCTAGCACACTACAAATACAACACACCCAGTAAAGGAATGTAGAGGACAGACAGTTTCAAAGAAGGAAAGGGGAGGCACTCTGAAAACTGACGGGAGGGTAGTCGGTAAAGTAAGTAATTGGAATAGTTCAAGGATACTTGGTTTCAGCACAAAAGGAAAAATGAGCTGCAAAATGTCACTAGGGGGCCTTCGGAGAAGGACCAGGGGACACACAGCCGCACTGTACCTTGTGCTTGTAGAAGCTCTTGATGCTTGACAGTGTATAGTAGGTTTCAGGGCGCTTTGCACCCCTGCGATAGAGTACCAAGATTGAAGACAACTGCAGGTATCAGGCAGCAGGCAGTTCGGTGAGCGAGGCAGGACGGACGGCTGCAGGCTGGCCTACACGGCGGCTCAGGGTCAGGAATCGCTGTCTTAGTGCTGGTCGGCGGGTCTGCAGCACTGGTCCCGGCTTCTTGGACGGCGTGAATGACTGCAGCATGACAACAGTCAGCGGTGCAGTCGGTTGCAGCTTGAGGGTTTCGACTGCCTCGAAAATGTCCTTTAGGTGGATGCTGGTTGATGGCTGTTGGTGCACTCCTAGCGTCTTCGCTGGGCTCTTGTCCTTTAAGGCGGATGGGCCAAAACTGAGGAGAGTGTTGCAGAAAACAGCCTAGTCCTTGGTTTGGTTCAGAGACTCTCTGGCACTTCCCCTCTAGGAAGCTTGCTGTCAGAACCTAGAGGTGTACGCTGTGTGCTGGCCGGGTACCGGTTCCGGAGCTGCTGGTGGGTCCTCTTGATTCAGTATCTCCCTCTGTTCCGTGGAGATCTTTAGGGGAGGGATCTTGCTTCCCTCTTTGGAAATCCTGGCCTTCCTTCACTGGCGGAAGCTGTAAGGCGGACTGTACCTTCAGCCAGGGTCCACATTTTTTCTTTTTACTCCTTGCAAAATCTTCAGATGATCTGCCCACATAGGGACTCGACCCTCTTTTAAAGCCAAATGGGCCCCAGTAATTGGTGCAGGCTAAGCCTACCTTAATAAACCAATCCTTGGTCCCCACCAACAATCTTCTGTTATGCGTGAGGTCATCTTCTTGTCTGTTGTGGATCAAAGGGTCTCTCTGGTTAATTGAGCTCTCTGTGGTTCCTGATTAAAGGAAGGGCTCCCTTGAAGTGGTGGTGAGATCAGACTTTCTGTCTCCATCAGATCACATACTCCTACCCTCTAAATGGGGTCCTGCTGCAGGGGTTGCCCAATGTAAACACATGTACCAGGCATGACACTTCACTGCCCTTGATACAGGCAGGTGGGAGCTGGCTTCAGGTTGAAACAGTGCATATCAAAGCTGTTTGGGATTCCTGTCTTTTGTTAGTCCCAAAACCAAGCTCTCATGGGCCTTAATTCTCATCCATCCATATGTGTCACTGTCACCAGCAGGGCCGACAAAGGATTGGGCAGATTCATGGAGCCTTTGTTATTTAATTAGGCTGGCCATGACAGCACAGAGGTTCTGCCCTCCCCCTTTTGAGATGTCTTGATGTACTCCTGGGTGTTACATTCCAACTAAATGCGACAGGGATGACTGCACCTGTAGGCTGTGTTCCCCAAGAGTACACAGATCTATGTGTATGTTGTGCGGTGAGCATAGGAAAATGTGTGCGGATTAGCCCCACACATTTTCCAGAGGATGATCGACCATCATTCAATTTCGCAGATGGTCGAATTCCTCACGCTGAGGGCCCAGGCATAGCACGCCTTTTCATTGATTTAGAAAGGATGAAAGGCTGAGTCAGGTCCAGCGGGGGGGGGGGGGGGGGGTGCACAGACACTTCTGCACATCCACTGCCCAGATCGGAGTTCAAACTGCGGATCAACGAATGCTGGAAGGGCCAATGGGGCCCTTTGTCTTTCCGAGTTGTTACACTGAGCACTATTAATAGTTCGATATTTTATTTACAGAGATTAAACTGTGGATAACAAAAGGAATGTACAACGTGTCCGCACGCGTAGGTCCAAAATAAGAAACTTCGCAAAATAAGGACATACCTCACAATCTAGGTATTTAAGGTTTTATATACAAAAATAATAGTTCGCATGCACTTTAGAACTTAGGAATTCACGTGGAGCGCGTGAATAACTCTCCGTAAGCTTCTTCCATGGAGGGCACGAGGGCGTGAGAACTTGGCACGTTGCGCCGTCTCGCGCCTTGTTTACGGTGCGCAGGGGCGCGACCTGCCACCAAGACCACGTGACGCGCGATAAGAGCTGCCGGGGCAAAGTCCAATGCCAACAAGCGGAAAAAATGCCAGGCAAACAGTCATCACCGTTGGACGATACGTGCAGGGCTAGCAAAGAACCGTGCACAGTATTCCCAAACGTTCTGCTTGAACACCCCCCAGACAACGCCACAAAGGCTGGCACCCATGTGGACCAGACCAGAGGCGAAACAGTAGCACTCCCACGCGCATCAAAGTGGAAAGCAATCACCCTGAAACCCCAAATATAAGGAGATCCATCAGATGTGGTCACTACCAAGATGGCGCCGATCCAGAGCCGCTGGCAGCTTCTTGCCAAGCAAATGACCAGGCCGGAGCACTGGCAGAGGGGCCCCATTAACTAAAGTGCCAGAAAAGAGCCAAAGGGTTAAAGGGCGATTTCTCTTTGAGGAGTTCATCTTTGCAAGAACAGCCAGAGGCGATATGGACATGCGGCTTCACAAGAGTAGGTGTCTACAAGGCATCACGGCATCCATCCGCAAAACCCCAAGATCACTAGCTTTTCAAGATGGCTTCCAACTGGAGACACCGCGGAGTTCCTCTTCTGAAAAGGATTTAGAAGAAGGGCATCGCGTGGGCCTGGCTCCATCCAACACTGGTAAAAACAGAGGGGTCTTTCCTACTGGTCTCCTCATTGAAAGCTCTGCCTTTAGGAACCAGAATGTTTGAGACCGACCAGAGCAGTTGGAGTGGTCTGAAGCCGAATGTCTCAATACCACATCCCCCTATTGCTTCATCCTTCAACAAGACCAGTTTGATGTCACCTCAACTAATTAAGGTTTAGCGTTTCATAACAGATAATCTCCTTTCAAAGCAAGTTTTATAGAACTTGCATTGATTGAAGAGAGTCTCGTGAAATGACCTTTTCGGAGACGACTTCATATGGGTTAATTTGGAAAATGAAACCTAGAGTTCCCCACTCTCCCTTCTGATAGAGGACTTCATAGGGGTTGAGTTGACGAATGAAGTCCTTGATTCGCCACTCTACCTTCTCAGAGGACTTCATAGGGTTGAGTTGACGAATGAAGTCCTTGATTCGCCACTCTACCTTCTCAGAGGACTTCATAGGGTTGAGTTGACGAATGGTGCTTGAGGCCCACACCCTATCTTCTCAGAGAGGTCTTCCTTCATCAAACTCAACGCATACGAAATCCTCATGTCTCCTAAGCTACATTCTCAAAGTAGAGCTCTAATGGGTGGAGTTTAGAAATGACGCCTTCGAGTCTCCTACCTCAACTTCTCATACAGGACATCCTGTACAGGTTCAGCTGATGAATAACGTCCTCGAGTCCCCCACCTTATCTTCTCAGAGAGGACTTTTTAACGGGTTGCGTTGATGAATGAAGGCCTCAAGTCTCCCATATTATCCCCTATTCTCAGAGAGGACTTCATAAGCCAACAATAGTGATTTGTGGTCGCTAGGACGAATGAGGTCCTCATCGGACTGGCACGATGCGTTCGTCGGCCTTGCAGAGAAGTCCACAGCAGCACATATCGAACCGAAGTCCGACGCATAGGCCTGATTATCCCATTACCCTCCTGAATACATCACTCTCCACCGTGGAAACCGGCTTGCTGACAAGAGAAGCTTTCATTTACAGCCGCTAATGCAGCGTAATTCACTTACGGCTCCGAGGCAGGGTGGGGAGTTGTATGGATCCGGGAAAAGGCACTGAAGGGCTGCGGCGAGTCAATCACCTGGGAAAGAAACTGGGCCTCTCCAAGTGGTGCCCCTGGCAGTGTATTCATCTCAATAAAGAGAGGCGATCGCGCCAACGGCCAGCGTCAAGACGCCGAGCAGGCCCAAATGGAAATTGCAAACATAATGCGTTACAGTGGCGGAGAAGCGCCAATTCCATGCAACACTCCATGTTATGTAATGTGTAGTGCAAACCTCACTCAGAAGCAGCAGCAGATCGCTGTACAGTAATGGGGTACACAACCCCAGATATGGGGAGTCGCCATTCAACGACTAGTCAGGAGCTGTTGAAAAAGTAGGGTCCACATCTCTTTTCTGAAGTATACAAACAGATTTGGAGGACCACCTGCTCTTGACAAAACGATACATGTAGTCTCCAGCTTCCCCCCCCCCCCGCCCCACTTAACAATGCTCTCAATTTGACCACAGTTATCCTTTGCACCACTCGTTTCGAGGACTTCAGTCGTATCGCACTGTTACTCCTGGTTTCCCTACCTCAAGCGCCAGACCCGTGTGGAGGGTGCTCACGCGTCGAAAAGCGCGACCTCGCGTTCTGGTTGAATGTTGACCGTGGATCTGAGCGCCCCTCTACAGTTTCTTCCAGTGTGTATGCGTTTTACTTTATAAAAAACTTGCCGCTAAGATTTGTGCCTGAACCCACTCTTTTGGTGGCTCACCCCTGGATGGCTTTCAGTTTCCAAGATCAGCGGTCAATAGAACTTGACACCATTTACGTAATGAGGCCTCCATGGTGACATCAGCGGGGGAAACACAATCCCTCCATTTCTATTGATTAAACCACCGCTTAAGCGCCCAAACCCCCTAGCTGCCACCGGCCAGATGGCTACTAGGCCTCACGTCTTCCGCCCCGTTGGGTGCAAACCCAACCTCAGAGCAGTAGATTATTCTGCAACGAGGTACGCCTCCCCCAGCAGCCCCCGGGAAGATCACTCATGCGTGCATTGGCGCAAACGCTGGATCAAGGACCTAGAGAGCCTGCACCCCCCACCCACAACTTTGCCACATCTATTATAAATGAGACCCTCTTCAACACAACACTACCCCGTGCATTATTAGCTTTGGCTCTTCAGTGGTGCTGTAAACACTACACATAAGCACAAAACATTTTTGGGGGGGGGGGAGTGAAGATAAGGGAGAGATGGAATGTGAGGAGGCACTCATCTCATGAATGTTTGGCTTTTTTCACAACCATTGACCACCCATGGCCATGCTAATCCCCTTTGGCCATGCACCCCCCCTTTACCCGCCCCGCCTCCCCAACCCCCGCCCCTTGGATCTCTTTTAGCCATCTCTGTGCTTCCTGAGCAGACTGCTGAAAGGCAATGCCATAATAAGACCCACAACCAGCTCCTGGTGTAATAAGAGTCTTAACCAAGTGTGCCTTCAGCCACCTATGCGTGCCCTTGCATCTCTTCCTTGCAATGAATTCCTGTTAAAACAATAATTGGCTAAGCCAAGAGTTTTGGATCTTGTGCAGGCATTAGATCTGCATTTGCCAGGGACTGCCATAATATGGCCAGGCACTAACACCGTTTGAGAGGTGTTGCCATTTTATGGTCAGGGAGTAGCATTATGGTAGTCTCTATATGCCGCTCCCGTGCTTGTATAAACCAATTGGCTTTGCCAGTGCTTGTTTTTCTTCGTTTGTGTATAGAGGACCATGTGAAAGGCAACGCCAAATAAGTTCTCTTATCTAGGTGCTGTAAAATCAATATTTTTTAATGAACCGTTTCTGCACTCGGTCCACCGCCCTCAGTCAGACACTTTGCGCTGTTTCGGAACCGCACCCCTCTTCCACTCAGTGGACCCTAGAAGAAAAATCCTGCCATAACCGCTTTGGGAACCCCACATCTTGCCTTGGGAACCAGAAGAGAGATTGGTTCACCAATGCTGGGGCTGCCCAGTCCCAACTGTAGCTCAACCAATAGCAGTCAGGAACTTGGCTCAAGCACCTCCTCCTTTATGAAATCTTTTTCTAAAGCACCAACAACTGCACTGAAGCGCTACAGAGCACTGTACAAGACAACACATACAAACCCCCAAAAAGAAAGTCTTACGCTTAAAGATATTAAAATCACGCTCAATAAAAGATTGACAAATTTGCACCAAACCAACCTGCGCTCCATGCACGGTTTGACATAGCTGGGCGCTATTTAGCTCCTGCTTCTAAGCCCACGAGAGCCTGGTGATCTTGACACCAGCTGCTACTCCTGGCTCCCGAGGCCACCTGGTGCCATGCAAACATACCTATGTGACATTAATTTTCTGTATTTGGCAAGGTCTACAAAGAAGCACTGCAGACATCTAGAATACATTTAAAGCATCATGGATTGTATACAACGGACAGAAAAAGTTCTGGTTTGCACCTCACATAAACGTTACATTTGCAGCACGCTATGCGCCAGCTGCTAGTTTTCTCAGGGTAGCTCCTGCCTACTAGGTGATGCCCGATAACTTGCCGCTCATTTTAGGTCCTGCTCATGAAATCTTCATTTCGACAACCGTCAATGATTTACAAGATACCTCCTCATAGGATGATGGAGTACATAGCGTTGAGAACACATGTGTGCATACTGAGGGGTGCTATACTGGGTAAGGAAAGGTGGCAGCGACCCCCGGAAAAGATCCTAGGAGGGTGGAGTTCCAACAGAACCTGGAAACAAAAACGATTGATGGAGTTGCCAGGTTAGAGCCCATCCGGTGAGAGAAACCGCCATGGTGGAGCAGTCCGCAAAGGAACCCATGCAGTGGACACCGTACGTGGAGCCTGGTAAACAGGGGGAGCAGTTTCAGGAATCATTCCCCCAGCATAAGTTGCACCCCTGCATGATCCGAAGATGGCCGGTGGGCCGTATGACGTCTTAGACCTATGCCGACATGAAAACCCACGATGTGCATAGAGACGCAATAGCGACCAACACGGGAAGATGAGAGCACTGTGGGAGAACAAGACCCGGGAGAGCAGAAGATGGAGCAAGAGCGTTTGGAAGTGGAGAACCGGGGTGACGAGTGAGGGGAATGCATAGAGCGATGCGACTGCAGAGCTGGACATGGAATGGAGCACAGTGGGGTGCGAGGAAGCTAGGACCCCTCCGCCCAATAGCAAGCTGGGTGCTATACCCCTGGACTGCACAATGAGCGGGTCACTATATACCGGAAGCCTGTAGTGCAAGAAGCAGTCACTACTGGGGCTCTATAGCCCTCAATGGTGAGCCAGGTACCATATACCGGAAGCCTCTAGTGCCGGATGGGAAGGGATGTGGGGGAGCGATAGCCTTTAAGGATCAGTGGGCGATGTCATAGTGAGCCTCGAGCAGGTCCCTGCATTCATGGAGAGACCACGTGAGGTGCCAAGAGCAAGCCACCTAGTCCAGGAGACCGTACAAGGTCCTACATGCATGAAAGGCATTCAGCATGGCATGGGCAGCTGGGTGCCAGCGGGCTAAGCACTATAGTCCTTGACGTGGATATGGAACAGCAAGCTGGGTACTATATTCCGGGATACCAAGTCAAGAAGCATGATTCGGCTCTAGCGCTGCAAAGTGGGTAAACTAGTGTGCTGGGCGCTAAAACCTTGACTAGACATTTCTGGGAGGAGTGTGGGCGCCCAACATTAGAGGTTTCCCCAAGTATGAGGTTCCTTGAATTACCAGAAGGAGTCCTGGGTGCTATATACTAGAGACAGACAGGGATGCTACCAGGATCTGGGCTCCGTGGGAGAAAGTCCTGTAATTACCAGGCGTGGTGGGTGCTAGATCCTAGAGAGTGACAGGGAAGCTAGCAGGATACTGGATCCCTGGGAAGAAATCCCACATTTACCAGGAGTGATGTGTGCTATATCCCAGAGTTTGATGGGGAAGCTAGCTGGATACTGCATCCCTGGGAAGAAATCCCACATTTACCAGGCCTGGTGGGTGCTATATCCTAGAGAGTGACAGGGAAGCTAGCAGGGTACTGGATCCATGGGAAGAAATCCCACATTTACCAGGAGTGATGTGTGCTATATCCTAGAGCGTGACAGGGAAGCTAGCAGGGTACTGGATCCCTGAGAAGAAATCCCACATTTTACAGGCGTGGTGGGTGTTATATCCTAGAGAATGACAGGGAAGCTAGCAGGGTACTGGATCCATGGGAAGAAATCCCACATTTACCAGGAGTGATGTGTGCTATATCCTAGAGCGTGACAGGGAAGCTAGCAGGGTACTGGATCCCTGGGAAGAAATCCCACATTTACCAGGCCTGGTGGGTGCTATATCCTAGAGAGTGACAGGGAAGCTAGCAGGATACTGGATCCCTGGGAAGAAATCCCACATTTACCAAGAGTGATGTGTGCTATATCCCAGAGTTTGATGGGGAAGCTAGCTGGATACTGCATCCCTGGGAAGAAATCCCACATTTACCAGGCCTGGTGGGTGCTATATCCTAGAGAGTGACAGGGAAGCTAGCAGGGTACTGGATCCCTGGGAAGAAATCCCACATTTACCAAGAGCGATGTGTGCTATATCCCAGAGTTTGATGGGGAAGCTAGCTGGATACTGGATCTCTGGAAGGAATTCTAGAATTACCGCAAGGAATGCTGGGCTCTGTAGTCCAGAGATTCTTTCCTTCTCCTTCACACACTTCCCAGCTATAATGCCAGAGAGATTGTACTGGTGAATACAGTAAGAAAAGCAGGAATGTACATTGGTGGTGTCGGGTACCCGGATGTGCACGTGGCGAGGCTGGTCAGTGGTTCACCCCCCACCCCCCGCCCCCCAAGCACGTATGTTATTTAAATGGTTGCCACTTATTCCATAGAAATCAAGACGGCAGTTTGTAGTCTTGGGTGATCGAGAATCATTAAGTGGGAGCCGTCCCCAGAACATTGGGTGTCAAGTGAGCCTGGTAATGGGGCGCACCAAGGATTCCACAGCTCACTTTGATGGTGCTCCCGGTCATGGCTCCTGGTCACACAGAACTGTAATTCTACAACTGTTTGTAGAGGGCACAAGATCCTCTGCGGAGAGACTTCCTAAAGCCCAATGACAGAGGGTCAAAAATGGGCCGTACTTGCAGCCAAGATTTCGAGTCGTCTTCCAGCAATACCGACGTGGAGACTTGTCGACAATTCATCTGCTGGCGAAGTCCTGGGGTGTGTTGGTTTAGGTCTGGTGAGAAGCCCAGAGTATGGGGGGGGGGGAAGATAGCACCTGGAAGCACTTCAGAAATTCCTTATCCATGCAAGATAGACTCTAAGGTACAACACCCCAAGGGCGCGGGACATGGATTTCCTTAAAGGATTCAGGTGCTTATAAAGAAATACATTAACGTGAACAGGCAATGTGAAGGAACACCGCTAATTATACATTTACGTTACAAGACACCAATAGCCTTGAGGAAGACCAAGGGGTGAAACACGTGTCAGCTGTATTGGAGTGCCAACAACAAATAGCATTGATGCTTCCGACTGTGTAGATTTTTCAATGCCTTGGAAAGTATACTGCTCAATTATTAAGGCGTAGAGCAAGTTATCGGCAGAACCATACAACACTTCAAATCTTCCATTTTTTTTTTAATTTTGAACCCTGCGGCATTACCCAATAGCCTCCTCTGGGGCGTTCTCCAGATCATGCTGCGTTTACGCAGTGAATTGAAAAAAAAATACGATATCTGTCTGGTCTCCTTTCCACCAATCATAGCAGCGGTTCATGGGAAGGGGCGATTCGAGGGTGGGGGGGGGGTCTTTTTTAAATGGCTTACAGGAAACCAAAAATAACACCCTTTTATTCGCCTACTTTTACAACCAGATAATTCAGTTCCAAGGCCTTAGTAACATTTGTACGAAAATCAACAAGAAAAATAAAATAACTATGGTCGCAAACTGTGCCAAGCCCCCGGGAATCCGGCTTTCCCCAGAAGTCCCGCCCCGGCGCCCCCTACGCACCGGCGCCCCCTGCGCGGGGTCTAAATCCGGGTTATGGTTGGAGCTGAACTGCAGACGCCCATCAAAAGCCCAGGAGAGCGAAGTAATTATAGGAAGCCAAAAGTATATGTTTACACTTGTCATCCAGCAACGTTTCCAGAAATGTCAGTTTGCGCCGCGGCCTTAAATACAGGTTCCGGCGGATTCCTCTGGAAGTTTCTATTTTTCCTTTTCACTCATGCGCACAGGAGGAGTGGCATGCGTGCCAAGAGCGCCCACTGGCACGGAGTGGTGTGCCATTTAAGCAGCTGAAGGTGGCCACAGCGCTCAGACAAAGTGCAATAAAGTAGGGGAGAGTTTACCGACCTTAAGAAAATAAAAGGGCGAGTAGAATTCCTGGAAGAGGCACCCCACAACCCGGGGGCACAGCACACTGATGCGCGCCCCCATCTATGCCTGCAGGTGGGGCAGTTCCCGTATTTCTAGCTTCACTGGGTAGAGAGAGACCGCTAGACGTGCCCCACCCATCGCTTCAAGTTCTACACACACACCACTTCACAATTGGCAACCATTTCTGCAGGTTCACACGGATCCCTGCACATGTTCCAAACGTGCACACTTGTTACACACAGACCCCAGTAAATTATACTCCACTTATGGTTACACGCATCCCCACAGGTTACAGACATAGCCCTCACACGGACCCCCACAGGTGACAGAGCCCTCACAATGATCCCTGCAGGTTACAGACATAGCCCTCACACGGACCCCCGCAGGTTACAGACATAGCCCTCACACTGATCCCCGCAGGTTACAGACATAGCCCTCACACGGACCCCCTCAGGTTACAGACATAGCCCTCACACGGACCCCCGCAGGTTACAGACATAGCCCTCACACGGACCCCCTCAGGTTACAGACATAGCCCTCACACTGATCCCCGCAGGTTACTGCCATAGCCCTCACACCGATCCCTGCAGGTTACCGCCATAGCCCTCACACAGCCATAGCCCTCACACAGCCATAGCCCTCACACCGCCATAGCCCTCACACCGCCATAGCCCTCACAACGATCAGTCTTCTCTACTGGATACACATCCCATTCTCGCACCTTTTATATTGAATGTAGTTAATACCCCACCTTCCCCTTTCAGGTACAGTCCTGTCACATATAGGCACCGCTCCTCAAGGCACTCGCCTATGCGCCTTCACAGCCTCTTGAAATCATGTCAGTCAAAATATTCACATCACTCAGATCTGCGCTACACTCACAGAAAGATCACCATGTAGAGAGGCAGACGCACACGTCATCTCTCGTGCCCTTCCCCTTACCTCCATCACACTGGAATAGTATCAAGAGAGCACTGTCGTCCCAATATCGCAATGTAGATGCAAGAGACGTTATGCACTCAGACAACCGTATCAGTGTACCCTCGCACTGACGTGGTGGAAGGATGTCTGCATACACCATTGGACATAGAGTAAGTGAAATCAGACCAGAGCAAAGTGACGTCATAAAGAGGAGATACAAGCACGCACTGGAACGATATGTGAATATTTGAAGAAAGAGGGAACTGAAGTAATAAGAGAAACATGCAAGAAAGGAAGAAATCATATTCAACGAGAAGATAAGTAACCAGATGAGTAGTGAATGTATATACGCAGAAACAAAGGTAGATGAGTCACATAGCGGCTTGCTGCAGTAGCAAATATAGCATGTGTGAAGCGGCCATGTTAGAAAGATGGACGTCAGACACATGCTGTGAATGACCAGAAGCTAATTCAGAAACAGACCAGGGCTGCAGAGCTAAAAGGCGCTGGAAAACAGCTCTGTGCGAGTAACAACCATGGACCCACAGCTTACACACAGGTCCCAAGTGCATTATGGCAGCAAGCAGCACTGGTCAATAGGCCGGCATTGAGATCCAGCATCAGATGTGTCCCCAGATCTCAGACCCACCACCGCCCTGGCCGTAGAGGTGGGTGAGCTCAGAGGGGCTCAGGCCGGCCTCTCATCTGGGGACAGGACCTGCCCAAAGCAGGGGGCCAGCCATGAGCCCCTCCAGCTGCCCGCAACCTCCTTTAAATATATATATTTTTAAAACACACTCCTGAAGTGCCAGCAGCACAACAGGAGCATGTTGACTTGACAGACTGCCTGTTCGGCCACCCGACTTCCTGTCCCGCCCCAGCCACTCATTGATTGGCTGAGATGGTACAACAGGAAGTCAGACAGCCAGGACAGACATGAAGTCAGGCGAGCGTGCGCCTGAT
The DNA here is from genome assembly GCF_040938575.1 of Ambystoma mexicanum. NCBI lineage: Eukaryota > Metazoa > Chordata > Amphibia > Caudata > Ambystomatidae > Ambystoma > Ambystoma mexicanum. The sequence goes on from NC_090922.1 coordinate 1,508,775,987, forward strand.
ACACGGTGGCGCAGTCTCGAATTTAAAAGGTAAAGTCCCCTACCACCTTGTACCCCTTTTCTCCACCGCGAGCGGCCCCTTTCACTACATTTCTTGGCTCCAGCCCCATGCACCTCTATTCTAGGCTCCAGCGCCCTTGCACCTCTCTTCACAGGTCCCCCAACACCCTTTAGCCCCTCTTCTTGCCCCTCAGCCTATTGCACTCCTTTTTCCAGCCCCCAGCCTCCCTCGCACCACTTTTCAAGCCATCTTTATAAAGCAGAGTATTTCTGAAAAACAAACATGGGGGGGGGGGGAGATGAGAGCCACGAATATTTGCCCAGAAAGTGACAAGAGAGGTTGCAGTCCTGGAGACTGGAGCATCTTCACTGATTGTGGCCCTGTGCTGCTTTTCAGGGCACAAGGAAAGGATACATGTGGGTGGACAGTGTGTCTTATTCCCCAGAGGGCAGACGCAGCACCCTTTGGTGTTTTTGAGGCTTACAAAAGTCTTTGGCTACCAGGATATCACCCAGACCACATACAATTGCCATCAAAGCACATGTCTCATATTTGGATATTTTATTTTCCAGGGAACACTTCACTATAGATCGCAGAGTTTAAAATATGAGCACCTTGCCAGGTGAGCATGAAATAACTAGCACCATTTTAAAACTATTATTTTGAACCATTTCCTTTCAGCAGAGTTCAACAGCTAGCCCCGCCCCCTTGGAACTCTGCCTCCTGCCACTCTGCCCCCCATTCAAACTTGGCCCCCACGGCCTTTACATTGTTTCCATTTCCACCACTGGCAGCAAGCAATAGCAGCTGTGTGCTTTGAGCGTGCACTACACATCTTGAGAAGCTAGCGCTTTACTAAGTATCACACAGTATAGCTCAAGCGCCTGCCCTGGATTGTGGGATCTCCCCCAGAAGAGAGGGTGAGCTAACCAACCTGTGGCTGTGAGGCAGGGTCGGACTGGGGTATAACATTGTCTCGGACCCCAATGAAAACGTGGGCCACAGTTAAATGGCAATTCATTCCTTTTGTGACAGACTGAATTGTTCCCAATGGAGTGTGGTGCAAATTATGCATTTTAAAGAACATTCATTCAGTAATGCTGGGCAAAACTATCAGCCGCGTAGTGATGAAGTAACTCATCAAACTGGGCGTCATTGGCCAAAAAAGTGCTCCACTTTGACCCAGAAAAGTGGCCCACACAAGCATTTTGGATTTTTGCTTCGGCCCTGGGCCTATTGCCCTATAAGCCAGTCCAAGCCTACCCAGGGTAAGACTGGGGCATACAATGTCCCACGTACCAACAAAAAAGTGGCCCACAAACGCAAATGGGTATTCATTCCTTTTGTAACGCTGTTTAAATAGTAACCAAGGGGGAGGTTTTTGATAAAATGTGATGCAAATTGTACATTAAAAAAAATATTTATTCAGCAACACTGAGCAAAAAAACTACTAGCCACATGTTATGTTATGTTACTTTGTATTTATATAGCGCCTTATATACCATTGGTATGGTCTGAAGGCGCTGGTAGGTTGAACGCCCTTGGGAACCGAAGTTCAGGTCAATAGAGAGAGTAGAGTGTCAAAAATGCGTGTGAGCACCGGATATGTGTGCAGCTGGTGCGGTATTCATGTGATAGCTGCTTCTTAGCGGTAGGTGTGGTGGTTGAGAGGTCAGGAGTATGTGTTCGTTCTGGCCCGATTATCCAGACCGATTGTGGCTGCGTTAGGCCTGAGGAGAACGCCTGGCTGGGAGGTGAATAACCAGCGGTGTTTAGTTAGGGCGATGGGGAGTATGAGGCAGATGTTGGTATGAGAACAGCTATACCAAATGGTGTCATAGTATCTCTGTGTTCTAGTTGAGTGGTGGTGTAAAGAAGAGAGTAAGCATGGTGATGTGATATGGTGGGTTACATGCTCATCAAACGTTCCATGCATTCCAAGCCATTTCATGTAAGTCGCGCAGTTCTATGCACTCCTGTCCGCTCCACGCACTCCAGTCCGCTCAGTGTATTTCAAAGTTGTTTTATGCACTCGATCCACGTATTTCACCTGCACCATTCACCTGCTTCCCGGTACCTTTCACATATTACACCAGTACCTTCCACATACTTAATTTGTTCTATCCATAGATTTCACCCTTCCATCCACATACGTCACCCGTTCCATCCACATACGTCACCCGTTCCATCCACAGCATGGTGAATTAACTTGTCAAACTGGCCCACATGGGCCAACAAAGTTTCCCACTTTTGACCCAAAAACTGGTCCATATCCAGCATTTTGCATTTTTTGGTTCAGGCATTACCCTATAGGCCAGTCCAGGCCTGCTGTAAGCTCTCAAACACACCTCCGCAGCAAGCGCATGAACCCACTGTGCTATTCTACTAGCTACAAATTCCAACAAAAAAACGTGTACTGAGAAAGACGTGCCTACAAGCACCAAAGGGGACCGGGGGTTGGGGGAATACGCTGGGTGATCTCGCAACGTGTACAAGCCTCCAATGGCAGCAGGTGCACCGGCAGACACCGCAATATGAGAATTGTCTCACTACACAGCACGGGCAGGCAAGTGCTTCATGGGAGGGCCCCGAGGGTGCAGCGTCGTCTGTGGTGCTAGGGGTATTACCCCACAGACCAACAGAACGTTTAAAAGCTGATATCAGCATTATTTCCTAGACTGAGACACTGCAAGGACATTTAAAGGGTAAAATACAGGCTGCAAGATGATAGGCTATTGTAGATGGACACGCGTGCATCCATTCCATTTTATTGTGTAATAAATAATATGAATTCCTAGACATGTATTAAAACGTAGCTGCTCATTATACATGTGCATATAATATTAGACTGACTCCCTGATCATTTCATTTGAAATCCGTATATACTCCATTATAAACTTATACTGCCATTTCTAATAGCGCGGCCCTATATTATGCACCTCGAGTGGCGCGAGCAGATCCTAATAAAGGGCTTTCACCTGGCTAGGTTACTGCAGCTCGAGGCTACATTAGGACATTCTGTAGAACCCAACACTCGTGTTGCCTCCTGTTAAGAGGCTAGCCCAGATGGGCAGAGACTTCTAGAATGTTCCACAAGGCGGGCGGACCCCTTTTTTGAAATTGTCAAGCAGCGTGTTTCGCCTCCATTTTGCGCAGCCATCGGGGAGCAGAGTTCATCTGTCATCTCAAGTTTCCTGGATCGAGCCCGGCCCGCGTCGAAATAATCAATGCCGATGTTACGGGAGACGATGATGGAGGATACAAGAAAGGACGAGAGCCAAACCCGCCGGCGCTCGTGAAGCGGTTATGGACAAGGTGGAATTGGGGCGGAGGTAGACGGCAGCATGCCAGGATGGAGATATAGCTCTGTCATTGCTGGCGACGTGTCCCCTTACACAATACTGCCTAACAAGGCCCATTCAATACTTTGCAATAACCCTGTTCCACACCGCCACGCGGCATGGCCCTCTTCCGCGCAGCCAAAAAGCATGGCATGGCCCTCTTCCAGGCAGCCAAAAAGCATGGCATGGCCCTCTTCCGCGCAGCCAAAAAGCATGGCATGGCCCTCTTCCAGGCAGCCAAAAAGCATGGCATGGCCCTCTTCCAGGCAGCCAAGAAGCATGGCATGGCCCTCTTCCAGGCAGCCAAGAAGCATGGCATGGCCCTCTTCCAGGCAGCCAAAAAGCATGGCATGGCCCTCTTCCAGGCAGCCAAAAAGCATGGCATGGCCCTCTTCCGCGCAGCCAAAAAGCATGGCATGGCCCTCTTCCGCGCAGCCAAAAAGCATGGCATGGCCCTCTTCCGCGCAGCCAAAAAGCATGGCATGGCCCTCTTCCGCGCAGCCAAAAAGCATGGCATGGCCCTCTTCCGCGCAGCCAAAAAGCATGGCATGGCCCTCTTCCGCGCAGCCAAAAAGCATGGCATGGCCCTCTTCCGCGCAGCCAAAAAGCATGGCATGGCCCTCTTCCGCGCAGCCAAAAAGCATGGCATGGCCCTCTTCCGCGCAGCCAAAAAGCATGGCATGGCCCTCTTCCGCGCAGCCAAAAAGCATGGCATGGCCCTCTTCCAGGCAGCCAAAAAGCATGGCATGGCCCTCTTCCAGGCAGCCAAAAAGCATGGCATGGCCCTCTTCCAGGCAGCCAAAAAGCATGGCATGGCCCTCTTCCAGGCAGCCAAAAAGCATGGCATGGCCCTCTTCCAGGCAGCCAAAAAGCATGGCATGGCCCTCTTCCAGGCAGCCAAAAAGCATGGCATGGCCCTCTTCCAGGCAGCCAAAAAGCATGGCATGGCCCTCTTCCAGGCAGCCAAAAAGCATGGCATGGCCCTCTTCCAGGCAGCCAAAAAGCATGGCATGGCCCTCTTCCAGGCAGCCAAAAAGCATGGCATGGCCCTCTTCCAGGCAGCCAAAAAGCATGGCATGGCCCTCTTCCAGGCAGCCAAAAAGCATGGCATGGCCCTCTTCCAGGCAGCCAAAAAGCATGGCATGGCCCTCTTCCAGGCAGCCAAAAAGCATGGCATGGCCCTCTTCCAGGCAGCCAAAAAGCATGGCATGGCCCTCTTCCAGGCAGCCAAAAAGCATGGCATGGCCCTCTTCCAGGCAGCCAAAAAGCATGGCATGGCCCTCTTCCAGGCAGCCAAAAAGCATGGCATGGCCCTCTTCCGCGCAGCCAAAAAGCATGGCATGGCCCTCTTCCGCGCAGCCAAAAAGCATGGCATGGCCCTCTTCCGCGCAGCCAAAAAGCATGGCATGGCCCTCTTCCGCGCAGCCAAAAAGCATGGCATGGCCCTCTTCCGCGCAGCCAAGAAGCATGGCATGGCCCTCTTCCAGGCAGCCAAGAAGCATGGCATGGCCCTCTTCCAGGCAGCCAAGAAGCATGGCATGGCCCTCTTCCAGGCAGCCAAGAAGCATGGCATGGCCCTCTTCCAGGCAGCCAAGAAGCATGGCATGGCCCTCTTCCAGGCAGCCAAGAAGCATAGCATGGCCCTCTTCCAGGCAGCCAAGAAGCATAGCATGGCCCTCTTCCCGGCAGGCAGAATGTTCAACTTCCACACCGTCACGCGGCATTCTCTCTTGCATGCAGCCAAACAGCATGGCATGGCCCTCTTCCAGGCAGCCAAGAAGCATGGCATGGCCCTCTTCCAGGCAGCCAAGAAGCATGGCATGGCCCTCTTCCAGGCAGCCAAGAAGCATGGCATGGCCCTCTTCCAGGCAGCCAAGAAGCATGGCATGGCCCTCTTCCAGGCAGCCAAGAAGCATGGCATGGCCCTCTTCCAGGCAGCCAAGAAGCATAGCATGGCCCTCTTCCCGGCAGAATGTTCAACTTCCACACCGTCACGCGGCATTCTGTCTTGCATGCAGCCAAAAAGCATGGCATGGCCCTCTTCCAGGCAGTCAAAAAGCATGGCATGGCCCTCTTCCAGGCAGCCAAAAAGCATGGCATGGCCCTTTTCCAGGCAGCCAAAAAGCATGGCATGGCCTGGGCCTCTTCCAGGCAGCCAAGAAGCATGGCATGGCCTGGGCCTCTTCCAGGCAGCCAAGAAGCATGGCATGGCCCTCTTCCAGGCAGCCAAGAAGCATGGCATGGCCCTCTTCCAGGCAGCCAAGAAGCATGGCATGGCCCTCTTCCAGGCAGAATGTTCAACTTCCACACCGTCACGCGGCATTCTCTCTTGCATGCAGCCAAACAGCATGGCATGGCCCTCTTCCAGGCAGCCAAGAAGCATGGCATGGCCCTCTTCCAGGCAGCCAAGAAGCATGGCATGGCCCTCTTCCAGGCAGCCAAGAAGCATAGCATGGCCCTCTTCCAGGCAGCCAAGAAGCATGGCATGGCCCTCTTCCAGGCAGCCAAGAAGCATAGCATGGCCCTCTTCCCGGCAGAATGTTCAACTTCCACACCGTCACGCGGCATTCTGTCTTGCATGCAGCCAAAAAGCATGGCATGGCCCTCTTCCAGGCAGTCAAAAAGCATGGCATGGCCCTCTTCCAGGCAGCCAAAAAGCATGGCATGGCCCTTTTCCAGGCAGCCAAAAAGCATGGCATGGCCTGGGCCTCTTCCAGGCAGCCAAGAAGCATGGCATGGCCTGGGCCTCTTCCAGGCAGCCAAGAAGCATGGCATGGCCCTCTTCCAGGCAGCCAAAAAGCATGGCCTGGCCCTTTTCCAGGCAGCCAAAAAGCATGGCCTGGCCCTTTTCCAGGCAGCCAAAAAGCATGGCCTGGCCCTCTTCCAGGCAGCCAAGAAGCATGGCCTGGGCCTCTTCCAGGCAGCCAAGAAGCATGGCATGGCCCTCTTCCAGGCAGCCAAGAAGCATGGCATGGCCCTCTTCCAGGCAGCCAAGAAGCATGGCATGGCCCTCTTCCAGGCAGCCAAGAAGCATGGCATGGCCCTCTTCCAGGCAGCCAAGAAGCATGGCATGGCCCTCTTCCAGGCAGAATGTTCAACTTCCACACCGTCACGCAGCATTCTCTCTTGCATGCAGCCAAACAGCATGGCATGGCCCTCTTCCAGGCAGCCAAGAAGCATGGCATGGCCCTCTTCCAGGCAGCCAAGAAGCATGGCATGGCCCTCTTCCAGGCAGCCAAGAAGCATGGCATGGCCCTCTTCCAGGCAGAATGTTCAACTTCCACACCGTCACGCGGCATTCTCTCTTGCATGCAGCCAAACAGCATGGCATGACCCTCTTCCAGGCAGCCAAGAAGCATGGCATGGCCCTCTTCCAGGCAGCCAAGAAGCATGGCATGGCCCTCTTCCAGGCAGCCAAGAAGCATGGCATGGCCCTCTTCCAGGCAGCCAAGAAGCATGGCATGGCCCTCTTCCCGGCAGAATGTTCAACTTCCACACCGTCACGCGGCATTCTCTCTTGCATGCAGCCAAACAGCATGCTATGGCCCTTTTTACACTGCCCCACGGCATGCCCTTCTTCCACGCAGTCACTCGGCATGGCCCTATTCCACACAGCCACGAGGTATGCCCCTATTCCACGCCGCCACACGGCAAGGCCCTCTTCCACGCCGCCACACGTCGTGGACCCCTTCCATACAGACATGCAGTATGGAATCCCTTGTATGGTGTCACATGGCAGGGTCACCCTTCCACACTGCATGGAACACCATCCACACTGCATGGACCCCTTACAAACCACTGTGCACATTAGCACCCCCTCCACACCATGACCCTCATTCCCATTAATGCACAACACATCCCCATTGCCACTGATGCATGAAGATTGGTGACACTCCCAAACGCTGTGTGGCAAGGCCACTTCCAATATACTGCACAACATATGTCGGTCTGCACCGCTGTACATCATGGCTCCAACGTCTGTATGACGTCAGCCCATATATGTTACTGTGTGATACGGTCCCTTTGAGACCACTGCATCACATGGGCAATGAACTTTGAACTCCAAATCACAGCATATTGGAGAGGGGTGGATATTGAGCAGGACAACATCACTGTCCCTACTGCCACCACCACATCATACGATGCACAGAGGAGACAAATAACCACCAAATATGGTAAACAGCCAGGGACTGGCAATGAGCCCGACTACACCACAAACAGCATCAACTATGCTGCCACAAGTGTTCCCCTGCCATGTGTGGCACCATCAGCCAGTCCTCACATCTTTGGCTATCAAACTGCCTTCCTGGACCTTTGGTGCCTTAATATCGACCTGCAAAGAACTCTGATAAAAGCAGGGCTGGCTGAATGCCTTGGAGCCTTGTGGCAGCTGCACTACCATATTCGCCAACCTCAGTCTCCACTATCGTGAACAGCGGCATGAACATTTCCACCACCATCAGCACAAGCGCAGTTCAACAACACCACTGCAGACATGACTAGCAGCACCATAAACACTCCTGCCAGTACTACCACCCATAGTACCACTTACACCGTCACCAGCTGCACCACTACAGACCCCACAAATTGCACCAAAGCAAACCCATCGCCTGCACAATCCAACAGCACTACTCCAGATGCCACCTCTAGCACAATCGGGTCCCACTCACGCCGGCGTCAACTCTAGCGCTATCCAAATACACATCTCCCGGCACCACATCTAGCACCATCCAAATACACGTCTCCCAGTACCGCCTCTAGCACCATCCAAATACACAGCTCCCGGTACCACCTCTAGCACCATCCAAATACACATCTCCCGGTACCACCTCTAGCACCATCCAAATACACATCTCCCGGTACCATCTCTAGCACCATCCAAATACACATCTCCCGGCACCGCATCTAGCACCATCCAAATACACATCTCCCGGTACCACCTCTAGCATCATCCAAATACACATCTCCCGGTACCACCTCTAGCACCATCCAAATACACGTCTCCCGGTACCACCTCTAGCACCTTCCAAATACACGTCTCCCGGTACCACCTCTAGTACCATCCAAATACACATCTCCCGGTACCAACTCTAGCACCATCCAAATACACGTCTCCCGGTACCACCTCTAGCACCATCCAAATACACATCTCCCGGTACCAACTCTAGCACCATCCAAATACACATCTCCCGGTACCACCTCTAGCACCATCCAAATACACATCTCCTGGTATTGGCCTGGCTCCTGCTCTGGCCAACTTCTGCCATCACGCCTTCACCACTGGAGTCTTCCCATCCCCCTTGAAGCACTCCTGTGTGCACCCTCTCCTGCCGGCTAACTATCGCCCTATCTCCCATCACTCTCTTCCTGGGCAAACTCCTGGAAAAGCTGGCCATCTCCCAGCTTAATCTCCGTACTGAATCTGTTGGTTGTCTTCATGACCATCAGTCTGGCTTCAGAGCTGCCAGAAGCATGGAAACGGCTCTCCTGAACATGTGTGAACACCTGCTCTCCAACCTTGACTCCAACACCCCCTGTGTCCTAGTCTTAATTGATCTCTCTTTTGCCTTTGACATGGTCAACCATGCCATCCTGCTCAACTGTCTCAGTGATAACCTGGGTACCACCGGTCAGGCCCTGGCCTGGCTGACTTCTTTCCTCTCTGACCGACTCTCCCAGTTCCAACTTGGGTCCTTCTCTCCTCTATCTCTATCTCTACCTGTGGTGTCCCCCAGGGTTCTAACCTCTCTCCCGGCTGTTCAATCAATACCTGGCACTTCTTGCCCACTGCATTGCCGCTCTCTGCCGCAACTTTCAGCGAAATGTGGGCGACACGCCACTCATTTCCAGGCTACCTTTGGCCACCTCTTCTCCGTCTCTCATCTCTGACTGTTTGTCTGCTATCCAGCAGTGGTGTGCCACCAATGATCTTTGCCTCAATGCCAGGAAGACTAAAATTCTCCTCATCGGCACACCCGCTCCCTCCTTTCCTGTCACTCGCTGGCTGGCCTCTCTTGGCACTCTTCCTGCTGCCACCTGCGAGGCTAAAAGCCTCGGGGCGATCTTCAACTTCACACTCTTCTTTTCTCCTCACATCTCTGACGTCTCTAAAAAAGTCACACTACCAGCTGCACCTCCTCAGAGGAATTCTTCCCTTCCTCTCCTTCCCCAGAAGCTCACTGTCTCCAGAGCTCTGGTTTTCTCTAGGCTGGCCTACTGCAACAGCCTCTTTCTAAATCTGACTGCCTCTACTCTGCGCCCTCTGCAACTCTTCCAGAACAGGACTGCAAGACTTGTCATTGGCCTTAAGCCCAGGGATCGTACCTCTCCAGGACTGAATTCTCTGCACTGCCTCCCAGTGGCTGCGAGGATTAAGTTCAAAACCCTCTGCATTTTCCACAAAACTGTCTGGGGTCTGGGGCCTCAATACCTTCAACTCTCTCTTCCTTAATATCTTCCTTCCAGAGCTCTTCGCTCATCTGCCTCCAACTCCCTCAGGGTCAGTCGCTTCTCCAAGTACCAAGTTGGTGGTAGAGCTCTTTCTTCGGCTTGGGCCTACCTCTGGAACAGCCTCCCTGCCTCCCTGAAACTTGAGCAGAACCATCCCTGGTTCCGGAAGCACCTCAAAACCGTCCTCTTTGCTTCTGCTTTCTCTCCTCCTCTCCCCCGTTGAATTCCTTGGTGAAACTGTACTTTTACCTGGCCACCTTCTGAGCTCCGGCCCAGGTCCCCTACCATGCCAGTTACCCACATGCACTGCCTCTCCGGCAACCCCCACACTTGGAGACTGTTTCTGTGCCCCAATAGTCCCACTACCAGCACTTGACACCTGATGTCTGCACTTAACTTTTGCACCTGCCACCTGCTGGCCCTACTTCTCATCGTTTTATTTATTCTATTACCCCATGTACTGCACTATCCCCACCCCCATCCCACTCCGCACTTTTCCCCTTCCCCCTTCCCCTGCATTTGCGCGATCTGAGTGACACTTGGCCCAATAGGATCGCTGTCTCTGTCTTCCCTCTGTTCCCCCTCCCTTGCCGCGTCGTGCCATTAATCACTTGTGTATCGGCACGTTAGAAATGCCATCTATCATACCACCTCTAGCGCCATCCAAATAGACACCTCCCGGTACTACTTCTAGCACCATCCAAATACACATCTACCGGCACCACCTCTACCACCATCCTTATCCACACCTCCCGGTACTACCTCTAGCACCATCCTAATCCACATCTACCGGCACCACCTCTAGCACCATCCTTATCCACATCTACCGGCACCACCTCTACCACCATCCTTATCCACATCTACCGGCACCACCTCTACCACCATCCTTATCCACATCTACCGGCACCACCTCTACCACCATCCTTATCCACACCTCCCGGTACTACCTCTAGCACCATCCTAATCCACATCTACCGGCACCACCTCTAGCACCAACCATATACACACCTCCCGGTACTACCTCTAGCACCATCCTAATCCCATGCTGTCAGTAGCTACTCTTGCCCCCTTCAAATCTACATCAACCAGCACCAGTAAATACACATCTACCAGCAAGCACCACCTCTAGCGCCGTCAAAATCCACATTGACTGGTACCACATCTAGCACAATCTAAATCCACTGCTGCCAGCACTTCCTCTAGCACCATCCAAATCCACGGCTGTCAGTAGCTGCTCTTGCAACTTTCCAATCCACGTCTTCTGGCACCACCTCTAGCACCGTGCAAATACACATCTACTGACACAAAGAAATATATTAGGATAGCCCCGCCAGCAGGGGCGTTGCTAGGGGGGGGGCTAAGGGGGCTATAGCCCCTGATCTTTTGGTTGTAGCCCCGGATAGAATCTCAGGAGCTACAGCCAAAAGACTAGCTACCCCCCAGTCCCAACAGTTCCGACATCAGCTTAGCCCCGGGTCCAGACCTAGCAACTCCCCTACCCGCCAGTGCAGGAAATAAGTTCTGTGTTCCCATCCATTACGCCATGCCTGGCCGGCTGCACACCTAGCGCACCAATACTGGTATCCCATCTCCAGTCAAAGATTTAGGTGGCTTGCTGTTATAGTGCTCAGAATGATCTTGAAATTGGAATCATACGTTTAAGGATGACATCTGTCTATTACAATTAGAAGATGCATTTTAACCTGTCCATTGCTCTCAAAGATATACGACGCTGACCTATGCATTGCATTTAGAAGACCTATAAGTTAGCCAGTGTAATCCATAATGATATATGCAGGTATGCTTGATACTGCACTTACAAGATGGCTGATGTTGGCCTATTATGGAATTTTGAAGATATAGAAGAGTAAAATGGTAGCCTGTCGATTAGGTTAGAAAATCCTTGACCACTAGGTAAGGTAGCCTTTCTACCACGCCTACAAGACAGTCTAAGTTAGCTGGCATATTTGCGCTTAGAAGACTTCAAGGGGAGCCCGTCTATAGTGCCTAGAAGAGCCTATGAGGGTAGCTCCTCTTTTCACACAGACGATCGGATCACATAGCGAGATCAAAGATAAGCTCCATCCGAGCTCTAGGTACGTATGAACGCACCACTTTGGTGGACGCCTGCCGCAGGCTAGGCTTTCCATCCACACACTTTAGAATGCAGCTACAACTATGACAAATTCGGTCTAGTTGGACACGTAACGATTTCGCCTCCTTACACCAAACTTGCCTCAGCACCTCTGCCATTAAAATATTGCGACAACCTATGATAATATTCGGTCTAGCTGGTCACATATCGAGTTTCTTGCACTAGCGCACTGTTGTGACCTCCCTCTGCACCTATCCACAAGCCTGACCTCTTGGGTTGCTTAATGGAGTCTAGCCTGCCCACCTAATTCCTAATCTTGGCCAAATGCACACACGCACGCTAAGCCTTGTCTGAGTTTTTCCCCCAACCGATACCTGGACTTGGGTCCCTGAGGGCGTTCCCACCACAAGCGTGTTGAGGTCAGGGAAATGGCGCTATATAAAAGGACTACTACTACCTCTAGCACAAACCACAGCCACCCAGATGCCACCAGCTGCCGACTCAACCGCTCAGCTGCAGGGTTTGTTGTTCAATCCCACTCCATATGGACAGCCTCAGGATCTAAATGAACGCAGTAAAAAAAAAAAAAATGCACCCTCCCCCACTATCACAGCACTACAGGAGGCCCTTTCAATCCTCTAGCAGTACAATAGCACAAATTACCTACATTTCCAAGTTTCTGAAAGCGATTTGTTGCGAACGAACAGTTTTAAAAAAAAGAAAAAGAATGGAAAAAGGGGAAAAACGATTTCCACATTCTGTGCGACGGTGGAGTTCCCAGGGAAACCATTCTCACGTTCTCATTTAAAATCCATCCGAGGCGGCGCAGGAAACCAGTGGTACAGCCAGGTAGACACAGCTTTAAAATACAACAGAAAGCCCAGGCCTAAAGAGCGGCGCCCAACCACTGAGCACCAGCGTTCCGACAGGAAATAAAATAGAACAATGAGACCATTTACAAGAGCCATTGGAATTTGGACAATACGAAAGGAGTAGTGAAATTGAAGCTGCATAACATCAGCAAGACCAACCACGTATACGATTGGTAACTCTGAGCACACAAACAATTAGCAATCCTGACCACTCACATAATTAGCAATCCTGACCACATATGTATTTAGCAATGCTGACCGCACACATAATTAGCAATGCTGACCACACATCACATTATGTGCGTTATTGTTAAAATGAATGTTTCAGCTACCCAATGTCACATTTCAGAAAGAGACACGACAGAGCATCCAAATCTCCACCGCCCCAGCCCCAGCACACCAAGTCGCTTTATTGAGGAATGCTTATACAGGAGTACTGCATCCAACTGTGCAGGCAACATTTAGTGCACGGTGTTCAGTTTTAGTGGTTAAATCCCCATAATGAAAGCCCCAGCAGGTGTACACTGAGCAAAAAGAATGGTATACAGGAGTTGTAAAACAAAAAAGTTTCAGTGAAGCATCGAGGGCACAGTATGCGAGCGAGGCCAAGGCCCAGGAGTTCACAAAATGAGAATAAAAGGGACGGGGAATTTTGTAAGAGTACACAATGTGGGGTGTGTGGGAGATTTAGAATATGACCATGGCCATCCTGTCCAATGCTATATAGATACGTCGGTTCTTAATAATTAAGTCACCACCTGGACATTCTGACGCATAATCGTTTGTTCAGCATTTAATGTATTTATTTATACAATTCAAAAGGGAAAGCAAAGCATTTTTAGCACAAAAACACCTGCAGAATTTACCATTGATAGCAGAGCGTAGGATCCTTTACTCTGGGGTGAGAGAATGAGACTTGGAGACCAGGTGTTGCAGGGAAGGGGGGGAAAACATGAACCAGGGACGAGGACAGGACCGAATGACATAGGAACGGAACGGTGAGGGAGCGTGGAGTTAAGGATGGAGTGGTGACGGAAAAGTGCTGCAGGGTGGTCTGTGAAGGCTAGGGAGAGAGGAAGACAGTGATGCAACAGCATAAGGTGCTAGGAAACGGGTTCTTCAGAAAGAAGGGGAGATTTGAGTTTTTAAATAGTGGTAGCGTTGGAGTCGTTTGGAGAGGAAGAGCATTCCAGAGTAGGGGAGCTAGAGAGAGGAAATGAGAGGATGCAGAGTGAGCTCAAGTAGCGGCAACGAGGTGATCCGAGAATGATCTAAATGCGCGAGGAGCAGAGTAGGGAGTAAGAGAAGCAGATAGGTAGTAAGTGGCAAGTCAATGGATAGAGTGGAAGACGATGAGAAGACGCTTATACTTCTACTTGGCGACGGGCAGAGGAGATCGAGGTAAAGCGGGAAAGGTTGAAAAGCGTACAGACCGCCAAGACGTGGACTTTTTCCAGGAGGTGAAAAGGCATAGGTGGGAAGGCCAGAGAGGAGACTGCCACTATATTCAGATCTAGAAATGACTACGGAAGATGTCAGCAGCATCAAAATGAAGAAGATGAAGGTGTTCCCGATAATCAGGCGGTTGAGTCTGGCTGCAGTGGCAGACTTGGAGATGAAGAGCAGGAAGTTGTGTGATGGGTCGAAGATGACACCAAGGTTACGAGCCGAAGCAGACTGAGGAAGGTAGACAAGAGAGATGCCCCACTCAGCTGGGAAGTAGAGAACTTCAGCGCTCTAATGAAGTTGGCCACTGAGTCCTTTGCCCACTTATGAAACAGATGGCATTAGAGGCAGGAAGCAAATTCATCTGGTTATCTTGTTGCACGCCCGCCAATGAACCGCTCCTCGCGCGGCACACCCATTAACCAAACTGTGTTTCATTCCCGCTGATGAAGCTGGTCATCGTGTGAGCGAGACAGACAGACACACAAACACACTTGATGGTGGGCATCGTGTGCTACAGCTAACGAAGCTGGCCACGCTTGCTACCGATTCTCGTCATTGTGTGGCATGCCCGCTGATGATGCTGGGCACCATGCAGCACTCCCATTAATGAAGCTGGCCATTGCGTGGCTGTCCCGCTAAGTAAACTGGGCACCGTGCGGGACACCCACTAAGGAAGCTGGGCAACGTGTGGCACAGCCACTACGTAAGCTTGGCACTCTGCGGCACGCCTGCTAAGGAAGCTCGGTACGCCTGCTAAGGAAGCTGGGCAACATGTGGCTCGCCCGCTGATGAAGGTGGCCACCGCGTGGCACGCACGCTAAGGAAGCTGGGAACCGTGTGGCTCACCGGCTAAGGAAGCTGTGCACTCTGCGGCACGCCCTCTAAGGAAGCTGGCCACCGTGTGGCACGCCCGCTAATGATGCTTTCATCGTGTAGCACGCCCGCTGATGAAGCTGGGCACCGTGCGGCTCTTCCACTAAGGAAGCTGGGCACCGTGCGGCACACCCACTAAGGAAACTGGGCAATGTGCTACACACCCACTAAGGAAGCTGGGCAACGTGTGGCACAGCCACTACGTAAGCTTGGCACTCTGCGGCACGCCTGCTAAGGAAGCTCGGTACGCCTGCTAAGGAAGCTGGGCAACATGTGGCGCAACCGCTAAAAGAAGCAAGGCAACATGTGGCTCGCCCGCTGATGAAGGTGGCCACCGTGTGGCATGCACGCTAAGGAAGCTGGGAACCGTGTGGCTCACCGGCTAAGGAAGCTGGGAACCGTGTGGCTCACCGGCTAAGGAAGCTGGGAACCGTGTGGCTCACCGGCTAAGGAAGCTGGGCAATGTGCTACACACCCACTAAGGAAGCTGGGCAATGTGCTACACACCCACTAAGGAAGCTGGGCAACATGTGGCGCAACCGCTAAAGGAAGCAAGGCAACATGTGGCGCAACCGCTAAAGGAAGCAAGGCAACATGTGGCTCGCCCGCTGATGAAGGTGGCCACCGCGTGGCACGCACGCTAATTAAGTTGTGCGCGCTCTGCGCCCTGCACGGTGTCGGACACATGAACATGGATGCATTTCTTTGCCTAATTGAAGTAGGCGCGTCTTCCGGGGTTCCGTGCGCGCGCGGCAGCCTTTCACAGCTGCCTTCCCATAATTTTTTCACGCCTCGCCAGAGGTCGGAGAGTGCAAGTCCAACGCGGCGGAACGGCGTCTCATTTCCGATCCCTGGGAGCGGCCACGGTCCACGTGCACGGCCCAAAAGCGCGGCTGCTCTCTGATTGGTCAGTGCCTGATCAGTCGCTAACAGGATGCAATGACTGCTTCCGGGGTTACCGGCGATGTAGCGCTGTAGGACACAGTAATGTGTGTGTGGCATCGATCACCTGGGGCCAACCTTTGGTGTGGTCTTTAAACCAGTGCTTTACATCTTAAAGAAAACCCGCAGACCCACAGGGTCCTCTAGCTGAAGAAACGGGTCTTCGAAGCACTTCATGCAATAATTCACGCATGGGCCAACTATAAATATGAGAAGCAGAGTGGTTAGAAATATCACACACGTGTGAGCAACATGGATAAAGGCTTGTCGTGTCATTGCACCTCACACTTTGGCGCTAAGAAACAACGGACACGTAATGGCTCGGCCCCCTATTTCCACCCAAACCGGCCAACGGTGCCAACAGAGCACCGCCACAGGGAGGGCCTCTAATGTTATTACTGCCTGATCTGAAGAGGAACCTTGCGGGAAAAATGCACCATTTTCTAAACGTGGATTACTTGATGCTTTCAAGTATGATGTCAAAAAGATGTCGCTTTTAGGAGTTCGAACGTATATTTTTAATCAGCTAAAAATGATCCCACCCGCAGTTCAAATTCCCTACAAAAAATTATTTTACTGCAAAACGCACATACTACTAACATTCTCCCACTTCAAAATCTTGCTAAAGTGGAGCCCAGCAGCTGCTCTCTGCAGTGCCCGGGTAACAAAGTACAGTGAGGTTGCCAGGACCGCATAAGTCGTGTCATGCTGGGAGACCATGGAGCTTGCATGACCAGGCTGCTGGTTCAGGTGCAGCGCTCACCTCGGACATGCAGCCAGCTTGCACGAGCAAACCCAGGCAGACCCTATTCAGCCTCCCGCCAGGTAATACACGGAGTACCAATTAACTTGGACGCACACATCACTGTGATTTACAGCGCTTAAAAGCGGGAAACAGCTCTCCCGTCCCGAGAGGCAACGCAAACTGTTAAACGCTCTGGAACAGTCTTGAACCACAAGGATCGTGTATCCTCAAGCGACCCTCACGGGATTTCTAACTAAAGTGAGAGGTTTGGCAATGATGCGACAAGCTGCACCATCAGCGGGGCAGATGGAGGGGGGGGGGGGGGTTGCTTGTCTCCCTTAAGGGACACTGTTTGGGGATATAGATCAGACAAACGGGGGACATGAAGGAAAACACTTGCTTTCTACACATGTGCTCTGCGCCAGAGTCCACAACAACAGCACACAATGAACCGTGTGCACAGCACACATGTCAGGAATGCGGCGCTTCAGGGCACAAGCCCCCACCTCTGGGTTCATGGGGGATGTTTGAGCAGGTGAGCACCTGCTACGCCGGTTCAGATCTATTTAGACAGCTGGTAAGGTAACTAAACGGGTTAACGCACTGGTTGCAGTTTACTCGGCTAGCTGAATGGATTAATGCGCCAGCAGAGCGACACCTCAGCACGAACCTGTCTACAGCCGGCAGGGCTCAGCCCCGGACCCTGACGCCAAGAACCTGTCACGCTCCAGCGGTAGATAAAATGCGGGTCACCGACTCGACACACGTAGCGCCTGTAAGAATGATAAAGAAGAGACTTCAAAGCGCTGGCTGCCTTAAATGTGCTAAAGTCGTGGTATTCGAGGAGGATTCCACAGGACGCACGATTGGGGGGTGGGCGTGGGGGGCTGCGAAGGAAGGCACCACCTCCAGGAACGAAGGATGAAACAGTCCAATAAACGCAGGGAAAGGAGTTCGGGAGGGCGGGATGGTCAAGGCAGCGCCAGCCACCCCTAGCCGGCGAGAATGCATGTATTAGGATGGGCAGTTGCACTGGGGCCCTACTCGAGGCCTTCTTCTTCGATACCAAGAGACTTCCCAGACGAGTTAAGGGACTGAAAACGCGATGGACTAGCCCAGAGCACAGAACCAGTAGATGTCTAATCTAGAACATTGACAGCAAGGAGCGAAAGGATACCCAGAGATTGGGAGCAGACCTGGGAGTGAAAGGCCAGAGAGAGTGGAACAATCACGTGCTGAATCTCCTGCTCAGAAATGAAAAAGTGAAGGACAGCACGAAGCCAAATATAGGATGCTGAAACTAAGGGGGAAAAGGTTACTAGAGAACATGGAACCAGCATGTGCCGAACCTAGAATTTAGCATTTTAAAAAAAAGTGAAAGGATACCCCAGAGTACAGAACTAACAGGGAACGAGTCTAGGACATTGAAACCAAGGAGTGAAAGAATGGTAGGGAATCTGGAACCTTCACATGCTGAACCTAGAACATTTGACTAAAACACGTAAAAGGAAAATGCAAGAGCACAGATCCAACAGCAGCTAACTCGAGATTGCTGTAAGCTTGGAGGTAAGCAATAGCCCAAAGCATGGAAACAGCAAGCGGCAAACCCAGAACACCAAATCCAAGGAGGAAAAGTGAACGGAACCCACAGCCTTAACTGCAGGAGCTTAGACTCACCCGATGGACGAGGTGGGGTCTATGTCTCCTCGTCTTTAACACCGTGGAAGAGTGGACTCCAGAACCAATGGTTCAAGGAGACCAGGACAGCACATGGATTGACCAGAGCACAGAACCAACGCCTTTGTTATCGAGAACAAGGAAGAGGGAAAGGAACCAGCCTAGGCAACATTCGGAATGTTATGAGATGAAGAAGGGAGATGCTGTCCCAAAGAAGAATAAAAGTTAAAATATCCACATTCTAGAAGATCAAAATAAAGAAATGAAAGGTTATTAAGAGCAAGGAACCAGAACACGGCAATCAAGGAACGCTCACATATAGGAGAAAGGAAGCTAACCCAGGTTCCCTATCATACCCGAAACAGTCAAACACAGGAGTTAAAAGATATCCCAGACTACCAAGTTCTAGGCCAGGAACCAGTGTACACTGACTCCAAAACATGAGAACAGAGTAGGAAAACGCCCCTGCGTATTGAACCTGTACACATCGACTGCAGAACGTCGGACGACAGAGGCAAAAGAATATTCCAGACTATGGAAGCAGCAGGATGCATACCTAGAATGCTGGAGAATGAGGAGTTACCCCAACACCTGGCAACAGAAAGATCAACGCCAAGTCTTTCCAACATAAGCATTCTAGAGCACAAGCAGAGATGGATGGCGAGTGAGAGGAGATGCAGAGCCCGGAACCATCGTCTGCAGGAGACTTCAGACACAGATGTCAGGACAAGGAACCAGCACCCATTTGAATCTGACAGAGGAGTGAAAGGATACAGAGACAGAACCAGCATGTAGAGGAGCACTGAACATGTAAACAAAGGCACAGAGCCGGATCACGCCGAATCCAGAATCCTTTAGGCACAGGCGTGAAAGGATACCTCAGAGCACAGAGTTAGCACATGTGAAGTGTGAACAGCAACATATACGAGGGAAAACATATCCCTGCTGAATCCAGACCATGACAAGCCCCTGAAGAATACGGGCCACGACAGGCCCCGGCCAAATCCAGACCCCCGCCGAATCCAAGCCACGACAGGCCCCGGCCAAATCCAGACCACGGCCGAATCCAGGCCACGACAGGCCCCGGCCAAAGACAGGCCACGACAGGCCCCGGCCAAAGACAGGCCCCGGCCGAATCCAAGCCACGACAGGCCCCGGCCGAATCCAAGCCACGACAGGCCCCGGCCGAATCCAGACCACGGCCGAATCCAGGCCACGACAGGCCCAGGAAGAATCCAAGCCACGACAGGCCCCGGCCAAATCCAAGCCACGACAGGCCCCGGCCGAATCCAAGCCACGACAGGCCCCGGCCGAATCCAAGCCACGACAGGCCCCGGCCGAATCCAAGCCACGACAGGCCCCAGCCGAATCCAAGCCACGACAGGCCCCAGCCAAATCCAGACCACGGCCGAATCCAGGCCACGACAGGCCCCGGCCAAATCCAGACCACGGCCGAATCAAGGCCACGACAGGCCCCGGCCAAATCCAGACCACGGCCGAATCCAGGCCACGGCCAAAGACAGGCCACGACAGGCCCCGGCCGAATCCAAGCCACAACAGGCCCTGGACGAAACCAGGCCACGACAGGCCCCGGACGAAACCAGGCCACGACTGAATCCAAGCCACGACAGGCCCCGGCCAAATCCAGACCACGGCCGAATCCAGGCCACGACAGGCCCCGGCCAAAGACAGGCCACGACAGGCCCCGGTCAAAGACAGGCCCCGGCCGAATCCAAGCCACGACAGGCCCCGGCCGAATCCAAGCCACGACAGGCCCCGGCCGAATCCAAGCCACGGCCGAATCCAAGCCACGACAGGCCACGGCCAAATCCAGACCACGGCCGAATCCAGGCCACGACAGGCCCCGGCCAAATCCAGACCACGGCCGAATCCAGGCCACGACAGGCCCCGGCCAAAGACAGGCCACGACAGGCCCCGGCCAAAGACAGGCCACGACAGGCCCCGGCCAAAGACAGGCCACGACAGGCCCCGGCCGAATCAAGGCCACGACAGGCCCCGGCCAAATCCAGACCACGGCCGAATCCAGGCCACGACAGGCCCTGGCCGAATCCAAGCCACAACAGGCCCTGGACGAAACCAGGCCACGACAGGCCCCGGACGAAACCAGGCCACGACTGAATCCAAGCCACGACAGGCCCCGGCCAAATCCAGACCACGGCCGAATCCAGGCCACGACAGGCCCCGGCCAAAGACAGGCCACGACAGGCCCCGGCCAAAGACAGGCCCCGGCCGAATCCAAGCCACGACAGGCCCCGGCCGAATCCAAGCCACGACAGGCCCCGGCCGAATCCAAGCCACGACAGGCCCCGGCCGAATCCAAGCCACGACAGGCCCAGGCCGAATCCAAGCCACGACAGGCCCAGGCCGAATCCAAGCCACGACAGGCCCCGGCCGAATCCAAGCCACGACCGAATCCAGGCCACGACAGGCCCCGGCCAAATCCAGACCACGGCCGAATCAAGGCCACGACAGGCCCCGGCCAAATCCAGACCACGGCCGAATCCAGGCCACGACAGGCCCCGGCCAAAGACAGGCCACGACAGGCCCCGGCCAAAGACAGGCCACGACAGGCCCTGGCCAAAGACAGGCCACGACAGGCCCCGGCCAAAGACAGGCCACGACAGGCCCCGGCCAAAGACAGGCCACGACAGGCCCCGGCCAAAGACAGGCCACGACAGGCCCCGGCCGAATCCAGGCCCCGGCCAAATCCAAGCCACAACAGGCCCTGGACGAAACCAGGCCACGACAGGCCCCGGACGAAACCAGGCCACGACTGAATCCAAGCCACCCCGGCCAAATCCTGACCATGGCCGAGTCCAGGCCACGACAGGCCCTGGCCGAATCCAGGCCACGGCCAAATCCAGACCACAGCCAAATCCAAGCCACGACAAGCCCTGGCCAAATCCAGGCCCCGGCCGAATCCAAGCCACGACAGACCATGGCCGAATCCAAGCCATGGCCGAATCCAGGCCACGACATGCCCCGGCCAAATCCAGACCATGGCCGAAACCAGGCCACGACAGGCCCCGGACGAAACCAGGCCACGACTGAATCCAAGCCACAAGAGGCCCCGGCCAAATCCTGACCATGGCCGAGTCCAGGCCACGACAGGCCCTGGCCGAATCCAGGCCACGGCAAATCCAGACCACAGCCAAATCCAAGCCACGACAAGCCCTGGCCAAATCCAGGCCCCGGCCGAATCCAAGCCACGACAGACCATGGCCAAATCCAAGCCATGGCCGAATCCAGGCCATGACAGGCCCCGGCCGAAACCAGGCCATGACCGAAACCAGGCCACGAATTAATCCATGCCACGACAGGCCCCGGCCAAATCCAGACCACGGGCCGAATCCAAGCCACGACAGGCCCCGGCCGAATCCAAGCCACGACAGGCCCCGGCCGAATCCAAGCCACGACAGGCCCCCGCCGAATCCAGGCCACGACAGGCCCCCGCCGAATCCAGGCCACGACAGGCCCCCGCCGAATCCAGGCCACGACAGGCACCAGCCGAATCCAGGCCACGACAGGCACCAGCCGAATCCTGACCATGGCCGAATCCAAGCCACGACAGGCCACGGCTGAATCCAAGCCACGACAGGCCCCGGCCATGGCCAAATCCAGACCACGGCCAAATCCAAGCCACGACAGGCCCCGGCCGAAACCAGGCCACGACAGGCCCCGGCCGAATTCCAAGCCCCGGCCAAATCCAAGCCATGACAGGCCCCGGCCAGAACCAGGCCACGGCAGGCCCCGGCCAAATGGCAGGCCCCGGCCGAATTCCAGGCCCCGGCCTAATTCCAGGCCACGGCAGGCCCCGGCCGAATTCCAGGCCCCGGCCAAATCCAGGCCCCGGCCGAATTCCAGGCCCCGGCCAAATCCAGGCCCCGGCAGGCCCCGGCCGAATCCAAGCCCCGGCAGGCCCCGGCCGAATCCAAGCCCCGGCAGGCCCCGGCCGAATCCAAGCCCCGGCAGGCCCCGGCCGAATCCAGGCCCCGGCCGAAACCAGGCCCCAGCCGAAACCAGGCCACGATAGGCCCCGGCCAAATCCAGGCTGCGGCCGAATCCAGGCCACGACAGGCCCCGGCCGAATCCAGGCCACGGCCGAATCCAGGCCACGGCCGAATCCAAGCCATGACAGGCCCCAGCCAAATCCAGGCCCCGGCCAAATCCAGGCCACGACAGGCCCCGGCCAAATCCAGGCCACGACAGGCCCCGGCCAAATCCAGGCCACGACAGGCCCCGGCCAAATCTACAGCTGTGAAATCCATTCAAGGCACACAAAAAGCAAAGAATCCAAAATGAGAGACAAAAAAGGTTTTGAAGCATGTGAATAATCCAGAACAGTGAAATATAGCACAGACAATGTATCCCAAAGCAATGGGCCTGCACCTGCAGAGTCCAGAACAAACAGTTATTCAAATACAGGAATATTGCAGGGAACAATACCAACATGTGATGAATCCAGACCTGCGACATGTAACAGAGCATGTCACAAATGCAGAACATGTTATCATATGTAGGTTATTCCAGAGGGCACAACCAGCATATGACGAATACATACTGGGAAAAATAGCAGAGAAAAGCTACTCCCATACCATAATCCAGCAACCAACAAATCCGGAACATGACATAATATGGATCAAAGGATATGGCACAGTACAGAAGCGAGCGTAGGAGTAATCTGGAACATGACAACATACATGAATAAAAGGATAATCCAGTCGATAGAACCAGCAGGCAACAAATCCAGGCTATAAGATCTATGGATAAAATGACATTATTGAGCCAGCATGGAACTAATCTGGAACCCAATATGTATAAAGATAAGGGGATAGCCAAAAGGACAACCAGCATAGAATGAATCCAGAACAAAATATATACAGATATGGGGATATCCAAAAGGACGCAGCCAGCCTGGAACTTATCCGGAACATGACATATGGAGACACAAAGATACGAAGGACACACGACCGGTGTAAAACAAATGTGGACCATGATAATATGTGCAGATGAAAGGATATTCTAGAGCCTAGAACAAGCTGAGAATGAACCCAGAACCAAATATACATGTCATATACGGATAAAATCCTACCCCAGAGGACGCAGAGAGCAAAGAATGACTCTGTCACTATAATAACATATACGGATAAAACGATACTTCAAAGCCAAAGACCTGTACAGAATGAATCCAGAAAAAGGATATCCACAAGGACACAGCCAGCGCGAACAAATCCAGAACATAACATATGTGGATAAACGGATACTCCAGAGCCGGGGACCTGTACACAATGAATTGAGAATATGCATCATAGAAGGATATCCCAGAGGACACAGCCAGTGTGGAACGAATCCAGAACATATGCATATAAAAGGATACTTCAGAACCAGCGACCACTACAGAATGAATACAGAACAAGGATATCCCAGAGGACACAGCCAGTGCGAACACATCTAGAAAATAACCTATGTGGATAAAATTATACTCCAAAAGCAAGAACCAGCCCCGAGTGAATCCAGAAGCTTATATAACATGTATGGAGAAAATGATATCGTAGAGGATACAGTCAGTGCAGAACGGATCCAGAACATAACATTTTGATAAAAGGATACTCCAGAGCCAGGGACCCGTACAGAATGAAAGCAAATAATGAATCATAACATATCTCATAGAAGCATATGCCAAAAGACACAGGCAGCATGGAACGAATCCAGAACACATGCAGACAAAAGGATACAACACAACCAGGGATCAGTACAGAATGAATCCAGAACAAGGATATCCCTGAGGACATGCTGCGTGGAATGCATCCAGAACATTACATATGTGGGTAAAAGGATACTCAAGAAACAGGGAACAGTACAGAATGAATCCAGAACATGCATCATAGAAGGATATCCCAGACGGACACAGCCAGCCAGAAGGTAACATAGGTGGATGAAGGGATAATCCAGAACCAGGGACCAGCATAGAATTAATCCAGAACATGCATCATAGAAGGATATCCCAGAGGACAGCCAGTGTGGAACGAATCTAGAACATAACATATGTGGTTAAAAGGATACTCAAGAAACAGGGAACAGTACAGAATGAATCCAGAACATGCATCATAGAAGGATATCCCAGACGGACACAGCCAGTGTGGAACGAATCTAGAACATAACATATGTGGTTGAAAGGATACTCAAGAAACAGGGAACAGTACAGAATGAATCCAGAACATGCATCATAGAAGGATATCCCAGACGGACACAGCCAGTGTGGAACGAATCTAGAACATAACATATGTGGTTGAAAGGATGCTCCAGAACCAGGGATCAGTACAGAGCACATCCACAATATGACATGTACGGATAAAAGGATACTCAAGAACCAGGGACCAGTACATAATTAATCCAGAATAAAGATATCCTAGAGGACATAGCAGCATGGAACAAATAAAGCAAAATAACATATGTTTATTAAAAGGATACTCCAGAACCAGGGAGCAGTAGAGAACGAATCCACAATATAATGACATATACGGATAAGAGGATACCCGAGAACCAGGGACCAATACATAAATAATCCAGAACATACATCATAGAAGGATATCCCAGAGGACACAGCGAGCGCAGAGCAAATCCAGAACATATGTGGATAAAAGGATACTCCAGAGGCAGGGACCTGTACAGAATGAATCCAGAAATTGCCTCATAGAAGGATATTCCAGGGGACACAGCCAGCGCAGAGCAAATCCAGAACATAACATATGTGGATAAAAGGATACTCCGGAGCTAGGGCTCAGTAAAGAACGAATCCAGAACAAGGATATCCCAGAGGACACGGCCAGCCTGGAACGGATCCAGAACATTACATTCGTGGATTAAAGGATACTGCAGAGCGAGGGACCAGCGCGGAATGAATCGGATGCATGCGTATTCCTGAGCAGCACAAGGGTTTCCAAGATCAGGGAAGCAGCGAGCACAACCCAGGAGAGCGAGAGGCCGCAGTGCACGGGAGCAGCGCCCGCCGCGCCAGGGAAATATGCACCTGTGAACGGGGCCCCGCGCCCCCCAAACCACGGGCATTATGCATCTGAGGGGAGAGACTGCGATGCACGGGAGCAGCGCCCGCCGCGCCAGCGAAATATGCACCTGTGAGCGCGGCCCGGAGCACGGCCCCGCGCAGCACGGGCCCCGCGCCCCCCGGGCATTATGCATCTGTGGGGGAGGGGGGTGCTCGCTCGAGGATCCTCAGGGCTCATCCTGTCTGGGAAGGAGGGGGAGCGGAAGAGGGACAGACGCTAGCTACCTTTGCACGAGCCCCCAGAAAAGATACAATAGCCCGTGGCCGGATTTGGGAGTCAGACGCAGGGGGGGGGGGGGGGGTCACGAGCGAGTGCCCGACTCTTCACTGCTGTATACGGGGAGTTTAGAACCATAAAGGAGACAGTGGGACGTCAGGCTACAGGGAGGCGGCCCGGATGCAACAGGTGGCGGGGTGCAGTACATGTAATACACCCCGCTTGGGTGCAGGTCGTTTGTGCCCCCCCAACGCTTTTAGAGGCCGCGAAAGGTGCAGACAAATAGATGTCGAGAGAACAGTAACTAATGTAGCAGGCGAGGGGGGTGGGGGGGCGCGGGGACAAGCAGAGAGAGGGAGACGCCGGGGGAGACGCCACACCAGTGAGCTGCGAGATGGGGGCAAAAAGGAGAAGACTCAAAGAGGGGTGCCGGCGATGAGGCGATAACGGGTGATGTGGGGGTTATGGGTGTCTAGGTGAAGGGGCGGTCTTCTTGCTGTTCGCATCTGGAAGGGCAGTTTGGGGTGGTACACGGGTAGGCTGAGGGACTGGAGGCGGCCACCTAAGATTTCCGAGTACTTGGTGGTTAGGGGTATGCATGGGTGGCTGGTGCCAGTGGTTTCTGGGTACTGCTGGTTAGGTTTGTGCAATGGTGCACTGCCACTTGGGTGGATGTTTCCGATGGTTTCTGGGTACCTGTGGTGAGGGGTGTGCAAGGGTGGGCCGACATTGTTTGGTAAACTGGGGTACGGGTAGAGCACCACGTTGGGATGGTTACTAGTTTACGATGACTAGGGTGGTGTATGAGTGGCCCGGTGGCAATGGCTTCTGGGTACTAATGGGCAGCATTGGACATGGGCTGGGACGCACCGCGTTGCGTGGATGGTGGCAATGGTTTCTGGGTACTGGTGGTCAGCATTGGGACGCACTGCGTTGGGTGGATGTGGCAATGGTTTCTGGGTACTGGTGGTCAGCAATGGGACGCACTGCGTTGGGTGGATGTGGCAATGGCTTCTGGGTACTAATGGTCAGCATTGGACATGGGCTGGGACGCACCACGTTGGGTGGATGGTGGCAATGGTTTCTGGGTACTGGTGGTCAGCATTGGGACGCACTTGGTTGGGTGGATGTGGCAATGGTTTCTGGGTACTGGTGGTCAGCAATGGGACGCACTGCGTTGGGTGGATGTGGCAATGGCTTCTGGGTACTAATGGTCAGCATTGGACATGGGCTGGGACGCACCACGTTGGGTGGATGGTGGCAATGGTTTCTGGGTACTGGTGGTCAGCATTGGGACGCACTGCGTTGGGTGGATGTGGCAATGGTTTCTGGGTACTGGTGGTCAGCATTGGGATGCACCGCGTTGGGTGAATGGTGGCAATAGTTTCTGGTAGTGGTGGTCAGCAATGGGACGCACTGCGTTGGGTGGATGTGGCAATGGTTTCTGGGTACTGGTGGTCAGCATTGCGACGCACCGCGTTGGGTGGATGGTGGGAATGGTTTCTGGGTAGTGGTGGTCAGCAATGGGACGCACCGCGTTGTGTGGATGTGGCAATGGTTTCTGGGTACTGGTGGTCAGCATTGGGCATGGGTTGCGATGCACCGCCTTGGGTGGACGGTGGCAATGGTTTCTGGTGGTCAGCATGGGTTGGGATGCACCACGGTGGGTGAACAGTCGCAATGAGTTCTGGACTCATGCCTCTTTTGGAGTGCCTGTCGTTAGGGCCCACCAGCTCAGAGCATATGTTGGGAACTTTCATATTGCTCGATGCGTTTGTGTGGGGGTGGTTACAGTCATGACCTGTGCAGGGTCTCCACCTCTGGCCCGCTGAGCTTGCCAGATCGTTGAAGACTGGCCTGGTGGGCTCACAATTTAGGCATGGCCATTGTTGAGTTGGTAATTTAGCCACCTGTGGTATTAGGGTTGTTTGCACAGGGTTTGGGTTTCTTTGGTGCGTGCGTTCTGGGGGGGGGGGGGGCTGTGCTTCGAGGGGCTTTTGGGTTTTAGATGCTTATGGGTCGCTCCGGTTTGTGGTAAAGGGGAGTGGGGGGTGGGTCTGCCGCTTCAGTTGGGGTGCCTGTGGGGCGGGGCCTCAGGCTGCCTTATTCAGTGGGCGTCTTGGCGTACCCGTGAAAGTGGAGGGCACCCGTTTTCTGAAGCTTGGTCACGGGTGCCCATCGCCACCTTGAGCACATGCTGGGTGGGTGCCCATGGGTCTTGGCATTAGGGTTCACAATGCCTGGGTGTTTGATTCTATTCAGGAGGGCTTAGGTCTGACGGTCTTGTCGGGCCCATCCCAGGGGCGGGCACGTAGCTAGTCTTCCAGGCTCATCTGGGGGAGGGAGGGGGGTTGATGTGAAGTACCTGCTGTCCGCAAAAGCTAGCATGGGTTTGGGGAGCCTTTTGTGCTTGACAACCGTGTCCCCCCGTGTAATTGAGTATAGCGGTCTTTAGGATTTAAGAAGAATGTGTGTGTGGTGGGGTGTGTATACTGGCCCCAAGTTTTATTTAATCGTTACGGCATGCCGGGTATTGGGGTCTTGTGTCTGTTTTTTTTGTGGTCTAGGCCTTGGCATAGTGCTTTGACTGGGGGAGGAGGGGCAGTCTTAGGCATGGCATGGAAGCACCTGGTTGGGCGAGGTCTTACCATGATGGCTTTTATTCGTGTGGTCTTGCTGTGGCGGTCCCTAGTTTTGGGGGGGGGGGGGAATGAGGGGGGCGTGTCTTGCCCTGATGGCTCCTGGTCTGTGGTTCTTGGTTCAACAGACACTATCTTGCACAATTTCGGGGGAGCCCTGGTTTAGGGTTGTCTTGATAAGCTGGCATTGGTGCAGGGGTGTCTAGCTTTGCCTCTAGGGGTGCCCTTGATATGATGGTTCTCGAACTGGGGCTGTCCAACTTGAGGTCGTCTTAGTCTGGGGGTTTCACCACTGGAGGACCTCGCTTTTGGGTGCCTCTGCTTTGACGGGGTACTCGGGTTTACCTGTAGGTTTTTTCGGGGGTGCAGAAGTCTCTCGATAGTGGGAGCATTGGTGCCCACATATTGGGGTCTCCTGTGGACGCCCTAGCTCTGGGGGTGCTCTGTGTACCTCACAGCTCCAGTCCACCCCTTCCCATGAGGGCACTCACCTGCTTCTCAGCCAACGCGCTCTCAGGCGCCCGCTCTCCCTCTTCTGGAGCTCTCTCTCCTAAACGGTCTCCCAGACGCCCCTTTCCAATATCTCGGGGGCCCCCACTCCTACTCCGGCGCTCTCCAGCCTCCGAGCTCTGCCTCTCCTGAGGTGTTTTAGCACTCACTCCCGAAACCCAGGATCCACTCTCCCGGGAGCTCGCCGCCCTCTCCCGGGCAGTCTCTTTCCACTCTCCAAGATTGATCTCTGCCCAATCCCGGGCGGTCTCACCAGAGGTCTCTTTCCACTCTCCTCGGCAGACCTCTGCCCACTCCCGGGCGGTCTCTTTCCACTCTCCTCGGCAGATCTCTGCCCACTCCCGGGCGGTCTCCCCAGAGGTCCCTTTCCACTCTCCTCGGCAGACCTCTGCCCACTCCCGGGCGGTCTCCCCAGAGGTCCCTTTCCACTCTCCTCGGCAGACCTTTGCCCACTCCCGGGCGGTCTCCCCAGAGGTCTCTTTCCACTCTCCTCGGCAGATCTCTGCCCACTCCCGGGAGGTCTCCCCAGAGGTCTCTTTCCACTCTCCTCACTCGATCTCCACGGTCTTTCCCAGCGATCTCTAGTCACTCTGCCCGGGAGCTGTTCCACTCCCGGGCGGTCACTCCTGGATCTCTGCTGGAGGTCCCCTGTTCCTTCCCAGGTCGTCTCTCCTCGATCCCTGGAGGTCTCTCGTCTTAACCCGGGCTATCTCTCCCCGGGGGTGCCTGGTGCCGTCCCTCCGACGGCTCCTCCACTCCTCGCTCCCTCTCCAGCTCTGCCACTGCTGCGCGTCCACGACGCAACCCGCGCGTACCCGAGTCCCCCGCGCGCGCGCATCCCTGCTCGAGTGCACGCGCGCCGCTCCCGCTCCTCCCACCAGCCTGAAATCGGACAGGGAGGGAGAGGGGGCGAATCGGTGGACTGGCCGGAGGGGAGGGGGTGGGGGTCAGAATAACCTGTTCGCCACCCCACCCTCCAGGAACACCTGCTGCCCCCCTCCCGCCATGATAACCATATGCAGGAGGTGATAGAGAGAACAACCTGTCCCTCGACTCCCCCAGCTAGAATATTGTACCCCCCCTCTACGTACTCCCGCTTTACAGGAAACCGCTTCAAGAAGACCCCCTCCCAACATACAAAATAGTTCTACCTTGCGAGACTCGCCCTGCACTCCACATACACTTCAGGCCAAAAGACATTGCCCCCCACCGCCCCCCAGGAGGCAGTGCCGGCCCCCACAGCATGAGAGCGCCCCTTCTCTCCAACAAATCACAGCCCCCACCCCATGACACCAAGATGCCCCTTTACCAGTGGCAGAGCCAGCGTGGCGTGGCTGCCTCCGCTCCTGGTGCACGGTGCGCCCACAGCGTCTCACTGGCACCCTATTATCCGCCCCCACCCCGGCACTAAACGCTGCCTGCGCTACTGCAACCAGCTCCAACAAAACAGAAACCCCTACTGGGCCCACTCCAATGGGGTATAGACCCCTATGACGCTAAACGTACACGAAGGCAAATAAAGCGCGCCACTTCAAGCCGAAAGGCTTCAAGGCACTTCGTGATAGAATGGGCTTGATTTTTATGTGTGGGCGAGGTAGTTCGCTTTCATAGTAAGGGGCGTGCTTTCCATAACCACGGACCTTAGGCTCTTTAGCGCCTTCCAGTGGAGAAACATTGCTGAAAAAGTTAAGGGGGGCATGACATCTGAAGAAAAGGCGCCCCAGCCAAATGAATGGGGACAAAATGGTGTGCCATGAAAGTTGGAGGGACAAACCCCCCCCCCCGTTGCCCCGTAAAATTACGCCCATGGTGCCTTCCATAGTCGAGATCCTTAGACTGTGTAGCGCCTTCCACAGCCGGGCCTTGGGCTGGGTAGTGCGTTGCCTTGCTGGGGTCCTTGGGCTGGGTAGCATATGCCACAGCCGGGCCTTGGGCTGGGTAGTGCGTTGCCTTGCTGGGGTCCTTGGGCTGGGTAGCATATGCCACAGCCGGGCCTTGGGCTGGGTAGTGCGTTGCCTTGCTGGGGTCCTTGGGCTGAGTAGCGTATTCCACAGCCGGGCCTTGGGCTGGGTAGTGCGTTGCCTTGCTGGGGTCCTTGGGCTGGGTAGCATATGCCACAGCCGGGCCTTGGGCTGGGTAGTGGGGTCCTTGGGCTGAGTAGCGTATTCCACAGCCGGGCCTTGGGCTGGGAAGTGCGTTGCCTTGCTGGGGTCCTTGGGCTGGGTAGCGTATTCCACAGCCGGGCCTTGGGCTGGGTAGTGCGTTGCCTTGCTGGGGTCCTTGGGCTGGGTAGCATATGCCACAGCCGGGCCTTGGGCTGGGTAGTGCGTTGACTTGCTGGGGTCCTTGGGCTGGGTAGCATATGCCACAGCCGGGCCTTGGGCTGGGAAGTGCGTTGCCTTGCTGGGGTCCTTGGGCTGGGTAGCATATGCCACAGCCGGGCCTTGGGCTGGGTAGTGGGGTCCTTGGGCTGAGTAGCGTATTCCACAGCCGGGCCTTGGGCTGGGTAGTGCGTAGCCTTGCTGGGTTCATTGGGCTGGGTAGTGTGTTGGCTTGCTGGGGTCCTTGGGCTGGGTAGCATATGCCACAGCCGGGCCTTGGGCTGGGAAGTGCGTTGCCTTGCTGGGGTCCTTGGGCTGGGTAGCATATGCCACAGCCGGGCCTTGGGCTGGGTAGTGGGGTCCTTGGGCTGAGTAGCGTATTCCACAGCCGGGCCTTGGGCTGGGTAGTGCTTAGCCTTGCTGGGTTCATTGGGCTGGGTAGTGCGTTGGCTTGCTGGGGTCCTTGGGCTGGGTAGCATATGCCACAGCCGGGCCTTGGGCTGGGTAGTGCGTTGCCTTGCTGGGGTCCTTGGGCTGAGTAGCGTATTCCACAGCCGGACCTTGGGCTGGGTAGTGCGTTGCCTTGCTGGGGTCCTTGGGCTGAGTAGCGTATTCCACAGCCGGACCTTGGGCTGGGTAGTGCGTTGCCTTGCTGGGGTCCTTGGGCTGAGTAGCGTATTCCACAGCCGGGCCTTGGGCTGGGTAGTGCGTTGCCTTGCTGGGGTCCTTGGGCTGAGTAGCGTATTCCACAGCCGGGCCTTGGGCTGGGTAGTGCGTTGCCTTGCTGGGGTCCTTGGGCTGAGTAGCGTATTCCACAGCCGGGCCTTGGGCTGGGTAGTGCGTTGCCTTGCTGGGGTCTTTGGGCTGAGTAGCGTATTCCACAGCCGGGCCTTGGGCTGGGTAGTGCGTTGCCTTGCTGGGGTCCTTGGGCTGAGTAGCGTATTCCACAGCCGGGCCTTGGGCTGGGAAGTGCGTAGCCTTGCCAGGGTCTTTTGGCTGAGTAGCGTATTCCACAGCCGGGCCCTGGGCTGGATAGTGTGTTCTGTGCTGTAGCACCTTGAAGCGCCTTTTGTGCTAGATGGAATTACAATAAGGGTCACAAACCCAATAACCGGACAGACTCAAGTAATATGGCAAAGTCCTACTTAATTATCAATTCAATAAAGCAGGGTCGACTGGCAGACATCAGACTGACGGATGTTCACTTGCTCAGCAGCTTCATTACATGGAGGTCTTATATCTTAATATATGTCATCTATACATTGGCTACCGCTTGTCTGTAGGGCATACCTTGAACTACCTCTAAATACCTAAAGTACTGATTGTAGCGGGTAAAACAGCAGTGTATGGGCTTCTACATCATTGTGTGTTAGGTCGCCCTCCAACCCCAATGATTAGTTGGCATACAGTGGCAACTTTGGACTTTCGTCTCCTTAGCAGCACGTACATGAAACGAAACCTATGTGCTTGAATCCTGTCAGACTACTCCCCATTTTCCAGATAAGTCCATCATCTCTCATCGGTAGGCCATCAGCCTTTGCAGTTGACCATGTATCTGCTCACTGTCCTGGAGCACACCACTTTCTCAGCTTAAGGTTCTAATGAATAGCCTTTGTTTTCGACTTCTGAGTCACGTGTGAAGAGACCACGCATTTATCCATTTCAGCCTTTTATTTACTTCTATTTGATCTAATTATGCAGGGTGCTGTTGCTCTTCTTGGCCTCTAGAGACTTGCTCACTCTATCTCACAAGAACCTTGTACACTTTTAATTTACCAACAATTTGGCTCTCACAGATGTTTTTGTCTTCCTTCATCTACGAAGAATGTCCGCCCTTTAGAGCTTATCCATGTACTCCCTTTGTGCTCTAAAGAAAAGAAGAAAAAGAAAAGAAAATAGCATCTTCGCTCTGTGCCTACCTTGACTCATCGTTGGTGCTGCACACAGAGCTGTTTTCATGCATCTCTTGATTCTTACAGCCTCGGCCTGTCTCTGAGGGAGCTTGTGTAAGGAAGGCATGGCATCAACAGTAACACAGATACAAGTGACCACAATTCAAGGGTGTTTATTGAAGTTCAAAAAGGGTTTAAAAACGCCTATCTAATCCTAAATCTAAAGATGGGAGCAAGCTACGACCATCAAATAATAATGACACAGTCCTAGTGGTGTCTTGTCAAAATAGAATGGCCTAAGTCGTGATTATATTAGGTGATCACACTCAAATCAGAGAGTTCCTTTTCCCCCCAAGCAAGGTGGCGTGCACCCAAGGCGCTTACACTGATTCAACCTTAGTGAAGCCTCCAACCCGTCTCACACCACCACAACAAACACCCTCTATAGCCCCCAATGACCTAGGAAACAGGCCGGTGTACAGTAAGGTATACCGTCATTTCATCAACAGGCTTTTCATTGCAGGGTTTTTTGCCGCAACTTTTTTTTTTGAAAAAAAACATCAATTTTTTTTTGGGGTTAAAAATTAAATAAATTTGCTGTGTGTCTAGGGGAATATTAAAATAATTAAACGGATGGGGGGTTTGGGTGGGTAACCCCCCCAAAAAAAAAATTGATGTTTTTTTTTGGGAAAAAAATCGCGGCAAAAAACCCTGCGATGAAAAGTCCGTCGATGAAATCACATAGAACCGTACAGTAAGAATATATATATATATATATATTTATTTAAGGTTTCACAACGAAGACCAGCAACCAACATCAACCACCAATGCTGTGGCACCACACAATATCACAACTCCAAATTACTTTCCATATTCCAATTTTGAAATATGAAGTCCCAATTTACATCAGGTTTAATTGCAAATTAACTAATAGAAAACATTCACAATACAATGGAAAAATCGTTTTTGCTTTATTATTTGGAAAGGCAATGATTGAGAATGTAACGGTTTATTGAGAACCCACCCTCAACATGGGGAGTCCCTTCCATCCCCACTCAAGTGTTTGGTGAACAAACAGTTTAACAGATTCTTTTTTAGCCCTATGTCAGACACATATGATGTCCCTTGGATCCCTCTCCCCTGAGCTACCAATGAGCCAAGAACCAGGCCGGTGTACGGGAACTATATTGGTATTTATTTAAATTAGAAACTAACTTGAAAATGTCAAAAACACCACTTTATCCGTGGTACATACAATCAACTTCTCTCAGCACAAATAAATCACACAACTGAGTTAAACAGAACACAGACACAATTCTTTCTGTAAATTTCACTTCACAAAATAATTACACTGACCAATAAAGAAGGCTCTTAGGTAATGTTGTGCGATTTGTATTTTCCTGCAGGCTTGAAAGGCTCGCAGTAGGATTTCAAGATTGGTAAAAATATATATAGCTATTATAATTTCATCCACACTTTTGTTTTAAAATAAACACAGGTGATTTATTGCTTTGTTTTTCAGAACCCCCCTTGCTTTGGTCTTGGTTGGGACGTCAGACAGAAAAATTGGAATGCTTTGTGGAATTTTGGATTTCAGACTGCCCCTTACTGAATGGCATGTGTTATGGAAGCTGGATGAAAAGGTTTGGACTGATTTAAGAACAAAGACACCCCTCTTCCTTAAAGAAATTGGGGTCAGCTGGACAACAAGGATTACCTAATTAAAGTCTATAGTTTTCAGCGCACACTGGGAAGAGAGCTTTGTTAATTTTGAATTTAACAAAACACACCCCATAGTGTTCATGCGAAATGGGGAATTAATTCAATTAATATTTTTAGTTACATAGGCTAAGGATCTACACAGGTTTGCCCCCCCCACCCACTATAAAGGGAAAGGATTCAAGGCACACATACCCCCACACCTTTTGTTTTTTAAGGGCTTAGTTCTACTTACATAGCAAGCCTCTGTTTAAGGTTCAGGAAAGCCAACTGCATCTGAGGACACTCTGGAAAGATAGGGCATGGGTCTGGTCACTCGACTCTCAAAGATGCCCTCCCGCTCTCCACCACAGGACCCAGTCAGCTTTGAGACCTTCTTAGAAATAGACAGCTCCACCCAGATGCACTCTCAGCATTCTCCTCTGGTGTCTCCTTACAGCTGTCAGATGGTGAGTTTCAGTAACCTTCCTGTCTTTCTCCTTTTTCTGTCGCCCCAGCTTTTTTGTGTGTCTCCTGCCCTAGTGCAGTCCCCCTTATATAGCAGAAATGACATCACTAATTTTACAATCTTGGAGAAGTACCCTGCAATAATTCCAGCCACTAGGATTGGACAGTTACCCTCTCTCTCGCTGACCCCAGTCAGGATTGGTGTAGGGGTTTGGAGCCACATCTGTCTACTCCCATTTGTCATCATCCTTGTTCTCCTTTCAACTTTTTGGCAAAAACTAGTTATGTATCAGAATTTCATAATTGTACTAGCAACTGCCATACAAAACATGTTTTCTGTTTTAGTTGATCATGGAGAATTAGATAAGCCGACCGTCAAATTCGTACAATGTAGCATGGCGATGTGCCACTTTTTTGTCATTTCCATAAAACGCACAATAGTTATGAAGATGTCAATTATTAAAGATATCCATAATTTCATTTTCCACCTTTTCACCAACTTTACATTTGGAACATGTTCAGATCAACTAGAAACCTAGTCTAACTAGCCAGTGCAGTTCCCAGAGCCACAGGTAGATGCATTTTATATACCCAAAATCGCCTGGAAAGTACATAAAAAAATGGTAGCAAAATGAAATCAATCCACAGTATGGTTGCTGCGCAAAATGCCTACATGATAATAGTCTTTTAAATTAATTGGGACTGTTCCTGTTCGGAAAATGGGAGGTCTGCCTCATCCAACACAGACATCTGTCTCAGTGGGCCAGCCTGTGACCAGAGGTTCTTTTATGAGTCTCTTTGAAGTTAGTAGTGTGCTATTTGAAGTGGGTGCCCCCAGTCCTCACACCTTTTAGTCATGCTCCAGCCAAGTATATCTTTCTCTTGAAGTCCCTGCTTTAACTGCCTTCAGGGCCAGCTAGTCTGGGGAACAGTGGGCTTTCGGCACCTTCATCACAACATTGTATTTTGGGGAGGTTCATTAAATGGGAGATGTGACATCCTAGGCTGGAAGTGGGAGTTTTCCTTGTGATGTTTGCCCTCAGCCAGGAACAGGTTTTCCCTGAAGCCTAAGTGTCTGTTCTTCAAATGTCACTGGCGTTTTGTAGGTAAAACATAATATACCTTGTTTTTGTCAACCCACACATCATGTTTTGTTTCCTGACATTTTTCTGTGAGCAGTGATCTTTATCCCATTTTGGCTTTTGAAAGCTGTTTTTATTTGCACACACATGTGCTGACCGTGCTGATCGTTTTTTCTTTCCATGTTTAAAAATCCAGTTTTCCATGTCACAGGGATCTTTGATTCTTTCTTCTTTTTTAAATTAAATGCTGCTTGTCCATTAGCAATGACAGGTAGGCCCCTTTCTACATGGCTCTTTAACTTTATGTGAAAAAAAGCACAAGCCAGGCCGTTTTTGTTGCAATGTTTAAATGCCTGCCATTCAGGTGAAGGGGAATTTTGTTTGGAGCCTATAAATGCACCCCACTTGCCCCCTCCCGTTCTTCCTTGACTCTTTGTGGGGGAAGAGCAGGGCAGAGTGGGGTTTCCTTAGGTGTAATTTTTCTTCAACAGGGGAAACTCAATTGGAAAATAGTTTTTTAGGCTTTTAGTTGAAAGGCAAGGTTGGGAAAAGGAACTCAAAAGGGGAACTCATTTTTCTACACACATTCAAATGAGAAGCAATGCTTGGTAATTCTGGATTGGGATGCAAGGGAATAAATGGGGAATTTCGTTTAGCATCCTCTGCATTCACTTGAATAGCAGCATTTTAGGGTTATTTATTTTGGGGTTATGGACACCCCCCTCTTCGGTCCAGAGTACAGGGGTTTCAGAAAGGTGAGTCACCTAAGTACTTTATTGTCTATACCGGCTCTAACACACTGGGCATGAACTTTGTTAGTTTTGAATTCTAACAACACTCATCCTGTGATTTTCTATAGGGAAATTAATTGATTTAAATTCCATTCAATGCGCTAAGAATCTACATAGCTTCCCACGCACCACAATTTAATGGGAAGGATTAAGGCAGACTGTTCCCAACACAATTCAATTTAAATGGATATGGTGATTTACAAGAGTGGAATTGATTTTAATTGGATTTAACAAAATATGGCACGGTTGCTCCCCTGCCATTATTTCACACCTGCACTGCACACCTGACAAACTCCGCACTCGGGGACTGTTTCTGTATCCCTACAGTCTCCCTTCCAGCCCTGACACCTGTTGTCTGCACTTACCCATGCACTTGCCACTTGCTGGCTGCTACCTATTGTTATCATCTTGTACTGCACGGTCCCTGCCCCCTTCCCATGCACTTGCATGATCTGAATGACACATGGCCTAGTAGGATCGCTATCTGTCCTCCCTTTGTTCCCCTCCCTTGCCTCATCGCGCCTTGAAGCACTTGTGCATAGGTGCGTTATAAATGCTGTATCATATAATATATAAATGGTCTTCCAAGTGCCACTCATTCCCTACCCGCTATGCGAGATGGAGATTAAGGCTGGCAGTTCCCCTGCCACACTTCTGATGGATTTGGGATATATCTACTTACATGGGGGACCTTGGTTATGTGGCATCTATGGAAACAGCAGGGCTCCCGTGAGGACTGCACAGCTCTGGGCAACGGCTCTGATCAAGGGGTTTCTCCTGGACCCAGACTCCTGTGCTTCTCTGATGGGGGTCCCAGATATCTTCTAGATTTCCCTGTCACTGTCTCCAATTCAAGGATTGAGCCCTCTCTGCAAGTTGTTCCTCGCAGGAGTCGGGCAGCAGGAATAAAGTGAAAAAGCCTTATTCTGATGAAAAATTGACCTCTTATTGGGCTGATGACACTCCTACATTATCATAATTCCCATGGTAAGGATTGGCTAGCACTCTCCCTTCCATTCTTACTCATACGACCTCTGGCTGCTGATAGTGCCTGGAGTTTGAGTGTGTGCATGATGTAGGCTGAGGAGAAAGATTCATCATCTCAAAATGACAGATGGGTTTTAATTTTTTGGGTTCTGAAAATCTAACAACATCGCAGATATGCTAATTATTCAGATAACTACATGAATTTATATATTTTTGAATTCTACATTTTATGGCAGAAAATACTATTTTTATTTCGCCACGCCCTTCCTGTGCCGAGCCACCGTTTTTCACGGTTTGCTGCTGCGTCGAAATAGCTAAAATGGGACTCTTCCCAATTCAAAAATGAATTTTTACGATATAAAATTTCACCAATTTTCCAGTTCCTCAGACTTATAAAAATGCCAGAATCATAATTTTTATGATAACTTAAGTTATGTACATCACACAAATTTCCCTTTTACATGGTCCCAACTGCCTTTTTAGCTCCTTTAAAGTGAACCCAGGGTGAGCACACTGGGACGCAAAATGCTCTTTTTATTTAGGAAAATGTGTTAAATGTTAAACATATGGCAATGCATTATATGCAAGGTAGTTTAATTTCTGATCACCCCAAGCAGTTTCATTTCTCTTCTATGACCAGATCAGGACATCTGGCAGGCCAATGTTTATTCTACCCTCTTCTCCTGAGCTTCAAAGGGTCTTTGTTCAGAGCTAATGCACACTGTATGGGGAACCTGACCTTAAAGGTTATTTCTTTTGGTCATGTTATCTGTATCACTGTAGTTCAAATCCCTGTTGCACCATTTCTTGTATTTTTAACTGAAGCTCCTTGATAAACCCAGCCCAAAGGTATGGGGTCACAGTTCCAGATACCACAATTCAGTTACATGCACTATTCTGAGAAATAGCATTTAAATTTAAGAAACATATTTACACATGACATTTTGTATTGCTTCCAGTGTCATGACCTACAGAACACGCCCCTTTTGGACTTCCTGGTCCTTGTCTCAACGGGGCTTACACTCCCTGGTTCTTCCAACATGGCTGTCCACTGTGAAACACTTTCCTCGCTCTACACATTGGACATAGCGTATTCTATTTATGGACCGCGCCTCCCGCGGCTCCGCGCGTCTCAATGCTATTGCGAAGTAGCGACCAGACGTGTGCTCCGTAGCTCGAGGTATTGTTTTCCTTGGTTCTTTCCCAGCCAACCCCATTCCTAGTCCCTTTCCTTCCTTTCTTGATTCCTGGACTCATGTGCTGAGTAGCGCACTCTGTAAATTTCCCGGATTCCTGTATCTTTGCATCCCGGAACTTTGAACGCATGCTAGAGTCGGAAGAGACTCGTGCAGCCTTATTCAAGACCCGATCTGTCCGCAAGAAGGCATCGACCAACAAATCCATCAAGGATCGAACTCAGGTGAGAAGGGGGGAACTCCTTGACAGTTTGAGACGCCACCTGAACGAACTCGATATGGACATGGAAGCAGCCATCCAGGACCTGATGCGTGGCATGCAAGAGCTATCAACCGAGGTGCAGAATCTAAAAGCGGAAAACGCAGCTCTCAAACAATTAGTTCTATCCCATGACTCTGCCACAAAAGAAAGTGTGTTGCTGGGCGGCATAGTGGACAAATACAATGGGTCAGCAAAAACCGTTTGCGGATTCCTGGATTCATGTTTGGTCCACTTTACTTTTAAGCCCTACTACTTTTCGACTCCCAGGGCTAAGGTGGGGTTCATAATTTCCCACCTTTCAGGAAACGCTTTAACCTGGACTACGCCCCTCGTTAATTCCGGCGATACTCTCCTAGATGACTATGATGGCTTCATACAAGCCCTTAAAACCATATTTGACCGTCCAGAGCAGGTCTATAGTGCCTGGGAATGCCTGTTAGACTTTCAGCAAGGATCCCGGGATATGCTCACCTATGTAACCCGATTCAAGCAATTAGTCAAGGAAGCTGATTCGTCCCCTGAGGCGAACTTTACCCTTTTCAGGAAAGGACTGAATGAGGAGATTAAGGATGAGTTGGCCAGAGTGGCTCGCCCAAACTCATTCCAGGCACTAATGGACCTTGCCATGCAAACAGATTTCCGTATCCAGGAAAGGAAGACAGAAAAGAAGAAATCCAGAGGTAATCCTCCGAAAGTGTCCTTTGAGAGTACCACCAAGACGAACACGAACCCAGGCTCAGTCTCTGAACCAGAACCCATGCAGATAGGAGCCTTCCGTGGACCTATATCCCCGCAAGAAAGGATGAGAAGGATTCATACGGGGTTGTGCATGTATTGTGCCTTAGACAAACACTTGGTTAGGGAGTGTCCTCTAGCCCCTCCTCGGCATTCGGGAAATGCCAGCTCCCGATCCTAGATGGAGCAGAGCTTCGGTAGAGAGATGTTTTCTCCGCATCAATTCCATCCTTGAACTCTCCTGAACAAAACAATTTGGGGATACTACAGGCCTTCTTATCGCCCTCCAAGAATAACACCTATCCCATTCTTGCCTTGGTAGACTGTGGAGCTATGGGAATTTTCATTGATCAAGATTGGGTTGTTAGTCATCATATTCCATACGAGACACGAAGCACCATGCAGCCGGTGGAAGCAATCGAAGGAAGACCCTTCACTTCAGGACCCATAAGCCTGCAGACAAAAGAGATCCAGCTTTCTATAAACCATCAGCAAGAGCGGATTACATTCAACATCATTAAGTCAGCTCATTACCCCATGGTATTGGGTATGCCCTGGTTACAGAAGCACAATCCGTATCACAATTGGACAGCAGGATCACTATTCCTAGGCTCAGAGTTTTGTATGTCCCACTGTCTATTCCTGGATCCCTCCTCGACATCCCCTAAAGAACCACCAAGAGACCAGCAAACACCACTCATGGTTCCCAATATCATACAAGTCCCAGAGGCCTATCAGGGATATGCTGATGTATTTTCAACTGCCATAGTCCTACCTTACCCCCTCACAGACCTGAAGACTGCACCATAGATACAGATCCCTCAGCAGTGATTCCCTTTGGCAGAACGTTCATCCTTTCCGAACCTGAGAAAAAGGCCCTCAGAGAATACCTGGATGGATACCAACCTTGAAATCAGCACCATAAGACCGTCAAAATCTCCAGCAGGCGCTTTGTTGTTCTTTGTTCCCAAGAAGGACACCAAGGAACTCAGACCTTGCCTCGACTATAGTGGCTTAAATCAATGCACCCTTAAAGATCAATACCCACTGCCCCTGATCTCGGATATCCTGGAAGCTGTGAGAGGCGCCGTAATATTCACGAAGTTGGATCTCCGGGGTGCCTATCATTTGATCCGTGTCCGGGAAGGAGACGAATGGAAAACAGCCTTTAGAACACCCTTTGGTCACTATGAATATCTTGTCATGCCCTTTGGACTAGCTAATGCCCCCGCAGTTTTTCAACGTTTTATGGATAGGGTCTTTTCTGACATGTTATTCGTCTTCGTCATTGTTTATCTGGACAACATATTGATCTTTTCCAAGGATCCTCTAAAGCATGAAGAACATGTAAAGACAGTATTACAACAACTCCGTGAACACAAACTTTTAGCCAAACCCGAAAAATGCTTGTTTCACGTTACTTCTGTTCGCTACCTAGGATTCATCCTTAGCCCAGAAGGAATTGGTATGGACCCTTCAAAGGTAAACGCCATACTGGCATGGCCCGCCCCCACGTCCGTGAAACAAGTTCAATCCTTCCTGGGGCTTTCCAACTTTTACCGGAAGTTCATATCTACCTTTTCCAAGATCGTTCAGCCGATCGTTGCTCTCTTGAAGAAAGACACCCCCTTTATCTGGTCTACACCACAAGATAAGGCATTCCAACGTTTAAAGAAAGAGTTCACGCAAGCCCCCATCTTGGCCCAACCTGACATAAATTGACCATTCCTAGTGGAAACGGATGCCTCTAACTACGCCATAGGAGTGGTCTTGAAGCAGGAACTTGAGGATAAACTGGAACACCCCATTGCTTACCTTTCACGAACCCTGACTCCCAGTGAGACACATTACTCCGTCCTGGAAAAGGAACTGTTAGCCATCCGCCAAGCCTTCACTAAATGGCGACATCTACTTCTGGGTGCTAGATATCCAGTTCAGGTCCCAACGGACCATCGGAATCTTCAAATTCTACAGGTGTAGGAACAGTCGTCAGGTGCATTGGGCCTACTTCTTTGCCCAGTACCAGTTCCACATCACTCATGTTCCCGGATCACAAAACCTGATTGCTGACGCCTTATCTCGACGTCCTGACTATGTAGCTACTGAAGATAGGGCCTATCCTAAGATGTTTCCTCACACGATCTTTGTAGCTCAAGCAGTCAATCTCCTGGAAGAAATTTGAGTGCAAACCCAATCCTCTGATCTCTGTAAGGATATTTCAAGGAAAAATCAATGGAACCTAAGAGTTAAGGAAGGATATTTATTCAAGGACAATGCACTGTTCCTTCCTACACAGAAATTACAACAAAAAATAATAAACCTCTGTCATGATACCCTTCACTCCGGACATCGTGGCATAACCAACACATTCCGTCTCATACAAAGACAGTTTTGGTGGCCTAGAATGAAGACCAACATACAGCAGTACATCAAAGCTTGTACTATCTGTAGTCAAAATAAACATGATAACAAGAGACCGGCGGGTCTTCTACTGCAACCTACACTGCCAACAAGGCCATGGGAATTCATTGCTACAGTCTTATTGTGAAATTACCACCTTCCCGAGGATACACGGCCATCATGGTTACCATAGACCAGTTCACTCATATGGCTCATTTTACACCCCTGTGTAAGCTACCATCCTCGTCCGAGCTTGCTGGAATCTTCCTGGAACAAATATTCTGTTTGCTTGGACTTTCTTCCAAGATCATATCTGATCGAGGACCTCAATACGTCTCTCAATTCTGGAAACATCTCTGTTGCATTTTGGGAATCCAACGCGCCCTCTCATCTGGTTATCATCCCCAAACCAACGGGGCCACAGAACGTGCTAATCAGACCTGGAGCAGTATCTTCGATGTTTTGCCACCAAGGTTCAGGATGACTGGTCGCTCCTGATACCCGTGGCTGAATCCACCTACAACAATTCCGATCATTCAGCACTTAAGACCAGTCCCTTTTGTTGTAGCCAAGGTTTCCATCCATCGGTTCTACCCCCTGCTCTCCTTCATCCTACACCAGTACCTACTGTCGACTCCTGGATAGAAACCCTCATCAACGTACACCAGGAGGCCAAAGAAAACTTAGAGAAGGCCAGAACACAGACTAAGAGGTATG
This sequence comes from Ambystoma mexicanum, assembly GCF_040938575.1. NCBI lineage: Eukaryota > Metazoa > Chordata > Amphibia > Caudata > Ambystomatidae > Ambystoma > Ambystoma mexicanum. The sequence continues at coordinate 1,508,819,433 of NC_090922.1, forward strand.
TGGATTCCAAAAGAAGTCCAGGCCCTTCTTATGCAATTGGTGATCAAGTCTGGTTGTCCTCGAAATTACTACTCCGACATCTACGGCCAAACAAGTTGGCTCCTCGGTACTATGGTCCATTTCCCATCAAGGAAATGATCACTCTAGTTTCATACCAGATCAGACTACCAGACTCCTGGAAGAAAATTCACCCAGTATTTCACACATCCTTATTAAAACCCTACACCCAATCCTCCCGGAAATCGTGCCGACCTCCTCCTCTGCTGGTCGACAACCAATTGGAATATGAAGTATCCCGAATATGTGACTCCAGGTATAAACGGGGTCAGCTTCAATACCTGGTTGAATGGAAAGGATATCCTCCGAGTGAAAGAACCTGGGAACCACTTTCTAATCTCAAGGCCCCTCGACTGCTCAGAAGATTTCACCTTATACACCCGGGCAAACCCGGAGGAACGGGTCTTCGGAGGAGGCATGCTATCATGACCTACAGAACACGCCCCTTTTGGACTTCCTGGTCCTTGTCTCAACGGGGCTTACACTCCCTGGTACTCCCAACATGGCCATCCACTGTGAAACACCTTCCTCGCTCTACACGTTGGACATAGCGTATTCTATTTATGGACCACGCCTCCCGCGGTTCCACGCGTCTCAATGCTATTGCGAAGTAGCGACCAGACGTGTGCTCCATAGCTCGCGGTATTGTTTTCCTTGGTTCTTTCCCAGACAACTCCATTCCTAGTCCCTTTCCTTCCTTTCTTGATTCCTGGACTCGTGTGCTGAGTAGCGAACTCTGTAAATTTCCCAGATTCCTGGATCTTTGCATCCCGGAACTTTGAACGCACGCTGGAGTCGGAAGAGACTCATGCAGCCTTATTCAAGACCCGATCTGTCCGCAAGAAGGCATCGACCTTGAAATATAGCAAGGATCGAACTCAAGTGAGAAGGGGGGAACTCCTTGACATCCAGGCTTGCTTGCAAGAAATAAACTCTTTCTTTACAGAATGCCTAAACATAAATAAGTCCACTCTTGGTATTCTTTACACAGATAGGCCATAGCGCGCATCCGGAAGTGCCTGCGAAGTGCGGCTGTTGGGCTGGATTCGCTGCTTCGTTGTCCTTGGATTCTCTGCCCACAGTGCCGTCGGCAAGAGGAAGGACCCGAATTGAATTTTGCGCGTAACGCGCACCTGATTGGACCAAAGAGGACCTTTACATTGGCCACGCCCCCCTGAACCCGCCCGCTTGCCCGCCCACTAACTTGCCGATCACTTCCTTATCTGCACACGGACCCGCGCATCCGGCGCGCGCATCCGGAAGTGCCTGCGAAGTGCGGCTGTTGGGCTGGATTCGCTGCTTCGTTGTCCTTGGATTCTCTGCCCACAGTGCCGTCGGCAAGAGGAAGGACCCGAATTGAATTTTGCGCGTAACGCGCACCTGATTGGACCAAAGAGGACCTTTACATTGGCCACGCCCCCCTGAACCCGCCCGCTTGCCCGCCCACTAACTTGCCGATCACTTCCTTATCTGCACACGGACCCGCGCATCCGGCGCGCGCATCCGGAAGTGCCTGCGAAGTGCGGCTGTTGGGCTGGATTCGCTGCTTCGTTGTCCTTGGATTCTCTGCCCACAGTGCCGTCGGCAAGAGGAAGGACCCGAATTGAATTTTGCGCGTAACGCGCACCTGATTGGACCAAAGAGGACCTTTACATTGGGTACTTGCTGCGGACTCTGCACCCATTATTTAAGTGTCCGCGGGTTTCCCGCGGGTTTTTGGAAATTGGGCAACCCGTTGATGTTTCTCTCTTCTCTTTCCCCCTTTAGCCACGCCCCCCTGAACCCGCCCGCTTGCCCGCCCACTAACTTGCCGATCACTTCCTTATCTGCACACGGACCCGCGCATCCGGCGCGCGCATCCGGAAGTGCCTGCGAAGTGCGGCTGTTGGGCTGTTAGGCGGTAAGGTGGCTTGGTGGTAGGGTTACTCCCTTTGTGGCCCTCACATAGTTAATCAAATAATTGCTGGGAGGGGGTTACAGCGAGCAAAAGTGGGTGTCTCGCATTATCCTTTATCCCTTAGCCTATAATTGAAATCAGAACTGTTTTGGTCATGGCAGAGGGGCTTCGCAGTATAAAAAAAAAAGAGTCCCAAACTAATCCTAAAAAAACTGAGGCGGACCTTAATGTAGTAAAATTGTCTGCTGCAATGCCTTTAAATCAGCCCGAAAAAGAGATAAATGAAGAATACAAACCCCTTCTTGACTCCAATTATTGCAGTACATTGCCAATTGAAAATCCTATAATGGCTCTGAAATCAGTAAGCAATGTTGATAACAAAGCTATTCTCACTCCTGCCTCGTTTGAATATAACACAAATCAGGAATGGAAAAATAGTTCGGATGCTAAGAAATCCGTTTCTGGGCCTACGAAATACATGATAGAGAATTTCCAATGTGATGATCTACAGAAATCTAACAAGGATGCCCCTGTCGTTGTAACCCCTGAAGACCATGGGGAACAATTTCCCTTGGAAAAACGGTCGGTGTACATCGACAGCGTGACTACTAAAACTACTTTGCCCGGAAACAATATGGATTCCAAAATTAAACCAGTATACATGTCCGTCAAAGAAGCGAATGAAAGCTCCTCAAAGGATTGGGAAATTGTTGACTGTAACTCTAATCAAAGTCTTGATAGAGATGAAATAAAAAAAATAATGGGAACCGAGCAATTTGATACGTGTACTGCAGATGTTTCTATATTAGCCCCGGCAATTGAAATAGAATTAGGCAAACGGATACGTCTATCCTACGAACCCTCAACTCCTGTCAATAGAAGTAAGTACGGGATTGAGAATGTATTCTTATTTAATAATCCCCCAGCATACATCTACTCGGTGCCTTCACACTCTAGTGCACAGAAGGAAGCACGTATCCTTGAGGGAACTAATACTCCAAGTAATAACAACATAGGAGGGCCCCCCTTGATGGTAAATAGCTCCCCGATCATGGAACAACCGATGATCCCTACCTGTCAATATCCTTCTAGACACGAAGGAAACAGAGCACCCAGTTTTGATTCTAACAAGTCTACCCATTGTAAGACTCATCCACAGCCTAACTGTCCTATCGCTGAACAAGAAAATTGGAATGCCGAACTGCAACACTCCATCGAATCTTTTCCGGTCATGACCAGAATTCTCAATTTACTTGATAAAGGCCATGAGCAAACTCATGAGGCAATAAAATTCCTACAGATTCAAATGTCTGACCTCACGAGTTCTCTTGCAAAAATGGAGGGCATGTTATCCGCCTGCCATATGTTTTCTTCCATCATAAACAAAAAAGATTCGATGGTCCATGTTCAAACTATAGGCACTCAAACAAAATTGTTCTCTGAAGTAGTGTCAGAAGAACCATCCATCAAATTAGTAAACCGGAAGGTTGTGAACCCAAAGCCAGTGAACGTGGAAAATACCAGTGAACCTAACCTTGCTGTCTTGACTATCCTTGTAAAGGAAATGGCAACTAATCTTGCCATACTTTCCAAGACAATCAACAAGGATTCGCTGATGACTCCATGTGAAGATAAAGGAGTTTCTCCAGATAGTCCTTCAGCTTTAACAGATTTCATTGATCTCTCTGGAACAGATCATATCCCTCAGGAAGCAACAGAAATACACGATATTGAGGAGGTGCATGATCAAACTCCTCCCATTGCCCTTACTAGAAAACAAAGAAGGGCCTTGGCACGAGCTCAAAAGAGAAATCTTCTCGCCAAATTACAAAAGGGAAAACAGGAAAAAAAAACAAAGAATCAATCACGTGATAAAAACGATACTCATAATACACATATTAAAGATATCTGTAATCTTTCAGTGGGAGATAATATCATCGACTTAAATCAGTTGAGCGAGGAATCTAAGGCCCTGTTGAATCTTCCAGAGCCAGACTCGAGCACTGTAACTACCAAAGTCCCCTGCAAATCTCTACTAAAAAACAAAAAAATTAAAGAAAACGAGGACTTGACTAATGAACCAGCTTGGCAAGAACCTAACAAATCACAATTTAATGTAAACAAGGGAAAGGATAATGAGGAGAAAGGTCATATTGACCTCAGGGTGGTGGCTAACCCAATTGTTGGGCCCCCACACTGCGTTCAAACTGACCTCTCCAAATATTATCCATTGTTGAAAATTAAAAAAACTGCGAAAGTGATTTTGGGTAATGCCAATGGACAAAGAGAAAATAAAATACTTACTTGTCCTAATCATCCAACTGAATCCCCAAAAAAAAATTTGGAGGGTGTAAGTTCAAGCGAGCCGGAAGAATTAACCTCAGTTAACAAAGTTGACCTTCGAAATCAACTAAATACTCACGAAACTGAGAGCTTAGTTCATCAAAATACTAGCCCAAAGTTACCAATCCTGAGTTTGCAGCGTCCACAAGCCAACGAGCGCTCCAAATTGACCAATCTGAAATCCATTACGGATAATCGGGAATCCCTGACTAACCATAATTGTGGCGACCTAAAATCTGCTATTATTATGGGTTGGGAAAGCGATGAAGCCCGCTATGGAAAGGCTCGCTTGAACCGCACCTTTATGATGACTGTTTTTCAGGATATCCCTGCCCTACGAAATATTAGATCTGACGACATAGATTGGGTGAAATTGGCTGATATTAATAACAACCGAATGATTTGTAAATTTATGTCCCCTTTTATTATGAAGATGTTATGGGATCACTCTGATGACTTGGCATTTATTGGTTTAACTTCATCATTTTTTTCATCTTTTGACGATGCACAAAGTTATCTAGAACCTACTCCCTTGAGCGTCGAAAGTGTCACTGATAATTTAACCCAGGGTACTCCTGTAAATATCGATGTTAATACTATGAAACAATTCATGTCATTCATGTCTGCTTTAAAGGAGATGTCTTGGAGGGACCCCATTAACTCCACGCAAGCAAATCAACAAAAGGCAATGAAACACTCGTAGCCCTCTGCGTCTCCACATTATTTCGTGGAATTCTTGTGGTATAAATAACTTCAAAAAATGGTATCACTTAAATCAGCTTAATCGACCTGATCTTATTTTTTTTCAAGAGACCATGAATCAATCTTCCTTCTTTATAGATGGATACTCAGCACATATTCAGACTGCAAAGCGAGGCAGTGAAGGTCGTCCTTCTGGCGGCCTGGCCATACTGGTGAATACTGCCCTTCAATGCTCTTTGGAAAAGATTAGCAGTTCAGATTCCATTTTAGCAATCATTATGAAAGATGATTTGGATCCCTCTATTATTCTTTTATTGGTATGTATTTATTGGAATAAACTGTCCATCCCAATTGAGACCATTATTGAGGAAATGCATGATGTATTAGAAAAGGGACTGATTTCATATCCCACGGCGAAAATTATCGTAGGTGGTGACTTCAACTGCTACTGCTATGAAATAGGTGTTCATAAAAACGCAATTAGGGATAAGCACTCAATTACGTCCCATAAGTTTGGCACTGTATGGAATTCCTTTTTCCTTGAATGGGATATTCAAACTCCTTACTTTGCTCTCGACGATTATTCCTATACATGGACTAGAGCAAATCTCAATTCTCTCATCGATTATTTTTTTATTTCTTCGAGTTTATATTCGAATATAGATGCTCTTAAAATTATTGATCCATTTCTAGGAGACCATATGATCATTTCCATGCAGATGAATATTCCTCTGGCTCGTTTCAAAGATAATTCTTTTCTTTCTTTAGTAGAAATTGATCGGCCCCACCACACAGTGAGATGGAATCCTAAAGTGTGTGCAATATTTATTCGGAATCTAGAATGTGATCCCGGTATCTTCTTACATCAATCACCATTGAGCCCTTCACTTATTCATTTAGATCATCTAAATTCTATCAGAATTCAAATCCACCTAGAAGCTATGCTTCACTCAAGGGATAATCATGAAAAAACTATCCAGGTCCATGCGCACAAATTCAATAGTCAAGTTGCTCATTTAAAATCGCAAAAAAATCACGCAATTCGTCAGATTAATAGAACTTTTCCTTCTGACCTTGCTCGTGATAAATTGATTAAAGCAGTCAGACAAAGATTTCGTAATAAATTAAAATGGCTAAAAAGACATCTTCTCTATGCAGATAATCAAAAATTATTTTACCATTTACTAAAGCATGACTCTAGGAAAACCTGGAATACTCTTCGTTCTATCACCTCGGAAAACACAACTAACTTTGATTCTGTTATTCCCGCCGAAAACTGGGTATCGTATATAAAACGCAAATATACTATGCCCGAGCGTTTTCAATTCCTCAAGGGTAGTGAACCATGCTTGGAATTTGACTTTTCTTCACTATGGTCCATAGAAGACATCATAGATGCCATTGGTCGATTGAAGCCATCTAAAGCACCTGGTCCCGACGGTATTCCATCTTGTGTGTATAAATCGAACCCAGTATTCTGGGCTCATATCCTCAAAATCAAATTCGATCTGATCTTACAAACAGGACATATCCCCACTACATGGTCCTCTGCGTATGTCATTCCAATTTACAAAAAGGGCTCTCCGGATTGTCCCTCCAATTATCGGCCGATTGCCTTAACTGATGCCTCTTCCAAAATATTTTCTATTCTACTCATTCAACAATTACAAACTTACATGGATGAAAAAAATATGTTGTCTATTTATCAGGGAGGATTTAGAAAACTCATTGGTTGTCAGCTAAATGCCACAATTCTAGCCCATCTTCAGGCTCACTCCTTGGCTAGTCACTCAGGCCCAATTTACATGGCTAGTTTGGATTTGACCGCAGCATTTGATTGTGTTATTCGAGAAGTCTTGTGGAAAAAAATGATCCATCTTGGTATTCCGACTAAATTAGTTGCTTTGATTGCAATTCTCCACAAAAATACAAATTATCGCATGCGTGTCACCAAGGAAGGAGCTCTGACTGACCCCATTCCTACTGAGATCGGGGTGAAACAAGGCTGCAATATGGCAGCGATATTGTTCAATTTGTATCTGTTAGGATTGGACGAGAAATGGACTGCGGGGGAATGCTATTCTGTAAAGCTCGGTTCCCTGAACTTAGATTGGTTAGGCTTTGCTGATGATTTATTATTTTTCGATCGAACGCCCTTTGGTCTCCAACGAAAGTTGGACTTATTCTTAGAATTTGCATTTAATCATAATCTTACGCCTAATCCAACGAAAACTTTTATAATGATTTTTTCCCAAAAAAAATCAGGACGTCATCGCTATTCTTGGCATATAAACAATATTAAAATTGAATGTTCTTCGATGCTTCACTACTTGGGATATCCGTTAGCTGATCAATATTCAATTACAATGTGGAAAAACTATCTTAACCAAAAAGTTAGGGGGCTGACATCTCAGATGAAAATTATTCATCAGAAATATTGTATGTTTTCCTTAATACCTTTAATTCAATTTTATCTGCAGAAGGTTGAACCTATTATTCTATATTCCCTGGACATCTGCACATATGATTTAGATGCCTATCTAAATACCTTACAGGGGAAATTATGGAAAACAGTTCTGGGACTATCAATGTCGATTCCTAATGTGATGATCTGCCACGAACTAAACTTATTACAATTGTCAGCAAAACATACATGGCGTAAAATTATCAATCTAACTAAGATCTATAATCCACCGAAAAATACTCTTTATGTTAAACTGAATCAATTAATGTCTGAATCTTACATCAAATCACTCAATACTTACTCGCTTAAACTTACTAAAATATTACATCTTATTAATGAAACGCCGTTATCCATGAGTATGCGGTTACCAAGCCAAAAACTGAAATTTCAAAGATTTTTTTGGTGTATAATGCTGGATGAAATGGGTAAATATCCCTCCTTCAAAGAATACAATGAAGTTCGCGGTAGATGGGGAACCCGTATAAAATATCTCTTACAGTTCCCTTCAGCTCGCTCAAGAAATATTTATATGCGCTTTCGATTCAACCAATTTCATACCCGCGAACGACTCAAACACTGGACTGGTTATCTAAATAGTAACTCTGATACTAGTTGCCGTTTCTGTGGAAACTGCATAGTACGTGAAACTCTTAAACACTTAGTGATTAGCTGTCCATTCTTTGAAGACCTTCGTATTCAATTTTTTGAGTACTTTTACTCTAATTGTGCAATCACAAAGGAACTCTTATGGAAACGCTGTATGGAAGGTTTCAGTCAGAATCTTACTCTCCGCCTAACTAACTTGCTGGCAGTAATAGAATCGAAGTTGGCAGAAGATTTGTAGGCCAAACAAAAAAAAAAACAAAAAAAAAAAAACAAGCAAATTCTATTAGTAGATCGGGTAGATGGGTGAGAACGAACATTTAACATAACTATATCAAATGGCATTATTATGACCTCTTGGTAATCACATAAAGTCCTGAACTGTAATCTTACTCCTTGAATGCTAATTGGATATTTATTGGATGTTGTCTCAGAACTCTTTTGATAGGGCTTATGTCTCTATTCCCTTTCAAATTGTATTTCTCAATTTTCTAGTTTTATTAATCAAATGGAAATTCGGTATTATCCTTTTCTTGCTAATTCAAAATGACGTCAAAGTTTGTTTGTTTGGATAAGCCTTCTTTTCTTTTAACTGTTAAGGTGCTATGATATGTCTTAAATTATTGGTGTTTAGAATTTTTATTCTTATGTTAAATCGATTTGTAAAGGTTTTTACTTCAATAAACCAAATACAAAAAAAAAAAAAAAAAAATAGGCCATAGTTGTGTAGAGGAGCAGCCAAATGCTTCTGCAGGAAGTACCACCCTCCTACCACCTGTACGTTGGAGGCCTGAGATTGTGCCATGCTTGACACCAGCAGGTGCGACTATTCCGCAGCAAATATTTGAGAAAAGGGATCCATCAAGAAAACCCTATCAGATGTACTCCTGAAGAGTTGACAATCTAGCGGAGGAAATCCCTCAATGAATATGAAAAGAGTAAGAAAAGGAGCTGGTGATGTCACAAGAAGTGATTGTGACCCTTAGAGAAGACTGGTCGAAGAAGATATAGGATTTAATAGAAACTGGTGACGAAATAAAAAATCGAATAAACTTTCATATGCGAAAAGAAGATTGCACGTGTGAAGAGCACTGAAGAAAATGCAAGTTGTTTAATAATTGTACAGATGCAGCAACGCAAGTAAATCAGGTAAACCTAGAAGCTGGCTCTGAGTAGTGAATAGACTGTAGGCGAAGCCACCATTATATAGAAACTGGACATCGCTGTCACACAATTAGTAAGTTCAGACTCTCAGAGAAAGAAGGACCAAGAGCTGTGTCACAGCAAAGAATTAGCTTGGATCATGAAAATGAATGGCGAAGCTGCCTGGCCTGGTGTCAATGCTTAAGCAGCCAATACTGGTTATCTATTCTTCATGGCGGCAAACGTGCCAAGCTGAATTATTCCTTGTTAACGTGCAAAGAAAGAACACCATGTGTGCCAAGTTTAATTAATTTAAGACAATTAAAAGCAGCAGAATAGTCCAAATCGTGGTCTCTTGTCACATGAGCCAAGGATGGAAATAGAGTTGGGCACGCAGTTCCAGAACTATGAAAAGTGCATGCTCAAACTCCCTAATATTCCCACAGATGAGAATACACTCCAAGGCCAAGTTCAAAGACAATACACATGGCAGAAAGCATGGGTGATTAGAGATGTTGGGCTAATTGGGTGGGAAGGTACAGTCAGGTCCACCTCCTGGCACCTGGGGTATGAGCTTACAGCTTATGAGCTGAAAGTTCCAGACTAGCACGAGCGCGCCAACCAATTGTAGAGGGCCATATAACAAAGGGCCTTATAGTTTGAGAGCCATTGATATACTGTGCATTTAATAAAGTTGAGGATGTCTTGCACTAGAGGTGGGCACAAGATGTCCACCTAACAGTAGAGACCCAATCACAACCCAACCCCTTATAGAAAGTATACTTAGATGTTCCGCTTGAACCTATCACAACTTGCTGTAGGTTCTAGTATTTGGCACTTAGTATGACGTCACGTCTAATGAATTTTTGCTATGTAAATGGGATTTTTTATGAAATGTATAAGAGACTCGAGCGAACGTCCGTTGATGTCTGTTGTAACTCCCTGTTTTAGATAATTGATATTAAAACAGAAATACTTTGCCATCTTCATGAGTTGGTTCGATTATTTGGTGTCTGAGTTATTCTGCATCCCATCCACTGCATGCGTGTTACTGTAACGCTCACCTGGTATCCACAGGGACGTCACTCAGCCTTTTCTGACCTCTTACGACCTCGAACCCTTCCCTGTAGTCTACTCGACTGGAGACTGGGCCTGAAACACAGGATTGGTAGAGTTTAACTCCCTATTGTCTCTGTGTGCTTGAACTTTATCCCCAGGGTCCAACCCTTCCCTTTGATCCACAACTCACCTTGTTTTCTTGGAAAGTTTGCTCTCTATCCTGCTTTAAGCGCAGGGGCACGTTGATTGATGCGGGCTCGTTGCTGCCTAGTTACTTCACTGGCAAGAGTCCGACAGGTAAGTATAATGAGTCTTTTGAACAGTTCTCTAACTTCGTTCCTTTACTTCCTTCGATGATGGCCAGTGTCCGGGGATGGCGATGTGCTGCTGAGATGAATAGCGCTGAAGGTGAGTGAGAGCGCGATGCGCAATGCGACCCTTTCGTATTTGTATTGAACTGGGTTCTTTTTCTGTGTCTTTTAGGTGCCGCGACGTTTTCAGCGTGGATGCCGATTATGAAGAAGAAATGCGGTGAGTAAGCGCGGTATGCGGCGCCTCTAGATGTTTGCACGCTAACCTGGAGTGTCTTTTCTCTCTTGCAGCTGGATGAGCAGTTCCGGAGACAGAGTTCCCCCAGGGCGGCTGGGATTCAGGTAAGCGTTTGAAGCTCATACAGTCTTTAAAAATAAGCGAAGATTTGCTGAATGCTTACTTATGCCTTTTTTCTGTTCGTTTCCCTTTCTCCTTAGTAAGCGACGTGCCGGGATTGGAATGACACCGCCGAAGATGCCCGCTGAACAGAAGGAGCGATGAACGATGGGCAGAAGCGCCGTAAGGTAAGGCTGTTCCTAACGGTGTTCTTGTTCTTGCAGGAGCTGAGCGCAGAAGAAAGATGCAGGCCTACTGGAGACCGATCCGAACACGGTGAGTGTTACGCTGCAGGTGCAGAAAACACAAAGCATGTTTCTCAGCCTGGGTGTGGCTTAAATAGTCTCTGGGTATCCCAGGTGTCTCTCTGCTGAGCCACACCCAAAAGATTAGACTGCACATGCAGTTCTGGGAATCTAAATATGTGGGGGCATCCATCTTGTCCCCATCAATGCACTACAAGTCCATTCCCCAATGTTATCCTATGGGAGTGAGTGAGTCTGGTGCCACAAGCGCCAAGTCTGACTCCAAGTGGGTCTTTGGAAGGATGGATAGGCCCTTGAGGGCCATGTAGGTGATTGTGGCCTGGCTCCAGCCTGACATCTTGGAGGGCTGGGGACATGAGGGGCAGGAATCATGACAGCACTCCCCCCAAGGCCCCTCTCAAGGTGGCTCTTCTGTCTGGTCCTGGTTTGTTTGGATGGTTTTGATGAAATCGTCTAAGCAAGCGAGGTGCATGGATGTACTCACAAGGCTCCCATATCCTGTCTAGGGGACCATACCCCTTCCAGTCTACTAAGTAGTATAATTTGGTTCTGAAGTGACTTCGAATTCTGGCTCCCCGGCGACTACTATTGGCTGCGGTGGCGTTGCTACCCGGGTTCCAGGTTGAACAGGTTTAAGGAAAGACACGTGGAACACAGGATGAATCTGCATGTTTGACGGAAAAGCTAGCCTGACCGCCACAGTATTTATCACGGAGGTGACAGTGAATGGACCCAGGTATCTTGGACGGAAAGTTCAGGTTCCTTTAATGGACACATGTTTAGACGCCAGCCAGACTTTGTCTCCCACTTGGTAGTTGGGGGGTGTTGATCAGCAAACTTCTTTTGACGATTCTTAGCTTGAAGTAGGTGTTCAGCTGCCCTTTTAAAGGTTTGAGAAATGGTCGTGTGCAAGGTTTTGACTGCTGGCATTTCCAGGGTTGTAGGAACGTCCAACTCAGAAGTACCTGGGTGCCTGCCATACATGGTATAAAAGGGTGTCTGCCCAGTGCTGGTGTGTAGGGAATTTTTATAAGTATATTCAGCTATCCATAATAAGTCAAACCAGCTTCCTTCAGCTTAGTGTAACATGCAACGCAGATACATCTCGAACTCTGATTTGTCCTCTCAGTTTGACCATCAGTTTGGGGATGGTGACTGGTGTATAGCCGGATGCCGATCTGGGCCATAGAGCAGCATTTTCTCCAGAAGTTAGATACGAATTGAGTACCTCGGTCTGAGACCAAAACTGAAGGAAACCCATGGAGCCATATGATGCCTTCAAGAAACACCGTTGCCAGAGTGGAAGCATTTGGGAGCCCCTTAAGAGGAATGAAATGTGCCATTTATGAAAATAGGTCCACGACCACAAGAATAGTGTTAAACCTTTGACTGGGTGGTAAGTCAGTAATAAAATTGAGGGACAATGTGTGCCAGGGTGCTGGTGGGATTTCCAATGGTTGTAATAGCCCAGCCGGTTTCTGCTTGGATGACTTGTTTTAAGCACACACTCCATAAGGTAGGATGAATTGGATAATGTCTTTACGCCACGTGGGCCACCAATAATTTTGTTTTACTTTGGCTAGGGTTTTAGCGATTCCGGGGTGGCCCTCGATCAAGGAATCATGATAACCGGACATGACTTGTTCTCGTAGTTCTTGGTTTGGTAAGAATAAACGATTCCTGAAGTAAGGCAACTGATCTTTTATCATGTAATGTTCTCCTTGTGCACCCCACGCTTGTAATTGCTCCGGACTGATCAGGTTTTGGATTTCTTCATGTTATTCTTTCTGAGTTATGGTTGCTGTGATTCCTAGGAGCTTGTCACTCGGGATGATTGCTATTGGGTCAGGGGTCTGATACCCTTGCTCTTCCACCCCCATACGGGAAAGGGCATCGGCCTTCCCATTTTTCACCCCTGGTCGAAATGTAATCACGTAGTCCTATTCAGCAAAAAAAAGAGCCCAACGTAGTTGTCATGAGGATTGGGCCTTTGTCGTTTTTAGGTACTGGAGGTTCCGGTGGTCAGTTATTACGGTGATTGTGTGTCTGGCGCCCAAGACGTAGTGCTGCCCTGCCTTAAAGGCTGACTTAATGGCCAGGAGTTCTTTGTCTGTGATAGTATAATTGAGTTCAGGGGGTGTGATTTTACGCGACCAGAAGGGAACAGGGTGTAACTGGCCTATTTTGGGGTCCTTTTGTGAGAGGACGGCTCCCATAGCCATGCTTGAGGTGTCCATTTCCACCAGGTATGGAAGATCACGGCGAGGGTGGTGTAAGATTGGGGCAGATGTGAATCTTGCTTTGAGTTCCTGGAAAGTTTCCTCAGCTTCTGTTGTCCACTGGAACTGTTTGTTGCTTTTCCTTAGCAGTGACATGATGGGATGCACGATTTGCGAAAATCCTGGGATGAACCGGCGGTAGAAGTTTGCAAAGCCCAGCATACTTTGAACCCCCTTGAATGAATTTGGAGATGGCCAGTTCAGGATAGCATCTACCTTGTGTACATCCATTCGGATTCCATTCGGGCTGAGAATAAAGCCCAGGAATTCCACCTCAGAGACGTGGAATGAGCACTTTTCGAGCATGGCATAAAGCTGGTGTTGACAGAGTTTCTCCAATACGTATCGGACGTGTTTAACGTGGTCCTGCTTTGATGCGGAATATACTAGGATATCTTCGATGTACACTAGGGCACAGACATCAATCAATTCCCGTAGGACATCGTTCATGAAGTATTGAAATGCTGCAGGTGCGTTGCAAAGGCCAAAGGGCATTACTTGATATTCGTACAAGCCGTATTTGGTGCGAAAAGCGGTTTTCCATTCATCCCCCTTTTTTACACGAACAAGGTGATATGCCCCCCTTAGGTCTAGTTTTGTGTAGATTTGGGCATCTTTGACTTGATCAAGCAATTCAGGGATCAGTGGCAGGGGGTAGCATTTTTTTACGATAATCTGGTTCAGTGCGCGATAATCGATGCATGTTCTCAAGTCCCCCTCCTTTTTCGGTACGAAGAATAGAGGACTGGCTGCTGAAGACTTTGAGGGACGGATGAACCCTTTGGCCAGGTGTTGGTCAAGATAGGCCTTCAGGTTCTGGTTTTCTGGTTCCGTGAGTGCATAAATTTGCCCACAAGGGATTTGTGCGCTGGGTATCAGATCGATTTGGCAATCGTATGGTCTATGCGGTGGCAGGGTATTAGCCTGTTCTTACTGAAAGACATCTTGAAAGTCCTGGTGTTCACTTGGTAGGGTGCCGATTGCCACAGTCGCAAGCGTGGAGGTTCTAGTGTCTATTGGTTGTTTCTCTTGGCGATAACATGCGTGGGCGCAAGTGTCATGATGCCTGCCCCCAGGGACCCAGACCACATCCAGCAACCCCGGAAGCAGGCATCAAGTTATCCTAAGCAAGCCCAACAACCCCTGCTAGGGGCTATTTGGGTCCAGTCCTGGTGCCTACGGCGCCAGGCACATATGGAGAGTCAGTCCTGGCACCATAGGAGCCAGACTCATAGATTTAAACTTACCTGATGCAGACCATGCTGCAAACTTACCTGATGCAGACCATGCTGCAAGAGCTCCAAGCCAAAAGAGGCTTGGAAGGGACTACTTTACTTAGGGACTATTTTTTACTCGGGCGGGGCTGGGTAGGAATACTTACCTGGGACTACTTTGGAGGCTATTTAAACCACGCCCGAAGAGCAGCACACGCTTTGCGTTATTCTGCATCCAGCAGCGTAATGCTCACCGTGCCTGCAAGTCTGCATCCAGCCTTCTGCCACTCCGGCCTTGAGTTTGGAGCTCCTAGAAAAAGGGAGAAAGAAGGAGAAAAGGTTAGAACAAGAGCAATACCTTTAATCCTTATCTGAATTCCCGATCCATTGCGCCTTCGAGCTGGAAGAAAGAAGTTATTTTATGCACGTCGCCTTGCCTGCTGCAGCGCCGCGCTGAACTCACCGGCCTTCGCATCATCTTCACATTCCACCGCATCCTCCTGCATGTTGCCCCCGCACTCCGGCACCTAAGGAGAAGACAAGAACAGCAAGGTGAGCCAAGGGAATACACAGAGGAATATTAGTTACCCCCCATAGACTTACCTAATTTTACCACTGGGGGTACTATTCCTCTTCACGGGTCGGCGCAGCTTCCACTGCATCTTCGCCGAACCCCGGCCCCGAAGGGGTAACAATAGCACAGCAAGGTGAAACAAAGGGACTAATAAGGGGGACCCTCCTCACCACAATAGACTTACCTGATTTTACCGACTGAGATATTATTCCCCAAGACTTCATACTTTCTCTCAGCGCCTGAATAAGGGAGAAAGCAACAGGTTACATATTGACATTATTTTATCGTACTGTGTTGGAAAATACAAATCCTTACCAGAATACTACTGGTTGCCACGAGGAACTCTTCATTAGGGTCAAGCTGCAACCTGCAAGGAATCGGACAAGAGTGAAAGTCAGGCATTTGAAGTCTTACGAACTTTATACTTACGGCGTCTTGCCGGGAATCTCTGAGTCAATATTGTTCTGGAACTCACCAATTCCTTCGAGCCAGTGAAGCAACTGGTTATCAACGCGCCCCTGCGCTCAATGCAGGATGGAGAGCTCATCTCTTCAAACCATCAGGTGAGACTATAAGAGGGGACATCAAAGGCGAACTATGGGGAGAACAGCGGGGGTGGGGGGTTTACGCTCAACTCCACGGGTGGTTAATTCCCTTTCCCCATTTGCAGAAGAATATTCCTACGGGCCAAGCAAACGAAGCTAGGTGGGCCAGTCCAGTCCATCATCTCGGCTCTACGCGTCACATTGGTAGAGACCGTAGCTGTCCAGTTCCGATAGACGCCTATGTGGGAGCCAGGTGAGCATAACAGCAAGTCTCGGGAAAGGCCAATTCTTTCGCTCGCCAATCGATTCGAGGATTGTGAGATACCAACCATGGCATTCCCAAAATCAACCGGAACTATGGTGCCTTAATGCGGTCAAAAATGATAGATTCTTGGTGTCCATCCTGGCACTGAAGGGTTAAAGCAGCAGGGATACTGGACCAGAAGCTGTTTCCGTGCCGTCGACAGTGGTAACAGTGTCGGAGGTTGATTTAGGGCGTAACGGAAGCCCCATCTTTGCCTTTGCCATCCTGGTCGATGTAATTCCCAACGGCTCCACTGTCAATGTACGCTCTTACTGCGTGCATCCAAGATGGTTGTTGGTGATCGATCAAGACCACAGATAGTGCAAAATGGGAGGTCTGTAGTTCACTTTCTTCGCTCGACAAGTGGACCCCTGCACTTGCCGGGCTGAGGAGTTTTCCGATTCCTTGATGGTATCTTCCATGTCCGTAGCCCCTACCGTCCTCCTCAGTGGCTTCACAGGGCACTCTTTAAGGAGATGAGCTGACTTTCCACAGTACCGACATAACTGCTGCTGTCTCCTTTTATCCCTTTCCGCTTTAGTCAAGGGGGATATGACCCCCCCGATTCGCATTGGTTCTCCTGAACCTTCCGTTGTGTGGGCAATATTGTCCTTTGAATGCACATACATAGGGCGAGGGTCCGGTCTGGTTCGATCTGCTCTTCGGTCCTGCAACCTATGATCCAGTTGAACAACAAGGTCAATGAATTCTGAGCAGTCTTTCGGGGGGTACACTACTTGTGCGAGAACATCCTTGAGCTCCCCCCGCAACCCCGATGAAATAACGTGGTTCTCTACGAGTCTATTGAACGTGGCTATGTATGTTAATAGGTCTTGATTCCCTTGGCGTAGGGACAGAAGTTCATTGTCTAATGCCTGCCCATGAGTATGACGTGCAAACAGCTTTTCCATCGCCCCTGAAGTCATGCAGCAAAGGATCGTCTTGGCCACAAAGGGTACAGACCAGTCCGCAGCACTACCACTCAGGTAGGATAGCACAAAAGTGACCCGTGATTGGTCATTCGGAAAGGCCCCTGGTCTACAGAGGAAGTGCAGGCGGCACTGGTTCATGAATGTTGCAAACCTCTTGGGAACCCCCATAAATCATTCGGGCGGGGCCAAGGGAACTGCCCCAGGAAAGGTTATCTGAACGGGATTGGCTGGCATCGAGGGCACGCTTCCCGGCAATGGTGCATGCCTTGCTTGTGACTGGAGAAGTTGCCGGCTTAAATCATCAGTGCATTCTTTGGCTACTATCAGATCTCTCCTCAGGGTGTTGGTCTCCTGCCTGGCTGTATGTACTTCGGAACATAGCTGCCGCAACATGTGGGCTAACTGGTCGGTTTCTGACATGTCCATGACGCCCAGTTGGATTTTGATGTGAGGCTTTGTATTCTGTAACGCTCACCTGGTATCCACGGGGACGTCCCTCAGCCTGTTCTGGCCTCTTATGACCTCGAACCCTTCCCTGGAGTCTACTCGACTGGAGACTGGGCCCGAAACACAGGATTGGTAGAGTTTAACTCCCCATTGTCTCTGTGTGCTTGAACCCCTTCTTCCCCGGTGTCCAACCTTTCCCTTTGATCCACAGCGCACCTTGTTTTCTTGGAAAGTGTGCTCTCCTTCCTGCTTTCAGCGCAGGGGCGCGTTGATTGATGCAGGCTCGTTGCTGCCTAGTTACTTCACTGGCAAGAGTCCAACAGGTTAATATAATGAGTCTTTTGAACAGTTCTCTAACTTCGTTCCTTTCCTTCCTTCGATGATGGCCGGCGTCCGGGGATGGCGACATGCTGCTGAGATGAGTAGCGCTGAAGGTGAGTGAGAGCGCGATGCGTGATGCGACCCTTTCGTATTTGTTTTGAACTGAGTTCTTTTTCTGTGTCTTTTAGGTGCTGCAACGTTTTCAGCGTGGATGCCGGTTATGAAGAAGAAATGCGGTGAGTAAGCGCGGTATTCGGCGCCTCTAGATGTTTCCACGGTAACCTGGAGTGTCTTTTCTCTCTTGCAGCTGGATGAGAAGTTCCGGAGACAGAGTTCCCCCAGAGCAGCTGGGATTCAGGTAAGCGTTTGAAGCTCGTACAGTCTAGTCAAAGATTTGCTGAATGCTTACTAATGCCTTTTTTCTGTTCTTTTCCCTTTTCCTTAGGAAGCGGTGTGCCGGGATGGGAATGACACCGCCGAAGATGCCCGCTGAACAGAAGGAGCGATGAATGATGGGCAGAAGCGCCGCAAGGTAAGGCTGTTCCTAACGGTGTTCTTGTTCTTGCAGGAGCTAAGCGCAGAAGAAAGATACAGGCCTATTGGAGAACGATCCAAACACAGTGATTGTCACAATGCAGGTTCAGAAAACGCAAAGCATGCGTCCCAGGCTGGGCGTGGCTTAAATAGTCTCTGGGTATCCCAGGTGTCTCTGGGCTGAACCACACCCAAAGGACTAGACTGCACATGCAGTTCTGGGAATCGAAATATGTGGGGGCATCCATCTTGTCCCCATCAATGCACTACAAGTCCAATCCCCAATGTTATCCTATGGGAGTGAGTGAGTCTGGTGCAATAAGCGTCAAGTCTGACTCCAAGTGGGTCTTTGGAGGGATGGAGAGGCCCTTGAGGGCCATGTAGGTGATTGTGACCTGGCTCCAGCCTGACATCTTGGAGGGCTGGGGACATGAGGGGCAGGAATCATGACAGTTACCCAAAGGGCTCTAAAAGCTCAGTTACATAAGGAACCAGTGTTAATTTATGAAAAAATGAAATAGACCTTTCTCTTTATAGGCTGTCATTTTATATGCAGGAAATCAAGTCTCTTTGATGGCTAGTGCAGAGCTGTGCTTCAGAAATAATGGCACAAGAAATGTTGGAGGGAACCAGCAGCGCGGTCAAATCTTTGATGTACCAGAAACGAAGGATGGAACAGTAGTGATAATGGACCACTACTGAGCTGATGGATGCAGAGCATACACAAAGCTGCTCAGAGACTGGGGAGGACTGTGTTTCATAGTGATTGTCCATGTTGCAGCATTAGTGATTCCGAAGAGTGACCTGAACATTCTAGAGTTTCAAAAAGCAGATGCACACCTGAGAAAGAGGAGATCAATTGGATTTCTCAATCGAACAAAAAGAGAAAATTACTTCTCAGCTAAATCAATGGAAGATTTCAATGACGTTCTGAATGAACACAGGTTGTTCAGCCAGACCCCAGTGATATTCACGACGATCTTTATGCCAGGGATCCAGACGGTGGCAAATGCCAGATGGTTACAGATAACCAGATGGGAGCCCCTTGCAGATGATCAACACCAACATAAAGGGATTAAATGCTATTAAAGAAGAGCTGGGAGCCATAAGACTAAAGACTCTTCAGAACAGATATGTCCTGGACATGATCACAGCTATGGATGGAGGTGTTTGTGCCAAAATTGTAGAATCATGTTGCACATTCATACCTTCTCCTGATGAAGACAATGGGACCTTGACAGAGGTCATAAAGATGCTGACAAACTCACACATCAAGATGGAAGATGAAGTAGAAGACATTGCTGATGACAGCTGGTTTGTATCAATCTTCTCATGGGTTCCACAATAGATGGCAAATATCTTCAATTTTCTTGGAGCTTTGTTGGTGATGATGATGTTTGGATTCTGTGTGTTCATAATAATAATAATCACACAGTGCATGAAGACAGCAAAGAAAGCAACAGGAATGATGATCATGATTGATGTCGAGTCAGGGTTTGGACCCAAAGAGTTGATAGATGAAGATATCAGAGACTATGTAAAGGCCAGTATTCATGCACCTGAGGGAACAAAGTTTCTGTATCCGAGAAACCACAAGAAGTATGTGGGATGATGGATTTACTGCAGCTCGAATGGACAATGTAGTCTTATGACCTGGAGTGTTGATGAACATGTGAAATCAACAGGATTTCTGAAAGGAGTATTAAAGATTTGGACTCCAAAGAAGCACTTCTTCAAACGAGGGTGTCTAGATGTGATGACTGATGGGAAGAGTGATCGATAAATCAACTAGAAGGAGGAGTGTAGAGGAGGAGACAAGTACCTCTACCAGAAGTCCCACCCCCATTCTGCCTATATGTTGGCAGCCGGAAATTACAACATGCGCAAAGCCAGTAATGGTACCTATACCGTGAAGAGTCATTGAAACAAGGTATCCATTGAGAAAACCCTATATGTTTCCATGAAGGAGGTTCCGGAAGAAGTGTGCAGTTGAACGAAACAGCTGATGGCGAAGAAAGATTTCAGAAGGCTTGCCTGGCCCAGTGTCAAGAGTTGGGACCACCAAGAGCCTGGTTATCTACTCGAGGCGATACAATGAATGTGAGAAGCGAGCCGTGCTCCTGTTTGAGGTGTAATGGAAAAACCCTGGAAGTGCCAGGTATTCTTAATCTAATAGTATTAAATGCAACAAAGGAGCTCAAAACACAGTGGCCCTCATTCTGAGTTTGGAGGTAAGTACCGTCCATTACAGGAATGGGGCAAACAGCAATAGACCTCTAAAAGCGCACTATTACGAGTTCGCGGGCACAAGCTTTGCGCCATGCCGGTACTGAACATAGCGGCATGCAGCAAAAATGCCAGAAAACCCCCCTACCGTCATGGACCGCACCATAGTGAACACTACCGCCTTAGATCAATGCAGCATTAGCGGCATTAGTGATGACTGTAAATAGCGGTCACCATTATTTATGGTCACTGTTAAAAGGCGGAACCGGAAATAGCGGCATCGCACAGGAACTAGAAGGAGCACGGCGAGCCATCTTTAAAAACACAATCCGTTGCCATACTCACCAGACAGGACCCCTGGCACACTGTTGAACTACCGGAAAGCTACCACTACTACCGAGGAATGCCAAAAACGCCAAAGAAGGGAGTGTGGCTGGGGAGGTGGCAGCCACGGCCCCCCTCGAAGTTGCGGAAAGCCCCATTCCATCTTGGGAGCGACTGAGGACGACACAGTTGAAGTCATACACACCCCTGAAGCCTACTCTAACCCCCAGGTCTCCTTTAGTGACTCGGGTGAGACCGACACACTTGAGCAATCTGGCCAAGGACCAACACAGGGACTTGCCAGTCCTGTGCCCAGTTCCCTTGAGGAAGCGCCGGCAGGACATGTCAGCCTGATCCCCTCCAGGGCCACTACCTCATCCGCAGATGCACAGCGGGCTGAGCAGCTCACAGCCCTGATCACAGATTTTGTGCAGGACAATCGGCAGGCCAAGGAGGAGTGGCGTGATGAATTGAGGGCACTGGGCCAGGTAATAACGGACAGCACCAACCGGCTCTGTGAGGTGCTCAGCCGCATAGCCGATGCTCTGGCGGCTGCTCATCCTGCCCAACAGCCCCAGCATGAGGACACCCCTTCAACGAGCAACTCGACCCAGACCAGCCCACTCCGTCGATCGCTCCATGGCCAGCGCCGCCGGGACATGCCTCCCCCTGGCTCCGGGAGCGCAGAGTGACTTTACTGCCAGCCACATGTGGGCTACATGGACCCTATGGGACTAGTGTTGGGGAGTTGGGGGGCAGGGGGACGGGGGTGAGGGTGTGTGGGGGAGTTGGGGGAAGGGGGATGAGGGTGTGTGGGGGAGTTGGGAGGGGGGGTGGTGTAGAGTTTGTTTTTCACTTAGACATTTTCATTTTTAATACACTGGTTGTGTTGCAAAGAAAAACCAGAGTGGACATTCATCATTGCGCATGTGTCATTTAATATATAACAGTGCATAGTGTACATGTATCCCCACACCCAGTGCTGACTTGTGTGTCAGAAATATTGTCCAATCAATGACTGGTGCACGGCACATCCCTCCTGTGCATCGGCACCCTGATGATGTCCTGCCACATCTTCCTCCTCCCCTTCATCATCATCTGGTGGTAGCAGTTCCATGTCAGAGGACAGGGGCACGTTCCGACGGATGCACATATTTTGCAGCATTACACATGCCATGGTGATCTTGGACACCTTCTCATGGCTGTAGAGGAGTGCACCGGCTGAGTACCGGCTGAGGCACCAAATTCGTGCCTTCAACAGGCCAAAGGTCTGCTCAATCACCACGCGTGTACGGGTATGGGAACCATTGTAGTCCTCCTCGTGCCTGTTCTGTGGGTTTCGGACAGGGGTCATGAGCCACGGATTCAAGGGATAGCCACCATCACCTGCATGAGAGGGGAATGAAGGTAAGTGTACGTACCTCATGGTGGACAACTGTACTCGTCTCACATGGCAGCAGGTAATTTCTGCACACACGCACATATCCCTGGATGCATTTACCTCTTTTCTGGATACGTTATGTGTCCTGTGCAATGGACTGATGGAGTGGGTTGCATCTTCGAGATGGGTTATGGTGTGCACTGGCATCTTGTTGCACGCGCATCGTATATACATGCAGCAGTGTTGGAGTAAAATCATTCATGTGTTGTGTTCTGTGAGATTTGGTAGTAGGGAGTGTTGGCTGTAGTCAGTACCATATTCATCATTCTGCACCGATCAGTTGCATGGTGACTTACAGCGCTCCTATGGGTGTGCGGAACCAGGGACACACTGTGGTATCCCTGGTTGGCTCAATTCAATGCACTCCCATGGATGACTGTCATGTGTGGTGATATGCTGGAGGCAGCGACATAGTGCATATGCAGTGCATAGTGCAGGATGGTCTTACGGTGTGTGAGGGCCGCCGATGAGTGGTGCATTTGTTGTGGGATGTGGACTGGTTAACTGTTAGTCATGTAGTGATAGGTGTTGGACTTACTTCATCAGTATGGATTTTGGTTGTCATGTGCCGTTTCAGTTGCTTTGGGGCACAGTGTTCGGTGATGTGCACATCGTGCAGTGACATCAACATTGCCACCCAGGTGGAGTATGTATCCTCCCCTTCCTACCCAGGTGGAGTATGCATTCCCCCCCGTCCCACCAAGGTGGAGTATGCATCCCTCCCTTCCCACCCAGGTGGAGTATTCCCTTCCCACCCAGACCTCCCTATCGCTGACACCTACACTAGTGCCTCCTCCAAGGAAACTCTTACTGACATCCTTTTTTTCGTGCCTTCCCCTGACCAATGGACCCTTCATATGGTCTCTGTGCTCTCTCCCTTCTCCTCCTCCCCCATTAATGGTGGCACCCATTGGGATGTCCTCTTGGCCCCCTTCCACTCCTCTAAGGCCATCATTAATGTATACGCTAATGGGACCGTCTTGGTCCAAGGCCCTCAAGCCAACCTCCACCTCTTTGATAGACGCTTCCCGCGCCTCATCAACTTCCTTTCCTCTCCTGATGTCCCCTCTTCTCTGTTTTCGGCTATCTTGCCTCCACCCTCTCACCCTGCCCTCTCTCGGGCTCCTTCTTCTTCACCTCCACAGGGCGTACCTCTGATCTGTACCCCTCCCCGGAAGTCCTTCAATGATGGCAACCTTCTCCACATTGCCACTCTCAACTCTCGCTCTGCTGTCAAACATTCCACTGATATCTGTCGCCTTCTTGAGGAACTGGACCTTGACATCCTCAGTCTCACTGAGACATGGTTCACATCCAGCTCTGTCACCAGCTTTGACACACTCCTACCTGACGGTTACAAGATCCTCCCCTTGCCCAGGCCCAACCGTGCTGGGGGGGTGTGGCCCTTATCTTCCCTGAGTGGATTCCTGCCATTGTCACTCCTACGCAGACCTATTCCTCCTTCGAATGTCTTGTCTGCTGACTCTCTCTCTCTCCTAGCCATTCCCTTACCGTGGCTACTATCTATCGGCCACCTGGTCACATTTCCTCCTTCCTCTCTGAGTGGGCTGATCTCACCTCCTCACTCCTGTCCTCAACCACTCAACTCCTCTTTCTTGGAGACTTCAATATCCACCTTGATGCCTCCTGTCCTCCCTCTGGACTCTTTCGCGACCTCTGCGACTCTCTCTCACTCTCTATTCTCCCGTCTGGGCCGACCCATTCTGCAGGGCACACTCTTGATGCTCTGATCTCTTCTGACCTTCCCCTCTCTGTCCCTCTCTCCACTCCTCTCTCCTGGAGTGATCACTTTCTCCTATCCTCCCACCTCACCGTCCCTACCCCACAGGCAAAGCCACCCTCATCACTGCCACCCACCTTCGCGGTCATCCGACCCATGAAGCGCGTGTCAGTTGAGGCTTTCGCTACCGCCTTCTCGCCCCACCTCCCCCTTCGCCTGACTCCCACCCTGACACAGCACTCTCCACTCTCCACTCTGCTATATCTGATACCCTTGATATCCTTGCCCCTGTCAGGAGAATCCGCCTGAAGCCCAAAGCCAAATGTAACTCCTGGTATGACTCGGATCTCGTCACCCTTAAACGCAAGTGCAGGGTGGCAGAGAGGAAATGGCGTGCTTCATGTTCATCCTCTGACAAACTGGCCTGCCGCCTGCTCCAAAGGCAATACCGTCTCTCTGTTCTCACCAAGAAGAGAGCCCTTATCCAAGCCCGCATCTCTGCGGCATCTAACAATGCGGCTGAATTCTTTAAAATCTGCAAGGAGCTGGCCAACCCTGCTGCAGTCTCTACCTCTCCTGTCCCCTCCCAGGCCCTCTGCACGGTACTGGCCTCTCACTTCATTTAAAAAACTCAGGACATCCTGTCCTCACTCTCCTCCTATCACCTCCCCCCCTCTATTCCCTGCTCTTCCTCTGGCCCTTCTGCAGCCACCCCTCCTCTCTCCTTCTCTGCCTTTCCCCTTTTTTCTGCTGACATGGTTTTGAGACAAGTCCCATCTATGAAAGTCTCGTCAAAAAAGGTCCACCCCTGTTCCTCCAAAACTATCAAGGACCACATCGACTCCTTGGCTCCTGCCCTAGCAGACTTCTGCAATCACTCCTTAGCCTCTGGAGTCTTCACATCCTCCCTCAAGCACTCCCTTGTGCACCCCCTTCTTAAGAAACCCTCTTCCGACCCCTCCTGCCCAGCCAATCTCTATCACTCCCTTCCTGGGCAAGCACCTGGAGAAACTGGCCATCTCCCAGCTTAATCTCCATGCTGAATCTGTTGGTAGTCTTCATGACCATCAGTCTGGCTTCAGAGCTGCCAGAAGCACGGAAACTGCTCTCCTGAACATCCGTCGGGACCTGCTCTCAAACCTTGACTATAACAATCCTTGTGTTCTCATTTTGCTCAACCTCTCTTCTGCCTTTGACACTGTCAACCACATCATCCTGCTCAACCATCTCCATGATAACCTGGGTATCACTGGTCAGGCTCTGGCCTGGCTGACCTCCTTCCTCTCCAATCGACCCTCCCAGGTCCAACTGGGTTCCTTCCTCTCTGACATCTTTTTCTCTACCTGTGGTATCCCCCAGGGATCTAACCTCTCCCCCTGGTTGTTCAACCAGTATCTGGCACTTCTTGATCACTGCATCGCCGTTCTCCGTCCCAACTTCCAGTGCTACGCAGATGATACCCAGCTCATTTTCAGGCTACCGTCGGCCTCCTCTTCCTCTTCCCTCTTCCCTCATCTCTGACTGTCTTTCTGCTATCCAGGAATGGTGTGCTCACTGTCTCCAGAGCCCTGGTTCTCTCGAAGCTGGACTACTTTAACAGCCTCTATCTAAATCTTCCTGCCTCTACTCTCCGCCCTTTGCAACTCATCCAGAACAGGACTGCGAGACTTGTCCTTGGCCTCAAGCCCCGGGACCGTATCTCTCCAGGACTGAAATCACTACACTGGCTCCCAGTGGCTGCGAGGATTAAGTTCAAAACCCTCTGCATTGTCCACAAGGCCTTCTGGGGCCTTGGGCCAAAATACCTTCAACTCTCCCTTCCTAAATATCTTCCTTCTCGAGCTCTTCGCTCATCCACCTCCAACTACCTCAGGGTCAGCCGCTTCTCCAAGCAAAGAGTTGGGGGTAGATCTCTCTCCACAGCAGGGGCCTCCCTCTGGAACAGTCTTCCTGCCTCCCTGAAACTTGAGGAGAACCATCTCCGGTTCCGGAAGCACCTCAAAACCTTCCTCTTTGCCTCCGCTTTCTCTCCCTCTCTCCCCTGCTAACATCACTGAACCTGCACTGAATCTGCAACTGGGCCACTCACCGATCTCGGTCCTTGGCCCAGCCACTCTTCCCTGCACTGCCTACCTGCAATACAGGACTGTCTCTGTTTCCTACAACCCCTTCTCCCGGCACTTACCTTGCACTTGCCACCTGCTGGCCCTATTATTTATCTTGTATTCTTCTAACCGTGTACTGCACTTTCCCCTTTCCCCTTTCCCCTTCCCCTTGCACTTTTCCCATTCCCCTCTACCCTTGCACTTGCACGATCTGAATGACACCTGGCCGAGTGGGATCGTTATCTGTCTCCCCTTGTTCCCCCCCTGCCTCGTCGCGCCTTGAAACACTTGTGTATAGGCGCGTTACAAATGCCATATCATATCATATCATATCATATGCATCCCCCCCTTCCCACCGAGGTGGAGTATGCAACCACCCGCTTCACAACCCCGATGTACTGCCATGGGCCAGTCAGGCAACTCACCAAGCAGCCAGGCACCGCATCCAGCATGTCGCTCCATGAAGCATGGTAGCGTGGAGTTCCGCAGGACCAAAGAGTCATGAGTTGATCCTGGATATCGGGCACAGCAATATGTGATGATTTTGCTGGCGTTGCATACCATCTGCTCATTGATGGAGTGGTATTGCTTGCGGTTGCGATACACCACCTCCATGGCATGCGGGACTACCAACTCCACGTGGGTGCAGTCAAGGGCACCTACACAATCCGGAAGCATGGAAGGCAACTTTTGTATCGAATATATCCTGGGGAGTCCCTGGTAGGGACATGTAGTCCCTTGTGTGCTTGAGGAGGCCATCCAGCACTTGGTTCAGTATCCGGGAAAATAAGGGTTTGAAATGCCATGCATGTGCCCCACTGTGTGCTGGTAGGTGCCTGTGGGAAGGAAGTGGAGCACAGACACTACCTTCAGTAGAGGGGGGATGGCGGAGTGTATTTCTATGAGGCTCACTATGTTCTTGTGTATCAGGTCCACTACGGTGGTGATGGTGTCACGGTCAAGCCGGTACAGGGTGTGGATCTGCTCAGGTGTTAGGTTGAAGGGGGAGGCACTGATGCGAGGGATTGGGGCTGCCAGAGTGGTAACGGTGGCTGCACTGGTGGGGCTTGCTGGGCCTGTCTCACCCTCCTTCTCCTCCTGTGTCTCCTCTGTGGTGGGGGCTGTTGTTGTTGTTGTTGTTGAGGCCTTGCAAGCAGGGCCTCCAGCTCCAGTAATGCTACTACTATTGGTATCATCTTGGTGTGGCAGGGGGTGTGGTGTGTGGGTGTGCTCCTTTTGTGCTTGCCCTCACTCCATTGCCTCCACCTGTGTTGATTGTGTGCACCTGTGGCACTTCTAAACACTGCCAGGGTTCTTAACACCTTCTCAGAGATGCCGGTAAGCTCTTTTTCGGCCTTCAGGCTCTGGTTTACGGCATGCTGCTAATACCGGCATGGTGTGTCGCGTGCCTAGACCACTATTTATGGCATCGTTAAGTACGATGCCGTAAATTGCGGTCTGGTTGGTCAGAATAGCCGTAGCTGTAAGCGATGCCGGCAATCCTTTAACGGCATTGTTTTTCCCTTACCTCCAACCTTGGAATGACCCCCAATGTCCTGTCATATGGTCAAGTTGGAAATAGACATTGGGGTGAGCTACACCGAGACCAGAAGATAAGGCCATGCTCTCACTCCCTTTTATTCCCAGAGAAGTAAGGCTATTATAAGGCTGAGTTCAAACACTAATTGACTGGCAGACAGCAGGAGTGATGATAGATGTTGGGCTAATTGGGTGGGGAGGCATGGCCAGGCCAAACCTCCAGCATCTGGGGTACCAGCCTGCGTGCTGCTAGTGAGTGGAATATTCCAGAAGGGTACAAGCATGCCAACCAATAATAGAGGGCAACGTAGCAAGGCACCCTATAGCTTGAGAAGCCAATAGAAGGTTGTGTATTATTATGACATGGACGATGACTTGCACCTGACCGTAGAGATCCAATCACAGTCCCATACCCCATAGAAAGTATACTTAGATGTTCCCTTTAAGCCTTTCATGAATCCCCACAGGTTTTCTTATTTTGCCATGTAGTATGACATCAGTGATGACAAATCTTTAGTCTAAAGTTGTGTTTTTTCATGTGATGCTGTGAGAGAACTCTTAAGAGAGAATGCTGTGTGGCGCCAGTTGATGCCCGTTGTACTCCCTGTTTTATACAATTGTAAATAAATTGCAAAACTTCCTGAGTCGGTCTGATTATTGATGTTTGAGTAAGATCTGCACCCCCATCCATCTCAGATACTGTTACATCGTCTTAAAAGACCTTTAGGTTCAGAATGGTGAGTAGACTAAGTGGAATGGAAAATTAAGGGGACAGGGTTGTAGTAATTTTAAGTACCAGGTAATATTGGGCGAAGATAGAGAAAGCACCAGACAGTCCTGGCTCAAGGGAGCTTTAGAAGGAGACATTACAGACTCCAGTCGGAGTAGAGTGAAATATATAACGTGCAAGCAGGTTTGCATAAGGTGATGTCTCAAACCCTGGACAGGGTATAAGAAAAGGTGAGAAAAGGGAAAAGGTCGCTTTCAAAAATGTATGTATGTATGTATGTATGTATTTAGTTTTTATATAGCGCCGATAGCCCGCAGGCATCAGGGCGCTTGTACATAGAACACAGATACTGCGAGACCGAAGACAGACAACACGTATGGGACGGACAAACGGTACAGCTAGCTAATGAGCGACGCGATCTCTAACTAAGGACCTGTGCCCACGGGTTCTTATCTAAAGAGGTATGTTTTCAGCCTCTTCCTAAAAACTGGGTGACTGACTTCGGACCTAAGTGATTCAGGGACGCTGTTCCACAGTTTGGGAGCCAGCACAAGAAAGGATCTGCCCAGCCCTGTTTTTAGCTTAAACTTGGGCACGAGCAGAAGACATTTTCCACCCGAGCGAAGGTTTTTGGTGGGATTGTAGGGCCTTAAGTGTGTTTTCAAATAGGGAGGCGCTGAGCCATACAGGCATTTGTGAACCAAGCAGAGGGCTTTGAACTTAATGCGCTCCTCTACCCTGAGCCAATGCAGCGCTAGCCTCTCTTCAGTAACATGGTCTTTCCTTTTCAGGTTTTTTACTATTCTGACCGCGTTGTTCTGGATCACCTGACAACTGGATAGATCCTTGGAAGCGGCCCCCAACAACAGGGCATTCCCATAGTCGAGCCGTGAGAGAATGATGGCTCTGGCTATCGTTGCCCTGTTTGCTTCATTAAGCAATGGTTTGATTGCTTTCATGAGCCTAAGATAATAAGCTGAATTTTTTTGAAGGAAGTTGGTTTGGGCGTGAGAGTCGACAACTGAATCGACCATCATGTCTAGGGTCTTTACCTTGGGAACCACTTGGATAGTGGCATTTTTAATTTGAAAAGAGCTGTACTCTGCTCCCAGTTTTTCCAACCGACGACTGGAGCCAAACAACATCAATTCTGTTTTGGAGTCGTTCAGGCACATCCAGTTTGCCTGCATCCAGTCGTCAATTAGCTTATAAACCTTGGTGAGCGTTTCACTATCTGTGGCGTGGTTCCTACCCCCCAACTCCAATATGAGTTGGGTGTCATCTGCGTAGTTAGTAAATGACACTCCGGCATTCACCAGAAGGGTGCACAGAGTGCGCATGTAAATGTTAAAGAGCATTGGGGATAGGCTAGCACCCTGGGGCACTCCGAATAGGATGTCGCAAGAGTCGGAGAAACTATTACCCCAGTGAACTCTCGCTTGGCGGTTAGAAAGAAAGGATAAGAGCCAGTCAATAGCTCCCTCCGAGCAGCCAACGCTCTCCCTAAGCGCCTTGATAAGAAGACTGTGATCCTCTAGATCGAATGCTGCACTGAGGTCTAAAAGCATCAGCATCCCCAGTTTGTTGTCGTCTAACATCGTCAACATCTGATTCTGCAAATCTAGCATAGCTGTTTCGGTGCTGTGAGATGCTCTAAAGCCGGATTGTTGTTGGTGCAGAATCTCCTGTTCTTCAACGTAGTGTTGGAGCTGTTGTGTGGCTACCTTGTCCAACAGTTTGAGAACAAAATTCGAATTGGTAATGGGGCGAAGATTTGCGGGATCCTTGGGATCTAGTCCCGCTTTTTTGACGAGAGGAGTGATGGTAACTCTCTTCAGATCTTTAGGCACCATACCCTCCTGAAAAGACGCGTTCACTATTCTCCGGAGGATGGGAGCAAATAAATCCTTGTGTTGAAGAATAATGCTGGGGGGCAGGACATTTTCTGCACAGGTCGTAGGTCTCATGTTGTTCAATACCTCTAGCATATCTGCTTCTGAGATGGGGTCAAATTTAAAGAGTTGTTCCCTGACCGGTGCATTCCCTTCAGTGGGGCGGATCTCCTGGTTAGGGGCGGATCTGGCCTTAATAATGTTTTGCCTCGCCTTTTCTGTTTTGGCTTGGAGTGCACTAAGCACCATGTTGCAGTCCTCCTTGGATGGGGTGAATGGGGGAGTAAGAGATACAGGTTTTTCTATGCTTTTCAAAATGTTGAAGAGTTTGCTTGTGTTGTTATCGGCATGCTCAATTTCGGTGTTAAAGAAATTAGCCTTAACTGTCTTGATTTTCTCTTTATATTCCCTATCCTTCCTTTTCCAGCTTGCTTTACTATCCACCGATTTATCTGAGATCCATTTTCTTTCCAGAATCCGTTTTTCCTTCTTCAGTAGAAGAAGCTCAGGTGTGTACCATTTTTGGTTGTTGCTGTTCCCCCTGGTTAGTTTGGTGGTGAGTGGCGCCTCAGTTTCTACTAACTCGACTAAGTGTTTGTTATATTTATCTAATAGTTCGGTGCAAGCGTCCTGATCCTGAAAAGAGCGCCAAATTTTCTCCAAGCAAGGCTTGAGCTGAAATTCGTTTAAGTTTTTGAAGTTTCTGATTTCTGCCTTAATATGAGGATTTTGCTTGTGTGTATAGCATGGCAACTTTAGATTGGCTAATATCAAGTGATGATCACTCCATATGCAGGGAGTGGTGCTGCAGTTTTGTAAGAGGATGTTGTGACCACACAGCCAGTCCAGCTGGTTTCCCTGGGGGGTGGTGGGATCTTTATTAAGGACTTTGAAGTCGAGATTATTCAAAGCTTTCTCCAGTGCTATGGCCCCTTTGTCTCTCTTATTACCACGCCAGAGGTTCCAGTCTCCCATGACGACCGTGGACGCGTTAACCGATCTCAAGGTGTTTAGGTGGGAACAAAGTTCCGATGAAAAATCTGAGACTAATGATGGTGGTCTATAGATAGCTATTAGGTTGAGACAATTGTTGGGGGAGAAGATCAGTTTGAGGTGTAATGCTTCGCACCCGCTAAAGCCTATAGATACCTTGAAGAGTTTGAGACTGTTCTTGGCAATAATTGCTACTCCACCTCCCCTACCCCGTACTCTATTGTCGTAGTAAATAGTGTAATCTGCTGGAACGGCCTGCTCACATGTGGGCCCTACAGGGTCTTTGAGCCAGGTTTCTGTTATGCAGAGTATGTCGAAATTATGGCAGGATATCATGTCTTTAATGTTGATGGCATGTTTGGTTAGGGAGCGTGTATTAAGCAGACCAATATTCAGGCACGTCCATTTCTCCGTACCATCCCTAAGGGTGTCTGCGGACGTGTTCCCCTCCCTTTCATGGCTGTTGGCCTCCTCCCCCTCCGCCCGGCTCCCATGTGTGACTACAGCTGGTACATGCATGTCTCAAGCCCCCACTTACCGAGGTACTAGGGCACCAGGTGAGTTCGGAGAGCCCGTGGGTCCGCTGGGAGAGATAGAGGTCCCAACGTGAGGTAGCGCCGAGCGCCCGCACGTCCGGCCACGGACCGGCACAGACCGGCTTGCCCCCTTCGCGCCGGCGCGTTCGCGCCGGGTTTAAACTAATAAGGCAGCCTAAAACTACCAGGCTGCTGGGATGTGTAGTTCCACAACCCAGGTAGCACTGGTAGGGAACAATCAAAATGCAGTCAAACTGCGCAGATTTAAACAGTACTGACCAGCAAACACACTGTTAATAAAATGTAATTGTAATATCCTTAAAACACACTAATAGCTTTATGAATGGGATTTCTTAAAGCAAAACTGAACGAAAATTACCGGAATCGGCGAATTACGGCGACGTTTTTAAAAATACAATCCTTTTAGCAGGGAAGGTGATTCAAAGTGGACTTTATAGTCCGGCCAGACCGGCACAGACCAGCTTGCCCCCTTCGCGCCGGCGCGTTCGCGCCGGGTTTAAACTAATAAGGCAGCCTAAAACTACCAGGCTGCTGGGATGTGTAGTTCCACAACCCAGGTAGCACTGGTAGGGAACAATCAAAATGCAGTCAAACTGCGCAGATTTAAACAGTACTGACCAGCAAACACACTGTTAATAAAATGTAATTGTAATATCTTTAAAACACACTAATAGCTTTATGAATGGGATTTCTTAAAGCAAAACTGAACGAAAATTACCGGAATCGGCGAATTACGGCGGCGTTTTTAAAAATACAATCCTTTTAGCAGGGAAGGTGATTCAAAGTGGACTTTATAGTCCGGCCAGACCGGCACAGACCGGCTTGCCCCCTTCTGATAAATGGTATTGCAACACATGACCACATATTTGCACGCTGCGCACACGGGGAATAAATTAGAGAAAAGGTCAGATATTCTAGAGCGCTTGAAGTTGTACCAGGAAGAGAAAGAGGATCCGTCACCTGAAGAGTGGATGCTCAGTCAGCGAAAAGAGGAAGGTGTTGAGCCTTCAGCTCTTCATACCTCGCCTAAGGTAAAAGACGATAGTATGGAAGAAGCAGGGTTGTATCCTTTAAAAGAAATGAAAGTGGCGACGGGGTAAAGTAATCCAATATATGAACCTCCCGCTTATAGCAGTGACGGTAGCCCAGAGGAGAATAAGAGAAAAGAGGAGATCTTTAAGATCCTGCAAGACAAAGACGAGAAGAGTGAGCGGTCGAACAAATCGACAGAAATAGAAAGGGAAATTAAGAGATGGAAAGGAGAGAAGGATAAAGCTGATGAGGTAACGCTTGTGCAGAACAAATGGATGGGTGGACAGATATTACTGAAGCTGAATTAGAACAGCATCGAGGAAGTTAGGCAAAGGGAAGATAAGGACGAACAAGATAAAAACGACAGAGAAAGGGAGAAGAGATTGAAAGAAAGCAGATGAGCAGAAAAGGAAGGACAGAGAACAGTGAGAACAGATGTATCAGGAGGATCAAGAGAAAAAGAAAGAATGGGCAGAAGAACAAAGAAAGTCTGACACTAGACAGAGAGCAATTGAAGACAGGGATAGGAAAGAAAGGAAGAGAGAAGAGGAGGAAACACAGAAATTAAGAGATAAAAGAATATGGAGATGAAGAGTGGAAGAGGAAAGAAGGGCAGGAGGAAGACAGAATTAGAAGGGAGGTGAGAAAGCGAAGAGAATCAGACGAAGAGCTTGAGCGAAGAAGGAGACAGCGGGTTCCTGATATTAGCCTTATTTTTAAGTTCCTTCTGATAAAGGAAGCAACATGAGGGACATCTAGAATAGTATTGAAAGAAGAAAACTTTGATATAGACAGCATCGGAGATAGGATCGATAAGGCATATGAAGAATTAAAGGAAGGTAGCAACTATGGAAGCCGAGGGATGGGAGATCCATCCCTAGCAGTTAAATCTCAAGCTTAGAGCATTGTCCTTAAGCAGACTGAACTTAGACCGGGGTGAAGGCGATCAAAGTCACACTTATTGGGGACCAGACATGTCAGACGAGGAAAGAGAATCCTTTCTTGAGAAAGAAGGAGGAAGTGCATGCGCCTCCGAGGGAAGACTGCAGATAGACAAGGAAGTAAGATGGTCGGAATTAGAACAACCTAAGGATAGGACGCCCGATTCCATAGCATATCCTGAATGAACCCGAGGATGATCATATAGTGAGAAGGAAGACTCACAGCCATATGTGAGCAGATTAAGATCACTACCATCAAGGAGACAGTCAGGAATGATCGTCCCTGCCATGGGTAGACTGTCAATGGGAGCCGACTGCGAGCTAGGGTTTACGCAGTTTCCCTTATTGGAAAAAGGGGGAGCAAGACCACAGAATATTCCATGGCCGCAGATGGACAAGGATCCTTTAATGTTCAAGCTCCTGAGTTTGACCTCAGATGCTGGTAAATGGATTTATGAGCTAGAGAAAATGACAGGAGGAAATACATTGGCCATAAAGGATGTTAAGGGTCTCTTGGCAGCTATCCTTGGAGAAAGGGCTGATGACATATGGAGGAGAACAGGGTATTCAAGTGTGACAACACAAAACACAGCGTACGATGGAGCACCATTTAATAATTGCAGAGCAGATGTTTGGAGGGCTCTCAGGGTACAGTATCCCGATGCGGCAGATATGGGTGCAATTATGACACGTAAAATGAAGGAAGATAGGATCCTATTGCTTAAATTCAGGATATTCAAGAGAAATGGCAGCTTGAATCTCTGGATCCATGGGAGAAAACCGTGGCATTACTTTACCACATTATATGTCAGGGTTTACCTGAGCCAGTACAGAGGCAGATGAAGAAACAAGTGGGGATGGAAGCAAAACCGTGGCCTGAGATACAGTTGACGATAGTGCATCACTGTCAGCTATTGCAAGAGAAAAATAGGGAGAAATATGAGGCTAGGTAAATCGAGGAAGCCAAGTTAGTCTAGAAAACAATGTCAAAATATGCCTTAGAATGGGCGGTATTGACAAGCTGAGAAGGATTGGGAATGCAGTAAGCAGTAGGTGCCTCACATGTGAGTAATCAGCACCCAAAGGACCAAGCTGGGGATGGGTTGGTGCCACAAGGTAGAGGTATGGGCTATAGAGGAGGACAAGGTGGATTCCAAAATAATCAAGGTGGGTTTCAGAATGCACAGAATGAGAATCATAATATACAGGGATGATTTAACCAAGGAGGACTTGCTAGGCAAGCACCTCCAGTTTGTTGGACTTGTCGGATGAGCGGGCACATTGCACGCTTATGTGGGATCCAAGGGAATGTACAGAATGGTCAATTCTCACGAGGGGGGACAGCTTATTCCCCTCCATCTAGCACACATACTAGGGAAGGGTAGGTATGCCCAAGGTCACACAGTGTATCAAACACAAGCACAGCGAGTGCAGCAGACACAGCAAACAGAGCAAGTGCAAATGAATCCACCACAAGGGCAGACACAGCAGTACGCGAACACAGGACAAGTGTTGACACCCAGAATAGGAGGTGCCACTGTGGAAGGAGGAAGTCCATTCACAGGGACAGAAGTATGCCTGTACCCACAATAGGACAGCTCACAGGGTGACTTGATGTGTTCAGCTCTATCTGTGACACCAGACACCCAAGAGGAACCAAGGGTCGATGTGACGATGGGAGGCATATATTTTTCTTTCCTAGTAGACACTGGGGCTACTCGTTCATGTATACAAGAGGCCAAATATCCAATGTCGGGAATTGCCATGAATGCTCAAGGATACCCTGGAGCTACAAGTCGAGATCCTTTTTTTTGATGAATTACCAGTCTCTACATGAGAATGTGATGGGTCTGTTCCTTTGTTATATTCGTGACAGACACAGGTTAACATTTTGGGAAGAGTCTTAATGACAAAACCTAACATGATGATTTCATTTACTGATCAAGGGATAGTGTGTTCCACTCCAGGAATACACTACTTAAACGTGGGCAAATTTACACTGGCCTTCACAGCGCAAGTAGCTCTGCGAGAAGCTCCAGTGGAGCCAGACATTTTCTTTTATGGGGTGAGCATTTTACTGACATGGATACCTGCTCTAGTGTGAAAAACAGTGAGGATACCTGGAATTTTTATTTAGACCAGAGATACCTATGGAAGGAGAGGTGGGGGCAGACTATCCCTATAGAATTGGAAACAGCCATAGTACAAAGGGAAATTATGATGCTCGAAGGGATGGACAATGAGGATAGACCATGGCGTACATTATTAGCTAGCAAAGAAGGGTACAGATTGACTGACATCACTAATGACAATATGTTTAGGGAAGACCAAACAGACGATGAGGTAGTGTTCTTTATGAGCATCACATATTGGATAAGAATAGAGGAAAGGGAAGTTCCACAGTGAATGGCGATAATGATGGCAGCGTCCAGCATATTTTGGAAAGCTGCCAAGTGCTCTTTGAACCACAAGCCCTTATGACGTGGGCCTATTGAAGGGGGTATGGGAAGTCAAAATAAAAATGAAGCCGGAGGCAATTTTACCTCGAGCAAGACAGTAAGTACCCATGTCTTGAGAGTCTGATGAGGGAATATTTCAGACTATTTCAGCACTGATGAAAAAATTTATT
The DNA here is from genome assembly GCF_040938575.1 of Ambystoma mexicanum. Lineage (NCBI taxonomy): Eukaryota > Metazoa > Chordata > Amphibia > Caudata > Ambystomatidae > Ambystoma > Ambystoma mexicanum. The sequence goes on from NC_090922.1 coordinate 1,508,855,915, forward strand.
CTGGTGCCATCAGAATCATTGTGTAATACTGCGGTGTATCCGATCAAAAAAATTGAAGAGAGGGTCGTGGAGATTTATACAAGATATGAGACAGATTAACCAGATTGTAGAAGCAGAGTTTCCTTTAATTTCCAACTCAGTGACAATATTATGCAGTAACCCAGTGGAAGCTCGACATTTCACAGTGATCGATTTGAAAAATGTGTTTTTCTCAATCCTGTTGCAGAAAGACTCACACGAATTCACCTCCTTTGCGTTTTGCCAAACTCAACTGAAACATGTCCGTTTGCACCAGGGGTACTGTTAGTCTCCATCGATCTTTAGTAGAGTCTTGCAGATGGATTTAGGCAATATTGACCTTAATAGTGCAGTGATACAGTATGTAAATGGCATTTTAACTTGTAGCATCACAGAAGATGAGTGCAGACAAGAATCTATTCAGTGATGACTATTCTAGAAGACAAGGGATACACAGTAGACAAAGACAAGTTACAATACTGTCAGGAAGAGGTGTAATACATAGAGCAGTTAAACTCACATGAGGGTAAGAAGGTGACAAATGAAAGGGCTCAGGCTTTTATGAAAACCGCAAAGCCAAACACAGTAAAACAGATGTATCCCTTTCTGGCGCTATGCAACTATGTTAGGGCCTGGGTGTTTGATTATAGATCATATAAAATACCCCTTTTGCAAGCTTTAAAGAAAGCACAAGTGGATAAGGTAAAAATAGAGTGGACTGAAGAAATGGAGGAAAGGTTTGAGGATTTGAAAAAAGCAATTTGTACGGCCCCCGTTTTGGGAATCCCCAATTATGCAGAGGAATATTATCTGTTTTCACACATGAATGGGACAGTCATGACAGCAGTGCTGACAGAGAGAACTACATTGGGGTACAAGTCTTTAGCATATTATACTGGAATTTTAGACCCAGTTATGAAGGGACACTTTCCTTGCGAACAGTCATTGGCAGCCGCCACATTTGCCATTGAGAAATCTACAACTATTGTCATGGGCTGCTCTATGACATCCTTCATAGAACATGCTCTGTTTGCTATTTTACAGAAACCTAAGGATACATTGACATCCCAAAGAGCTTCAGCCTATGAGTTAATGATTTCAAACCCAGCGATTAAAATGGGCAGAGGCAAAATAGTGAATCCTGCCACGTTTGTAGCTGAACCATTAGCGATCATGTACATTACTGTGCTAAGTTTGATGAATTTTATGATGATATACGCCTTGTGAAAGAAAATGCTTTGTCCAGAGGGGAAAATTCTCTTTATTGATGGTTCTTCGAAAATTGATCAAACTAGTGGGGAAAGGCATTCAGGCGCAGCGTTAATAAGGCACAAGTTAAATGGGGAATTTGAAGTTGTAGCAAGTGCAAGACTACTGTCTCATTTTTCAGCACAAGCAGCAGAATTGGTGGCGCTTATTGTCACGCTCAATAAACACGAAGGACAGGAAGTGGCAGTGTACAGTGGCTCCGCCTATGTGACGTCAACCGTACACGCAGGGCTAGCACATTGGAAAAGGAGGGGCTACCTCCATGAGGACAGCACTCCAGTGCAGCGCGCATCCTTATTGGACAGGCTTATTAAGGCACTACAACTCCCAGTGGCCATAGTGGTTGTTAAATGCGCAGCTCACACTAAGCAAACAGATTTAATCTCTTGCGGAAACAAAGCCGAAAACTTAGAAGCCAAAAGGGTTGCATATTCTCCAGATATTTTGAGTTTTGGTACTCCGAATGTTAAGGAAATGGTAGTCACGACTTAGGTAAGACAAGAGGGGTTTAATAAATTATCAATGACCCAATTAATGGATATTCAAGGGAGTGCATCTCAGGAAGAGCAGGAATTATGGAAACAAAGGGGGTGTTCTTTATCCCCTACTGAAGTATTATGATAACAAGATTGCACTGGAAAGCTGGTGATGCCAGTAGCATTGTTAAAGTTCACGCTTGAACAGCTACATTACCCCGTGCATGTATCTAGGTAGATTCTTGCTGCCACCATTGAGGAAGACTGGTTCATTCCGAATCTGTTAAAGCACGTTGCATTCTTCATAGTGAAATGCATTGTGTGCCAAAAGTTTACCTCTGGGCATACACTGAGAATGATTAGAGGGGTAATAACTTGACCAGATGTTCCGTTACAGCATTTACATATTGATTATGTTGATATGCTGCATTTATGTAATGGATACAGGTATCTGATATTGGTGGTTCGAGGAGGTCTGTGTACACACACTGATGCCACTTGTGCAGTGAAGTTTTTAGTACACAAAGTCTTTCCAAGATGGGGTGTGTGTGAAGTGCTGAGATCTCATAATCGTCCTCATTTTGTTAATTTGTTAACCTTTTGAACAGGTAGGGCTCCTATTGAATATAAAACACACGTTTTTTTCTGCTTATCACCTGCAAGCAGACAGGATATGTAAGAGACTCAATAGCCTTCTTAAAGAAAGGATTGCCAAGATCAGATTGACCCTGAAAAAGGGATGGCTATGTTGCCTACCCGTAGCTTTATATGCCCTTCGGAATTAGCCTGGTTCGGGCCATCACTTCACCCCCCACGAACTACTGACAGGGCGGCGAATGAGAACACCTCTTACACCTCTGTCTAGGAGTAGAAGTGATGCCCAGAGTACAGCTAAATTGTTAGGTTATGAATTAAAAAACTATTTGACATGTATGACCTCTAGCATCTCTCTCGTTTCAGACCAAGTCAAGAGAGGGGGTTAGTCTCAGAACACAGATGAAGATAATTCAACAACCAGATCAAATTAACTTTTATTAACATCCTAATTGTTTTTTAGCGCTCTCGTGCTCATAAAGGATTTTACTCGAAAGTGGCATGAACCACGTTTTCATGGCCCCTTTTGCTTTCAAAATATAATCCCTTCAGCAGTGAAAGTCCGAGGCAGACAAGCTCGGCTTCACTTAAGTGATTTGAAAACATATAAAGGCATGACTTACCCTCCCACTGTTGCCGATCCAGAAGCAACCAAGAAGAAGAATTTCAGCGTGTGCAGACTCGATCGATGACCAAGAAGAAGGACGATGAAACCCGTTGATGAATGCAGATTTTACATTTGGACTGAGTCCCGTGAGGAAACGCATTATAGATATTTTAGTAGGAGTCCAAAAACTTGCTGAGAGTCTTAGGAATCTTGTGAAATGAACTTTAGAATTACATTGACTTATCAAAGTTATGCCTAACGCCAGTTCTTGATTATTAACTGGAAACCAGCTAAATATCCAGATTCATTTATTGGTGAATATTTGTTCTAAGCAGCTAACCTCTATGGTCCTCACAGACAGTGATGTGCATAGACTTGTGTTTGCCATTTTTGTATTTATCCTTCAAGCTTATACTGCTCTTTTCAGAAGATACGTTGATATTCACACTTTTTTACGGGATCCTAAAAATGGTCCTATGGTTAGAAGACTGTTAATTGTGATCATTGATCAGCTACTGCAACTGAAGGTGTAATAAAAATGGTAAAGTGTATTAAAAATGAGAAAAATAGAAGTTGACACAGTTCTAGGGAATGGACACGTGCAACCAGCACCAGGATGACACGAGAGGTGGATGTCGATTGTCATGTGCACAGTATATGCCTGTACGATTACTCTTTTTCTCTTTCTATTTCTCCTCTTTCACACTCTTATTGCACTGGTACTTCTGCTGTGACAAAGGTCCCTATGGTTCTGCCCACTATGAAAACTGCTTTTGATTCACTTCGTAGGCAGTATACAAACCTTGCATATGGGAGATATAGGAGAAATGCAGAGGGAGATAGTGAGGGGGTAAATACATATCTCGACAATTCAGCACACTTGGGTAATAACATATGGTATCAGCACATGAGAAAGGTGGGAGAGATAACATCTAAGGAGAGTTGCTACATCTGCACTCTCTTACACTATGCCTTAAATACAGCACAAACGTTGATTTCTAGAGAAGTTTCAGAACACAATGTCAAGTGCCTCATTCATCTTGCAGCATGTATGACCAGAGGACAAATCCAAGGAATTTGGGATATTCTACGATGGAGATCAAAATGGTCGTTTCCATTTCAGGATGATTATATCAAGACTACACAGATGGAAAAGGAACCTGCATGGAAGAGTAAGATGCTTACATATGCGGCGACAGGACAGGAAGAGGTAGTCATTAAAGAGATGAAGAGAATGGACTGCACTGATAAAACAGAAATAGCTGGATCAGCTGGATGTTGGGAACCAACTCAAGTCTTAGGTGGTCATTACGAGGTAGGAGGTAACCATGCCACTATTAGCAGCATGGCTACCCCCTTACCGGGTACCGGGTCTGGGATTCCCTGAATGAGGAATTACCGGGCCATTCCGACCTTGGAGGGCCTGGGAATTCCTCATTCAAGGAACCCATCCCCATTCCCATTTGAGCCCCCATAGAGCTCAATGGGAATGGGGAGGGTGCTAACAACGGGCCTGTTAACAACAGGCCCGTTGTTAGCACCCTGGTCTGCTCACGGGACCCGCTAAGGATGCCTAGTTTTACCAGGCGTCCTTAGCGGGTCCCATGAGCAGAAGTCTTAATGAGGCGGTAAGGGGTTGGCGGCACTGGCACCTTTGCTGGCACTGTTAACCCCTTAACACCTACCTCATAATGACTCCCTTAGTCTATGGATGAGTGAAATCCAAGAAGGGATGGGAAGAGGGACTGATGTCCTGTGCTGCTCATCTACTAAAGCCAGAATATGTGCAAGGGGTGCGGAGAGTAAACGATAGGTGTTTGAAGTCATGGGCCAAGTATACCAAGCTGCTGACATGGGTAAAAGATGAATCAGGTCCTATGGTTGTGTTCCCATTGGTGAATGCGACATTGAGCTTCTGGAGACATGGAACGAATCATGTTGGAGATAGCAAAGGCTGCAAAACTACAGTTGACATTACTAGAATGGGAGCAGGAACACCTGTTCTGATGTATCGATATTGGGCTTGTAGGCTTAGGGCCTACATAAAGCTGCCCAAGGATTGGGGAGGGACGTGCTGCTTGGTGCTCATTCATGTTCTACCGTTAGTGATTCCTCAGAGTGACTTGAACATTGGAGAATTGCCAAAGGTGGATGCCCATTTGAGAAGGAGAAGACCAATCTCTCAATCGAACAAATAGAAAGGACTACTTCTCAGCAAAATCAATAGAAGCATACAACTCTATTCCGTATGAGCATAGGTTTATCAGAAAGACTGCTTTAATCTTCACATCTATCTTCATGCCTGAGATCCAGACGATGGCTAATGCCAAATCGTTGCAGATTACCAGATGGGATAATCTACACATAATCAGCACCACCATAAAGGGATTCAATGCTATCAAGGAAGAGCTAAGGCCATACGATTGATGACCCTACAGAACAGATATGTCCTTGACATGATCACTGCGATGGAAGGAGGAGTTTGCCCCAAAATCAGGCCATCATGTTGCACATTCATACCTTCTCACGATGACGAGAATGGGACCCTGACAGAGGCCATAATGCTGTTGACGAACCTACACTACAAAATGGAAGATGAGACAGAGGACATTGCATATGAAAGTTGGTTTGCATCCATAATCCGCAGTGGATGATGAACATCTTCAAGTTTCTTGGAGCTGTGTTAGTGATGGTGATGTTTGGATTCTGTGTGATCAGGATAATATTTACACAGTGTAAGAGGACAGCAAAGAAGGCAGTAGGAATGAAGATCATGATTGATGTTGAATCAAGGTCTGGACCCACGGAATTAACAGACAAATATATCAGGAAATACATAGAGGCCAGCATCGTAGCACCTAAAGGAATGAAGTTCCTGTACCCAAAGAATCACAAGAAGTATGTGGGACAATGGGTCTATTGCAATCCGATTGGAAAGTGCAGCTACATGACGTGGAGTGTGGATGAGCATGTCAAATCAGTCAGGTCCCGGAATGGAGTGATGAAGAGCTGGACTCCAAAGAAGCACTTCTTATAGAGAAAGTATCAAGATGTGGAGACCGGTGAAGGTGTAGGTGATGGCTCGACCAGAGGGGGTTTTAGAGGAGCAGCCGAATGCCTCTGCATGAAGTCCCACCCCCCTCCCACCTGTATGTTGGAGGCCTGAGAATGTGCCATGCTTGACACCAGCAGATGTGACTATTCCGCGGCAAATCTTTGAGAAAAGGTATCCATTAGGAAAGTTCTATCAGATGTAATGGAGGATATCCCTGAAGGAATATGAAAAGAGCAAGGTGACTTCACAAGAAGCGAAGTGTGATGCACAGAGAAGACTGGCTGAATAACATATATGAACTTTAAAGAAGCTGATGACGAGATAAAGGATCAAGCAAACATTCATATGCTCGTGTGAAGAGCACTGCGCAGAAAATGCAAGCTGTTTAATAATTGTACAGATGCAGCAATGCAAGTAGATCAAGTAATCTTAGAAGCTGGCTATGAATAGTGAATAGACTGCAGATGAAGCCGCCATTATATAGAATCTGGTCATTGGTGTCACACAATTTGTAAGCTCAGCCTCATGGAGACAGAAGGATCAAGAGCAGTGTTGCAGCAAAGAATTAGTTGGGATCGTGAAAATGAATGACACAGCTGCTTGGCCTAGTGTCAAGGCTGAATCAGCCAAGACTTGTTATCTATTCTTGAAGCCAGCAAACAAGCAAAGCTGAATCATTCCTTGTTAAGCTGCAAAGCAAGAACACCATGTGTGCCAAGTTTTATTCATTTAAGACCATTAAATGCAGCAGAATAGTCCAAATCGTGGCCTCTTGTCACGTGAGCCAAGGATGGAAACAGAGTTGGGCTTGCAGTTGCAGAACTATGATAAGTGCGTGCTCACACTCCTTTATATTCCCAGAGATGAGAATAAACTGCAAGGCCTGTTTCAAAGACAATCTTCATGGCAGAGGGTGATGAGAGATGTTGGGCTAATTGTGTGGGGAGGTACAGTCAAGTCCACCTCCTGGCAATTGGGTCTGAACTTGCATGCTGCTGCAGAGCCAAATTTCCAGACTGGCACAAGCGTGCCAACCAATTTTAGAGGGCCATATAATGAAGGGCCTTATAATTTGAGAGCCAATAATATACTGTGTACTTAATAAAGTTGAGGATGTTTTGCACTAGAGTTGGGCACAAGATGTCCACCTAACAGTAGAGACCCAATCACAACCCAACCCTTTATAGAAAGTATACTTAGATGTTCCCCTTGAACCTATCACAATTTGTCGTAGGTTTCTCGTATTTGCCACGTATTATGACATTACAAATGACACATTTTTGCTATATAAATGTGATTTATTATGAAATGTATGAGTGACTCGAGCGAATGTCCTTTGATATCCATTGTAACTCCCTGTTTTCAACAATTGATATTAAAACAGAAATACTTTGCCATCTTCCTGAGTTGCTTCGATTATTTGGTGTCAGAGTTATTCTGCATCCCATCCACTGCATTCGTATTACCCAAAGGGCTCTAAAAGCTCAGTTACATAAGGAACCAGTGTTAATTTACGCAAAAATTAAATAGGCCTTTCTCTTTATATGCGTCATCTTATATGATGTAAATTAAGTATTTTTATTCTTGTAAAAACAGCCTGTCATTCCTATATGTAAGGCATAATTCCTCCTTTTTAAATTCCAAATGCACAGTATTTCAAATGTATTTATTTCCTTCCATGTCCACTTCTGCAGTCTTAAATCTGTCACATGTGCCTTTCCACGAAGTCCGCATCTGCAGTGCCACATGTCATTTTGTAATCCATTGGACACAGTTAACAATATTCTGGTTCTAAGTCACACGTTTCCTCCGCTGAGTGCCTGTAGATTCCAATGAAATGGAGGGAGGCCCATTCTCGCTCATTCACTAGGCCTGATGTTGAAATCACTGTTTTGTACTGGCTTTTACATTTCAATGGAACTCCACATTTAGCCAGATTCACTCTCACAAAGGGGCCTAGCATGGCCTCTTCATCTCAGTTGCTCTGGGGCTGTCTTTTTATCCCACACCTATACTAATAAACATATTGCCAATCATTACCTCTAAACACAAATAGTGTGGGAAACAATGTTATGCAAAAGAAAGACGTGTTCAAAAAATAATATGTCAGGATAGTTGGGCCGTTGGCTTCCCTTCCCCACTTTTCAGAATGGGACAAGGTGGCACACTCGAGCTTAGCACAATCTCTGGCTTCGCTGGCACGAGGGTGCAGTTCAAACTTTTATCATCAGGGCCTTCTGTGCACAAGTCTCCCTGCCTCTCAAAGTCTCTTCTTTCACAGGGCCTGATGCGACAAACAAACAATACGTTATTTTCCTCTTAGGATTTCACACATACTCAATTTCTCAAGTGATTCACTGCTCACCTCGGATCCCCCGCAGCCGGCTCAGATCCCCTTTAATGCAATACTTGTCAGATTTTCACGTATCCAATTTCTCTGGTGATTCATGATTCACCCCAGATCCCCCTCAGCGGGGCTCAGATCTGTTTCAACACAATGTTCAATCATTCTCCCTCTGCTGTGCTTAGACCAATTTTAATTCACTTTAACACAAACTTGCTTTAACCCAAAGCTTTCAATTGTTTTCTCTCGTTCAGGCTTGGACCACCATTATCTACTTTGTTGTCAACTTTCTTTACTGTATCACCATCGAAGACTTTCAATTGTGCATGGAATTTTGCTTGACACGTTGCAGGACCACATAGATTAACAATCATTTGCCAATCTTTCGCTTTTGCCACTTCTCCATTGGACACCTTGCTGAGACCTTCGAATGAGCATGCACGCTGTACCAGACCACTCTGTCAAAATTATCGTATCTTGGTTTCAAAGTTCAATCACTCATCTTGTCGGGGGGGAAATTCTGCCGGGGTCGGCCGGGCCGTCCGCAGACCTCCGGGCAGGGAGGCCCCAACTCCTCCCGTATATCCCAAAAGGATAGAGTATGAGACACACACAAGAAGCAAGGTGACTCTGCTGTTTATTAAACACAAACGGCAGGGATGGGTCAAGGATCATACGCGTCTGACTTGACACACACACAATCGTGGGGCTCGCAGGCCCTTTTTACTGTAGTATGACGCGCTACTTGCGTCACTTTAGAAAGCTAACAAAAAACCTATCGCCACTCTTAATTGGTTGCTCGAGTGGTAGGGTTAGTATAGCATACGTATAGAGAATAATATGAGTGGACGAGGGTTAGTCAGGTGATATATCTGGGTTGTCCCTACAATTAGATACATGAGAATTGTTACATGAAGACTCCTAATGATTGGTTAATGTTACTGGCGTCAGTGATAAGAGCCCCATGTTCTGATTGGTGCGCCTGTGAGCTTCCCAGCCTGGGACCATCGCTGTTCCCAGCTCTCGGTGTACCTGCAATTTGCAACAATGTTTCACTATGGGTACATGCAGACAATGTGAAGACTTATTCATGAGCTGGATGGCCGACTACTCCTACTGTCGCAGATGTCCATTGATCCTTTCAAGTGTATCTGCCTGTGTTCTCGTAACGAGGGATCCAGACGCCTCTTTCCTCCTGGGCTTGGCATCTCGTCAGATTCGGCTTGGTCACGTGAGGTGGGACCGTGTTTGAGGCAGAATTCTGCACAATTAATATTGTTTTTCCACTGTGTGCCTGATTTAATTGCAGGTGCGACTTTGATGTTGGTGCACGGCGTGCGAGGTTGCAACATCGTGCCCTTGATGGTCTGCTTTTGGAATGTGGGTTTGCAACATTACGACCTTGGCTGTCTGCTTTCGCCAGGCTCATTCTGCAGGATCAGCAACCTGACTCTTGTTTTGTTAACGTCCACGGGAGCTCTTGCTTGCGGCCTACTTAGGCCTGGTGTATAGGTGGAACCGTTTGGTGCACAGGCGCTTTAGGTTATAGTCTCATACTGTCTTATGACCAGTATCGTGTCTTCGTTATAATTCTCATTATGGCACCTAGGTTTAGAGGAAGCGTAAGCAAGCTCTTTAGATGAGTTCATGGTGCGTCTTGCGTTTCTGCATTTTGAGAGCCTATGTGGAAAATAATAAAGATGCACGTCCGTGAGTATCTCTGTCGCCTACGTCATAGCACTGAGTATATTCTTCGTGTAGATTGGTGCGGGAGTGTCCAGTGTGTATGTTGGCACAGGTGTGCTATCCGTTGGCTAGGTCGTCATGGCATCTCTAACGACGTATAGTTTTAGTCCAGTTGATCCATGCCGCAGGCATCGGCATGGGCAGGGCGGGCTGCTGGGCAGGCAGATGGACACATCCTTATGTTCCTGTACCAGGGTATCTGGTCGTCTGGTAGATGGGCAAACTCTTCTCGTGGCGGGTGCTTGGGCCGTGAACCTTTAGGCCAGGCGCGAGAGGGGGAAGATGGGAGCCTGTTTTTCCATTTTCCCACTTCAGTCCCCCCTCTGGTCGACTTGTCGACCACAAACATATCCTTTTCGTTATCTCCTCTTACTCTGCATACTTTAGTTATTCCTCCTAAATGTCCATAATGGTTAACATGATCTTCAAACGACCAATACATATATTCACAGGTTCCTCCAGGAGTACAGTATACCCATTTCCCTATGTAACTCCTGGGGTTTCTTGGGTTCTTGACCTTCACCGATGGTGGGTCCAGGTGGTTGGTGATGATCTGGTTGCGCAATTTCTCTCTCTCTTGTATTATTATGCCTGTGTGTTGGCCGTCATCTGCTGGCATCAGTGGGTGCATATCGACCATTTCAAGCAACTCGTCCGTGGTGCGTGCCTTCCGGGCTTTCCAAAATCTTATTATGATCAGTGTAGCTCCAGCCAAAATAATACAACCAACTATAATTTTCAGTCCATCTGACAGCCAAGATGGCATCCATGACCATAATAGCGAAAACCAGCTCTCATCCTTTTTCACACCTTTACTTTCATCCACCATTTTGGAGTGCAACTGGGCCAATTGTGAAACTGCTTCTGTCAGTGTACCGTTGTCAGCATCGTTGGCAGGAATGAATGTGCAGCATGATTGTCCTATCTTTGCGCAAACTCCTCCTTCCATGGCAGTGAGGAGGTCCAATTCTGCAGTGCTACCATCCTTATTGCTCGCAGCTCCTCTTTTATCGCGTTGAATCCGTTTACTGTAGAATTGATGGTCATCATAAGTTCCCATCTAGTTATCTGGAGCCATTTTGCGGATGGATTATTGAGGAGAAGAACATTGCTGCTCTGCTGAATAGTCTGTGTTCTGGCGGGATTGAAGTGAGTGCCGTTTCCGACCTTCCCCATAGGTAATTTCCTGTCAGAGGTTCTCCTTGTCTTTTCCGTCTATTTAGGACAGTATCATTGCCGCTGGTCCTGTTCCCTGGCTCCTCCTGAGGTGGTGCAGATCTCTTATTTCTCTTGTCCCCTTCATCCATCTTGGGAAAGTTCGCCACATTCACATGCTTCTGGGGTACATTGACATGCACCATCGTACATACACCATTCCACAGAGGGGGCAGTGTGTGATATGCCTTTTCTCCACAGGCCCAGTAATGGTCCATTATCACTGCTGTTCCTGCTCCCCCCTCAGGTAACTCCATCACGCTTCCACAATTGGTGTTGTATCCTACGTCCACCTCTCCTTTATGTTGGTAGCATACTTTAGGCGCAGTCAGCGGCAGTATTGTTATCGGGTCTTCATCCGTTTCTATCCATGTGAGCATAGGCACGTATTTGATCCAAGTCGTCCAACATCTGTGGTTGTGTGCATCGATAGTTGAAATAGTTTCTTTTGTTACCATGTTGCTGCCAACCACTCCTATCTCCCATTTGTTGTCTAAGTATACTTTCCCCGTTATCGTCACCAGTGGCCTCTCCCAGCATCCTAGTTTACCAGGAACTTCAGTGGCGTGCCAATCACATGATAAATACTGCAGTGTTACTTTCTTTGTTTCTCCTTTTGCAGGACCACTTGTTATGTATCTGAATGCTTCAGCATGTAAACTGCTCTTGTGGTAACTCAAATAAGTCTTGAGGAAGTTGTTTTCGTATGGGTATGAGTCTCGTGTTTTCCACGTCATATGCACCACTGTCCCTTGAAATCTTCCTTTCGTTTGGAACAGTGCCAAGTATATTATGCATCGTGCTGTTTTTTCGTCTATTTCTGTGGCAACAAATGTTCGAGAAGCGCTCATGGTGTATGGTATTAATGAGCAAACGTAGCAGCTGTCTTCTGTTGTCTGCTTACCAATGCGGGTAATGTGTTGATACCATATGTTGTTTGAGACGTGTGCTGAATCTTGTATATAATTGTCAATACCTTTATTATCTGAGTATGTGCTGCGTTGGACTCTATTTTGCTTGTGCGCAATTTTACTAATATCACCTGACGTAACACCTGTTGCAGCTGGGGATGTGGGTGTGTTAGGTTTGGGTACAGCAACAATATTGATAGCGCAGCTGTACTGCCATACAGAGGCAGCTACGAACCCGGTGATTACCAAAATTCCTATTACTTTTATTACATATGCTAATTTCACCGGCATTTTGCTCTTACCTTGCTGCAGTCCGGCAGCGTATTCTTGCGACGTTACAGTTGCCTGCCTGAAAATTCTCAATATGCTGGTTATTAAATGTTAGTTGTTGTTTTTTAAGCTCTCCCTATCAAATAGTCATTCAGTGCCCAGGCGAAGAGCTGTTCCCACGCTACTCTAAGCGATCTATCTCTTAGGGCAGGCAAGTATGGATGGAGGTGGGGCATCGAATATTCTATGGCCAAAAGGAACGCTGTGTAGTAGACACGTACCCTTTTCCTTTTCAGGTACGTTGGCCTTTTTATTTCATATACAAATTGGTGTGACAATTCTTCTGGGTAATTATCGTCTGAGGGTACCATCTACTCCTGGGCAGTGAATTTGTTAGTTATCTACTTTCTTAGCAATACAATAATACGCGGTTCCTGCATGTGCGAGAGAAAAGAAAAGAGAGCATTCACGTGTTTACATGTGTATTTGTGCAAGACAATGTCCTTCAGTTCAGTTACTACTGTAATGGGGACAGGGGTCAGTGGATGGTGGGCAGGGGGTTTTTGGGTTCAACTGGTGGGCGTGGCTTTTACTCTTGAGCGTGTGATCATGGGGTGGGCTGTATGGGGATCACCCCTTTCTTCTTCAGTTATTGTCTCTGGGGAGTCTGGGAAGTGACAAGGTATGGGAATACTTGGGCCGCTGGCTGTGGTAGAACTTTCTTCTTCCGTTGTCGATGTTGTTGCTGTTCTCTCAATGGACCTGCCGATGGCGCTGGGGTGGGTCTGTTGTCTGTAGATCTTTACGTCGTGTAGGTGGTTCCAGGCACGCTTGTCCTGTAACTTTACTGCTCTTGTTGATACCTCCTCTACCAGATGGGGACCAGTAAAGCGTGGGCTATTCCATTTCCAATTGAAGTTGCGAAGTAGTACGTGGTCACCTTTAGCAATCTTACACAGTCCTTCCTTTTCCAGTTCTTTATCCGCGTCTTCTTGTTGGTTTCTATTAGACCCGCCCCGTGTGCGCTCGAGCTGTTGAGACACAAACACTACACTAGTAATCAAAGAAGACACATATTGGTACATTTCATCACCCAGAACACTTGCAGTGCTTTCGTGGTCGGTAAATGCTCTTGACGTTGGCGTTAGGGGAAGGAGCATTTGACGTCCGGTAACCACCTCATGGGGAGTGAGGTGGTGGTCGGACCCTGGCCTATTCCTTAGCTCAAATAAGGCTAATGGAAGACAATATAACCAACTCCTCTTTGTTGTTTGCTGTATCTTTGCAATTGCCTCCTTTAATAGGCCATTCAGGCGTTCACATATACCGTTGGCCTGTGGGTGGTATGCACATGCAAATTTATGTTGAATGTTCAGCAGTGATGTAATGTGCTGAAACATCTCGTTTGCGAAATGTGGGCCATTGTCTGACCTTAACACCTCGCACACTCCCCGCCTGGGGAAGACCTCCCTCACTAGGAACTTGGCTGCTCTAAATGCATCTGGGTGTGAACAGGGCCCTGCCTCAATCCACCTAGAGAATGGGCATACTACTACAATCATATACCTATTTCCTTGACATATATTGATCATATCAACATAGTCAATATGGAGATGCCGGAAAGGTCCCTCTGGCCGGGGTATAGTACCTCTTATCACCTTTAGAGTGTGGCCGGCCGTAAACTGTTGACATGTGAGACAATTACTGATAAAATTTGACACATGCGAATTTAACTCGGGGCAGAACCAGTCTTCCCTAATTCGTGCTGCAATTACTTCCTTGCCTGTGTGGGCTGGATAATGTAGTTGGTTCAGGGCGGTGTTCAAAAGTGCCAATGGTATTACAACCTTTCCAGTGCCACCCTGGCGCCATAGTGCGTCGGTTGGTGACATTGTACACCCTCTTTTTACCCATATTTCTTTTTCGGCCATTGGTGCAGCCGCTTGTAAGTCCATAATCTGTGTGGCTGGGAGATGGGTGTACCCTTCTCTTATCAACATCTCCTTAGCCATTCCCCTCCCTCTCCCTCTCTGTGACTCTGGGGGGTTCCATATCTCACCAAAGTATGCAGCATACTTCGCATGTGCGTCCGCTGCTGCGTTTCCCTTCGAGACGTGGTCCTCACCATTGGTGTGTGCGGTGCATTTCACTAAAGCTAATTCTTGGGGGTCATTAATTACTTCAATTAGTTCAGCCAATAAGAGGGCATGTTGCACTGGAGTGCCATCAGCTCTCCTAAACCCTCTTCTTCTCCATTTCGACAACCCTGAGTGGACAGTGGATGTAACATATGCGCTGTCGGAATATATGGTCACCCGTTTGTCAAAGCTTTCCTTCAACGCCAAGATCAGTGCGACCAGTTCAGCTGCTTGAGCGGAGTAATGCTGTGGTAATTGTACACATTTCACTGCCACACACACCGGTACCTCCATCATTTTCACCACTGCAGCCCCAGTTCTCCTCACACCATCCCTTTGATCGATAGTTGATGAACCATCAATAAATAAGAGCTCACCCCCCTCTAGTGCGTTTTCCTCAACTTTTCTAGTACATGAGTACATTTCAGTTATTTGTGTACAGTCATGGGCATAATCTCCCTCCTCAATTACTTCTGCTAGGAACCTTGCAGGGTTGACCGTGCTACATCTAACAATTGATAGTTCGGCTCTGGATAGAATGATCTCATAACCTGATGCTCTTTGCGTGGTTAGGGTGGATTTAGGTTTATTTAATATCGCAAAAAGTGCATGTTCCACAAATAGTGTAGTCGGGCACCCCATGGTGATTGCTGATGCTTTTTCCACCGCAAAAGCAGCTGCGGCGAGACCTTGTTCACAGGGGAAGTGGCCTAACATTACAGGATCTAAGTGGCCACTGTAAAATGCTACGGGTTTGTAGCCCATGCTTGTTTTTTGAGCCAACACTGCTTTCATTACTGCTGAGTCGCAATGTGAAAATATAAAAAATTGCCGCTCATAGTTTGGGGATACCAGTATCGGAGCAGTTGATATCGCATCTTTTAATTCATCAAAAGCTTCTTTCATTTCCCTCGTCCACCCCAGTTTTTTCTCCCCTTTATTAGCTTCCCGTAACCCCTCAAGCAGGGGTCCTATGTATGAACTGTAATCAAATACCCAAGCTCTACAGTAGTTGCAGAGCCCCAGGAACTGCTGCAGTTCCCTTACAGTTTGTGGCATTGGAGTGGTCGAAATAGCTTGTGCTCTTTGTGGTGCGATCTTTCTTCCATGTTGGGATATAAGCTGACCAATGTAAAGTACCTCTTCTTGACAGTACTGTATCTTTTCCATGTCTACCTTGTAACCTTTGTCAGCCAATATTGTCAACATCTTTAAGGAGTCCTCTCTGCATGTTTTTTCGTTTTTACTGCAAATTATTATGTCATCCACATACTGCAACACCGTGCTTTCTACTTCAATGTTACCCAAATCCATCTGTATCACTCTGTTGAAAATTGAAGGTGATTCACAATACCCTTGTAGTATTCTGGTGTGCTTCCACTTAGCGTTTCTGTAAGTGAAGCTCGTCAGATCTTGTGAGTCTGGGTGTAATGGTATTGAGAAAAAAGCATTTTTAAGGTCGATCACTGTAAATCGTGATGCTTCTGCTGTATGCCACACAATATTGTGGCCGGGTTTGCAGCTACGGGATATTCCGCTTCTTCTATGTTGTTCAAGGGCCTGAGATCCTGTATAAAGCGCCAATACCCCCCTTTAGCCTTGCGCACTGGGTACACAGCCGTATTACATGGTGATTCTGAGGGGACCAATATACCATTATTTATAAGGGCCGTTATGGTTTCATATATGCCCTCATCTGCCTCTTTTGATAGTGGGTACTGTTTTACTCTGGGGAGTATTGCACCTTTTTTCAATTTTATTTTTACTCCCCCTATACTTTTTATGCAGCCCACGTCATAGGGGCCAGTAGTCCACAATGATTTGGGTACCTTTGACATATCGTCCTTAAAGAAAGGGACCGGGGTGCATGCGGGTGCCTCAAGTGCCATTGCAATTTTCTGTGCTACTTGTTTGTAGGCCACTCTTAGCCATATTTCCACACTCATCATAAACCCCATTTCACCTTCCTCCTTTCCATCTGAAAACAGCTCCTCATCTGACACCTGGGTGAGCCTACATCCTTCTGCTAATGCTATCACTGCCCTCCATGCTCTTCCTTCTCTGTCTTGGGCATGTACAGCAATATAATCAGCTGTTGCAATAATGCTCTCAATATACATTGAAACCACCTTCCCTTCTGGTTCATTAACAGGTGTTTCTGGTCTGAACAGATAGGCTGCTGGCCTTCTCCATATTTTCCCTTCTATCCCTGGCATCCATGCAATTGCCATGTCCGTTCCATACTGGAAGAGTTCACCATCTACTGGCTCCGCCCTAATCGCTGTCTGTCCATAGTATACCTGCATAATTTGTCGTGCTGTGAGCATGTTAATGCCCGGAGTAGAGCAAATTATGCCGTCCTCAGTAAAGGAGATCGTCATATTCAACCCGTTCATTATATCTCTCCCAGTATATTTACTGGTGAGGCACTATAATATAAAAGTGGAACTGACAGATCGTAATCTCCAATAGATAAGGGAATGTTATCAGTAAAGGGAACCAACCCTTTAGCCCCAGAGAATCCTTGGGTGTTCATGGTCTCGCCTGACATCTTAAATTTACCTTCCCTTATGCAAGACCGGGTCGCCCCGGTGTCAACAAGGAATGATAATTTTTTGTCACCTATCGTTACCTCTATGCGTGGTTCCTCCGCACTATTAGGTGTTACTGACAGGATGGGACACACCAAGGCCATCTGTGGGCTGTCCTATTGGGGGTACAACGACTGGCCATTTCCGGTATAAGGGTTGTGTCCCAAAACCGTCACCCTACCCAGTTGTGTTTGTGATATTTGTGGTTGTTGTGTCATCGCTACCTGTTGTTGTGGCAGTGTTTGGGGCTGTTGTTGTGTTAATTGTTGTTGTTGTTCATTTCCTTGTGGCAACATTTGCTGTTGTGGTATGCCCTGCTGTACCTGTGCAGGCCGTGGTTGTCCCTGATCACTCCATGATGGTGTTCCTGGTCTAACTCTACACGTGCGTGACATGTGCCCCAATAGTCCACAGCTCCAACACACCGGTGGTTCCCTATTCTGCCATGGAAAGCTCCCGGTGTTGTCCTGGTATACTGGTTGCCCTGTGGGGTAGGAATTTCTAAATCCTCCCACCTGCGGTTGGGTACCATACCCGTACCCTCTCCTTCTCATAATTCCTCCTCTCCCCCTGTTATAATTATAATATCCAGCTCCTTGCATTGGGTATCCTCCTCCCATGTTGGGCGTGTATGGTTGGAGTGGCGGCACCTGTTGTATTGTAGTCTGTGAAGGTGGTATTTGGGAGGAATCTTGTGCAGCCACTACTTGTGTGGGGCTTTGGGTCATTGTTGTAGGTGTAGTTATTAGTGCCCCTTCCATTGTGTATTTAGTAAGCTTTTTCTGTACTAATTTAGCCTCTTCCGTTTTCCTGTCCTCTTCCTTTTGTTTCATTTTTCCTTGCCATGTCCTACAATGATGCACTATAGTCAGTTGTATTTCGGGCCATGGTTTTGCTTCCATTCCCACTACTTTCTTTAGTTGTTTCTGAACTCCTTCTGGGAGCCCTTGTACCAGTATATGGTAAAATATTGCTGGTGTTTTATCCCATTGTTCTCTAGTTTCCATGCGCCACTTCTCTTGGATTTCCTGGATATAATCAACAGGATCTTCGTTCTCATGCATCTTGCGGGATGTAATTGCTCCTATATCTGATGTGTCTGGGTACTGTACCCTCAATGCCTGCCATAGTGCATGTCTGCAGTTTGCGAACGGTGCCCCATCGTGCGATGTATTTGTTATTGTTACCCCATGAAATCCCGCTCTCTTCCATATGCCATCCGCTCTATCCCCTAATATTGATATTAAAAGGCCCTTTACATCTCCTACTGCCAGCTTCTGTCCTGCGGTGTGTTTTTCCATTTCATATATCCATTTACCCGCACCTCCACTTAATGATGGGAGCCTACATTTTATATTTTCTTTATCGGTATGCTTCCAAGGAACATACTGTGGTCTAACCCCACCTCTCTCCAAAAGTGGCATTAAATTATGTCTTGTTTCACCCTTTGTGTTCCATAATATTGAGTCCTCACACCCTTCCTTCTCTTCCCTTTCTTCCACATTTTCACTTTCGTTTGTATTTCCCCTGCTCATACCTCTTTCTTCTCCATCTTTTCCCCTTCTTCCATCTTTCTCTGTATTTAATGTGGGCATGTGTATACCTCTTTCCTGCCTGCGACTAGGGAGGTCTCTAAGCCGCCATGTATAGGGTGTCCGTTCGTCGGTGAAGGGCGCTAGTTTTATTTTGCGTAACGAACGTGAGGTGGTTGAGCATGTAGGGTGCGATAGGGGAGGGCGTGATGGGGATGATGGGGATGGGGATGTTGCGTCCTCATATGCCTGTCTTTTCTCTATTCCTTTCTTTCCCTCCTCACTTCTCTCCATCTCATCCTTTCTCCTACTGATCCATGGTGAGTCTATGTTGGTCCGGGTGATGTATAGTTTATCTAAGCTTTCCCTTTCACTGTTTCTTCCTTGATTTTCCACTCCCTCTTCCTCACTACAAAAGCTAGTCATAAACGGCACCCCCCACTCGGTCTTTTTCCCCTTGATCGTTACTGTTTGTAAATCTATTAGGTCCAGTTCTCCTCTTTCTCCTTTATCAACCGCTCCCCTTTGTGCTGATGTTGTTGCTACTTCTGTGTCATCATATACATCCCCCCATATTCCACTCTCCCTTCCCCTATCTCCTCTTTCTCCTTCATACCTTTCCTCCATCTCCTTACTATTTTCCTCCCTTTTCCTTTTCAATTCCTCCATCACTTCACTTCTCATCTGTTCTAATATTCTTTCATCCTTTTTCTTCCTTTCCCATTTCGCCCTTTCTTTTCCTACAATACTCTCCATCACCCTCCCTTCTTCGTATTTTTTAGTTGATTCTGATTGTAACCTCCTCCTCCATATTGCCATTTCTTTTTCTTTTTCTTCTTCTTCCCTTTTCTTTTCCCGCAGTATTACTCTTGATACCCTTTCTGCTGCTGCTTTTACCCTGTCAGCTTCTCTCCTTTGCTCCTCAGTTCGTTCCCTTATTTTTTCCAATTCGTTCTTACCTTCGTTCCTTTTCCTCGCTCTCTCTCTCTCCTCCCTCTCAAGCTGCTTGATCAATTCATTCTGTTCATCCCTTAATTTTGCTAATCGTTCCTCCAAAATCTCTTCTTTTTGTCTTAACAGCTCTTCCCACCTCAATTCACTCTCCCTGGCATTATCCTCGTCTGTTTTCTTTACTACCTCCTTCTCTTCTCCTGTTAATGAACCTCGTAATTTTAATAATATCTGTGCAGCTACCCATTCATCATTTCCTATTTCCACAGTCTGGTCTTCTCCAGTCCTCCCCTCCCCTGCTGGCATTTTCCTATGAGCCACATATGGTGGAGGGCTGTATGGCGGGTTCGAGTATCCCTCAGCCGCCCTTAACTGTCCTCTTTCTATTTCTCCCAATTCTCTTAAAGGGTACAACCCCCCTCCCTCTGTTTTTACTCCCGTTACTAGGGGTATATCATTGCTCGGTTCCTTTTTTATTTCATCTGCTTTATTATTCTTTTCTCCTCCCTCACCTCTGTTTCCCGTGATCTTTGGGTCCTCATACCCCTGTTTCTCATCCTCTCCTTCCTCCTTAATCTCTGTTTCTTCTGGTATTTCCCCCATAGTGAATATTCCATTTGGTCCTGGTCGGGACCCCTGGAACATCCTCCATAAGTTAAACACCTCCACGTGGTTTGCCAACTTCTTCCCTTTATATGTATTGTGCAGATGGTTTAATAGTGAATGTTGGGCATATGGATCAAAGCTACCGTTAGGCGGCCACGGTGTTAACATTTTGTTATCCGTCCCCTGGGTCCATTCTATGCAATACTTAATCAGTTTCTCCCTATGGGGTGGCAGTGTTGTGCATATGTATTGTAGTGGCGTGGTGAGGGTGTTCCCCCACCCTCCCGATCCTGTTCCGTATGACATAGTAGACCTCCACTTGCTACCCTTCCCTGATCTGGTATCAGTTTATCCCACTAGTAGTTTACAATATACAGCCTTATATCGTTACCTGGCCCCGTAAGTTTGGGGACTTACGATAGTCCGCTTAAGGAAAATTATAAAAATATAGTATGTTACATTTGTAGATTTTCCTCTGCCTTTCTTCCTTTATACAACACCCTTACGGCCCCCTGCGGCCGAGGCGTACGTAGCCCCCTGCAGCTGCGTACCCCTTATTACGTTCTTATACAGTCGTCCTGTTTTCACGTGCTCCTCCCCCTTCTACACTTGCCCTGGCCAGCGTTCTCCGTGCGCAGCCACGTTCCCTGTTTCGCCTTTCCTCGATCAACTCGTTTACCGTTTATCTCCGTTTCCACTCCCTTACCACAGTTCTCTTCCCCACCATTCTCAAAAACGAAGATGCCTCGCGCTTGCGATATCCTATGAAAACCCTACTGGTGACGTCACCGATCACGTAGAGCTACTGGTAAGTTCTTCATATACTCTTTAAATCCGAAATACACCTGCAATCTACCCCTGTTAACCCCACAGCTGTCTTCCTGTCACTCCTGGAACAATGTAATCAAATCAACAATCAGACTGCGCACACTGCGTCGCCTCGCGTGTGATACGCCCCTCGACAGGAGGGCTTAACCAGCCAATTATCTTCCGTATTGGGCAACTAACTAGCTACCGCCTACAGGGAAACGTCATCTACCTATCGAGTGTCTTGCTCGAACAATAGGGATCCTCATCTACTCATTGATCAATAAATGCCAAATCGTAGGAAACCGCACACACACACACCCCTACACGTAGTCGCGACCTAGGCCAATCAGTGTCTATGAGCGGCCGCACGTGATGTTTTCGTGCTCCGCCCCCTTCTCTCGCGTTACGTAGCCAACTGCTCTCGCGCTTGTTCAACTATCATTCATTCTATTTCTAACACTAAACTGTCAAACCTTCGCCGTTCACCTGTGCAACACCTCCCGCCTCCCGTATTTAATTCCTCCCCCCTCCCTCACAATTTCACATTGTTTGTTGTGCGTGGCATGCTCACCAAGTTCTCTTGATGCGGGGCCGCTCGACTGCGCGCACCCCTCCGAGCGGCTCGTCACCTCCCCTTGTCTGGACCACATCTGGACACTCGCCAACCGCGGGCGGGATACTTCTCAACCGGCTCCCGAGGGCCAATATCCGGATTGCGCTGTCCGGTCTTCTCGCAGTTCCGCAATGGTCCTGTAGTCCTCAGAAGGGGGCAACGGCAGAGGGGGCCGCGCCGCCGGGCCTCCTCGCTGCCGGAGTGCCTGGAAAAAGTAAAAAAATAAAAATGCCGATCTTAAACAGATCTCAGCAGTGCCTCCAACTTGTCGGGGGGGAAATTCTGCCGGGGTCGGCCGGGCCGTCCGCAGACCTCCGGGCAGGGAGGCCCCAACTCCTCCCATATATCCCAAAAGAGATAGAGTATGAGACACACACAAGAAGCAAGGTGACTCTGCTGTTTATTAAACACAAACGGCAGGGATGGGTCAAGGATCATACGCGTCTGACCTGACACACACACAATCGTGGGGCTCGCAGGCCCTTTTTACTGTAGTATGACGCGCTACTTGCGTCACTTTAGAAAGTTAACAAAAAACCTATCGCCACTCTTAACTGGTTGCTCGAGTGGTAGGGTTAGTATAGCATACGTATAGAGAATAATATGAGTGGACGAGGGTTAGTCAGGTGATATATCTGGGTTGTCCCTACAATTAGATACATGAGAATTGTTACATGAAGACTCCTAATGATTGGTTAATGTTACTGGCGTCAGTGATAAGAGCCCCATGTTCTGATTGGTGCGCCCGTGAGCTTCCCAGCCTGGGACCATCGCTGTTCCCAGCTCTCGGTGTACCTGCAATTTGCAACAATGTTTCACTATGGGTACATGCAGACAATGTGAAGACTTATTCATGAGCTGGATGGCCGACTACTCCTACTGTCGCAGATGTCCATTGATCCTTTCAAGTGTATCTGCCTGTGTTCTCGTAACGAGGGATCCAGACGCCTCTTTCCTCCTGGGCTTGGCATCTCGTCAGGTTCGGCTTGGTCACATGAGGTGGGACCGTGTTTGAGGCGGAATTCTGCACAATTAATATTGTTTTTCCACTGTGTGCCTGATTTAATTGCAGGTGCGACTTTGATGTTGGTGCACGGCGTGCGAGGTTGCAACATCGTGCCCTTGATGGTCTGCTTTTGGAATGTGGGTTTGCAACATTACGACCTTGGCTGTCTGCTTTCGCCAGGCTCATTCTGCAGGATCAGCAACCTGACTCTTGTTTTGTTAACGTCCACGGGAGCTCTTGCTTGCGGCCTACTTGGGCCTGGTGTATAGGTGGAACCGTTTGGTGCACAGGCGCTTTAGGTTATAGTCTCATACTGTCTTATGACCAGTATCGTGTCTTCGTTATAATTCTCATTATGGCACCTAGGTTTAGAGGAAGCGTAAGCAAGCTCTTTAGATGAGTTCATGGTGCGTCTTGCGTTTCTGCATTTTGAGAGCCTATGTGGAAAATAATAAAGATGCACGTCCGTGAGTATGTCTGTCGCCTACGTCATAGCACTGAGTATATTCTTCGTGTAGATTGGTGCAGGAGTGTCCAGTGTGTATGTTGGCACAGGTGTGCTATCCGTTGGCTAGGTCGTCATGGCATCTCTAACGACGTATAGTTTTAGTCCAGTTGATCCATGCCGCAGGCATCGGCATGGGCAGGGCGGGCTGCTGGGCAGGCAGATGGACACATCCTTATGTTCCTGTACCAGGGTATCTGGTCGTCTGGTAGATGGGCAAACTCTTCTCGTGGCGGGTGCTTGGGCCGTGAACCTTTAGGCCAGGCGCGAGAGGGGGAAGATGGGAGCCTGTTTTTCCATTTTCCCACTTCAATCTGTTATTCAATTTTACTTTCATTATTTATCGCATACATTTCAAACAGTATTTGCTTCAGCGCTCACCATACAATGTTGCTGCTTGCAACCTTGGCTTCAACACAGTCCAGTTTGGTATCAACCTCCCCAACTCACCGGCTGTGTTGATTTCAATGGTGCTGCTTTGTTGTGGGAGCCAAGGACAGTACCACGGCAGCAGGCGATTCTCCCTGCCTTGATTATCGATATCGATGTAGGATGGCCCCGGGTAGCTCAGACAGACAATGCAGGATTCTTCAGCTTGGTTTCCTGGTCTTATGCTTTCTATTCTTGAGGTTTTGTGAAAGCAACGGTTCCTTGTCGAAAAGGTCAAGGGCACTTCACTGTTTGCAACCCGCTTCTGTTTCACTGGGCCTCATTACGACCCTGACGATAATGGGTTAACATCACCGTAAAAGGCTGCGGCGCCGTCAACCCATTAGCGCCTGATTACGAGGTCCCTTTGCGGCACCCCACCTTAACGGCTGGTTTACACCAGCCGTTAAAGTAGGGACCCGCAAAGGGACCCTGGTGCTAAGTACGGTACCGCAATTTGCGGTACCGTACTTAGCACCTTGCACATTCCCATTGAGCCCTATGGGGCAAAAATGGGAATGGGGAAGGGCCATGGAGGAAGGGGGAATTACCGCCCTGCTAACCTTGTAATGGGGTGGTAATTCCCCCTTTCTCCATGGCAGAGTTGGTAAGTTACCGGCATGGACCATGGTGCTATTAGCATTTCTGGTAGACATCCATCACAATCCAACACAATACTTGAGAAAGGGACTTCTATTATTGGTAAAGGATTCTGAGGGACAGGCAAGGGAATGTGAGTACTGGTTTTCTGACAATTTTCACATGTCTGAATGAAGTTCTTTATATCAGCATGGATACCTGGCCATTAACACTTCCCACTGATCTGCGCCTGGATCTTAGATTTTCCTAAGTGTCCCCTGTCAAATGAAAATGTGCAATCTCTAGTAGGATCTTCCGATGGGTTTTGGCGATTACTAACTGAGTTTTACTTAGGCCTTCTGTGGGTCTTTCCTTTCTATACAGTAATCTCTGTTTTAGGAAGAAAAAGTTACTTCCCTTCTCTAATCCTCCCCGTTCAGGAATCACCTGCACTTGTCACTACTTCAAATTCACCCTCACGTTTCAGCTTCACTACTGCTGATCCAGTATGCCTTTTGCCAGTCGTTTTGGTCAATTTTTGAAATACCATCAATACAGAGAATTTCCCGACTCTGAGAGCATTTTCTCTAACACAGGGAATGTCATCATAAGATTCAGTATACGTTTGCAGTCATGTACATAGTCATCCTTTCCTACTGGTTCTGCTATGAATGTTGCTTGGGGCACTATTCTACATCTATCAATTTTAATCGCAAGGTTCGAAATAATTATCACAAGTCCTGATGCTCTTTGTGTAGTCAATGTACTTTTGGGTTTCTCTAGAATAGCAAAAAATGTGTGCTCATCAAATAATGTCACTGAACTCCCCATTGTAATACTTGAAGCTTTTTCAATAGCAGATACAGCAGCAGCTAGCGCTTGTTAGCAAGGGTAATGCCCTTTCATTAGTGGATCTAAAATTCCAATGGTTTGTGTCCATGGCCTAATGTCGTTTTCTGTGTGAGGACTGCTGTCATAACTTTTTCATTTGAATGGGAAAATAAATACTATTGTTCATGACAGTCTGGAATTCCTAGCAAAGGGGCTGTACTAATTGTCTTTTTTAATTCTTCATACCCCCCAGTCATTTCATGTTATCTTACTTTTGTCTACCTGTGCTTCTTTAAGTCCTTTTAAAAGTTGTCGAATACATGTGCTGTAATTGAAAACCCAGGCCTTGCAATAGTTACATAGGCCTAGACATGGTTGCATTTCCCTCACTGTTTTAGGTTCTGAAGTCTTCTTAATTGGTCTGCTCTTTCAGGTGTCCCTTGTCTGCCCTCTGTCATGATCCCCTCGAGAATCAAGGGTTCATTGTGCAGACATGCAGGGACCAGATGGTCAGCAGCACAGCTTGTCAGACATTACTCTCATTCATCAGTGTCAGAATCCACAGTGAGCCCCCATAGAGTTTAATGATAGCGGGTTTCCCCCAAGATGGCCGCCTAGTCGGTTACGGACAGAATAGCTTAAAAGGCACTAGTAGCTGGAATCGGAGGACTACAAAAGTCACGCCCATGCCTTGGCTCGCGCTTTGCATTGGTCCCTCTGACAGCGGTGCAATGCTTACCGGCGCACTGTTCATAGACCTGTCAAAACAAAAGAAAAAAGCATGTTATAACTTATCGAAGTACCAGGAAGTTCCACAGACCACAGATCCCACGTACCTGACAGAAGTTTTCACTGCAGCAGTTCCCCAAGTAAGAGGATCTTTTCTCCAAACTCTGTCACAGACAACTATGATTCTTCTTCTACCTCCAACTTTCCGAAACCTGCAATAAAAGGTATTTTGGTTAAAAGAGACATAAATTACAGAACGCGCTCAGTTAAACATTAAGCGCTCACTTACCGCATTCCTGAAGAAAGCGGCTTCCGGGTTCTCTGAGACTCGGCCACACAGCAAAGTCCTCCAGCAAGCTGCAACGTTCATCATTACCGCGTACCTTCGCTCACTACGCGCGCCACCTTACTACTGTACTGTTAGACTTCGTGGTGTTCATTCTAAAAGCCCCTGAATCCTCACTTAGCAATAATTTCTCTCCTCAAAACCTGCAAATAAAAGAGAGACAGAAAAAGATTAGACTTTGTCAAGAGAAAAAACCCCCTCTTAATACTGTTGTCCGCAGAGACTACCACACAAAGCAAGATTACAGCAAAACCAGAATTGTCAAGATATTTACCAATGCAGAAGCTCATCAGCAATCTTGAGGCTTTACCAATGCACCCCTGCATGATAGCAGGACGGAGAGCTCCCCAACACCAAATCACAGGTGAGAAGGGAAGTGGGCACCCAAAACAAATAAACAAATTGTAAGAGCTAACATCAGGGGTAGTGGGAACCCACCTTAGAGTGTAGAGTCCACAATAGAATAATTCCCATTTCTTTTATCTCTCAATTAAAACAGGGGGAACCTTTTGACCAGCAACAGCAGTCCAAAGAGTTTTCAGGCCATTTATGCTCTTGCAGAGACAAGGTAAGCATTACAGAATGCGTAGCCATTTACTTAAAATTACTCTGCCTAAGTGTAATGGGGACCACAGATGTAGATAACCTGTCCAAGTTGTTTGGGGAGTTACGTGCTGAAGTCCATTCAGCATGGTCAGAAACCAATTCCCTGAGAAGGGAATTGGTAGGTAACAGAGATCACACAGAGGAGTTAGGCCGGCAACTGCTCCAAGCACAGGCAGAGAAGGCCCCACTTCCTGGGGGTATTCCGCCAGCTCATATTCCTCATCCAGTAGCCCCTGTACAGGAGGTGGTTCCAGGAAACATTCCGTTGACACCCCTTGAATGATTTATGGGGGTTCTTATTTGCATTTCCTGTGTAGAGCAGGGTTATTTCCATCAGACCAGTCGAAAGTGGCATTTGTACTGTCTTATTTGGGAGGACATGCTGCGGACTGGTCCATTCCTCTGGTAAACAGGGATGATCCTTTGCTATGAAAATGTCCATGTTTTCCGCAGAAATTAAAGAAACTCTGCCCGTCACACTCAGGGCAATCCCTGGACAATGAGTTATTATCCCTATGACAAGGCAGCCAGCATTTACTGGCTTATGTGGCCACCTTCAATTGACTAGTAGCAGAAACTAACTGGCCTGAAGAAAAGAGAAAAACACTTTTTTATCGAGGTCTGTGGGGGGAACTGAAGGATATTCTTGCCCAGGTTGTGATTCCTCCCGCTGGTTGTGCTGTATACATTTATCTTACCATTGAGTTGGACCACCGCTTGCAAGATCGATAAGTGGATCGCTCTCACTCAATTGGGGGGAATTCGGAGCCCCATCTCAAAGAAGGAAAGGGAAAAAAGAAGCGAGCAGCACTTATGCCTCTATTGTGGTTCGGCGGGACATTTCCTTTGGGATTATCCAGTGAAGACCCCCTGGAGACCTGTCAAAGCCGTGGATAAGGCTGACAAGGTAAATCAGGCCGAAAACTCCAACGCCCGGCAAGCATAGAGCTCGGCTTGTCGAGCCAGAAGAAGGAATCTCAGATCTCTCATTTCATTGTACCCGTCATCCTAAGTGGCCATCAGCAAACCCCCAAACTGCATGCTTTAGAAGCACACGTGGGCAGTGATGCAATAGGCAAATATATGTCTCGCGAACTTGCAAGCAAGATTGGTATCGCTGTGTACCCTAAACCAGTGGTTGAAAATGTTATGGCTGTAGACGGTACTCGGCTAATATCGGGTCCAGTGACACTGTGCACAGAGGTTTGTACCTTGCTCTGCCAGGATGGACATCGAGAAAAGATTTTGTTTGACCTAATCAGTGCCCGCAGTTTAAAGTTATCTAAGGAATCCCATGGCTAGAATATCACAACCCGCACAATGATCGGCATGCCCGGTCCGTGACTTTCACAGAAGAGTGTAAGAACTCATGCTATAGAAAAAATGAAGCCTCAAGAAACCAGGTACAGGCTATATGAGGAGAAGGGCCTGCACTGGGATAGTTGGGCATCCTACCCCCGGAATAACGAGATTTCCAGGAAATTTCTGAAAAAGATCAAGCCAACGTTTTACCACTGCATGGACCATATGATTGCCAGATTGACCTGCCACCTGGATCCCAAGCTCCATGCCATTGGATCTATGCCCTGACTGAACAACAAAACACGCATTTGAAGGCATACCTGGATAAGTATCTCGCTAATGGATTCATTCGACCTTCGAAATCGCCTGCAGCCTCTCCCCTATTCTTTGTGCCAAAGAAGGAAGGGGATCTTCGCACCTGCATCGATTATCGTGCGCTCAATCAGATTGCAGTAAAGAACAGATACCCTCTGCCACTCATTCCGGTGTTGTTGGACCAAGTTAAGCATGCTGAAATTTTCACCAAGTTAGACCTTCAATGAGCTTACCATCTGGTACGGGTTAAGAAAGGTGACGAGTGCAAAATCGCTTTCTGCACATGTTATGGATTGTACGAGTATCAAGTGATACCCTTTGGCCTGTGCAATGCCCCTACAGCCTTCCAAAATTTCATGAACTACGTTTTAGTCTAGATGTGTGTGCTGTGGTGTACCTTCAATGATATATTGATTTACTCAGCCTCAGTTCTGGAACCCATTGCCTATGTTTGAGCTGTACTTACCAAGTTGCAGCAAAATCAACTGTACGTTAAACTTGAGAAGTGCTCTTTTCATGTGACCACTGTGGAATTCCTGGGATTTATTTTATCACCACAGGGCATTCAAATCGATAACCGGAAGGTGGAAGCAGTTCTAACCTGGCCATCTCCCGCACCAGTAAAAGGAGTTTAAATTTCATGGGATTCAGCAATTGTTATCGACGTTTTGTACCGGGTTTTTCTCAACTGGACCATCCAATTACATCATTGCTTCGGAAACGCAAAAAATTCAAGTGGACAGTTGAGGCAGAAGAAGCGTTCCAGGTATTAAAGAATAAGTTCACTACGGCCCCAGTATTATGGCATCCTCAAACAGACCTGCCATTTGTGATGAGACTGATGCTTCAAGTGCTGCGCGATACTGTCCCAAAAAGATTCTAAAACTGGACAGTTGCACCTAGTAGCTTTCTGGTCTAAAAGGTTTTCTGCAGCTGAATGAAATTATGCTATCACATTCAAAGAATTACTGGCTATTAAGACCACTTTCAAAGAATGGAGACATCACTTGTTAGGAGCTTGGCATACTATCACTTTTCCTTACAGATCATCAAAATCTGCAGTATCTGTGATCAGCCAAGGCCCAGCCATCGCGGCAACTCTGTTGGGCTCTATTTTTTGCGGAATTTGACTTTGTCATCACGTACTGCCCCGGGCTGCGCCATAATAATAATAAATATTTTGCATTTATATAGCGCTACGAACCCTCAGGTATCTGAGCGCTGCTTATTATTACCAACGTTGTGTGGTGCTCATTTATTGATCTCGGAAGGATGAGTTTGGCCCTGCCGGGATTCGAACCTGCGTTAGCAAGTTCTGCACAAATTTCAAAGCGAGCACTCTACTCACTGTGCCACTTGACCGGCAAGGCAGATGCCTTATTACGCATAGGGGAAGGTGAACATGTTTTCGTTGCTCCAAGTCTGATGAATATCATTCCTGAAGAACAAATGTTGGGAGCAGTGATACCCGATTGCTCCTTCGAAGACTTGAAGACAAAGATCTGGCTGTGCATGACAGCCACAGAGTTGGAGGCTTGGGGGTCCAAAGGGCCTCGATGTTCAATCCAGGAGAATTTATGGTATTTTCATGGGCTTTACTATCTGCCGACATGGGCCCTGCAAGAGCAGGTCTTAGAAGACTACCATGGTGCCCTGTTGGAAGGTGATCTGGGCATTGCCAAGACTGCAGCCAAGATGAAGAGGTTGTTCTGCTGGCCTGCGTGGCATAAGGATATCATCGCTTTTGTTCAAACGTGTGGAATATGCGCTCAGAATAAAGGTTCTAAGGAAAAACCTGCAGGTCTACTTCAACCTTTAGCGTTTCCACCAACCCCATGGCACACCATCTCAATGGATTTCATTACAGAGTTACCACTTTGTTCTGGTTACAACACGATTCTGGTGGTAGTAGATCTGTTTTCCAAAATGGCCCACTTTGTACCCCTGAAGGGAATTCCGTCAGCATCAGTTTTGGCTAAAGTTTTCGTAGAGCACATTTTACGTTTACATGGTTTTCCGTCAGTAGTGGTTTCTGATATAGGCAGCCAATTTGTATCCCAGTTTTGGAAGAGATGCTTTGAGATGGCCAAGATCGAGGTGCGCTTGTCCACCAGTCATCATCTACAAACCGATGGTCAGACAGAATGGACAAATCAGACCCTAGAGCAATATCTCTGATGTCTCCTCCATCAAACGGGCAACACTTGGGCAGATCTGCTTTGGATTGCTGAGTACGCTTATATCAATTCTGAGCACGCCTCTACCGGTTGTACCCCCTTTTACCTCCTGAATGGTTGCCATCCACGAACCTCAGTGTTTGATCCACCAGAGACTTTAGAGATGCCAGCGGTACAGAATCTACATGAAAACATCACTCATGCAAAAGAGGAAGCAATGGCACATCTGGCAGCAGCAAATGAGAGTCAGAAGAAATCTGCAGATAAACACAGGAGAGACACTCCAAGTTATCAGGGGGGGATAAGGTGTGGTTAGCATCCAGGAATATCACTCTCAAGGGGCTGCAAAAGTTCCAACCTAGATTGTTTGGGCCCATTTCCAGTGGAAGCAATCATCAACACTGTAGCATTGAAGTTGACTCTCCCACCTCATATGAGAATACATCTCGTGTTCCATGTCTCCCTATTGAAACCTGTGTGCCCTAAGACCAGAGCGCAAGAATCCCCAGACCCAGTGATTGTAGACGGGGAGCCTGAGTTTGAAGTAAAAGCTATTTTATATTCAAAGGTAGTCAGGAGGAAGTTGTTTTAACTACTAGATTGGAAGGGGTTTGGCCTGCAAGACAAAACATGGGAACCTAGCCAAAATATTCAAGCTCCCCAACTACTTACAAGGTTTCATCAAAACCATCTGACGAAGCCAGGGCTGGAAGGTCCATCCTTTGGAGGGGCCTTGGGGGGGAAACTGTCATGATCACCTCAAGAATCAAGGGTTCATTGTGCAGACATGCAGGGACCAGATGGCTAGCAGCACAGCTTGTCAGACATTCCTCTAATTCATCAGTGTCAGAATCCACAGTGAGCCCCCATAGAGTTTAATGATAGAGGGTTTCCCCCAAGATGGCCACCTAGTGGGTTACAGACAGAATAACCTGAAGGAACTAGTAGATGGGATTGGAGGACTACATAAGCCCCACTCGCAACTTGGCTCGCGCTTCGTGTTGGTTCCGCTGACAGCGGTGCAACGTTTACCGGCGCTCTGTTCACAGACCTATCAAAACAAACAAAAAGGCATGTTATAAACCTATCGAAGTACCAGAAAGTTCTAAAGACCACAGACCCTACGTACCTGACAGAAGTTTTCACCGCACAGTTCTCCAAGTAAGAGGAGCTTTTCTGTGAACTCAGTGTCACAGACAACTATGATTCTTTTTCGACCTCTGACTTTCCGAAACCTGCAATAAAAGGTATTATGGTTAAAAGAGACATACATTACACAACGCGCGCAGATACAAATTACACACTCACTTACCCGATTCCTGAAGAAACTCGCTTCCGAGTTCTCTGAGACTCGTCCACACAGCGAAGTCCTACAGCAGGCCGCGACGCTCATCATTACTGCACTCCTTCGCTCACTACGTGCAGTACCGTACCTCAGCACTGCTAGACTTCGTGGTGTTCATTCTAAAAGCCTGGGAATCCTCACGTAGGAATTATTTTTCTCCTCAAAACCTGCAAATAAAAGAGAGACAGAAAAAGATTAGACTTTGTCAAGAGAAAACACCCCAGAGTCCCAGAGTACCAGAGTGTGGTAGTCCCCAGAGACTACCACACAAAGCAAGATTACAGAAAATCCAGAATTGTCAAGATACTTACCACTTCATAAACTACTCAGCAATCTTCATTCTGGAAAAGTTTTGGCACTTTACCAACACTCCCATGCATGATAGCAGGACGGAGAGCTCCTCAAAACCAAATCACAGGTGAGAAGGGAAGCGGGCACCCAAAAACAAATTGAGGAATTTGACCATCCACACTGGGAGAATGCGCTCGCCTGTGCTTTTTGATTTTTTGATAAATGGAAATGAATGATGGGAGATCAACCTCCAAGGACTGCTTGAGGCCATTACGCACACAATCCATCTGCTTCACGGATAAAACACATA
The DNA here is from genome assembly GCF_040938575.1 of Ambystoma mexicanum. NCBI lineage: Eukaryota > Metazoa > Chordata > Amphibia > Caudata > Ambystomatidae > Ambystoma > Ambystoma mexicanum. The sequence continues at coordinate 1,508,888,432 of NC_090922.1, forward strand.
GCCACATGTACTCCAGTAAGACACAGCCTACAGGCTCCGTCTTACCCTGTCATATTCAGCTGGAATGTGACAGCCCAGGTACATAAAAGCATCTCCAGAAGGGAGAAGGCACATCTTCCTCCAGCCATGAGCAGCCTAATTTAAATATCAAAGGCTCCATGGATATGCATTTCCTTTATCCTCTGGTTGGTGGCTGTGCATAGTAATGAGAGATAATTGAAGTAAGCCTGAATGGTCTTGGTTGCGGGAAAAGACAACAGGAAAGGCCGGGCTAACAGCCCTTCGGTATGCAATGTGTCAACTTGAAGCTAGTTCCCACCTTTCAGCGGTGTTTGACACCGTAGACCACCCTATCCTGTTAGCCCACCTGGTTCAGGCTGGTATTTCGGGTCAAGTGCTTGCTTGGTTTCACCTTGTTCCTGGCTGATAGAACCCAAACTCTTTCACTCCCTCCTTTTCTTTCAGGTTCATCTCTCCTTGGTTATGGGGTTCTGCAGAGCTGCGTCTTGTCTCCCATTCTCTTTCATATTTACATCTGGCCTCTTCTGTGTCTCATCCGCTCCTTCGGCATCAGGTGCTATTCATATGCCGACGACACTCAGATCCTGATCCATTTAGATCATTATCAGGCTGAGGGGTCATCGTGCCTGTATCGGTGCCTGTTTACCGTGGGAGCTTCGATGCACCACAATTGGCTGAAGCTTAATGGAGTCAAGACGCAGGTGCTGGTGGTAGGTTTCCCCCTGATTATTCACTTTGGGTTTCCCCCTTCTGGCCGTCTTCTTTTGGCCGTCTTCCGATCCCAGCTTCTAAGGTGAAGAATCTGGGTGTGATTATCTCTGCTTCCCTTTCTATCGAGGCACAAGTCTTGGCGGTTTGCAATGCAGGCCATTTTCATTTTAAAATACTAAAAAAGGTGCTTCCTCTGATACTTCCTCACCTGCGACCTTCGGTGTGTGCAGCCCTGGTACTGAGCCGCTTGGACTACTGCAATTCATTATAGTTGGCCCAGCCTAAGAGCCTAGTCTAGCAGCTTTAGTGCCTGCAAAACATGGCTGTCCGGGTGGCCACGGGCTCCCCATATGGGGCTCACATTTTGCCAGTTCTGCACCCTCTGCATTGGTTGCCTGTCACCCAGCATATTGGTTTGAAGGCCCTTTGCCTGGTACATCGTGTCTTCCACAATCAAGGCGCTCATTACCTGCACGCTAAATTCACTCGTTATCTTCCTGCATGGTCACTGCGATCTGCCTCAGCAGGCCTGCTATGTGTTATTTTGTTTCGCCGCTCCCGCATTGAAGGCTAGGCTTTTTCTGTAGCTTCAGCACAACTATGGAACAACCTTCCTCTTGTGCTCTAGGACCCCAACCGGCCCATACAGCTGGGGGTTGCCCAATAGCACTGTAAGATGAGGCAGCAGCACCCGTGAGATGGATGGGGATGCAGATTGATACTCTAGCATCAAATCAATAATGACAACTCAATGGTTTGGCAAAGGGAGTTCGTTTAATGACAAGTACAAAAAACGGTGAGTTCATGAACATCAGCTGTTGCTTGATCTTCATTCTCGCTTCGACAACTCCAATGGACTTCATAAAAAACACATCATTTGTACTAAAAACTTGTCATCACTGATGTGTAACGCTTAAACTGTTGCATGCAATTCTATTGGTTATAGGTGGTAACTTTAATATAGGTGCTATATCTGTATATGGTAACGGAGTGAGTTGATTGGATAAACAGTGTCAGGTGGGGCATCTAAGCCTTTCCTTCAAAATGGCTACTGTGGACGTCACTAAACGTACAACGTCTCATTGGTTCTACTAACTATTTGACCCTAGATTACTTGGTCCCTTATGATTGGGTTGGCACCAACCCCACTCTTACTTTTCCACTAGCTTAGCAGAGGTCAGAACAGTCGGCCAGGTGCAGGGTGCTCATCTGCTCCCCCAGCCATCCTCCAATTATTTCTACTATCAATCATCACCTCAATGGCCATGTGTCAAACATTTCTTGTTGGCATTGAGACTGCATCTCTGTCTGAAAAAGTTCAGATATCTGTACACGGCACAAGGCCACGCGTAGGTGTGAAAGCTCCATCTCTTCGCGCTTGGCTAGTCACGTAATTCAGACACCGTGAAATCGCCTCATTCTCCAATCAATTTGTGTATTTGATTTAGTTTTTACCCACCACCTGCCTTCTGCTGCTTAGCTTGACCTCTTTGAACAGGATACTCTGTTCTTTGATTCATTAATTGTATCTACTGTTGGTCTATTTCTGCCGATATGACCTCAGCTTCTTGGCACGGGTTGCTTGCATCTGAGTTTCTCTCTGTCCTTAGCTTTCAATTCACGTGTTGAGGGGCTCCTCTCCAGTGGCCTTTAATAACCTTTGGTTGATTCTGCTCTTGTGCATAGTGGAATATAAAATGTTCCTTTTTTGAGATAGATATGTATAGGTGGCTCTTGCCGCAATCTATCTTACTACTAAGCATAAGCAAGCCGCACGATTCGTTGCTTCTTGCGATTCCAAGTATATGTACATGTGTAAACAGGCTGCATGTCTTCATCACGCACATGGCATAAGCGTTTTACATTTGACATCACTCGTTTCACTTTAAACTCAGGATGCCACTTATCCATGGTGTTTCGTCTCTTTTCATCATTCGCAGGTCGTCATATCTTCGATATGTGAGTCAGTTCGGGTTCTTGTGACGTCACCATTCGTCTTCCTTTAGGACTTTCTTGGCTTCTGCAGGCATTGTGTTTTGGCGATCGTCAGTTTGTCTCACTTGTTGTTATGGTTTCCTCAATGGGTACCTTACTGTCCAAGGTTTTTTATGTGCGGGTACTTCAATAGGTGCTGTTAGTCTGATAGGTACTGGGCAGAGCCCCACTGCGGCTCTCTGCTGGTTTATTTGCTCCTCATTAGATCACATATTTCGGTGCGAAAGTTCCAATTACTTCGAAATGGGCGATTTGAGTGCAGGTCGTGCTTGGGACCTCCTCTACACTCTGAACTTGAAAAATGTGTCAAACCACTTGGCTTTTAGGAAAGATTCAAAAACCTATCTGTTTTAGCTGATTCCTGACGGCATATGGATTACTGTCCTCTCTCTCTCCAGCGCCATGATACCCTCGGGTGACCAAGCGCTTAACAAGTTTCTATAAAATAACATAACATAACATAACATAACACAACACCTCTTTTTATGAAAGGCAGTGAATGGCCTGTCTGGGTCGAGCAGTTACTGCAGGTGTCCCTGCAGATCAGACCACTTTCAGAGGGATGAAGGATGTGATTTGTGAGAGACAGGAAGTCTGCTCCCAGCACACACTTCAAGGGAAGCCTGCGCTTTAATCAAGAGTCACAGAGGGCTCAATTACCCAGAAAAACTCTTTGATCTACAACAGACAGGGGGATGGGTGGGTCTTAGGCATATGTTGTCAACCCCTTGTCTGTGTTGTTGCTAAGCACTCTGGTCCTGACTTCATGCATAACAGAAGATTGTTGGTGGGGACCCAGGATTGGTTCATTATGGTGGGCTTAGCCTGCACCAATCACTGGGGCTCATTTGGCTTCAAATGAAGGCTGAACCCCTCACTAAGCAGATCATCTGAAGACTTTGAAAGGAGTAAGAAGAAGGACTCATTTGGACCCGAGCTGAAGGTACCATCTACCTACATCTTCTGCCAGTGAAGCAAGGCCAGGAGTTTCAAGAGGGAAGCAAGGTCCCTCTCCTAAACATCCCTGAGGGAACAGAGGGTGATACCAGACTCAGAGGGCACATCCAGCAGCACCAGAACTGGTACCCAGCCAGCACACAGCGTACCCTACTAGGTTCTGCCAGCATGCTTCCTAGGCGGTAAGTGCAGAGAGTATCTGAACTAAGAGCAAGGCGGTTTCCTGCAAACACTCTACTGAGCTTTAGGCCGTCTGGCTTGAAAGGACACAAGCCCTGCGAAGAAGCTAGGAGGAGTGCCACACAAGCATCATCCAGCGTCCATCTTTTAAGGACATTTTTGAGACAGTCGAATTCTCGAGCTGCATCTAGCTGCACCGCTGACTGTTGTCACGCCGCAGTCACCCGAACTGCCTGAGACGCCTCGACCAGCATTCCAGATCAGCTAACCAGCACAGAGACAATGATTCTTGGCCCTGAGCTGCCACACCGGACAGGATGCCAACGTCCGTCCAGTCTCGCTTGCTGGAATGCCTTCCGCCTGGTACCTACAGCTGTCTCCCACCACTAACTCTGTTTCAAGGGCTACAAAGCACCCTGGAACCACCTCAACGCTGTCAAGCTCCAAGAACATCTTCAGCACCAGGTAAATTGTAGTTCTGCCCCCCCTGGTCCTTCTCCAAAGGCCCGTAGAGACACTTATGACCCTTTGCCCCCTTAGCGGGAAACCAAATAACCTTTAACAGTAAGACTGATATCTTTACCAACTACCCTCCTGTCAGTATCCAGAGTGCATCCCTTTCCTTCTTGAAACTGTCCTCTGTGTTCCATTACAGTGTGGGTTGCATTTTGTAGTGTGCTAGAACCGTCTGTTAGATATGTTTATGCAACCTTGACTGGACAGTCCCTTTTATCATTGGGCATTTATAATATTTTCGCTGTGTTGCAACTAAGCAACGATACACAACCTTGTGGAGATAATCCTGCTGCTCCGTACACATTACAATTTGACTAAGAGGCCTTATAATTCACTTGTATTGCAATCTGTTTGGATCCCTTATGGTGTAATAGAGATTTGAGGTTGATTGATGGTTTAGAAACCGATATTCATGCCTGGAAACTGGTGCCGTGGAAGTTTATTCATCACATTGGTGGCAACTGGTTGGATCAGTTGGAGTCTTGCGCACAGCTTAGTCATCCAAAGATAAAAGTACTGTTGCAGGCAACGTTTAGTCACTGCTAGGTAATAGTCATGAAGCTTGTCATGGAGACTATAAAATGCATGACCAAGGATGTTCTCTGCGTCGTAAATCAAGAGAGAGTACTTCTCCAAAGCACTAAGGTTAATAAACCTGAGCTGCTTACCAGCCTCTAAGCTTGGGTAGAAAGGAGGGTGGTTGGGGAGAAGACCCCAGGGGACAGGGTAGACCCTGTGTACCCAAACGTACAAGACCTTCCGGAGGGGGTAAATGACAAGGACAACCGCATGAGCAGTGTTTCTCACCAATGATCTAGCCAGTGGGTAAGTGGGGTTTCTCAACACTCGAGTGTCAGTGAGGACAGGGTCTAGTGTGGCATCCCGCAGGTCCCAGGCCTCATCACAGTATATAAGTGGCCCAGTAATTGTTCCGGCTGAGGTAGTGGCTATAAAAGCTCCTGCTCGAGGAGAGGAGACTAGCGCTAGAGGAAAAGAAACCAGCGGGACAAGGTCACCGTAGAGCTGGGATAGCTGGTGCTTGAAGAACAGAAGGAGGCCAACAGGTCTGCCTCTAGCGAAAACAGCAGTAGTGGCTCAAACCAGAGTGCCCGGGATAAGCTCCGACGGCACATCCCCAAAGATTTAATACAGGCTTATGAAGTGGGGAAGGATATTTCTGACTGGTTTGAAGTGCTTGGGCTGGCATTCCAGCTGCAGGAGGTGGATGAGGTACTGTCTGGTGCAGCCCTGATGAGTAGCTTACCGACACCAGGGACTGATGAAATTCTTCAGTTAAAACCTTAGGAAAGACCCGTTTATGAGAGCATGACGACAGCCCTCCTCAGGAAGTTCTGTAAAATCCCAGAACAGTATCTTAAGAGCTTCAGAGAGCTCGGAAAGAAAAGTGGGAAGACATTTGAAGCCGTTCACACACTTGTCATTGATATATCTGAGCGGGTGGGTGACTGGTGAAAAAGTTAACACATTTAAAGGGATGTACAATTTGATTGCGTGTGAGCATGTGTTGAAAAAATGTGAGCTTGACCTACACCAGCATCTTGTGGATAAGACTATCACATATCCTCGGGACCTTGCAAAGGCTGCCGACAGGTTTATGAGTACTCAAGTCCAGAAAAAGGCTCAGTCGAACACACAGAAACCGGAAGAGAAATCGGAAGACAAAAAAGTAAACAAGGATGGGAAAGAAAAAGGTCCAACCCAATCCTCTTCAAAGTCAGGTCCCTAAAAGAACGAAGAGAAACCCCCAAACTCTAGTTCACCTGTGCACACCGAAAAGAAGCGTGCAGGCACCCCTAATACTGGAGCACCTGTGTTCTCGCCACCCAAAGGTTGTTTTGTGTGTAAGGAGCTGGGCCATAGGAAAGGATATCCTGCTTCCAAGGGCTTACCCCAGCAAGCCATAGTGAATGTTGGACTCGTGGAAGAGGCCATCATTAGTGTAGGCCTCTCAGAGGAGGATTTCCCACTAAGCCAGGGAGTGGCTGAATGTGTATTGGTTCCACTGAGTGGGAACGGTACCAGATCTCCAGAAGAGAACCCAGTTCCCAATAATACTCAACTCTATTTACAGCACGTGAACATCAATGGACACAAAACACCTGCTGTCCGAGCCACCGTGGCTAGCGTCACTACTATCACTCGGCAGTCGGTACAGCCAGGCCGGTATATTGATGGGCCTGATTTGTGCATAAGTGGGTGTGATGGTAAGAGTAAGTGCCCCTTGGCGATAGTGGATTTCAGCTGGCGAGGTGAAAAGACCAAGCGCTGTGTAGCAGTGAAAGACTCAATGCCTGTCCCATGTCTGTTGGGTTATGATCGTGCTGATCCCGAAATAGTTGCAGCGGCTACCCAATCGAGGGCCAAAGAGAGTGCCAGGTTGAACACTCTGTGAGCCTTAGGACCTGGAGTGCTCCCAGAGGGCGTGTTGGAAGGGCCAGCGTGGCCGCTAGATCCTAGTCCTGTTCCACAGATGACTGAGTTGCCTACTCCTGCGGGAGAGGGCCTAGTTTCCATGGGGGACCCTACTTTGGTAGCAGGGGACTCCTTGACTTCAGAGTTGCCTGGCGGAGTGCAGGAACCGGAGGTATAGGACCAGGTGGGCACAGATCTGAAGGGTTTGCCAAGCTTGATGAGTTTGCATCAGCTGGGGCCCCGGATCAGACTGCCTTCTACACAGCCCAGAAGATTGTCCCACTCTGGCGGGTCTGCGTAAGCAGGCAGAGGAGCAGGCTGAGGGCGAGGCCCCTAGACTGTTCAAAGTGTACTTGGAGAGTGGACTCCTATACAGTGAGCCAAAGGATTCTGAGGGTGAGGACACCAGAAGGTTGGTGGTTCCCCAATGGCACAGAAAGTTCCTTTTGTATTTGGCTCATCCAATTCCTTTAGCGGGTCACTCGGGAATAACTAAGACATTAGACTGGTTGTCTAGGCACTTTTACTGGCCGCAGTTCCACGTAAATGTTTACGCATCGGTCCGGTCCTGCCGGTCTTGTCAAGCTTCTGGCAAGTCAGGTGGTGCCACAAAGGCCACCTTAATTCCACTACCCATGGTTGGGCGGCCTTTCGAGAGAGAATAGGCATGGGTATTGTGGTTCCTTTGGATCCTCAAACCAGCTCAGGGAACAGATATATCTTGGTGGTGGTAGGCCATGTTACGAGATACCCTGAGGCTGTCCCTCTGAAGAGCATCAAAGCCCTGTGGTTGCGAAGGCTCTGATTGGAATATTCGCCCATGTTGGATACCTCAAGCACATAGTTTCTGACAGGGGATCAAACTTCATATCAGCATATATGATGGCTATGCGGGAAGAGTGTGGAGTCACCTACCGGTTCTCTACCTCCTTCCATCCACAAGCCAATGGGTGGGCTTGTTGAGTGGTTCAAAAAGGCGTCCATCCCCCAGAAGCTCACTGTCTCCAGAGCTCTGGTTCTCTCCAGGCTGGACTATTGTAACAGCCTCTTTCTAAATCTGCCTGCTTCTACTCTCCGCCCTCTGCAACTTATCCAGAACAGAACTGCGAGACTTGTCCTTGGCCTCAAGCACAGAGATCGTATCTTTCCAGGATTGAAATCTCTGCACTGGCTCTCAGTGATGCGAGGATTCATTTCAAAACCCTCTGTATCATCCACAAGGCCTTCTGGGGCATGGGGCCTTAATACCTTCAACTCTCTCTTCCTAAATACCTTCCTTCTCAAGCTCTTTGCTCATCTGCCTCTAATTCCCTCAGGGTCAGTTGCTTCTCCAAGCAACGAGTTGTTGGTAGATCTCTCTCTTTGGCTGGGGCCTCCCTCTGGAACAGCCTCCCTGCCTCCCTGAAACTTGACGAGAATCATCTTCGGTTCCGTAAGCACCTCAAAACCTTTCTCTTCACGTCAGCTTTTTCTCCTCCTCTCCCTTGCTAATTTCCTGGCTGACACTGAAACTGCACTGGTTACCTGGCCACCCTCTGATCTCGGGCCCAGGTCCACTCCCCCACCAGTCGCACTCCTGCACTGCCTTCCTGGCAACCCCCCGCATTTGGTGACTGCTTTCTGTATGCCTACGGTCCCACTTCCAGTACTTGACACCGGACGTCTGCACTTACCCTTTCACTTGCCACCTCCTGGCTGTACTTTTACTTATTGTATATTATGGTCTTATCCCATGTACTGCACTGTCCTCTCCCTATTCGACCCCCGCACTTCTCCTCCATCCCCTTCCCATGCACTTGCGTGATCTGAATGACACCTGGCCTAGTAGGATCGTTGCCTGTCTTCCCCCTGTTCCCCCTCCCTTGCCTCATCGCGCCTTGAAACACTTCTGTATAGGCGCGTTATAAATGCCATATCATATCATGTCATATCACAGGCAGGATAGATGGCATGGAAAAGCACATGAGGAGAAAATGGGATATTCTCCTGCCATGCCTTCTGTTTGTCTACAGGGAGGTGCACAGAATGGAGTAGGGTCTAGCACCTTTGAGCTTCTGTTTGGACACCCTGTACGAGGTCCCCTCAGTCTAGTGAAGGAAGGATATGAAAGCAAACCCTCATCCCCTACACGAGATGTGGCGGACTATGTACTCGGCCATCAGTCTAGAATGGCAAAGTACATGAAACAGTCAACAACAAATCTAAAGGCCATTCAGGAGATGATGAAGCACTGGCATGACCAGAAGATGGCCTGACAGTGACAGTCTATTCTCCAGGCCAGTGGGTGAGGATTATGGAGTCTGTACAACCCAGTGCCCTTCAGGATAAGTGGACTGGGCCGTACTGTGTGCTGGAAAAGGTCAGTGAGGTGAATTATCTCATTGACGTGAAAGGACCCAAACAGATGTGCAGTCTTTCATGTCAACCGGCTAAAACCCCATTATAGCCGTGATGACTTGGTCATGACGTTAATGACTGACGGAGAGACTGAGGAGGAGACCAATCCTCTCCCAGACCTCCTGCACACTGAAGCCACAGATTGGTCAGCTGAAGGTGTCAACCTTGCAACAGACCTCTCAGGAAAGCAACTGATAGACTGTAGACTGTCGCCGGTTACTGAGACAGTTTTCCAGTCTGTTTTCTCAGACTTCTTGATGCACCCATGATGTGGACACTGGAGACAGTAAGCTGGTGAAGAGTAGAATGTTTCCAAAATGTTGTATCTAGGAGTGATAGAGCCATCCCGACAGCCCCTCGGCTAACCCAGTGGCACTGGTCCCTAACAAGACCAGTAGTGGAAGGACTGTAGTTCGTTTTTGTGTGGATTACAGGGGACTCAATTCTGTCACGAAGACAGATGCTCACCCCATTCCTCAGGCAGATGAGCTCATTGACAAACTCAGTGCTGCCAAGTACATGAGTACTTTTGACCTCACAGCGGGGTATTGGCAGGTTGGCTTGACAGATGGAGTGAGAGAGAGGTCATCATTCTCAACCCTGGAAGGACATTATCAGTTCACTGTGATGCCCTTCAGATTGAAGAATGCCCCTGCCACTTTTCAGCGGATGGTTAACCAGGTTTTGTCTGGACTGGAAAACTTCAGTGTCGCCTATTTAGATGACATTGCTGTGTCCAGCCACACCTGGCAGGATCATGTATCCCACCTGAAACAAGTGCTTCAGGTGTTGCAGAATGCAGGCCTGACTATCAGGGCCACAGACTACCAGATAGCACAGTGTACCATGACTCACCTAGGCCAGCTGGTTGTTGGAGGTAAGAAACAAACTCTCAAAGTGAAGGTACAGGCTGTGAAAGATTGGGTCATCCCCACCACACAGATGCAGGTCAGAGCCTTCCTAAGTCTCACCAGGTACTACCGGTCGTACATCAGGGGGTATGGGACCATCGGCATGCCCCTGAATGATGTAACATTGAAAAAGATGCCAAAGAAAGTAACTTGGACCCCCACCTGTCAAACCTCCTTTCTTGATTTAAAGGATGGATTGTGCAGAGCCCCAGTTCTGAAAGTGCCAGACTATGGTCAGGAATTTATTATTCAGACAGACGCCTGTGATTTTGGGATTGGAGCTGTGTTAGCGCAGCTGAACTCGGAAGGGGTCGAACAACCTGTCGCCTACATTAGCAGGCAGTTGACAAAAAGGGAACGGAACTGGGCTGTCATAGAAAAATAGGTGTATCTGGTCATGTGGGCCGTAAAAAAGCTGAAACCCTACATCTTTGGGTCTACAGAGAAGAAGAGAAGAGAAAGAAAGGAGAGCAGGAGTAAGGAGAGAAGATATATGGCAAGATGAGGAGAGAATTAGAAGGAAGGCGAGAAAACAAAGGGAATTAGCTGAAGAATTAGAACAAAAAAGGAGACAGTGGGATTCTGAATCTAACCTTGCTTGAAGGGAGCCAGTAGAGCCGAGTTCAGCAATACGATGGGACAGAATAGAAGAGTTTCTTCCGATGAAAGAAGAAATGATAGTGTCATCTATAGTAGCATTAGAATAGGAAAACTTCAACATAGGAAGCATTGGAGATAGGATTGATAAGGCCTATCAGGAATTAAAGGGAAGAAGCAGTTATGAAAGTCGAGGGAAAGGGGATGCTTCCCCAGCATTTAAACTGCAAAATGAAGAAGAGATCTATTTGGTTTTGAGCATAGAGCCTTGTCCTTAAGTAAATTGTACCTAGACCAGGGTGAAGTGGAGGGTAGTCATATTTCTTGGGGACAAGATATGTCAGATGAAGAAAGATAATCTCCTCTTGGGCGGGAGGAAAGAAGTGCATGCGCCCCCGAGGTTAGTCTGCAGACATACAAGGAAATAAGATGGTCAGATCTGATACAACCAAAGGATAGGATGCCAGATCCCATACCATATCCAGAACGTCCCCAATGATCGCATAGTAAGAAGAGAGGATCACTGCCATATGTGAGCAGGTTAAGATCATTGCCAGCGAGAAGAGGATCAGAAATCGCTTGTCCCCGCTATGGATAGACAGAAAATGGGAGCCGATTGCAAGTTTGGGTTTACGCAGCTTCCCTTATTGTAAAAAGGGGGAGCAAGACCACAGTATATTCCATGTCCGCAGACGTACAAGGATAATTTAAGGTCCAAGCTCCCGAGTTTGACATCGGGTGCTGGAAAATGGATATATGAGCTAGGAAAAATGACAGGAGGAAACATGCTGGCCATAGGGGACATTAAGTGTCTCTTGGCAGCTATTTTTGGAGAGAGAGCTGATGACATATGGAGGAGAGCAGGATATGCAATTTTAACAGCACAGAACACAGTGCATGATGGAACGCCATTTAATAATTGCAGAGCAGATGTGTGGAGGGATCTCAGGGTGCAGTATCCTGACACATCAGAAATGGGTGCAATTATGACGCGTAAGATGAAAGAGGATGAAGACCCTATTGATTACATTCAGGATATTCAAGAGCGGTAGCAACTTAAAACGAAGGAACCATGGGAAAAAACAATGGCCTTGTTTTACCACATTTTATGTAAAGGATTCCCCGAGCCAGTTCAGAGGCAAATGAAGAAATTGGTGGGAATGGAAACCAAACTGTGGTCTGAGATACAGTTGACAATAGTGCATCACTGTCCGCTATTACAGGAGAAAAACAAGAAGAAAGATGAGGCCTCTAAAGTTGAGGAAGCCAAATTAGTTCAGAAGAAATTGTCAAAATACGCCATAGAAGGTGTGGTAATGACAAGCGGTGAAGGATTGGGAGTGCAGCAAGCAGTGGGTGCATCGCAGGTGAATAATCAGCGCCCGATGGAACAAGGAGGGAATAGGTTCATGCCATGAGGCAGAGGTATGGGCTGTAGAGGAAGAGGCAGATTCCAAAACAATCAAGGCGGGTTTCAAAAAGTACAGAATGAGAACCAGAATGTGCAAGGAGGATTCAACCAAGGGGGACTAGTCAGGTGCTCTCCTCCCATAAATTGGACTTGTGGGATGACAGGGAACATTGCACGCTTTTGTGGGAGCAAGGGAAAATACAGAATGGACAATTCACAGGAGCGGGGACAGCTTATCCTCCACCATATAGCCCACAACCTAGGGAAGGGTTTGCCCAAGATCAGACAGTGGGCCTCATTACGAGTATGGAGGTAGCCATGCCGCTTTTAGCAGCATGGCTACCGCCATACCGGGTATCGGATACCGGGTCCGGGTTCCAGGAATGACCTTGGAGGGCCCGGTAGTTCCCTTTCCTGGGACCTGGACCCGGTACATCCCCATTCCCATTTCAGCCCTCATAGGGTTCAATGGGAATGGGGAGGATGCTTACAACTGGCCCGTTAATGACGGGACCATTGTTAGCATCCTTGTCTGCTAGCGGGTCCCACTAAGGACGCTTGGTTTTACTAGACCTCCTTAGTGGGACCCACGAGCAGACCTCATAATGAGGCAGGACAGGGTTAACGGCGCCGGCAGCTCTACCGGCGCCGTTAACCCTCTACCGCCTTCCTCGTAATGAGGCCCAGTGTATCAGACATGTAGAGGAGGAGCCAAAAGCCTCCACTATAAGCCCCGCCCTAAACTGCCTATATGTTGGGAGCCATAGATAGCAACAAGAGTGACACCTGTAATGATGCCAATAACACAAGCAGTCTTTGAAGCAAAATACCCATTGAGGAAGCCATTCTTTATGTATCCACGGAGATGATCCCTGAAGAATGCGAGAAAATTAATGAAAGAGCAGACTGGTGACATTTCAACACGTAAACAAGACACACGGTGAGAAGGTAGTAGTGGTGAATGTAAAGAGAACATATGGAACCTAATGACAATGTAAAAGATTTGAGTGACCTGTTACATACAAAATGAAGATTACACGTGTGAAGAGCACCCAGACGAAGATCCACTTGCTTACATTCGATCCATTCAGGAGCAGTGGTCTTTGGAAACTCGTGAGCCTTGGGGGAAATCAGTGGCAGTATTTCACCACATTTTATGTCAAGGACTGCCGGAGCAAGTGCAGAGGCAGCTCAGGAAATGAGTGGGTATGGAAGCAAAACCGTGGACAGAAATACAGTTGACAATCGAGCATCACTGTTGACTGTTGCAGGAGAAGAATAAAAAATGGGAAGAAGCTAGGAAACTCGAAGAAGCTAAATAAGTGCAGACAAAATTTTCAAAATACTCTCCAGAAGGGGTGGTTTTTACAAGCAGAGAGGGGCTGGGAATGCAGCAACCTATAGGTGCATCACAGGTGAATAATCAACATCAAATGGACCCAGGGGGAAGTGGGTTCATACAGAGAGGCGGAGGAATGGGCTTCAGAGGGAGAGGCAGTTTTCAGAATAATCAAAGCAGTTTTCAGAATGTGCAGAATGACAATCAGAATATGCAAGTAGGGCAAATTAGACGAGCGCCCCGTGTATGCTGGACGTGTGGCATGACAGGCCACATTGCGTGCATGTGTGGAAACCAAGGCTATGCACAGAATGGGCAATTTTCAAGAAGGGGGACAGCTTACCCCCCGGCGTACAGGTCACAAGTTAGAAATGGATTTGCACAAGATCAGACAGTGTATCAGCAACAAGCGCTGCAAAAACAGGAGCCACAGCAAATGCATCAAGCACCATTGCGTCCGCCGCAAGGGCAGTCACAGCACGCACCCATGCAAATACAGCAGAACACAAATACGGGACAAATCATAACACCTAGAGCAGGGGATGCTACTGTAATGAATGGAAATCCTTTTACGGGTACAGGGATGAGCATAACCACAAAAGGACAGCTCCCAGGGTGATTTGATGTGTTCAGTACTATCAGTAACACCAGACCCCCAAGAGGAACAGAGGGTTAATGTATCAATAGGAGTAACATCCTTTTCTTTTTTAGTAGACCAGGGTGCAACTCGCTCATTTATACGGGAGGGACATTTTCCATTATCATGAAATTCCATGAATGCTCAAGGGTCTCTGGAGCTACAAGTAGAGTTCCTTTTACTAATGAATCTCTGTGGGAGAATGTGACATGTCTGCACCGTTATTGGATTCACGGCAGACGCCAGTTAATATTTCAGGGTGAGATTGAATGTTAAAACTTAACATGACAATTTTATTTACTGATGATGGCATAGTGTGTTCCCCTCCTGGGATACACTATTTAAACGTGGCCGAATTCATAATGGCATTTACAGGGCACATAGCTCTGTGAGGAGTGCAACTCAAACCGGATGTTTTTCTGTATGGGGTATGCATTTTGCTAACAGGGTTGCCTGCCTTGGTGGGAAAGACTATGAGAATACCTGAAGAGTTTCTGTTCAGACCACAGATACTGAGGAACAAAGAGGAAGGGAGCGTTATTCCTCTAGAATTAGTTGCAGCTGTGGTACGAGAAGAATGGACTATGCTCGAAGGATGGGATGAGGGTAGGCCATGCGAACTGTCATTGCCATTGATGAAGGGCATAGACTGACTGAGGTCACAAATGAGGATCTGTTTAAAGACGATCCAACAGATGATGAGCTAGTATTTGAAATTAATATTACATATTAGATTAAGATAGAGAAAAGTGAAGTCCCACAGCGAATGATGATAGTATGATAACGTCCAGAATACTTTGACGAGGATTTCGACAAAGTGCCAACCTCACTGTGGACTAGAGGCCCCTATGACGTAGGTCTATTAAAGGGGGTAGGAGAAGTTCAGATTAAGCTGAAACCAGGAGCAATTATACCTTGAGCAAGACAGATTCCCATGTCTCAAGAGGCAGATGAGGGTATTTTTTAAGATGATTTCCACATTAAAGAAACAGGGTATTCTATTGACGTCAGAGTCACCATGCAATATCACAGTGTATCTGATTAAAAAACAGAAGTGAGGGTCATGACATTTAATTCAGGACATGAGACTGATTAACCAGATTGTAGAAGCAGAGTTTCCTCTAGTTCCAAATCCTACGACGATATTGTGTAATATTCCCATTGAGACACAATATTTCACGGTGATTGACTTGAAAAATGCTTTTTTCTCAGTCCCGTTGCATAAAGACTCTCAAGATCTGACACCATTCACGTTCCATCAGCCAAAACTGAAAAGTACACGTTTTCCTCAGGGGTGCTGTGAATCACCATCAATTTTTAATAGGGTCCTTCAGATGGGCCTCAGCAATGTTGAATTGAAAGGGAACAGTGTTGTACTGCAATACGTAGATGATATTTTAGTTTGCAGCATGACAGAAGATGAGCGTAAAGAAGACTTGATACAGTTAATGATTATTCTTATAGAAAAGGGATGCAAAGTAGACAGAAAGAAGTTTCAGTACTGTCAAAAGGAAGTATTGTATATAGGCCAGTTAATTTCGCTTGAGGAAAAAAAGGTTACACCTGAAAGAGCTGAGGCCATTATGAAAATGGGAAAACCACACATGATAAAGCAGATGCAGCAGTTTTCAGGATTGTGTAACTATGTTTGAAAATGGTTATTTGATTATAGTTCATACACAAGACAATTTCTACAGGTGCCTAAAAAGGCACAGATGAACACAGATAACATAGAATGGACTGAGGAAATGCTGGAAGGATTTGATGAGTTAAAAAAGGCAATTTGCACAGCACCAGTTTTAAGGATTCCCAATTATTCTGAAGAGTTCTACCTGTTTTCGCACATTAATGGAACAGTGTTGACAGCAGTGCTTACACAGAGATCTACTCTGGGGTTTAACCCTCTGGCATATTATAGTGGGATTTTAGATCCAGTTATAAAAGGGCTCTTTCCTAGCGAACAATCGTTGGCTGCAGCTGCGTTCGCTATTGAGAAAGATACAAATATAGTGATGGGATGCTCTTTGACATTATTCATTGAACATGCCTTGTTCGCAATTCCGGAAAAACCTAAGGGCACATTGATGCATCATGGAGCTTCTGCGTATGAAGCAGTCATATCGAATCCTGCGATTAAAATAGTCAGATGCAGGATAGTGAATCCTGCCACATTTGTAGCTGAGCCCGTGGCAGAAGTAGAGCAAGTGCATGATTGAGCTAGTTATGAAGAATCGTATGACGACATACCACATGTAAATGAAAACGCATTGTCGGGGGCAGAGATTCTCTTTATTGATGGGTCTTCATAAATTGATCAAAATAATGGAGGATGACGGACTAGGTCAGCAGTAGTGAGATACAGGGAAAATGGGGAGTTTGAAGCAGTGGCAAGCGTAAGTGTGCCATCGCACTTTTCAGCAGAGGCAGCAGAATTGGTGGCACTTATTATCGCGCTTGAGAAATATGAAGGAGAGGAAGTGATGATGTACAGTGATTCTGCCTATGTGACGTCAAACGTAACATGCAGGACTAGCACGTTGGAAGAAGAGGGGCTACCTCTGAGCGGACGGCACTCTAGTGCAGCACGCAGTATTATTGGACAGGCTTATTAAGGCACTACAGCTCCCAGCAGCTATTGTGATAGTTAAATGCACAGCACATACATAGAGGACTGATTTTATTTCATGTGGAAACGAAGCCGCAGACCTAGAAGCCAAAAGGGTTGCAGATTATACAGATATTTCAAGTTTCGATACCCCTAGTGTAAAGAGGGGGGTGACCATGGCTATGATAATGCAAGAAGGATTTAATCATTTACCGAAAACACAGTTGATGGAAATTCAAGCAAATGCTCCATAGGATGAGAAGGAATTATGGAAAAGGAGGGCATGTTCTTTATCTCCCACTGAAGCCTTATGGTGCCAAGATAGCACTGGAAAGCCAGTAATGCCAGTAGCATTGTTGAGGGTAGCGCTTGCACAGCTGCACTACCCTGCGCATGCGACTAGGGAGAGTCTGGCTGCAACTATTGCAGAAGACTGGTTTGTACAGAATCTGCTAGAACATGTTGCATATTATGTAGTAAACTGCATCGTATATCAAGAGTTTACGACTAAGAATACACTGCGAACAATCCGGGGATTGATCCCCAGACCGAACGGTCCTTTTATGCATTTACATATTGACTACGTTGATATGATGCAGATATGTAGTGGATTGTTACGGACTTGATCTTGATGGTCGTGTAGATTGTAATGCCTCCGTCCCCAAGTACCACAAAGACAACGAGATATTCAGTGCCTGTGCAGTCTTTGAGGCCACAAGTGGTTTTGTGAGCCGTCAGGTCTGGAACCGGGAACAGCCAGAAGGACCCCTGGAGCACTGTAAGGCAATAAGTGGTTATCAAACAATGTATGTGTTGTTCAATGAATACCGAGCAAGGAAAAAGAGCACCGCTTACCTAGTGTATAGGAAGTGTCACCCTGAAGGATAGTGGGGCCCTGGACAGGACTTGAACTCCCAGTAGCAGAGGGTTAGGGGTTGGTGTGCGAGACTCTGTGGATGGGTGCACACTGTGATTCGAGGCAATCCAGGTTATGCAGCCAGGCGAACGCCTTGCAGAGGCCGGTGGCCAAAGTACCAAAACAAAACGAAATCCGTGAGGCAGTCCAAATCCAAGTCCGGGGTCGTAAAAATGCAACGCCAAGGTTCAAAGGTGTCAGGGGTTTAGACAAAGCAATCCAGTGGACGATTCCGAGGTCGTGACAAAGTTCGATCCAAAGTTCGAAATGCCAAGGGTTTAGACAAGCAATCCAGTAGACAAAATCCGAGGTCGTGACAGGTCGTAGGAGCAAGGTTCAAGGAACAAGAGCCGTACAGTACTGAAAGAGTTCAGCTGTGAAGCAACGCTTCCGTGTTCCTGGGCACTTTTGAATCCTTGAAGGAAATCACGTGATGCGTGTCACGTGATCACGTGAAGCGTGTCACGTGATGCGGAAACATAGTCGCCACGTGACTCCTGCCGGTGCTAGCCCCCTCACGTGATGCGTGATCGCGTTGGCCCCCTCACGTGACGCGAGGATCGTCGTAAACGATGTGGATTGTTGCGGGCTGCCAGTGGGAGTCTCCATTGTAATTGCCAGCGCCGGGATGGGCGATATACCCCTGGTCCAAAGAGTGTCTTGGTATGGCGGGTAAGAGGATGCAGTCTCCGCCTGCCAGAGTGCATGCACGGAAATCCCTGATGGTTTTTGGGAGAGGCCGAGCGTGCGGAGGAAGCAGGGAGGGGGTGTGTAGGGTAAAACATGACAGAGCCCCCCTCAAAGGCCCACAACCCCGTGGGCTAGAGGGGTAGTCCCTATGAAAACGGGCAACCAGGGTCTGGGCATGCACATCTCGGGAAGGGACCCAGGAGCGATCTTCAGGGCCATAACCCACCCAATCCGCAAGATACTGAAGACGACCCCTAAGGAAACGAGAACCCAAAATGGCACTGACCTCATACTCGTCAGGAGAGGACACAGAGACAGGAGCAGGAGGGGCAGTGAGTCGAGTAAGAGCAAGACAAGGTTTGAGGGGGGAGGTGTGGAAAACAGGGTGAATCTGCCAGGTAGGTGGAACGGAAAGGCGCAAGGCCACAGGGTTCAGGACCTTAGTGATTTTGTAGGGACCAACAAAGCGGGGCAGCAGCTTGCGACAGCCAGGAATATGCAAATGGCGGGTTGAGAGCCAAACCCGGTCACCCACAGAATACTCAGGAGCCGCCAGCCGCCTCTTGTCCGCCTTCGCTTTCATTACCACCTGGGCCTCGCGCAAGTGGGTAAGGGTCTGGGCATGGATCGCGTTCAAGTCACGAGCGCAGGCATCAGCAGCAGGAGTGGCAGAGGGAAAATCAGGAAGAGGAAGGGCACGAGGATGCTGGCCGTACAAGGAATAGAAAGGGGAGAAACCGGTAGATGAGTGCCAGGAATTGTTATAGGCAAACTCAGCCAGGTGGAGCAGGTTGAACCAAGAATCCTGGTACTGGAGGGTAAGACAGCGCAGATACTGCTCCAGAGCCTGGTTCACTCTCTCGGTCTGCCCGTCACTTTCCGGATGATAGGCAGAGGAAAAGCGGGAGTCGATACCTAAGAGGCCAGTGAGGGCACGCCAGAAACAAGACGTGAACTGGGACCCTCGGTCCGAAACAATGACCTGTGGGAGACCAAACAGACAGAAAACAGACTGAAAGAACAAACGGGCCAATGTGGGTGCTGAGGGTATTCCCGTACAAGGTATAAAGCAGGCCATTTTTGTGTAGGAGTCAACGATAACCCATATCGTGTCGTAGCCTCGTCTGTGGGGTAGGTCTGTGATAAGGTCCATAGAGACCGTGTGCCAGGGCCTGGGTGGGACTGGTACTGGTTGGAGCAACCCCAGAGGCCGTCCCCTAGACGACTTGCACTGAGCGCATATTGAACAGGTGTTGACGTAATTCTCTATGTCTCTCCTCATCGAAGGCCACCAGCACCACCGCTGTAGGAGTTCTAGAGTGCGTTTTTGCCCCGGGTGCCCATTGATTGCAGCATCATGAGACCAAGCGAGTGCCTGATTGCGTACATCGCTAGTTG
Organism: Ambystoma mexicanum; assembly: GCF_040938575.1. Classification (NCBI taxonomy): domain Eukaryota; kingdom Metazoa; phylum Chordata; class Amphibia; order Caudata; family Ambystomatidae; genus Ambystoma; species Ambystoma mexicanum. The sequence goes on from NC_090922.1 coordinate 1,508,908,146, forward strand.
GGAGAAATAATTTTCCTTGAATAAAAGGCAACCCCTCTTGTAATTGAACGTCCCACTCTGTTAAGGCATGTGGGTGTTGGGAAATCCAGTGTCTGATGTTGGCAAGCATAGGAGGTGATGGTGTACACATACAGATGACGTGGCCCTTTTCTAACAATGTGTCGGGAAATAAAGGTAATGATTCCCCCCCAGGAGACCGGGAAAGTGCATCCGCCTTGCCATGGGAGAGACCAGGCCTATGTCTCACCACAAAATCGAATGTTGCAAGAAAGAGATGCCAGCGGACATGTCTGCTGTTTATACACTTCAGCGTTGCTAGATCTTGCAGGTTCTTATGGTCAGTATATATTACCGTCTGGTGTTTTGCCCCGATGAGGTGGTGCCACCATGTGTGGAGGGCGTCTTTGATGGCTAACAGTTCCTTTTCGGTAACTGTATAGTGGGATTCGGCTGGTGTGAATTTCCGGGAATGATAGGCTACCGGATGGAGACGGCCTGTAGTTGGACACGGCTGGGAAAGGACTGCCCCTAATGCGAAAGAGGAGGCGTCTGCTTCTAGGATGAACGGGAGTTCTGGGTCTGGGTGTTGTTAGACCGGAGCCGAGACAAACCTAGATTTAAGTGCCTCAAATGCCTTCTGATGATCGGGAGTCCACAAAAACGGAACAAGAGGGCTGGTCAAGGCTGTGAGGGGAGAAACAATGGCAGAGAAACCGGCGATAAAGCGTCGGTAAAAATTGGCGAAACCAAAGAAAGACTGGAGCTGTTTGACATTGACCGGGGCAGGCCATTCCATGATGGCTCGAACCTTTGACAAATTCATGGAGAAGCCCCCAGGGGTGATGTGAAAACCCAGGAAGTCCACCTCCTTCGAGTGAAACAAGCACCTCTCTGGTTTAGCAAATAAAGCATTGTTCTTGAGACGAGATAGGACTTCTCTGACATGCATGACATGTTCTTCCAAGGAGGACGAGAATATCAGTATGTCATCCAGATAGACAACAACATATACATCGAGAATGTCAGAGAAGACCTCGTTGATGAAACGCTGGAAGGTGGCAGGGGCGTTACACAGCCCGAAAGGCATTACTGTATACTCATATAACCCTTGTCGGGAGCAGAATGCCGTCTTCCATTCGTCTCCCTGGTGCATTCGGATCAAGTTGTATGCCCACCTTAGATCCAGCTTAGTAAAGATGGACGCACGTGTCAGTCTATCAAGTAAGGTGGAGATGAGCGGGATGGGATACCTGTTCTTTATAGTGATGGCATTCAACCATCTGTAGTCTATGCATGGTCGTAGGTCACCCTCCTTTTTAGGCACAAAAAAGATAGGGCTGGCGGCTGGGGGACAAGAGGGACGAATGTGACCTAACCGTAGGGCTTGTTGTATATAGTCCTTCAAAGCTGCTTCTTCGGAATGGGATAATGAGTAAATCCTACCCTTTGGTATTGGTGCATCGGGAATCAAGTCAATGGGGCAGTCATAAGGCCTATGCAGAGGGAGACCCTCTGCCGTGGCTTTGTCAAAAACCTGCAGATAATCGTGGTAGTCAGCAGGAATACCAGCTGTAACGGCCCCCACGGTATGTGTAGGTGCGGGTGGATCAACATCCTCAATTCGGGAAGAGGCCATGGCGCCAAGAATAGCGGCGGGAGAGGTGAGTCTCTCCGGTTCTGTTAAGCAGAAATGCTGACATATATCTGATTCAAATGTTATCTGCCCAGTGCCCCAATTGATCAAGGGGTTGTGTTGTCTCAACCAGGGAATACCGAGTATGATACCAAACTGGGGCGTGGTGATAAGATCGAAAGACATGGTTTCTTTATGGGTATCCTGGATCACCACTTCTAGAGGAGCGGTCTGCTGCTTAATCGGACCAGACGAAAGGGAGGTTCCGTCAACCGCTTGTACAGGCTCAGGATGTTCTTTCTGAACTAGGGGTAGATCGAGATGCTGGGCTAAAGTGATGTCAATAAAGCAGCCAGTGGCCCCTGAGTCAATCACAATGCGTACGGCATGCATGACCTCCCTAGAGGGTTTCAGCAGTGCATGTGCTACTATGGGTCTGATAGGGCCAAATACGGGTCCAGTGGGGGTCAATGAAGGGCTCGCCGGTACCCCCGATCTCAAGGGCGAGCCTTCGGAAAACCCGGAGTTTTGTCTTTTGGCCGACGGGGACATTCTCTTACATAATGCTCACTAATCCCACAGTAAAAACAGGCATTACTGGTTCTCCTGCCTTCCCGTTCAACTGGGGATATAGGACTACGATGCCACCAATTTGCATAGGTTCACCACCAGTGGCAGTCGAAGCAGGAGTGACCTGGCCAGAAAAAGACGTCTCTGCTTTACGCTCGGTTCTGCGAGCGTCCACCTGGAGAGTGAGATCAACTAGATCAGAGAAAACAGAAGGAAGGGATGGAACCACCGCGAGGGCGTCTTTCGTGGGGTTGCATAACCCTTGGTAGTAGACGATCGCCTTTTTCTGCTCTGGCCAGGACGTTTCTGCTGCAAGCTGGTTAAAACGAGATGCCCTGTGATAGTTCAAGGAGTTCCAGATGTCGTGATTGGGCCTTATAACGGGTATCGAACACTTTTGCCATTTCAGACACTAGTAGTTCGAAATCATACAAAGCTGGATGGTCATTCTCTAGTATTGGATTCGCCCAGGTAGCGGCTACACCGGATGAGTGGGACAGAAGGAAAGCGGCCTTGGTAACGCAGTCGGGGAAGGCCTGGGGTCTTCACAAAAAGTGTAGTTTACATTGGTTGATGAATGTGCGGTATTTCCGGGGATCGCCTTGGTAGCATTCTGGAGCCACCAGGGGAAGAGGAGTTGGGAGTAGAACAGGAGTGGGAGTAGGAGGCGGATTAGGGACAGGCTGGAGTGGAGGGTTGGGATCCCCAAACTCGGCGTCAACAGGCAAAGGTTGGCGTGCGCTTTGTAAGGCATCAAGATGATGGTGAATGGTAGTGGTGGCGGCGGCCATGTCGGTCCTAAGGGCCGCGACAGCCTGCATTAGAGCGGTCACAGGGTCCCCGGCGGAGGCATCCATAATCAGCACGACCAAGAGGCTTCACAGTCTGTTATTGACTTTATCTTGATAGTCATGTAGATTGTAATGCCTCCATCCCCAAGTACCACACAGACAACGAGATATTCAGTGCCTGTGCAGTCTTTGAGGCCACAGGTGGTTTTGTGAGCCGTCGGGTCTGGAACCGGGAACAGCCAGAAGGACCCCTGGAGCACTGTAAGGCAATAAGTGGTTATCAAACAATGTATGTGTTGTTCAATGAATACCCAGCAAGGAAAAAGAGCACCGCTTACCTAGTGTATAGGAAGTGTCACCCTGAAGGATAGTGGGGCCCTGGACAGGACTTGAACTCCCAGTAGCAGAGGGTTAGGGGTTGGTGTGCGAGACTCTGTGGATGGGTGCACACTGTGATTCGAGGCAATCCAGGTTATGCAGCCAGGCGAACGCCTTGCAGAGGCCGGTGGCCAAAGTACCAAAACAAAACGAAATCCGTGAGGCAGTCCAAATCCAAGTCTGAGGTCGTAAAAATGCAAAGCCAAGGTTCAAAGGTGCCAGGGGTTTAGACAAAGCAATCCAGTGGACGATTCCGAGGTCGTGACAAAGTTTGATCCAAAGTTCAAAATGCCAAGGGTTTAGACAAGCAATCCAGTAGACAAAATCCGAGGTCGTGATAGGTCGTAGGAGCAAGGTTCAAGGAACAAGAGCCGTACAGTACTGAAAGACTTCAGCTGTGAAGCAACGCTTCCATGTTCCTGGGCGCTTTTGAATCCTTGAAGGAAATCACGTGATGCGTGTCACGTGATCACGTGAAGCGTGTCACGTGATGCGGAAACATAAAAGCGCCACGTGACTCCTGCCGGTGCTAGCCCCCTCACGTGATGTGTGATCGTGTTGGCCCCCTCACGTGACGCGAGGATCGTCGTAAACGATGTGGATTGTTGTGGGCTGCCAGTGGGAGTCTCCATTGTAATTGCCAGCACCGGGATGGCCGGTATACCCCTGGTCCAAAGAGTGTCTTGGTATGGCGGGTAAGAGGATGCAGTCTGCGCCTGCCAGAGTGCATGCACGGAAATCCCTGATGGTTTTTGGCAGAGGCCGAGCGTGCGGAGGAAGCAGGGAGGGGGTGTGTAGGGGAAAACGTGACATGGATATAGGTATATGATAGTGGTAGTGTGCCCCTTTTCAAGATGGATTGAGACCGGTCCATGCACACATCCTGATGCCACTTGCACAGTGAAGTCTTTGATCCGAGAAGTATTCCCTAGATGGGGAATATGTGAAGTATTGAGGTCCGACAAAGGTCCACATTTTGTAAATGAATTGTTCGAGCAGATACGTTTTTTTATTGAATATTAAACATACGTTTTCTTCTGCTTAAAACCCACAAGTGAACAGGATATGTGAGAGACTCAATGATCTGCTCAAGGAAAGAATTGCTAAGTTGAAATTAACACTGAAGAAGGGATGGCTGTATTGTCTTCCCTTGGCATTATATGCATTAAGGAATTAGCCTGGGTCGGACCATCCGCTCAAACACCACAAACTAGTAACAGAGAGGCGAATAAGGACGCCTCTGATTCCTCCATCGAGGAATAGAAGTGATGCCCAGAAGACAGCAGAAATGTTTGGAAATAAGATAAATTACTATTTAACATCTATGACTGCTAGTATCTCTGTCATTTCAGATTAGTACAGCAGCAAGGGATGCCGGTCTCAGGATGGAAACAAAGATAATTCAGCAATCAGACTATCAAAATGACTACCTGTTCATAGACTGTTTATTGGAGATTCGGTCCTAATCCACAACTTCACAAGGAAGTGGAACAAGCCCCATTTTGTTGGTCTGTTTTTGATTGAAAATATGACCCCTTCAGCAGTAAAAGTCCAAGAAAGGCGTGCCTGGATTCACTTGGGAGATGTCAAGCCCAATGCCGGAGAGACCGATCCACCCCCTCTGTTGAATCAGAAGCAAGTCAACACAAAGTAGTTCAGCACATGCATACTCGATCGATGATGAGGAAGAAGGACGCAGAAAGTGCTGAATAAATAAATGCAAGTTTGCATTTGGACTGGGTCTTCCTTCGAACACTCCTTATAGATATTATAGCAGGCGTGAAAACCCGATTGCTTGAGCCAGAGAGATCTTTTTGAAATATTGGATTTTATAAAAGCATTGAAGTCCTTAAAAAGTATGCAAGATCTTGAATTTCTATTTGACTAATGGAAAAAGGAGCAGTTCCCTGATTTTATTCTCACTGTGTTCTTGTTTTGTCTCCCTAATGGTGTTGTCAGATGTGAACACTCACCTGCTCTATTTTTCTTTTTTTCTCTTTATTTTATGAGCATATCCTGAACTGGTGGGGAGAACTACTGATATATATGTTTTTCTGCAAGATCCTAAGTATGATCTAATAGTAAGGAGGAACCTCTCCGCTATTATTGAGCAAATTCTGCAACTTCCTGAGCATCTGATAAACTTGCCTGATTAAAGCAATTTTTCCTTCCTTAAAAAGTAGTTCACAGGCATGATGTGGAGTCCTAATAGTGATAATATTGCAGAAAAAGAAAGAGTACAGCGACATGTGAGGAATCACTGCTGTTGGAGTTTGATGTACTGGTGTAATATATGTGAATTCACCGCATTCATTATTGTTTTTCTGTTTCTCACAATACACACTCTTTATTATGTTTGCCCAAAGAAGGCAGCAGTTCCCTTGTTCCTCCCCACGCAAGAGGCTGTTGCAGACATAACTGCTTCACGAACGTCAATGCCCTACGTGATCATTCCTACACCAGTGGCATGTTTAGAGTTGCCTATCCCATTGACAAGTGTCCCTATGATTCCCGCTGTTGCAAGGATGTCTACTGATATATTTCATGAGTTGTTAGCATGCACGCTTCTTGCAAGAAAGAGACCTAAGAGAGGTATAAGAGAGGATGATTATGGGTTAAATAATTATCTTCATAGTACAGCACATTTGGGGAATAACATGTGGTATCAGCACATAAAAGAAGTGGGCAAAAGCCTTCTGAGGAGAGTTTCTATGTTTGTCCTCTCCTACCTTATGCATTTGGGAACTCTAAGATATTTATAGCTATTGTGATAGATGTCCAGACAGCTAATTGCCTGACTCTCCTTGCACTCTGTCATACAAGAGGTAAATTCCAGTGTCGAACAACATCTTTAACATGGGTGACAGAATGGTCAGCACCAGAAGAACATGATTATGTTCAAGATTTAAACACAAGAGCAAGAGCAAGAGCACACACAGGAAATCATGTCATAAGATACGAACAACCTGGGATGAAAGGAGCAGGAATTAGATGGGAGGTAAACAGGAAGCTCAATTGCCAAGGAAAAATGGAAGAAGAAATACTAAGTTGCAAAGAAAGAGGCCAGATGCAAGTCTGGGGAACCGTACTTTCACTAGATGGCTGGGAAGAAGGCAGGGTTATATGCAGAGCAGTGGCAGTAACTGGACATCGCAAACTTAATGCCCTGCGCATGGAGTTCTCTGCCCTGACCAAAATGAGCGGTGCCTCTTCCGCCTGCTGCCGCTCTGCATCTATTTGCCGGCCCAACCGCTGCCACACAGAAGAGACTCCCAATACAGGGTCCTCCTGTCCTCTGGCCGATGCCTGACCCTGTGATGTTGATGGTCGAGCCATCATCGCTCCCATCTTGAGCCTGCTGCTGCCGTGCATGTGCCCTGCCTGTCGATGCCTGCACGTTCTCCTCCTGCTGGGGTCCAGTTGTTGGGGTGGCCACCCCTGCTGGACCTCTGACTCCCGATTGTGGCAGGAATGTGTCCTCCACCAGCCGCTGGATCAGGGGCAGCTCCACAGGGTTCCCAGGTGGTACGTGGCAGGAAGATGGCACGGAGGACGATGGCGCATAGGGGGTTCAGTTGAGGAGGGGGTCGGTAGAAAGTCCAGCACACGGAGGAACCCAGCACTGGTGACCCATCCTAGTAGGTCGACGCGGTCAACAAGGCATTCGAAATAACGCGCATTGTCCACACGGGAACCCTGCATGTCATCCCGAATGCCACGTTGATGCAACGCCGCCCCAGCCAGGACAGGCTCAACACGGTCCCAGATTGCCACATCCACAGGGAGAGGAAGGCCAGTTGTTGTGTGTGCATCCCCTCGCTGAATACCCGTCTGGACTAAGGCATCCCTGCTGGTGCCGGATGATGCAATCACAGGATCGGGGACAGGATTACACATAGGCACCTCTGCGGTCTCCTGTGCTGCCTCCTGTCCCTGCCCCTGGACTGCATCACTAGCACCAGTGGAATCCCCCCGTGCGTGGGCCTTCCACGGCCTCCTCCTCAACCAAACCCCCCACCAACCTGGATGACTCTGTGCCATCTTCCTCCATAGGCCCCTGTGGGGTCTCAGCTGCCCCTTCTGCTGCCGAGGAGTCCACCTCCGGACTCCGCCTCTTGGACTTAACCTCGGCAGCTGCAGCTGCAGACGTGGCACCAGACTCCTCACTCCCCGAAGAGATGACAACATGGGAGGGGAGCTGGGCCTTGCGTCTTCGACTGGCGGTGGGATCCCTGCCGCTGTGCTCCACAGCACCGTCTCCGCCCTCTTCATCAGTTGACGCTGCAGACGGGGAGAGACAGAACACAGGCATCAGGGCACTGTACAATGATCTGATACACACATGACAGTTGCACATGAGTGGCAGTCTCAAACTTCATGGATGGCATCACACTCCCCAACACACATCTCATTTGAACCCACACACATGCACAAATTAACAGGAATGTTGCAGCAGGCAGCACCATCCATACACATACAACAGCATGAGCATCCGAAGGTTAGCCTGACGTCACATGTAACACGGGGAGTGCCGAACACAGGCACACACGACACCCGACATACATGCATCTGTACATCTCCACCACCTGTCGCAGTGAAATCATTGCCATCCATGTCACATCTGCCAATCAGCCCCCTACATGTCAGTGTCAATTGCATCCATGGCGTATCACAGTGGCACACATGTCAAATACACACACATGCACATGTGCACCGAGCACATACATGAAGGTGGAACCAGCATCCATGTGTCACACCCCAACCATGCCATAGTACATACATAGAAATGTAAACATGTGTGCACCCCCACATGCATTTGGGCATCATGCATTTGAACAAATACACCATTGATGTGCCTCACACATGACTGGACTCACATGCGGCAGGCTCATGTCCCTGTACATACACATCCATACATGGGTCTTTCAAGACATATGTTCAACCTGCACACTCCTGGCACACCTCAACATGCACTGCATCCAATCAGTACGCATAGACACTTACAGCTCGACTCCAGACGGGTCTGCCTCTGAAGGACCTGGAGGTGGAGCGCTGGGCGTGTACATTCCAGGACACTCATCTGGATGTTGGTAAGGCGGACCCGGCACCCCTCTGCATGGGCTGCCTCCAAGAGGCGCCGGGCCTTACTGAGGGTCCTGGACCTGAAGTCCTCCCAGCGCTTCCGGACGTGTTGCATGTCATGGGCTGCCACCCCCTCCACGTTGATGGCAGCCACGATGTCCTTCCAGATCCTCTTCCGTCCTACATTGTCGGGGCATGATCTTCCGAAGAGGGCATCATAATGCTCCAGGACTTGCTCCACCAGGATACCAACTTCTGCGGCACTGAAGCTGGTAGCTCTCTGCCTCTCTGGCTGGGGGTTGCCATTGGTTTCCGATGGTCTTTCCCCCGACATGGCAACCACCAAGGCAGGTGTGGGTGGGCAACTGTGTCCTGGTGCTAGGCTGTGGAGCAATGGAACTTCAGTCGGGAGTCTTCTGTTCCTGCAGGGGTGGTCACAGAAACTGGACCCCTGCAGATGGCTGACGTGCAGGCACCAAATAGCAGGGCACGTGGCTAGCAGGCAGGCAGGCAGCAGCAAATGGCAGGTGGGAGCGGGCTCGGAGCTCAGGGGGCAGGAAAATGGCCTTCTGGGCAGGAGTGTGGTCTTCCGTGTGTTGTCGCGTGGCCAGTTTGATACAGAGTGAATTTGCATGTGAAAAAATAGCACATCAGCGTATAATTCGAGGAAAGGCCCTTAGCGTGTAAGTGCACTGTGACATAACGCGTGCGGGCGTTTCCCTCGTGACGGGTGCATAGTGAATCAGCATGTGAAAAAACAACATGTCAGCGTGTTAATGCGTGTAATTCAAGGTAAGGGCCTAAGCGTGTAAGTGAAGTGACGCGCACGGGCGTTTCCCTCCGCATGGGTTAAAGGTGAGCGGGGCCAGCAGTTCGCTGTACGTGCCTTTCGTAGAAACCGATGTGTGTGTTGCTACTTTGTGTTCTTTCGCGCGCCATCACAACTTCACAGCGGATCAAGGATGTATCTCTTCTTTTGGTTGGGGTTATTGGCTATCCGTGTTTTTCTTTATCACGCTAGTCTGACTGTGAGTCGCACACACTATATTTCCCACTGCGGATGCCCCTGTGTATCGCGTACCTGTTTTTGAGGTCATAGTAGCCAGCGTGTCCCACGTGTATGTGTTTTTCGTGTCCCTGGGTGCCACCGCGTACTGCAGGAGGTTAATTCCACACACATGGGCTAACGTGGGTTACGTGCACGGTTTTACTGCAGTTTTGGGTTGCCTGAGCGTTGTGTGACCCGTCACTTTATCATCGGGGTCATATACAGCCTTGCAGGTGCACAGGGGTGCTGTTAACATCTTGTATCCCACCCCCTTCACCCCAATTGCCCAGGACAATTGTCGTGTACACCTCCCATTGGCACTACTCCATCTGTGCCGGCACTACTCCATCTGTGCCATGGTTGGGAGGCCACAAAAGGTGAGGGGCGGCTCAGCTGGGTGTACTCCACGTGGCGGGCGTGGTCAGGGACATGGCCAGGATGACCAGGGAGTAGGGGGACTTCAGAGTGTCCAGGGTGGCCGCAGAGGGGGAAGAGGCAGGGTGCGCCAGTTTGACATGATGTTATGCCACATGTTGGTGCAGTCATGTCACCACCACCTGTGGTTTTGGGAGATGCAGCTCTTGCATCTTGCACTGGCGCCCATGTGACCCGGCAGTCCGTTTCATCGATTGCCACGGTTCAGGGTGGGCGAGCGCATGCTGAATTGGCAGCGGAAGAGTCCCTGGATGATTTCAGGATTTCAGGAGGCACAGGGTAAATGCACGCAGGGCTGCCCTGACCAAGGCACATGTCCCTGGGGCAGTATTGTCATCTGCTGCCCCGAGCAGCAGGGTGTCGGCAAGTGCATGGGCAGATGCAGCCGACACCACCCCGGCTGTAGGTCTACCATCCAGGACAGTCCCGGTCAGTGACCTTAGCACAGCAGATGTTGCTGCGCAGGGTCAAGTCAGGGGCACCCAGCAGTCACCGACGCAAGTCAGGGCTCCCATCCTCATTCCACCTGCCACTCCCTTGGTTCAGTCCACCAGCGCCACTGCCCATACTGATCAGGGCGGCATTTGCCAGTCAGGGTCCGGACCACTGTCCAAGAGGGGGAAGGTTGCACCTGCAGTAGAGGCTGGGACCCCAGACACAGCTCCGGCCTCCGGCACATCGAGGAAGAAGCCTTTCTGCGTGCAGGAACTGGACTTCTTTGTGGACTACATGCGGGACCACAACCGTAACATGCTAGTGGGGCCGAATTTTCACACTACGGCTGCCCATTGTATGTCCCACTGGAAGCAAGTTGCGGATTGTGTGAGTGCATTTGGATATGGGGTGCGCACAGCTCAAGAGTGCAAAAAGCGTTGGGATGACCTCCGACGCAGTGCTAAGGTGAAGCGTGCCTCCAATTATGCTGTAACTGGGTTGACTGGTGGTGTGTCACCAGCTCAGGAGGAAGACCTCACTTCGCACGAGTCAGTCGTTGCGGGGTTCATACCGGCAGGATTGGTCGAAAGAGTGGGAGAAATGCAGCACTTAGATACCCCGTCCAGTGAGTGTTGTTGCATGTTTGTCCAGACCATATGTGTTTTGCTTGTGTGATGTGTTGTGCTTGACTGCCACCACATGTAATGTGTACAAGGATCTCATGTGCGAGTCATGCAATGCTTCACTGATGCGTGCCTGCTGTGCAGCATGCTGGACATGTAGAGCAGGTGGGGACTGTCCTCATCACCACACTTGCACCCTACTCACATGCTACTCACCCGGCTGCCCCTTCGGTCCATGTTCCAGCTCACTGGCCCTTCTGCATGTAGCCTGGTGTGTCTTTCCTCTCAGCACTGGGACTATGGCCCTCATTACAACTCAGGCGTTAAGGGTTTAACGGCGCCGTCGGCGCCGTTAACCCTTAACGCCTGATTACAAGTGTCCCTTTGCGGGTTGGTGTTTAACGCCTGCTTTTAGCAGGTGTTAAAAATCCAACCCGCAAAGGGACTTTGGAGCTAATTACGACACCGTAATTTACGGTGCCGTAATTAGCGCCTTCCCCATTCCCATTATGCCCTATGGGGGCAAAAATGGGAATGGGGAAGGGCAAATGGTGATTGGGGAATTACCGCCCCACTCACCTTGGAATGGGGCTGTAATTCCGCCATCCACCATGGCGGAATCGTAACCTTAGCGGCATGGACCATGGTGCTAATAGCACCATGGTCCTCCGCCAAGGTTGTAATGTGGGCCTATGTCATCGCATGACTGACGTGCATGTGTGTTCTGCCTGAATGCGGGTACTCCACCTAGGCATGCTCCCTTACCCCTCCACCCCCCTGCACCCCAATTTCACCATGGCACTGGTGTGTATCATGTTGGAGTACTGCAATGGCCTGTTCAAGGGTCCTGTGTACATGCACACTTCCCCCAGCCAACCTGCCAGACACATACAGTGGGGTACATCCTCTGTCCTTCATGCAGGGTGTCTCACTTGGACTGTGCAGATGGCAGATGCTCCGCAGGGACATGAGTGCCCATTCATGCTCCATGTGCATTCCATGCATGCCCCTATGTGTCCTTGACTGGATGATCATTGCGGTATGTGTCCAGGATGACCTACATTTCATGGCATTTGATCATCCATTCCATGCCCACTCTGGCTCAGTCCTGCATCACGCACATGTTTAGGGTATCACAGTCTGTGTGGGGCACAGGCCTCCCCCTGTTTTTGGCCCCCTGACTCTGTTCAACTGGTGTAGTGGCTTCTGCACACATGGGTGTACTACTGAGGGTTCATCATGTCTCCTGCTTACTGTCCCATTATCATCTGCTGTGTTGTCAGTTGACTCAGATGATGCAATTGACGCTATTCAACACTGTCTGCCAATACACAGGTCGCTGGTCACCCTTTCGCTGCCATACAATGGCTCCCTGCGTTTTCACTTGGGGGGGCGGGTTTGCTTGTAGGCATGCAACCCATTGCATGCACATTGCACGTGATGCCTGAACTTGCCCTTACACTGCCTTCACGTTTATTGATAGACATCATAATGTACTAGTTCATTTAGATAGTGGGTAACGTACACATGTTCTGCACTGCATCAACCCACTTCTGAGCCATGTTACACCGTTCTACATGCCTACTCACTGATGCAATGTCAAAGTGACCTGGCATGTATGGTCAGATTTCCATCCCTTCTCTGTCATGAATGGCACGGGCACAGGTGCATCCTGTGACACATGTACTCAGTAATGGAACTCCCTAGTGGTTGTTTAGCAAAGTTGATTGGTCAATCTGCGACCTAAACCAACTGGCCTAGGGCGCAGATTGAATGTAGCCTGCCAATCGAGTTGTAATAACTGTGGAGCTTCCTTCACGTGTGTATGTGTACACTTCCACATACATCAAAGCAAGCAGCGTTGTAGCTGCTTGCTTTGCTGTATTGGATGCTGTTCATGTTCACAATACAGGTGTATAGGGAAAGGGGTGTTTTTAAACGCTTTCACAAGTACATATGCAAGCAGCTTCAACGTTGTGTAGTTCAACATTGCGACTACTCACTTTTGTGTGTGTGAAAGTTTTCATTTACACATGTGTCTTCCGCAGCTTTTTTGTTGACTGACAAATATGTAGTTGATTGATGTTCATGCTGGTGAGATTTCTGCATTGCGCACGTTATGTTCAACTTGCATAATCCTGAAGGTGCACTGTTGTGCAGTATGTGTACACCGAGGCCCACTTAGCTAATATGGTGGTGCTTGGCCGTGGAGATTTTACACAAGGAATGATGGAATAGGGCACATTCATAGCCCAATGTGCTCAATCAGGCCCTGAGGGGTGTTGTGGAGGCTTCATGTCCCGCATCTTGGACCGTACTGTGCGTTATGGTCCCTCATGCCTGGTTGCAGGAACTTGCATTGCTTGGGACATTCACTATATCTACATGGCCCATGCCACCCAGTACGGGCCGAGCTGCAGATGGATGGAGCTTTTTTGGTGATGGTGGTTTAGTGATGCATGTGTACATGCATATTACGTGTGTCATTGTGTGTTTGGATTCACTTGCACCAGTGGTCAATTTGCAGTTGAGACATGCTTATGGTATGTGCCATCTCTTTGTTGCCATCTGTCTTTTCTGCCTGTGACATGTGCCTGACCGAGGTGGTGTCTGATGGAGTTCATATACTACTTTTTGTACTTGTGTAGGCTTTGCTATTCTTACACATCCATTTCTGCTTTTGGGACATCTTTGCATATCAAGGCCACTTGATGCATGCCAGGTTCTCATTTGTGTGTGACATGTCTGCTTCATGTGTTGGCTGTCAATGTGATGTCAATGTGTGTGTGGATTATTTGCTTCTGACATGTGTACTCCTGTTTGTTTTATTCCCCTTTTCAGATGATGACGCAATGGAGCCAGAAGATGGTGTTGTCATGCCAGGCACAGGGTTGCTATCACACCAGCAACCCAGCACAAGTGGGGGTTGTGGGGTGGTAGACCACGTGAACCCACTTGTGTTCCAGACCATCATGTCTAGGGCTGGCAATGAGTCTAGCCCGGATGATCGCTCTGACGACAATGTCGAGATGGCTGTGCGTCGGGCCCATTCGTCAATGGTGAGTGATTCTGATGTGGACGCTCATCTGTCTACGACACATGCACTGAGGGGCCAGATGGTGGTGGATCGGGGCACATGGTCACACTCCACACCAGTTTCTGATGTGCCTGGGGCTTCAAGTCAACGGAGGAATGTAGCCGCGCGCCACCGGGGTATACTGAGTGGGAGCAAGCCATGGTTGCCAATTCCGAACAACAGGGGGCAGCAATTGATAATATCGCTCAGAGCATGGAGCGTGTGGGACAATCCGTGCTCCCCCTGCTAGGCAGGTGGATCTCCAGCAGCGGGTGGCACAGTCCACGGCCCGCTACGTCTGGCTGGGCATGGCTGCCTCAGGCAGGGCACGCCGGGCTGAAATTGTGTCTCTGCGTCAAGCAATTGCTGCTCACGCAGAGGCACACAGGGAGGCCCTGAGGGAAGACCATGCTTCCCTCCGAGCTACTCTGGGTGTGCTCTTGATGTCCCAGAGGAAGCGGACATAGGAGAGGTTGGAGCAGCTGGAGAATACCCTCTCGGCTGAGCTATGTGCTTGCCGGGTGGTGTACCAGATGTCCAGCCAGGCCATTCAGGAAGAACTCCATGTTACACGTGTTACCTTGCAAGAGGAAGCACGCATATCACGCAAGGTTCTGCATGCTGACACAGAACCAGGCTCACCCGTCCCGCAGACTTGCTGCCGACGAGGGGCAAGCTGCGCATAGGCGTGGTCAGGGTACTGTGCCACGTCAACCTTTTGAGCCAGTGGGTGAGGAGGATGACAATTTATCTCCCACACTCCCACACAGGTCGGGCTGTGCAGGCGTTGAGCCCATGGAAGTTTTTTTTTATCTCAACATCATTGCATGTGGGTGTTAAGGCACACCCTGTACCTCCCCCCACCCCGGGTCGTATGTATGTCGTATTGATTTTTATAGTTAGTTTAATTAGTTAACATAGTTTAAAATTGCTTGTCTATTGTGCATTGATGTGATGGTGTGGTGCTTTGTGGCTTTTGAAGACATCCACTGTCTGTTCCAGCTGGGCCTTTCAAGCTTGTCTCTTGTATGTGTTTGCAGCTTGGGGTCCTGACTCACATATGCCACTCCTGCTTCCCCTATCCATGGGCTTGCAAGGATGGTTCGGTGTTACAACCATTTACACAAGGGCATTGGACTTTCGTCATATCTGTGGTCTGTCTGCTGCTGTACTACTTGTATTAACACCCCTAGTGGGGATTAAGTAGATTTTCTCCATGGCATGTCCGCAATCAATTTTGGTGAGTACACAATTGATATGTCCATTTATTGATGTTGATTGTGATGTATGTTCTTTTCTTGCCTGTATATGTGCTTGATGCACTTCATGCTGTAGACAGTAGCCTGCACCCTTTGGCTGTCAAAGTCACACTGATGGTGGGAGGAGTTTGGATGTAGGTCTAAAACATGGCCCAGTGACAACCAGCATGAAGACACACAGACAGGGAACTTTCCAAACTTATTAATAGCTTGTATGCCCTTTCTGCAGGAAAATGAGCCTCCAGACTAACTTTCCCAGCAGACACGGGGCTACTGAAACATGGCCACGTTGGGTGGTGCACACGTGCACAAGCAGAAGCACAGGGCTTGTGCTCAGACGTCCGACAGAAGCAGACGTGTTTACAGGAGCTCCAAGCAAGGTGAGCAGCACAAGGGGCCACACACCAGCCAACCTTCCACCAGGCCCCTTGCACATGCATGCTAAGTAGTGCCAGTGCTGAGGAGCTTGGCCAGGCATTGGGGAAGAAGCGCACAGTACAGCTAAGGAGCGTTGAGGAACAAAGTAGCTTTACAAGTTGTCAGGGCCACACACAGGGTCCGTCACCCATATCCTCGAGTCCCCCTTTCTCCATAGAAGCTGAGTTATTAGCGCAGTAGCGTTCCTAGCCAGAAACTCATACAGCACACAGGGGCACCCAGTGAGGCACAGACTCGAGTGCAGTGCAAATCATTTGCATGTGCACATTGCCACGTGCACTACCTATTGAAATCCGCGGCTGGCAGAACACGACTTGTACTGAAGTCGCACCTCGCCATACGCATCTTGCAGCTCACTCAGGGACCATTCTATCATGTGTGATTCTTGACACATTGGTCTTCCATTTACCGCATGCCTACGTGCGCCTGCCTTACTGCATTGACAGTGTATGAACCATCACATGGGCAAGCTAAAGTATATGAACAAAGCAGCAGACAAAGAGTGTTTCTTTGTGGAGAAGTCACTTAGTTTGAGGCATGAATGGTGTTGTGTGTGTGGTGAAAACACACACAGATTAGCAACTCACGCTCTCTTTGCAGCATTGTACTGCTCCTGTTACCAGACCTGAGAGTGCGCAGGCAGGAGGCCAGCACTCACCCCAGAGATAAGTCTCTCTTTGGCTTGCATTTGACTCTATTTGTACAATGTGCATGAAGTACATGGTTTCTCTGATTGAGTATGTGTTATTGTCAATAGTTGTATTTTGTATTTTGTCTACTTTCCCTTGCCCATCCAACTCCCCTCTCCTGCCCCTCTTTCCGGTTATCCTGAATACCAATGCCTATCCAAACAACGCATCCCTGACCCTCTTTCCCCGCCAGGGTGTCGGACGCCTGTGTAAGTTTTACCTTGCAGGCACCCAGACCACGGAGGGGGTGGGTGGTTTGTGCCACTACTGCGCCTGGAGACTGGAGCTGTGACACTACCCATCAGTTGTTGCATCCTCATTGTATATTGTGTACTGAAAATGGTACCCATCCTGTTGAACCATTGTTGAACTGTGCTACCTTGGTTGTTCTATCATTCTGCTTGGACATGTGCTTAGACATTTTCTGCGACTTCAAGTCATCTACTGGAGATTCTTCCAGGGTTTTTTGGTGGCTACATGCTTTTTCCCTGGTTTGGGGGTTTGGCTCCTTGGAGTTCTCTGCAATTTGGTGTTGTTACCAGTCAAGGTGGCCTCTGAGGGGGCTGGACCCTATTTACACGCAAGGTGGAACATGGAGACCAAGGGGAAGGGGGATCCTGAAGCCAGGTAGACTAGAAGGAAGAAGGCTACAGACCCCCGACACAGTTCTTCAGAAGGTCATGGTGATGTGTGAATGAGGGAGGGCCTTTTGTTGTTGGACAGTAAGCTTGGGCTACAGTGTTTGGACACTCTCTGACATTGTCATTGTGGGGTACTATGTACATGATGTGTTCTGCTGGTCAATGGCTGTTCCTGTGTTGTGTTTACTTTTCAGGTGTCAGGGGATTGTTTTGGTTTGACATGCTGGGGTGTACACATGCGTAATGTTCACATGTGATGTGTACAGGACACTGAGGGTCACTTGATTTCACATGCATATATTGAGTGCATGTCCCTACTGACACACACACTTACACAATGCTCCACCACACGTACAACCACCCTTCCATGCCCACAGGTGCACACAGATTGCCTTCTCTGGCACGCTGTGTCCCTGCAGCGCATGATCAATTACCATTTGGGGATCGTGTACATGCGTCAATAGGTTATTTTTGTTGCATGTCCTTTTTATGTGATGCTCAAGGTGTATCCCCTACACAATGGCTGCGCACTGTGCTGTGTGCTGAGCAGTGTGTTGCAGGAGACACACACAGCACACGGGTTAGGGATTAGTGGATTTGGCTTGGCCAATGATCATGAGAACAGTCATTCAGTCTTTTGTTGTTGCTACCACTGGTGGTAGGCTTTTGTGTATGACCTGGTATGTGTGGGAGGTTTGGTCAGTCATTGCATCTGATTCCATGTCAGGTGTGATTGTGTGAGGCATCTTTCCATTTATCACGTGTCACTTTGTATCTAATTGGTCATGTGTTGTTCTTTTGGTTTTCTCTTTTGCTGTTGCATGCCATGTCGTGGTTTGGCAGACAAGGGTGATGTGGGTTGGGAGGGTTTGGGTGACATACCAGTGATTGTCATGGCCTGTTTTGCAGGGGGGTGGTGTGATTCACACCTTGCATGTGTGCCTTTTGGTCACACAGGAATGCTTATGTTTAAGTAGGTAGGGATGCACACAATGTAGCACTTCCGTGGCAACATTCTCAGGGTGGTAAGGTTGTGACAGTTGACTGTCTCTTTGTCATCATCGATTGTCACCGGGTATCTGCCAGGCCTGTGTGCACTCAGCAGGGGTGGGAGTTTAGGTGAAAAATGTGGCCACAGCTGGGTCCGGGCTGCCTCACCACGTGCCCTTTCCCCTCCCATGGGCAGTGCCTGTGCATGTGGTTGGGGATGTGGGGGCACCGCCATGTCCACCGGTACATCCTGCCGTGTTGCAACATTGTGCAGGACACATGCTGCCACAATGATCCTGCACACTACTGGGGGTGCGTATAGTAACTGTCCGCCAGAGCGGTCAAGGGAGGGGTTTGGTGACATGGCACTATTTTCATGTTGTATTTTGCAAGAGGGTAGTCATTCATGCAGTCATAAATGTGTGTCTTTTTGTGACACAGTATTGGTTGTCTTTCAGTAGGTAGGGATGCACACAATGAAACGCTTCCAGGTGACCAATCTCAGGCTGGTATGGTTGTGACAGTCCCTTATGTCATCATCATTGATTGTCAGCTGGTATGTGCCAGGGCTGTGTGCACTCCACAGGGGTGTGATTTTAGGTGACGTTATTAGCCACCAGCTGCATACGGGCTGCCTCACCACGTGCCCTTTCCCCTCCCATGCGCAGCGGCCGTGCATGTGGTTGGGGATGAGGGAGCGAAAGCGTGACTTGAGCACTTCCGAATGTGCGCTCCACTATGCCCCTGGTTGCAATATGGGCAGCGTTGTATCTTACTTGGGGTGGTGTGGTGGGGTTCCGTATTGGTGTCATCATGTGGTTGCTCAGAGGGTAGGCACTGTCCCCTGGGGAGTTGACAACGGTTGTGATTAGTTGGGTTTGTGTATTTGTATGTGTGTGACATGCATGCATGTGCACAGGCATTTGTCTCCATGCTTCCCAGCTTCCAGGGACTGGCTAAGGGCAGACATTCTGTATATGAAACTGTCATGGGTAGAGCCAGGGTAGTTTGCATAGACAGAGGTGATGATTCCCTTGGCATCGCATACAATCTGCACGTTGATGGAATGCCAGTGCTTGCGGTTTCGATAGATGTGCTCAGTGGCCCTATGTGGGCGTAGGGCCATATGGGTGCAATCTATGGCACCGAGCACTTTGGGGAAGTGTGCCACCCTGTAAAAGTCCTGGACCACGGCCTACCTTTCTGTGGGTGTTCTGGGCATGTATATGTGCCTGCAGACTGAGGGGCGCGCAGTCATGATTGCCAACACCTGGTGTAGGCAGCGGGACTGCGTGGCCTGTGAGATACCCCCGACTATGGCAGTTGTCCGCTGAAATGACCCAGCGGCCAAAAAATGCAGGACATTGAGCACTTTCTCCAAGGGGCTCAATGCTTGGTAGCACAGGGGTGGGTGATATAAGGTCATCTTCCCACTCCCTGACCAGGTCTAGGATGGTATGAGGTGGAAACCTGTACCTGCCATAGACCTGGTCATCAGGCATCCCAAAAAGGCTTGTCCGGGGCAAAAAAATGCAGGGCCTGGCTATTCTCCTCCTCCTGTGGTGTCCCACGATCAGTGCTGCGACAAATGGGGCATTCATCGTAGCTGTATATACGTGTTTGTTGTTTGCACGCACTTTTATACTGTGCGCGGGGACGCTTCTGCCTGCCTTCGTGTGGTGGACGTGTTGATGGCTATGTGCGTCTTTTGCCATGTGAGGGTTTCCCGTATTCGATTCCATGAATACATGTTGTTTGCGTGCGTGTGGGCGTTCCGTGTATTTCCCTGCAGTACTTCCCCAGCAACGCCTTCTTTTTCACACGTGTTCCGCCCCCTGTTCAGCCCCCTTTTTGGTGTGTGCGTTAACGTTGTGTGCTTTTGCTGTGCGCATCGCGCACGGCTTTCAGGATGTTGCAATGACGTGTGCACCCATGTGCGCCACGCACGGATTTGGCACACATCCCGGGGTAAACACGTGCAGGGCCTTCCATGAATCACACGCGTGCACGTGCGCGTGCACCTGCGCTTGCTTTTTGACACTTGCGCCACCTTGCGCCACGATTTTTGGCGCACATTTGTTCCATAAATCAGCCCAGAAATCATTACAGATAACCAGATGGGAGCTCCTGCAGACGATAAACACTACCATAAAGGGATTCAACGCAATCAAGGAAGAGTTTAAAGCCATAAGACTAATGACACTCCAGAACAGATATGTTCTAGACATGATCACAGCTATGGATAGAGGTGTTTGTGCCAAAATTGGAGTATCATGTTGCACATTCATCCCTTCTCACGATGAAGAGAAAGGGACCTTGACAGTGGCCATAACAATGCTGACGAACTTGCATGTCAAAATGGAAGATGAACTAGAAGATGTTGCAGATGTTGCAGATGACAGCTGGTTTGCTTCAATCTTCTCATGGGTACCTCAGAGGATGGCAAACATTTTCAAGTTCCTTGTAGCACTTCTAGTAATGATAATGTTTGGATTTTGTTTTATCAGGATAATCATCACACAATGCAAAAAGACCACAAAGAAAGCAATAGGAATAAAGATCATGATTGATGTCGAATCTGGAGTTGAACCAAAGGAGCTGACGTATGAATAAACCAGAGACTACATAAAGGTCAGCATTCATGCACCTGAGGGACACAGTTCCTGTACCAAGAGATGATAAGAAATATGTGGGAAGATGGATCTATTGCAGTTCAAGTGGACAGTGCAGTCACATGGTTTGGAATGTTGATGACCATGTAAAATCAGCAGGACCCTTGAAGGGAGTGATGAAGATTCGGACTCCAAAGAAGCACTTCTTCAAGAAAGGATGTATGAATATGAAAACTGGTGAAAGAGTGGTCGATGAATCAACCAGAGGGGGGAGCATAGAGGAGGAGCCAAAAGCCTCTACCAGACCCACCTCTAACCTGCCTGTATGTTGGGAGCCAGAGAAAGTGACAAGGTTGACACCTGCAACGATGCCAATAACACAAGCAGTCTTTGAAGCAAAATTCCCATTTAGGAAGCCATTCTTTATGTATCCACAGAGATGATCCCTGAAGAAAGCGAGAAAATTAATGAAAGAGCAGACTGGTGACATTACAACACATAAACATGACACACTGTGAGAAGGTAGTAGTGGAGAATGTAAATGGAATATATGGAACCTGATGACGAAGTAAAATAAGTTACCTGTTACATAGAAAAATGAAGATTACACGTGTGAAGAGCAAAGTAGAAAATGCAAGCCATTTTTTAATTGTACAGATCTAGTAACGAAAGCAGACTAAGTGATCGTAGAAGCTAGCTATATGTAGTGTATGTATGAAACATAAGAAATGCCATGGTATATATATAAAGTATAAGAAATCTCTATGTACCACATCGTGATTTGAGAAAACTGGGATCCCATGGACGAAACGTCTGAAAGTGTGTTGCAGTTGATAAACAGTTGCTAGCAAGCAAGAAAGGATGAAGGAGGCTTGTCTGGGCCAGTGTGAAGAAGGCCAGGGCAGCTGAGAACTGGTTGTCTATTCAAAGTATATAATTAATACAAAGAAGGAGCCCAACTCCTGCCAAGGTGCAGCTGAGATACAGCGAGTGCCAAGTTTTATTCATTTTAATACCATCAAATACAGAAATTAAGTTTGAAGCGTGGTCTTCAGACACGTGACCCAGATGGAAATAGACTCAAGCAGATGATGTTGAGGCAATCAGATGTGAGTATACCCATACTCCCTAATATTTGCAGGAGCTGTGAAACCTACAAGGCCATGTTCAAAGGCTAATTGACTGACAAAGAGTAAGAGTGATGATGAATGTCAGGCTAATTGGGTGGGAAGCTATGGTCAAGACCATCCCACCAGCACCTGGGTTGCCAGTTTGTGCGCTGCTAGCGAGTGGAATATTCCTGAATGATACAAGTGTGCCTACCAATTATAGCGGGCCACGTAGCAACGAGCCTTATAGGTTGAGAACCAATAGATCATTGCGTATTTTGTGACGTTGTAGATGATTTGCACTAGAGGAGGGCCTAGGTGTGTCATGACTACTGTGCGGGGGCACGAGTTGTGCCACAAGCAGGCTCCCACCAGAACCCTGAGGGCCTTAAAACCACTGCAAAAGGGCTCCTGGAGCCAGTCCTGGCGCCTTTGGCATCGGGCTCATATGTAGGAAGGAAGGGCTGTTCACACTAGGTCCCATTTATGTACATGGGCCTTTAAATCCAACATGGAAGCCCCCACACAGTCTAGTTCTAAGAACCAAGCCGTGTGGTCAAGTGTATTGGGTGTGGCAGGCCTGGAACTACTATCCCTGGTACTACTTTACCTGGGCTATATAAACCACACCCTGACTGAACACGCTTCGTGTTATTCTGCAACCAGCAGCGTGACGCTCACCGTGTCCAGCTCCAGGTCTTCAGCATCTTCCTGTAATCCTGCAAGAACAAGAACAAGATTATTCTGCCTCACCTAAGAAAACACCATCCAGCACTCAGCATCTCAATTGGGCTGCAATCTGTGGAAACCGAGAGAAGAAAAAACATCACTCATCTGTGAGTACTAGCTTAAGGACTTCCGGCGAACCGCTACCACAGCTGCTGTTCGAACACTGTGACCTGCAATAACGAGAAAGGGAAAAACAATATTAGAACGTGCGCTTCCAAAACATCAAATTCCATCAGTCTTACCTGCTTTCCATCGCGCTACACCACGCTTCCATCCGGAGCACCACAGCAACGCCTGCAAAGGAAAAGAGACATATTCAGGTTCGCTTTCAATATTAAACAACCGCAGAGCTCTGTACTTACCTTAACAGATTCCGGGGGCCTGTTTTTCATCGCGCTCTCATCCACTCGCAGCACCACAGCGGCCTGTGAGGAGAAGAAGAAAACACAGGTTAGCTTCAAAAGACAATAAAGATGCTGCACTTTGTGCTTTTTCTTACCTAGAAATGTGCCTCTCCATCCGGCACACCAGCATCAAGACCTTCGCACCCGAAAAGAAGGAGATAAAGACATTAATTAATTCCCTCCATAAACAGAACAGTGACTTACAATTAACAAACCTACCTGCCTACCAGCAGATTCAGGGTCACAGCAGGCCTAGGCCCAAGGAAGGTGTACTGCATCAGTGAAGCAACTCGGGCAGCTCGACAACAAATGTCGAGCACCCCTGCACAAGAAACGCAGATGGATAGCTCACCCTACAAATAACTAAGGTCAGAAAAGAACCCAGTGGGAAGGGAATCGGACAGAGGGAGGTGGGAGATTCACCCATTAGAGACAGTTATCACAAATCCCCCCTTCTGTAATTGCAGATTCATTATTCAGCACTGGGCAACTACGCATCCAGGGTTCCAGATCTCAGAGCCTTCCAGACGCCCCCGAGGATATCAGGTGAGTGTAACAGGTCCCACCTGACAGTACAGACCCAATTACGACTTCAACACCCACAGAAAGTATATGTAGATGTTCTGTGTTACCCTATGACAGCCCCACATAAGTTTTACAAATTATAGTATGACGTCAATGATGACAAATATTTAGTATATAAGTATGTTTCTTTATGAAATGCATGTTCGTTGTACTCCCTGGTTTAGATAACTGTTAATGAAACCGCGTACACCCTGCCAACTTCATGAGTCGACCTTATTATTGGTGTTTGAGTAATGTATGCTTCCCCATCCTTTCCATAACAGCACCACCTTCTCTTAAAGAACCCTTTATCCAGGTTCAGACACAAGAGCCTCAAATACAGCAGACACCACAACCAGAGCAAGTGCAAATGAATCCACTACAAGGGCAATCGCAACATGTTCCCATGCAGACACAGCAATATGCAAACTCAGGACAATTATTGACACCTAGAATAGGAGGTGCCACTGTGGTGGGAGGTAATCCCTTCACAGTTATGGGGGTATTCATGCATCTACAATAGGACAGCTCACAGGGTGACTTGAGGTGTTCAGTACTATCTGTGAAACCAGACCCCATAGAGGAACAAAGGTTCGATGTGACAATAGGAGGCAAATAATTTTCTTTTTTAGACAACACAAGAGTTTCTATATCTGTATCGTATATAGTGTATACGAGAGGGAAAGTATCCAATGTCGGGAATTGCCATGAGTGCTCAACGGTTCTCTGGAGCTACAAGTTGCGCTCCTTTCACTAATGAACTACCAGTCTTTATAGGAGAATGTGACATGTCTGTTCCATTGTTGTATTCACAAAAGACACCAGTTAACATTCTGGGAATAGATTAGATGACAATTCTTAACATGACAATTTCATTTACTGACGAAGGAATAATGGATTCCACTCCTGGAATATACTACATGAATGTGGGCAAGTTGATACTGGCATTCACAGGGCAAGTGACTCTGCAAGGCATTACAGTTGAGCCAGAAGTTTTTCTTTATGGGGTGAACACTCTATTAACATGGCTACCTGGCTTAGTGGAGTAGACTGTGAGGATACCTGACAAATTCTTGTTCAGAGCACAGATACCTATGGGCGTGGAGGGGGGACAGACAATCCCTCTAGAGTTAGAAGCAGCCATAGTACGAAGGGAAATGGCTATGCTCGAAGGAACGGATGACGAGAGTTGAACATGGAGGACAGTGAACGCTCTCGAAGAGGAGTACAGGTTGGCTGACATTACTAATGATGACATGTTTAGCGATAACCCAACAGTTGATGAAGTAGTGTTCTTTATGAGCATCACATATTGGATAAGAATTGAGAAAAGGGAAGTCCCACAGCAAATGGCAATAATGCATTTTTGAAGAGGGCTTGGAAAAGGTGGCAAGTATCATCTGGACCACAGGCCGCTATGATATAGGTTTATTAAAAGTGATTATGGAAGTCAAAATAAATTTGAAGCCAGGGGCGATTTTACCTCCAGCAAGACAGTACCCCATGTCTCAAGAGGCCGATGAGGGCGTATTCAAGACTCTTTCAGCACTGATGACACAACGAATTCTGGTACCATCAGAATCGTCTTGCAACACTGCAGTGCATCCGATTAACAAATCAAAGGGATTGTCGTGGAGATTTATACGAGACATGACACTGATTAACCGGATTGCCGAAGCAGAGGGCCTCATTACGAGAATGGAGGTAATGAAAAAAGGAAGGCGGAATGGTAATAGCGGCATCATTAACGAGTCCGGGGCATTCCGACCCGACAACCCGCCAATACCGGCACCGCCCGTACCGTGCCCCCTCATACTGGCACGGGCGCGTACACGCGCCCCTTTGGGGAGTAAATACCGGCATGCTGGTAATAGGAGGACATCACAACCCACGCGGGCATGCAAATACCAGCATCCCGAAGCCGGTAATCAGGGCCTGCACGATGGCAGCCATACAGGCATTGCGGACCACCCGTAAACAGCAATCAGCAATCAAGCCAACTGCCACATGTGCACACAATCACCACAGGTGGACTCAATGGAGTCTGGCCAGTATAAAAGGAGTACACCCACACACCACACTCCTTCCTACACCAAAATGCTACCACTAGCTGTTGCAATCATGGCGCTGGAGGACATGCCTATACTGCTACAACTACAGCAACAACAGCAACTACAACGACAACTACAGCAGCAACAACAGGCAGCACAGAGGAGACGCAGGAGGAGAAGGAGGGTGAGACAGACCCAGCAATTACCACCAGTACAGGCAGTAGTACCTCGTAGGCAGCCACCAATCCCTCGCATCAGACTCAGTACATTCAATCTAACCCTTGACCAGATCCACACCCTGTACCGGTTGGACCGGGACATCATCACCACCATAGTGGACATGATAGGCAATGACATTGCCAGCCTTATAGAAATACGCACTGCCATCCCCCCGCTACTAAAAGTGGTGTCTGTGCTCCACTTCCTGGCCACAGGCACCTACCAGCACATAGTGGGTCAGCTGCATGGCATTTCACAACCACTATTTTCACGCATGCTGACCCAAGTGCTGGATACCCTCCTGAAGCACGCTAGCACCCACATATCCCTACCACGGACTGCCCAGGAGATAGCCAACACCAAAGTAGGCTTCCATGCACTGGTAGGCATGCCCAATTGTGTTGGTGCCCTAGACTGCACCCATGTAGAATTGGTAGTCCCCTATGCCGCAGAGGCGGTGTACGGCAATCACAAGCAATACCACTCCATGAATTTGCAGATGGTATGTGACTCCAGCAAGATCATCACACATTGCTGCGCTCAATTTCCCGGATCAACACATGATGCCATGGTGCTGTGTAACTCTGCGCTACCCTGTCACATGGAGCGACATGCTGGACCACGTGCCTGGCTGCTTGGTGAGTTGCCTGACTGGCCCATGGCAGTGCATCGGGGTAGTGATGTTTTGGGATGCATACTCCACCTGGGTGGGAATGGGGGAGGGGATGCATACTCCACCTGGGTGGGAATGGGGGGGTGCATACTCCACCTGGGTGGGAATGGGGGGGATGCATACTCCACCTGGGTGGGAATGGGGGAGGGGATGCATACTCCACCTGGGTGGGAATGGGGGGGATGCATATTCCACCTGGGTGGGAATGGACAGTGAGTGGAGAATGCACGCAGATCTAATGACTCCTGACCTGAACCCCCCAACCCCAACATGACACATCATTGGCACACATCTGACCATTAACGTATATAAATGACCACATGTAATACGCACAACCTGGCCACCATGTGTATGTCAAGCAATGCATGCCTAAACAGGATCGCAACTGTGCCAATGTGGCTAGTGTGACCATGCACAGTGTAGTATACACAGCAAAAATGGGAGGTGAAATATTGTCGTACAACCACAGTACATCCACATCAGCATGCAAGAATTCACCCTGCATCATCTATTCAATGCCATCCAGACTACCACACCTCATAGCAGTATAGAATGCATCTAGATAATATTTGTGCATGCGTACAGGGACATGTGCATGTCCACACCAAATAGCTGCGGGCATGACTGTGAATCCTGAAGGTGGCAGCTCAGAGTGACACACACCTATTTGTATTTGCCTGCAGGTGATTGAGGATATCCCTTGAAGCAGTGGCTACTTACCCCTGTGTGGAACCGGCGGAATAGCCATGAAGAGGAGTACAATCGGGTTCACACCAGTACCCATGTTGTGATTGAGCAGACATTTGGCCTGTTGAAGGCGCGGTCCCGCTGCCTAAGCAGGTCTGGTGGAACACTCCTTTATAGGTCTGAGAAGGTGGCAAAGATCACCATGTCCTGTGTCATGCTGCACAACGTGTGCGTCCGGAGAAATGTACCACTACCACCTGACATTGACATGCATGCACCGGGTGAGGATGATGAGGTTGGAGACGGAGGTGAAGTAGCCCCCCTGCCAGTACGTGATGCACGGGATGGCCATGCAGTATGCCAATCACTGATTCACAAATACTTCTGAACCACAGGGACTTTGATAGATATGTGTCAGTGACACACTGGGTCCATGTGGACATGCACACAGGGAATGTTGGGAGTTGGGCACTGAACACTGTCATACATTAAATGGATACACACACAATGAACAATGTCCAGCCATTGAATGTTTTTTCACACAACGGGTGTATTGATTCAAACTGCAAAAATGTGACAACCCCCCTTTTCCCAAACCCCCAGTGAACTACCAAACCTCCCATGTAAACTCCCCAAAAACCCCAGTGAACTCCCAACCCCCCCCAGTGAACTACCAAACCTCCCATGTAAACTCCCAAAAAACCCCAGTGAACTCCCAAACCCCCCCAGTGAACTACCAAACCTCCCATGTAAACTCCCAAAAAACCCCAGTGAACTCCCAAACCCCCCCAGTAAACTCCCAAACCCCCCAGTGAACTCCCAAACCCCCCCAGTAAACTCCCAAACCCCCCAGTGAACTCCCCCTAATGCTCCTATTCACCCCCATCACCATCTGAGCCACTCCCATAGTTTTCCCACACTATTTGAGGGACTTCTTGCTGTCCGGGAGCAGCATTTCAGTGTGCCTTGAACTCCTTCTCGTAGGACGCACAGGGCTGGGGGGACAGAGGAAGCAGGTGTGGTGGCTGGTGAGGAGTCGGTGTTGATTTCCACACCTGCTGCAAGTCGTGGCCACTGCATGTGCAGCAGGATGGATGTCAGGACCTGTGTGACGGCCCCCAGACAGTCTCTCATCAGCACCGCTGAGGCATTGACTGCGGCTGTGTTGGCCGTTATGGCGGCTATGGTCACCGCTATGGCTGTGGCTATCTCCCGCCTGGTGTCCTTGCCATCCGCAATGTATTCGCGCAGCAGGTGCAACATCGACTCCTGTCTGGCCTCCACCCTCGCCTGCTGCACCTCAAGGCTGTTGGTGGGTGGTGCAGTGGTCGAGGGTGCTGTCACAGGGCCTGCATTATCAGTGCTGTCCTCGTGGATGGGGCTCAGGTCGGAATCGTGCAGGCAGGGATCGGAACTGCTGTAGGTGGGTGGAAATGGGGCTTGGGGAGTGTGGACATCCCACATGCGTGACTCCTTCCTGGTCCACATACTCCTCCACGTCATCTTCGGTGGTGGCCAGTGGTTGTAGGGCCTCGCCTTCCACTGGTGTAGGTGTGGGCAGCTGGGTGTCCACAGTGTCAAGCGCACTGTGTGTAGGTGTGGCCAGCTGGGTGTCCACAGTGTCAGGCGCACTGGGTGTAGCTGGGGGCTGTGAGGCTGCCCCGGAGGTGGTGGTGTCGGTTGCCATTTTCTGTGGCCGGGATGTGGATGCCCTTGTGGTGGTATCCTGGCTGGCATCTTCTCCATCAGTGCCTGGGGGGGTAGAAGAGATGCAGGGCTTCATTGATGATGTTACATGCCAGATGCATTCTATAGCCAATCATGCATTCATGTCTTACAGATGTGTCACACAGGGTAGTATGAGGGGGCATTTTGGCATTTGCTGCATGGCAGGTGGCATGCTGTTGTATTGGGGTTTGTGTGAAGTATTACATGGGCAAGGTCCGTGTGTGTTGGCTGTGTGTTGGTAATGGGATTGGCATTCAGCATGCATTACAGTGTGGCAGGGTTTGCCCCTCCATCTGGACAAGAATATGCTCATGTGTGTGTTGGGATGTGCATTGCCTTGTCTAGACTCTCTTCCACATCACTTGTGCTACGTCATGGTTTCCCCTACAGGGACCTGCAGGGTCACTCACCTCCATCTGCTGATGATGCCGCACCCGTCTCCATCTCCCCAAATCCCTCGATGGACTCCAGATTGATGAAGGTGCTTGCCGGCTCCTCCCAGGTGGTCAGTTTGGCAGGAGAGTGGGGACCCCCACCTGTAACCATGGCCTCCCTCCTGTTGCTTGCAAGGATATTGCAGACCCTGAGGCGGAGGTCATCCCACCTCTTTTTGCAATCCCTCACTGTCCGTGGGGTGGTTCCAACAGCGAAGACCTTGTGGGCTACCTCCTGCCAGATCTCCCTCTTGTGCTGCTGCACCTCACGCTTCAGGTTCTGGTCTTTTATCACATCAGCATGTGCGGCAAGGGTGTCCGCAAGCATGTTCAATTCTGCATCAGAAAAGTGTTTTTTCCGCAGGCAGGGGATAGTCTTCCGGGTTGCCTTCGACATGGTGTATGTATTGCCACTGGTCTCTCCTGTAAACAACTGTTGGTTTGGGAGGATTGCAATGGATTGTGTTTTTAAAGATTGCCACCGGTGCATTTTCTGTTCCAACGCGATGACGTTACTTCTGGGTCCGGTATTACGAGCCTGGTATTAGCATGTTGTTATTACCGGGTCGGTATTAAGGGGTTCCTCCTAGGCAGAGGCGGTATCGGCGGGTCCCGTGATGGCGCTATTGGGAGGTTAGAGGGCCTTTAGATGGCCTTTAACGGCATGCCGGTATGGCCATTACCGGCATGGGGGTTCGCGCGTGCTCACGCACTCGTAATCACCCACTATTAGCAGCATCATATGAGCACGGACCCGCTCTTACCTCCATGCCGGTAATGACCCCGTTTTTACCTCTCTACTCGTAATGAGGCCCAAAGTCTCCTTTAATTCGTAACCCGGCAACAATACTATGCAGTAACCCGGTGGAAGCTAGATATTTCACGGGCATCGATTTGAAAAATGCATTTTTCTCAATCCCTTTGCATAAGGACTCACAAGACTTGACTTCATTAATGTTTTGCTAAACTTGTCTGAAACACACTCGGCTCCCCAAGGGTTCGATGAGTCTCCATCGATCTTTAACAGGGTCCTCCAAATGGACCTAGGCAATGTCATTTTGAAAAGCACAGTAATACAGTACGTAGATGACATTTTAGTTTGTAGCACTACAGAAGAAAAGTGCAGACAATACTTGATTCAGCTGATGACTATTCTAGCAGACAAGCGATACAAGGTAGACAATTAAAAATTGTAGTATTGCCAAGAAGAGGTGTTATACATAAGACAGTTGATTTAACATGATGGAAAGAAGGTGCCACCTGAAAGGGCTGAGGCAATTATGAAAACTGCAAAACCGAACACAGTAAAATAGATGCTACAGTTTTTGGGACTATGTAATTATGTTAGAGCCTGGAAGTTTGATTACAGTTCATACTCAAGACCCCTGTTGCAGACTTTAAAAAAGATACAAGTGGACAAAGTTACAATAGAATAGACTGAGGAAATGGATGAAGGATTTGAAGAGTTGAAAAAAACAATCTGTACAGCTCCTGTTCTGGGAATTCCCAATTATTTTGAAGAATTTTATTTATTCTCATATACGGATGGGGCAGTCATGACTTCGGTGCTTATACAAAGGAGCACATTGGGGTAAAGCCTCTAGCATATTACAGTGGGATTTTAGACCCAGTTCTGAAAGGACACTTTCTTGTGAACAGTCATTGGCAGATGCTGCGTTCGCAATTGACAAGTCTAAAAGCATTGTGATGGGCTGCTCTATGACTCTCTTCATGGAGCATGCTCTCTTTGCTATTTTAGAGATACCTAAGGGCACATTGATATCTCAGAGAGCTTCTGCCTATGAAGCAATGAATTTGAACCCAACGATAAAAATTGTCAGGTGTAAAATAGTGAATCCTGCAACGTTTATAGCTGAGCCAGTGACAGAAGGTGACCAGGTGCATGATTGTGCAAATTATGTTGAATTTTATGATGATATACCTTGTATAAAAGAAAATTCTTTGCCAGGAGGGGAATTCTCTTTATTGATGGTTGTTCAAAAATTTGAAGCTGTGGCAAGGTCAAGAATACCGACTCACTTTTTGGCACAAGCAGCAGAGTTTGTAGCGCTCATTGTCGCGCTTGAGAAACAGAAAGGGCAGGAAGTGACGATGTACAGTCACTCTGCCTACGTGATGGCAACCATAAAAATGCAGGGCTAGCACATTGGAAAAGGAGGGGCTACCTCCATGCGACTGCCCTCCAGTGCAGCATGCATCCTTTTGGAACAGGCTTATTAAGGCACTACAACTCCCAGTAGCCATAGCGGTTGTTAAATGCACTGCTCATACTAAGCAAACAGACTATTTTCTCTTGCGGGAAAATGCTTAAACAGCTGCATTATCCTGCATATGTAACAAGGGTAAGTCTTTCTGCACCAATTGTGGGAGACTGGTTTATTCCAAATTTGTTAGAACACATTGCATTTTATGTAGTAAACTGCATCGTATGTCAATTATTTACAGCTGGGCTTACACTGAGAATGATTAGAGGAGTAATTCCTAGACCGAATGGTCCTTTTTAGCATTTACATATTGACTATGTTGATATGATGCAGGTGTGTAGTGGATACAGGTATTTGATAGTGGTGGTGTGTGCCTTCTACAGGTGAATCGAAACAGGTCTGTGTACACATCACAATGCCACCTCTGCAGTGAAGTTTCTAGTGTGCAAAGTCTTTCCAGGATGGGGTGTGTGTGAAGTGCTGAGATCCGATAATGGGCCACATTTTGTCAGTGAAGTATTTGAACAGAGCTTTTGTTAACCATTAAGCATAAGTTTTCTTCTGCTTATCACCTGCAAGCAAATGGAATATGTGAGAGACTCAATAGTCAAAAAGAAAGGATTGCCAAAATCAAGCTAACTTTGAAAAAGGGATTGCCATATTGCCTGCCATTAGCTTAATATGCCCCACGGAATCCTGCTGATTCGGACCATCACCTCACCCCCCACGAGTTAGTAACAGGGAGGCAAATGAGAACACCTCTTACTCCTCCATCGAGTAGTAGAAGTGATGCCCAGAGTGCAGAAAAAATGTTATGAAATGAATTAAATGAATATTTGATATTTATGACGTATAGCATCTCTCTCATTTCAGATCAAGTCAAGCTCCTAGGAGGTCGGTTTCAAAACACAGATGAAAACCATTTATCTACTGGATCAACTGAACTATTATCGACACCTAAATTATTTATTAGAGACGCTGTGCCAATTAGAAATTTTACCCGCAAGTGGCAAGAGCCACATTTCCATGGCCCTTTTATTATTGAAAACATATCCCCATCAGCAGTTAAAGTTCAAGGCAGGCGAGCTTGGCTTCATTTAAATGACATTAAACCTTACAGAGGCGAGCCCGTACCTCTCACTGTCGCCGATTTAGAAGCAAAACAAGAAGGACTTCAGTGTGTGCAGACTTGATCGATGACAAAGAAGAAGGACGATAAACCTAATAGCTGATAAATGCAGATTTGCATTTGGTCTGTGATTCACCTGGGATACTCCTTATAGATATTATAGCAGGCATGCAGTTCTTTGTTCAGAGTCACAGAAATTCTAAAAATGAATGTTAGAAAAATATGGCTGCCTTACAAATATGCCTGATTTGATTTTGAGTTTTAAGATTGGAAACAAGAGGAATACCCGACTCGTTTCTCACTGGGTATCTATTTGGTAAGACCTATGGTTCTGACCAACGGAGAGGCGCATCGCCTTGTGCTTGCTGTTTTTGTTTTTATCCTTCGAGCTTATCCTGCATTTGTAAGAAGAAACGTTGATGTTCGTACTTTTTTACAGGATCCTAAAAATGGGCCACTGACCAGAATATTACTAATCACAATAATTGAACAAATATTACTACTGCAGGGTTAACAGTGTTTCTTTTTTCCTTAAATGATACAGACAAAATGAGAAAGGATGAGGGAACTAGGATGATGGGGAATGAGCAAGCCCAACCAATTCCAGAATGCCACAAGTGGTGGGGACTGATATGTTGGTTTGTGATATACATATGTACAATTATGCTTTGTGTCTTTCTGTTTATCCTGGTTTACTTTCTCTATTCCATTGATCCAAACAAGGCAGATATCCCTTTGATCCTCTCCACTCGGGGAACTATTGTTGATTTGCCCATTACAGATGAGCCAAAACCCTTGTGTTAAACCCCCAGAGTAGAGCTGCATTAGAGTTGTTTCCTTGGGATGCAACCATTATGTTGGGAAGACACAAGAGAAGTGTGGAGGAAGATAATGAAGGCATAAATACATATTTAGATAATGCGGCACACTTGGGTCACAACATGTGGTATCAACACATGAGAAGTGTAGGAGAAAGAACGTAAAAAGAGTGTTGCTACATTTTTGCTCTCATACCCTATTCCATGAATGCTGCCTGAATTCTCATTGCCAGAGAAGTTCCAGAACACGATGCTGGATGTCTTGTTCACCTTGCTGCATGCATGACTCGAGGACAGTTCAAAGGAAATTGGGCCACTCTACGATGAAGAACGAAATAGTCATTTACATTCCAGGATGATTACATCAAGACTACACAGATGGAAAAGGAGCCTGCATGGAAGAGCAAGATGTGCACGTATCCTAGGGCAGGACAGGATGAAGTGATTAGAAAGGAAATTAAGAGAATGGATTATCCTGATAGAGCAGAAATAGCTTGGATGCCTGGATGCTGGAAACGATCTCAGTTGCTCGTCTATGGACGAGTGAAGTCCAAGAAAGGATGGGAAGAAGGATTGAAGTCTTGTGCAGCTCATCTATTGAAGTCAGAATATGTGTGAGAAGAGCAAAGAGTAAATGATGGGTGTTTGAAGTCATTGGCCGAGCATGCTAAGCGGCTGACATGGGTAGAAGATGAATCAGGTCCAATGGCTGTGATTGCACTGGCAAATGCGACACTATGCTTTCGAAGAGAAGGAAAGAAGCATGTGGGCATTAACATAGGTTGCACAACTATAGTTGATGTCTCCAGGATGGGAGCAGGGGCAGCCATCCTTATGGATCGATATTGGGCTTGTGGGTCCAGACCCTACATGAAGCTGCTCAAAGATTGGGGAGGAACATGTTGATTAGTGCTCATCCATGTCCCAGCGTTGGTGATTCCTCAGAGTGACCTGAACATTGGAAAATTTCCAAAAGGTGATGCCGATTTGAGAAGGAGAAGATCGCTAGAATTCCCCAATCGAACTAGGAGAGAGAATAACTTTTCAGCAAAATCAATAGATGCATATGAGGCCATCCTGTATGAACATAGGCTGTTCAGCAAAACTGCTTCAATCGTCACGACTATTTTCATGCCTGGGAGCCAATGATGGTGAATGCAAAGTCATTACAAATCACTTGCTGGGAGCTTCTGCAGACAATCAATACTACCATAAAAGGATTCAATGCTATCAAGGAAGAATTATACGACTATATGACTAATGACCCCCCAGAACAGATATGTCCTAGATATGATTACAGCGATGGAAGGAGGAGTTTGCGTCAAAATTGGGCCATCATGTTGCACATTCCCACCTTCTCACAATGACGAGAATAGGACTTTGACAGAGGCCATAATGTTGCGGACGAACCTGCATAATAAGACGGAAGACAAGACAGAGGATATTGCAGATGGCAGTTGGTTTGCATCCATCTTCTCATGGGTTCCAAATTGGATGGCAAGTGTCTTCAAGCTTCTTGGAGCAATCTTGGTGATGGTGATGTTTGCATTCTGTGTGAATAGGAAAATAATTACACAGTGCAAGAAGACAGCGTAGAAAGCAATAGGAATGACGATCATGATTAGACTTATCGGTTACCTTTGATCTTGTGGACCATGATAGCCTGTGCAATCATTTCACAGATGCTGGCCATTTCTCCCCTGAAGCCACAGCATGGATATCCTCCTTCCTCAAAGGGAGACTTATGAGGGTCTTCTCGGACCAAGCTTGTGCAGCACCCACCACCATACACTGTGGTGTTCCGCAAAGTTCTTGTACTGCACCTACTCTATACAATATCTTCACTCTTCCCCTCTTGAATGACCTGGATGAACACAGCATAGCATACACAATCTATGCCGACAACACCCTAGTCCTACTCCCGCTCAACGGCTCCTACCTACAGGATGCAGCAGCATTAGACAACATACATGCAGCTGTGCAGGATGGACCCCAGCTGGCCCATAGGACTGTGTGTTTCCAAACAGCACTTTAAGATGAGCAGCAGCACCCTTGAGATGGATGGGGATGCATATTCGTACTCTTGCACCACATCAATAATGACAACTCAATAGTTTGGCAAAGGGAGTCCATTTAAAAACACATACAAATAACGGGGAGTTCAATGAATATCAGCAATCGTTCGATCTTCCTTCTCTCTTCAACTCCAATTAATTTCAGAAAAAACACAATATTTATACCAAAAACACGACGTGTAACCCTCAAAATTTATCATGCAACTTGAATGGTTCTAGGAAGGTAACTTTAATATAGGTATTATATATGTATATGGTAACGGGGAAAGGGGATTGGATGAACAACGTCAGGTGGGCAATTAGCCCTTCCTTCAAAATGGCTACTGTAAATGTCACTAAAAGTACGACGTCTCATTGGTTCTACTAACTATAGGACCCTAGATTACACGGCCCACTGTGATTGGGTTGGCATCAACCCCACTTATACTTTTCCACTTGCATTTAGCAGCGTGCAGAATAGCAGGCCACATGCGGGAAGTTCATCTGCACCCCCAGCCTCCCACCAATTATTGCTACAATCAATCATCACTTAAGTGGAAGTGGTCATGTGTCAATTATGTCTTTGTGCTTGGCCTCAAGTCTGCTTCTTGGCCTGGGAATGTTAAGGCATCTGTGTATGGCGAAGGTCCATGCGTAGGTGTGAAAGTTTCATCCCTTCCTGCTCATCTGGTCATGTGATTCCGACACCGTGAAATCGTCTTTACCTTCATGCAATTTCGTGTATTTGATTTAATTCTGCCAGTCGCCTGCCATCTGTGGCTTATCTTGACCTTTCTGAACAGGATACTCTGTTCTTCTTCTCTTAATTGCATCCACTGTCGGCCTATTCCAGCCGATGCGACCTTGGCTTCTTGGCATGATTACCTTCGTCTGAGTTTTTCTCTGTCTTTGATTATTGATTTGTTTGCTGCAAAACTCTTCTCTTGAGACCTTTAGTAACCTTTCGTTGATTCTGCTCTTGTGCGTTGTGGAAGTATACTTATATAAAGTGCTCTTCTGAGGTACATGTATGTATAGGTGGCGCTTGCCGCAATCTATCTTACTACGAAGCCTAAGCAAGCCACACGATTTCTGTGGTTTTTGCGGTTACTTTGCATATGTACACGTTTAAAATAACTGAATATCTTCATTGTGCATATAGCGTAGGTTTCTGACATCTTGAAATCAATGGTTTCACTTTAGGCTCAGGATGTCACTTATCCATGGTACTTCGTCTCTTTTTGTCATCATTCTCAGGCTGTCATATCTTCTATATGTGAGTCAGTCTGGGTTCTTATGACATCACCATTCGTCTTCCTTCAGTATCTTTTTAGCTTCTTCAGGTATTGTATTCTGACAATCGTCATTCGGACTCACTTGTCGGTATGGTTTTCTCAGTGGGTACCTTACTGTCCACGTTTTCCTAGGTGTCGGTACTTCCACAGGTGCTGTTATTCTGATCGGTACTGGACAGAGCCTAACTGCAGCTCTCTGCTGGTTTATTTGCTCATCATAGGTCACATATTTCGGTGTGAACGTTCCTGGTACTTCAAAATGGGTGGTTGGAGTGCAAAACGAGCTTGGCACCTCCTCTACACTCCCCCCTCTGGGCGATTCACAGACCACTTTCACTTTCACTTCTTCCTTTGTATCCACCTTTATTTCTTCCTCTGGATCCACACATAGAGGACTGAAGAAATATCTTTTTGGGGTCCATATCTTTATGACTCCCTTCAAGCTCCCTGCTGTTCTTACGTGCACGTCTTCGTTGCATGTAATTAATTGACATTCTCCATTTGGATTGCAATAGATCCATCTTCCCATATAATTTCTGTGTTTCCTTGGATACCGAAACTTTGTTCCTTCTGGTGCATAAATGCTGGCTTTCACAAAGTGTCTTATTTCTTCATCAGTCAGTTCCTTAGGCTTCCATCCTGACTCAACATCAATCATGATCTTCATCCCTATGGCACTGAGGTATTATAATCTTGATAACAAAGATTCCAAGCAGTATCATCACTAGCAGGGCTCCTAGGAATTTGAATGCATCTGCCATCCCATGTGGAACACATGAGAACAGTGATCCAAACCAACTGTCGTCATCAACTTCGTCAACTTCACCTATCATCTGATTCTGTAGGTTTGTCAGCATACCTATGGCTTCTGTTAAAAGTAATTCTCCCTCTTCATTGGGCTCATCAGTTCCACAGATCTCTTCTTTCTCAGGTGAGCGTCTGCTTTCGGGAAACTGCCAATACTCAGATCACTTTTTGGAATCACCACTGCTGGGACATGGACATTTACTAATGTGCATATTCCTCCCCAATTCTTCGGCAGTCTGATATATGCTTTGGATCCACATGCCCAATAATGATCCATAATCACTGCAGTTCCATGCATCATTCCTTAAGCGTCAAAGATGCGTCCACAGTTTGGATTTTCTCACATTTTTCTTGTAGCATTGTTTTTGAAGCACAATTTGGAATTCTCCAATGGCACTATCAGCAAGGGTCATCCTCTGTCCTCGACCCATGTTAGCAGTCTTGCAAGCCTTGGCCAAAATGGCTTGCATCATTCTCTACTATGTCAATAGTAGCTTGGTAACGTCCAATCACTACTCATGCTCTGCAGATCACTACTCCTTTCTCTCATCCGTCTGGTGATAGCACTGTTCCCCAAGTTTGCATTTGACCTCTGTTCTTCCAATTCCAAGCTTCTTCCGGAGTTTTTCCTTGAACGTTCAGTCTTTTGTATGTCTCTCTTCTGATCTCTGCTCCTTTAACTGCAGGCTTCTCATATCTGATCACAATGTTCTTTGTTTTTCCATTGTTTCTTGTCTTTATATACTGGACATAATCATCTTTATTTGGATCAGTTGCTATTTGAGTGAAGCATAATTCCCCATGAAATGGCCTCTGGTCTTGCTATGTGTGATAGACAGTGGGCTGTCTGGACATCAATTTTCACAGCTACGAAGATTTTTGACTTCCCCATGCTGTATGGTAAGAGTGCACAAACAAAGCATTCTTCCTCTGAAGTCCGTCTTCCAACTTCTTTCATATGTTGTAACCATATGTTATTTCCCAAGTGTGCTGTGCTGTCCAGATAGTCATTTAGTTCGTTATTTTCTTCTTGTGTGCTTCTCCTGATTCTTAAGGTTTTTCTGTAGTTTGCTATCATCACATCCTTTACCACATCCATATAGCTTCTTCTCGCTGGAGGATGCTCAGGTATCTCTATCCGGGTTCCCTGAGTAGTAGAAAGCTCTGTTAGTTCTTCTTTATCTCTGTGTCTTTTCCTGGTTTTGGCTATGAACGGCCATATTGATTCTGCTATCATCTCTGCACGTGATAGTTTTTTAGGACTTGTACTTGACCCTTTCATTGCTGGATTGGGGGTGCTTGTCAATGCTGTCTCTGTTTGTTTATTCTCCAACTCCTTTCGTCTCTTTAAAAGTTCAGTTTTCTCCATTTGTCTTTTGACTTCTCTTGGTGTGGAGCTTCTCATCGTAGGTTGTCCAAACCTCTCCCATTCTTTGGATTGTGGTTCTGCAGTTATTGACACTAGACCAGGTGTATGTGCACTCATCGTTTGCATGTGTGTGTTTTTCATTAACCCCCTCTCATGCTTGCTCTGCCGACCCTGTCTCCGGCGGGTCAATTTGTTTGTAACCACAAGTGTGTGTGTATTATTGCTCATCACATCCATCTCAAGTTCACTCATTCCTCTATCAGACCTTCTAGGGACTGGAATGACTATGTAGGGTCTGGGCACCTTCGTGGGTTTCATGCGTACATCATTAGGTGGGTGCACTGGAATCGGAACGCTTTGTGCACCAATAAAAATGCAGTTCGAATCATCAGCGACAGTAAGACAATAATGAACACTATGCATGGGCTCTATAGGTCTCTATAGGTCAATTTACAGCACTTATTTCTGGGCTAATACTAGCGTCTCTCCTCCTGAGGGAGGACAATTTACTATTATGGCTGCCCATCTCGATCATCTAAGGAAATACGACTAACTCTTTAATACATTGTAGGTAATGTTGTTATATCCGGGTTCTGCTGTTTCTGCTTGTAGGTTGCAGATACTGGAACGATTATTCTCTTTGCCTGAATAATGGACTGTCTCGTCTCTCTGGAAACAGTTCTCTTTTCCGCATACAAAAATGTCAAATAAGGTAATAAGTTCAGCAAATCTCTAGTTTGCGTGTTTAATATAAACAAGCTCCAAGTCATTGCCTCTTATCTGTTTCACTCCAGACGACATGTTTTTTCGTTGTCAGCATAAGCAGGAGTGAAGTCCTCTGGTAACACCTTTGCGATCTGTCCCTCGTCGGAAAGTTTACAATCTTCTCTGGAAATTCTGATGATGATTAGAAAGTTCGACCTGCATTCCAATACCCTGCAGGTATATGCTCATCTGTGTAGAGCTCGCTGGGTCTCTGATGAAAGTGAGGACATCAACATTGGCAGGTCTCCCCACAAGCTCTGGAAAGTCCTCAATCAGGCGGAAAAACACATTGCTTGCTAATCTGCTATCTTCTGGTGACAGGGACATTTGTCTTGTCTTCCCCGTACTCCGGAAGCAAAAGGAACTTCTCAGCAATCATGATGAGCAGCCTCCTTATTGTCTTTTCGTTTTCAGGATTGTGAAGAAATTCGGTGATGCTAGTGAGCCTTCCCACTAATGACGGGTACAATCTCAATACTAACTCTAAATAGAATAAGACGCCCTCGGTGATGTCACTACTGTGTGACACCATAAGTGAGTCTGAATAAAGTCTGTGTTAAAAGAGTCTGGATACTGTATTTTCTTCCAATTTATGTGTCCTCGCTCAAAATGTGGCATATCCTTTTCTTATCAAGGCTTCAGTGTGCCTTAGTCCAAAGTTCAAAGTCAACAGACTATGTTGTGTCTTATACATGTAATTTTCTTCTTCACCTTGCAACTAGGATGCACAGAGTGTCCGTGTTTATGT
Organism: Ambystoma mexicanum; assembly: GCF_040938575.1. Taxonomy (NCBI): domain Eukaryota; kingdom Metazoa; phylum Chordata; class Amphibia; order Caudata; family Ambystomatidae; genus Ambystoma; species Ambystoma mexicanum. The sequence continues at coordinate 1,508,948,654 of NC_090922.1, forward strand.
CCTTATCCCCTTATTTTGCTCAGGGGAAAAGTCCAAAATTAAGCCACAACTTTGCACACAAGTTCTTTGCCTTTGCTTTGCTGGTCATGTGCCCTTCTTCCTCATCATGGATCTTGTCTGCACGTGCTGTGGTTCTTCCCTGTCGTCTGTAGTCTCTATGCATATGGTGAGGGTAGAGGGTCTTTCCCGTTGTATGCCTTGATATCACCCAAGAAGATCCAAGCTCTTCTTCCCTGTAACTTGATTGCAGAGGGAGTGATGTCCTCCACTCTGAAGGAACTGTTGAACCTTGGCTCGTTCCTCTTTTTTCTCGTGTGGTTTCTCACCAGGACTGTGTCCCCAGGGAACAATTGTGGTACACATAAACGCTGACCTTGGTCTGTTGTAGTATCTACTTCTGTGTTCTGTGCTGCCCTGCACCCTTCTTGTCGTCGCTGCAGCTGTCCTGAAATTACAGTAAGACAAGATGTCATGTAATTCAAGTAATTTTGCATTTCTGATCCTAACTCTTCCTCTGTCGGCTGAGCATCACATCTAGCTCTATCTCGGGTGTCAGTGGCATGTGCATCCTTCTGCATCATGATTTCATGCGGCGTGAGATGGTGGTCAGAACCAGGCTGGTTTCTGAGTGCATACAGTACCAGTGGAAGGCAGTGTAGCCATCCCTTCTTTAGAGTAAGCTTCAACTTGGCTATCCTTTCCTTTAACAAGCCGTTGAGCTTCTTGCATATCCCATTTCCTTGAGGATGATACGCCTAAGAAATCTTGTGCTTTATACCAAGCAACTAACTGATCTGTTCAAATACTGCATTAACAAAGTGAGGTCCATTGTCTGATCTCATGACCTCACATACTCCCCATCTGGGAAATACCTCCCTCACCAGAAATTAGGCCGCACAGGTAGAGTCTGGGTGTGTACATTGACCTGCTTCTATCTCTCTAGAGAATGGACACACCACAGCAATGTACCCGTTACATACTTGAATCATATCGACATTATCGACATGCAAGTGCTGAAAAGGTCCATTGGGCCTTGGGATGACTCCTCTAATTACATTTAGTGTATGCCCAGCATTGAACTGTTGGCAGATTATACAGTTCACTATAAAAAAATGCAACGTGCTCTGGCAAGTTCGGTAAGAACCAGTCTCCGGCAATTGTCGCTGCTAGATTCTACTTTGTCATGTGTGCTGTATAGTGTAACTGTTCCAGTGCTATCTTTAATAAGGCTATAGGCATCACCGGTTTACCAGTGCTGTTTTGGAGGGGTTTAGAGAACATCCTCACCGCTTCCAGAGGGTCTTCTCTTCCTGTGATGCCTCCCCTTGGAGCTCCAGTAACTGGATTTTGTCCACATTACTATAACCTTCAGGTTCACTTAATCTCTCATGCACATCAGTTATTTCCACATTCATTATTATTTCATCTTTGGTCGCCACACGTTTGGCTTCTGTGTCTGCTGCTTGATTTCCATGTGAGATAAAATCTGTCTCTCTGCCCACTGGGAGTTGTAGTGCCTTAATGAGCCTGTCCAATAAGGCTGCGTTCTGCACTGGCGTGCCGTCTGCTCAGAGGTAGCCCCTCCTTTTCCAGCGTGCCCGTCCTGCATGCACTGTTGATGTCACATAGGCAGAGTCACTGTACTCCGTCACTTCCTGCTCTGCATGATTCTCAAGTGCAACTATCAATGCCAATAATTCTGCAGCTGAATAATGAGATGGTAATCATGCACTAATGAGTACACAAATTCTCCATTTACTGCATGCTTCATCACAGCGGTGCCTGTATATCTCTGTCCATCATTTTGATCCATTCTCGAAGAACTGTCAACGAAGACGGTTTATCCTTCTGCTAATGCATTTTCTTTCACTCTGGAAATCTCATCATAAAATTCTTCATAGTTTGTGCAGTCATGGATTGGCTCTCCATCAGTGACTGGCTCTGCTATAAACATAGTTGGGTTCACTATCTTACACCAAATTATTTTAATCAATGGATTTGATATGATCACTTCATAAGCAGAAGCTCTCTGCGATGTCAATGTGCCTTTTGGTTTCTCTAGAATGGCAAATAATGCGTGCTCGATGGACAACAACATTGAGCATCCCATCACAATGGTTTTAGCCTTCTCTATGGCGAACGCTGCTGCAGCTAAACGTTGTTCGCACAGAAAGTGACCCCTCATCATCACTGGGTCTAGATTCCCACTGTAGTATGCTAGGGGCTTGTATCCTAACGTGGTTCTCTGCGTGAGTACTGCCACCATGACACTACCATTTGTGTGTGCAAACAGGTAGAATTCCTCTCCATAATTGGGAATCCCTAAAACTGGTGCAATGCAAATAGCCTTTTTTAGTTCAACAAACCCTTCTTCCATACTCTCGGTCTACTCAATTTTTTGTTTTGTCACCTGTGCTTTCTTTAGGGCTTGTAACAAGGGCTTGGTATAAGAGCTGTAGGTGAAGACCCATGCCCTGACATAATTGCATAATCCTAGAAAACTCTGCATTTTGTTTTATCGTGTGTGGCTTGGCTGTGTTTAATATGGCTTCAGCCCTTTCAGGGGTAACCCTTTTCCCCTCATGCGAGATTAGCTGGCCTATTTACAGCACTTCTTCTTGACAATATTGTAACTTCTCTTTGTCAACTTTATATCCTTTCTCAGCCTACACAGTCAATAGCTGAATAGAATCGTGTCTGCGCATTTCTTCTCTCGTGCTGCAAATTAAGATGTCGTCCACATATTGCAAAACAACACTCTCTAATGTAATATTGCTTAAGTCCATCTGCAGGACTCTGTTGAAAATCGAAGGAGACTCGCAGAATGACGTCAAATCTTGCAAGTCTTAGTGCAAGGGATTGAGACAATCAATCACCATGAAATACTTTGCCTCAAGGGGTATATTACATAGAATTGTGGACGGATTAGTGACTAGAGGGAACTCGGCCTCTACAATATCATTTATCAGCCTTAGATCTTGGATTAAACGCCAAGACCCTCGCTTTGATTTTTTGATAGGGTAAACTGCGGTGTTGCATGCCGACTCTGAAGTCACCACAATACCCTGCTCCATCATAGCGGATACTGTTTTGAAAATCCCTTTATCTGCTTCCCTAGACATGGGATACTGTTGTGTTTTTGGTAAAATTGCTCCTGGCTTCAATTTAATTTTTACTTCTCCGGCCACTTTCAACAAGCCTATGTCATAAGGGCCTGTAGTCCACACTGAGGCAGGCACCATTGCCACGTCGTCTTCAAAATATTCAGGATGTTTTTGTGCCAGCATCATTCTCTGGGGCACTTCTCTTTTGATCATTTTCACCCAATAAGTGAGATTAACCTCAACTGTTGTTTCATCTACACCTGTTTGCTCTTCAAACAGATCATCATCAGTGACGTCAGGCAATCTGTATCCTTCCTCAATGGCGATTACTGTGCACCATTGTCTGCCTTTGTCATCACAACCATCGATCAATGCCATTTTTCCTCTCACTATAGCTGTCTGTATTGCCAAGGGAAACACTTATCGCTTTTCCTCATGCATAGGTATTCTTGGTTTGAATAGAAACTCATCTGGGGTTCTCATTGGTTTTTCTGCAAGATCTGGTAGCCATGACATTAATATGCGTGCTCCATACGCTAATATATATGGTTCCAATGGATCAGCTCTCATAGCCGTTTGTCCTGCATATGCTCTAATCATTTTTCATACGTTCAAATAATGCATTCCTGGAGTGGAATATACTATGCCCTTCTCCTTGAACGCAATTGTCATGTTTACCTTCGTCATTAGGTCTCGTCCCAATATATTTACTGGGGTTTGCCTTGAATACAGCAGTCACACATTCATGTCACATTCGCCTATAGAAATTGGAAGTTCTTTTGAAAAAGGAACACGACTTGTTGCTCCTGTGATGCCCTGAGTATTTATAGCATCGCCGGACAAAGAAAACTTGCCTTCACGTATACACAAGCGTGTTGCACCTGTGTCAACTAAGAAGGAATACTCTTTATCCCCTTTAAGGACATCTACCCTTGGTTCCTCGTGAGGGTTTGGTGTCACTGATAGGATAGAACACATCAGGTTTCCCAGTGAGCCGTCCTAAACCATATATAACTTTGTCCCATGGTGAGTGAATGGACTTGATCCATCACCAGGGTTATTTCTTATTCCAGAATTCAGTGCCTGTCCTGTACTTGTTGTTTGTAACAGTTGCATCAGCAACTGTTGAAACTGTCCTTGCGGAAAATTTGTCATATTCTGAGGTTGCAAGCTTAGCTCCTGGCGCTTGCTGCTGCACCGTGTGATTTTGTGCAACTCCATTTCCACCCTGCTGTAAAAACACAGGTTGATTCGCCATCCCTACTCCTGTTCCTTGGTCATTTCGCTTCTGTACCTGATCTGGCAGCCCTTGGCATAATATATGGTAAAACACGGGTATGGATTTCCTCCAAGATTCACGAGTTTCCAGCACCCAGCCGTCTTGGAAATTCTGGATGTAAAGCAAAGGATCCTTTGAATCCTTTATTTTACGTGTCATTATAGCTCCCATGTCTGAAGTGTCCAGGTATAGCAATCGTAATGCTTTCCATACCGCGGCTCTGCAATTATTAAACAGCGTTCCATCATGCGCGTTATTAACTGAATTCACGCCAGGGTAACCTGCACGTTTCCACACATCATCAGCTCTATCACCAAGTATGGTGATTAAAAGACCCTTACAATCCCTGATAACTAATGTGTTCCCTTCCCATCATCTTTTCTAACTCATGTATCTATTTTCCGGCTCCCGATGTCAACATTGGAAGCTTATTTTCCGATTTTCTCAATCCATATGTGGCCAGGCTAGGTACTGTGGCCTCGTTCCTCCCTTTTCGAGTAATGGGAACTGTAACACATGGCACTCCTTTTCCTCCCTCATCATTTTTCTATCCACTGCATCAATATTCCTGCATCGCTGTCTACCTGGCAATGTCCTTAGTCTGCTCACATATCAGACACGTATTGGTCTGATTGAAAGGCTGACCCTGATATCTTTGGTGCAGATCCACTAGAATCTGACCATCTTGTTCCTTTTCCTCTAGAGAAGTGTTTTTTGCATCTTCTCTCGTCTTCTCTTTCCTCACATTCCTCTCTTTCTGCGTGAGATATTTTCTGTGCCAAACTCGTGCAACTTCTCTCATCCTCCTCATTCCTGTTTAGCGTCCAACTATATAGGGACAGCTCTCTATTTCTGCTACTTCGCTAGGCATCCTCAGTGTCGTACAACTGAGTGCTCTCCAGTCGCTCATCCTCTCCCCTCCCTTGGGGTCTCTGTTCTAGCCCCATTTCATCATATGTTCTATCAATCATCTCTCTGATGCTTCTGGTGTCGAAGTCATCTTCCATATTTGCCCTAGACGTGCCTGGTACTAAATCATACTCAGGAAATAATTCTTCCATGTCTTCCCAGTCTACTACTGGATTAGGTTTTTTAACCTCTCTTTCCAGATATTCGAGATCTCATGCTCTCTGTCTTCACTTACGTTCTATGTCATCATTGAACTCTCTGCACTTCCTCGCTTCCTCTCTGACCCTATCTTCTTCTTGCTTCCTTGCATCTCTAAGTTCATTTGCCCTTCGTATTTCCTCATCCCTTCATCTTTTTATTCTCTCCTCTCATATTTTTTGTTCTTCTTCTTCTATTCTCCGTTGTTCCTGCCTGTCCTGATCATTAACTGTTCTCTGCTTATGATGGCGTTTCCTTTCTTGCTCTTTGCGATATAATTGCTCTCTTTTCTGTCTGTCCTTTTTTCTGATTCCTTCATCTCTCAATCCTTTTTCCTTTTCCTTCTCTTTCCTTTTTGAATCATCTAGCTTTCCCTTTGTCTCATGTCCTCAATGCCTTTAACATCGAGTTTCAATAAAATCCGACCTCCCATCCATTTATTCTGTGTGAATGCCATCTCATCAGTCCTATCCTCATCTCCTTTCCATCTCTTTCCTTCTCTACCTGTATCTAGAGATGTACTTGCTTATGCTAGGTCTCCTTTTCCATTTTCGCTTCTCTCCTTGTCCCTCCGGCCTTTGATGGTAATATCTCTCTTTCTGTCCTTGTCTGGGCTTTCGTCACTACTTTGCGTCGGTGACTCATATGATGGGTTGCTATATCCCGTGGCTGCTTTAAGCTCTCTCAACGGGTATAATCCTTCATCTTTACTAGCTTCGCATTTTGTTTCAGACGGGGCAGGTGGCGTGATGGCGTTTCACCCCCCTCTGTGCATATGTTAAGTATCCAATCTGACGGTGGATCCTCCTCCTTTTCCTCTTGGTACATCTTCCAAAGCTCTAAACTGGCTAGGCGTTTATCTAACTTTTTGTCAGTATACGTGATGTTCAAATATGTTGTCATGAGCTGCAGGACCATTTTAGATAGCGATCCTCCTTGGGGCCATAGAATAAACAATTTATTTGCGGTTCCTTTAACACATTCTGCACTATAATTCTTCATCTTAGGAGCATGTTTTGGCAACTGTTTGCACAAGTGTACTAACAGGGTAACGTCTTCCATACTCAAATCTGTTTATCCTCTCGTTATATATATAAAACACTGTATTATGCTTTATGTTTCATAGACAAGATCAACAATATGAGCGAGCACCAATCGCGCAACCTCCAATCCCGTTTTTTCACAAAAATGTAACTTTTACTTTTTTAAACAACATCCATCAATTCATGTCATACAACATTTTGTCTATTCAATCGCACAATTTTCATGCTGTTTCCCCCCAAAAAATGTCTCACCTCGTGACGTCAGAAAAAAGAAAAACACAAGACGGACATGACAGACTAGACAGACTCGGGCCGGCTACATAAATATCATGCCATCTGCTTCCTCAGATTCATTTCTGCCTCTATTATTATTCCGACATGGAATGTAAGCCCATTTCTTTCAGATCGCCTTTTTAATCGATTCTGGTTGTCTACCTCATCCTATTAATTCAGGACTTTAAATGCAGGCTTCTTCTAGCGCTATATTAAAACTATATTAAAACCTAGGTATCTGGGCGTATACTCTGGGGGTATCTGGGTGTATACTCCTCTCTCTATTTCTCGGGTATCCTACCGGTATCTCTCTCTATTCTTGGGTATCCTCCCAGTATTTCTCTCTATTTCTCGGGTATCCTACTGGTATCTCTCTTTATGCTCCGGTATCCTCCCGTTATCTCTCTCTATTCTCGGGTATCCTCCAGATATCTCTATTATTTGGCCACCCTTGAGTCAATATTTTCCCCATATATATATTATACTCTTACTTTGTCGCTATTTTTGTCCCACCTCCCTCTGTTACCTTCCCTTACTTTTTTCACTCACTGTTCGCATTTATTTCCGCTCCGGACACTCGGGATCACCGCCTTCGTTACCGCCTCTCTGTGCGGCTCGTCCGGTTAGCTGCTCGTAGAAGTGGGAAGCGATTTATGGGGGAAAACAAAGGTCCCTTCATACCTAACCTGCAGGCTTTTTTCTTAGACTAACCACTATCTATGGGGAGCCTCTCATTCTACTCAGCCGGATGGCAAAGGACTTGTGATATTGCTGAGGACCCGAAGTTACTTATGTTGACTCCAATGGGTGTCTTATCTAATCGATTCTAATTGATAAACATCCTCTGCTACCAAGTGTGCAGGATGGACCCCAGGCGGCCCATAGGACTGGGGGTTTCCAAACAGCACTTTCAGATGAGCAACAGCACCCTTGAGATGGATGGGGATGCAGATTCATACTCTTGCCCCAAATCAATAATGACAACTCAATAGTTTGGCAAAGGGAGTGCGTTCAATGACAAGTGCAAAAAACGGGGAGTTCAATGAATATCAGCAATTGCTCGATCTTCCTTCTCTCTTCACTCCAATTAATTTCAGAAAAAACACAATATTTATACCAAAAACTTGTCATCACTGACATGTAACTCTCAAAACTTAGCATGCAAACTTGATTGGTTCTAGGAAGGTAACTTTAATATAGGTATTATATCTGTATATGCTAACGGGGAAAGGGCATTGGATAAGCAACGTCAGGTGGGCAACTAAGCCCTTCCTTCAAAATGGCTACTGTAAACGTCACTAAAAGTACGACGTCTCATTGGTTCTACTAACTATAGGGCCCTAGATTAGACGGTCCATTATTACTGGGGTGGCATCAACCCCAAACATACTTTTCCACTTGCGCTTAGCAGCGTGTAGAATAGCCGTCCAGCTACAGGGAGTTTGTATGCACCCCCAGCTTCCCTCCAATTATTGCTACAATCAAACATCACTTCAGTGGTCATGTGGGATGTATTAACCCACTCCGATGTGCTACGCAGCATCACTCTGATAGTTATGGTGCAAGAAACAGCAACAATGGCGGCAAAACTCCTGTGCGTGCCAAAACCTACAAAAGCCGCGTTCTCAAACACACAAAAAGATGGAAGCACAACCTTCCACCCATGGTGCATGTGTGGTGGAATAGAAAAATGTGCCAGTGGGCTCCATGATCAGCAAACAGAGTGCAGAGAGAGAAGCAGCGCTTTGCAAGTGAAACTCCAAAATGTGCCTGTAAATTACATTTGCTTTGTTGCTAAAAATTCCAAAATGTCTATACACAACACTTCTCAACAAAATCTTGCTTGGAGCTAAACTTCATGTAATCTAATGAAGCATGGCTAATATATAAAGTCCTAAAGTGTAAAGAGTAAAACATTTCCTCAGACAAACTGGATTGTCTGTAAACTGACAGCCCCTGTCAAAATCTGTGCAGTACCCTGGGCTACCTGTGAATGGCAGCTGTCAAATGAGCTCCTGATGAAACTTCAAAGTGATCTAAACTAAAAATCTGCTGGAACAGCAAACATAAAAGGATTGTGGCTAAAAGGAATACAGATTTCAGTTGTGTTTTTGATCCCACAGACTTGAAGCTCAGAAAGTAATGTATTTATGATTGATGCAACACATGTGGTTTTTCCTGGAATTTTAAATTAGCCTGGCTGAGCTGACACCCTTTGGAAGTGGACAAACAGGTTTCTCCCCGGGGGAGGGAAATCCTCTCAGCAGAAACTCACTGGTAGACATAATTGTGGGTTAGCCCAGACTTTTAACTACAGAAAGAGAATGAACAATAGCAGATCCTTCAGCCCAGGAAACGGAAGTGTGAAAGGGGTGGTAAACTGCTCCTGCAGGAAAATCCCCAAAGGAGGGGGCTACCCCTGGACTGCAGGGAGAGACAAATGGATGGACCATTTGCTGTTCCGCATGAACAATGAACAATTTTGAGAGACTCATAACTTGTGATTCAAAGTGGTGAAAAATATACAAAGGACAGATCTGTTAGTCTAATTTTTGGCTGTACGTTTCAAGAGGCGGTAGAACTGTGTGACATGTTCGGGACAGGAATGGCAATATATGTGGTTTAATGTGAAATGTGTTAAGGCTAAAATTGTGAAACTTTACACACACATCCCTATGGTAAATACACACATTTGTGGAAAGTTGCAGAAAGTTTGGAAATTGTGTTCATGGCGAAAAGGACAAAATTCTGTAGAAAGGCAAAACAAGATCCCACAGCTGCGGGATTTTGAGGAACAGCTACTACAAAAAATATGGAATCTTTGTGTGTGATTTGTGTAAAGGTGACCAATGTAGAAATGTGTATTTAGGATACAATCTGATTTTGAGACCAGCGGCTAAAGGGAGGTTTCTAAGAACTGTAAAGCAAACCATAAAATGTGACATCATCTGGCCTTGATCCAATCAGTCAGATGCAAGGCTGATATGAGGCCTTGATCCAATCCCAGTTCACAGGGTCACGCTTAGCTAAGCCAGCCCATACACCCATTTTGTGATGTCATTTGAAAGGATAAATAGAGACAGCTGACAACACATAGGGACTCACTGATTCACTTACTTTCCTGATTCCGGCGAAGCACTCTGATCCAGCATTCTACATCCAGCTTTAACATCCTTCCAGAACCAGATGCCAAGACTCTTGCAAAGCAGTAGAAAACTATTGATTTCAGCAAGGCCTTAATCCTCAAACCTATTCTTGCAACCCAGTGAAGCGCTGTGGTGTGAGAAGGCCTTCTGAACTAGTATCCTGAAACTCTCTGGCTTGTTACCACAAGGCTTGCTTGAGGAACTTGCTATCCAGCTGATTGAAATACCCACAAACAAGAAGGGCAGATCCTGTGCAAATCCGGTGAACATCCTAACTGATCTAGTCCCGCGTCTGATGTGCTGTCTTTCCTTGACAGATCCAATCCATGACCAGAACTGACGGTCCAATTTAATAACTTATTCTGTAAGTATTAAAAGGAAGAACAGTGACCCATAATATATCTGTATTGTATGATCCCAATCTAGAACACATCCCATCTTTAATTCGGAACCATAGTATTGCTAGAACTATCTTTGTGCTGACTCTGTTCTCATCTATGTTATTAAACCCTAACTTCTTATTGATTTGATTAAGAAAAGTAAATCCCAGGAAGAAGTACAGTATCCACAACAGGCGGGTTACGCTGATCACGTGACTGTAAGATCCATCTGTGGCATTTGCTTTTCATAGTCATAATCTAGTGTAATGAAACCCATCTGTCATTTTCAAAAGTGTATTTCTGTTTTCCATTCTCGCGCCTAGTCTTCAAAACCTACTCTTACTAAAACCTCTATAACTCCCTCATTTTTATGATAGACGCGAAATTTCAACTCCGACTCGTACCTAACATCCTTAGCTATCATAGAACCCAAAATCGATTCACCCGTTGTAGCAAGAATGGCGCAAGGAAAAGTTGCCACAATTTAACATTCTGAGAAAGTTTACACGTGTGAAGTGGCTTTAAATTATCTCTCACTTGGACTTTGACATTTCAAATGTTTTCTTTTGACTAAATCATTGTTTGTGATTGTGTGCAACTGTTCAAAGCGGCTCCCTTAGGAATTTGTAATAATTTAGGCATTTTTGACCACATTTGGTGTTTTTGCCCAGCCAATTCCAAAGCCATCTGACAGCTGAAAAGTCAATTCCGTTTTTCTCTTGTGTTTGAGGCAAGGTGGGAGTGATATTCTGTTTGATTTGTGCTATTCCTAAATACCTGCTCTCTCCTCACATCTATTTAAATGCCTATTGGGAGGTTGAGGGGTGCTGCAGGGGGAACCCCTAACCATAGCGCCTTCTGTTCTAAACCAAACCAAAGTATTCTTTTCTGTGTTGCATTTGTGTTTGTGTTCATTCTTGATTCATAGTGCATTAAAGATATTATTCTGTGTTCTGTCACCCATTGGTGATGGTTATTTACCTATTAAAATACATTGTGATTTAAATTCTAAATACATAAATAAATATTTACCTTTGCAAACCAGCCTGATTCCTGGTTCAGTGTGACCGGAGGGTCTCAGGAGAAGGGTGTGATATCAGTGGTATATCGTTCAGAATATTGAACTTATAGATAAAAATAAATAAGGGTTTCATTTGCGCACTACATGCTGGGCGTGACTTGGGTGTGTGCCAGATTGAAATCACTGACAGCTATGTGTCACTTATTTCTCTGTGGTTGGCCTCAAGTCTGCTTCTTGGCCTGGGAATGTTAAGGCATCTGTGTATGGCGAAGGTCCATGCGTAGGTGTGAAAGTTTCATCCCTTCCTGCTCATCTGGTCATGTGATTCCGACACCGTGAAATCGTCTTTACCTTCATGCAATTTCGTGTATTTGATTTAATTCTGCCAGTCGCCTGCCATCTGTGGCTTATCTTGACCTTTCTGAACAGGATACTCTGTTCTTCTTCTCTTAATTGCATCCACTGTCGGCCTATTCCAGCCGATGCGACCTTGGCTTCTTGGCATGATTACCTTCGTCTGAGTTTTTCTCTGTCTTTGATTATTGATTTGTTTGCTGCAAAACTCTTCTCTTGAGACCTTTAGTAACCTTTCGTTGATTCTGCTCTTGTGCGTTGTGGAAGTATACTTATATAAAGTGCTCTTCTGAGGTACATGTATGTATAGGTGGCGCTTGCCGCAATCTATCTTACTACGAAGCCTAAGCAAGCCACACGATTTCTGTGGTTTTTGCGGTTACTTTGCATATGTACACGTTTAAAATAACTGAATATCTTCATTGTGCATATAGCGTAGGTTTCTGACATCTTGAAATCAATGGTTTCACTTTAGGCTCAGGATGTCACTTATCCATGGTACTTCGTCTCTTTTTGTCATCATTCTCAGGCTGTCATATCTTCTATATGTGAGTCAGTCTGGGTTCTTATGACATCACCATTCGTCTTCCTTCAGTATCTTTTTAGCTTCTTCAGGTATTGTATTCTGACAATCGTCATTCGGACTCACTTGTCGGTATGGTTTTCTCAGTGGGTACCTTACTGTCCACGTTTTCCTAGGTGTCGGTACTTCCACAGGTGCTGTTATTCTGATCGGTACTGGACAGAGCCTAACTGCAGCTCTCTGCTGGTTTATTTGCTCATCATAGGTCACATATTTCGGTGTGAACGTTCCTGGTACTTCAAAATGGGTGGTTGGAGTGCAAAACGAGCTTGGCACCTCCTCTACACTCCCCCCTCTGGGCGATTCACAGACCACTTTCACTTTCACTTCTTCCTTTGTATCCACCTTTATTTCTTCCTCTGGATCCACACATAGAGGACTGAAGAAATATCTTTTTGGGGTCCATATCTTTATGACTCCCTTCAAGCTCCCTGCTGTTCTTACGTGCACGTCTTCGTTGCATGTAATTAATTGACATTCTCCATTTGGATTGCAATAGATCCATCTTCCCATATAATTTCTGTGTTTCCTTGGATACCGAAACTTTGTTCCTTCTGGTGCATAAATGCTGGCTTTCACAAAGTGTCTTATTTCTTCATCAGTCAGTTCCTTAGGCTTCCATCCTGACTCAACATCAATCATGATCTTCATCCCTATGGCACTGAGGTATTATAATCTTGATAACAAAGATTCCAAGCAGTATCATCACTAGCAGGGCTCCTAGGAATTTGAATGCATCTGCCATCCCATGTGGAACACATGAGAACAGTGATCCAAACCAACTGTCGTCATCAACTTCGTCAACTTCACCTATCATCTGATTCTGTAGGTTTGTCAGCATACCTATGGCTTCTGTTAAAAGTAATTCTCCCTCTTCATTGGGCTCATCAGTTCCACAGATCTCTTCTTTCTCAGGTGAGCGTCTGCTTTCGGGAAACTGCCAATACTCAGATCACTTTTTGGAATCACCACTGCTGGGACATGGACATTTACTAATGTGCATATTCCTCCCCAATTCTTCGGCAGTCTGATATATGCTTTGGATCCACATGCCCAATAATGATCCATAATCACTGCAGTTCCATGCATCATTCCTTAAGCGTCAAAGATGCGTCCACAGTTTGGATTTTCTCACATTTTTCTTGTAGCATTGTTTTTGAAGCACAATTTGGAATTCTCCAATGGCACTATCAGCAAGGGTCATCCTCTGTCCTCGACCCATGTTAGCAGTCTTGCAAGCCTTGGCCAAAATGGCTTGCATCATTCTCTACTATGTCAATAGTAGCTTGGTAACGTCCAATCACTACTCATGCTCTGCAGATCACTACTCCTTTCTCTCATCCGTCTGGTGATAGCACTGTTCCCCAAGTTTGCATTTGACCTCTGTTCTTCCAATTCCAAGCTTCTTCCGGAGTTTTTCCTTGAACGTTCAGTCTTTTGTATGTCTCTCTTCTGATCTCTGCTCCTTTAACTGCAGGCTTCTCATATCTGATCACAATGTTCTTTGTTTTTCCATTGTTTCTTGTCTTTATATACTGGACATAATCATCTTTATTTGGATCAGTTGCTATTTGAGTGAAGCATAATTCCCCATGAAATGGCCTCTGGTCTTGCTATGTGTGATAGACAGTGGGCTGTCTGGACATCAATTTTCACAGCTACGAAGATTTTTGACTTCCCCATGCTGTATGGTAAGAGTGCACAAACAAAGCATTCTTCCTCTGAAGTCCGTCTTCCAACTTCTTTCATATGTTGTAACCATATGTTATTTCCCAAGTGTGCTGTGCTGTCCAGATAGTCATTTAGTTCGTTATTTTCTTCTTGTGTGCTTCTCCTGATTCTTAAGGTTTTTCTGTAGTTTGCTATCATCACATCCTTTACCACATCCATATAGCTTCTTCTCGCTGGAAGATGCTCAGGTATCTCTATCCGGGTTCCCTGAGTAGTAGAAAGCTCTGTTAGTTCTTCTTTATCTCTGTGTCTTTTCCTGGTTTTGGCTATGAACGGCCATATTGATTCTGCTATCATCTCTGCACGTGATAGTTTTTTAGGACTTGTACTTGACCCTTTCATTGCTGGATTGGGGGTGCTTGTCAATGCTGTCTCTGTTTGTTTATTCTCCAACTCCTTTCGTCTCTTTAAAAGTTCAGTTTTCTCCATTTGTCTTTTGACTTCTCTTGGTGTGGAGCTTCTCATCGTAGGTTGTCCAAACCTCTCCCATTCTTTGGATTGTGGTTCTGCAGTTATTGACACTAGACCAGGTGTATGTGCACTCATCGTTTGCATGTGTGTGTTTTTCATTAACCCCCTCTCATGCTTGCTCTGCCGACCCTGTCTCCGGCGGGTCAATTTGTTTGTAACCACAAGTGTGTGTGTATTATTGCTCATCACATCCATCTCAAGTTCACTCATTCCTCTATCAGACCTTCTAGGGACTGGAATGACTATGTAGGGTCTGGGCACCTTCGTGGGTTTCATGCGTACATCATTAGGTGGGTGCACTGGAATCGGAACGCTTTGTGCACCAATAAAAATGCAGTTCGAATCATCAGCGACAGTAAGACAATAATGAACACTATGCATAGGTAAATGATTCCTCTATAGGTCAATTTACAGCACTTATTTCTGGGCTAATACTAGCGTCTCTCCTCCTGAGGGAGGACAATTTACTATTATGGCTGCCCATCTCGATCATCTAAGGAAATACGACTAACTCTTTAATACATTGTAGGTAATGTTGTTATATCCGGGTTCTGCTGTTTCTGCTTGTAGGTTGCAGATACTGGAACGATTATTCTCTTTGCCTGAATAATGGACTGTCTCGTCTCTCTGGAAACAGTTCTCTTTTCCGCATACAAAAATGTCAAATAAGGTAATAAGTTCAGCAAATCTCTAGTTTGCGTGTTTAATATAAACAAGCTCCAAGTCATTGCCTCTTATCTGTTTCACTCCAGACGACATGTTGTTTCGTTGTCAGCATAAGCAGGAGTGAAGTCCTCTGGTAACACCTTTGCGATCTGTCCCTCGTCGGAAAGTTTACAATCTTCTCTGGAAATTCTGATGATGATTAGAAAGTTCGACCTGCATTCCAATACCCTGCAGGTATATGCTCATCTGTGTAGAGCTCGCTGGGTCTCTGATGAAAGTGAGGACATCAACATTGGCAGGTCTCCCCACAAGCTCTGGAAAGTCCTCAATCAGGCGGAAAAACACATTGCTTGCTAATCTGCTATCTTCTGGTGACAGGGACATTTGTCTTGTCTTCCCCGTACTCCGGAAGCAAAAGGAACTTCTCAGCAATCATGATGAGCAGCCTCCTTATTGTCTTTTCGTTTTCAGGATTGTGAAGAAATTCGGTGATGCTAGTGAGCCTTCCCACTAATGACGGGTACAATCTCAATACTAACTCTAAATAGAATAAGACGCCCTCGGTGATGTCACTACTGTGTGACACCATAAGTGAGTCTGAATAAAGTCTGTGTTAAAAGAGTCTGGATACTGTATTTTCTTCCAATTTATGTGTCCTCGCTCAAAATGTGGCATATCCTTTTCTTATCAAGGCTTCAGTGTGCCTTAGTCCAAAGTTCAAAGTCAACAGACTATGTTGTGTCTTATACATGTAATTTTCTTCTTCACCTTGCAACTAGGATGCACAGAGTGTCCGTGTTTATGTCCTTATCCCCTTATTTTGCTCAGGGGAAAAGTCCAAAATTAAGCCACAACTTTGCACACAAGTTCTTTGCCTTTGCTTTGCTGGTCATGTGCCCTTCTTCCTCATCATGGATCTTGTCTGCACGTGCTGTGGTTCTTCCCTGTCGTCTGTAGTCTCTATGCATATGGTGAGGGTAGAGGGTCTTTCCCGTTGTATGCCTTGATATCACCCAAGAAGATCCAAGCTCTTCTTCCCTGTAACTTGATTGCAGAGGGAGTGATGTCCTCCACTCTGAAGGAACTGTTGAACCTTGGCTCGTTCCTCTTTTTTCTCGTGTGGTTTCTCACCAGGACTGTGTCCCCAGGGAACAATTGTGGTACACATAAACGCTGACCTTGGTCTGTTGTAGTATCTACTTCTGTGTTCTGTGCTGCCCTGCACCCTTCTTGTCGTCGCTGCAGCTGTCCTGAAATTACAGTAAGACAAGATGTCATGTAATTCAAGTAATTTTGCATTTCTGATCCTAACTCTTCCTCTGTTGGCTGAGCATCACATCTAGCTCTATCTCGGGTGTCAGTGGCATGTGCATCCTTCTGCATCATGATTTCATGCGGCGTGAGATGGTGGTCAGAACCAGGCTGGTTTCTGAGCGCATACAGTACCAGTGGAAGGCAGTGTAGCCATCCCTTCTTTAGAGTAAGCTTCAACTTGGCTATCCTTTCCTTTAACAAGCCGTTGAGCTTCTTGCATATCCCATTTCCTTGAGGATGATACGCCTAAGAAATCTTGTGCTTTATACCAAGCAACTAACTGATCTGTTCAAATACTGCATTAACAAAGTGAGGTCCATTGTCTGATCTCATGACCTCACATACTCCCCATCTGGGAAATACCTCCCTCACCAGAAATTAGGCCGCACAGGTAGAGTCTGGGTGTGTACATTGACCTGCTTCTATCTCTCTAGAGAATGGACACACCACAGCAATGTACCCGTTACATACTTGAATCATATCGACATTATCGACATGCAAGTGCTGAAAAGGTCCATTGGGCCTTGGGATGACTCCTCTAATTACATTTAGTGTATGCCCAGCATTGAACTGTTGGCAGATTATACAGTTCACTATAAAAAAATGCAACGTGCTCTGGCAGGTTCGGTAAGAACCAGTCTCCGGCAATTGTCGCTGCTAGATTCTACTTTGTCATGTGTGCTGGATAGTGTAACTGTTCCAGTGCTATCTTTAATAAGGCTATAGGCATCACCGGTTTACCAGTGCTGTTTTGGAGGGGTTTAGAGAACATCCTCACCGCTTCCAGAGGGTCTTCTCTTCCTGTGGTGCCTCCCCTTGGAGCTCCAGTAACTGGATTTTGTCCACATTACTATAACCTTCAGGTTCACTTAATCTCTCATGCACATCAGTTATTTCCACATTCATTATTATTTCATCTTTGGTCGCCACACGTTTGGCTTCTGTGTCTGCTGCTTGATTTCCATGTGAGATAAAATCTGTCTCTCTGCCCACTGGGAGTTGTAGTGCCTTAATGAGCCTGTCCAATAAGGCTGCGTTCTGCACTGGCGTGCCGTCTGCTCAGAGGTAGCCCCTCCTTTTCCAGCGTGCCCGTCCTGCGTGCACTGTTGATGTCACATAGGCAGAGTCACTGTACTCCGTCACTTCCTGCTCTGCATGATTCTCAAGTGCAACTATCAATGCCAATAATTCTGCAGCTGAATAATGAGATGGTAATCATGCACTAATGAGTACACAAATTCTCCATTTACTGCATGCTTCATCACAGCGGTGCCTGTATATCTCTGTCCATCATTTTGATCCATTCTCAAAGAACTGTCAACGAAGACGGTTTATCCTTCTGCTAATGCATTTTCTTTCACTCTGGAAATCTCATCATAAAATTCTTCATAGTTTGTGCAGTCATGGATTGGCTCTCCATCAGTGACTGGCTCTGCTATAAACATAGTTGGGTTCACTATCTTACACCAAATTATTTTAATCAATGGATTTGATATGATCACTTCATAAGCAGAAGCTCTCTGCGATGTCAATGTGCCTTTTGGTTTCTCTAGAATGGCAAATAATGCGTGCTCGATGGACAACAACATTGAGCATCCCATCACAATGGTTTTAGCCTTCTC
The DNA here is from genome assembly GCF_040938575.1 of Ambystoma mexicanum. Taxonomy (NCBI): domain Eukaryota; kingdom Metazoa; phylum Chordata; class Amphibia; order Caudata; family Ambystomatidae; genus Ambystoma; species Ambystoma mexicanum. The sequence goes on from NC_090922.1 coordinate 1,508,966,748, forward strand.
TATGGCGAACGCTGCTGCAGCTAAACGTTGTTCGCACAGAAAGTGACCCCTCATCATCACTGGGTCTAGATTCCCACTGTAGTATGCTAGGGGCTTGTATCCTAACGTGGTTCTCTGCGTGAGTACTGCCACCATGACACTACCATTTGTGTGTGCAAACAGGTAGAATTCCTCTCCATAATTGGGAATCCCTAAAACTGGTGCAATGCAAATAGCCTTTTTTAGTTCAACAAACCCTTCTTCCATACTCTCGGTCTACTCAATTTTTTGTTTTGTCACCTGTGCTTTCTTTAGGGCTTGTAACAAGGGCTTGGTATAAGAGCTGTAGGTGAAGACCCATGCCCTGACATAATTGCATAATCCTAGAAAACTCTGCATTTTGTTTTATCGTGTGTGGCTTGGCTGTGTTTAATATGGCTTCAGCCCTTTCAGGGGTAACCCTTTTCCCCTCATGCGAGATTAGCTGGCCTATTTACAGCACTTCTTCTTGACAATATTGTAACTTCTCTTTGTCAACTTTATATCCTTTCTCAGCCTACACAGTCAATAGCTGAATAGAATCGTGTCTGCGCATTTCTTCTCTCGTGCTGCAAATTAAGATGTCGTCCACATATTGCAAAACAACACTCTCTAATGTAATATTGCTTAAGTCCATCTGCAGGACTCTGTTGAAAATCGAAGGAGACTCGCAGAATGACGTCAAATCTTGCAAGTCTTAGTGCAAGGGATTGAGACAATCAATCACCATGAAATACTTTGCCTCAAGGGGTATATTACATAGAATTGTGGACGGATTAGTGACTAGAGGGAACTCGGCCTCTACAATATCATTTATCAGCCTTAGATCTTGGATTAAACGCCAAGACCCTCGCTTTGATTTTTTGATAGGGTAAACTGCGGTGTTGCATGCCGACTCTGAAGTCACCACAATACCCTGCTCCATCATAGCGGATACTGTTTTGAAAATCCCTTTATCTGCTTCCCTAGACATGGGATACTGTTGTGTTTTTGGTAAAATTGCTCCTGGCTTCAATTTAATTTTTACTTCTCCGGCCACTTTCAACAAGCCTATGTCATAAGGGCCTGTAGTCCACACTGAGGCAGGCACCATTGCCACGTCGTCTTCAAAATATTCAGGATGTTTTTGTGCCAGCATCATTCTCTGGGGCACTTCTCTTTTGATCATTTTCACCCAATAAGTGAGATTAACCTCAACTGTTGTTTCATCTACACCTGTTTGCTCTTCAAACAGATCATCATCAGTGACGTCAGGCAATCTGTATCCTTCCTCAATGGCGATTACTGTGCACCATTGTCTGCCTTTGTCATCACAACCATCGATCAATGCCATTTTTCCTCTCACTATAGCTGTCTGTATTGCCAAGGGAAACACTTATCGCTTTTCCTCATGCATAGGTATTCTTGGTTTGAATAGAAACTCATCTGGGGTTCTCATTGGTTTTTCTGCAAGATCTGGTAGCCATGACATTAATATGCGTGCTCCATACGCTAATATATATGGTTCCAATGGAACAGCTCTCATAGCCGTTTGTCCTGCATATGCTCTAATCATTTTTCATACGTTCAAATAATGCATTCCTGGAGTGGAACATACTATGCCCTTCTCCTTGAACGCAATTGTCATGTTTACCTTCGTCATTAGGTCTCGTCCCAATATATTTACTGGGGTTTGCCTTGAATACAGCAGTCACACATTCATGTCACATTCGCCTATAGAAATTGGAAGTTCTTTTGAAAAAGGAACACGACTTGTTGCTCCTGTGATGCCCTGAGTATTTATAGCATCGCCGGACAAAGAAAACTTGCCTTCACGTATACACAAGCGTGTTGCACCTGTGTCAACTAAGAAGGAATACTCTTTATCCCCTTTAAGGACATCTACCCTTGGTTCCTCGTGAGGGTTTGGTGTCACTGATAGGATAGAACACATCAGGTTTCCCAGTGAGCCGTCCTAAACCATATATAACTTTGTCCCATGGTGAGTGAATGGACTTGATCCATCACCAGGGTTATTTCTTATTCCAGAATTCAGTGCCTGTCCTGTACTTGTTGTTTGTAACAGTTGCATCAGCAACTGTTGAAACTGTCCTTGCGGAAAATTTGTCATATTCTGAGGTTGCAAGCTTAGCTCCTGGCGCTTGCTGCTGCACCGTGTGATTTTGTGCAACTCCATTTCCACCCTGCTGTAAAAACACAGGTTGATTCGCCATCCCTACTCCTGTTCCTTGGTCATTTCGCACCATGCCTTGACTTCTGCATGTGCGTGCTAGATGCCCTGTCATCCCACACGTCCAACATATTGGCAGTGGTCTGATTATTTTCCCATTTGACATATCCTGATTGCCGTTTTGCGTGTTTTAGAAACCTCCCTGATTACCTTGAAAACCTCCCTGATTACTCTGCCATCCTCTTCCTCGAAAGCCTCTCCCTCTGGGTAAAACCTGTTATTGCCTTGATCAACCTGCCTTTGATTATTGACCTGCTGTATGTTCGATCCTTCTGTGTTAGTTATCATTGCCCCTTAAATGGCATATTTTGACAATTTCTTCTGCACTAATTTTGCCTCTTCAGCTTTTTGTGCAGCCTCTTTTTTGTGATTTTTATCTTGCAGCAGCCTGCAATAGTGTGCTCTGGTCAACTGTATTTCAGACCATGGTTTGGCCTCTATTCCTACCATTTTCTCGAGCTGCTTCTGTACCTGATCTGGCAGCCCTTGGCATAATATATGGTAAAACACGGGTATGGATTTCCTCCAAGATTCACGAGTTTCCAGCACCCAGCCGTCTTGGAAATTCTGGATGTAAAGCAAAGGATCCTTTGAATCCTTTATTTTACGTGTCATTATAGCTCCCATGTCTGAAGTGTCCAGGTATAGCAATCGTAATGCTTTCCATACCGCGGCTCTGCAATTATTAAACAGCGTTCCATCATGCGCGTTATTAACTGAATTCACGCCAGGGTAACCTGCACGTTTCCACACATCATCAGCTCTATCACCAAGTATGGTGATTAAAAGACCCTTACAATCCCTGATAACTAATGTGTTCCCTTCCCATCATCTTTTCTAACTCATGTATCTATTTTCCGGCTCCCGATGTCAACATTGGAAGCTTATTTTCCGATTTTCTCAATCCATATGTGGCCAGGCTAGGTACTGTGGCCTCGTTCCTCCCTTTTCGAGTAATGGGAACTGTAACACATGGCACTCCTTTTCCTCCCTCATCATTTTTCTATCCACTGCATCAATATTCCTGCATCGCTGTCTACCTGGCAATGTCCTTAGTCTGCTCACATATCAGACACGTATTGGTCTGATTGAAAGGCTGACCCTGATATCTTTGGTGCAGATCCACTAGAATCTGACCATCTTGTTCCTTTTCCTCTAGAGAAGTGTTTTTTGCATCTTCTCTCGTCTTCTCTTTCCTCACATTCCTCTCTTTCTGCGTGAGATATTTTCTGTGCCAAACTCGTGCAACTTCTCTCATCCTCCTCATTCCTGTTTAGCGTCCAACTATATAGGGACAGCTCTCTATTTCTGCTACTTCGCTAGGCATCCTCAGTGTCGTACAACTGAGTGCTCTCCAGTCGCTCATCCTCTCCCCTCCCTTGGGGTCTCTGTTCTAGCCCCATTTCATCATATGTTCTATCAATCATCTCTCTGATGCTTCTGGTGTCGAAGTCATCTTCCATATTTGCCCTAGACGTGCCTGGTACTAAATCATACTCAGGAAATAATTCTTCCATGTCTTCCCAGTCTACTACTGGATTAGGTTTTTTAACCTCTCTTTCCAGATATTCGAGATCTCATGCTCTCTGTCTTCACTTACGTTCTATGTCATCATTGAACTCTCTGCACTTCCTCGCTTCCTCTCTGACCCTATCTTCTTCTTGCTTCCTTGCATCTCTAAGTTCATTTGCCCTTCGTATTTCCTCATCCCTTCATCTTTTTATTCTCTCCTCTCATATTTTTTGTTCTTCTTCTTCTATTCTCCGTTGTTCCTGCCTGTCCTGATCATTAACTGTTCTCTGCTTATGATGGCGTTTCCTTTCTTGCTCTTTGCGATATAATTGCTCTCTTTTCTGTCTGTCCTTTTTTCTGATTCCTTCATCTCTCAATCCTTTTTCCTTTTCCTTCTCTTTCCTTTTTGAATCATCTAGCTTTCCCTTTGTCTCATGTCCTCAATGCCTTTAACATCGAGTTTCAATAAAATCCGACCTCCCATCCATTTATTCTGTGTGAATGCCATCTCATCAGTCCTATCCTCATCTCCTTTCCATCTCTTTCCTTCTCTACCTGTATCTAGAGATGTACTTGCTTATGCTAGGTCTCCTTTTCCATTTTCGCTTCTCTCCTTGTCCCTCCGGCCTTTGATGGTAATATCTCTCTTTCTGTCCTTGTCTGGGCTTTCGTCACTACTTTGCGTCGGTGACTCATATGACGGGTTGCTATATCCCGTGGCTGCTTTAAGCTCTCTCAACGGGTATAATCCTTCATCTTTACTAGCTTCGCATTTTGTTTCAGACGGGGCAGGTGGCGTGATGGCGTTTCACCCCCCTCTGTGCATATGTTAAGTATCCAATCTGACGGTGGATCCTCCTCCTTTTCCTCTTGGTACATCTTCCAAAGCTCTAAACTGGCTAGGCGTTTATCTAACTTTTTGTCAGTATACGTGATGTTCAAATATGTTGTCATGAGCTGCAGGACCATTTTAGATAGCGATCCTCCTTGGGGCCATAGAATAAACAATTTATTTGCGGTTCCTTTAACACATTCTGCACTATAATTCTTCATCTTAGGAGCATGTTTTGGCAACTGTTTGCACAAGTGTACTAACAGGGTAACGTCTTCCATACTCAAATCTGTTTATCCTCTCGTTATATATATAAAACACTGTATTATGCTTTATGTTTCATAGACAAGATCAACAATATGAGCGAGCACCAATCGCGCAACCTCCAATCCCGTTTTTTCACAAAAATGTAACTTTTACTTTTTTAAACAACATCCATCAATTCATGTCATACAACATTTTGTCTATTCAATCGCACAATTTTCATGCTGTTTCCCCCCAAAAAATGTCTCACCTCGTGACGTCAGAAAAAAGAAAAACACAAGACGGACATGACAGACTAGACAGACTCGGGCCGGCTACATAAATATCATGCCATCTGCTTCCTCAGATTCATTTCTGCCTCTATTATTATTCCGACATGGAATGTAAGCCCATTTCTTTCAGATCGCCTTTTTAATCGATTCTGGTTGTCTACCTCATCCTATTAATTCAGGACTTTAAATGCAGGCTTCTTCTAGCGCTATATTAAAACTATATTAAAACCTAGGTATCTGGGCGTATACTCTGGGGGTATCTGGGTGTATACTCCTCTCTCTATTTCTCGGGTATCCTACCGGTATCTCTCTCTATTCTTGGGTATCCTCCCAGTATTTCTCTCTATTTCTCGGGTATCCTACTGGTATCTCTCTTTATGCTCCGGTATCCTCCCGTTATCTCTCTCTATTCTCGGGTATCCTCCAGATATCTCTATTATTTGGCCACCCTTGAGTCAATATTTTCCCCATATATATATTATACTCTTACTTTGTCGCTATTTTTGTCCCACCTCCCTCTGTTACCTTCCCTTACTTTTTTCACTCACTGTTCGCATTTATTTCCGCTCCGGACACTCGGGATCACCGCCTTCGTTACCGCCTCTCTGTGCGGCTCGTCCGGTTAGCTGCTCGTAGAAGTGGGAAGCGATTTATGGGGGAAAACAAAGGTCCCTTCATACCTAACCTGCAGGCTTTTTTCTTAGACTAACCACTATCTATGGGGAGCCTCTCATTCTACTCAGCCGGATGGCAAAGGACTTGTGATATTGCTGAGGACCCGAAGTTACTTATGTTGACTCCAATGGGTGTCTTATCTAATCGATTCTAATTGATAAACATCCTCTGCTACCAAGTGTGCAGGATGGACCCCAGGCGGCCCATAGGACTGGGGGTTTCCAAACAGCACTTTCAGATGAGCAACAGCACCCTTGAGATGGATGGGGATGCAGATTCATACTCTTGCCCCAAATCAATAATGACAACTCAATAGTTTGGCAAAGGGAGTGCGTTCAATGACAAGTGCAAAAAACAGGGAGTTCAATGAATATCAGCAATTGCTCGATCTTCCTTCTCTCTTCACTCCAATTAATTTCAGAAAAAACACAATATTTATACCAAAAACTTGTCATCACTGACATGTAACTCTCAAAACTTAGCATGCAAACTTGATTGGTTCTAGGAAGGTAACTTTAATATAGGTATTATATCTGTATATGCTAACGGGGAAAGGGCATTGGATAAGCAACGTCAGGTGGGCAACTAAGCCCTTCCTTCAAAATGGCTACTGTAAACGTCACTAAAAGTACGACGTCTCATTGGTTCTACTAACTATAGGGCCCTAGATTAGACGGTCCATTATTACTGGGGTGGCATCAACCCCAAACATACTTTTCCACTTGCGCTTAGCAGCGTGTAGAATAGCCGTCCAGCTACAGGGAGTTTGTATGCACCCCCAGCTTCCCTCCAATTATTGCTACAATCAAACATCACTTCAGTGGTCATGTGGGATGTATTAACCCACTCCGATGTGCTACGCAGCATCACTCTGATAGTTATGGTGCAAGAAACAGCAACAATGGCGGCAAAACTCCTGTGCGTGCCAAAACCTACAAAAGCCGCGTTCTCAAACACACAAAAAGATGGAAGCACAACCTTCCACCCATGGTGCATGTGTGGTGGAATAGAAAAATGTGCCAGTGGGCTCCATGATCAGCAAACAGAGTGCAGAGAGAGAAGCAGCGCTTTGCAAGTGAAACTCCAAAATGTGCCTGTAAATTACATTTGCTTTGTTGCTAAAAATTCCAAAATGTCTATACACAACACTTCTCAACAAAATCTTGCTTGGAGCTAAACTTCATGTAATCTAATGAAGCATGGCTAATATATAAAGTCCTAAAGTGTAAAGAGTAAAACATTTCCTCAGACAAACTGGATTGTCTGTAAACTGACAGCCCCTGTCAAAATCTGTGCAGTACCCTGGGCTACCTGTGAATGGCAGCTGTCAAATGAGCTCCTGATGAAACTTCAAAGTGATCTAAACTAAAAATCTGCTGGAACAGCAAACATAAAAGGATTGTGGCTAAAAGGAATACAGATTTCAGTTGTGTTTTTGATCCCACAGACTTGAAGCTCAGAAAGTAATGTATTTATGATTGATGCAACACATGTGGTTTTTCCTGGAATTTTAAATTAGCCTGGCTGATCTGACACCCTTTGGAAGTGGACAAACAGGTTTCTCCCCGGGGGAGGGAAATCCTCTCAGCAGAAACTCACTGGTAGACATAATTGTGGGTTAGCCCAGACTTTTAACTACAGAAAGAGAATGAACAATAGCAGATCCTTCAGCCCAGGAAACGGAAGTGTGAAAGGGGTGGTAAACTGCTCCTGCAGGAAAATCCCCAAAGGAGGGGGCTACCCCTGGACTGCAGGGAGAGACAAATGGATGGACCATTTGCTGTTCCGCATGAACAATGAACAATTTTGAGAGACTCATAACTTGTGATTCAAAGTGGTGAAAAATATACAAAGGACAGATCTGTTAGTCTAATTTTTGGCTGTACGTTTCAAGAGGCGGTAGAACTGTGTGACATGTTCGGGACAGGAATGGCAATATATGTGGTTTAATGTGAAATGTGTTAAGGCTAAAATTGTGAAACTTTACACACACATCCCTATGGTAAATACACACATTTGTGGAAAGTTGCAGAAAGTTTGGAAATTGTGTTCATGGCGAAAAGGACAAAATTCTGTAGAAAGGCAAAACAAGATCCCACAGCTGCGGGATTTTGAGGAACAGCTACTACAAAAAATATGGAATCTTTGTGTGTGATTTGTGTAAAGGTGACCAATGTAGAAATGTGTATTTAGGATACAATCTGATTTTGAGACCAGCGGCTAAAGGGAGGTTTCTAAGAACTGTAAAGCAAACCATAAAATGTGACATCATCTGGCCTTGATCCAATCAGTCAGATGCAAGGCTGATATGAGGCCTTGATCCAATCCCAGTTCACAGGGTCACGCTTAGCTAAGCCAGCCCATACACCCATTTTGTGATGTCATTTGAAAGGATAAATAGAGACAGCTGACAACACATAGGGACTCACTGATTCACTTACTTTCCTGATTCCGGCGAAGCACTCTGATCCAGCATTCTACATCCAGCTTTAACATCCTTCCAGAACCAGATGCCAAGACTCTTGCAAAGCAGTAGAAAACTATTGATTTCAGCAAGGCCTTAATCCTCAAACCTATTCTTGCAACCCAGTGAAGCGCTGTGGTGTGAGAAGGCCTTCTGAACTAGTATCCTGAAACTCTCTGGCTTGCTACCACAAGGCTTGCTTGAGGAACTTGCTATCCAGCTGATTGAAATACCCACAAACAAGAAGGGCAGATCCTGTGCAAATCCGGTGAACATCCTAACTGATCTAGTCCCGCGCCTGATGTGCTGTCTTTCCTTGACAGATCCAATCCATGACCAGAACTGACGGTCCAATTTAATAACTTATTCTGTAAGTATTAAAAGGAAGAACAGTGACCCATAATATATCTGTATTGTATGATCCCAATCTAGAACACATCCCATCTTTAATTCGGAACCATAGTATTGCTAGAACTATCTTTGTGCTGACTCTGTTCTCATCTATGTTATTAAACCCTAACTTCTTATTGATTTGATTAAGAAAAGTAAATCCCAGGAAGAAGTACAGTATCCACAACAGGCGGGTTACGCTGATCACGTGACTGTAAGATCCATCTGTGGCATTTGCTTTTCATAGTCATAATCTAGTGTAATGAAACCCATCTGTCATTTTCAAAAGTGTATTTCTGTTTTCCATTCTCGCGCCTAGTCTTCAAAACCTACTCTTACTAAAACCTCTATAACTCCCTCATTTTTATGATAGACGCGAAATTTCAACTCCGACTCGTACCTAACATCCTTAGCTATCATAGAACCCAAAATCGATTCACCCGTTGTAGCAAGAATGGCGCAAGGAAAAGTTGCCACAATTTAACATTCTGAGAAAGTTTACACGTGTGAAGTGGCTTTAAATTATCTCTCACTTGGACTTTGACATTTCAAATGTTTTCTTTTGACTAAATCATTGTTTGTGATTGTGTGCAACTGTTCAAAGCGGCTCCCTTAGGAATTTGTAATAATTTAGGCATTTTTGACCACATTTGGTGTTTTTGCCCAGCCAATTCCAAAGCCATCTGACAGCTGAAAAGTCAATTCCGTTTTTCTCTTGTGTTTGAGGCAAGGTGGGAGTGATATTCTGTTTGATTTGTGCTATTCCTAAATACCTGCTCTCTCCTCACATCTATTTAAATGCCTATTGGGAGGTTGAGGGGTGCTGCAGGGGGAACCCCTAACCATAGCGCCTTCTGTTCTAAACCAAACCAAAGTATTCTTTTCTGTGTTGCATTTGTGTTTGTGTTCATTCTTGATTCATAGTGCATTAAAGATATTATTCTGTGTTCTGTCACCCATTGGTGATGGTTATTTACCTATTAAAATACATTGTGATTTAAATTCTAAATACATAAATAAATATTTACCTTTGCAAACCAGCCTGATTCCTGGTTCAGTGTGACCGGAGGGTCTCAGGAAAAGGGTGTGATATCAGTGGTATATCGTTCAGAATATTGAACTTATAGATAAAAATAAATAAGGGTTTCATTTGCGCACTACATGCTGGGCGTGACTTGGGTGTGTGCCAGATTGAAATCACTGACAGCTATGTGTCACTTATTTCTCTGTGGTTGGCCTCGAGTCTGCTTCTTGGCCTGGGAAAGTTAAGGCGTCTGTGTATGGTGAAAGTCCATGCGTAGGTGTGAAAGTTTCATCCCTTCCTGCTCGTCTGGTCACGTGATTCCGACAGCATGAAATCGTCTTTTCCTTTATGCAATTTCGTGTTTTTGATTCAAATTCTGCCAGTCGCCTGCCATCTGTGGCTTATCTTGATCTTTCTGAACAGGATACTCTGTTCTTCTTTCTCTTAATTGTATCCACTGTCAGCCTATTCCAGCCGATACGACCTTGGCTTCTTGGCATGGTTACCTTCGTCTGCGTTTCTCTCCGTCTTTAATTCTCGATTTGTTTGCTTCAAAACTCTCCTCTTGAGACCTTTAGTAACCTTTGCTTGAGTCAGCTCTTGTGCGTAGAGGAAGTATACTTATATAAAGTGCTCTTCTGAGGTAGATGTATGTATAGGTGGCGCTTGCTGCGTCGGTCTGGGTTCTTATGATGTCACCATTCGTCTTCCTTCAGTGTCCTTTTAGTTTCTTCAGGTATTGCATTCTGACAATCGTCATTTTGTCTCACTTGTCGATATGGTTTTCTCAGTGGGTACCTTACTGTCCAGGTTTTCTTAGGTGTCGGTACTTTAACAGGTGCTGTTATTCTGATAGGTACTGGGCAGAGCCCAACTGCGGCTCTCTGCTGGTTTATTTGCTCATCATACTTCACATATTCCAGCGTGAACGTTCCTGGTACTTCAAAATGGACGGTTGGAGTGTGATTTGAGCTTGGCACATCCTCTACACAGCCATTCAGACATGGATGGCAGTGAATGGTCTATGTCTCAACTGAGAGAAAACAGAGATTCTCCTGGTAGACTCTAAGGACATGCTCAACAAACTTGACCTGCAATACCAGACCTTCAATATTAAGAAGACACATATTATTGTGTCAACAGGAGGCAAAACTCTAGGGGTTTATCTTGACTCCTCCTTATCCATGACGCGCCAAGTTAGTGCCATTGCTTCATCTGCCTCTCTCATCACACAAAAATCATCAACGCAGTCAAACCTTACCTTTCAAATACAAACCTCCTCGCAATAGCCACAGCTCCAGTTGGGGTAAAACCTGACTATTGCAATGCCCTACTCCTTGGGGCAAAACTACAATGGCTACCAGTTAAGGAGCGCATTCTTTTCAAAACCATGGCCATCACTCACAAGTTTCTTTCTCGCTCTGCCCCCCAGAACTTATTAGATAAGATCAATCCTGTCACATCTGCCAGACCCATTCGATCACACCACTCTAACATGTTGTATGTCCCCACCTTCAGAAGAACTAAAACTGGAGGCTCCAGCTTCCAACATCTAGCCCCCAAACACTGGAATGGCCTGCCCAGTACACTCAGAATTGAAGCATCATACACAGTCTTCCGTAAAGCTCTCAAGTTAATTTGCAACTGTTAAAAGCATATTTACACCATTACATTGTTCCACTATAACCTAGGAACATTCTGCCTACCCATTACTTTCACATGTAAGCCTAGTGTGTGTTTTGTATCTATTACTGTACTTATTGTTGTCTGCACTGTCACTTTTCTGTAATAATCTCAAAACTAAGCAAGCTTACTGCAACAGTGCCAGAATGCCTAAGGGTCGTTTGTGCGCTTTATATGTGTGAATAAATAAAATAAGTAACTAAATGATTGATGTTGAATCAGGATTTGAACCCAAGGAATTGACTGAAATCAGAGAATACATAAAGATCAACATCGTAGCACCTGAAGGAACAAAGTTCCTGTATCCAAAGAATCACAAGAAGTACGTGGGATGATGGGTCTATTGTAACCCAAATGGACAGTGCAGTTAAATGACCTGGAGTGTGGATGAACATGTAAAATCAGCCGGGTCTCTGAAAATAGTGATAAAGATCTGAACTTCAAAGAAGCAATTCTTCAAAAGAAACTATCAAGATGTAGAAGCCGGTGAAGAGGTGGTGATGGATCGACTAGAGGGGAGAGTGTAGCGGAGTAGCCGAATGCCTCTTCAAGAAATCCCACCCCCTACTGCTGGTATGCTGGAAGCCTGAAACTGCAACATACTTGACACAGTAATCGTGACCATACCGCGACGAGTGTTTGTGAAAAGGTATCCATTAAGAAAGCCATACCAGATGTATGCAAGAAGAGATTACAATCTCTCGGAAGAGGTCCCTGAAGGAATGTGAAAACAAGAGAAAGAGAAGCTGGTGACGTCACAAGCAGTGAGAGTGACTCACTAAGAATATAAGCAGAAGATGATGTATGGACCTTACAGAAACTGATGAAATAAGGGATCGAGTAAACGTTCCTGTGCAGAAAGGAAGATGCATGTGTGTGTGTGACACACTGTAGAAAATGCAAGCTGTTCATTAAGGTGCAAGGAAGGAACACCATGAGTGCCAAGTTTATTAATTCAAGACAATTAAATGCTATAAAACTGACCAAATTGCGGTCTCCTGTCACGTGAGCTGAGGATGGAAATCGGAGTTGGGCATGCAGACCAGAACTGTGATAAGCATGTACCCATAGTCCCTTATATTCCCAGAGAAGATAACCTACTGCAAGGCCAAGTTCAAAGACAGCCTGCATGGCAGATGGCATGGACAATGAGAGATGTGGAGCTAATTGGCTGGGGAGTTGAAGTGAAGTTCACCCCCTGGCACCTGGGTCTGAGCTTACGTGCTGCTAGTGAGCTGCATGTTCCAGACATGGCACGAGCATGCCACCCAATTATAAAGGGCCATACAACGAAGGACCTTATAGTTTGAGAACCAATAGTATTCTGTGTACTAAATAAGTGCTGAGAATGACTTGCACTAGAGGCAGGCTTAAGTTGTCCACCTGAAAGTAGATACCCTATCACATTCCCAATCCCTATAGAAAGTATACTTAGATGTTCTCCTTAAGCCAATCCCGACCCTTAGTAGGTCTTTCTTATTTACCACATAGTATGACGTCACATATGACAAATCTTTAGTATATAAATGTATTTTTATGTAAAATGCTTTGAGAGAACTTGAGTGAACGTCCGTTGATGTCCGTTGCAACTTGCTATTTTAGACAATTGACATTAAACAGTTGAATGGGACTCTGCCATCTTCCTGAGATGGTTTGATTATTTGGTGTAAGAGTTATTCTGCATCCCATCCATTGCATGACATGTTACTGATTAAGGAACTTATGTTCAGTGGGACAAAGGATGTGATTTGTGTGAGACAGGAAGTCTGCTCCCAGCACATACTTCAAGGGAACCTTGCACTTTAATCAAGAGTCACAGAGGGCTCAATTAACCAGAGAAACACTTTGATCTACAACAGACAGGGAGATGGGTGAGACTTAGGAATTTGTTGTCATCCCCTTGTCTGTCCTGTTGCAGAGCACTCTGGTCCTCACCTCATGCATAACAGAATATTGTTGATGGGGATGCAGGATTGGTTCATTAAGGTGCGCTTACCCTGCACCAATCACTGGAGCCCATTTGGCTTTAAAAGAGGGCTGAACCCCTCACTCAGCAGATCATCTGAAGATGTCAAAAGGAGTAAGAAGAAGGAATCATTTAGACCCAAGCTGAAGGTACAGTCTATCTTACATCTTCTGCCAGTGAAGGAAGGCCAGGATTTCCACGAGGGCACATATAAACAGTTATGACCCTTTTCCCCCTTGGTGCTGAAACCAAATAACCTTGAAGAGTAAGATTGATTACTTTACCAACTACCCTCCTGTCAGTATCAAGAGTGCATCCCTTTCCTTTGTGAAACTGCATGTCTTCTGTGTTCCTTTACAGTGTAGGTTGTATTTTGTAGTGTGCTAGAACTGTCTGTTGTAGTAACAATAAAGTAGATGTTTCTATACAACCTTGACTGGACAGTCCCTTTTATCATTGGGTAGTAATTGTATTTTCGCTGTGTTGCAACTAACCAACGATCCATGACCTTGCAGAGTTAAGCCTGCCGCTCCGTCCATGTTTTGCCAAAATTGGACAAGGAGGTCTTATAATTCACTTGTATTCCAATCTGTTTGCATCACTTCTGGTGTAATGGAGGTGTGGGGCTGATTGATGGTTTAGAATCCGATATTCATCCCTGGACCACTGGGGCCCCGGAAGTTGATTTGTCACACATCCATTGGTATTTCTCGTCTAAACAAAAACTCTTCAGGTATTCTCAATATTTTACCTACCAACCTGGATAACCACGTTAGTAAAACAGTCACTACATACAAAAATACTTCTGGATCTAAAGGGACTCCTCATAATGCCTTCTGGTCTGTAAAGTCTAATATAAACTCTTTCACATGCATATAATGTATCCCTGGAGTGGAGCACACTATGCATTTGTCAGTAAAAGATATTGGGCCTCATTGCAAGCTTGCCGGTCGGGATACAACAATGCAGGTAATGTTGCTGGTACCGTTGTATCCAGACCGGCAAACTCTGAGTTGTGCTCGCGGGTGCCTTTCATTCCGCCAGGTCTGACCTGGCGGAATTAAAGGCACCTGCAAGCACAGCATGCCAGTAGCACAGGCACTGTTATGAACAGTACCAGTGCTACAGGCATCCCCATTCCCATTGAGCCCTATTGGGCTCAATGGGAATGGGTATCACTCGATTCCAGGAACCCGCAGAAGGGCAATTACCGGGTCCGGCGGGGCTGGAAGACCCCGGTAATGGCCCATTTGTGGGTGCCGGACTTTCTTGCAAGTATGGAGGTAGCCTTGCCATTTCTCTTAGCAATGCTACCTCCGACCTTGTAATGAGGCCCATTGTCATGTTAAATTTCCTAATCAAGTCACGCCCTAATATGTTAACTGGTGTCTGCCGAGAATACAATAATGGCATAGATACATTGGGTTCTCCTATAGAGATTGATTTGTCTGCAAAAGGAACTAAGATCATCGCCCCATAGTATCTCAACGCATTCATGGCAATGCCTGACATTTGGTATTTTCCCCTCACAGACACCAGAACGAGTTGCTCAAGTCTATAAGGAACAAAAATGTCTTGCCTCATTGACCATTAGTTCCTTTTGGGGTCCGGTGTCACTGATAGTACTGAACACATCAGGTCGCTCTGTGTGCTGTTCTATTGTGGATATAAATCAATCCCAGTACCTGTGAAAGGATTTCCTCCTACGACGGTCACACTCGCAATTCAAGGTGTGGGTGTTTGTGGGACTCCTCTGTTCGTATTCTGTTCTGGTGCCATGGCTTGTTGCGTCTGCGTTTGGGGGTTTGTATCTGTTGTGTTTGCATAGCCACTTGCTGTGGTTGCCCTTTTGACGGTTGCATTTGTAATGGAGCTTGCTGTGTTTGCTGTGTTTGCGGTGCACGTGTCTGATTCTGCATGTGATCTTCGGCACAATACTCCTGTGGTTCTCTATTGTAATGTGGAACATAGCCATTTTTCCACTTGTAGTTTGCCAATTTTGCTGCATGCCCCCTCTACTTCTAGATGTTCTGGCTCTTTGTCCCATCCTCCCACAATACCAACATCGTAGCGGCTGTCTGCAATTAAATCCTCCTCCCTCAGTGTTTTGAAATCCACCTCATCCTCCCCTAGGTCCCTTAGGTCCATTCCCTCACCCTTGTGGCCATAAATTGTACCCACTCTGATCGATAGGGTATACTACATTGCTTTGCTGCACTGGTCGTATTTCTTTTGTCGTCAAACCTTCACCACTCATCATTACTGCTTCCTCTATGGCTAATTTTGACAATTGTCTCAGCTTTCTTCTTATCCCTCTCCTGTAACTATCGACAATGATGTACAATAGTCAACTGTATTTCTGGCCATGGCTTTGCTTCTATCCCTCCTTGTTTCTTCTTCTGCTGTTGCTCTGGCTCGGGAAGTCCCTGGAATAAAATCTGGTAAAATAATGCCACCATTTTATCCCATGGTTCTCTCGCCTCAAGACGCCATACCTCTTGAATATCTTAAATAAAGGCACCCATTTTCCTAGTCATAATCACCCATCTCTGATGTATCAGGATATTGTACCCTGAGCACCGGCCGTACATCTGCTCTTCAATTATTAAATGGCACTCCATCAGGTGTCATGTTTGTGCAGTCACACCCGCATACCCTGCTTGTTTCCAAATGTCATCGGCCCACTCCCCTAGAATGGCTTTCAGCAGGCCTTTTATGTCACCTATTCCTAACGTTATTCCTGATAGTATTCTCTCTAACTCATAAATCCATTTTCCCACACCTGAAGTCACTAGGTAATTTACATTTCAAATTATCCTTGTCAATTTGTGACCATGGTATATATTGTGATCGTCCTACTCCTTTCTCTAATAACGGGAATTGTGTAAATCCTGATCCGTAATCATACCCACCTACACGTCTTCCTTTTCAGGTGGGGCTAGTCTCACCCATTTGTCTCCATCCCGGTAGTGACCATAGACTGCTTACAGAAGGCAGGGATATATCCCCTGTACTGCACGATAATACGTGTGGTCGCTAAGTGTATGGTGTTGGTTCTGGTGTTTTTTCTTTAGGGTCCTCTAAGTCTGACCATTTTACCCTTTTTCTACACTTGAGTCTTTCCAAAAACTGCAAACGCCCTCTATTCACGCTTTCTAGTTTTCTTTCCTTTCTTCACCTGACATCATTATGCCCCAACTTGTGTGTCTTTTGCCCCTTTCCACATCATCAAGATCTAGTCTGCTTAAAGACAGTGTTCTTTGTTTATCTGTTATTACATCATCTGACCTCCCACCTGTTTCCCTTGATAGAGATCTTTCGACATTCTCTTTGGTTTTATACCCATCTTTATCCCTTATTTGTCCATATAAATCCCCTATCCGTTTCCCTATAACTTCTACTTCATGCTCGTCAGCCCATGTTTATATTCCCAGTATCCCTTATGGATACTTGCGGGGCTGTTGTGACTCTCTCTCTTCGTCCTCTTGTTCTCATGCTTCAATCGGCACCATGCTTTTATTGAATATTTTGTCATCTCTTAGTGCCCTACTTCTGCTTATTTCTTATTCCCTTCTCCTCATCTCTCTCATCCTTTCTTCCTCTTGCCTTCTTTGCAACCTATGTACTTTCAATCTCTGTGGTTCTATCTCCGCTTGTTTCTTCTCTTCTAGTCTCTCCTTTGGTTTCCTTGCCTCGTACCTTCTTCATTCTTCCTTTTGCTTCCTCTCTTTTTCATTCTCTTCCTTGTATGCTTTCTCTTGTTCTCTTTCTTTCTTTTCCCGCTCTTCTCTTTCTTTTCTTTCTCTAACCCACATCAATGCCCTTGCCATCTAGTTTGCGAAATATCGTTCCCCCTATCCATTCATTCTGTACTATCGTCACTCCCTTAGCCTTGTCCTTCACTTCTCTTTGTCTCTTTGCTTCTTCCTCTATCTCATTCTGTCGGTCCTTTCTCTCATCACGCTGTTTACTTTCATCACGTGTTGACATATATTTGCATTCTCTGCTTTTGTTTTCTTCTAAATTGTCCTTTCTGTTATAAGTGGGGGCCTCATATGTTGGATTAACAAACTCTGTTGCTGCTTACAATTCCTTTAAAGGATAATATCGCTGGTTCTCAGTGTCTGCGCTCTTGTTTTCAGAAGGTGAAAGAGGAGCCGAAGGCGTTACATCCCCCCTTTATGCTGATTAAGCATCACCCCTTCTCAGGACGATCTTATTTCTCACTCTGGTACATCTTTTTAAAGAAGGTCCTTCTGCATCCCATCAAGCTCTCTGGCATTTGGTGACTCTGGCACTGGCACAAGAACAAAAGAACGGATGCCCAGATGCGATTCATAGTCATCTTTAATACAAGTTCATAGGATAGGACACTGGAAAGGCACACACAGCTCTGCAATCAATTTGCTTATATAGGCCTTTTTCAATGATGCAATACTGTCATGCAAATTCAGGATACATATCTGATTGGTCCTCAGAAAAAAACCCTTGTTATCTTTGATTGGGTGGCTCACCTGTCACTCATAAAGCCCACATGAGCTCATTATTGGCAACCACTTGCTGACTGACACATAGACTAATAACGGTAGACAAAAAACTCCACACTTTAGAAACTGCGCCACATTGTGTTTTGGGTGAAAGTTATAAGCATTTAAAAGTTGCCCTTATTTGATAACACGTGTTTCGACACACAGGTGTCTTTTTCAAATCCGGGCTAATTAGTGCTATCATCCATGTCAAAATTTTCAATTCAAGATGGCAACTTTAAACGTCATGGGATGAATCCCCCTCGATCTCAAAAAATGTCTCCTGCCATCTGGACCCGATGGCAGGAGACATTGAAGTAAGAAACAAAAATGCATTAAAGTCAGAATGAAGGGAATGAAATCAAAACACACAATAATGCCAATAATAACCAAAATGCAGCATGTCCCAAAAAAAGATAAATAAATCAAATGAGAATCCAAATTAATCCAAATGAAAATGTGTCCAAAGTAACCATCCAACAAAGCAAATCCAAAGGGAAAGAAAAGCGTAATATCCATTCCTCCATGGTGAAAAAAAAAGATGAACGAGAAAAATCCACTATAAAACTATGTACCAATAGCAAATCCAGGGTCCATGAGCCCAACGACATAAATGAAACCTACAATGAAACCTACCTAATTACTTACTATATACAAAAATGTGGGGCATAGTCCATGCGCCCCAAATGAAAGAAAAAATAAATGAAACTTAGCACTAATGAAATATATACAATGGCGGCGGGCAAGTCCAATGGCACACTTGTTGATGTCATGGGCCAGGGCATGTTCGAACTCCTGTTCAATGTCTTGGAGGCGGGCCTGGTCTCTGGCCCCGAGGTCTCGCAGGGATAACGCCATGTCCACCTCCAACTCCCTGCGAATTCCCTAGAGGCACTCAGCCCGCCTCAGCGCCCTGCGCATGGAGTTCTCCGCCCTGACCACTGTGAGCCGTGCCTCCTCCACCCGCCGCTGCTCCGCACCTATCTGCTGGCCCAACCGCTGCTACACGGAAGACACTCCCATTCCAGGGTCCTCCTGCCCTCCGGCCGATGCCTGCCCCTCTGATGTAGATGGCCCCGAGCCATGATGTCTCCCACGTTGAGCCTGCCACTGCCTCCGACGCAACTGCCTCTGCCAGCATGACGGCATCCAGGCTGATGGAATCCACCAACGCCGTCGTGCACGTGCCCTGCCCGATGATGCCGGCACATCCTCCATCTGCTGGGGTCCAGTTGCTGGGGTGTCCACCCCTGCTGGACCTCCGACTCCCGACTGTGGCAGGGATGGGATCCCCACCGAGCTGGCTGCATTGGTCAGGGTAGGTCCACAGAGGGCCCTGGTGGCATCTGGGCCGGAAGACGGCATGGAGAACAACTGGCTCATAGTCTCCACAGAGGAGGAGAGGGCCGAAAGAGTGGCCGTCACATGTACAAAACCCCCGACCATGGACACTCCCAACTGGGCCACGTTGGCACGCTGCTCTTCGTGATGACGTGCGTGCTCCCCCCCGGGAAGCACGCACGTCATCATGAATGTCACGCGTGCGCAACACGACACCAATCCGGACCTTCTCCATATGGCCAGCGGTCCCCTCATTTGCAGGTAGAGGAGTGTCAGATGACATGGACATCCCCCCTACCTGCGGACGGGCCTGGGATGGGGCATCCCTGCTGGTGCATGGTGGTGCAGTCACAGTGTCAGGGACAGTGATATGCACAGGCCCCTCCACGGCGACCTGTGCTGCCTCCTGCCCAGACCCCTGGACTGCACCACTTGCACCAGTGGTACCACCCCCACCAGGCCCCATGTGCGGCTCAGTAGCGGCCTCCTCCTCCTCTGTGGAAACCACTAACCTGGATGGCTCCACACCATCTTCCGCTGTTGCAAGCCCCTATGGGGGCTCACCCACCCCTTCCGCTGCAGCCGTAGTGGCAGACGCAGCACCAGTCCCCTCACTCCCGGACGATGGTAATTTCTGGGAGGGTGACTGGGCCTTGCGTCGCCGGCCGGTGGGGGCGTCCCCGCCGCTTTGCTCCACAGCACCATCTCCGCCCTCTTCATCACTTGCCGCTTTGTAGGGGGAGACATAGAACACAAGCATCAGTGTACTGTACAATGGTCCCCTAGACAGGAAGCAATAGCAGATGAGTGGCACTGTCAAACATCACTTCCATCATGTCCCTCCACAACACATGGGTCATTGCAGGCAAAACACATGCAGTAACAGTCATGGCGCATGCTATGAACATTAGCATTCATGTCCAAGGGACTCTTGAAACATACAAACTCACATGCATCATGGGTCATGCCTATCACATGCACACACTTCACTGTAGTTTCATCCATCTGGCCTCGTACACCCCAGACACAGTGGATACAAGGATGAGTAGGCTGCATCAGTGAATCTGAACATTGTCACAGACATGTGTCATGCATCCATGGCATTTACAAGTCACAGACACGCAAGTCAGACACACAGACATGGACACCATACATGTCCATGACAGCAGCACCCATCTCTCACACCCCATCCATGTCCAATAACAGAGACAGGTATGCATTAATGTGTGCATTCCGCATGCTGCTCCGCATGTTGCATTGTAACACATGGACCAACCATGTGGTTCACACATTACTGGTCTCACATGCATGACCATGATGTCCCTGCACACACACATACGTACATGGCTTATGTCACACATACAGGCAAGTATCAGACAACCAGCACCCTGCAACATGCCCTGTCTCACACAGCAATGCTTGGCCACTTACCGCTGAACTCCAGACGGGTCTCCCTCTCAAGGACCTGGGCGTGGAGCGCTGGGTGTGCGCGTTCCAGGACCCTCATCTGGATGGTACTCAAGTTGCCCCGGCCCCCCTCCACGAGGCCCGGGCCTTTATGAGGGTCCGGAACCTTAAGTCCTCCCAGCGCTTCTTGACTTGCTTGATGTTACGGGTTGCCACCCCCTCCGCGTTGATGGCAACCACAAAGTCGTCCCAGATCCTATCCGGTCCTTCCCTGTTGGCGCGTGATGTTCTGAAGAGGGCATCATAATGCCCCAGGACAAGCTCCACAAGGATACCAACTTCCTTCTGACTGAAGCTGGTGGCCCTCTGCCCCTCTGGCTTGGGGTCGCCAGTGGTCTCAGATGGTGTTTGCCCCGACATGGCGACCCCCGAGGCAGGCGTGGGTGGGCAACTGTGTCCTGGGGCTGGGATGTGGAGCGATGGTATCCCAGTCGGGAGTCTTCTGTTCCAGCAGGGGTGGACACAGCAACTAGACCCCTGCAGATGAATGATGTGCAGGCACCAAATAGCAGGGCACGTGGGCAGCAGGCAGTCAGGCAGCAGCAGATGGCAGGTGGGAGCGTGCTCGGGGCTCTTGGGGGCAGGAAAATGGCCTTCAGGGCAGGAGCGTGGTCTTCCGTGTGTTTTTGCGTGGCCAGCTTGATACAGAGTGATTTGGCACATGAAAAAAGTGCATGTCAGCGTGTAATTCGAGGAAAGGCACTTAGCGCGTAAGCGCAACAGCATACGTACGCGATTTCATTGGACCAAAGGCCCTTAGCGCGTAAGCGCGTCTGTGACGTATCGCGCACAGGCTTTGCCCTTTCGCGTGTAAAACTTCCCACGAACCCCAGGAATACACGTACCCCACTTGCACAGGGCCCTTTCGCGTGTAAAACTTCCTGCGCACCCCCGAAATACACGTACCCTGCTGAAATCGCATGTGAAACTTCCCACGCACCCCCGAAATACACATACCCCGCTGAAATCGTGTGTGAAACTTCCCGCGCACCCCCGAAATACACGTACCCTGCTGAAATCTTGTGTGAAACTTCCCGCGAACCCCAGGAATACACGTACCCTGCTGAAATCGCGTGTGAAACTTCCTGCGAACCCCAGGAATACATGTACCCCACTCGCACAGGGCCTATCGCGTGTAAAACTTCCCACGTACCCCCAAAATACACGTCCCCTGCTGAAATCGAGTGTGAAACTTCCCGCGAACCCCAGGAATACACATACCCCACTCGCACAGGGCCCTTTCGCGTGTAAAACTTCCCGCAAACCCCAGGAATACATGTACCCCACTCGCACAGGGCCCTTTCGCGTGTAAAACTTCCCACAAACCCCAGGAATACATGTACCCCACTCGCACAGGGTCCTTTCGCGTGTAAAACTTCCCGCGAACCCCAGGAATAGACGTACCCCACTCGCACAGGGCCCTTTCGCGTGTACAACTTCACGCGAACCCCAGGAATACACGTACCCCACTCAGTAGATACATGCTTTTTATTTGTGCACACTTTTCTAATGTGCAGGGACGCTACCGCCTGCCTTCGTGTGGCGGACGTGTTTAGGCCTGTGCGTGTCTTTGCCCGTGCGCGGGTTTGCCCTATTCGATTCCATGAGTATGCGGGGTTCGCGTGCGTGTGGGCGTTCCGTGTACTTCCCAGCAGTACTTCCGCCGTTACGCCTTCTTTTTCATGCGTTATTCCCCATTCCGCGTGTTACGGCCCCTGTTACGCCTACTTTTGTTGTGTGTGCTGCGCTATGTGCGCTTTCGCTGTGCACTTAGCGCAAGCTGTTTGGACACTTGTGCGCCAGCGTGCGCCATGCATGGATTTGGCGCACAACCAGTGGGAAAGTAGTGCAGCGCCTTCCTTGAATAGCACGCGTGCGCATGCACTTGTTTTCTCACGCTTGCGCCTCCTTGCGCCTGCTTGCGCTGGGATTTTCGGTGCACGTTTGTTCCATGAATCGGCCCCTTTGTGTTTGGCATTCATTTTAAAACATACCTCGGACTGTTCGGCCATACTACCAAACTGTGAGTCAATTATTACTTTTAAGCAAATTAATTTTCTATCCAGTTTCCAGGATATATTTTTTACATATTCATGATATGCGTGTAATACTTGAGGCACCCTTCACTTCCTGGTTCATTCTGACCCAAAAATATGCACCACCCACATTCACTTTTTTATCTTTAAAAACACTATAATTCTAATTTTTGCAATACTGGAACCATTGATCAGCCTATCATATTACCTGTACTCAGTTTGAGGGGGGGAGTGAGGGGTCTGGTGCCCCTATGCACTCCCCCTCTAGTCAGTATTAGACAACTGTTCAATACACGACCACTACACCCAGTGTCCACCCTCCCCCATATAAAGTGTACCTATAGATCCCTGTCCCAGTAACCCCCTCAGTGTGGTGATTTATCTCAACATGGGAGGTATCATAAAAACATTTCCACAGAATCACCAGTGTCTTAAATTTGTTTGTACTCTCTTAATCTAAAACATATATGTATATCCTTTTGCCAAAAGACCATTGCAACATTTTGCCCTCTTTAAACTTTTGTATATTCGTATCCTCAAAGCAAAACTGCATTTGCTCCTGTCTGGATCCCACCACGATTACCCAATTAAATGTAAACATAACATTCACAACAAGCAATTTTCGGCTACCATGAAAATCGGGTGAAAATAAATCCTTGATCGAACCCACCAGCCTGTTCTGTCCACATGCAACATTTAGTTTATTTATTCTTTATTTATTCTTTTTCCTTTCTCCCTTCCCACAACACTTCCATGTTTCCCCCTCTCTCTACATTCACATTTGAATGTTTGTCATCGTTTTGTTTGTCTTCCATTGACAACCCGATTCACCTTGTTTTAGATTATTCCACGTCCACGGACCTTTCTTATTATTAGCCCATTTTTGTTTTATTTGTCCTTTGAGCTGCATTGGAGTGAGTTAAACAGCGCCTTTTCATAGACCAGTCTTTTTGATTTCATTGTTCTTTGCAATCATATTGTACTCAAATTCTCAATCTTCTGATTGAAATAAGAGAGTCAGTGGGGGGGCAGTTGATTGTTTCTGGGAACACAAGGATGGGGGAGTCTCATAAGACAAACCTTCCAAAAGAAGTTGCAACTGGGCATCTGCCTGGGTTCCTCAAAACCCTTTTCACACTGGGCTTTACTCCCTGCTCGCAGGATCGGTGAATTGAAAAACCTGGTGTGCTGGTACCTCTCGTCCATCTGTAATATAAAAGCTGAATGAGTTTCTTGAAAAATAAGTGTATCTTTATCGTCTGTACTGCCTCCTCAAACCCAAATCTTAAAATACCTATGTGTTTCTTTTAAACACTCCTGCCTCCTAAAACAATTTCTACTGCATCTTTTCTTTTCCCAATATAATAGGATCGCTGCTCCTTCTCTCTTTTCGGCATGTCTTAGTTCCTGCTCCATGTAGAAAACTGAAGTCATTTTTTTACATTGCCGCAGCGATCAGTTTTTTCCTCAAGGTGGACCGTTGCTCTTTCTTTTTGATCAAAAATGTTTGCTGAGCTTATCTCTTGACATTCTCTGCCCACTGAGTGTAGGCCTAAAAAACTAATTGGTGCACATTTAATCGACCTGTCATTAGTGTAGAAATCTGGCCTGTTTTCTTTTAGTTTATTCTGCTATGCAGAAAATGTTCTCTGTATTTTTGAAGGCCAACTCCTGATGGCATGTGACCGCGGTCTTCTTCTTTCTTTGGTGTTTATTCCGTTGAGACATTATCAACATTTTTCATTGCCCTTGTCTCACTAATCTTGCCTGCCCATGCTATTGGGAAGCCAGCACTGTTCCTATTAAATGCATGCAAGTGTAACATATAGGAACAGATTGTTTTGCCTATTCTTAATATTTCATGCATCTGCCAAATGCACCTATTTGACATGTCTCTGTCATCAGAAATACAAAAAGGTTACTCCACCTTCTATCCAAAGGTCCTCTTTATTCTTGTCATTAGATATGGCCATACTTGTCTATATATGCTATTCTGTGCTGACACCTAGTTGCACCTTTCTTGGGAAAATGCTATCTATTCAAAAGACTTTATACCTTACTACCTTTTTTCTGTACTCACCTGGATCCTCTTACACCTAATAATGATCAATAAAGTTTGTTCACACACTTACTGTGTCAACTGATACTTTATTTTTCATTTTCTACTTGTCCACTGATACTTACCGATGTAATAATATAATTTTTCTTTCCATTATATTGCTATGCTCTACTAAGGCCATGTAGACATTCCTCCCGTGTTCAAAAATGATAATAATTTTCATCTGTAAAACACAAATCGGCATCATCATATACATACAAACAATGTTTTTGTTACTTACACTCATATGTTCTTTGGTATAGTTCTAGTAAATATTCTCTCATATTGTCAGATCAATCTTGGACATCCATACCCCTTTGGCCTTTCATGAATCATATTTTATTTTCATCAAAATACACTACACTAATCAATTGTAACCAGCACCATCCATTGTGCTGATTGTTTGCAAATATGGATATTTTATCCAGACCATCCTTCATCACCCTTGTCTCGCAAAGTTACTCTTTGTTCCTTTACTTGCACTTTCTATCAACTTATGTGTTTTGCTGCTTTAATATCCATTCATTCATCCATTATTTTTTTTTATTTTTTTTTTATTTGTATATGGCTTCAAAGAAACCTTTACAAAATTCGTATACAAAAGTCATTGTTTTCCATACATAATGAGCCTTCAGATTGACTTAGCCGCTAAGGCATGACAGATCAATAATCTCTTTAAAAACAAACTATTAGCAATTAATACAGAGTTACAATAGTTTACATTCTACTTTTAAAAAAAGTACTACCGCCATTTGTAAAGGTATTTTGTTGTCAAAGAGCATACGCTTCCATAATAGCTCCAGATCTACTTTTGAGGCAACGGGGACAAAGCGCTTAAAATAAAGCTTCCTTTTCTGACTTAGCGCAGGACACTCAATTAAGAGATGTTTTAATGTCTCTCTATAACCACTGATTTTACAATGACTACACAGAAATATTGCTTCAGATGGTTTAGTTCTAACCGCAACAATTTCTCCTGTGAGGAGAACATTAAAACGAAATCTCATAAAAAAGATTCTCCAACTTTTCTGTGGAAAAGAATGTAGGTACGGTTCCGGAAGACCCATGCATTTGTAAAAAGATACCATATGCCCATATAGTTTGAAAAGACACAGTTTCTCCATTGTGCCGTCCCAGTCTGCGTTTCTTAGTAATAGTTTGACTGTGTCCGGGTGATTTATAAGTG
This sequence comes from Ambystoma mexicanum, assembly GCF_040938575.1. Lineage (NCBI taxonomy): Eukaryota > Metazoa > Chordata > Amphibia > Caudata > Ambystomatidae > Ambystoma > Ambystoma mexicanum. The sequence goes on from NC_090922.1 coordinate 1,508,992,732, forward strand.
AGCTCACTGGAGCCCCTACTCTGTCCAGAAGATATTTACAAATTTCCACCAATTTTCCCATAAAGACAGATTTAGACGTGCCGTTAATAAACTTGGTTGCCATATCATTGTATGAAGTCTCTCCGTTCTTACTTACGATATTCTGAAAAAGCAACAAACATTTCCATTCAATGGTACTTTTTAGTGATTGTAGCCCTAGTTCATATCTTATTGCTACAAGCGGCACACTCTTTGAAAGATACCATACCATTTTCCGCAATACAATTGATTCCAAATTGTCTGAGTCAATTTTGCCATGGATAAACGGGAATTCAATACCGTAAGTAATTTTCGGGATGACTTTAAGGGTGTAGTATTTCACTAGTGGTAGGCAAGAAAATGCCCCATATTTTTGGTCAACTATTCGCATTTGTAAACAACATGCTTCCATTTTCATCTTGTAATGGCTAAGTGTTAATGCTCTTTCCGGAATATCACTCACGTACAGACCCAAGTAGATTGTATTATGTTTGACTTCTAATTTTGTTTTGTTTATAAACCAGTTTTTATTATGTAGTTTTTTATTCCGAGTGAAACATAAAACATTTGATTTATGAGCATTCACCGCTAAGCCATTTTTGGACATATAAATGAAGAATGCTTCCAGTATGCGTTGCAACCCTAGCGGGGTCCTGTCATATAGAAGGTAATCATCTGCATAGGAGCACCAGCTTAGTTTGTTACCTTCCACAGACGGCTGTATAAACGCTGCTTCCTGCAAAAATGGGCCGATATCCGAAGTGTACAAGTTATATAAGGTTGGAGCAAAAATGCATCCCTGCCTTAGGCCATTAAAGGTGTTAATTGGTATTGAAAGAAGGCTGTCGTTGTTTAGTCTGATCTGAACACTCGAGCCATCATGCAGGTGAATTAAGATGGCCAGGATCTCTACCGGCATACCCAATCTTTGCAATTTGCCCCAAAGATGTCCTCGATTCACTAAATCAAACGCCAGAGACAGATCCATACTGGCGATATATACTGGCGGAGCATTCTTTTTCCAGCCTATCTCTTGTAGGAGATTTATGAGAAGACCCCCTGCCAATGTACCACATTTTTTCCTGAAACCAAATTGCTGTAAGCACAAAATAGATTTATCAGATATCCATTCATCTATTTGGTGCAATATCAAACCAGCAAAGATTTTAGAGTCCGAGTCTAGAAGCGCAATAGGCCTATAGTTGGAAGGTGTAAGTCTATCGCCCTTTTTGTATATTGGCACAATGAATGACATTTTCCACGTTGGTGGGATAGATTTAGTGCGTCCAATATCTTTAAATAAAATTTCCAGCGCTGTTGCCCAACTGTGGTACATTGGCAGGATCCCCTTTCATTAGCTGATTGGATATACCATTAGGTCCTGCGGCCCTCGACCGGCTAGAGGCTATAATTTGCTCCTTTATTCTCAGGAAGGAGAAATCACATTTCCATGCAACTGTTTTTAAATGTTTTAAGGATTCTGTCTTAAATGAGCCTAATTCACCCTTTGCATATAAATTGGATATATGTTTCACCCAGACATGTTCATTAATAGGATTTAGGGAGCCTTCCATGTTCATAGGAGGATTTTTGTTGACCAATCGCCAAAATTGGCGTGCCGAGTTATGGTTTAAGGCAGCTAGCATATTTTCGTTATCAGTTTGATATAATTTACATTTATAGCCTCTGATCCAATTTTTATATTGTTGTTTTAAATGTCTCCCACCATCCTGTAACACAGAATCGGAAATTTGCAAGGATTTTAATTTTCTTAAATGTCTGCGTAGGAGAATCTTGGCCTGCATGCCTATTGTGTCGTGTTTATGTATGTGTGATTTAGTTACAATTCTTGACCTTGGTTTTTTCACAGATATGTCAATCAGATTATTAAAGAAGTTCCCCACATTTGCATGCGACAGACTTACACATTTCTCTGTATAACTAGTCCTGGAAAAAACATTTCTTAAGGATGTGTTACACGCTTCAATATTTCCCTCATGCCAAATTATCCTGTTCCCCCTTTGATTGGGAAAAACATCAATTTGCATTTTTTCATGGGCCTCACTTTCTCTATCAACCATCAAGTCCAGTTCCAGCATACCATGGTCGCTCATCAAAGTCATACTTATTTCAAAGTGTATTACAAGGTTAAGGAGTGTTTCTGAGCCATAAATATAATCAATCGCGGAGACCCTATCCCCCGCTGACCAGGTTGTATATTTTGCCTCAGTTCTAAGTTGTTGATGTACTGATCTGAGGCCCCATGACTTAAAGAACCAATTCCAGATTCTCGCGTCAGATGTCTTATCCGATTTGCATATCTTAACCATACACTCTGAAGTCTGAACAAATACCTTAGCTGGCACTATGTGGGCATCTTTAGTATCTGATATCAAACGTAACATATTCGTGTTTAAATCACCCATTAGCATCACTTGAACTCCCGGGAAGCATACTGCGCAGTCCACCAGTGTTGACTCTATATTTAAAAGAAGCGTATATAAATCACATCCCGGAGTCCAGTATATATTCCATAAAAGAATATGCGACAATAGAGGGGAATAGCAGATTTCCAATAGAGTTCCCAAAGCATGCGGAAGCTCTCTATATGTCTCCTTGATTGAAATCCCACATTTGAGCCTTATTGCTGTAATAATACCTCCTGATGGGTGCCAAATAGGGCCTTTAGTAGCCAATAAGTGTACACATTCAAATCTGTCCATTTGTTCCCTATTCATCATCCATGATTCTTGAATACATATTATGTGTTTTGATTTTAGTTTACAACATAGTTCAGTCGAAGATGATAAATAGGAATGCCCTCTCGAATTCCAGCATACTAAGGAAAGATGATTCTGTGTTCCTAGAGATTTTGTTTTAGTGATTGGAGTTTGGAGATCGAGTCTCTTAGGCTTAATGCCAGCCATCTCCAACTTGTTTCCTGTTCTGGCGCGTAATCTGGAGCCCTTGTTTGAAAAGACCCACCTGGATAGAGAGGCCTAGAGTTGTCATTAATTTCGTTTTCGGGGGAGATCTTTGACCCATCGGTAAATATCAGTACATCGTAGCCCCTTCTATTCAATTGATCCGTTTCAGATAAGAGTTTGTTGAAAACGAGTTGTGAGTGGAAAACTACACGAACGTGATCGTAACAATACGGGTGAATAAAATCAACCCTTTTGATATCGGGACAGGATAAATCTGCTAATGATGGAATATCGTTAATTAAAGTTAGAATTCGATTTCTGTTCAGTGCAGGTTGTTTACCACAATCAAACAAAGGATACAAAAGAATACTAGGAAAATCCAGATGGCAGGGTTTCCTCCACACCACATCCCTCAGGTCCGTTTCCATATAATGTTTGGGCGCTCTCGGATCTCCTCCTCCCTCATAGGTGGTCGAATGAACAGCCCGTTCTCGTGCATCACCTACGGGACATGAAGGAGCCTCCCCTTGTAGTGGCTGCCGTAACTGGGGGGATCGAACAAGGCTGACGGCTCTCACTTGAGGGGAATATTCGTCCCCTCTTGCTGTTCCTGCCAAGGCATCGTCAACTTATACCTCGGACGACACCTCTCAACCTTCCCAATTTTGCTTTTGTATGTCCAGTTTCTCCTGTATTTTACCCACTATTGCTTTGTCCGATGAGGGTACCCTCGGTAGGGACTCACACTTAAGTTTGGTCCTAAGTGCCTCCTCCACCACTCTACTCACCATTAATGCAAGCTCATTTTGCATTATGTCCGCAGGAGTCCCTAGCTTTTCCTGGGGGATTGCTGGGGCAGGTTTCCTGGGGCAGTCAATCGGTACCTTATCTATTTTGTTGCCTGTAACTTTCGTGGCGACTTCCCGGGTGGGTTTCAGGTGGAGACCCTGGCCTTTTTCCTCAGTCAACCTCCCAGCCCTACCTTCGATTGGGGGGTGATTTTGAGCCCCCTGCTCGAGGTCTTCGCTGGATTTCGGCGCTAGTGGACCCTCCAGCCCTAGGCCGGCTTTTTCCGGAGGTTCCCCTGCTCCTATCTGTCCCGTATCGGCACTTCCCTGATATTCAGTTTACTCTAGCTGGGCATCTACCCGTATTGGTTGATTTTCTTTGGACTTAACAAAAAGGCCATAAAATTCTCTCGTGGGTCGGAGTGAAGGAGAATTTACCCCCTTCTCCCCCTGCTTCTCCCTCGAGGGGTTACTCATCTGTTTTGTGGGGGCTGCACTTTCCTTATCAGCCTGTATCTTTTTACGAGCCAGTTCTTCAGATAAGGAGTTGGTGGGAAAAAAATATGCTGAGTTCTGGCCTTCACTCCCATCCAAATTTGAGGTCAATGCCTGTCCCACTTCTTCCCTAATAAAGTTTCTCCAAGTGTGTTTTGCAAAATTTTGGCTATTCACATGCGTAAGAGAGCTTTTTTTAAAATTATTTTTCCTATTTTTTGGAGGGTTTTTCTTTTTTTGTTCAAAATTACCTTTCTTACCATCCAACGGTGTTGGTATCTGCTGGCGGAGGGCAATGTCCACAACATTACACTCAGGTGCCGCTGGAATGGCTGAGTCTGACTCATTCTCCCCCTCTACCACACTGTCGTCTGTTTTCTTTTCTAGGGGATTCGCCTGGACCAGCCCCAATGATATCAGACGCGTTATCGTTCTTATAGGTAGAGATTCCATCAAATCTGCGCTGATTTTTGCCTGGGCTATCTGGCGTTCAGTCAAAATTCTCAGCTCTGTAAAGCCCCGAGAATGTATTTTTAATTCTTGAAGGATTTGGGTCAAAATCTCGGTTTTAGCCATATTTTGTTCAGGAAGTCCCTTCATTGTGGATGTTTGTCGAGAGGGGAGTTTGTGCAAGTGTTGAGACATATTGCTTACTTCGGTCTCCGCCGTAAAAAAATCTGGTGGGGTGTCCAGAAAGGAAGAAATAGGTATAATACTTCCATTTTTTCTCACAATATTCTCAAACAGGGATGAACTAGATGCTATATCCTGCTTGTTTGAGATATTTCCTCCTAAGGATAACATAGAGGAATGTGCCTTGGCTGCTCCCTCCAAGATCAGAGAGTCACTAGGCTCCGGAGGGGAAGGCGGCAAAGGCATATTCATTGCCATCCGCATCGTGTTTTTTACTGGAGTAAAGATCCAAGGAGCAGAGAGAATATCATCATACATCCTTACCCTCCGACCTTGTGCAGTCCTAATACCTAGACCATTTGCGGAAGGATCACTGGTTGAAGAACGACTATACACATATTCAAAACTATTGCGGCGCCTCGACATTTCCAAAAATTTTGATCAGGGTTATTTAACAGTCCAGACTCTACTCTACACAGTGGGGGCGAGTTCAGGAAGGACTAATGCCTGCCTCCAATGCTGTTCCAGTGATCACCTTGGATGTTCTAACTCTACCCTTCAATGCATTTTACGTCCTCCCCGCCTCCACTATCTTCCACAATGTCAGCGTGTCCTTCGCAGCCCACAACCCAAAGACCCAACAGGCGTAACAAGCATACGCTTACAACAAGCGAGGTGCGTTCTAAGAAGGCCTGAAGCCCACAGTTTCCTATAGAGGGACGAGCCAAAGGTGTAAAAATAGGTTACACTGACACTCCTATGATAATTAAAACGGGGCACTTACTGCTCTTAATAATGCGGGAAGCACAAATATGGGGCAGGAATTAGACTAAGTTGTGTTCTCAAAACACCCGGAAAGCCTAAACTACCATACATAAGCTGGTGGAGAGAACCTTGAAGCCGCCTCCAAGCTCCACCCGAACCGCGAACAGCCAACAGTACTTGCAGGTACTTGGCTGGTGCGCGGCGCTGGTGTGCGAGGAGGCGGGCTTTTATTAAACTTCCTAAGCGTCACACAGCTCAGGGGGAGGGGCCTTCTGTGAAGAGGAAACCTGCGGACGGGGAGAACACAACAAAGCAGGGGATTAGACACTCCTCCAGGACAAATTAAGAAAGGTAACAGAGGAGTGAAAGGGGAGGAGTTCCCTTCCCTGGGAACAGTACAGATTTAAGAAAAAGTCACCTCCTTCCCACACGCTGGGGTCAGGCAAGCTGTGTCACATGAAAGGACGTCCTCCAGCCTTCAAGAAGTTCGAGCCGTACAGGCGGCGAATAGAGCAGGGGAAAACGATGAGGCTCAGGGCATCTGCAGCGCTGTATCAGGAGTCCAGAGGGCAGGGCAGTCCATTCCACAGCCAACAGTACTTGCAGGTACTTGGCTGGTGCGCGGCGCTGGTGCGCGAGGAGGCGGGCTTTTATTAAACTTCCTAAGCGTCACACAGCTCAGGGGGAGGGGCCTTCTGTGAAGAGGAAACCTCCTTCCCACACGCTGGGGTCAGGCAAGCTGTGTCACATGAAAGGACGTCCTCCAGCCTTCAAGAAGTTCGAGCCGTACAGGCGGCGAATAGAGCAGAGGAAAACGATGAGGCTCAGGGCGTCTGCAGCGCTGTATCAGGAGTCCAGAGGCCAGGGCAGTCCATTCCACAGCCAACAGTACTTGCAGGTATTTATTTATTCCCCTGAATTGACGTCAATCTTTTGGTTTGAGCTTCTTACTTCTGCACTTGTAGCTTTAGCTGTTTATGAATACCTTACATTCATTGGTCTAACTGTAACACAAACCTCTCAATTCTTTTTTTACATATTTATAATGCCTTACATATGTGTACCTTTTTATTTTGTTCCCCTATTCCTTTAAATAGACCCATGTCCTGAGGGCCTGTGGTCTACAGGCCACTTGGCACTCTCTCCAAGTCTTCCTGAAAATATGCTGGATGCGACCGCATTTTTATCATTCTCTGCGGGATTTCCCCTTTTCTCTATTTTGATCCAATATGTGATGCTCCTAAAAAATACATCTGCCTCATCATCTACTTAGTCTTTTCTAAGCATGTCGTCATCAGTAATGTCAGTCAGCCTAGACCCTTCTTTGAGAACTATCACTGTCCTCCATGGCCTACCCTCATCATCCATTTCTTTGATCATTGCCATTTTATTTCATTATATGGCTGCATCTAACTCTTCAGGGATTGTCTTTCCTCCCTCTTCGTCCATAGGTGTCAGAGATTTTGAACACAAATTCCTCAGGTATTCGCACCATCTTCTCCACTAGGCAAGATAGCCATATTAAGAGACTGTTTACCGTATAAATAGAAAAACCTCCAACTCAACTGAAACATCTAGCAGAGCCACTTGCCCTGTGAGCGCCAGTATACATTTGCCACGTTTAACTAGTCCCTTGCAAGAGTGGTACATACTATTCCTTGTTCAATAAATAAAATCACCATGTTAAGTTTTGTCATCCAATCCTTTCCTATAATACTAACTGGTATCTGTAGCAAATATGACAAAGGATCAGTCATGTCACACTCTCCTATTGAGACTGATAATAACTCTTTTTTTATTTGTATTGGATAATAATATCATCCTTTCAAATTGTTTACAATGTAATGCATTTCATCTCATTCATCAAAGAATCAAAGCAGTCAATAAACAACAAATTAATTAATAAACATCTATACATAAAATAAAATATTTTTTATATTACATGCATATCGGGAAAAAGAGACGTCAAAAAGTGCACAATCGCTATGCGAACTGTTTGTTTGGGATTATTAAATAAGTGTTTCCATATCATACTTGTTTCCATATTACTATACCGAACTACCCATTTTTTAAAAAAATGTATGCTCCTAAGATTAGATAACTTAAGAAAAACCGTTAAACAATGCTCTAGCGTTTCTTTTGAGGCCTTATTTTCACAAAAACAACAATAAAGTAAATCTTTTGGTATAGCTCGCCTTCTCACCAAGATCTCCATAGTCGGCCATAGATTCAATCTGAACCTGAGATATAGGTTACGCAGTCGAGGACTAGGACATTTACTAAGATAGTCTGCCATAATTCGAAAAGGAACTCAACTTGTGACTCCAAAGAACCCTTGGGCATTTATGGCACCTCCCACCATTGGATACTTTTCCTCCTTTGTTCATGGACGTGAAGTCCCAGTGTCTACTAACAAAGCAAAGGTTTCGCCTCCTGCCATCACCTGAACTCTTGGCTCCTCTTGTGGGTCTGGTGTCACTGATCATTCTGGACACATCAAGTCGTCCTGTGAGCTGTCCTATTGTGGGTGCATGCATAACCCTGTTCCTGTGAAAGGATTTCCTCCTACCACAGTGGCACCTCCTATTCTGGGTGTCAATACCTGTCCTGTGTTTGCATGTTTCTAAATCTGCATGGGGGCTTGTTGCAACATACCTGTTGCACTCTCAGTGCTTGCGTCTGATACAATGTCTGATCCTTGGGCAAACTCTTCCCTAGCATTGAGCTACATGCTGGAGGATAAGCTGTCCCCCCTCCTGAAAATGGACCCTTTTGTACATATCCTTTGCTCCCACATGTGCGCACAATGTGCCCTGTCATACCACATGTCCAATACACAGGAGGACCCCGTCCTCCTTGGTTAAACCCTCTTTGCATATTCTGACTCTCATTCTGTATATTCTGAAACCTACTTTGATTATTTTGAAACCCACCCCTTCCTCTGTAGCTCATACCTCTACCTTCTGGTATAAACCCATTTCCTCCTTGATCCATAGTCCGCTGATTATTCATCTGTGATAAACTTACTGTTAGCTGTATTCCTAGCCATTCTCTGCTGTGTCAATACTGCCCCTTGTATGGCATGTTATGACAATGTTTTTTTAACTAACTTGACTTCCTCAATTTTCCTAGCATCTCCGTTCTTCTTATTCTTCTTCTGTAACAGCCGTCAGTGATGCACTATAGTCAACTGTATCTCAGGCCACAGTTCGCTTCAATTCCTACTTGCTTCTTAAGTTGTCTCTGTACCTGCCCAGGCAATCCCTGACATAAAATGTGGTAAAATACTGCCACTGTTTTTCCCCTTGGCTCGCACGTTTCAAGAGTCAAGTGCTCCTGAATGTAAGAAAGCGGATCCTCATCCTCTTTTTTATAGTCTTAAAAAAATCTTACTTCTTTTATATCATATTTTAGTAAAACATAATATCCCTATCTGGTATTCCTAATATAAAGCGAAAGCATCCTTTATGCATGTGTGTGTGTTCTTATTGCAGTATTGAATTCCTTCTTCTGACTACCTATGTGTGTTTTTGTGTGCATTGAGCCTGAAACCGATTGATTGCCTATACTTCCACATGATCATGTGTGCTTATGCATGTGCATGTGTGCATGCGTGCATGTGTGTGCGTGTGTGTGTGCATGTGTGTGTGTGCGCGCTCATGTGTACGTGTGTGTGTGTGCGTGTGTGTACATGTGTGCATATGTATGTGTGTGCATGTGTGCATGTGTGTGTGCGTGTGCATTTGCATGTGTGCGCGTGTGGATGTGTGTGTGTGCATGTGCATGTGTGTGCCTGTGTATGTGTGCATGTTTGCGTGTGTGCGTGTCACCGCTCACTCCTTATAAACATACCATGACAGAGATTTTAACCTTAATCATCTCTATTTTTCCCCGATCTCAAATTAAAATCTTTTCTTTGTTTATGTCTCCAAATTCTGTTTTCTCCCAATAGATCAATTCATCATGCATAATAATAATACATATTGCTTAATAATTGTGCCAAGCCTTCCTTATTTCTCTTTGTCAGTGCCCAGCCTACTTGTACTTATTCATTAATACATATCACTTTAAACAAACCCTGCAAAATAAACCTAAATAGTGCACTCCTTATTCTTAAAAATCAGGCCAATCAGGGTGTATGCTTCTATAAAAAATACACTTTTAACCTAATGTTTTCTCAATACAACTGTTTAAATATATCATAACCCTTGTCTATAATGTGTGTGACCATGTCCCGGTGTGCTTTGCCAGCACTTCTCCTCATTACCCACTGCTCCCTCATTCTAAATACACATTTTTGCATTAATACATGCTTTCCCAATATTTTTCCCAGAAATGTGTTTTTGTTTCCTTTATTCTTGCTAATCCCCATAAATATTCACTGTGCTTAGTTTAATGTAATGCATTATTGCATTAATGTACTATTTACTGTAATTTGCACTAATAATTACATTTCTATTCTCAGTGACACCCTTTCACAATTGTGTGATTCTAGACAGATTCATCATTTTTTTCTTTTTTTTTCTTCACATGCCTCTATATATTATGTCGTTATACTGTACAGTGGGGGAAACACTGCCCCCACCCCCCGAAACCAATCCTCTCTGCTCTGGCCCTGGTGCACATGCCTGAAATTTCATGTATAACATCTCCATGACTCTGCATTATTTATGGTGCATATACCATGCCTTCTCTCTGTCCACAACTACCAATATTCTCACTAGTATGGTCATCCACAGCACTCTCTTGTGCTTTCATTTGCAATCTGTCTTTCTTTTTATAGCACACTGAAAACCTCTTAACGAAACATTTACCCTGTGTTTCCCATCTGTGCAATTGGCCCATACATGCCCCAGGACCCATGCTCTTTCCAAATGTCCCATCCATCATCAACAAGAAACGGCTACTTTGCCCAAAATAAAATCAACAAATCAGGGGTGATCCAGTGTGTGCCCATCAAAGACAGCATCCAGCAGTGTCCCCAAAAAATGACCAACCAACCCCCTAAAAATCAGTAGTGACCTGTGTGACCCTAAACAGTGACTCAATGGGCTCTCCCCAGCTCATACATGTACAATAACTGGCAGCAGCCTCCCATACAAAACTGTATATTCAAAATAAGGTTGAACCACATATAGCTCCTCTAACAGAATCAACAATTCTTCAAAATATATTTTCTTTGTTTGACTCAACAACCAGGTGTTTAATTACCCCACAATGTATTCACCCAATCCAGTGCTTCTCTCAGCATCTGGCTTCACTAACCATGCACTAAGTACTCAGTGGGTGCCAATCGTTTCAACCCATAATTGAGCATCGCTACTACAGAAAACACACATCATATATATATATATATATATATATATATGTATATATATATATGTATATATATATATATATATATATATATCATAAAACTCCCAAAAAAGAACAAATTAATATAATGAGTTCTGGTTCATCTCTTCATTTCCATAAGGGACAGGGTCAACCCTGGCTCACTTTCAGCTTGGTACCAAAAAAATGAATTTTTCAAAACTACACAAATCAATCACTAAACATTTTCCTTCCATACCTATACACATATTAGCTCCAGCCCTACTGATTGCTGCTTATTTCAATCATCTCTTACTGCCTCTTTATGTATTTTCCCGTTTACAATGTGAATACACATACATATGTTTTCCTAATTTGCTCATGGCTTTGATAACAAAAATATTTGTCAACAGCATATTACTACTTCTCTGTCCTACAACCATTAATCATTCTTTTGGCTCTTGTTAGTTCTTATCTTTAGCCTTGGGAAGAAGCCCTAGCTCCTTTTAGCAGTGCAGTTTTAGAGATAAATTTCACTCATGTATGTGTCAGTGTATGTGTATGTGTCAGTGCTGGTTATTTGTCAGATGTGCACTGTGTGCAGAATTGGCTGTATTTCTGTGTTGTTTCATTTTCAAAACATGTCCAAATTACCTCCTCTTGCTCAAGCAGGAAAGGAATCTAGTGTCGAATTTCGTGTCAACTTAATTTGAAAACCCTTTTTTTCTAACTATGCACTTGTAATCAGCAAAAAATGTCCTCATGGGCAATGCTGTTTTTGTCTTTGTTTCTATGATTCATTTGTTGGATTTCTACCGTGCACAGCATTTTAGCTTCCCAAGAATGTTATCTTTGTAAGTATATAAAAATTAACCCTGTATCTGCTTTCACTCACCCACCTCAAGTGTGCAAAATAGTCACATTTTGACTGCGCTTTATTATTTCTCTTGATTTTTTCTCCATAACATCTTAGACAGCAGATATGTGCCTGCCCATCAATGGCTTTCTCAAACCTCTGCCTTTTCACTGATCCCTGGCTACTTTTGATTGGTGTCAATCACCTTCTCATCTTCATTATATTGCCCCTAAATATACCCTGATTAACAGGATTTAAGTCATCATCTTATAGGGACCTGTCCTCTGCATAGCCTAAGTTGCTTTGACTTAAGTGAATGATGACTGAAATCCCCTTGGATCAGGACTCGTGGGCACTCTCTGTCTCTCTCTGTCTCTCTCTGTCTCTCTCTCTCTACCTCTCTCTCTCTCTCTCTCTCTCTCTCTCTCTCTCTCTCTTATTTACACACAAAAAATCTCTTGTTACTTAGTTACTTTTTGATCACTCCCCATTACTTTCTAAACTACTGATTACTGTCCCCGTTACTACAATCCCTTTAATATATACTTAACATGTTTTGTCCTTTGCCTTTGTCCCCTACAAGACATACCATAATCCACAGATGCCAAGTGCGCCATGCTGACAGCCCTGGAGAGACCCCTCTCAGGGTATGAGAAAGCATACTGCAGTTTTGCCACTCACCCATCTCTTCCAGGCATCTCACCATCTCTGTCAGCACGCCAACATGAAGCCTGGGTCCTTGTCCCTGAAAGATATTTAGGGTCCCTACGTGAGGTCGCCATATATAAAGAAGGTCCTTTCGCATCCCATCAAGCTCTCTGGCATCTGTGGATCCTGGTGCAGAGACAAGACAAAGGAAGGGACGCCTGGATGAGATTCACAGTCATCTTTAATAAAAGTTCATAATATACACTGAAAAGGCACACACAGCTCTCCAATCAACTTTCTGATATAGGCCTTTTTCAATGATGCAATACCCACATGCAAATTCAGGATACATATCTGATTGGTCCTCCTAGCCAGAAGAAAGCCTTCCTTATCCTTGATTGGGTGGCTTATCTGTCACTCATGAAGCCCACATGAGCTCATTATTGGCAAACACTTGTTGACTGACACATAGACTGATACGCTTATTTTAGACCCAGCCAAACACAATTACACATCCTTTAACTCCTGCCAAAAACAATTAATATCTGCTTCTCAAGGTCCTGACAAGTTTTGTTGGCAGCTGATTCCATGGAAACCCCAATAAGTTAATTTTGTTTGCTGCCAAGTAATTCAGCGGATCTGTAATAATTGGTAACTTCCTTGCCTTTATCTGATTTACCATCAATTATGTCTGCTTTTCCCAGCCAAGTTTCAAATTTAATCTCCAGACTCAATCATTTCGCAGCGAGATGCTGCCAAAGACCTTCTACTGTGTAAGCATGATTCAGGCCTTTTTGACACCTGTCCTTACGATGCCATTTTGTGTTTGGCATCCATTTTAAAACATATCTCTGTCTGTTTTGCCCTACTACCAAATGGTGAGTCAATATTGACTTGTAAGCATATCTCATTTTCTATCCAGTTTCAAGAATATATTCTTACATATTCATGATATGCGTGTAATACTTGAAACCCCCTTCACTTTCTAGGTCATTCTGATACAAAAATATGCGCGCCCACATGCACTTTATCTTTAAAAACACTATAATTCTAATTTCTGCAATACTGGTGCCATTGATCAGCCTATCATGTTATCCGTACTCAGTTTGATGGGGTGGGGGGGACTGGTGCTCCAATACATCTTCGGCAACTCTAAAATGCCCAACCTTTTCTGTAACCTCTTCCCCTTATATATTGCATACAAATATGTTGTCATGTGCCGCTATACTGTACTTGACAACACGCCTTCTTGAGGCCATTGCATAAGCGTTTTATTAGTCGTGCCTTTGCAACAGGAAAGCTAAAGTGTGACAAGGTGTACTACTAAGTCCCACTCATCTTCCTGTCTGTTGTGGATCAAAGTGTCTCTCGTATTAATTGAGCTCTCTGTGACTCCTGATCAAAGTGAGCCTGCAGGCTGGGGCCCTCCGGAGTACACTTGACTTTGTGTTTGTTGTGCGGCAAGCATAGGAAAATTTGCGGATTAGCCCCACACATTTTGTGCTCCCTGGGCGATGTTTAGGGGAGGGAGCTTGCATCCCTCTTGGAAATCCTGACCCTCCTTTACTGATGGAAGCTGTAAGGCAGACTCTACCTTTAGACGGGGTCCAAATGAATCCTTCTTCTTACTCCTTTCAAATTTGTCCGATGATCTGCTAAGTAAGGGGCTCAGCCCTCTTTTAAAGTCAAATGGGCTAAGACTACCTTAACGCACCAATCCTGGGTCCCCACCAACAATCTTCTGTTATGCGTGAGGTCATAACCAGAGTGCTTTGCAACAGGAAAGGTAAGGGGTGACAATATGTACTACAAAGTTCCCCCATCTTACTGTCTGTTGTGGATCAAAGTGTCTCTCTGGTTAATTGAGCTCTCCATGACTCCTGATCAAAGTGTGGATATCCTTTGAAATTTGTGGTGAAAAAAGACTTTCAGTCTCCATCAAATAGCATACTTCTCCCCTCTGAAAAGGAGTTCCCTGCAGGGGTTGCTACTGTAAACAGTTATCCCAGACATGACATTCACTGCCCTTCATACAGAGGGGTGGGAGCTAGCTTCAGTTGACATATTGCATATCAAAGAGGTTTTAGTCCCCTGCCCCTTGTGTTAGTTCTGTGACCAAGCCTCTTCACAAGCCTGTTTTCATTTAACTCCCATCAGTATGCGCTGCCAACACACAGAACTTAGACAATAGAATAGGGTGGATCCATGGAGGGTTTGATATTTAATTGGGCTGGCCATGGCAGTAAGATGGAGTTGCCTTCCTTCGTCCTGAAATGCTTTGATGTACCTGTGCCTGTCACATTCCAGCTAAATGTGACAGGGGGGACTGCACCTGTAGGCTGTGTCTCCCCGGAGTATACTTGACTATGTGTTTGTAGTGCAGCAAGCATCGGAAAATGTGTGCAGATTAGCCCCACAAATTTTCTGAGGTTGATCTCCCATTGTTCTATTTCTTGCAAAATCTAAAAAAAACCCAGGCGAGTGCACACACCCCGTGCAGATGGTTGAATTCCTCGCATGCCCCCCAGCCTCAACATGTGAACCACCACCCTACTGAGGGTATGGTTCATCCTCAAGGCAAAAGTACCGGCCGAGGCCATCTGCATTTCCATGCTGGGAGCCTGGCTTGTGCTGGATGTCCATACCTGATCCCTGTAGGAATATCGCCCAACGCGAAAGCTTAGGATTCTCCCCTCGCATGGTCATTAACCATGGCAGAGGCCAGTGGTCTTTCTGGATCATAAAGTGAGACCCAACGATGTAGGGTTTCAGCTTCATTATGGCCCACACAAATGTGTATGCCTCTTTTTCTACGACAGCCCAGTTGCTTTCCCTTTTTTTTTCAATCAACAGGTGACAGTAATGTAGGTGACAGTTTGCTCTGCCCCTTCAGAGTTCAGCTGCGCTAACACTGCTCCAATCCCCAAATCACAGGGTTCTGTCTGGATAAGCAACTCCTGACCATGATCTGGCACTTTCAGAACTGTGGTCCTGCACAATCCATCCTTTCAATCCTGAAATGAGGTTTGACAGGTATGGGTCCAAGTGACCTTCTTCAGCATTTTCTTGGAGTCTACATCATTCAGGGGCCTGGTAATGATCCCATATCCTCTGATGAATGACCAGTAGTAACCGGGGAGACCTAAAAAGGCTCTCACCTGCCTCTGTGTGGTGGGGGTGTCCCAATCATTCACAGCCTGTGCCTTTGCTTCGAGAGGTTGTTTCTTACCTCCAACGATCTGGTGGCCTAGGTAAGTCACTGTGGCAATTTGTGGCCTTGATAGAAAGACCTGCATTCTGCAGCGGCTGATGCACTTGTTTCAGGTGGGATAAGTGCTCCTCCCAGGCGTGGCTGAAGACAGCAATGCCGTCTAAAGAGACGACACTGAAGTTTTCCAGACCCGACAAAACCTGGTTAACCATCTGCTGAAAAGTGGAAGGGGCATTCTTCAATCCTGAGGGCATCACAGTCAACTGATAATGTCCTTCTGGGGTTGAGAATGCTGACCTCTCTCTCACTCCATCTGTCAAGCCGACCTGCCAATAACCTGCTGTGAGGTCTAAAGTACTCATGTACTTGGCAGAGCCGAGCTTGTCAATGAGCTCATCTGCCCGAGGAATGAGGTGAGCATCTGTCTTCGTGGCAGAATTTAGCACCCTTTAGTCCACACAAAGCAAACCCCACTCTTCCCACAACTGGTATTTTTAGGGACCAGTGTTACTGGGATAGCCCAGGGCTGGTGGGATGGCTCTATCACTCCAAGTGACAGCATCTTGGACACGTCCTCCTTGATGGTGTCCCTGACTTTATCGGACATCTGGTGAATCCTACTCTTCAACAGCCTACTGTCTCCAGTGTCCACATCATGAGTGCACCAATCTGCACGACCAGCAGTCAGAGAAAACAGACCAGCAAACTGTCCCAGTAAATGGCGATAGTCTGTCAGTTGCTGTTCTCACAGGTCCATTGCAAGGTTGTCACATTCAACTGACCCATCTGTGGATTTAGTGTGCAAGAGGTCTGGGAAGGGATTGGTCTCCTCCTCAGTCTCTCCGTCAGTCACTAATGCCATGACCAAGTCATCCCGGCTATAATGTGGTTTTAGTTGGTTAACGTGAAAGACCCTGCCCATCAGTTTAGGTCCTTTCACATCAATGAGATAATTCACCTCACTGACCTTCTCTCACTGGGTTTGGCAGGCTCCATAATCCACACCCACTGGCCTGGAGAAGAGACTGTCACAGAGGCCTTCTGGTCGTGCCAGTGCTTCATCAGCTCCTGACTGTCCTTTAGGTTCTTTGTTTACTGTTCCATGTACTTTGCCATTCTAGACTGAAGGCTGCGAACATAGTCCACCACATCGCATGTAGGAGATGACGGTTTGATCCCTCTTTCACTAGACTGCGGGGCCCTTGTACAGGGTATCCAAACTACTCAATTCTGTGGCACCTCCCTGTAGGCGAACAGGAGGCGTGGAAGGAGAATATCCCATTTTCTCCTCGGGTGCTCTTCCAAGCCACCTATCATGCCTTTCAGGGTCTTTTTGAACCTCTCAGCAAGCCCATTGGTTTTTGGATGGAAGGATGTAGAGATCCGGTAAGGGACGCCGCACTCTTCCCACATAGCCTTCAAATATGCTGAAATGAAGTTTGATCCCCTGTCATAAACCAGCAAACCCATAAATCCATGTTGGATTCCTTGTGGAATCCAACATGGGAGAATATCCCAATTAGAGCTTGCGCAACCATGGAGGCTTTGATGTTCCTCAGAGAGACAGCCTCAGGGTATCTTGTGGCGTGGTCTATGTGAGAAACCTGAAGGTGTCTCCCTAGCTAGTCCCGGGGATCTGTCATCCAGGTGGCCAGGACATGGCCATCACTATTGGATCCAGTTCCTGGGGTGGACCAGTGAGGGAGGATGACCTGGACGGGGGAGTGGGACACTGATGGGTGAATCGCGGTATCTTCCTTCTTTCAACACCCTTTCCCCATCCTACCACGTAGGATATTCCAAAGCACTGCCCCCCCTTTTCTGACAAGAACACTTTCGCACAACACGAAAGACAAAGGGTTAACACCCGTTGAGTTTACCTAACATGTCCCAATACAAGGGTCAGGCAAAGTCAGGCAATTGGCCAGAATCGTACACAATTGACAGCCCTTTTCCTGCCCCACAGGGATAAAAAGTGGAGCATGAGAGCACAGGACAAGCAAGTCGGACTGTATGACGTGAGAGCTAGCTCAGCATGGCAGTTCAAGAGGAGGTGAACGACAGCGAATACGGAGAGGGTGACAAGGAGAGAAGTGACCTTGACCTTTCTGATCAAGACCTGTGAAACCTCAGACAGAAACATAAGACCGTGAACAAAGAGCAGTGTGTTTTGCAACAGATGTGAATGGTACACAAGACCCTCCTCCGCTGATAACCAAGCCAGGGAGAGACACTGGTCTCTGTGGTACCAACCTTGACTCGAAGAAGAAGAAAGCCAAGCGGTTCATCACAGCCGCTGGGTTGAGGGGAGAGTCGATAAGAAATCGGCCAGTGTTGAACCAAAAGTTGCAAGCAGTTAATTAGAACTTTGTAAGGCTTAAATGAACCATTGATAATAAAGGGAAAAACCAGCAACAGAGCTGTCTGGTAATGGCAAAATCTTTTGAGTCCTGAATGTCATTTACGCACCAGTATCTTTGACATTTTACGAAAGTATAGTAGAATTTGAACTCGTAAAATGGCCACCCACCGGGAGAAACCATAAAAAGAGGTGCATATACAGAGATAATAATTATACATTTAAAATTCAGTGCAATTATCACTTTCTGAATTTATGACTTTAAGAAGGAACGGGTGTATTAATACCATATATATTACCACAAATTCATTTGACAGGTTGGGATCTAACCCGAGACTTTCATTTTCCATTCTTTTGCTGAAAAGCAGCGTTCTACATTTGTATACAATACCATTAGGTAAGCCTTGATTTTTTAGATGCTAAAGATTTTTTCTTTTTACATGTTTTTTCAAGAGATAAATGAACTCATTATGTTTTTCTGTTTTTTTTCTCTCCCTTTCCCACTACCTTGTGTTTTTGTTTTTTCATTATTATAAATGTTTGAATTTCGTTATGATTATGGATACTGTTTGACTCGCTTCGATGTTAATAATTTCTTTTACCTTAAAAATCCTCCCCTTCACCCCTCCCTTTATGTCTGTGTTACATTGGATACTATTCTTGTGTGTGTCATAATAATTGTAACGTTTGTGCTACAATTGTTGTATACAATACTATTAGCCCTGATTTGAGAAAGACGGCGAGTCCGTCGAAACACACTGTTATCACAAAGGGCACTCACCTTAATCAATTATTAAACCTGAATCATTGTATTCCAATTGAGTGAAGTTTCTTTTAAATATTATAATTTGGCGCATGAAGTAATAAGCGCAACCACACATTTTTCCACTGTCTGGTAATTGCCCTGAGTTTCTGGGTGCTCACACAAGAAACTCAGGGCAATTATCCTGTGGTAGAGACTAACGTAACTAGAAGGCCTTGGGAAGAGAGCGAAGAGAGGTCAAAGTGGTCATACAGGGGTCTTGTAAAATCCTATATACCGTCGAAAGTCTTTGACCAATAAAAGTGTGTGAAAGAAAGGGAAATGAGTCCCATGTGGTGAAACTAGCATATGAACTGTGTGTCGTAAAAGTTGGTGAGAGTGACCCCGGCAGAGGTAAGCCGACAACCAGGGGCAAAGCCTGATGAACTGTTTAAATAGACATTGAGATTCTTAAAAAGCAAGCAGCATTGGAAGAACAGGGGAAGTGAATTGTCCCCCTTGTCAGTTGGGTCCGAGCCCAGCCGAGGGAGAAAAGGAACTGTTTAGTAGTTTTGTTGAATACGACTGTTGAGGGGTCTGTGCCGAGAAGAGGGGGACCCAGGGGTGACGCCATCACCCAAAGTATATTTGGAGCCGAACTTTGCGTTTGTTTGTTGAAAGCCTCAGGCCCTCGAAGGCAAGAAACTTTTATTGAAAAGTGACTTAAACATCAAAGTACCTGATCGCTGGTACGGAACAGTTCACTCTTGCTGGGAAAGCTTGAGTGTGTGCTGTGCTCAGGAGATCCGCCTTTTCCCATGCTCAAAACGTAGGACACTGGCCATCACATCCTGACTTATTATTTATGACCACTTCTTTCTTTCTTGAAAACCCTATCCTACACTCTTTCTGTAATTAGTTGTAAGGTATCGGCAATAGTTCTTTTTAGCATAGGCCCTTTTATTTTGACACAACGCCACACGGACTACCTTATTTTCATTTGATGGTCGCCGCTTGCTTCCATCTTAGATTTAGGTTTAGGTTAGGCATTTTTCACCCTGCATTTACAGTTTAATTAACACCCTTGAACTGCGATTACTTGTGTCTGTCTTTACTGTTGACATTATGAGTTCCTTACGTCTACCACCACCAAGATATATCTGTTCACGTAGCTGGTTTGAGGATGCAAAGGACCCACAATATCCATTGCTATTCTCTCAAAAGGCCGCCCAACCATGGGGAGTGTAATTAAGGGGGCCTTTGGGGCACCACATGATATTCGAGAAGCTTGAAGAGTCGGGCAGGACTGGACAAATTCCTTTAGCTTTACGCTGAATTGTGGAAAGGTACGCAGACAACTGGTCTGATGTCTTAGTGACTCCCAAGTCACCCGCTAAACGATTTTGGAGAGCCAAATCCAAAAGGAACTTTCTGTGGCACTGGGGAATCACCAACCTTCTGGTGCCCTCGCCCTCAGAATCTTTTGACTGACTGTACAGAAGTCCATCCTCCCAGTACACTTTGAACAGTTCAGGGGCCTCGCCCTTAGCCTGCTCCTCCTTCTGCTTCTGCAGACACGCCAGAGTGGGACTCTCTTTCTGGGATGTGAAGAAGTCAGTCTGACCAGGGCCCTCAGCTGGAGCAAACTCATTCAGCTTGTGTAAGCCCTTCAGATCTGCTCCCACCTGGTCCTCCACCTCAGGTTCCTGCGCTACGCCAGGCAACTCTGAAGTTACAGAATCCACTGCTACCAAAATAGGGTCTGCAGTAGCTACTAGCCCCTCTCCCGCTGGAGTAGGCCTCTCTTAAGTCTGTTGAGTTGGACTAGGGTCTAGCTGCCATGCCGGTCTTTCCAACCAGCCCCCTGGAAGCACTCCAGGCCCAAAGGCTCTGTGAGTGTTCAATCTGGAGATTATTTTACCCACGATCTGGCACCCGTTGCAACTGTTTCAGGATCAGGAAGATCATTACCCAACAGACATGGGACAGGCATGGAGTCTTTCACTGCTACACAGCGCTGGGTAGTTTTACCTCAGCCGCTGGACTCTACTATCGTCAAGGGGAACGTACCCTTCTCTCAAACGCACTGACGCACAAATTAGGCCCTCAATATCCTGGCCTGGTTGTACCCAATGCCGGGTGACAGAAGTTTTGCTAGCTGCGGTGTCACAGACCGCAGGAGTTTTGTGTTCATTGATAGGCACATGTTCTAGAGAGAGTTGAGTATTATTGGGAAATGGGGTCTCTTCTGGAGACCTGGTACTGTTCCCACTCACTGTAACCAATCCACATTCGGCCAGTCCCTGGCCTAGTGGGAAGTCCTCCTCTAAAAGGCCCACACTAATGATAGCCTCTTCCACAAGTCCAACATTCCCTATGGCTTGCTTGGGTAAGCCCCTGCAAGCAGGACCCCCTTTCTTATGGCATAGCTTCTTACACACAAAGCAATATTTGGGTGGTGATAACGCAGGTCTCCCGGTGTTAGGGGTGCATGTGTTCTTTTTTCGGTGTGCACGGCTGAACTAGAGTTTTGGGATTTCCCGTCATTTTTTTGGGGACTTGACTTCGAATAGGATTGGGTTGGACCTTTGCCCTTCCCATCCTTGTTTACTTTTTTGTCTGCTGACTTCTCTTCTGGTTTGTGTGTGTTCTCCTGAGCCTTTTTCTGGACTCCAGTACTCATAAATCTGTCAGCAGCCTTTGCAAGCTACCTTGGGTCTGTGATAGTCTTGTCCACAAGATGCTGGTGTAGGTCATCGTCACAATTATTCAATACATGCTCATGCGCAATCAAATTGTACATCCCCTTAAATGTGTCAACTTTGTATCAGTCACCCACCCGCTCAGAAAGTTTAATGACAAGTGTGTGAACGCTTCAAATGTCTGCGACTTTTCTTTCTGAGCTCTCTCAAGCTCTTGAGATACTGTTGTGGGGTTTTACAGAACTTCCTGAGGAGGGCTGACTTCATGCTCTCATAAACGGGCCTTTGCTCAGGAGTTAACTGAAGATTTACATCAGTCCCTTGTGTCGGTAAACCACTCACCAGGGCTGCAACCCACAGTACCTCAACCAGCTCCTATAGCTGGAAAGCCAGCTCGAGTGCTTCAAACCATTCAAAAATATCCCTCCCCACTTCGTAAGCCTGCGCTATGTCTTTGGGAAAGTGCTGTTGGGGCTAATCCGGGGCACTCTGGTTTGAGCCACTGCTGCTGCTTTCGCTAGAGGTGGATCTTTTGTCTTCCTTATTATCTTCGAGAGCCAGCTTGCGCAGCTCTATGATGGCCCTGGCCTGTTCTATGCTGACTTTGTCCCACTGTTTTTGTGCCTCTAGCGCTAGTCTCCTCTCCTCGATCAGGAGCTTTCAAGCCGCTACCTCATTAACAGCTGGGAACAATTACTGGGCCACTTAGAGACTGTGCTGAGGCCTGGGACTGGCGGGATGCCACACTAGACCCTGTCCTTACTGACACTCTCGAGTGTTGAGAAACCACACTTGCCCCCCGACGAGAAGATTGGCAAGAAACACTGCTCATGCAGTCGTCCTTGTCATTTCCCCTCTCCAGAAGGTCTTGTCTGTTCGGGCACACAGGGTCTAGCCCCTCCCCTGAGGTCTTCTCCCCAAACGCCCTCACTTCTACCCAAGCTTGGAGGCTGATCAGCAACTCAGGTTTATTAACCTTAGTGCTGTGGGGAAGTACCCTCTCTTGACATAGGACGTGCAGGACATCCTTGGTCCTGCCTTTTACAGTCTCCATGCCAAGATCCATGACTTTTACTAATACCTAACACTGACTAAATGTTGCCTGCAACAGTACTTTTATCGTTGGGTGACCAAGCTGTGCGCAAGACTCCAACTCATCCGACCGCTCGCCACCAATGTGACGAATCAACTTCTGGGGCACCAGTGGTCATGGGATGAACATCGGTTTCTAAACCATCAATCAGACCTGCACCTCTAGTAGGTGCAGGTCTGATTGATGGTCCAGAAGGGATCTGAACAGATTGCAAACACAAGTAAATTATAAACCTCCTTGTCCAGTTTTTTGAATGGTGGTCAGAACAGCAGGCTTATCTCTGCAAGTTCGTGGATCGTTGGTGAGTTGCAACACAGCGAAAATACAATTATTACCCAATGATAAAAAGGACTGTCCTGTCATGGTTGTATAAAAATATCTACTTTATTATTATTACAACAGAGAGTTCTAGCACACTACAAAATATAGCCCACCCTGTTACGAAACACCGAGGACAGATGGGTTAACGAATGAAAAGGATGCACTCTGGATACTGACAGGAGGGTAGTCGGTAAAGCAATCAGTCTTAACTGTTCAAGGTTATTGGGTTTCAGCACCATGGGAGCAAGAGGTCGTAAATGTCACTAGGGGCCTTCGAAGAAGGACCAGGGGACAGAACCACAATGTACCTGGTGCTTGAGATGATCTTGAAGCTTGACATCGTTGTTCCAGGACGCTTGGGAGCTCCTCTGACAGAGGTCAAGACGGGCGACAGCTGCGGGTATCAGGCAGCTGACAGTTCGGCAAGCGAGGCTGCAGGCTGGCCTACACAGGGTCAAGAAGCATTGTCTCTGTGCTGGTTGGCGGATCTGGAATGCTGGTCGAGGCATCTCCGACAGATTTAGTGACTGCATCATGACAACAAACAGTGGTGCAGCCGGTCACGGTTCTAGGGCTCGACTGCCTTGAAAATGTCCTTAAAAGATGGACGCTGCTTGATGCTTGTCGTGGCACTCCTCCTAGCTTCTTCGCTAGGCTTGTATCCTTTAAGGTGGACAGCCCAAAGCTGTGGAGAGTATTTACAGGCAACAGCCTTGTTCTTTGTTCAGAGACTCGCTGGCAGTTCCCACCTAGGAAGCTTGCTTGCAGAACCTAGCAGGGCACGCTGTGTGCTGGCTGGGTACCGGTTCTGCAGCTGCTGGCTGGGTCCTCTGAGTCTGGTATCTCCATCTGTTCCTTGGGAGATGTTTAGGGGAGGGATATTGCTACCCTCTTGGAAATCCTGGCCATCTTTCACTGGTGGAAGCTGTAAGGCAGACTGTATGTTCAGCCAGGGACCAAATGAGTCCTTCTTACTCCTTTCAAAGTCGTTGGATGAACTGATAAGTGAGGGGCTCAGCCCTCTTTTGAAGCCAAAGGGGTCCCAGTGATTGGTGCAGGCTACACCTACCTTAACAACCAATCTTGGGTCCTCACCAACAATCTTCTATTATGCGTTAGGTCATAACCAGAGTGCTTTGCAACAGGAAAGGTAAGGAGTGACAACAAGTACTACTAAGTCCCACCCATGTTCCTGTCTGTTGTAGATCAAAGTGTCTCTCTGGTTAATTGAGCTCTTTGTGGCTCCTGATCAAAGCACAGGCCTCCGGTGAAGTTTGTGGCAAGAACAGGCTTTCTGTCTCCATCAAATCACATACTTCTTCCCTTTTAAAGGGTGTTCCCTGCAGGGGATGCCTACTTTTAACATGTGTTTCAGACATGACATTCACTGTCCTTCATACATAACGATGGGAACTAGCTTCAAGTTTACATATTGCAGATCAAAGAGGTGTTTGTTTCTTGTCCCTTGTGTTCGTTCTGTGACCAAGCCTCTTTGCAGGCCTGCTTTCGCCCGACTGAGAACGAACACGGCCAAATACCCTACTCACTGGGAAGGGGCCCACTCAGGGGAGTATCTCCACTGAAAACCAACACATGCAAATACTCTGTTCACTGGGAAGGGGCGCGCTTGGGAGAGTCACTCCACTGAGAATGATAACGGCCAAATACCCTACTCACTGGGAAGGGGCCCACTCAGGAGAGTCGCTCCACTGAGAATGAACATGGTCAAACGTCCTGCTCACTAGGAAGGACCCCGCTCAGGAGAGTCGCTCCACTTAGAATGAACACAAACAAATAACCTGCTCACTGGGAAGATGCCCACTCAGGAGAGTCTCTCCATTGAGAACAAATACAGTCAAATGCTCTGCTCACTACGAAGGGTCCCACTGAGGAGAGTCGCTCTACTGAGAACGAACACGGTCAAATGCCCTGCTAACTGGGAAGATGTCTACTCAGGAGAGTCACGCCATTGAGAATGAACACAGTCAAATGCGCTGCTCATTAGGAAGGGGCCCACTCAGGAGAGTCGCTCCACTGACAATAAACACGGTCAAATGCCCTGCTCACTGGGAAGGTGAGAACTCGGGAGAGTCTCTTCACTGAGAACGAACACGGCCAAATACACTAATCAATGGGAAGGTGAGAACTCGGGAGAGTCGCTCCACTGAGAACGAACACGGCCAAATACACTGCTCACTGGGAAGGGGCCCACTCAGGAGAGTCGCTCCATGAGAATGAACACAGCCAAACACCCTGCTCCCAGGGAAGGGGGCCACTCAGGAGAGTCTCTCCACTGAGAATGAACACAACCAAACACCCTGCTCACTGGGAAGAGGCCCACTCAGGGGAGACTCCCCACTTACAACAATCACAGCCAAAGACCCTGCTCACTGGGAATTGGGCCACTCCGGAGAGTATCTCCCCAGAGAACGAAGATAGACAAATACCCTGCTCACCATGATGCCAACCACTCAGAACAGTCTCTCCGCTGAGAACGAACATGGCCAAATATCCTACTTTCTGGGAAGGGGCCCACTCAGGAGAGTCACTCCACTGAGAACAAACATGGCCAAATATCCTGCTTTCTAGGAAGGGGCCCACTCAGGAGAGTCGCTCCACTGAGAACAAACATAGCCAAATACTCTGCTCACTGGGAAGAGACCCACTCAGGACAGTCTCACCACTGAGAACAAACACGGCTAGATACCCTGCTCACTGAGAAGGGGCCCACTGAGGAGAGTCGCTCCACTGAGAATTACCACAGGCAAATACCCTGCTCACTGGGAAGAGGCCCACTCAGGACAGTCTATCCACTGAGAACAAACACAGCTAGATACCCTGCTCACTGGGAAGGGGTCCACTCAGGAGAGTCGCTCCACTGAGAATTACCACAGGCAAATACCCTGCTCACTGGGAAGAGGCCCACTCAGGACAGTCTATCCATGAGAACTAACACAGCAAAATACCCTGCTCATTGGGAAACAACACACTCAGGAGTGTCGCTCCACTGAGAACAAACATGTCCAAATATTCTGCTCACTGGGAAGAGACCCACTCAGGACAGTCTTGCCACTGAGAACGAACATGGCCAAATACTCTGCTCTCTGGGAAGAGACCCACTCAGGACAGTCTCACCACTGAGAATGAACATGGCCAAATACCCTGCTCACTGGGAAGGGGCCCACTCAGGAGAATCGCTCCACTGAGAATTACCACAGGCAAATACCCTGATCACTGGGAAACAACCCACTCAGGAGGGTCTCTCCACTGAGAACAAACATGGCCAAAGACCCTGCTCACTGGAAAGGTGCCCACTCAGGAGAGTCGCTCCACTGAGAATTACCACAAGCAAATACCCTGCTCACTGGGAAGAGGCCCACTCAGGTCAGTCTCTCCATGAGAACGAACACAGCAAAATACCCTGCTCACTGGGAAACAACCCACTAAGGAGAGCCGCTCCACTGAGAATTACCACAGCAAATACCCTGCTCACTGGGAAACAACCCACTCAGGAGAGTCTCTCCACTGAGAATAAACATAGCCAAATACACTGCTCACTGGTGAAGACGGATATCCAAGTATGGCCCTCATGACCCCCCACACGATCCGAAAACTGAGACACAACAGATGCACTTCACTGGAAGGCCCATCACCGCCATAGTCGATGCATCACAGATGTGAGAAACATTACTCTCTCAGATAGCCATTTAGGCTATACCCAGTCATTGATCTGAAAGAGATGGAGAGGCCATCAATCGAATTGGTTGACTAACTGCAAATCGAGAAATCATTGACATCACGACGTAGCCGCACTTAGACATGAAGTATATAGCCATCCATTCACGAAGCGACAGGAACATGCCTTTGCGTATTGCATATAGACATGCTCATGACTCACGCAGGTAGATGACAGACACACATACACATCTCTAAGCATAGTCACATTATTCGCCAAAGCTGAACCGCAAGACACCAAAATATACTTATAGTAAGCTTTCACATGCTTGACTGCCACTAACCTGGAAAAGCCACAAGGACAAATATGGAAGCTACAGCCCCACTGCAGTGAATGAAGAAGGGGAGACAAGCTTCGAGTACATGGAAGGGCCGACAAGATCTCTGCAGCCTGAAGCAAGCAGAAACAATGCACCCAGCCAAGGATGAGTGGAGCCGATAAGTTCCTGGGTACCAAGACGATAAGCCACCTGCGAGAAATTCAGACTACTATCCTCATAATCACAGGCAAGAGAGCTCCATTTCCTAGTCTCAACACACGTGACCCAGCCGAACAAGACAATGCCCATTCAATCGAGGTGGATGGAGAGAAGCTGTTCTCACCAGTCCGGAGGCGGAACGATACAAGTGTTGCTTACGAACTGCCAGCTGAATGCACTCTCCCAGGTTTAGCTGATCAGAGGTGGCAACATTAAGGAGCACACAGCTTTTAAGGCAAGGGGAGTCGGAGGTGCTTGCTGGTAACGTACCCCTTAAGGCTACCGGGAGTAGAAAGTCCTTGATGGTAGGCGTATGCCGGTCCAATATCTGGAGGCCTGGGATACTGACCCGTGGACAGAGTGTGACAATATTTGTCCAGATGAAGACCAGGCGTAAGTCAAGAAGGGCGCAGGGCAATTAAACTGGGGGCAGAACATCAGGGTACAGGCTATGCACTAATACCCTGACACTATGCGTCAGACTAAGAGGCACGTGGGCTATGCACCCCCCAGGCTGCCTGTATTCTAGATCCGAGACTCTGGTGGGGACTAGAACCTTCCTATCTAACCAAGACCTGGTAACTCTCCATGGAGCGCTTTGAAAGGCTTGCCTGTGTGTAGGCGCTTTATAAATAAACATTCCCATTACCATGGTAAAGGTGCTGATCTACAGTCTCACAGCGCTAGGCTCAGGTGTACAGCATATGCTCTGTTATTAAAGGGGCTTTATTCCTCTATGGTGAATAATTAATACCATTTGTAAAGAAGGATGGACGCTGTCTACGTAGCCGCCGAGTGATAAGTCGCAATGAGGCAGACTTTTAATCAGTGTTCATCCGCTAATTGTTTTATCAAAAGCCAGTGCCGGAGACTCTAATTGACTTAGAAGCCGTCATCCCTGTATTTAATCTGTGTGCTATTTGCATCCCTGGGGGGCAACTGTGCTGCTGTTATTGCTTGCTGATATAATAGCCTATTCTAGTGTCTTCCCTTTTTTTCTGAAACTTGATTGAAAGCCTCATCTCGGCGTTGATCTCACACCTTTCCGACAATTTTAAGTAATTTGTTCGAATCTAGTTTGAAAGTAAACCATTTCATTTGTTTGCGATCAATGGGTCTTTAGAATAAATGAAAAGTCTGAGTTCATTTAATTAAGGCAACAGAGGAAACATAATTCAATTTGGATACAAATATTATTTTAATTGTCGATATTTCTGGCGATGGGGACATCTTTGCTTGCAAGATAACGACGCCTACAGCTGTGCTGTGAGTTTCTACAGGACCGGCTGAATAGATCTGGGAGCTGACCCCATCAACGAAAACAATGCATTTCCTCTATAGTCCAATTGTTGCAGTTTCCACTAAACAAATAAATAAATAAATGGATGCATATATGCACATTTTATGGAATGACTCGGTCCGTGGCAAGTGAAATGAAAACTGAGAACATGTTAACTCTACAAGGGTCGAATGGGTTTAAACAGTGTCCCATGTCAGCACGACGTCAGAGCTGGTGACTGCATAGGACATGCCGATGACAACACGGTGGTGTGTGTGGGGGGGGAGGGCACATTGTTAGGTGTGCCACTCACATGGAGAGGGCCACCAACTTTAGAACTAAACATGCTTTTGGGTGCCGTAAAATGAAACTTTCATCCTTTGTAAAAACGGAGTAGAAAATAAAAGCATATAAACAGGTGAAATCGCACTTCCATGTTGTTTTTGCGCCCGTTTGCAAAAGCTGTAATTTACACTTGGCCGTGGCCTTTAGTATGGATTCCTAGGGAATCCAACTGCTTTTACTATACGCTGAAAGCAGGTGGATTCCAGTGGAATACGTTCGTTTTACAGCAGCATGAAAATGCATGCTGGTGTTAAAACAGGTGGTGCTTTGACAAGGTGAAGGAAAGCATGACTGACATGCGCGGTCCTCTTAATTTGCAGAGAGGAGACATCTTACGGTTGCACTACGATTGGACTCAGGCCGTACCCTCTCCCATCAGATCAAAACGTGTCAAAATGCTGTCACTACCACCTCAAACATCTCAGACGCCTCTTTCCCTACCTCTCATTCCCAAACAGACTTGCCGCAGTCATGTCTATTGTGATGTCGAGACTGGACTATGCT
This sequence comes from Ambystoma mexicanum, assembly GCF_040938575.1. Taxonomy (NCBI): domain Eukaryota; kingdom Metazoa; phylum Chordata; class Amphibia; order Caudata; family Ambystomatidae; genus Ambystoma; species Ambystoma mexicanum. The sequence goes on from NC_090922.1 coordinate 1,509,021,945, forward strand.
AACTCGCTAGACCTAGGAGATCCGACATACCAATTCAAAGAACTCCAAAGAGCCCAAAACGCTGCCACACAACTACTCCTCGCCCTGAGTCACAGAGACCACATCTAACCAGCTCTCTGAATCCTTCACTGACTCCCAGTCGGACGAAGGGCCACTTTCAAGACCCTATGCATCACTCACCGAGCAGTGCATAAGAGCGTTCCAATGTACCTACAAGAAAAGATAAAACCATATCTCCTGTCTCGCACCCTAAGATCAAGCACTGCCCTCCTTCTAGTAATTCCAACCACTAACTGTGTCAGGATCGGAGGATCCACCTTCTCAAACGTAGACCCAACCCTGTGGAACACGCTTACCCCACAAATTTGTCACACCCAAGACTATATTTGATGTTCCGCAAAGCTCTAAAGAGGTGTCTCTTTCCGTGATCACAACCACGACCATCTGAAACGACTGAACCTAACAACCGATGGCTAATTGCTCAATGTGATCAGAGCAATGTCGCCACTGAATACGCCTATTGACTCGCTGCAAGCGACCCACGCCGTCAATCTGGAATATAGATCTCCTCAGATCATAACTCCACTGGAACACTCCCCTCCCCATATCACTATGCTTACTCTCTGCTCTACACCATCACACAATTAGGGTGCAGCTACACCCCTCGATAAATGCGGCTAGCTGCTCAAATATGTACACTACCCCATGGACACCTCATCACTCTAGTAAAACGCAGCTATATCCCACGACAAACCGGCCTGGCTGCTCACATAAGCGTCCTACAGGCCTAACGCAGCCAGAACCCAGTCTTGGTGTCCACCCACCAAACTGCACACATTCAACTGATATCAAAACCACCACAACTAATGCCAGAATGCAGCTACCATCAGGCAATCGCATCAACTGCACGCTTAACTGGTTCACCCATGCACCCTACTACACCTTCCTCTCTCAACTGACCTGCACTACGGTCCCCGAGGACGTTCAACCTGCCAGCGCCTTGAGGTCATACCAATGATATAGAGAGCGCTATATAAATGCCAAATAACATAGCATGTGCACGCAGGCCCCCTTCCTGCAATTTCTGTCACTTGCCCTACAGTTAGTTAAAAAGTAGCCATTTATGCGTGCCAGGTGGCAGCAACTTTGGATTCCTATGCACTCTGCCTGCTTTGAGTTGATGTAAAAAGCCAGTGGATTCAATAGTGTTTGCACAAGCGTGCAGATATCATGCAGGTGTAAAAGCAGGTTATTTTTGTATGTTGGAGCGAATAGCAGTGGAGGAACGGCACGGCCGTTCCGTGTCCCTGCTCTGCCACACAAATGAATGGAAATATGGAGTAAAGAGCGTGTCTAAAGGTTTTGTACGTGCCACTTAAGCATGCATTTTACTCTGGTCCATTGGAAAAAAGTGCCCTCCAGTTTCTCTGTTCGGTGGCCTTACTCCGTCTCAAAACAAAAGGAAAATATTCTGAATTATTTCATACGTGCCGGTCTTATCACCTTCTTCAACTATCAGTAAGGCTCACAAATTGAGCCCATTGTGTGAAAACGGACTTTTATATAAGTCATTTTGGGGGGCTTCTTTTAAGGCTCACTCTGACTGGTCATTCCCATTGGTCTCTTGAAAACATGGGTTACTTGTCTTCCTCATGCCCTCCCAGGCAAATAGGCTCCATCGCACTATAGGGCAACCCTGCAGTAGACGCAACCTGCCCCGGCTGCCCAGGGCCCAATACCTGCCCTGATAGGACATCCTTGGAACTTGCTTGGAGTTTTTCTTTTGAGTAACAAAATAATCTGTATCTGTAGATTCTGAAATCAACGTGTATTGCTAGTTTGGCCCATATGGCCACATATGTACACAATAAAACTAAAAACAATTGGCAAATGTCTGAAATAAGAGCAGTGAGCTTCAGTTAGCAAAACCCAATCACCATATCTCTGCAAAGCCTTCCACAGTCAGCTGGTGTTTTCAAACAAATGTTTCAAAAAATCCTTTTGCAAACAATATTTCTACCAATTCCATCGGAAAAGAGATGTGGTCAAGATCCAGAATTGCAAACTGGTCTCAAATCCCAGCTTCTCCAGTTAACCAAAGGGTGTGCTCCTGGGCAAATCCTTCTATCTCACTATTCGTTATCGGCCGAAAATGAAAGTCTATATAAGGTATTCAGCTCACGCTGTCGGCTACTTCAAAAAAAGCCTCACTCCTGATATTTCCATATCGCTAAAGATTAACAGTGACAATTTGTTTACCTGACATCACAGTTTATTTCTCTCCTGCATTATTCATGGCGGCGTGTTTTTAATTTAACTTCCCATGGTACCATTGCATATTGAATCCCAATTTATAATTTCATTTTCTGTTATATCACTGATGTCCCTACTGCTGCAAATAAGAAGGGTCCCACAGACCGTTTGCTGCACAGGGCCCCACAACTCTGAGGGCGGGCCCTGCATGGAGGTAGAAGGCAGCCTCCATACCCGGTCTTGGCGACTGTGAGGGCTTCTGGTACCAGGATGGTGACAGGTGACACACCTCATCCAAAGCTGAGTGTACTTTCAACCAATAAACATGGATGATGAACCACTTAAGTGTTTGCGTGCTTGTATGTTTCATTCACTTTCTGCGATGACGATCTAGTGGGCAATCTCATGTTGAAGGGAAAGGCCAATCAAAGGTTACATTCACTTTCTGCGATGACGATCTAGTGGGCAACGTCATGTTGAAAGGGGAGTCCAATCCAAGGTTACATTCACTTTCTGCGATGACGATCTAGTGAGCAATGTCGTGTTAAATGTAGAGTCCAATCCAAGGTTACATTCACTTTCTGGTAGAGTCCAATCCAAGGTTACATTCACTTTCTGCGATGACGATCTAGTGAGCAATGTCGTGTTAAATGTAGAGTCCAATCCAAGGTTACATTCACTTTCTGGTAGAGTCCAATCCAAGGTTACATTCACTTTCTGCAATGACGATCTAGTGAGCAATGTCATGTTAAATGTAGAGTCCAATCCAAGGTTACATTCACTTTCTGCGATGACGATCTAGTGGGCAATGTCGTGTTAAATGTAGAGTCCAATCCAAGGTTACATTCACTTTCTGGTAGAGTCCAATCCAAGGTTACATTCACTTTCTGCAATGACGATCTAGTGGGCAATGTCGTGTTAAATGTAGAGGCCAATCCAAGTTTACATTCACTTTCTGGTAGAGGCCAATCCAAGGTTACATTCACTTTCTGCAATGACGATCCAGTGGGCAATGTCATGTTAAATGTAGAGTCCAATCCAAGGTTACATTCACTTTCTGGTAGAGTCCAATCCAAGGTTACATTCACTTTCTGCAATGACGATCAAGTGGGAAATGTCTTGATAAATGTAGAGTCCAATCCAAGCTTACATTCACTTTCTGGTAGAGTCCAATCCAAGGTTACATTCACTTTCTGGTGGAGTCCAATCCAAGGTTAGATTCACTTTCTGGTACAGTCCTGTCCAAGGTTACATTCACTTTCTGCAATTTCGATCTAGTGGGCAATGTCATGATAAATGTAGCATCCAATCCAAGTGTATATTCACTTTCTGCAATGAAGATCTAGTGGACAATGTCGTGATAAATGTAGAGTACAATCCAAGGTTACACTCACTTTCTGGTGGAGTCCAATCCAAGGTTACATTCAAATTCTGGTACAGTCCAATCCAAGGTTACATTCACTTTCTGGTAGAGTCCAATCCAAAGTTACAGTCACGTTCCGGTAGAGTCCAATCCAAGGTTACATTCACTTTTTGGTACAGTCCAATCCAAGGTTACATTCACTTACTGGTAGAGTCCAATCCAAGGTTAAATTCACTTTCTGCAATGACGATCTAGTGGGCAATGTCGTGATAAATGTAGAGTCCATTCCAAGCGTACATTCACTTTCTGGTAGAGTCCAATCCAAGGTTACATTCACTTTCTGGTAAAGTACAATCCAAGGTTACATTCACTTTCTGGTAGAGTACAATCCAAGGTTACATTCACGTTCTGCAATGACGATCTAGTGGGCAATGTCGTGTTAAATGTAGAGGCCAATCCAAGTTTACATTCACTTTCTGGTAGAGTCCAATCCAAGGTTACATTCACTTTCTGCAATGACGATCCAGTGGGCAATGTCGTGTTAAATGTAGAGTCCAATCCAAGGTTACATTCACTTTCTGCAATGACGATCAAGTGGGCAATGTCGTGATAAATGTAGAGTCCAATCCAAGCTTACATTCACTTTCTGGTAGAGTCCAATCCAAGGTTACATTCACTTTCTGGTGGAGTCCAATCCAAGGTTACATTCACTTTCTGGTATAGTCCTCTCCAAGGTTACATTCACTTTCTGCAATTTCGATCTAGTGGGCAATGTCATGATAAATGTAGGATCCAATCCAGGTGTATATTCACTTTCTGCAATGAAGATCTAGTGGGCAATGTCGTGACAATGTAGAGTACAATCCAAGGTTACACTCACTTTCTGGTAGAGTCCAATCCAAGGTTACATTCAAATTCTGGTACAGTCCAATGCAAGGTTACATTCACTTTCTGGTAGAGTCCAATCCAAAGTTACAGTCACATTCTGGTAGAGTCCAATCCAAGGTTACATTCACTTTTTGGTACAGTCCAATCCAAGGTTACATTCACTTACTGGTAGAGTCCAACCAAAGGTTACATTCACTTTCTGCAATGACGATCTAGTGGGCAATAACGTGATAAATGTAGAGTCCATTCCAAGTGTACATTCAGTTTCTGGTAGAGTCCAATCCAAGGTTACATTCACTTTCTGGTAGAGTCCAAAACAAGGTTACATTCAGTTTCTGGTACAGTCCTATCCAAGGTTACATTCACTTTCTGCAATGACGATCTAGTGGGCAATGTCGAGTTAAATGTAGCGTCCAATCCAAAGTTACATTCACTTGCTGCAATGACGAGTTAGTGAGCAATGTCGTGATAAATGTAGAATACAATCCAAGGTTACATTCACTATCTGGTAGAGTCCAATCCAAGGTTACATTCACGTTCTGGTAGAGTCCAATCCAAGGTTACATTCACTTTTTGGTACAGTCCAATCCAAGGTTACATTCACTTTCTGCAATGACGATCTAGTGGGCAATGTCGTGTTAAATGTAGAGTCCATTCCAAGGTTACATTCACTTTCTGGTACAGTCCTATCCAAGTTTACATTCACTTTCTGCAATGAGGACCTAGTGGACAATGTCGTGATAAATGTAGAGTCCAATCCAAGGTTACATTCACTTTCTGCAATGATGATCTAGTGGGCAATGTCGTGATAAATGTAGAGTACAATCCAAGGTTACATTCACTTTGTGGTAGAGTCCAATCCAAGGTTACATGCACTTCGTGGTAGAGTCCAATCCAAGGTTACATTTACATTCTGGTACAGTCCAATCCAAGGTTACATTCACTTTCTGGTACAGTCCAATCCAAGGTTACATTCACTTGCTGGTAGAGTCTAATCCAAGGTTACATTCACTTGCTGGTACAGTCCTATGCAAGGTTACATTCACTTTCTGCAATGATGATCTAGTGGGCAATGTCGTGAGAAATGTAGGGTACAATCCAAGGTTACATTCACTTTCTGGTAGAGTCAAATCCAAGGTTAGATTCACATTCTGGTACAGTCCAATCCAAGGTTACATTCACTTTCTGCGATGGTGATCTAGTGGGCACTCTCGGGGTGACGGGGGAGTCCATTCCAAGGCTACATTCACTTTCTGCGATGACGATCTAGTGGGGACTCTCGGGGTGATGGGGGAGTTCAATCCAAGGTTACATCCACTTTCTGCGATGGTGATCTAGTGGGCAATGTCATGTTGAATGTACAGTCCAATCCAAGGCTACATTCACTTTCTGGTACAGTCCTATCCAAGGTTACATTCACTTTCTGCAATGACGATCTAGTTGGCAATGTCGTGATAAATGTAGCATCCAATCCAAGGTTACATTCACTTTCTGCAATGACAATCTAGTGGGCAATGTCGTGTTAAATGTAGAGTACAATCCAAGGTTACATTCACTTTCTGGTAGAGTCCAATCCAAGGTTACATTCACTTTCTGCAATGACGATCTAGTGGGCAATGTTGTGTTAAATGTAGAGTACAATCCAAGGTTACAGTCACTTTCTGGTAGAGTCCAATCCAAGGTTACATTCACATTCTGGTACAGTCCAAACCAAGGTTACTTTCATTTTCTGGTACTGTCCAATCCAAGGTTACAGTCACGTTCTGGTAGAGTCCAATCCAATGTTACATTCACTTTCTGCAATGACGATCTAGTGGGCAATGTTGTGTTAAATGTAGAGTCCAATCCAAGGTTACATTCACTTACTCTTAGAGTCCAATCCAAGGTTACATTCACTTTCTGCAATGACGATCTAGTGGGCAATGTCGTGTTAAATGTAGAGTCCAATCCAAGGTTACATTCACTTACTCTTAGAGTACAATCCTAGGTTACATTCACTTTGTGGTAGAGTCCAATCCAATGTTACATTCACTTTTTGGTACAGTCCAATCCAAGCTTACATTCATTTTCTGGTAGAGTCCAATCCAAGGTTACATTCACTTTCTGCAATGACGATCTAGTGGGAAATGTTGTGTTAAATGTAGAGTCCAATCCAAGGTTACATTCACTTACTCTTAGAGTCCAATCCAAGGTTACATTCACTTTCTGCAATGACGATCTAGTGGGCAATGTCGTGATAAATGTAGAGTCCATTCCAAGCGTACATTCACTTTCTGGTAGAGTCCAAACCAAGGTTACATTCATTTTCTGGTAGAGTCCAATCCAAGGTTACATTCACGTTCTGGTAGAGTCCAATCCATGGTTACATTCACTTTTTGGTACAGTCCAATCCAAGGTTACATTCACTTTCTGCAATGACGATCTAGTGGGCAATGTCGTGTTAAATGTAGAGTCCATTCCAAGGTTACATTCACTTTCTGGTACAGTCTTATCCAAGTTTACATTCACTTTCTGCAATGACAATTCAGTGGGCAATGTCGTGATAAATGTAGCGTCCAATCCAAGGTTACATTCACTTTCTGCAACGATGATCTAGTGGGCAATGTCGTGATAAATGTAGAGTACAATCCAAGGTTACATTCACTTCCTGGTAGAGTCCAATCCAAGGTTACATTCACTTTGTGGTAGAGTCCAATCCAAGGTTACATTCACATTCTGGTACAGTCCAATCCAAGGTTACATTCACTTTCTGGTACAGTCCAATCCAAGGTTAAATTAATTTCCTGGTAGAGTCCAATCCAAGGTTACATTCACTTGCTGGTACAGTCCTATGCAAGGTTACATTCACTTTCTGCAATGACGATCTAATGGGCAATGTCGTGATAAATGTAGAGTCCATTCCAAGCGTACATTCACTTTCTGGTAGAGTCCAATCCAAGGTTACATTCACTTTCTGGTAGAGTCCAATTCAAGGTTACATTCACGTTCTGGTAGAGTCCAATCCATGGTTACATTCACTTTTTGGTACAGTCCAATCCAAGGTTACATTCACTTTCTGCAATGACGATCTAGTGGGTAATGTCGTGTTAAATGTAGAGTCCATTCCAAGGTTACATTCACTTTCTGGTACAGTCGTATCCAAGTTTACATTCACTTTCTGCAATGACGATCTAGTGGGCAATGTCGTGATAAATGTAGCATCCAATCCAAGGTTACATTCACTTTCTGCAACGATGATCTAGTGGGCAATGTCGTGATAAATGTAGAGTACAATCCAAGGTTACATTCACTTTCTGGTAGAGTCCAATCCAAGGTTACATTCACTTTGTGGTAGAGTCCAATCCAAGGTTACATTCACATTCTGGTACAGTCCAATCCAAGGTTACATTCACTTTCTGGTACAGTCCAATCCAAGGTTAAATTCACTTTCTGGTAGAGTCCAATCCAAGGTTACATTCACTTGCTGGTAGAGTCTAATCCAAGGTTACATTCACTTTCTGGTACAGTCCTATGCAAGGTTACATTAACTTTCTGCAATGACGATCTAGTGGGCAATGTCGTGATAAATGTAGCGTCCAATCCAAGGTTACATTCACTTTCTGCAATGACGATCTAGTGGGCAATGTCGTGATAAATGTAGGGTACAATCCAAGGTTACATTCACTTTCTGGTAGAGTCCAATCCAAGGTTACATTCACTTTGTGGTAGAGTCCAATCCAAGGTTACATTCACATTCTGGTACAGTCCAATCCAAGGTTACATTCACTTTCTGGTACAGTCCAATCCAAGGTTAAATTAATTTCCTGGTAGAGTCCAATCCAAGGTTACATTCACTTGCTGGTACAGTCCTATGCAAGGTTACATTCACTTTCTGCAATGACGATCTAATGGGCAATGTCGTGATAAATGTAGAGTCCATTCCAAGCGTACATTCACTTTCTGGTAGAGTCCAATCCAAGGTTACATTCACTTTCTGGTAGAGTCCAATTCAAGGTTACATTCACGTTCTGGTAGAGTCCAATCCATGGTTACATTCACTTTTTGGTACAGTCCAATCCAAGGTTACATTCACTTTCTGCAATGACGATCTAGTGGGTAATGTCGTGTTAAATGTAGAGTCCATTCCAAGGTTACATTCACTTTCTGGTACAGTCGTATCCAAGTTTACATTCACTTTCTGCAATGACGATCTAGTGGGCAATGTCGTGATAAATGTAGCATCCAATCCAAGGTTACATTCACTTTCTGCAACGATGATCTAGTGGGCAATGTCGTGATAAATGTAGAGTACAATCCAAGGTTACATTCACTTTCTGGTAGAGTCCAATCCAAGGTTACATTCACTTTGTGGTAGAGTCCAATCCAAGGTTACATTCACATTCTGGTACAGTCCAATCCAAGGTTACATTCACTTTCTGGTACAGTCCAATCCAAGGTTAAATTCACTTTCTGGTAGAGTCCAATCCAAGGTTACATTCACTTGCTGGTAGAGTCTAATCCAAGGTTACATTCACTTTCTGGTACAGTCCTATGCAAGGTTACATTAACTTTCTGCAATGACGATCTAGTGGGCAATGTCGTGATAAATGTAGCGTCCAATCCAAGGTTACATTCACTTTCTGCAATGACGATCTAGTGGGCAATGTCGTGATAAATGTAGGGTACAATCCAAGGTTACATTCACTTTCTGGTAGAGTCCAATCCAAGGTTACATTCACATTCTGGTACAGTCCAATCCAAGGTTACATTCACTTTCTGGTAAAGTTCAATCCAAGGTTACATTCACTTTCTGCGATGGTGATCTAGTGGGCACTATCAGGGTGACGGGGGAGTCCAATCCAAGGCTAGATTCACTTTTTGCGATAACAATCTAGTGGGGACTCTCAGGGTGACGGTGGAGTCCAATTCAAGGCTACATTCACTTTCTGGTAGAGTCCAATCCAAGGTTACATCCACTTTCCGCGATGGTGATCTAGTGGGCAATGTCATGTTGAATGTAGAGTCCAATCCAAGGCTACATTCACTTTCTGGTACAGTCCTATCCAAGGTTACATTCACTTTCTTCAATGACGATCTAGTGGGCAATGTTGTCATAAATGTAGCATCCAATCCAAGGTTACATTCACTTTCTGGTAATGTCCAATCCAAGGTTACATTCACATTCTGGCACAGTCCAATCCAAGGTTACATTCAATTTCTGGTAGAGTCCAATTCAAGGTTACAGTCACGTTCTGGTAGAGTCCAATCCAAGGTTTCATTCACTTTCTGCAATGACGACCTAGTGGGCAATGTTGTGTTAAATGTAGAGTCCAATCCAAGGTTACATTCACTTACTCTTAGAGTCCAATCCAAGGTTACATTCACTTTCTGCAATGACGATCTAGTGGGCAATGTAGTGTTAAATGTAGAGTCCAATCCAAGGTTACATTCACTTTCTGGTAGAGTCCAATCCAAGGTTACATTCACATTCTGGTACAGTCCAATCCAAGGTTACATTCACTTTCTGGTACAGTCCAATCCAAGGTTACATTCACTTGCTGGTAGAGACTAATCCAAGGTTACATTCACTTGCTGGTACAGTCCTATGCAAGGTTACATTCACTTTCTGCAATGACGATCTAGTGGGCAATGTCGTGAGAAATGTAGGGTACAATCCAAGGTTACATTCACTTTCTGGTAGAGTCCAATCCAAGGTTAGATTCACATTCTGGTACAGTCCAAATCAAGGTTACATTCACTTTTTGCGATGGTGATCTAGTGGGCACTCTCGGGGTGACGGGGGAGTCCATTCCAAGGCTACATTCACTTTCTGCGATGACGATCTAGTGGGGACTCTCGGGGTGATGGGGGAGTTCAATCCAAGGTTACATCCACTTTCTGCGATGGTGATCTAGTGGGCAATGTCATGTTGAATGTAGAGTCCAATCCAAGGCTACATTCACTTTCTGGTACAGTCCTATCCAAGGTTACATTCACTTTCTCAAATGACGATCTAGTGGGCAAAGTCGTGATAAATGTAGCATCCAATCCAAGGTTACATTCACTTTCTGCAATGACGATCTAGTGGGCAATGTCGTGTTAAATGTAGAGTACAATCCAAGGTAACATTCACTTTCTGGTAGAGTCCAATCCAAGGTTACATTCACTTTCTGCAATGACGATCTAGTGGGCAATGTTGTGTTAAATGTAGAGTCCAAACCTAGGTTACATTCACTTACTCTTAGAGTCCAAACCAAGGTTACATTCACTTTCTGCAATGAGGATCTAGTGGGCAATGTCATGTTAAATGTAGAATACAATCCAAGGTTACAGTCACTTTCTGGTACAGTCCAATCCAAGGTTACATTCATTTTCTGGTACAGCCCAATCCAAGGTTACAGTCACGTTCTGGTAGAGTCCGATCCAAGGTTACATTCAATTTTTGGTACAGTCCAATCCAAGCTTACATTCATTTTCTGGTAGAGTCCAATTAAAGGTTACATTCACTTTCTGCAATGACGATCTAGTGGGTAATGTTGTGTTAAATGTAGAGTCCAATCCAAGGTTACAGTCACGTTCTGGTAGAGTCCGATCCAAGGTTACATTCAATTTTTGGTACAGTCCAATCCAAGGTTACATTCACTTACTCTTAGAGTCCAATCCAAGGTTACATTCACTTTCTGCAATGACGATCTAGTGGGCAATGTCGTGTTAAATGTAGAGTCCAATCCAAGGTTACATTCACTTACTCTTAGAGTACAGTCCAACGTAACATTCACTTTGTGGTAGAGTCCAATCCAAGCTTACATTCACTTTCTGCTAGAGTCCAATCCAAGGTTACATTCCCTTTTTGGAACAGTCCAATCCAAGGTTACATTCACTTTCTGCAATGACGATCTAGTGGGCAATGTCGTGATAAATGTAGAGTCCATTTCAAGCGTACATTCACTTTCTGGTAGAGTCCAATCCAAGGTTACATTCACTTTCTGGTAGGGTCCAATCCAAGGTTACATTCACTTTGTGGTAGAGTCCAATCCAAGGTTACATTCACATTCTGGTACAGTCCAATCCAAGGTTACATTCACTTTCTGGTACAGTCCAATCCAAGGTTACATTCACTTTCTGGTAGAGTCCAATCCAAGGTTACATTCACTTTCTGGTACAGTCCAATCCAAGGTTACATTTACTTTCTGCAATGACAATCTAGTGGCAATGTCGTGATAAATGTAGAGTACAATCCAAGGTTACATTCACTTTCTGGAAGAGTCCAATCCAAGGTTACATTCACGTTCTGGTACAGTCCAATCCAAGGTTACATTCACTTTCTGGTATAGTCCAATCCAAGGTTACATTCACTTTCTGGTAGAGTCCAATCCAAAGTTAAATTCAATTTCTGCGATGGTGATCTAGTGGGCATTCTCGGGGTGATGGGGGCGTCCAATCCAAGGCTACATTCACTTTCTGCGATGACGATCTAGTGGGCACTCTCGGGTGACGGGGGAGTCCAATCCAAGGCTACATTCACTATCTGCAATGACGGTCTAGTGGGCAATGTCATGTTGAATGTAGAGTCCAATCCAAGGTTACATTCACTTTCTGGGAGAGTCCAATCCAAGGCTACATTCACTTTCTGGTAGAGTCCAATCTAAGGTTACATCCACTTTCTGCGATGGTGATCTAGTGGGCAATGTCATGTTGAATGTAGAGTCCAATCCAAGGTTACATTCACTTTCTGGTAGAGTCCAATCCAAGGCTACATTCACTTTCTGGTAGAGTCCAATCCAAGGTTACATCCACTTTCTGCGATGGTGATCTAGTGGGCAATGTCATGTTGAATGTAGAATCCAATCCAAGGCTACATTCACTTTCTGCAATGATGATCTAGTGGGCAATGTCATGTTGAATGTAGAGTCCAATCCAAGGTTACATTCACTTTCTGGTAGAGTCCAATCCAAGGCTACATTCACTTTCTGGTAGAGTCCAATCCAAGGTTACATCCACTTTCTGCGATGGTGATCTAGTGGGCAATGTCATGTTGAATGTAGAGTCCAATCCAAGGTTACATTCACTTTCTGGTAGAGTCCAATCCAAGGTTACATTCACATTCTGGTAGAGTCCAATTCAAGGTTACAGTCACTTTCTAGTAGAGTCCAATCCAAGGTTACATTCACTTTCTGCAATGACGATCTAGTGGGCAATGTTGTGTTAAATGTAGAGTCCAATCCAAGGTTACATTCACTTACTCTTAGAGTCCAATCCAAGGTTACATTCACTTTCTGCAATGACGATCTAGTGGGAAATGTCGTGTTAAATGTAGGGTCCAATCCAAGGTTACATTCACATTCTGGTACAGTCCAATCCAAGGTTACATTCATTTTCTGGTAGAGTCCAATCCAAGGTTACAGTCACGTTCTGGTAGAGTCCAATCCAAGGTTACATTCACTTTTTGGTACAGTCCAATCCAAGCTTACATTCACATTCTGGTACAGTCCAATCCAAGCTTACGTTCACTTTCTGGTACAGTCCAATCCAAGGTTAAATTCACTTTCTGGTAGAGTCCAATCCAAGGTTACATTCACTTTCTGTAATGACGATCTAGTGGGCAATGTTGTGTTAAATGTAGAGTCCAATCCAAGGTTACATTCACTTACTCTTAGAGTCCAATCCAAGGTTACATTCACTTTCTGCAATTACGATCTAGTGGGCAATGTCGTGTTAAATGTAGAGTACAATCCAAATTTACATTCACTTTCTGCTAGAGTCCAATCCAAGGTTACATTCCCTTTTTGGAACAGTCCAATCCAAGGTTACATTCACTTTCTGCAATGACGATCTAGTGGGCAATGTCGTGATAAATGTAGAGTCCATTTCAAGCGTACATTCACTTTCTGGTAGAGTCCAATCCAAGGTTACATTCACTTTCTGGTAGGGTCCAATCCAAGGTTACATTCACTTTGTGGTAGAGTCCAATCCAAGGTTACATTCACATTCTGGTACAGTCCAATCCAAGGTTACATTCACTTTCTGGTACAGTCCAATCCAAGGTTACATTCACTTTCTGGTAGAGTCCAATCCAAGGTTACATTCACTTTCTGGTACAGTCCAATCCAAGGTTACATTTACTTTCTGCAATGACAATCTAGTGGCAATGTCGTGATAAATGTAGAGTACAATCCAAGGTTACATTCACTTTCTGGAAGAGTCCAATCCAAGGTTACATTCACGTTCTGGTACAGTCCAATCCAAGGTTACATTCACTTTCTGGTATAGTCCAATCCAAGGTTACATTCACTTTCTGGTAGAGTCCAATCCAAAGTTAAATTCAATTTCTGCGATGGTGATCTAGTGGGCATTCTCGGGGTGATGGGGGCGTCCAATCCAAGGCTACATTCACTTTCTGCGATGACGATCTAGTGGGCACTCTCGGGTGACGGGGGAGTCCAATCCAAGGCTACATTCACTATCTGCAATGACGGTCTAGTGGGCAATGTCATGTTGAATGTAGAGTCCAATCCAAGGTTACATTCACTTTCTGGGAGAGTCCAATCCAAGGCTACATTCACTTTCTGGTAGAGTCCAATCTAAGGTTACATCCACTTTCTGCGATGGTGATCTAGTGGGCAATGTCATGTTGAATGTAGAGTCCAATCCAAGGTTACATTCACTTTCTGGTAGAGTCCAATCCAAGGCTACATTCACTTTCTGGTAGAGTCCAATCCAAGGTTACATCCACTTTCTGCGATGGTGATCTAGTGGGCAATGTCATGTTGAATGTAGAATCCAATCCAAGGCTACATTCACTTTCTGCAATGATGATCTAGTGGGCAATGTCATGTTGAATGTAGAGTCCAATCCAAGGTTACATTCACTTTCTGGTAGAGTCCAATCCAAGGCTACATTCACTTTCTGGTAGAGTCCAATCCAAGGTTACATCCACTTTCTGCGATGGTGATCTAGTAGGCAATGTCATGTTGAATGTAGAGTCCAATCCAAGGTTACATTCACTTTCTGGTAGAGTCAAATCCAAGGTTACATTCACATTCTGGTAGAGTCCAATTCAAGGTTACAGTCACTTTCTAGTAGAGTCCAATCCAAGGTTACATTCACTTTCTGCAATGACGATCTAGTGGGCAATGTTGTGTTAAATGTAGAGTCCAATCCAAGGTTACAATCACTTACTCTTAGAGTCCAATCCAAGGTTACATTCACTTTCTGCAATGACGATCTAGTGGGAAATGTCGTGTTAAATGTAGGGTCCAATCCAAGGTTACATTCACATTCTGGTACAGTCCAATCCAAGGTTACATTCATTTTCTGGTAGAGTCCAATCCAAGGTTACAGTCACGTTCTGGTAGAGTCCAATCCAAGGTTACATTCACTTTTTGGTACAGTCCAATCCAAGCTTACATTCACATTCTGGTACAGTCCAATCCAAGGTTACGTTCACTTTCTGGTACAGTCCAATCCAAGGTTAAATTCACTTTCTGGTAGAGTCCAATCCAAGGTTACATTCACTTTCTGTAATGACGATCTAGTGGGCAATGTTGTGTTAAATGTAGAGTCCAATCCAAGGTTACATTCACTTACTCTTAGAGTCCAATCCAAGGTTACATTCACTTTCTGCAATTACGATCTAGTGGGCAATGTCGTGTTAAATGTAGAGTACAATCCAAATTTACATTCACTTTCTGGTAGAGTCCAATCCAAGGTTACATTCATTTTCTGGTAGAGTCCAATCCAAGGTTACAGTCACATTCTGGTAGAGTCCAATCCAAGGTTACATTCACTTTCTGGTACAATCCAATCCAAGCTTACATTCACTTTCTGGTAGAGTCCAATCCAAGGTTACTTTCACTTTCTGGTACAGTCCAATCCAAGGTTACATTCACTTTGTGGTAGAGTCCGATCCAAGGTTACATTCACATTCTGGTACAGTCCAATCCAAGGTTACATTCACTTTCTGGTAGAGTCCAATCCAAGGTTACATTCACTTTCCGGTAGAGTCCAATCCAAGGTTACATTCACTTTTTGTTACAGTCCAATCCAAGGTTACATTCACTTTGTGGTAGAGTCCAATCCAAGGTTACATTCACATTCTGGTACAGTCCAATCCAAGGTTACATTCACTTTCTGGTACAGTCCAATCCAAGGTTAAATTCACTTTCTGGTAGAGTCCAATCCAAGGTTACATTCACTTGCTGGTAGAGTCTAATCCAAGGTTACATTCACTTTCTGGTACAGTCCTATGCAAGATTACATTCACTTTCTGCAATGACGATCTAGTGGGCAATGTCGTGATAAATGTAGCGTCCAATCCAAGGTTACATTTACTTTCTGCAATGACGATCTGGTGGGCAATGTCGTGATAAATGTAGGGTACAATCCAAGGTTACATTCACTTTCTGGTAGAGTCCAATCCAAGGTTACATTCACATTCTGGTACAGTCCAATCCAAGGTTACATTCACTTTCGGCGATGGTGATCTAGTGGGCACTCTCGGGGTGACGGGGGAGTCCAATCCAAGGCTAGATTCACTTTCTGCAATAACGATCTAGTGGGGACTCTCAGGGTGACGGGGGAGTCCAATTCAAGGCTACATTCACTTTCTGGTTGAATCCAATCCAAGGTTACATCCACTTTCTGCGATGGTGATCTAGTGGGCAATGTCATGTTGAATGTAGAGTCCAATCCAAGGCTACATTAACTTTATGGTACAGTCCTATCCAAGGTTACATTCACTTTCTTCAATGACGATCTAGTGGGCAATGTCGTCATAAATGTAGCATCCAATCCAAGGTTACATTCACTTTCTGCAATGACGATCTAGTGAGCAATGTCGTGTTAAATGTAGAGTACAATCCAAGGTTACATTCACTTTCTGGTAGAGTCCAATCCAAGGTTACATTCACATTCTGGCACAGTCCAATCCAAGGTTACATTCAATTTCTGGTAGAGTCCAATTCAAGGTTACAGTCACGTTCTGGTAGAGTCCAATCCAAGGTTACATTCACTTTCTGCAATGACGATCTAGTGGGCAATGTTGTGTTGAATGTAGAGTCCAATCCAAGGTTACATCCACTTACTCTTAGAGTCCAATCCAAGGTTACATTCACTTTCTGCAATGACGATCTAGTGGGCAATGTTGTGTCAAATGTAGGGTCTAATCCAAGGTTACATTCACTTTCTGGTAGAGTCCAATTCAAGGTTACATTCACATTCTGGTACAGTCCAATCCAAGGTTACATTGACTTTCTGGTGGAGTCCAATTCAAGGTTACAGTCACTTTCTAGTAGAGTCCAATCCAAGGTTACATTCACTTTCTGCAATGACGATCTAGTGGGCAATGTTGTGTTAAATGTAGAGTCCAATCCAAGGTTACATTCACTTACTCTTAGAGTCCAATCCAAGGTTACATTCACTTTCTGCAATGACGATCTAGTGGGAAATGTCGTGTTAAATGTAGAGTCCAATCCAAGGTTACATTCACATTCTGGTACAGTCCAATCCAAGGTTACGTTCATTTTCTGGTAGAGTCCAATCCAAGGTTACAGTCACGTTCTGGTAGAGTCCAATCCAAGGTTACATTCACTTTTTGGTACAGTCCAATCCAAGCTTACATTCACATTCTGGTACAGTCCAATCCAAGGTTACATTCACTTTCTGTAATGACGATCTAGTGGGCAATGTTGTGTTAAATGTAGGGTCCAATCCAAGGTTACATTCACTTACTCTTAGAGTCCAATCCAAGGTTACATTCACTTTCTGCAATGACGATCTAGTGGGCAATGTTGTGTTAAATGTAGAGTACAATCCAAATTTACATTCACTTTCTGGTAGAGTCCAATCCAAGGTTACATTCATTTTCTGGGAGAGTCCAATCCAAGGTTACAGTCACGTTCTGGTAGAGTCCAATCCAAGGTTACATTCACTTTCTGGTACACTCCAATCCAAGCTTACATTCACTTTCTGGTACAGTCCAATCCAAGGTTACATTCACTTTCTGTAATGACGATCTAGTGGGCAATGTTGTGTTAAATGTAGGGTCCAATCCAAGGTTACATTCACTTACTCTTAGAGTCCAATCCAAGGTTACATTCACTTTCTGCAATGACGATCTAGTGGGCAATGTTGTGTTAAATGTAGAGTACAATCCAAATTTACATTCACTTTCTGGTAGAGTCCAATCCAAGGTTACATTCATTTTCTGGGAGAGTCCAATCCAAGGTTACAGTCACGTTCTGGTAGAGTCCAATCCAAGGTTACATTCACTTTCTGGTACACTCCAATCCAAGCTTACATTCACTTTCTGGTACAGTCCAATCTAAGGTTACTTTCACTTTCTGGTACAGTCCAATCTAAGGTTACATTCACTTTGTGGTAGAGTCCAATCCAAGGTTACATTCACATTCAGGTACAGTCCAATCCAAGGTTACATTCACTTTCTGGTACAGTCCAATCCAAGGTTACATTCACTTTCTGGTAGAGTCCAATCCAAGGTTACATTCACTTTCTGGTACAATCCAATCCAAGGTTACATTCACTTTCCGGTAGAGTCCAATCCAAGGTTACGTTCACTTTTTGTTACAGTCCAATCCAAGGTTACATTCACTTTCTGCAATGACGATCTAGTGGGCAATGTCGTGTTAAATGTAGAGTCCAATCCAAGGTTACATTCACTTACTGGTAGAGTCCTATCCAAGGTAACATTCACTTTCTGCAATGATGATCTAGTGGGCAATGTTGTGATAAATGTAGAGTCCAAACCAAGCTTACATTCACTTTCTGGTACAGTCCAATCCAAGCTTACATTCACTTTCTGGTAGAGTCCAATCCAAGGTTACTTTCACTTTCTGGTACAGTCCAATCCAAGGTTACATTCACTTTGTGGTAGAGTCCAATCCAAGGTTACATTCACATTCTGGTACAGTCCAATCCAAGGTTACATTCACTTTCTGGTAGAGTCCAATCCAAGGTTACCTTCACTTTCCAGTACAGTCCAATCCAAAGTTACATTCACTTTATGTTACATTCCAATCCAAGGTTACATTCACTTTCTGCAATGACGATCTAGTGGGCAATGTCGTGTTAAATGTAGAGTCCAATCCAAGGTTACATTCACTTACTGGTAGAGTCATATCCAAGGTTACATTCACTTTCTGCAATGATGATCTAGTGGGCAATGTTGTGATAAATGTAGAGTCCAAACCAAGCTTACATTCAGTTTCTGGTAGAGTCCAATCCAAGATTACATTAACTTTCTGGTAGAGTCCAATCCAAGGTTACATTCACTTTCTGGTACAGTCCTATCCAAGGTTACATTCACTTTCTGCAATGACGATCTAGTGGGTAATGTTGTGATAAATGTAGAGTACAATACAAGGGTATACTCACTTTCTGGTAGGGTCCAATCCAAGGTTACATTCACTTTGTGGTAGAGTCCAATCCAAGGTTACATTCACATTCTGGTACAGTCCAATCCAAGGTTACATTCACTTTCTGGTACAGTCCAATCCAAGGTTACATTCACTTTCTGGTAGAGTCCAATCCAAGGTTACATTCACTTTCTGGTACAGTCCAATCCAAGGTTACATTTACTTTCTGCAATGACAATCTAGTGGCAATGTCGTGATAAATGTAGAGTACAATCCAAGGTTACATTCACTTTCTGGTAGAGTTCAATCCAAGGTTACATTCACGTTCTGGTACAGTCCAATCCAAGGTTACATTCACTTTCTGGTATAGTCCAATCCAAGGTTACATTCACTTTCTGGTAGAGTCCAATCCAAAGTTAAATTCAATTTCTGTGATGGTGATCTAGTGGGCATTCTCGGGGTGATGGGGGAGTCCAATCCAAGGCTACATTCACTTTCTGCGATGACAATCTAGTGGGCACTCTCGGGTGACGGGGGAGTCCAATCCAAGGCTACATTCACTTTCTGCAATGACGATCTAGTGGGCAATGTCATGTTGAATGTAGAGTCCAATCCAAGGTTACATTCACTTTCTGGGAGAGTCCAATCCAAGGCTACATTCACTTTCTGGTAGAGTCCAATCTAAGGTTACATCCACTTTCTGCGATGGTGATCTAGTGGGCAATGTCATGTTGAATGTAGAATCCAATCCAAGGCTACATTCACTTTCTGCAATGATGATCTAGTGGGCAATGTCATGTTGAATGTAGAGTCCAATCCAAGGTTACATTCACTTACTGGTAGAGTCATATCCAAGGTTACATTCACTTTCTGCAATGATGATCTAGTGGGCAATGTTGTGATAAATGTAGAGTCCAAACCAAGCTTACATTCAGTTTCTGGTAGAGTCCAATCCAAGATTACATTAACTTTCTGGTAGAGTCCAATCCAAGGTTACATTCACTTTCTGGTACAGTCCTATCCAAGGTTACATTCACTTTCTGCAATGACGATCTAGTGGGTAATGTTGTGATAAATGTAGAGTACAATACAAGGGTATACTCACTTTCTGGTAGGGTCCAATCCAAGGTTACATTCACTTTGTGGTAGAGTCCAATCCAAGGTTACATTCACATTCTGGTACAGTCCAATCCAAGGTTACATTCACTTTCTGGTACAGTCCAATCCAAGGTTACATTCACTTTCTGGTAGAGTCCAATCCAAGGTTACATTCACTTTCTGGTACAGTCCAATCCAAGGTTACATTTACTTTCTGCAATGACAATCTAGTGGCAATGTCGTGATAAATGTAGAGTACAATCCAAGGTTACATTCACTTTCTGGTAGAGTCCAATCCAAGGTTACATTCACGTTCTGGTACAGTCCAATCCAAGGTTACATTCACTTTCTGGTATAGTCCAATCCAAGGTTACATTCACTTTCTGGTAGAGTCCAATCCAAAGTTAAATTCAATTTCTGTGATGGTGATCTAGTGGGCATTCTCGGGGTGATGGGGGAGTCCAATCCAAGGCTACATTCACTTTCTGCGATGACAATCTAGTGGGCACTCTCGGGTGATGGGGGAGTCCAATCCAAGGCTACATTCACTTTCTGCAATGACGATCTAGTGGGCAATGTCATGTTGAATGTAGAGTCCAATCCAAGGTTACATTCACTTTCTGGGAGAGTCCAATCCAAGGCTACATTCACTTTCTGGTAGAGTCCAATCTAAGGTTACATCCACTTTCTGCGATGGTGATCTAGTGGGCAATGTCATGTTGAATGTAGAATCCAATCCAAGGCTACATTCACTTTCTGCAATGATGATCTAGTGGGCAATGTCATGTTGAATGTAGAGTCCAATCCAAGGTTACATTCACTTTCTGGTAGAGTCCAATCCAAGGCTACATTCACTTTCTGGTAGAGTCCAATCCAAGGTTACATCCACTTTCTGCGATGGTGATCTAGTGGGCAATGTCATGTTGAATGTAGAGTCCAATCCAAGGTTACATTCACTTTCTGGTAGAGTCCAATCCAAGGTTACATTCACATTCTGGTACAGTCCAATCCAAGGTTACATTCACTTTCTGGTAGAGTCCAATTCAAGGTTACAGTCACTTTCTAGTAGAGTCCAATCCAAGGTTACATTCACTTTCTGCAATGACGATCTAGTGGGCAATGTTGTGTTAAATTTAGAGTCCAATCCAAGGTTACATTCACTTACTCTTAGAGTCCAATCCAAGGTTACATTCACTTTCTGCAATGACGATCTAGTGGGAAATGTCGTGTTAAATGTAGGGTCCAATCCAAGGTTACATTCACATTCTGGTACAGTCCAATCCAAGGTTACATTCATTTTCTGGTAGAGTCCAATCCAAGGTTACAGTCACGTTCTGGTAGAGTCCAATCCAAGGTTACATTCACTTTTTGGTACAGTCCAATCCAAGCTTACATTCACATTCTGGTACAGTCCAATCCAAGGTTACATTCACTTTCTGGTTAAGTCCAATCCAAGGTTAAATTCACTTTCTGGTAGAGTCCAATCC
This sequence comes from Ambystoma mexicanum, assembly GCF_040938575.1. Lineage (NCBI taxonomy): Eukaryota > Metazoa > Chordata > Amphibia > Caudata > Ambystomatidae > Ambystoma > Ambystoma mexicanum. Next base: position 1,509,043,385 of record NC_090922.1, read on the forward strand.
AAGGTTACATTCACTTTCTGCAATGACGATCTAGTGGGCAATGTTGTGTTAAATGTAGAGTCCAATCCAAGGTTACATTCATTTACTCTTAGAGTCCAATCCAAGGTTACATTCACTTTCTGCAATGACGATCTAGTGGGCAATGTCGTGTTAAATGTAGAGTACAATCCAAATTTACATTCACTTTCTGGTAGAGTCCAATCCAAGGTTACATTCATTTTCTGGTAGAGTCCAATCCAAGGTTACAATCACATTCTGGTAGAGTCCAATCCAAGGTTACATTCACTTTCTGGTACAGTCCAATCCAAGGTTACATTCACTTTCTGGTAGAGTCCAATTCAAGGTTACATTCACGTTCTGGTAGAGTCCAATCCATGGTTACATTCACTTTTTGGTACAGTCCAATCCAAGGTTACATTCACTTTCTGCAATGACGATCTAGTGGGTAATGTCGTGTTAAATGTAGAGTCCATTCCAAGGTTACATTCACTTTCTGGTACAGTCGTATCCAAGTTTACATTCACTTTCTGCAATGACGATCTAGTGGGCAATGTCGTGATAAATGTAGCATCCAATCCAAGGTTACATTCACTTTCTGCAACGATGATCTAGTGGGCAATGTCGTGATAAATGTAGAGTACAATCCAAGGTTACATTCACTTTCTGGTAGAGTCCAATCCAAGGTTACATTCACTTTGTGGTAGAGTCCAATCCAAGGTTACATTCACATTCTGGTACAGTCCAATCCAAGGTTACATTCACTTTCTGGTACAGTCCAATCCAAGGTTAAATTCACTTTCTGGTAGAGTCCAATCCAAGGTTACATTCACTTGCTGGTAGAGTCTAATCCAAGGTTACATTCACTTTCTGGTACAGTCCTATGCAAGGTTACATTAACTTTCTGCAATGACGATCTAGTGGGCAATGTCGTGATAAATGTAGCGTCCAATCCAAGGTTACATTCACTTTCTGCAATGACGATCTAGTGGGCAATGTCGTGATAAATGTAGGGTACAATCCAAGGTTACATTCACTTTCTGGTAGAGTCCAATCCAAGGTTACATTCACATTCTGGTACAGTCCAATCCAAGGTTACATTCACTTTCTGGTAAAGTTCAATCCAAGGTTACATTCACTTTCTGCGATGGTGATCTAGTGGGCACTATCAGGGTGACGGGGGAGTCCAATCCAAGGCTAGATTCACTTTTTGCGATAACAATCTAGTGGGGACTCTCAGGGTGACGGTGGAGTCCAATTCAAGGCTACATTCACTTTCTGGTAGAGTCCAATCCAAGGTTACATCCACTTTCCGCGATGGTGATCTAGTGGGCAATGTCATGTTGAATGTAGAGTCCAATCCAAGGCTACATTCACTTTCTGGTACAGTCCTATCCAAGGTTACATTCACTTTCTTCAATGACGATCTAGTGGGCAATGTTGTCATAAATGTAGCATCCAATCCAAGGTTACATTCACTTTCTGGTAATGTCCAATCCAAGGTTACATTCACATTCTGGCACAGTCCAATCCAAGGTTACATTCAATTTCTGGTAGAGTCCAATTCAAGGTTACAGTCACGTTCTGGTAGAGTCCAATCCAAGGTTTCATTCACTTTCTGCAATGACGACCTAGTGGGCAATGTTGTGTTAAATGTAGAGTCCAATCCAAGGTTACATTCACTTACTCTTAGAGTCCAATCCAAGGTTACATTCACTTTCTGCAATGACGATCTAGTGGGCAATGTAGTGTTAAATGTAGAGTCCAATCCAAGGTTACATTCACTTTCTGGTAGAGTCCAATCCAAGGTTACATTCACATTCTGGTACAGTCCAATCCAAGGTTACATTCACTTTCTGGTACAGTCCAATCCAAGGTTACATTCACTTGCTGGTAGAGACTAATCCAAGGTTACATTCACTTGCTGGTACAGTCCTATGCAAGGTTACATTCACTTTCTGCAATGACGATCTAGTGGGCAATGTCGTGAGAAATGTAGGGTACAATCCAAGGTTACATTCACTTTCTGGTAGAGTCCAATCCAAGGTTAGATTCACTTTCTGCAATGACGATCTAGTGGGCAATTTCGTGTTAAATGTAGAGTACAATCCAAATTTACATTCACTTTCTGGTAGAGTCCAATCCAAGGTTACATTCATTTTCTGGTAGAGTCCAATCCAAGGTTACAGTCACGTTCTGGTAGAGTCCAATCCAAGGTTACATTCACTTTCTGGTACAGTCCAATCCAAGCTTACATTCACTTTCTGGTAGAGTCCAATCCAAGGTTACATTCACTTTCTGGTACAGTCCAATCCAAGGTTACATTCACTTTGTGGTAGAGTCCAATCCAAGGTTACATTCACATTCTGGTACAGTTCAATCCAAGGTTACATTCACTTTCTGGTAGAGTCCAATCCAAGGTTACATTCACTTTCCGGTAGAGTCCAATCCAAGGTTACATTCACTTTTTGTTACAGTCCAATCCAAGGTTACATTCACTTTCTGCAATGACGATCTAGTGGGCAATGTCGTGTTAAATGTAGAGTCCAATCCAAGATTACATTCACTTACTGGTAGAGTCCTATCCAAGGTTACATTCACTTTCTGCAATGATGATCTAGTGGGCAATGTTGTGATAAATGTAGAGTCCAAACCAAGCTTACATTCACTTTCTGGAACAGTCCAATCCAAGCTTACATTCACTTTCTGGTAGAGTCCAATCCAAGGTTACTTTCACTTTCTGGTACAGTCCAATCCAAGGTTACATTCACTTTGTGGTAGAGTCCAATCCAAGGTTACATTCACATTCTGGTACAGTCCAATCCAAGGTTACATTCACTTTCTGGTAGAGTCCAATCCAAGGTTACATTCACTTTGTGGTAGAGTCCAATCCAAGGTTACATTCACTTTGTGGTAGAGTCCAATCCAAGGTTACATTCACATTCTGGTACAGTCCAATCCAAGGTTACATTCACTTTCTGGTAGAGTCCAATCCAAGGTTACATTCACTTTCCGGTAGAGTCCAATCCAAGGTTACATTCACTTTTTGTTACAGTCCAATCCAAGGTTACATTCACTTTCTGCAATGACGATCAAGTGGGCAATGTCGTGTTAAATGTAGAGTCCAATCCAAGGTTACATTCACTTACTGGTAGAGTCCTATCCAAGGTTACATCCACTTTCTGCAATGATGATCTAGTGGGCAATGTTGTGATGAATGTAGAGTCCAAACCAAGCTTACTTTCAGTTTCTGGTAGAGTCCAAACCAAGATTACATTAACTTTCTGGTAGAGTCCAATCCAAGGTTACATTCACTTTCTGGTACAGTCCTATCCAAGGTTACATTCACTTTCTACAATGACGATCTAGTGGGCAATGTCGTGATGAATGTAGAGTACAATACAAGGTTATATTCACTTTCTGGTAGGGTCCAATCCAAGGTTACATTCACTTTGTGGTAGAGTCCAATCCAAGGTTACATTCACATTCTGGTACAGTCCTATCCAAGTTTACATTCACTTTCTGCAATGAGGACCTAGTGGACAATGTCGTGATAAATGTAGAGTCCAATCCAAGGTTACATTCACGTTCTGCAATGACGATCTAGTGGGCAATGTCGTGTTAAATGTAGAGTCCATTCCAAGCGTACATTCACTTTCTGGTAGAGTCCAATCCAAGGTTACATTCACTTTCTGGTAGAGTCCAATTCAAGGTTACATTCACGTTCTGGTAGAGTCCAATCCATGGTTACATTCACTTTTTGGTACAGTCCAATCCAAGTTTACATTCACTTTCTGGTAGAGTCCAATCCAAGGTTACATTCACTTTCTGCAATGACGATCCAGTGGGCAATGTCGTGTTAAATGTAGAGTCCAATCCAAGGTTACATTCACTTGCTGGTACAGTCCTATGCAAGGTTACATTCACTTTCTGCAATGACGATCTAATGGGCAATGTCGTGATAAATGTAGAGTCCATTCCAAGCGTACATTCACTTTCTGGTAGAGTCCAATCCAAGGTTACATTCACTTTCTGGTAGAGTCCAATTCAAGGTTACATTCACGTTCTGGTAGAGTCCAATCCATGGTTACATTCACTTTTTGGTACAGTCCAATCCAAGGTTACATTCACTTTCTGCAATGACGATCTAGTGGGTAATGTCGTGTTAAATGTAGAGTCCATTCCAAGGTTACATTCACTTTCTGGTACAGTCGTATCCAAGTTTACATTCACTTTCTGCAATGACGATCTAGTGGGCAATGTCGTGATAAATGTAGCATCCAATCCAAGGTTACATTCACTTTCTGCAACGATGATCTAGTGGGCAATGTCGTGATAAATGTAGAGTACAATCCAAGGTTACATTCACTTTCTGGTAGAGTCCAATCCAAGGTTACATTCACTTTGTGGTAGAGTCCAATCCAAGGTTACATTCACATTCTGGTACAGTCCAATCCAAGGTTACATTCACTTTCTGGTACAGTCCAATCCAAGGTTAAATTCACTTTCTGGTAGAGTCCAATCCAAGGTTACATTCACTTGCTGGTAGAGTCTAATCCAAGGTTACATTCACTTTCTGGTACAGTCCTATGCAAGGTTACATTAACTTTCTGCAATGACGATCTAGTGGGCAATGTCGTGATAAATGTAGCGTCCAATCCAAGGTTACATTCACTTTCTGCAATGACGATCTAGTGGGCAATGTCGTGATAAATGTAGGGTACAATCCAAGGTTACATTCACTTTCTGGTAGAGTCCAATCCAAGGTTACATTCACATTCTGGTACAGTCCAATCCAAGGTTACATTCACTTTCTGGTAAAGTTCAATCCAAGGTTACATTCACTTTCTGCGATGGTGATCTAGTGGGCACTATCAGGGTGACGGGGGAGTCCAATCCAAGGCTAGATTCACTTTTTGCGATAACAATCTAGTGGGGACTCTCAGGGTGACGGTGGAGTCCAATTCAAGGCTACATTCACTTTCTGGTAGAGTCCAATCCAAGGTTACATCCACTTTCCGCGATGGTGATCTAGTGGGCAATGTCATGTTGAATGTAGAGTCCAATCCAAGGCTACATTCACTTTCTGGTACAGTCCTATCCAAGGTTACATTCACTTTCTTCAATGACGATCTAGTGGGCAATGTTGTCATAAATGTAGCATCCAATCCAAGGTTACATTCACTTTCTGGTAATGTCCAATCCAAGGTTACATTCACATTCTGGCACAGTCCAATCCAAGGTTACATTCAATTTCTGGTAGAGTCCAATTCAAGGTTACAGTCACGTTCTGGTAGAGTCCAATCCAAGGTTTCATTCACTTTCTGCAATGACGACCTAGTGGGCAATGTTGTGTTAAATGTAGAGTCCAATCCAAGGTTACATTCACTTACTCTTAGAGTCCAATCCAAGGTTACATTCACTTTCTGCAATGACGATCTAGTGGGCAATGTAGTGTTAAATGTAGAGTCCAATCCAAGGTTACATTCACTTTCTGGTAGAGTCCAATCCAAGGTTACATTCACATTCTGGTACAGTCCAATCCAAGGTTACATTCACTTTCTGGTACAGTCCAATCCAAGGTTACATTCACTTGCTGGTAGAGACTAATCCAAGGTTACATTCACTTGCTGGTACAGTCCTATGCAAGGTTACATTCACTTTCTGCAATGACGATCTAGTGGGCAATGTCGTGAGAAATGTAGGGTACAATCCAAGGTTACTTTCACTTTCTGGTAGAGTCCAATCCAAGGTTAGATTCACTTTCTGCAATGACGATCTAGTGGGCAATTTCGTGTTAAATGTAGAGTACAATCCAAATTTACATTCACTTTCTGGTAGAGTCCAATCCAAGGTTACATTCATTTTCTGGTAGAGTCCAATCCAAGGTTACAGTCACGTTCTGGTAGAGTCCAATCCAAGGTTACATTCACTTTCTGGTACAGTCCAATCCAAGCTTACATTCACTTTCTGGTAGAGTCCAATCCAAGGTTACATTCACTTTCTGGTACAGTCCAATCCAAGGTTACATTCACTTTGTGGTAGAGTCCAATCCAAGGTTACATTCACATTCTGGTACAGTTCAATCCAAGGTTACATTCACTTTCTGGTAGAGTCCAATCCAAGGTTACATTCACTTTCCGGTAGAGTCCAATCCAAGGTTACATTCACTTTTTGTTACAGTCCAATCCAAGGTTACATTCACTTTCTGCAATGACGATCTAGTGGGCAATGTCGTGTTAAATGTAGAGTCCAATCCAAGATTACATTCACTTACTGGTAGAGTCCTATCCAAGGTTACATTCACTTTCTGCAATGATGATCTAGTGGGCAATGTTGTGATAAATGTAGAGTCCAAACCAAGCTTACATTCACTTTCTGGAACAGTCCAATCCAAGCTTACATTCACTTTCTGGTAGAGTCCAATCCAAGGTTACTTTCACTTTCTGGTACAGTCCAATCCAAGGTTACATTCACTTTGTGGTAGAGTCCAATCCAAGGTTACATTCACATTCTGGTACAGTCCAATCCAAGGTTACATTCACTTTCTGGTAGAGTCCAATCCAAGGTTACATTCACTTTGTGGTAGAGTCCAATCCAAGGTTACATTCACTTTGTGGTAGAGTCCAATCCAAGGTTACATTCACATTCTGGTACAGTCCAATCCAAGGTTACATTCACTTTCTGGTAGAGTCCAATCCAAGGTTACATTCACTTTCCGGTAGAGTCCAATCCAAGGTTACATTCACTTTTTGTTACAGTCCAATCCAAGGTTACATTCACTTTCTGCAATGACGATCAAGTGGGCAATGTCGTGTTAAATGTAGAGTCCAATCCAAGGTTACATTCACTTACTGGTAGAGTCCTATCCAAGGTTACATCCACTTTCTGCAATGATGATCTAGTGGGCAATGTTGTGATGAATGTAGAGTCCAAACCAAGCTTACTTTCAGTTTCTGGTAGAGTCCAAACCAAGATTACATTAACTTTCTGGTAGAGTCCAATCCAAGGTTACATTCACTTTCTGGTACAGTCCTATCCAAGGTTACATTCACTTTCTACAATGACGATCTAGTGGGCAATGTCGTGATGAATGTAGAGTACAATACAAGGTTATATTCACTTTCTGGTAGGGTCCAATCCAAGGTTACATTCACTTTGTGGTAGAGTCCAATCCAAGGTTACATTCACATTCTGGTACAGTCCTATCCAAGTTTACATTCACTTTCTGCAATGAGGACCTAGTGGACAATGTCGTGATAAATGTAGAGTCCAATCCAAGGTTACATTCACGTTCTGCAATGACGATCTAGTGGGCAATGTCGTGTTAAATGTAGAGGCCAATCCAAGTTTACATTCACTTTCTGGTAGAGTCCAATCCAAGGTTACATTCACTTTCTGCAATGACGATCCAGTGGGCAATGTCGTGTTAAATGTAGAGTCCAATCCAAGGTTACATTCACTTTCTGCAATGACGATCAAGTGGGCAATGTCGTGATAAATGTAGAGTCCAATCCAAGCTTACATTCACTTTCTGGTAGAGTCCAATCCAAGGTTACATTCACTTTCTGGTGGAGTCCAATCCAAGGTTACATTCACTTTCTGGTATAGTCCTCTCCAAGGTTACATTCACTTTCTGCAATTTCGATCTAGTGGGCAATGTCATGATAAATGTAGCATCCAATCCAAGTGTATATTCACTTTCTGCAATGAAGATCTAGTGGGCAATGTCGTGACAATGTAGAGTACAATCCAAGGTTACACTCACTTTCTGGTAGAGTCCAATCCAAGGTTACATTCAAATTCTGGTACAGTCCAATGCAAGGTTACATTAACTTTCTGGTAGAGTCCAATCCAAAGTTACAGTCACATTCTGGTAGAGTCCAATCCAAGGTTACATTCACTTTTTGGTACAGTCCAATCCAAGGTTACATTCACTTACTGGTAGAGTCCAACCAAAGGTTACATTCACTTTCTGCAATGACGATCTAGTGGGCAATAACGTGATAAATGTAGAGTCCATTCCAAGTGTACATTCAATTTCTGGTAGAGTCCAATCCAAGGTTACATTCACTTTCTGGTAGAGTCCAAAACAAGGTTACATTCAGTTTCTGGTACAGTCCTATCCAAGGTTACATTCACTTTCTGCAATGACGATCTAGTGGGCAATGTTGTGTTAAATGTAGAGTCCAATCCAAGGTTACATTCACTTACTCTTAGAGTCCAATCCAAGGTTACATTCACTTTCTGCAATTACGATCTAGTGGGCAATGTCGTGTTAAATGTAGAGTACAATCCAAATTTACATTCACTTTCTGGTAGAGTCCAATCCAAGGTTACATTCATTTTCTGGTAGAGTCCAATCCAAGGTTACAGTCACATTCTGGTAGAGTCCAATCCAAGGTTACATTCACTTTCTGGTACAGTCCAATCCAAGCTTACATTCACTTTCTGGTAGAGTCCAATCCAAGGTTACTTTCACTTTCTGGTACAGTCCAATCCAAGGTTACATTCACTTTGTGGTAGAGTCCGATCCAAGGTTACATTCACATTCTGGTACAGTCCAATCCAAGGTTACATTCACTTTCTGGTAGAGTCCAATCCAAGGTTACATTCACTTTCCGGTAGAGTCCAATCCAAGGTTACATTCACTTTTTGTTACAGTCCAATCCAAGGTTACATTCACTTTGTGGTAGAGTCCAATCCAAGGTTACATTCACATTCTGGTACAGTCCAATCCAAGGTTACATTCACTTTCTGGTACAGTCCAATCCAAGGTTAAATTCACTTTCTGGTAGAGTCCAATCCAAGGTTACATTCACTTGCTGGTAGAGTCTAATCCAAGTTTACATTCACTTTCTGGTACAGTCCTATGCAAGATTACATTCACTTTCTGCAATGACGATCTAGTGGGCAATGTCGTGATAAATGTAGCGTCCAATCCAAGGTTACATTTACTTTCTGCAATGACGATCTGGTGGGCAATGTCGTGATAAATGTAGGGTACAATCCAAGGTTACATTCACTTTCTGGTAGAGTCCAATCCAAGGTTACATTCACATTCTGGTACAGTCCAATCCAAGGTTACATTCACTTTCGGCGATGGTGATCTAGTGGGCACTCTCGGGGTGACGGGGGAGTCCAATCCAAGGCTAGATTCACTTTCTGCAATAACGATCTAGTGGGGACTCTCAGGGTGACGGGGGAATCCAATTCAAGGCTACATTCACTTTCTGGTTGAATCCAATCCAAGGTTACATCCACTTTCTGCGATGGTGATCTAGTGGGCAATGTCAAGTTGAATGTAGAGTCCAATCCAAGGCTACATTCACTTTATGGTACAGTCCTATCCAAGGTTACATTCACTTTCTTCAATGACGATCTAGTGGGCAATGTCGTCATAAATGTAGCATCCAATCCAAGGTTACATTCACTTTCTGCAATGACGATCTAGTGAGCAATGTCGTGTTAAATGTAGAGTACAATCCAAGGTTACATTCACTTTCTGGTAGAGTCCAATCCAAGGTTACATTCACATTCTGGTACAGTCCAATCCAAGGTTACATTCACTTTCTGGTACAGTCCAATCCAAGGTTAAATTAATTTCCTGGTAGAGTCCAATCCAAGGTTACATTCACTTGCTGGTACAGTCCTATGCAAGGTTACATTCACTTTCTGCAATGACGATCTAATGGGCAATGTCGTGATAAATGTAGAGTCCATTCCAAGCGTACATTCACTTTCTGGTAGAGTCCAATCCAAGGTTACATTCACTTTCTGGTAGAGTCCAATTCAAGGTTACATTCACGTTCTGGTAGAGTCCAATCCATGGTTACATTCACTTTTTGGTACAGTCCAATCCAAGGTTACATTCACTTTCTGCAATGACGATCTAGTGGGTAATGTCGTGTTAAATGTAGAGTCCATTCCAAGGTTACATTCACTTTCTGGTACAGTCGTATCCAAGTTTACATTCACTTTCTGCAATGACGATCTAGTGGGCAATGTCGTGATAAATGTAGCATCCAATCCAAGGTTACATTCACTTTCTGCAACGATGATCTAGTGGGCAATGTCGTGATAAATGTAGAGTACAATCCAAGGTTACATTCACTTTCTGGTAGAGTCCAATCCAAGGTTACATTCACTTTGTGGTAGAGTCCAATCCAAGGTTACATTCACATTCTGGTACAGTCCAATCCAAGGTTACATTCACTTTCTGGTACAGTCCAATCCAAGGTTAAATTCACTTTCTGGTAGAGTCCAATCCAAGGTTACATTCACTTGCTGGTAGAGTCTAATCCAAGGTTACATTCACTTTCTGGTACAGTCCTATGCAAGGTTACATTAACTTTCTGCAATGACGATCTAGTGGGCAATGTCGTGATAAATGTAGCGTCCAATCCAAGGTTACATTCACTTTCTGCAATGACGATCTAGTGGGCAATGTCGTGATAAATGTAGGGTACAATCCAAGGTTACATTCACTTTCTGGTAGAGTCCAATCCAAGGTTACATTCACATTCTGGTACAGTCCAATCCAAGGTTACATTCACTTTCTGGTAAAGTTCAATCCAAGGTTACATTCACTTTCTGCGATGGTGATCTAGTGGGCACTATCAGGGTGACGGGGGAGTCCAATCCAAGGCTAGATTCACTTTTTGCGATAACAATCTAGTGGGGACTCTCAGGGTGACGGTGGAGTCCAATTCAAGGCTACATTCACTTTCTGGTAGAGTCCAATCCAAGGTTACATCCACTTTCCGCGATGGTGATCTAGTGGGCAATGTCATGTTGAATGTAGAGTCCAATCCAAGGCTACATTCACTTTCTGGTACAGTCCTATCCAAGGTTACATTCACTTTCTTCAATGACGATCTAGTGGGCAATGTTGTCATAAATGTAGCATCCAATCCAAGGTTACATTCACTTTCTGGTAATGTCCAATCCAAGGTTACATTCACATTCTGGCACAGTCCAATCCAAGGTTACATTCAATTTCTGGTAGAGTCCAATTCAAGGTTACAGTCACGTTCTGGTAGAGTCCAATCCAAGGTTTCATTCACTTTCTGCAATGACGACCTAGTGGGCAATGTTGTGTTAAATGTAGAGTCCAATCCAAGGTTACATTCACTTACTCTTAGAGTCCAATCCAAGGTTACATTCACTTTCTGCAATGACGATCTAGTGGGCAATGTAGTGTTAAATGTAGAGTCCAATCCAAGGTTACATTCACTTTCTGGTAGAGTCCAATCCAAGGTTACATTCACATTCTGGTACAGTCCAATCCAAGGTTACATTCACTTTCTGGTACAGTCCAATCCAAGGTTACATTCACTTGCTGGTAGAGACTAATCCAAGGTTACATTCACTTGCTGGTACAGTCCTATGCAAGGTTACATTCACTTTCTGCAATGACGATCTAGTGGGCAATGTCGTGAGAAATGTAGGGTACAATCCAAGGTTACATTCACTTTCTGGTAGAGTCCAATCCAAGGTTAGATTCACTTTCTGCAATGACGATCTAGTGGGCAATTTCGTGTTAAATGTAGAGTACAATCCAAATTTACATTCACTTTCTGGTAGAGTCCAATCCAAGGTTACATTCATTTTCTGGTAGAGTCCAATCCAAGGTTACAGTCACGTTCTGGTAGAGTCCAATCCAAGGTTACATTCACTTTCTGGTACAGTCCAATCCAAGCTTACATTCACTTTCTGGTAGAGTCCAATCCAAGGTTACATTCACTTTCTGGTACAGTCCAATCCAAGGTTACATTCACTTTGTGGTAGAGTCCAATCCAAGGTTACATTCACATTCTGGTACAGTTCAATCCAAGGTTACATTCACTTTCTGGTAGAGTCCAATCCAAGGTTACATTCACTTTCCGGTAGAGTCCAATCCAAGGTTACATTCACTTTTTGTTACAGTCCAATCCAAGGTTACATTCACTTTCTGCAATGACGATCTAGTGGGCAATGTCGTGTTAAATGTAGAGTCCAATCCAAGATTACATTCACTTACTGGTAGAGTCCTATCCAAGGTTACATTCACTTTCTGCAATGATGATCTAGTGGGCAATGTTGTGATAAATGTAGAGTCCAAACCAAGCTTACATTCACTTTCTGGAACAGTCCAATCCAAGCTTACATTCACTTTCTGGTAGAGTCCAATCCAAGGTTACTTTCACTTTCTGGTACAGTCCAATCCAAGGTTACATTCACTTTGTGGTAGAGTCCAATCCAAGGTTACATTCACATTCTGGTACAGTCCAATCCAAGGTTACATTCACTTTCTGGTAGAGTCCAATCCAAGGTTACATTCACTTTGTGGTAGAGTCCAATCCAAGGTTACATTCACTTTGTGGTAGAGTCCAATCCAAGGTTACATTCACATTCTGGTACAGTCCAATCCAAGGTTACATTCACTTTCTGGTAGAGTCCAATCCAAGGTTACATTCACTTTCCGGTAGAGTCCAATCCAAGGTTACATTCACTTTTTGTTACAGTCCAATCCAAGGTTACATTCACTTTCTGCAATGACGATCAAGTGGGCAATGTCGTGTTAAATGTAGAGTCCAATCCAAGGTTACATTCACTTACTGGTAGAGTCCTATCCAAGGTTACATCCACTTTCTGCAATGATGATCTAGTGGGCAATGTTGTGATGAATGTAGAGTCCAAACCAAGCTTACTTTCAGTTTCTGGTAGAGTCCAAACCAAGATTACATTAACTTTCTGGTAGAGTCCAATCCAAGGTTACATTCACTTTCTGGTACAGTCCTATCCAAGGTTACATTCACTTTCTACAATGACGATCTAGTGGGCAATGTCGTGATGAATGTAGAGTACAATACAAGGTTATATTCACTTTCTGGTAGGGTCCAATCCAAGGTTACATTCACTTTGTGGTAGAGTCCAATCCAAGGTTACATTCACATTCTGGTACAGTCCTATCCAAGTTTACATTCACTTTCTGCAATGAGGACCTAGTGGACAATGTCGTGATAAATGTAGAGTCCAATCCAAGGTTACATTCACGTTCTGCAATGACGATCTAGTGGGCAATGTCGTGTTAAATGTAGAGGCCAATCCAAGTTTACATTCACTTTCTGGTAGAGTCCAATCCAAGGTTACATTCACTTTCTGCAATGACGATCCAGTGGGCAATGTCGTGTTAAATGTAGAGTCCAATCCAAGGTTACATTCACTTTCTGCAATGACGATCAAGTGGGCAATGTCGTGATAAATGTAGAGTCCAATCCAAGCTTACATTCACTTTCTGGTAGAGTCCAATCCAAGGTTACATTCACTTTCTGGTGGAGTCCAATCCAAGGTTACATTCACTTTCTGGTATAGTCCTCTCCAAGGTTACATTCACTTTCTGCAATTTCGATCTAGTGGGCAATGTCATGATAAATGTAGCATCCAATCCAAGTGTATATTCACTTTCTGCAATGAAGATCTAGTGGGCAATGTCGTGACAATGTAGAGTACAATCCAAGGTTACACTCACTTTCTGGTAGAGTCCAATCCAAGGTTACATTCAAATTCTGGTACAGTCCAATGCAAGGTTACATTAACTTTCTGGTAGAGTCCAATCCAAAGTTACAGTCACATTCTGGTAGAGTCCAATCCAAGGTTACATTCACTTTTTGGTACAGTCCAATCCAAGGTTACATTCACTTACTGGTAGAGTCCAACCAAAGGTTACATTCACTTTCTGCAATGACGATCTAGTGGGCAATAACGTGATAAATGTAGAGTCCATTCCAAGTGTACATTCAATTTCTGGTAGAGTCCAATCCAAGGTTACATTCACTTTCTGGTAGAGTCCAAAACAAGGTTACATTCAGTTTCTGGTACAGTCCTATCCAAGGTTACATTCACTTTCTGCAATGACGATCTAGTGGGCAATGTAGAGTTAAATGTAGCGTCCAATCCAAAGTTACATTCACTTGCTGCAATGACGAGTTAGTGAGCAATGTCGTGATAAATGTAGAATACAATCCAAGGTTACATTCACTATCTGGTAGAGTCCAATCCAAGGTTACATTCACGTTCTGGTAGAGTCCAATCCAAGGTTACATTCACTTTTTGGTACAGTCCAATCCAAGGTTACATTCACTTTCTGCAATGACGATCTAGTGGGCAATTTCGTGTTAAATGTAGAGTCCATTCCAAGGTTACATTCACTTTCTGGTACAGTCCTATCCAAGTTTACATTCACTTTCTGCAATGAGGACCTAGTGGACAATGTCGTGATAAATGTAGAGTCCAATCCAAGGTTACATTCACTTTCTGCAATGATGATCTAGTGGGCAATGTCGTGATAAATGTAGAGTACAATCCAAGGTTACATTCACTTTGTGGTAGAGTCCAATCCAAGGTTACATGCACTTTGTGGTAGAGTCCAATCCAAGGTTACATTTACATTCTGGTACAGTCCAATCCAAGGTTACATTCACTTTCTGGTACAGTCCAATCCAAGGTTACATTCACTTGCTGGTAGAGTCTAATCCAAGGTTACATTCACTTGCTGGTACAGTCCTATGCAAGGTTACATTCACTTTCTGCAATGACGATCTAGTGGGCAATGTCGTGAGAAATGTAGGGTACAATCCAAGGTTACATTCACTTTCTGGTACAGTCCAATCCAAGGTTACATTCACTTTCTGCGATGGTGATCTAGTGGGCACTCTCGGGGTGACGGGGGAGTCCATTCCAAGGCTACATTCACTTTCTGCGATGACGATCTAGTGGGGACTCTCGGGGTGATGGGGGAGTTCAATCCAAGGTTACATCCACTTTCTGCGATGGTGATCTAGTGGGCAATGTCATGTTGAATGTACAGTCCAATCCAAGGCTACATTCACTTTCTGGTACAGTCCTATCCAAGGTTACATTCACTTTCTGCAATGACGATCTAGTTGGCAATGTCGTGATAAATGTAGCATCCAATCCAAGGTTACATTCACTTTCTGCAATGACAATCTAGTGGGCAATGTCGTGTTAAATGTAGAGTACAATCCAAGGTTACATTCACTTTCTGGTAGAGTCCAATCCAAGGTTACATTCACTTTCTGCAATGACGATCTAGTGGGCAATGTTGTGTTAAATGTAGAGTACAATCCAAGGTTACAGTCACTTTCTGGTAGAGTCCAATCCAAGGTTACATTCACATTCTGGTACAGTCCAAACCAAGGTTACTTTCATTTTCTGGTACTGTCCAATCCAAGGTTACAGTCACGTTCTGGTAGAGTCCAATCCAATGTTACATTCACTTTCTGCAATGACGATCTAGTGGGCAATGTTGTGTTAAATGTAGAGTCCAATCCAAGGTTACATTCACTTACTCTTAGAGTCCAATCCAAGGTTACATTCACTTTCTGCAATGACGATCTAGTGGGCAATGTCGTGTTAAATGTAGAGTCCAATCCAAGGTTACATTCACTTACTCTTAGAGTACAATCCTAGGTTACATTCACTTTGTGGTAGAGCCCAATCCAAGGTTACATTCACGTTCTGGTAGAGTCCAATCCAATGTTACATTCACTTTTTGGTACAGTCCAATCCAAGCTTACATTCATTTTCTGGTAGAGTCCAATCCAAGGTTAGATTCACTTTCTGCAATGACGATCTAGTGGGAAATGTTGTGTTAAATGTAGAGTCCAATCCAAGGTTACATTCACTTACTCTTAGAGTCCAATCCAAGGTTACATTCACTTTCTGCAATGACGATCTAGTGGGCAATGTCGTGATAAATGTAGAGTCCATTCCAAGCGTACATTCACTTTCTGGTAGAGTCCAAACCAAGGTTACATTCATTTTCTGGTAGAGTCCAATCCAAGGTTACATTCACGTTCTGGTAGAGTCCAATCCATGGTTACATTCACTTTTTGGTACAGTCCAATCCAAGGTTACATTCACTTTCTGCAATGACGATCTAGTGGGCAATGTCGTGTTAAATGTAGAGTCCATTCCAAGGTTACATTCACTTTCTGGTACAGTCTTATCCAAGTTTACATTCACTTTCTGCAATGACAATTCAGTGGGCAATGTCGTGATAAATGTAGCGTCCAATCCAAGGTTACATTCACTTTCTGCAACGATGATCTAGTGGGCAATGTCGTGATAAATGTAGAGTACAATCCAAGGTTACATTCACTTTCTGGTAGAGTCCAATCCAAGGTTACATTCACTTTGTGGTAGAGTCCAATCCAAGGTTACATTCACATTCTGGTACAGTCCAATCCAAGGTTACATTCACTTTCTGGTACAGTCCAATCCAAGGTTAAATTAATTTCCTGGTAGAGTCCAATCCAAGGTTACATTCACTTGCTGGTACAGTCCTATGCAAGGTTACATTCACTTTCTGCAATGACGATCTAATGGGCAATGTCGTGATAAATGTAGAGTCCATTCCAAGCATACATTCACTTTCTGGTAGAGTCCAATCCAAGGTTACATTCACTTTCTGGTAGAGTCCAATTCAAGGTTACATTCACGTTCTGGTAGAGTCCAATCCATGGTTACATTCACTTTTTGGTACAGTCCAATCCAAGGTTACATTCACTTTCTGCAATGACGATCTAGTGGGTAATGTCGTGTTAAATGTAGAGTCCATTCCAAGGTTACATTCACTTTCTGGTACAGTCGTATCCAAGTTTACATTCACTTTCTGCAATGACGATCTAGTGGGCAATGTCGTGATAAATGTAGCATCAAATCCAAGGTTACATTCACTTTCTGCAACGATGATCTAGTGGGCAATGTCGTGATAAATGTAGAGTACAATCCAAGGTTACATTCACTTTCTGGTAGAGTCCAATCCAAGGTTACATTCACTTTGTGGTAGAGTCCAATCCAAGGTTACATTCACATTCTGGTACAGTCCAATCCAAGGTTACATTCACTTTCTGGTACAGTCCAATCCAAGGTTAAATTCACTTTCTGGTAGAGTCCAATCCAAGGTTACATTCACTTGCTGGTAGAGTCTAATCCAAGGTTACATTCACTTTCTGGTACAGTCCTATGCAAGGTTACATTAACTTTCTGCAATGACGATCTAGTGGGCAATGTCGTGATAAATGTAGCGTCCAATCCAAGGTTACATTCACTTTCTGCAATGACGATCTAGTGGGCAATGTCGTGATAAATGTAGGGTACAATCCAAGGTTACATTCACTTTCTGGTAGAGTCCAATCCAAGGTTACATTCACATTCTGGTACAGTCCAATCCAAGGTTACATTCACTTTCTGGTAAAGTTCAATCCAAGGTTACATTCACTTTCTGCGATGGTGATCTAGTGGGCACTATCAGGGTGACGGGGGAGTCCAATCCAAGGCTAGATTCACTTTTTGCGATAACAATCTAGTGGGGACTCTCAGGGTGACGATGGAGTCCAATTCAAGGCTACATTCACTTTCTGGTAGAGTCCAATCCAAGGTTACATCCACTTTCCGCGATGGTGATCTAGTGGGCAATGTCATGTTGAATGTAGAGTCCAATCCAAGGCTACATTCACTTTCTGGTACAGTCCTATCCAAGGTTACATTCACTTTCTTCAATGACGATCTAGTGGGCAATGTTGTCATAAATGTAGCATCCAATCCAAGGTTACATTCACTTTCTGGTAATGTCCAATCCAAGGTTACATTCACATTCTGGCACAGTCCAATCCAAGGTTACATTCAATTTCTGGTAGAGTCCAATTCAAGGTTACAGTCACGTTCTGGTAGAGTCCAATCCAAGGTTTCATTCACTTTCTGCAATGACGACCTAGTGGGCAATGTTGTGTTAAATGTAGAGTCCAATCCAAGGTTACATTCACTTACTCTTAGAGTCCAATCCAAGGTTACATTCACTTTCTGCAAAGACGATCTAGTGGGCAATGTAGTGTTAAATGTAGAGTCCAATCCAAGGTTACATTCACTTTCTGGTAGAGTCCAATCCAAGGTTACATTCACATTCTGGTACAGTCCAATCCAAGGTTACATTCACTTTCTGGTACAGTCCAATCCAAGGTTACATTCACTTGCTGGTAGAGACTAATCCAAGGTTACATTCACTTGCTGGTACAGTCCTATGCAAGGTTACATTCACTTTCTGCAATGACGATCTAGTGGGCAATGTCGTGAGAAATGTAGGGTACAATCCAAGGTTACATTCACTTTCTGGTAGAGTCCAATCCAAGGTTAGATTCACATTCTGGTACAGTCCAAATCAAGGTTACATTCACTTTTTGCGATGGTGATCTAGTGGGCACTCTCGGGGTGACGGGGGAGTCCATTCCAAGGCTACATTCACTTTCTGCGATGACGATCTAGTGGGGACTCTCGGGGTGATGGGGGAGTTCAATCCAAGGTTACATCCACTTTCTGAGATGGTCATCTAGTGGGCAATGTCATGTTGAATGTAGAGTCCAATCCAAGGCTACATTCACTTTCTGGTACAGTCCTATCCAAGGTTACATTCACTTTCTCAAATGACGATCTAGTGGGCAAAGTCGTGATAAATGTAGCATCCAATCCAAGGTTACATTCACTTTCTGCAATGACGATCTAGTGGGCAATGTCGTGTTAAATGTAGAGTACAATCCAAGGTAACATTCACTTTCTGGTAGAGTCCAATCCAAGGTTACATTCACTTTCTGCAATGACGATCTAGTGGGCAATGTTGTGTTAAATGTAGAGTCCAAACCTAGGTTACATTCACTTACTCTTAGAGTCCAAACCAAGGTTACATTCACTTTCTGCAATGAGGATCTAGTGGGCAATGTCATGTTAAATGTAGAATACAATCCAAGGTTACAGTCACTTTCTGGTACAGTCCAATCCAAGGTTACATTCATTTTCTGGTACAGCCCAATCCAAGGTTACAGTCACGTTCTGGTAGAGTCCGATCCAAGGTTACATTCAATTTTTGGTACAGTCCAATCCAAGCTTACATTCATTTTCTGGTAGAGTCCAATTAAAGGTTACATTCACTTTCTGCAATGACGATCTAGTGGGTAATGTTGTGTTAAATGTAGAGTCCAATCCAAGGTTACAGTCACGTTCTGGTAGAGTCCGATCCAAGGTTACATTCAATTTTTGGTACAGTCCAATCCAAGGTTACATTCACTTACTCTTAGAGTCCAATCCAAGGTTACATTCACTTTCTGCAATGACGATCTAGTGGGCAATGTCGTGTTAAATGTAGAGTCCAATCCAAGGTTACATTCACTTACTCTTAGAGTACAGTCCAACGTAACATTCACTTTGTGGTAGAGTCCAATCCAAGCTTACATTCACTTTCTGCTAGAGTCCAATCCAAGGTTACATTCCCTTTTTGGAACAGTCCAATCCAAGGTTACATTCACTTTCTGCAATGACGATCTAGTGGGCAATGTCGTGATAAATGTAGAGTCCATTTCAAGCGTACATTCACTTTCTGGTAGAGTCCAATCCAAGGTTACATTCACTTTCTGGTAGGGTCCAATCCAAGGTTACATTCACTTTGTGGTAGAGTCCAATCCAAGGTTACATTCACATTCTGGTACAGTCCAATCCAAGGTTACATTCACTTTCTGGTACAGTCCAATCCAAGGTTACATTCACTTTCTGGTAGAGTCCAATCCAAGGTTACATTCACTTTCTGGTGCAGTCCAATCCAAGGTTACATTTACTTTCTGCAATGACAATCTAGTGGCAATGTCGTGATAAATGTAGAGTACAATCCAAGGTTACATTCACTTTCTGGAAGAGTCCAATCCAAGGTTACATTCACGTTCTGGTACAGTCCAATCCAAGGTTACATTCACTTTCTGGTATAGTCCAATCCAAGGTTACATTCACTTTCTGGTAGAGTCCAATCCAAAGTTAAATTCAATTTCTGCGATGGTGATCTAGTGGGCATTCTCGGGGTGATGGGGGAGTCCAATCCAAGGTTACATTCACTTTCTGGGAGAGTCCAATCCAAGGCTACATTCACTTTCTGGTAGAGTCCAATCTAAGGTTACATCCACTTTCTGCGATGGTGATCTAGTGGGCAATGTCATGTTGAATGTAGAATCCAATCCAAGGCTACATTCACTTTCTGCAATGATGATCTAGTGGGCAATGTCATGTTGAATGTAGAGTCCAATCCAAGGTTACATTCACTTTCTGGTAGAGTCCAATCCAAGGCTACATTCACTTTCTGGTAGAGTCCAATCCAAGGTTACATCCACTTTCTGCGATGGTGATCTAGTGGGCAATGTCATGTTGAATGTAGAATCCAATCCAAGGCTACATTCACTTTCTGCAATGATGATCTAGTGGGCAATGTCATGTTGAATGTAGAGTCCAATCCAAGGTTACATTCACTTTCTGGTAGAGTCAAATCCAAGGCTACATTCACTTTCTGGTAGAGTCCAATCCAAGGTTACATCCACTTTCTGCGATGGTGATCTAGTGGGCAATGTCATGTTGAATGTAGAGTCCAATCCAAGGTTACATTCACTTTCTGGTAGAGTCCAATCCAAGGTTACATTCACATTCTGGTAGAGTCCAATTCAAGGTTACAGTCACTTTCTAGTAGAGTCCAATCCAAGGTTACATTCACTTTCTGCAATGACGATCTAGTGGGCAATGTTGTGTTAAATGTAGAGTCCAATCCAAGGTTACATTCACTTACTCTTAGAGTCCAATCCAAGGTTACATTCACTTTCTGCAATGACGATCTAGTGGGAAATGTCGTGTTAAATGTAGGGTCCAATCCAAGGTTACATTCACATTCTGGTACAGTCCAATCCAAGGTTACATTCATTTTCTGGTAGAGTCCAATCCAAGGTTACAGTCACGTTCTGGTAGAGTCCAATCCAAGGTTACATTCACTTTTTGGTACAGTCCAATCCAAGCTTACATTCACATTCTGGTACAGTCCAATCCAAGGTTACGTTCACTTTCTGGTACAGTCCAATCCAAGGTTAAATTCACTTTCTGGTAGAGTCCAATCCAAGGTTACATTCACTTTCTGTAATGACGATCTAGTGGGCAATGTTGTGTTAAATGTAGAGTCCAATCCAAGGTTACATTCACTTACTCTTAGAGTCCAATCCAAGGTTACATTCACGTTCTGCAATTACGATCTAGTGGGCAATGTCGTGTTAAATGTAGAGTACAATCCAAATTTACATTCACTTTCTGGTAGAGTCCAATCCAAGGTTACATTCATTTTCTGGTAGAGTCCAATCCAAGGTTACAGTCACATTCTGGTAGAGTCCAATCCAAGGTTACATTCACTTTCTGGTACAGTCCAATCCAAGCTTACATTCACTTTCTGGTAGAGTCCAATCCAAGGTTACTTTCACTTTCTGGTACAGTCCAATCCAAGGTTACATTCACTTTGTGGTAGAGTCCGATCCAAGGTTACATTCACATTCTGGTACAGTCCAATCCAAGGTTACATTCACTTTCTGGTAGAGTCCAATCCAAGGTTACATTCACTTTCCGGTAGAGTCCAATCCAAGGTTACATTCACTTTTTGTTACAGTCCAATCCAAGGTTACATTCACTTTGTGGTAGAGTCCAATCCAAGGTTACATTCACATTCTGGTACAGTCCAATCCAAGGTTACATTCACTTTCTGGTACAGTCCAATCCAAGGTTAAATTCACTTTCTGGTAGAGTCCAATCCAAGGTTACATTCACTTGCTGGTAGAGTCTAATCCAAGTTTACATTCACTTTCTGGTACAGTCCTATGCAAGATTACATTCACTTTCTGCAATGACGATCTAGTGGGCAATGTCGTGATAAATGTAGCGTCCAATCCAAGGTTACATTTACTTTCTGCAATGACGATCTGGTGGGCAATGTCGTGATAAATGTAGGGTACAATCCAAGGTTACATTCACTTTCTGGTAGAGTCCAATCCAAGGTTACATTCACATTCTGGTACAGTCCAATCCAAGGTTACATTCACTTTCGGCGATGGTGATCTAGTGGGCACTCTCGGGGTGACGGGGGAGTCCAATCCAAGGCTAGATTCACTTTCTGCAATAACGATCTAGTGGGGACTCTCAGGGTGACGGGGGAATCCAATTCAAGGCTACATTCACTTTCTGGTTGAATCCAATCCAAGGTTACATCCACTTTCTGCGATGGTGATCTAGTGGGCAATGTCAAGTTGAATGTAGAGTCCAATCCAAGGCTACATTCACTTTATGGTACAGTCCTATCCAAGGTTACATTCACTTTCTTCAATGACGATCTAGTGGGCAATGTCGTCATAAATGTAGCATCCAATCCAAGGTTACATTCACTTTCTGCAATGACGATCTAGTGAGCAATGTCGTGTTAAATGTAGAGTACAATCCAAGGTTACATTCACTTTCTGGTAGAGTCCAATCCAAGGTTACATTCACATTCTGGTACAGTCCAATCCAAGGTTACATTCACTTTCTGGTACAGTCCAATCCAAGGTTAAATTAATTTCCTGGTAGAGTCCAATCCAAGGTTACATTCACTTGCTGGTACAGTCCTATGCAAGGTTACATTCACTTTCTGCAATGACGATCTAATGGGCAATGTCGTGATAAATGTAGAGTCCATTCAAAGCGTACATTCACTTTCTGGTAGAGTCCAATCCAAGGTTACATTCACTTTCTGGTAGAGTCCAATTCAAGGTTACATTCACGTTCTGGTAGAGTCCAATCCATGGTTACATTCACTTTTTGGTACAGTCCAATCCAAGGTTACATTCACTTTCTGCAATGACGATCTAGTGGGTAATGTCGTGTTAAATGTAGAGTCCATTCCAAGGTTACATTCACTTTCTGGTACAGTCGTATCCAAGTTTACATTCACTTTCTGCAATGACGATCTAGTGGGCAATGTCGTGATAAATGTAGCATCCAATCCAAGGTTACATTCACTTTCTGCAACGATGATCTAGTGGGCAATGTCGTGATAAATGTAGAGTACAATCCAAGGTTACATTCACTTTCTGGTAGAGTCCAATCCAAGGTTACATTCACTTTGTGGTAGAGTCCAATCCAAGGTTACATTCACATTCTGGTACAGTCCAATCCAAGGTTACATTCACTTTCTGGTACAGTCCAATCCAAGGTTAAATTCACTTTCTGGTAGAGTCCAATCCAAGGTTACATTCACTTGCTGGTAGAGTCTAATCCAAGGTTACATTCACTTTCTGGTACAGTCCTATGCAAGGTTACATTAACTTTCTGCAATGACGATCTAGTGGGCAATGTCGTGATAAATGTAGCGTCCAATCCAAGGTTACATTCACTTTCTGCAATGACGATCTAGTGGGCAATGTCGTGATAAATGTAGGGTACAATCCAAGGTTACATTCACTTTCTGGTAGAGTCCAATCCAAGGTTACATTCACATTCTGGTACAGTCCAATCCAAGGTTACATTCACTTTCTGGTAAAGTTCAATCCAAGGTTACATTCACTTTCTGCGATGGTGATCTAGTGGGCACTATCAGGGTGACGGGGGAGTCCAATCCAAGGCTAGATTCACTTTTTGCGATAACAATCTAGTGGGGACTCTCAGGGTGACGGTGGAGTCCAATTCAAGGCTACATTCACTTTCTGGTAGAGTCCAATCCAAGGTTACATCCACTTTCCGCGATGGTGATCTAGTGGGCAATGTCATGTTGAATGTAGAGTCCAATCCAAGGCTACATTCACTTTCTGGTACAGTCCTATCCAAGGTTACATTCACTTTCTTCAATGACGATCTAGTGGGCAATGTTGTCATAAATGTAGCATCCAATCCAAGGTTACATTCACTTTCTGGTAATGTCCAATCCAAGGTTACATTCACATTCTGGCACAGTCCAATCCAAGGTTACATTCAATTTCTGGTAGAGTCCAATTCAAGGTTACAGTCACGTTCTGGTAGAGTCCAATCCAAGGTTTCATTCACTTTCTGCAATGACGACCTAGTGGGCAATGTTGTGTTAAATGTAGAGTCCAATCCAAGGTTACATTCACTTACTCTTAGAGTCCAATCCAAGGTTACATTCACTTTCTGCAATGACGATCTAGTGGGCAATGTAGTGTTAAATGTAGAGTCCAATCCAAGGTTACATTCACTTTCTGGTAGAGTCCAATCCAAGGTTACATTCACATTCTGGTACAGTCCAATCCAAGGTTACATTCACTTTCTGGTACAGTCCAATCCAAGGTTACATTCACTTGCTGGTAGAGACTAATCCAAGGTTACATTCACTTGCTGGTACAGTCCTATGCAAGGTTACATTCACTTTCTGCAATGACGATCTAGTGGGCAATGTCGTGAGAAATGTAGGGTACAATCCAAGGTTACATTCACTTTCTGGTAGAGTCCAATCCAAGGTTAGATTCACATTCTGGTACAGTCCAAATCAAGGTTACATTCACTTTTTGCGATGGTGATCTAGTGGGCACTCTCGGGGTGACGGGGGAGTCCATTCCAAGGCTACATTCACTTTCTGCGATGACGATCTAGTGGGGACTCTCGGGGTGATGGGGGAGTTCAATCCAAGGTTACATCCACTTTCTGCGATGGTGATCTAGTGGGCAATGTCATGTTGAATGTAGAGTCCAATCCAAGGCTACATTCACTTTCTGGTACAGTCCTATCCAAGGTTACATTCACTTTCTCAAATGACGATCTAGTGGGCAAAGTCGTGATAAATGTAGCATCCAATCCAAGGTTACATTCACTTTCTGCAATGACGATCTAGTGGGCAATGTCGTGTTAAATGTAGAGTACAATCCAAGGTAACATTCACTTTCTGGTAGAGTCCAATCCAAGGTTACATTCACTTTCTGCAATGACGATCTAGTGGGCAATGTTGTGTTAAATGTAGAGTCCAAACCTAGGTTACATTCACTTACTCTTAGAGTCCAAACCAAGGTTACATTCACTTTCTGCAATGAGGATCTAGTGGGCAATGTCATGTTAAATGTAGAATACAATCCAAGGTTACAGTCACTTTCTGGTACAGTCCAATCCAAGGTTACATTCATTTTCTGGTACAGCCCAATCCAAGGTTACAGTCACGTTCTGGTAGAGTCCGATCCAAGGTTACATTCAATTTTTGGTACAGTCCAATCCAAGCTTACATTCATTTTCTGGTAGAGTCCAATTAAAGGTTACATTCACTTTCTGCAATGACGATCTAGTGGGTAATGTTGTGTTAAATGTAGAGTCCAATCCAAGGTTACAGTCACGTTCTGGTAGAGTCCGATCCAAGGTTACATTCAATTTTTGGTACAGTCCAATCCAAGGTTACATTCACTTACTCTTAGAGTCCAATCCAAGGTTACATTCACTTTCTGCAATGACGATCTAGTGGGCAATGTCGTGTTAAATGTAGAGTCCAATCCAAGGTTACATTCACTTACTCTTAGAGTACAGTCCAACGTAACATTCACTTTGTGGTAGAGTCCAATCCAAGCTTACATTCACTTTCTGCTAGAGTCCAATCCAAGGTTAAATTCCCTTTTTGGAACAGTCCAATCCAAGGTTACATTCACTTTCTGCAATGACGATCTAGTGGGCAATGTCGTGATAAATGTAGAGTCCATTTCAAGCGTACATTCACTTTCTGGTAGAGTCCAATCCAAGGTTACATTCACTTTCTGGTAGGGTCCAATCCAAGGTTACATTCACTTTGTGGTAGAGTCCAATCCAAGGTTACATTCACATTCTGGTACAGTCCAATCCAAGGTTACATTCACTTTCTGGTACAGTCCAATCCAAGGTTACATTCACTTTCTGGTAGAGTCCAATCCAAGGTTACATTCACTTTCTGGTACAGTCCAATCCAAGGTTACATTTACTTTCTGCAATGACAATCTAGTGGCAATGTCGTGATAAATGTAGAGTACAATCCAAGGTTACATTCACTTTCTGGAAGAGTCCAATCCAAGGTTACATTCACGTTCTGGTACAGTCCAATCCAAGGTTACATTCACTTTCTGGTATAGTCCAATCCAAGGTTACATTCACTTTCTGGTAGAGTCCAATCCAAAGTTAAATTCAATTTCTGCGATGGTGATCTAGTGGGCATTCTCGGGGTGATGGGGGCGTCCAATCCAAGGCTACATTCACTTTCTGCGATGACGATCTAGTGGGCACTCTCGGGTGACGGGGGAGTCCAATCCAAGGCTACATTCACTATCTGCAATGACGGTCTAGTGGGCAATGTCATGTTGAATGTAGAGTCCAATCCAAGGTTACATTCACTTTCTGGGAGAGTCCAATCCAAGGCTACATTCACTTTCTGGTAGAGTCCAATCTAAGGTTACATCCACTTTCTGCGATGGTGATCTAGTGGGCAATGTCATGTTGAATGTAGAGTCCAATCCAAGGTTACATTCACTTTCTGGTAGAGTCCAATCCAAGGCTACATTCACTTTCTGGTAGAGTCCAATCCAAGGTTACATCCACTTTCTGCGATGGTGATCTAGTGGGTAATGTTGTGTTAAATGTAGAGTCCAATCCAAGGTTACAGTCACGTTCTGGTAGAGTCCGATCCAAGGTTACATTCAATTTTTGGTACAGTCCAATCCAAGGTTACATTCACTTACTCTTAGAGTCCAATCCAAGGTTACATTCACTTTCTGCAATGACGATCTAGTGGGCAATGTCGTGTTAAATGTAGAGTCCAATCCAAGGTTACATTCACTTACTCTTAGAGTACAGTCCAACGTAACATTCACTTTGTGGTAGAGTCCAATCCAAGCTTACATTCACTTTCTGCTAGAGTCCAATCCAAGGTTAAATTCCCTTTTTGGAACAGTCCAATCCAAGGTTACATTCACTTTCTGCAATGACGATCTAGTGGGCAATGTCGTGATAAATGTAGAGTCCATTTCAAGCGTACATTCACTTTCTGGTAGAGTCCAATCCAAGGTTACATTCACTTTCTGGTAGGGTCCAATCCAAGGTTACATTCACTTTGTGGTAGAGTCCAATCCAAGGTTACATTCACATTCTGGTACAGTCCAATCCAAGGTTACATTCACTTTCTGGTACAGTCCAATCCAAGGTTACATTCACTTTCTGGTAGAGTCCAATCCAAGGTTACATTCACTTTCTGGTACAGTCCAATCCAAGGTTACATTTACTTTCTGCAATGACAATCTAGTGGCAATGTCGTGATAAATGTAGAGTACAATCCAAGGTTACATTCACTTTCTGGAAGAGTCCAATCCAAGGTTACATTCACGTTCTGGTACAGTCCAATCCAAGGTTACATTCACTTTCTGGTATAGTCCAATCCAAGGTTACATTCACTTTCTGGTAGAGTCCAATCCAAAGTTAAATTCAATTTCTGCGATGGTGATCTAGTGGGCATTCTCGGGGTGATGGGGGCGTCCAATCCAAGGCTACATTCACTTTCTGCGATGACGATCTAGTGGGCACTCTCGGGTGACGGGGGAGTCCAATCCAAGGCTACATTCACTATCTGCAATGACGGTCTAGTGGGCAATGTCATGTTGAATGTAGAGTCCAATCCAAGGTTACATTCACTTTCTGGGAGAGTCCAATCCAAGGCTACATTCACTTTCTGGTAGAGTCCAATCTAAGGTTACATCCACTTTCTGCGATGGTGATCTAGTGGGCAATGTCATGTTGAATGTAGAGTCCAATCCAAGGTTACATTCACTTTCTGGTAGAGTCCAATCCAAGGCTACATTCACTTTCTGGTAGAGTCCAATCCAAGGTTACATCCACTTTCTGCGATGGTGATCTAGTGGGCAATGTCATGTTGAATGTAGAATCCAATCCAAGGCTACATTCACTTTCTGCAATGATGATCTAGTGGGCAATGTCATGTTGAATGTAGAGTCCAATCCAAGGTTACATTCACTTTCTGGTAGAGTCCAATCCAAGGCTACATTCACTTTCTGGTAGAGTCCAATCCAAGGTTACATCCACTTTCTGCGATGGTGATCTAGTGGGCAATGTCATGTTGAATGTAGAGTCCAATCCAAGGTTACATTCACTTTCTGGTAGAGTCCAATCCAAGGTTACATTCACATTCTGGTAGAGTCCAATTCAAGGTTACAGTCACTTTCTAGTAGAGTCCAATCCAAGGTTACATTCACTTTCTGCAATGACGATCTAGTGGGCAATGTTGTGTTAAATGTAGAGTCCAATCCAAGGTTACTGTTAGGCAGAAACCTGTGCAGTTCCCTTGGGGAACACTGCAAAAGATTTAAGACTACAGGTAGAGCAGTAAACCCCTTTGGTAGCAGTCTGTACCACCCAGATTTACCTGGTAGCTGTGGCTGAGCAGTCAGACTTCTCTCAAGAAGAGTTAGGCAGTATGTAAAGTATACACAATATGTACCAAAACACAATAGCACAAGCAAACACTGACCAGAGCTTGGTTTCAAAAGTATATAGTTATTTATTTAAAATACACATAAGTTAAAAACACTCTAGCAAAAATATAGTAAAAGCACTTCAACACAGTTATAATGAAAGTAGATTCAATCCTTTCTCCTATCTAGACAACTCTAGGTAAAACACCACTTAATTAAAACAGAGGTGAGTGCTTAACGTTAGATGACACTCTAGTAGTTTCCAAGAAAGGGAGAGAAAAAGCAGAAATGGGTTAGACACACCACTCTAAGGTCCAGAGCACTTGCAATAGGCTTACAGAAGAATAAAGTCACAGGTGAGCAAAAGTCACTAGGCAGGGCCCACTCTTAGAGTAGCCGGAGCGAAAATGTGCCCAAGATCACACTGTTAGTTAGAGATTCAAAGTCTTGCAAAGAGTCAAAAAGAGGTTAGAGTGGCTCAGAAAGTTTAGCCAAAGTGTCCCAGGCACTCCCAGGTTCGAAAGCCGGGGACTAAATCTACCCCGTACAGTCGGTAGCAAGGGAAGCCAGGCAGAACACAGTACCTTAAGCGGAAAGGATCCTCCAGCGGTGGCAGTTGTTCCAGGCAGTGGCAGCAGGGCTCGACGTCGGTCAGGGGAGAAGAAGTTCTCGCTGAAGAGCAGAAGAAGAGGGTCGTTGCACTGCCCGGGAAGAAACCAGCCGCGGAGTCCTCCGGTTAAAGGGTTGGTGCCGACTTTCGCGGTATGGGGGTAAAGTGTGGTATTCCGGTTGCCGGGGTGCTTGGCACAGGCAAGGCGGCCACGAGATACCTCAAAGAACGGAAAGAAGGCGAAAACTGGTTGTCCCCACCAGTCAAGGGAAGGAGCCACTCCGTTAAGAGTTCTCCTCGGTCGTCGGGAAAAAGTGGTGAGACGGTTCAGCAGGGCTCCACCGGGTGGTGTCGTCGAAGCAGGTCGGCTCAGCTCTTCCCTCGTCGGATTCTTGGTCCTGTGGCGACTTCTGAAGTCCCAGTCCCCAAAGCCCTGCTTTTATGCAGCAAACCCCCATTCACCCAGCCTAGCTGTCACTCAACCATGCTAAGTGGTGAGCCGGGCGGCTCACCACTTGGGCCAATCAGGACGGAGTGCGACTTGAGTTACCAAGGTAACTCAGTCCAGGGTGCCTAAATCCCCCTCCACCCCTCCTAAGTACCCCAGACAGAGTGGCACCACTTTGGAGGGCTTCTGTGGAGAAGCCCGCCAAAAGTGGAACAAAGGGCTCCACTTTGGGTCAGAGTTACAGAGGCGAACACCAACGCCATTTTAGAATCAAGTTTTGGCAAAAAGTCCCAACCGGAGTTATAAAAATAAATATATAAACCGGTGGTATGTTTAAGGCTACCGTAAATAAATAATTAAATGTGTTAGCCTAAAACAATGGGAAATCCCATAGGGAAATATTCGCGGTCGAATATAAAAAGTAGTTTCCACTGCCACCAGCCAAAACTCGATCAGGGGGGACGGAGACGTGCCCCCTCGACTAACAGACCCTGGGGCAATCGAATTGCCCCAGCCAGTACGTCCACAATATGATGGTTTGTACTGGTTCTGTTCAGGATTCAAGACTAGCAAAGTCTTTGGTGACTTTACATGCCCTGGGAGACAGTAGTCAGTCCCAGGGTATGGAGTCTATGTTGGGGAGTCCCTAGGACACCCCTGGGTCACGGCACAGAGGGTGCTGTGTGACCCACATCACAAAAATACATGAGGCCCTATGGAGTAAGAGACCCCATAGCCCATTCAACACAAGGTTTAACCAAGAAAACACACTTCAACATGTCCAAGAGTGAGGGTAAAAGAGTCTCACTCTTGGCAGGAGAAAAAAATTAAACCCCAGAAATCCAGCAAAGCTGCTGGGGGACTCACTAGGTAGGGAAATTCAGCCTAAACAGAGAATTCTCCCTAACACTCGCCCCCCCCAGACTAAGGGACAGGAGGATTTAATCCACTCCTGGATGAACCTCATACCTCTAGTCGATGATATACATCCTAGAGAGTCCATCAGCATTTTGATGGTGACACCCTGACCTGTGCTCAATGGTGAAATCAAACCCTTGCAGGCAGATTGACCATCTCAATAGTTTTGGATTTTCCCCTTTCATTTGCATTAACCATCTCAAGGGTTGGTGGTCAGTCTGAATAACAAAAGTAGAACCATACAAGTATGGCCTAAACTTCTTCAGTGCCCACACAATAGCAAAGCATTCTCTTTCGATAGTTGCCCACCTTGTCTCAGGATCCTTCAGTTTCCTACTGATGAAGCAAATGGGGTGCTCCCTACCCTTCTCATCCAGTTGGCTTAGAACTGCACCTATACCTACATTGGAAGCATCAGTTTGTACAATGAAAGGTTGGTGGTAGTCAGGAGCTCTCAATACTGGAGCCTGGCAAAGAGCTCTCTTCAGTTTTTCAAAGGCCTGATTGCACTCCTCATTCCATTTCACCTTTTTAGGGAATTTGGGAGAGGAGATTACATTCAGTGGAGAAGCTATGGTCCCATAGTTCTCAATGAAATTCCTGTAATACCCAGTGAGGCCTAGAAAAGCTCTCACTTGGGTTTGAGTAGTTGGTGTTGTCCAATTTTGCACAGCTTCAATCTTGCTGGGCAAAGGCCTTATTTCTCCACCTCCTACCTCATGTCCAAGGTAGACCACTTTACTTTGACCAATCTGGCACTTACTGGCTTTGATTGTCAAATGGGCCTGTTTCAGAGCCTGCAACACATGGCCTAGGTGGTTCACATGTTCTTCCCAGGAGTGGCTGAAGACTGCAATGTCATCCAAGTATGCCATGCAGAAATCTTCCATCCCAGCCAGAACTTGGTTCACCATCCTTTGGAATGTGGCAGGTGCGTTTTTCAGTCCAAAAGGCATGACCTTAAACTGGTACAAGCCAACTGGGGTTGAAAATGCAGTTTTCTCCTTGGCATGGTCTGTCAGGGCTATTTGCCAATAGCCTGACGTCAGGTCAAATGTGCTGAGGTACTTGGCTGCACCAAGTTTATCCACCAACTCATCTGTCCTGGGCAAAGGGTGGGCATCAGTCTTGGTGACTGCATTTAGAGCTCTATAGTCCACACAGAATCTCAAGTCTTTGGATCCTGCCTTTGGTACTAACACAACTGGGCTAGACCATGGACTAGTAGAGGGTTCTATTACCCCGAGATCAAGCATCTTCTTGACCTCTCCTTTGATGTGGGCTCTGATATGTTCTGACATTCTGTATCCTCTGCTTTTGACTGGCAGACAGTCACCAGTGAGTATCTCATGCTGGCCCCAAGGGGTCAAGCCTGGTGACAGTGAGAACAGGGAGGCAAACTGATTTAACATAGATTTGCACTCCTCTTGTTGCTCAGGTGTCAGGTCTGAAGAGAGATTGACTCCTTCAACTTTTTCATCTAAAGGTACACCTCTGAGGAGATCAGGGAGAGATTCACTCTCTTCCTCCTCTGCAGCTGAAGCTAGGAGCAAGGCTCCTACATCAGGTCTGGAGATGTAGGCTTTTAGTCGGTTGGTGTGGAAGACTCTAGGAGCTTCCCTGGGTCTGCCCAGATCCACCAGATAGTTGACCTCTCCAAGTTTTCCCACAACCTTGAAGGGTCCCATCCATTTGTCTTGCAAGGCCCTCTGCCTTGTTGGGAGCATAACTAGAACAAGCTGGTCTTGAGTAAACTCAACCATGTTAGCCTTCTGGTCGTGCCAATGTTTGACCAGGGCTTGACCAGCTTTCAAGTTGTCACTTGCTTCTGCCATCATGTGTGACATTCTCCTCCGGAGACCTATCACATAGTCAGTCACTCTGACTGGCTTGAGGGGAGGAGCACCTTCCAACCCCTCCTTAATCAGGGCCAATGGACCTCTGACTGGATGGCCATAGAGAAGCTCAAAGGGAGAATAACCTACTCCCTCCTGAGGGACTTCTCTATAAGCAAAGAGAAGGCATGGCAGTAGAAGGTCCCACTTTTTCTTAAGGGGTTCTTCCAAAGCACCTATCATGCTCTTCATGGTTCTGTTAAACCTTTCAACCAACCCGTTTGTCTGAGGGTGGTAGGCGGTTGAGAACTTGTAGGTAACTCCACAGGTTTTCCACATGGCCTTCATGTAGTGGGACATAAAGTTTGACCCCCTGTCAGAGATTACCTCCTTAGGAAACCCAACCCTGGTAAAAATACCAAGGAGGGCCTTAGCCACAGCCGGAGCTGTAACAGTCCTCATAGGAATGGCCTCCGGGTACCTAGTAGCATGGTCTACTACAACAAGGATAAACCTGTTGCCTGAGGAGGTTGGAGGATCAAGGGGACCAACAATGTCAATCCCTACCCTCTCAAATGGGACTCCCACAACTGGGAGAGGCACTAAAGGTGCCACATTCTTGGAACCAACCTTACCAGAAGTCTGGCAGGTATGGCAGCTCTTACAATATCTATCTACTTCGGCCCCCATCTTTGGCCAATAAAAGTAGAGTGAGAGCCTTTCCTTGGTCTTCTTGAAACTCAAGTGGCCAGCCAAAGGTATCTCATGGGCTAGTTGTAAGAACTGTTGTCTGTTTTCCTGTGGGACTACAAGGCGTTTGTAGTCTCCAGGTTCAGACTCAGTGGGTTCACTGTAGAAGAGGCCATCTTCCCAGTGCAACCTATACTTCCCAGGCTCTTGCCCATCAGCTTGAGAAGCTGCCTGGTGGCGGAGACCCTCCAGAGTTGGACATTCTCTTTGCCCCTTACGAAAAGCTGCCCTGCTAGGCCCACCTTCTGCCAGTAAAGACTGCAGCTCAGGATGGTCCTCAGGGTCCAAATCTCCAATAAGGTTGGGGCCTCCTTCTAGCTCTTCCTCAGAGTCTAGCTCAACCACACAGGGTTGTACCTCCCTCTCAGCCTCAGCTGGAGGTGGAGTTACAGGTGTAACTTTGGACAACCTAGGGGAAGTCCTTGTTGGAAGCACTGGAGTGCTTGCTGCTGGCTTTTTCCTAGGAGTCTTGGGTTGCCCCTTTGCTCCTGATCTGGTAGTTACTGCAGTAAGTTGCTCCAGTGGTAGAGGAGTGATTTCTGTCATCATCTCCTGAGATAACCCTCTCAGGGTTTTCTCCCTTGCAGGTTTTGTGAGTTCCTGAAACCTTTTGCTAGGAGGTCTGGGGGTATGAGATACAACTCCAAGAGCTTTGAGGTCATTACCCAACAGAACCCTACCTGGCACTTCACATTGTACACTGACAGGTATTTTTACAGCCATATCATTACATTGGATGAGAACTGGTAACTGGGGACACATCTGCACAGGCCCACCAGCTAACTTGGTGAGGCATTTGGGTGCCTTAGCAACATCCTCTGCCTTGAAAAATGATTCATCCACCACAGTTATGCTGGCTCCAGTGTCCCTAATGGCAGGAGTCTCCTGACCATTCACCTGGACACTGTCCTTATAATACTCTTTAGTATTATCTGGGATAGAGTTATAGACATCTAAATTCTGTTGCTCCCACAACCCCAGAGAGACTAAAGAAACACTAGCTGAGACTCCAGTGGGTTCATCAGCTAGTAATAGAAAGTTTCCACTTGCCATGGGTACTTCCTCTTCGGGAGCGAAGGCTAAGGAGGCAAGCTGGACCCCTGAAGGTTTACCCTTACATCTGGGATCTCCTTTCACATGGTCAGTAGCCTTACAAACAAAGCATGAGCCAAAGGCTCGCTGGAATGGAGGCTTGTTCTGACCTCCTTCTGGTCTGGGACCAGAAGGTACACTAGCCTGATTTGGTTTCCCTTGTGGCTTACCCTTATAGTTTTGTTTGGGGCCCTCTTTGGAATTTGTAGTATTAGAATTCTCTTTGGAGTCCTTCTTAGACTGTTTTTCCCCATCCTTCTTCTGAGTTACCCCAGAATCCTTGTGAGTGGCCCTGTTGGCAACCCACAAGTCAGCAGCCTTAGCTAGCTTCCGGGAATCTAATTCCCTGGAATCAGCCAAGTGTTGTCTGAGCTCAGGAGAGCAGGCATCATAAATAGTCTCCAACATAAACAAATTCTTCATACCTTCATAAGTGTTCACCTTGTAACCCTTAATCCATCCCTCTAAGTTTTTCAAACATTCATTCACCCAGGTAGCCCAAGGGGTACCATCATGCTTTTTGAGGCTCCTAAACCTCTTAAGATACTGGGAAGGGGTCTTCCCAAACCTAGCTATCAAAGCTAGTTTCACACATTCATAGTCCTTCCTATCCTCCTCCCCCATCTCCATTACCACATCAGTTGCAACAGGGGGAAGCCTAGAGAACAACCAGGTGAGTAAGTCATTTCCTGTGATGTTCTGGAGCCCATGATTATATTCAAACAGAGACAACCAATCCAACACATCCAACTTAGGCTCATACATACCAACCAATTCTTTAGGCATCCGGGGTCTTTTAGGACTGGAACTTCTAGAGGAGCCAGAGAGAGAAACATTCTCAACAGATAATTTCTTCATTTCTAAGTCATACTTGAGCTCCATTTCCCTTAGCCTTAGTTCTTTGTCAGTTTGAGCATTAAGTTTCTTATACTCCAATTCTAGCTTCATTTTCTCCAGTTCAAAGTACTGAGGACTAAATGTGGGACCTGGTAAAGGTCCAGTAGGTACAGCAGGTAGAGCAGGCAGAGGCCTAGGGGGGACAGTTACAACAGCCTCACCCTCCTCTTCTGACTCTTCCTCAGAAACATCAACATTTTGCTCCATGTTAACTTCAACACTGTCATCTACAGTCGCTGGAGTGGTAGGTTCCTCTGAACCATCACCCAGACTTTGGTTAGCTAACAATCTTTCAATCAGCTCCATTTTCTTGCCCTTAGTCAGGAGATCCTTATGTTTACAGAGCACTCTTAAACAATCAGCAGTTTTGGCTGCAAGGGACTCTTGACTATAGCTTTCTATAACTGACATGTTAGAGGTTTTACTTTTTCAGTGCTAAGCTTTGTGGTTAGTTGCACTAAGGTATCTAAAGCACAATAAAATGTATACTCAATACAAATCCCACCGCTGTACACCAGTGTTAGGCAGAAACCTGTGCAGTTCCCTTGGGGAACACTGCAAAAGATTTAAGACTACAGGTAGAGCAGTAAACCCCTTTGGTAGCAGTCTGTACCACCCAGATTTACCTGGTAGCTGTGGCTGAGCAGTCAGACTTCTCTCAAGAAGAGTTAGGCAGTATGTAAAGTATACACAATATGTACCAAAACACAATAGCACAAGCAAACACTGACCAGAGCTTGGTTTCAAAAGTATATAGTTATTTATTTAAAATACACATAAGTTAAAAACACTCTAGCAAAAATATAGTAAAAGCACTTCAACACAGTTATAATGAAAGTAGATTCAATCCTTTCTCCTATCTAGACAACTCTAGGTAAAACACCACTTAATTAAAACAGAGGTGAGTGCTTAACGTTAGATGACACTCTAGTAGTTTCCAAGAAAGGGAGAGAAAAAGCAGAAATGGGTTAGACACACCACTCTAAGGTCCAGAGCACTTGCAATAGGCTTACAGAAGAATAAAGTCACAGGTGAGCAAAAGTCACTAGGCAGGGCCCACTCTTAGAGTAGCCGGAGCGAAAATGTGCCCAAGATCACACTGTTAGTTAGAGATTCAAAGTCTTGCAAAGAGTCAAAAAGAGGTTAGAGTGGCTCAGAAAGTTTAGCCAAAGTGTCCCAGGCACTCCCAGGTTCGAAAGCCGGGGACTAAATCTACCCCGTACAGTCGGTAGCAAGGGAAGCCAGGCAGAACACAGTACCTTAAGCGGAAAGGATCCTCCAGCGGTGGCAGTTGTTCCAGGCAGTGGCAGCAGGGCTCGACGTCGGTCAGGGGAGAAGAAGTTCTCGCTGAAGAGCAGAAGAAGAGGGTCGTTGCACTGCCCGGGAAGAAACCAGCCGCGGAGTCCTCCGGTTAAAGGGTTGGTGCCGACTTTCGCGGTATGGGGGTAAAGTGTGGTATTCCGGTTGCCGGGGTGCTTGGCACAGGCAAGGCGGCCACGAGATACCTCAAAGAACGGAAAGAAGGCGAAAACTGGTTGTCCCCACCAGTCAAGGGAAGGAGCCACTCCGTTAAGAGTTCTCCTCGGTCGTCGGGAAAAAGTGGTGAGACGGTTCAGCAGGGCTCCACCGGGTGGTGTCGTCGAAGCAGGTCGGCTCAGCTCTTCCCTCGTCGGATTCTTGGTCCTGTGGCGACTTCTGAAGTCCCAGTCCCCAAAGCCCTGCTTTTATGCAGCAAACCCCCATTCACCCAGCCTAGCTGTCACTCAACCATGCTAAGTGGTGAGCCGGGCGGCTCACCACTTGGGCCAATCAGGACGGAGTGCGACTTGAGTTACCAAGGTAACTCAGTCCAGGGTGCCTAAATCCCCCTCCACCCCTCCTAAGTACCCCAGACAGAGTGGCACCACTTTGGAGGGCTTCTGTGGAGAAGCCCGCCAAAAGTGGAACAAAGGGCTCCACTTTGGGTCAGAGTTACAGAGGCGAACACCAACGCCATTTTAGAATCAAGTTTTGGCAAAAAGTCCCAACCGGAGTTATAAAAATAAATATATAAACCGGTGGTATGTTTAAGGCTACCGTAAATAAATAATTAAATGTGTTAGCCTAAAACAATGGGAAATCCCATAGGGAAATATTCGCGGTCGAATATAAAAAGTAGTTTCCACTGCCACCAGCCAAAACTCGATCAGGGGGGACGGAGACGTGCCCCCTCGACTAACAGACCCTGGGGCAATCGAATTGCCCCAGCCAGTACGTCCACAATATGATGGTTTGTACTGGTTCTGTTCAGGATTCAAGACTAGCAAAGTCTTTGGTGACTTTACATGCCCTGGGAGACAGTAGTCAGTCCCAGGGTATGGAGTCTATGTTGGGGAGTCCCTAGGACACCCCTGGGTCACGGCACAGAGGGTGCTGTGTGACCCACATCACAAAAATACATGAGGCCCTATGGAGTAAGAGACCCCATAGCCCATTCAACACAAGGTTTAACCAAGAAAACACACTTCAACATGTCCAAGAGTGAGGGTAAAAGAGTCTCACTCTTGGCAGGAGAAAAAAATTAAACCCCAGAAATCCAGCAAAGCTGCTGGGGGACTCACTAGGTAGGGAAATTCAGCCTAAACAGAGAATTCTCCCTAACAGTTACATTCACTTACTCTTAGAGTCCAATCCAAGGTTACATTCACTTTCTGCAATGACGATCTAGTGGGAAATGTTGTGTTAAATGTAGGGTCCAATCCAAGGTTACAT
The DNA here is from genome assembly GCF_040938575.1 of Ambystoma mexicanum. Lineage (NCBI taxonomy): Eukaryota > Metazoa > Chordata > Amphibia > Caudata > Ambystomatidae > Ambystoma > Ambystoma mexicanum. Next base: position 1,509,080,996 of record NC_090922.1, read on the forward strand.
TCACATTCTGGTACAGTCCAATCCAAGGTTACATTCATTTTCTGGTAGAGTCCAATCCAAGGTTACAGTCACGTTCTGGTAGAGTCCAATCCAAGGTTACATTCACTTTTTGGTACAGTCCAATCCAAGCTTACATTCACATTCTGGTACAGTCCAATCCAAGGTTACGTTCACTTTCTGGTACAGTCCAATCCAAGGTTAAATTCACTTTCTGGTAGAGTCCAATCCAAGGTTACATTCACTTTCTGTAATGACGATCTAGTGGGCAATGTTGTGTTAAATGTAGAGTCCAATCCAAGGTTACATTCACTTACTCTTAGAGTCCAATCCAAGGTTACATTCACTTTCTGCAATTACGATCTAGTGGGCAATGTCGTGTTAAATGTAGAGTACAATCCAAATTTACATTCACTTTCTGCTAGAGTCCAATCCAAGGTTACATTCCCTTTTTGGAACAGTCCAATCCAAGGTTACATTCACTTTCTGCAATGACGATCTAGTGGGCAATGTCGTGATAAATGTAGAGTCCATTTCAAGCGTACATTCACTTTCTGGTAGAGTCCAATCCAAGGTTACATTCACTTTCTGGTAGGGTCCAATCCAAGGTTACATTCACTTTGTGGTAGAGTCCAATCCAAGGTTACATTCACATTCTGGTACAGTCCAATCCAAGGTTACATTCACTTTCTGGTACAGTCCAATCCAAGGTTACATTCACTTTCTGGTAGAGTCCAATCCAAGGTTACATTCACTTTCTGGTACAGTCCAATCCAAGGTTACATTTACTTTCTGCAATGACAATCTAGTGGCAATGTCGTGATAAATGTAGAGTACAATCCAAGGTTACATTCACTTTCTGGAAGAGTCCAATCCAAGGTTACATTCACGTTCTGGTACAGTCCAATCCAAGGTTACATTCACTTTCTGGTATAGTCCAATCCAAGGTTACATTCACTTTCTGGTAGAGTCCAATCCAAAGTTAAATTCAATTTCTGCGATGGTGATCTAGTGGGCATTCTCGGGGTGATGGGGGCGTCCAATCCAAGGCTACATTCACTTTCTGCGATGACGATCTAGTGGGCACTCTCGGGTGACGGGGGAGTCCAATCCAAGGCTACATTCACTATCTGCAATGACGGTCTAGTGGGCAATGTCATGTTGAATGTAGAGTCCAATCCAAGGTTACATTCACTTTCTGGGAGAGTCCAATCCAAGGCTACATTCACTTTCTGGTAGAGTCCAATCTAAGGTTACATCCACTTTCTGCGATGGTGATCTAGTGGGCAATGTCATGTTGAATGTAGAGTCCAATCCAAGGTTACATTCACTTTCTGGTAGAGTCCAATCCAAGGCTACATTCACTTTCTGGTAGAGTCCAATCCAAGGTTACATCCACTTTCTGCGATGGTGATCTAGTGGGCAATGTCATGTTGAATGTAGAATCCAATCCAAGGCTACATTCACTTTCTGCAATGACGATCTAGTGGGCAATGTCGTGATAAATGTAGAGTCCATTTCAAGCGTACATTCACTTTCTGGTAGAGTCCAATCCAAGGTTACATTCACTTTCTGGTAGGGTCCAATCCAAGGTTACATTCACTTTGTGGTAGAGTCCAATCCAAGGTTACATTCACATTCTGGTACAGTCCAATCCAAGGTTACATTCACTTTCTGGTACAGTCCAATCCAAGGTTACATTCACTTTCTGGTAGAGTCCAATCCAAGGTTACATTCACTTTCTGGTACAGTCCAATCCAAGGTTACATTTACTTTCTGCAATGACAATCTAGTGGCAATGTCGTGATAAATGTAGAGTACAATCCAAGGTTACATTCACTTTCTGGAAGAGTCCAATCCAAGGTTACATTCACGTTCTGGTACAGTCCAATCCAAGGTTACATTCACTTTCTGGTATAGTCCAATCCAAGGTTACATTCACTTTCTGGTAGAGTCCAATCCAAAGTTAAATTCAATTTCTGCGATGGTGATCTAGTGGGCATTCTCGGGGTGATGGGGGCGTCCAATCCAAGGCTACATTCACTTTCTGCGATGACGATCTAGTGGGCACTCTCGGGTGACGGGGGAGTCCAATCCAAGGCTACATTCACTATCTGCAATGACGGTCTAGTGGGCAATGTCATGTTGAATGTAGAGTCCAATCCAAGGTTACATTCACTTTCTGGGAGAGTCCAATCCAAGGCTACATTCACTTTCTGGTAGAGTCCAATCTAAGGTTACATCCACTTTCTGCGATGGTGATCTAGTGGGCAATGTCATGTTGAATGTAGAGTCCAATCCAAGGTTACATTCACTTTCTGGTAGAGTCCAATCCAAGGCTACATTCACTTTCTGGTAGAGTCCAATCCAAGGTTACATCCACTTTCTGCGATGGTGATCTAGTGGGCAATGTCATGTTGAATGTAGAATCCAATCCAAGGCTACATTCACTTTCTGCAATGATGATCTAGTGGGCAATGTCATGTTGAATGTAGAGTCCAATCCAAGGTTACATTCACTTTCTGGTAGAGTCCAATCCAAGGCTACATTCACTTTCTGGTAGAGTCCAATCCAAGGTTACATCCACTTTCTGCGATGGTGATCTAGTGGGCAATGTCATGTTGAATGTAGAGTCCAATCCAAGGTTACATTCACTTTCTGGTAGAGTCCAATCCAAGGTTACATTCACATTCTGGTAGAGTCCAATTCAAGGTTACAGTCACTTTCTAGTAGAGTCCAATCCAAGGTTACATTCACTTTCTGCAATGACGATCTAGTGGGCAATGTTGTGTTAAATGTAGAGTCCAATCCAAGGTTACATTCACTTACTCTTAGAGTCCAATCCAAGGTTACATTCACTTTCTGCAATGACGATCTAGTGGGAAATGTCGTGTTAAATGTAGGGTCCAATCCAAGGTTACATTCACATTCTGGTACAGTCCAATCCAAGGTTACATTCATTTTCTGGTAGAGTCCAATCCAAGGTTACAGTCACGTTCTGGTAGAGTCCAATCCAAGGTTACATTCACTTTTTGGTACAGTCCAATCCAAGCTTACATTCACATTCTGGTACAGTCCAATCCAAGGTTACGTTCACTTTCTGGTACAGTCCAATCCAAGGTTAAATTCACTTTCTGGTAGAGTCCAATCCAAGGTTACATTCACTTTCTGTAATGACGATCTAGTGGGCAATGTTGTGTTAAATGTAGAGTCCAATCCAAGGTTACATTCACTTACTCTTAGAGTCCAATCCAAGGTTACATTCACTTTCTGCAATTACGATCTAGTGGGCAATGTCGTGTTAAATGTAGAGTACAATCCAAATTTACATTCACTTTCTGCTAGAGTCCAATCCAAGGTTACATTCCCTTTTTGGAACAGTCCAATCCAAGGTTACATTCACTTTCTGCAATGACGATCTAGTGGGCAATGTCGTGATAAATGTAGAGTCCATTTCAAGCGTACATTCACTTTCTGGTAGAGTCCAATCCAAGGTTACATTCACTTTCTGGTAGGGTCCAATCCAAGGTTACATTCACTTTGTGGTAGAGTCCAATCCAAGGTTACATTCACATTCTGGTACAGTCCAATCCAAGGTTACATTCACTTTCTGGTACAGTCCAATCCAAGGTTACATTCACTTTCTGGTAGAGTCCAATCCAAGGTTACATTCACTTTCTGGTACAGTCCAATCCAAGGTTACATTTACTTTCTGCAATGACAATCTAGTGGCAATGTCGTGATAAATGTAGAGTACAATCCAAGGTTACATTCACTTTCTGGAAGAGTCCAATCCAAGGTTACATTCACGTTCTGGTACAGTCCAATCCAAGGTTACATTCACTTTCTGGTATAGTCCAATCCAAGGTTACATTCACTTTCTGGTAGAGTCCAATCCAAAGTTAAATTCAATTTCTGCGATGGTGATCTAGTGGGCATTCTCGGGGTGATGGGGGCGTCCAATCCAAGGCTACATTCACTTTCTGCGATGACGATCTAGTGGGCACTCTCGGGTGACGGGGGAGTCCAATCCAAGGCTACATTCACTATCTGCAATGACGGTCTAGTGGGCAATGTCATGTTGAATGTAGAGTCCAATCCAAGGTTACATTCACTTTCTGGGAGAGTCCAATCCAAGGCTACATTCACTTTCTGGTAGAGTCCAATCTAAGGTTACATCCACTTTCTGCGATGGTGATCTAGTGGGCAATGTCATGTTGAATGTAGAGTCCAATCCAAGGTTACATTCACTTTCTGGTAGAGTCCAATCCAAGGCTACATTCACTTTCTGGTAGAGTCCAATCCAAGGTTACATCCACTTTCTGCGATGGTGATCTAGTGGGCAATGTCATGTTGAATGTAGAATCCAATCCAAGGCTACATTCACTTTCTGCAATGATGATCTAGTGGGCAATGTCATGTTGAATGTAGAGTCCAATCCAAGGTTACATTCACTTTCTGGTAGAGTCCAATCCAAGGCTACATTCACTTTCTGGTAGAGTCCAATCCAAGGTTACATCCACTTTCTGCGATGGTGATCTAGTGGGCAATGTCATGTTGAATGTAGAGTCCAATCCAAGGTTACATTCACTTTCTGGTAGAGTCAAATCCAAGGTTACATTCACATTCTGGTAGAGTCCAATTCAAGGTTACAGTCACTTTCTAGTAGAGTCCAATCCAAGGTTACATTCACTTTCTGCAATGACGATCTAGTGGGCAATGTTGTGTTAAATGTAGAGTCCAATCCAAGGTTACATTCACTTACTCTTAGAGTCCAATCCAAGGTTACATTCACTTTCTGCAATGACGATCTAGTGGGAAATGTCGTGTTAAATGTAGGGTCCAATCCAAGGTTACATTCACATTCTGGTACAGTCCAATCCAAGGTTACATTCATTTTCTGGTAGAGTCCAATCCAAGGTTACAGTCACGTTCTGGTAGAGTCCAATCCAAGGTTACATTCACTTTTTGGTACAGTCCAATCCAAGCTTACATTCACATTCTGGTACAGTCCAATCCAAGGTTACGTTCACTTTCTGGTACAGTCCAATCCAAGGTTAAATTCACTTTCTGGTAGAGTCCAATCCAAGGTTACATTCACTTTCTGTAATGACGATCTAGTGGGCAATGTTGTGTTAAATGTAGAGTCCAATCCAAGGTTACATTCACTTACTCTTAGAGTCCAATCCAAGGTTACATTCACTTTCTGCAATTACGATCTAGTGGGCAATGTCGTGTTAAATGTAGAGTACAATCCAAATTTACATTCACTTTCTGGTAGAGTCCAATCCAAGGTTACATTCATTTTCTGGTAGAGTCCAATCCAAGGTTACAGTCACATTCTGGTAGAGTCCAATCCAAGGTTACATTCACTTTCTGGTACAGTCCAATCCAAGCTTACATTCACTTTCTGGTAGAGTCCAATCCAAGGTTACTTTCACTTTCTGGTACAGTCCAATCCAAGGTTACATTCACTTTGTGGTAGAGTCCGATCCAAGGTTACATTCACATTCTGGTACAGTCCAATCCAAGGTTACATTCACTTTCTGGTAGAGTCCAATCCAAGGTTACATTCACTTTCCGGTAGAGTCCAATCCAAGGTTACATTCACTTTCTGGTACAATCCAATCCAAGGTTACATTCACTTTCCGGTAGAGTCCAATCCAAGGTTACGTTCACTTTTTGTTACAGTCCAATCCAAGGTTACATTCACTTTCTGCAATGACGATCTAGTGGGCAATGTCGTGTTAAATGTAGAGTCCAATCCAAGGTTACATTCACTTACTGGTAGAGTCCTATCCAAGGTAACATTCACTTTCTGCAATGATGATCTAGTGGGCAATGTTGTGATAAATGTAGAGTCCAAACCAAGCTTACATTCACTTTCTGGTACAGTCCAATCCAAGCTTACATTCACTTTCTGGTAGAGTCCAATCCAAGGTTACTTTCACTTTCTGGTACAGTCCAATCCAAGGTTACATTCACTTTGTGGTAGAGTCCAATCCAAGGTTACATTCACATTCTGGTACAGTCCAATCCAAGGTTACATTCACTTTCTGGTAGAGTCCAATCCAAGGTTACCTTCACTTTCCAGTACAGTCCAATCCAAAGTTACATTCACTTTATGTTACATTCCAATCCAAGGTTACATTCACTTTCTGCAATGACGATCTAGTGGGCAATGTCGTGTTAAATGTAGAGTCCAATCCAAGGTTACATTCACTTACTGGTAGAGTCATATCCAAGGTTACATTCACTTTCTGCAATGATGATCTAGTGGGCAATGTTGTGATAAATGTAGAGTCCAAACCAAGCTTACATTCAGTTTCTGGTAGAGTCCAATCCAAGATTACATTAACTTTCTGGTAGAGTCCAATCCAAGGTTACATTCACTTTCTGGTACAGTCCTATCCAAGGTTACATTCACTTTCTGCAATGACGATCTAGTGGGTAATGTTGTGATAAATGTAGAGTACAATACAAGGGTATACTCACTTTCTGGTAGGGTCCAATCCAAGGTTACATTCACTTTGTGGTAGAGTCCAATCCAAGGTTACATTCACATTCTGGTACAGTCCAATCCAAGGTTACATTCACTTTCTGGTACAGTCCAATCCAAGGTTACATTCACTTTCTGGTAGAGTCCAATCCAAGGTTACATTCACTTTCTGGTACAGTCCAATCCAAGGTTACATTTACTTTCTGCAATGACAATCTAGTGGCAATGTCGTGATAAATGTAGAGTACAATCCAAGGTTACATTCACTTTCTGGTAGAGTCCAATCCAAGGTTACATTCACGTTCTGGTACAGTCCAATCCAAGGTTACATTCACTTTCTGGTATAGTCCAATCCAAGGTTACATTCACTTTCTGGTAGAGTCCAATCCAAAGTTAAATTCAATTTCTGTGATGGTGATCTAGTGGGCATTCTCGGGGTGATGGGGGAGTCCAATCCAAGGCTACATTCACTTTCTGCGATGACAATCTAGTGGGCACTCTCGGGTGACGGGGGAGTCCAATCCAAGGCTACATTCACTTTCTGCAATGACGATCTAGTGGGCAATGTCATGTTGAATGTAGAGTCCAATCCAAGGTTACATTCACTTTCTGGGAGAGTCCAATCCAAGGCTACATTCACTTTCTGGTAGAGTCCAATCTAAGGTTACATCCACTTTCTGCGATGGTGATCTAGTGGGCAATGTCATGTTGAATGTAGAATCCAATCCAAGGCTACATTCACTTTCTGCAATGATGATCTAGTGGGCAATGTCATGTTGAATGTAGAGTCCAATCCAAGGTTACATTCACTTACTGGTAGAGTCATATCCAAGGTTACATTCACTTTCTGCAATGATGATCTAGTGGGCAATGTTGTGATAAATGTAGAGTCCAAACCAAGCTTACATTCAGTTTCTGGTAGAGTCCAATCCAAGATTACATTAACTTTCTGGTAGAGTCCAATCCAAGGTTACATTCACTTTCTGGTACAGTCCTATCCAAGGTTACATTCACTTTCTGCAATGACGATCTAGTGGGTAATGTTGTGATAAATGTAGAGTACAATACAAGGGTATACTCACTTTCTGGTAGGGTCCAATCCAAGGTTACATTCACTTTGTGGTAGAGTCCAATCCAAGGTTACATTCACATTCTGGTACAGTCCAATCCAAGGTTACATTCACTTTCTGGTACAGTCCAATCCAAGGTTACATTCACTTTCTGGTAGAGTCCAATCCAAGGTTACATTCACTTTCTGGTACAGTCCAATCCAAGGTTACATTTACTTTCTGCAATGACAATCTAGTGGCAATGTCGTGATAAATGTAGAGTACAATCCAAGGTTACATTCACTTTCTGGTAGAGTCCAATCCAAGGTTACATTCACGTTCTGGTACAGTCCAATCCAAGGTTACATTCACTTTCTGGTATAGTCCAATCCAAGGTTACATTCACTTTCTGGTAGAGTCCAATCCAAAGTTAAATTCAATTTCTGTGATGGTGATCTAGTGGGCATTCTCGGGGTGATGGGGGAGTCCAATCCAAGGCTACATTCACTTTCTGCGATGACAATCTAGTGGGCACTCTCGGGTGATGGGGGAGTCCAATCCAAGGCTACATTCACTTTCTGCAATGACGATCTAGTGGGCAATGTCATGTTGAATGTAGAGTCCAATCCAAGGTTACATTCACTTTCTGGGAGAGTCCAATCCAAGGCTACATTCACTTTCTGGTAGAGTCCAATCTAAGGTTACATCCACTTTCTGCGATGGTGATCTAGTGGGCAATGTCATGTTGAATGTAGAATCCAATCCAAGGCTACATTCACTTTCTGCAATGATGATCTAGTGGGCAATGTCATGTTGAATGTAGAGTCCAATCCAAGGTTACATTCACTTTCTGGTAGAGTCCAATCCAAGGCTACATTCACTTTCTGGTAGAGTCCAATCCAAGGTTACATCCACTTTCTGCGATGGTGATCTAGTGGGCAATGTCATGTTGAATGTAGAGTCCAATCCAAGGTTACATTCACTTTCTGGTAGAGTCCAATCCAAGGTTACATTCACATTCTGGTACAGTCCAATCCAAGGTTACATTCACTTTCTGGTAGAGTCCAATTCAAGGTTACAGTCACTTTCTAGTAGAGTCCAATCCAAGGTTACATTCACTTTCTGCAATGACGATCTAGTGGGCAATGTTGTGTTAAATTTAGAGTCCAATCCAAGGTTACATTCACTTACTCTTAGAGTCCAATCCAAGGTTACATTCACTTTCTGCAATGACGATCTAGTGGGAAATGTCGTGTTAAATGTAGGGTCCAATCCAAGGTTACATTCACATTCTGGTACAGTCCAATCCAAGGTTACATTCATTTTCTGGTAGAGTCCAATCCAAGGTTACAGTCACGTTCTGGTAGAGTCCAATCCAAGGTTACATTCACTTTTTGGTACAGTCCAATCCAAGCTTACATTCACATTCTGGTACAGTCCAATCCAAGGTTACATTCACTTTCTGGTTAAGTCCAATCCAAGGTTAAATTCACTTTCTGGTAGAGTCCAATCCAAGGTTACATTCACTTTCTGCAATGACGATCTAGTGGGCAATGTTGTGTTAAATGTAGAGTCCAATCCAAGGTTACATTCATTTACTCTTAGAGTCCAATCCAAGGTTACATTCACTTTCTGCAATGACGATCTAGTGGGCAATGTCGTGTTAAATGTAGAGTACAATCCAAATTTACATTCACTTTCTGGTAGAGTCCAATCCAAGGTTACATTCATTTTCTGGTAGAGTCCAATCCAAGGTTACAATCACATTCTGGTAGAGTCCAATCCAAGGTTACATTCACTTTCTGGTACAGTCCAATCCAAGCTTACATTCACTTTCTGGTAGAGTCCAATCCAAGGTTACTTTCACTTTCTGGTACAGTCCAATCCAAGGTTACATTCACTTTGTGGCAGAGTCCAATCCAAGGTTACATTCACATTCTGGTACAGTCCAATCCAAGGTTACATTCACTTTCTGGTAGAGTCCAATCCAAGGTTACATTCACTTTCCGGTAGAGTCCAATCCAAGGTTACATTCACTTTTTGTTACAGTCCAATCCAAGGTTACATTCACTTTCTGCAATGACGATCTAGTGGGCAATGTCGTGTTAAATGTAGAGTCCACTCCAAGGTTACATTCACTTATTGGTAGAGTCCTATCCAAGGTTACATTCACTTTCTGCAATGATGATCTAGTGGGCAATGTTGTGATAAATGTAGAGCCCAAACCAAGCTTACATTCACTTTCTGGTACAGTCCAATCCAAGCTTACATTCACTTTCTGGTAGAGTCCAATCCAGGGTTACTTTCACTTTCTGGTACAGTCCAATCCAAGGTTACATTCACTTTGTGGTAGAGTCCAATCCAAGGTTACATTCACATTCTGGTACAGTCCAATCCAAGGTTACATTCACTTTCTGGTAGAGTCCAATCCAAGGTTACATTCACTTTCCAGTACAGTCCAATCCAAGGTTACATTCACTTTATGTTACATTACAATCCAAGGTTACATTCACTTTCAGCAATGATGATCTAGTGGGCAATGTCGTGTTAAATGTAGAGTCCAATCCAAGGTTACATTCACTTACTGGTAGAGTCCTATCCAAGGTTACATCCACTTTCTGCAATGATGATCTAGTGGGCAATGTTGTGATAAATGTAGAGTCCAAACCAAGCTTACATTCAGTTTCTGGTAGAGTCCAATCCAAGATTACATTAACTTTCTGGTAGAGTCCAATCCAAGGTTACATTCACTTTCTGGTACAGTCCTATCCAAGGTTACATTCACTTTCTGCAATGACGATCTAGTGGGCAATGTCGTGCTAAATGTAGAGTACAATACAAGGTTATATTCACTTTCTGGTAGGGTCCAATCCAAGGTTACATTCACTTTGTGGTAGAGTCCAATCCAAGGTTACATTCACATTCTGGTACAGTCCAATCCAAGGTTACATTCACTTTCTGGTACAGTCCAATCCAAGGTTACATTCACTTTCTGGTAGAGTCCAATCCAAGGTTACATTCACTTTCTGGTACAATCCAATCCAAGGTTACATTTACTTTCTGCAATGACAATCTAGTGGCAATGTCATGATAAATGTAGAGTACAATCCAAGGTTACATTCACTTTCTGGTAGAGTCCAATCCAATGTTACATTCACGTTCTGGTACAGTCCAATCCAAGGTTACATTCACTTTCTGATATAGTCCAATCCAATGTTACATTCACTTTCTGGTAGAGTCCAATCCAAAGTTAAATTCAATTTCTGCGATGGTGATCTAGTGGGCATTCTCGGGGTGATGGGGGAGTCCAATCCAAGGCTACATTCACTTTCTGCGATGATAATCTAGTGGGGACTCTCGGGTGACGGGGAGTCCAATCCAAGGCTACATTCACTTTCTGCAATGACGATCTAGTGGGCAATGTCATGTTGAATGTAGAGTCCAATCCAAGGTTACATTCACTTTCTGGGAGAGTCCAATCCAAGGCTACATTCACTTTCTAGTAGAGTCCAATCTAAGGTTACATCCACTTTCTGCGATGTTGATCTAGTGGGCAATGTCATGTTGAATGTAGAATCCAATCCAAGGCTACATTCACTTTCTGCAATGATGATCTAGTGGGCAATGTCATGTTGAATGTAGAGTCCAATCCAAGGTTACATTCACTTTCTGGTAGAGTCCAATTCAAGGTTACAGTCACTTTCTAGTAGAGTCCAATCCAAGGTTACATTCACTTTCTGCAATGACGATCTAGTGGGCAATGTTGTGTTAAATGTAGAGTCCGATCCAAGGTTACATTCACTTACTCTTAGAGTCCAATCCAAGGTTACATTCACTTTCTGCAATGACGATCTAGTGGGAAATGTCATGTTAAATGTAGAGTCCAATCCAAGGTTACATTCACATTCTGGTACAGTCCAATCCAAGGTTACATTCATTTTCTGCAATGCCGATCTAGTGGGCAATGTTGTGTTAAATGTAGAGTCCAATCCAAGGTTACATTCACTTACTCTTAGAGTCCAATTCAATGTTACAGTCACTTTCTAGTAGAGTCCAATCCAAGGTTACATCCACTTTCTGCAATGACGATCTAGTGGGCAATGTTGTGTTAAATGTAGAGTCCAATCCAAGGTTACATTCACTTACTCTTAGAGTCCAATCCAAGGTTACATTCACTTTCTGCAATGACGATCTAGTGGGAAATGTCGTGTTAAATGTAGAGTCCAATCCAAGGTTACATTCACATTCTGGTACAGTCCAATCCAAGGTTACATTCACTTTCTGGTACAGTCCAATCCAAGGTTAAATTCACTTTCTGGTAGAGTCCAATCCAAGGTTACATTCACTTTCTGTAATGACGATCTAGTGGGCAATGTTGTGTTAAATGTAGAGTCCAATCCAAGGTTACATTCACTTACTCTTAGAGTCCAATCCAAGGTTACATTCACTTTCTGCAATGACGATCTAGTGGGCAATTTCGTGTTAAATGTAGAGTACAATCCAAATTTACAGTCACGTTCTGGTAGAGTCCAATCCAAGGTTACATTCACTTTCTGGTACAGTCCAATCCAAGCTTACATTCACTTTCTGGTAGAGTCCAATCCAAGGTTACATTCACTTTCTGGTACAGTCCAATCCAAGGTTACATTCACTTTGTGGTAGAGTCCAATCCAAGGTTACATTCACATTCTGGTACAGTTCAATCCAAGGTTACATTCACTTTCTGGTAGAGTCCAATCCAAGGTTACATTCACTTTCCGGTAGAGTCCAATCCAAGGTTACATTCACTTTTTGTTACAGTCCAATCCAAGGTTACATTCACTTTCTGCAATGACGATCTAGTGGGCAATGTCGTGTTAAATGTAGAGTCCAATCCAAGATTACATTCACTTACTGGTAGAGTCCTATCCAAGGTTACATTCACTTTCTGCAATGATGATCTAGTGGGCAATGTTGTGATAAATGTAGAGTCCAAACCAAGCTTACATTCACTTTCTGGAACAGTCCAATCCAAGCTTACATTCACTTTCTGGTAGAGTCCAATCCAAGGTTACTTTCACTTTCTGGTACAGTCCAATCCAAGGTTACATTCACTTTGTGGTAGAGTCCAATCCAAGGTTACATTCACATTCTGGTACAGTCCAATCCAAGGTTACATTCACTTTCTGGTAGAGTCCAATCCAAGGTTACATTCACTTTGTGGTAGAGTCCAATCCAAGGTTACATTCACTTTGTGGTAGAGTCCAATCCAAGGTTACATTCACATTCTGGTACAGTCCAATCCAAGGTTACATTCACTTTCTGGTAGAGTCCAATCCAAGGTTACATTCACTTTCCGGTAGAGTCCAATCCAAGGTTACATTCACTTTTTGTTACAGTCCAATCCAAGGTTACATTCACTTTCTGCAATGACGATCAAGTGAGCAATGTCGTGTTAAATGTAGAGTCCAATCCAAGGTTACATTCACTTACTGGTAGAGTCCTATCCAAGGTTACATCCACTTTCTGCAATGATGATCTAGTGGGCAATGTTGTGATGAATGTAGAGTCCAAACCAAGCTTACTTTCAGTTTCTGGTAGAGTCCAAACCAAGATTACATTAACTTTCTGGTAGAGTCCAATCCAAGGTTACATTCACTTTCTGGTACAGTCCTATCCAAGGTTACATTCACTTTCTACAATGACGATCTAGTGGGCAATGTTGTGATGAATGTAGAGTACAATACAAGGTTATATTCACTTTCTGGTAGGGTCCAATCCAAGGTTACATTCACTTTGTGGTAGAGTCCAATCCAAGGTTACATTCACATTCTGGTACAGTCCTATCCAAGTTTACATTCACTTTCTGCAATGAGGACCTAGTGGACAATGTCGTGATAAATGTAGAGTCCAATCCAAGGTTACATTCACGTTCTGCAATGACGATCTAGTGGGCAATGTCGTGTTAAATGTAGAGGCCAATCCAAGTTTACATTCACTTTCTGGTAGAGTCCAATCCAAGGTTACATTCACTTTCTGCAATGACGATCCAGTGGGCAATGTCGTGTTAAATGTAGAGTCCAATCCAAGGTTACATTCACTTTCTGCAATGACGATCAAGTGGGCAATGTCGTGATAAATGTAGAGTCCAATCCAAGCTTACATTCACTTTCTGGTAGAGTCCAATCCAAGGTTACATTCACTTTCTGGTGGAGTCCAATCCAAGGTTACATTCACTTTCTGGTATAGTCCTCTCCAAGGTTACATTCACTTTCTGCAATTTCGATCTAGTGGGCAATGTCATGATAAATGTAGCATCCAATCCAAGTGTATATTCACTTTCTGCAATGAAGATCTAGTGGGCAATGTCGTGACAATGTAGAGTACAATCCAAGGTTACACTCACTTTCTGGTAGAGTCCAATCCAAGGTTACATTCAAATTCTGGTACAGTCCAATGCAAGGTTACATTAACTTTCTGGTAGAGTCCAATCCAAAGTTACAGTCACATTCTGGTAGAGTCCAATCCAAGGTTACATTCACTTTTTGGTACAGTCCAATCCAAGGTTACATTCACTTACTGGTAGAGTCCAACCAAAGGTTACATTCACTTTCTGCAATGACGATCTAGTGGGCAATAACGTGATAAATGTAGAGTCCATTCCAAGTGTACATTCAATTTCTGGTAGAGTCCAATCCAAGGTTACATTCACTTTCTGGTAGAGTCCAAAACAAGGTTACATTCAGTTTCTGGTACAGTCCTATCCAAGGTTACATTCACTTTCTGCAATGACGATCTAGTGGGCAATGTAGAGTTAAATGTAGCGTCCAATCCAAAGTTACATTCACTTGCTGCAATGACGAGTTAGTGAGCAATGTCGTGATAAATGTAGAATACAATCCAAGGTTACATTCACTATCTGGTAGAGTCCAATCCAAGGTTACATTCACGTTCTGGTAGAGTCCAATCCAAGGTTACATTCACTTTTTGGTACAGTCCAATCCAAGGTTACATTCACTTTCTGCAATGACGATCTAGTGGGCAATGTCGTGTTAAATGTAGAGTCCATTCCAAGGTTACATTCACTTTCTGGTACAGTCCTATCCAAGTTTACATTCACTTTCTGCAATGAGGACCTAGTGGACAATGTCGTGATAAATGTAGAGTCCAATCCAAGGTTACATTCACTTTCTGCAATGATGATCTAGTGGGCAATGTCGTGATAAATGTAGAGTACAATCCAAGGTTACATTCACTTTGTGGTAGAGTCCAATCCAAGGTTACATGCACTTTGTGGTAGAGTCCAATCCAAGGTTACATTTACATTCTGGTACAGTCCAATCCAAGGTTACATTCACTTTCTGGTACAGTCCAATCCAAGGTTACATTCACTTGCTGGTAGAGTCTAATCCAAGGTTACATTCACTTGCTGGTACAGTCCTATGCAAGGTTACATTCACTTTCTGCAATGACGATCTAGTGGGCAATGTCGTGAGAAATGTAGGGTACAATCCAAGGTTACATTCACTTTCTGGTACAGTCCAATCCAAGGTTACATTCACTTTCTGTGATGGTGATCTAGTGGGCACTCTCGGGGTGACGGGGGAGTCCATTCCAAGGCTACATTCACTTTCTGCGATGACGATCTAGTGGGGACTCTCGGGGTGATGGGGGAGTTCAATCCAAGGTTACATCCACTTTCTGCGATGGTGATCTAGTGGGCAATGTCATGTTGAATGTACAGTCCAATCCAAGGCTACATTCACTTTCTGGTACAGTCCTATCCAAGGTTACATTCACTTTCTGCAATGACGATCTAGTTGGCAATGTCGTGATAAATGTAGCATCCAATCCAAGGTTACATTCACTTTCTGCAATGACAATCTAGTGGGCAATGTCGTGTTAAATGTAGAGTACAATCCAAGGTTACATTCACTTTCTGGTAGAGTCCAATCCAAGGTTACATTCACTTTCTGCAATGACGATCTAGTGGGCAATGTTGTGTTAAATGTAGAGTACAATCCAAGGTTACAGTCACTTTCTGGTAGAGTCCAATCCAAGGTTACATTCACATTCTGGTACAGTCCAAACCAAGGTTACTTTCATTTTCTGGTACTGTCCAATCCAAGGTTACAGTCACGTTCTGGTAGAGTCCAATCCAATGTTACATTCACTTTCTGCAATGACGATCTAGTGGGCAATGTTGTGTTAAATGTAGAGTCCAATCCAAGGTTACATTCACTTACTCTTAGAGTCCAATCCAAGGTTACATTCACTTTCTGCAATGACGATCTAGTGGGCAATGTCGTGTTAAATGTAGAGTCCAATCCAAGGTTACATTCACTTACTCTTAGAGTACAATCCTAGGTTACATTCACTTTGTGGTAGAGCCCAATCCAAGGTTACATTCACGTTCTGGTAGAGTCCAATCCAATGTTACATTCACTTTTTGGTACAGTCCAATCCAAGCTTACATTCATTTTCTGGTAGAGTCCAATCCAAGGTTAGATTCACTTTCTGCAATGACGATCTAGTGGGAAATGTTGTGTTAAATGTAGAGTCCAATCCAAGGTTACATTCACTTACTCTTAGAGTCCAATCCAAGGTTACATTCACTTTCTGCAATGACGATCTAGTGGGCAATGTCGTGATAAATGTAGAGTCCATTCCAAGCGTACATTCACTTTCTGGTAGAGTCCAAACCAAGGTTACATTCATTTTCTGGTAGAGTCCAATCCAAGGTTACATTCACGTTCTGGTAGAGTCCAATCCATGGTTACATTCACTTTTTGGTACAGTCCAATCCAAGGTTACATTCACTTTCTGCAATGACGATCTAGTGGGCAATGTCGTGTTAAATGTAGAGTCCATTCCAAGGTTACATTCACTTTCTGGTACAGTCTTATCCAAGTTTACATTCACTTTCTGCAATGACAATTCAGTGGGCAATGTCGTGATAAATGTAGCGTCCAATCCAAGGTTACATTCACTTTCTGCAACGATGATCTAGTGGGCAATGTCGTGATAAATGTAGAGTACAATCCAAGGTTACATTCACTTTCTGGTAGAGTCCAATCCAAGGTTACATTCACTTTGTGGTAGAGTCCAATCCAAGGTTACATTCACATTCTGGTACAGTCCAATCCAAGGTTACATTCACTTTCTGGTACAGTCCAATCCAAGGTTAAATTAATTTCCTGGTAGAGTCCAATCCAAGGTTACATTCACTTGCTGGTACAGTCCTATGCAAGGTTACATTCACTTTCTGCAATGACGATCTAATGGGCAATGTCGTGATAAATGTAGAGTCCATTCCAAGCATACATTCACTTTCTGGTAGAGTCCAATCCAAGGTTACATTCACTTTCTGGTAGAGTCCAATTCAAGGTTACATTCACGTTCTGGTAGAGTCCAATCCATGGTTACATTCACTTTTTGGTACAGTCCAATCCAAGGTTACATTCACTTTCTGCAATGACGATCTAGTGGGTAATGTCGTGTTAAATGTAGAGTCCATTCCAAGGTTACATTCACTTTCTGGTACAGTCGTATCCAAGTTTACATTCACTTTCTGCAATGACGATCTAGTGGGCAATGTCGTGATAAATGTAGCATCAAATCCAAGGTTACATTCACTTTCTGCAACGATGATCTAGTGGGCAATGTCGTGATAAATGTAGAGTACAATCCAAGGTTACATTCACTTTCTGGTAGAGTCCAATCCAAGGTTACATTCACTTTGTGGTAGAGTCCAATCCAAGGTTACATTCACATTCTGGTACAGTCCAATCCAAGGTTACATTCACTTTCTGGTACAGTCCAATCCAAGGTTAAATTCACTTTCTGGTAGAGTCCAATCCAAGGTTACATTCACTTGCTGGTAGAGTCTAATCCAAGGTTACATTCACTTTCTGGTACAGTCCTATGCAAGGTTACATTAACTTTCTGCAATGACGATCTAGTGGGCAATGTCGTGATAAATGTAGCGTCCAATCCAAGGTTACATTCACTTTCTGCAATGACGATCTAGTGGGCAATGTCGTGATAAATGTAGGGTACAATCCAAGGTTACATTCACTTTCTGGTAGAGTCCAATCCAAGGTTACATTCACATTCTGGTACAGTCCAATCCAAGGTTACATTCACTTTCTGGTAAAGTTCAATCCAAGGTTACATTCACTTTCTGCGATGGTGATCTAGTGGGCACTATCAGGGTGACGGGGGAGTCCAATCCAAGGCTAGATTCACTTTTTGCGATAACAATCTAGTGGGGACTCTCAGGGTGACGGTGGAGTCCAATTCAAGGCTACATTCACTTTCTGGTAGAGTCCAATCCAAGGTTACATCCACTTTCCGCGATGGTGATCTAGTGGGCAATGTCATGTTGAATGTAGAGTCCAATCCAAGGCTACATTCACTTTCTGGTACAGTCCTATCCAAGGTTACATTCACTTTCTTCAATGACGATCTAGTGGGCAATGTTGTCATAAATGTAGCATCCAATCCAAGGTTACATTCACTTTCTGGTAATGTCCAATCCAAGGTTACATTCACATTCTGGCACAGTCCAATCCAAGGTTACATTCAATTTCTGGTAGAGTCCAAT
This sequence comes from Ambystoma mexicanum, assembly GCF_040938575.1. Classification (NCBI taxonomy): domain Eukaryota; kingdom Metazoa; phylum Chordata; class Amphibia; order Caudata; family Ambystomatidae; genus Ambystoma; species Ambystoma mexicanum. The sequence continues at coordinate 1,509,099,126 of NC_090922.1, forward strand.
TCAAGGTTACAGTCACGTTCTGGTAGAGTCCAATCCAAGGTTTCATTCACTTTCTGCAATGACGACCTAGTGGGCAATGTTGTGTTAAATGTAGAGTCCAATCCAAGGTTACATTCACTTACTCTTAGAGTCCAATCCAAGGTTACATTCACTTTCTGCAAAGACGATCTAGTGGGCAATGTAGTGTTAAATGTAGAGTCCAATCCAAGGTTACATTCACTTTCTGGTAGAGTCCAATCCAAGGTTACATTCACATTCTGGTACAGTCCAATCCAAGGTTACATTCACTTTCTGGTACAGTCCAATCCAAGGTTACATTCACTTGCTGGTAGAGACTAATCCAAGGTTACATTCACTTGCTGGTACAGTCCTATGCAAGGTTACATTCACTTTCTGCAATGACGATCTAGTGGGCAATGTCGTGAGAAATGTAGGGTACAATCCAAGGTTACATTCACTTTCTGGTAGAGTCCAATCCAAGGTTAGATTCACATTCTGGTACAGTCCAAATCAAGGTTACATTCACTTTTTGCGATGGTGATCTAGTGGGCACTCTCGGGGTGACGGGGGAGTCCATTCCAAGGCTACATTCACTTTCTGCGATGACGATCTAGTGGGGACTCTCGGGGTGATGGGGGAGTTCAATCCAAGGTTACATCCACTTTCTGAGATGGTCATCTAGTGGGCAATGTCATGTTGAATGTAGAGTCCAATCCAAGGCTACATTCACTTTCTGGTACAGTCCTATCCAAGGTTACATTCACTTTCTCAAATGACGATCTAGTGGGCAAAGTCGTGATAAATGTAGCATCCAATCCAAGGTTACATTCACTTTCTGCAATGACGATCTAGTGGGCAATGTCGTGTTAAATGTAGAGTACAATCCAAGGTAACATTCACTTTCTGGTAGAGTCCAATCCAAGGTTACATTCAATTTCTGCAATGACGATCTAGTGGGCAATGTTGTGTTAAATGTAGAGTCCAAACCTAGGTTACATTCACTTACTCTTAGAGTCCAAACCAAGGTTACATTCACTTTCTGCAATGAGGATCTAGTGGGCAATGTCATGTTAAATGTAGAATACAATCCAAGGTTACAGTCACTTTCTGGTACAGTCCAATCCAAGGTTACATTCATTTTCTGGTACAGCCCAATCCAAGGTTACAGTCACGTTCTGGTAGAGTCCGATCCAAGGTTACATTCAATTTTTGGTACAGTCCAATCCAAGCTTACATTCATTTTCTGGTAGAGTCCAATTAAAGGTTACATTCACTTTCTGCAATGACGATCTAGTGGGTAATGTTGTGTTAAATGTAGAGTCCAATCCAAGGTTACAGTCACGTTCTGGTAGAGTCCGATCCAAGGTTACATTCAATTTTTGGTACAGTCCAATCCAAGGTTACATTCACTTACTCTTAGAGTCCAATCCAAGGTTACATTCACTTTCTGCAATGACGATCTAGTGGTCAATGTCGTGTTAAATGTAGAGTCCAATCCAAGGTTACATTCACTTACTCTTAGAGTACAGTCCAACGTAACATTCACTTTGTGGTAGAGTCCAATCCAAGCTTACATTCACTTTCTGCTAGAGTCCAATCCAAGGTTACATTCCCTTTTTGGAACAGTCCAATCCAAGGTTACATTCACTTTCTGCAATGACGATCTAGTGGGCAATGTCGTGATAAATGTAGAGTCCATTTCAAGCGTACATTCACTTTCTGGTAGAGTCCAATCCAAGGTTACATTCACTTTCTGGTAGGGTCCAATCCAAGGTTACATTCACTTTGTGGTAGAGTCCAATCCAAGGTTACATTCACATTCTGGTACAGTCCAATCCAAGGTTACATTCACTTTCTGGTACAGTCCAATCCAAGGTTACATTCACTTTCTGGTAGAGTCCAATCCAAGGTTACATTCACTTTCTGGTACAGTCCAATCCAAGGTTACATTTACTTTCTGCAATGACAATCTAGTGGCAATGTCGTGATAAATGTAGAGTACAATCCAAGGTTACATTCACTTTCTGGAAGAGTCCAATCCAAGGTTACATTCACGTTCTGGTACAGTCCAATCCAAGGTTACATTCACTTTCTGGTATAGTCCAATCCAAGGTTACATTCACTTTCTGGTAGAGTCCAATCCAAAGTTAAATTCAATTTCTGCGATGGTGATCTAGTGGGCATTCTCGGGGTGATGGGGGAGTCCAATCCAAGGTTACATTCACTTTCTGGGAGAGTCCAATCCAAGGCTACATTCACTTTCTGGTAGAGTCCAATCTAAGGTTACATCCACTTTCTGCGATGGTGATCTAGTGGGCAATGTCATGTTGAATGTAGAATCCAATCCAAGGCTACATTCACTTTCTGCAATGATGATCTAGTGGGCAATGTCATGTTGAATGTAGAGTCCAATCCAAGGTTACATTCACTTTCTGGTAGAGTCCAATCCAAGGCTACATTCACTTTCTGGTAGAGTCCAATCCAAGGTTACATCCACTTTCTGCGATGGTGATCTAGTGGGCAATGTCATGTTGAATGTAGAATCCAATCCAAGGCTACATTCACTTTCTGCAATGATGATCTAGTGGGCAATGTCATGTTGAATGTAGAGTCCAATCCAAGGTTACATTCACTTTCTGGTAGAGTCCAATCCAAGGCTACATTCACTTTCTGGTAGAGTCCAATCCAAGGTTACATCCACTTTCTGCGATGGTGATCTAGTGGGCAATGTCATGTTGAATGTAGAATCCAATCCAAGGCTACATTCACTTTCTGCAATGATGATCTAGTGGGCAATGTCATGTTGAATGTAGAGTCCAATCCAAGGTTACATTCACTTTCTGGTAGAGTCCAATCCAAGGTTACATTCACATTCTGGTAGAGTCCAATTCAAGGTTACAGTCACTTTCTAGTAGAGTCCAATCCAAGGTTACATTCACTTTCTGCAATGACGATCTAGTGGGCAATGTTGTGTTAAATGTAGAGTCCAATCCAAGGTTACATTCACTTACTCTTAGAGTCCAATCCAAGGTTACATTCACTTTCTGCAATGACGATCTAGTGGGAAATGTCGTGTTAAATGTAGGGTCCAATCCAAGGTTACATTCACATTCTGGTACAGTCCAATCCAAGGTTACATTCATTTTCTGGTAGAGTCCAATCCAAGGTTACAGTCACGTTCTGGTAGAGTCCAATCCAAGGTTACATTCACTTTTTGGTACAGTCCAATCCAAGCTTACATTCACATTCTGGTACAGTCCAATCCAAGGTTACGTTCACTTTCTGGTACAGTCCAATCCAAGGTTAAATTCACTTTCTGGTAGAGTCCAATCCAAGGTTACATTCACTTTCTGTAATGACGATCTAGTGGGCAATGTTGTGTTAAATGTAGAGTCCAATCCAAGGTTACATTCACTTACTCTTAGAGTCCAATCCAAGGTTACATTCACTTTCTGCAATTACGATCTAGTGGGCAATGTCGTGTTAAATGTAGAGTACAATCCAAATTTACATTCACTTTCTGGTAGAGTCCAATCCAAGGTTACATTCATTTTCTGGTAGAGTCCAATCCAAGGTTACAGTCACATTCTGGTAGAGTCCAATCCAAGGTTACATTCACTTTCTGGTACAGTCCAATCCAAGCTTACATTCACTTTCTGGTAGAGTCCAATCCAAGGTTACTTTCACTTTCTGGTACAGTCCAATCCAAGGTTACATTCACTTTGTGGTAGAGTCCGATCCAAGGTTACATTCACATTCTGGTACAGTCCAATCCAAGGTTACATTCACTTTCTGGTAGAGTCCAATCCAAGGTTACATTCACTTTCCGGTAGAGTCCAATCCAAGGTTACATTCACTTTTTGTTACAGTCCAATCCAAGGTTACATTCACTTTGTGGTAGAGTCCAATCCAAGGTTACATTCACATTCTGGTACAGTCCAATCCAAGGTTACATTCACTTTCTGGTACAGTCCAATCCAAGGTTAAATTCACTTTCTGGTAGAGTCCAATCCAAGGTTACATTCACTTGCTGGTAGAGTCTAATCCAAGTTTACATTCACTTTCTGGTACAGTCCTATGCAAGATTACATTCACTTTCTGCAATGACGATCTAGTGGGCAATGTCGTGATAAATGTAGCGTCCAATCCAAGGTTACATTTACTTTCTGCAATGACGATCTGGTGGGCAATGTCGTGATAAATGTAGGGTACAATCCAAGGTTACATTCACTTTCTGGTAGAGTCCAATCCAAGGTTACATTCACATTCTGGTACAGTCCAATCCAAGGTTACATTCACTTTCGGCGATGGTGATCTAGTGGGCAGTCTCGGGGTGACGGGGGAGTCCAATCCAAGGCTAGATTCACTTTCTGCAATAACGATCTAGTGGGGACTCTCAGGGTGATGGGGGAATCCAATTCAAGGCTACATTCACTTTCTGGTTGAATCCAATCCAAGGTTACATCCACTTTCTGCGATGGTGATCTAGTGGGCAATGTCAAGTTGAATGTAGAGTCCAATCCAAGGCTACATTCACTTTATGGTACAGTCCTATCCAAGGTTACATTCACTTTCTTCAATGATGATCTAGTGGGCAATGTCGTCATAAATGTAGCATCCAATCCAAGGTTACATTCACTTTCTGCAATGACGATCTAGTGAGCAATGTCGTGTTAAATGTAGAGTACAATCCAAGGTTACATTCACTTTCTGGTAGAGTCCAATCCAAGGTTACATTCACATTCTGGCACAGTCCAATCCAAGGTTACATTCAATTTCTGGTAGAGTCCAATTCAAGGTTACAGTCACGTTCTGGTAGAGTCCAATCCAAGGTTACATTCACTTTCTGCAATGACGATCTAGTGGGCAATGTTGTGTTGAATGTAGAGTCCAATCCAAGGTTACATCCACTTACTCTTAGAGTCCAATCCAAGGTTACATTCACTTTCTGCAATGACGATCTAGTGGGCAATGTTGTGTTAAATGTAGAGTCTAATCCAAGGTTACATTCACTTTCTGGTAGAGTCCAATTCAAGGTTACATTCACATTCTGGTACAGTCCAATCCAAGGTTACATTGACTTTCTGGTGGAGTCCAATTCAAGGTTACAGTCACTTACTCTTAGAGTACAATCCTAGGTTACATTCACTTTGTGGTAGAGCCCAATCCAAGGTTACATTCACGTTCTGGTAGAGTCCAATCCAATGTTACATTCACTTTTTGGTACAGTCCAATCCAAGCTTACATTCATTTTCTGGTAGAGTCCAATCCAAGGTTAGATTCACTTTCTGCAATGACGATCTAGTGGGAAATGTTGTGTTAAATGTAGAGTCCAATCCAAGGTTACATTCACTTACTCTTAGAGTCCAATCCAAGGTTACATTCACTTTCTGCAATGACGATCTAGTGGGCAATGTCGTGATAAATGTAGAGTCCATTCCAAGCGTACATTCACTTTCTGGTAGAGTCCAAACCAAGGTTACATTCATTTTCTGGTAGAGTCCAATCCAAGGTTACATTCACGTTCTGGTAGAGTCCAATCCATGGTTACATTCACTTTTTGGTACAGTCCAATCCAAGGTTACATTCACTTTCTGCAATGACGATCTAGTGGGCAATGTCGTGTTAAATGTAGAGTCCATTCCAAGGTTACATTCACTTTCTGGTACAGTCTTATCCAAGTTTACATTCACTTTCTGCAATGACAATTCAGTGGGCAATGTCGTGATAAATGTAGCGTCCAATCCAAGGTTACATTCACTTTCTGCAACGATGATCTAGTGGGCAATGTCGTGATAAATGTAGAGTACAATCCAAGGTTACATTCACTTTCTGGTAGAGTCCAATCCAAGGTTACATTCACTTTGTGGTAGAGTCCAATCCAAGGTTACATTCACATTCTGGTACAGTCCAATCCAAGGTTACATTCACTTGCTGGTACAGTCCTATGCAAGGTTACATTCACTTTCTGCAATGACGATCTAATGGGCAATGTCGTGATAAATGTAGAGTCCATTCCAAGCATACATTCACTTTCTGGTAGAGTCCAATCCAAGGTTACATTCACTTTCTGGTAGAGTCCAATTCAAGGTTACATTCACGTTCTGGTAGAGTCCAATCCATGGTTACATTCACTTTTTGGTACAGTCCAATCCAAGGTTACATTCACTTTCTGCAATGACGATCTAGTGGGTAATGTCGTGTTAAATGTAGAGTCCATTCCAAGGTTACATTCACTTTCTGGTACAGTCGTATCCAAGTTTACATTCACTTTCTGCAATGACGATCTAGTGGGCAATGTCGTGATAAATGTAGCATCAAATCCAAGGTTACATTCACTTTCTGCAACGATGATCTAGTGGGCAATGTCGTGATAAATGTAGAGTACAATCCAAGGTTACATTCACTTTCTGGTAGAGTCCAATCCAAGGTTACATTCACTTTGTGGTAGAGTCCAATCCAAGGTTACATTCACATTCTGGTACAGTCCAATCCAAGGTTACATTCACTTTCTGGTACAGTCCAATCCAAGGTTAAATTCACTTTCTGGTAGAGTCCAATCCAAGGTTACATTCACTTGCTGGTAGAGTCTAATCCAAGGTTACATTCACTTTCTGGTACAGTCCTATGCAAGGTTACATTAACTTTCTGCAATGACGATCTAGTGGGCAATGTCGTGATAAATGTAGCGTCCAATCCAAGGTTACATTCACTTTCTGCAATGACGATCTAGTGGGCAATGTCGTGATAAATGTAGGGTACAATCCAAGGTTACATTCACTTTCTGGTAGAGTCCAATCCAAGGTTACATTCACATTCTGGTACAGTCCAATCCAAGGTTACATTCACTTTCTGGTAAAGTTCAATCCAAGGTTACATTCACTTTCTGCGATGGTGATCTAGTGGGCACTATCAGGGTGACGGGGGAGTCCAATCCAAGGCTAGATTCACTTTTTGCGATAACAATCTAGTGGGGACTCTCAGGGTGACGGTGGAGTCCAATTCAAGGCTACATTCACTTTCTGGTAGAGTCCAATCCAAGGTTACATCCACTTTCCGCGATGGTGATCTAGTGGGCAATGTCATGTTGAATGTAGAGTCCAATCCAAGGCTACATTCACTTTCTGGTACAGTCCTATCCAAGGTTACATTCACTTTCTTCAATGACGATCTAGTGGGCAATGTTGTCATAAATGTAGCATCCAATCCAAGGTTACATTCACTTTCTGGTAATGTCCAATCCAAGGTTACATTCACATTCTGGCACAGTCCAATCCAAGGTTACATTCAATTTCTGGTAGAGTCCAATTCAAGGTTACAGTCACGTTCTGGTAGAGTCCAATCCAAGGTTTCATTCACTTTCTGCAATGACGACCTAGTGGGCAATGTTGTGTTAAATGTAGAGTCCAATCCAAGGTTACATTCACTTACTCTTAGAGTCCAATCCAAGGTTACATTCACTTTCTGCAAAGACGATCTAGTGGGCAATGTAGTGTTAAATGTAGAGTCCAATCCAAGGTTACATTCACTTTCTGGTAGAGTCCAATCCAAGGTTACATTCACATTCTGGTACAGTCCAATCCAAGGTTACATTCACTTTCTGGTACAGTCCAATCCAAGGTTACATTCACTTGCTGGTAGAGACTAATCCAAGGTTACATTCACTTGCTGGTACAGTCCTATGCAAGGTTACATTCACTTTCTGCAATGACGATCTAGTGGGCAATGTCGTGAGAAATGTAGGGTACAATCCAAGGTTACATTCACTTTCTGGTAGAGTCCAATCCAAGGTTAGATTCACATTCTGGTACAGTCCAAATCAAGGTTACATTCACTTTTTGCGATGGTGATCTAGTGGGCACTCTCGGGGTGACGGGGGAGTCCATTCCAAGGCTACATTCACTTTCTGCGATGACGATCTAGTGGGGACTCTCGGGGTGATGGGGGAGTTCAATCCAAGGTTACATCCACTTTCTGAGATGGTCATCTAGTGGGCAATGTCATGTTGAATGTAGAGTCCAATCCAAGGCTACATTCACTTTCTGGTACAGTCCTATCCAAGGTTACATTAACTTTCTCAAATGACGATCTAGTGGGCAAAGTCGTGATAAATGTAGCATCCAATCCAAGGTTACATTCACTTTCTGCAATGACGATCTAGTGGGCAATGTCGTGTTAAATGTAGAGTACAATCCAAGGTAACATTCACTTTCTGGTAGAGTCCAATCCAAGGTTACATTCACTTTCTGCAATGACGATCTAGTGGGCAATGTTGTGTTAAATGTAGAGTCCAAACCTAGGTTACATTCACTTACTCTTAGAGTCCAAACCAAGGTTACATTCACTTTCTGCAATGAGGATCTAGTGGGCAATGTCATGTTAAATGTAGAATACAATCCAAGGTTACAGTCACTTTCTGGTACAGTCCAATCCAAGGTTACATTCATTTTCTGGTACAGCCCAATCCAAGGTTACAGTCACGTTCTGGTAGAGTCCGATCCAAGGTTACATTCAATTTTTGGTACAGTCCAATCCAAGCTTACATTCATTTTCTGGTAGAGTCCAATTAAAGGTTACATTCACTTTCTGCAATGACGATCTAGTGGGTAATGTTGTGTTAAATGTAGAGTCCAATCCAAGGTTACAGTCACGTTCTGGTAGAGTCCGATCCAAGGTTACATTCAATTTTTGGTACAGTCCAATCCAAGGTTACATTCACTTACTCTTAGAGTCCAATCCAAGGTTACATTCACTTTCTGCAATGACGATCTAGTGGGCAATGTCGTGTTAAATGTAGAGTCCAATCCAAGGTTACATTCACTTACTCTTAGAGTACAGTCCAACGTAACATTCACTTTGTGGTAGAGTCCAATCCAAGCTTACATTCACTTTCTGCTAGAGTCCAATCCAAGGTTACATTCCCTTTTTGGAACAGTCCAATCCAAGGTTACATTCACTTTCTGCAATGACGATCTAGTGGGCAATGTCGTGATAAATGTAGAGTCCATTTCAAGCGTACATTCACTTTCTGGTAGAGTCCAATCCAAGGTTACATTCACTTTCTGGTAGGGTCCAATCCAAGGTTACATTCACTTTGTGGTAGAGTCCAATCCAAGGTTACATTCACATTCTGGTACAGTCCAATCCAAGGTTACATTCACTTTCTGGTACAGTCCAATCCAAGGTTACATTCACTTTCTGGTAGAGTCCAATCCAAGGTTACATTCACTTTCTGGTACAGTCCAATCCAAGGTTACATTTACTTTCTGCAATGACAATCTAGTGGCAATGTCGTGATAAATGTAGAGTACAATCCAAGGTTACATTCACTTTCTGGAAGAGTCCAATCCAAGGTTACATTCACGTTCTGGTACAGTCCAATCCAAGGTTACATTCACTTTCTGGTATAGTCCAATCCAAGGTTACATTCACTTTCTGGTAGAGTCCAATCCAAAGTTAAATTCAATTTCTGCGATGGTGATCTAGTGGGCATTCTCGGGGTGATGGGGGAGTCCAATCCAAGGTTACATTCACTTTCTGGGAGAGTCCAATCCAAGGCTACATTCACTTTCTGGTAGAGTCCAATCTAAGGTTACATCCACTTTCTGCGATGGTGATCTAGTGGGCAATGTCATGTTGAATGTAGAATCCAATCCAAGGCTACATTCACTTTCTGCAATGATGATCTAGTGGGCAATGTCATGTTGAATGTAGAGTCCAATCCAAGGTTACATTCACTTTCTGGTAGAGTCCAATCCAAGGCTACATTCACTTTCTGGTAGAGTCCAATCCAAGGTTACATCCACTTTCTGCGATGGTGATCTAGTGGGCAATGTCATGTTGAATGTAGAATCCAATCCAAGGCTACATTCACTTTCTGCAATGATGATCTAGTGGGCAATGTCATGTTGAATGTAGAGTCCAATCCAAGGTTACATTCACTTTCTGGTAGAGTCCAATCCAAGGCTACATTCACTTTCTGGTAGAGTCCAATCCAAGGTTACATCCACTTTCTGCGATGGTGATCTAGTGGGCAATGTCATGTTGAATGTAGAATCCAATCCAAGGTTACATTCACTTTCTGGTAGAGTCCAATCCAAGGTTACATTCACATTCTGGTAGAGTCCAATTCAAGGTTACAGTCACTTTCTAGTAGAGTCCAATCCAAGGTTACATTCACTTTCTGCAATGACGATCTAGTGGGCAATGTTGTGTTAAATGTAGAGTCCAATCCAAGGTTACATTCACTTACTCTTAGAGTCCAATCCAAGGTTACATTCACTTTCTGCAATGACGATCTAGTGGGAAATGTCGTGTTAAATGTAGGGTCCAATCCAAGGTTACATTCACATTCTGGTACAGTCCAATCCAAGGTTACATTCATTTTCTGGTAGAGTCCAATCCAAGGTTACAGTCACGTTCTGGTAGAGTCCAATCCAAGGTTACATTCACTTTTTGGTACAGTCCAATCCAAGCTTACATTCACATTCTGGTACAGTCCAATCCAAGGTTACGTTCACTTTCTGGTACAGTCCAATCCAAGGTTAAATTCACTTTCTGGTAGAGTCCAATCCAAGGTTACATTCACTTTCTGTAATGACGATCTAGTGGGCAATGTTGTGTTAAATGTAGAGTCCAATCCAAGGTTACATTCACTTACTCTTAGAGTCCAATCCAAGGTTACATTCACTTTCTGCAATTACGATCTAGTGGGCAATGTCGTGTTAAATGTAGAGTACAATCCAAATTTACATTCACTTTCTGGTAGAGTCCAATCCAAGGTTACATTCATTTTCTGGTAGAGTCCAATCCAAGGTTACAGTCACATTCTGGTAGAGTCCAATCCAAGGTTACATTCACTTTCTGGTACAGTCCAATCCAAGCTTACATTCACTTTCTGGTAGAGTCCAATCCAAGGTTACTTTCACTTTCTGGTACAGTCCAATCCAAGGTTACATTCACTTTGTGGTAGAGTCCGATCCAAGGTTACATTCACATTCTGGTACAGTCCAATCCAAGGTTACATTCACTTTCTGGTAGAGTCCAATCCAAGGTTACATTCACTTTCCGGTAGAGTCCAATCCAAGGTTACATTCACTTTTTGTTACAGTCCAATCCAAGGTTACATTCACTTTGTGGTAGAGTCCAATCCAAGGTTACATTCACATTCTGGTACAGTCCAATCCAAGGTTACATTCACTTTCTGGTACAGTCCAATCCAAGGTTAAATTCACTTTCTGGTAGAGTCCAATCCAAGGTTACATTCACTTGCTGGTAGAGTCTAATCCAAGTTTACATTCACTTTCTGGTACAGTCCTATGCAAGATTACATTCACTTTCTGCAATGACGATCTAGTGGGCAATGTCGTGATAAATGTAGCGTCCAATCCAAGGTTACATTTACTTTCTGCAATGACGATCTGGTGGGCAATGTCGTGATAAATGTAGGGTACAATCCAAGGTTACATTCACTTTCTGGTAGAGTCCAATCCAAGGTTACATTCACATTCTGGTACAGTCCAATCCAAGGTTACATTCACTTTCGGCGATGGTGATCTAGTGGGCACTCTCGGGGTGACGGGGGAGTCCAATCCAAGGCTAGATTCACTTTCTGCAATAACGATCTAGTGGGGACTCTCAGGGTGATGGGGGAATCCAATTCAAGGCTACATTCACTTTCTGGTTGAATCCAATCCAAGGTTACATCCACTTTCTGCGATGGTGATCTAGTGGGCAATGTCAAGTTGAATGTAGAGTCCAATCCAAGGCTACATTCACTTTATGGTACAGTCCTATTGTTAGGGAGAATTCTCTGTTTAGGCTGAATTTCCCTACCTAGTGAGTCCCCCAGCAGCTTTGCTGGATTTCTGGGGTTTAATTTTTTTCTCCTGCCAAGAGTGAGACTCTTTTACCCTCACTCTTGGACATGTTGAAGTGTGTTTTCTTGGTTAAACCTTGTGTTGAATGGGCTATGGGGTCTTTTACTCCATAGGGCCTCATGTATTTTTGTGATGTGGGTCACACAGCACCCTCTGTGCCGTGACCCAGGGGTGTCCTAGGGACTCCCCAACATAGACTCCATACCCTGGGACTGACTACTGTCTCCCAGGGCATGTAAAGTCACCAAAGACTTTGCTAGTCTTGAATCCTGAACAGAACCAGTACAAACCATCATATTGTGGACGTACTGGCTGGGGCAATTCGATTGCCCCAGGGTCTGTTAGTCGAGGGGGCACGTCTCCGTCCCCCCTGATCAAGTTTTGGCTGGTGGCAGTGGAAACTACTTTTTATATTCGACCGCGAATATTTCCCTATGGGATTTCCCATTGTTTTAGGCTAACACATTTAATTATTTATTTACGGTAGCCTTAAACATACCGCCGGTTTATATATTTATTTTTATAACTCCGGTTGGGACTTTTTGCCAAAACTTGATTCTAAAATGGCGTTGGTGTTCGCCTCTGTAACTCTGACCCAAAGTGGAGCCCTTTGTTCCACTTTTGGCGGGCTTCTCCACAGAAGCCCTCCAAAGTGGTGCCACTCTGTCTGGGGTACTTAGGAGGGGTGGAGGGGGATTTAGGCACCCTGGACTGAGTTACCTTGGTAACTCAAGTCGCACTCCGTCCTGATTGGCCCAAGTGGTGAGCCGCCCGGCTCACCACTTAGCATGGTTGAGTGACAGCTAGGCTGGGTGAATGGGGGTTTGCTGCATAAAAGCAGGGCTTTGGGGACTGGGACTTCAGAAGTCGCCACAGGACCAAGAATCCGACGAGGGAAGAGCTGAGCCGACCTGCTTCGACGACACCACCCGGTGGAGCCCTGCTGAACCGTCTCACCACTTTTTCCCGACGACCGAGGAGAACTCTTAACGGAGTGGCTCCTTCCCTTGACTGGTGGGGACAACCAGTTTTCGCCTTCTTTCCGTTCTTTGAGGTATCTCGTGGCCGCCTTGCCTGTGCCAAGCACCCCGGCAACCGGAATACCACACTTTACCCCCATACCGCGAAAGTCGGCACCAACCCTTTAACCGGAGGACTCCGCGGCTGGTTTCTTCCCGGGCAGTGCAACGACCCTCTTCTTCTGCTCTTCAGCGAGAACTTCTTCTCCCCTGACCGACGTCGAGCCCTGCTGCCACTGCCTGGAACAACTGCCACCGCTGGAGGATCCTTTCCGCTTAAGGTACTGTGTTCTGCCTGGCTTCCCTTGCTACCGACTGTACGGGGTAGATTTAGTCCCCGGCTTTCGAACCTGGGAGTGCCTGGGACACTTTGGCTAAACTTTCTGAGCCACTCTAACCTCTTTTTGACTCTTTGCAAGACTTTGAATCTCTAACTAACAGTGTGATCTTGGGCACATTTTCGCTCCGGCTACTCTAAGAGTGGGCCCTGCCTAGTGACTTTTGCTCACCTGTGACTTTATTCTTCTTTAAGCCTATTGCAAGTGCTCTGGACCTTAGAGTGGTGTGTCTAACCCATTTCTGCTTTTTCTCTCCCTTTCTTGGAAACTACTAGAGTGTCATCTAACGTTAAACACTCACCTCTGTTTTAATTAAGTGGTGTTTACTTAGAGTTGTCTAGATAGGAGAAAGGATTGAATCTACTTTCATTATAACTGTGTTGAAGTGCTTTTACTATATTTTTGCTAGAGTGTTTTTAACTTATGTGTATTTTAAATAAATAACTATATACTTTTGAAACCAAGCTCTGGTCAGTGTTTGCTTGTGCTATTGTGTTTTGGTACATATTGTGTATACTTTACATACTGCCTAACTCTTCTTGAGAGAAGTCTGACTGCTCAGCCACAGCTACCAGGTAAATCTGGGTGGTACAGACTGCTACCAAAGGGGTTTACTGCTCTACCTGTAGTCTTAAATCTTTTGCAGTGTTCCCCAAGGGAACTGCACAGGTTTCTGCCTAACACTGGTGTACAGCGGTGGGATTTGTATTGAGTATACATTTTATTGTGCTTTAGATACCTTAGTGCAACTAACCACAAAGCTTAGCACTGAAAAAGTAAAACCTCTAACATGTCAGTTATAGAAAGCTATAGTCAAGAGTCCCTTGCAGCCAAAACTGCTGATTGTTTAAGAGTGCTCTGTAAACATAAGGATCTCCTGACTAAGGGCAAGAAAATGGAGCTGATTGAAAGATTGTTAGCTAACCAAAGTCTGGGTGATGGTTCAGAGGAACCTACCACTCCAGCAACTGTAGATGACAGTGTTGAAGTTAACATGGAGCAAAATGTTGATGTTTCTGAGGAAGAGTCAGAAGAGGAGGGTGAGGCTGTTGTAACTGTCCCCCCTAGGCCTCTGCCTGCTCTACCTGCTGTACCTACTGGACCTTTACCAGGTCCCACATTTAGTCCTCAGTACTTTGAACTAGAGAAAATGAAACTAGAATTGGAGTATAAGAAACTTAATGCTCAAACTGACAAGGAACTAAGGCTAAGGGAAATGGAGCTCAAGTATGACTTAGAAATGAAGAAATTATCTGTTGAGAATGTTTCTCTCTCTGGCTCCTCTAGAAGTTCCAGTCCTAAAAGACCCCGGATGCCTAAAGAATTGATTGGTATGTATGAGCCTAAGTTGGATGTGTTGGATTGGTTGTCTCTGTTTGAATATAATCATGGGCTCCAGAACATCACAGGAAATGACTTACTCACCTGGTTGTTCTCTAGGCTTCCCCCTGTTGCAACTGATGTGGTAATGGAGATGGGGGAGGAGGATAGGAAGGACTATGAATGTGTGAAACTAGCTTTGATAGCTAGGTTTGGGAAGACCCCTTCCCAGTATCTTAAGAGGTTTAGGAGCCTCAAAAAGCATGATGGTACCCCTTGGGCTACCTGGGTGAGTGAATGTTTGAAAAACTTAGAGGGATGGATTAAGGGTTACAAGGTGAACACTTATGAGGGGATGAGAAATCTCTTTATGTTGGAGTCAATTTATGATGCCTGCTCTCCTGAGCTCAGACAGCACTTGGCTGATTCACAGGAATTGGATCCTAGGAAGCTAGCTAAGGCTGCTGACTTGTGGGTTGCCAACAGGGCCACTCACAAGGATTCTGGGGTCACTCAGAAGAAGGATGGGGAGAAACAGCCTAAAAAAGACTCCAAAGAGAATTCTAATAATTCCTATCCCAAAGAGGGCCCCAAACCACAAAATAACCAGGGTAAGCCACATGGGAAACCTAGTCAGGCTACTGTACCTTCTGGCCACAAGCCAGAAGGAGGTCAGAACAAGCCACCCTTCCAGAGAGCATTTGGACAATGCTATGTCTGTCAGGGTACTGACCATATCAAAGGAGATCCCAAGTGCAAGGGTAAACCTGCAGGGATCAGCACAGTCTCCTTAGCCTTCACTCCTGAGGATGAAGTACAGATGGCTAGTGCCCACTTTGAACTCTTTGCTGAAGAACCCTTGGGTCTTCAAGCAACTGTAAACTTAGAGCCTATGGGTCTGGTTAGTCCCCAGAATAGGGTTGTGTATAACTCCCTACCTGTTAACTCTAAGGTGTATTATGTGGACAGTGTTCTTGTCAATGGCCAGGATACTCCTGCCAGGAGAGACACTGGGGCCAGCAGAACAGTAGTGGATGAAAGCTTCTTTCAACCTGAGGATGTGGCCAAAGCACCCAAAGGTCCCACTAAGATGTCTGGAGGCCCTGTCCAAATGGTTCCTATTCTACCAGCCCTCATTCAATGTAACAACATGACAGTAAGGATCCCTGTCAGTGTTCAGACTGAGGTACCTGGGAAGGTCCTGTTAGGGAATGACCTAAGAACTCTAGGAGTAGTGTCACATACCCCCAGGCCTCCCAGTATGGAGAAGCAGAACTTAACCAAATTGGCTAGACAGGCTACCTTGAAGGACCCTTCTAAGCCTGTGGGACCCTCTACTGAGAACCCCACTACAAGCCCTGGTGTTAGTAAGTTGACCTCTAACCCAGGCACATTTCAGGATAGTATGCTAGGAACATGGGCGCCCCAACCAAGCTCCATCATTGTTCCCCTAGTCTCAGAGTCTCTGACTCCCCCTGCTTCTGAGGAAGAGGTGGATAGACCAACTAGGCCCCTATCTGGACCTGAGAGAACTGGTAATTCTCAGTGCTGGTGGAAAACCAGAAAAGAAAAGTCTAAGGCCAAAAACCTTCAGACTGTTGGACCTTCTACTGAAGACCCCAACTCAAATCCTAATATTAGGGGGGAAACTCCTAAAATAGGTAAGGGTAGATCTAAGAGGAAGGGGAAGCAGGTACATTGCCTAACCCCAACCCCTCCAACCAAGAGGCCTAAGACCCAACCTGCTCCCACAAGAGAGGTGGTGAGGAACCTTGGAGGCCCCTCTAGATCTAAGGGAATCCTTTATAAGGACCCCTTGAAAAAGCCTAACATAGGTTCAGAAGTTGTACCAACTTCTGAGGGACTGGTCAACCAGATCCCCTATAACAAAAAGACTGATGTTCCTCAAAGGGTCTGTAGGTCCGTTAGCTTGCAAAAGAAAACCTTTGAGTTCTCCATTGAACATAGGTCAAGGTGTCACCATCAAAATGCTGATGGACTCTCTAGGATGTATATCATCGACTAGAGGTATGAGGTTCATCCAGGAGTGGATTAAATCCTCCTGTCCCTTAGTCTGGGGGGGGCGAGTGTTAGGGAGAATTCTCTGTTTAGGCTGAATTTCCCTACCTAGTGAGTCCCCCAGCAGCTTTGCTGGATTTCTGGGGTTTAATTTTTTTCTCCTGCCAAGAGTGAGACTCTTTTACCCTCACTCTTGGACATGTTGAAGTGTGTTTTCTTGGTTAAACCTTGTGTTGAATGGGCTATGGGGTCTTTTACTCCATAGGGCCTCATGTATTTTTGTGATGTGGGTCACACAGCACCCTCTGTGCCGTGACCCAGGGGTGTCCTAGGGACTCCCCAACATAGACTCCATACCCTGGGACTGACTACTGTCTCCCAGGGCATGTAAAGTCACCAAAGACTTTGCTAGTCTTGAATCCTGAACAGAACCAGTACAAACCATCATATTGTGGACGTACTGGCTGGGGCAATTCGATTGCCCCAGGGTCTGTTAGTCGAGGGGGCACGTCTCCGTCCCCCCTGATCAAGTTTTGGCTGGTGGCAGTGGAAACTACTTTTTATATTCGACCGCGAATATTTCCCTATGGGATTTCCCATTGTTTTAGGCTAACACATTTAATTATTTATTTACGGTAGCCTTAAACATACCGCCGGTTTATATATTTATTTTTATAACTCCGGTTGGGACTTTTTGCCAAAACTTGATTCTAAAATGGCGTTGGTGTTCGCCTCTGTAACTCTGACCCAAAGTGGAGCCCTTTGTTCCACTTTTGGCGGGCTTCTCCACAGAAGCCCTCCAAAGTGGTGCCACTCTGTCTGGGGTACTTAGGAGGGGTGGAGGGGGATTTAGGCACCCTGGACTGAGTTACCTTGGTAACTCAAGTCGCACTCCGTCCTGATTGGCCCAAGTGGTGAGCCGCCCGGCTCACCACTTAGCATGGTTGAGTGACAGCTAGGCTGGGTGAATGGGGGTTTGCTGCATAAAAGCAGGGCTTTGGGGACTGGGACTTCAGAAGTCGCCACAGGACCAAGAATCCGACGAGGGAAGAGCTGAGCCGACCTGCTTCGACGACACCACCCGGTGGAGCCCTGCTGAACCGTCTCACCACTTTTTCCCGACGACCGAGGAGAACTCTTAACGGAGTGGCTCCTTCCCTTGACTGGTGGGGACAACCAGTTTTCGCCTTCTTTCCGTTCTTTGAGGTATCTCGTGGCCGCCTTGCCTGTGCCAAGCACCCCGGCAACCGGAATACCACACTTTACCCCCATACCGCGAAAGTCGGCACCAACCCTTTAACCGGAGGACTCCGCGGCTGGTTTCTTCCCGGGCAGTGCAACGACCCTCTTCTTCTGCTCTTCAGCGAGAACTTCTTCTCCCCTGACCGACGTCGAGCCCTGCTGCCACTGCCTGGAACAACTGCCACCGCTGGAGGATCCTTTCCGCTTAAGGTACTGTGTTCTGCCTGGCTTCCCTTGCTACCGACTGTACGGGGTAGATTTAGTCCCCGGCTTTCGAACCTGGGAGTGCCTGGGACACTTTGGCTAAACTTTCTGAGCCACTCTAACCTCTTTTTGACTCTTTGCAAGACTTTGAATCTCTAACTAACAGTGTGATCTTGGGCACATTTTCGCTCCGGCTACTCTAAGAGTGGGCCCTGCCTAGTGACTTTTGCTCACCTGTGACTTTATTCTTCTTTAAGCCTATTGCAAGTGCTCTGGACCTTAGAGTGGTGTGTCTAACCCATTTCTGCTTTTTCTCTCCCTTTCTTGGAAACTACTAGAGTGTCATCTAACGTTAAACACTCACCTCTGTTTTAATTAAGTGGTGTTTACTTAGAGTTGTCTAGATAGGAGAAAGGATTGAATCTACTTTCATTATAACTGTGTTGAAGTGCTTTTACTATATTTTTGCTAGAGTGTTTTTAACTTATGTGTATTTTAAATAAATAACTATATACTTTTGAAACCAAGCTCTGGTCAGTGTTTGCTTGTGCTATTGTGTTTTGGTACATATTGTGTATACTTTACATACTGCCTAACTCTTCTTGAGAGAAGTCTGACTGCTCAGCCACAGCTACCAGGTAAATCTGGGTGGTACAGACTGCTACCAAAGGGGTTTACTGCTCTACCTGTAGTCTTAAATCTTTTGCAGTGTTCCCCAAGGGAACTGCACAGGTTTCTGCCTAACACCTATCCAAGGTTACATTCACTTTCTTCAATGACGATCTAGTGGGCAATGTCGTCATAAATGTAGCATCCAATCCAAGGTTACATTCACTTTCTGCAATGACGATCTAGTGAGCAATGTCGTGTTAAATGTAGAGTACAATCCAAGGTTACATTCACTTTCTGGTAGAGTCCAATCCAAGGTTACATTCACATTCTGGCACAGTCCAATCCAAGGTTACATTCAATTTCTGGTAGAGTCCAATTCAAGGTTACAGTCACGTTCTGGTAGAGTCCAATCCAAGGTTACATTCACTTTCTGCAATGACGATCTAGTGGGCAATGTTGTGTTGAATGTAGAGTCCAATCCAAGGTTACATCCACTTACTCTTAGAGTCCAATCCAAGGTTACATTCACTTTCTGCAATGACGATCTAGTGGGCAATGTTGTGTTAAATGTAGAGTCTAATCCAAGGTTACATTCACTTTCTGGTAGAGTCCAATTCAAGGTTACATTCACATTCTGGTACAGTCCAATCCAAGGTTACATTGACTTTCTGGTGGAGTCCAATTCAAGGTTACAGTCACTTTCTAGTAGAGTCCAATCCAAGGTTACATTCACTTTCTGCAATGACGATCTAGTGGGCAATGTTGTGTTAAATGTAGAGTCCAATCCAAGGTTACATTCACTTACTCTTAGAGTCCAATCCAAGGTTACATTCACTTTCTGCAATGACGATCTAGTGGGAAATGTCGTGTTAAATGTAGAGTCCAATCCAAGGTTACATTCACATTCTGGTACAGTCCAATCCAAGGTTACATTCATTTTCTGGTAGAGTCCAATCCAAGGTTACAGTCACGTTCTGGTAGAGTCCAATCCAAGGTTACATTCACTTTTTGGTACAGTCCAATCCAAGCTTACATTCACATTCTGGTACAGTCCAATCCAAGGTTACATTCACTTTCTGGTACAGTCCAATCCAAGGTTAAATTCACTTTCTGGTAGAGTCCAATCCAAGGTTACATTCACTTTCTGTAATGACGATCTAGTGGGCAATGTTGTGTTAAATGTAGGGTCCAATCCAAGGTTACATTCACTTACTCTTAGAGTCCAATCCAAGGTTACATTCACTTTCTGCAATGACGATCTAGTGGGCAATGTCGTGTTAAATGTAGAGTACAATCCAAATTTACATTCACTTTCTGGTAGAGTCCAATCCAAGGTTACATTCATTTTCTGGGAGAGTCCAATCCAAGGTTACAGTCACGTTCTGGTAGAGTCCAATCCAAGGTTACATTCACTTTCTGGTACACTCCAATCCAAGCTTACATTCACTTTCTGGTAGAGTCCAATCCAAGGTTACTTTCACTTTCTGGTACAGTCCAATCTAAGGTTACATTCACTTTGTGGTAGAGTCCAATCCAAGGTTACATTCACATTCTGGTACAGTCCAATCCAAGGTTACATTCACTTTCTGGTACAGTCCAATCCAAGGTTACATTCACTTTCTGGTAGAGTCCAATCCAAGGTTACATTCACTTTCTGGTACAATCCAATCCAAGGTTACATTCACTTTCCGGTAGAGTCCAATCCAAGGTTACGTTCACTTTTTGTTACAGTCCAATCCAAGGTTACATTCACTTTCTGCAATGACGATCTAGTGGGCAATATCGTGTTAAATGTAGAGTCCAATCCAAGGTTACATTCACTTACTGGTAGAGTCCTATCCAAGGTAACATTCACTTTCTGCAATGATGATCTAGTGGGCAATGTTGTGATAAATGTAGAGTCCAAACCAAGCTTACATTCACTTTCTGGTACAGTCCAATCCAAGCTTACATTCACTTTCTGGTAGAGTCCAATCCAATGTTACTTTCACTTTCTGGTACAGTCCAATCCAAGGTTACATTCACTTTGTGGTAGAGTCCAATCCAAGGTTACATTCACATTCTGGTACAGTCCAATCCAAGGTTACAGTCACGTTCTGGTAGAGTCCAATCCAAGGTTACATTCACTTTTTGGTACAGTCCAATCCAAGCTTACATTCACATTCTGGTACAGTCCAATCCAAGGTTACATTCACTTTCTGGTTAAGTCCAATCCAAGGTTAAATTCACTTTCTGGTAGAGTCCAATCCAAGGTTACATTCACTTTCTGCAATGACGATCTAGTGGGCAATGTTGTGTTAAATGTAGAGTCCAATCCAAGGTTACATTCATTTACTCTTAGAGTCCAATCCAAGGTTACATTCACTTTCTGCAATGATGACCTAGTGGGCAATGTCGTGTTAAATGTAGAGTACAATCCAAATTTACATTCACTTTCTGGTAGAGTCCAATCCAAGGTTACATTCATTTTCTGGTAGAGTCCAATCCAAGGTTACAATCACATTCTGGTAGAGTCCAATCCAAGGTTACATTCACTTTCTGGTACAGTCCAATCCAAGCTTACATTCACTTTCTGGTAGAGTCCAATCCAAGGTTACTTTCACTTTCTGGTACAGTCCAATCCAAGGTTACATTCACTTTGTGGCAGAGTCCAATCCAAGGTTACATTCACATTCTGGTACAGTCCAATCCAAGGTTACATTCACTTTCTGGTAGAGTCCAATCCAAGGTTACATTCACTTTCCGGTAGAGTCCAATCCAAGGTTACATTCACTTTTTGTTACAGTCCAATCCAAGGTTACATTCACTTTCTGCAATGACGATCTAGTGGGCAATGTCGTGTTAA
The DNA here is from genome assembly GCF_040938575.1 of Ambystoma mexicanum. NCBI lineage: Eukaryota > Metazoa > Chordata > Amphibia > Caudata > Ambystomatidae > Ambystoma > Ambystoma mexicanum. Next base: position 1,509,120,604 of record NC_090922.1, read on the forward strand.
ATGTAGAGTCCACTCCAAGGTTACATTCACTTATTGGTAGAGTCCTATCCAAGGTTACATTCACTTTCTGCAATGATGATCTAGTGGGCAATGTTGTGATAAATGTAGAGCCCAAACCAAGCTTACATTCACTTTCTGGTACAGTCCAATCCAAGCTTACATTCACTTTCTGGTAGAGTCCAATCCAGGGTTACTTTCACTTTCTGGTACAGTCCAATCCAAGGTTACATTCACTTTGTGGTAGAGTCCAATCCAAGGTTACATTCACATTCTGGTACAGTCCAATCCAAGGTTACATTCACTTTCTGGTAGAGTCCAATCCAAGGTTACATTCACTTTCCAGTACAGTCCAATCCAAGGTTACATTCACTTTATGTTACATTACAATCCAAGGTTACATTCACTTTCAGCAATGATGATCTAGTGGGCAATGTCGTGTTAAATGTAGAGTCCAATCCAAGGTTACATTCACTTACTGGTAGAGTCCTATCCAAGGTTACATCCACTTTCTGCAATGATGATCTAGTGGGCAATGTTGTGATAAATGTAGAGTCCAAACCAAGCTTACATTCAGTTTCTGGTAGAGTCCAATCCAAGATTACATTAACTTTCTGGTAGAGTCCAATCCAAGGTTACATTCACTTTCTGGTACAGTCCTATCCAAGGTTACATTCACTTTCTGCAATGACGATCTAGTGGGCAATGTCGTGCTAAATGTAGAGTACAATACAAGGTTATATTCACTTTCTGGTAGGGTCCAATCCAAGGTTACATTCACTTTGTGGTAGAGTCCAATCCAAGGTTACATTCACATTCTGGTACAGTCCAATCCAAGGTTACATTCACTTTCTGGTACAGTCCAATCCAAGGTTACATTCACTTTCTGGTAGAGTCCAATCCAAGGTTACATTCACTTTCTGGTACAATCCAATCCAAGGTTACATTTACTTTCTGCAATGACAATCTAGTGGCAATGTCATGATAAATGTAGAGTACAATCCAAGGTTACATTCACTTTCTGGTAGAGTCCAATCCAAGGTTACATTCACGTTCTGGTACATTCCAATCCAAGGTTACATTCACTTTCTGATATAGTCCAATCCAAGGTTACATTCACTTTCTGGTAGAGTCCAATCCAAAGTTAAATTCAATTTCTGCGATGGTGATCTAGTGGGCATTCTCGGGGTGATGGGGGAGTCCAATCCAAGGCTACATTCACTTTCTGCGATGACAATCTAGTGGGGACTCTCGGGTGACGGGGAGTCCAATCCAAGGCTACATTCACTTTCTGCAATGACGATCTAGTGGGCAATGTCATGTTGAATGTAGAGTCCAATCCAAGGTTACATTCACTTTCTGGGAGAGTCCAATCCAAGGCTACATTCACTTTCTAGTAGAGTCCAATCTAAGGTTACATCCACTTTCTGCGATGTTGATCTAGTGGGCAATGTCATGTTGAATGTAGAATCCAATCCAAGGCTACATTCACTTTCTGCAATGATGATCTAGTGGGCAATGTCATGTTGAATGTAGAGTCCAATCCAAGGTTTCATTCACTTTCTGGTAGAGTCCAATTCAAGGTTACAGTCACTTTCTAGTAGAGTCCAATCCAAGGTTACATTCACTTTCTGCAATGACGATCTAGTGGGCAATGTTGTGTTAAATGTAGAGTCCGATCCAAGGTTACATTCACTTACTCTTAGAGTCCAATCCAAGGTTACATTCACTTTCTGCAATGACGATCTAGTGGGAAATGTCATGTTAAATGTAGAGTCCAATCCAAGGTTACATTCACATTCTGGTACAGTCCAATCCAAGGTTACATTCATTTTCTGCAATGACGATCTAGTGGGCAATGTTGTGTTAAATGTAGAGTCCAATCCAAGGTTACATTCACTTACTCTTAGAGTCCAATTCAAGGTTACAGTCACTTTCTAGTAGAGTCCAATCCAAGGTTACATCCACTTTCTGCAATGACGATCTAGTGGGCAATGTTGTGTTAAATGTAGAGTCCAATCCAAGGTTACATTCACTTACTCTTAGAGTCCAATCCAAGGTTACATTCACTTTCTGCAATGACGATCTAGTGGGAAATGTCGTGTTAAATGTAGAGTCCAATCCAAGGTTACATTCACATTCTGGTACAGTCCAATCCAAGGTTACATTCACTTTCTGGTACAGTCCAATCCAAGGTTAAATTCACTTTCTGGTAGAGTCCAATCCAAGGTTACATTCACTTTCTGTAATGACGATCTAGTGGGCAATGTTGTGTTAAATGTAGAGTCCAATCCAAGGTTACATTCACTTACTCTTAGAGTCCAATCCAAGGTTACATTCACTTTCTGCAATGACGATCTAGTGGGCAATTTCGTGTTAAATGTAGAGTACAATCCAAATTTACATTCACTTTCTGGTAGAGTCCAATCCAAGGTTACATTCATTTTCTGGTAGAGTCCAATCCAAGGTTACAGTCACGTTCTGGTAGAGTCCAATCCAAGGTTACATTCACTTTCTGGTACAGTCCAATCCAAGCTTACATTCACTTTCTGGTAGAGTCCAATCCAAGGTTACATTCACTTTCTGGTACAGTCCAATCCAAGGTTACATTCACTTTGTGGTAGAGTCCAATCCAAGGTTACATTCACATTCTGGTACAGTTCAATCCAAGGTTACATTCACTTTCTGGTAGAGTCCAATCCAAGGTTACATTCACTTTCCGGTAGAGTCCAATCCAAGGTTACATTCACTTTTTGTTACAGTCCAATCCAAGGTTACATTCACTTTCTGCAATGACGATCTAGTGGGCAATGTCGTGTTAAATGTAGAGTCCAATCCAAGGTTACATTCACTTACTGGTAGAGTCCTATCCAAGGTTACATTCACTTTCTGCAATGATGATCTAGTGGGCAATGTTGTGATAAATGTAGAGTCCAAACCAAGCTTACATTCACTTTCTGGTACAGTCCAATCCAAGCTTACATTCACTTTCTGGTAGAGTCCAATCCAAGGTTACTTTCACTTTCTGGTACAGTCCAATCCAAGGTTACATTCACTTTGTGGTAGAGTCCAATCCAAGGTTACATTCACATTCTGGTACAGTCCAATCCAAGGTTACATTCACTTTCTGGTAGAGTCCAATCCAAGGTTACATTCACTTTGTGGTAGAGTCCAATCCAAGGTTACATTCACTTTGTGGTAGAGTCCAATCCAAGGTTACATTCACATTCTGGTACAGTCCAATCCAAGGTTACATTCACTTTCTGGTAGAGTCCAATCCAAGGTTACATTCACTTTCCGGTAGAGTCCAATCCAAGGTTACATTCACTTTTTGTTACAGTCCAATCCAAGGTTACATTCACTTTCTGCAATGACGATCAAGTGGGCAATGTCGTGTTAAATGTAGAGTCCAATCCAAGGTTACATTCACTTACTGGTAGAGTCCTATCCAAGGTTACATCCACTTTCTGCAATGATGATCTAGTGGGCAATGTTGTGATGAATGTAGAGTCCAAACCAAGCTTACTTTCAGTTTCTGGTAGAGTCCAATCCAAGATTACATTAACTTTCTGGTAGAGTCCAATCCAAGGTTACATTCACTTTCTGGTACAGTCCTATCCAAGGTTACATTCACTTTCTACAATGACGATCTAGTGGGCAATGTCGTGATGAATGTAGAGTACAATACAAGGTTATATTCACTTTCTGGTAGGGTCCAATCCAAGGTTACATTCACTTTGTGGTAGAGTCCAATCCAAGGTTACATTCACGTTCTGCAATGACGATCTAGTGGGCAATGTCGTGTTAAATGTAGAGGCCAATCCAAGTTTACATTCACTTTCTGGTAGAGTCCAATCCAAGGTTACATTCACTTTCTGCAATGACGATCCAGTGGGCAATGTCGTGTTAAATGTAGAGTCCAATCCAAGGTTACATTCACTTTCTGCAATGACGATCAAGTGGGCAATGTCGTGATAAATGTAGAGTCCAATCCAAGCTTACATTCACTTTCTGGTAGAGTCCAATCCAAGGTTACATTCACTTTCTGGTGGAGTCCAATCCAAGGTTACATTCACTTTCTGGTATAGTCCTCTCCAAGGTTACATTCACTTTCTGCAATTTCGATCTAGTGGGCAATGTCATGATAAATGTAGCATCCAATCCAAGTGTATATTCACTTTCTGCAATGAAGATCTAGTGGGCAATGTCGTGACAATGTAGAGTACAATCCAAGGTTACACTCACTTTCTGGTAGAGTCCAATCCAAGGTTACATTCAAATTCTGGTACAGTCCAATGCAAGGTTACATTAACTTTCTGGTAGAGTCCAATCCAAAGTTACAGTCACATTCTGGTAGAGTCCAATCCAAGGTTACATTCACTTTTTGGTACAGTCCAATCCAAGGTTACATTCACTTACTGGTAGAGTCCAACCAAAGGTTACATTCACTTTCTGCAATGACGATCTAGTGGGCAATAACGTGATAAATGTAGAGTCCATTCCAAGTGTACATTCAATTTCTGGTAGAGTCCAATCCAAGGTTACATTCACTTTCTGGTAGAGTCCAAAACAAGGTTACATTCAGTTTCTGGTACAGTCCTATCCAAGGTTACATTCACTTTCTGCAATGACGATCTAGTGGGCAATGTCGAGTTAAATGTAGCGTCCAATCCAAAGTTACATTCACTTGCTGCAATGACGAGTTAGTGAGCAATGTCGTGATAAATGTAGAATACAATCCAAGGTTACATTCACTATCTGGTAGAGTCCAATCCAAGGTTACATTCACGTTCTGGTAGAGTCCAATCCAAGGTTACATTCACTTTTTGGTACAGTCCAATCCAAGGTTACATTCACTTTCTGCAATGACGATCTAGTGGGCAATGTCGTGTTAAATGTAGAGTCCATTCCAAGGTTACATTCACTTTCTGGTACAGTCCTATCCAAGTTTACATTCACTTTCTGCAATGAGGACCTAGTGGACAATGTCGTGATAAATGTAGAGTCCAATCCAAGGTTACATTCACTTTCTGCAATGATGATCTAGTGGGCAATGTCGTGATAAATTTAGAGTACAATCCAAGGTTACATTCACTTTGTGGTAGAGTCCAATCCAAGGTTACATGCACTTTGTGGTAGAGTCCAATCCAAGGTTACATTTACATTCTGGTACAGTCCAATCCAAGGTTACATTCACTTTCTGGTACAGTCCAATCCAAGGTTACATTCACTTGCTGGTAGAGTCTAATCCAAGGTTACATTCACTTGCTGGTACAGTCCTATGCAAGGTTACATTCACTTTCTGCAATGACGATCTAGTGGGCAATGTCGTGAGAAATGTAGGGTACAATCCAAGGTTACATTCACTTTCTGGTAGAGTCAAATCCAAGGTTAGATTCACATTCTGGTACAGTCCAATCCAAGGTTACATTCACTTTCTGCGATGGTGATCTAGTGGGCACTCTCGGGGTGACGGGGGAGTCCATTCCAAGGCTACATTCACTTTCTGCGATGACGATCTAGTGGGGACTCTCGGGGTGATGGGGGAGTTCAATCCAAGGTTACATCCACTTTCTGCGATGGTGATCTAGTGGGCAATGTCATGTTGAATGTACAGTCCAATCCAAGGCTACATTCACTTTCTGGTACAGTCCTATCCAAGGTTACATTCACTTTCTGCAATGACGATCTAGTTGGCAATGTCGTGATAAATGTAGCATCCAATCCAAGGTTACATTCACTTTCTGCAATGACAATCTAGTGGGCAATGTCGTGTTAAATGTAGAGTACAATCCAAGGTTACATTCACTTTCTGGTAGAGTCCAATCCAAGGTTACATTCACTTTCTGCAATGACGATCTAGTGGGCAATGTTGTGTTAAATGTAGAGTACAATCCAAGGTTACAGTCACTTTCTGGTAGAGTCCAATCCAAGGTTACATTCACATTCTGGTACAGTCCAAACCAAGGTTACTTTCATTTTCTGGTACTGTCCAATCCAAGGTTACAGTCACGTTCTGGTAGAGTCCAATCCAATGTTACATTCACTTTCTGCAATGACGATCTAGTGGGCAATGTTGTGTTAAATGTAGAGTCCAATCCAAGGTTACATTCACTTACTCTTAGAGTCCAATCCAAGGTTACATTCACTTTCTGCAATGACGATCTAGTGGGCAATGTCGTGTTAAATGTAGAGTCCAATCCAAGGTTACATTCACTTACTCTTAGAGTACAATCCTAGGTTACATTCACTTTGTGGTAGAGCCCATTCCAAGGTTACATTCACGTTCTGGTAGAGTCCAATCCAATGTTACATTCACTTTTTGGTACAGTCCAATCCAAGCTTACATTCATTTTCTGGTAGAGTCCAATCCAAGGTTACATTCACTTTCTGCAATGACGATCTAGTGGGAAATGTGTTAAATGTAGAGTCCAATCCAAGGTTACATTCACTTACTCTTAGAGTCCAATCCAAGGTTACATTCACTTTCTGCAATGACGATCTAGTGGGCAATGTCGTGATAAATGTAGAGTCCATTCCAAGCGTACATTCACTTTCTGGTAGAGTCCAAACCAAGGTTACATTCATTTTCTGGTAGAGTCCAATCCAAGGTTACATTCACGTTCTGGTAGAGTCCAATCCATGGTTACATTCACTTTTTGGTACAGTCCAATCCAAGGTTACATTCACTTTCTGCAATGACGATCTAGTGGGCAATGTCGTGTTAAATGTAGAGTCCATTCCAAGGTTACATTCACTTTCTGGTACAGTCTTATCCAAGTTTACATTCACTTTCTGCAATGACAATTCAGTGGGCAATGTCGTGATAAATGTAGCGTCCAATCCAAGGTTACATTCACTTTCTGCAACGATGATCTAGTGGGCAATGTCGTGATAAATGTAGAGTACAATCCAAGGTTACATTCACTTTCTGGTAGAGTCCAATCCAAGGTTACATTCACTTTGTGGTAGAGTCCAATCCAAGGTTACATTCACATTCTGGTACAGTCCAATCCAAGGTTACATTCACTTTCTGGTACAGTCCAATCCAAGGTTAAATTAATTTCCTGGTAGAGTCCAATCCAAGGTTACATTCACTTGCTGGTACAGTCCTATGCAAGGTAACATTCACTTTCTGCAATGACGATCTAATGGGCAATGTCGTGATAAATGTAGAGTCCATTCCAAGCGTACATTCACTTTCTGGTAGAGTCCAATCCAAGGTTACATTCACTTTCTGGTAGAGTCCAATTCAAGGTTACATTCACGTTCTGGTAGAGTCCAATCCATGGTTACATTCACTTTTTGGTACAGTCCAATCCAAGGTTACATTCACTTTCTGCAATGACGATCTAGTGGGTAATGTCGTGTTAAATGTAGAGTCCATTCCAAGGTTACATTCACTTTCTGGTACAGTCGTATCCAAGTTTACATTCACTTTCTGCAATGACGATCTAGTGGGCAATGTCGTGATAAATGTAGCATCCAATCCAAGGTTACATTCACTTTCTGCAACGATGATCTAGTGGGCAATGTCGTGATAAATGTAGAGTACAATCCAAGGTTACGTTCACTTTCTGGTAGAGTCCAATCCAAGGTTACATTCACTTTGTGGTAGAGTCCAATCCAAGGTTACATTCACATTCTGGTACAGTCCAATCCAAGGTTACATTCACTTTCTGGTACAGTCCAATCCAAGGTTAAATTCACTTTCTGGTAGAGTCCAATCCAAGGTTACATTCACTTGCTGGTAGAGTCTAATCCAAGGTTACATTCACTTTCTGGTACAGTCCTATGCAAGGTTACATTAACTTTCTGCAATGACGATCTAGTGGGCAATGTCGTGATAAATGTAGCGTCCACTCCAAGGTTACATTCACTTTCTGCAATGACGATCTAGTGGGCAATGTCGTGATAAATGTAGGGTACAATGCAAGGTTACATTCACTTTCTGGTAGAGTCCAATCCAAGGTTACATTCACATTCTGGTACAGTCCAATCCAAGGTTACATTCACTTTCTGGTAAAGTTCAATCCAAGGTTACATTCACTTTCTGCGATGGTGATCTAGTGGGCACTATCAGGGTGACGGGGGAGTCCAATCCAAGGCTAGATTCACTTTTTGCGATAACAATCTAGTGGGGACTCTCAGGGTGACGGTGGAGTCCAATTCAAGGCTACATTCACTTTCTGGTAGAGTCCAATCCAAGGTTACATCCACTTTCCGCGATGGTGATCTAGTGGGCAATGTCATGTTGAATGTAGAGTCCAATCCAAGGCTACATTCACTTTCTGGTACAGTCCTATCCAAGGTTACATTCACTTTCTTCAATGACGATCTAGTGGGCAATGTTGTCATAAATGTAGCATCCAATCCAAGGTTACATTCACTTTCTGGTAATGTCCAATCCAAGGTTACATTCACATTCTGGCACTGTCCAATCCAAGGTTACATTCAATTTCTGGTAGAGTCCAATTCAAGGTTACAGTCACGTTCTGGTAGAGTCCAATCCAAGGTTTCATTCACTTTCTGCAATGACGACCTAGTGGGCAATGTCATGTTGAATGTAGAGTCCAATCCAAGGCTACATTCACTTTCTGGTACAGTCCTATCCAAGGTTACATTCACATTCTGGTACAGTCCAATCCAAGGTTACATTCACTTTCTGGTACAGTCCAATCCAAGGTTACATTCACTTGCTGGTAGAGACTAATCCAAGGTTACATTCACTTGCTGGTACAGTCCTATGCAAGGTTACATTCACTTTCTGCAATGACGATCTAGTGGGCAATGTCGTGAGAAATGTAGGGTACAATCCAAGGTTACATTCACTTTCTGGTAGAGTCCAATCGAAGGTTAGATTCACATTCTGGTACAGTCCAAATCAAGGTTACATTCACTTTTTGCGATGGTGATCTAGTGGGCACTCTCGGGGTGACGGGGGAGTCCATTCCAAGGCTACATTCACTTTCTGCGATGACGATCTAGTGGGGACTCTCGGGGTGATGGGGGAGTTCAATCCAAGGTTACATCCACTTTCTGAGATGGTCATCTAGTGGGCAATGTCATGTTGAATGTAGAGTCCAATCCAAGGCTACATTCACTTTCTGGTACAGTCCTATCCAAGGTTACATTCACTTTCTCAAATGACGATCTAGTGGGCAAAGTCGTGATAAATGTAGCATCCAATCCAAGGTTACATTCACTTTCTGCAATGACGATCTAGTGGGCAATGTCGTGTTAAATGTAGAGTACAATCCAAGGTAACATTCACTTTCTGGTAGAGTCCAATCCAAGGTTACATTCACTTTCTGCAATGACGATCTAGTGGGCAATGTTGTGTTAAATGTAGAGTCCAAACCTAGGTTACATTCACTTACTCTTAGAGTCCAAACCAAGGTTACATTCACTTTCTGCAATGAGGATCTAGTGGGCAATGTCATGTTAAATGTAGAATACAATCCAAGGTTACAGTCACTTTCTGGTAGAGTCCAATCCAAGGTTACATTCACATTCTGGTACAGTCCAATCCAAGGTTACATTCATTTTCTGGTACAGCCCAATCCAAGGTTACAGTCACGTTCTGGTAGAGTCTGATCCAAGGTTACATTCAATTTTTGGTACAGTCCAATCCAAGCTTACATTCATTTTCTGGTAGAGTCCAATTAAAGGTTACATTCACTTTCTGCAATGACGATCTAGTGGGTAATGTTGTGTTAAATGTAGAGTCCAATCCAAGGTTACAGTCACGTTCTGGTAGAGTCCGATCCAAGGTTACATTCAATTTTTGGTACAGTCCAATCCAAGGTTACATTCACTTACTCTTAGAGTCCAATCCAAGGTTACATTCACTTTCTGCAATGACGATCTAGTGGGCAATGTCGTGTTAAATGTAGAGTCCAATCCAAGGTTACATTCACTTACTCTTAGAGTACAGTCCAACGTAACATTCACTTTGTGGTAGAGTCCAATCCAAGCTTACATTCACTTCTGCTAGAGTCCAATCCAAGGTTACATTCCCTTTTTGGAACAGTCCAATCCAAGGTTACATTCACTTTCTGCAATGACGATCTAGTGGGCAATGTCGTGATAAATGTAGAGTCCATTTCAAGCGTACATTCACTTTCTGGTAGAGTCCAATCCAAGGTTACATTCACTTTCTGGTAGGGTCCAATCCAAGGTTACATTCACTTTGTGGTAGAGTCCAATCCAAGGTTACATTCACATTCTGGTACAGTCCAATCCAAGGTTACATTCACTTTCTGGTACAGTCCAATCCAAGGTTACATTCACTTTCTGGTACAGTCCAATCCAAGGTTACATTCACTTTCTGGTACAGTCCAATCCAAGGTTACATTTACTTTCTGCAATGACAATCTAGTGGCAATGTCGTGATAAATGTAGAGTACAATCCAAGGTTACATTCACTTTCTGGAAGAGTCCAATCCAAGGTTACATTCACGTTCTGGTACAGTCCAATCCAAGGTTACATTCACTTTCTGGTATAGTCCAATCCAAGGTTACATTCACTTTCTGGTAGAGTCCAATCCAAAGTTAAATTCAATTTCTGCGATGGTGATCTAGTGGGCATTCTCGGGGTGATGGGGGAGTCCAATCCAAGGCTACATTCACTTTCTGCGATGACAATCTAGTGGGCACTCTCGGGTGACGGGGGAGTCCAATCCAAGGCTACATTCACTATCTGCAATGACGGTCTAGTGGGCAATGTCATGTTGAATGTAGAGTCCAATCCAAGGTTACATTCACTTTCTGGGAGAGTCCAATCCAAGGCTACATTCACTTTCTGGTAGAGTCCAATCTAAGGTTACATCCACTTTCTGCGATGGTGATCTAGTGGGCAATGTCATGTTGAATGTAGAATCCAATCCAAGGCTACATTCACTTTCTGCAATGATGATCTAGTGGGCAATGTCATGTTGAATGTAGAGTCCAATCCAAGGTTACATTCACTTTCTGGTAGAGTCCAATCCAAGGCTACATTCACTTTCTGGTAGGATCCAATCCAAGGTTACATCCACTTTCTGCGATGGTGATCTAGTGGGCAATGTCATGTTGAATGTAGAATCCAATCCAAGGCTACATTCGCTTTCTGCAATGATGATCTAGTGGGCAATGTCATGTTGAATGTAGAGTCCAATCCAAGGTTACATTCACTTTCTGGTAGAGTCCAATCCAAGGCTACATTCACTTTCTGGTAGAGTCCAATCCAAGGTTACATCCACTTTCTGCGATGGTGATCTAGTGGGCAATGTCATGTTGAATGTAGAGTCCAATCCAAGGTTACATTCACTTTCTGGTAGAGTCCAATCCAAGGTTACATTCACATTCTGGTAGAGTCCAATTCAAGGTTACAGTCACTTTCTAGTAGAGTCCAATCCAAGGTTACATTCACTTTCTGCAATGACGATCTAGTGGGGAATGTTGTGTTAAATGTAGAGTCCAATCCAAGGTTACATTCACTTACTCTTAGAGTCCAATCCAAGGTTACATTCACTTTCTGCAATGACGATCTAGTGGGAAATGTCGTGTTAAATGTAGGGTCCAATCCAAGGTTACATTCACATTCTGGTACAGTCCAATCCAAGGTTACATTCATTTTCTGGTAGAGTCCAATCCAAGGTTACAGTCACGTTCTGGTAGAGTCCAATCCAAGGTTACATTCACTTTTTGGTACAGTCCAATCCAAGCTTACATTCACATTCTGGTACAGTCCAATCCAAGGTTACGTTCACTTTCTGGTACAGTCCAATCCAAGGTTAAATTCACTTTCTGGTAGAGTCCAATCCAAGGTTACATTCACTTTCTGTAATGACGATCTAGTGGGCAATGTTGTGTTAAATGTAGAGTCCAATCCAAGGTTACATTCACTTACTCTTAGAGTCCAATCCAAGGTTACATTCACTTTCTGCAATTACGATCTAGTGGGCAATGTCGTGTTAAATGTAGAGTACAATCCAAATTTACATTCACTTTCTGGTAGAGTCCAATCCAAGGTTACATTCATTTTCTGGTAGAGTCCAATCCAAGGTTACAGTCACATTCTGGTAGAGTCCAATCCAAGGTTACATTCACTTTCTGGTACAGTCCAATCCAAGCTTACATTCACTTTCTGGTAGAGTCCAATCCAAGGTTACTTTCACTTTCTGGTACAGTCCAATCCAAGGTTACATTCACTTTGTGGTAGAGTCCGATCCAAGGTTACATTCACATTCTGGTACAGTCCAATCCAAGGTTACATTCACTTTCTGGTAGAGTCCAATCCAAGGTTACATTCACTTTCCGGTACAGTCCAATCCAAGGTTACATTCACTTTTTGTTACAGTCCAATCCAAGGTTACATTCACTTTGTGGTAGAGTCCAATCCAAGGTTACATTCACATTCTGGTACAGTCCAATCCAAGGTTACATTCACTTTCTGGTACAGTCCAATTCAAGGTTAAATTCACTTTCTGGTAGAGTCCAATCCAAGGTTACATTCACTTGCTGGTAGAGTCTAATCCAAGGTTACATTCACTTTCTGGTACAGTCCTATGCAAGATTACATTCACTTTCTGCAATGACGATCTAGTGGGCAATGTCGTGATAAATGTAGCGTCCAATCCAAGGTTACATTTACTTTCTGCAATGACGATCTGGTGGGCAATGTCGTGATAAATGTAGGGTACAATCCAAGGTTACATTCACTTTCTGGTAGAGTCCAATCCAAGGTTACATTCACATTCTGGTACAGTCCAATCCAAGGTTACATTCACTTTCGGCGATGGTGATCTAGTGGGCACTCTCGGGGTGACGGGGGAGTCCAATCCAAGGCTAGATTCACTTTCTGCAATAACGATCTAGTGGGGACTCTCAGGGTGACGGGGGAGTCCAATTCAAGGCTACATTCACTTTCTGGTTGAATCCAATCCAAGGTTACATCCACTTTCTGCGATGGTGATCTAGTGGGCAATGTCATGTTGAATGTAGAGTCCAATCCAAGGCTACATTCACTTTATGGTACAGTCCTAGTCAAGGTTACATTCACTTTCTTCAATGACGATCTAGTGGGCAATGTCGTCATAAATGTAGCATCCAATCCAAGGTTACATTCACTTTCTGCAATGATGATCTAGTGAGCAATGTCGTGTTAAATGTAGAGTACAATCCAAGGTTACATTCACTTTCTGGTAGAGTCCAATCCAAGGTTACATTCACATTCTGGCACAGTCCAATCCAAGGTTACATTCAATTTCTGGTAGAGTCCAATTCAAGGTTACAGTCACGTTCTGGTAGAGTCCAATCCAAGGTTACATTCACTTTCTGCAATGACGATCTAGTGGGCAATGTTGTGTTGAATGTAGAGTCCAATCCAAGGTTACATCCACTTACTCTTAGAGTCCAATCCAAGGTTACATTCACTTTCTGCAATGACGATCTAGTGGGCAATGTTGTGTTAAATGTAGAGTCTAATCCAAGGTTACATTCACTTTCTGGTAGAGTCCAATTCAAGGTTACATTCACATTCTGGTACAGTCCAATCCAAGGTTACATTGACTTTCTGGTGGAGTCCAATTCAAGGTTACAGTCACTTTCTAGTAGAGTCCAATCCAAGGTTACATTCACTTTCTGCAATGACGATCTAGTGGGCAATGTTGTGTTAAATGTAGAGTCCAATCCAAGGTTACATTCACTTACTCTTAGAGTCCAATCCAAGGTTACATTCACTTTCTGCAATGACGATCTAGTGGGAAATGTCGTGTTAAATGTAGAGTCCAATCCAAGGTTACATTCACATTCTGGTACAGTCCAATCCAAGGTTACATTCATTTTCTGGTAGAGTCCAATCCAAGGTTACAGTCACGTTCTGGTAGAGTCCAATCCAAGGTTACATTCACTTTTTGGTACAGTCCAATCCAAGCTTACATTCACATTCTGGTACAGTCCAATCCAAGGTTACATTCACTTTCTGGTACAGTCCAATCCAAGGTTAAATTCACTTTCTGGTAGAGTCCAATCCAAGGTTACATTCACTTTCTGTAATGACGATCTAGTGGGCAATGTTGTGTTAAATGTAGGGTCCAATCCAAGGTTACATTCACTTACTCTTAGAGTCCAATCCAAGGTTACATTCACTTTCTGCAATGACGATCTAGTGGGCAATGTCGTGTTAAATGTAGAGTACAATCCAAATTTACATTCACTTTCTGGTAGAGTCCAATCCAAGGTTACATTCATTTTCTGGGAGAGTCCAATCCAAGGTTACAGTCACGTTCTGGTAGAGTCCAATCCAAGGTTACATTCACTTTCTGGTACACTCCAATCCAAGCTTACATTCACTTTCTGGTAGAGTCCAATCCAAGGTTACTTTCACTTTCTGGTACAGTCCAATCTAAGGTTACATTCACTTTGTGGTAGAGTCCAATCCAAGGTTACATTCACATTCTGGTACAGTCCAATCCAAGGTTACATTCACTTTCTGGTAGAGTCCAATCCAAGGTTACATTCACTTTCCGGTAGAGTCCAATCCAAGGTTACGTTCACTTTTTGTTACAGTCCAATCCAAGGTTACATTCACTTTCTGCAATGACGATCTAGTGGGCAATGTCGTGTTAAATGTAGAGTCCAATCCAAGGTTACATTCACTTACTGGTAGAGTCCTATCCAAGGTAACATTCACTTTCTGCAATGATGATCTAGTGGGCAATGTTGTGATAAATGTAGAGTCCAAACCAAGCTTACATTCACTTTCTGGTACAGTCCAATCCAAGCTTACATTCACTTTCTGGTAGAGTCCAATCCAAGGTTACTTTCACTTTCTGGTACAGTCCAATCCAAGGTTACATTCACTTTGTGGTAGAGTCCAATCCAAGGTTACATTCACATTCTGGTACAGTCCAATCCAAGGTTACATTCACTTTCTGGTAGAGTCCAATCCAAGGTTACATTCACTTTCCAGTACAGTCCAATCCAAAGTTACATTCACTTTATGTTACATTCCAATCCAAGGTTACATTCACTTTCTGCAATGACGATCTAGTGGGCAATGTCGTGTTAAATGTAGAGTCCAATCCAAGGTTACATTCACTTACTGGTAGAGTCATATCCAAGGTTACATTCACTTTCTGCAATGATGATCTAGTGGGCAATGTTGTGATAAATGTAGAGTCCAAACCAAGCTTACATTCAGTTTCTGGTAGAGTCCAATCCAAGATTACATTAACTTTCTGGTAGAGTCCAATCCAAGGTTACATTCACTTTCTGGTACAGTCCTATCCAAGGTTACATTCACTTTCTGCAATGACGATCTAGTGGGTAATGTTGTGATAAATGTAGAGTACAATACAAGGGTATACTCACTTTCTGGTAGGGTCCAATCCAAGGTTACATTCACTTTGTGGTAGAGTCCAATCCAAGGTTACATTCACATTCTGGTACAGTCCAATCCAAGGTTACATTCACTTTCTGGTACAGTCCAATCCAAGGTTACATTCACTTTCTGGTACAGTCCAATCCAAGGTTACATTTACTTTCTGCAATGACAATCTAGTGGCAATGTCGTGATAAATGTAGAGTACAATCCAAGGTTACATTCACTTTCTGGTAGAGTCCAATCCAAGGTTACATTCACGTTCTGGTACAGTCCAATCCAAGGTTACTTTCACTTTCTGGTATAGTCCAATCCAAGGTTACATTCACTTTCTGGTAGAGTGTTACGAAGTTCGTTGGTCATGTAGAGTATGAACAACCCCTCTGTCCCCAAGAAACACCCTGACGGTTAGAAATATCGTCAGTGTGAATATTAAGGTCACAGGTGGAAGTCCGGAAAACCAGGACGCGGGAACAGCCGGAAGAACCCTTTGAGCGCTGTAAGGAAAGGTACAGTGGTTAAGTAAAGAAACAGGGCCCGAATACCTAAATGTGCATAACCCCAAAATCCCTGAATACCTGTGAGGTCTTGAGTCAAGGCGTGGGTCTCCCAGCTGTAGCTGGAACGAGCTGTAGGGTAGAACAGGTAACCACCTATTTGCAGGACTGAGGCCCTAGCCAGTGAAGGGCTAGGCAAGAAGAATCCGTGGAGCAAGCGTGAGTCGATAACAGGCAATCCAAAAGTACTTGAAGGGCTAGGCAAGAGGAATCCGTGGAGCAAGCGTGGGTCAATAACAGGCAATCCAAAAGTACTTGAAGGGCTAGGCAAGAGGAATCCGTGGAGCAAGCGTGGGTCGATAACAGGCAATCCAAAAGTACTTGAAGGGCTAGGCAAGAGGGGTCCGTGTTAGGGAGAATTCTCTGTTTAGGCTGAATTTCCCTACCTAGTGAGTCCCCCAGCAGCTTTGCTGGATTTCTGGGGTTTAATTTTTTTCTCCTGCCAAGAGTGAGACTCTTTTACCCTCACTCTTGGACATGTTGAAGTGTGTTTTCTTGGTTAAACCTTGTGTTGAATGGGCTATGGGGTCTTTTACTCCATAGGGCCTCATGTATTTTTGTGATGTGGGTCACACAGCACCCTCTGTGCCGTGACCCAGGGGTGTCCTAGGGACTCCCCAACATAGACTCCATACCCTGGGACTGACTACTGTCTCCCAGGGCATGTAAAGTCACCAAAGACTTTGCTAGTCTTGAATCCTGAACAGAACCAGTACAAACCATCATATTGTGGACGTACTGGCTGGGGCAATTCGATTGCCCCAGGGTCTGTTAGTCGAGGGGGCACGTCTCCGTCCCCCCTGATCGAGTTTTGGCTGGTGGCAGTGGAAACTACTTTTTATATTCGACCGCGAATATTTCCCTATGGGATTTCCCATTGTTTTAGGCTAACACATTTAATTATTTATTTACGGTAGCCTTAAACATACCGCCGGTTTATATATTTATTTTTTTTTATAACTCCGGTTGGGACTTTTTTCCAAAACTTGATTCTAAAATGGCGTTGGTGTTCGCCTCTGTAACTCTGACCCAAAGTGGAGCCCTTTGTTCCACTTTTGGCGGGCTTCTCCACAGAAGCCCTCCAAAGTGGTGCCACTCTGTCTGGGGTACTTAGGAGGGGTGGAGGGGGATTTAGGCACCCTGGACTGAGTTACCTTGGTAACTCAAGTCGCACTCCGTCCTGATTGGCCCAAGTGGTGAGCCGCCCGGCTCACCACTTAGCATGGTTGAGTGACAGCTAGGCTGGGTGAATGGGGGTTTGCTGCATAAAAGCAGGGCTTTGGGGACTGGGACTTCAGAAGTCGCCACAGGACCAAGAATCCGACGAGGGAAGAGCTGAGCCGACCTGCTTCGACGACACCACCCGGTGGAGCCCTGCTGAACCGTCTCACCACTTTTTCCCGACGACCGAGGAGAACTCTTAACGGAGTGGCTCCTTCCCTTGACTGGTGGGGACAACCAGTTTTCGCCTTCTTTCCGTTCTTTGAGGTATCTCGTGGCCGCCTTGCCTGTGCCAAGCACCCCGGCAACCGGAATACCACACTTTACCCCCATACCGCGAAAGTCGGCACCAACCCTTTAACCGGAGGACTCCGCGGCTGGTTTCTTCCCGGGCAGTGCAACGACCCTCTTCTTCTGCTCTTCAGCGAGAACTTCTTCTCCCCTGACCGACGTCGAGCCCTGCTGCCACTGCCTGGAACAACTGCCACCGCTGGAGGATCCTTTCCGCTTAAGGTACTGTGTTCTGCCTGGCTTCCCTTGCTACCGACTGTACGGGGTAGATTTAGTCCCCGGCTTTCGAACCTGGGAGTGCCTGGGACACTTTGGCTAAACTTTCTGAGCCACTCTAACCTCTTTTTGACTCTTTGCAAGACTTTGAATCTCTAACTAACAGTGTGATCTTGGGCACATTTTCGCTCCGGCTACTCTAAGAGTGGGCCCTGCCTAGTGACTTTTGCTCACCTGTGACTTTATTCTTCTTTAAGCCTATTGCAAGTGCTCTGGACCTTAGAGTGGTGTGTCTAACCCATTTCTGCTTTTTCTCTCCCTTTCTTGGAAACTACTAGAGTGTCATCTAACGTTAAACACTCACCTCTGTTTTAATTAAGTGGTGTTTACTTAGAGTTGTCTAGATAGGAGAAAGGATTGAATCTACTTTCATTATAACTGTGTTGAAGTGCTTTTACTATATTTTTGCTAGAGTGTTTTTAACTTATGTGTATTTTAAATAAATAACTATATACTTTTGAAACCAAGCTCTGGTCAGTGTTTGCTTGTGCTATTGTGTTTTGGTACATATTGTGTATACTTTACATACTGCCTAACTCTTCTTGAGAGAAGTCTGACTGCTCAGCCACAGCTACCAGGTAAATCTGGGTGGTACAGACTGCTACCAAAGGGGTTTACTGCTCTACCTGTAGTCTTAAATCTTTTGCAGTGTTCCCCAAGGGAACTGCACAGGTTTCTGCCTAACACTGGTGTACAGCGGTGGGATTTGTATTGAGTATACATTTTATTGTGCTTTAGATACCTTAGTGCAACTAACCACAAAGCTTAGCACTGAAAAAGTAAAACCTCTAACATGTCAGTTATAGAAAGCTATAGTCAAGAGTCCCTTGCAGCCAAAACTGCTGATTGTTTAAGAGTGCTCTGTAAACATAAGGATCTCCTGACTAAGGGCAAGAAAATGGAGCTGATTGAAAGATTGTTAGCTAACCAAAGTCTGGGTGATGGTTCAGAGGAACCTACCACTCCAGCGACTGTAGATGACAGTGTTGAAGTTAACATGGAGCAAAATGTTGATGTTTCTGAGGAAGAGTCAGAAGAGGAGGGTGAGGCTGTTGTAACTGTCCCCCCTAGGCCTCTGCCTGCTCTACCTGCTGTACCTACTGGACCTTTACCAGGTCCCACATTTAGTCCTCAGTACTTTGAACTGGAGAAAATGAAGCTAGAATTGGAGTATAAGAAACTTAATGCTCAAACTGACAAAGAACTAAGGCTAAGGGAAATGGAGCTCAAGTATGACTTAGAAATGAAGAAGTTATCTGTTGAGAATGTTTCTCTCTCTGGCTCCTCTAGAAGTTCCAGTCCTAAAAGACCCCGGATGCCTAAAGAATTGGTTGGTATGTATGAGCCTAAGTTGGATGTGTTGGATTGGTTGTCTCTGTTTGAATATAATCATGGGCTCCAGAACATCACAGGAAATGACTTACTCACCTGGTTGTTCTCTAGGCTTCCCCCTGTTGCAACTGATGTGGTAATGGAGATGGGGGAGGAGGATAGGAAGGACTATGAATGTGTGAAACTAGCTTTGATAGCTAGGTTTGGGAAGACCCCTTCCCAGTATCTTAAGAGGTTTAGGAGCCTCAAAAAGCATGATGGTACCCCTTGGGCTACCTGGGTGAGTGAATGTTTGAAAAACTTAGAGGGATGGATTAAGGGTTACAAGGTGAACACTTATGAAGGTATGAAGAATTTGTTTATGTTGGAGACTATTTATGATGCCTGCTCTCCTGAGCTCAGACAACACTTGGCTGATTCCAAGGAATTAGATTCCCGGAAACTAGCTAAGGCTGCTGACTTGTGGGTTGCCAACAGGGCCACTCACAAGGATTCTGGGGTAACTCAGAAGAAGGATGGGGAGAAACAGCCTAAAAAAGACTCCAAAGAGAATTCTAATAATTCCTATCCCAAAGAGGGCCCCAAACCACAAAATAACCAGGGTAAGCCACATGGGAAACCTAGTCAGGCTACTGTACCTTCTGGCCACAAGCCAGAAGGAGGTCAGAACAAGCCACCCTTCCAGAGAGCATTTGGACAATGCTATGTCTGTCAGGGTACTGACCATATCAAAGGAGATCCCAAGTGCAAGGGTAAACCTGCAGGGATCAGCACAGTCTCCTTAGCCTTCACTCCTGAGGATGAAGTACAGATGGCTAGTGCCCACTTTGAACTCTTTGCTGAAGAACCCTTGGGTCTTCAAGCAACTGTAAACTTAGAGCCTATGGGTCTGGTTAGTCCCCAGAATAGGGTTGTGTATAACTCCCTACCTGTTAACTCTAAGGTGTATTATGTGGACAGTGTTCTTGTCAATGGCCAGGATACTCCTGCCAGGAGAGACACTGGGGCCAGCAGAACAGTAGTGGATGAAAGCTTCTTTCAACCTGAGGATGTGGCCAAAGCACCCAAAGGTCCCACTAAGATGTCTGGAGGCCCTGTCCAAATGGTTCCTATCCTACCAGCCCTCATTCAGTGTAACAACATGACAGTGAGGATCCCTGTCAGTGTTCAGACTGAGGTACCTGGGAAGGTCCTGTTAGGGAATGACCTAAGAACTCTAGGAGTAGTGTCACATACCCCCAGGCCTCCCAGTATGGAGAAGCAGAACTTAACCAAATTGGCTAGACAGGCTACCTTGAAGGACCCTTCTAAGCCTGTGGGACCCTCTACTGAGAACCCCACTACAAGCCCTGGTGTTAGTAAGTTGACCTCTAACCCAGGCACATTTCAGGATAGTATGCTAGGAACATGGGCGCCCCAACCAAGCTCCATCATTGTTCCCCTAGTCTCAGAGTCTCTGACTCCCCCTGCTTCTGAGGAAGAGGTGGATAGACCAACTAGGCCCCTATCTGGACCTGAGAGAACTGGTAATTCTCAGTGCTGGTGGAAAACCAGAAAAGAAAAGTCTAAGGCCAAAAACCTTCAGACTGTTGGACCTTCTACTGAAGACCCCAACTCAAATCCTAATATTAGGGGGGAAACTCCTAAAATAGGTAAGGGTAGATCTAAGAGGAAGGGGAAGCAGGTACATTGCCTAACCCCAACCCCTCCAACCAAGAGGCCTAAGACCCAACCTGCTCCCACAAGAGAGGTGGTGAGGAACCTTGGAGGCCCCTCTAGATCTAAGGGAATCCTTTATAAGGACCCCTTGAAAAAGCCTAACATAGGTTCAGAAGTTGTACCAACTTCTGAGGGACTGGTCAACCAGATCCCCTATAACAAAAAGACTGATGTTCCTCAAAGGGTCTGTAGGTCCGTTAGCTTGCAAAAGAAAACCTTTGAGTTCTCCATTGAACATAGGTCAAGGTGTCACCATCAAAATGCTGATGGACTCTCTAGGATGTATATCATCGACTAGAGGTATGAGGTTCATCCAGGAGTGGATTAAATCCTCCTGTCCCTTAGTCTGGGGGGGGCGAGTGTTAGGGAGAATTCTCTGTTTAGGCTGAATTTCCCTACCTAGTGAGTCCCCCAGCAGCTTTGCTGGATTTCTGGGGTTTAATTTTTTTCTCCTGCCAAGAGTGAGACTCTTTTACCCTCACTCTTGGACATGTTGAAGTGTGTTTTCTTGGTTAAACCTTGTGTTGAATGGGCTATGGGGTCTTTTACTCCATAGGGCCTCATGTATTTTTGTGATGTGGGTCACACAGCACCCTCTGTGCCGTGACCCAGGGGTGTCCTAGGGACTCCCCAACATAGACTCCATACCCTGGGACTGACTACTGTCTCCCAGGGCATGTAAAGTCACCAAAGACTTTGCTAGTCTTGAATCCTGAACAGAACCAGTACAAACCATCATATTGTGGACGTACTGGCTGGGGCAATTCGATTGCCCCAGGGTCTGTTAGTCGAGGGGGCACGTCTCCGTCCCCCCTGATCGAGTTTTGGCTGGTGGCAGTGGAAACTACTTTTTATATTCGACCGCGAATATTTCCCTATGGGATTTCCCATTGTTTTAGGCTAACACATTTAATTATTTATTTACGGTAGCCTTAAACATACCGCCGGTTTATATATTTATTTTTTTTTATAACTCCGGTTGGGACTTTTTTCCAAAACTTGATTCTAAAATGGCGTTGGTGTTCGCCTCTGTAACTCTGACCCAAAGTGGAGCCCTTTGTTCCACTTTTGGCGGGCTTCTCCACAGAAGCCCTCCAAAGTGGTGCCACTCTGTCTGGGGTACTTAGGAGGGGTGGAGGGGGATTTAGGCACCCTGGACTGAGTTACCTTGGTAACTCAAGTCGCACTCCGTCCTGATTGGCCCAAGTGGTGAGCCGCCCGGCTCACCACTTAGCATGGTTGAGTGACAGCTAGGCTGGGTGAATGGGGGTTTGCTGCATAAAAGCAGGGCTTTGGGGACTGGGACTTCAGAAGTCGCCACAGGACCAAGAATCCGACGAGGGAAGAGCTGAGCCGACCTGCTTCGACGACACCACCCGGTGGAGCCCTGCTGAACCGTCTCACCACTTTTTCCCGACGACCGAGGAGAACTCTTAACGGAGTGGCTCCTTCCCTTGACTGGTGGGGACAACCAGTTTTCGCCTTCTTTCCGTTCTTTGAGGTATCTCGTGGCCGCCTTGCCTGTGCCAAGCACCCCGGCAACCGGAATACCACACTTTACCCCCATACCGCGAAAGTCGGCACCAACCCTTTAACCGGAGGACTCCGCGGCTGGTTTCTTCCCGGGCAGTGCAACGACCCTCTTCTTCTGCTCTTCAGCGAGAACTTCTTCTCCCCTGACCGACGTCGAGCCCTGCTGCCACTGCCTGGAACAACTGCCACCGCTGGAGGATCCTTTCCGCTTAAGGTACTGTGTTCTGCCTGGCTTCCCTTGCTACCGACTGTACGGGGTAGATTTAGTCCCCGGCTTTCGAACCTGGGAGTGCCTGGGACACTTTGGCTAAACTTTCTGAGCCACTCTAACCTCTTTTTGACTCTTTGCAAGACTTTGAATCTCTAACTAACAGTGTGATCTTGGGCACATTTTCGCTCCGGCTACTCTAAGAGTGGGCCCTGCCTAGTGACTTTTGCTCACCTGTGACTTTATTCTTCTTTAAGCCTATTGCAAGTGCTCTGGACCTTAGAGTGGTGTGTCTAACCCATTTCTGCTTTTTCTCTCCCTTTCTTGGAAACTACTAGAGTGTCATCTAACGTTAAACACTCACCTCTGTTTTAATTAAGTGGTGTTTACTTAGAGTTGTCTAGATAGGAGAAAGGATTGAATCTACTTTCATTATAACTGTGTTGAAGTGCTTTTACTATATTTTTGCTAGAGTGTTTTTAACTTATGTGTATTTTAAATAAATAACTATATACTTTTGAAACCAAGCTCTGGTCAGTGTTTGCTTGTGCTATTGTGTTTTGGTACATATTGTGTATACTTTACATACTGCCTAACTCTTCTTGAGAGAAGTCTGACTGCTCAGCCACAGCTACCAGGTAAATCTGGGTGGTACAGACTGCTACCAAAGGGGTTTACTGCTCTACCTGTAGTCTTAAATCTTTTGCAGTGTTCCCCAAGGGAACTGCACAGGTTTCTGCCTAACAGTCCGTGGAGCAAGCGTGGGTCGATAACAGGCAATCCAAAAGTACTTGAAGGGCTGGGAAGGAGCAATCCGTGGAGCGAGCCGAGGTCAGTATCAGAGCAGGTCCTTGAACGAAAAGAGAACGTCACGTGATCCAAAACAAGACAGCTGTGAAGCAACGCCCTCGGTTCACAGACTCCTTTTATCCTCGGAAGGGTCGTACGTAGAGTCACGTGTGATGTGAACCGAAAGCGTTGCCATGCTGCTAGGCAACAGAAGTCACGTGTTCCGTGAAGCGCCGGGAAGCGCCGGTCTCCACAAGGGATGTGAGTTCCTGAAATGACGGAGTCTCCAGTTGATCTGCCACCGCCGTGAGGGGCGATAAACACCCGTTACCCCAAACCTGTCATGCCGTGCCCTGCTGTGTGCGACGTGAGTGGGGGGCATAATGCATGAGTGTCGGGGAGTGCGGAAATGGGTAGACAAGGAGGGGCGAGCGGAATGGTGTGTCCGCGGTCTAGGTAGCGGTGTGACAGAACCCCCCCTCAAAGGCCCACGACCCCGTGGGCTCGCAGGATTGTCCCTATGGAAACGAGAAACCAGAAGCGGAGCCTGTACATCCCGGGAGAACACCCAAGAGCGATCCTCGGGACCGTAGCCCAGCCAGTCCACCAGGTATTGAAGCCGACCCCGATGGAAACAGGACCCAAGGATGGCACTGACCTCATAAACATCCTGAGAAGCCACCGAGACAGGAGCGGGCGGGACCAGGACACGGGTAGGAGCAAGGTAAGGTTTCAGGAGAGAAGTGTGGAAGACCGGGTGAATCCTCCAGGAAAGGGGAACCGAAAGCTTGATAGCCACGGGATTCAAGACCCTGGAGATCCTATAAGGGCCCACAAAACGCGGCAACAACTTGCGACAACCAGGAATTCGCAAATGCCTGGTTGAAAGCCACACCCGGTCACCCACCCGATACTCCGGGGCTGCAGCCCGTTTACGGTCAGCCTTCTTCTTCATAACTGTTTGGGCCTCACGGAGATGGACCAAGGTCTGGGCATGGACACCGGCCAGATCACGAACACAGGCATTAGCAGCGGGAGTAGCAGAGGGAAAATCAGGAAGTGGAAGGGCACGTGGATGCTGCCCGTATAGAGCATAAAAGGGCGAGAAACCAGTGGTCGAATGACGGGAGTTGTTATATGCAAATTCAGCGATATACAGTAGTTTGGCCCAAGAGTCCTGGTACTGGAGGGACAAACACCGCAAATACTGCTCCAGAGCCTGATTTACCCGCTCGGTCTGCCCGTCGCTTTCGGGGTGATAAGCCGAAGAGAAGCGAGCATCGATCCCCAGGAGTCTGGTGAGAGCGCGCCAGAAACAGGACGTGAATTGTGACCCACGGTCTGATATGATGACCTGTGGCAAACCAAAGAGACAGAAGACAGATCTGAAGAATAAGCGAGCCAGGGCTGGAGCAGATGGTATACCAGTACAGGGGATAAAGCGGGCCATTTTGGTGTACGAATCGACAATAACCCATATAGTATCGTAGCCCTGCTTGCGGGGTAGGTCAGTGATGAGATCCATCGAGACGGTGTGCCATGGTCTGGGAGGTATGGGTAGTGGCAAGAGTAGCCCTAAAGGCCGTCCTTTGCGTGTTTTGCATTGGGCACATATGGAACAAGTGTTAACGTAATGTTCGACATCTTTTCTCATGGAAGGCCACCAGCACCAGCGTTGCAATAGGTCCAGAGTACGCTGTTGCCCGGGATGGCCGTTTACCGCAGCATCGTGTGACCATGTTAACGCCTGGTTGCGTACGTCACACGTAGGAAGGAACAATTTATCGTGTATAAAAGGTAACCCCTCGTGAAGGGCAATGTCCCATTCGTTGAGTGCCTGAGGGTTCTGGGAAACCCAACGCCTGATGTCAATAAGCATGGTGGGGGATGGAGTACAGGTACAGATGACATGGCCCTTTCCTAGCAGTGTGTCGGGGTACATGAACAAGGACTCCCCTCCGGGAGAACGGGATAAGGCATCAGCTTTGCCATGAATGCGTCCTGGTCTGTGCTTGACCACAAAATCGAAAGCGGCAAAAAACAAATGCCAACGCACCTGTCTGCTGTTTGCACATTTCAGAGAGGCCAGGTCCTGTAGGTTTTTGTGGTCTGTATATACCACTGTCTGATGTTTTGCTCCCATGAGATGATGACGCCACGTTTGTAATGCATCCTTGATGGCCAATAACTCTTTTTCGGTTACCGTATAGTGTGATTCAGCCACCGAGAACTTACGTGAGTGATAGGCCACTGGATGAAGACAACCCGTGGTCGGGCATGGTTGAGACAACACTGCGCCTAGAGCAAACGAGGATGCATCTGCCTCCAGAACGTACGGGAGATCGGGATCAGGATGCTGCAAAACAGGGGCGGACACGAACCTTGCCTTGAGTTCCTCAAAAGCCTTCTGATGAGTGGAGGTCCAAGTGAACGGGACCAGGGGGCTGGTCAGAGCGGTCAGTGGAGAAACAATAGAAGAGAAGCCGACGATAAATCGCCGGTAAAAATTTGCGAAGCCGAGAAAAGACTGGAGTTGTTTCAGAGTAACGGGAGTCGGCCACTCAGTGACGGCATGGACCTTAGATAGGTTCATGGACAGGCCTCCAGGGGATATGTGAAAGCCCAGAAACTCCACTTCCTTGGAATGAAATAGACACTTTTCAGGTTTGGCAAACAAGGCATTAGCCTTAAGGCGAGAGAGCACTTCCCTAACATGCCCGACGTGTTCCTCCAGGGAGGATGAGTAGATCAGTATATCGTCCAGATAAACCACCACGAACGTATCCAGGATGTCCGAGAATACGTCATTGACAAAACGTTGGAACGTGGCAGGAGCATTACAAAGCCCGAAGGGCATTACAGTGTATTCGAATAAACCCTGTCGGGAGCAAAACGCCGTCTTCCACTCATCCCCAAACCGCATACGAACCAGATTGTACGCCCCTCTGAGGTCCAACTTGGTAAAAACGGATGCTTTAGTCAACCTGTCCAGTAGCGTGGATATGAGCGGAAGAGGGTACCTGTTCTTTATAGTGATGGCATTTAGCCGTCTGTAGTCCACACATGGACGGAGATCGCCCTCTTTTTTCGGCACAAAGAAGATCGGACTAGCAGCTGGAGAACAAGAAGGACGTATATGTCCCAATTCCAGAGCTCTCTGTATGTAATCCTTAAGGGCTTGCTCCTCTGACCGTGACAACGAATAAATCCTACCCCTGGGAATAGGAGCATCCGGAACCAGGTCGATCGGACAATCGTACGGTCTATGAGGGGGTAGGCCCTCAGCAGTGGCTTTATCGAACACCATGTGAAAATCGTGATAGGCCGCAGGTATGTTGGCTGTGACAGCCCCCACAGTGTGGGACGGCACAGGGTCCGAAACCGTGTCATTGAGATGGGTGGCGGTCATGGCACCAAGAATCGAGGCAGGAGTGGACAGTGAATCTGTGTCGATGAGACAGTAATGTTGACACAGATCCGACTCGAACGTGACCTGTCCGTTGCCCCAATTGATCAATGGATTATGTTGCCGTAACCATGGTATTCCCAGTATGATGCCGAACAGTGGTGTGTTAATCAGATCAAATACCAGGGTTTCTCTATGGATGTTTTGGATCACCACTTCCATAGGAGCAGTTTGGAACCTGATCGGACCGGAAGATAGCGAAGTACCGTCCACAGCATGTACTGGTTCCGGGTGTTCCTTCCTAACCAGGGGCAGGTTGAGACGATGGGCCAGGGAAATATCGATGAAACAACCAGTGGCCCCAGAATCGATCACAATATGGACTATGTGTTTGATCTCCCCAGTGGGTTTTAGCAGGGCATGGACCTCTATCGGTCTGACAGGGCCAAAGGCAGGTTCGGAGGGGGTCAGAGATAGGCTCGCCGGTGCCCCCTGTATCATGGGCGAGCCCTCGGAAAACCCGATGCTTTGTTCTTGGGGCGTCTGGGGCATTCCCTTACAAAGTGTCCGTTCAACCCGCAATAAAAGCAGGCATTGTCATTTCTCCGGCGTTCTCGTTCGGATAGGGTTATCGGACTACGGACACCTCCTATTTGCATGGGTTCAACAGGGGCGGTGGATATGGGATGTCCAGAGTGGGCAGAAAAAGATGTTTCGGCCCTTCTCTCGGATCTCCTTGCGTCTATTTGTAACGCAAGATCCACCAAGTCCGAGAATACCGAGGGAAGGGCAGGAATCGCTGAGAGAGCATCCTTCATGGAGTTGCACAGGCCACGGTAGAATACAATTGCTTTTTTCTCCTCTGGCCAGGATGTCTCAGCAGCGAGTTGGTTATACTTAGTAATGTACTCTATCAAAGTTTGTTTGCCTTGTGTTAGATCTAGAAGTTCGAGGTCTCTGGAGTGGGCTTTATACCGTGTATCAAAGACTTTGGCCATTTCTGATACAAGAA
The DNA here is from genome assembly GCF_040938575.1 of Ambystoma mexicanum. NCBI lineage: Eukaryota > Metazoa > Chordata > Amphibia > Caudata > Ambystomatidae > Ambystoma > Ambystoma mexicanum. The sequence continues at coordinate 1,509,148,312 of NC_090922.1, forward strand.
GATCGAAGTCATAGAGGGCGGGATGGTCATTCTCTAGCATCGGATTGGCCCAGGTGGCCGCTACCCCAGACAAATGGGATAGAAGAAATGCGGCCTTTGTAACAGAATCAGGGAACGCTAAGGGTCTACACAAAAAGTGTAGCTTACATTGATTAATGAAAGTACGATACTTCCGAGGGTCCCCCTGGTAACGTTCGGGGGCAGCAAGGGGAACAGGCGTAGGAAGCAGTATGGGAGTAGGTGCAGGAGCCATAACCGGGGCTGGTTGGTCTGAGGGGACTGTGTCACCGAATTCAGCATCCGAGGGTAAAGGAAAACGTGTGCTTTGGAGGGCATCCAGACGGTGGTGTATTGCTGCCGTGGCGGTAGTCATGTCGGTCCTAAGGGCCGCCACTGCTTGTAACAAGGCGGTCACTGGATCCCCGGCGGAGGGATTCATACTCTGGACGACCAAAAAAAGGGCTTCACAGTCTGTTACGAAGTTCGTTGGTCGTGTAGAGTATGAACAACCCCTCTGTCCCCAAGAAACACCCTGACGGTTAGAAATATCGTCAGTGTGAATATTAAGGTCACAGGTGGAAGTCCGGAAAACCAGGACGCGGGAACAGCCGGAAGAACCCTTTGAGCGCTGTAAGGAAAGGTACAGTGGTTAAGTAAAGAAACAGGGCCCGAATACCTAAATGTGCATAACCCCAAAATCCCTGAATACCTGTGAGGTCTTGAGTCAAGGCGTGGGTCTCCCAGCTGTAGCTGGAACGAGCTGTAGGGTAGAACAGGTAACCACCTATTTGCAGGACTGAGGCCCTAGCCAGTGAAGGGCTAGGCAAGAAGAATCCATGGAGCAAGCGTGGGTCGATAACAGGCAATCCAAAAGTACTTGAAGGGCTAGGCAAGAGGAATCCGTGGAGCAAGCGTGGGTCGATAACAGGCAATCCAAAAGTACTTGAAGGGCTAGGCAAGAGGAATCCGTGGAGCAAGCGTGGGTCGATAACAGGCAATCCAAAAGTACCTGAAGGGCTAGGCAAGAGGGGTCCGTGGAGCAAGCGTGGGTCGATAACAGGCAATCCAAAAGTACTTGAAGGGCTGGGAAGGAGCAATCCGTGGAGCGAGCCGAGGTCAGTATCAGAGCAGGTCCTTGAACGAAAAGAGAACGTCACGTGATCCAAAACAAGACAGCTGTGAAGCAACGCCCTCGGTTCACAGACTCCTTTTATCCTCGGAAGGGTCGTACGTAGAGTCACGTGTGATGTGAACCGAAAGCGTTGCCATGCTGCTAGGCAACAGAAGTCACGTGTTCCGTGAAGCGCCGGGAAGCGCCGGTCTCCGCAAGGGATGTGAGTTCCTGAAATGACGGAGTCTCCAGTTGATCTGCCACCGCCGTGAGGGGCGATAAACACCCGTTACCCCAAACCTGTCATGCCGTGCCCTGCTGTGTGCGACGTGAGTGGGGGGCATAATGCATGAGTGTCGGGGAGTGCGGAAATGGGTAGACAAGGAGGGGCGAGCGGAATGGTGTGTCCGCGGTCTAGGTAGCGGTGTGACATAGAGTCCAATCCAAAGTTAAATTCAATTTCTGTGATGGTGATCTAGTGGGCATTCTCGGGGTGATGGGGGAGTCCAATCCAAGGCTACATTCACTTTCTGCAATGACAATCTAGTGGGCACTCTCGGGTGACGGGGGAGTCCAATCCAAGGCTACATTCACTTTCTGCAATGACGATCTAGTGGGCAATGTCATGTTGAATGTAGAGTCCAATCCAAGGTTACATTCACTTTCTGGGAGAGTCCAATCCAAGGCTACATTCACTTTCTGGTAGAGTCCAATCTAAGGTTACATCCACTTTCTGCGATGGTGATCTAGTGGGCAATGTCATGTTGAATGTAGAATCCAATCCAAGGCTACATTCACTTTCTGCAATGATGATCTAGTGGGCAATGTCATGTTGAATGTAGAGTCCAATCCAAGGTTACATTCACTTACTGGTAGAGTCATATCCAAGGTTACATTCACTTTCTGCAATGATGATCTAGTGGGCAATGTTGTGATAAATGTAGAGTACAATACAAGGGTATACTCACTTTCTGGTAGGGTCCAATCCAAGGTTACATTCACTTTGTGGTAGAGTCCAATCCAAGGTTACATTCACATTCTGGTACAGTCCAATCCAAGGTTACATTCACTTTCTGGTACAGTCCAATCCAAGGTTACATTCACTTTCTGGTAGAGTCCAATCCAAGGTTACATTCACTTTCTGGTACAGTCCTATCCAAGGTTACATTCACTTTCTGCAATGACGATCTAGTGGGTAATGTTGTGATAAATGTAGAGTACAATACAAGGGTATACTCACTTTCTGGTAGGGTCCAATCCAAGGTTACATTCACTTTGTGGTAGAGTCCAATCCAAGGTTACATTCACATTCTGGTACAGTCCAATCCAAGGTTACATTCACTTTCTGGTACAGTCCAATCCAAGGTTACATTCACTTTCTGGTAGAGTCCAATCCAAGGTTACATTCACTTTCTGGTACAGTCCAATCCAAGGTTACATTTACTTTCTGCAATGACAATCTAGTGGCAATGTCGTGATAAATGTAGAGTACAATCCAAGGTTACATTCACTTTCTGGTAGAGTCCAATCCAAGGTTACATTCACGTTCTGGTACAGTCCAATCCAAGGTTACATTCACTTTCTGGTATAGTCCAATCCAAGGTTACATTCACTTTCTGGTAGAGTCCAATCCAAGGTTACATTCACTTTCTGGTACAGTCCTATCCAAGGTTACATTCACTTTCTGCAATGACGATCTAGTGGGTAATGTTGTGATAAATGTAGAGTACAATACAAGGGTATACTCACTTTCTGGTAGGGTCCAATCCAAGGTTACATTCACTTTGTGGTAGAGTCCAATCCAAGGTTACATTCACATTCTGGTACAGTCCAATCCAAGGTTACATTCACTTTCTGGTACAGTCCAATCCAAGGTTACATTCACTTTCTGGTAGAGTCCAATCCAAGGTTACATTCACTTTCTGGTACAGTCCTATCCAAGGTTACATTCACTTTCTGCAATGACGATCTAGTGGGTAATGTTGTGATAAATGTAGAGTACAATACAAGGGTATACTCACTTTCTGGTAGGGTCCAATCCAAGGTTACATTCACTTTGTGGTAGAGTCCAATCCAAGGTTACATTCACATTCTGGTACAGTCCAATCCAAGGTTACATTCACTTTCTGGTACAGTCCAATCCAAGGTTACATTCACTTTCTGGTAGAGTCCAATCCAAGGTTACATTCACTTTCTGGTACAGTCCAATCCAAGGTTACATTTACTTTCTGCAATGACAATCTAGTGGCAATGTCGTGATAAATGTAGAGTACAATCCAAGGTTACATTCACTTTCTGGTAGAGTCCAATCCAAGGTTACATTCACGTTCTGGTACAGTCCAATCCAAGGTTACATTCACTTTCTGGTATAGTCCAATCCAAGGTTACATTCACTTTCTGGTAGAGTCCAATCCAAAGTTAAATTCAATTTCTGTGATGGTGATCTAGTGGGCATTCTCGGGGTGATGGGGGAGTCCAATCCAAGGCTACATTCACTTTCTGCGATGACAATCTAGTGGGCACTCTCGGGTGACGGGGGAGTCCAATCCAAGGCTACATTCACTTTCTGCAATGACGATCTAGTGGGCAATGTCATGTTGAATGTAGAGTCCAATCCAAGGTTACATTCACTTTCTGGGAGAGTCCAATCCAAGGCTACATTCACTTTCTGCGATGGTGATCTAGTGGGCAATGTCATGTTGAATGTAGAATCCAATCCAAGGCTACATTCACTTTCTGCAATGATGATCTAGTGGGCAATGTCATGTTGAATGTAGAGTCCAATCCAAGGTTACATTCACTTTCTGGTAGAGTCCAATCCAAGGCTACATTCACTTTCTGGGAGAGTCCAATCCAAGGTTACATCCACTTTCTGCGATGGTGATCTAGTGGGCAATGTCATGTTGAATGTAGAATCCAATCCAAGGCTACATTCACTTTCTGCAATGATGTTCTAGTGGGCAATGTCATGTTGAATGTAGAGTCCAATCCAAGGTTACAGTCACTTTCTGGTAGAGTCCAATCCAAGGCTACATTCACTTTCTGGTAGAGTCCAATCCAAGGTTACATTCACTTTCTGGTAGAGTCCAATTCAAGGTTACAGTCACTTTCTAGTAGAGTCCAATCCAAGGTTACATTCACTTTCTGCAATGACGATCTAGTGGGCAATGTTGTGTTAAATTTAGAGTCCAATCCAAGGTTACATTCACTTACTCTTAGAGTCCAATCCAAGGTTACATTCACTTTCTGCAATGACGATCTAGTGGGAAATGTCGTGTTAAATGTAGGGTCCAATCCAAGGTTACATTCACATTCTGGTACAGTCCAATCCAAGGTTACATTCATTTTCTGGTAGAGTCCAATCCAAGGTTACAGTCACGTTCTGGTAGAGTCCAATCCAAGGTTACATTCACTTTTTGGTACAGTCCAATCCAAGCTTACATTCACATTCTGGTACAGTCCAATCCAAGGTTACATTCACTTTCTGGTTAAGTCCAATCCAAGGTTAAATTCACTTTCTGGTAGAGTCCAATCCAAGGTTACATTCACTTTCTGTAATGACGATCTAGTGGGCAATGTTGTGTTAAATGTAGAGTCCAATCCAAGGTTACATTCATTTACTCTTAGAGTCCAATCCAAGGTTACATTCACTTTCTGCAATGACGATCTAGTGGGCAATGTCGTGTTAAATGTAGAGTACAATCCAAATTTACATTCACTTTCTGGTAGAGTCCAATCCAAGGTTACATTCATTTTCTGGTAGAGTCCAATCCAAGGTTACAATCACATTCTGGTAGAGTCCAATCCAAGGTTACATTCACTTTCTGGTACAGTCCAATCCAAGCTTACATTCACTTTCTGGTAGAGTCCAATCCAAGGTTACTTTCACTTTCTGGTACAGTCCAATCCAAGGTTACATTCACTTTGTGGTAGAGTCCAATCCAAGGTTACATTCACATTCTGGTACAGTCCAATCCAAGGTTACATTCACTTTCTGGTAGAGTCCAATCCAAGGTTACATTCACTTTCCGGTAGAGTCCAATCCAAGGTTACATTCACTTTTTGTTACAGTCCAATCCAAGGTTACATTCACTTTCTGCAATGACGATCTAGTGGGCAATGTCGTGTTAAATGTAGAGTCCACTCCAAGGTTACATTCACTTATTGGTAGAGTCCTATCCAAGGTTACATTCACTTTCTGCAATGATGATCTAGTGGGCAATGTTGTGATAAATGTAGAGCCCAAACCAAGCTTACATTCACTTTCTGGTACAGTCCAATCCAAGCTTACATTCACTTTCTGGTAGAGTCCAATCCAGGGTTACTTTCACTTTCTGGTACAGTCCAATCCAAGGTTACATTCACTTTGTGGTAGAGTCCAATCCAAGGTTACATTCACATTCTGGTACAGTCCAATCCAAGGTTACATTCACTTTCTGGTAGAGTCCAATCCAAGGTTACATTCACTTTCCAGTACAGTCCAATCCAAGGTTACATTCACTTTATGTTACATTACAATCCAAGGTTACATTCACTTTCAGCAATGATGATCTAGTGGGCAATGTCGTGTTAAATGTAGAGTCCAATCCAAGGTTACATTCACTTACTGGTAGAGTCCTATCCAAGGTTACATCCACTTTCTGCAATGATGATCTAGTGGGCAATGTTGTGATAAATGTAGAGTCCAAACCAAGCTTACATTCAGTTTCTGGTAGAGTCCAATCCAAGATTACATTAACTTTCTGGTAGAGTCCAATCCAAGGTTACATTCACTTTCTGGTACAGTCCTATCCAAGGTTACATTCACTTTCTGCAATGACGATCTAGTGGGCAATGTCGTGCTAAATGTAGAGTACAATACAAGGTTATATTCACTTTCTGGTAGGGTCCAATCCAAGGTTACATTCACTTTGTGGTAGAGTCCAATCCAAGGTTACATTCACATTCTGGTACAGTCCAATCCAAGGTTACATTCACTTTCTGGTACAGTCCAATCCAAGGTTACATTCACTTTCTGGTAGAGTCCAATCCAAGGTTACATTCACTTTCTGGTACAATCCAATCCAAGGTTACATTTACTTTCTGCAATGACAATCTAGTGGCAATGTCGTGATAAATGTAGAGTACAATCCAAGGTTACATTCACTTTCTGGTAGAGTCCAATCCAAGGTTACATTCACGTTCTGGTACAGTCCAATCCAAGGTTACATTCACTTTCTGATATAGTCCAATCCAAGGTTACATTCACTTTCTGGTAGAGTCCAATCCAAAGTTAAATTCAATTTCTGCGATGGTGATCTAGTGGGCATTCTCGGGGTGATGGGGGAGTCCAATCCAAGGCTACATTCACTTTCTGCGATGACAATCTAGTGGGGACTCTCGGGTGACGGGGGAGTCCAATCCAAGGCTACATTCACTTTCTGCAATGACGATCTAGTGGGCAATGTCATGTTGAATGTAGAGTCCAATCCAAGGTTACATTCACTTTCTGGGAGAGTCCAATTCAAGGCTACATTCACTTTCTAGTAGAGTCCAATCTAAGGTTACATCCACTTTCTGCGATGTTGATCTAGTGGGCAATGTCATGTTGAATGTAGAATCCAATCCAAGGCTACATTCACTTTCTGCAATGATGATCTAGTGGGCAATGTCATGTTGAATGTAGAGTCCAATCCAAGGTTACATTCACTTTCTGGTAGAGTCCAATTCAAGGTTACAGTCACTTTCTAGTAGAGTCCAATCCAAGGTTACATTCACTTTCTGCAATGACGATCTAGTGGGCAATGTTGTGTTAAATGTAGAGTCCGATCCAAGGTTACATTCACTTACTCTTAGAGTCCAATCCAAGGTTACATTCACTTTCTGCAATGACGATCTAGTGGGAAATTTCATGTTAAATGTAGAGTCCAATCCAAGGTTACATTCACATTCTGGTACAGTCCAATCCAAGGTTACATTCATTTTCTGCAATGACGATCTAGTGGGCAATGTTGTGTTAAATGTAGAGTCCAATCCAAGGTTACATTCACTTACTCTTAGAGTCCAATTCAAGGTTACAGTCACTTTCTAGTAGAGTCCAATCCAAGGTTACATCCACTTTCTGCAATGACGATCTAGTGGGCAATGTTGTGTTAAATGTAGAGTCCAATCCAAGGTTACATTCACTTACTCTTAGAGTCCAATCCAAGGTTACATTCACTTTCTGCAATGACGATCTAGTGGGCAATTTCGTGTTAAATGTAGAGTACAATCCAAATTTACATTCACTTTCTGGTAGAGTCCAATCCAAGGTTACATTCATTTTCTGGTAGAGTCCAATCCAAGGTTACAGTCACGTTCTGGTAGAGTCCAATCCAAGGTTACATTCACTTTCTGGTACAGTCCAATCCAAGCTTACATTCACTTTCTGGTAGAGTCCAATCCAAGGTTACATTCACTTTCTGGTACAGTCCAATCCAAGGTTACATTCACTTTGTGGTAGAGTCCAATCCAAGGTTACATTCACATTCTGGTACAGTTTAATCCAAGGTTACATTCACTTTCTGGTAGAGTCCAATCCAAGGTTACATTCACTTTCCGGTAGAGTCCAATCCAAGGTTACATTCACTTTTTGTGACAGTCCAATCCAAGGTTACATTCACTTTCTGCAATGACGATCTAGTGGGCAATGTCGTGTTAAATGTAGAGTCCAATCCAAGGTTACATTCACTTACTGGTAGAGTCCTATCGAAGGTTACATTCACTTTCTGCAATGATGATCTAGTGGGCAATGTTGTGATAAATGTAGAGTCCAAACCAAGCTTACATTCACTTTCTGGTACAGTCCAATCCAAGCTTACATTCACTTTCTGGTAGAGTCCAATCCAAGGTTACTTTCACTTTCTGGTACAGTCCAATCCAAGGTTACATTCACTTTGTGGTAGAGTCCAATCCAAGGTTACATTCACATTCTGGTACAGTCCAATCCAAGGTTACATTCACTTTCTGGTAGAGTCCAATCCAAGGTTACATTCACTTTGTGGTAGAGTCCAATCCAAGGTTACATTCACTTTGTGGTAGAGTCCAATCCAAGGTTACATTCACATTCTGGTACAGTCCAATCCAAGGTTACATTCACTTTCTGGTAGAGTCCAATCCAAGGTTACATTCACTTTCCGGTAGAGTCCAATCCAAGGTTACATTCACTTTTTGTTACAGTCCAATCCAAGGTTACATTCACTTTCTGCAATGACGATCTAGTGGGCAATGTCGTGTTAAATGTAGAGTCCAATCCAAGGTTACATTCACTTACTGGTAGAGTCCTATCCAAGGTTACATCCACTTTCTGCAATGATGATCTAGTGGGCAATGTTGTGATGAATGTAGAGTCCAAACCAAGCTTACTTTCAGTTTCTGGTAGAGTCCAATCCAAGATTACATTAACTTTCTGGTAGAGTCCAATCCAAGGTTACATTCACTTTCTGGTACAGTCCTATCCAAGGTTACATTCACTTTCTACAATGACGATCTAGTGGGCAATGTCGTGATGAATGTAGAGTACAATACAAGGTTATATTCACTTTCTGGTAGAGTCCAATCCAAGGTTACATTCACTTTGTGGTAGAGTCCAATCCAAGGTTACATTCACATTCTGGTACAGTCCAATCCAAGGTTACATTCACTTTCTGGTACAGTCCAATCCAAGGTTACATTCACTTTCTGGTAGAGTCCAATCCAAGGTTACATTCACTTTCTGGTACAGTCCAATCCAAGGTTACATTTACTTTCTGCAATGACAATCTAGTGGCAATGTCGTGATAAATGTAGAGTACAATCCAAGGTTACATTCACTTTCTGGTAGAGTCCAATCCAAGGTTACATTCACGTTCTAGTACAGTCCAATCCAAGGTTACATTCACTTTCCGGTATAGTCCAATCCAAGGTTACATTCACTTTCTGGTATAGTCCAATCAACGGTTACATTCACTTTCTGGTAGAGTCCAATCCAAGGTTACAGTCACGTTCTGGTAGAGTCCAATCCAAGGTTACATTCACTTTCTGCAATGACGATCTAGTGGGCAATGTTGTGTTAAATGTAGAGTCCAATCCAAGGTTACATTCACTTACTCTTAGAGTCCAATTCAAGGTTACAGTCACTTTCTAGTAGAGTCCAATCCAAGGTTACATCCACTTTCTGCAATGACGATCTAGTGGGAAATGTTGTGTTAAATGTAGAGTCCAATCCAAGGTTACATTCACTTACTCTTAGAGTCCAATCCAAGGTTACATTCACTTTCTGCAATGACGATCTAGTGGGAAATGTCGTGTTAAATGTAGAGTCCAATCCAAGGTTACATTCACATTCTGGTACAGTCCAATCCAAGGTTACATTCACTTTCTGGTACAGTCCAATCCAAGGTTAAATTCACTTTCTGTAATGACGATCTAGTGGGCAATGTTGTGTTAAATGTAGAGTCCAATCCAAGGTTACATTCACTTACTCTTAGAGTCCAATCCAAGGTTACATTCACTTTCTGCAATGACGATCTAGTGGGCAATGTCGTGTTAAATGTAGAGTACAATCCAAATTTACATTCACTTTCTGGTAGAGTCCAATCCAAGGTTACTTTCACTTTCTGGTACAGTCCAATCCAAGGTTACATTCACTTTGTGGTAGAGTCCAATCCAAGGTTACATTCACATTCTGGTACAGTTCAATCCAAGGTTACATTCACTTTCTGGTAGAGTCCAATCCAAGGTTACATTCACTTTCCGGTAGAGTCCAATCCAAGGTTACATTCACTTTTTGTGACAGTCCAATCCAAGGTTACATTCACTTTCTGCAATGGCGATCTAGTGGGCAATGTCGTGTTAAATGTAGAGTCCAATCCAAGGTTACATTCACTTACTGGTAGAGTCCTATCCAAGGTTACATTCACTTTCTGCAATGATGATCTAGTGGGCAATGTTGTGATAAATGTAGAGTCCAATCCAAGGTTACATTCACTTACTCTTAGAGTCCAATCCAAGGTTACATTCACTTTCTGCAATGACGATCTAGTGGGAAATGTCGTGTTAAATGTAGAGTCCAATCCAAGGTTACATTCACATTCTGGTACAGTCCAATCCAAGGTTACATTCACTTTCTGGTACAGTCCAATCCAAGGTTAAATTCACTTTCTGTAATGACGATCTAGTGGGCAATGTTGTGTTAAATGTAGAGTCCAATCCAAGGTTACATTCACTTACTCTTAGAGTCCAATCCAAGGTTACATTCACTTTCTGCAATGACGATCTAGTGGGCAATGTCGTGTTAAATGTAGAGTACAATCCAAATTTACATTCACTTTCTGGTAGAGTCCAATCCAAGGTTACATTCATTTTCTGGTAGAGTCCAATCCAAGGTTACAGTCACGTTCTGGTAGAGTCCAATCCAAGGTTACATTCACTTTCTGGTACAGTCCAATCCAAGCTTACATTCACTTTCTGGTAGAGTCCAATCCAAGGTTACTTTCACTTTCTGGTACAGTCCAATCCAAGGTTACATTCACTTTGTGGTAGAGTCCAATCCAAGGTTACATTCACATTCTGGTACAGTTCAATCCAAGGTTACATTCACTTTCTGGTAGAGTCCAATCCAAGGTTACATTCACTTTCCGGTAGAGTCCAATCCAAGGTTACATTCACTTTTTGTGACAGTCCAATCCAAGGTTACATTCACTTTCTGCAATGGCGATCTAGTGGGCAATGTCGTGTTAAATGTAGAGTCCAATCCAAGGTTACATTCACTTACTGGTAGAGTCCTATCCAAGGTTACATTCACTTTCTGCAATGATGATCTAGTGGGCAATGTTGTGATAAATGTAGAGTCCAAACCAAGCTTACATTCACTTTCTGGTACAGTCCAATCCAAGCTTACATTCACTTTCTGGTAGAGTCCAATCCAAGGTTACTTTCACTTTCTGGTACAGTCCAATCCAAGGTTACATTTACTTTCTGCAATGACAATCTAGTGGCAATGTCGTGATAAATGTAGAGTACAATCCAAGGTTACATTCACTTTCTGGTAGAGTCCAATCCAAGGTTACATTCACGTTCTGGTACAGTCCAATCCAAGGTTACTTTCACTTTCTGGTATAGTCCAATCCAAGGTTACATTCACTTTCTGGTAGAGTGTTACGAAGTTCGTTGGTCATGTAGAGTATGAACAACCCCTCTGTCCCCAAGAAACACCCTGACGGTTAGAAATATCGTCAGTGTGAATATTAAGGTCACAGGTGGAAGTCCGGAAAACCAGGACGCGGGAACAGCCGGAAGAACCCTTTGAGCGCTGTAAGGAAAGGTACAGTGGTTAAGTAAAGAAACAGGGCCCGAATACCTAAATGTGCATAACCCCAAAATCCCTGAATACCTGTGAGGTCTTGAGTCAAGGCGTGGGTCTCCCAGCTGTAGCTGGAACGAGCTGTAGGGTAGAACAGGTAACCACCTATTTGCAGGACTGAGGCCCTAGCCAGTGAAGGGCTAGGCAAGAAGAATCCGTGGAGCAAGCGTGAGTCGATAACAGGCAATCCAAAAGTACTTGAAGGGCTAGGCAAGAGGAATCCGTGGAGCAAGCGTGGGTCGATAACAGGCAATCCAAAAGTACTTGAAGGGCTAGGCAAGAGGAATCCGTGGAGCAAGCGTGGGTCGATAACAGGCAATCCAAAAGTACTTGAAGGGCTAGGCAAGAGGGGTCCGTGGAGCAAGCGTGGGTCGATAACAGGCAATCCAAAAGTACTTGAAGGGCTGGGAAGGAGCAATCCGTGGAGCGAGCCGAGGTCAGTATCAGAGCAGGTCCTTGAACGAAAAGAGAACGTCACGTGATCCAAAACAAGACAGCTGTGAAGCAACGCCCTCGGTTCACAGACTCCTTTTATCCTCGGAAGGGTCGTACGTAGAGTCACGTGTGATGTGAACCGAAAGCGTTGCCATGCTGCTAGGCAACAGAAGTCACGTGTTCCGTGAAGCGCCGGGAAGCGCCGGTCTCCACAAGGGATGTGAGTTCCTGAAATGACGGAGTCTCCAGTTGATCTGCCACCGCCGTGAGGGGCGATAAACACCCGTTACCCCAAACCTGTCATGCCGTGCCCTGCTGTGTGCGACGTGAGTGGGGGGCATAATGCATGAGTGTCGGGGAGTGCGGAAATGGGTAGACAAGGAGGGGCGAGCGGAATGGTGTGTCCGCGGTCTAGGTAGCGGTGTGACAGAACCCCCCCTCAAAGGCCCACGACCCCGTGGGCTCGCAGGATTGTCCCTATGGAAACGAGAAACCAGAAGCGGAGCCTGTACATCCCGGGAGAACACCCAAGAGCGATCCTCGGGACCGTAGCCCAGCCAGTCCACCAGGTATTGAAGCCGACCCCGATGGAAACGGGACCCAAGGATGGCACTGACCTCATAAACATCCTGAGAAGCCACCGAGACAGGAGCGGGCGGGACCAGGACACGGGTAGGAGCAAGGTAAGGTTTCAGGAGAGAAGTGTGGAAGACCGGGTGAATCCTCCAGGAAAGGGGAACCGAAAGCTTGATAGCCACGGGATTCAAGACCCTGGAGATCCTATAAGGGCCCACAAAACGCGGCAACAACTTGCGACAACCAGGACTTCGCAAATGCCTGGTTGAAAGCCACACCCGGTCACCCACCCGATACTCCGGGGCTGCAGCCCGTTTACGGTCAGCCTTCTTCTTCATAACTGTTTGGGCCTCACGGAGATGGACCAAGGTCTGGGCATGGACACCGGCCAGATCACGAACACAGGCATTAGCAGCGGGAGTAGCAGAGGGAAAATCAGGAAGTGGAAGGGCACGTGGATGCTGCCCGTATAGAGCATAAAAGGGCGAGAAACCAGTGGTCGAATGACGGGAGTTGTTATATGCAAATTCAGCGATATACAGTAGTTTGGCCCAAGAGTCCTGGTACTGGAGGGACAAACACCGCAAATACTGCTCCAGAGCCTGATTTACCCGCTCGGTCTGCCCGTCGCTTTCGGGGTGATAAGCTGAAGAGAAGCGAGCATCGATCCCCAGGAGTCTGGTGAGAGCGCGCCAGAAACAGGACGTGAATTGTGACCCACGGTCTGATATGATGACCTGTGGCAAACCAAAGAGACAGAAGACAGATCTGAAGAATAAGCGAGCCAGGGCTGGAGCAGATGGTATACCAGTACAGGGGATAAAGCGGGCCATTTTGGTGTACGAATCGACAATAACCCATATAGTATCGTAGCCCTGCTTGCGGGGTAGGTCAGTGATGAGATCCATCGAGACGGTGTGCCATGGTCTGGGAGGTATGGGTAGTGGCAAGAGTAGCCCTAAAGGCCGTCCTTTGCGTGTTTTGCATTGGGCACATATGGAACAAGTGTTAACGTAATGTTCGACATCTTTTCTCATGGAAGGCCACCAGCACCAGCGTTGCAATAGGTCCAGAGTACGCTGTTGCCCGGGATGGCCGTTTACCGCAGCATCGTGTGACCATGTTAACGCCTGGTTGCGTACGTCACACGTAGGAAGGAACAATTTATCGTGTATAAAAGGTAACCCCTCGTGAAGGGCAATGTCCCATTCGTTGAGTGCCTGAGGGTTCTGGGAAACCCAACGCCTGATGTCAATAAGCATGGTGGGGGATGGAGTACAGGTACAGATGACATGGCCCTTTCCTAGCAGTGTGTCGGGGTACATGAACAAGGACTCCCCTCCGGGAGAACGGGATAAGGCATCAGCTTTGCCATGAATGCGTCCTGGTCTGTGCTTGACCACAAAATCGAAAGCGGCAAAAAACAAATGCCAACGCACCTGTCTGCTGTTTGCACATTTCAGAGAGGCCAGGTCCTGTAGGTTTTTGTGGTCTGTATATACCACTGTCTGATGTTTTGCTCCCATGAGATGATGACGCCACGTTTGTAATGCATCCTTGATGGCCAATAACTCTTTTTCGGTTACCGTATAGTGTGATTCAGCCACCGAGAACTTACGTGAGTGATAGGCCACTGGATGAAGACAACCCGTGGTCGGGCATGGTTGAGACAACACTGCGCCTAGAGCAAACGAGGATGCATCTGCCTCCAGAACGTACGGGAGATCGGGATCAGGATGCTGCAAAACAGGGGCGGACACGAACCTTGCCTTGAGTTCCTCAAAAGCCTTCTGATGAGTGGAGGTCCAAGTGAACGGGACCAGGGGGCTGGTCAGAGCGGTCAGTGGAGAAACAATAGAAGAGAAGCCGACGATAAATCGCCGGTAAAAATTTGCGAAGCCGAGAAAAGACTGGAGTTGTTTCAGAGTAACGGGAGTCGGCCACTCAGTGACGGCATGGACCTTAGATAGGTTCATGGACAGGCCTCCAGGGGATATGTGAAAGCCCAGAAACTCCACTTCCTTGGAATGAAATAGACACTTTTCAGGTTTGGCAAACAAGGCATTAGCCTTAAGGCGAGAGAGCACTTCCCTAACATGCCCGACGTGTTCCTCCAGGGAGGATGAGTAGATCAGTATATCGTCCAGATAAACCACCACGAACGTATCCAGGATGTCCGAGAATACGTCATTGACAAAACGTTGGAACGTGGCAGGAGCATTACAAAGCCCGAAGGGCATTACAGTGTATTCGAATAAACCCTGTCGGGAGCAAAACGCCGTCTTCCACTCATCCCCAAACCGCATACGAACCAGATTGTACGCCCCTCTGAGGTCCAACTTGGTAAAAACGGATGCTTTAGTCAACCTGTCCAGTAGCGTGGATATGAGCGGAAGAGGGTACCTGTTCTTTATAGTGATGGCATTTAGCCGTCTGTAGTCCACACATGGACGGAGATCGCCCTCTTTTTTCGGCACAAAGAAGATCGGACTAGCAGCTGGAGAACAAGAAGGACGTATATGTCCCAATTCCAGAGCTCTCTGTATGTAATCCTTAAGGGCTTGCTCCTCTGACCGTGACAACGAATAAATCCTACCCCTGGGAATAGGAGCATCCGGAACCAGGTCGATCGGACAATCGTACGGTCTATGAGGGGGTAGGCCCTCAGCAGTGGCTTTATCGAACACCATGTGAAAATCGTGATAGGCCGCAGGTATGTTGGCTGTGACAGCCCCCACAGTGTGGGACGGCACAGGGTCCGAAACCGTGTCATTGAGATGGGTGGCGGTCATGGCACCAAGAATCGAGGCAGGAGTGGACAGTGAATCTGTGTCGATGAGACAGTAATGTTGACACAGATCCGACTCGAACGTGACCTGTCCGTTGCCCCAATTGATCAATGGATTATGTTGCCGTAACCATGGTATTCCCAGTATGATGCCGAACAGTGGTGTGTTAATCAGATCAAATACCAGGGTTTCTCTATGGATGTTTTGGATCACCACTTCCATAGGAGCAGTTTGGAACCTGATCGGACCGGAAGATAGCGAAGTACCGTCCACAGCATGTACTGGTTCCGGGTGTTCCTTCCTAACCAGGGGCAGGTTGAGACGATGGGCCAGGGAAATATCGATGAAACAACCAGTGGCCCCAGAATCGATCACAATATGGACTATGTGTTTGATCTCCCCAGTGGGTTTTAGCAGGGCATGGACCTCTATCGGTCTGACAGGGCCAAAGGCAGGTTCGGAGGGGGTCAGAGATAGGCTCGCCGGTGCCCCCTGTATCATGGGCGAGCCCTCGGAAAACCCGATGCTTTGTTCTTGGGGCGTCTGGGGCATTCCCTTACAAAGTGTCCGTTCAACCCGCAATAAAAGCAGGCATTGTCATTTCTCCGGCGTTCTCGTTCGGATAGGGTTATCGGACTACGGACACCTCCTATTTGCATGGGTTCAACAGGGGCGGTGGATATGGGATGTCCAGAGTGGGCAGAAAAAGATGTTTCGGCCCTTCTCTCGGATCTCCTTGCGTCTATTTGTAACGCAAGATCCACCAAGTCCGAGAATACCGAGGGAAGGGCAGGAATCGCTGAGAGAGCATCCTTCATGGAGTTGCACAGGCCACGGTAGAATACAATTGCTTTTTTCTCCTCTGGCCAGGATGTCTCAGCAGCGAGTTGGTTATACTTAGTAATGTACTCTATCAAAGTTTGTTTGCCTTGTGTTAGATCTAGAAGTTCGAGGTCTCTGGAGTGGGCTTTATACCGTGTATCAAAGACTTTGGCCATTTCTGATACAAGAAGATCGAAGTCATAGAGGGCGGGATGGTCATTCTCTAGCATCGGATTGGCCCAGGTGGCCGCTACCCCAGACAAATGGGATAGAAGAAATGCGGCCTTTGTAACAGAATCAGGGAACGCTAAGGGTCTACACAAAAAGTGTAGCTTACATTGATTAATGAAAGTACGATACTTCCGAGGGTCCCCCTGGTAACGTTCGGGGGCAGCAAGGGGAACAGGCGTAGGAAGCAGTATGGGAGTAGGTGCAGGAGCCATAACCGGGGCTGGTTGGTCTGAGGGGACTGTGTCACCGAATTCAGCATCCGAGGGTAAAGGAAAACGTGTGCTTTGGAGGGCATCCAGACGGTGGTGTATTGCTGCCGTGGCGGTAGTCATGTCGGTCCTAAGGGCCGCCACTGCTTGTAACAAGGCGGTCACTGGATCCCCGGCGGAGGGATTCATACTCTGGACGACCAAAAAAAGGGCTTCACAGTCTGTTACGAAGTTCGTTGGTCGTGTAGAGTATGAACAACCCCTCTGTCCCCAAGAAACACCCTGACGGTTAGAAATATCGTCAGTGTGAATATTAAGGTCACAGGTGGAAGTCCGGAAAACCAGGACGCGGGAACAGCCGGAAGAACCCTTTGAGCGCTGTAAGGAAAGGTACAGTGGTTAAGTAAAGAAACAGGGCCCGAATACCTAAATGTGCATAACCCCAAAATCCCTGAATACCTGTGAGGTCTTGAGTCAAGGCGTGGGTCTCCCAGCTGTAGCTGGAACGAGCTGTAGGGTAGAACAGGTAACCACCTATTTGCAGGACTGAGGCCCTAGCCAGTGAAGGGCTAGGCAAGAAGAATCCATGGAGCAAGCGTGGGTCGATAACAGGCAATCCAAAAGTACTTGAAGGGCTAGGCAAGAGGAATCCGTGGAGCAAGCGTGGGTCGATAACAGGCAATCCAAAAGTACTTGAAGGGCTAGGCAAGAGGAATCCGTGGAGCAAGCGTGGGTCGATAACAGGCAATCCAAAAGTACCTGAAGGGCTAGGCAAGAGGGGTCCGTGGAGCAAGCGTGGGTCGATAACAGGCAATCCAAAAGTACTTGAAGGGCTGGGAAGGAGCAATCCGTGGAGCGAGCCGAGGTCAGTATCAGAGCAGGTCCTTGAACGAAAAGAGAACGTCACGTGATCCAAAACAAGACAGCTGTGAAGCAACGCCCTCGGTTCACAGACTCCTTTTATCCTCGGAAGGGTCGTACGTAGAGTCACGTGTGATGTGAACCGAAAGCGTTGCCATGCTGCTAGGCAACAGAAGTCACGTGTTCCGTGAAGCGCCGGGAAGCGCCGGTCTCCGCAAGGGATGTGAGTTCCTGAAATGACGGAGTCTCCAGTTGATCTGCCACCGCCGTGAGGGGCGATAAACACCCGTTACCCCAAACCTGTCATGCCGTGCCCTGCTGTGTGCGACGTGAGTGGGGGGCATAATGCATGAGTGTCGGGGAGTGCGGAAATGGGTAGACAAGGAGGGGCGAGCGGAATGGTGTGTCCGCGGTCTAGGTAGCGGTGTGACATAGAGTCCAATCCAAAGTTAAATTCAATTTCTGTGATGGTGATCTAGTGGGCATTCTCGGGGTGATGGGGGAGTCCAATCCAAGGCTACATTCACTTTCTGCAATGACAATCTAGTGGGCACTCTCGGGTGACGGGGGAGTCCAATCCAAGGCTACATTCACTTTCTGCAATGACGATCTAGTGGGCAATGTCATGTTGAATGTAGAGTCCAATCCAAGGTTACATTCACTTTCTGGGAGAGTCCAATCCAAGGCTACATTCACTTTCTGGTAGAGTCCAATCTAAGGTTACATCCACTTTCTGCGATGGTGATCTAGTGGGCAATGTCATGTTGAATGTAGAATCCAATCCAAGGCTACATTCACTTTCTGCAATGATGATCTAGTGGGCAATGTCATGTTGAATGTAGAGTCCAATCCAAGGTTACATTCACTTACTGGTAGAGTCATATCCAAGGTTACATTCACTTTCTGCAATGATGATCTAGTGGGCAATGTTGTGATAAATGTAGAGTACAATACAAGGGTATACTCACTTTCTGGTAGGGTCCAATCCAAGGTTACATTCACTTTGTGGTAGAGTCCAATCCAAGGTTACATTCACATTCTGGTACAGTCCAATCCAAGGTTACATTCACTTTCTGGTACAGTCCAATCCAAGGTTACATTCACTTTCTGGTAGAGTCCAATCCAAGGTTACATTCACTTTCTGGTACAGTCCTATCCAAGGTTACATTCACTTTCTGCAATGACGATCTAGTGGGTAATGTTGTGATAAATGTAGAGTACAATACAAGGGTATACTCACTTTCTGGTAGGGTCCAATCCAAGGTTACATTCACTTTGTGGTAGAGTCCAATCCAAGGTTACATTCACATTCTGGTACAGTCCAATCCAAGGTTACATTCACTTTCTGGTACAGTCCAATCCAAGGTTACATTCACTTTCTGGTAGAGTCCAATCCAAGGTTACATTCACTTTCTGGTACAGTCCAATCCAAGGTTACATTTACTTTCTGCAATGACAATCTAGTGGCAATGTCGTGATAAATGTAGAGTACAATCCAAGGTTACATTCACTTTCTGGTAGAGTCCAATCCAAGGTTACATTCACGTTCTGGTACAGTCCAATCCAAGGTTACATTCACTTTCTGGTATAGTCCAATCTGTTAGGCAGAAACCTGTGCAGTTCCCTTGGGGAACACTGCAAAAGATTTAAGACTACAGGTAGAGCAGTAAACCCCTTTGGTAGCAGTCTGTACCACCCAGATTTACCTGGTAGCTGTGGCTGAGCAGTCAGACTTCTCTCAAGAAGAGTTAGGCAGTATGTAAAGTATACACAATATGTACCAAAACACAATAGCACAAGCAAACACTGACCAGAGCTTGGTTTCAAAAGTATATAGTTATTTATTTAAAATACACATAAGTTAAAAACACTCTAGCAAAAATATAGTAAAAGCACTTCAACACAGTTATAATGAAAGTAGATTCAATCCTTTCTCCTATCTAGACAACTCTAGGTAAAACACCACTTAATTAAAACAGAGGTGAGTGCTTAACGTTAGATGACACTCTAGTAGTTTCCAAGAAAGGGAGAGAAAAAGCAGAAATGGGTTAGACACACCACTCTAAGGTCCAGAGCACTTGCAATAGGCTTACAGAAGAATAAAGTCACAGGTGAGCAAAAGTCACTAGGCAGGGCCCACTCTTAGAGTAGCCGGAGCGAAAATGTGCCCAAGATCACACTGTTAGTTAGAGATTCAAAGTCTTGCAAAGAGTCAAAAAGAGGTTAGAGTGGCTCAGAAAGTTTAGCCAAAGTGTCCCAGGCACTCCCAGGTTCGAAAGCCGGGGACTAAATCTACCCCGTACAGTCGGTAGCAAGGGAAGCCAGGCAGAACACAGTACCTTAAGCGGAAAGGATCCTCCAGCGGTGGCAGTTGTTCCAGGCAGTGGCAGCAGGGCTCGACGTCGGTCAGGGGAGAAGAAGTTCTCGCTGAAGAGCAGAAGAAGAGGGTCGTTGCACTGCCCGGGAAGAAACCAGCCGCGGAGTCCTCCGGTTAAAGGGTTGGTGCCGACTTTCGCGGTATGGGGGTAAAGTGTGGTATTCCGGTTGCCGGGGTGCTTGGCACAGGCAAGGCGGCCACGAGATACCTCAAAGAACGGAAAGAAGGCGAAAACTGGTTGTCCCCACCAGTCAAGGGAAGGAGCCACTCCGTTAAGAGTTCTCCTCGGTCGTCGGGAAAAAGTGGTGAGACGGTTCAGCAGGGCTCCACCGGGTGGTGTCGTCGAAGCAGGTCGGCTCAGCTCTTCCCTCGTCGGATTCTTGGTCCTGTGGCGACTTCTGAAGTCCCAGTCCCCAAAGCCCTGCTTTTATGCAGCAAACCCCCATTCACCCAGCCTAGCTGTCACTCAACCATGCTAAGTGGTGAGCCGGGCGGCTCACCACTTGGGCCAATCAGGACGGAGTGCGACTTGAGTTACCAAGGTAACTCAGTCCAGGGTGCCTAAATCCCCCTCCACCCCTCCTAAGTACCCCAGACAGAGTGGCACCACTTTGGAGGGCTTCTGTGGAGAAGCCCGCCAAAAGTGGAACAAAGGGCTCCACTTTGGGTCAGAGTTACAGAGGCGAACACCAACGCCATTTTAGAATCAAGTTTTGGCAAAAAGTCCCAACCGGAGTTATAAAAATAAATATATAAACCGGTGGTATGTTTAAGGCTACCGTAAATAAATAATTAAATGTGTTAGCCTAAAACAATGGGAAATCCCATAGGAAAATATTCGCGGTCGAATATAAAACGTAGTTTCCACTGCCACCAGCCAAAACTCGATCAGGGGGGACGGAGACGTGCCCCCTCGACTAACAGACCCTGGGGCAATCGAATTGCCCCAGCCAGTACGTCCACAATATGATGGTTTGTACTGGTTCTGTTTCAAGATTCAAGACTAGCAAAGTCTTTGGTGACTTTACATGCCCTGGAAGACAGTAGTCAGTCCCAGGGTATGGAGTCTATGTTGGGGAGTCCCTAGGACACCCCTGGGTCACGGCACAGAGGGTGCTGTGTAACCCACATCACAAAAATACATGAGGCCCTATGGAGTAAAAGACCCCATAGCCCATTCAACACAAGGTTTAACCAAGAAAACACACTTCAACATGTCCAAGAGTGAGGGTAAAAGAGTCTCACTCTTGGCAGGAGAAAAAAATTAAACCCCAGAAATCCAGCAAAGCTGCTGGGGGACTCACTAGGTAGGGAAATTCAGCCTAAACAGAGAATTCTCCCTAACACTCGCCCCCCCCAGACTAAGGGACAGGAGGATTTAATCCACTCCTGGATGAACCTCATACCTCTAGTCGATGATATACATCCTAGAGAGTCCATCAGCATTTTGATGGTGACACCTTGACCTATGCTTAAGGGAGAACTCAAAGGTTTTCTTTTGCAAGCTAAAGGACCTACAAACCCTTTGAGGAACATCAGTCTTTTTGTTATAGGGGATCTGGTTGACCAGTCCCTCAGAAGTTGGGACAACTTCTGAACCTATGTTAGGCTTTTTGAAGGGGTCCTTATAAAGGATTCCCTTAGATCTAGAGGGGCCTCCAAGGTTCCTCACCACCTCTCTTGTGGGAGCAGGTTGGGTCTTAGGCCTCTTGGTTGGAGGGGTTGGGGTTAGGCAATGTACCTGCTTCCCCTTCCTCTTAGATCTACCCTTACCTATTTTAGGAGTTTCCCCCCTAATATTAGGATTTGAGTTGGGGTCTTCAGTAGAAGGTCCAACAGTCTGAAGGTTTTTGGCCTTAGACTTTTCTTTTCTGGTTTTCCACCAGCACTGAGAATTACCAGTTCTCTCAGGTCCAGATAGGGGCCTAGTTGGTCTATCCACCTCTTCCTCAGAAGCAGGGGGAGTCAGAGACTCTGAGACTAGGGGAACAATGTTGGAGCTTGGTTGGGGCGCCCATGTTCCTAGCATACTATCCGGAAATGTGCCTGGGTTAGAGGTCAACTTACTAACACCAGGGCTTGTAGTGGGGTTCTCAGTAGAGGGTCCCACATGCTTAGAAGGGTCCTTCAAGGTAGCCTTTCTAGCCAATTTGGTTAAGTTCTGCTTCTCCATACTGGGAGGCCTGGGGGTATGTGACACTACTCCTAGAGTTCTTAGGTCATTCCCCAACAGGACCTTCCCAGGTACCTCAGTCTGAACACTGACAGGGATCCTCACTGTCATGTTGTTACACTGAATGAGGGCTGGTAGAATAGGAACCATTTGGACAGGGCCTCCAGACATCTTAGTGGGACCTTTGGGTGCTTTGGCCACATCCTCAGGTTGAAAGAAGCTTTCATCCACTACTGTTCTGCTGGCCCCAGTGTCTCTCCTGGCAGGAGTATCCTGACCATTGACAAGAACACTGTCCACATAATACACCTTAGAGTTAACAGGTAGGGAGTTATACACAACCCTATTCTGGGGACTAACCAGACCCATAGGCTCTAAGTTTACAGTTGCTTGAAGACCCAAGGGTTCTTCAGCAAAGAGTTCAAAGTGGGCACTAGCCATCTGTACTTCATCCTCAGGAGTGAAGGCTAAGGAGACTGTGCTGATCCCTGCAGGTTTACCCTTGCACTTGGGATCTCCTTTGATATGGTCAGTACCCTGACAGACATAGCAGGGTCCAAATGCTCTCTGGAAGGGTGGCTTGTTCTGACCTCCTTCTGGCTTGTGGCCAGAAGGTACAGTAGCCTGACTAGGTTTCCCATGTGGCTTACCCTGGTTATTTTGTGGTTTGGGGCCCTCTTTGGGATAGGAATTATTAGAATTCTCTTTGGAGTCTTTTTTTGGCTGTTTCTCCCCATCCTTCTTCTGAGTTACCCCAGAATCCTTGTGAGTGGCCCTGTTGGCAACCCACAAGTCAGCAGCCTTAGC
This sequence comes from Ambystoma mexicanum, assembly GCF_040938575.1. Taxonomy (NCBI): domain Eukaryota; kingdom Metazoa; phylum Chordata; class Amphibia; order Caudata; family Ambystomatidae; genus Ambystoma; species Ambystoma mexicanum. Next base: position 1,509,171,063 of record NC_090922.1, read on the forward strand.
TAGCTTCCGGGAATCCAATTCCTTGGAATCAGCCAAGTGTTGTCTGAGCTCAGGAGAGCAGGCATCATAAATAGTCTCCAACATAAACAAATTCTTCATACCTTCATAAGTGTTCACCTTGTAACCCTTAATCCATCCCTCTAAGTTTTTCAAACATTCACTCACCCAGGTAGCCCAAGGGGTACCATCATGCTTTTTGAGGCTCCTAAACCTCTTAAGATACTGGGAAGGGGTCTTCCCAAACCTAGCTATCAAAGCTAGTTTCACACATTCATAGTCCTTCCTATCCTCCTCCCCCATCTCCATTACCACATCAGTTGCAACAGGGGGAAGCCTAGAGAACAACCAGGTGAGTAAGTCATTTCCTGTGATGTTCTGGAGCCCATGATTATATTCAAACAGAGACAACCAATCCAACACATCCAACTTAGGCTCATACATACCAACCAATTCTTTAGGCATCCGGGGTCTTTTAGGACTGGAACTTCTAGAGGAGCCAGAGAGAGAAACATTCTCAACAGATAATTTCTTCATTTCTAAGTCATACTTGAGCTCCATTTCCCTTAGCCTTAGTTCTTTGTCAGTTTGAGCATTAAGTTTCTTATACTCCAATTCTAGCTTCATTTTCTCCAGTTCAAAGTACTGAGGACTAAATGTGGGACCTGGTAAAGGTCCAGTAGGTACAGCAGGTAGAGCAGGCAGAGGCCTAGGGGGGACAGTTACAACAGCCTCACCCTCCTCTTCTGACTCTTCCTCAGAAACATCAACATTTTGCTCCATGTTAACTTCAACACTGTCATCTACAGTCGCTGGAGTGGTAGGTTCCTCTGAACCATCACCCAGACTTTGGTTAGCTAACAATCTTTCAATCAGCTCCATTTTCTTGCCCTTAGTCAGGAGATCCTTATGTTTACAGAGCACTCTTAAACAATCAGCAGTTTTGGCTGCAAGGGACTCTTGACTATAGCTTTCTATAACTGACATGTTAGAGGTTTTACTTTTTCAGTGCTAAGCTTTGTGGTTAGTTGCACTAAGGTATCTAAAGCACAATAAAATGTATACTCAATACAAATCCCACCGCTGTACACCAGTGTTAGGCAGAAACCTGTGCAGTTCCCTTGGGGAACACTGCAAAAGATTTAAGACTACAGGTAGAGCAGTAAACCCCTTTGGTAGCAGTCTGTACCACCCAGATTTACCTGGTAGCTGTGGCTGAGCAGTCAGACTTCTCTCAAGAAGAGTTAGGCAGTATGTAAAGTATACACAATATGTACCAAAACACAATAGCACAAGCAAACACTGACCAGAGCTTGGTTTCAAAAGTATATAGTTATTTATTTAAAATACACATAAGTTAAAAACACTCTAGCAAAAATATAGTAAAAGCACTTCAACACAGTTATAATGAAAGTAGATTCAATCCTTTCTCCTATCTAGACAACTCTAGGTAAAACACCACTTAATTAAAACAGAGGTGAGTGCTTAACGTTAGATGACACTCTAGTAGTTTCCAAGAAAGGGAGAGAAAAAGCAGAAATGGGTTAGACACACCACTCTAAGGTCCAGAGCACTTGCAATAGGCTTACAGAAGAATAAAGTCACAGGTGAGCAAAAGTCACTAGGCAGGGCCCACTCTTAGAGTAGCCGGAGCGAAAATGTGCCCAAGATCACACTGTTAGTTAGAGATTCAAAGTCTTGCAAAGAGTCAAAAAGAGGTTAGAGTGGCTCAGAAAGTTTAGCCAAAGTGTCCCAGGCACTCCCAGGTTCGAAAGCCGGGGACTAAATCTACCCCGTACAGTCGGTAGCAAGGGAAGCCAGGCAGAACACAGTACCTTAAGCGGAAAGGATCCTCCAGCGGTGGCAGTTGTTCCAGGCAGTGGCAGCAGGGCTCGACGTCGGTCAGGGGAGAAGAAGTTCTCGCTGAAGAGCAGAAGAAGAGGGTCGTTGCACTGCCCGGGAAGAAACCAGCCGCGGAGTCCTCCGGTTAAAGGGTTGGTGCCGACTTTCGCGGTATGGGGGTAAAGTGTGGTATTCCGGTTGCCGGGGTGCTTGGCACAGGCAAGGCGGCCACGAGATACCTCAAAGAACGGAAAGAAGGCGAAAACTGGTTGTCCCCACCAGTCAAGGGAAGGAGCCACTCCGTTAAGAGTTCTCCTCGGTCGTCGGGAAAAAGTGGTGAGACGGTTCAGCAGGGCTCCACCGGGTGGTGTCGTCGAAGCAGGTCGGCTCAGCTCTTCCCTCGTCGGATTCTTGGTCCTGTGGCGACTTCTGAAGTCCCAGTCCCCAAAGCCCTGCTTTTATGCAGCAAACCCCCATTCACCCAGCCTAGCTGTCACTCAACCATGCTAAGTGGTGAGCCGGGCGGCTCACCACTTGGGCCAATCAGGACGGAGTGCGACTTGAGTTACCAAGGTAACTCAGTCCAGGGTGCCTAAATCCCCCTCCACCCCTCCTAAGTACCCCAGACAGAGTGGCACCACTTTGGAGGGCTTCTGTGGAGAAGCCCGCCAAAAGTGGAACAAAGGGCTCCACTTTGGGTCAGAGTTACAGAGGCGAACACCAACGCCATTTTAGAATCAAGTTTTGGCAAAAAGTCCCAACCGGAGTTATAAAAATAAATATATAAACCGGTGGTATGTTTAAGGCTACCGTAAATAAATAATTAAATGTGTTAGCCTAAAACAATGGGAAATCCCATAGGAAAATATTCGCGGTCGAATATAAAACGTAGTTTCCACTGCCACCAGCCAAAACTCGATCAGGGGGGACGGAGACGTGCCCCCTCGACTAACAGACCCTGGGGCAATCGAATTGCCCCAGCCAGTACGTCCACAATATGATGGTTTGTACTGGTTCTGTTTCAAGATTCAAGACTAGCAAAGTCTTTGGTGACTTTACATGCCCTGGAAGACAGTAGTCAGTCCCAGGGTATGGAGTCTATGTTGGGGAGTCCCTAGGACACCCCTGGGTCACGGCACAGAGGGTGCTGTGTAACCCACATCACAAAAATACATGAGGCCCTATGGAGTAAAAGACCCCATAGCCCATTCAACACAAGGTTTAACCAAGAAAACACACTTCAACATGTCCAAGAGTGAGGGTAAAAGAGTCTCACTCTTGGCAGGAGAAAAAAATTAAACCCCAGAAATCCAGCAAAGCTGCTGGGGGACTCACTAGGTAGGGAAATTCAGCCTAAACAGAGAATTCTCCCTAACACAATCCAAGGTTACATTCACTTTCTGGTAGAGTCCAATCCAAGGTTACATTCACTTTCTGGTACAGTCCTATCCAAGGTTACATTCACTTTCTGCAATGACGATCTAGTGGGTAATGTTGTGATAAATGTAGAGTACAATACAAGGGTATACTCACTTTCTGGTAGGGTCCAATCCAAGGTTACATTCACTTTGTGGTAGAGTCCAATCCAAGGTTACATTCACATTCTGGTACAGTCCAATCCAAGGTTACATTCACTTTCTGGTACAGTCCAATCCAAGGTTACATTCACTTTCTGGTAGAGTCCAATCCAAGGTTACATTCACTTTCTGGTACAGTCCTATCCAAGGTTACATTCACTTTCTGCAATGACGATCTAGTGGGTAATGTTGTGATAAATGTAGAGTACAATACAAGGGTATACTCACTTTCTGGTAGGGTCCAATCCAAGGTTACATTCACTTTGTGGTAGAGTCCAATCCAAGGTTACATTCACATTCTGGTACAGTCCAATCCAAGGTTACATTCACTTTCTGGTACAGTCCAATCCAAGGTTACATTCACTTTCTGGTAGAGTCCAATCCAAGGTTACATTCACTTTCTGGTACAGTCCAATCCAAGGTTACATTTACTTTCTGCAATGACAATCTAGTGGCAATGTCGTGATAAATGTAGAGTACAATCCAAGGTTACATTCACTTTCTGGTAGAGTCCAATCCAAGGTTACATTCACGTTCTGGTACAGTCCAATCCAAGGTTACATTCACTTTCTGGTATAGTCCAATCCAAGGTTACATTCACTTTCTGGTAGAGTCCAATCCAAAGTTAAATTCAATTTCTGTGATGGTGATCTAGTGGGCATTCTCGGGGTGATGGGGGAGTCCAATCCAAGGCTACATTCACTTTCTGCGATGACAATCTAGTGGGCACTCTCGGGTGACGGGGGAGTCCAATCCAAGGCTACATTCACTTTCTGCAATGACGATCTAGTGGGCAATGTCATGTTGAATGTAGAGTCCAATCCAAGGTTACATTCACTTTCTGGGAGAGTCCAATCCAAGGCTACATTCACTTTCTGCGATGGTGATCTAGTGGGCAATGTCATGTTGAATGTAGAATCCAATCCAAGGCTACATTCACTTTCTGCAATGATGATCTAGTGGGCAATGTCATGTTGAATGTAGAGTCCAATCCAAGGTTACATTCACTTTCTGGTAGAGTCCAATCCAAGGCTACATTCACTTTCTGGGAGAGTCCAATCCAAGGTTACATCCACTTTCTGCGATGGTGATCTAGTGGGCAATGTCATGTTGAATGTAGAATCCAATCCAAGGCTACATTCACTTTCTGCAATGATGTTCTAGTGGGCAATGTCATGTTGAATGTAGAGTCCAATCCAAGGTTACAGTCACTTTCTGGTAGAGTCCAATCCAAGGCTACATTCACTTTCTGGTAGAGTCCAATCCAAGGTTACATTCACTTTCTGGTAGAGTCCAATTCAAGGTTACAGTCACTTTCTAGTAGAGTCCAATCCAAGGTTACATTCACTTTCTGCAATGACGATCTAGTGGGCAATGTTGTGTTAAATTTAGAGTCCAATCCAAGGTTACATTCACTTACTCTTAGAGTCCAATCCAAGGTTACATTCACTTTCTGCAATGACGATCTAGTGGGAAATGTCGTGTTAAATGTAGGGTCCAATCCAAGGTTACATTCACATTCTGGTACAGTCCAATCCAAGGTTACATTCATTTTCTGGTAGAGTCCAATCCAAGGTTACAGTCACGTTCTGGTAGAGTCCAATCCAAGGTTACATTCACTTTTTGGTACAGTCCAATCCAAGCTTACATTCACATTCTGGTACAGTCCAATCCAAGGTTACATTCACTTTCTGGTTAAGTCCAATCCAAGGTTAAATTCACTTTCTGGTAGAGTCCAATCCAAGGTTACATTCACTTTCTGTAATGACGATCTAGTGGGCAATGTTGTGTTAAATGTAGAGTCCAATCCAAGGTTACATTCATTTACTCTTAGAGTCCAATCCAAGGTTACATTCACTTTCTGCAATGACGATCTAGTGGGCAATGTCGTGTTAAATGTAGAGTACAATCCAAATTTACATTCACTTTCTGGTAGAGTCCAATCCAAGGTTACATTCATTTTCTGGTAGAGTCCAATCCAAGGTTACAATCACATTCTGGTAGAGTCCAATCCAAGGTTACATTCACTTTCTGGTACAGTCCAATCCAAGCTTACATTCACTTTCTGGTAGAGTCCAATCCAAGGTTACTTTCACTTTCTGGTACAGTCCAATCCAAGGTTACATTCACTTTGTGGTAGAGTCCAATCCAAGGTTACATTCACATTCTGGTACAGTCCAATCCAAGGTTACATTCACTTTCTGGTAGAGTCCAATCCAAGGTTACATTCACTTTCCGGTAGAGTCCAATCCAAGGTTACATTCACTTTTTGTTACAGTCCAATCCAAGGTTACATTCACTTTCTGCAATGACGATCTAGTGGGCAATGTCGTGTTAAATGTAGAGTCCACTCCAAGGTTACATTCACTTATTGGTAGAGTCCTATCCAAGGTTACATTCACTTTCTGCAATGATGATCTAGTGGGCAATGTTGTGATAAATGTAGAGCCCAAACCAAGCTTACATTCACTTTCTGGTACAGTCCAATCCAAGCTTACATTCACTTTCTGGTAGAGTCCAATCCAGGGTTACTTTCACTTTCTGGTACAGTCCAATCCAAGGTTACATTCACTTTGTGGTAGAGTCCAATCCAAGGTTACATTCACATTCTGGTACAGTCCAATCCAAGGTTACATTCACTTTCTGGTAGAGTCCAATCCAAGGTTACATTCACTTTCCAGTACAGTCCAATCCAAGGTTACATTCACTTTATGTTACATTACAATCCAAGGTTACATTCACTTTCAGCAATGATGATCTAGTGGGCAATGTCGTGTTAAATGTAGAGTCCAATCCAAGGTTACATTCACTTACTGGTAGAGTCCTATCCAAGGTTACATCCACTTTCTGCAATGATGATCTAGTGGGCAATGTTGTGATAAATGTAGAGTCCAAACCAAGCTTACATTCAGTTTCTGGTAGAGTCCAATCCAAGATTACATTAACTTTCTGGTAGAGTCCAATCCAAGGTTACATTCACTTTCTGGTACAGTCCTATCCAAGGTTACATTCACTTTCTGCAATGACGATCTAGTGGGCAATGTCGTGCTAAATGTAGAGTACAATACAAGGTTATATTCACTTTCTGGTAGGGTCCAATCCAAGGTTACATTCACTTTGTGGTAGAGTCCAATCCAAGGTTACATTCACATTCTGGTACAGTCCAATCCAAGGTTACATTCACTTTCTGGTACAGTCCAATCCAAGGTTACATTCACTTTCTGGTAGAGTCCAATCCAAGGTTACATTCACTTTCTGGTACAATCCAATCCAAGGTTACATTTACTTTCTGCAATGACAATCTAGTGGCAATGTCGTGATAAATGTAGAGTACAATCCAAGGTTACATTCACTTTCTGGTAGAGTCCAATCCAAGGTTACATTCACGTTCTGGTACAGTCCAATCCAAGGTTACATTCACTTTCTGATATAGTCCAATCCAAGGTTACATTCACTTTCTGGTAGAGTCCAATCCAAAGTTAAATTCAATTTCTGCGATGGTGATCTAGTGGGCATTCTCGGGGTGATGGGGGAGTCCAATCCAAGGCTACATTCACTTTCTGCGATGACAATCTAGTGGGGACTCTCGGGTGACGGGGGAGTCCAATCCAAGGCTACATTCACTTTCTGCAATGACGATCTAGTGGGCAATGTCATGTTGAATGTAGAGTCCAATCCAAGGTTACATTCACTTTCTGGGAGAGTCCAATTCAAGGCTACATTCACTTTCTAGTAGAGTCCAATCTAAGGTTACATCCACTTTCTGCGATGTTGATCTAGTGGGCAATGTCATGTTGAATGTAGAATCCAATCCAAGGCTACATTCACTTTCTGCAATGATGATCTAGTGGGCAATGTCATGTTGAATGTAGAGTCCAATCCAAGGTTACATTCACTTTCTGGTAGAGTCCAATTCAAGGTTACAGTCACTTTCTAGTAGAGTCCAATCCAAGGTTACATTCACTTTCTGCAATGACGATCTAGTGGGCAATGTTGTGTTAAATGTAGAGTCCGATCCAAGGTTACATTCACTTACTCTTAGAGTCCAATCCAAGGTTACATTCACTTTCTGCAATGACGATCTAGTGGGAAATTTCATGTTAAATGTAGAGTCCAATCCAAGGTTACATTCACATTCTGGTACAGTCCAATCCAAGGTTACATTCATTTTCTGCAATGACGATCTAGTGGGCAATGTTGTGTTAAATGTAGAGTCCAATCCAAGGTTACATTCACTTACTCTTAGAGTCCAATTCAAGGTTACAGTCACTTTCTAGTAGAGTCCAATCCAAGGTTACATCCACTTTCTGCAATGACGATCTAGTGGGCAATGTTGTGTTAAATGTAGAGTCCAATCCAAGGTTACATTCACTTACTCTTAGAGTCCAATCCAAGGTTACATTCACTTTCTGCAATGACGATCTAGTGGGCAATTTCGTGTTAAATGTAGAGTACAATCCAAATTTACATTCACTTTCTGGTAGAGTCCAATCCAAGGTTACATTCATTTTCTGGTAGAGTCCAATCCAAGGTTACAGTCACGTTCTGGTAGAGTCCAATCCAAGGTTACATTCACTTTCTGGTACAGTCCAATCCAAGCTTACATTCACTTTCTGGTAGAGTCCAATCCAAGGTTACATTCACTTTCTGGTACAGTCCAATCCAAGGTTACATTCACTTTGTGGTAGAGTCCAATCCAAGGTTACATTCACATTCTGGTACAGTTTAATCCAAGGTTACATTCACTTTCTGGTAGAGTCCAATCCAAGGTTACATTCACTTTCCGGTAGAGTCCAATCCAAGGTTACATTCACTTTTTGTGACAGTCCAATCCAAGGTTACATTCACTTTCTGCAATGACGATCTAGTGGGCAATGTCGTGTTAAATGTAGAGTCCAATCCAAGGTTACATTCACTTACTGGTAGAGTCCTATCGAAGGTTACATTCACTTTCTGCAATGATGATCTAGTGGGCAATGTTGTGATAAATGTAGAGTCCAAACCAAGCTTACATTCACTTTCTGGTACAGTCCAATCCAAGCTTACATTCACTTTCTGGTAGAGTCCAATCCAAGGTTACTTTCACTTTCTGGTACAGTCCAATCCAAGGTTACATTCACTTTGTGGTAGAGTCCAATCCAAGGTTACATTCACATTCTGGTACAGTCCAATCCAAGGTTACATTCACTTTCTGGTAGAGTCCAATCCAAGGTTACATTCACTTTGTGGTAGAGTCCAATCCAAGGTTACATTCACTTTGTGGTAGAGTCCAATCCAAGGTTACATTCACATTCTGGTACAGTCCAATCCAAGGTTACATTCACTTTCTGGTAGAGTCCAATCCAAGGTTACATTCACTTTCCGGTAGAGTCCAATCCAAGGTTACATTCACTTTTTGTTACAGTCCAATCCAAGGTTACATTCACTTTCTGCAATGACGATCTAGTGGGCAATGTCGTGTTAAATGTAGAGTCCAATCCAAGGTTACATTCACTTACTGGTAGAGTCCTATCCAAGGTTACATCCACTTTCTGCAATGATGATCTAGTGGGCAATGTTGTGATGAATGTAGAGTCCAAACCAAGCTTACTTTCAGTTTCTGGTAGAGTCCAATCCAAGATTACATTAACTTTCTGGTAGAGTCCAATCCAAGGTTACATTCACTTTCTGGTACAGTCCTATCCAAGGTTACATTCACTTTCTACAATGACGATCTAGTGGGCAATGTCGTGATGAATGTAGAGTACAATACAAGGTTATATTCACTTTCTGGTAGAGTCCAATCCAAGGTTACATTCACTTTGTGGTAGAGTCCAATCCAAGGTTACATTCACATTCTGGTACAGTCCAATCCAAGGTTACATTCACTTTCTGGTACAGTCCAATCCAAGGTTACATTCACTTTCTGGTAGAGTCCAATCCAAGGTTACATTCACTTTCTGGTACAGTCCAATCCAAGGTTACATTTACTTTCTGCAATGACAATCTAGTGGCAATGTCGTGATAAATGTAGAGTACAATCCAAGGTTACATTCACTTTCTGGTAGAGTCCAATCCAAGGTTACATTCACGTTCTAGTACAGTCCAATCCAAGGTTACATTCACTTTCCGGTATAGTCCAATCCAAGGTTACATTCACTTTCTGGTATAGTCCAATCAACGGTTACATTCACTTTCTGGTAGAGTCCAATCCAAGGTTACAGTCACGTTCTGGTAGAGTCCAATCCAAGGTTACATTCACTTTCTGCAATGACGATCTAGTGGGCAATGTTGTGTTAAATGTAGAGTCCAATCCAAGGTTACATTCACTTACTCTTAGAGTCCAATTCAAGGTTACAGTCACTTTCTAGTAGAGTCCAATCCAAGGTTACATCCACTTTCTGCAATGACGATCTAGTGGGAAATGTTGTGTTAAATGTAGAGTCCAATCCAAGGTTACATTCACTTACTCTTAGAGTCCAATCCAAGGTTACATTCACTTTCTGCAATGACGATCTAGTGGGAAATGTCGTGTTAAATGTAGAGTCCAATCCAAGGTTACATTCACATTCTGGTACAGTCCAATCCAAGGTTACATTCACTTTCTGGTACAGTCCAATCCAAGGTTAAATTCACTTTCTGTAATGACGATCTAGTGGGCAATGTTGTGTTAAATGTAGAGTCCAATCCAAGGTTACATTCACTTACTCTTAGAGTCCAATCCAAGGTTACATTCACTTTCTGCAATGACGATCTAGTGGGCAATGTCGTGTTAAATGTAGAGTACAATCCAAATTTACATTCACTTTCTGGTAGAGTCCAATCCAAGGTTACTTTCACTTTCTGGTACAGTCCAATCCAAGGTTACATTCACTTTGTGGTAGAGTCCAATCCAAGGTTACATTCACATTCTGGTACAGTTCAATCCAAGGTTACATTCACTTTCTGGTAGAGTCCAATCCAAGGTTACATTCACTTTCCGGTAGAGTCCAATCCAAGGTTACATTCACTTTTTGTGACAGTCCAATCCAAGGTTACATTCACTTTCTGCAATGGCGATCTAGTGGGCAATGTCGTGTTAAATGTAGAGTCCAATCCAAGGTTACATTCACTTACTGGTAGAGTCCTATCCAAGGTTACATTCACTTTCTGCAATGATGATCTAGTGGGCAATGTTGTGATAAATGTAGAGTCCAAACCAAGCTTACATTCACTTTCTGGTACAGTCCAATCCAAGCTTACATTCACTTTCTGGTAGAGTCCAATCCAAGGTTACTTTCACTTTCTGGTACAGTCCAATCCAAGGTTACATTTACTTTCTGCAATGACAATCTAGTGGCAATGTCGTGATAAATGTAGAGTACAATCCAAGGTTACATTCACTTTCTGGTAGAGTCCAATCCAAGGTTACATTCACGTTCTGGTACAGTCCAATCCAAGGTTACTTTCACTTTCTGGTATAGTCCAATCCAAGGTTACATTCACTTTCTGGTAGAGTGTTACGAAGTTCGTTGGTCATGTAGAGTATGAACAACCCCTCTGTCCCCAAGAAACACCCTGACGGTTAGAAATATCGTCAGTGTGAATATTAAGGTCACAGGTGGAAGTCCGGAAAACCAGGACGCGGGAACAGCCGGAAGAACCCTTTGAGCGCTGTAAGGAAAGGTACAGTGGTTAAGTAAAGAAACAGGGCCCGAATACCTAAATGTGCATAACCCCAAAATCCCTGAATACCTGTGAGGTCTTGAGTCAAGGCGTGGGTCTCCCAGCTGTAGCTGGAACGAGCTGTAGGGTAGAACAGGTAACCACCTATTTGCAGGACTGAGGCCCTAGCCAGTGAAGGGCTAGGCAAGAAGAATCCGTGGAGCAAGCGTGAGTCGATAACAGGCAATCCAAAAGTACTTGAAGGGCTAGGCAAGAGGAATCCGTGGAGCAAGCGTGGGTCGATAACAGGCAATCCAAAAGTACTTGAAGGGCTAGGCAAGAGGAATCCGTGGAGCAAGCGTGGGTCGATAACAGGCAATCCAAAAGTACTTGAAGGGCTAGGCAAGAGGGGTCCGTGGAGCAAGCGTGGGTCAATAACAGGCAATCCAAAAGTACTTGAAGGGCTGGGAAGGAGCAATCCGTGGAGCGAGCCGAGGTCAGTATCAGAGCAGGTCCTTGAACGAAAAGAGAACGTCACGTGATCCAAAACAAGACAGCTGTGAAGCAACGCCCTCGGTTCACAGACTCCTTTTATCCTCGGAAGGGTCGTACGTAGAGTCACGTGTGATGTGAACCGAAAGCGTTGCCATGCTGCTAGGCAACAGAAGTCACGTGTTCCGTGAAGCGCCGGGAAGCGCCGGTCTCCACAAGGGATGTGAGTTCCTGAAATGACGGAGTCTCCAGTTGATCTGCCACCGCCGTGAGGGGCGATAAACACCCGTTACCCCAAACCTGTCATGCCGTGCCCTGCTGTGTGCGACGTGAGTGGGGGGCATAATGCATGAGTGTCGGGGAGTGCGGAAATGGGTAGACAAGGAGGGGCGAGCGGAATGGTGTGTCCGCGGTCTAGGTAGCGGTGTGACAGAACCCCCCCTCAAAGGCCCACGACCCCGTGGGCTCGCAGGATTGTCCCTATGGAAACGAGAAACCAGAAGCGGAGCCTGTACATCCCGGGAGAACACCCAAGAGCGATCCTCGGGACCGTAGCCCAGCCAGTCCACCAGGTATTGAAGCCGACCCCGATGGAAACGGGACCCAAGGATGGCACTGACCTCATAAACATCCTGAGAAGCCACCGAGACAGGAGCGGGCGGGACCAGGACACGGGTAGGAGCAAGGTAAGGTTTCAGGAGAGAAGTGTGGAAGACCGGGTGAATCCTCCAGGAAAGGGGAACCGAAAGCTTGATAGCCACGGGATTCAAGACCCTGGAGATCCTATAAGGGCCCACAAAACGCGGCAACAACTTGCGACAACCAGGACTTCGCAAATGCCTGGTTGAAAGCCACACCCGGTCACCCACCCGATACTCCGGGGCTGCAGCCCGTTTACGGTCAGCCTTCTTCTTCATAACTGTTTGGGCCTCACGGAGATGGACCAAGGTCTGGGCATGGACACCGGCCAGATCACGAACACAGGCATTAGCAGCGGGAGTAGCAGAGGGAAAATCAGGAAGTGGAAGGGCACGTGGATGCTGCCCGTATAGAGCATAAAAGGGCGAGAAACCAGTGGTCGAATGACGGGAGTTGTTATATGCAAATTCAGCGATATACAGTAGTTTGGCCCAAGAGTCCTGGTACTGGAGGGACAAACACCGCAAATACTGCTCCAGAGCCTGATTTACCCGCTCGGTCTGCCCGTCGCTTTCGGGGTGATAAGCTGAAGAGAAGCGAGCATCGATCCCCAGGAGTCTGGTGAGAGCGCGCCAGAAACAGGACGTGAATTGTGACCCACGGTCTGATATGATGACCTGTGGCAAACCAAAGAGACAGAAGACAGATCTGAAGAATAAGCGAGCCAGGGCTGGAGCAGATGGTATACCAGTACAGGGGATAAAGCGGGCCATTTTGGTGTACGAATCGACAATAACCCATATAGTATCGTAGCCCTGCTTGCGGGGTAGGTCAGTGATGAGATCCATCGAGACGGTGTGCCATGGTCTGGGAGGTATGGGTAGTGGCAAGAGTAGCCCTAAAGGCCGTCCTTTGCGTGTTTTGCATTGGGCACATATGGAACAAGTGTTAACGTAATGTTCGACATCTTTTCTCATGGAAGGCCACCAGCACCAGCGTTGCAATAGGTCCAGAGTACGCTGTTGCCCGGGATGGCCGTTTACCGCAGCATCGTGTGACCATGTTAACGCCTGGTTGCGTACGTCACACGTAGGAAGGAACAATTTATCGTGTATAAAAGGTAACCCCTCGTGAAGGGCAATGTCCCATTCGTTGAGTGCCTGAGGGTTCTGGGAAACCCAACGCCTGATGTCAATAAGCATGGTGGGGGATGGAGTACAGGTACAGATGACATGGCCCTTTCCTAGCAGTGTGTCGGGGTACATGAACAAGGACTCCCCTCCGGGAGAACGGGATAAGGCATCAGCTTTGCCATGAATGCGTCCTGGTCTGTGCTTGACCACAAAATCGAAAGCGGCAAAAAACAAATGCCAACGCACCTGTCTGCTGTTTGCACATTTCAGAGAGGCCAGGTCCTGTAGGTTTTTGTGGTCTGTATATACCACTGTCTGATGTTTTGCTCCCATGAGATGATGACGCCACGTTTGTAATGCATCCTTGATGGCCAATAACTCTTTTTCGGTTACCGTATAGTGTGATTCAGCCACCGAGAACTTACGTGAGTGATAGGCCACTGGATGAAGACAACCCGTGGTCGGGCATGGTTGAGACAACACTGCGCCTAGAGCAAACGAGGATGCATCTGCCTCCAGAACGTACGGGAGATCGGGATCAGGATGCTGCAAAACAGGGGCGGACACGAACCTGGCCTTGAGTTCCTCAAAAGCCTTCTGATGAGTGGAGGTCCAAGTGAACGGGACCAGGGGGCTGGTCAGAGCGGTCAGTGGAGAAACAATAGAAGAGAAGCCGACGATAAATCGCCGGTAAAAATTTGCGAAGCCGAGAAAAGACTGGAGTTGTTTCAGAGTAACGGGAGTCGGCCACTCAGTGACGGCATGGACCTTAGATAGGTTCATGGACAGGCCTCCAGGGGATATGTGAAAGCCCAGAAACTCCACTTCCTTGGAATGAAATAGACACTTTTCAGGTTTGGCAAACAAGGCATTAGCCTTAAGGCGAGAGAGCACTTCCCTAACATGCCCGACGTGTTCCTCCAGGGAGGATGAGTAGATCAGTATATCGTCCAGATAAACCACCACAAACGTATCCAGGATGTCCGAGAATACGTCATTGACAAAACGTTGGAACGTGGCAGGAGCATTACAAAGCCCGAAGGGCATTACAGTGTATTCGAATAAACCCTGTCGGGAGCAAAACGCCGTCTTCCACTCATCCCCAAACCGCATACGAACCAGATTGTACGCCCCTCTGAGGTCCAACTTGGTAAAAACGGATGCTTTAGTCAACCTGTCCAGTAGCGTGGATATGAGCGGAAGAGGGTACCTGTTCTTTATAGTGATGGCATTTAGCCGTCTGTAGTCCACACATGGACGGAGATCGCCCTCTTTTTTCGGCACAAAGAAGATCGGACTAGCAGCTGGAGAACAAGAAGGACGTATATGTCCCAATTCCAGAGCTCTCTGTATGTAATCCTTAAGGGCTTGCTCCTCTGACCGTGACAACGAATAAATCCTACCCCTGGGAATAGGAGCATCCGGAACCAGGTCGATCGGACAATCGTACGGTCTATGAGGGGGTAGGCCCTCAGCAGTGGCTTTATCGAACACCATGTGAAAATCGTGATAGGCCGCAGGTATGTTGGCTGTGACAGCCCCCACAGTGTGGGACGGCACAGGGTCCGAAACCGTGTCATTGAGATGGGTGGCGGTCATGGCACCAAGAATCGAGGCAGGAGTGGACAGTGAATCTGTGTCGATGAGACAGTAATGTTGACACAGATCCGACTCGAACGTGACCTGTCCGTTGCCCCAATTGATCAATGGATTATGTTGCCGTAACCATGGTATTCCCAGTATGATGCCGAACAGTGGTGTGTTAATCAGATCAAATACCAGGGTTTCTCTATGGATGTTTTGGATCACCACTTCCATAGGAGCAGTTTGGAACCTGATCGGACCGGAAGATAGCGAAGTACCGTCCACAGCATGTACTGGTTCCGGGTGTTCCTTCCTAACCAGGGGCAGGTTGAGACGATGGGCCAGGGAAATATCGATGAAACAACCAGTGGCCCCAGAATCGATCACAATATGGACTATGTGTTTGATCTCCCCAGTGGGTTTTAGCAGGGCATGGACCTCTATCGGTCTGACAGGGCCAAAGGCAGGTTCGGAGGGGGTCAGAGATAGGCTCGCCGGTGCCCCCTGTATCATGGGCGAGCCCTCGGAAAACCCGATGCTTTGTTCTTGGGGCGTCTGGGGCATTCCCTTACAAAGTGTCCGTTCAACCCGCAATAAAAGCAGGCATTGTCATTTCTCCGGCGTTCTCGTTCGGATAGGGTTATCGGACTACGGACACCTCCTATTTGCATGGGTTCAACAGGGGCGGTGGATATGGGATGTCCAGAGTGGGCAGAAAAAGATGTTTCGGCCCTTCTCTCGGATCTCCTTGCGTCTATTTGTAACGCAAGATCCACCAAGTCCGAGAATACCGAGGGAAGGGCAGGAATCGCTGAGAGAGCATCCTTCATGGAGTTGCACAGGCCACGGTAGAATACAATTGCTTTTTTCTCCTCTGGCCAGGATGTCTCAGCAGCGAGTTGGTTATACTTAGTAATGTACTCTATCAAAGTTTGTTTGCCTTGTGTTAGATCTAGAAGTTCGAGGTCTCTGGAGTGGGCTTTATACCGTGTATCAAAGACTTTGGCCATTTCTGATACAAGAAGATCGAAGTCATAGAGGGCGGGATGGTCATTCTCTAGCATCGGATTGGCCCAGGTGGCCGCTACCCCAGACAAATGGGATAGAAGAAATGCGGCCTTTGTAACAGAATCAGGGAACGCTAAGGGTCTACACAAAAAGTGTAGCTTACATTGATTAATGAAAGTACGATACTTCCGAGGGTCCCCCTGGTAACGTTCGGGGGCAGCAAGGGGAACAGGCGTAGGAAGCAGTATGGGAGTAGGTGCAGGAGCCATAACCGGGGCTGGTTGGTCTGAGGGGACTGTGTCACCGAATTCAGCATCCGAGGGTAAAGGAAAACGTGTGCTTTGGAGGGCATCCAGACGGTGGTGTATTGCTGCCGTGGCGGTAGTCATGTCGGTCCTAAGGGCCGCCACTGCTTGTAACAAGGCGGTCACTGGATCCCCGGCGGAGGGATTCATACTCTGGACGACCAAAAAAAGGGCTTCACAGTCTGTTACGAAGTTCGTTGGTCGTGTAGAGTATGAACAACCCCTCTGTCCCCAAGAAACACCCTGACGGTTAGAAATATCGTCAGTGTGAATATTAAGGTCACAGGTGGAAGTCCGGAAAACCAGGACGCGGGAACAGCCGGAAGAACCCTTTGAGCGCTGTAAGGAAAGGTACAGTGGTTAAGTAAAGAAACAGGGCCCGAATACCTAAATGTGCATAACCCCAAAATCCCTGAATACCTGTGAGGTCTTGAGTCAAGGCGTGGGTCTCCCAGCTGTAGCTGGAACGAGCTGTAGGGTAGAACAGGTAACCACCTATTTGCAGGACTGAGGCCCTAGCCAGTGAAGGGCTAGGCAAGAAGAATCCATGGAGCAAGCGTGGGTCGATAACAGGCAATCCAAAAGTACTTGAAGGGCTAGGCAAGAGGAATCCGTGGAGCAAGCGTGGGTCGATAACAGGCAATCCAAAAGTACTTGAAGGGCTAGGCAAGAGGAATCCGTGGAGCAAGCGTGGGTCGATAACAGGCATTCCAAAAGTACCTGAAGGGCTAGGCAAGAGGGGTCCGTGGAGCAAGCGTGGGTCGATAACAGGCAATCCAAAAGTACTTGAAGGGCTGGGAAGGAGCAATCCGTGGAGCGAGCCGAGGTCAGTATCAGAGCAGGTCCTTGAACGAAAAGAGAACGTCACGTGATCCAAAACAAGACAGCTGTGAAGCAACGCCCTCGGTTCACAGACTCCTTTTATCCTCGGAAGGGTCGTACGTAGAGTCACGTGTGATGTGAACCGAAAGCGTTGCCATGCTGCTAGGCAACAGAAGTCACGTGTTCCGTGAAGCGCCGGGAAGCGCCGGTCTCCGCAAGGGATGTGAGTTCCTGAAATGACGGAGTCTCCAGTTGATCTGCCACCGCCGTGAGGGGCGATAAACACCCGTTACCCCAAACCTGTCATGCCGTGCCCTGCTGTGTGCGACGTGAGTGGGGGGCATAATGCATGAGTGTCGGGGAGTGCGGAAATGGGTAGACAAGGAGGGGCGAGCGGAATGGTGTGTCCGCGGTCTAGGTTGCGGTGTGACATAGAGTCCAATCCAAAGTTAAATTCAATTTCTGTGATGGTGATCTAGTGGGCATTCTCGGGGTGATGGGGGAGTCCAATCCAAGGCTACATTCACTTTCTGCAATGACAATCTAGTGGGCACTCTCGGGTGACGGGGGAGTCCAATCCAAGGCTACATTCACTTTCTGCAATGACGATCTAGTGGGCAATGTCATGTTGAATGTAGAGTCCAATCCAAGGTTACATTCACTTTCTGGGAGAGTCCAATCCAAGGCTACATTCACTTTCTGGTAGAGTCCAATCTAAGGTTACATCCACTTTCTGCGATGGTGATCTAGTGGGCAATGTCATGTTGAATGTAGAATCCAATCCAAGGCTACATTCACTTTCTGCAATGATGATCTAGTGGGCAATGTCATGTTGAATGTAGAGTCCAATCCAAGGTTACATTCACTTACTGGTAGAGTCATATCCAAGGTTACATTCACTTTCTGCAATGATGATCTAGTGGGCAATGTTGTGATAAATGTAGAGTACAATACAAGGGTATACTCACTTTCTGGTAGGGTCCAATCCAAGGTTACATTCACTTTGTGGTAGAGTCCAATCCAAGGTTACATTCACATTCTGGTACAGTCCAATCCAAGGTTACATTCACTTTCTGGTACAGTCCAATCCAAGGTTACATTCACTTTCTGGTAGAGTCCAATCCAAGGTTACATTCACTTTCTGGTACAGTCCTATCCAAGGTTACATTCACTTTCTGCAATGACGATCTAGTGGGTAATGTTGTGATAAATGTAGAGTACAATACAAGGGTATACTCACTTTCTGGTAGGGTCCAATCCAAGGTTACATTCACTTTGTGGTAGAGTCCAATCCAAGGTTACATTCACATTCTGGTACAGTCCAATCCAAGGTTACATTCACTTTCTGGTACAGTCCAATCCAAGGTTACATTCACTTTCTGGTAGAGTCCAATCCAAGGTTACATTCACTTTCTGGTACAGTCCAATCCAAGGTTACATTTACTTTCTGCAATGACAATCTAGTGGCAATGTCGTGATAAATGTAGAGTACAATCCAAGGTTACATTCACTTTCTGGTAGAGTCCAATCAAGGTTACATTCACGTTCTGGTACAGTCCAATCCAAGGTTACATTCACTTTCTGGTATAGTCCAATCCAAGGTTACATTCACTTTCTGGTAGAGTCCAATCCAAAGTTAAATTCAATTTCTGTGATGGTGATCTAGTGGGCATTCTCGGGGTGATGGGGGAGTCCAATCCAAGGCTACATTCACTTTCTGCGATGACAATCTAGTGGGCACTCTCGGGTGACGGGGGAGTCCAATCCAAGGCTACATTCACTTTCTGCAATGACGATCTAGTGGGCAATGTCATGTTGAATGTAGAGTCCAATCCAAGGTTACATTCACTTTCTGGGAGAGTCCAATCCAAGGCTACATTCACTTTCTGCGATGGTGATCTAGTGGGCAATGTCATGTTGAATGTAGAATCCAATCCAAGGCTACATTCACTTTCTGCAATGATGATCTAGTGGGCAATGTCATGTTGAATGTAGAGTCCAATCCAAGGTTACATTCACTTTCTGGTAGAGTCCAATCCAAGGCTACATTCACTTTCTGGGAGAGTCCAATCCAAGGTTACATCCACTTTCTGCGATGGTGATCTAGTGGGCAATGTCATGTTGAATGTAGAATCCAATCCAAGGCTACATTCACTTTCTGCAATGATGTTCTAGTGGGCAATGTCATGTTGAATGTAGAGTCCAATCCAAGGTTACAGTCACTTTCTGGTAGAGTCCAATCCAAGGCTACATTCACTTTCTGGTAGAGTCCAATCCAAGGTTACATTCACTTTCTGGTAGAGTCCAATTCAAGGTTACAGTCACTTTCTAGTAGAGTCCAATCCAAGGTTACATTCACTTTCTGCAATGACGATCTAGTGGGCAATGTTGTGTTAAATTTAGAGTCCAATCCAAGGTTACATTCACTTACTCTTAGAGTCCAATCCAAGGTTACATTCACTTTCTGCAATGACGATCTAGTGGGAAATGTCGTGTTAAATGTAGGGTCCAATCCAAGGTTACATTCACATTCTGGTACAGTCCAATCCAAGGTTACATTCATTTTCTGGTAGAGTCCAATCCAAGGTTACAGTCACGTTCTGGTAGAGTCCAATCCAAGGTTACATTCACTTTTTGGTACAGTCCAATCCAAGCTTACATTCACATTCTGGTACAGTCCAATCCAAGGTTACATTCACTTTCTGGTTAAGTCCAATCCAAGGTTAAATTCACTTTCTGGTAGAGTCCAATCCAAGGTTACATTCACTTTCTGTAATGACGATCTAGTGGGCAATGTTGTGTTAAATGTAGAGTCCAATCCAAGGTTACATTCATTTACTCTTAGAGTCCAATCCAAGGTTACATTCACTTTCTGCAATGACGATCTAGTGGGCAATGTCGTGTTAAATGTAGAGTACAATCCAAATTTACATTCACTTTCTGGTAGAGTCCAATCCAAGGTTACATTCATTTTCTGGTAGAGTCCAATCCAAGGTTACAATCACATTCTGGTAGAGTCCAATCCAAGGTTACATTCACTTTCTGGTACAGTCCAATCCAAGCTTACATTCACTTTCTGGTAGAGTCCAATCCAAGGTTACTTTCACTTTCTGGTACAGTCCAATCCAAGGTTACATTCACTTTGTGGTAGAGTCCAATCCAAGGTTACATTCACATTCTGGTACAGTCCAATCCAAGGTTACATTCACTTTCTGGTAGAGTCCAATCCAAGGTTACATTCACTTTCCGGTAGAGTCCAATCCAAGGTTACATTCACTTTTTGTTACAGTCCAATCCAAGGTTACATTCACTTTCTGCAATGACGATCTAGTGGGCAATGTCGTGTTAAATGTAGAGTCCACTCCAAGGTTACATTCACTTATTGGTAGAGTCCTATCCAAGGTTACATTCACTTTCTGCAATGATGATCTAGTGGGCAATGTTGTGATAAATGTAGAGCCCAAACCAAGCTTACATTCACTTTCTGGTACAGTCCAATCCAAGCTTACATTCACTTTCTGGTAGAGTCCAATCCAGGGTTACTTTCACTTTCTGGTACAGTCCAATCCAAGGTTACATTCACTTTGTGGTAGAGTCCAATCCAAGGTTACATTCACATTCTGGTACAGTCCAATCCAAGGTTACATTCACTTTCTGGTAGAGTCCAATCCAAGGTTACATTCACTTTCCAGTACAGTCCAATCCAAGGTTACATTCACTTTATGTTACATTACAATCCAAGGTTACATTCACTTTCAGCAATGATGATCTAGTGGGCAATGTCGTGTTAAATGTAGAGTCCAATCCAAGGTTACATTCACTTACTGGTAGAGTCCTATCCAAGGTTACATCCACTTTCTGCAATGATGATCTAGTGGGCAATGTTGTGATAAATGTAGAGTCCAAACCAAGCTTACATTCAGTTTCTGGTAGAGTCCAATCCAAGATTACATTAACTTTCTGGTAGAGTCCAATCCAAGGTTACATTCACTTTCTGGTACAGTCCTATCCAAGGTTACATTCACTTTCTGCAATGACGATCTAGTGGGCAATGTCGTGCTAAATGTAGAGTACAATACAAGGTTATATTCACTTTCTGGTAGGGTCCAATCCAAGGTTACATTCACTTTGTGGTAGAGTCCAATCCAAGGTTACATTCACATTCTGGTACAGTCCAATCCAAGGTTACATTCACTTTCTGGTACAGTCCAATCCAAGGTTACATTCACTTTCTGGTAGAGTCCAATCCAAGGTTACATTCACTTTCTGGTACAATCCAATCCAAGGTTACATTTACTTTCTGCAATGACAATCTAGTGGCAATGTCGTGATAAATGTAGAGTACAATCCAAGGTTACATTCACTTTCTGGTAGAGTCCAATCCAAGGTTACATTCACATTCTGGTACAGTCCAATCCAAGGTTACATTCACTTTCTGATATAGTCCAATCCAAGGTTACATTCACTTTCTGGTAGAGTCCAATCCAAAGTTAAATTCAATTTCTGCGATGGTGATCTAGTGGGCATTCTCGGGGTGATGGGGGAGTCCAATCCAAGGCTACATTCACTTTCTGCGATGACAATCTAGTGGGGACTCTCGGGTGACGGGGGAGTCCAATCCAAGGCTACATTCACTTTCTGCAATGACGATCTAGTGGGCAATGTCATGTTGAATGTAGAGTCCAATCCAAGGTTACATTCACTTTCTGGGAGAGTCCAATTCAAGGCTACATTCACTTTCTAGTAGAGTCCAATCTAAGGTTACATCCACTTTCTGCGATGTTGATCTAGTGGGCAATGTCATGTTGAATGTAGAATCCAATCCAAGGCTACATTCACTTTCTGCAATGATGATCTAGTGGGCAATGTCATGTTGAATGTAGAGTCCAATCCAAGGTTACATTCACTTTCTGGTAGAGTCCAATTCAAGGTTACAGTCACTTTCTAGTAGAGTCCAATCCAAGGTTACATTCACTTTCTGCAATGACGATCTAGTGGGCAATGTTGTGTTAAATGTAGAGTCCGATCCAAGGTTACATTCACTTACTCTTAGAGTCCAATCCAAGGTTACATTCACTTTCTGCAATGACGATCTAGTGGGAAATTTCATGTTAAATGTAGAGTCCAATCCAAGGTTACATTCACATTCTGGTACAGTCCAATCCAAGGTTACATTCATTTTCTGCAATGACGATCTAGTGGGCAATGTTGTGTTAAATGTAGAGTCCAATCCAAGGTTACATTCACTTACTCTTAGAGTCCAATTCAAGGTTACAGTCACTTTCTAGTAGAGTCCAATCCAAGGTTACATCCACTTTCTGCAATGACGATCTAGTGGGCAATGTTGTGTTAAATGTAGAGTCCAATCCAAGGTTACATTCACTTACTCTTAGAGTCCAATCCAAGGTTACATTCACTTTCTGCAATGACGATCTAGTGGGAAATGTCGTGTTAAATGTAGAGTCCAATCCAAGGTTACATTCACATTCTGGTACAGTCCAATCCAAGGTTACATTCACTTTCTGGTACAGTCCAATCCAAGGTTAAATTCACTTTCTGGTAGAGTCCAATCCAAGGTTACATTCACTTTCTGTAATGACAATCTAGTGGGCAATGTTGTGTTAAATGTAGAGTCCAATCCAAGGTTACATTCACTTACTCTTAGAGTCCAATCCAAGGTTACATTCACTTTCTGCAATGACGATCTAGTGGGCAATTTCGTGTTAAATGTAGAGTACAATCCAAATTTACATTCACTTTCTGGTAGAGTCCAATCCAAGGTTACATTCATTTTCTGGTAGAGTCCAATCCAAGGTTACAGTCACGTTCTGGTAGAGTCCAATCCAAGGTTACATTCACTTTCTGGTACAGTCCAATCCAAGCTTACATTCACTTTCTGGTAGAGTCCAATCCAAGGTTACATTCACTTTCTGGTACAGTCCAATCCAAGGTTACATTCACTTTGTGGTAGAGTCCAATCCAAGGTTACATTCACATTCTGGTACAGTTCAATCCAAGGTTACATTCACTTTCTGGTAGAGTCCAATCCAAGGTTACATTCACTTTCCGGTAGAGTCCAATCCAAGGTTACATTCACTTTTTGTGACAGTCCAATCCAAGGTTACATTCACTTTCTGCAATGACGATCTAGTGGGCAATGTCGTGTTAAATGTAGAGTCCAATCCAAGGTTACATTCACTTACTGGTAGAGTCCTATCGAAGGTTACATTCACTTTCTGCAATGATGATCTAGTGGGCAATGTTGTGATAAATGTAGAGTCCAAACCAAGCTTACATTCACTTTCTGGTACAGTCCAATCCAAGCTTACATTCACTTTCTGGTAGAGTCCAATCCAAGGTTACTTTCACTTTCTGGTACAGTCCAATCCAAGGTTACATTCACTTTGTGGTAGAGTCCAATCCAAGGTTACATTCACATTCTGGTACAGTCCAATCCAAGGTTACATTCACTTTCTGGTAGAGTCCAATCCAAGGTTACATTCACTTTGTGGTAGAGTCCAATCCAAGGTTACATTCACTTTGTGGTAGAGTCCAATCCAAGGTTACATTCACATTCTGGTACAGTCCAATCCAAGGTTACATTCACTTTCTGGTAGAGTCCAATCCAAGGTTACATTCACTTTCCGGTAGAGTCCAATCCAAGGTTACATTCACTTTTTGTTACAGTCCAATCCAAGGTTACATTCACTTTCTGCAATGACGATCTAGTGGGCAATGTCGTGTTAAATGTAGAGTCCAATCCAAGGTTACATTCACTTACTGGTAGAGTCCTATCCAAGGTTACATCCACTTTCTGCAATGATGATCTAGTGGGCAATGTTGTGATGAATGTAGAGTCCAAACCAAGCTTACTTTCAGTTTCTGGTAGAGTCCAATCCAAGATTACATTAACTTTCTGGTAGAGTCCAATCCAAGGTTACATTCACTTTCTGGTACAGTCCTATCCAAGGTTACATTCACTTTCTACAATGACGATCTAGTGGGCAATGTCGTGATGAATGTAGAGTACAATACAAGGTTATATTCACTTTCTGGTAGAGTCCAATCCAAGGTTACATTCACTTTGTGGTAGAGTCCAATCCAAGGTTACATTCACATTCTGGTACAGTCCAATCCAAGGTTACATTCACTTTCTGGTACAGTCCAATCCAAGGTTACATTCACTTTCTGGTAGAGTCCAATCCAAGGTTACATTCACTTTCTGGTACAGTCCAATCCAAGGTTACATTTACTTTCTGCAATGACAATCTAGTGGCAATGTCGTGATAAATGTAGAGTACAATCCAAGGTTACATTCACTTTCTGGTAGAGTCCAATCCAAGGTTACATTCACGTTCTAGTACAGTCCAATCCAAGGTTACATTCACTTTCCGGTATAGTCCAATCCAAGGTTACATTCACTTTCTGGTATAGTCCAATCAACGGTTACATTCACTTTCTGGTAGAGTCCAATCCAAGGTTACAGTCACGTTCTGGTAGAGTCCAATCCAAGGTTACATTCACTTTCTGCAATGACGATCTAGTGGGCAATGTTGTGTTAAATGTAGAGTCCAATCCAAGGTTACATTCACTTACTCTTAGAGTCCAATTCAAGGTTACAGTCACTTTCTAGTAGAGTCCAATCCAAGGTTACATCCACTTTCTGCAATGACGATCTAGTGGGAAATGTTGTGTTAAATGTAGAGTCCAATCCAAGGTTACATTCACTTACTCTTAGAGTCCAATCCAAGGTTACATTCACTTTCTGCAATGACGATCTAGTGGGAAATGTCGTGTTAAATGTAGAGTCCAATCCAAGGTTACATTCACATTCTGGTACAGTCCAATCCAAGGTTACATTCACTTTCTGGTACAGTCCAATCCAAGGTTAAATTCACTTTCTGTAATGACGATCTAGTGGGCAATGTTGTGTTAAATGTAGAGTCCAATCCAAGGTTACATTCACTTACTCTTAGAGTCCAATCCAAGGTTACATTCACTTTCTGCAATGACGATCTAGTGGGCAATGTCGTGTTAAATGTAGAGTACAATCCAAATTTACATTCACTTTCTGGTAGAGTCCAATCCAAGGTTACATTCATTTTCTGGTAGAGTCCAATCCAAGGTTACAGTCACGTTCTGGTAGAGTCCAATCCAAGGTTACATTCACTTTCTGGTACAGTCCAATCCAAGCTTACATTCACTTTCTGGTAGAGTCCAATCCAAGGTTACTTTCACTTTCTGGTACAGTCCAATCCAAGGTTACATTCACTTTGTGGTAGAGTCCAATCCAAGGTTACATTCACATTCTGGTACAGTTCAATCCAAGGTTACATTCACTTTCTGGTAGAGTCCAATCCAAGGTTACATTCACTTTCCGGTAGAGTCCAATCCAAGGTTACATTCACTTTTTGTGACAGTCCAATCCAAGGTTACATTCACTTTCTGCAATGGCGATCTAGTGGGCAATGTCGTGTTAAATGTAGAGTCCAATCCAAGGTTACATTCACTTACTGGTAGAGTCCTATCCAAGGTTACATTCACTTTCTGCAATGATGATCTAGTGGGCAATGTTGTGATAAATGTAGAGTCCAATCCAAGGTTACATTCACTTACTCTTAGAGTCCAATCCAAGGTTACATTCACTTTCTGCAATGACGATCTAGTGGGAAATGTCGTGTTAAATGTAGAGTCCAATCCAAGGTTACATTCACATTCTGGTACAGTCCAATCCAAGGTTACATTCACTTTCTGGTACAGTCCAATCCAAGGTTAAATTCACTTTCTGTAATGACGATCTAGTGGGCAATGTTGTGTTAAATGTAGAGTCCAATCCAAGGTTACATTCACTTACTGGTAGAGTCCTATCCAAGGTTACATTCACTTTCTGCAATGATGATCTAGTGGGCAATGTCGTGTTAAATGTAGAGTACAATCCAAATTTACATTCACTTTCTGGTAGAGTCCAATCCAAGGTTACATTCATTTTCTGGTAGAGTCCAATCCAAGGTTACAGTCACGTTCTGGTAGAGTCCAATCCAAGGTTACATTCACTTTCTGGTACAGTCCAATCCAAGCTTACATTCACTTTCTGGTAGAGTCCAATCCAAGGTTACTTTCACTTTCTGGTACAGTCCAATCCAAGGTTACATTCACTTTGTGGTAGAGTCCAATCCAAGGTTACATTCACATTCTGGTACAGTCCAATCCAAGGTTACATTCACTTTCTGGTAGAGTCCAATCCAAGGTTACATTCACTTTCCAGTACAGTCCAATCCAAGGTTACATTCACTTTATGTTACATTCCAATCCAAGGTTACATTCACTTTCTGCAATGATGATCTAGTGGGCAATGTCGTGTTAAATGTAGAGTCCAATCCAAGGTTACATTCACTTACTGGTAGAGTCCTATCCAAGGTTACATCCACTTTCTGCAATGATGATCTAGTGGGCAATGTTGTGATAAATGTAGAGTCCAAACCAAGCTTACATTCAGTTTCTGGTAGAGTCCAATCCAAGATTACATTAACTTTCTGGTAGAGTCCAATCCAAGGTTACATTCACTTTCTGGTACAGTCCTATCCAAGGTTACATTCACTTTCTACAATGACGATCTAGTGGGCAATGTCGTGATGAATGTAGAGTACAATACAAGGTTATATTCACTTTCTGGTAGGGTCCAATCCAAGGTTACATTCACTTTGTGGTAGAGTCCAATCCAAGGTTACATTCACATTCTGGTACAGTCCAATCCAAGGTTACATTCACTTTCTGGTACAGTCCAATCCAAGGTTACATTCACTTTCTGGTAGAGTCCAATCCAAGGTTACATTCACATTCTGGTACAGTCCAATCCAAGGTTACATTCACTTTCTGGTACAGTCCAATCCAAGGTTACATTCACTTTCTGGTAGAGTACAATCCAAGGTTACATTCACTTTCTGGTAGAGTCCAATCCAAGGTTACATTCACGTTCTGGTACAGTCCAATCCAAGGTTACATTCACTTTCTGGTATAGTCCAATCAAAGGTTACATTCACTTTCTGGTAGAGTCCAATCCAAAGTTAAATTCAATTTCTGCGATGGTGATCTAGTGGGCATTCTCGGGGTGATGGGGGAGTCCAATCCAAGGCTACATTCACTTTCTGGTACAGTCCTATCCAAGGTTACATTCACTTTCTACAATGACGATCTAGTGGGCAATGTCGTGATGAATGTAGAGTACAATACAAGGTTATATTCACTTTCTGGTAGGGTCCAATCCAAGGTTACATTCACTTTGTGGTAGAGTCCAATCCAAGGTTACATTCACATTCTGGTACAGTCCAATCCAAGGTTACATTCACTTTCTGGTACAGTCCAATCCAAGGTTACATTCACTTTCTGGTAGAGTCCAATCCAAGGTTACATTCACTTTCTGGTACAGTCCAATCCAAGGTTACATTTACTTTCTGCAATGACAATCTAGTGGCAATGTCGTGATAAATGTAGAGTACAATCCAAGGTTACATTCACTTTCTGGTAGAGTCCAATCCAAGGTTACATTCACTTTCTGGTAGAGTCCAATCCAAAGTTAAATTCAATTTCTGCGATGGTGATCTAGTGGGCATTCTCGGGGTGATGGGGGAGTCCAATCCAAGGCTACATTCACTTTCTGCAATGACGATCTAGTGGGCAATGTCATGTTGAATGTAGAGTCCAATCCAAGGTTACTTTCACTTTCTGGGAGAGTCCAATCCAAGGCTACATTCACTTTCTAGTAGAGTCCAATCTAAGGTTACATCCACTTTCTGCGATGGTGATCTAGTGGGCAATTTCATGTTGAATGTAGAATCCAATCCAAGGCTACATTCACTTTCTGCAATGATGATCTAGTGGGCAATGTCATGTTGAATGTAGAGTCCAATCCAAGGTTACATTCACTTTCTGGTAGAGTCCAATTCAAGGTTACAGTCATTTTCTAGTAGAGTCCAATCCAAGGTTACATTCACTTTCTGCAATGACGATCTAGTGGGCAATGTTGTGTTAAATGTAGAGTCCAATCCAAGGTTACATTCACATTCTGGTATAGTCCAATCCAAGGTTACATTCATTTTCTGGTAGAGTCCAATCCAAGGTTACAGTCACGTTCTGGTAGAATCCAATCCAAGGTTACATTCACTTTTTGGTACAGTCCAATCCAAGCTTACATTCACATTCTGGTACAGTCCAATCCAAGGTTACATTCACTTTCTGGTACAGTCCAATCCAAGGTTAAATTCACTTTCTGGTAGAGTCCAATCCAAGGTTACATTCACTTTCTGTAATGACGATCTCGTGGGCAATGTTGTGTTAAATGTAGAGTCCACTCCAAGGTTACATTCACTTACTCTTAGAGTCCAATCCAAGGTTACATTCACTTTCTGCAATGACGATCTAGTGGGCAATGTCATGTTAAATGTAGAGTACAATCCAAATTTACATTCACTTTCTGGTAGAGTCCAATCCAAGGTTACATTCACGTTCTGGTACAGTCCAATCCAAGGTTACATTCACTTTCTGGTATAGTCCAATCAAAGGTTACATTCACTTTCTGGTAGAGTCCAATCCAAAGTTAAATTCAATTTCTGCGATGGTGATCTAGTTGGCATTCTCGGGGTGATGGGGGAGTCCAATCCAAGGCTACATTCACTTTCTGCGATGACAATCTAGTGGGGACTCTCGGGTGACGGGGGAGTCCAATCCAAGGCTACATTCACTTTCTGCAATGACGATCTAGTGGGCAATGTCATGTTGAATGTAGAGTCCAATCCAAGGTTACTTTCACTTTCTGGGAGAGTCCAATCCAAGGCTACATTCACTTTCTAGTAGAGTCCAATCTAAGGTTACATCCACTTTCTGCGATGGTGATCTAGTGGGCGATTTCATGTTGAATGTAGAATCCAATCCAAGGCTACATTCACTTTCTGCAATGATTATCTAGTGGGCAATGTCATGTTGAATGTAGAGTCCAATCCAAGGTTACATTCACTTTCTGGTAGAGTCCAATTCAAGGTTACAGTCACTTTCTAGTAGAGACCAATCCAAGGTTACATTCACTTTCTGCAATGACGATCTAGTGGGCAATGTTGTGTTAAATGTAGAGTCCAATCCAAGGTTACATTCACTTACTCTTAGAGTCCAATCCAAGGTTACATTCACTTTCTGCAATGACGATCTAGTGGGAAATGTCGTGTTAAATGTAGAGTCCAATCCAAGGTTACATTCACATTCTGGTACAGTCCAATCCAAGGTTACATTCATTTTCTGGTAGAGTCCAATCCAAGGTTACAGTCACGTTCTGGTAGAATCCAATCCAAGGTTACATTCACTTTTTGGTACAGTCCAATCCAAGCTTACATTCACATTCTGGTACAGTCCAATCCAAGGTTACATTCACTTTCTGGTAGAGTCCAATCCAAGGTTACATTCATTTTCTGGTAGAGTCCAATCCAAGGTTACAGTCACGTTCTGGTAGAGTCCAATCCAAGGTTACATTCACTTTCTGGTACAGTCCAATCCAAGCTTACATTCACTTTCTGGTAGAGTCCAATCCAAGGTTACTTTCACTTTCTGGTACAGTCCAATCCAAGGTTACATTCACTTTGTGGTAGAGTCCAATCCAAGGTTACATTCACATTCTGGTACAGTTCAATCCAAGGTTACATTCACTTTCTGGTAGAGTCCAATCCAAGGTTACATTCACTTTCCGGTAGAGTCCAATCCAAGGTTACATTCACTTTTTGTGACAGTCCAATCCAAGGTTACATTCACTTTCTGCAATGGCGATCTAGTGGGCAATGTCGTGTTAAATGTAGAGTCCAATCCAAGGTTACATTCACTTACTGGTAGAGTCCTATCCAAGGTTACATTCACTTTCTGCAATGATGATCTAGTGGGCAATGTTGTGATAAATGTAGAGTCCAATCCAAGGTTACATTCACTTACTCTTAGAGTCCAATCCAAGGTTACATTCACTTTCTGCAATGACGATCTAGTGGGAAATGTCGTGTTAAATGTAGAGTCCAATCCAAGGTTACATTCACATTCTGGTACAGTCCAATCCAAGGTTACATTCACTTTCTGGTACAGTCCAATCCAAGGTTAAATTCACTTTCTGTAATGACGATCTAGTGGGCAATGTTGTGTTAAATGTAGAGTCCAATCCAAGGTTACATTCACTTACTGGTAGAGTCCTATCCAAGGTTACATTCACTTTCTGCAATGATGATCTAGTGGGCAATGTCGTGTTAAATGTAGAGTACAATCCAAATTTACATTCACTTTCTGGTAGAGTCCAATCCAAGGTTACATTCATTTTCTGGTAGAGTCCAATCCAAGGTTACAGTCACGTTCTGGTAGAGTCCAATCCAAGGTTACATTCACTTTCTGGTACAGTCCAATCCAAGCTTACATTCACTTTCTGGTAGAGTCCAATCCAAGGTTACTTTCACTTTCTGGTACAGTCCAATCCAAGGTTACATTCACTTTGTGGTAGAGTCCAATCCAAGGTTACATTCACATTCTGGTACAGTCCAATCCAAGGTTACATTCACTTTCTGGTAGAGTCCAATCCAAGGTTACATTCACTTTCCAGTACAGTCCAATCCAAGGTTACATTCACTTTATGTTACATTCCAATCCAAGGTTACATTCACTTTCTGCAATGATGATCTAGTGGGCAATGTCGTGTTAAATGTAGAGTCCAATCCAAGGTTACATTCACTTACTGGTAGAGTCCTATCCAAGGTTACATCCACTTTCTGCAATGATGATCTAGTGGGCAATGTTGTGATAAATGTAGAGTCCAAACCAAGCTTACATTCAGTTTCTGGTAGAGTCCAATCCAAGATTACATTAACTTTCTGGTAGAGTCCAATCCAAGGTTACATTCACTTTCTGGTACAGTCCTATCCAAGGTTACATTCACTTTCTACAATGACGATCTAGTGGGCAATGTCGTGATGAATGTAGAGTACAATACAAGGTTATATTCACTTTCTGGTAGGGTCCAATCCAAGGTTACATTCACTTTGTGGTAGAGTCCAATCCAAGGTTACATTCACATTCTGGTACAGTCCAATCCAAGGTTACATTCACTTTCTGGTACAGTCCAATCCAAGGTTACATTCACTTTCTGGTAGAGTCCAATCCAAGGTTACATTCACATTCTGGTACAGTCCAATCCAAGGTTACATTCACTTTCTGGTACAGTCCAATCCAAGGTTACATTCACTTTCTGGTAGAGTACAATCCAAGGTTACATTCACTTTCTGGTAGAGTCCAATCCAAGGTTACATTCACGTTCTGGTACAGTCCAATCCAAGGTTACATTCACTTTCTGGTATAGTCCAATCAAAGGTTACATTCACTTTCTGGTAGAGTCCAATCCAAAGTTAAATTCAATTTCTGCGATGGTGATCTAGTGGGCATTCTCGGGGTGATGGGGGAGTCCAATCCAAGGCTACATTCACTTTCTGGTACAGTCCTATCCAAGGTTACATTCACTTTCTACAATGACGATCTAGTGGGCAATGTCGTGATGAATGTAGAGTACAATACAAGGTTATATTCACTTTCTGGTAGGGTCCAATCCAAGGTTACATTCACTTTGTGGTAGAGTCCAATCCAAGGTTACATTCACATTCTGGTACAGTCCAATCCAAGGTTACATTCACTTTCTGGTACAGTCCAATCCAAGGTTACATTCACTTTCTGGTAGAGTCCAATCCAAGGTTACATTCACTTTCTGGTACAGTCCAATCCAAGGTTACATTTACTTTCTGCAATGACAATCTAGTGGCAATGTCGTGATAAATGTAGAGTACAATCCAAGGTTACATTCACTTTCTGGTAGAGTCCAATCCAAGGTTACATTCACTTTCTGGTAGAGTCCAATCCAAAGTTAAATTCAATTTCTGCGATGGTGATCTAGTGGGCATTCTCGGGGTGATGGGGGAGTCCAATCCAAGGCTACATTCACTTTCTGCAATGACGATCTAGTGGGCAATGTCATGTTGAATGTAGAGTCCAATCCAAGGTTACTTTCACTTTCTGGGAGAGTCCAATCCAAGGCTACATTCACTTTCTAGTAGAGTCCAATCTAAGGTTACATCCACTTTCTGCGATGGTGATCTAGTGGGCAATTTCATGTTGAATGTAGAATCCAATCCAAGGCTACATTCACTTTCTGCAATGATGATCTAGTGGGCAATGTCATGTTGAATGTAGAGTCCAATCCAAGGTTACATTCACTTTCTGGTAGAGTCCAATTCAAGGTTACAGTCATTTTCTAGTAGAGTCCAATCCAAGGTTACATTCACTTTCTGCAATGACGATCTAGTGGGCAATGTTGTGTTAAATGTAGAGTCCAATCCAAGGTTACATTCACATTCTGGTATAGTCCAATCCAAGGTTACATTCATTTTCTGGTAGAGTCCAATCCAAGGTTACAGTCACGTTCTGGTAGAATCCAATCCAAGGTTACATTCACTTTTTGGTACAGTCCAATCCAAGCTTACATTCACATTCTGGTACAGTCCAATCCAAGGTTACATTCACTTTCTGGTACAGTCCAATCCAAGGTTAAATTCACTTTCTGGTAGAGTCCAATCCAAGGTTACATTCACTTTCTGTAATGACGATCTCGTGGGCAATGTTGTGTTAAATGTAGAGTCCACTCCAAGGTTACATTCACTTACTCTTAGAGTCCAATCCAAGGTTACATTCACTTTCTGCAATGACGATCTAGTGGGCAATGTCATGTTAAATGTAGAGTACAATCCAAATTTACATTCACTTTCTGGTAGAGTCCAATCCAAGGTTACATTCACGTTCTGGTACAGTCCAATCCAAGGTTACATTCACTTTCTGGTATAGTCCAATCAAAGGTTACATTCACTTTCTGGTAGAGTCCAATCCAAAGTTAAATTCAATTTCTGCGATGGTGATCTAGTTGGCATTCTCGGGGTGATGGGGGAGTCCAATCCAAGGCTACATTCACTTTCTGCGATGACAATCTAGTGGGGACTCTCGGGTGACGGGGGAGTCCAATCCAAGGCTACATTCACTTTCTGCAATGACGATCTAGTGGGCAATGTCATGTTGAATGTAGAGTCCAATCCAAGGTTACTTTCACTTTCTGGGAGAGTCCAATCCAAGGCTACATTCACTTTCTAGTAGAGTCCAATCTAAGGTTACATCCACTTTCTGCGATGGTGATCTAGTGGGCAATTTCATGTTGAATGTAGAATCCAATCCAAGGCTACATTCACTTTCTGCAATGATGATCTAGTGGGCAATGTCATGTTGAATGTAGAGTCCAATCCAAGGTTACATTCACTTTCTGGTAGAGTCCAATTCAAGGTTACAGTCATTTTCTAGTAGAGTCCAATCCAAGGTTACATTCACTTTCTGCAATGACGATCTAGTGGGCAATGTTGTGTTAAATGTAGAGTCCAATCCAAGGTTACATTCACATTCTGGTATAGTCCAATCCAAGGTTACATTCATTTTCTGGTAGAGTCCAATCCAAGGTTACAGTCACGTTCTGGTAGAATCCAATCCAAGGTTACATTCACTTTTTGGTACAGTCCAATCCAAGCTTACATTCACATTCTGGTACAGTCCAATCCAAGGTTACATTCACTTTCTGGTACAGTCCAATCCAAGGTTAAATTCACTTTCTGGTAGAGTCCAATCCAAGGTTACATTCACTTTCTGTAATGACGATCTCGTGGGCAATGTTGTGTTAAATGTAGAGTCCACTCCAAGGTTACATTCACTTACTCTTAGAGTCCAATCCAAGGTTACATTCACTTTCTGCAATGACGATCTAGTGGGCAATGTCATGTTAAATGTAGAGTACAATCCAAATTTACATTCACTTTCTGGTAGAGTCCAATCCAAGGTTACATTCACGTTCTGGTACAGTCCAATCCAAGGTTACATTCACTTTCTGGTATAGTCCAATCAAAGGTTACATTCACTTTCTGGTAGAGTCCAATCCAAAGTTAAATTCAATTTCTGCGATGGTGATCTAGTTGGCATTCTCGGGGTGATGGGGGAGTCCAATCCAAGGCTACATTCACTTTCTGCGATGACAATCTAGTGGGGACTCTCGGGTGACGGGGGAGTCCAATCCAAGGCTACATTCACTTTCTGCAATGACGATCTAGTGGGCAATGTCATGTTGAATGTAGAGTCCAATCCAAGGTTACTTTCACTTTCTGGGAGAGTCCAATCCAAGGCTACATTCACTTTCTAGTAGAGTCCAATCTAAGGTTACATCCACTTTCTGCGATGGTGATCTAGTGGGCGATTTCATGTTGAATGTAGAATCCAATCCAAGGCTACATTCACTTTCTGCAATGATTATCTAGTGGGCAATGTCATGTTGAATGTAGAGTCCAATCCAAGGTTACATTCACTTTCTGGTAGAGTCCAATTCAAGGTTACAGTCACTTTCTAGTAGAGACCAATCCAAGGTTACATTCACTTTCTGCAATGACGATCTAGTGGGCAATGTTGTGTTAAATGTAGAGTCCAATCCAAGGTTACATTCACTTACTCTTAGAGTCCAATCCAAGGTTACATTCACTTTCTGCAATGACGATCTAGTGGGAAATGTCGTGTTAAATGTAGAGTCCAATCCAAGGTTACATTCACATTCTGGTACAGTCCAATCCAAGGTTACATTCATTTTCTGGTAGAGTCCAATCCAAGGTTACAGTCACGTTCTGGTAGAATCCAATCCAAGGTTACATTCACTTTTTGGTACAGTCCAATCCAAGCTTACATTCACATTCTGGTACAGTCCAATCCAAGGTTACATTCACTTTCTGGTACAGTCCAATCCAAGGTTAAATTCACTTTCTGGTAGAGTCCAATCCAAGGTTACATTCACTTTCTGTAATGACGATCTCGTGGGCAATGTTGTGTTAAATGTAGAGTCCACTCCAAGGTTACATTCACTTACTCTTAGAGTCCAATCCAAGGTTACATTCACTTTCTGCAATGACGATCTAGTGGGCAATGTCATGTTAAATGTAGAGTACAATCCAAATTTACATTCACTTTCTGGTAGAGTCCAATCCAAGGTTACATTCATTTTCTGGTAGAGTCCAATCCAAGGTTACAGTCACGTTCTGGTAGAGTCCAATCCAAGGTTACATTCACTTTCTGGTACAGTCCAATCCAAGCTTACATTCACTTTCTGGTAGAGTCCAATCCAAGGTTACTTTCACTTTCTCGTACAGTCCAATCCAAGGTTACATTCACATTCTGGTACAGTCCAATCCAAGGTTACATTCACTTTCTGGTAGAGTCCAATCCAAGGTTACATTCACTTTCCGATAGAGTCCAATCCAAGGTTACATTCACTTTTTGTTACAGTCCAATCCAAGGTTACATTCACTTTCTGCAATGACGATCTAGTGGGCAATGTCGTGTTAAATGTAGAGTCCAATCCAAGGTTACATTCACTTACTGGTAGAGTCCGATCCAAGGTTACATTCACTTTCTGCAATGATGATCTAGTGGGCAATGTTGTGATAAATGTAGAGTCCAAACCAAGCTTACATTCACTTTCTGGTACAGCCCAATCCAAGCTTACATTCACTTTCTGGTAGAGTGCAATCCAAGGTTACTTTCACTTTCTGGTACAGTCCAATCCAAGGTTACATTCACTTTGTGGTAGAGTCCAATCCAAGGTTACATTCACATTCTGGTACAGTCCAATCCAAGGTTACATTCACTTTCTGGTAGAGTCCAATCCAAGGTTACATTCACTTTCCAGTACAGTCCAATCCAAGGTTACATTCACTTTATGTTACATTCCAATCCAACGTTACATTCACTTTCTGCAATGACGATCTAGTGGGCAATGCCGTGTTAAATGTAGAGTCCAATCCAAGGTTACATTCACTTACTGGTAGAGTCCTATCCAAGGTTACATTCACTTTCTGCAATGATGATCTAGTCGGCAATGTAGAGTCCAAACCAAGCTTACATTCAGTTTCTGGTAGAGTTCAATCCAAGATTACATTAACTTTCTGGTAGAATCCAAACCAAGGTTACATTCACTTTCTGGTACAGTCCTATCCAAGGTTACATTCACTTTCTGCAATGACGATCTAGTGGGCAATGTCGTGATAAATGTAGAGTACAATACAAGGTTATATTCACTTTCTGGTAGGGTCCAATCCAAGGTTAAATTCACTTTGTGGTAGAGTCCAATCCAAGGTTACATTCACATTCTGGTACAGTCCAATCCAAGGTTACATTGACTTTCTGGTACAGTCCAATCCAAGGTTACATTCACTTACTCTTAGAGTCCAATCCAAGGTTACATTCACTTTCTGCAATGACGATCTAGTGGGAAATGTCGTGTTAAATGTAGAGTCCAATCCAAGGTTACATTCACATTCTGGTACAGTCCAATCCAAGGTTACATTCATTTTCTGGTAGAGTCCAATCCAAGGTTACAGTCACGTTCTGGTAGAATCCAATCCAAGGTTACATTCACTTTTTGGTACAGTCCAATCCAAGCTTACATTCACATTCTGGTACAGTCCAATCCAAGGTTACATTCACTTTCTGGTACAGTCCAATCCAAGGTTAAATTCACTTTCTGGTAGAGTCCAATCCAAGGTTACATTCACTTTCTGTAATGACGATCTCGTGGGCAATGTTGTGTTAAATGTAGAGTCCACTCCAAGGTTACATTCACTTACTCTTAGAGTCCAATCGAAAGTTACATTCACTTTCTGCAATGACGATCTAGTGGGCAATGTCATGTTAAATGTAGAGTACAATCCAAATTTACATTCACTTTCTGGTAGAGTCCAATCCAAGGTTACATTCATTTTCTGGTAGAGTCCAATCCAAGGTTACAGTCACGTTCTGGTAGAGTCCAATCCAAGGTTACATTCACTTTCTGGTACAGTCCAATCCAAGCTTACATTCACTTTCTGGTAGAGTCCAATCCAAGGTTACTTTCACTTTCTCGTACAGTCCAATCCAAGGTTACATTCACATTCTGGTACAGTCCAATCCAAGGTTACATTCACTTTCTGGTAGAGTCCAATCCAAGGTTACATTCACTTTCCGATAGAGTCCAATCCAAGGTTACATTCACTTTTTGTTACAGTCCAATCCAAGGTTACATTCACTTTCTGCAATGACGATCTAGTGGGCAATGTCGTGTTAAATGTAGAGTCCAATCCAAGGTTACATTCACTTACTGGTAGAGTCCGATCCAAGGTTACATTCACTTTCTGCAATGATGATCTAGTGGGCAATGTTGTGATAAATGTAGAGTCCAAACCAAGCTTACATTCACTTTCTGGTACAGCCCAATCCAAGCTTACATTCACTTTCTGGTAGAGTGCAATCCAAGGTTACTTTCACTTTCTGGTACAGTCCAATCCAAGGTTACATTCACTTTGTGGTAGAGTCCAATCCAAGGTTACATTCACATTCTGGTACAGTCCAATCCAAGGTTACATTCACTTTCTGGTAGAGTCCAATCCAAGGTTACATTCACTTTCCAGTACAGTCCAATCCAAGGTTACATTCACTTTATGTTACATTCCAATCCAACGTTACATTCACTTTCTGCAATGACGATCTAGTGGGCAATGCCGTGTTAAATGTAGAGTCCAATCCAAGGTTACATTCACTTACTGGTAGAGTCCTATCCAAGGTTACATTCACTTTCTGCAATGATGATCTAGTCGGCAATGTTGTGATAAATGTAGAGTCCAAACCAAGCTTACATTCAGTTTCTGGTAGAGTTCAATCCAAGATTACATTAACTTTCTGGTAGAGTCCAAACCAAGGTTACATTCACTTTCTGGTACAGTCCTATCCAAGGTTACATTCACTTTCTGCAATGACGATCTAGTGGGCAATGTCGTGATAAATGTAGAGTACAATACAAGGTTATATTCACTTTCTGGTAGGGTCCAATCCAAGGTTAAATTCACTTTGTGGTAGAGTCCAATCCAAGGTTACATTCACATTCTGGTACAGTCCAATCCAAGGTTACATTGACTTTCTGGTACAGTCCAATCCAAGGTTACATTCACTTTCTGGTAGAGTCCAATCCAAGGTTACATTCACTTTCTGGTACAATCCAATCCAAGGTTACATTTACTTTCTGCAATGACAATCTAGTGGCAATGTCGTGATAAATGTAGAGTACAATCCAAGGTTACATTCACTTTCTGGTAGAGTCCAATCCAAGGTTACATTCACGTTCTGGTACAGTCCAATCCAAGGTTACATTCACTTTCTGATATAGTCCAATCCAAGGTTACATTCACTTTCTGGTAGAGTCCAATCCAAAGTTAAATTCAATTTCTGCGATGGTGATCTAGTGGGCATTCTCGGGGTGATGGGGGAGTCCAATCCAAGGCTACATTCACTTTCTGCGATGACAATCTAGTGGGGACTCTCGGGTGATGGGGGAGTCCAATCCAAGGCTACATTCACTTTCTGCAATGACGATTGTTAGGGAGAATTCTCTGTTTAGGCTGAATTTCCCTACCTAGTGAGTCCCCCAGCAGCTTTGCTGGATTTCTGGGGTTTAATTTTTTTCTCCTGCCAAGAGTGAGACTCTTTTACCCTCACTCTTGGACATGTTGAAGTGTGTTTTCTTGGTTAAACCTTGTGTTGAATGGGCTATGGGGTCTTTTACTCCATAGGGCCTCATGTATTTTTGTGATGTGGGTCACACAGCACCCTCTGTGCCGTGACCCAGGGGTGTC
Source organism: Ambystoma mexicanum (assembly GCF_040938575.1). Lineage (NCBI taxonomy): Eukaryota > Metazoa > Chordata > Amphibia > Caudata > Ambystomatidae > Ambystoma > Ambystoma mexicanum. The sequence continues at coordinate 1,509,209,873 of NC_090922.1, forward strand.
CTAGGGACTCCCCAACATAGACTCCATACCCTGGGACTGACTACTGTCTCCCAGGGCATGTAAAGTCACCAAAGACTTTGCTAGTCTTGAATCCTGAACAGAACCAGTACAAACCATCATATTGTGGACGTACTGGCTGGGGCAATTCGATTGCCCCAGGGTCTGTTAGTCGAGGGGGCACGTCTCCGTCCCCCCTGATCGAGTTTTGGCTGGTGGCAGTGGAAACTACTTTTTATATTCGACCGCGAATATTTCCCTATGGGATTTCCCATTGTTTTAGGCTAACACATTTAATTATTTATTTACGGTAGCCTTAAACATACCGCCGGTTTATATATTTATTTTTATAACTCCGGTTGGGACTTTTTGCCAAAACTTGATTCTAAAATGGCGTTGGTGTTCGCCTCTGTAACTCTGACCCAAAGTGGAGCCCTTTGTTCCACTTTTGGCGGGCTTCTCCACAGAAGCCCTCCAAAGTGGTGCCACTCTGTCTGGGGTACTTAGGAGGGGTGGAGGGGGATTTAGGCACCCTGGACTGAGTTACCTTGGTAACTCAAGTCGCACTCCGTCCTGATTGGCCCAAGTGGTGAGCCGCCCGGCTCACCACTTAGCATGTTTGAGTGACAGCTAGGCTGGGTGAATGGGGGTTTGCTGCATAAAAGCAGGGCTTTGGGGACTGGGACTTCAGAAGTCGCCACAGGACCAAGAATCCGACGAGGGAAGAGCTGAGCCGACCTGCTTCGACGACACCACCCGGTGGAGCCCTGCTGAACCGTCTCACCACTTTTTCCCGACGACCGAGGAGAACTCTTAACGGAGTGGCTCCTTCCCTTGACTGGTGGGGACAACCAGTTTTCGCCTTCTTTCCGTTCTTTGAGGTATCTCGTGGTCGCCTTGCCTGTGCCAAGCACCCCGGCAACCGGAATACCACACTTTACCCCCATACCGCGAAAGTCGGTACCAACCCTTTAACCGGAGGACTCCGCGGCTGGTTTCTTCCCGGGCAGTGCAACGACCCTCTTCTTCTGCTCTTCAGCGAGAACTTCTTCTCCCCTGACCGACGTCGAGCCCTGCTGCCACTGCCTGGAACAACTGCCACCGCTGGAGGATCCTTTCCGCTTAAGGTACTGTGTTCCGCCTGGCTTCCCTTGCTACCGACTGTACGGGGTAGATTTAGTCCCCGGCTTTCGAACCTGGGAGTGCCTGGGACACTTTGGCTAAACTTTCTGAGCCACTCTAAACTCTTTTTGACTCTTTGCAAGACTTTGAATCTCTAACTAACAGTGTGATCTTGGGCACATTTTCGCTCCGGCTACTCTAAGAGTGGGCCCTGCCTAGTGACTTTTGCTCACCTGTGACTTTATTCTTCTTTAAGCCTATTGCAAGTGTTCTGGACCTTAGAGTGGTGTGTCTAACCTATTTCTGCTTTTTCTCTCCCTTTCTTGGAAACTACTAGAGTGTCATCTAACGTTAAGCACTCACCTCTGTTTTAATTAAGTGGTGTTTACCTAGAGTTGTCTAGATAGGAGAAAGGATTGAATCTACTTTCATTATAACTGTGTTGAAGTGCTTTTACTATATTTTTGCTAGAGTGTTTTTAACTTATGTGTATTTTAAATAAATAACTATATACTTTTGAAACCAAGCTCTGGTCAGTGTTTGCTTGTGCTATTGTGTTTTGGTACATATTGTGTATACTTTACATACTGCCTAACTCTTCTTGAGAGAAGTCTGACTGCTCAGCCACAGCTACCAGGTAAATCTGGGTGGTACAGACTGCTACCAAAGGGGTTTACTGCTCTACCTGTAGTCTTAAATCTTTTGCAGTGTTCCCCAAGGGAACTGCACAGGTTTCTGCCTAACACTGGTGTACAGCGGTGGGATTTGTATTGAGTATACATTTTATTGTGCTTTAGATACCTTAGTGCAACTAACCACAAAGCTTAGCACTGAAAAAGTAAAACCTCTAACATGTCAGTTATAGAAAGCTATAGTCAAGAGTCCCTTGCAGCCAAAACTGCTGATTGTTTAAGAGTACTCTGTAAACATAAGGATCTCCTGACTAAGGGCAAGAAAATGGAGCTGATTGAAAGATTGTTAGCTAACCAAAGTCTGGGTGATGGTTCAGAGGAACCTACCACTCCAGCAACTGTAGATGACAGTGTTGAAGTTAACATGGAGCAAAATGTTGATGATTCTGAGGAAGAGTCAGAAGAGGAGGGTGAGGCTGTTGTAACTGTCCCCCCTAGGCCTCTGCCTGCTCTACCTGCTGTGCCTACTGGACCTTTACCAGGTCCCACATTTAGTCCTCAGTACTTTGAACTAGAGAAAATGAAGCTAGAATTGGAGTATAAGAAACTTAATGCTCAAACTGACAAAGAACTAAGGCTAAGGGAAATGGAGCTCAAGTATGACTTAGAAATGAAGAAATTATCTGTTGAGAATGTTTCTCTCTCTGGCTCCTCTAGAAGTTCCAGTCCTAAAAGACCCCGGATGCCTAAAGAATTGGTTGGTATGTATGAGCCTAAGTTGGATGTGTTGGATTGGTTGTCTCTGTTTGAATATAATCATGGGCTCCAGAACATCACAGGAAATGACTTACTCACCTGGTTGTTCTCTAGGCTTCCCCCTGTTGCAACTGATGTGGTAATGGAGATGGGGGAGGAGGATAGGAAGGACTATGAATGTGTGAAACTAGCTTTGATAGCTAGGTTTGGGAAGACCCCTTCCCAGTATCTTAAGAGGTTTAGGAGCCTCAAAAAGCATGATGGTACCCCTTGGGCTACCTGGGTGAGTGAATGTTTGAAAAACTTAGAGGGATGGATTAAGGGTTACAAGGTGAACACTTATGAAGGTATGAAGAATTTGTTTATGTTGGAGACTATTTATGATGCCTGCTCTCCTGAGCTCAGACAACACTTGGCTGATTCCAAGGAATTAGATTCCCGGAAACTAGCTAAGGCTGCTGACTTGTGGGTTGCCAACAGGGCCACTCACAAGGATTCTGGGGTAACTCAGAAGAAGGATGGGGAGAAACAGCCTAAAAAAGACTCCAAAGAGAATTCTAATAATTCCTATCCCAAAGAGGGCCCCAAACCACAAAATAACCAGGGTAAGCCACATGGGAAACCTAGTCAGGCTACTGTACCTTCTGGCCACAAGCCAGAAGGAGGTCAGAACAAGCCACCCTTCCAGAGAGCATTTGGACAATGCTATGTCTGTCAGGGTACTGACCATATCAAAGGAGATCCCAAGTGCAAGGGTAAACCTGCAGGGATCAGCACAGTCTCCTTAGCCTTCACTCCTGAGGATGAAGTACAGATGGCTAGTGCCCACTTTGAACTCTTTGCTGAAGAACCCTTGGGTCTTCAAGCAACTGTAAACTTAGAGCCTATGGGTCTGGTTAGTCCCCAGAATAGGGTTGTGTATAACTCCCTACCTGTTAACTCTAAGGTGTATTATGTGGACAGTGTTCTTGTCAATGGCCAGGATACTCCTGCCAGGAGAGACACTGGGGCCAGCAGAACAGTAGTGGATGAAAGCTTCTTTCAACCTGAGGATGTGGCCAAAGCACCCAAAGGTCCCACTAAGATGTCTGGAGGCCCTGTCCAAATGGTTCCTATCCTACCAGCCCTCATTCAGTGTAACAACATGACAGTGAGGATCCCTGTCAGTGTTCAGACTGAGGTACCTGGGAAGGTCCTGTTAGGGAATGACCTAAGAACTCTAGGAGTAGTGTCACATACCCCCAGGCCTCCCAGTATGGAGAAGCAGAACTTAACCAAATTGGCTAGAAAGGCTACCTTGAAGGACCCTTCTAAGCCTGTGGGACCCTCTACTGAGAACCCCACTACAAGCCCTGGGTTTAGTAAGTTGACCTCTGACCCAGGCACCTTTCCGGATAGTATGCTAGGAACATGGGAGCCCCAACCAAGCTCCATCATTGTTCCCCTAGTCTCAGAGTCTCTGACTCCCCCTGCTTCTGAGGAAGAGGTGGATAGACCAACTAGGCCCCTATCTGGACCCGAGAGAACTGGTAATTCTCAGTGCTGGTGGAAAACCAGAAAAGAAAAGTCTAAGGCCAAAAACCTTCAGACTGTTGGACCTTCTACTGAAGACCCCAACTCAAATCCTAATATTAGGGGGGGAACTCCTAAAATAGGTAAGGGTAGATCTAAGAGGAAGGGGAAGGAGGTACATTGCCTAACCCCAACCCCTCCAACCAAGAGGCCTAAGACCCAACCTGCTCCCACAAGAGAGGTGGTGAGGAACCTTGGAGGCCCCTCTAGATCTAAGGGAATCCTTTATAAGGACCCCTTGAAAAAGCCTAACATAGGTTCAGAAGTTGTACCAACTTCTGAGGGACTGGTCAACCAGATCCCCTATAACAAAAAGACTGATGTTCCTCAAAGGGTCTGTAGGTCCGTTAGCTTACAAAAGAAAACCTTTGAGTTCACCATTGAGCACAGGTCAGGGTGTCACCATCAAAATGCTGATGGACTCTCTAGGATGTATATCATCGACTAGAGGTATGAGGTTCATCCAGGAGTGGATTAAATCCTCCTGTCCCTTAGTCTGGGGGGGGCGAGTGTTAGGGAGAATTCTCTGTTTAGGCTGAATTTCCCTACCTAGTGAGTCCCCCAGCAGCTTTGCTGGATTTCTGGGGTTTAATTTTTTTCTCCTGCCAAGAGTGAGACTCTTTTACCCTCACTCTTGGACATGTTGAAGTGTGTTTTCTTGGTTAAACCTTGTGTTGAATGGGCTATGGGGTCTTTTACTCCATAGGGCCTCATGTATTTTTGTGATGTGGGTCACACAGCACCCTCTGTGCCGTGACCCAGGGGTGTCCTAGGGACTCCCCAACATAGACTCCATACCCTGGGACTGACTACTGTCTCCCAGGGCATGTAAAGTCACCAAAGACTTTGCTAGTCTTGAATCCTGAACAGAACCAGTACAAACCATCATATTGTGGACGTACTGGCTGGGGCAATTCGATTGCCCCAGGGTCTGTTAGTCGAGGGGGCACGTCTCCGTCCCCCCTGATCGAGTTTTGGCTGGTGGCAGTGGAAACTACTTTTTATATTCGACCGCGAATATTTCCCTATGGGATTTCCCATTGTTTTAGGCTAACACATTTAATTATTTATTTACGGTAGCCTTAAACATACCGCCGGTTTATATATTTATTTTTATAACTCCGGTTGGGACTTTTTGCCAAAACTTGATTCTAAAATGGCGTTGGTGTTCGCCTCTGTAACTCTGACCCAAAGTGGAGCCCTTTGTTCCACTTTTGGCGGGCTTCTCCACAGAAGCCCTCCAAAGTGGTGCCACTCTGTCTGGGGTACTTAGGAGGGGTGGAGGGGGATTTAGGCACCCTGGACTGAGTTACCTTGGTAACTCAAGTCGCACTCCGTCCTGATTGGCCCAAGTGGTGAGCCGCCCGGCTCACCACTTAGCATGTTTGAGTGACAGCTAGGCTGGGTGAATGGGGGTTTGCTGCATAAAAGCAGGGCTTTGGGGACTGGGACTTCAGAAGTCGCCACAGGACCAAGAATCCGACGAGGGAAGAGCTGAGCCGACCTGCTTCGACGACACCACCCGGTGGAGCCCTGCTGAACCGTCTCACCACTTTTTCCCGACGACCGAGGAGAACTCTTAACGGAGTGGCTCCTTCCCTTGACTGGTGGGGACAACCAGTTTTCGCCTTCTTTCCGTTCTTTGAGGTATCTCGTGGTCGCCTTGCCTGTGCCAAGCACCCCGGCAACCGGAATACCACACTTTACCCCCATACCGCGAAAGTCGGTACCAACCCTTTAACCGGAGGACTCCGCGGCTGGTTTCTTCCCGGGCAGTGCAACGACCCTCTTCTTCTGCTCTTCAGCGAGAACTTCTTCTCCCCTGACCGACGTCGAGCCCTGCTGCCACTGCCTGGAACAACTGCCACCGCTGGAGGATCCTTTCCGCTTAAGGTACTGTGTTCCGCCTGGCTTCCCTTGCTACCGACTGTACGGGGTAGATTTAGTCCCCGGCTTTCGAACCTGGGAGTGCCTGGGACACTTTGGCTAAACTTTCTGAGCCACTCTAAACTCTTTTTGACTCTTTGCAAGACTTTGAATCTCTAACTAACAGTGTGATCTTGGGCACATTTTCGCTCCGGCTACTCTAAGAGTGGGCCCTGCCTAGTGACTTTTGCTCACCTGTGACTTTATTCTTCTTTAAGCCTATTGCAAGTGTTCTGGACCTTAGAGTGGTGTGTCTAACCTATTTCTGCTTTTTCTCTCCCTTTCTTGGAAACTACTAGAGTGTCATCTAACGTTAAGCACTCACCTCTGTTTTAATTAAGTGGTGTTTACCTAGAGTTGTCTAGATAGGAGAAAGGATTGAATCTACTTTCATTATAACTGTGTTGAAGTGCTTTTACTATATTTTTGCTAGAGTGTTTTTAACTTATGTGTATTTTAAATAAATAACTATATACTTTTGAAACCAAGCTCTGGTCAGTGTTTGCTTGTGCTATTGTGTTTTGGTACATATTGTGTATACTTTACATACTGCCTAACTCTTCTTGAGAGAAGTCTGACTGCTCAGCCACAGCTACCAGGTAAATCTGGGTGGTACAGACTGCTACCAAAGGGGTTTACTGCTCTACCTGTAGTCTTAAATCTTTTGCAGTGTTCCCCAAGGGAACTGCACAGGTTTCTGCCTAACAACGATCTAGTGGGCAATGTCATGTTGAATGTAGAGTCCAATCCAAGGTTACATTCACTTTCTGGGAGAGTCCAATCCAAGGCTACATTCACTTTCTAGTAGAGTCCAATCTAAGGTTACATCCACTTTCTGCGATGTTGATCTAGTGGGCAATGTCATGTTGAATGTAGAATCCAATCCAAGGCTACATTCACTTTCTGCAATGATGATCTAGTGGGCAATGTCATGTTGAATGTAGAGTCCAATCCAAGGTTACATTCACTTTCTGGTAGAGTCCAATTCAAGGTTACAGTCACTTTCTAGTAGAGTCCAATCCAAGGTTACATTCACTTTCTGCAATGACGATCTAGTGGGCAATGTTGTGTTAAATGTAGAGTCCGATCCAAGGTTACATTCACTTACTCTTAGAGTCCAATCCAAGGTTACATTCACTTTCTGCAATGACGATCTAGTGGGAAATGTCATGTTAAATGTAGAGTCCAATCCAAGGTTACATTCACATTCTGGTACAGTCCAATCCAAGGTTACATTCATTTTCTGCAATGACGATCTAGTGGGCAATGTTGTGTTAAATGTAGAGTCCAATCCAAGGTTACATTCACTTACTCTTAGAGTCCAATTCAAGGTTACAGTCACTTTCTAGTAGAGTCCAATCCAAGGTTACATCCACTTTCTGCAATGACGATCTAGTGGGCAATGTTGTGTTAAATGTAGAGTCCAATCCAAGGTTACATTCACTTACTCTTAGAGTCCAATCCAAGGTTACATTCACTTTCTGAATGACGATCTAGTGGGAAATGCCGTGTTAAATGTAGAGTCCAATCCAAGGTTACATTCACATTCTGGTACAGTCCAATCCAAGGTTACATTCACTTTCTGGTACAGTCCAATCCAAGGTTAAATTCACTTTCTGGTAGAGTCCAATCCAAGGTTACATTCACTTTCTGTAATGACGATCTAGTGGGCAATGTTGTGTTAAATGTAGAGTCCAATCCAAGGTTACATTCACTTACTCTTAGAGTCCAATCCAAGGTTACATTCACTTTCTGCAATGACGATCTAGTGGGCAATTTCGTGTTAAATGTAGAGTACAATCCAAATTTACATTCACTTTCTGGTAGAGTCCAATCCAAGGTTACATTCATTTTCTGGTAGAGTCCAATCCAAGGTTACAGTCACGTTCTGGTAGAGTCCAATCCAAGGTTACATTCACTTTCTGGTACAGTCCAATCCAAGCTTACATTCACTTTCTGGTAGAGTCCAATCCAAGGTTACATTCACTTTCTGGTACAGTCCAATCCAAGGTTACATTCACTTTGTGGTAGAGTCCAATCCAAGGTTACATTCACATTCTGGTACAGTTCAATCCAAGGTTACATTCACTTTCTGGTAGAGTCCAATCCAAGGTTACATTCACTTTCCGGTAGAGTCCAATCCAAGGTTACATTCACTTTTTGTTACAGTCCAATCCAAGGTTACATTCACTTTCTGAAATGACGATCTAGTGGGCAATGTCGTGTTAAATGTAGAGTCCAATCCAAGGTTACATTCACTTACTGGTAGAGTCCTATCCAAGGTTACATTCACTTTCTGCAATGATGATCTAGTGGGCAATGTTGTGATAAATGTAGAGTCCAAACCAAGCTTACATTCACTTTCTGGTACAGTCCAATCCAAGCTTACATTCACTTTCTGGTAGAGTCCAATCCAAGGTTACTTTCACTTTCTGGTACAGTCCAATCCAAGGTTACATTCACTTTGTGGTAGAGTCCAATCCAAGGTTACATTCACATTCTGGTACAGTCCAATCCAAGGTTACATTCACTTTCTGGTAGAGTCCAATCCAAGGTTACATTCACTTTGTGGTAGAGTCCAATCCAAGGTTACATTCACTTTGTGGTAGAGTCCAATCCAAGGTTACATTCACATTCTGGTACAGTCCAATCCAAGGTTACATTCACTTTCTGGTAGAGTCCAATCCAAGGTTACATTCACTTTCCGGTAGAGTCCAATCCAAGGTTACATTCACTTTTTGTTACAGTCCAATCCAAGGTTACATTCACTTTCTGCAATGACGATCTAGTGGGCAATGTCGTGTTAAATGTAGAGTCCAATCCAAGGTTACATTCACTTACTGGTAGAGTCCTATCCAAGGTTACATCCACTTTCTGCAATGATGATCTAGTGGGCAATGTTGTGATGAATGTAGAGTCCAAACCAAGCTTACTTTCAGTTTCTGGTAGAGTCCAATCCAAGATTACATTAACTTTCTGGTAGAGTCCAATCCAAGGTTACATTCACTTTCTGGTACAGTCCTATCCAAGGTTACATTCACTTTCTACAATGACGATCTAGTGGGCAATGTCGTGATGAATGTAGAGTACAATACAAGGTTATATTCACTTTCTGGTAGGGTCCAATCCAAGGTTACATTCACTTTGTGGTAGAGTCCAATCCAAGGTTACATTCACATTCTGGTACAGTGCAATCCAAGGTTACATTCACTTTCTGGTACAGTCCAATCCAAGGTTACATTCACTTTCTGGTAGAGTCCAATCCAAGGTTACATTCACTTTCTGGTACAGTCCAATCCAAGGTTACATTTACTTTCTGCAATGACAATCTAGTGGCAATGTCGTGATAAATGTAGAGTACAATCCAAGGTTACATTCACTTTCTGGTAGAGTCCATTCCAAGGTTACATTCACGTTCTGGTACAGTCCAATCCAAGGTTACATTCACTTTCCGGTATAGTCCAATCCAAGGTTACATTCACTTTCTGGTATAGTCCAATCAACGGTTACATTCACTTTCTGGTAGAGTCCAATCCAAGGTTACAGTCACGTTCTGGTAGAGTCCAATCCAAGGTTACATTCACTTTCTGCAATGACGATCTAGTGGGCAATGTTGTGTTAAATGTAGAGTCCAATCCAAGGTTACATTCACTTACTCTTAGAGTCCAATTCAAGGTTACAGTCACTTTCTAGTAGAGTCCAATCCAAGGTTACATCCACTTTCTGCAATGACGATCTAGTGGGAAATGTTGTGTTAAATGTAGAGTCCAATCCAAGGTTACATTCACTTACTCTTAGAGTCCAATCCAAGGTTACATTCACTTTCTGCAATGACGATCTAGTGGGAAATGTCGTGTTAAATGTAGAGTCCAATCCAAGGTTACATTCACATTCTGGTACAGTCCAATCCAAGGTTACATTCACTTTCTGGTACAGTCCAATCCAAGGTTAAATTCACTTTCTGTAATGACGATCTAGTGGGCAATGTTGTGTTAAATGTAGAGTCCAATCCAAGGTTACATTCACTTACTCTTAGAGTCCAATCCAAGGTTACATTCACTTTCTGCAATGACGATCTAGTGGGCAATGTCGTGTTAAATGTAGAGTACAATCCAAATTTACATTCACTTTCTGGTAGAGTCCAATCCAAGGTTACATTCATTTTCTGGTAGAGTCCAATCCAAGGTTACAGTCACGTTCTGGTAGAGTCCAATCCAAGGTTACATTCACTTTCTGGTACAGTCCAATCCAAGCTTACATTCACTTTCTGGTAGAGTCCAATCCAAGGTTACTTTCACTTTCTGGTACAGTCCAATCCAAGGTTACATTCACTTTGTGGTAGAGTCCAATCCAAGGTTACATTCACATTCTGGTACAGTTCAATCCAAGGTTACATTCACTTTCTGGTAGAGTCCAATCCAAGGTTACATTCACTTTCCGGTAGAGTCCAATCCAAGGTTACATTCACTTTTTGTTACAGTCCAATCCAAGGTTACATTCACTTTCTGCAATGGCGATCTAGTGGGCAATGTCGTGTTAAATGTAGAGTCCAATCCAAGGTTACATTCACTTACTGGTAGAGTCCTATCCAAGGTTACATTCACTTTCTGCAATGATGATCTAGTGGGCAATGTTGTGATAAATGTAGAGTCCAAACCAAGCTTACATTCACTTTCTGGTACAGTCCAATCCAAGCTTACATTCACTTTCTGGTAGAGTCCAATCCAAGGTTACTTTCACTTTCTGGTACAGTCCAATCCAAGGTTACATTCACTTTGTGGTAGAGTCCAATCCAAGGTTACATTCACATTCTGGTACAGTCCAATCCAAGGTTACATTCACTTTCTGGTAGAGTCCAATCCAAGGTTACATTCACTTTCCAGTACAGTCCAATCCAAGGTTACATTCACTTTATGTTACATTCCAATCCAAGGTTACATTCACTTTCTGCAATGATGATCTAGTGGGCAATGTCGTGTTAAATGTAGAGTCCAATCCAAGGTTACATTCACTTACTGGTAGAGTCCTATCCAAGGTTACATCCACTTTCTGCAATGATGATCTAGTGGGCAATGTTGTGATAAATGTAGAGTCCAAACCAAGCTTACATTCAGTTTCTGGTAGAGTCCAATCCAAGATTACATTAACTTTCTGGTAGAGTCCAATCCAAGGTTACATTCACTTTCTGGTACAGTCCTATCCAAGGTTACATTCACTTTCTACAATGACGATCTAGTGGGCAATGTCGTGATGAATGTAGAGTACAATACAAGGTTATATTCACTTTCTGGTAGGGTCCAATCCAAGGTTACATTCACTTTGTGGTAGAGTCCAATCCAAGGTTACATTCACATTCTGGTACAGTCCAATCCAAGGTTACATTCACTTTCTGGCACAGTCCAATCCAAGGTTACATTCACTTTCTGGTAGAGTCCAATCCAAGGTTACATTCACTTTCTGGTACAGTCCAATCCAAGGTTACATTTACTTTCTGCAATGACAATCTAGTGGCAATGTCGTGATAAATGTAGAGTACAATCCAAGGTTACATTCACTTTCTGGTAGAGTCCAATCCAAGGTTACATTCACGTTCTGGTACAGTCCAATCCAAGGTTACATTCACTTTCTGGTATAGTCCAATCAAAGGTTACATTCACTTTCTGGTAGAGTCCAATCCAAAGTTAAATTCAATTTCTGCGATGGTGATCTAGTGGGCATTCTCGGGGTGATGGGGGAGTCCAATCCAAGGCTACATTCACTTTCTGGTACAGTCCTATCCAAGGTTACATTCACTTTCTACAATGACGATCTAGTGGGCAATGTCGTGATGAATGTAGAGTACAATACAAGGTTATATTCACTTTCTGGTAGGGTCCAATCCAAGGTTACATTCACTTTGTGGTAGAGTCCAATCCAAGGTTACATTCACATTCTGGTACAGTCCAATCCAAGGTTACATTCACTTTCTGGTACAGTCCAATCCAAGGTTACATTCACTTTCTGGTAGAGTCCAATCCAAGGTTACATTCACTTTCTGGTACAGTCCAATCCAAGGTTACATTTACTTTCTGCAATGACACTCTAGTGGCAATGTCGTGATAAATGTAGAGTACAATCCAAGGTTACATTCACTTTCTGGTAGAGTCCAATCCAAGGTTACATTCACGTTCTGGTACAGTCCAATCCAAGGTTACATTCACTTTCTGGTATAGTCCAATCAAAGGTTACATTCACTTTCTGGTAGAGTCCAATCCAAAGTTAAATTCAATTTCTGCGATGGTGATCTAGTGGGCATTCTCGGGGTGATGGGGGAGTCCAATCCAAGGCTACATTCACTTTCTGCAATGACGATCTAGTGGGCAATGTCATGTTGAATGTAGAGTCCAATCCAAGGTTACTTTCACTTTCTGGGTGAGTCCAATCCAAGGCTACATTCACTTTCTAGTAGAGTCCAATCTAAGGTTACATCCACTTTCTGCGATGGTGATCTAGTGGGCAATTTCATGTTGAATGTAGAATCCAATCCAAGGCTACATTCACTTTCTGCAATGATGATCTAGTGGGCAATGTCATGTTGAATGTAGAGTCCAATCCAAGGTTACATTCACTTTCTGGTAGAGTCCAATTCAAGGTTACAGTCATTTTCTAGTAGAGTCCAATCCAAGGTTACATTCACTTTCTGCAATGACGATCTAGTGGGCAATGTTGTGTTAAATGTAGAGTCCAATCCAAGGTTACATTCACTTACTCTTTGAGTCCAATCCAAGGTTACATTCACTTTCTGCAATGACGATCTAGTGGGAAATGTCGTGTTAAATGTAGAGTCCAATCCAAGGTTACATTCACATTCTGGTACAGTCCAATCCAAGGTTACATTCATTTTCTGGTAGAGTCCAATCCAAGGTTACAGTCACGTTCTGGTAGAATCCAATCCAAGGTTACATTCACTTTTTGGTACAGTCCAATCCAAGCTTACATTCACATTCTGGTACAGTCCAATCCAAGGTTACATTCACTTTCTGGTACAGTCCAATCCAAGGTTAAATTCACTTTCTGGTAGAGTCCAATCCAAGGTTACATTCACTTTCTGTAATGACGATCTCGTGGGCAATGTTGTGTTAAATGTAGAGTCCACTCCAAGGTTACATTCACTTACTCTTAGAGTCCAATCCAAGGTTACATTCACTTTCTGCAATGACGATCTAGTGGGCAATGTCATGTTAAATGTAGAGTACAATCCAAATTTACATTCACTTTCTGGTAGAGTCCAATCCAAGGTTACATTCACGTTCTGGTACAGTCCAATCCAAGGTTACATTCACTTTCTGGTATAGTCCAATCAAAGGTTACATTCACTTTCTGGTAGAGTCCAATCCAAAGTTAAATTCAATTTCTGCGATGGTGATCTAGTGGGCATTCTCGGGGTGATGGGGGAGTCCAATCCAAGGCTACATTCACTTTCTGCGATGACAATCTAGTGGGGACTCTCGGGTGACGGGGGAGTCCAATCCAAGGCTACATTCACTTTCTGCAATGACGATCTAGTGGGCAATGTCATGTTGAATGTAGAGTCCAATCCAAGGTTACTTTCACTTTCTGGGAGAGTCCAATCCAAGGCTACATTCACTTTCTAGTAGAGTCCAATCTAAGGTTAAATCCACTTTCTGCGATGGTGATCTAGTGGGCAATTTCATGTTGAATGTAGAATCCAATCCAAGGCTACATTCACTTTCTGCAATGATGATCTAGTGGGCAATGTCATGTTGAATGTAGAGTCCAATCCAAGGTTACATTCACTTTCTGGTAGAGTCCAATTCAAGGTTACAGTCACTTTCTAGTAGAGTCCAATCCAAGGTTACATTCACTTTCTGCAATGACGATCTAGTGGGCAATGTTGTGTTAAATGTAGAGTCCAATCCAAGGTTACATTCACTTACTCTTAGAGTCCAATCCAAGGTTACATTCACTTTCTGCAATGACGATCTAGTGGGAAATGTCGTGTTAAATGTAGAGTCCAATCCAAGGTTACATTCACATTCTGGTACAGTCCAATCCAAGGTTACATTCATTTTCTGGTAGAGTCCAATCCAAGGTTACAGTCACGTTCTTTTAGAATCCAATCCAAGGTTACATTCACTTTTTGGTACAGTCCAATCCAAGCTTACATTCACATTCTGGTACAGTCCAATCCAAGGTTACATTCACTTTCTGGTACAGTCCAATCCAAGGTTAAATTCACTTTCTGGTAGAGTCCAATCCAAGGTTACATTCACTTTCTGTAATGACGATCTCGTGGGCAATGTTGTGTTAAATGTAGAGTCCACTCCAAGGTTACATTCACTTACTCTTAGAGTCCAATCCAAGGTTACATTCACTTTCTGCAATGACGATCTAGTGGGCAATGTCATGTTAAATGTAGAGTACAATCCAAATTTACATTCACTTTCTGGTAGAGTCCAATCCAAGGTTACATTCATTTTCTGGTAGAGTCCAATCCAAGGTTACAGTCACGTTCTGGTAGAGTCCAATCCAAGGTTACATTCACTTTCTGGTACAGTCCAATCCAAGCTTACATTCACTTTCTGGTAGAGTCCAATCCAAGGTTACTTTCACTTTCTCGTACAGTCCAATCCAAGGTTACATTCACATTCTGGTACAGTCCAATCCAAGGTTACATTCACTTTCTGGTAGAGTCCAATCCAAGGTTACATTCACTTTCCGATAGAGTCCAATCCAAGGTTACATTCACTTTTTGTTACAGTCCAATCCAAGGTTACATTCACTTTCTGCAATGACGATCTAGTGGGCAATGTCGTGTTAAATGTAGAGTCCAATCCAAGGTTACATTCACTTACTGGTAGAGTCCTATCCAAGGTTACATTCACTTTCTGCAATGATGATCTAGTGGGCAATGTTGTGATAAATGTAGAGTCCAAACCAAGCTTACATTCACTTTCTGGTACAGCCCAATCCAAGCTTACATTCACTTTCTGGTAGAGTCCAATCCAAGGTTACTTTCACTTTCTGGTACAGTCCAATCCAAGGTTACATTCACTTTGTGGTAGAGTCCAATCCAAGGTTACATTCACATTCTGGTACAGTCCAATCCAAGGTTACATTCACTTTCTGGTAGAGTCCAATCCAAGGTTACATTCACTTTCCAGTACAGTCCAATCCAAGGTTACATTCACTTTATGTTACATTCCAATCCAACGTTACATTCACTTTCTGCAATGACGATCTAGTGGGCAATGCCGTGTTAAATGTAGAGTCCAATCCAAGGTTACATTCACTTACTGGTAGAGTCCTATCCAAGGTTACATTCACTTTCTGCAATGATGATCTAGTGGGCAATGTTGTGATAAATGTAGAGTCCAAACCAAGCTTACATTCAGTTTCTGGTAGAGTTCAATCCAAGATTACATTAACTTTCTGGTAGAGTCCAAACCAAGGTTACATTCACTTTCTGGTACAGTCCTATCCAAGGTTACATTCACTTTCTGCAATGACGATCTAGTGGGCAATGTCGTGATAAATGTAGAGTACAATACAAGGTTATATTCACTTTCTGGTAGGGTCCAATCCAAGGTTACATTCACTTTGTGGTAGAGTCCAATCCAAGTTTACATTCACATTCTGGTACAGTCCAATCCAAGGTTACATTCACTTTCTGGTACAGTCCAATCCAAGGTTACATTCACTTTCTGGTAGAGTCCAATCCAAGGTTACATTCACTTTCTGGTACAGTCCAATCCAAGGTTACATTTACTTTCTGCAATGACAATCTAGTGGCAATGTCGTGATAAATGTAGAGTACAATCCAAGGTTACATTCACTTTCTGGTAGAGTCCAATCCAAGGTTACATTCACGTTCTGGTACAGTCCAATCCAAGGTTACATTCACTTTCTGGTATAGTCCAATCCAAGGTTACATTCACTTTCTGGTAGAGTCCAATCCAAAGTTAAATTCAATTTCTGCAATGGTGATCTAGTGGGCATTCTCGGGGTGATGGGGGAGTCCAATCGAAGGCTACATTCACTTTCTGCGATGACAATCTAGTGGGGACTCTCGGGTGACGGGGGAGTCCAATCCAAGGCTACATTCACTTTCTGCAATGACGATCTAGTGGGCAATGTCATGTTGAATGTAGAGTCCAATCCAAGGTTACATTCACTTTCTGGGAGAGTCCAATCCAAGGCTACATTCACTTTCTGGTAGAGTCCAATCTCAGGTTACATCCACTTTCTGTGATGGTTATCTAGTGGGCAATGTCATGTTGAATGTAGAATCCAATCCAAGGCTACATTCACTTTCTGCAATGATGATCTAGTGGGCAATGTTGTGATAAATGTAGAGTCCAAACCAAGCTTACATTCGGTTTCTGGTAGAGTCCAATCCAAGATTACATTAACTTTCTGGTAGAGTACAATCCAAGGTTACATTCACTTTCTGGTAGAGTCCAATCCAAGATTACATTCACGTTCTGGTACAGTCCAATCCAAGGTTACATTCACTTTCTGGTATAGTCCAATCCAAGGTTACATTCACTTTCTGGTAGAGTCCAATCCAAAGTTAAATTCAATTTCTGCAATGGTGATCTAGTGGGCATTCTCGGGGTGATGGGGGAGTCCAATCCAAGGCTACATTCACTTTCTGCGATGACAATCTAGTGGGGACTCTCGGGTGACGGGGGAGTCCAATCCAAGGCTACATTCACTTTCTGCAATGACGATCTAGTGGGCAATGTCATGTTGAATGTAGAGTCCAATCCAAGGTTACATTCACTTTCTGGGAGAGTCCAATCCAAGGCTACATTCACTTTCTGGTAGAGTCCAATCTAAGGTTACATCCACTTTCTGCGATGGTGATCTAGTGGGCAATGTCATGTTGAATGTAGAATCCAATCCAAGGCTACATTCACTTTCTGCAATGATGATCTAGTGGGCAATGTCATGTTGAATGTAGAGTCCAATCCAAGGTTACATTCACTTTCTGGTAGAGTCCAATCCAAGGCTACATTCACTTTCTGGTAGAGTCCAATCCAAG
Source organism: Ambystoma mexicanum (assembly GCF_040938575.1). NCBI lineage: Eukaryota > Metazoa > Chordata > Amphibia > Caudata > Ambystomatidae > Ambystoma > Ambystoma mexicanum. The sequence continues at coordinate 1,509,226,925 of NC_090922.1, forward strand.
GTTACATTCACGTTCTGGTACAGTCCAATCCAAGGTTACATTCACTTTCTGGTACAGTCCAATCCAAGGTTACATTCACTTTCTGGTAGAGTCCAATCCAAAGTTAAATTCAATTTCTGCAATGGTGATCTAGTGGGCATTCTCGGGGTGATGGGGGAGTCCAATCCAAGGCTACATTCACTTTCTGTGATGACAATCTAGTGGGGACTCTCGGGTGACGGGGGAGTCCAATCCAAGGCTACATTCACTTTCTGCAATGACGATCTAGTGGGCAATGTCATGTTGAATGTAGAGTCCAATCCAAGGTTACATTCACTTTCTGGGAGAGTCCAATCCAAGGCTACATTCACTTTCTGGTAGAGTCCAATCTAAGGTTACATCCACTTTCTGCAATGGTGATCTAGTGGGCAATGTCATGTTGAATGTAGAATCCAATCCAAGGCTACATTCACTTTCTGCAATGATGACCTAGTGGGCAATGTCATGTTGAATGTAGAGTCCAATCCAAGGTTACATTCACTTTCTGGTAGAGTCCAATCCAAGGCTACATTCACTTTCTGGTAGAGTCCAATCCAAGGTTACATCCACTTTCTGCGATGGTGATCTAGTGGGCAATGTCATGTTGAATGTAGAGTCCAATCCAAGGTTACATTCACTTTCTGGTAGAGTCCAATCCAAGGTTACATCCACTTTCTGCGATGGTGATCTAGTGGGCAATGTCATGTTGAATGTAGAGTCCAATCCAAGGTTACATTCACTTTCTGGTAGAGTCCAATCCGAGGCTACATTCACTTTCTGTGATCATGATTTTGGAGTCCGTTTCATGTCAAAGGGAGAGTCCAATCCAGGTTTTCCTTCCCCTTGTGTAATGTGGACTCAGTCCAGATGATTCTGTGCTCCATCTTCTGATGAAGGGAGCCCAATCCAACGCTTGATATATGCCTTGCCTTTCTTTATTCATGAAAACTGCATGATGCTGCCGAAATTCCTCCTGCAATGATCGGAACATCTGTATTCCAGATGTTTAAGGTTCGCGGGCTTACCATTGTGAACACTTTCCTCGAGTCATGCTTCAGGAATTGACAAGATCATGCAGGGCACTCCATCAGTGAAGCAGGCACAGCGGAGTGAGCCTGAGCTGATAAAGCATCGCCTGAGTACCACTCTCCCATTCACAGCCGAACCTTGGAGAAGGCTGTGGTGCCCAACTTAAGTATTAAGCAAATTAGGACCTCCTGCCGCAGGGTCAGTGTGGATTCTGACCTGACCTGAGGACCATCACTGCAATCCCACAGTGCTGGGTGGCGTGCGTCATGGCAGAGATGACAGGGACACCTCTCTGTACATTGTGTAGCATTCCAGCAACATAATCCATAGCAGGGCACTACTCAATGCCCGAAGAGATAGGATGGCTATTGGAAAGAGCAAGCTTCAATGGTCTGATTTTTCGGGGAGGTTGATCTGACCCCTGCTCAGACACCCTTTGATCTATCCAAGGGGTCGATAGCATCACCTACACATTGTATCCTTACCAGCCGCACAACCTTTATGTACAATTGTATTGGATGGTATTGTTTATTTATATAGTGTCTATACACAGAGAAGTGTTTCAAAGCGCTCAAGGAGGGTGGGAACACAGGGGAAAAACACAGTTGTTCAGAGCCCTTGAAAATCTGAGACGATGATAGTCTGCACAGGCAGAGTAAGTGTGTAAAATATACATTTAACAGTTTAGGAGACAGCAAACAGGCCTGACAGCGATTCTGCAATTTTAACAGTGCAATCAGGGGTGAAGACAAGGGAGAAACAGACAGACAATATTCAGGCGTGGTACGTAAGGATTGAGCAAGTGCACCAAAGCACAGGGAGGGGAGTATCAAGTACACCCAGTCGGTTGAGACTGGGGTGAGTGCAGAGAGAGCCACTCTCTTGGGTTAATTTTTCAGTGCATTGAGTGTGGGTGGGGAGTAGGGCCCTGAGGTAAGTGTGAGAGTGGACTGGCGGAGGTGCCGGGGACCAGTTTGACTCTGAGGTTCACCAGACGGACAGTCAGCATGCTGGAAGGAATAGGATGAAGAGAGGGAAAGAACAGATAACTCAGATAACAAGGTAGAGGAGAGAGAAGGAAGAGGAGAAGAGGAAGGTCTTGAGGAGTTGTCGGAATTTCAGGAGATCTGGTTCAAGACATAGGGCGGCATAGGGGCTTGTTCAAGAGGGAGGCATCTGCAGAGGATAAGGATCTCCCTCCAAATCTCTGCTTGGAGAACCGTTCACTCGCAGAAGGTTAGAGGTAGATGAGCGAAGGGCTCGAGAGGGACAGTTTTTAGGAAGCAGCGTTGCAGGTAGGTAGGTCCCAGGCCCCAGAAAGCCTTGTGAACAATGCACAGTGTCTCAAACTTGATCCTTGCAGCCACAGGGAGCCAGTGGAGGGATTTCAGCATCACGGTCCCTGGGCTTGAGGCCAAGAATAAGTCTTGCGGTTCTGTGCTGGATGAATTGCAGAGGGTGCAGGGCAGAAGAAGGGAGGTTGAGGAAGAGGCTGTTGCAGTAGTCCAGCCTGGAGAGAACCAGGGCTCTGGAGATATTGAGCCTCTGGGGGAAAGTGAGAAAGGGTAGAGTTCCTCCGAGGAGGTGTAGCTGACTTTTTAAGAGATGTCTGTAATGTGTTAGGAGAAGGAGAGAAGAAGAGCTGCCTTTGGAGATTGATACATTATTGGCTGATCATTTGATTAAGCCAATGACTGTCAAGGCTGAAATTCTGCTGTAAACGAAAGGTTCCTGTTGAGGCCTGCACCTCGGAATAAGCTTATGGTAGAGCCTCTTCCCCCTTAACCTCTTGTTATATAATGACTTGCGCTAAATTGGGTTACAGGAGACAGCCCATCTTTCTTCTCTGAGATATTACAATCTTTTTTCATCATCTTCCGATTTAAAATGCGGGTAACTACTTCTTGTCATACGAGGATTTGACTTTGTTCATTCAGTCGTGGCCAGAATGACTTCATCATCCTTTGAGTCCCTGTGGGCATCGCTGCCATCTACCCCCGGGTCAGGAAGTAGGGTCAAGCCAATGACTTACACAGGTTGCCACGCCCTGTTGGAGCTCTGCAGATAAATGCTGTGCAGAGCTCTGAGATATTCAGGTGGAGGTCACACACGACCCAGAGTCAAAGGGGTCTAGCTTTGCTGATTCTTCAACCCCTCATTCCCTTGCTCCCAGCAGCCTTCAGCCCACCAGCCCCGTCCCTGAGGTTACTCAATGCAGCAGCAATCCACTGACACCCAGAGTTTGGAGCCGAAAAAACCTACCACCAGAATACTATGTTGATCGAATTTCATGTCAAAGGCCCCAACTCACAAGATCTGCTCAGGGGCCATTAAGGAGGTGCCCGGAGCATCGCAGAGTCACTCCTACGTTGTTTGACCTCATTCCCAAACTCTAAAAACAGAGTAAAGCTCCGAGATACTCATGTTCAAATGTGATGCCCAAAGATTTGGTCAAGGTATTCCCAGGTATGCTCCAGGCGTTTGCTCTAGTTTTAGGGTTTCTGAATCAGGCCTGAGGATGCAGGAGAAAATAGCCAGAAGCTCACGGCATCTCCTGTTTTGCCCCAGCGCAAATCCTTACAAGTCGGGCTCAGACACTCTAGCTCGAAACAAGTAAATCAGTCATTAGGATCCTCAAATAGACCCTGATCCCCACCCAACAATGTCCCTGACGGGATCCTAAGCTCCCAGGTGTGCTTCAAAACCAAGGAAAGTTCACTTCCTTCTCTCCAGCGTGGCTCTTTCTCCATTGGGAGCTTAAGAGAGTTTGACCTCCGATGAGAGACCAACAGTCCAAGTGCCTATAATACAATATGACCCCCAATGAGATTCTCAGCCCCCAGGACACACCGATCCCTTACACTTCTGTGACCCTCCACAAGACCCTCACCCTTAATGAGACTCACAATTTGAGGTCAAAAGTGTTTTGATTGATTTCTTTTTAAAAAAAAAGCCCTCAAACATCACCTCTCTCCATCAACGCCGAGGACGCTCAAGTTCTTTTAGCCTCCTCTTACAGTGTTACATCTGGAGCCCCACAGCGGCGGCATATTAATAATGCACGCTATTAATGGCCCATCTATAAAGTCAGACTCAGCGGAACAGGACCGGGGGTTCGCAGCCAACCAGTAGAAACCCATCTTCCAAAACCACAACCTTCAGTACGCGCTGCCATTCCGAGCACGCCGACGGATTTCGATTGCTCAGCACCGGAGAGAGTGTTTGTGGACCCTTGCTTGGCTTTGTGCAAACTAATTCACACGCAAGAGCAATGCTGGGAAGACATGGCACTACTCTCATTTATTGGGCTAGTGACTGTGGTGTGTCACCCTTCCTGGGAGCATGGTATCTCCCGGGACCGTGCTATGGTCCGTTTCTCAGATAATGGGATATATATATACCCTTTGAACTGTTTTCATCACTTTTTAGCGGGCATCTAGTACCAGCTTTAGAAAGGAAAAGCATATGTTAAGCGGGCACGCCCACCGCATGTGACTTGTGATGTTATGTTGAAGTAAATTGATAGGGTGGGCTGCTGGGGTGCGTGGATCAGTGACGTGGGGTTTCCCAGTTTCCTGAATCTTTCTGAAGCCGTGGAATTTTGTCCCAATGCCAACTGGGTCCGATGTGGAGAGCTCTGGCTCTTCTGGACCAGAAGTGAGCTCTGGGAGAATGGCGACGGCTCCGAGAGGATGATAACATTGTCCAGGAGCAAGTTTGCCAATTGTTAGAGGAAAGGGGACTTCATTTGCATAAGGCAAGCAGTTCTGAGCGCATGCCAGTGAGGCACAATGCTTTGTCAATACTTTTGAATAAGGCAGTACATACTGCCAGTGATTTGATAGGACCTCTAAAGGGCGTTGGTGAAGGAGGAGCGTGTCTTACGTGCAAAGGGTCCCCTCCGTGCAATTTTAATAATTTCCAATACAGAGTGGAAAAGTTGAAAGTAAAGCACGGATGCAATCGCCTTTGCTCTTCATTTTCCATTTTCTGTTTTGTAATACTACTAAAGGGCTTCTGCAAGTTACGCGGTGTAGGCGGCATTTACAATAGATTGCTATGGAATCCCCATGCTTTCACCAGGTGGTAAAGTCACGCGGATTCCATAGGAATCCATTACTCAACGTAAGAATACATGCCGGATGAAACGCGCGGTCCTAGTTGAAACGAGAAGCGGGAGAGAAACATGTCCCATTCCATGCCCCCACTCTGCCTCGAAATAGCACGACAATCCCCAAACACCCTCATTGCAACTTTGCTGGTGTAGGGTGAAAGCGCCAGCAATACCGTTTCCCTGCACTTTTACTGGTCCGCCAAAGTACAAGTTTGCCAGAACACAGTTTCGGAATTACCGGCACCGAGACCACCTCAGCCAGAATTACCAGCACCGATAATACCGGCAAAGAAAATACCAGCAATGCAGGAACACTGTGCCAGTAATGCTGGCCCAATGGTATCACCGGCACATCACGAGGCTGGATTTGCCTGTATAGACCAAGGTGGAGATCACAACACCTCAGAGCACCCAGGAAATGGACACAGGTGAAGGAAATGGGGCCACAGGTGCACCCAATCCACCCAGGTGCACCTTATCCCCCCAGGGGCACCCTATGTACACAGTAAGAGAGGGCCACACCTACCCCAAAAACACTTCCCAACCCAACCATGCTGCCACTCATTGCTGCACACATGGAGCTGGAGACACTACATGCAAATCTACAGCTGCAGGGGCTGGAGGACCATAAGAGGCAACAGGAGTACAGGAGGAGGATGATGGGGGTGCAGGTGGAGAGGAAGAGGCATGCAGGGATCCCTCGAACAAGGGCCACACCCTGGGCCCCTACAGGCATCCAGATACCCAGTATCGCCTAAACACATAGAGCTGGTGCCCCCACAGGTCTACAGGAACAGGAAGCAGTTCCATCCAGATGACCTCTGACGCTGTCCTGACCGTCACACACTGCTGTGCCCGCTTCCCAGGATCAACCCACAACTCCATGGTCTTGCGGAGCAGCACCCTTCCTGCTTGCATGGCGCATCACAGAGGACAAAGGACCTGGATTTTCGGTGAGTACATGACCATTTGCACCTACATTGCAGCATGGGTGACAGGCAAGGCGGTGGGGGGGGTATGTCCAGCAAGCACCATGCACATGCAGGACCCACCAGCACACACCTCAATTGACATGCCACAACACACAGGAGTAGCACATGACTGGAGATGCAGCAGTCACTGGCCAGGCCATTTGAAACCCAAAAGGACATCCACACGTAACGCACAACAGGTACCAGAATGCAACCTCCCTGATCCAGCTTCAATGCCAGTGAATCTGTAGACTAGGCCACCTAGGATCATGCAATGTATGTCCTGGTGAGAAATGGGACATGTATGTACAGACTGGCTGTTGAGATACGCTGTCGCAGGCAACACCATTGCTGAGCATCATTACTCACACGTGTCCTCACCCCTTGCAGGTGACTCCGGATACCCAATGATTCTGTGGCTGATAACCCCTCTGAGGAACCTCCAGACGCAGGAAACCACATGCAACAGGGCCCATGTGAGGACCAAGGAGTGCCCACCGAGTAGACCTTCGGGCTCTTGAAGGCACGTTTCAGATGCCAACACTGGTCCGGGCATGCACTCATGTACAGGCCAGAGAAGGTGGGGCAGATAGTCCTGGCCTGTGCAATGTTGCATAATGTCTGCATCAGATGCAACATTCCCCGGCCCCCAGATCTGGACATTCCTCCACCAGAGGGTGATGCTGATGATGCAGCGCCAGCGGGCCCATGCACATGCGCATGGAGGTCAGGGATCAGTGCATGGCTCACCCAGAACTCAGAGAGAGCATTCTATGAGTATTCTTTCACTCTGCACTTCACTTGCTCCTTACTGCATAGGATGCGCACACACAACAAGTACTTGCACCAAAAAAGGACCGTCCACTCATTTCTTTTAGTGAAAACTATGTATTGAAAAACAACATGCAAAATCCAACACCCTGTATGCCCTTCCCCCATACCCCACTGCCACCCCTACACCGACCTCTCTGCACATCCCCCACCCCACACCTCCTGCTCCCCATACTCCTCCTTCAAACACACCCCTCCAACTCCCCAAACACCTTACCTCCACACGCACCCTTTTCTTCCCCAAACACTTCCAAGGCACAAAGTGAATTCAATTGTTAGGCTGAGTGTCACTTGCGCTGCCGCTTCGGTATTGGGCTCTTAGCTGGCCCAGGTGTGGAGGAAAGCTGCTGGGAGCAGCAACTTGGGCTGCTCTGCTGTGAGCTTCTGGGTGCAGTGGTAGACATTGGTGAGTCGGACCCCTGGGCCCCCAAGTGCTCCAGAGTCAGATGCATGGACTGCGGGAGGGACTCACATATGGCTGACATCCCCTTGTTGCCTTCACTGACCCTTTGGACAAGAATGAGAAGGTCAGCGGTGGTGCAGCCTTGTGTCCACACACTTCTGCGGCTTCTGGCCTGGATTGATTGATGCAGCAGCCTCAACTCACTGAGCTGCTGCTGGACAAGTGTGGTAATTTCCCCATGTCTGTCCTCTATTGCACATAGTCGTGCATCCATGGCCCAGATGCTGGGCATGGGTAGAGGAGGTTGGCTGTGCGGTGTTGTTGGGCTGAAAGACGGGGTCACATAGGGGGTGTGAACATCCTACATCTCCTCCACTGTGCAGTCCCTGCCACCTCACCCTGGGGGCTGGTGGGCCCATGAAGGTGCTGATAAAGCAGGAGGTTGTGGTGCTGGAGCAGCAGGCCGTGGTGGTGTGCCTTCACAGGTCTGCCTGCACATGCTTGCCCTGACATCGACGGTCCAGGCTCATCACTGTCACAGGATGTGCATGTTGGGGTGACATGACATGTTGTTGGTCTTCTGGGAGTCACATCTGCGGGTTTGCATTACACTCAAGCTACAGTGTGTGCGTCCTGCTCTTGTCATGCAGCTTGTTTGGTTTGTTTGCACCGATGAGTGCTTCTACATGCGGGTGGAAGGAGTGCACATTGGCTGTTAGTCTGCCGAGGTGGCCTGATGTGTGTGCTGTGGGTTTGTGGAAGCCGCTGTGGTGGGCCTATGAAAGTCCTGTTCTCCCTTGGCACACATGGGGGCTCCTCATGGTGTACTTACCACCGTCACCTTGGGTCCCAGTTCCTGCCTCTGCTGTCCCGACTCCCTCTATGCACATCATGTGCATGATGGAGCTGCATGTCTCCGGGGCATGAGGGTCAGGGGTGCCACTGTCTCTCCTCCTGCGGGGGCAGATTCCCTCCTATGAGTGGCCAGGAGGTTTTGCATCCTCAGCAGCAAGTCGTCCCACTGCTTGTGGCAGTCCCTGTGCGTGTGGGGGACATTCCCCATGGCTGTGACGTAGTCTGCTACCTCCTGCCCGATGGCCGTCACGCTCCTCTGGTTGGTCCTCCTGTTTCCAGCCCAAAGAGGTCCTCGGCATGCAACTGTGTCCGCGAGTGCAGCCAGCTGCGGTTCTGCGAAATTCGGCTTCTTTAGCTGGACCTCAGGGACTCGAAATTTTCCAATGCCAGGCATATTTGCACTTCCAGTTCTGCTGGATGGCAGCAGGAAGTGGGTATTTAAAGTGGCTTGAGTATTCAAAATGGCTACCGACAAGCTTCCTGTTTCTGTGGTGATGCTATTTCCTGTGCAGGTAATTCCGGTAATTCCTGCACCACTGATTCTGGTGCCAGAATTACTTGTATTTTGGGGGCCTGTATCGCTGGTTCTGGCTGATTTTTTCCAAAAACACTGGCACTTTGCTGTCAATGCCGGTAATTCCAGTGTGCCAATGTTATCATTTACAGCAGGAGGGGTATGACGCACCCGATGATTTTTAACGAGGGGATCATTCTGTCTGTCGGCCTCCTGGAAAAACGAATACCGGCACAACGGGATTACTGGCATTTTAGGTGTATAGTTTTAATGAAGGTCTAAGCCTTTGTTTAAAACTTTCCTTTTATGATGGGGGGGGGTCTAGAAAATGAGCTCATTTTGAAAGAAAGTGAATAAGACACAGTATTTTGTGAATATGTATAAGTGAGGTAAAACGCTTTGTGGGTACTTTTGAATAAGGTAGAAGACTTTGTGATTCCATGCATATGAGTCAACCAGAGAGCGCTTGCGAATAAGGAAAAATACTAGGAGTCACATTTTCGAGTTCTCTGTAAATTACTCATGAAATTACGCAGAGGGGATGTAGTATGTTTACACTTTGGTGCGCACAAGTCTGCTTTGCATATAGTGGAGTGTAAAAGTGAAGTGTAAAATGGTGGTTGTGACGTCCCAGTCAGTTGTAGCGCATGCGCGAGCCTCGTTCGGGACCCGCGCATGCGCAGGTTAATAAACCGCGTCCGTGCGGGCATTTGCTGCCGGGACGCGTAGCAGGCAGCATCGCGTCCCGTGTCTCTCTGAGTGTGTGCGTGCGTGCATGTATGCGTGTGAGCCACCAGAGGCACGGGTGGCTATACAACAACTGGCGACGAGGTGGGATACCATTGCAACATTCGCTTGATGAACACGGCGTGATTTACATCGGCGCCGCTACACGGCGGTGAGTCACGGACCCGGCGAAACAAATCCATGGTGCCCTAGCGTCTGGTATGCAGCAGTAGCGGCCTGAAAAGGTGCTCGTGCGCTGCTCATACCACATTCACAGAATTTTTGGAACTCTGGCAGTCCTCTACAACCCAGAGGACAGCCAACATCGCATAGCTACCGAACAAAAGGTGGCTGGAAAGCACAGCTGGCAACAAGGAAGACACACAAAGCTGGAGGGGAGCAATGGCATGCTGAATTCCACCGTACAGTAACGTGAGGTACGTGCACTGCCCACCCAAGTCAGGTTTGCGGCCTCTGAGCCATAAGGAGGTGCCTGTGCGACCTGTAAACATGGCAGAAAGTGACGAAGAGGCGGAAGCTGCGACTGTAGTGGTGAAAGCACAACAGGGGTCGTTGTTACCCATGCAGGAGTTTGATGTGTCTGGTCCCCCTTCGAAGTTGGGCCCAAGATGGTTGCTATGGATAAAAAAAACTTGATATGTACTTTACAGCGACTGGGATAACCAATGACGATGCGAAGAGGGCCACTCCTTAGTACTCGGCAGGCCTGGATGTCATACACAAATAATGAATCCCTGAACCTGCAGGTAGTCACCTATGATGCCGTCAAAACTGCTCTGGAAAATCACTTTATACCACTCTCTAACGTCGACTACGAGAGGTTTCTCTTCTGTGGCGAAAAACAGCGGGAGGAGGAGTCACTGGATCAGTTTTGCGCTCGACTGCGGCTCATGGCCACCATGTGCCGATGGGACAATGAGGAGTCGATGATTAGGAATCAAGTACTTCAAGGGTGTAGCTCAGGAAAACTACAAAGGCAAGTGTTGAGGGAACCGGGCTGGACCCTGCAACAAATCTTAGACAGTGGTAGAACCTATGAACTGGCGGAGTCGAGAGGTGCCAAGATGGACACAGCAGTGCGCCCTGGGAAATCGGAAGAGGCATTTGCTATCAGTAAACAGACTGCGTCGAAAGACAAGTGGGGTCCGAAACGACAGGAAACTCGTTCCCCGACAGGGTCTGAATCTATCTGCCAGTATTGCGGATATGATTTGCCCCACTTCGAAGAGTGTCCGGCCAAATCGAGGTCATGTGGCCGGTGCAACGGACCAGGACACTACGCCCGTATGTGTGGTGCCCCAGCTCCCGTGTCAATACAGAGGGGCCCGGCCAGGGTACGAGGGGGTGGTTCGAGAAGGCAGAGGAGCATTGCGGCTTTGGAGCAAGAAATGCAGAGGCTTCAGCTAGCTGAGGAGGAAGTGGAGGAGGAAGACGAAGTATTTTTCATCTCGAGCATCGCTACTGGGGCGAAGGGTAAAAGACAGCCCAAATGTGTTGTGAACATTCAAGGGGTGCCGACACAAGTGCTAATTGACACAGGGGCCTCAGTATGCGTGCTGGCCTCGGAACATTACCAGAAGATTCCTGGCCCTCCCGCGCTGGAGATTTCGACGGCGAGGATTTTCACGTTTGGCGGAGACACTCCGCTCCCCATCAAGGGTGTGTTTGTAGCGCCTGCATCCAGAGGCGGAAAGACCATAAAGGCCCGATTTTTCGTTACAGATGTGAGTCCCCACTCTCTACTCAGCTGTGCGGCATCCGAAGCCCTGAACCTGGTTCACTTTGCACTAGAGGTCTAGCAGGTGGATATTGAGACACTGCTGGACAGGTTTGCGGGCATTTTTGAAGGAGTTGGGAAGTTGAAGGCGCCCCCGGTCCGTCTGCACATTGACGACACGATCAGACCAACAGCTCTCAAGCACAGGCGAATTCCGTTTCATCTTCGAGAGAAAGTGGAAGAAGAGCTCCGGTCGCTTGTCAGTATGGACATTATCGAGAGGGTGGAAGGACCGACGCCCTGGGTCTCGCCCATTGTGGTGGCGCCCAAACCGAAACAGCCTGGGGCGGTGAGAATTTGTGTAGATATGCGTCTCCCCAACGCCGCAATTAAGAGAGAGAGACACTTAACGCCGACCCTCGATGATATCATTGGGGAGTTGCAGGGGGCGAAAGTTTTTTCGAAATTGGATCTACGGGCGGGCTATCACCAGCTTGAGCTCCACCCAGACTCTAGATTCATCACGACTTTTACCACACACGAAGGCCTTTATCAATTTAAGTGCCTGAGTTTCGGCATTTCATCGGCCATCGAAGTCTTCCAGAACACTGTTAGGGGGGCGCTGGCAGGCCTTAAAGGCGTCTTGAATATGAGTGACGACATCTTGGTGTTTTCCGACTCGGAAGCCGAACACATGAAGAGGCTCGAGAGCACGCTGAAAAGGTTGAGTGATCTGGGACTTACCCTACACCGTCAAAAGTGTGAATTCTTTAAAGACCGGATAGGGTTCTTTGGATATATTTTTCACTCCGCTGGAGTGTCACCGGATCCAGCTAAGATCAGAGACATTCGAGAAGCTGCAGCACCATCATTCCCCACGGAGGTAAGGAGCTTCTTGGGGATGGTGAATTACTGTGGGCGCTTCATCAAGGGTTTGGCTTCCTTGTCTGAACCCCTCAGGACGCTGACCAGGAACGACGCCGTCTGGAGGTGGGAAAGCAAGGAACAGGAGGCATTTCAGGCCCTCAAGAATGCTCTGTCCGATGGGGACACCATGGCGTACTTTAACCCTTCCGTGGAATCGGAGATTGTTGTGGATGCCAGTCCCGTGGGTGTTGGGGCAGTACTATTGCAGCCTGATGAAAGGGGGGACATGCGTCCCATCGCGTACGTGAGTAAGGCTCTCTCCAGCACCGAAATGCGATATTCGCAAATTGAAAGGGAGGCGCTAGCCATTCTGTGGGGCTGTCACCATTTTCGACTGTACATCCTGGGCAAGCCTGTCGTAGTGGTGACAGACCACAAGCCGCTGCTGCCCATATTGGCGGGGTGTCTTCGAAGCTGCCGCCCAGGATCGAGAGGTGGATGTTAGCCCTAATGGAGTATGGGGTTCGACTAATATACAGACCGGGAACCAACAACCCGGCGGACTATCTCTCATGACACCCCAACACAGAGAATAGGGACAAGGACGGTGGCGTGTCCGACTGCCAAGGATTGCTCTGTCACGTGGTGGATGGGGCTCTACCGGTGGTGCTGTCGAGGCTGGCTATAGCGACGGAATCATCCAAGGATGAGGTGTTCGGCATCATCAAGGCGGCCGTGAGATGTGGCGACTGGAGTGAGGTGCTGCGTAACAATTCAAGGCGACAGTCAGAAGCCCAAAAGGACCTGCAGGCACTCTGGAAGGTACGGGACGAACTGTCGGTCTCAGATGATGGGTTGATTCTAAGAGGGAGGCAGATTGTGATCCCGCAGGCATTAAGGGGGCGCGTATTAGAGCTGGTGCATATCGGGCATCAAGGGGTTGTCAAGACCAAGGCGAGACTTCGGCCCAAGGTCTGGTTTCCTGATTTGGAGGGGTTGGTGGAGAGTTTTGTGAGAAAGTGCTTGTCGTGTCAGGCAGCCAACCCAGGAGACAAGGCCCCACCTATCAGTTCTATGGAACGGAGTGAGAAGCCGTGGGGAACCGTCCACGTGGACTTTGGCTCGGCTGGTCGGGGCATGTATCTTCTGGTGGCGGTGGGTCAGTGGTCGAGGTATCCGGAGGTGGAGGTAGTGGAGTCCACAGCGACGGAGTTTACCACGAGGGCCCTAGACAAAATGTTTGCGACGCATGGATTCCCAGAGATACTTTTCTCGGACAACGGACCGCCATTTACCGGCAGCCAGTTTGCCCAGTATCTCCAACATAGGGGGATCCGTCACCGCAGGGTATCCCCGCTGTGGCCTCGAGCGAACGGAGAGGCCGAAAGGATGATGCGTACCTTGAATAAGGTACTGAGGATTTCCGCCAGTGGGGGTGAAGACCTTCTGAAAAAGCTTGTGGAGTTTCTGCGAGAATATCGCACCACGCCTCACCAATCGACGGGGGTTGCCCCTGCGGAGGCGCTGTTCAGGCGTTGCCCTCGGGGAATGATACCAGAAGTAGAGGGCAGGAGACCAGGTGTCATAGACAATGACAAAGTTCGAGAGGAGTGCGCCGTGCACAATCAGAAGGAGAGCGAGAGACGAGGGCTGCACGACACCGAGGTGTGTGTCGGGGACTCCGTGTTGGTTCGGAACTGACACCCCGAGGGCTATCTGTCTCTACCATATGAGCCTCGCCCGTGGAAGGTCACCCACGTGAAAGGAACTATGTTGACAGCGGCCTGTGACCGCGGCACTGTCACCCGCAATAGTTCTTTCTTCAAAAAAGTGGATACATCACCAGAGGCCACAGGTCTAGAGGAAATGCCACACCAGGACACTACCCCCGACGCCCCAGTCGAGGATCCCACCAGAGCCATCGCCCCCGCGGGCGTCAGTAACAGTGGAACTTTGCCGGGTACCTCAAGGTACCCCGTGCGGAGGGACCAGAGACTGCTGGCTCACCTCAAGGACTATGTCCTGGACTCAGGGGGTTGAGCAGAGGTCTCCACGGGCTGTCCCCAGTGATGGGAGTATCCAGTTTGTGTTTACCAGTTTTGCGTTGTTAGAGCACCATATTGTTGAACTGTTTTGTTGATGAAAAAAATAAGGGATGTCACGTCCCAGTCAGTTGTAGCGCGTGCGCGAGCCTCGTTCGGGACCCGCGCATGCGCAGGTTAATAAACCGCGTCCGCGCGGGCAGTTGCCGGCGGGACGCGTAGCAGGCAGCATCGCGTCCCGTGTCTCTCTGAGTGTGTGCGTGCGTGCATGTATGCGTGTGAGCCACCCGAGGCACGGGTGGCTATACAACAGTGGTGTGCTCAGTTTTATGCCACTCTTTTGCACTCTGCAGTGCAAAGTGGAGTAAACACCACCTCCCATTTACCCTCAGCAGGCAGTGTTTATAATGCATTACTTTGGAATCTGTCTGATTTTTGCTGGTCTAAAATGAAGGCCGATTCCGTAGGAATCCACAGCCTTTGTGCTAGCAAGAAAATATATGTTGGTGCAAATTCTGGAGCATTTGTATGGCGGTGGCGTGGGGCGGAGCAGAATTGTAACTTACGATCCACGCCTCCGCTCTGTTATACAAATTTACGAAAATGAGCCTAGGCGTAAATTAATGCGTAAAGGTCTCGCGCTCCACTTTTACACATTAAATGTAAGTTACGGCTTATTGAACATGAGCGCCTGTGTGCATACTGCAAATAGCGAAAAATACTTTGCGAATACTTGGGTATAAGGCAACACATGTGAAGACTTCCCGATCTGGCAAAGCATTTTCTGAATACATTTAAACAATGCAAGATGCTTTGTGAAAATATACACAATGTACAACATTGAGAAGGGGGCATGACAAGTACTCACAGTCTGGATTAGGCAGGATCCTGGGTTTTCTGGGCAGCCTGTGTCTGACAGCTGAGATGCTGGGCAAGGTACCCCATAGGGAGTTCACTCAGTAAGGATCCAGTCCAGCTGAATGGGACCAGAAGCGGGCAGATGGGCTTTTCTGGTGCAGAGGTGGCAGTCAGAGTTACGACAAGTGTGCAAGCGTGCACGACATCAATTACCCTCATTGGGGCAGATTACCGAACATCTGCTGTGCAAGTCATTTTCACTAATCGTAATGCACTGGCGTATGCTGAAAGTGCACGTGCACGTGTGCAGGGGTTCGGTAATCGGGCCCTGGTTGTTTGCAGTACATTTGTGTGACGGTCTCTGGTCTAGTTTGCCACTTGCCGCTAAGTCTTAAGTGCCAAGGACGAGTATGCTCGTCCTTTCTGCATCGACTTGCACAATAGCCTGGCACTCAAGGGGTTAAGTCTTGAATTTGTTAAGATTAAGGGAGCTCGTGGTCATCCATACTGCGATGCACACGAGGAATCTGAGGTTGTGATGTTCTCTCCTTGGCCAGTTAGCTCCCTATATAAACGTTCCTTTTGTTGATAATATCTTGGCAAAGACTTGTTTTCTATTGTAGGGGTTCTTGCTTGCGATTGCTCTGCTAGCCCGCGGGTCCCCGTGCACAGAGGATCTTCTCTTCCTTCAGATTTACCCCAGAGTTCCTTTGGGGCATCCTTGGGGTGGCGCGGGACTGAGTGACCAGGAAAAGATACATAGCGCAGCCTAAAGACCAAACCAGCCCTGGTGTTAACCAGAGGCATTGTTCTTCGATGGCTTAGAGGGTTGACCAGGCGCGTTATTACATTGACAGTGGTGTCATGCTGTAGACTGGAGCAAGTCATCGATGGGGGGCTTTGTATTGTTTAGGAGAAGTGTAGGCAATTGAAGGTATATTTCCTTTTGTTTCAATCACTTTCTTGTCCAGGATTTGGTGGTAGTGGGTTTTGGGTGTTGAGTGTCAACTGGGATGGTGAAAGGAATGATTTGACTGTCCGTCCATGTTTGAGTCCCAATAGCTTGGATTAGGATGTTGGGTTTCTTTGGGAAGAACATATTAAGTGGACGGCCTGATGTGAGTCTGAGGACATTATTGAACTTGCGGGTGAAAAGGACAAGATATCAAAAATGCCATATTCCACAATGGACGTATTCGATGAGTTGACCCCGAGGTCTTTCAATTCTCGACAGTACTGTGGAGCTTTTATGGACTTACACACATCTAACATGGGCTTCAATAACTAAATGATAAAGAATCTTGCTCAGGGCAATGTCTCCAATCTAGGGGTTCAACGGCTAATTGCAAACTATGAGTCTGAAGCAGATGGACTTTAAGGAGCGAAAGCTTTCACCAAGTCATAGTTATGTCCACGTTTTAGGGGATGGAGTCAGCGGCAAAGGGCACATTTGAATTGAACTACAAATTTGGTTGTTTTCCACCCTTTCCTTAATCCTAAAATCTTTAGATGTTGGTTTGCAATCCAAGGAAATCATTCACTCCTTGACGAGTCACTGCGGATAATGTATCTGTTCAAGGCGCGTCTTTCTGGAACAATAATTTGTTGATGCCTCCATCTCTTATCGGCTTTTTCACAGTTACCAAATTACAAATCTGATTTGTGTAGTATTATCTTTTCCCTGCAAAGTGACATGCTTCTAATAATCTAAATGTTGTGCTTTGGCCTATTCTTTTGTTATTTCTATGGAAAAAAATCACAATCAGATTTAATCTCATGAATTCAGTTCTGTGTGTTGCAGGAAGCGTGGTATTTTAAGTAGAATATTTTTTATCTAGGCTAAGTTTGATGCATTACTTTCCCAGTATTGAGATTTTTACAATTAATACAGTTCAAGAAGGGATAATGTAACTGTAGTTGTTTTCGCTAATGTGTTTTCCATCTGTTTGTACTCTCTCTGCTCGTACTGGTAAATTTCTTAGTTTGCTACTTCACGCCTAAGATCATTTCAATGGATGTGGGATGCCAGGCTGTCTTTTGTGCAGCCGCGGGGACATATAGAAAGGGGTGTGTGAGGGTTCGCACCAAGGCATCATACCCAGTCCTTGACGTGTAACAACAAAGGGAGGAATATCAAATTTAGGAAACAATTAGAGAAGGAGTAAAGTAGGAGTAGTGCTTACCGGACAGACAGATAAACACTTGCAATCACACAGTTACAGGTAGGCACACAAAACAGCTCACCAAAGGCCAAAAACAATGGGACAGGAAACCGAACTTGAATAACCTCCGCTCCCCTTCTCTCAGAGATGTAAAGGAAAAGGGCAAGGCAAGAGAACCGAAATTAGTAATACTCTTCGAGAGACGCAAGTGACAGAAACCTGAAGTTCACTGTAAATCCGTGCTAGGTCAGAAAACTAGTGCACATAGCCACAATGTGCTGGTTACGGAACATGAGGCAGCGCAACAGTCAAGACTGTCCTATACTGTGTAAAATCAAGGATCATGAAAACATTACACAGCACAGCAAATTGCAAATTCTGGATTTCTGAAATAACCATAACCAGGATAAAGAAATATGGAGCTAAAGCCTGGCGTAACAGCCAAAACAAGAAATTCATCAGTAACTAACATTGAGCTGAAGCAAACAGGAGCTTACAAAGAGCCTTACTAATAACCAGCCACTGGTGTGATCGAATGCTAGCACCTGCCAGCAAATTGCATGCTTCTTCCCTTAGACAAAGCCGTGTGTGAGAAATTCTTGGAAATGTCATTCTAAGAATAACATTCATTTTCCCTGAAAGGGAACCGGAATTACATGCAATCATTGGGCTTTCAGATCACTGAAGTTATATACCACATGAACCAGAAAGGAAGTCCAACGCTGTAAAGTTCCCGAGGTGCGCTCTAGTGATGGCCATCAGAGTCAACAAAGTGAATGGTGACTAGGTCTAGCTGTTCATCAGGGCGTGGGTTCCACAGCAGTCTATTTGGTGGTCCTCTCTCTCTCTCTCTGCTGATGTATGCTCGTCTGTGGTTTGCCGTGCAGTTTATGTGCACAGTAAATCCTCACACCATCACATCAGCCCATGGATTTGAGACAAATCAAGGTGGCGATGGATCCGCAGCCACAGCAAATGATTGCCACCAATTTATTGTTAAATAATGTTATGCTATGTTATGTTACCTTATGTTATACTGCTGTGCTATGTTATGTTATGCAACACTATGCTGTGCTACGCTATGTTATGCTATTTTAAGTTATGTTAAGCAATGCTATTTAATGGGACTTATTGCGCCCACTGCTGCCATTTGCATGGTCTCCCGGTGCTCACAAGTATCAGAGGATTGAACGATAATCATGGATTCTCTGCATAACTTTCTAATATGGCCCATTTTATTCCCATTCATTCTATGGGCTACCTCAAAAATGTTTCACGTTTAAGGGATGCAATATATTTCAACTTCTTGGGGAGCTGTTTGTAAAACTCTGCGGCTTATGCTCTTTCCTCTACTTATCATCAGAACACTAATGGCCAGACTAAAAGATTCAATGTGACATTAGAGCAATATGTACAGTACTTTGTAAAGGGCACTCAGAACACTTTTGCGGGCTTGTTACTCATAGCAGTTTGCAACCACTGGCACTGTGTATTCTGCTTTTCAGTCATCACCTTTTTTTTTTAATTTCATGGGATACCCCTATTTAATTGTGTAGATAGCGCCGTGTACGATAGGATTTTTCCTTAGTGTTGGAAAAAATTAGGATATAGTTGAAAAAAACCTTAGGTAATCAGATTTTTAACGCATTGCATTTCAGAAAAAAAGGAACCTTTTTGGTGTTTACAATTTGAACTATTGCTCTTGTAATTGACGCCCCGAAAAATTGCTATGAAGAGAATTGTGAATGTTTCTAGACGTTAAGTTATGGCATATTTCTTGAATGATAAGGTGGAGTTGTGAGGATGAATTTTGTGTACAACTGGATATATTTGTAATATTACAATTCTTAACACTGAACCACATTGAATCCCCAAGTTGGTAATCTAAATCTGTCTCTTATTGTTGCCTACTTAGTTATTATAGTTTCTTTTAGCGTTCTGGAAATGCTTAGCACCAGGGCTGTGTATTTTGTGTAACTGTGTCTTATTGGGATCATCATAGGAAGACATAATGGAAAGCAAGCTTACAAAGAAACAACGGAGAAATTGAAAGTTTGTCATAACTAACAACTATGATCAAGTATTCTGATTTTTATTCATAAATCATCTCAAGCATTGCTCCAATGTTTTATTTGTTCTCTCTGTTTGTCCAGGAGATTATGGGTGAGAATGAGCAGGCAAATGAGCCTCCGCACTTAGCAACTACACAATGGAATTTGAACTATAAACGAAAGTATGGCACATTGATCATTGACTATATCAGACTGACATTGATGTTGTGGTTTATTACTGATGTCATGACAAAGAAATGTCTTATTGTATAATTTCTCATTAATAAAGTTTCTTGAACGGCATAGATATTTCAAAAACCTATGTTGAATTATTAGGTATACAGTGTTAAATCATCTAAAAAAATGTCCAAAGAAATGCTGCAGTCTTTTAGGCTACATGACCAAAGGGTGGTACTGGTCTTAAGTAAATTGTCATTAATCTACTGTAAACACAGTGAAACCTAAACAAACTTTGAGCATTTTTCACATTCTAACATTTCAGCCAATCAAGTGCTATTACAGTTCCTATCTCAAAATTCTCCAGGAAAATCAGATATTATGAGTACTTTTCAGTGAACACATGGTTTCACATGTGTCAGGTTGGTGTAAACATGGCATTCTCGTAGCCATTGGAATATTACTCCAGGGAGTTGTTGATGCGCTGCCACATTCTCTGTATCGATTAAAATGTTATCCAAAATTGTCCTAACAGAAGCCCCCCAGAAAGCCCTCAAACAACACACCAGCCACACAAAGGTGGAAAGAATCAGAAGAAATGACATGATCTCATATTCAGAATAAAGTCTTGAATTAAGTATTGCAATCGTTGTCACTTTATTTCATCCTCATCAGATCGCATGTTCCTGGTAGATGTAAGACAGGGAATATTGTTGTGTAAAGCTGATGCCAATGTTGTGTACTGTACGGAAATGTTCATCCCTGAAATATATTCAGGAGAAACAAAATCGCAATTTTCTTCATTATGCAAAATAAAGTTTGGTCCCTCCGTCAATGTAGATGCATGAATAAGGCCCCACCCCTCACACAAACACACCCATGAGCTGCACAGCTCTATGCAGCAGGGTCTGTACCTGCAAGCCTCCTCACACCAGAGCTGTGGAGGTCCTGAGAAGTACATTAAATGTACTGTAGTTCTGTTGGGAAGCGGCAATAATCTCCTAGCAAATGTACTGAAGCCCCACAGATACACTGTTCCATATATGCTTATTTGAGAAGTGGTCTGGACAAAATTGTAAAACTCTGTTTTCCCAGCCGCGCTAGCGAAATCTGATTTCAATCCATTTCGCCTCAATCTGCTGTTCCGCTATCCCCGCGTAGTGACAAGAGTGGTGCAAAGTTTCTCGTGCGTGAACCAAACATGAATTGAAATAAGCTGTGTAAAGTTTTGTGTGCCGTTGTGCAAACCTAGCATGGATCGAAAAGAGTGGCACAAAGTTTCTCGTGCTGCTGGGCTAACCTAGCATGAATTGAAATGAGTCGCACAGTGTTTCTTGGGATGTTGAGTGAACTTAGCAGGGATCGAAAAGTGCTGCACAAACGTTTTAGTGCGGCTGCATGAACCTAGCACCAATCAAAAAGAGTGGCACAAAGTTTCACGTGCCGCTGTGTGAATTTAGCTCAGTTAAAAAAAACATGCACAGTTCCTGTGCCGCAACAAGAAAAACTAGCGTGGATAGGGGAAAGCCACACAAAGTATCTTGTGCCACTGAATAAAACTAGCACAGATAAAAAAAGGACCACATGAAGTTCCTCGTGCCGATGGATGAAACTAGCACGGATCGAAAAGAGACCTACACAAAGTTTCTTATGTCAAACCTATCATGAATCTGTCATGGCTTATTGGGTGCTCACTCTCAACTCGGGGAGTTCCTTTCGGACTGATCAAGGTATCGCACAACAAAGCCCTTAGCAGATTCAAATTTGGTTAGGCCTCTAACCTGTACAACACCATGCAGCAGATACCCCCTGTATCACCAAGAAGCTAGAAACCAGGCCGGTGTATAGACATAACAGTGTATATTTATTTAAATGTCTTCACTGAATAACACACAAACACTTTAGCACAACACAATAATCACCAATGCAAATTACTGGCATCAATTGCCTGACATGTATTTCTTAACAGACTTTCAGTTACTACAACAAACACAGGTTGAATTTGAAGACTCGAAATCAAAACACACTTAGGATTTCTTTTCACATTAACAAGTAGGAAGGACATTTTGTACAACCCCCATTGATTGATTGGGGTATCACAATGGTCTTCTCTCCCAGCACCCGCCACCCCAGGCATCAGTTACATATGACCCCTTAATTTGAAGGCAAGGTACAGGGAGTGGGAATACTGTAGGAACATCACTTTGGCTTTTTATTAGAAAGGCAGGGTTTGGGAAATAAACACAAGGGGAAATAGTTTTGGCCTTTTGATTTGAATAAAATGCAGGGCCTTGTGATTCTGATTTGGTATGCAAGTGAATAAATGGGAAATTTCGTTTTGCACACTCAACATTCACTTAAATGGCAGAGTTTTGGGGTTACTTGTTTTGTGATTACGGACACCCCCTTCTGTAAGGAAGTCTGGGGTTTCAGAAAGGTAGAGTCACCCAAGTGCGTTATTGCCCATGATGGCTATAGCCCACAGGGTATGAAATGTGTTTGTTTTGAATTCTAACAAAACTCATCCCATGATCTTTTCTATATGGGAATTAATTAATTAATTGAATAAACTTTCATTAAATGTGCTATGGGTCTACACAGTTTTACCCCCCCACCCAACCACAATTAAATGGACAGTATTAAGGCAGTTTGTTCCCAACAAAATTCAATTTAAATGGATCGGGGGGTTTCTCATGAAGAATTAATTGAGTAATCTGTTTAAGTAAATTATGGTCAGGGTGCACCCAGTGTTGCCCACCACGCACTAATGGAAAGTGATTAAGGCAGGTAACTCCCCATACAATTGATAGCTTTGGGATGAATCTACTTACATGGGAGATATCTTTTCTTAGCTCAAAAGGCCAGCTGGACTTCAGACCCTTTTTCAAGAATAGGTAGGCAGCTCACACCCCTTGTCTCTATTCACAGCAAGGTCCCTCCAGCCAGATTTTAGGACTCTTTCTCAGATAGGGCTCCCAGCTTCCAGGTAAAGGTCCCCAGCAAGTGTCCCAGGGTCTCCTATCTGCTCTCCTGGGTGTCAGCCTTCCTTCTCTCTCCTCTTTGTTGAGGTCAGTCTGCTCTCCTCTCCTTTTTTCTTCTGTCGCTCTGTCCCCTTTACATTGAAGACTGATAATATATAGCGCTGATGACTTACATATTATGAATATTCCCACACTACGGATTGAACATCTCTCTTTCTCCATCTCCCACTAATCCATCCACTGCCAGCTGTTATGGCAAGGAGTTTAGAGGTCTGTATTATGGATAATGGGGGAGGAGGAAGATGCATTATTTAAAAATGACAGGTTTTTAAATTCTGTTTTTTGATAAAAATATCACCACACGGCAACAACCTTCTGTTTTCAGATAACTGCAAACACATGTGTATTTTAAAATTCTACATTTTATGGCAAATTGTGAAATACTAATTTCACTTCGGCATGCCCTTCCTGGCAGGAGTTATGGTTTTTCACGGTTTACTCCTGAGCTGAAATAGTGAAAAATATGCCACTTCGCTATTCAATCAATAATTTCACATTTTATCAGTTCGCAAACTTTCAAATTCCTCTGAATTATGGGAAGGTCAGGATCACGGTTTTCTTCCTAAATCAAGTTCTATACATCACAGATTTAAGAGATACAAATAATTGATGGGAAATCTCTTTAATATGAGTCTTGGATGTTAATCAATAGCAATGCATATATATATATATGGGAGGCCATAGTTTCATATTCCCAACAAGCCCAACTGAGTTTCATTTCTTTCCGGTCACATGACACATATATCCGCCAGGCTCATGTTATTTCACCCAGCCATTAAGTGTCTTCAGAGGTCTCTGTTCGACGTTAATGCACAGTTAATAGGGAGGCCTGACCTTAAAGGTCATTTCTGCTGGCCGGCTTATCTACAGCCTCCACTTATTTAATCTTTTATATTTCTTTGTATTTTAAACTGAAAACCAGGCCTGCTTTTCCTGGTGGGGCCAGGCTAAAGGTCTTGAGGTCAAAGTATCAGAGCCACAGACCTTTCAGTTCAGTGGGGAAAACAAGCTACATACATAATTCTAACAAAATAGCATTTCAAATTGAAAAGATGTGTTCAACATGACATTTTTGTATCGCATCTGGTCTTTCTGTTTATAACTACAATACAATATTTAAACAGATATAAGTTCACTTTTGCCATTATTCACCCATAGGCGCCAGTTAACATAGGAAATGATTGTTAACTTCTCCAACAAGTCGGCCTTTCCATTTAAATGTCAGTTTATTTGTGGAAAGAAAGTGTCTTTCTCCGAAATATGTCACTTGGCTTCACTCGTGAAATGTAAGGTCCTCCTTTGTATTTTTCAAATGCACAGCATTTCAATGTTTTTTTCCATGTACTGCAGCATCTTGAGAAAATGTGCTTTTCCCAGTTTACACAAAGTCAGCATCTGCAGCACAACATGTCTTTTTGGAATCCATTGCACACAGTTAGTAATAGTGCAGTTCTGAGGCGCACTCCCCTTCAGCTGAGTGCCTTTCCATGTTGCCAAAGTTGAGGGAGGCCCATTTTTGTTCTTCACTAAGCCCTAAGTCAGAAGTCAATGCTTTGAACTGACCTACATCTTCCCATAGGTATCAACATCACCCAGCTTCATTCTGATAATAGGGTCTTGCATGACCTCTCAATCTCTGTCACCTTGGGGCTGTATTTTCACCCCACAAGTTGTAAAACTGCAAGAAAGTTCTCAAGGCACTGCGGTAAACTAGAACTGTTTGGAAAAAGCTGCCCATAGTTTCTTGAGTTGCTGCATGAAGCTAGCACGGACCCCTGTGAAGTTTCTTGTTGCGCTATACAAAATCAACTTGGGATCTAAACACCATGCTCCGTGTGAAACTGCAATAAAACAGGGGAAATTTCAGTGGCAGCGGAAGCCTAGTGCTGATTTCGCAGAGCGGACTGAAGCGAATACCACACCTTTCCCTTTGGGGGCAGAAATTTCGCTCACTTCCAGTCCTGACCCATTTAAAGGCATAGCAGTCTGACAAATAAGTGTCAGGGTTGACCAGTAGAAATAATAACAGTCCTACTGTTTTTATAGTTCCCAACCACTTAAAACACTCGTATTGCTAGACCTGGCTGACATCATTGACCAGTTGTCGAAGAATAAATACAGCAAATAAATCCCCACACTGTGGTATTGCAACAAACAATGGGCCTCATGACAAGATTGCCAGCCCGGGAACTACGGTACCGTTAAGCTTGCCAGTACAGTAGTTCCTGGACCGGAAAACTACGAGCGATGCTTGAGTGTGACACCCGCGAGCACATCATGTCGGATGCACCGGCACCATTATGAATGGTGTCGGTGCATAATGTGTTCAGCACACTCTGGTATACCTCAATCAGCAAATGCACGGAGCTCACCTCATGGTGGCAGGCCGGGCGTATGAGGCGGAATTCCATTACCTCCTAGAGGAAACTGTGGTTTGTAATAACCAGAGGAACGTGGAAGAGGAAACGTGAGAATGTTCAAAAGTAAGCTAACTATGAAGGCATTAGCCTTCCTGACTGTCGCCACATCTGTAAACACCTGGATCGTCGTAACATGGAGCTGTTCGTAGTCTCTGGGGGTTGGCCGATGCAAAGATGCGGCTTTCTGACTTCGGCGATGTGAAAAAGCAGGTTTCTGAAAGTAGTGTTCATCCACTTCAGGTTTCGGTCTTGCCTCCCTTCCATCCGGCTAGGCACCATTTTGGGTAAAGGCGGCAGTCGCGAAACGGCGGAAATGGTTTGTGGTAGCCCTGCCTGGAGGTTGTCGGCCGCCTGGACCGGGTCTGTGTTTAAGTGGGTGAGGAACCTT
Organism: Ambystoma mexicanum; assembly: GCF_040938575.1. Classification (NCBI taxonomy): domain Eukaryota; kingdom Metazoa; phylum Chordata; class Amphibia; order Caudata; family Ambystomatidae; genus Ambystoma; species Ambystoma mexicanum. The sequence goes on from NC_090922.1 coordinate 1,509,252,130, forward strand.
GATGTATTGAGTCTTTCCTAAAAAGTAGGCTGGAGACGTACCATCAAATGTATGGCAGAACCAATACTGGTGCTGTCCAATTAAAATAAAGGCATCTCTAATGTCTTGCCAAGAGGTGGCTATGCCGTCTCAATAAATGTAGTGCAGGCTAACTAACAAGTGCTGATAACGCCCACTTAGGATTGCCCATTAAAGTGGGCAGCCTTACTTGGAAGAGCCAATATGGTCCAATGAAAGTGGTAGAAGTCTTGCTTAGCAGCTCTCTCACATTAAAGTAGTGGCAGCCCAACCTTTTATGCTGAGCCCACACTTGCGTGCACATATTTCTGCCAAACCCACCTTAAGTACAACTGTTGTTGCCGACCCCCCAAAATGTTAATGCATTTTCTATTAAAGCAGTCACAGTGCTCCCTTTTTGAAGAGTCCTGCACCCCCCCCCCCTCTGCACATCCTTCAGGCCTCCTTTGGGGTGGGGAGGGGGCGGGACAGCCCCACAGTTTGACCACCACTGCATTACAGGTTTAGAATTCCTTTTGAGACATGCTGGTACTGCCACATAAAAGCTGGCATTCCTTCTGAAAGGTGTAAAAAGATACAGCAGCCTGCAGACTACCACTCTTACCACCTCCAATCTCACTGGCCAAGAATGCCAAGAGGACACTTCCAGTGCAGAATATTTCAAATAAGGCATCACATCGTCCCACATCAGACACCTGCCCTGCTGCACCTCAGCCCTGCCAACTCCACTTGCTGTGGTCTGCTAAGACATACCACCGTCCCACATTAGACACCTGCCCTGCTGCACCTCAGCGCTGCCAACTCCACTTGCTGCAGTCTGCTAAGACATCACACCGTCCCACATCAGACACCTGCCCTGCTGCACCTCAGCGCTGCCAACTCCACTTGCTGCAGTCTGCTAAGACATCACACCGTCCCACATCAGACACCTGCCCTGCTGCACCTCAGCGCTGCCAACTCCACTTGCTGCAGTCTGCTAAGACATCACACCGTCCCACATCAGACACCTGCCCTGCTGCACCTCAGCGCTGCCAACTCCACTTGCTGCAGTCTGCTAAGACATACCACCATCCCACATTAGAAACCTGCCCTGCTGCACCTCAGCGCTGCCAACTCCACTTGCTGCAGTCTGCTAAGACATCACACCGTCCCACATCAGACACCTGCCCTGCTGCACCTCAGCGCTGCCAACTCCACTTGCTGCAGTCTGCTAAGACATCACACCGTCCCACATCAGACACCTGCCCTGCTGCACCTCAGCGCTGCCAACTCCACTTGCTGCAGTCTGCTAAAACATACCACCGTCCCACATTAGACACCTGCCCTGCTGCACCTCAGCGCTGCCAACTCCACTTGCTGCAGTCTGCTTGAATGAGCACACTAACTCTTGATTTACAGACAAGGAAAGTGTTAACAACAAATGAAGGAAAACACATGCACGATTCACAAAGCAAAACAATGACACACACTGTCCTGTGAGGGTGGAGCCACACTCATAGGAATAAGGTTGTCGTCCTCGGCACTATCCATGGCCCAAAGGTTTTCCTGAAGGAACGCCTTCTGCTGCCTGTGATCCTGGCTTTCTCAGCTTGGCTTTAAACCAGAAGAGTTTATTGGAGGTTTTCCGCCTCTTCTTAAGATTGGAAATTCAGAGTTAAATATATTCCAAGTCTAGCAGCCATTGCAGATTCGCAGGGACTCTCTCTGCCTGCGACGGAGAACGCGCCCCTTAATTCACCGAGTGAGCTCGCCTTCTGCTGGCTGTGTTGGGGGCTGAGCGTTACGCCGTCTCTTCGGAGTGCGGATAATTCGTACATAACGTCAGTACAGATGCAACTCAGTTAAAAAAAGAGAGATGATGTCCAACCCCATAAATTGCGATGTTGTGCTGATCTCACTGTTCTCCCAGCGACACAAATGTTCGTCAATGAGTCCAGTCATTTAGCACAGCTGTTTGCCAGCATTTGAAGGCAATGCATTTGAATTTGGGTGAAATTCTTTTGATTTCGAGGGGCATTCAGGCTGGTTTAAGGAAGAGACTTTTGGACTGCCTAGGACTAGAGGAGAGTCACTGTGGACGGTGCACCCCGCTTAAGAGAAACATTGAAACTCTCTCGCTCCAAGTTGGCCAACAGCGTTGCAGCAAAGCAAGGGCACTGGGCATGATTGACTTCCAACAAAGAGTAGAGCTGGACATGACCCACCCAGTCCACAACAGACGAGAGTTTACTCTGAGGTAGCTAGTACCGGCGAACGCGCCGACAAGCGCGCCTGCCTTTAGGGAGTGTTTCCTAAACTCTCCCTCTAATGTGAGAATGTACAGTCTGTGGGAGACTATATTAAGTCAAAGATGAAGTGCCAGGTCATGTATGTGTGTCCTGCGATTTATAGCTAACACATGAGGATGCCTCCAGGGATGTCTGCTGCACCCACCTGTGAGAAGCCCGTCCTACCACAGAAAGCTGATTTTAACCCTAGCTACCATGGAGCGGCGATCGAGGGATTCTGGACCACCCACAGCCCACTTGTGCTGCGATGCTACTCCATCACCAAGCTGGAAATAATCTGGGAGGTCGTCTTAGATTTGGGGTCTTCCCCATGCCCTGATCTTCCTTGACTCACCGGTCCCATGTAGCAGGTATGGAGCAGGCTCATGGTCTTTGTCATGGTCTTGTGGGAGAATCGTCTAGATAAAGTAACACTGGACGCTGCAGGAAGAGGGTCTCAGAGAGTACCCTGATGTTAGGAACTCGACCCAAACTTTCAGCTGGAAAGAAGAGACATTCCCAAGATTGGGAATTGGGAAACAGAAGGGAGCCTGCCAAGAGGATAATTTCATTTGGCAACTCTGCATGAAAAACCCACACCCGGCCTTATTTAATCCATATCCCCTCGGGGTCCTCATAATGAAAGGTTATTTATAATGCACTTAATACACAGAGGTTTCTAAGCGCGGACCCGGGGATTGAGCCTGTGGTGCTCTGTGTCGTCTTACATCCAAGGCGAGCATGTTGCCCCTGAGCTATCCTCCTGAGACATTACTGGGCATCATCAGTAAGGGGAGACCAAAGAACAGGACCTTCTTCACCTTGCTAATCGCAAGACATAACCATGTGTCTTTCACACACCCAACTCAGCCCCACACTCCTTTATATGATATGATCTGGTATTTATAACGTGCCTTTACACAAGTGTCTCTAGGCGCCGCAACACAGAGGGGGGGAGACAGTGTCACGCCGCCCGCATTGGGGTCCACTTACTTGAAGCGGCGCGCCCCATCCTGGAGGATGTACCCGCGCTTTCGCTTGGGGGCTCCTGGGTTGTCCTGGTCCTCGGGCGCTTCCGGGTTTCCTGGGCATGTTGGTCTGCGCATGCGCAGGTGGCCGTTTCGCGTTCTCCGCGCATGCGCACTGCACGGGGCACTCGGTTTGGAGGACCTTGCGGTCCACGCCTCTCTCCAAGCCAACCAATGCATGGGAGACAGCACGGCTTGCGTTCCAAGCCTCCTAGGGGTTGGTAGTCCTATTTAAGGAGCCCGGCCATTCATTCAAACCGCGTCTCAACGCGGTTTGAATTGGATCGTGTTTCCTCGCCGGTTCCTTGTGCCTTCCTTACCTGTTACCTGATTCCTGTTCTTCTTGTTCCTGGTACCCTTCTGGTACAACCTGAAGTTGTATTGTCCTGTCTTCCCTTCTCCTTGTCCTGTGGTTGGGGCTCCCTTTTCCCTTCTTCTGAGTTGGGTGGTTCCCTTTCTGTGTCTACTAGTTGGCTCTTGCTCTAGCACCTTGTCTGCCTGCCCGCTCTGCCTCCCTCTGCCTTTGTGCCTACCTTGTGGGCAATCCCACTACCTTCCTCTGCCGGATCCAGCCTCCAACCAACTTCCACTGTGTCCTGTTCCTTGGGACTTCCATCTTCCGGATCCAGTCTTCCTTGGGACTCAGTATTGTCATCTGGAAAGGCTCCCCCTGTCAGTGCTTTCACTGTTCTGACGCCACGCTAATCAGGGGTGAGCAGACTCGTGGCGTTGGGAGCTGGTTCATCTCCAACCCGGTTCCATTCGGGCGGGAGCTGGGCTGGCTTCTCGCGTCATCAACCACATCAACGCAGGACTGCTGACAGCCTGGCATCATCTTCAAGGTCCTCAACCGGACGAACAGGTACGCAACATCCTCGTGACGCAGTCTATAACAGACAGAGGGAAGAGAAGACAACTATCTCACTTGGCCTCGTGACATTCAAGTGCAATGAGAAGTGCAGGGGAGAGGGAGTGGGGAGAAATGCAGGGAAGGAGTATGAGGGGAAGTGCAGGCAGGGCAGCAGGGCTCTGAGGCATGGCAGAGGACTATATGGATCCGGCCCCTGCCCGGAAGACCTGAGTAGGCCAGACGGCAATGCAGGGTGAGTGGTCAAGGGGGCGTGGTACCCTGTGTGACTCTGAGGCAACCATGCCACCAGTCAGGACGAGCAGAGAGGTAGATTAGCATGGGAGAGGGACAGAGAACGAAGAAGAGAAAGGAAGGTCTTGATAGCTTCCGGAACTTCAGGTGGTCCAGCTCAAGTCTGAGAGGGGCAGGGAGGCATATCCAGAGGGAGGCACCTTCTGAGGAGAGAGATCTACCCCCCCACTCTCTGTTTGGAGAAGCGTCTGACCTGCATAGAGTTTGAGATAGCTGAGCGGAGAGCTCTAGAAGGAAGGTATTTAGGAACAGAGTGTTGGATATGGAGAGGACCACTCCCCAGAAAGCCTTGTGGATGATGCAGAGGGTCTTGAACTTGATCCTTGCAGCCACTCGGAGCCAGCGGAGAGAGTTCAAAGCTGGAAGGAAGCGGTCTCTGGGCTTGAGGCCAAGGATAAGTTTCGTAGTCCTGTTCTGGATGAGTTGCAGAGGTCGCAGAGGGCGCAGAGTAGATTTAGGAAGAAAGAGAAAGAGGCTCTTGCAGTAGTCCAGCCTGGAGAGAACCAGAGCTCTGGAGACAGTGAGCTTCTTGGGGAAGGTGAGAAAAGGTAGAAAACCTCTGAGGAAGTGCAGCTGGACATGGAACTTCTTGACAAGGTCCGTGATGTGTGGAGAGAAGGAGAGAGTGGAGTTGAAGATGACACAAAGGTTTTTTGCCTCACAGAAGGGTGAGGAGAGGGGGCTTAAGGAGGGCGGCCAGAGAGGAAATGCGCGTGCAGGGGTCCCACAGAGAAGGATCTCTGTGTTATTGGCATTAGGGCAGAGGTTGTTAAAGGTGCAGCATCCTTGAATAGCTGATTGGCAGTCAGGAATGAGCGAGGAGGGAGAGGAGTGTGAGGGGCCTGCAAGAAGGCAGAGTGTCATCCACATAACACTGAAAGTTAGAGGAGTTAGAGGCGAAAGTAGAGGTCAGTGGGGCCAGATAGACATTAAAGAACTAGGGTGACATGATAGCATCCTGGGGAACACCACATGTGGAAAGAGAAGTGGTGGAGAGAAAAGACCTAAGTTGGACCTGGCATGGTCCGTCCAAGAGGAAGGAGGTCAGCCATGACAGAGCCTGAAAAGTGATGGCAAGGTTCACACCGAGCCAGTTGATCAAAAGGCAGAGGAGAGGACAAGGAGGATGAGGATGAAGCGAGAGCTGGCCTCGAAGTTTAAGAGCAGATCTTCAGGGGAGTTCAGGAGAGCAGTTTCTGTGCCTCTGGCTGATCTGAAGCCAGACTGTTGGTCATGGAGATAACCAGCAGATTCAGTGTGGAGGTTTAGCTGAGAGATGGCCAGTTTCACAAGGAGTTTGCCAGGAAAGGAGTGATAGAGATCTGGCGGGCAGGAAGGATTAGCAGAAGGCTTTTTTTGGGAGGGGATGCAAAAGAGAGTGCTTGAGAAGAGAGGGGTAAAATCCATTGGCAAAGGAATGATCGCAGAAATCAGCCAAGGCTGGAGAGAGGGAGACAAAGTTGTCCTTAATGATTCTGGAGGAGCAACAGGGCACCTGTTTGGATTAAACATTTATAGACCATACTAGTCTAGAAACATCATCAGGTGTTATAGGAGAGAGAAATGAGAGAAGGGGAGGAGAGCAAAGGATGGCCATAGAGGGCCAAAGAGAGGAAGGGGCCAAGAGATACAGAGGGCCTGGGAAGAAGCAGGAGAAGTAGAAACTGCAGTCAAATTGGCCAACTCCTTGCAGATTTTAAACAGTTTGGCCATGCTGTTAGAGGCTGCAGAGATGTGGTCTTGAATATGGACCCTCTTCTTGGAGAAGACAGAGAGTCTGTATAGCCTTTGCAGCAAGCGGCAGGCCAGTTTGTCAGAGGATGTTCCCGAAGCCCTCCACTTTCGCTCGACCGCCCCAGCACTCGTGATTCAGGATTCAGAGTGGCCCGGTCGGAGTCATACTAAGAATTGCACTGTGAGGCAGGTTTCAGACAGATCCTCATAACAGAGGCGAGGATATCGAGAGCATTGGAGATAGAGAGAAGATGGTTGGAGAGCGCTGTGTCAGAGTGAGCGTCAGTCGCAGGTGTAGGAGGAGGAGAGAAAGTAGAGGCAAAAGCAACTGTGGAAACTGACACCTGCTTCATAGGTCGAATGGCTATGAAGGAAGGTAGCAGTTCTGGGATAGGCTTTGTCAGGGGGACAGACAGTTTCCAGTGAGAGGAAAGCAGAAGTGGTCAGTACAAGAGAGTGGGGTAGTGAGAGGGTTAGAAAGGGGGATGTCTGAGGAGATGAGAGCATCTAAGGTGTGTCCGGTTGAGTGTGTCAGACCAAAGGGAAGAATAGAGAGGGAGAGCGAGTTGGAAAGATTGCAGAAAAGCACAGAGTGGTCTGAGGAGTCCAAGTGGATGTTAAAATCCCTGAGGAAGAGAAGCTTAGAGGGAGAGGCGAGGAGTGAGGTCGAGAGAGCAGCCCATTTATAGAGGAAGAGGGTGACCAGGCAAGGTGGCCTGTATATGGTGGACAGAGTCAGAGAGAGGCCAGGAGAGATAGAACAGCTGCAGACCAGGCATTCAAAGGAGGAGTACGTCTGGGTGGGAATGATAGAGGCAGGGACCCACTTAAGAAAGAACAGAGCCACTGCACCTCCTGGACAATTGGTCCTGGGTTCAGAGCGGAGGTGGAAGAAGGGAGTAGCATAGGAGCTGGAGAGGTGGAGGAAGGAGGTGGCTGAGGGGCAGAGAGGTGGTAGATACAGTAGCAGGAGAAGGGATGAAGTTGATAAGATGTGAGAGACGCCTATCCCAGAGGAGGAGGTTGGGCTTAGTGCCCTGGACCATGACGATCCCATTAAGATAGACATTAATGATGGTTCTGGAACACAGGAATGAGGCCAAGAGGATCTCCCATCTTGTGCCACCATTAATTGGAGATGAACAGAAAGGAGAGAGAACAGCAACCATTTGTAGGGTCCATAGGTCGGGAGAGGGAACGACAAGAGGATGTCAGTTAGAGTCTGTCTGGAGGAGGTGCTGACTTGGGTGTCAGCGATGGGAAGGCCTGGCTTAGAGACCATGATGTCCTTCTTGAACTTCTTCCTTCCAGAGTTCTTGAGAGGGATAGGATAGGTGATAGAAAATCAGTTTAGAGAAGATGGGTGTGACCGAGAGCCCCATGGAGGGGTGTAGGTAGAAAGGAGAGGGAAAAGTGAGAGGGGGAGGAGAGAGGAGAGGAAGCACAGCACAGAACAACGCCACACACGATGCACTGGGTGGAGACATAGCTGCGTAGGGGCGACACAGAAGGAGGCACAGTAAGGAATGCAACAGAGAAGTACATGCACATAGCCTCAACAGTGGGCATGAACGTGCAGGGCAGGGCAGGGCAGTGGAGGCAGAGGAGGCAGACAACTGGGAGCAGCAGGACTACACAGAGGGGGCAAGTGAACAATAACCACCAATAGAGCAAGTGGATGCACAGACAAGCAGGTACCTAGAAGGGGGAGAACAGCCTAGAAGCAGAGCAGAATGTAAAGTACATGTAAAGTACAACCAAGAATAAACCAGCAGTAATCAGAGTGGGAGGAACCTAGCAAGGGAAGAAGGTCTAGAGGGAGCAACAGCACTGGAACTACATACCTAGAAGGAGAAAAGGGCAAGAATAACAGCAGGGAACACACAAGTGAGGCAACCGTGAGAGGGGTAGCCTAATGCGTGCGCGGAGTAAGTGTATGTTGAGACAAGCATTTAAGTGGAAGTACGCGTGAGGGCAGGGCAGTTTAGTAGAGAGCAGTAGAGGCTGCTCACCCTGTCCCCACCTTTCTTACTGTACAGTCGCTAATGGTTGACGGCTGCGCAGCATACTCGCACTGTAGGCTGCAACGCCTTCATCGCCAAACACCAGCATCGCACACCAAGGCGCCCTTAGCCTGGTTGCAATATCTTTCGGATCATGCACCCGTGCAGTTGAAAGTTCTGTTGGGCAGTCCTCTTTACTGCATGCCGGCCCACATGCACAAATTCTAGTGTGTTTCTCTCCACAGTCAGTATCCTCGCTTTGGTGGGCTGGGCCTAGCTGCAGCAGTTCCTCGAATAGGGCTCGATCGACGGATCCTGTCACCTTGCACTGCAGCGTTCTTTGTTGACTAGGCCTGCTGGTGCTCACACACACTTACATGAACTGCCCATTCAAATGCACTAATCCAGAGCCTGCCTCTAATCCGGCCAACCTTCTCCAAACTGCACTCATCACCACCTGCCCTTCCCTCCTCATATCCTACACGAATACAATAGACATTTGAGACTTGATAGCCGCCAATCAACTCAATGCTTTTGACATTACCAAAATGTGCACACTAATCTCCAACGACATCCTTGAAGTCCTTGTCAACGTGTTCGACAGTCGGGAAAACAGTGGGAGGTGTAGCAATGAACGGCCAAATCAAATGGCCTTGTACAGTACACAATGAATCACTTTTAGATTCAATGGAAACTTTCCCTTGCCAATTCCCACTTGTCCACTTTCCATCTCATCTACAGTAGTATCCACGGCAAAAACCCTGGGTATGATGGTTGAAGCCACATTAGGCTCAGGAGCCCAGGTCAACTATTTGTACAAAAATAATTTGTACTACCTGCGCCTTCTGAGAGCAATTAGACCTTTTATAAATGAAACCAACTCGGCGACTGGTGCCAGAGCGATCCTGTTATCCCGTCTTGACTACGGCAATGCTCTGCTACTGTGAGCCTCTAAAAGAGAGCTGTCGAAATGCCAAGTAATGCAAAATGATGCGGTTCGCATAATTAAAAAGAAAAAACAAAGGGACCAAACATCAGAAGGTAGAAAGGAATTACATTGGCTTAGAATAGAGGACAGAGTTAGGTTCAAGGCAATGACAATTGTTCATAGATGTCTTTATGGGGAGGCACCGGCCTACTTCAAATAACAATTTTCCTGGTATGCACCTCGAAGATGCTTAAGATCAGCAGGCACGGATCTCCTAAATATACCAGTGGCCAAATGGGTAACGGGAAAAGGGAGATCTTTTCCTGTCAAGGCGGCTAAATGTTGGAACGAGCTACCAGCGAACCTAAAACAACAAGAAAACTATTGCAGTTTCAGGAAGGCTCTGAAAACGTTCTTATTCCAATAATGATAGCACCCTATCCCAGTGTAGGATAGGCCACAGCCGACATATGTGAGATCTATTCTGCAAATGACACTTCTCTGTGCTCCCCGCGCCCTGATGCCCGCAGGCCTACGGTGCGTTATAAGCATAAAGTAAAGTAAAGTAAAGACAAGCTCACAGGTTTGGTACTTTCCTCGATGAGATTACGGAATTGCTTTCTACAGATTCAGACTCTCACACGACCAACATCTTCATTGTAGACTTCAACCTCACTGGGACCTAGCAACCAAAAACACCAAAGATGCGTGCCTAACCCCGGCAGAATCACTGGGCAGAATCCTGTGCATACTAACCACCACACACATTAGAGGCAATGGCCTATTTTCCCTATCTAAGCTGGTCAGACCCTACTGCGCTCGACAGAAGAAAACATGCAGCCACCCCTCTCTCATTATGACATTCATCACCCCATGGTGTCAGGTCACTCCTTTATAAGCTTTCCAGCCGAGGTCGTGGACAACAGCTTCTCCAACTTCCCCACCTCTGAGAACATTCCTGACTGTTAGAAGCCTTTAGGCAAAGCTAAAAGGAGTTGACAGATACTTTTGCTCTGAAAAAATTGGGCTGCACCAGAACCAAATCATTCTCCCCCTGGTATACTCAGGAGCTAAAAACGGTCTGTTAGAACTCTGGAGAAATGCTTGTGCAAAGCCCACAAACCAGTGGACTGGCTACTTAGGGGCATAAGTAGTAAATGCCTAAATCCAAAGCCAAGGCTACTTAATACACCACCAGCATTGCAGCAGCCTCTAACAGGAGCAAAGCACTTTACACAGCAGTCAAACACTATTTAAATCCCACACAACACAAGAGTAAGAGGCACTGGAATCCCAGAAGTGTGAGGCTATCAATAGGTTCTGGATCAACAAGATAGAAAAATTCATGATCCACGCCAATGGCTACAAATCCTCTGATCCCTGCCTTATGAATCCTCACGGGCTGTTCAGCCTTGGACCGACTTCTCTCCCCTCTCACTCGAGGGCCACAGGTTCCTCGTTGTATCATCAAAACCAACCTCTTACATCAACATCTTTTCTGACACCATTGTAAAAAAAGCCATGTAAATAAAGTACTGGTCCTGCCCTAACAGCTCCTCTTAGGAAAGTCAACATCTCCCTCAGTAAGAGTATAATCCCAGACATCTACAAAACAGGTCTTGTATGCCACCTTCCCAGACAAAACATCCTTGACATAGAAGAGCGAGCAGACTACCGGCCTATCACGAGCCTCGCATTTATCCGAAAAGTCATTGAGAATGAAGATTCTATTCACCTACTCCCAAAAGTCAAGCAGCATATTCTACTCCGGTGTTACTAACCTGGTTTCCACCACTGAAAGGCCACCATCCAGTTGGACGACATTGCACTACAGATTATCCATAAAGGGGGCTTGTGCCTGCTAGCCCCCCTAGTCATGCTTGCTAGCCCCCCTAGTCCTCTCTGCTATGTTCAACAAGATCCATCATTGTCTCTGATGCTGTGCTGAAACAGTTCACATCCCACCTATCTGGTACACACCAGGTTGTCCAAATGGGCTCCCTTAGGACCAAACACCTACTCCTGTCACATGTGGAGTCCCTCAGAGTTACATTCTTTCCCTGGTCATCTTTTACCTATTTTTGGACCCTCTGAGCTCACTCCTTGAAGACCCCAACATCTCGATACACCACTACGCAAAGAGGATGCACAGTTGTATGTAAAAGGTCAAAGACACTAAAGATATCGCTGACCTATGCTCATGACATGAAACCATTGAAAAATGGATGATAAGTGCCTACTTAAATATTAACCACACCAAGCCAGAATTCATACTCCTGGGTCAACCTACACACAAGAACCAACTCAAAGGTTGTTGAACAAAATGCGCTTGGCCAGATTCAATCCTCAGCTCACCCACTCAGTGAAACCCCTACGCTCTATTGTGGATAGCAATTTATTCTTCCAAAAACACATCGAGAAAAAGGCTCAAGTGGGCTTGGCATCAGATCTCTCTACTTCGCAAGATGAAGCCCTTCCCCCACCTTAGTACTTCAAAATGCTGGTGCAGGCTCAGGGGATCTCATATTTTAGCTGCCCCCTTAAAGTCTCAGGGGCAACTCGCATTGGAAGGAAGACGACACGGAGCAACACAGTTTCGATCCCCGGGTTCGTGCTTAGAAACCTGTGGGTATTAAGCGATCTATAAATAACCAATTATAATTATAAAAAAGCCCACCATGCTGTCAGCTGCCTCATCACTGTCTGCTGTCACTTAGACTCAAAACTGCAAACATCAAGACTTCTTTGCATTAAAGAACTCTTTGAGGGTCTGGTACTACGACAACACATTTTATAGTTGAATAAGATGCACTTTTTTCTGATTGGCTGCTTGCGAAGCTGCCACTACCACGACCTAGGGGTAATCTGTTGATAGGCTGTCTTCAGCCATGATTGGTTAGAGGGGAAATCCTGTGTGAACGCAGTTGAAAGTAGCATTCCTAGCACACTGGCGACTGGGGAAGAATGACACCAAATTGCTTCTTTTGAGGTTTTAGACTTTATTCTTATTCACATTCTTCTTATTATGATTACTATTAATTAGACTGAATCATTTTGATGGTTGTGATTACCCCAAAAGGAAATACACCGAACACGGGTTACAAAGGAACATACAAAATACTTTATTTTATACTGAATCCAGTTACAAAAACAGAGCAAAATCAGATAGCTATCGGCCCTCAGTACAACACAACAAACTCCAGCGTGGTTCAGTGTGTTCAGTGAGAGACGTTGTACATTAGAATGCATTCGCTTTTTATACACTTGGTGGGCACGATGTCCAGCCCCACTTCGGGTTAATCTTCCATTTAATACATCACCGATCTAGGGTTCGTGCCAAGTCTCGAACAACCGCATATAACTGGTTTGCCTTTAATACATATATCAACAAGCCTATGCAAATAACTGTGTATTCTAAGATTTTCCATGCAGGCCTTCTCAAACATTAATAGAATGTAGTTAAACAGATGTTCTACGTTCAGTAGTTGAATACATTGTTTCAACATATGCTCGTGGATTAGTTTCATTTCACGAGTAATCCTTTTACACACAGGTCAACGAAGGACAAGGTCTCAGTTCATGACCTCAACAAGTGGCCTGCAGGCAAGTTATATATTAGCTATTTACAGAGGTCAAGCAGCCATGTTGTATTCTGGAATGACATCGTCCACCATTTTAACTCACAGGGTGACTTTTACAAAGCGAATCCTAAAATGGCGGATTGACCTAAAATGGCGGCTTACATTGATTTAAGGTCAGGACCTTGCAACACGGATTCTTTCACAAGCAACGTTCGAGCAGCTTGGCGTAGGCCAATATTCATATATTTATTGCAATAGGAGGCAAAATATGATTTCTCTTTTGACATTATGACCCTTATTTGTATTACTATTAGTATTACTGTTCATATTTAGATAAACTGCATTCAGGGGGGCACAAAACCGAAGGATGAAAAGAGAGACAGACAATGCCCAGCATGAGCTCCAGGAACCAACACTTTAACCCCTACCAGGCCGATAGATATCCGTGTGGAAGATGGAGCTTCATCTGTACTTGTTTGTTAAATCAAATCTACCAGGGACCTTGGCAATTCCTACCCCCCACTTCCCCAACTCACCCTACCTACCTAATGCTCCACCCCATGATCCTGCTTTTCCATATCGCTGCTCCCAGCATCTTTAACCCAGCCCTATATTCTTGATCTTTTCATGTTTTCAGCCAAGGTGTCTGTCAGCAATGGTCTGGGCGTTGGCAATGCTCGCCATCGCTGCTCCTGTCGGTTGCCATGGTGTCTAAAAACTGCCCGAACTACAGGACCTGGAATCCACTGCTGGGCGTCACGTACGCTTACGTGACTCGCCAGCAACGTGGAAGCCCATTGAATTCCCCACTACTTAGTGGATTGAAGGAGACGGAGCAGTGCTTCTCAAGGGTACCCGTGAGTAGAGGTTCCCGTTTTCCTTCCTCATTTGTTTCTGTGTATTCTGTGACCCGGACTTTGTTGTGGATTCTCTCTTCCTTGCCCCTCTTGGTATCTAGCTACTTTTTCTGGATTTCCTAACTTCTGACTCAGACTTTTATTGGTTTTCCCTTGGCTCTTCTGTTCTGTCAATTCTTGTTTTGAACCTGGATTGCTATTGGATTTCTTTTGCCTCGTGATCTCTGGATTGGTTCTTTGGACTTCCTATCCCCCCTGAACTCTGGATTGGTTCTTTGGAATTCCTATCCCCCCTGAACTCTGGATAGGTTTTTTGGACTTTCTATTCCCGTGAACTCTGGATTGGTTCTTTGGCCTTCCTATCTAGCCTGAACTCTGGATTGATACTTTGGCCTTCCTAATTCCCCGGAATTCTGGATTGGTTCTTTGGACTTCCTATCCCCCTGAACTCTGGATTGGTTCTTTGGACTTCCTTTCCACCCTGAACTCTGAAGTGGTTCTTTGGACCTCCCATTTCACTAGAATTATGGGCTGGTTCTTTGGACTTCCTATCCCCCTGAACTCTGGATTGGTTCTTTGGACTTCGTATTGCCCGGAATTCTGGATTGGTTCCTTGGACGTCCTATCCCCCTGAACTCGGGATTGGTTCTTCGGACTTCCTATCCACCCCTGAACTCTGGATTGGTTCTTTAGACTTCCTATTTCCCCAGAATTCTGGATTTGTTTTTTGGACTTCCTATCCCTCTGAACTCTGGATTGGTTATTTGGACTTCCTATCACCACTGAACTCTGGATTGGTTCTTTCTACTTCCTATTCCCCCGGAATTCTGGATTCGTTGTTTGGACTTACTATTCCCTATAATTCTGGATTAGTTCTTTGGATTTACTATCCCACTGAACTCTGGATTAGTTCCTTGGACTTCCTATCCTCCTGAACTCTGGATTGGTTATTTGGATTTCCTATCTCCCATGCACTCTGGATAGGTTCTTTGGACTTCCGATCTCCCCTGAACAGTTCTTTCTGTTGGGGACGGGAACAATACCATTGGTCTTAGGCCATAGGTGGCAATGTGTATTTCTTTCCTTTTGCACTCAAAGAATGCCACGAGCTAGGCCCTTCCCAACGGAAGTATGCTAATCTCACCAGAAGATGCACTTGAATGACCAGTTTATCATCTTGAGAGACCTTAGAAAACGACACCAAAGAAAAGATCTGGCCAAGTCTAAGTTATGTATAAATCGAACCACATCTGTGGACACATGCCGCAGACACAGCTCCCCATTCATGCACTCTAGAATGCATCTATGGCTATATCAATCCGGTCTAGCAGTTCACACAGCCGTCCACACTGAAACCCCTGACGTACTTCAACACCTCTGCTATTAGTATACAATGACATCCTACGTAAAACTTTCTTCTAGCTGGGTACACATTGAGTCTCCTGCACTAGCACTATATCTTAAACCACCAACCACCAACAGCACCTACCCACGTGCCTGGAGCCTGGGTTGCTTACTGTGGCCCACCGGCCTTCCTAAATCCCAACCAGGCAGAATGTACATACACATCTTAAAGTTAACTCTTAGAATCTCCCATATATGGACTTCGGCCCAGAGGGGGTTCCATCCGTAAAGCGCATTGAAGCCATACACATGGGGACATGGCGCTATGTAAAAGATGACTACTACTACTACTACATCTCTGTCCCTTTCCTTCACTGAGGTCCTAGATCCTCCCGCCTGGCCAAGTGTCCCGTTCAGTTGGTGCCACTCCCGTATTCCTGGAGCCGAGATGTGCTGCCAGTATCATGAGCGACACGCTGAGCCACTGGCCGATTCTCTGTCAATCAATATGAGAACATATTTTAATTTTTAATTACCATTTTAATTTAGCTTTAATTAATGTGATTTAGTGTTTAATTTTAATGAATATTTTAATGAAGACATCCTAATGGCTTAAGTCCTATGCTGTTTATCTTCGGTCCCAGGGTCTGAAGACAGCGGTGCTGAGGATGGGAGGCTGGCATCGTGCCTAGGTGCACATCAGCGATGGTCAGGGCCTCCTCCTGTTGCACCATTCCCTATGTCTTTGTAAATGCCGAGGATAGTCAAGTGCTTAGTTTTGACTGATCCTTCAAGCACGTTGAGCCTGCTGTCCTGATATGTGTGGTATTGGACTGAGCTGGCATCCCGCAGAGAAGGGTTCAGCAAGTGGTCTACACACAGTGACATTTACACACACACATGCGCACACACACACACACACATACACAAGTGCACACACTCACATACACATGCATACCCAGACACATATACATATAGACCCAAACACAGACACAGACACACACACAGACATACACACTGACATACACACAGATGCACACAGACACATACACACACAAGCATGCACACACACACACATACAGACACGTACACACACACATACAGACACGTACACACAGGCACATATACACAGACACATACACACAAACACACATACACACACACGCATACACCCACACACAAGTGCACACACTCACATGCAGATGCATTCCCAGACACATATAAACATAGACACACACACAGACATCCACACTGACATACGTGCAGATGCACACAGACACATACACACACAAGCATGCACACACACAAATACAGACACATACAGACAGGTACATATACATACAGACACATACACACAAACAAACATACATACCCCCCCACACACACACACACGCACACACACACACATATATATAACACACACACAATCACACACACACACACACACAGACACACACACAGACACACACACACACACATATACATACACCCACATACAGACATACACAGACACATACAATCACACACACAAAGACACACAACACACACAGAAACACACACACACACACACACACACACACACACACACACACACACACACACACACACACACACACACACACTCAGACAAACCCACACACAATAATTAATTCCCAGGTCTTACCTGTATTTTTCCAAGATGGCTGCAGATGTGACATTCCATACTCACATTCGATGCAACATTCAATGCAGGCCTCGGATGTGACATTCTACGTATGCTTGAGCTTATCCATTCC
Organism: Ambystoma mexicanum; assembly: GCF_040938575.1. Taxonomy (NCBI): domain Eukaryota; kingdom Metazoa; phylum Chordata; class Amphibia; order Caudata; family Ambystomatidae; genus Ambystoma; species Ambystoma mexicanum. The sequence continues at coordinate 1,509,268,827 of NC_090922.1, forward strand.
ATGTAGTCCTGAAATCTGTCAGTCATTAAAGACTTTGGATGTTGGCGTGACATGTGGCATTCCATGTAGATTGGAGATCTACCAGTATAAATAGGTCTAAGATATATCACTCTGTGAAGGCTTGGCTTGTGACAGGCCATGCATTCTTGGCATGTAACATTCCAGGTAGGCTGGAGTTCTAACTGTACATATAAGCCTGCGATTTGTCATGCCATGTGAATTTGGCCCCCAACAGTCCATGTTGGCTTGGCCTGAGGCAGTGCCTGTGTGGCAGGAGTGGGGACTGAGATGCACAGGAAAGAGCCTGTGAGGGAATCTTAACCTGAATACATGTTGTGTGGCCGTGGCGGGATAGCAGATTTCTGCACCAGGCAGATGTTGTGATCCCTAAAGAAGATCTGTCCGAAGATGTTCCAAGGTCTCCATATTAAGTATACATTGTGTTGGGATGGAAATGAGTCTATCCCACCCCCCAGGGGCTTTACGGTGCGGTGAATCCCATATCAAATCGTGTATTGTGCAAGGGGGGAGAGGACCACACTAGGAAACTCGGCACAGATATATAATAGCACAAACAATAGATGTATAACTTTAGAAGGCGCATAGACAGAACCGCCAATTTGTAATTATAGCAGAGGCGCAGGCGTGCAGGAGCGTGCTACACCAGTCTAGCTCCATGGAAATATTTGAGCGGGCCCAGACCAGGATGAGTCTGCACTGTCAGTTCTCACGGAAGCTCACGTTCCCCTTGTCCCTTCACTGTTGCAAATACTTAGTATCATTGTGAGGAATGCGCCCTGTAGGACCATGAGACAACACCCGGCTCCTCGTCGTGCCCATTCATCACAACTAAGCTGCCAGCAGGTCTCTAACCCCCACCCAGCCAACCCAGAGGCAGAGCCCACGCCACTGACCCAACCCCCACACCCCTGCATTCCATGATATCAAGTGACCCCCATCCCCTATCATAAACCAAGTGACCATAAAAGATCTAAGCATGGGGGCCTGTTTCATCCCTCAACATAACATACATCCTTTGTAGTATGAGGTACAGGGTGGTATACATTACTAATCAAAACAAGGGTGGAAGATCTTGAGTGAGAAAGGAGCGGTATCACCTAAGCCCAGAATGTGTGGGTCTGTATTTCATCCTCCCTTTCCCCTGGCATCAGTCCCCGAGCTTCCCAGGTGCATGCCACAGTGATGTAGTAGCAGGCTTAGAGTAGCTTAATAATTTAGACGTGTTACTTATGAGAGACCTGACTTTCACTCCTCAGCGAGATGAGCCCAGCTCACCCACGTGGGACCTGACAGACGGTGGAGAAATCAGCCAATCGTAGCATGACATCCCTCATGTATACTGTCGCACCAATCTACTGTACAGGTTTAGTCCCTATGTGTGATGTCATTAATGATGCTGTGGCCTCTCAAAAAACACCAACATTCATTCTGTAGTCAGACCGCTCTCGAGCAGCAGAGTCCTTTGCTGATATTTTGTATTTTGTACAATTAAACCTTGTTATCCTTGCAAGCTATCTCTTGGCTTCTTCCCCTAGAGGGTTGCATTCTTTCTGGTGTGTGCGCAACAGGGACTTGCCTTCATTTGCTGCAGCAGCAGCACTGCCTGTAGCCTGCTAATCTTGAAGGAAAGGCAACAAATGACTAGAAAAGTTACAGAGAAAGAGGTACTAAGTCAGCAACAAAGGCCATTTAAGGAAATGTTGACTGGTAGTAATGCACAGAAGATCTGCTCCCTGAGACCTGTGAAAGTCACAAAAAACTAATAAATAAAACAAAACAAAGTTTTACATTAAAAAGTACTGTTCTATATGGACACAATTCGCTTCCGTTTAACACCATATATTTTTTTAAATATTACACACCATAAGGATACAGGCACCCATACTCTTAGATTGAATGCACCTGTGAGGAATTCCAACATCCGCACAGTGGGTGTGTGCTCGTCTGGGTTTTTTAAATGAAATTGAATGGTGGTAGATCAACATCCGGAAAATGCGTGGGATTAATCTGCACACATTTTCCTATGCTCACCGCACAACATACACATAGACCTGTGTACTCTGGGTAGACACAGCCTACAGGTCCAGTCCCCACTGTCATATTTAATTGGGATATGCAGTCAGGATTACACCATGGCTCCATGGTTCCATGGATCCACCCTGTCCTTTTGTTGAGCCCTACAGCAGGGTGGCAGCAATTAATATAATGAGAAAACTAATAGAGCATACTTGAAACAGGCCCACATGGGGCCTGACTGCAGAGGTTGCCAAGAGACCAGAAACACCAACAACCTTTGATGTGCACTGTGTCAACCCAAAGCCAGCTCCTGCCCATAGGCATGTCTGGGATTGCGTGTTTACAGTAGTCATCGCTGGAGGGGGACCCCATTCAGAAGGTACGAGTATGTGGTTTGACGGAGACAGAAAATCTGTTTTTGCTGCAGATTCAAGGGAGACCTGCTGTTTTCATCAGAAACCACAGAGAGTTCCATAACCTAGAGAGACCCTTTGAGCCACAACAGACAGGGAGATGGGTGTGACTTAGTATTACATGTTTTCACCCCTTACCTTTTCGGTTGCAAAGTACACTGGTTATGATCTCATGCATACAGGAGATTGTTGGTGGAGGTTCAGGATTGGTTCATTAAGGTAGGTTTAGCCTACAACAATCACTGTGGCACATTTGGCCTCAAAAGAGGGCTGAGCCCCTCTTTTGGGCAGATAATCTGAAGACTTTGCGCGGAGTAACAAGAGGACTCATTTGGACCCTGGCTGAAGGTACAGTATGGCTTACATCTTCTGCAAGTGAAGGAAGGCAAGAATTTCCAAGAGAGAAGCAAAATCACTCCCCTAAAAATCTCCCAGGGAACAGAGCGAGACACTGAATCCAGAAGACCCTCCAGCTGCTCCAGAACTGGTACCCAGCAAGCACACAGCGTGCCCTGCTGGGCTCTGCAACAAGCTACCTAGGTGGGACATGCCAAAGAGTCTCTGAACCATGTCAAGGGCAAGGCAGCTGCCTGCAACACTCTCCTCAGCTTTGGGCCGTCTGCCTTAAAGGACGATGAAAGCCCAGTGAAGAAGCTAGGAAGACTACATCTACAAGCATCTACCAATGTCCTGCCTTAAAGGACATTTTCGAGCCAGACGAGCACCTAGAATTGCAACCGACTGCACCTCTGAATGTTAGTACGTCGCAGTCACTAAAGCCATCCGAGATGCCTCGACCAGTGCTTCAGAACCACCGAACAGCACTTAGACAACGAGTCCTGACCGAAGCTGCTGTGTATGCCAGCCTGCAGCCGTCCGACCATCTACGCTCGCCAAATGCCTGCCGCCTGATACTCAAAGCTGTCTCCCATCTTGAACTCTGTCGCAGATGCTGAAAATCACCCTGAAACAGACTCTACACTGTCGAGCACCAAGAATTTCTATAAGCACAATGTCCCCCGGTCCTTCACCAAAAGGCCCCTAGTAACTTTTTACTACCCATTGCTGCCTTGGTGTTGAAACCAATTATCCTTGAATTATTGCGATTAATTACTATATCAACTACCCTCCTGTCAGTATGCAGAGTGCACCCCTTTTCCTTCTTGAAACTGTCTGTCCTCTGCATTCCTTTACAGGGTGGGTTGCATTTTGTAGTGTGCTAGAACTGTCTGTTGTGATAATAACAAAGTAGATATTTTTATATTACCTTGACTGGACAGTCCCTTTTATCATTCAGTAATAATTGTATTTTCGCTGTTTTGCAACTAACCAATGATCCTTGACTTTTTGGAGATAAGCCAACGGTTCTGTCCATGTTACCATAATTGGACAAGGAGGTTTATAATTTACTCGTATGTCCAATCTGTTAGGATCCCTTCTGGAGTACTAGAGGTGCGGGGCTGATTGATGGTTTAGAAACTGATATTCACCCCTGGACACTGGTGCCCCGGAAGCTGATTCATCACAGCCCCAAAGGGCCTTGCTCCGTAACAGGCATCGCCAAGCTCATGGACTGTGAAGAAGAGTGAAGTCAGGAATCTCCCGGCTAAGGAAACACGCAGTTATTAGTTTTGGCTTTTAGGTTGTGCTGCAGCGCCACCTATAACACACAGCTTGTAGGTGCTGTTTTGTTTACCCACCTATTGACTGCCCATGACCATCTACTCCATATGCCATTCTCATCCACTTCCTGCCGCCCCTTGACAAAACACATCTCCTTCGAGGTAGCTTTATCAAACGTTAACATCACAGTGTGCTATAAATGCCTGACAATGCTACTTTAAAGCTGTCTTCTGAGAATGTATTGATATGATATGATATGATGATATGATATTTTCATTTGTATCGCCCTCATACACAAGTGTTTCAGAGCATGACAAGGCAAGGGACCGGAAACAAGGGAAGACAAAACAACCTTCTTACTAGGCCCAGTGACATTGAGAACATGCAAGTGCAGGTGAGAGGGAGGGGGGAAAGTGCGAGGGGCAGGGGGGAGTGGAACGTTCTGAAAACGTGATTGAACAACAGGTAGTACGGCCAGCCTGTGCTAAGTGCGAGAATAAGGTGTAGACAACGGGTGTCAGATAAGTGCTGGAAGCCGACTGTAGGGTTGCAGATACAGACCCAAGTGCAGGGGTTGCCAGGAGGCAGTGCAGGTGTGTGGCTGGGAGGGCAGGTATCTGGGCCCGAAATCAGAGGGCAACTTGGTGCCTGGTGCCAAAGCAGACAGATTAGCAAGTGAGAGGAAGAGCAAAGGCAGAAGCAAAAAGGAAGGTCTGGAGGTGCTTCCGGAAATGAAGATGGTTCTCGAATTTCAGAGAGGCAGGGAGGCTGTTCCAAAGGGAAGCCCCAGCCGAGGAAAAGGATCTGCCCCCAACTCATTGCTTGGAGAAGCGACTGACCCTGAGGGAATTGGAGGTGAAGGAGCAAAGAGATTACGTAGGAATGTATTTACGGAGGGAGAGTTGAAGGTATTGTGGACCCAGGCCTCAGAATGCCTTGTGAACATTGTAAAGGGTCTTGAATTTAATCCTTGCAGCCGCTGGGAGCCAATGAAGAGATTTCAAGGCTGGAGAGATACAATCCCAGGGCTTGAGTCCAAGGACAAGTCTTGCAGTCCGGTTCTGGATGAGCTGCAGAGGATGGAGAGTGGATGCAGGCAGATTTAGAAAGAGGCTGTTGCAATAGTCAAGCCTAGAGAGAACCAGAGCTCTGTAGACAGTGAGCTTCTAGGGGAAGGAGAGGAAAGGACGACTACCTCTGAGGAGGTGCAGTTGGTAGTTAGACTTTTTTGAGACATCAGAGATGTGAGGAGAAAAGGAAAGCGTGGAGTCAAAGATAACCCTGATGTTCCTAGCCTCGCAAGTGGGAGCAGGGAGAGGGCCAAGGGAGGCTGGCCAGAGAGTGACAGGAAAGGAAGGCGCAGGTGTGCCGATGAGGAGGATCTTTGTCTTACTGGCATTAAGGCAGAGGTCATTGGCGGTGCACCACTCCTGGATTGCAGACCGACAGAGATGAGAAGGAGAAGAGGTGGCAGAGGGGAGCCTGAAAACAAGTTGGGTGTCATCCACATAGCACTGAAAGTTTGAGTATAGAGCAGCAATGTTGCGGGCGGGCGGGGTCAGATATTGGTTGAAGAGCCAGAGAGAGAGGTGGACCCATGGGGGACAACACAGGTAGAAAGTGAGATAGAGGAAAAGAAGGCCCCAGTTGGACCTGGGAGGGTTGGTTGGAGAGGAAGGAGGTCAGGCAGGCCAGGGCCTGATAAGTGATACCAAGATCATCACAGAGGCAATTGAGCAGGATGACATAGTCGACCGTGTGAAAGGCAGAAGAAAGATAAAGTAGGATGAGGACAGATGGGATATTAGAATCAAGGTTGGAGAGCAGGTCTTCACCGGTGTTCAGGAGAGCAGTTTCTGTGCTTCTGGCAGCTCTGAAGCCAGACTTATGGTCATGGAGATAACCAACAGAATCAGTGTGAAGATTAAGCTGGGAGATGGCCAGCTTTTCCAGGAGTTTGCCCAGGAAAGGGGTGATAGAGATCAGGCGATAGTTAGCCGGAATGATGGTCTGCTGTGTTTTCTTTTAGAAGAGGGTGCACAGGGGAGTACTTTACAGGGGAGGGTGAAGGCTCCAATGGTGAAGGAGACATTGCAGAAGTTGGCCAGAGCAGGGGCAAGGGTGTCAATGTGGTCCTTGATGGTTTTGGACGAACAGGGAAGAACCTGTTTTGACGAGACTTTCATAGATCGGACTAGTCTGGAAATCTCATCAGGGGTGAACAAAGGAAAAGATGAGAAAGAAGGAGGCTAGGCGGCTGCAGGGGGGGCAGAGGTATCAGAGAGATAAGGGGGAGAAGGAGGAGAGGACGAGAGGGTGGACAGGATGTCCTTGGTTTTTGCAATGAAATGAGAGGCAATGGCCGTGCACAGGGCATGGGAGGTGACAGAAGAGGTAGAGACTGCAGCAGGATTGGCCAGCTCCTTGCAGATTTTAAAAAGTTCAGCCGAGTAGTTAGATGCCGTGGAGACGCAGGCTTAGATGTGGGCTCTCTTCTTGGTGCAGACAGAGAGCAGTTATTGCATTTGGAGCTGGCGTAAGGCCAGTTTGTTAGAGGATGCACCGAAGCATGCCATTTCCTCTCAGCCATCTTGCACTTGCGTTTAGGGTGACGAAGTCTGAGTCATACCAAGAGTTGCACTTGGCTTTGGGTTTCAAGCGGATCCTCATGAAAGGGGCAAGAACATTGAGAGTATCAGATATAGCAGAGTGGAGCATGGAAAGGGCTGTGTCAGGGTGTGAGTCAGCCAAGGGAGGAGGGGGGGAGAAAGTGGCATTGAAAGCCTCAACTGGCACATTGAAAGCAAGCGTCCCCAAACAGCACGATCCTCCCCGCAATGAGAGACAATGAAGGACTCTCCCAAAATGGGAATAAGGCCAAGACAGAGTGCGGGTGAGCGTAAATGGGAGTTTATCAATCAGAATTGGGCATGCAAAGAACTCTGCAAACTCCGAGAGCGCTCTGTCTGACAATAGCAAAGACAGGCGTATATATTTACAAAAAACGTCATCAAAACCTACATACTATAGGGGGCACAAGTTCATTGGGATTGGGTGGCGACGACTAACTATAGGTGCTGCTGCGGCGTGGTTGGTCTTGGCTGAAGGACGTCACTGGTCACCCTCGTGGGTTGGGCTGGGCCTGGCAGGTCGGCTTGAGTTCATCCGGGCGGTGTTGGTGTGCCAATGCTGCCTGTGGCAGAGATGAATGCCTTTTCTGACTTACTTGCCCTCGGCCATGCACACCGCAGTCATTCAGTCATTTACAGTGTTATTCTCTTTAGTAAATCTTCCAATAGGTTATTTTATGGGTTAATGCAACACAGGAGGAATGCACCTTGTGAGGGGTCTGGAGGTAATATATCGAGGCCTGGTTACCCGTGTCCTGTTGACCGGGGCCATAGGTCGAGGGGCTAAGCTTTGGGGCCAGGGGCGGGCGGTACAGGTCTTCCTGTCTTGTTAGAAGTTGTTATGGATGTTCCGCTGCGTGTTGTCAAAGTGTTGGGTGTCCTGATTGCACAGGGCCATAAGTCTAAGATGGTCCGGTGGGTTGTGGGGTGTACGAGGGGGCGCTTGAGTTTAGACAAAGGTTTACTGCTGGGTTGTAAATAATGCAGGTGGCTGGCCGCGGCCTTGGGTGCTGCAGTGGGGGCTACAAATCTTTGAAGTGGCTCCAGTCTAGTCGGGGGAGGTGGGGTAGCGCAGAGCGGGCCTCTGTTCTCATGTCTTGGCAGCCTTCGCAGGGTGGGAGGGGGAATGGCCTTGTACGCATTCACAAAGGTATCTCCCTCGTGTGTTGCCGAATGTAGGTAAAGACATCACAAACATTTGAACACTTTCTATAATACTTATTCAAAATCACTTTAAAATATGCATTTAACTTCGCTGGATGTGTCTCGATTATACCCAGTCCGAGCACCATATTTGTATATTATGTTCTAGCAGTTACAGTATTTTAGTTACATGCATATACATTCGCAGTAAATGAGGTAGTAGTTGGGTCGGTGGAGTACATAGAAAACGACCCGCCACTGTACGTGACGGTGGTGGCACATAAGGGGCTTAGACATACACACATGATAAGTGCATTCTCGCGCATCCTTTACATGAGTTCATAGTATAGTTGCATTCGCTTTCTCGTGTACTCTAGCAGCATTAGCGTGGTTATGGCACAAAACCATGGGAGGTAGGTTGCCCAGTGATCCACGCAACAAACAGATCCCTGGAGCGTTCCTTTATTATTAACATCCACCTGTAATGGTGTGAGCTCGCCATTGCTTATATCATGGGAGCATGCTCTCTCATTTTAATACATTCTACAGGCGTTTGTAATATAGGAGATTTTGTAGAAGAAAGCATACTTTGCAAGAGGTCTTGACATTAATATATACATATATATAAAGACTGTCTGCCATCAGATGACCATTTTACCGTTCTTCTCATTGTTCAGGCCTGCTGGCCGGGTCATGCTGATAGTGATAGTACACTGCGGGAGGTGAACTGTTACAATGTTAGCGTATTGCGCTAGCTCATGTCCGTCTTGTTCGTGGGAACGTGCTCGCAGCGGATCTGCCAGGGTGCTGCGGCAACAGGGATGTGACTCTCCAAGGGTGGGGGCCGCGCTACAGTGCGCTGAGCTCACACCATCTTTACCGGGAAAAAATGGTTTTCGGGCCTAGCTAAATTTGTGTGGCAATCAATACGTGTGGGCACTCGGTACGTGTGGGCAATGTCTCCAGCGGGTGAGCCCTCCACCACCTGGGCCCGGGTGGCACGAGGGAACGCCCGATGAGCCATAGCCCTCACCTGGGGAGGAAACGCAGACAAGAGGGGTCTCCTGGACCAGTCCTCCCCTACATTTCCCCCCTTTCGTTACTTAAGTAACGAATTCTTTAAATCCTCTATCCTCCTACATTCTGCTTCGTCCATCACTGCCTCATTCCATGCAGGAGTTCCTTTGATAGGCATCCATGCTCTGCACACCCCCCTTAAGCTCTCACCTCTCCTGGCGTACTCATCTGGAGTACACGTGAGATATATACACCCACCATCTCCCTCCAAATCTACCCAAACTTCCTCGTACCATTCTAGTATGCGGGGCTCTTTGATGGTGGTGTGCCACAGCTTATCTACAATATCCTTGTCGTGGTACATGGGCACCAGTTGGTACCTGGGTGTGTTGTCTACCCCTGTTTGTACTTGTGCTTCTTGCATCGTTTTTATTGTACCGTGTGAGTTGCCCATTGTCACCATCATCATTGCACCATTTGGTACTGCGTTAGCACAGACTCGAAGACCCACCTGGCACAGGCAGAAAATCAAAAGGAGGAACACCACAGCTGGCATCAAAAATTTCACAGTTGTTCCAAGCCATGAGGGGACCCAGGAAAATATGTTATCGAACCATGTACTATCTTCTGCTCCGCCTTCCATCTTCATTTTTTCTCCTAGGTTGTGGACTGCTTCGATCACATGGGACAGGGAGCCGTTCTCTGCGTCTTCAGAAGGTACGAAAGTGCAGCAGGCACTTCCTATTTTTCGGCAAACACCGCCGTCCATCGCCGTCAACAGGTCCAGGACATACCTGTTTTGCATGGTCATCAGTCGCAAGGCTCTTAGTTCGACCTTTATTATGTTAAAACCTTCTTCAGTGTCGTTTGCCAGCTGAATTAGTTCCCAACGGGTTATCTGGAGCCATTTTGAGTTAGCCCTTGCTTGAACACTTGATACGAGCGAGGCAAAAAATGTTTCTGCTGAGCTGAATAATCGATATTTGTCTGGGATCTGAGCCAATAGTTCTGATGACGCCTTTGATATGTAGTTTGATGCTTGTCTGTTGCGGGTCAGCACCTCTCCCTCGCTTCCAGAAGACAGGACATAAATTTGTGACTCTGAAAGTGGTTTAGCCACACTTTGCTGCATGCGCTCCTGTGTCCTTTTGCTCCCATCGATGTGGCTTTCGGGTATCACCATTAGGGCTGAGTGCAGAGTGGCCATTGAGCAGCTGCCACTCCATGACGGGGGGAGGTGTAGGTATGCCTGGTTGCCGCATACCCAGTACGTGTCCATAAGGGCCGCAGTCCCTTTTCTTAGATCTGGGATGGTGAGGGTCTTGTTACAGCTCTTGTTTGTTCCCATGGGGGTTCTCCCTTCTCCTTTAAAACACAGTTCATAGTCTATTTCACTCTGCAGCTTGAAAGGCTTTTCGATGGGTGTAACCCAAGTTAATTTTGAAATGTGTTCCTTCCATACGGGTGTGCACGTTTCTTCTATCCATTGCAATTTCTCCGGTGCCACACCACTCAGTGCTTCAGCTTTACACATTACTTCTTCGTTCTTCCACTTGTTATCAGAAAAAAGTGTCCCTTCAATTACAAAAAAAGGTTCTTCCAGACATACAACCCCTGACGGTTTTGGGTAGCATGTTTTCTCGTTCTGCAGCATTTGAAAAGTCACTTCATGTGCCTGGAAGGTGTTCTTAATTCTGCATAACGTGAGATGAAGGAGACATTGGGCATCTACAATTGGCAACTCTTTGGGTAACAGAACTTTGGGTGTACCTGATGCGTGAGGGATGAGGGAGCAAACATAACAGCTCTCGTTTGTTGTTTGTTTAGCTGTGGCACTCATGTCTGCATACCACTTATTTGTTTGGTGGGGGTGTCGTGGGTCTTCCATCTTATCTAGACCTAGCCCATAGTACTCATCATACTTCCTCCTCCCTGCTTCCCTCCTCTTCCGTCTGTTGTTCTTATTCCTCATATACTTCCCAACTCCCTGGGCAAGGGACAAACTAGACCCCCCTTTCTCATTCCCGCCCCCCTTCACCCAGTCATCGTATAATATTTCATGTGTTGCTTTCATTCTTTGATTGTATATGGCCATGGGGGCAGGTTGGCTGGTGGGGGTGTTATACAACCAGGATATGGCAGAGGGGTTTCGGTCGTTTAAGCTGTGAGCATTGTAATTAGACATCTCAGGTGGGGACAGTGTGTTATTTTGTCTTTTCCCCTTTGGGCCTCCATCTTGTGAGATGACAACATTGGATGGCGTAGTATAGTAGCCCCACACAAGTTTATTTCCGTCCCATACCAAGAAATCACCTTCCCTTGTATTGGCATTGACACTTGCAGTTGTATTGGCCCCAATAGTTGTGTTGTTCCCTCCCCCCTCGTTCATCTCGATAGAGATGAACGCTATGAACCAGTATGTAACCAGACCAAACATTAACATAAAAAACAATATAATGCACGCAGATAGTCCACATTCATACGAATATATGCATTTCACAGTTAACCACTCTCTAATTCTAGTAAATCTATCCGTTGCAGGCTGCCCGTTAGATGCCATGGAAGCTCCTGTTTTAAGATATAAAAGTGCATTAAGTGCATGCATGTAAACATTTTGCTAGCACCATCAGTGCCAAAATATACTTGACGGGGAATGGAAGCGGGTGGGGATACGGGGATGGGTATCCACAGACAAGGGTTTATACAGGCCATAATTTGGTCATTTCATTAAGTATATACAAACCAACAAGTCCAGTACCAACACACACACACACAAATTCGTATTCAGACATTCAGCTCAGTTGCACCGTTTGCTGTTGTCTGTGCCTCCTCATCTACCTCCTCTTGTACGTTGCTATATGCCTTTCGGACGTCGGTCAAGTGCACCCAGTACCTCAAGCCTTTGACCTTTACTGCCGTGGGCGTGCAAAATATTACTTCGTATGGGCCATGGAATCCTGGTGCATTCCACCGACGCACAAAGCTTCTGACATAAATCCAGTCACCTGGCATTAGCTGTAGCTGTTGCCCTGGCTCCGTGACAGCGCCTGTTACATTTCCCTCTTCTCTAGTGAAGGGTGGGGACAGTTGCTTTGATATCGCGCCCGCTGCCCTTGTCAATTTCCTTAAGTAATCTGTGAACTCATCTCCTAATATCGCGGCGCTTCTGTGAGCGTCTGAGTGTTCGCGCAGTGGCAAGTGTGCTGTGTTCATCCGTCTCCCAGTCACGATCTCGTGCGGGGACAAATGGTGGTCTTTGCTTGGCTGATTTCGTAGTTCAAATAGCGCAAGGGGTAGGCAGTAAATCCAATTCTTCTTTAATGAGAAGCATAGTTTTGATAACCTGCCCTTCAACAGTCCGTTCATCTTTTCCACTACGCCATTACTTTGAGGATGATAAATTGAACATAATTTATGTTTTATTCCCAATAATGTAGTGACTTCCTTAAAAAGCTCATTCACAAAATGAGTGCCGTTGTCTGAGCGAATCACGTCACAAATTCCCCAGCGCGGGAACACTTCCCTTACTAGGAACTTGGCGGCACTCTTGGCATCAGGTCGTGCGCAAGGTCCTGCTTCCACCCACCTTGAAAATGGGCACACAACCACGATCATGTATCGTGCGCCATTACACCTTTCCCCCATGTCTGCGTAATCTATATGCAGTTCCTTGAATGGGCCAATGGGTTTAGGAATTGTTCCCCGGAGAGTGCGTAATGTCATTCCTGAATTGTATATTTGGCATGTTGTACATTCCATTGCCAATCGAGACACATGCTCCTGGAGACAGGGCACGAACCATTCTTCCTGTATTTCTGCTGCGATGTGCTGTTTGGTGTTATGTGCAGGGAAGTGTAGCTGTTGAAATGCAATCTCTAATAGCTGTATTGGCATTACCACTTTCCCCGAGTTATTTTGCCGCCACAGCAGGTCTGTTCCTGACTTGCTGCACCCTCGCTTTGTCCACAATAATTTTTCCTCTGCACTGGCTCCTTCCTGCAATTCTATTATTTGTGGTATGGGCATCATATTATATCCCTCTGGGGGCTCTTCGTTTGTCTTGTCCTTAAGCATGTATTCACCTGTGTCATTTTTCTGAAAATAGGAAGCCTCCTTGGCGGCAGCGTCCGCTGCCGCGTTCCCTAAAGACACAACATCTGTGTTGGATGTATGTGCTTGGCACTTTACTATTGCTACTGCTGTAGGGTTTTGCAGGGCCTCAATTAACTCCTTCAGCAATTCTGCATGCTGTACTGGTGTTCCGTCTGCCCGCCTAAATCCCCTACGCCCCCATCTTGCTAGGCCTCCATGTACTGTAGTTGTCATGTAAGCTGAGTCTGTGTATATTGTCACTGCACAACCCTTTGCTGCATGTAGTGCTTCTATGAGCGCAATCAGTTCTGCTGCCTGTGCGGAGTAATGTGATGGGAGGCGATATTGTACCAGTGTTTCATACTCACCGTCTTCTAACCTCACTACTGCCATGCCAACGTGTTTTTCTCCCGTGTCCACATCAATTGATGCGAACCCATCCACAAAATACACTTCCCCCTCGCTTAGAGCGTTCTCACACACCACTGTGTCCTCCCCTCTCTCTCCTGTGTAGGTTGCGCAATCGTGGTTCTGCATGTCTTCCAGTGTGCACGCTTCGGTAATGAATGAGGCGGGGTTCACTGTCTTGCATCTCACTATATGGATGTTGGCACTGGACAATATAATCTCGTAGGCGGTCGCCCGCTGTGTGGTCAGTGTGCTTTTTGATCTCTCGAGTATTGCAAATAATGAATGTTCCACAAACAATGTCACAGGGCAACCCATTACTATTGTGGCACTTTTTTCAATTGCGAACGCGGCTGCAGCGAGTGATTGCTCGCACGCGAAATGGCCCTGCATCACGGCATCTAAAGTACCACTATAGTAAGCCAGTGGCTTGTGTCCTAAGGATGTTTTTTGAGTCAGCACTGCTGTCATGAGAGTTTCTTTGCAGTGTGAGAATAGGTAAAATTCGCGTCCATAATCAGGGTTTGCGAGTACTGGGGCGCTTGAAATTAAATCTTTTAATGTTTGGAAAGAGGAGCTCATCTCTTCCGTCCATTCCATCTTCCTGTTCTCCTGTTGGGCCACCTTTAATGCATATAATAGGGGCCTGGTGTATGCCGCATAATCTAGTATCCATGCTCGGCAGTAATTGCACATTCCCAGGAATTTTTGCATGTCCTTTACTGTTGTGGGTTCACCTACTGATCTTATTGCTTCTACTCTGTCTGGTATTATTCTTTTCCCATCTCTTGAAATCAGCTGTCCCAGGTACAGGACCTCTGTCAGACAGTACTGTAGCTTTCTCTTGTCCACTTTGTACCCTTTGTTGGCCAGCAAAGTCAATAATGTTATGGAATCTGTTCTGCATTTCTCTTCGTTTTGCGCGCAGACTAGTAAATCATCTACGTACTGAATAATGGTGCTCTCAACTGATAGGTTTCCTAGGTCTTCATGTAATACGCGGTTGAATATGCTCGGGCTCTCGCAGTATCCCTGTGGTAATCTGCAATGTTCGTATCTTTTACCCCCCAGTGTGAAGGCGGTGAGGTATCTACTCTCTTCAGCCAGGGGTATAGAGAAAAATGCATTCTTCAAGTCTACTACTGTAAAATGTGATGCCTCTTTCGGGATGCTGCATAGAATTGATGCAGGATTCGGGACTAGAGGGAACTCCTTCTGAATTACATCATTGAGGGGGCGTAAGTCCTGTATCATCCTCCAAGACCCCCCTTTTGCTTTTTTGATTGGATAAATACAGGTGTTACATGGGGAGCTTGAAGGCACTATTATCCCTTGTGCTAGTAGGGCATTTATTGTTTCTTTTATCCCTTCTTCAGCTTCACGAGACAAAGGATACTGTTTAACTCGCGGTAAAATTGCTCCTTGCTTTAGTTTTATTACCACAGGTTGTACTCCATGCAACAGTCCCACATCATGGGGGCCTGTTGTCCATAAGTTGTTTGGTACAAGCCTCATGTCGTCATCAAAAAATGACGGTGGTGCTCCGACCACTGTCATCAATTGGACGGGGGTCTCCCTTGATTGTATTAAAATATCACAGGGCATCGCTATTTCCATTACTATCTCACCATCCCCGTCCGTGTCTGAAAAGAGATCCTCATCTGTTACCTCTCGTAGGGCGATGTTGGCGTTTGTGCACAGCACTGTGCGCCACTCACACCCTTCCTCGTCCACTCCAATCACAGCGATCCTTTTTGCTGACACTTGTACAGCGTGCAAGTCTAATGATACCACTGATCCCGGTGCTGTGTTGGGACACACTATGGGGCGGAAGAGGAACTCCGCCGGGATCCTCCAGTCCATGCCTCCTAGCTCGGGAATTATGAGGGCCAGAGTCTTTAGCCCTTTGATAAACATTTCCTCGTTTTGTGGCAGCCCTCGTATTTCCTGTGTGGTTGTGTAGGCTTGCACTACCAACATCGCACGCAAGGGGCATATCCCGGGTGTAGAACACACTATCCCTCTCTCGGTAAATGATATGGTCATGTTAAGTTTGCTTAGGAGATCCCTCCCTAATAAATTTATGGGTGAATGCTCATAATACAGTAAGGGTGCCTTTACAGTTTTACCCCCCACCGTTATATCCAAAGCTTCTGTGTAAGGAACTTCAATTACAGCCCCAGAGAACCCCTGCGTCTCTAACTTCCTGTTAGATAACGGGAATCGGCCCTCTCTGACACATGATTTCTCCGCTCCCGAATCAACCATGAATATAAACTGCTTGTCTCCTATCTGCGCCCCTACCAATGGTTCCTCTGCTGCATTGTAGGTGGTGGATAGAACTGGACACGCAAGTGTTCTCTGTGGGCTGTCCTATGCGGGGTACCTCATCGCCCCTCCCTCATTAAAAACACTCCCTGAAACCACTGACATGCCACTGTAAGGCGCTGGCGCGGGGGCCCCGTTTGCTGTTGTCGCGAAAGGGTTACCTGGCGTGTATTGCATACTGTCATTGTTTTGTGGGTGGTTCTGTGTCCTATACTGGGGTCCCTGTTGCTGGCCCGTGGTACCCTGGCCGGGGTTTCTTAGTTGCTGCTGTCCCATTGGAAGACCATATGGGCTCCCTGGGTGTGGATGACCATAATTCTCCTCCTCGTGGAACCCATTGTTTTGTCTACTTCTACACTCCCTGGAGTAATGCCCCCATCGTCCACAGTTCCAGCAACTCCCCTGGGGGCCCCTGGGACCCTGCCATCCATTTCCTCCCATTCCCCCGTACCCTTGTCCGCCTCCTCTCCGGCCCCTGTACCCACCTCGTCCCCCTCGAGGGGTCCACTCTTGCCACTGCGGACCTCCACCTTGCTCCTGCTCAGTCCACTGCCGCTGTGCTGTTCCCGCCCAATTAGTTGCCACCCTTCCTTGGAGTGCTATCAGCCCCTCCTCCTCATCATCTCCCTCCTTACTGTGTGGGAGCGCGGCTACTGCTGCTGCAACCTTCACTAACTTTGTCTGTACTAACTTCGCCTCGTCTGCCAATCTTTTCTGCGCCACCTCCTTCTCCCTCTCCTTAATTCGTTTACAATGGTGTACTATTATGCTCTGAATTTCTGGCCATCCCTTTGCTTCAATACCTGCTATCTTGTCAAGCGCCTTCTGCACTTCCTTTGGGAGCCCTCTCTTTATAATAAAATAAAATAAAGATGTCGATTGATACCAGGGCGTGCCAGTTTCTGCTCTCCACATCTCTTGGACCCGAAAAATGTAATCCATAGCTTCCTCCCCGTCATTCATTGTACACTGAATCACTGACTGTAAGTCCGGTGTGTCTGGGAATGTTTCGCGTAAGGCATCCCACACCCTGGCACGCACTGTGTTAAAGGATGCCCCATCATGGCGGTCACAGTCTAACGTTACTCCCGGGAAACCGGCTTTTACCCATACTCTTTCAGCCTGATCGCCCACTGCTGACACGAGTAGACTTTTCACATCTCCTATAGCTAGGGGTACCCCAGCAGTATGTTTCTCAAAGGCATATATCCACTTACTTGCCCCTCCTGATAACGGGGGCAATAGCTTTAATAAATTGGCTTTATCCATCTGCGCCCATGGGATATAGTTAGGCCTCCCTCCTCCCCTGTGTATCAACGGGAGCTGTAGCTTCCCTTTCGTCGTCCCATCCGGGCCCGTTTTGGCTGCTGATGTTCCCAGTGGTGCCATTTTCCCCACTCTGTTGCTTAATCGCCCCGTCCATTCATCGTCCAGTGTTCTCATTGAACACGTACCTTCCTCTCCCTCGCTTCCCCCTCCCATCGCCATACTCATCCTGTCGCTTTCTTCTAACTCGTCCCTTATATCACACAGCAATTCCTCTCTAATTCCCCCAAGCCTTTCTTCATTTACAACATCTCCCTCTCGGGACCCTACTTCTATTATTCGCGTTGGTTCTTCCTCAATCCTGAACAGGATCTCGCCCTTTTTCCACCCCTCTTCGGGGTTTCTATGTTCACCTGGTGTTCTGGACGTACGCCCTGATCTAGTTGCATCTAGTGCTGTTCGTTCGCATATGTCTTTTATCCTTGAGAGCTCGTCTTTTGCTATCGACAGTCTTGACTCTAAATCATCTGTGAGCTTCTCTATATCTACCCTTTGTGTGCCTGCCTGGGCTCGCTCCCTCGTGCTTTCATATGGCGGAGGTGCCGTGGGCCGGTGGGGTGTAGTATCTTTTGGGGGAGGTATGTAAGCGGGGTCACTGTACCCCTCTGCGGGCACAGGCTTCTTTAATATCGGGTACAGACTTATTACCTCTACTGGTGGCGCTACACTTGGCACTTCTTTGACATCTCTCTGTATTAGTAGTGGATTGTCTGTGGTGGACGAGAAATCAGGATTTAATGCTGGTGTTTTAGGCGGTGTACTTCTTCAAATAACCTCCAAAGGTCTAATATTTCGCTCCTATTCTGCAGCTGCTTTCCTTTGTATTTTAGAAAAATGCATGTGGCCACCGTATCCAGAACACTTTTATCAAATGACCCTCCCTCGGGCCAAATCTGAGGTAACCCCTCCCCCTTTAGCTCGGTCACCCATTGGTCGTGATATTTTTTAATCCGCTCCACGTATCCCGGGAGATTCTTACAAATATGTGATAAGGGTGTTTCAGCCCCCATCTCTGCGCCCTCCTAGTGCTGGTGTGTCTCCGTGTGTTTGCAACTACAATGTAAATGCAGTATCAATGTTATTCTTTATATTTTACTTCACATTCAATGTTGGCTCCCTTTGGGCTCTCCTCCTCCCTGACTGCGCAATACAAAACTGGCCGTACACAATGTCTATTCTGTTCTCTTTGTGGGGCACATACAAGAAATCAAAAAGGTACTCACTCACTTCACTATGGTGACGTTGTCTCAGAAGGAAAAAAAAAACTTTTATCCGGCCACACTTACCATGACCATTTAATTATTACTCATTTATAACCGCTTCACACATTCACAACATCACAATGTCTTCTAGCACATACGAGGTGCACACACCTCTTGGCACCACTCAATTCACCATTCAGGCTGCCCTCCCTTTCCTCCCTAGCCGGCTGTCCCTGTTCGTCTTATTTGAATATCTAGATGCGCATATATAGAGATATTAACCTGCTTTCCCCCCTTCTAGTAGGACTCTTTTTCTCTTACTGTCTCCCTAAGTTTGTGCTAATCACAGTTCTATATTCTCCCCCCTACCCTTAAAGAAAAGAAAGGAAAAGAGTAATAGCGGTCACTAATGTACTCTCAGTGTCCCCTTTTGCTGAACACTTTTATTTTATACTCCACTTCTTCATATATTCCCAGTAATAGTCAAGATAGCACTATGCGGCGCCGCCTTCCACCCCCTTTCGGAGCTAGGTTCCCGTCACTTTTATCTCTTATTCACCTCGTAATCCTAATGGCCATATGCAAAGAAAAAGCAAGAAAAGTTCAAGATGATCCTTAGTAGATCTGCGTACCCCCCTCTTCATTACCTGTCCTACACTTCTCTCTCCGCTCCCCTTACAATCGCTCGCACTTAGTACTCACGTGCCCGTCTTGAACCGATAGTCTCCGAAACTGGGTCCGTCCAGGCAGTGTCGCCGTCAGCTCAACAGTCAGCCCCGGCTCCGGCGAGCGGTACTCAAAGGGGATTTTTCAACCGGGATCCCGTACCCTCTCTCTATTGAGTGCGCACTTCTTAGTGTACCGGTCGCCGTTGGCGGGCAGCCTCCCGGAGCCGGCTCACCGTGCGTATCCCTTTTCGACCGGAGATTCTCGTGCCAAAAGGGGACGGTTATAAGGAGTTGGGAAGAAATAAAAATCACACTATCGGGGTCACCACTGAAAGCAAGCGTCCCCAAACAGCACGATCCTCCCCGCAATGAGAGACAATGAAGGACTCTCCCAAAATGGGAATAAGGCCAAGACAGAGTGCGGGTGAGCGTAAATGGGAGTTTATCAATCAGAATTGGGCATGCAAAGAACTCTGCAAACTCCGAGAGCGCTCTGTCTGACAATAGCAAAGACAGGCGTATATATTTACAAAAAACGTCATCAAAACCTACATACTATAGGGGGCACAAGTTCATTGGGATTGGGTGGCGACGACTAACTATAGGTGCTGCTGCGGCGTGGTTGGTCTTGGCTGAAGGACGTCACTGGTCACCCTCGTGGGTTGGGCTGGGCCTGGCAGGTCGGCTTGAGTTCATCCGGGCGGTGTTGGTGTGCCAATGCTGCCTGTGGCAGAGATGAATGCCTTTTCTGACTTACTTGCCCTCGGCCATGCACACCGCAGTCATTCAGTCATTTACAGTGTTATTCTCTTTAGTAAATCTTCCAATAGGTTATTTTATGGGTTAATGCAACACAGGAGGAATGCACCTTGTGAGGGGTCTGGAGGTAATATATCGAGGCCTGGTTACCCGTGTCCTGTTGACCGGGGCCATAGGTCGAGGGGCTAAGCTTTGGGGCCAGGGGCGGGCGGTACAGGTCTTCCTGTCTTGTTAGAAGTTGTTATGGATGTTCCGCTGCGTGTTGTCAAAGTGTTGGGTGTCCTGATTGCACAGGGCCAATAGTCTAAGATGGTCCGGTGGGTTGTGGGGTGTACGAGGGGGCGCTTGAGTTTAGACAAAGGTTTACTGCTGGGTTGTAAATAATGCAGGTGGCTGGCCGCGGCCTTGGGTGCTGCAGTGGGGGCTACAAATCTTTGAAGTGGCTCCAGTCTAGTCGGGGGAGGTGGGGTAGCGCAGAGCGGGCCTCTGTTCTCATGTCTTGGCAGCCTTCGCAGGGTGGGAGGGGGAATGGCCTTGTACGCATTCACAAAGGTATCTCCCTCGTGTGTTGCCGAATGTAGGTAAAGACATCACAAACATTTGAACACTTTCTATAATACTTATTCAAAATCACTTTAAAACATGCATTTAACTTCGCTGGATGTGTCTCGATTATACCCAGTCCGAGCACCATATTTGTATATTATGTTCTAGCAGTTACAGTGTTTTAGTTACATGCATATACATTTGCAGTAAATGAGGTAGTAGTTGGGTCGGTGGAGTACATAGAAAACGACCCGCCACTGTACGTGACGGTGGTGGCACATAAGGGGCTTAGACATACACACATGATAAGTGCATTCTCGCGCATCCTTTACATGAGTTCATAGTATAGTTGCATTCGCTTTCTCGTGTATTCTAGCAGCATTAGCTTTAGTTATGGCGCAAAACCATGGGAGGTAGGCTGCCCAGTGATATACGCAACAAACAGATCCCTGGAGCGTTCCTTTATTATTAGTATCCACCTGCAAGGGTGTGAACTCGCCATTGCTTATATCATGGGAGCATGCTCTCTCATTTTAATACATTCTACAGGCGTTTGTAATATAGGAGATTTTGTAGAAGAAAGCATACTTTGCAAGAGGTCTTGACATTAATATATACATATATATAAAGACTGTCTGCCATCAGATGACCATTTTACCGTTCTTCTCATTGTTCAGGCCTGCTGGCCGGGTCATGCTGATAGTGATAGTACACTGCGGGAGGTGAACTGTTACAATGTTAGCGTATTGCGCTAGCTCATGTCCGTCTTGTTCGTGGGAACGTGCTCGCAGCGGATCTGCCAGGGTGCTGCGGCAACAGGGATGTGACTCTCCAAGGGTGGGGGCCGCGCTACAGTGCGCTGAGCTCACACCATCTTTACCGGGCAAAAAATGGTTTTCGGGCCTAGCTAAATTTGTGTGGCAATCAATACGTGTGGGCACTCGGTACGTGTGGGCAATGTCTCCAGCGGGTGAGCCCTCCACCACCTGGGCCCGGGTGGCACGAGGGAACGCCCGATGAGCCATAGCCCTCACCTGGGGAGGAAACACAGACAAGAGGGGTCTCCTGGACCAGTCCTCCCCTACAACATGCTTCATGAGTTGCATAACCAAGAAGGTAGGTGGCAGTGCTGGAGTTAGCTTGGCCTGAGGGGTAGAGAGGGTGAGATGGGAGGAAAGGAGAAAGTGATCACTCCAAGAGAGAGAAGTGCTGAGAGGGATAGAAAGGGGAAGATCTGAAGAGATCAGAACATCCAGAGTGTGCCCTGCAGAGTGAGTCGGGCCAGAGGGGAGAATAGAGAGTGAGAGGTAGTCGCAAAGGTCCCAAAAGAGTCCAGTGCAAGGACAGGAAGCATCCAGGTGGATGTTAAAGTCTCCAAGAAGGAGGAGTTGAGTGGCAGCAACCAGGAGGGAAGAGGACAGGCCGGCCCACTCAGAGAGGAAGAGGATATCTGACCAGGTGGCTGATAGATGGTAGCCACAGTAAGGGAATGGCCAGGAAAGAGAGAGGGCCTGCAGACGAGGCATTCGAAAGAGGAGTAGGCCTGCGTAGGAATGACAGAGGCAGGGATCCACTTATCGAAGATCAGGGCTACATCCCCTCTGGATTGGTTGGGTCTGGACGGGCAGAGGATCTTGTAGCCCTCATGGAGGAGAGTGTCAAAGCTTGTGGCTGAGCTGGTTGTGAACCAAGTCTCAGTGAGGCCGAGGACATTGAGGTCAAGTTCCTCCGGCAGATGTCGAGGAGTATTTGATAACTGAGCGAGAGTTGAGAGTGTCAATATAGAGAAGCTTTCAAACAATTCCCTCAGTTTATTAGCAGTGTTATTCATTTTTTATGTAAAAAGTTAGACTTCTCTATTAAGATCGTTTTTTGTAACTATTTATTGCTGTTTCGCTGTAGGAACAGGGAATGTATCCCTATGTTTTATCCAGATCTTTTCATGCTAAGGTATTCCCAGGGCTGCGGATAACATTTTGAAGTGGGAGTATCCCTATTTTTAAAGTTGGGGGTAAAATGATTTTTTCGGGCGCATGACATTAAGTCCCATTCAAAAGAAAGTGGGCCTCATTCCGAGTACGACGCTAACCAATGGCGCTATTAACGCCTTGGTTGACGCCGTACCCGGACCGGCAGCGCCTTGGTGGATGGCCGAATCACCGCCCCATTCCAAGGTTGGCGGGGCGGTAATTCCCCATTCACCAAGGCTCTTCCCCATTCCCAAATGAGCCCCCATAGGGCTCAATGGGAATGGGGTAGATGCAAATAACGGTGACCGTTCATTACGGTCACCGTTATTGGCTTGGAGGCCCCTTTGCGCCCTCGACTTTAACACCTGCTCAAAGCAGGCGTTAAGGGCGAGGGCGCAGAGGGAACTCGGTGTATGGCGGTAAGGGATTACCGCCACCGGTCTCGTTACCGGTGGCCGCTATCCCTTACCGCCATACTCGGAATGAGGCCCAGTATTTTTATAAGTGAGTAAAACACTCTTAACTGTGAGACACATTTTTTGTCGTAAATATTTCTTTGTACCTAGTTTTTCATGTACATAAAAGATACGTTGTTGACCTCTTCTGATCAGGCAGTCCTAGTTTCTTAAAGAGGATCCGCATGTGCTACTGGTGCAAATATGGCCACAGAGATGTGTGGCTAAAAGCAAGAGGAAAGGCACCTTCTGTGCCTTTCCCATTTTTTGTTTTGAGAATTTTTACTCCCTATTTTTTTGCGGGGGGTGTATTTGCCATTTTTTTAGAGTAAAAGTGGCTGATGCCCCCCTTATCTGTAGGGCGAGCTATTCCCATGCCAAGGTTTCGCGAGTAGGGATATCCCATGAAATAAGGGCAAACAAATAAATCTGTAAACTGCTCCTATTAGAAGAAAATAACTGTTCACATGGTATTTCAACATTAGGAGATAGCAGAACGGGGCTGAGGTTCTCGATCTGTAATCTTGAGCTAGTTCTTCGTATGATGCAACAGCGCTAGCTTAGAACGAGAGGTCGTGTAGTGAGATGATGGCTGACAAAAGTCAAAGTGTAAACCTCCTTGCATACTGGTTGGGACAAGCAACTGGAACAGTATTTGAATACTCTACCCCAGTAACTTTACAAAGAAATCCTAGTTTCAGCCTTCTCAACATCTGAGCATTGTTTCATTGTGGTACGTATACTGGGTGCTGAACAGGGACTGTGGTTATAACAATATTTTTAACTTCAACAGCCTGAGGCCAGTATTTAGTCATTCACAAATTGTAGGGTAGTCCTGAGGACAGAACAGCAGAGAGGTAGGCCTGTTGCTCAGATGGATAAGAGGGTTGAAGGGGTTGGCGGGCCATTTGCATCTCCAGCAGGTGGAATTTGAGCAGCGTTTTGAAGAGTTCCACTGAAGAGATGGGTCTGATGGCCCGGGGCAGAGCCTTTCAATGGAGTGGGGACAGGTAGAAAGGAAACAAAGGATGAAAGGAACAAAGTGGGTGAAGGCGCATCTTTGTGCAGGAATGATAGGGTGCTTAGACATGAGGAGAGGAGAATTCAAGAGGGACTGGTCTTTGAGATGCAGGCAGCTGTGTAGTGGAGTGCAAAACAATGGACATATTTGCCATTTACAATTAGGTCTGCAGGGATGGATTTATAATACAGTAAGTTCTGCAGGGGAAGGGAATGCATGAAAACCAGCAATAGATGCCAGTCCAGCAGCAGCATACATGATGCCCATTGCTGCACTATGCTAGAGCCAACCCTGCTTTATACTGCCAGTGCTCAACAATATGTGTCTGGATTTTCCAGGGAAACATGCTGCAATGATGCCAGTGTTATGTTATTGTGTTACGGTGAAAGACCAAAGAAATATCGAGGCTTAGTACCACAAAATGAAATACGCCCATCATGGGTCAAAAGATACAAGTATCTTTATTTCTGTACAGTTTCAAAGCAAAATCAGATAGCTATCTGGCTTCCAACACCTCGCAGTGTGTACCAGCAGACACCGTGAGGGGAGAGAGAGCTGGACATCCCAATACAGGCTCTTTTATACACCAGCCCGGTCATTGTCCACCCCTTCTCCAGACTAATACGTTACATACAAGGGTTTGTGCCCAGTTCATATGACAAATATGACAATATTATTTAACACATTTAATTGCTTGTCCATGAAAATTCAATAGCAGTGTTGATTCTCCATCTTAAGGTAAATCTAGTTTCAAGAATGAACACAATATGTCTCAGCCAAAGCACACGGTTCTAGTTGTCTCACAGTGTGTTCCTTTGTTTGAATGAGAATGAGGCTGCGGGTGCAGACAACACTTGGATTGCAGTTCATTCTAGTCACAAGGTTTCTTTGCACAGAACAAACATTCTGCTCTCAGCAGTCTTAATGTTGACATAGCTCAAAGTTCACTTTGCACAGCTGTAGCCGAAAACACAGGTCCACCATTTTAGGACACAAAGCAAGAGTTAAAATCCAAATGGCCGATGGTTCTAAGATGGCGGCAAAGTCAATTCTAATCGGAGCATTTTAAACATGGTTTTCTGTACAATGCGAATGTGCTTAGGCTAATTGTCAGAACCAGACAGTATTATGCGAATATGGTTTAACAACGGTATTGAGATTTATACCGCACACCAGTGCCATTTTCATGGTGTCCAGACACTCAAGGGCATCTGAAAAGGAAGGCCGATTGGGGAGGATAAGTTAATGGGATGGGAGGGATAGTGCAAGAGAGCTTTTTGCCGTGCTGTTGGCATCTTCAGTTTAGAAAAGACAGTCACTGCTGTGGCTTGAGTTTATGGGGTGGGTGTTGTTTTGGCATGTGCGTCTTTGTGGGATTGTTGTGGGATTGTTTTGTGTGTTTGTGGCATAGTGCTGGAGATTTACTGTGTTAGGTTCAGTGAGATTACTGAGTGTGGGCGGTGCCGTTGTTGTGTGATTTCCAGTTTGTGGTTGAGCAGTGAATTTGTAGGAAAGTTGAAGGTTTTTAAACGTTGTAGAGAGGCAGATGTAAACATCATCTATGGAGCCCACCTCCTCTACTCCATCATATTGGAAGAACAGTAAGAGAACACTCTGCATGACTCCTGGTATCATACCAATACCACATTGAAGATTATGAGAGACGTTATGCACTCAGACAACTGTACCGAATGTACCCTCGAACTGAGGTGGTAGACATGAGCCTGCAGACACCACTGGACATAGAAGAGCTATAAGTAAAGGTTGACAGGTGCAAAGTGACATCATAAAGAGAGAAGATACATAGACACACTAAACCTGATGTATGGATGTCGGAAGAATGAAGATGTAACTGAAGCAACAAAGTAAATATATATGCGAATACGATGAAAACCATATACACTTAGAAGATAAGTAACAAGAGATGCAGTAGATGTATATACACAGAAACACAAGCTAGATGACACAACGTAGAAGCTTTCTACAGTAGGAAATTTAATACGAGTAAAGTAGACATGTTGGGAAAATGGACATCGGAATCGTATACTAGTAAGCAAGAAATCTCGAGGAGAGAAATCAAAGCTGCAGAGCTGACAGGCGCCGGAATACAGATTAGAGCAGAACAGAGGATATTTCCTTGGCTCAGTATCAAGGAGGCCACAGCAAGAAACAACTGCAAGGAACAAAAGGAGTCAAAGAGGACAAACCATGTGCGTAAGACATATTTCACTCAGATTAAGTAATGGAGTGAATAATTATGTGTGCAAATTATTAAACAATGAAGGATGCAGAAAGTGCATATAAGACGGAGCTACCAAGTCTCCAGAGGCCAAGGGGAGTAATAGCACCAACAGAATTGAATCAAATAACATTAAATAAAAGAACAGAATGCCCAAAATCATGGTCTCTTCACACGTGGTGTGAGACCAGAAGCTCCTTATGAAGACAGCAATGTACCTTCATTCCCTTTAAACTTATGAGGAAGAGAACGGCCAGCAAGGTCAACTTCAGGGAAGAAGCCTTGGCTTATGGCCTAACTGATGAGCGATGGTAGGCTAATTAGCTAATTAAAACAGTTGTCTGATGTTGTTCCCCTGCACCTGGGTTTTCGTTGCTTACGTGCTGCTAACGAGCCGAACGTCTAAGGTTGTAGGAGAGTGCCAAACAATCATGAGGGTCAATGTAATGGCCGACCATCCTTTGTTGCAGAAGCCTATCCGCTGCTGTTATTCTGCTATTGTATGTATTTTACGTAGTTGGAGGTTGTTCCAGGTGTCCCTACCAGAGTGGGGGCAGCCAGTGATCATACTAACACTTATATGAACCATAGGTATATATGTTTATTTTCTTTTTATTTATTTTATAGTTGATTTATGATGCACTTAATACCAGCGAGTGGTTTCTAAGCGATGGATCGGGATTCAAATCCATTTTGCGCCTGCATTGTCTCGCTTCCAAGACAAATGCATTGTCCCCGAGCTATCCTTCCTCCCCGAAGTTCCCTTAACCAATCCCACACCTGTTAGGATTTTTACTGTTTGTCACATAGCATGACTTCATAGCTGACGTACATCGAGGTATAAATCCTTTTGTGTAATTGAAATGCGTAGAGAGTGTGTGAGATACAATCTGTTTGTTCGCCAGGTTCCCCTACTTTATTGAATTGACAATAAAGTAGTATTTTGCCATAGTCTGTCAGGTTATTTGGCCAGAGATCATTAATTGTGGTCATCCCATATGGCACTTGGAACACTCCAGGTGCTATTGCACAAAGGATTGTGGTGAGGTCTGTGCATTCTTGTAAATCGCATTGTTTCGATTAGGATGAATTCCTTATTTTGCAGTTTGTCGATACTATGCTTTCCTTTTGTTGGGCCATTTCAGTTTGTTTTGGTTCTGTTTGGTTTTGAAATGGTTTATGACACCTTTCTGATTTTCGCAGCTGCATCTTTTTTCTCAGTAGTACTTCCTGTTTAGGTGGGTGTATTAAAGAGCCAGGTGTTTAGTAGTTTTCTGAATTTTAGGTTCTCCTTGGCTATGTATTGCTCTGTGTGCTGCAGAAAGGGTTTTGAGGAAATGTTTGTTTTGACCGGTAGTCAGTGTAGGGTTCTCAATGCTTCTGTGTTGTGTTCTCTCTTGTTGAGTATGAGGAGTAGTCCTGATGCTGCGTCCGGTATTTGGTGTCGTTTTTTGGTGAGGTAATCCTGCATTCCAAGGTAGATGCTGTTGGTGTAGTCTATTCTTGACATGACGAGGGAAATTACAGCAAGTGTTCTGTGTGTTTAGGTGAGGAAAGGTAGAATCTGCTTGTGCATCAGTGAAAGAAGCATTTTCTATGACTGTGTTGACTTGGGTTAGGTTTTTGTCCATTACTATTCTGAAATATATACCTACTTTTGAAGGTTCTGGTCGGTTTCCCATTTCACTAGCCTGTGACATGTGACTATGGTCCGAAGGATTGTTGGCCGTGATCATGATTTCTGTTTGCCTTGTTTGCCTGGGTTGACTTTAAGGCTGTTGGTTCTCAGCCATTTGTTTATTTGTGTGAGGAGTTTTTGAGGGCTGGTTTTGTTCCCGAGTAATGTTTATTTTATATATGATTTGTGTGTCGTCTGCTTAGTTTTAGCAGGTGAGTCTGTGGGCCTCATTAAGACCATGGTCCATTCCGGGGTCCGCCATGGTGAATGGCGGAATTACCGCCCCATTCCAAGGTTGGCGGGGCAGTAATTCCCCATTCACCATGGGCCCTTCCCCATTCCCATTTTTGCCCCATAGGGCTCAATAGGAATGGGGAAGGCGCTAAGTACGGTGCCGCAAATTGCGGCACTGTACTTAGCACCAAGGTGCCTTTGCGGCACCCTACTTTAACGGCTGGTAAACCAGCCGATAAGGTCGGGTCCCCGAAAGGGACCTCGTAATCAGGCGTTAAGGGTTTAGCGGCGCTGACACCTTTTACGGCGCCGTTAAACCCTTAACGCTGGGTCGTAATGAGGCCCTGTGTCTTTTCATGAGGTTGATGAGTGTGGCCATGTAGATATTGAAGAGCATTGGCAAGACGGATGAGCCTTGTGGGTAGGCATAGTATCGTAGGTATAACACTGTTGCAATAGGTACAATTTGTAAAACCTTTATTGAAGTTTCTGGGGTTTGAAAACTCCTACTCTGCCCTATAACTAAGATGGAAGTAGTCACGACCATCACATAATAAACAAAACAGTCCTAGTAGAGTCTGCCTTATCACAATAACATTTGCTAACAAAACCTAATGCCTGCCCTATCTCTTGTTTAAAAAAGTGTATAAAGGGGAAACATATTCAAAGGAAAATCGGTGTTCAAAATAATAAAATGTAGGTCAATCAGCTCTCCTGCCCATGTGAGTTCACACAGACTAAGGCAGTTCTTTTAGGCAGGATGACAAACTCTGGCATGGATTTTCAATATACTAAACAGTTCCAAAACATGGGTCGAGGCCCTCCTGGTCTTCCACATTAAAGTCTCTCGTTCAGACCTCCAAAATGATATTTCAACACAAAGTTCATGTAGGTCCCCCTCTGTCGGGCTCAAACCTCTTCAAACACAGTTCACATGGGTCCCCCTCTGTTGGGCTCAAACCTCTTCAAACACAGTTCACATGGGTCCCCCTCTGTCGGACTCAGACCTCTTCAAGCACAAAGTTCCCTGCTGTCCCCCTCTATCGGGCTCAGACCACTTTCGGGTGTCGAAGACTTTCGAATGTGCGTGGCTTTCTTTACAGACCTCCGCAGGACCACTTCGACTAAAAGTTCAAGATTTCAATTTTCACTCTTCCCTTCTCACGGAGGTAATTCTTTTTACTTGGCTTTTTCACTTCATTCGTTTTATCCTTACAAACAATGTACCTTTCAATGAGACTTTTGAGTAGGCTACTTCCTTTCGCCGGACCACTCCATCACGCATTATCACTAAATCCACAGCTTTCTTGTACTTCAAAGTTTATTTGCAGGTCTACATTTCCTTGCATCTCCTCCACATGTTTATAGCATTCACTTGCAATATAATGTTGCCACTTCAAACTTTCTTTAACACACACCAGTCTCTCAGGTCACTTCCCAACTCACCGGCTGTGTGTGTTTCTTTTTTAGTTGTACGATTTCCAATTCACTAGTCAAGGTTAGTACCACAGGCTTGGCCTTGCTTCCCAAACTCTGCCGTTCAACCAGGAGGGTCGCTGGCATTTTTGAAACACAATACAGTCTTCACTTGCACAAACTGGCCTTCTCCATGTGTCTTTTGCGTCCTGTCAGAGGCAAAGACCGCCAGTAGTTTAGTTTAGTTTATTATTTATAGAGCGCACCAGACCCTGGGGCATTAGGGCGCTCAAGACAAGAATATGCTCAGCTAGTTGCAGGTACATGGTAAGTAGGAACATCGGACAATTTACAGGGATTTCTTGGGATTTTTGACCTGCTTCTCTCATCCCTTGGTCTGTCGCTCGGCTCCAGTAGGTTTGCCTTCACCCCAGAAGTCCTGCTCGTACTGGTGTTCCACCTTGATCAGAGTGTGTCTTTATGAGCGGCCTTTTATCTGTGTGAGGAGAGCTAAGTGGTATCAGGTGTGTGCACTTGAAATCAAAGGCTTGACTTCGCCTGACCCGATTAACGGGAAATGTACAGTACGATGTATGAGAGTTAGTGTTATTACTCTCAGTCACCCTCTTCCTCGTGTTTATGTAAAAAGGGGGGGAGTCGGGACCTCAGAGAATCCTTTAAAATACGATGGGGTAGATGAACAAAAAAAGGGGAAATACCACGTCTCACAATCGGCTGCCTCACCCCCACATCCCGAAGACCCCTCACCCATGTGATCCATCAGCACTGATCCACCCCAAGGGTCTAGGTCCAAAGGCGATGGCCATGCCTTGGCCACTCGAGAGAGAGATGCCCAGGGACTAGCAGATGAGACACCCTCTGGTTTGGTGCGTGTGTTTCCCCAAGAGATCTTTGAGCAGTGCTTTAATATATGCAGTGTGTTCTTGGGCATACTTTTGATGACTTGCTGGATGTTGAGGATTATGTTTTTGAAGTGGTTTTCAAGCTCGAAATAAAGTTTCTGTGAGGGAGTGGGTGTGTTCTTGGGTACACTTTTGATGACTTGCTGGATGTTGAGGATTATGTTTTTGAAGTGGTATTCTCGCTCGTCATACAGTTTCTGTGAGGGAGTGGATGTGCTCTTGGGCACTTTTGATGACTTTCTGGAGGTTGAGGATTATGTTTTTGAAGTGGTATTCTCGCTCGTCATACAGTTTCTGTGAGGGAGTGGGTGTTCTCTTGGGCACTTTTGATGACTTTCTGGAGGTTGAGGATTATGTTGTTGAAGTGGTTTTCACACTCGTCATACAGTTTCTGTGAGGGAGTGTGTGTGTTCTTGTAGGCAATGGGGTTTCTTAGCTCGTTGATGATGTGGAACAGTCATCAGGGCCCTAGAAAGTCCCAAAAGGGAGAGTGGCGGCGGTACCACCGGCTAGCACTGCTTATTACCCATCGGTGTCCCTTGCTTGTATTAAACACCTCCATATATACAATTGAACCCTACATTACGTCCTAAGCTAGTGGTTACTTGACACTCAGGTGAACATGTCCCAAAACAGGTCTATATTTACATAAAAACAATAATGATCACAGCCTTTTGCTTACTGTCCGCTAGTTCCTGCCAGCCATAGTACATGGTTCACTTTTTATCAGTGCCACAACTTCTTTGCATCAAAAGGAAAGCCTGATCAATTTCATCCTCACCAGTATAACAGAGACATTAGAAAAAGCCGTGGAATGGGTACAGGATCACTTGCGATGGATGAGGCACTTGCCAGCCAACCTCGCCCTCTAATAAATGCATCGGCTCATCAGGTCGAAACTAGCGTTGCGAAATATTGGAACACTTTACTAAGTGATCAGGAAAAGAGATACATATATGGGACTCAAACGCTTAGCAAATGTAGCTATCTGTCAAATGAGAGTGGAACTATTAAAGTTAGGCACTCACAGCATTTTCCGAGCCAAGCTAATTAAGGCACTTTTCCGAACTTGAATTGTAGTTGTCGTTACAACATTATTAAGTTGGATTATGCTACCCATCCAACATATGTCAACTTGAACTTATATCTATGCGTATCTCTGTGTAGTGCTCCAAGGCAAAAAAGAGGAACAATTCACAAATTAGATCTTACTTTGAACAATTTTATAGATGCAATTCTCTGTAGTTGGAGATCACTGACCCATCCAACATATTCCATTAAGGCCTTATGTGACACGCCTCCAGGTACGACATGAACGCGTCTGGATTTGACAGCGTTAATCACGCCAGTCCTATGGATAGAACGAGAATATTGACTGGAAATCGGCGTCTACAGTAATTTTCATGAACTGTGAAGATGCCATTGTTTATATGACTGCAACAACCAATCACTACCACTGCATCTGCCTCTCGTATTAACCTTCTCAAGAATTGATTCATTTCTTACCACTCTATGGGACCTCTAATCTCCATCCTTGTGATCAGCAAATTCGCCTACAGCTCGTGCTGAATCCTGGGGCTACTTCTTTTCTGCTTCTTTGCTCAAGGCAAAGTCCTCAACTTTGCTACCTACACACTCAATCGTAGTACCTTCTTATAATCTACAAATATATCAATGGTCTTGTTCCTTAGTACCTGGCTCAATGCATCCCTGCCTATTCGCCATCTCATTCCCTCTGCTTCTCTGCACTCACTCTGCACTGTACCATGCCCTACCCTGTGTCTCCTCTCACTTATGATCTTTCACCCTGCTCCAAAAGCCAGCCTTGGGGTGGGGCCAAGCCTGATTTGCATATGGTCTTTCCCCTTCTTTAATGGCTTAGCAGGCGAAGAACGATGGTCTGGAGGGTTGCCCAGAGCAATGCCAGAGGTTAAGATTCATTCTAAACCTTCCAGCCATCACCTCTTTGTTTTTGCCATAACAATCAAAGCCAGCCTGACTGTGGATCTCTTGAAAGCTTGGCTTAAGCTATCAGCTAAATAAGCAGCTGCCCTCTACTCTTTCTCCCACTCTCCCAACTGAACCGCACCACTCGCTCCAGTGCCTTTCAATAATGTGATTCTGTGTATTACTACTACTCCTCTTTAGTTTTCAGCTCTTAGTCCCCTTACTTTTGAAAGTCACCTGTTTTCTTGAATCACCACTCGTTCTCATCTTTGTACTGTTCGAGACACACCCATCCGGGAAATTCCTCCACCATCTGTAAAGGTGTTATTGATCAGGGTGGTGATACACAGAATAAAGAGCAACTGAGCCCTCCTACTTGCACTCTCCACTGGAAGTCATGCACAGGCAATGCACAGGCAATGCACAGGCAATGGATGAAGTACATACACCTCATACCATCAGATAATCCACATACGCCAGCGGTCCACACAAATACCCCTTGAAATACGGTCTCTGTGTTATTGCTAAGCAGCGTACCCCCAGCGAGCTCTACCTCTCTGAACCAGCAATGCATAGCAGTGAATCCCCACTGCACTTGGCCAGGGTAGTGGAAGCATTTGAGTGATGCCAAATATATCACAAGTCAAATAAGAAACAGCTCTTGCTTGGATGTAAGGTTAGGAATAGACCTCTTGTCCTACTATTTTCTGGGAATCCCTGCATTCTGGAACATTCGATCGCACTGGAAAGTTCTCTGCTCTCATTTCTTTTCTTGTAAAGTTTTACCACAGTTGCAGAACGAGGTTATGGCTATAGTGGGTGAGGGCTACAGCAGTGCGGCAACAGAAATCCCAGACTTGTGGAGAAGTGGTCAGTGCACGACAATTTTAAAGGTTGGAGTTCCCCACTAAACCCAGTCCAAGCGATTCTGACCAAATGTGGGCACTGCCAGTGGCATACAACCCCAAACCACTTGTTGGGGCAGCCCTGGAAACATAAACCATGTGTGGCAGAGGTGTTCATTCCCTGGGTCTTCTGTGCCTGCCTTGCCTCCCGGCAATGCCAGAAACAGGGTTATGCTCCTCCACCATCATGTCCTGGATCCCCTTCTCTATTTCCTCTCATTAAGTAGGTCCACAGACTGCTGCACCACCCCCACAAGCTGGCCCTGCTTCGGAGGCTCCCCTTAATGGACCTCCCCCTCCTTGGCACCACTCCTCTACTGGGTGCAGACCACTTCCTCCTCAATGGTCCACAGCCAGAGAAAGCCATACCCCCTAAGTACACTCTGCGTTGTTTGCTGCAGCTACTGCATGAGAAACATACCATGCCCTTCTGCCCCCACTGCTCCTCCAATTGCCCTCCCTCCGTAGAGGTATTCACAATAGGCCAGGCATCCCCGGATTTCACAGAAGCCTCCAACAGAGGCTGTGCCACCCTTGCCTCTGTTCTGGTGGCATCCTCTGAAGGCCGTGTCCCTACTTCCTCTCTCGGCCATTCTCCAGAGGACTCCTCTAATGCCCCCGTAGGCTGCCCTGCAGATTCATAGGACCAGCAATGGTAACAACCGATAGGTTTCTCCTCTCCCAATCCATCATGGGGGACTCCGCATTCACCTGGGAGGAGGCAGGCATCATCATCTCCTCCTCCTCTCCCCTCGCAGGCATGGAAATCCGAGAGGGAGCCCGCCAACTCTCTGCCAAGGAGGAGAACAGAGAGAACACAGAAACACAGAGGGGTCCAAAAACACTGAAAACCCACAATACCGAAAACTGGCAGAGCACCAAAAACACTGCAAGGACATTTCAACTCCCAGGACAAACCTTTACAACTCTACACTAAGCAAACCACTGCAACCAACTCAACAACACGAGGGGGACAAGACAACAACTACAGGAAACACACAGGGGGGAAACTGGGGAAGTAAACAACTTCTGTCTTTTTGTGTTTTTTGGGGTGATATTATCCTGTAGAGCACTTTATTTTGTATATATCAAGTTTTATTAGAGCTGTTAAGAGAGAACAAGTAGAAGAGGAAAGGGAACCATTTCTGCTTTTGATTGGACCAGGGAAGGATGCTCTTGATTGGACCACGACCGACTGCGCGCTTCACTGCGAGTTTGCTGTTTTTTTAAGGTCGTCCCGGCTCACCCATTTGTATTGAGCTTTACTTTCTATCACTGTTTATTTTCAGGCAGTTTGATGAAGGGGGGTATGCCCCCGAGCGGTGGCATGATCATTAAGTTGTGTTTGATTAGTCTTTGGCGTTTGTGTTTTTTTAAACACTTCTACGCGGACTACATTTGGCAAACGTACTTATTTTCAAATATTTTCAGTTTCAATGTATATCACGTGAACCCTGGTGAGAGTAATGGACTCTAACCTTTGGTTTCGTTTCTGAATACACTCATGAAAACTGTGAGTAATGCAGCCCCCCACCATAGATACCAGTAATGTATCATGTGTGTGTGTTGTGTGAATTTCCACTCTAATGAGAGCCTCCCTGCCGCACGTAGCTGGAGTCTCATGCCTGCATCTGGTTTGTGCTTTCATGGCCTGTACACCCATAGTGCTGTGCTGGCCCGGCCACTTGACTGGACTTTTTAATTGTTTCATGTGTGTTCACTGTTTTATTTTCCAGCCCTTGGAACTGGGGTCTTGAAATTCCCAATGTCATTGTGGCTCTGACATGTTGTGGCCCTTTACCATCAGCTAGGCCTTTGTGGGGAGGAGGGTCCACTTCCGGACCCACCTTCTTATGATGAAATCTCTTTGTTTGTCTGTGCTTAAATATCCTGCAGAGCTCAGGCGTGTTCTCACCGTCGCTCACTTCGGTTTAATCACACTCTGAAACTAATCTTTCCAAGATTTAAGCTTCAGCGCTATGGTGGCACCTGCTCTGATTCCATTACTCCTCTCAGTGCTATGGTGGCACCTGCTCTGATTCCATTGCTCCTCTCAGTGCTATGGTGGCACCTGCTCTAATTACATTTCTGCTCTCAGTGCTATGGTGGCACCTGCTCTGATTCCATTGCTCCTATCAGTGCTATGGTGGCACCTGATCTGATTCCATTGCTCCTATCAGTGCTATGGTGGCACCTGCTTTGATTCCATTGCTCTTATCAGTGCTATGGTGGCACCTGCTCTGATTCCATTGCTCCTCTCAGTGCTATGGTGGCGCCTGCTCTAATTACATTGCTGCTCTCAGTGCTATGTGGCACCTACTCCGATTCCATTGCTCCTATCAGTGCTATGGTGGCACCTGCTCTGATTCCATTGCTCCTATCAGTGCTACGGTGGCACCTGCTCTAATTACATTGCTGCTCTCAGTGCTATGTGGCACCTACTCCGATTCCATTGCTCCTATCAGTGCTATGGTGGCACCTACTCTGATTCCATTGCTCCTATCAGTGCTACAGTGGCACCTGCTCTGATTCCATTGCTCCTCTCAGTGCTATGGTGCACCTGCTCTAATCCCATTGCTGCTTCCAGTGCTATGTGGCACCTGCTCTGATTCCATTGCTCCTCTCTGTGCTATGGTGGCACCTGCTTTGATTCCATTGCTCCTATCAGTGCTATGGTGGCACCTGCTCTGATTCCATTGCTCCTCTCAGTGCTATGGTGGCACCTGCTCTGATTCCATTGCTCCTCTCAGTGCCATGATGGCACATGCTCTGATTCCATTGCTCCTCTCAGTGCTATGGTGGCACCTGCTCTGATTCCATTGCTCCTCTCAGTGCTATGTGGCACCTGCTTTGATTCAATTGCTCCTCTCAGTGATATGGTGGCACCTGCTCTGATTCCATTGCTCCTCTCAGTGCTATGGTGGCACATGCTCTGATTCCATTGCTCCTCTCAGTGCTATGGTGGCACCTGCTCTGATTCCATTGCTCCTCTCAGTGCTATGGTGGCACATGCTCTGATTCCATTGCTCCTCTCAGTGCTATGGTGGCACCTGATCTGATTCCATTGCTCCTCTCAGTGCTATGTGGCACCTGCTTTGATTCCATTGCTCCTCTCAGTGCTATGTGGCACCTGCTCTGATTCCATTGCTCCTCTCAGTGCTATGTGGCACCTGCTTTGATTCCATTGCTCCGCTCAGTGCTATATGGCACCTGCTTTGATTCCATTGCTCCTCTCAGTGATATGGTGGCACCTGCTTTGATTCCATCGCTCCTCGTCTGTGTAATCTCCTACCTGCCCATCTTCGCACTTCCGATGAACTATCGTCTTTTAAAAAAACTCTTAAAATGCATCTTTTTGCTGCTGATGGATAGCTCTGTCTCAACTCCTGGACTCCCTGATCTTGACCTATATCCTCACCTCTTACCTCAAACTTGCTGCACACTGAGGCCCTTGGGCGAGTTGCGCCATATAAAAGATGTATAACAATAACAGACCTGAACCGCAGGGAGATCTCCCCTCAGCAGGTATGACTTAGTCCAGGACTGGGGCAGATCCAGGGATCCATTAACTCTACCTGCCCCTAGTTGGGGTAACACATTCGTCAGTCTTTTTGTCATTAACATCAGAAGAAAGAATTGTAGAGGAGCAGGTGGATGTGTCATCCCAACCCCCCCTATCACCTCCATCATATTGAAACAGCAGGAGTAAAGCCCTATGTGGGACACCGGATATTGTCCCAATACCGCATCGAGTGTACGAGAGATGATATGCACTCAGACAACCGTATCGAATGTACCCTCACTGAGAGGGTGGAAGGGTGTCTGCAGACACTATTGGATATCACAGAGCTATAAGTGAAATCAGATGAGAGCAGAGTGACGTCATGAGGAAGATACGAAGATGCACTGAAAGAATATGAAGTGATAAGAAAAACATTTAATCGAACACGAAGAAATCATATGCACCAAAGAAATAAGTGAGGAGAGATTAAGTGAATGTACGTACGCTAAAACGCAAGGTAGCTGAGACATAAAACAGCTTGCTGCAGAAGAAAACATAACATGGCTGGAGTGGCCATGATGGAAATATGGATGTCAGACTCCTATTAAAATTAATCAAATTAATCAAGCTACCTCAGAGCCCGACCAGTGCTGTAGAGTCAGGAGACGCTGGAAAACAGCTTTGTGTGAGGAATGAACAGAAGTCTATTGGCCCGGTATCAATGATGCCACTTCAAGGAATAATTGCAAGGCACAAAGGGAGTCACGAGGATAGGCCATGTACCTAAGACATATTTCTCTTAGATCAAGCAAAGAAGAAAACATCTGTAAGAGCCAAGTATTGGATAATTAAAGATGCGAAAAGCCTATACAAGGTGGGGTGAGCAAGTCTCCAGAGGCCACGAGGAGTAATGACACCCAGCTTAATTAAAATCAAATTGCAGTTAATAAAAGGACAAAATGGACAGAATCGTGGTCTCCTCACACGTGACTCAGAACTCGAAAACCAGGGCTATTCATTAAGCTCCAGATGAATTTAATGGTGTACCTACACTCCCTTAAAGGTCCCATAACAGAGAACAGGCTGCAAGGTTAACTATAAAGAAGAAGCCATGGCTTGGGGCCTGACCGATGAGAGATGATGGACTAATTGGAAAAGTGGGTAGCAGTCTGATGTTGCTCTCTGCTCCTGAGTTTCATTTTGCGTACGTGCTGCTAACAAGTCGAAAGTCCAAGGTTGGGAGAGAATGCCAACCAATCAGAAGGTTTATGTAGCAACATGATATACAATGTTGCAGAGGCCAACCCGCTGCAGTTATTCTTCTATACGTTTTTAGAGGTGGTTCAAGGCGTGCCTACTAGATAAGGGGCATCCAGTAATATTACTAATACTTATTACATGGCATGCGATAGCGGCCATGTAGTTATTGTTAAGTTGCTAAACCCTTAGGAAGAGCATTTTTTGGGCGGCTTATAACTTTTCTCCCCTGGGATGAATCTTCACCAAACTTTGCAAAAAAAGTATATGGTGAGGTTTGGTCCAGGGGTGGAGTGGGACAAAGTTATAGGGCGCCTCAAAAATTTCTTTTTTTCCCATAGATTGAATGGAGAAAACATTTCTGTCATGCCTACAGCCGAACCGTGGGACAGATTTTCACCAAATTTGCGGCAGGAGCAGCGGCTTGGCCCCGAAAGCATGCTTTTGTAAATTTCATGAAAATCTGTGCCGTAGTTTTTTAAAAAACGACCAAAAAGTAGGTCTAAAAAAATGTGTGATATCTATGTCTGCTCCACAGACACACTTCCCTGTTCGCTCTGTGGACAGGACACCGATTGGATAATCGGCTTGCGTCATGTCCACGGACATGCAACATGTTCTCTGATTGGCTGGGTTGAGGCGTGAAGTGAGTCAAATTGTTTCGATGCAGCCGCCATATTGGATGCGCGGACGTCCGTGGACAGCGCAGCGTGGAAGTGAGCATAAATCCAATTTTGGGGAGTGTGTTGGTGTGTATGAGTGCTTGGAGAGGGTTGGGGAGTCAGAGATGGGTTAAGTGCTGTATTTGTTTAGGTGGGAGAAGGGCGTGATGTGTTTGCGGTGTCTGCAGACATAATAAACACTGGGCGCACTACTGGCTATTTTGGTTTAGTATGATGTTAGTTTTGGGTCGTTAGAAGAGCATTGGGTGAAGAGGGTATGTATTGAAGGGTTCCTACGTTGGTTGTAATTATTTTTTTGAATGTTAATTGAAGTGGATAGGTTTTGAGGTGGATGTATTATGTTTTTGATTTGTGGTTATTTGGTAGGTGTTTGTTTCTATGGGTGTGTTATGCTGCGGTGGTTGTGGCCAGGGCCTAGAGTCTTGGGTGCATGGCTGAAGTGCCGTAGGCCTTCGGCCATGCACCCAAGACTATAGGCCCTGGCTACAACAACTGAAGCATAACACACCCATGTTACCAAAGATTTTGACTGTGGTATGTAGGCTGATTAGGGGATATGTTTTTAAAAATGTGAAGTACTGATTGGTTGTAGTGTAATAGTGTTTATAGGATAGTGAGATGATGTGTGTTTGTTTGTTTGTTGGATTGTGTTCAGATTGTTGGTATTGAAGACTCTAGGCATTTTGGGTTGTATTTATTGGTGATGTGTTTGTTTGCATGGCTGTGTTATGTTGTGGTGGTGGTGAGTTTAATTATTATATACTTACTGTTTCTTTTGGTGAGGCTGTATGAAGAGATTTGGCCAGGCCATGCGGTCAAGTTTGTAGTGTTTGGCAAGAAGCGCTGCAGCATAGTATACCCATGGAAGCAACCATTTTGGATTGTGGTGTATGGTCAGGGTGTTATGCTGTGGTGTTTGTGAGTCCAATCATTATATACTTACTGTTTGACTTTTTGTGGTTGTATGCAGTTTTTTCATGCAAATTACCAAGAGGGGTCCTGGAAGACCCTCAGCTAGACATTAGTCCTGGTTACGAGAAACTTACCCAGAGTCTTCATCTCACTATCTTCCACAGAGAAGAAATATCCCAAACATATCAGTCTTTGTCCTGCAATTCTCCTCTGAAGAAGAGCACCAATAGCAATCCCCAGACACCCCTTGTTTTTTGCATCTTTAAGTAACTTTGGGTCTCACCTTAAGTTACTAGCAGATTCCAGACGTGGACCCCTTTCTCACTATTCTTAGAGATGGACAGCTCCACCCTACTGATGAGGTCCAACCAGACCGAAACACGTGTCTGGGGATGCTGTTGGTACTCTTGTTCAGAGGAGAATTGCCTAGCATTTCGGTGCTGGACTGCCCCAGGGCAGGACAAAGACTGATATGATTGGGATATTTCTCCTCTGTGAAAGATAGTGAGCTAAAGACTCTGGGTAAGGCTCTCATACCCAGGACTTATGTCTGGCAGAGAGACTCCCAGGAAACCCCTTGTTTTTTTGCAGTTTTTTCTTGACATGGGTAGTTGGAGCAGACATTTTTTATCAATCACTGAAAAAAGAAAAAATTACATGTTAGTGTAGGTAGTTTATGATGTGTATTGCATTGCATAGTAGACATTTCTGTATTTTGTAGGCCCTCATTTAGAAGTACTATAGTTCAAACCAGTGTACTGTGCAATTTGCTTAGTTCCTGCGTTTGTTGATTAAATCATTGGGTTTGTGGGAAATAAAATCCATGCTGGATTGAAAAAATCCCTTTCTACGTTGAGGTACAATACATTTCTTTCATTGAGTTCAGTAGGAGGACTTGAATATGTGTATGGTTTTTGATTTGGAAGTGGGGGTAGTATTCTTCCAATTAGATAGGAGTTGGTGTATTTTATTTGTTTATTTATTTTCCCATTTTATTGGTATACATCTATCTGTTGGCTTGTTGCAGATTTATGGGGCAGTTAGATACCTGTTGGCGTATTGTAACTGTTCATTTCTTGTTTCATTTTAATGGTATTCATTTATTTGTTTGCATGTTGCAGAATCTTGGGGCAGTAAGGTACCTGTTGGTGTTTTCTAACTGGTCATAGTTTTGAAGTTCAAGTTTTGTTTAAGTTCATACACAGATTAGTTAATACATTTTGGTTTTAAGAATATTAAGTAAGCGTTTACAAGATTTGCTGGTAATCTCTGTGTTACAGTTATGTTAGTATCATTACATTTGACCCATCCACAATTCTTTTTTATATATGCAGTGCAGTGACCTGCATTGGTTGCGGCTCCTGCGTGGTAGATTATACCTATTGTTGAGAAGGTTTCCTTACCAAGTGATACTAGACCATGTGTGAATCCAGTCAGCTTGCAGTTGTTTGTGGTACCATCTGCATTATGACGTAAAAGCAATACTATTACCTATTTACTATGTGTCTGTATTTGTAAGGTGGAAAGTTCCCCACACCGATCCCCTCGCTAGTGACCCAAAGTGGGATAGTACAAACACACGTGTGCAAATTATAGGCCTCTAATATATAACTGCGGTCATGGGGTCAGGAGACCGCGGCCTGGCCGGAGGGGGATTGCAGCAGGGCTCGCTCTGACATTTTTGTTCAAGCACATTTTGTCAGGGCTCGAGACTTGCTCCTTGCGAAAAATGTTTACTTGATTTGCCGTGTGAAGAGGAGATGGGCTGAGCTGACAGGTGGTGTGGCCTGGCTGTGGGAGTCGCTGGGTGAGTGCGAAGTTCTCCAGAGGAACAAAGTAAATCCGTAGAAATGTTGCCCGCATTGATGAATGGTAGAAAACAATTCATATCTTTAAAAAAAATATTTCTAATGCCACTATATTCTGAAGGGCTATTGGCTCCCATTTTGAGTGAAGGTCAGCGCCGTTGAATTTTTGCTTCCGAGCTGAGGAAACCCACGCATTGTACACAGTATAAGGTTCAATTGTTTTTTACCTTGAAACAAAGGGAGGAATGCATGAAGGGAGGGATGTAACACTGTCAAATATGATAAGGTTCAGCATTCCAAAACTGGACAACGGAACATGTAATTAATTTTTATGAAGATTCGTTTACCTGAACGGAGTGTCTGCATTACGCCGAGAGAATGGTAGTGCCAAATATTATGTACGTTTTACTTTCGACGATTTTATAGACCAACGAGTCAACTTATAATTCGCTGAGCATTATTGCTGGCTTATATTGTACTCGGTTGTTGTTTGTGTCATATTGCAATGACACGCAAATACAACCTGTGTGTGTACTTGCCTTTGTGTCGGGCACATGGGCAGTGCAGGATCAAGATGCGTGTAGTCCACTAGTGGATTCCCCCAGATTCCATTAACTTGTAATTCAATGCTACTATTTAATTAAAATTCCGTCTATGTGCTCTCCTTGCCCTTATCTTGCTCCCTGATTGTAGCGTCAGCGTCCGCATCCATATCGTGCTGAACATGCTGCATAGCACTAACCTTTGAAGTAAATTGAAGACTACTTTCCAAGTTATTTTCTCCGTGTTCCCATTCTTTCACGTCCGTGTTCATCATTAGTTTTAACACTAGCCGTATTAATGGGTAAAATGATAAACTGTATTAGTACCCAGCGAGAGACAATCTGAATGCAACAAGCATTCTGATTGGCTCTCGCCAGGTCCCTACCCGGCCTGGAATCCCTCTGTCAAGACTCCTCAGCCAATGAGGAGGCTCGAAGCGGGGCCATCCCCGCTCCAAGCCTCCCCGCAGCTGAGAGGTTGCCTTCGCCCCCCACTGGGGACTCAGGTAAGTCTTTTTTTTTTTTAATTCCATTCCCTCCCTCCCACCTGCCCCCCCAATTTAAATTCTTGGTCCTGCGTCCGCGGCGAGGGACGATGGAATCCTCTACCCGTGTGGAGACTCGGAGCGGCGCCATCCCCGCTCCGCGCCTCCATACGGCTGGCGGCTTCCCTCGTCCCCCGCCGGGGTCGCAGGTACGTTCCCCCCCTCCCTTCCCCGTCCCATTCCCGCCCTCCCAACCCCACTTACCTTCTTTTTGATCCTTTTTTGGGAGCGGACGCGCTGGGAACACTTGTGTTCCCAGCGCGTCCGCTCCCGATGGCCGCCATGGAAAGGGAAAACAGACTCAGTTTTCCCTTTCCATGGCGGCGGCCATTTTCTTGGTCGTTTTTTTTTCTGTCCCGAAACGCTGCAGCATTTCGGGACAGAAAAAAATGCTTTTAGTGCCTCGGTCACGCAAATAAAGCGGGCCGGGGTACTAATAGCAATAGAACCCTCGTGGCGGGGGCATTACCGCCTCAGGTAATGCCCCGGGGCCTTCGGTAAGGGCCTTACCTATGGGCCCCGGGGCATTACCTGAGTCGGTAATGCCCCCGCCGCTCAGGTTCTATTGCTTAAGTAAAGATCGGCTACTGAGACACATTTCTGTTATCGTTTTTAAACAGCTACATCCTGCCTTTCTGCGATTGTCATTGATTCCAGATACCAACTGACGGGTTCTTTAACCGGCAGCTGCAGATACATGTGAATGTCTGGATAACAAGACTCTTTTTTGGGACGATCGCCACGGGCCGATATGCCCTTACGCGGTACCAGTGATAAGGAGCAACCTGAAATTGTTTACGGTGGCCTAGCGCCAAGCTGATGTCAAAGCCTTGTGATTCACAGTGCATCCAATGTGCTTCTTATACCCAAAAGGAACACTACATGACTCACGATAAACATTTGTGGATCGAGAACGAAGAAAAAAATTACCCATTTGCTTGAATATGGCAATCGCCAGATGTTCTCAAAGTGTTTTTTGTGAAATAAAAGTACTTTAAAAATTGTACAGTTTTGCTATTTCCTTTAAAAGTATGGTTTTATATTCAAAATTGGGACGCGCTGTGTTGTGAGATGATGGGTGTTGAAATTTCGGGTTCTGTGCAACTAACGTTATCACATAGGTGATGGCTGGGTGCGTTTGGCTACACTATCCAGTAACGTCCTAAAGATAGGCGGAGAATATCACTAGGTTTGGTGATGTCAGCCTCAGGGGCCGGGCATATGAATTAGTGCCGCCAGAGCAGTCCACCTTGGGCGATGCATCAACTGATAAGATTATCACAAGATGGCCACGCCCTGCTGCCTGATTTCACATGTGTAAAACAGGAAAACTATGGTAAGGTGCATAGGAAATGTTTGTACGATCGACCAACGTGTACTTAGAAACACATGCTCGAACCCTCGGGACAATAATATTTTTGAGTGCACTGTTCCTTTAATAGATCCATGTTTTGCTCCATTCGCTGCAGATGATTTTCTAAGGTCTCTGTTTCTGTATTATTTTTAATGTCTGTATGGAATGTTTAAAAAAAAGAAATTGGTAAGTACACATAAAGCAATGGGTAATAATTGGTTTGTGTAGAGAAGTGTAGTGTCTACCATTAGTATCACTGTTTTCACTCATTTCATCCCA
Source organism: Ambystoma mexicanum (assembly GCF_040938575.1). NCBI lineage: Eukaryota > Metazoa > Chordata > Amphibia > Caudata > Ambystomatidae > Ambystoma > Ambystoma mexicanum. Next base: position 1,509,312,689 of record NC_090922.1, read on the forward strand.
AGGAAAAAAAATGTCCAGGCATTCCAAAGTACTAGACATATCTGTGTAAAAAGAATATATATATATTATTTTTAATGTACCTAATACAGAAAGTTTATAAATATATAAAATAAGTTTTTTGCTAAGTTTTGCTGTTACTGCTGCATAGGTGTGCTGCTGATTTTTGCTGTGCAGTTTGCGTGAGGTAATTCTTTTGGAGGCATATTTTTGTTTTGTTTTGGTATATTGCATTAGGTTGCATATGTTATGTAATTGGACGTTTGGTGTCTTACATATACAGTTTCCACTTCATATTTATTATTGAATGTAATGTATTTATGTGCTGCTTTTTGAACATGTTCATTGTTTTTATTGCATTATACAACAATGTAAAATACCCCGTAAGTTTTTGGATAGTGTTGATGTTGACCGAGTCCGTCCGCGAACAAACCCATGGTGCGCAAACACCGGACCCACTAGCGCAGGTAGGGGGTTCAGTATGTTCTATCTTATATGCATATAAGGGAATCTTAGGAAACATTTCTCCAATTGATATTGTCTATATCTATATTCAGTAAAAAAAACTTTGTTAAAGGGACGTTATGTAATAAGTTGCGCTACTACAAACCCATGAAATTCAGTGAAAAATACTTTGTTAAAGGGACGTTATGGTTCCAAGTAAAACCGAAAATCCCCTTAAATTCGCTAAGCAACCATAACTAAGAGACTAACACCCAGAACATCAAAGATGCCATCACAAATATCATTGATATCATCATATGTATGGCTCCCTCTAGTACTTTGCCATTTTCTTTGAGTCTGATGGCAGCACTTCATTGGCAGTGCCCTATAATCATACCTTTGTCCCTGATTAACAACTCAGTCTCTTCCTCCAAGAGCAATGGGCCTGCTACAGCTCCCGAGACACAGTAAAAGCCATCTTGCCTATGGTCATTCTCTCCCAGGGGGGCATGCAACCACGTAACATGACAGAAAGTGGAAATACATTTAAGGAATGTTATGACATGCTTTCATTACAGAGGACCCTGATTACCGTCAGGATTCCTGCAGTAAACACAAACCTCCCACCTCCCAGCAGAACCAATGGCTCTGCAGTAGTTTCCTGTGCCTAATGAAGCCATCTTGGACATTTTCATTGGCCCCCAGAGTGTCATGTGACATACTCACTCACTCCTTAATCAGCCTCCCCAGAGTGTCCAGCCAGAGTGGTATGATAAGTATCGCCCCTACCTTCCAAGACACATTCATAGTCGTCTGCTCTTCCCCGACCAACCTGCTCCTGCCTATCCTGATCCTCACCCTAACAATCCTAGTGCCACCCTTCAGATGGGGACTCCATGCATTCCCCACATGGTCCCTCCAGTGCTCCTCCCTCTCCCCACCTATCCTGTTCCTCCTCTACTCTCCATGGCAACACCCTTGTCACGCAACCTTCACCCACTTCAAGCTCATTTACCATTCCGCCTCCCTCAAGGTGCACTCTTTCGTGTCTCCAACACCTCCTTCCCTCCCACTGAACTAATACTGCAACTTTGTGGTATGAAATTTCTCTGAAACTAAATATCCTTCCTCAGCGACCACCTTGACTCGCACCACACCCTCTTACCCTGAGGGCTGTCAATCAGCCCTTAATGCATCACTTGCATCTTTTTACAGTGATCTGCTACCATTTCTCCCTTCCTTGCCCATATAAGAAAGGTGGAAGTGTTGGCCTCTTGATCAGCAAAGACAGGTCATCTGCCCTCTGAACTTCCTCTGTCTCTCACCCCTTTTCTTTTGAACAGATCACTGTTCAACTTTGTGACACAATCCCCATTGCTTACATCCTCATGTACTGGCCTTCTTGCACTCTCAACCCCTTCTTGCATGATCTTGACCTCCACCTCAAGTCTCTTCTCACTAACGCCCCAATGATGGTCAATGGAAACCTCAGCCTCCACTCCATGACCAAAGCCCATGAACTCTAGTGGGACTCCACTCTAATAGTGAGCACTATCCGTCTGCCCTCCATAACCTGCTGACCAACAATTGTGGAACTTCATTTAATGCCAGACCAACATCTTCTCATCACTTAGTTCTTTGGATCTCTATCTTGGCCCATCACCCCTGACCACGTGCTTCTATGTTTCACAGCCTTGGCCGTGCTCCACTCTTCCTGCCTGATCCTTCTAAGTTCTGTATCGACGCCAACTTCAAGCACATTACAGCCTCTCTTTACGCTCAACCTCCACTGCTTGCTGTGCCATTTGATTGGCAGTTCTGTAGTTCATTTTGGCTCTGGTATCTTCCATGAAGCACCATTACTCAGCTCCCCCCTCTCTCTTGCTCAAGCCTTCAACTATGTATCCCTCTGTCATGCAGCAGCTGAGGACGCCCAGCTGTAACAGACCTCTTGCTGGCACAAAACCCTCTCTCTGTCTATCATTGCTCCATACAAGTAATGGCTCCTTGCTCTCACTACTGCTCTGGAGTCAGCCAAGTCCAAGTATTCGTCACTTCTCTTCCTATCTCCACTCTGATCTGTGTACGCTCTCCACGATCCTTCAATCCATGCTTGTCCTTCTTGACTCAGCTCGTTCTCTTCCTCATTTCCAGCTGCTTCTCTTTAAATTCTCCAGGGCACCCTCTCTGCACTGTTCTGTTTCCCTGCTCCTCTTGCTTCATCCTCTCTGCCACCCCTACCCTTATCATCATCCACTCCAGCTAAGCTGCCATTTTCTATGCTCCTGCTGATCCATTGCAGCATAGTCAAGCTCCTACCATCCCTAACCTGGGCCTACCTCTCTCTCCACATCAGCCGTCCACTTTCCTCTGGTTCATTTCCAGTCTGTTCCAAGATGGCCACCGTCAGACTCATTTAGAAGAATCCACCACTGACGCTAATGATACTGAGAGCCATTAACCCGTCTCCCTGTGTCCTCACTATTCCAGAGTTCTTTAAACACATCTTGGCTTTCGGGATACTTCACTCTGTAAATTGAGCTCCTACCTGGCCACTGATGACTCCTGCTACATTTCTAGGAACACCACAATCTCCTTGTCCCCCTTCCTGTGGGGGTCCCCCCTCTTTACATTCCACACCTGCTCTCTTGGCAAACGCATGCCCTCCTTTTATTTCTCATATCATCTTCCTTTCCTTCCCCACCTTCACCCATGACATGTATTCACATATGTCCTGTCTTCCAACCATGATTAGATTGCCTTGTGTTGCTTGACACTCAATTCTTCACAAACACAAGTGATGTTTCTCCTGGCCTCCACTGACAACCTTATATCGCCTCACCTATGTCCTTTCACCCCTGACCTCCTTACTCCATTGCGTAGACTGGCAGTTTGGCGATTCTCGTTGACAGCGACCTGAAACCTCAGCATTTCATCACCTCCACTGGCATGGGGTCCTTAACCCCCTTAACAGCTGTAGAATCCTTCCCCATCACACCTTTAATGCTATTTAAATACTCATCCTCACTTTGTCCCACAGTACACTACTTTACGGTCCCCACCACTTCATGGAACTCCCCCTCTACTCCATCGCATCTCTCACTAAGGTACTGAACTGTGCTACCTGTACCCTCTACAACCTCCTCCAGTCCGTCCACACATCAAACCGCCTCCACACATGGTGGCTAGCCATGCTAAATCGTTTCGGATTCAAATTTCTTTCTGTGTTTAAATCCATCCATGGACTAGTCCCACTACCTTGCTGAAAATATCTCCCGATAACTCTCTTTGTACATTACGCTTCCAAGATGTCTTCAACCACCCTGTGTGGTCTCCTGCTTTTACCCTGAAGAGGGAGATCTAAAGGTGGCCCTCATTACACCCATCCCACTCTCAGCCTGGCGAAAGAGAAATGAGAGATGCACCTCGCTTCTGGGCTCTTCCTCAGCATCGTTGATGTATCGCAGGTGTGAAATGCGCCACTCACTCAGACAACCATGCAGACCATACCTAGATGACAGCATTGAAGAGATACAACTATCCTCAATCAAACAAGTCGACTAACTGCAACCTCGAAGAACATTGACGACGTCACGACTGACATCATGACATAGATACGTAAGACATGAAGCACGTAGGCATCCCTGCACAAAGCTACACAAACACTTTGTTTTATTGCTGGTAGACGCAAAGCAAATGATGAGGACTCACATAGTTAGAGGACTGACACACATATACCCTTTTCTATGCAGAAACTGCAAGACGCCTTAGAATATATATGAACAGTTTGCCTACGGCTTAATTTCAGCTAACATGGGCAGCCATGCAAATAAAGTTGGAAGCCATAGGTAAATTGTAGTGAATGGGAAAAGCAAGACAAACTTAAGAATACAGGGAAAGGCTAGCATATTGATTCTACTGAAGCACGCAGGCCAGGCTTCCAGTGCAGACATCGCCTCACCAAGGACAAGTGGGGAAGGAAAGTTTCCAGTTAACAGAGAAGATAGAACACCTGCGAGGGGCACAGTCAAGATCCTCTTAATTACAACCAGGGGAGCCACACTTTATGGTCCCTACACATGTGACCTGAACCTATGAGACCGAGCATGTTCAATCGAAGAAGACGGAGGAAAGCTGTTCCCATCGAACTAAAGGATACAGGTTCAAAGCCGAATGTTATGCCTCAGGGCCTAGGAGATCAGACATGGTAACTTATAGAGAACCTGCAGCACCTTCGGGGTAATTCCCAATACCTTGAATAGTTGCACTTAGCCTGGTAACCGTCCAAATCTCCAAGGCTGAGAAAACCCTTACTGTCCAATCCGTAAACACCTTCCACGATAAGCATACACTCTGTTGCACCGGCCAATCATCTTTATACTAACTTATAACTTTGTATTTGTAACACATAGAGGTGGTCTCAGGAGGAGACACCAGACATGGCATACCCAATTATCATACAAACACCTTTTGGAATACATATATAGCTTGCATAACTAACCAATCCCTTCCCCTGCTAGGTTTTTGTGATGTAACTTTGTTTTTATGACATCACTAGTTGACACAATGTAACGCCCGGCGCCTGGAGAGTGAAAGCTCTTGAAGAATTTTGCGTTGTTCATGTTGAGATCCCTTTCATTTTAATTGTTAATAAAGACAGGGAACTTTATCCTATGGCTGGGTCTCCCGTTCCTGAGCAAGGGTTTCCAGGGCCCAGTTCCTCTTGCAAGTAAACAGGGAGACTGCTCATAGTTCCCCTGCCACTACATTACAACCCCTTTCACTCTTTTGGCACCACCTAAACCCCTTTCCCCCAGAAATGAAGGATATCCACCAGATCACCCCTAAGGACTGCCTTCTCTCCCACGATGGAGCCCCAGAGTCTTTGAGCACTGCAACCCCTCACAGTGACCCGCAACCACAGTCCCCACTGGACGTCACAGCTGAATATATCTGTTAATACTAAAGACGTGTTTAAACCCTGTCTTGCACTGTCCCATTCGCCCATTCACTGTTTCCCTTTCCTTCCTTGCCACCAGATGGTTGAATGTATTACTCGATGTGACAGATAATGACATAGATGGTAGATGGATAAAGTCAGGACAGATGGGTGCGGATGTAGGTCAGGGGCACCTTTATCGCTCTTGTGTAAAGAGCCAAGTTTTGAAATTTTTTCTAAAGTTCCAGAAGGAAGGTTCTGCTCTAATAGCCAAAGGCATGGAATTCCATAGTTTAGCGGTTAGAACCGGGATACTATTAGCCCCAGCTTTTTGTAACTTAAATTTTGGAATCTTTAAGCAGTGTGTGTGTATGGACTGGGTGGGTCTTTCAGAGTGATTTCTGGTGAATTTGTTTAGTAGGTATTTTGGAGCTCAGTTGGAGAGACACCTTGTGTGTGAGTGCTAAGGTTTTGAACACGATTCTGTCTCGCACAGGAAGCCAGTTGGTGTTTTTCTTCAAGCTGATGAGATGTGGTTGACTTTTTGGGATGTTAAGTACCGCTCGCTATGCATTGTTTTGAAGTACTTGTAATTTATTCATATTGCGTCTGTTTGTCCCTAGATACAGGGCGTTGCAATAATCAAGTTTGGAAAGTATAAGGGCTCTAGATAAGGTAATAGAACTGTCGGGTGACAAGAATAGTCGACAGGCATAAATCAACGTAGATGTGTAGGCTGTTGCTGATGCCGCAGCATTCACTTGTTTGGTGAGAGTGAGGGTGGAATCAAGATAAATGCCGAGAGTTTTCACTTCCTTGGAGACATTAATGTCAATGACATTGATATTGAAGGAGGTAAATTGAGTGTCAGGTTTGGAAAGTTGGGCCTGCGATCCGACGAGGAGTAGTTCTGTCTTATCATCATTAAGGCAGAGCCCATGGATAGCCATCCACGCCTGGATGGTTTGATTAATTTTGCTGAGTAGTTTGGTGTCTGTGTCGTAGGAGACTGAGATAGGAATGAGGATTTGGGTGCCATCTGCATAGTTAGTGTAGGTGACACCCATGTCATCCAGTTTGTCGAAGAGTGGCTTGGTAAAAGTATTACATAATGTAAGGTAGATGGAGGAGCCCTGCGGTACTCCACAGGTGACTATGGCAGGCTCAGCTGAGGCTGAGGGTGTGAAAACCCTTGTAGTTCTGTTGGCAAGGAAGGACTGTATTCATGTGGATGCTTTGATGGTGAAGTGGGCAGCTGAGGCCAGGTGTTTCCACAGGACTTTGTGGTCGACTAAATCAAAGGCCACTGATACATCTGATAGGAAGAGGAGGACTAGATTTCCATTGCCTTTTAGCTCGTCCATTTTGGTTTTTATGTCTTTAAGGGCTGATTCAGTACCATGTCCTGGTCTGAAGGCTGATTGTCAAAGACCTAGGAGATTATTTGCTTCTAGATGGGCTGGGATTTTTAAGTATGACGCCCTGTCCAGAATTTTCAGTAAGAAGACTACTGTCATTATGGGCCCGTAATTTGCGGGGATGTTGGGGTCTATGGTGTTTTTTTTTAGTAGAGGCCCGACCCAGGCGTCTTTCAGATTGGTAGGGACAATGCTCATATCGAAGGAAGTGTTTATGAGCGAGGTGATGAATGGAGCGAGCTCCACTGACACCTCTTTGATGATTGTCGCCGGGCAGATGTCCCCATCACATCTAAATGGTTTAAGACTCACTATTATTCCATCTACATCCCTAGTTGAGACAGGGACAAACTCAAATGGTTTGCAGTAGTTGATGGCGGATTTGGTTGTTTCTGAGTTTTGTGTGTCAGCAGTCAGGCTACGTTTTCTTGTTTCTATTTTGTTTGTAAGAGTGCGATTTTGTCTAGTAGTGCTTTTTGTATGTTGGAACACCAAGTCCCGTCTTTAGTGCAGAATTCTAGCAGTGGTACGGGGGATTCTAGGCCTCTCAGGATGATGAACAACTCGTTTGTTCCCGAGTTGAGGATTCTGTCGTTGTAGGTATCGCTTCTAGTTTGGATGATTGCTGCCTTATACCTATTAGAGGAAGTAGATAACTTTATTTTGTTAGAGTCTGATGGGTATTTTGACCAGTTGGCTTCTTCTGTTCTTTTGTTCTTACGCAAGGTTTTAATGTTGGTCATGAACCATGTGTTTAGGTGTGCAAGCGTCTTAGTTTTGCACATTTTTAATGGTGCTACTTCGTCAATTGGCTAAAGTAGAGTATGGTTGTGCAACTCCACGCGGGAGGTAGGATCCAGTCTCGTGTAAGTAGCGTGATTGGTGATGGGCTGTAGTAAAGGCAATATTTTCTGTACTGTGATATTCCGATTGTTTCTGGTGAGAGCTGGAGGTGATTGAGTGGTGCTGGAATTGGGACTCAGGCTGTCTTGGCTGATGAAGGAGATAACTTGGTGGTCAGAACCGGAACATGGCGAGTTGGATAATATCTTGATGTCACAGTTCAGGTCAGCAAGCCAATCCAAGGTTCTGCCTTTATTGTGCGCAGGATTGGTGATGCGGTGAGCAAATCCTAATTCGGTGATTGTGTTGGCTAATGCTAGTGCATTATTGTCATTATGGTCATTGAAACCTAGGTTGAAATCTCCCAGCAGCATGATTTGGTGTTCCATGAATGGAGAAGGTAGATATACAGCCTGGGGGTCTACATGAGGTGGATAAGTGGTAGTTCAATTGATAGGAGTTCTCTTGAAGGGAGCGTTTGGTTAGGTAGTTCTCTTAGAGCAAGCTGATTTTTAGCAATGATGGCTACTCCACCTCCTCTAGAGGTTTCTCTATCTGATCTGAGAATAGTGTAGTTATCCGGTATGGTTAGTGATAGAGTAGGGCCTACTGCGGCGTGGAGCCAAGTTTCAGAAATTGCTAGGAAGTCTACGTTGTTTATTACGATGAGGTCAGCTATATCTAGTGCATGTGTTCGAAGTGACCTTGCATTTATGAGAGCTCCCTTGATTCGTGGGGCATCAGAGTTAAGAATGACTCTGAGTTGCGTATTGTTAGCAGGAGTGGGCAGGTTGCTACCGTCTTTGTGGATGTCATGGTTACCCTCTTCTGACCCTCATTAATTGTGTACTGTGGTGGGAGGGCAACGGCTGGTGATTTTTTATTTAGTCGAGAGCCTTGTCTCGAATTCCTGATATTTGTGGGACATGGTTGATTTGGTATAGGCCGTATGACATATAGTTGAATTCATTGGTTGGGTGTGAGAGAGTCATGGCTACTCTGCATCGTCCCTGGGCAGGAGTCAGTTGTGGTCATGACAGGCTGTAGTGCTGGTAGGAATATGGTAGGTGCTATCGCATGGGATGGAGGTAGTAGCGCGGATATAGTGTCACACTATACTTATTATCCATTGTAATAGGCTAGTCCACAGGGAGCAGTATATTAGACCTCTATGGATGCGCTGGTGCAGGAACAATGGGGGGGGAGCAGTTTGTCGGGTCTGTGGCAAAGGATAGGGAGTGGGGGATGTTTTGTCAGTACACAATTCTACAATACAGGTGCACAATTGAGATATGCGCAATTTAGCAGTCCTAGGCATGGCATAGGAGGCACATTGTCAGTACACAGTTCAGCAGTACATGCACTGGCAGGTAATCGGTCTAACTAAGTACAGTTGGCTGATTAAGGGCGGATCAGCAAGACAGGTGCACAAGACAGAAATTCACAATTTGGTAGATCTATGCATGGTGTGGGAGCCACAATGGCAATGCTTGTTATACGCATTTAAGAGGTGCCAACCTAACATTGGAATGCATAATGCCAAACAACATGAAATAGAACACTAACAAAAAATAAATACATGATTTAAAGGTGTTTAAAAAAGGAAAGAGACCATAAAAATTACCCAAGATCTGCACCGACAGCTAAATCAAAAAAGACAGTATAAACACCAAAACAAGATGCACAGCAAAAGTACATAAAAGCCTTTTTTCTTTTTTTTTACTGTTTACGTGGGAGTGGTAAAGAAACTGGTTGGTTATAGCAGCGGGATTCTTGGCTCTTTGAATGTCTAGATGAAGACAGTTTAGGATTAGTGAGACCGCTTGTATGCGCTTGAATTTGATTTACGAGTTGTAGATTCACTCTAATAATTGCAAATTACACAGATATTTGATTCACCTCATAATTTATTTCTTATCTTTTGACTTATCTTCATTCAGCTGACATAATTCATGTTGAATTGACTTCATTCAGTACACAAATGTGAGGTTTTCTTCATTCAAATGCTATAACAAAAATGATTGTCCATAATACATTACGTTACACAACACTTTGCATTATCTAAATACTAAAGTAACGCTGCATATAAAAAGGGGAACTATAGTATCTCCAAATCTTCATTTGTAGGATGAAATAGCTACTAAGTACCAAACGGATATGGAGTAGAATACGAGAGGAATCATTCTAAATTCTTACAATAATATATTGAAAAGGCACCTGTGCTAGCAACATAGACAAGAACAGACCATAGACGTCTAGTGTGTATACCTCTTTTTTAAGCTAATTGCAATATCCTTCAATTTCCAATTAGGAGAACAATGACCCAAATTGGTTTTCTTCTATTTAGTCTAAATGTTACCAGAAACAAAAATAGAATTCGAATGTTACCCACATTTGGATTAGAGATATATCATTACGTAACTATTTACCCTACCCCCTGATGAACCGTCGTACCCAAAACGGGGAAACACGTGTTGGGGAAAAGTGAAAAACAATTTCGTACAAGTGAACATAACTTGGACAACGATTATGGTTAAAGAGAATTGTACAGCTCTCTGATGAAGATGAACATGCACTCATGTCCACATTGAATGAAGATAATTCAGTGTGAACAAAGGGAAAAAGGGAACGCAATTGTGCATAAAATAATGTATTATGGACAATCATTTTTGTCACAGCATTTGTGTATTGAATGAAGTCAATTCAACATGAATTATGTCAGCTGAATGAAGATAATTCAAATGTTAAGAAATAAATTATGAGGTGAATCAAATATCTGTGTAATTTGAATTATTAGAGTGAATCTACAACTCCTAAATCAAATTCAACTAATCAAAAGAGAGCGCAAGCGCATACAAGCGGCCTCACTAATCCTAAACATAATTTTGACAGAATTCTGGTCAGCCTTAGAAAATAGAGACTGCACTCTGCAACAGGCACCAACCAATTTACCAACACAATGGGCCTCATTATGACCCTTGCGGTCCCGTAATGAAGGGTGCCGGTACAGGACCGGCACCCTTCATTACGGGAGCGCTGATTACGAGGTTCCCTTTGCGGGACTCCGAACAGATGTCTGGTAAAACCAGACGTCCCTTCCGAGTCCTGCGAGGGGAAGAGAGAGGTAATAATGGGCCATTTGTAATGTGCCCGTTATTACCTCCCTCCCCATTCCCATTGAGCCCTATGTGGGCTCAAATGGGAATTGGGAATCGTTCCTTCAAGGAGGAATTACCGGGTCCTCCAATGTTGGAATGACCCGGTTATTCTTCATTGAAGGAACCCGGTAATGGAGCCCCGTTTGGACGCAGCCATGGTGCTGATAGCACCATGGCGGCCGCCAAACTCGTAATGAGGCCCACTATATTAAATTGGGTGTAGCGCCACAAGTTGCCAAAGGCTAAAGTTTCTTCAAAATCTAGAAGAAGGGACTTCTTCCATGTTTCTTGAATGCCCTTGGTCGCCTTTGTCTTGGACACTAGGTGAAGAGGTGCTTGAAAAATAATTAACATATAATCTGAACTGGCAATGAGGCTCTTAGTATTCACATAACCCCTCATCACTTGAACAGGCCCTATCTCACTAGAATGGTCTGACCACGATGACACCCACTTACCCATGGCTCACAAATGTCAGGCTAAACGCCACTTCACTCAGCACCACTCATTGAAAACCTTCCCGGTCAATGAGCTTGAAGCAAACTTTGCAGACATGCCAACTACAGTGAATGCCTCGGTCCTCTTAGAATTATTCAACAACTCTTCAATGAAACTGGCGGACACTCATGCTCTCCTAAAAACTAGCAACTCTAAGGCCAAACCACCCACTCCCTGGTACTTCTCCAAGATCACCTCCAACACATTCAATCAGAGCCCTAGAGAAACTGTGGCACAAAAGCCATGTCCCTTTGTATGCTCACCTGAGTAAAATCTCTTTGTGCCAACAGGCTCCCACTGGAGTGGCCTCCCTGCCCCTCTCCGACTTGAGCCAGACCATATGACGTTTCGGAAGCAGCTCAAGACCTTCCTTTTCTCTGCCTTCTTTCTCTCCCTTTCCTGCTAACCTCATCTCTGCTGTACCAACTGGTTGATTGGTACCCCCAGAGTCTCACCGGGTACCAGACTCTTCCATTACTAGTCCCCCGGTGCACTGCCTCCAGGCCCACCGTACTTAGGGGCTGTAAATGAACCACACAACCTCTTGACTCCTAGCACTTACCCAGAGCCACGCTGTCCAGGCTGCCCTACTCAGAGCTTGCTGCCCTGATTGCACTTCCCCCTATCCTCTCCCCCGCACTACTCCCCCTGCCCACCCCCTGAACTTTGCGCTGTCGCACTTGCACAATCTGAATGATCCAGGGCCTAGTAATATTGTTGTCTTGTCTTCCCTTTGTTTCCCTCCCTTGTCTAGTCGCACCTTGAAACACTTGTGTACAGTTGCGATAAATGAATTGTCATATCATAGCATATTGTATCATATCATATCATATATCATAGGGTTCTGATAACTAAGGCCAACGCTGCTTACTACTCCATCACCATTGAGGCAGCCTCTGACAGGCGCAAAACCCTCTTTAAAGTAGGAAAGCACAGTTCCAAACCCTCACTTGATCCAGAGGCAACAGCAATGCAGGAAAAATGTGATGGAACTGGCAATGTTTTATTGAAATTAATTGACAAAATACAACAAATCATGGATTCAATCTCCCACAGCATTAGCATCCTAAGCACCACAGCACCCCTGCCCCTCTGGACTAAATTATTTTCTCTATCCACCAAACTTCCTAAAAACAATCACCTGCCTCAAACCTACTTCCTATTATGGGGATATATTCCCACGCGACATCATTAAACAATTGATGGGCCCGTCGCTCAATGCACTCCCCAGCCTCATGAATGCCTCCCTCACAGAAGGGGCATTCCCAGACATCCTCGCAACTGGTCTTAGTAAAACCAACCTTAGATCCAGACAACCTGGTCAGCTACCGGCCCATTACAACTACGGTTTATTGGCACAAACTTGAAAAATATTGTTGCTACAAAACTACTTGCTTGAATTGAACAAGTACCCCTCCTAAATGACTATTAGTTGGGGTTCTGCCCCAAGTATAGCATCAAGACAGCTGTTATGTAGGTGGTCAATGTGGTGGGTAATGCCCTTCAAAACATGAATGCGGGGAACTTATTTTTTATTTTGTTTGGTTAATAAAATATCAACTTTTCACAATTTACCACACAAAGAACAGAATACATTAACAATTAAAAGAAAAGGTATTTAAAAACTCACAAATAGTCAAACTCCTATGCTAATCTCATTCCGGCTCAATTAAAAAATAAAATGATTGTGCAAAATCTCTAGAAACAGCTAGGGACAAAGACATAAAGTTACGACTCATAAGACGTTGCCACACATGTTTTACATTTATAAAATTCAGACTGTGTACAAAATCTAAAAGTGCAAGGTGCGTAATAACATTAAAGCCGGACAATTCCTTACCAAATGTTTCAAGTTCTCAATTTCATTCTCATTACTACAAGACCCGCAATAAAATAATTCCTAAGGTATTTCATTTTGAGTGGTTCAATCGTTTCTGGTAAGTAAACGATTAAACCTTTTTTACACATTTCATCCTTTGGGACCCTCTTAAGACACTGTGGTGAAACGGGGAGCTTTTTCTGTTCCCTCCTCAATTGGACATAGTGTTCATAATTTTGGGTTTGATCACAAGTATCCACCCGATCCTTATTATATATGGCTTGTTTAACTCTACAGGGATTTTGTAGCAAGACCTCACGGAATGTATCGGCTTCTTGCAACATATTTAGGCAGGACTGAGAGAAAAATAAAATCGGACTCTCGACCGAAGAATGTAACAAACTCTTCATGTTTTGAAACAGGGAATCCTTGGATGGGTCTAAGATTTTCTGATAAAAAAACAAATACTTCCATATTACTCTTGATCTCAATGATTTAATACCTAATTCGAATCTCAATCCCGTAAATTAGTTTGGGTACCAGTTTACCATCATAGAATTTTACTAAAGGAGGAACAGAAAACCTTCCATATTTTGCATTAATTTTACACATCGGGCCAGCAGGAGCACTGGCTTTATGTTGCAAAAATTCACAAATATGAGTCTTATTAAGTTTGGAAGTAATTGGCAACCCTATGTAGATTATGTTCCCTATGGTTTTCAATTGTACATTGTTTAAAGACCCTGTAAAGATTAAAGATTAATGTTGATGCTTCATCCATGGTGTAAGCGTGAAACACATGAATTAATCTCTGCAGCCCGATCTGTGTGTTATCAAAAAGTAAAAACTCATCTGCGCATATGCCAACCAAGAGAATTTAAAATCTACAAGTTAAGGGGAAATAAAATATTTCTTAACATCAAAACATATAGGTTAACCAGGCAGGGTACAACGACGCAACCCTGCCTAAGCCCTGAGCTGTTCAAATTTCTTTCTAGATAGTTGTCAAAGATGATTTAGTCTAACATGTATGTTGGAGTCCCTGTGAAGATGGAATATTATGTTTAACAATCAGACATGGAGTCCCCATCTACCGAGATTAGACCACAACAGGTTTCTATTAACCAGATCGAACAAAAATAGTTATGCATTTTTTTATCCTAGCTGAGTCTTGGAAACATTTAAGCACAAACCCATTCAAGGTTCTGCCTTTTATTTTGCGTATCCCAGTTTTTGAGTTTTTTTCCATGTTTGCAGCCCACTTCTCTAGTTTCCGCAGTATTTATGATGAACACATATCTTGCTATCTGCATCCATTATACTAATAGGCCGGAAATTCCTGGGGTCAGATCTATTCCCCCTTTTTTAATATAAGGATGATGTAGGAGGTTTCTCAAAATTTTGGAGCTACACAATCCCTCAGTAACTGGGTAAAAAATAAAAAGAAAATCATGGACCAAATTTACAAAGTCACGTTTTTAAAGAGCCTATTGGAAAGGTTGTTCAGATCCACTGCCCTAGAGGGACTGTCTTTAGTAATAATGTCACAAATGTCCTCTTGATCAAAGACAAGGGACCATTTGGCGTCTGCACTTGTGATCTCGATTCCAAAAGGAAAGGTGGAATCTGTATGTAGATCCCCAAAGTATTGCACCCACACTGATTTGGGAATAGGATTATTTGTTTAACAACTTGATTTATTTCCAAGTCATTGATAATGGTCCAGAAATTAGAATCAGCCTTACATACAAGAACTCCCAACATTATTCTGCTGTTACTTTGTATCATTAGGTATCAATGTGAAGGAACCCAATTGTTTTATGCTTGTGAGACCTTTTTAATTTACGTTGTGCCTACCACAAATTTCAGGTTTTTTTCTTGATCCTATTAAATGATCCCCTCAGAATCTTTTTCCTCTCGAAGACAAGCACATCAAATGAATGAGGGTGATTCTTATTCTTTTTGCAGTCCAATGTTTGGCTCTTATATTTCGAGAAAGACTCCTTAATTTTAGCATTGTCAAAGAATCGAAATATTCCAAATGAAACATGTGAAATCATTTTCAATCAAAGGTTGAATATTTACATTCCCCAGTGATGAACCCATTAAATGTTTTTAATTGATTATCACTCCATTTGATTCTGTTATTTCCTGAATAAATCACTACATTTGTGGGACCAAAACCAAAACCCATATTGTTGTGCATGTCAAACTTGCAAGATACCAGATTATGATCTCTAGCCATTGATTCTGCCATCTTTAAAACAGTTCAGGCTTTCAGCAATGAAAATATTGCCCAGACTTGATTTCTTTCCACCTTGCTGCCAGGTCAAAGCATCAGGATATCTCCGGATACATTTTACCATTCAACATTATCATTCCTAGTGAGGACAGACAAGAAACCCACATTTGCCCATGATGAATTTTATCAGACGGTTCTTTTGGATCGATAATTTATTCCAGTTAATCTTTGGATTTCTCCAAATTACAGCGAGATGAATTAAGATCTCCGACAATGATTGTATTCCAATTTGCGGCAGACGCCAGCCATTCTGAAGCATATTCTCTTAGTTTATCAAGAAAAACACATTAATCACAGGAAGCCAATAGATGATAATTAATTTGTATCTATTATAATATGATCACTAGTTCATCAAACTATTTCACATTTTAATGCAGACATCACAATTAGCAAACATTAAAACCCAATCCACGAAAAACATAATTCAGTACACATAAACTGAGTTTTTATGACATAACTCGATCAATGATGCCCTCAGATGTCCTTAATAGGTCAGGTAGACCTTCACCCTACGTAAATATACTGTGTCTTTTCAAAATGAATCACTAGGCTGTTAATTTTGGTAGAACTTGTTAACCTGTTTGCCACCCTGCGCAGACCGACATAGGTGTGATCAAATATCACAATGTCGTCCACGTAGGAAAGGTAATTAATAGCATATCTCCAAATAAGGATTAGGATGAAAATCCTAGAATGGTGGTTAACGCACCCCTGGCAATGCTGAGCTCTGATTTTACAGTTATGCCCACATTGGATTTCACTGTAGAAGTTAACCTTTAGTCATAGGAGGGGAGGGGTAATGAGCCCCGCTTTTTGTAATGAAATAACAGTATTGATACTTTAGTATACTGCTAGTGTGCAAATTCGCTAACAGGTGCGCAATGGGTGAAAGTATTCCACAAAAGTAACTTTAAACATTCCAGCCTGCTAAAGGTGGTATTGGTAACCTGCTTTTATCGAACGTTCAGAAATGGAGGTACTGGCAAGCCATGACCAGTTAGCCACTTTAGAACGAATTACCTTTCTAGGATTAGCAAAACACACGATTCTCTCTTTTTCACAGCTGTCCCCAATAGATATGACTATATCGGCCGGCGACGTGCACGGCCCTAAATTATTGTTATTTTCTCTCATAAGAGGCAGCAAAGGACGTAATAGCATAACCCAATTGTGCTCATGGGAGAGACAGCTTTGGGATATCAGTTTGGATGAGATGTCTATGGTGGCTCTATCTGACCTCTTAGGATCCATACATTCGACTAAGTCAATGTCTAGGGTAGAGATGGAGCGAGTATTTGGAACTTTTTAAAACAGGGCAAAGACATTGGTTCTGTTCAAAATTAGAGGAGCATATCTTCTAAAGACAAGCTCCAATACAAACCTCGGCGGTCTTTTTTCCTGCACCTTAGAGACTTGATAAGGAGCCATGGACCGGCAAGATTTGCAGGTTCGGGCAGGTAAAAACAAGAGTGATACGTTTTTGAAACTGGAGTTGAGTGCGTGACTCTCAGAACACTGTACACTGTGCCTTGGCCATCAAGTTTACCAGATTAAGGGACGGCATGCTCACCTAATAACATCACCCCAAAAGGTGGCTAAAGCGGCTTCCCCTGAAACTGGGTGGGCGAGCTGACATCAAGTGGAGGCGTAAACAGAGATATTATCAGTCAATTCTTTGGCTGGTTCAACCAGGGTTGGCCTTTTTTCATTGGATTTTCATGTGGCTATTCCAGAGGGTAAATCCTCAGTACGCCACCCTCTAATGAATACTCTGAGAGTACTATGTTTCTCAGAAATGTCCAGGAAGCATGCCGGTTCTTCTTTTTTTTTCTTTAGCATTTTTATGCTTCTTTAGCTAATGTTGTACACGTTTTTCTTGTTTCTGGGTTGCCTGCCTACCAGAGGGGGTAAGGATTACTTGCGCCTGCGCACAGAGGCCCTTGCCTTGTGGAGCCACAGTCTCAGTAGTGATCATAGGTGTCACTCTAATCTTCATCCAGCAGACCATCTATTCAAGGGTGCTTTTATTTTTCGCAGTGAACCATTTTTAACACTGTGACCCTGATCACTTGGTACAACTTCAGTGTTCTGCTCTGCAGGGAGCGACAACTCCTCCTCTTCCACCTTTGCATACCAGTCAAAAGATTATTTGTTCTGGCCGTAGGGGGGGGAATTAGTTATTTTTAAGGTTGCTTTGATTCTAACTAGGGAATTATCCACCAGCGACATCGTGGGAATAAGGTTTTCTGCCAGTGATTTAAGAAACGGGAGATCCAGTGCTAAGTCGAGGCGTGCTTCTTCTGAGATCACTTGATCATTAAAAGACTTTCTTATACGCTTGTACATATGCACACAGAGGGGCGTGTTGTTATTAGCACTTGCCCTCTAACGGTCCTCAGCACTCTTAACAGCAGTGCTAACAGCACTCACTGTGCTCCGTGTCAGAAGGGAGGTATTAACTGAACTGTGTGTCACATCACTGGAATAGGAAAGCCAAAAACACAGTGTCCATTGCAGTGATAACATCACTCACAGTGCTCTGCTGCGCTCTGCGCCAGAAAGGAGGTATTAACTGAACTGTGTGTCACTCCACTGGAATAGGAAAGCCAAAAACACAGTGTCCACTGCAGTGATAACATCACTCACTGTGCTCTGCTGCGCTCCATGCCAGAAAGGAGGTATTAACTGAACTGTGTGTCACTCCACTGGAATAGGAAAGCCAAAAACACAGTGTCCATTGCAGTGATAACATCACTCACAGTGCTCTGCTGCGCTCTGCGCCAGAAAGGAGGTATTAACTGAACTGTGTGTCACTCCACTGGAATAGGAAAGCCAAAAACACAGTGTCCACTGCAGTGATAACATCACTCACTGTGCTCTGCTGCGCTCCATGCCAGAAAGGAGGTATTAACTGAACTGTGTGTCACTCCACTGGAATAGGAAAGCCAAAAACACAGTGTCCACTGCAGTGATAACATCACTCACAGTGCTCTGCTGCGCTCTACGCCAGAAAGGAGGTATTAACTGAACTGTGTGTCACTCCACTGGAATCGAAAAGCCAAAAACACAGTGTCCACTGCTGTGCTAACAGCACTCACTGTGCTCTGCTGCGCTCCATGCCAGAAAGGAGGTATTAACTGAACTGTGTGTCACTCCACTGGAATCGAAAAGCCAAAAACACAGTGTCCACTGCTGTGCTAACAGCACTCACTGTGCTCTGCTGCGCTCTGCGCCAGAAAGGAGGTATTAACTGAACTGTGTGTCACTCCACTGGAATCGAAAAGCCAAAAACACAGTATCCACTGCAGTGCTAACAGCACTCACTGTGCTCTGCTGCGCTCCATGCCAGAAAGGAGGTATTAACTGAACTGTGTGTCATGCCACTGGAATCGAAAAGCCAAAAACACAGTGTCCACTGCTATGCTAACAGCAGGCGTCTATACTCTACCGTTTGCAGTGCTATTTTTGTGGACACAAAATGTCTTTCTTGAAGGGTACGTTGTCTGCTGCTCCTGTTACTTTCTCAGCTGGGCACAGTTCTTTAAGTGGGATTGTAATTAGGGGGTGTGGCCTAAGGACACGCCCCCTAATGAGAGCCCCCCTCGATTAAGGGGGGGTGGCTGGTAAAAGTTGGAGCTGGGGCACACTGGCATTATCAACTTTGATGCGCCCAGCCCCTCCTTTTAAACAAAAGAAGGGGCTGGGCACACCAAAATGTGTGCCACCAGTGTGCCCCAGCTCACACCCAGCAGGCAGCCCTTTTATTCAATAGCCCGCTTTAACCACGGGCTCCTTGAATGAAAGGTCTGTACTTGAACCAGGAGGAGGGCTGGAGGGCCCAGTCTCTCCTTTGGTTTTCGAGTAACTAGACATCACCCAGCCAGCACCATACTCGAAACAAAAGGAGAGCTGGGCAGTCCAGCCCTGCTCCTGTTTCGAGTACTTAGACATCAGGCCGCCCACACTGCATGCTTATGTGTACTGCTTGCAACTGTCAGTACTTCAGTTTAGAACCAAAGTGCTGACACGGCAGGCAGCTCCTGTAACTGTGCAGCCTCTACATGGGCTGCCTGAGGTGTCGGCTTACTGGGGCTAGTCGGGGATGGGACCAGGAAGGGCCCTGGCTCAGGAGACTTTTCCAGAGACTGCAGGGGCCCAGCCCCAGCTGGCCCCGGCCCACTTAAAGCCCTGGCTGGGCATGACAAAACTTTACCGTCTCGTCCTCAAGCAAGGTAAAGGCATAAAGGGGAAGGCTGTAGCAATGGCGAAGTGCACCAGGTTGGCAACATTACTGCAGCTCTGCGGACTTATGGACGTTTTATGCCTGCTCATCCTCCATGACTTCTCGGCTGCTTTTGACGCCGTTGACCATATCATTCTCCTCTCTCTCCTCGCTGACATGGTGGGATTCTCTGGCACTCCTTCCTCTCCGGCACACAGGGCTGTCCTGATAAACGCAGTGCGTCCCAGTCTACTGTTCATTGCCCCAAGGCTCCATCCAAGCACCAATCCTTTTTAACCTTTACCTGGAGCCCCTGGGCACTCCCCAAAGATCTCGGTACAGCCATCCACTCAGTTGCACAGGAGACTAAAAATTCCACACAACATCAGACACCACCGCAATTACCTAGTCATCAATCAGTCCTGGATATACACTGTCTCCCTCAAACTTAACCCATCCAAGACCGAATTTGCCATCATCGGTCCGCCTACTAAACAACAACTTCTCTAACTACGGCTCAATGATATGTGCCTAGAAGGGTTTGAGCCACATCTCTCAGATTTAGCAAAGTCTGCAGGCTTCACCATTGACAGCAGCCTATCCTTCAAGAAACACACAGCCAAGATGGCACAAACGGCCTTGCAGCAAATCTCCACCCTTTGCATACACAAAGCCTTCATCCCAAAGCCGGAATTCCAAAACCGTAATGCAGGATCTTATGGTCTCGCATATTATTAAGGGGGGGATTCCCTCCTGACGGGGCTTGCTGCCGCTCCCTTAGTTCCCCTAAAAGTATGTCTTATTACGGGTGCACGGAAATTTGCCAAATCACCCCGTCGTAAGCAAACTACATTGGCTTCCTCCCCAGGCCAGAATACTGTTCAAGACTGCATGTATTAATTACTTAATTCATTCATTCATTCATTCATTCATTCATTAATTTATATTTGTATAGCGCACTTACAACCCAGAGGCATCAATGCGCAGTTACATGAATTTTTGTAAGAGATTTTGATTAAGTGGTTTACAGGCGACCAGGGAGGTCTCGTGGTTACAAGTACATTAGTCGTAAAATAATTACATATAAAACAGGTGAGGTCACACTTGCATACACATACGTTTCACAGTGCAGTCACTATTACATCAGTGATCATTGACACTATACATTCAGACAAAAAGCTTAGTTTTGATTGCTTTGCGGAATGCTTGGTGGGACTCTCTGGTGAGTGGGAAGGGCATTCCAGTGGGAGGCGGCCATTGTGGGAAAGCTAGAACCCCCAGCGTGACCTCTTCAAGTCTTAGGATGAGAATCATGTTGGAGTAGCCCTTCCGCAGAGGTCTTGTGGCAGTGTGTTTAGCAATTCTTTGGACAAGGTATGGGGGTGCAAGATCATGGAGGCATTTATGTGTGAGGGAGAGGGTTTTAAAAATGATTCTCTCTTTGACAGGGAGCCAGTGAGCCTGCCCTCTCACTTTGGAAATGTCTTTCCTTGAAGTTCCTGTGGCCGCCCTAAGGGCGTTGTTCTGTAGCAGTTGGAGTTTAGCCAGGTTTTTGCAAGAGGTCCCAACGAGGAGGGCATTGCAATAGTCAAGCCTTGATCCAATTATTGGCCTGGCAATGGTGAGGCAGTTCTGGTGGGATAAGAAGGGTCTGGCTGCGTTAAGAACTTTGGAGTAATAGGGCGACGAGGAAGCAATGGCATTAACCTGTCTGTCCATGGTGTGATCAGAGTCTAGGCAAACTCCCAGTGTCTTGACGTTATGGGATACCTTGATGGGAATATTATCAGCGGTGAAGGACATGTGCTGCTCATCAAGGTTGCCCAGGGTACGATAAGCAGAAGTTCAGTTTTCTCACTATGGAGGCATAACCAATTGTCCGCCATCGAGGATTGGATCATGGAGTAAATGGTGGTGAGAATGTTCATATCTGCCTCATAGTTGCCAGTGAGTGGGATAAGCACCTGTGTGTCATCGGTATAATTGGTATACGAGATGCACAGGGAATCAAGGACGCTGACCAGAGGCCTTGTGAAGAGGTTGTAGAGCGTGGGCGCTATGCAGGAGCCTTGTGGAACTCCACATTTGATGTGGATCGGGGTAGCACAGTCTGAGTCGGAGAAGACTTTCATGGCCCTCTGTTGGAGAAGGGATGTGATCCAGGCACATGCTTTGGGGGAGAAGTTGGCCACAGTCATGAGATGGTGGCAAAGAGTGTTATGATCCACCAGGTCGAAGGCTGTGGCTAAATCAAGGAGCAGAAGGAGCGCAGGTTTGCTTGTGTCTCTGAGATCGTCAATTTGATTTTTTAAGTCTAGGAGAGCCGTTTCATTGCCATGTTGTGGGGGGAAGCCAGACTGCCGCAGGCCGAGGAGACGGTTATCTTCCAGGAATTTTTGGACCTGCAGGTAAGCTGCTTTGTCCAAGATTTTTAGTGGGAATGGGATGGTGGTGATGGGCCTATAGTTCCCAAGGACCGTTGGGTCATGGGACGGATTTTTAAGGAGCGGGGTGTACCCAGTTTCCTTGAGTCCAGTTGGCACGTGTCCTGCCTGGAAGGACGAGTTAATGAAGGCGGTTAGAAAAGGGGTGAGGGTGTGTGCCGAGTCTTTGATGAGTTGGGCTGGGCATGCATCCCCCTTACAGTTAGATGATTTGCTGGATTTGAGCAAGGCAATGACTTCCGATTCAGTCATATCTTTAAAGTCAAAAGGTGGGGAGGACTTAGACTTAGTGACCTTAGGCACGTTACTGTGCAGGTTGGCTATGAGTAGGTTAATTGCCTTTTGATGGTCCCGGATTTTAGTTTGCAGAGTATTGACCTTGTCTAACATGACACACTGAATGCTGTTACACCAACTTTCGTTCCTTGAGAAGAGTGGGTGGGGGAGTGGAAGATTTCTTTGGACCCTGATTTGGCATTATTAATCCTTGAGTTGAATGAGGCGGCTTTGGCCTGGGTGATATTGGCTTTGTAGGTTTTGGAGATGGCCTTAAAGGCACTTCTAGTGACCTCAGAAGGGTTGGCTTACCAAGCAGAGAGGGCAAGCCTTTTCTCAGAGCGTTGGTCAAGCAGCACCTTAGAGAACCAGGCATTAGAGTCTTTGCTTTTTTGGCTTTCTTTAGGGTGAGGGGGTGATAGCATCAACTGCTTTGGTGATGATGTGTTTAAAGGTGTTGGCTAGCATTTCGGGGTTTTTGGAGAATGAAGGCTGCAAAGCGGGCACCATTAGAAAGGGTGCAATGTTTTCGGCCGTCAATTCGCGAAGGCTGCTGGATATGGGATAGTGGGCCTAGGCAGCCCATTTTTCGTATCGAGGTTGAATTGAATATAGTGGTGGTCAGACCAAGGGATTGGAGTGTTGACGGTGATTTGGATAGAACAGTTATGATGACTAATCCAGTCCAATGTGCGTCCTTTGATGTGGGTAGGTTCAGAGATTGTTTGCGAGAAACCCAAGGTGGATAGGGCTCTCTGAGGGTTTTGGCGTGTGCATGTATCATCTACTAAGGTGTCATGAGCAGCACACCAGCATGCCCAGTGGCTCAGCTCCACATGTGTAGTGGGACAAGCTCCGTGCACACTAAATCGACCAACCGGCTCAGAACTCGTCAGCAAAGAAAGAAACCACAAATAATCCTAGAGTCACACTCCCCTCCTCTGGAGTTGGATCGTGGTGTCGGCTCAGAATGCCCACACAATTCTCCATGTTCACAAATCACACAAGTGGCTTCTTCAACAACACCTGACCAATGACTAATTCTAATTAATGCACATAGTGACACACAGACGTCAGCTCACAGAACTACGCTACTGTTAAAAGATGTCAGACCAAACGTTGGCTGCCCTCACTCTGTACAGCGCTCCAGCTGGGTCTGCGCTTTAAACAATAAAATAAATAAATTAAAGTAAACAGGGAGCCCATGCCAAAGTTAACAAGAAACCACATTGAGCAAAAAACAAGTGAGAATTAATCAGTGCACCCAAACCACCTGCCACAAATTATAGGAATTCAGTCTGGAGGGGTCAAAGATTCGACCCGCAGTAGACCCCCGGGATTCGATAATCAAGAGGCGGCTCTTGTGCCATGGATATTCTCAGGTGGCATCGGAGTACTCATGAACCGAGTATGCTCAGGTGTCATCGGAGTACTCATGAACCGAATGCTCGAATGTCATCAGAGTACTCATGAACCGAGTATGCTTGGGTGTTGTCGGAGTACTCAGGAACCGAGTATGCTCGGGTGTCAACAGAGTACTCATGAACTGAGTATGCTTGGGTGTCATCAGAGTACTCATGAACCCAGTATGCTGGGGTGACAACGGAGTACTTATGAACTGAGTATGCTCAGGTGTCATTGGAGTACTCATGAACCAATTATGCTCAGGTGTCATCGGAGTACTCATGAACCGAGTATGCTCGGGTGTCATTGGAGTACTCATGAACCGAGTTTGCTCGCGTCTCATCGGAATACTCATGAACCGAGTATGCTCTGGTGTCATTGGAGTACTCATGAGCCCGAGTAAGCTCAGGTGTCAACGGAGTACACATGAACCGAGTATGCTTGGGTGTCATCAGAGTACTCATGAACCCAGTGCTCATGAACTGAGTATGCTCGGATGTCATTGGAGTACTCATGAACAGAGTATGCTCAGCTGTCATGGGAGTACTCATGAACCAAGTATGCTCCTGTTTCATCGGAGCACTCATGAACTGAGTATGCTCGAGTGTCATCGGAGTACTCATGAACCGAGTATGATCGGGTGTCAACAGAGTACTCATGAACTGAGTATGCTTGGGTGTCATCGGAGTACTCATGAACCGCGTATGCTCGTGAGTCAACTGAGTGCTCATGAACCGAGTATGCTTGGGTGTCAATGGAGTACTCATGAACCGAGTATGCTCGGGTGTCATCGGAGTACTCATGAACCGAGTGTACCCAGGTGTCATCAGAGCACTCATGAACTGAGTATGCTCGCGTGTCATTGGAGTACTCATGAACCGAGTATGCTCGGGAGTCAACGGAGTACTCATGAATTGAGTATGCTTGGGTCTCATTGGACTACTCATGAACAGAGTATGCTCGGCTGTCATGGGAGTACTCATGAACTGAGTATGCTCGGGTGTCATCGGAGTACTCATGAACCGAGTATGCTCGAGTGTCATTGGAGTACTCATGAACCGAGTATGCTTGGGTGTCATGGGAGTACTCATGAACCCAGTACTCATGAACCAAGTATGCTTGGGTGTCAACAGAGTACTCATGAACCGACTATGCTTGAGTGTGATCAGAGTACTCTTGAACCGAGTATGCTTGAATGTCATCGGAGTACTCATGAATCGAGTATGCTTGAGTGTCATCAGAGTACTCATGAACCGAGTATGCTCGGGAGTCAACGGAGTACTCATGAACTGAGTATGCTCGGGTGTCATCGGTGTACTCATGATCCCAGTACTCATGAACCGAGTATGCTTGGGTGTCAACGGAGTACTCGTGAACCGAGTATGCTTGGGTGTCATCAGAGTACTCATGAACTGAGTATGCTCGGGTGTCAACGGAGTACTCATGAACCAAGTATGTTCAGGTGTCATCGGAGTACTCCTGAACCGAGTTGCTTGGGTGTCAACGGAGTACTCATGAACTGAGTATGCTCGGGTGTCATCGGAGTACTCATGAACCCAGTACTCATGAACCCAGTATGCTCGAGTGTCAACTGAGTACTCATGAACTGAGTATGCTTTGGTGTCATCAGAGACTCATAAACTGAGTATGCTCGGGTGTCAATGGAGTACTCATGAACCGAGTATGCTCAGGTGTCAGCAGAGTACTCATGAACTGAGTATGCTCGGGAGTCAACTGAGTACTCATGAACCGAATGTGCTCGAATGTCATCAGAGTACTCATGAACCGAGTATGCTCGGGAGTCAACGTAGTATTCATGAACTGAGTATGCTCGGGTGTCATTCGACTACTCATGAACAGAGTATGCTCAGCTGTCATGGGAGTAACTCATGAACCGAGTATGCTCGGGTGTCATTGAAGTACTCATGAACTGAGTATGCTTGAGTGTCATCGGAGTACTCATGAACCGAGTATGCTCAAGTGTCATCGGAGTGCTCATAAACCGAGTATGCTTGGGTGTCATCAGAGTACTTATGAACCGAGTATGCTTGGGAGTCAACGGAGTGCTCATGAACCCAGTACTCATGAACCGAGTATGCTTGGGTGTCAACGGAGTACTCATGAACTGAGTATTCTCAGGTGTCATCGGATTACTCATGAACCCAGTACTCATGAACTGAGTATGCTCGGGTGTCAACAGAGTACTCATGAACCGAGTATGCTTGGGTATCATCAGAGTACTCATGAACTGAGTATGCTCGGGTGTCAACGGAGTACTCATGAACCGAGTATGCTCAGGTGTCATCGGAGTACTGATGAGCCGAGTATGCTCGAGTGTCATTGGAGTACTCATGAACTGAGTTTGCTCACGTGTCATCAGAGTACTCATGAACTGAGTATGCTTGGGTGTCAATGGAGTACTCATGAACCGAGTATGCTCTGGAGTCAACGTAGTATTCATGAACTGAGTATGCTCGGGTGTCAACTGAGTACTCATGAACTGAGTATGCTTTGGTGTCATCAGAGTACTCATGAACTGAGTATGCTTGGGTGTCAACGGAGTACTCATGAACCGAGTATGCTCAGGTGTCAGTGGAGTACTCATGAACCGAGTATGCTCGGGAGTCAACAGAGTACTCATGAACCAAATATGCTCGAATGTCATCAGAGTACTCAAGAACCGAGTATACTCAGGTGTCATCAGAGTATTCATGAACCATGTATGCTTGAGTGTCATCAGAGTACTCATGAACCGAGTATGCTCGGGAGTCAACAGAGTACTCATGAATTGAGTCTGCTCGGGTGTCTTTGGACTACTCATGAACAAAGTATGCCTGGGTGTCATCAGAGTACTCATGAACCGAGTATGCTTGATTGTCATCGGAGTACTCATGAACCGCGTATGCTCGGGTGTCATCGGAGTACTCATGAACTGAGTATGCTTGGGTGTCATTGGACTACTCATGAACAAAGTATGCCTGGGTGTCATCAGAGTACTCATGAACCGAGTATGCTTGATTGTCATCGGAGGACTCATGAACCGAGTATGCTCTGTGTCATCGGAGTACTCATGAACCGCGTATTCTCGGGTGTCATCGGAGTACTCATGAACCGAGTATGCTCAGGTTTCATCGGAGTACTCATGAACCCAGTACTCATGAACCGAGTATGCTTTGGTGTCATCAGAGTACTCATGAACTGAGTATGCTTGGGTGTCAACGGAGTACTCATGAGCCGAGTATGCTCAGGTGTCAGTGGAGTACTCATGAACCGAGTATGCTCGGGAGTCAACAGAGTACTCATGAACTGAATATGCTCGAATGTCATCAGAGTACTCAAGAACTGAGTATACTCAGGTGTCATCAGAGTATTCATGAACCATGTATGCTTGAGTGTCATCAGAGTACTCATGAACCGAGTATGCTCGGGAGTCAACGGAGTACTCATGAACTGAGTCTGCTCGGGTGTCATTGGACTACTCATGAACAAAGTATGCCTGGGTGTCATTAGAGTACTCATGAACCGAGTATGCTTGATTGTCATCGGAGGACTCATGAACCGAGTATGCTCTTGTGTCATCGGAGTACTCATGAACGGCGTATGCTCGGGTGTCATCGGAGTACTCATGAACTGAGTATGCTTGGGTGTCAACAGAGTACTCATGAACCGAGTATGCTCAGGTTTCATCGGAGTACTCATGAACCCAGTACTCATGAACCGAGTATGCTCAGGTGTCAACGGAGTACTCATGAACCGAGTATGCTCAGGTGTCATCGGAGTACTCATGAACCGAGTATGCTCGAGTGTCTTCAGAGTACTCATGAACCGAGTATGCTCGAGTGTCATGAGAGTACTCATGAACCGAGTATGCTTTGGTGTCAATGGAGTACTCATGAACTGAGTATGCTCGGGTGTCATCGGAGTACTCATGAACCCAGTACTCATGAACCCAGTATGCTCGGGTGTCAACTGAGTACTCATGAACCGAGTATGCTTTGGTGTCATCAGAGTACTCATGAACTGAGTATGCTTGGGTGTCAACGGAGTACTCATGAACCGAGTATGCTCAGGTGTCAGTGGAGTACTCATGAACCGAGTATGCTTCGGAGTCAACGGAGTACTCATGAACTGAGTATGCTTGGGTGTCAACAGAGTACTCATGAACCGAGTATGCTCAGGTTTCATTGGAGTACTCATGAACCCAGTACTCATGAACCGAGTATGCTTTGGTGTCATCAGAGTACTCATGAACTGAGTATGCCTGGGTGTCATCAGAGTACTCATGAACCGAGTATGCTTGATTGTCATCGGAGGACTCATGAACCAAGTATGCTCTTGTGTCATCGGAGTACTCATGAACCGCGTATGCTCGGGTGTCATCGGAGTACTCATGAACTGAGTATGCTTGGGTGTCAACAGAGTACTCATGAACCGAGTATGCTCAGGTTTCATCGGAGTACTCATGAACCCAGTACTCATGAACCGAGTATGCTCAGGTGTCAACAGAGTACTCATGAACCGAGTATGCTCAGGTGTCATCAGAGTACTCATGAACTGAGTATGCTCGAGTGTCTTCAGAGTACTCATGAACCGAGTATGCTCGAGTGTCATGAGAGTACTCATGAGCCGAGTATGCTCGGGTGTCAATGGAGTACTCATGAACCAAGTATGCTCAGATGTCATCGGACTACTCATGAACCGAGTATGCTCGAGTGTCTTCAGAGTACTCATGAACCGAGTATGCTCGAGTGTCATGAGAGTACTCATGAACCGAGTATGCTCGGGTGTCAATGGAGTACTCATGAACCGAGTATGCTCAGGTGTCAACGGAGTATTCATGAACCGAGTATGCTCAGGTGTCATTGGAGTACTCATGAACCGAGTATGCTCGAGTGTCTTCAGAGTACTCATGAACCGAGTATGCTCGAGTGTCATGAAAGTACTCATGAACCGAGTATGCTCGGGTGTCAATGGAGTACTCATGAACCGAGTATGCTCAGATGTCATCGGAGTACTCATGAACCGAGTATGCTCAGGTGTCATCGGACTACTCATGAACCGAGTATGCTCGAGTGTCATCGGAGTACTCATGAACAGAGACCACCCTTGACAACCTCAGCGTGGCTAAAAGAGCTGCATTGTGCACCCCACGTCACACCGGAAAGGGAGCAGCCCAGGAGGGCCCCACTTGGACAGATTGACACCTGCTAGAGAGGGAAACCACTCGTGGACATCATCGCCCCCCAAGTCTGGAAATCAAGAGTGAGAAAAAGTGCAAACACTTCTAAAATAGAGGCAACGCAATAAAAACACATAGGAGAATAGTGCCATGAGGCTGGTGCGAGGGGTGGACTGCTGCCAGTTGATTTTATTATTAAAATGGAAGTCGTATTGAGAAGAGCCACGTCTTGCCAGTGGAAGGAAGCGACACAACAGCAGAGTGGCCGTTGTGACACAAAAGACACCCCTAATGGGGGACAGGAGGCAGAACAGGGCGGTGGCATGTGAGAAAGAGGGCGGACAGCTTACAGTTTCCTGCTCAGCCCACTGGCCTTGGGTGCATCGGAATTACAACTGCCAGCGAATATCAGACATGAGGAGCAAACAGAATATTAATTTTAATGCGAAATAAAACACCACGGAATGTCCTGCTTTTCAGGAATAGAAGAACATGAATGGGGGCTTTCAAAGAGCTAAAGTAATCCGGAGCCCAGGAGCAGGCCAGTCCAGGCCAGTCCGGGCCAGTCCGGGCCACGCAGCTCAACGGGCGCTATCGTCTGGGCTCGCTTCCTGACAGTCGCCGCTGGCCTCAGTGACACTATCGGACTCTGGGTAATTAGTGCACAGGTAGGACTGTGCACTTCACACTCTTGTCTTTGTGGAACCCTCGCTCTAAACTCATTTCCCGGTAAATGCGGCTAATTTCAGTACACGCTATTTCGCATTTCTCCACACATTACACATGCTGGACTGCAAGTACCAGGATGCAACGTGGCATGGGCCTAAAAGGCGGGAACGGGGGATTATTTCACAAATGACATTGGACAAATGAGATCTCTGTAAACTGTCCTGCGGGTCAAGACTTGGACACCCACGGAAGATCCTCCGTGATCTCTACGTCTGCTTGGACTTATTATTTCACGAAGGCTTTTGCCGGCTGAATGTGCACAAAATGAGCCATGGGCCTCCTCTGTGCAATAATGTATCACCAAGGCAGTAAGTAGTGAGTACTTCAGTTTATTCTGGGAGCCCCCGAGCATATGGCGTCTTCCCATTCACAAAGGTTCTGGAATGACTACATTCCAGAAAAATAAAAATATGCAGAAGACCAGGTAACAAACCTGGCCACACAGCCGCTCTCTGTATAAGCCCTACCAAGGGCAGTGCAATTTGCAAAATTAGAGTCAACTAGTAAATGTTCACTGTATTTACAGAATGTAACTCATCCAAATAAATCTCTTAGTCGGATCCAAAAGTAATATGCGTTTATCAAAAAGAAAATTCCAAGTTGGTCACTAATAAAATCTTAGTGAGGCCGCGGCTAACTCATCCCATAATTGTTATAAACATAAAGTGCCAATGCATTTCGGAGCATACAGCTCCTTCATCAGGGCAGGTCTAATTTACACAAACTGTGGAACATTTATACCAAAAGCATCAAGTTTTGAAAAACATAAACAAAATCGTGATTGTGTTACAAAATATAACCATGCGTGAAAACAATATAAAAATAACATACCAATTTTCGATGAGTTGCAAGGTAAATGGAAAAGGTGAATGAAGCCACACAGTAGGGAAAAGAAAAGATGCCAAAATAAATAATGTGTAAATGAAATAACACAGTTAATTTGAACATGATCAGAAAACCAAGGAAAGTTACCTCAAGGGATCGAGGTAGCCCGTGGAAAGAATGTGCGGGGAGTTGACAACAACTTCACGCAAGATCAAAGGTCTGGAAACCAGACCAAATCAATTCTTCAATCTGTAGGTGCAACGACATGTGTTTTAGTGGGTTGTCTCAGAATTTGTCATAGACACTAGTTGTAGAGGTCTGCAGGCTTACCTGTACTCGTAAAGCTACGAGTGTACTGAGGCTGGGATTGCAGTCAAGCAGGGGACGCCATTCCGCATAGCCAGGGAACAGTGTTCCCAAGGTTACTCATACTAATATAAACACGTGACCCAAATGTGTCCATTGATCGACACGATGCCGATAGGCAGTTGCACTCTATGCAATCAGGCAATCAAGGCTAAGAATCATGGAAATAAAGAATTTGCAGTAGAGCTGATGATAATTACGGAATTATAGAAGGAAAAAAATCGAAAATTAAATATGAGAAAAACGGCTGATAGACATAGAAAACATACTGCCGATTACACTCTATGCAATCAGACAATTCAGGCCAAGAATTCAAATAAAAAAGAATTTGCAGTAGAGCTGATGATAATTACGGAATTATAGAAGGAAAAAAACAAAAATTAAATATGAGAAAAAAGGCTGATAGACATAGAAAACATACTGACGATTGCTCTCCATGCAATCAGGCAATTCAAGCCAGGAATCCAGATAAAAAAGAATTTACAGTAAAGCTACTGATAAATGTAGAATTGTAGAAGGAAAAGAACAGAAAATTGAATATGAGAAAAAAAGGCTAACAGACATAGAAAACATACTGACAATTGTGTATAAATGAGTGAAAATGTCATAGATAAAATAAACAAACATTATGATAATAATAATAATGATAATAATAAGCATATTAGACACACTGCGATATATGGAATAAATCATGCAAGGGTAGCATGTGTATCTAAACCATTACATAAACAACTAATGGGTGTAATCGTGGATATATCATGTACATTTATCATAAATACACCAGTCGCATGCGGTAGCCCCCGGAAGGCGCTACCTTGGGTCCCAAACCTAAGTTCGGGAAGGGCGACAATGGTGTGTAAACGTTGGTGATTGGATCCTAATGTGATAACAATTCATATTGAATCCTAAAATAAAAGACATGAATGACCCCCTTAAAGAGAGAGGTCATCCAAAGTGTCACGGTATAAATGTACATTGGTAGAGGAAGGGAATCATGTACTAGTCACTCATGTATCAACATAATCCTCTTAAGTCAAGCATGGAAAACAATGATTCAAATGTAACAGTGATAGTTAATCTCTTCATTTAGGCCATTTGGGTAGAGGCTCCCAAGTTTGTCTATCCAAAAGGTTTCTCTTTGGTTGAGTCGCAGGCCCAAATCCTCATGGGGATTCGATTTCTTTAACACTTCAAGAATGACAAATCTAATTTGAGTCAGGTTGTGGTTCTCATCACGCCAGTGGCGTGCCACCGCCGAGTTGGTGTTACATGTACGTATGCACGAACGGTGCTCGTTCCAACGTGCCTTTGCTGATCTCGTGGACTGTCCTACATAATACTTACCACAGGGGCATTTTATACCATATATAATGTTCACACTATCACACGTACCAAATGTCTTCAGGAAAATCTTGTTGCCTGTTCTGGGATGGTATATCGTGTCACCCTTGATCACCAAATTACAATTGATGCAATGTAAGCACGGATATGTTCCTGTGCGTGAAGTAATGGGTTCTTTCATCGGTGGCCTCGTGTGGACCAGTTCATCTCGTAGGTTTTTGCTCCTTTGATAAGCAAAGACTGGAAGTTGTTCAAATAGATTCTGGACCCTTACATCATTCTTAAAAATGCTCCAATGTTTCTTAATGGAAT
The DNA here is from genome assembly GCF_040938575.1 of Ambystoma mexicanum. NCBI lineage: Eukaryota > Metazoa > Chordata > Amphibia > Caudata > Ambystomatidae > Ambystoma > Ambystoma mexicanum. Next base: position 1,509,345,205 of record NC_090922.1, read on the forward strand.
TCTTTATTTTGTTACTCTGAATGGAAAATTTAGAAACATATACTGGAGTTTTGAGTTCTTTCTTGGGTTTAGTAGTACTTTTCAATAGGCTGTCACGATCAAGGGAATTAACCCTCTGGACTGCCAAATCCAATTCATCCTTTCTGTAGCCACGTGCTTCAAATTTCTCTCTCATGTTCAATTGCTGTGCTAAGTAGTCTTCAGGATCGCTCACAATCTTTTTAACTCTCAACAATTGACTGTAAGGAAGATTTTTGAGTAAACTGGACTGATGGAAACTCAGGCGGTGAAGTAAGTTATTGCGATCTGTGATTTTTCGAAATAATGTAGTAGAATAGTTGGCGTCTTTTTTCTCAATCTGAACATCAAGGAATGTGATTCTGTCTCTGGAGGTCTCTTTGGTGAACTGGATGCGCTGGTCGATGTTGTTAAGATATGTGAAAAAGTCACTGAAGCTCTCATCCGTGCCTGTCCATATTCCAAAAATATCATCGATGAACCGTAACCAGAGGTGTATATTTTTGTTCCATTCCTGGTTATTCAGTATATGGTCCATTTCATACTTATGCATAAAACAGTTCGCATAGGATGGTGCCATAGTGGCCCCCATTGATGTACCAGACACTTGAAGGAAGAATTTGTCTTGAAATTGAAAATATGAGTTCTCTGAAATAAAGTGAAGGAGAGATAGTATAAATTCCTTCTGTGCTCGAATTTCTGGTGCTTTTAACAGCAGCCATTCAACTGATTCTATCCCAAGGTCATGAGGTATAGATGTGTATAGACTCTTCACATCAATGGTAAACATCAGGTGATCACAATCAAACATAACAGAGTGTAGTTGCTGTAAGAAGTGTGTGGTATCTCTAACGTATGTGGAAGTTTGTTGTATTAAAGGTTGCAGAAAAAAGTCAATATACACTCCCAATGGTTGATTGATGCTACTCATTCCAGCAACAATAGGTCTCCCCGGTGGTTTAACAAGATCCTTATGAATTTTGGGCAACGTATAGAAATTGGGAACCCTTGGGTGTGGGTTGTTGAGGAATTTATAGGTGTGTTCATTTATCCAGTCTAATTCCATGGCTTTATCCAACAACATCTCAAGGTTCAATTTGATAGAAAGAGTGGGGTCTTGGTCTAAAGGTGCATAAATGGTCCGATCTTGCAGTTGTCTGATGCATTCAATGTTATAATCTGTAGTGTTCATGATGACTAGGGCGCCTCCCTTATCAGCTGGGCGTATGGTGATATCCTTATCACAATATAAATCTCTGATGATTTTCATTTCATGAGGTTTCATGTTTCTATGCGGTGGAGTTTTATAACTGATCCGTTCAATGTCTCGAGTAACAAGTTTTTGAAAAATATCAATTGATGGTACTGAGATTGGTGGTATGAAGCCACTCTTAGTTCTGAATTCTTGAAAATCTGGGGCATCCGAGGTGTTCTCGTATGGTTCTAACTCCTCAAAGAATACTTTCAATTTAAGTTTTCTTATGAATTTGTACAACTCAATCTTGGTATTAAATAGAGTGGTACTGTAAGTGGGTACAAAACTCAACCCCTTTTGTAGGGTATCCTCTTCAGTTTTATTCAGAGTTTTATGAGATATATTTATGACTAGGTTTTCCTCAGTTGTAATCTTGTTTGTGGTTTGTTTTTTAGATTTCCTCCTCCCCCTGCGGGTTCTTTTGGGCGAGCTCCTAAAAAAGGTCCAGTCGTAGATGTGCGTGTGGACGGGCTGGCTGTTTGGTTGGGATCGCTCGATGCTTGTTCTGTCGGGACCTCGGTCTCCCTCTGTGCGTCTGAATCGGAGCTGGAAGTGTTATCTGATGGATACCTGTGGAGTTTCTTTGGTGCTATCGGGCCATACTTCTCCATCCATGTATAAACCTCTTCATTGATATAATCATATGTGTCCCTTTTAAACTTCTTCACCTTCTTTTGTTCCAACTCGTTTTTGTAGTCTTCCAGTTTCGCATTGATGTCAGTTAGAATGATATCGTATTCTTCTTTTCCTAGTGAACCTACAAGTTCTTTCTCAATTTCCTGAATTTCAGTGTTTAGTGTAACCAAATTTTTTGATAATTCCTGTATGGTTAATAAAATCAGGTCAAGGGAACACTTATTCAAAATAGCCTCCCATTTCCGTACAAATTCTTTGCTTTCCTTGCAAAGTGTTGGGCGAAGTTGGATCCGTAACCCTCTTGGTATACGTTGATTCTTGAAATAGCGGCCTAGAGTGATCGCATGTAGTTTGCGGTTTATCTCCTTCCGTATCAAGTATTCAAGTTGTTTAATGCGTTTAGCCGGGTCTTTAGTTGTGGTGGAGTGTGTGCCAATGCTTGTTTCACTAATCAGTTCTAGAATGGCTGCCGCCTCCTCTGTGGAAAACCCTAGGGTTTCTGCGCATTTGGATGAAAGACCTTCGATATCTTCAAAGGACATTATGTTGTTTAAAATTGTCGTATGAGTTAAATTACAATCTCTATCACTGTGTGCCTCCACTCACGTGTGTCTCAAAAAAGGAAGAACAAGAGCAGGAAGGTAAGTAAGTGGGCACCACTTGTTTAAATTCACTTTCAAACAGATCAAAAAAGGTTGAGGTTATAAATCATCTTTCAAAAAATTCACAGGAGCTGGCTACGATGAGTCTGGAGACACCCTGACTCGTGGAACACAAAAATATGCAGAAGACCAGGTAACAAACCTGGCCACACAGCCGCTCTCTGTATAAGCCCTACCAAGGGCAGTGCAATTTGCAAAATTAGAGTCAACTAGTAAATGTTCACTGTATTTACAGAATGTAACTCATCCAAATAAATCTCTTAGTCGGATCCAAAAGTAATATGCGTTTATCAAAAAGAAAATTCCAAGTTGGTCACTAATAAAATCTTAGTGAGGCCGCGGCTAACTCATCCCATAATTGTTATAAACATAAAGTGCCAATGCATTTCGGAGCATACAGCTCCTTCATCAGGGCAGGTCTAATTTACACAAACTGTGGAACATTTATACCAAAAGCATCAAGTTTTGAAAAACATAAACAAAATCGTGATTGTGTTACAAAATATAACCATGCGTGAAAACAATATAAAAATAACATACCAATTTTCGATGAGTTGCAAGGTAAATGGAAAAGGTGAATGAAGCCACACAGTAGGGAAAAGAAAAGATGCCAAAATAAATAATGTGTAAATGAAATAACACAGTTAATTTGAACATGATCAGAAAACCAAGGAAAGTTACCTCAAGGGATCGAGGTAGCCCGTGGAAAGAATGTGCGGGGAGTTGACAACAACTTCACGCAAGATCAAAGGTCTGGAAACCAGACCAAATCAATTCTTCAATCTGTAGGTGCAACGACATGTGTTTTAGTGGGTTGTCTCAGAATTTGTCATAGACACTAGTTGTAGAGGTCTGCAGGCTTACCTGTACTCGTAAAGCTACGAGTGTACTGAGGCTGGGATTGCAGTCAAGCAGGGGACGCCATTCCGCATAGCCAGGGAACAGTGTTCCCAAGGTTACTCATACTAATATAAACACGTGACCCAAATGTGTCCATTGATCGACACGATGCCGATAGGCAGTTGCACTCTATGCAATCAGGCAATCAAGGCTAAGAATCATGGAAATAAAGAATTTGCAGTAGAGCTGATGATAATTACGGGATTATAGAAGGAAAAAATCGAAAATTAAATATGAGAAAAACGGCTGATAGACATAGAAAACATACTGCCGATTACACTCTATGCAATCAGACAATTCAGGCTGATGATAATTACGGAATTACGGAATTACGGAATTATAGAAGGAAAAAAACAAAAAAATATCCACGATTACACCCGATTACACCCATTAGTTGTTTATGTAATGGTTTAGATACACATGCTACCCTTGCATGATTTATTCCATATATCGCAGTGTGTCTAATATGCTTATTATTATCATTATTATTATTATCATAATGTTTGTTTATTTTATCTATGACATTTTCACTCATTTATACACAATTGTCAGTATGTTTTCTATGTCTGTTAGCCTTTTTTTCTCATATTCAATTTTCTGTTCTTTTCCTTCTACAATTCTACATTTATCAGTAGCTTTACTGTAAATTCTTTTTTATCTGGATTCCTGGCTTGAATTGCCTGATTGCATGGAGAGCAATCGTCAGTATGTTTTCTATGTCTATCAGCCTTTTTTCTCATATTTAATTTTTGTTTTTTTCCTTCTATAATTCCGTAATTATCATCAGCTCTACTGCAAATTCTTTTTTATTTGAATTCTTGGCCTGAATTGTCTGATTGCATAGAGTGTAATCGGCAGTATGTTTTCTATGTCTATCAGCCGTTTTTCTCATATTTAATTTTCGATTTTTTTCCTTCTATAATTCCGTAATTATCATCAGCTCTACTGCAAATTCTTTATTTCCATGATTCTTAGCCTTGATTGCCTGATTGCATAGAGTGCAACTGCCTATCGGCATCGTGTCGATCAATGGACACATTTGGGTCACGTGTTTATATTAGTATGAGTAACCTTGGGAACACTGTTCCCTGGCTATGCGGAATGGCGTCCCCTGCTTGACTGCAATCCCAGCCTCAGTACACTCGTAGCTTTACGAGTACAGGTAAGCCTGCAGACCTCTACAACTAGTGTCTATGACAAATTCTGAGACAACCCACTAAAACACATGTCGTTGCACCTACAGATTGAAGAATTGATTTGGTCTGGTTTCCAGACCTTTGATCTTGCGTGAAGTTGTTGTCAACTCCCCGCACATTCTTTCCACGGGCTACCTCGATCCCTTGAGGTAACTTTCCTTGGTTTTCTGATCATGTTCAAATTAACTGTGTTATTTCATTTACACATTATATATTTTGGCATCTTTTCTTTTCCCTACTGTGTGGCTTCATTCACCTTTTCCATTTACCTTGCAACTCATCGAAAATTGGTATGTTATTTTTATATTGTTTTCACGCATGGTTATATTTTGTAACACAATCACGATTTTGTTTATGTTTTTCAAAACTTGATGCTTTTGGTATAAATGTTCCACAGTTTGTGTAAATTAGACCTGCCCTGATGAAGGAGCTGTATGCTCCGAAATGCATTGGCACTTTATGTTTATAACAATTATGGGATGAGTTAGCCGCGGCCTCACTAAGATTTTATTAGTGACCAACTTGGAATTTTCTTTTTGATAAACGCATATTACTTTTGGATCCGACTAAGAGATTTATTTGGATGAGTTACATTCTGTAAATACAGTGAACATTTACTAGTTGACTCTAATTTTGCAAATTGCACTGCCCTTGGTAGGGCTTATACAGAGAGCGGCTGTGTGGCCAGGTTTGTTACCTGGTCTTCTGCATATTTTTGTGTTCCACGAGTCAGGGTGTCTCCAGACTCATCGTAGCCAGCTCCTGTGAATTTTTTGAAAGATGATTTATAACCTCAACCTTTTTTGATCTGTTTGAAAGTGAATTTAAACAAGTGGTGCCCACTCACTTACCTTCCATGACTACATTCCAGAACCATACATCGTATACAGCACTCTAGAACTCTGAGCAAATGACACCCATATATAACATCCCCCTACCTTATATTATAAAGGAAAATTAGTAAGCAGATAATAGAAATAGAATGTTCTTCTATATCCTTCCACATTCCTGGCCACCAGTAACTGCTCCTCACTCTTCTCTTGGTAAGGCTTCTGGCCATATGCCCTTCATGGGCCAACATCATTATCCTCTCCCTCATACCTATGGGAGGGGCGATACAGTCTCCTCTGAAAATATGTGTTGAGTCCATGGATATCTCATCCTTTATTTGAGAATATTTTCCTAAACTTTGAACATAGACCTTCCATTCATTGTTTATTGCTTCCCTGAGGCCCACTTCTTCTGGGTCTACCTTGGCTGTCTCCTCCCATTCTTCTTTTGTTATGCCAGGGTCTATCATAGCTATAATGTCCATAGGTTCAGAACCCCTCTTTTATATAGCATCCGCATTTTCACAATCCCATGGCAATCTAGAGAAACAGTCAGCAACTGAATTGAATTTGCCTGGAGTGTAACATGTGCATATATTGTATCAGATTATGTCCAGAATCCAGCGTCTTATCCTTGGTGATATTAAGTGCAGAGCCTTAAATTACAACACATGTACTAATGGCTTATGGTCCATTTTCAGCATTATGGGTAGCCCCCACACTAAATTCCTGAAGTGCTCCAGAATCCACTTGACTCCTAGAGCTTCTCTCAGAATCGTAGAATAGTTTAATTCGGCATCCTAGAGGATCCTTGAAGCAAATGCAATTGTCACCAACCCTTTGTCCTGGACTTGCTCCAATACTCCCCCTAGACCAATCTTGCTGGCATCCACAGATATTATAGTCTTTGCTTTGCAATCAAACATTCCTAACGTAGGGGCATCATTGATCGCAGTTTTTATCTGTTCGAATTCTCATTTACACCTATCCGACTACAACATTTTTGCACATTTCTTCATGAGTTCTCTCATACATTTACTTTTGGTTACGTAATCATCCACAAATTTAGAGTAGTACTCTGTCATGCCCAGAAAACTTCTCAATTGATCTTTGTTGTCTGGCTCCGGAATGTTCATAATAGAATTCATCAACTCTCTCCTGGAGCTGATACCATCAGCATTAATGGAATGGCTCAAATACGGTACCTTGTCACACTTAATTTTACACTTTTCCAGTGTAGAGGGGGTTCTAAATAAAGCCTGCACTCCCATCGCCCATTTTGAAGTACCAGGAACATTCACACCAAAATATGTGATGTATGATGAGCAAATAAACCAGCAGAGAGCCGCAGTAGGGCTCTGCACAGTACCCATCAGGAGAGCAACACATACTGAAGTACCAATAACCAGGCAACCATGGGCAGTTAGATATCCATTGAGAAAACCCTACCAACAAATGAGACGAAATGAAGACTGCCTAAGTACCATCCTGGAAGAAACCAAAAAGGTCTTAATGGAAGACGAATGTTGACATCATGAGAGCCTGGACAGACTCACAGATCGAAGAAATGACAACCCGAGAATGACACAGAGAGAGAAACGCCCTGAATAGAGATATCATGAACAAGGAATGAAGGGACAATGTTAAAATGTAAGAGATTTAAGCTGAAAGCAGGATGACGATATTGTCCAAGATATCGCCTGACCATATGCTTGAAATTCAAGAAAGCTAATACGGCTTGCTATGCTTAGTAGAAGAATAGCGCGACAAGCGCCATGTTTACATAATATACCTCAAAACGAATCACAGTTTTATAAGGGCGAGTCCACTTTGCACGAAAAGCAGAATCAACTTAGGTTCCTAGAGGCCAAACAAGACAAGATTCATATTCTAGCAAAATGAGAAGAGATGGCTGAATCGAAACTCAGCAGATGCAACTCGTGCCAGGAGAGCCAAGGTCATACCAATAGAAGGAACGAACAGTAGCTACGTCTAATTGAAACTTAAGAACAGAATATCCTGCCTCTGAAAGGTCAAGATAAGGAAGCATAGGCAGGTGACAAGCCGAATTAGAATGAAATGCACTAATCGAGAGAAACTAGGCAAATTCACGGTGTCTGCATCATGTGACCATCCAAGCTTGGAGATGCATGAGTTCACACCTACGCGTGGCATCCGCCCAGGAGAAGATAGCGGATCTTTCTCAGGCAGGCGATGCAGTTTCGATGCAAACCACCGTAACATAATTGACACATTGTTGTTGAAGTGATGATTGATTGTAACCTTAATTGGAGGAAGGCCGGGTAGCTGAGGCGGCACCTTGCACCTGGCTGTCCATTCTCCATTCTGCCTGCTGCTAGCGAAGTAGAAATGTATGCATGGGGTTGGTACCAACCCAATCACAATGGACCAAATAATCTGGGGTCCTATAGTTAGTGGAGCCAATGGGACGTCGTACTTTTGGTGACGTCCACTGTAGTCATTTTGAAAGAAGGGCTTAGACGCCCACCTGACAGTGTTTTATCCAATCCCTCACTCCGTTACCATATACAGATATAGCACCTATATTAAAGTTACCTTTTCGTAACCACTAGAAATGCTTACTAACTTTTGAGTGTTACACGTCACTTTTGACAAATTTTCAGTATAAATAATGTGTTTTGTAGGAAGTTCATTGGAGTTGAAGCGAGACGGACTATCACATCAATGCTGATTGCCACGACTCCCCGTTTTTTGTACTTGTCATTAAACAGATTCCCTTTGCCAAACCATTGAGTTGTCCTTATTGATTGGTGTTGGAGTAATACATCTTCACCCCCATCCATCTCAAGGTGCAGCTACCTCATCTTAAAGTACTTTTGGAGCTAACCCCCACTCTATGGGCCGGTCTCCTCAGTACACAAGTTTTCAGGTGAGCCCACTTTTTTGGATCACCTGTAATACACCCGTCAGTTTGGAATCGTGTTCCTCTTCTGTCCCAACAGATTTCAAAATGTCATCCTGGAAGCAATATACCCCCTTGAGACCTCCGAACAAATGTGGCTTTAGCCTTTGAAAGACAGCTGCAGCTGAAGCAAGACCAAATGGCATCCTCTTCAACATAAAGGCACCCAGTGGAGTAATAAATAATGTCAAATACTTGGACTCATCCTCTAGCGCTATCTGGTGGTATGCCGAGGACAGGTCTAACGTGGTGAAATATTTGGCTGGTTTCATGGTCATCAACAACTCCCCAATGTTTGGAAGTGGGTGTCTATCTATCCAAAAGTTCTTGTTCAGATCTCTGAGATCTACACACATCCTTATGACTCCATATGGTTTCTTCACCAACACTATAGGGATAGCCATTCTGATCTTTCTACAGTCTCAATTATACTCTGCTCACACAACCTAGAGAATTCTTTTTGTAGTGCCTCCTTTGTGCCGATGGGAATGTTCCTTACTTTATGCGTTATTGGTATAGCACCTTTCTTAAGAATAATCTTGTGTTGAAAACCTTTCAGAAGTCCAATTTTCTCATTAAATACTTTGGGAAACTATTTGGCAAGCACGCTTTTGATGTTATCATTATCTTTTAAAACACTTAAAATGGGGACTTCTTCGCCTGGGTGGATTTTGACCTGTAGTGTAGCTTGCTCCTCCTGCCCCACTACAGATGAACCATTCCTGGTTACGTATAACTTGCAATACATTTCTCTGTCATGGAAACGCAACTTCACCCACGTATATCCAATGATGTCTATAGGGGTCTTACCATAACTTGTTGCTCTCACAGAGGTGCATTGAATTTCTTCAAGGTTGCCGGACAAGACTTTGACAAAGGTGTCACCATTTACCATTGTGTTTGGTGACCCAGTGTCGACCATGATGGGTAAGGACACTCCATTTATTTGCATATTCACCCAAGGTCCTTTGTTCTCTTCCACTGCCGTGACTGTGAGGATTTGTACATGCTGAGTGTCTTCCCCACTAATGGCCAACATGTCATCTGGCCCATTGTTTACTTCAACAAATCTCACCATGTTCTGGGGTGGCCTTCTCCTAGGATTTCGGCTGAATCTGCCTCCTCTTCCACGAACATTCCTACACACCTTAGCAAAAAGTCCCATGTGACCATATTTATAGCATTCGACAGCTGCTGCAGGGAAATCCTTTTCTGTGTCAGTGTGTTTGTACCAGCCACATTTTTGGCAGCGATTCTGAATCGGATTCCTGTAGCCCGTATCTCTTCCTCTCTGGAAATTTGTCCTGGAATTGTTGGTGGTCATTGTTCTTACCATTGCCACCAAAGATTCGTCAGTGAATTCCTTACTATCCTCCTGGATCATTTTAATCTCTTTGTCTTCATTTCTGTCTAACCTTTCTTTCATACAATGATCAACCAGCTCCATCGTCCTAGCGATCTCTATGGCTTGTTCTAACGATGGGTCCCTAGCCTGCCACAGTCTCTGTTGGATATGGGAATCTGCCACATTTAACACTAATTGATCTCGCAGATATTCGTCGGCGACACCGGTGAACTTAGACGTAGACATAAGTCCTCTCAGAGCTGCAATGTAAGTGTCCACTGATTCTCCTTTCAACTGTCGTCTTGAAAAGAACTTGTATCTTTCTAGCACAGCATTGGTTTTATTGCCAAAGTATCTTGCTAGTTTCCCTAGTGCACATTCAAATTTGTGGTTGTTGTCGCCCGAACCACTTCCGGCGCCATCCAGGTCTGGAAGCGCCCTAAAAATCCTTAAAGCCTTTGCCCCATTGTAGTTAAGCAAAGTGGCCTCTTTCAGATCATCCTTGTATTTGGTTCCACCAACCGCCCTTAAATACACCTGGAATCCATCTATCCATTGTTCCCATGGGCATATGGGATTTCCAGGTTGTGGGAGGAACTGGGTTGTGGGTTTGTATAAAGACCTCCCTTTATTTTCCTCTTCTCAGTTATATGTATTAGTTCAAAGTCTCACTGTGCCTTTATTCTTGTGTACTGTATTTACAGGTGTTGCATTGTCATATAGGCACTTACTATGTGTTATTTGTGGTACAGAACCACATTTTGCCCCTTTTTATTTAACGTGAATGCCTTATTACAGTTCCGTAACGTTGTTGCCTTGGTAATGTTACTGAAAACAACGGCACTGTAAACAGTTCCTGAATATGGCCGCCACGTATCGGCACGCCTTTAGGTCCTTTCCTTTAACTTCCGTATAGTCTTTACAAGCGTATTTCAAAAGATGCACAGGCTTGCGCCGCAACCGATTACTTTGATCCTTGATTCTCTTAGTCAAAAGCAAAACCTGCACATCCAAGCTCACCGCAGGCACGCCAGGGCACTAAGACGAACGCTGTGATCATCCGGTGCACAGCAGCGCCTTTCTCCCGATTTAGGTGTCGGGTAGGTTCCCTCATTCACTCGGCAGGCTGCACAACTTCTCACTGGCCGGCTCTGGAATTTCCTCTCTACATGGGCTCACACGCAGCACAGGTACTTCTCCTCGTCGCCATATTTAATAATGTATCACCGAGGCAGTTAGTAGTGAGTACTTTATTCTCGGAGCCCCCGGAGCGTATGTTCCCATTCACAATAGTTCTGGAATGGCTACATTCCAGAACCATGCATCGTATACAGAACTCTAGCACTCTGATTAAATGAGACCCATATATAAAACTCTGCTGGACTCCTGGGGATTACTATGCCAGGAGGGCAGGCTGCCAGCTTGCTTCTGATACCCTCAGTGGGAATAAGAGTGAACATGACTGGCCTAGCCATTGCAGTACCAGAGTACCAGGGGGTCGGCAAGACGGGTGAGAAGACAACAGGGTCTCCACCACCCTTCAGTGGTAAGAGCACCATGCTTCTTGGCACTGTATTAATAATTTTTATCATTACCTCATTTTAACGCTACTCAGAGGGCCTCATTACGACCCGGGCGCTAAGTACCGGTCATTACCGGCATGGCGCAATTACCGTGTCCGTGCTGGCAATAGACCGCTAAAAGCAGCCCATTACGAGTTTGCGGGCACAAGCTTTGCGCCATGCCAGTAATGAACTCACCGCCATGCCGCAAAAGCCCAAAAAATCCCCCTTTCCGTCATCGTCTGTAGTGGAAATAGCTCCTCCGGCATCCAAGCTATCGGCATTAGCGGTCACCTCTAATAGCGGTCACCTCAAATAGCGGTAACCGCTATTAGTGATGACCGTAAATACGTGGAACCGGAAGTAGCGTCATCGCACAGGAACGGGAAAGAGCACGGTGGCCATCTTCAAAAACACAATCCATTGCGATCCACCACAACCAGGAGCCATCTGACCCCCAGAACTCCAACACACCTCCACCACTACCTGTTGCAATTTAGGATGCCAAAAGCAGTGAAAAAAACGGAAGATTGGCTGCGCCAGGAGCGCTTCTCCAGAGAGGACCCCACCATGTTAACAGAGACACTGCAGGAACATGCAGATGTGGTGTTCGCAAACGACATGTCCCGTCCAGCACTGCAGCGTAAAAAGCAGATTTGGGCAGAGGTCGCCCAGAGAGTCATGCCGTCGGCACCACAACCCGCACACCCAAACAATGCTGTAAGCGCTGTGATGACCTATATCTACGTGTGCGAAGTATACTCTCCGCCAACCGAAACCTTGGGATGGCGACAGGTGGAGGTGCGGAGTCGCCCATAAAACTTCAACCATAGGAGGAGATAAGTGCCAGCACCATAGGCACCGAGGCAATAGAGGGAGCCGGGGACATGGAGTGAGGAGCCCCATCATCAGCCGATGCAGGTAGGTGTCTCTAATTAAACAATGCCAATACCACCACGATGATGTCCACCTGAACTGACAGTGCAATGATGTAGAGCAGGGTCCACCAGACACATAAGCACAAGACTGCCTACAGGCAGTGCAGAGCATCACCTTGTCCACATGCATAATGCACCCCATGTGTGTTGCAACCCAGACGCCTCCATGCATCACCCACCCAAGAGTGAGGCAACCTGTATGTCACTCCCCCAATGTTAAACATCTACCATTTCATATCAATGCAGCCACCCCAATGCATGCCCGATGCCCGTAGACCCATCACTAACCCTCTCCATCCTTTGGTCCCCCACAGGCACACATTCTGACAACGGTGATGAGGACAACGGTGGCACACTACAGAAGAAGGCCAGAGCTGAGGAGGTTGAACACCGCCCCTCAACCTCAAGGGGCAGAGGACAACCTAGACCAACTTGGAAGGACAAGAAAAACACAGAGGCCACAGCACCAATGTGCACCACGGCCCCCACAACAACACCCACACCAGCCACCATCACCCAGGAGGCATTGGCAGAGGGCACACCATCGGCTGGCAGCAGCACAGTCGGTGAGACGGCTGCCACAGCAGCCATATCTGACGACGAGGGCGACGTACAGCTGCATGGTCCAACACCCACCACAGGCCCCCTCCACTCACCACACCTATCCCCATGTAGCGTGGTGGACGGAAGCATGCACGGGCTGTCACCTGCAGATTCATGGCCAGCAAGTTTCAGCCCCACTCCAACTGTGCCTGATGACCAAATCATGGTTGAAACACCTCACACTTCCGTCCCAGTGACAACCACCCAAGAGGGGATCCTGGCTATACAGAGGCGCCAGGAGGAACTCACAAGGCTGCTGATGCAGCATATTACCGAATGTACCCGTGCACGGGATGAAATCAGGGACAGTGCTGCATCGATAAAAACAGCCATCGAGTCCACCTCAAAGGACCTTTGTGCGTGACTTGCAGCAGTGCGCCATGTCCTCTCAGAAATGGTGGCAACAATGCGGGACATGCATCCACCACAGTTGCCCGGACAATCAGGACCATCATCAACTGCCAGCTCTACTAGGACCAGCCATGTGCGTCGCTCTGGCAGGAACCTGCGCAGTTCAGACAGGGGGGCACCTGGTGCTGGAAGAGGGGGAGGGCAGTAGGCACAGGCATGCACACTAGTGCCATGTGGACTACTGGTGCGCGCTACTGCACACCATGTGTTGGGAATTCAAGGGGGCAGGGGGGAGAGGGTGTGTCTTTAATACACATTTTGGTGACTCATGATTCACATGTGTGGACATTGCTTATTGCGTACGTGTGCTTTATTGGTGAACAGTCTACATTGTCCATGTCCCTGACACACCCAGTGCCCCGAGTGCCACCTCCATGTCACACTCCCCGTCCATGTGTGCTAGAAACATTGGTTTATCAGAGTCTGACGCATGTCACGTCCCTTCTGTGCATTGCTGCCTCCCTGAGATGCTGCCCCATATCCACCCTCCTCATCCTCATCGTAAGGTGGTTGCAGTTCAGCGTCAGGGGGCAGGGGCACATTCCGTCTGATGCACATATTGTGTAGCATGACACATGCCATGACGATCTTGGCCCCCTTCTCATGGCGGTACAGGAGTGCCCCACCATACCTGCTGAGGCAGCAAAACCGTGCCTTCAAGAGGCCAAATGTCTGCTCAATCACCACACGGGTGCGTGTATGTGCACGATTGTAGTCCTCCTTGTGCCTGTTGTGTGGGTTCCGGACTGGGGTAAGGAGCCACCTCTTCAAGGGATAGCCTGCATCACCTGCATGTGGGCAACAATGTATATGTGTAAGTCATCACATCATATGGGACCTGTATCAATGACACCATAGCATGCATTTATTTCCTGATTGCAACCACATTCCCATGCATGAATGGAGACACACGATGTGACTGCTATGTGTGAATTCCTCTTATGGACTGGTGTGCGTGCCATCAACTAGTGGACGCAGGGGGGTCCAGATCCTTGTGAATGCTCATGCACTGTGTTAGTCCACGGCGGTTGTTTCCATGATCTGGCTGATGTCCGGTAATTTGTATGCTTTCATCCTGGCACCGTTGATGTCAGCCTCATGATGATCTCACTATGCACAACAAATGGTGACATGCAATTCTGTTGGACCTCTGTGTCAGTGTAGTGGTGTATTAATGTATTTGACGCTCATGTGACTCCTTTGTACGCAGTAATGGGGGACTGTCCTTTCAGTTGATGGTATTTGGTGCTGTGTATTGACCATAGTAATTGCTTGTAGCTGCATTGTGTTGAGGGGGGATCCGGTCTGATTAGGTACAGTGCACATGTAGATGGCTATGGAATGGTTGTGACACTGCATCATTTTCATGGTAGGGCTGCTTACATCTTGCATTATGTGGTCAGGTGTCAGGTCTAGTCTGGGCTGCTTTGGGGTATGAGCATGGTCCATTCCCTCTGGCACTCGCAGCCAGGTGAAGTATGCAAGTATGCACCCCCCCCCCAACTCAGCCAGGAGAAGTATGCATCTCCCCCCCCCCAACTCAGCCAGGTGAAGTATGCATCTCTCCCCTGCCCCCATCTCAGCCAGGTGAAGTATGCATCTCTCCCCCCCATCTTAGCCAGGTGAAGTATGCATCCCCCCCATCTCAGCCAGGTGAAGTATGCATCTCCCCCCCCCATCTCAGCCAGGTGAGGTATGCATCTCCCCCCCCCAACTCAGCCAGGAGAAGTATGCATCTCTCCCCCCCCCAACTCAGCCAGGAGAAGTATGCATCTCCCCCCCCCCCCAACTCAGCCAGGTGAAGTATGCATCTCTCCCCCCCAACTCAGCCAGGAGAAGTATGCATCTCCCCCCCCCCCAACTCAGCCAGGAGAAGTATGCATCTCCCCCCCCCAACTCAGCCAGGTGAAGTATGCATCTCTCCCCCGCCCCCATCTCAGCCTGGTGAAATATGCATCTCTCCCCCCCTCCATCTCAGCCAGGTGAAGTATGCATCTCACCCCCCCATCTCAGCCAGGTGAAGTATGCATCTCTACCCCCCCCAACTCAGCCAGGAGAAGTATGCATCCCCCCCGCCATCTCAGCCAGGTGAAGTATGCATCTCTCCCCCGCCCATCTCAGCCAGGTGAAGTATGATTCTCTCCCCCCCCCAACTCAGCCAGGTGAAGTATGCATCTCTCCCCCCCCCAACTCAGCCAGGAGAAGTATGCATCTCCCCCCCCCCAACTCAGCCAGGTGAAGTATGCATCTCTTCCCCCCTCCACAACTCAGCCAGGAGAAGTATGTATCTCCCCCCCCCCCAACTCAGCCAGGAGAAGTATGCATCTCCCCCCCCAACTCAGCCAGGAGAAGTATGCATCTCTTCCCAAATCACCTACCCACATCGCATTTCCATAAGCCTTACAGGCAACTCACCAAGAAGCCAGGATCTGTGCCCTGCATGTCGCTCCATGTAGCGTGGTATTGTGGAGCTCCGCAGGACCATTGAATCATGGGTTGATCCGGGGTATCTGGCACAACAATGTGTGATGATCTTGTTTGAGTCACATACCATTTGCACGTTGATTGAGTGGTATAGCTCACGGTTGCGGTACGCTACCTCCATGGCATGTGGGACCACCAATTCCACATGGGTGCAGTCGATGGCGCGAATGCAACCAGGGATGCCCGCCAGTGAATGGAAACCAACTTTGGTGTTTGAAATCTCCTGGGCAGTACGTGGCAAGTACATGTGGTCGCCTGTGTGCTTCAGGAGTGCATCAAGCACTTGGTTCAGCGTACGTGAGAATAATGGTTGAGATATGCCATGCATGTGCCCCACTGTGTGCTGGTAGGTGCCTGTGGCCAGGAAGTGGAGCACAGACACTACCTTTAGTAGGGGTGGGATGGTGGTGCGTCTATCAATCAGGCTGACGATGTCGTCATGTATCATGTCGACAATGGTGGTGATGGTGTCCCGGTCCAGACGGTACAGGGTGTGGATCTGCTCAGGGGTTAGGTTGAATGGACTGGCTCTGATGCGAGGGATTGGGGGCTGCCTGCGTGGTGACACAGGCTGCACAGGTGGGGCATGCTGCGCCTGCCTCACTCTCCGTCTCCTCTGTGCTGCCTGTTGTTGTAGTTGTTGTTGTTGTTGCAGCAGTTCCAGTGCAGTCATGTCCTCCAGCCCCAGCATTGCTAGTAGTATTGGATCCATTTTGGTGTGTGACTGGGTGTGGGAAGGGGTGGGGTGTGCTCCTTTTGTGCTGGCCCAGTCTGTATTGCCTCCACCTGTGCTGATTGTGTGCATCTGTGGCAGTTGGGAACACTGCACATGGCCATTTACGGGTGGTCCGCGATTCCGGTATTTGCACCATGCCGGTAAGGTACTTTTCAGCCTTCACTAGGGCGTTATTTGCATGTCCGCCTGACTTGTGATGTTCCCCTGTTTGAGCCATGCCGGTATTGCCGCCATGATAGGTTGCGTGCTCGCGCTCATGTCGCTATTAGAGGCACCGTTAATTACGGTGTCGCTAATAGCGGGGTGGCGTGTCCTAATCGTGCAGAGTGGTAAGCGATGCCGGTAATCCTTTACCGGCATCGTTTTATACTTACCGCCCGGGTTGTAATGAGGCCCAGTGTATTGTTCGCAGACAGTGGAGGGGCCGCGGTGCCATAGCCGGGATTTGGACTCGCTTGAGGCCAGCGCATAACCTGCTGAGCTAGTCTTCCAGGGGTCGGGTGGAGCAGGTTAGTGAGCCTGGACTGAAGAAGACACTAGAAACCGCCTCAACTAGTCGAGAGCCAGCACTGGCAGGAGCAGATGGCTCCAGGGGCACAAGCCACAGCAGGGCACGAACAGGCCGGCAGTACCAGCCCACAAACTGCTTGCTACGCCAAAATCAAGAGGCCGGTGGACCAAGCACCCAAACTGTTCGCTGTGCACCCGTGTAACTCTCCCCCTCCCCCCGCCACACACACACACACCACCGTGTGTGGTCCTCTTGACCTTTGACTCCACTTGCTCCTCATCTCAGCGAAAGGGACAGTGATGGCTCCGAGGCGGGGCTCGCGCATATGGGTGGTCCGCGCTTTTAACTCGAATGAAAGCTAGGAATGCAGCTCAGTGGGTGCCTTCCCCGTAGCAAACCAATCATAGCTTCCTTTCCCAGTTAATGGGACCCAGAGAGTTTCCTTCCTTTTTTCACTTTAAGGGCTGTAAGGAGAAAATGAGTACGAGAGTAGTGTCGAGCTGCATGAATCCAGGAGGGAGGCGTTTCTATTGCTTGACTTCGCCTTGCTGTGCGCGGCTTAGAGGCCAGTAGCAACTATTGGCCTTTGGGAATGCTGCGCCCCCCTGCTGTGACGTCACGGCAGAGGATTATGGCATTCGTAACCAACTGCCATGACGTCACAGTAGGTGAAATATGGCCTTTTCTCGGACAGGTGTTTGGATCTGCATGGTGGGTTTGATGTGGTGTGAGGGGAGAGCGCGCAAAGCCTTCTGCCAGTTGCGTACACATAACCTAACCTAACATACACCCACGGCTACCCACCTATAATTCGGAACATTTCAACCCTCCATGGATATTTCTCTTTCTTTGCAATGCATGTTCAGCTTGTCTGTCAAGCATGCATTGTGAGTTCCCTATTTCTAGAAATGGCGTCAGTACTGAGACCTTTCTCTCTCCTGTCCCCAAATCCAGGCTTTATTTTGCTGTAGACCCATGATTTCCCTGTGGAAGGTGGGCAGGTGCCTGCTCAGCCCAGTGTCAGAGTTTTCTTTACATCCATGTCGAGTACATAACCCCCCAGCCCTTCGACATGTTCTTGCCCCTACCCCAGCCCTACTGACCTAACTGTGGTGTCCCATCCTGTGACTAACTTACCCTAAATCCTTCCTATCAGATTTACTGGCCTGTTCCAGTGATCTCCCAATTTCCCTGAGTCCAGTCTACCTTTGAAATTCTCAGACACTTGACAGATAATCAATCATTCACTACGAGCCATAAGCAGCTGGTTTTCATTGGACTGCTAATTAGTCATTGATCACCACACAATAGAGTTTTTGTTGGAGGTAAATACGTTTTTACAGTGACTACAGATGATAACCCTTTGAGGCACTGCTCATTCGGTCCCGTAAAGGATGAATACACTGTATATCTCAACGCTAGAAATGGCTGCCAATTTCATGAGAGTTGAGAATTGATTTGGCAAATCTTATAGGGTACGTGTACATCTGAGTGCGAGTACGATAGCTCAGTGTGTTGAACACAGTGTGTAACTGGAAGGTTCCAATTTTTAATCCCAGCCGATCCAGTTCAGTATCAGATTCTGTTTATTTGATGAAATGTGTACCACTGAGTTGGGTTGACAGTAGCAGCTATCGTGAGAATATCCAAAGAAGTTTCTTTGTGGGGTGTGCTCTGAATAAATGCACCCTGGTGTTTTCAATTCCCGCAGACAGATTCAGCATGGAGCCTTGAGCACAGATGCAAACACTCCCCGGGCCTTTCCGCCACATTAATAACAACGCCGAAAGGATTCAATTCATCAATGAATTTTTGATTATGGTTTGAATATCAATTTGGCATGCAGTGGATGATTAAAAAGGATTGTGCTTTAATTGTGCACAGAGCGCGTTTACTCCTGAGGCAGAGAGCCATTCTGACATCAAGGCTGGAATTGTTTTTTGGAATTTAAATACTGAGTTAGGAAGCCACCGAGAGTCAAGAGATGATTAACACTGGGCCTGTTTGATGGCGGCAACAAACTGCTTACTGTTGAAACTGCACAAAATATTAACAATAGTCTGAATGAGGGTGTAGAGGTCAGGGCCCCCTTAATAGTTAGCACCCTGAAGCAGTTCTATGCGGTCTGTGATGCTGTACAAAACACAAATAAAAACATCCATGTAAGAGAATCCAGCAGTACTTTAAACAAACGTAGGCGGGGAGCTATTTCTGAAGAATATTACTGGTTACACACAACACACCAAATGAAAGCTACAACTATTACGCACTGCAATGATACACATTGTATCACCCTCAGAAGGATGCAAGGTCGGATATGCCTTTCTCTATGGATTGGAATCTATGAAAAAGTAGCTTTCATGCAAGCAGGGCCTAAATCCTAATTAATGGCCCTGCTTGTAGGAAAGCTGCTTTTTCATAGATTCAAATCCATGGAGAAAGGCATATCTATAGGCAGGCGATGCAGGTGGCTGCCCGGGGAGCAGGTGGTTTGAGGACATAGGATCAGCTGTTCACAGTCAGTTCTTTTAGGGCTCTGTTCCTATTTGCATGTTAAGCGCAAAGAAAGTAATAGGCATTGCGTTGTTATCAGCAGAGAATGTTAAATGAGCAATTACTACTAGATGGCTGCAGGCACAGCCTTGCGTGTGCAACTGGGAGTGCCTTTCGTTAGTGGAATGTCCCTTAGGGGGAACTAAAGTTGGGTGAATAAAAATGGGAGGGGTGAATAAAGTTGAATGCTCGTGCAAAGAAATGACTTAAGCAGGTGGCGTTATAGCGCCTTTGCCTTCATTGCACATATTTAAGTAAAAGTCCCTTCAAGGCGCGGAAAATAACGCTGAATTGATACTTCTGTGGTGCAACATATTTCAACTATGAGATATATGTTGTCAGGATGGGTTATTTTATGATTTGTTAACTTCTCACTCTCCTGTATAAACCTGAATATGTTATTATTTTATAATATTGATTGTGAATAAACATATTTATTATCGCGTAGTCAAACTTTGAATCTTATTTCTACAAATTCGAACTGGGAAGATTTGTGGACAAGTGCCTTAATGGTTGGGTTGACATCCCTCCTCCACAACTTAAGCCAAAGTGTGTGATCCCGTGGTAATCATTTAATTTTACTGTCCCTATTTGCCTAAACCAGGAGTTCCTAGAAGTCAGTCAGTTCTCAGTTTATGCTAAAGTCATGGTTTTCCAGCCTGTACAGTAGCACTGCCAAAGCCAGAAGGCCTGGTTTGCGGATAGTGACATTTTTTCTTTTTTTCTTTTTTGCAACGTGTATCTCTATACAAAGACATTATTCTTGTTTCAAGTGTCTGGTTTGCCTCGAGGGTATTAGTTATGGTTGCTGCTGTCAATTGTTGAGAGGAGGTTTAGTGAATTAAAACTGATTAACACAATATACATGCCTTTTAATGGCCGAGGGGAGCAAGGGGTATTGTTATACTGGGTTCAACTCTGACTTCCTCCCGGAGGCATACACTGGCCAGAAAGGTCCTTCTTTAGATCAAGCTTGGTTAAGACGTATGCCTGTTCAATATCACGATATAACTCAAGTGTCGTGCTGAGATCACTTCCTCCGATTTCTTATGCTGTTTTCCCTATGAACATAACAAATTAAGCACTTAAAACCCAACGTCTTGTTCTCTCCATAAGAATGCATTACTTTTTCCTGATAGTGCGATTAAGAGAGTCAGATCTCTGGTTCGTTGTGTTTGAGCATCCCTGACTCCCAACGTGTCTCGGGAGGATTGCTTAGAGGCAACGTGTTCGCCTTGGAAGCAAGACAACACGAAGCAACACGGGTTCGAACCTCGGGTCCGCAATTAGAAACCTCTGGGTATTGAGCGCATTATAAATAACATATCATATCATACCTCTCTGACAGGAAAACCACTTTGAAGCCATAAACCATGGCAGTAAGCACTATACAAATGCAATATAACATAACTAAATGTAGAGGAGCAGGTAGAATCTATCTCGCCAGTTCCAGCCCCCTCACTGCCATCATACTGGAACAGTCCGAGAAGAGCAATACATGGGACCCCCTGCATTGTTCCCAAACTGCATTGAGTGTATGAGAGATGTTATGCACCAAGACAGCCATACAGAATGTACCCCCACACTAAAAGTGTGGAAGGATGTCATATGGCGGAATGCCACATGGAAGGATGTCGCCTGCCAAGATGCCAGAACGCAACAGTGAATATTATTGACGGACGTTAAAGTGAAATCTGACGAGGACAAAGTGATGTCAAAAAGAAGATATACAAACCTATGCTGAAACGATATGAACATATTTAGAAGTAACGATGTAACTGAAGCACTAACAGTAACATGTACCTTACTGACTAATAACTGTAAATACACAGTAACACAAGGTAGGAAGAAAACATATTGAAGCTTGCTATAGAGGAATATGTAACATGGCAAGGACGGCCATAGTGGGAAAACTGACACTGGCTCACCTTGAACTCAACCAAGCTACCTCTGAGAAAGGCTGAGGTTGTACAATCAGGAGACTCAGAAATGGGGTGCAGAGACGACCATGAGTCAGAGTTGGCTCAGAGCCAAGGAGGCTATTTTTAAAGGATAAGCACAGAACACAAAGGGAGTACGTGGTAAGCTCGGAATGTGGCACATTCCTCATAGATTGAAGAAGAAAACATCTGCAAGAGTCAACTGCTGGTCAATTAAAAGTGTACAAAGTTCATATGAGATAGAGTGAGCAAGTCTCTAAAGGGCAAGTGGAGCAACAGTACCCTACACAATTAATTCAAATAGCAACACATGGAAAGCTTAAATGGATAAATGCGTGGTCTCTTCACACGTGACTCAGAATTCGAAAACAAAGGCTATTCATTAGAGCCTTAAGCTAAGTTAGTGGTGTGCTCAAGGACAGTGAGCAGATACATGGTCAACTACAAACGGAAGACTATAATATGTGGCCTACTGATGACAGATGATGGACTAATTGGGTCAATGGGGAGTAGTCTGATGGGATTCAAACACATAGGTTACGTTTCACGTACGTGCTGCTAAGGAGCCAAAAGTCCAAGGTTGCCAACCAGTCAGTGGGGTCGAGGGACAACCTAATGTCCAATGTAGCACAGACCAATCCACTGTTGTTTGTCTGCTATAATCAGTACTATAAGTATTTAGAGGTAGTTCAAGGCATGCCCTACAGATAAGGGGCATCTAATGATGTAATAATCCATATAAGTTCTATAAGTAGATATGTTCCCTTAGCCAATCCCTTTTCTTGATAGGTTTTGTATTTTGCCACGTAGAATGACGTCGTAGATGACGCATATTGGGGTATAAGACCGCCATGTAATCAAACTGCTGTCCGAGTGTGCATGCATCAGTCTGTTGTTTGTCAGGTCTCCCTACTCCCTATTAAATTGACAATAAAGTAGAACTTTGCCATATTCCGTGTGTGTGTCCTATTATTTGCTTTGAGGTCATTATTGTAATTCCATCTAGTACAAAAGATGCTTCAAGGCGCTAGAGCACAAACAAGTCATAGAATCATGGAGTCCGGCTGATTTATGAGCGTCATAGAAATGAGCCTGACGGCCTCTTTGCATCGGCTTCCGGTAAAATGCGGAATCATCTGTGTGATCTTATGCCTCATTTCTAAGTGTGCACATGGCATCGCCCTCGAAATACCTCCAAAAGCAGATCCAGCGATATACACCTCTCCACCACAGCGTACCATAACATAACATAACATAACATAACATAACATAACCATAACCATTGGCCCAACACTTTGGAACTCTCTATCTTAAGTCATTTGGAGGCTTCAACATGTTTTCCAGTTTCCTGAAGCCCTTAGGATGAGTGTCTCTGCTTACTTTTCCTCTCTCATTAATGGTGGAAGCCGGTGGGAGGCCCCCCTTTGCCTCCTTCCACTCCGCTAAGGTCATCATCAATGTTTACCTGAATGGCACCATCTTGGTCCAAGGTCCTCAGGCCAACCTTCTCCTCTTTGATAGACGCTTCCCGCACCTCATCAAGTTCCTTCCTTCTCCTGCTATCCCCTCTCTCCCCTCCACGGCTTCCTTGCCTCCCCCTGCTGCCACCTCCTTGGCTACCTTGCCCTCTCCTTCCCTTTCTGACCCACTGGGCGCCTTCTATAACTCCGTAGGGCATACCTCTGATTTATACCCCTCCCCGGAAGTCTTTCAAGGACAGCAACCTTCTCCATATTGCCACTCTAAAATCTCGCTCAGCTGTCAAACACTCCTCTGACATCTGCCGCCTCCCTGATGACATTGTGTCTCAGTGAGACTCGATGTCCTCGGTCTAACTGAGACATGGTTCTTGGCCAGCTCTGTCACAAGCTTTGACACACTCCTGCCCGATGGCTACAAGATCCTCTTTGCGCTAAAATCCAACCGTTCTGGAGGGGGTGTAGCCCTGATCTTCCCTGAGAGGATGCCTGCCTCTATCTCTCTCCTGGCCACTCTCTTACGGTGGCTACCATCTATCGGCCACCTGGTCAGATCTCCTCCTTCCTCTCTGAGTGGGCAGACCTCTCCTCTTCCCTCCTGGTCACAACCACTCAACTCCTCCTTCTTGGAGACTTTAACATCCATCTGGATGCTTCCTGTCCTTCCACTGGACTTTTTCGTGACCTCAGTGACTCTCTCTCTCTCTCTCTATTCTCCCGTCTGGGCCGACTCATTTTGAAGGGCACATTCTGGATGTTCTGATCTGTTCAGACCTTCCCCAATCGATCCCTCTCACCATTCCTCTCTCCTGGAGTGATCACTTTCTCCTTTCCTCCCATCTCATCCTCTCTACCCCCGAGGACAAGCCAACTCCAGCACTGCCACCTACCTTCGTGTCAATTGAGGCTTTCACCGCCACCTTCTCAACCCCTCCTCCTCCTCTGGCTGACTCACACCCTGACACAGCCCTTTCCATTCTCCACTCTGCTATATCTGATACTCTCGATGTTCTTGGCTCTGTCATGAGGATTCACTTGAAACCCAAAGTCAAGTGCAACTCTTGGCATAAATCAGACCTCATCACCCTTAAAGGCAAGTGCAGGGAGGACGAGAGGAAATGGCATGCTTCTGGTACATCCTCCAACAAACTGGCCTGCCGCCTGCTCCAAAGACAATACCGGCAATACCGGCTCTCTGCCTGCGCCAAGAAGAGAAGCCCACATCCAATCCTGCGTCTCCGCGGCATCTAACAACTCGGCTGAACTCTTTAAAATCTGCAAGGAACTGGCCAATCCTGCTGCAGTCTCTATCTCTCCTGTCTCCTCCCAGGGCCTCTGCACGGCCCTGGTTTCTCATTTCATCTCTAAAACTCAGGACATCCTGTCCTCTCTCTCTTCCTCTCCCCCTCCTACCTCTACTCCCTGCCCTTCCTCTGGCCTTCCTGCGGCCACCTCTCCTCCTTCCTTCTCGGCCTTTCCCCTGTTCTCCTTTGATGAGGTTTCTAGACAAATCCAATCTATGAAAGTCTCATCAAAACAGGTTCACCCCTGTTCCTCCAAAACCATTTAGGACCACATTGACCACCCTGGCTCCTGCTCTGGCTGATTTCTGCAACCACTCCTTTGCCACTGGAGTCTTCCGCACCCCCTTGAAGCACTCCCATGTGCACTCTCTTCTTAAGAAACCCTCTGCTGACCGTCTGACAGTCCCCTTGGGAGGCCATGGATCATCCGCCGGCAGGACTCAGTCGATGTTTCCTTCTTCCCCACCACTAGGCAGTTCCTGGAAGAGAAAGCACACACACAGGTAATTAGGGTGTACATTGCTCACGCCACCTTGCCTCTGTTCCCTTCTGTTTCACTGCTGGTCCCCTAGAGAGGCTGTGGATCATCCGCCGGCAGGATTCAGTCGATGTTTCCTTCTTCCCCACCACTACGTGGTTCCTGGAAAAGGAGAGCACATCTTTAGAGCAGAAAAAGATTCTCCAGCAGGCCTGGATATGTCGCTGTACGTGGGACCCTGGGAGCAAACCGTATAACACTGACTAGGACAGGTCCCTCATCAGGTCTCTGGCATAGGTGCAGTCCTAGAATTGGCGGTATTCAGTCTCATCTGCTGTGCATCCCCTCAGCCAGTCCTTGGAGCAGTCCAGTCCTCTGTCGTGCATGAAGGCTCATACCGGCAGACCCCCTGGACGGCCATCCAGGCAATGTCTTTGTGCTTGTTCATCGGCCTTTCCGATGTGATTTTGTCCCACTTGTGGTTTGCCGTCGCTGTGGGCGGGGTTCCGATCTGCTTGCAGGTGCCCCTCTCACAGATGCTTGCCTAGATGGCCCCTGTCTTCTACAGGTCTGGCGCCACCGTCTCCAGCTGTAAATTGCTCACAAATTGCTCTTCTTCTGCGTAGTACCAAGGTGCCGTCTAGTTGTATGTGATCCTGGTGTTCCACTCTGCCCACCCCAGTCTTCGCCATAGCAGCAGGAGGAAGAAGCAGGCCATCAGGAATCCCACGTGACTCTCATCGCTGCTCTTGAGAGTGATCCTCGTGCAGGATCACACTCAAGGGGAAGACGAGTACCAGATGAAGTAGAACACCATCCTGGTGACAGTCTTTGCCGTCCTCTTCTGTACAGGCCAGACCTGGGCCACGTACTGCAGCTCTGGTAGCACATTGCTCCTCAGGGCCAGTGTCTTACCCTCAATGGTCAACTTCCACAAGCGCCAGAGTCCCAGCTTCTGCGTGGCCTTCAGCACTTGTCCCACGTCCTCATCGAAGAACCTTCATATCCGAGCCATACTCCCAGGATCTTCATGTGGACGGGTCTGTTGGGGAAGGGCAGTGGCTCGTGTGCGTGGTACTAGTCTCCGAAGAGCATAGTCTCTGATCGAGTGTAGTTGATCTTGGCCCCTGAAGGTTTGCTGAAGTCCTTGCAGTCATCACCAGGGCCCTCACGGAGATTCCATCAGCGCAGAAGACTGAGATGTCGTCCATGAAGAGGGAGCACTTCAACCCACCTGTGCCATCGCTTCCTGGTTCATTGTCCCCTCTGATGTCCTTGTTCCATCTTATTTGTTCTGCCAGGAGCTGTTTCACACAATCAAAGAGAAGAGGTGAGAGTGGACAACCTTGTCGGACCCCTGACTCCATTGGGAAGGAGGTGGTCTTCCAACCATTAACCATGGCAGTACTGAAGATTTCTTTATACATTACCTACACCACGTCATAGAAGAAGTCCTCGAGACCCAGTGCTCGCAGGGACCGGTCCATGAATGTGTGGGAGACTCAGTCAAATGCCTTTTCCTGATCCAGGCTGACCAGAGCTGCTCAGGCCTTTCGGTCCTTGTCAGACTCGATCGTGTCCCTGATCAGGCCCAGGCAGTCAGACCGCAGGACTGATCCCGGTGGACTATCTTCCTGATCACCCTCTTCAGCCGGTTAGCCATCACTTTCGCAAGAATCTTGGAGTATATATTCAGGAGGGCAATGGGCCTTCATTTCTTCAGCTCCTTTTGGTCTCCTTTCTGCTTGTGCAAGAGTGCGATCGTGGTGACTTCTCTTGAACACTGTGACATGCTACCCCTTTCAGCCATTTCATCGCACAGCCTAAAGCAGGACAGATGTCACAGCTATTTTATCCTCACATCCAAATCCTGAAGCTCTCTGAATCACTGTACATGGCACATACAACCACTTACATGGTAGGGAGAGTGTTAAGTATACAAGTATACAACCCTCGTTATCACACACCTCTTTGTCACGTAAAAAGATCTCTGGTCATTACTTGTGCCACAAAATGCTGTGCGATTTTATGCAAAGCCAGAAACCGTCCTTCCTGCTATTTATTCCATTTCTCTTTCTAATAGAGATATTTCAAAAGCGGACAATAGGAGTGTACCAGACTGTCCACCTTGGAAGGATGATCGTCTATCAATAAATAACGAATATGGTTATTCTAGGTTTTGATAATGTGCTCTGCCCAGGAAGCCAGCTGTGATATTCATCTTATGACTACACTATATAACAGAAGTGATCATTACATAGCTAGTTCACTATGTTAGTGCACTTGCTTTTTTGGTAGCTTCTTTTGGCAATAAAGCGCGTCATTTTAGGTCAAAAAACAAATCTCTTTCTTCTCTGAGCACTGATTAATTTTGCATGCTGGCTACTGATTAGTTGGCAGTGCTGCTGTTTGCTGCCGTTTGGATCTGTTACATTATGCACAAACACTGATTATTAACAAAGAATAGAAAATAACTAGGAGAGGGCCAACACACCTTGCATGCATAGTCACGCCCCTCCTCCTTATTCCTGTCCCCCAAGGACATTATTTCCGGAGCGTGATATTGATGAGAGAGAGAGAGAGAGATCAGCGTCTAATACACTGGGTACAGTTAATTGCACTAAAATAGTCCAGTGAGAAAGGATTGTTGTAACGGCGAGACACCAGTAGACCCCAGTAACCAGTCCCAAGAAGAACATGGAATAAACTAGACTTTTCTCTCATAGCTGCTCAGTATTTATCCAAAACCCCACATGCTGCAGCTGGATCGAGCAGAACACATTTCTGATTGCAATTTCCACAGTCACCAGGGGTTTCTCAAATACGACCGTTATGGGTGCTGGTGTGTCAGGTCTCCTGCCCTCTCTGTCCACCCCTACCGGGCACGCACCACAGAATGGAGGGAGACGGTAAGTTCCCGGGCTTTACTCGGCCGCGCGCCTGTGCTTGGGAGCAGGGGCGTTGCTAGGGGGGGGCTAAGGGGGCTATAGCCCCTGATCTTTTGGTTGTAGCCCCGGATAGAATCTCAGGAGCTACAGCCAAAAGACTAGCAAGCCCCCAGTCCCAACAGTTATGACAACAGCTTAGCCCCGAGTCCTTTCCAGACCTAGCAACTCCCCTGCTTGGGAGCATTTCGCGATGGTACTGATTCACTAATTCATGCTGTCGGCACAGCACAGCGCCATATTGGGGACGGGGTGGGGGGCGCTTCATATGATGACGTCAGCGCCGAGGAAGCGCCGCAGAACTTGCTCACGTTCGACACACACGTTGGGAATCTCTCTAGGTGTGAAATGTGTCTGTCATCAAAATGATATGCACACTCTGTGCCCATCAGTTGAAAAATGTACTTGTGAACTGGCCTCTACGAGCCAACCTCCTCCATGTTTACTGGCACCTGCAGATACCCACCCACCACTAAAAATGTCAATGAGGTGCAAACTTCGATGACCACTCTGTGGAAGGCATCCCCACTCCTAGCCCGGTGGGATCGTGCAAATATTCACCCCTGGCGGCCTGTGTGGGGCACTGAGTGACTGCAGGTCCTCACCTGTGCCACAGAAAAGGGCTAAGTCTGATCAGACCAGAGCGATTCTTCATGACAGCGTGAGTCCAAGACTAAACTTCTGCCAACTCAGGCAGATTGCTCAAGGAGCTGACTGTTCTGATAGGCATCACTTCATGTCATGATATGATATGATATGATAGGTTATTTATAACATGCTTAATACCCAGAGGTTTCTAAGCGTGGACACAAGCAAAACAAACAAAAATGTGAACGCCAGTGGGGTAATCACCCGTCTCCTTCCACCCTACTGACCTATCAAATCACAGCTAAAGAATACAAACATATTGTGCTGGAGGCCAAACAACTGTCTCTTAACGACAGAATCGAAAGAGCTGCAATAAAATCCAAATAACTTTTTACAGTCCTTAATGAACT
Organism: Ambystoma mexicanum; assembly: GCF_040938575.1. Classification (NCBI taxonomy): domain Eukaryota; kingdom Metazoa; phylum Chordata; class Amphibia; order Caudata; family Ambystomatidae; genus Ambystoma; species Ambystoma mexicanum. The sequence continues at coordinate 1,509,373,932 of NC_090922.1, forward strand.
CAAAAATCCCAACATTGAACATAGGCTTACTATAAACAACGAATGGTGTCAAAATATACTCAATAGCTTCTGTCACAAAACTGAACTTCACCAAGAACGCATTAGGGAAAAAATTGAGTCTCAAAGTCTAACTGATACAGCACTACCCCCTCCTCCAGAACCATCGCATCAAGGTATAAAACCCTTTTCTTTCACTAGCATGACAGAGTTAGAGGTCCTAGCGATTATTGAAGGCCTTAAACCTACATCATGCAAAGAAGATATTTTTCCTACCACACTTTTTAAGGAATTCGCTAACACCCTTACTCCGTGGGTAACAGAACTTGTTAACCGCTCTTTTAAGATGGCTGTTTTTCCCATCAGCATAAAGGAGGCATGGATTACCCCTCTACTAAAGAAGGACAACCTTGATCCTCTGATACCTGAGAATTACCATCCTATCACAAATGTCCCTTTATACTGAAAATATTGGACAAGATAGCTTATCTACAGCTAGCGGAACTTGTCGAAAATAATAACATTCTGGCCAGGGAACAGTCCGGTTTCAGAGCCAATCATGGAACGGAGACAGCATTATTAGATCTTAAGGCCAATATAAATAAGACAGACATTACACCAGATAAATTCCTACCGCTATTACTTCCCCTTCTTGACAACGTGGCCACCTCCGACCCCACAGTCTTAGTAGACATTTACAGTCAAGCGATACTGAAAGACTTGAATGCCATCGCCCCCCTAAAATTGCGGAAACCTAAACCACAACGTCACCTGAATACATGGTTCATGCCACATCTTAGAGAACTACGTAAAACTAAGAGAACTGCAGAAGCACATTGGAAAAAGTGCCCTTCAGTAAATAATAAAAATGAACTAATTCTAGCAACTTGCCAAAAAAGACACCCATAACAAAAGGATCGAACAAGCGGAATCTAACACAAAAGAACTTTTTAAGATTCTAAAAGAATTAGAATCTCCGATTGCCCCTATTGATAAATGTGTCACAGATGCACTATGGTGCAGCAACATCCAGAAGGCACTTCTAGATAAAATAGCCCGTTTACAATCTAAAATCAATGCGAAAAAAGACCTGTTACTCGCTGACCCTGATCACAAACAACTTCCTAACAAGTCACCTACCTTTGAGCCAACCTGTAAACCATTTAGTTTCTCACCCCTCTCAATTTGGGAAGTAGAAAACATCATTAGGAAACTTAAACCATCGAATTGCCAAGGCGACGCTTGTCCTGCTCTGATTATCAAAGCAGCAGCTCATGAACTGGCACCATTCATTACTAACCTTATCAACGCCTCCTTCAAAACGGGAGTAGTGCATGATAACTTAAAAGACACCTGGGTCATCCCACTAATTAAAAAACCCACTCTTAACCCAGCCAACCCGTCTAACTATAGGCCGATAACAACTGTACCCTTCTTACTAAAGATACTAGATAGAGCAGCCTACCTGCAAATACAGGCTTATCTAGAAACAAACAATCTTCTGCGACTAAGGCAATCCGGCTTCCGACCTAGACATGGCACAGAAACTGCCCTAATAGATCTCACTACTCAGATTCAAATTTTAAAAGACAATGGCAAACTAGCACTGCTCTTATTGCTTGATCTGTCAGCAGCTTTTGACTTGGTCAACCACCAAACGCTTTGCCACCACCTGAAATCTGCAGCTCACTTTTCCGATGCAGCCACTGCCTGGATCAGCTCCTTCTTGGCTAACAGAACCATGAGGGTCTTTTCTCCTACTGACTCGGCTGAACCCTCACCAGTCCTGTGTGGTGTCCCGCAAGGCTCTTGCGTGTCCCCAACGCTCTATAATGTATTTACGAAGCCCCTTTTCGATATCCCGGACTATCTGGGTGTCACAAATACTAATTATGCGGATGACACCCAGATACTCATTCCTATCTCTGGCGACTATGAAACTGATAGCAAAACCCTCAATGAAATATACGCAGTAATACAAGCGTGGATGGCACACCATGGACTTTGTCTCAATGATGAAAAAACGGAGTTGATTATCCTTGGTACTCACGCTAAACTAAAAAAACTAAATACTGCTTTCAAATCGTTCACTATTGATGGTAACCACATCCCTGTCTCTAATAATACTAAAACCCTTGGTATCTACCTCGATGCCACATTATCCTTCACCAAACAAACCAATGCAGTAGCGTCTTCAGCCGCTTACACATGTAAACTTATTACCACATGTAGGCCGTTTATCTCCACTCCCAACTGCATTACTCTTGCTAGAACATTAGTGTTGTCCAAAGTAGATTATTGTAATGCCCTCTACTTAGGCACTAGCCGCAACAATATTCACAAACTACAAGTAACTCAAAATAACGTCATTAGGGCAGCCCTCAACATTCCTAAGAAGTCGCATATCTCTGAGACTAGACGTAATCTGCATTGGCTCCCAATAGAGCACAGAATATCCCTCAAAGTTCTTGCCCTTACCCACAAAGCCAGGGCTAACCACGCACCATCCTACATCTCTAACCAACTTACCACACACACATCTACAAGACCACTTAGAACAGCTCAAGTTAACACTATGTCTATACCAAGATTCAAACTCCATAACTCGGGAGGAGTTAGTTTCCCTGTACAAGCCTCAAAGCTATGGAACACTCTACCTGTTCCAATCAGGTCTGTAAACTCCTTCAACCTATTGATACGCAACACCCAACGTTGGCTTCATGACCTGGACACATTGACAGCTTAACATCCTAGAGCTTAGATTTACTGCCTACCCACTGTACATATTGTAAATAATATTACTATATGTCTCACCTTTGGCCCACCGCCTTAATTGCAACATGTATGCTTGTACCTGTAATACCAATGTATGTATTTATTTGTAACCGCAACTATTGCTACTTTAACTGTTCTCTTATGTAACATGATCAAAAAACATATGCACCCGTATGCCCCTGGGCCTGGTTGCGCTTTATAAATAAACCAAATACAAATACAAACAGAAATACTTGAGGAAGGCAATTCTGCTCTCTTGCTTCTGCTTGATCTTTCCTCCGCGTTTGACTTGGTCGACCACAAACTACTAGCTGAAAGACTTAAAAAAATTGGGTTATGCTCTCCTGAAGCAGTACTCTGGCTTAAATCATTCTTGGGCCCCAGAAATGCCTGTGTTGCGAAGGGATCTTCTAAGTCTTTGAAAATTCCCCTTACATGTGGTGTCCCTCAGGGATCTTGCTCATCCCCACAACTTTTTAACATTTACATTAAATGTCTATGTGATCTGTTAAAATCCATGGGCATACAATTTGCTAATTAAGCCGACGACACACAGATAGTGATCAAACTATCTGGGGTCTATAGAACGACCTGGCTACCATAAATGAAATCTATGATACTATTCAAAAATGGATGGCTCTCAACTCTCTTGCCTTAAATGACAAAAAACAGAGTTGCTGGTCATCAGTACACCTTATAGGCAAAATAACATGGATACAGATTACAAAGCCTTTGTAATTGTTGGTAATGATATTTCCGTATCTGAATATGTAAAGGCTTTGGGAGTTTACTTTGATACCCAACTGACTTTTCAGAAACATGTATCCTATCTTAAGTCATCATGCAGCTTCTTCACTCATCTTCTATGGCAAATACGCCCAAACCTGTCTGAAGCTAATAGAGCATCCATTACAGCAGCCATAGTCAATACCAAGTTAGACTACTGCAATAGTCTCCTGATAGGCACCTCTAAGGGGAATATAAGGAGTCTCCAAACTATACAGAATGGAGCAGTCTGAGCTGTATGCGGCTTAAGTCGTCAAACTAATATCACAGGGCATCGAAAAAAGCTACACTGGCTCTCTATTGAGCAGCGGCTTAAATTCAAAGGCTTAGTAATAGTCTTTAAATGCTTTTCAGGCAAAGCCCCGGAATATTTAAAATCCAGGCTTCATGTAGCGGTAACTAGGCATACGTTACGTTCAAATAGCCTTTTGCTACTGGTACAACCACGCACCCTTTTGAAGAAATTAGGTGAAGCAAGTTTTGCTGCCTGGGGCCTGAAAAGCTGGAATATTATCCCACTCCATCTCAAACAGTCCACCACACTGCAACAATTCAGAAAACGCCTAAAGACTTTTCTTTTCGATGTATAATCTTCATACACTAGTTTAGGACAATTAATCAGCTAAGGAAGCTAATCAGAAGCATGACTACTGGGTCGGAAGCGGCTGTGTGAGGAGGCGTTTCACAGTGCGGCTTGATTCAGTCTGTCTGTCCCGTTAGGTCCCTTCCTCTAACTGTTTGAGAGGAAATCGGAAAGTGGAATTGTTCGAGAGGAGAGTGGAGAGTGAAAGCTGAGAGGTGTCGAGGCACCGGTGGAGGTGCAGGTGCAGTGCCGATCCCAGCTGCGCCCAGCGAGCTCCCAGGGGGGCCATGTGTATTACAACCAGGTACTAGAAACAGGTACTCTCATACTCGCGTACAGGGAAAACTGATTGAGCTGGCGGAGTACGCTGTGTTATCAGTTTACACAATCTCGCCTCGCCGGGAAGAGAAAGGAAGATGAACATTTTTTTTTTCTTTCTTATTCTATTTTTTTTTTTTATCATGTCTAGCCCCCTGCTTCCTGCTTTCAGTTGCTAGAGGTGAAGCCCAATTGCGGATTAAAACGGCGATGCATCTAAATCACAGTTTTTGCTGTTTGTGCTGGCAGTGCTGTGAATTCAGGCCTTGATCTCTGCTACTTATACATGCTCAACGGTCCTAGTATGAGCCCTGTCGCCACTTAGGTAAGGAGACCTGCTTTGATTGTTAGTGTTCACAGATTGGGAGATTGTGTGAGGCTGTAGGAGAGACTCTCCTTTGATCACGCTCCCCAGTGTGGCACTTTACGCAAAGCTCCTTTTCCATAGCTCAATTCCTTTTCTTTTTTGATTCCTTTTGACTCTGATATTCGTATCAGCTACACGAGGTGGCGATCTTCAAGACAAATTGTCATCATTGCAGGTTGGATTGCGTCAGAGGTGGGCAGTTCGGAGTGGGCTGCCTCAACTCTGAACCTGGTGCGGCTTGACGCGACTTGACGCGAGGTCCTTTCCTCTAAACTCTGTGAGGAAGCCAATGCGACCTGCTTTTGAGGTCCGGTCCTGAGGATCTTGACATACGTGCTACCAGAAAGTGCTGGGGCTGCACTGCCACATTATCGCATTGCTGTGCTTGCCTGTCTTACTTTGCCGCGGCCCCCAAGCACAGCACCCACTGAATTTACAGTTGAAGTGTGGAAGGCTTTTGTTGGAAGCGGCTGCAAGTGATAGCGAGACTGAAGTGGGGCTTGACGGTACGCCTGGAAGTCTCGTTGGCTGTAGGGCAGGAATATTATCAAGCGCAAGGACGTCTCCATAGACTGGGGTGTATTGGAGCCCTTCAGTCCCTACTCTTGCGAGTACCTAGATTAGTTGGTGTGAGGGGCTGTCAGCCAAATAAAGTTAGTGCAAACTCGCCTTCTTCTGGACACGGGTCCAGTTAACATCTCAAAATGCCTCCAGGGAAAAAGCTGGCACAAAGCAAATATAATCTACGGAATACGAAGAAACTTCGGGCGGCAGATGTACTGCGGTGTGAGGAGATGGGAAGCCCCAAGGAAATCACCAAGAAGAACCCCAAAATGGCCACCCTTCCAGGTCAAGGGGTAATCACTGGCTTTTTGCCTCCACACCCCATACCTGAGATCAACTCCACGATCATTGAGGAACCCGTACCCCCAGGAGCTGGAGGGGGGGATCCAATGAGTTCCACTAACTTTGACGACATCAATAACAACTCTCTACTAGAACTCTGCCTGAACATTCAACGATGGATGACCCCCCAGATCCTCAGGCTGTCAGGAGATAAAGATCTGAGACTGGATATTAATCCCATGGCCTCTCCTGTCAGTGCATGGGCCTCGCGGCTCTGATGGGCAGACTGTCGGCTTCCCCAAATAGGGTAATGGTCTCAATGGAGGACGTCCCGGACACAGAAGAAGGAGATTTATCCTCTCAGTTCCCTGGAGCAAACGAATTAGCAGAGATTCAATCTTCTGTTGCTTCTCTCCAATTTGCCCTAAATATTTTGCTTCAAATGACAGGGCGTATTTTAGCTAATACCAACTCATTGACCACGGGCCGGACTTATGAAAATCATGAGGAAGTAGAGGCAGAAATCAATCTATCGGAAGCCATTGTTATAGCTGAGGAGATAAACGCTACACCAGATGAAGAAGTCTCTGTAATGATGGATCAGAGCAAGGTGGTCTTCTTTTCCTGTAAACAACGTAAATTGGCAAAGAAGGCGCTAAAGAACAGGAAAAAGCTTACATTGAGCCTCTTAGTGGGAGAATCTGCGAAAATTGGTGGCCGCTCAAAGAAAGCCAAGGAAAGGGCTGCCAGAGCTAAGAAAAAGAACAGGTCTGGATGCAACTGTCTGTCCAGCTGGCTGATAACTGACCAAGAAAAGAGCAAAGACCAGCCGACGGAGTTGTACAGCCAGCAAGGGAGGAAGTGAGTATAGAAGATGAAGGTATACCGATTGCGAATGAGCTGGAGGAGCAGGCAGTAGAGTGGGAACGACTCGATATTGAAGACCAATTGGTGGAGGAAAGTCAATCTAGGAACTTGGAGAAATTGTCCCATCTCCTGCTGCTCTCGGCTAAAGCCGTTAATCCTCCTATTAAACCAGCAGAGGTCGGGACAGTCAATTCAACTAATAGGAATTGTTTGATCAACAACCTGTATAAAAATGGTGAACTCAGATGGCTGTCTCGTTCAGTGCTTCTGATCCGACTATACTCAGTCCCAGAATTGCATTTCTTGAAATCTGATGACTTTCAGTTTGTGGAGCCATTGAAGGGCCGGAATCCCCGTGTCTCTGCCTTGCATTGTAAATTCTTATACACTGCACAGATGATCAGGAAATATCGAGACAAGCTGTGCGCAGTGGATGTTGAGATCGATGCAGATCTGGATGAAATTGACGCCAGTATCGAATACAAGGAAACAAGTGGGCCGGCTAAATCGGTTGTCTGACCCATGGTACCCAAGGGAAAGAAAGTGGAAATTGCGGATGTCCAACTTGTTCTAAAATGGTTAGCGGAAGCCTTACCTGAGGTTTTACCTAAACATTGAAACTTGTCACTATTATCCTGGAACTGCAGAGGATTTGCACATCTTTTGTCTTTGGTGGGATCAGTAAATGTTGTCGCTAAGCATGGGCTAATATGTCTTTAAGAGACCCGAGCGATGGACTCATTGCTATTGGATGGCTATGTGATCTATCAATCTTTTGCTAAAAGGGGTGAGAAAGGCAGACCATTTGGTGGACTGCTGATAGGGGTGGCTAGTTTTTTGACATTGAAGCGGATACTTTGTAATCAAGACAACAACCTGCTGGCAGTGGAAGTCGAGTATGGTCCCAAGGGTAAAGGGGAACTTTTTTTGCTGATAAACTTATACAATCCTCCTCACGCCTTGATAAGCGAGCCACTGCAAGAAGCCCTTCACGAGCTATTAGCCTCCTGGTCAGCCACCCTGGGAAACAGATCGGTAATTGTAGTGGGGGACTTCAATTGCTGCATTCTGGGGGAGGGAGGGATACATCCACAAAATCCTAAATTAAGAAACAAATGTCTATTGACACATATTAAAACTGATGTGGAAGGCCCACGATGACGCCATTTGTTTGACGATTGGGATTTGGAGATGCTGAATGGCTACACTGCTAGTGAACATCCTGGGAAACATACGTGGACTAATGGTTTTTCCTTTAGTATAATTGATTATATATTCATGTGACCAAACATGTTGTTGTGTGTTGATGATTTGACGGTCTCTTCGAATAAATGGAGTGATCATGCGGCACTCCAGTGTGTATTAAATATCTCACAAAGAGTTCCAGACAAGAGCAATATGGGCACAGTACAGGTAAACAAAGTAGGTTCCAGTATTAGGTGGACTGCCAAGAATATACGCCAGACGTCAGAAGCACCTAAGACTGAAAAATGGCCCTACCTGCCTAACTTTAATGACATGTCTATTGAATCAATAGAAAATTGGATCAATGTCTTCTCTAGCACCCATGCTTCAGCCCCCACTCGGAGCATGATTAGACCAAAGGGAGGGTCACTCCAGTTCAACAAAAAGATCAGAGATGCTAAGAGGGACTTGAGAAGGGAGTTACATATGATCAAGAAAAGGCGCAGCCCTATAGAAGATCTTAGGGCGACTGCTAGGAAAATTAAAAACAAATATAGAGCCACTATTAAAAACCTACGGCTCACTGAAATATCCTTGGCATACCAGAAATTAGTATATACCATCTGTTCCAAAAATGCACGAAGCATCTGGTCACTACTTGGTGAAGTTAGGGAGACTGTTAAGGGTCAATTGGTTAATCCCATTAAAGCCGAGGAATGGGAGGATTTTTTGCAGAATCGTAATGCCATCTTGCAGATAGAGGAGATGCCTCCACCGAAGCCTCCTAGACTTAGTGTATCTTTTGATATATTATATACAGCGATACTCAGTAAGATAAAGACTTTAAAATCCTCTAGAGCCCCTGGCCCAAACGGCTTAGCCGACATAGTCATCAAAGGCCAGCCCGAGTTTTGGGCCAGTTTGTTGGCGATTATGTTTGAGAAGATAATGATCCAGGGGCTAATTCCAAAGTCGTGGCAGACAGCCGTGTTGATACCGGTATTTAAAAAGGGTAACCGTTTAGATCTGAATAACTATAGATTATTCTCCATGCTGGATACGACAGGCAAACTATTTGCCTCCTTGCTGCTCAAGGACCTTCAATCATGTGTTGACGAGGCTGATATTTTGTCTAAATTCCAATGTGGTTTTAGAAAAGGTTACTCTATGGGGCATAATCTTATGGTTATGAATCTATTGAGATCAAGGGCTAGCAAAAGGTATGAGCCTCTGCTTTATGCACTTTACATTGATTTTAAAGCGGCTTTTGACCTGGTCGCTAGAGAACGATTATGGTCTAAACTCAAAGCTCTGGGCTGCCCTGTTGGCATACTGTACTATCTTAGATTGCTACATTACAACACCTCGGTCAGGTTAAAATTAGATCAAGAGGGGCACCTGACTGGCAAAGTGCAGCAGAACAAGGAGGTGAAACAGGGATGTGTGACTGCCCCTCTAGTATACAACCTCTATGTCCATGATATACCATTTTCTCTAACTGCCGCCCGTAATTGCCCGCCTAAAATTGGGGATACTGTTTCAGTCTTTGCATACGTAGACGATCTGGTCATTTTTGATCATCCTATCAGTGGTCTCCATAGATCTGCCACGGCGTTATGGAAATATGCTGAATGCAATGGCCTTATCATATCCCTTGATAAAACCAAGGCATTGAGATTCACCAGCAAAGGAGTTTCCTGTGTCAATCTTTTGGTGGATAATGTCACGATCCCTTACGCGCCTCAATATCGCTATCTGGGTATTGACTTTGAGCCCAGTGGGGAATATGTGGTGTGTAAATTCTCCAGTACAACGCGCGTGGCGCAAATATCAGCCCTAATAGCTAGTTTCACAAATAAGCAAGGAGGCTTCACGCTATGGGGAACACGACAATTGTATTTACAAGTATTTATCCCCATGATGACCTATGGCCTAGAAGCACTCTTGGATTTAGATCTCAGCTGGCTCCAGGTTATCGAGGGGAAATTCTGGCGCCGTGTACTTGGTCTAGCTCTGGGTGTTCCAATTGCCATTATACGATTGCAACTGGGATTACCCTCGCTGAATGCCATCGTTATGAAAAGAAGGTCCGGGTATTTTCTGAAAATGCGTAGTGGAATATCCAACCCTCTTCTGATTACTATCTATCAAGAACTTTGTAAGAAACAAAATCCCCGGTCACCTTCTGCAAAGATGACTAAATATATTGCGGATATTGGCTAGACTTGGCAAGAAGGGGTGTACTCTAAGCGGGTTCAGAATGCTCTCGACAAGTGAATTGAAATGTGGGAATGGCTGGAGAACTTTGCCCACCTCAGCACGCAGAAAAGTTACAAATTTGTGCAATATAGGTTATATTCATTTATGAAACCACAAGCGTATCTCAACCTCTGCCACTCTAAAAGATTGCAACGTTTTATTCTTCTATTAAGGTTGGACCAGCTTCCGACCTTGTTGGTTACGAGCAGAAGAGAGCAGATACCAATGGAACAACGCATCTGTCGGTTGTGAAAGTAAGCAATGTATTAGAGTCAGCCAGACATGTATTGACAGAATGTGGTAGTATGATCAATGTAATCCATCGCCATATTGGGAAGTACTCCCATGACCTGGCAGCAATCAGTGCCCCATTATTTTGGCATCATTGCATGAATTCTGAGAGCATGCGAGTTATGATTGCGTTGTATAATATCTGGCTTAGGAGAGAAGACATATTGGACATCAAGATCTGAATCCAGTGTCAACATCCAACAATAGATACTGCCTATGCCCTGGGTGGATGTAGACGGTTGTGATCTGAGTACCTTTGGTACTGTTGCCCTGAGTAAGGGTCTAATTCTTGCACATCTCTGCTTGTTTCTGTATGCAGTTAAGGTGGGTTATTATTGTGGGTGTTATTGTCCAACTTTCATTGCTATTTTTATTTATATGTTAGCTTGTGTATGATCTGATACTTGAGTATTTTGATCATTTTCGATATCTTATTGGGGTGCTATGTTATCTGTTCTTAAGTATTGTATGTGTAAGTGTTGTTTATTTATCTTCCTGTGTAAAGTTTATTAAGTAAACTGTATCACATTAATTAAATAAATAAGTAGGACAACTGGCTATTCCTCAGGATGTTGCTAGTCGTCATGATCCATGGCGTCTATCTCTTTGCTCCATCTCGGAACCTATGTGTAATGTGTTTGTACATGTCTATTTAAGCGCCCTGAGACCTTTGGGTGAGTGAATGCGCTATATTAGAAATCTTTTAGTTAGTTAGTTAGTTAGTTAGTTAGTTAGACCCAGGATAAAACCTGTGTTGCTCTTTGTCGTCTTGCTTCCAAGGCGAGGACATTGGTATGTCAGGGGAACATACCAGGCAGGACTGTGCAGTGAGCCAGCCTACAAGAGAGACATGTTCTCAGAAGGACATTTATTATATTATGGTACATGAGATGGGGGTTCCCACAGTTTCCTCACTTTTTGAGGCCGTGAGGAGAGCAGGGGACTCAAGCAGAATACAGAGGATCACAAAGTGTAGAAAGCACAGCAAATTGACCAGAGCAGATGAAAATATGATCACCGATTAAGAAGACTTTAGCTCGGAATTATAGAAATCATTGAGTGCTGACCCCCCTGTGGTGAAGAACAGGTCTTGTGCGACTACACGGTCACCTGAGTCTGGCGAGAATAAGCAAACCTCAGCAGCCATTTTGCAGGCTTCAGGTATAAGAACCAAACCCGCCCTCACTCCTCGCCACACGTGGCCGGGGCCTTGCAACCAGCAAGATGGAGCAAGAAAGAAGTGTTCCTATAGATCTCCGAATTTTGTATGTTTGATTCGGGAAGAAAGTGATGCCTAGTTACAGTTAAGTTGATTCTCAGAATGATTATAGACACTGTTTGGAAGAACATACAGTAAGGACTAATTTTCAAAGGGTCTTTGGATAACATCGTAGAAGGATTTTTGGAGGCATAACAAATTTGGCGACGAAGGTTGATAAGAATTTGCATGAATGTTAATGATCACAAGGATGAACCACAAGAGATGTTTATGAACATACGTTATTAATATTCTAACAATAGAAAACTTAGCGTTAAAATTGTCCGGAAAACCCCAGTTTAAGCAGAAATGATAGGCAGGGAAATCCTGCACTCAATAAAGGAAATCGTCAAAGTGAAAGTCAAAAACCTGCTATATTAACGATCCATCATGAAGCAGGGACAGCATACGAGCATTGAATCTTGCAACTCTCAAAGGTTCCCATGCAAAACAACAGATTATAAATAAAAAAACACGTCATGATGCTTACATAATACAAAAAATCTATGGGGTGACAGGATAGGTTAGGGGAATTTAGTATATGCGGATTAGATACAGGTTAGTCTTCTAATTGGATATTACATGTCAGACGGCTCCACATGAGACCACCTCTAAATTTATAATAGTGAATATATGTAGTCTCTAAAATACATAGTTGGCTGGCATGAGATGTAGTGGGCGGTTGAACATTGACCGTTTTGATTGGTTGGCAGTCTACTGACGAACCTTGGGCAACTGGCAAGTCGTCAACCCATGAGCCAGAGTGGGACTAGGGGGAGAGAGGTCCACAAACTGCTTTTCTCTAAATTAAAAAAGATACCATCACTTATTCCTAGGCCATGAGCCAGAACGACTTCTTTGTAGTTAACCTTGTAGGGCATCTCATGTCTGTGAATATGCATGAGGAGTAAGGCAGGTGCTCTATTAGTGTCTGGGGCTAATGAATAGACAGTGTTTTCCAACTATGGGTCATGTGTGATGAGACTGGGATCGTAATTATTTCATCCTGCATTTATTGGGAATGTATCTTATCTAATATAATTGCGAGTGTTATTACTTTTTCCACCACTGGGGACTTGCTTGGTCCATTCCCTATGAATTTTGGGATTATAATTATTCTGAACCTGGCTTTCAAAGGCTTGTTTTTCTTTTAATTAATCTTAAAAAATATGGTTTATGCCTTGGGAATTAGTATCTCGAGTTCTCTCTGACCCATCCAAACCAGCATGAGTCTGTATTTCAGTAAATTCAGCAGTTTGAGTTTTCGTGGAGTCTCGAGGCCTTTTCGTTCAGTTAACTGTGTACTGCAAATTCCAGTTTGGAAAAGATGGCTGCCCATTACTGTCACGTTTCTATGTTAGTGAGCTATATATGTGTACGCTTCATACTGCATTCAACTTATTAATTGTTTGTGTTAATATTCTTCATGTTTAAATGGATGCAATCGGTATTAGTCATGTATAAATGCATATTTGACCCAGTGCTTATGTTTCTTCATGGTGAGTGCATATTTGCTTTGTGTCTATTGCATGAATGTATGTTATTTCACTGTGAGTTTGCTTATTCTCACTATCTTCAATCACATTAGGTCAATTTCCTTCTGTACCTATATGGGCAGTGCAGTCGTCTTAGTGAGTCACCATTTTCACCTGCGTGATACTGGGTTGAGGGAGGGGAAGTAGCTATGAATGACGTATTCATCGGTTCTAGGTCAAATGTTCGAATGCAAATGATCGAATGACAAAAGGGTCGAGTCAATTTGATCTAAAAAAAGGGTTGATTTATTTTGGTTTTATGTTTTTTTTTTGGGGGGTCCCCCCACCCCCAAACCACCGTTTGTAGTGTTAAAACACCTTTTTTCAACTATACTAAAGCAAAAAATATATATATACATTTTTTAAAAAAATTCGACCCTTTTGTTTTCGGTGAAATTGACTCGACCCTTTGGTCATTCGATCATTTTGGTGTCGAACCTTTGACCGGACACCATATTCATCTGCCTGTCAACAAAGGGATTTTCAAGATTTTCTAATCCCAAAAAGGTGAAGGAATGCAAGGGAAGTTGTGTGCATTTGGAACACTGAGATAGATGGAACATGTACAGGATTACTGTATGCCAAGTGTGGTAGGTCAGATGGAGACAGACCAATGGATGTCACGTTCAACAAGATTTATTATGAAATAATAAAGAAAATCCTTAACTTTCTTTAACCTAAGGGTTTCCCTACCTAACACAAATCAACTAGGGTGCTTGTCCTGAGTAGTGAAGTCTTTAACTAGAAGTTTGTCCTCAGTTCTAAAATGTTCCTAGCCGGTCCCTACCACTTATATCAAACCCAGAAAAGACCAGGAGAATGACTCCCTTCTCCTGGGTTGTTTTTTCTGCACATCTCTCACAGCCCTCACAGTTCTCCTTAATAGGAAAGCTTCAGGTGGTCCCTTGCCACTTCTCGTAGGAAGTCTTCTAGTACTTGAAAGGGGCACCTCCAGGCCCTTATATTTGGGTTTCCTTGTCTTTCTATGAGGTTTCTCTGAATAATTCTCTATCCTATCTATATTTTAAGTCATTGTTAAACCTTCACACCTCTTACCGGTCATTGTAGGATTTTCAGCCTTCTCACAAGTTTGCCCTTCACGGCATCGAGTATAATTACTCTTCTTACAAGTTTTGCCACTCACTGGGATGAGTATGATTACTCTTGCTGCGATTCCCACTTCGGTTTGACTGTTCTTCACGATGGCTTTCCCACTTTCTTCCAATTTATCTGGAGACACACTCCGGTCTCAGAACATGGTAACGGTTCTCTCAGGTTTCTTCTTTCCCTCTCCCTATTGTCCACCACCTCTCGTACTTTTTTTGCTCCTGATACATGCTTCATTCTGGTAGACATGTAGTGGTCTGCAGTCTAGGTGCTTTATCCATGGCATGTTGAAGTTAAGGCTCTCTGTCAGCCCTGGTCGAAAGTCCCTCCTGGGACTGCCAACCTCTAGACACTCGTTCTTTCGGTGGTTTGCTCCGTAGTACTCATTGGGCACTGCTTGTCTCATTCGGTTTGCCGCTGTCCAAACCAGCGTTCTCCCTGAGTCACTAGCTTCCCCCCGCCAGCTGGTGTGAATCTCCTGGGTTTCTCTGGATCCTCCCAGTTTTATCACGCAATGCTAGGGCTTCCCCAGCCTCTCACTATAGTCCTTCCTTTGGGTTGGGCTTGTGTTATTTATAACTCTGTATGGTTTCTTCATCTCAGTAGTTGCCAGACAGTCATTCGTCATTACTCCTAGACTCTTACTCTTCACAGTACCATGCTGATTTCTGTCTCCCTTTTGGGATGGGACCAAGCCTGATTTGCTTATGATCTTTCCCCTTTTGTAATGGCTAGGCAGGCGAAGAACGATAGTCTGAAATGTTGCCTATTCCATTGCCAGAGGTTTAGATCAATTGTAAATCTTCCTGTCATCGCCTCTTGTGTTTTGCTTCAGTAATTACATTACAATAGCATATGTATGAGGAGTCCTGGTGCCTGTCATTGCCAGAACTGATTGGGTGTTTAAGGACAATAGAAATACAGTTCCTTATTGTAAAGGGATGCCTAATCCCCAAGAGGGGTGTTTCTCTCTGTGAGGTCCCGCTTGCCGCTATCCCCATGGGGAATGTTGCACAATGGGCTCACCTCCCTAGACTCACAGGAAGGGGCTCCCCCCTTGGGGACAGTGAGTTAATTCTTTGATTCGTCAAACAAGTTAGAAGGAATGTGAATGAGAGCCGGATGAGAGATCCGTGGCAGGATCTAGTGGAAGAGTAAGAAGTGAATGATCATATTAGCCTGCCAGTTAGTGACGAGGAACAAGTAGTGGAAAACTGCATGGGGGATGTACACGATAAGAATGGAGATCCCAAACAAAAGCAAGAACAACTTCTCTGTTGAGGGGTCCACCAATGAAGAACATGGATTACGTACTGTATTAAAGGACTGTTTTCTACAAAGTTGTATTAAATGGAAAAAAGGAGATGTGTAGTATTGATCGTTCATGTGGGTCCGCCTGTACATGAGACCCGCGTCAACATCGACCGTTCAGAAAACTATGGCTGGTGTGAGAGGTACAATGGCATCAATAGCATATCAGTCTCTCCCCCTCTACTGCTTTATTAAATAGAATAGTTTAACTTTCCTTGAAGTTGTCATAATTCATCTTAATACAGGTGGCAAGTACAATTCCTTTTGAAGTGGTATTTTCTCTTACTGTTGAAACTCGGCGACATGGCCCTTTGGGAGTCCATCAGGATGGCCATATGGCTTCCAGTAGGCCTGTGAAGCTGTTGCTGGCCCCTTGACTTTGCAGCAGTGGATGGTGGGAAAGGTCCTTGTGACAAATCGCCTTCCGGGGCACCAATGGTCCATGGATGAATATCAGTTTCTAAACCATCAATCAGCCCCACACCTCTAGTACACCAGAAGACATCCGAATAGATTGGAAACACAAGACAATTATAAACCTGCTTGGTTACTTGCAAAATGTCAAAAACACAATTATTACCCAATGATAAAAGGGACTGTCCAGTCAAGGTTTCATACAAAGATCTACTTTATTATTATCACAACAGACAGTTCTAGCAAACTACAAAATGCAACGCACCCTGTAAAGGAATGCAGAGGACAGACAGTTTCAAGAAGGAAAAGGGATGCACTCTGCATACTGACTGGAGGGCAGTTGGTATAGTAAAGGGAGCAGAGGGTCGTAAAATGTCACTAGGGGCCTTCAGAGAAGGACCAGGGGGACAGAACCAAAATGCACCTTGTGTTTGCAGAGGTTCTTAGTGTCCGACAGGTTCGAGAAATTTTCAGGGCGCTTTGCAGCTCCTGCGACAGAGTTCAAGACGGGAGACATCTGTGGGTATCAAGTGGTAGGCAGTCGGCGAGCGAGGCTAGATGGACGGCTGATGGCTGACCTACATGGCTGCTCTGTGTCAGGAATCATGTCTCTGTTCTGGTTGGTGGGTCTGAAGCACTGGTCGAGGCATCTCAGACAACATTAGTAACTGCGGCGTGACAACAATCAGCAGTGCAGTCGGTTGCAGCTCGAGGGGCTCGACTGGCTTGAAAATGTCCTTTAAGGTGGACGCTGATTGATGCTTGTCAATGCACTCCTCCTATCTACTTCACTGGGCTTGTGTCATTCTTTAAGGCGGATGGCCCAAAGCTGAGGAGAGTGTGACCCTTGTCCTGGGTTTGGTTCAGAGACTCTCTCGAACTTCCCACCTAGGAAGCTTGCTTGCAGAGCCTAGCAAGGCATGCTGTGTGCTTGCTAGGTACTGGTTATGGAGCTACTGGAGGTTCTTCTGGATTCAGTATCTCCCCCTGTTCTCCCATGAGATGTTTAGGGGAGTGATCTTGCTTCCCTCTTTGGAGATCCTGGCCTTCCTTCACCAGCAGAAGCTGTAAGGCAGACTCTACCTTCAGCCAGGGTCCAAATGAGGTCTTCTTGTTACGCCTTGCAAATGCTTCAGATGATCTGCTGATCATAGGGGCTCAACCTGCTTTTAAAGCCAAATGTGCCCCAGTAATTGGTGTAGGCTAAGCCTAGCTTAATGAACCAATCCTGGGTCCCCACCAACAATCTCCTGTATGTGTGAGGTCATAACCAGAATGCTTTGCAACAGAAAAGGTAAAGAGGTGAAAACAAGTAATACTAAGTTCCACCCATCTTCCTGTCTGTTGTGGATCAAAGGGTCTCTCTGGTTAATAGAGCTCTCTGTGGCTTCTGAGTAAAGCTGTGGCAGGACCAGACATTTTGGTCTCTGCCACACCACATACTCGTACCTTCTGAATGGGGTCCTCCTACGGGGATGACTACTGTAAATACATAATTCCATACATGACAGGTCACTGCCCTTGATACTGAGAGGCGGGAGCTGGCTTCAGGCAAGACACAGTGCATATCAAAGGTTGTTGTGTTGTATATATGGGTTTACTGGTATATATGGGTTTGCTGTGCTAGGGGAATGCCAAGTGTTGCTATGGGGATGATGAGCATTCTTAAATTAGACAAACATTTTGAGGCAAAGATCAGCACGGTGTTGGAACGTTATCATTTCAGAATGAGATTCCAACATGACGGCGAGTCAGTAGAAGAATACATTACAGCTTTGAGACACTTGTCATTGAATTGCACATTTGGTGGGTCATTAGATGAACATATGAGAGATCAGTTCATGTTACACTGTTCAAATGATAAAATTCAAGAGGAAGTGTGGTTGAAGTTTGATCCTAATTTAGATGAAGTTATAACTATTGCTAAGAGGATAGAGCACACATTGAAGTGTGTGGCGAAATTGGGTACGAAAGAGACGAAACCTGTTCAGCCTATTGAAGTTTTAAAGATTAGTGACCCTAAGTAGGGGGCTACTAAGGAGAAAAGGAAACTGAGAAATAAACTTGTAAGAGGGAATGACTCAGTTCAGAGCAAGAGTGGGGCTGGGCAAGCTCAACTGAGTAATAAAAATACTCAGAAGGAGTTTACTTATAGAGGTCCAAGAAGAGAGGAACGTTTATGTTTTAAGTGTGGGAGTGCGCGTCACTTATCAACTTCACCGATATGTCCTGGCAGACGAACAAATTGCTCTATATGCAAGAAGTGGGGACATTTTGAAAACTGCTGTAAAAAGTATCGTATAGCTGGGGCTAAAGGGACCATGTTTGTTTTTGGAATGTGAGGTTGGATCATCGGGAGAGGGTGAAGAGTCTGAGAGTGAGGTGGTCACTGTTAATATGGTGAAATGTTCTCAGAATGATGAGTGTGAACATCCTGCGGCGTGGGTTAAGGTGAATGGCCAAGAAGTAAGAATGTTAGCAGACTCTTGTTCAAAGATTACTTTGATGTCAAGGGGTACTTATGAGAATATAGTACATGGTCGGGTGGAAGATTTAACACCATCTGATAAAAACCCTGGGGACTACAATGGCGGGAAAATAGAGCTTTTGGGGTGCTGCATGGCTCATTTCAGTTTCAAAGGGAGAACGACATATGGAAAAATATATGTTACAAGGAAGGGGGAAACTTTACTCGGGTGGAAAGAACAAAAAGGTCTGGGCATCAAACTGGACCCCAATAGTGAAGAACAAGTCCTTAACATTGGAAATGTCGGAGGGCCTAGTAGAGGGGGGGATGTTAACAGTGATTTGATAACGAAATATCCCAAAGTCTTCAGTAATGGAGTAGGTTGTCTGAAGAGTATGGTGCACAAAATTACGTTGAGAGATGGGAGTAAGCCAGTGTGTGCGAAACTGAGACCATTACCTATGACGATGCATGATGCTGTGAAGTAAGAACTAATGAAGCTGGAAAAGGCGGGTATCATTGAACCAGCCAAGGATGTAGAGTGGATTTCCCCGGTTGTGGTGGTACGGAAGCCAAGTGGTGAATTAAGAGTGTGTATAGACTTAAGAGAAGTGAATAAGTGTGTCATAGCTGATCAACATCCCCTACCCAATATGGGTGAATTACTGAGTCGAATTGGTAACGCTAAGTTTTTTGCGAAGCTAGACATGGCAAGTGCATACCATCAAATAGATTTAGATACTGAGTCGCGAAAACTTACTGCATTCATTACGTATGAAGGAGTTTATCAATTCCGACGTATGCCATTTGGGCTAATATCTGCTTCAAAAAGTGATGGACAAATTACTAAAGGGAGTGAAAGATGGCTGGTGCTTCCAAGATGATGTGTTAGTATGTGGGAAAACTGAAGAGGCATTGAGAGAAAAAGTGGAAGTGGTTCTAGAGATGTTCAAAGAGCGTGGAATTACGTTATGTGGTCAGAAGTGTGTCTTTTGCACTCGTACAGTGGAGTACTTGGGCCATGAAATATGTGAGGGAGGTCTTAGACCCAGGAAGGATTTGGTTGATGGGATAAGAAGAATGCAAGCTCTGAAAAACAAGCCAGAATTGAGGTCATTTTTAGTACCATAGAATTTTACCATCGTTTTGTAGAAAATTTTGCGGATAGGGTAATACATTTGAGAGCTCTGCTAAAGAAAGGTGTTGAATTTGACTGGGATAGAACTTGTCAAAAGGAGTTTGAAGAAATAAAATCAAAAATTGATATGGCGAAACCATTGGCTATGTACGACACCAAGAAAAAGACTATCTTATCGGTGGATGCTAGCGAAATAGGGATTGGTGTGGTTATGTCCCAAGTAGGAGTGGATGGTATGGAAGATGTAGTTTTACATGCTTCACGCATGTTGAAAGGGGCTGAGTTGAATTACTCTGTCATAGAAAAGGAGGCTCTAGCGTGCCATTGGGGAATTGAAAAACTGAACATTTTTGTGTGGGGTCAGGAATTCATTTTGAGAACTGACCATAAACCATTAAAGGCAATTTTTGAAAGTAAAGGCCTGGATAAAGTCTCAAGAAGAGTTGCATGCTGGGTAACCAGGTTACAATGCCTCAAATTCAATATGGAAGTTGTCCCTGGGAAAAGCAATGTACAAGCTGATTATGCTTCGAGGTTAAGAGTGGATAGTAGTGATGATGAGGAGAGTGAAAAATGTGGTGATGTTGGTAATATGGTATTTGTGACCACTGAAAAGGTGATACAGAGAGAAGAGTGGATTGAAGCTCTGCAGTCTGACGATATGTGGAGACGCATCATGGGTTTCGTCAGAGAAGGTGTGTCACGACTTACTGGCACCGGCGTTCCCTGTGGCAACGCTGGAGATTGCGAGCACTCTCCGTTTCCCCCTCTTCCAAGATGGCTCCTCATCCTTTGGGTTACGGTGCAGTGTTTCCACGTTCGCATGGCAGACGTCCTCTGACGTCATCTCGTTCTCTCATGGATTCCGGATATGGCCCAGCAGAGCCGAAGCTCAGTGCGTCGCTACTCTCTACAGACGCTACGTGAGTTCGCATCTAGGGAATTTATTATTCTATACCTTATTCCTATGCTTATCTTTCCTTCCTGCTCTTTCCTACAGCCTTGCCTTTCAGCCCAGCCTTCCCGTTCCGCTGCTCACGAGTCTACAGGAAACTCTGGTAGCCTCCCCTTCCAGACACGTTAGGTACATCACCAACCATTACATTGATTCCTCTCGTACCTAGTTCCTTCACTCATCTCTTGTTTACTTATCTAGAATCCGGACTTCGCCGAGATTCTGTGACCAGATCCAGTGAATCCTGTAAACTGCCAGCGGATAAAGCAACCGATTCACCTCCACATCCGTTCCAGCATGGTTTTTTCCCCCAGGAGGGTTTCCCTGGGATCCCTCGCACAACCCTTCGTTTCCCTCTCAGGGAGGAGGGAGGTGTTAGGGGCCTCAGGGGACTCTCCATTTGCCTCGTTGATTGCTGCAGGAGTCAGGTTAGTGTTGAATCATTACAGCTAGCGATGCCCTAAAAGAAAAAGGCTTAGATACACATCATGGCTACTTTACAGGCAGCCTTAGACCAAGTGCAGAAATTAACGACCGCAGTACAAGGATTGTCCCATGAGGTACAAGCCTTAAAGCATGAAAATGCAATCCTCAAACAGCAAATGTTAATTAAGGCCCCCACTAGTTCAGAGATTCCTCCTGGCCCTCTACCAGGCGGGAAATACGATGGAAACCCGCATTCTTTAAGGGAATTTTTGGATGCATGTACGGTGCAATTTGCTTTTAAGACATCCTTTTTTCCCTCGGACAGAGATAGAGTGGGATTTATGATTACTCATCTCACCGGTCCCGCGCTAGCTTGGGCCACGCCTATTGTCACTTCCAACAATGCCATATTGGATTCTGTGCCTGCTTTTACGGCGAGCCTAAAAGCTATGTTTTCTCGGAGGGAATACAATGTCTCCTCTCAAGAGAAACTTCTAGATTTCAAGCAAGGGTCTTTAGGAATTTTAGAATTCATTACCCGTTTTAAACAAATGGCCCTAGGCACATCATGGGCCGATGATGCGCTTATTACGTTGTTTAGGAGAGGGGTTAATGAGGAGTTGAAAGATGAACTAGCTCGAGTTCCGAGACCAAACACATTAGCTGAACTAATTTCGTTAACCATGCAGCTGGACTATCGGCTGCAAGAAAGGCAAACGGAGAGGAGAAAAGGGAGAAGTCATCGCTCTGCGCCAGAATTAGCATCCTTCCCTAAAACAGCTACTCCGGAAGAACCTATGCAGTTGGGCACTACACGGGGTCCTCTGACTCAAGAGGAACGCGCCTGCAGAAGAAACCAGGGACTATGCATGTATTGCGGCTCTTCTGGCCATGCCGTGCACGAGTGCCCAGTCGCTCCTCTCAGAAAACCATTTCGTTCGGGAAACGCCAGACCTCAACCGTAAGGGGACATACGGTCGGGGTAACAGATACAGGTTCCCAATCTCCTACAAGGTTGTCTCCCTCGCTGGACATGGTAGTCCTGCGTGTCACTTTTTCTCTGTCAGATGAAAACATTGCTACTGTCCCAGCCTTGGTTGACTGTGGGGCAGCTGGTTTGTTCATGGACGATTTTTGGGCGAGAAAACTGAATATTCCCCGATCTCCTAAAGCAATCGCTATACCTGTAGAAGGCGTAGACGGAACCCCACTAATATCGGGACCCATACGAGAACAGACTCACACTTTGAAGATGTTCATTGGATCACACAGGGAGGACGCCGTATTTGATATTATAAAAGCAGCTCACTACCCTGTCATTTTGGGCTTGCCATGGTTCAGACTACATAACCCTTACATAAATTGGACAGCCGGTTCCATTTTTTTAGGATCAGAATACTGTACCCAACACTGTCTTGCTGAAGGATCGGTCAGATTTTGTCCTCCTTCTTCGAATCCTGTTGCCCCTCAAAGGATAGTAGACTTGATTAGTCTTGTTCCTCCTGAGTACGAAGAGTTTCAGGACATTTTCTCCTCTTCCAAATTTTCTGAACTTCCGCCTCATCGTAGAGACAATTGTTGCATTCGTCTAGACTCCTCTCAGCCACTCCCTTTTGGAAAGATGTACATCCTTTCCGAGAAGGAAAAATCAGTCCTACGACAGTATTTGGATACCCACCTTAGAAATGGTTTGATTGCGGAATCGACTTCCCCTGCAGGCGCATCGGTATTCTTCATAGCAAAGAAGGACACGGACGAGTTACGTCCCTGCATTGATTATAGGGGTCTTAACAAGATCACAATTCCCGATCGATACCCAATGCCCTTAATACCAGACATCCTAGAAGCAGTAAAAGGGGCAACAATTTACACAAAGTTGGACCTCAGAGGGGCTTATCACCTCATCAGAATCAAAGAAGGGGATGAGTGGAAGACCGCGTTTCGTACCCCCTTTGGTCATTTCGAATACCAGGTGATGCCCTTCGGACTCGCGAATGCACCTGCAGTTTTTAAAGATTCATTGACCATATATTCTCAGACCTCCTTCTTCATAGGGTAGTGGTGTATCTTGACGACATATTGGTGTTTTCCAGCAATCCTACAGAACATCACCAACATGTGTGTCAGGTATTACACCGGTTACGAAGTAACCACCTCTATTGCAAGCCAGAAAAGTGCAGATTCCATCAGACTACGGTCACGTACCTGGGGTTCGTTCTGTCCCCTACTGGAATTTCCATGGATCCCCGCAAGGTGACCGCTATTTTGGAATGGTCCTCTCCTAGTTCTATCAAGGAACTACAGAGATTTCTGGGGTTTTCGAATTTCTATAGGAAATTTATAGCGGGATTTTCCTCAATCGTTCTGCCCCTTACAAGTTTACTCAAGAAGGGAAAGCCTTTTAACTGGACAGAAGACGCCCAGTCAGCCTTTGATACTTTGAAGACTCTTTTTACTTCCGCTCCACTCTTGCGAACCCCAGATCAGAGCTTACCATTTATTGTTGAAACTGATGCCTCCCATTTTGCTTTGGGTGTGGTACTTAAACAAGCTTTTGCCCAAGGAACAGAATACCCTGTGGCTTTTCTGTCCAAGACTTTTTCTCCCTCTGAGATCAATTACACGGTGTTAGAGAAAGAGTTGCTGGCTATTAAACAGGCCTTTCAAGAATGGAGACATCTCCTTTTGGGCTCCCAACATCCCATTGAGGTCCGCACCGACCATCAGAATCTCAAGAGTTTACAATACGCTGAGACTCGCAACAGCCGGCAAGCAAGATGGGCCCATTTTTTCTCTCCCTACAATATCACTTTCACTATCATTCCAGGTAAAATCAATCTTCAAGCAGACGCTCTATCTCGAAGAGATCCCGATTGCAAATCTGGTTTTCAGACCGAAAGACTGTTTCCTCATGCTACATTTATATCTATAGTACAGGACTTCCTTCACTCTGTAGCAGCCCAAACTCATGTCTTAATGGACTCCATTAGATTTCAGGCGGATAAATGGGGACTAAGTCTCGAAGACGGATGTTTCTACCGGGGTCATCAGGTGTACATTCCCTCACTCCAGCTTCGAACTGAAGTAATGCACATGTGTCACGATTCTAGTGTAGCTGGTCATCGTGGAATAGCCAGCACCCAGGAGCTCATACTGAGACATTTCTGGTGGGAAACATTAAGAAGGGACGTGACTGATTACGTCTCTTCCTGTGTGATCTGTCTGCAAGTCAAAGTACCTCGCAGTAAACCATTGGGAAAGCTAGCTCTAGTCCAGATACCCACTCATCCTTGGCAATTGATTTCTACAGATTTTATTGTTGACTTACCTAAGTCTAAAGATCATACCACCATTATGGTAACGGTGGATTATTTCACCAAATTGGCTCATTTCCAGGCTCTGCCCTCAGTACCGACAGCTCCAAAGATGGCCAGACATTTCATAGACTCCATCTTTTCCAGGCATGGTCTCCCTGACAGCATAGTGTCGGATCGGGGTTCCCAATATATTTCCCGATATTGGCAACAAGTGTGCTCTGCCTTAGGCATAAAGAGAGCCTTGAGTTCGGGTTACCATCCTCAAAAGAATGGGCAGACTGAACGTTTAAATCAGACTCTGGAAACGTATTTGCGCTGTTTTGTATCAGCGGCACAGGACAACTGGAAGGATTTGTTACCTTTGGCAGAGTTTGCCTACAATAACACTCCTCATGCTTTTATCAAAACTAGTCCCTTTCATTGTACCTATGGGTACGATCCTTCCTGCTATTCATCCTCTCTTCTCAGATCTTCGGCCTTTCCAGATGTGGACGCCCTAATGGGCGACATTCAACAGGGACATCTTTTGGCCAGAACCGCATTACTGGAAGCTCAAGAGCATGCTAAACGTTATGCTGACTTGCATCGTTCACCATCTCCAGTGATTGTTCTGGGGGATTTGGTCTGGCTCTCAGCAAAGTTTCTGCCCAGACATCTGGTTCCTTCTAAATTGTCTCCGAAATATTTTGGACCTTTCACGGTATTGAGAGCAAAAGGTTCCTTGGCTTTTGAGTTACGGCTTCCACCTTCTTGGTCCAGAATCTACCCAGTTTTTCACGTTTCACAACTCAAGCTTCACGTATCGGATCGTTTTGGTCGATCTACTAAGGCCTACCCACCTCCAGTAGCTACTACGGAGGGTCCGGAGTTCGAAGTCTCGGGCATTTGTGATTACCGTTATCATCGCGGTCGACTGCAGTATTTGATCCATTGGAAGGGTTACTCTGTGGCCGACCGTACATGGGAACCAGCTTCAGCAGTCCACGCCCCCGTACTTGTTCGCCATTTTCACAGGTGTCATCCGGGCAAGCCAGGGGATGTTACCCTCGGAAGGAGGCATACTGTCACGACTTACTGGCACCGGCGTTCCCTGTGGCAACGCTGGAGATTGCGAGCACTCTCCGTTTCCCCCTCTTCCAAGATGGCTCCTCATCCTTTGGGTTACGGTGCAGTGTTTCCACGTTCGCATGGCAGACGTCCTCTGACGTCATCTCGTTCTCTCATGGATTCCGGATATGGCCCAGCAGAGCCGAAGCTCAGTGCGTCGCTACTCTCTACAGACGCTACGTGAGTTCTCATCTAGGGAATTTATTATTCTATACCTTATTCCTATGCTTATCTTTCCTTCCTGCTCTTTCCTACAGCCTTGCCTTTCTGCCCAGCCTTCCCGTTCCGCTGCTCACGAGTCTACAGGAAACTCTGGTAGCCTCCCCTTCCAAACACGTTAGGTACATCACCAACCATTACATTGATTCCTCTCGTACCTAGTTCCTTCACTCATCTCTTGTTTACTTATCTAGAATCCGGACTTCGCCGAGATTCTGTGACCAGATCCAGTGAATCCTGTAAACTGCCAGCGGATAAAGCAACCGATTCACCTCCACATCCGTTCCAGCAGGGTTTCTCCCCCAGGAGGGTTTCCCTGGGATCCCTCGCACAACCCTTCGTTTCCCTCTCAGGGAGGAGGGAGGTGTTAGGGGCCTCAGGGGACTCTCCATTTGCCTCGTTGATTGCTGCATGAGTCAGGTTAGTGTTGAATCATTACAAGGTGGCCGGAAAAGAGATTGTTGTCGGGAGAGGAGAGATCATTGTGGGAAGTAAGAGTGGAATTGTCGGCGAGGGATGGCGTATTATATCGGTGGGACAAATTGATTGTTCCTGGGAATATGAGAAGTTGGCTGGTGGAAATTGCCCATTGCGGTCACATGGGTGTATCCAAGACTAAGGATGTTATAAAGGCTGATTATTGGTGGCCATGTTGCGATCGAGAAATCGAGAGACTTGTAGGTGAGTGTGTAGTGTGCATTAAATCAGGAAAAAATCTTTCGGCGGTGGTCCAGCCAGTAAGAAAGACGTTGATACCGGAAGGTGTGTGGCAAGATCTTGCCATTGATGTTCTGGGCCTTGTCGATATGGGTAGGGGACGAGGAAGGTTTATTATTGTCTTAATAGATATGTTTTCAAGGTGGACGGAGTTTAAAGTATTGAGGGATGTTACAAGTCAATCCATTGTGGAGTTTTTAGAGAGTGTTTTTGAAAGGGAGGGATTGCCAAGGACCCTTCTCACAGATAATGGTCCACAATTCACGGGTAAGTTGTTCCAAGAATATCTTTTCAAATGTGGAATTCTGCACAAGAAGACTGCATTGTATTATCCACAAGGGAACGGAATAGTTGAGAGAAGCGTTGTATAATGGATGGTATTCGAGGAGCAAGTGCATGTGGTAGTGATCACAAAGTAGCAGTCAAAGAGCGTTTGTATGCTTTACGGATGACTCCAAATGCTGAAACGAGAGTATGTCCCTTCGAATTGATGAGAGGGCGAAGAGGTAACACTGTGTTATCACCGGCATGGTTGGGAAGAGTGAGGGAAACCAATGAGGTTATAGAGGAAGTTAAAAAAAGAATGGAAGAACGAAAGGGTAAATGGGTTGAGAGGATGAATGAGAAGTCCCCAAAGAGGAAGGTAACAATTGTTGAGGTGGGTGATTGGATCAGAATACGGAAGCCCGTAATAAACAGTAAAGGGGATCTGTTGTATTCGGATCCGGTCAAGGTTGTCCAGGTGCACAGAGCGGCCAAATTTGGAATTTGTCAAGAGTTGCGAAGTTAAAAAAGCAGATGTCTTGAACCATCCTTGTGATATGTTAAAAGTGCAATGTCTGCTGATGTTATATTTTATATTCACATTTTCTTTTATTATAAAACCCAGTTAAGCTATGTAACATTTGCTATTAATTTTAAACTTTGTTTAGATAAGGGGGGGATGTGTTGTATATATGGGTTTACTGGTATATATGGGTTAGCTGTGCTAAGGGAATGCCAAGTGTTGCTATGGGGATGATGAGCATTCTTTATGTTAAGTCATTGGGCTGTGCATGGTTGAGGTCACAATGCACTGCTATGGAACTTAGGATTTGTTATGTATTGTATTTCGGCAGTTGGAGATCCGATGCTGTCCTGGTTGGGGGTCTCAACTATATGTCTGATACTTGTCCCAATAAACCTGTGTTTATCCTCACCTGGTGTGTCTTGCCTCACTACAGTTTTCCTGTCTTTTGTTAGTCCTGTGACCATGCCTCCCATGGGCCTGCTTGAATGAACTTTGACTAGTATGCGAAGCTGCCACAAGCAGGTAAGAATGGGCACGGCAGAACCGTGGAGCCTTTGTTAGTAAATTAGTCTGGCCATGGCAGGAGGAAGGTTTTGCCCTCCCCCTTCTGAGATGACATTATGTACTCTAGGATGTCATATCCCAACTAAATATGAAAGGGGGGATGGCGCCTGTAGGATGTGTCCACCCAGAGTACACAGGTCTATGTGTATGTCATGTGGTGAGCATAGGAAAATGTGTGCGGATTAGCCCCACACATTTTCCTGAAGTTGATCTACCATCATTCAATTTCATTTCAAATTTCAAAAAAAGCCCAGCTGAGTGCCTACCCACAGCACTGATGCTCAAATGCCTCACAGTCCTCTAGAAGTGCAGGATCATGGTGTTGACCTCGTGTTTGACGCTGACAGTTGATATGTCGGTCTGATGTCAGGTGAGTGGGTGGAAGAGAAAGCAGCAACCCCACATGTTCCCCATCTGATGCCTGAGGATCACATGTCATCGGCTACAATCCTTTGACTGCTCGGAAATTTGTTTTGAGATTTTACGGCACCGCAACAAACATTGCACCTTTTATAGACAAGGTCCTGCATTTCCGAAAGAGAAATCTAGCCTATGTGTTTTCCATATGCTCCCTAAAAATCCCGGTATCAGCAGATAGGCGCCTTCCCTAATTCCTCCTAAGAGAAAGTCAGAATGGGAATCAGACCTTCTCATTCTGGACTCCGATGCTACGGAATAAGTTCCCTATTTTCACACAGGAAACTACAGATAATTTTGCCCTGAGGAAACCTTTGAGAGGCTGAATATGGAGAGGGTAGTGCTTAATATTGGGGATATTCAGCATTGGATGGTGATTTGTGTTGCTATTGCTTTAAGAACCAGGGTTCCATCCTGGTTGCTGCAGGGGGACACCACTCAGGGTTCAAAGAGAACTAGTTGTGTCCACAGGCTGGCAGGGGCTCCTGACGCCACACTGTCCTGAGAGAGCTGGATTGGTGCATCCTCTGGCTACTTGCCACAGGGGACTCCCTAACCGACGCCCATGCAGATGGGGGAAGTTCAGGAGGTTTTACTGTTCCCGTGACAAGTTGTACAAGATGGGTAGACGAGTGGATGCGTTGTACCGAAGGCAATGTTGCTGTGTGTTTATACCTACACATGCTTTGGTCATGTCTACTGACGCAGGTTTACTTGCACGGGATATCCAGAAAAGCTGATGTGCCAATGGTAAGGCTATGGATATGGATCATAATCTCCCCTATTGTGTGTATGGGGGAGTTCACCTGCACCCGTTCTGAGAAGTTGTCCATCGCCATGGCCCTCGTAAGAGCTAAAGAAGGATTTGCTAGGCATGGGGAATGAAGGGGGCACTACTACCCACCAGGATGAATGGTGTGCAGGCTTGAAGCCAGTATGGGACTTCATGGGCTTGTGTTTGAATGAAGGGGTCCTCCGGGAAGCATGGTATCATTTAGGACAAATGATGCCATGCCAATTGATTTGTTGTCCTCGCCGGTGTTTTGACTGGAGATTGTACTGGTGAAAGATCGTCCCAGACACCAATTATGGATGGGTGGCGGAGGTGCTGGCAGGCGGACGTAGATTTTGGGATGGATGAAACTATGCCTGGCTTATTTCAAACTGAAAATAAAATAATGTATTTAAAAAAGATTTGGTAGGGTTGATTGCCCCAAAGTACTGCACCCCCACCATTTACCCAAGAGTGTTGGGTGACTTGAACCTCCAAGGCGTTCTTTGCCATTGACCACATACACCACGCCCCACCCCCGCCTCTGCCCCTCCCCGGCTCGCACCTTTTTTAGAAACAGCAGGCTAGGCCCCACCTGAATCCTGGCTACAGTGGTGCTTCCAGATGACAGCAACTGGGACCGCCACAGCCCTGCCGCCCCACCGGTTTCAGCCCCACCACCAAGTAAAGGGACATCCTCCTAAACAGTGGCTGTCTTTGGACTAAACGATGCATACCACGTGACGTGCCTGGTGGAGCTCAACCTACTGAAACCCATTTACTGTAGAGAACAGGCTGTGCGCATCTTGTTTGCAACTCCTATTGTTTTTTATTTTATTTGTTGTGTGTACAGTTATTAAACTTTTACACAAGTACACAAATCATAGAAAAAAGAAAGATTAGAAAGTTCACACATTTACATATTCAAAATCCAATTAATAATGGAGAAAAATAAAAATTAATATGAATGAATATGAATAAAAATTCATGAGTTATTATATTATTATTATATATTATATTATTATTATATTATACATTATATGAATTAAAATTCATATAAGGTATAATAAATAAGTAAATGATTCATCTAAGTTCAGCAGCAGCAGATATTATTACACTTTAAAAAAGGATTTGTACATTTAGGATTTCCCAAATATGTATAATAAATTGACACTAGAATTGAGCTAAATAGGGGACAATATCAAAGGAATATTAGAGATCTTACTGCCTCTTCAAATTTCACCAGATAGCTATTCACACTTTTCCAGACCTGTGTACTGGCAATTGTTAAGCCACAACTATAACCTGACAGACATCGTAACCAAAATACTTCACTAGTAATAGAATCCGGATTTTCAACATAGTTAGTCAAGTAGCATTCGTGCATATGGTCTCATAGTCGGGCAACATGTCAAAACATGTCTAGCTGATTCAATTGTTTGCATATCAAGACAGATTCTGCAGGTCCTACCTTCAAGCGGAATACCCACCTCGGCCCCTTTGACCTCAAAGAAAATCCAGACGATTTAACCTTATATTCAGAAATATTCTACGTGTGGCAGGAGAAGGCAACAGCCTAAGATAGACTTGCAGCTGTTAATAAGTAAACATCCTAGAAAAGGATTTCATGGGCCTCATACTGGCAATTTTTTCGTGGCTCATCACCCAGTCCCATATTTCCACACAGCTTTTAAATGTTTTTAGCAGTGTACCTTCTCCATTCTACCAGTTGGGTTCCCAGCCAATTTTTGCAAAGAATTGCTCATTTGTTTCTTTAAACTTCTGCAATATAGCAGTTATTGCCCTCCAAAGAAGATTTGAGGATTAACAAGAGAGAATCAGATCCGGTGTTATTAATCTTAATGTATAGCTTGCCTCTCTTAAACTTAATACGAGCGGAGAGAGAGATCAAACCCATCTCTGGATGTACTGCTTCAATTGGGATATAGTTAGTTATTCCCAGTATCCTTCTCCAAATGCGTCCTTCCATGTGATCAGACCCGGAAGACCAGTCTGAATGAGATGATTATAAGGCAATTAGAACGGCTGCAGAGTGTTTCTGTTTGTATATATTCAGGATACCAAGTGCGCTGTACCCAGCCGTCCGCTGTCAGAATGACATAACTGCAGCCATAGTTGACTTTTACTCTCTTGTTTTGCTGTACTATCTTATCCTCTCGTTTTTCCTGATGTTACCTCATGCCCCAAATACTTATACCAAGGGACCCTTTTGATTTTACCCAACAGCCATAAATTGTGTTTTTCCAAGGTTTATCTTCAGGCCATGCAGTTCAGCATAGGCGAAAACGCCCTTAACACTATGGCAAATGCCCATAAATGTGTCGTCTAGTATGATCAAATAATCGGCGCCCCCCGATCCACCCTAATTTATTCTTCCTGATTTTTGGGACCATGTTAAGTTTTTCCACAAAAATATTGCCAAAGTTGGCCAGAAACAGATTGAATATTTTAAGTGCTAAAGCAGATCCCTGTCTGACTCCTTTTCGAATTGGGATCTGGCCGACATCAGCCTAAGTTATTCAGCCTGACTCTAGCAGTATTACTTTCATACATCATTTTGCGCACATATAGGAGGTGTTCAGGCATACCATCATTTCCAACTTTGCCCATAGTTTAGTTCTAGCCACCATGTCAAACGTGGATGAAAAGTCCACGAATAACAGGTATAAGGGAAGAACTTCAAAGCAATTGGCTTGCTCAATCAAAGTGTTTACCATAAAGATGTACCACTAGTTGAGCATCTCTTTCTGAACCCTGTCTGAAAACTGTCATGGATGTTATCTCTGGCTATCCAGGCATTGATCTCCTTCAAGATCAGGGTACAAAAGATTTTGTTTGAGACGTAAGTTAAATCCAGTAGACGATAATTTTCGGACAGATCGTGTGGGCCTTTTTTAAACTCTGTTATAATGTAGGATGTACTCCACGAGTTAGGAATCACACCAGTGTCTACGATCTTGTCAAATAATGTTACAAGGATATCCGACCAACAGTCCGATTGTCCTTAATAATTACATTGCAAAGGACATCAGGTCCCGAGGCCCTAGAGGCTTTCAATTTCTTGATGATATCAATTATATTATCACAATCTATTATTAAGTTTGGGATGTTTTTTTTTATCTTGGTCGCTCACATCCCCCTTAGATTTGTCTATGAGGTATTTTTCCTAGGTTACCCCATCAATACCACAGATGAGTTCTTTCTTACCAGTATTAGTAACATGCTTATAATTGATCCAAAAAGTTTTGGTATCTCCGTCCAACAATACTCGTACCATATTTTGCCAGTTAGCATTGTCTTCCGAGGTACAATATCTATGGATCAAATTATCTGTATGCATTTTTTAATTTTCGTTTCTCAGAGATGCGTACATAAAAAGATGCATTACTGCGATCAATCACTCTTAATTCACTGCACATTTTTCTCTTTTTTTGATATATTACCTTATGGAAAAGGCCGTGATTGTGCAAGGCCTGCTTCTAAGGTACATATTTTGTTCCCATAGGCATCAAGCGATGAATACAGGAGGATAACCAGCAGGCTATCTCTTCTGCAGTTGCCATAGTTATGTATTCCGCATGCAAGCCTCAGCACCAAGTGCTAGCTGTGGCCAAGTTTTTATCAGACCGGTCTAATCTATTACCATTTGATGTTACAGTTACTGCACCAATTCTAGCAAAGAGCAGAGTATCTTTTTTTATCCTAGCACAATGGTGCAAACCAACATGGCACGGTCACTGAAGGAATCACTGAGAATGTTAAAGTCAGTTAATAGGGGGGTATATCTTATCACTCAGACATACATAATACAAGGTAGATGAATATAGACCATTGGAACATGTAATACCAGTGTGTAGCTTATCATTACCAAAATCATTCGCCTGTTGTAGGTCCATGTTTTCCATCTCTCATTTTTCAAATAACCTCTTGTAGAAGCATCAATATTGACATTGGCTGGATGTCTCCAATGATATTCGCATTAAAATCCCCTCTTTCCAACACAATGCCATTTCAACAGAGGTTAGTTTTCTAATGGGGAAATACGTTTGATATGATATGATATGATATGGCATTTGTAACGCGCCTATACACAAGTGTTTCAAGGCGCGACGAGGCAAGGGGGGGGAACAAGGGGAGAACAGACAACAATCCTACTAGGCCAGGTGTCATTCAGATCGCGCAAGTGCAAGGGTAGGGGGACTCGGAAAAAGTGCAAGGGGAAGGGGAGAGGGGAAGTGCAGTACATGGTTAGTAGAATACAAGATAAGTAATAGGGCCAGCAGGTGGCAGGTGCAAGGAGAGTGCAGTACATGGTTTGTAGAATAGAAGATAAATATTAGGGCCAGCTGGTGGCAAGTGCAAGGTAAGTGCCGGGAGAAGGGGCTATAGGATACAGAGACAGTCCCGTAGTGCAGGTAGGCAGTGCAGGGAAGAGTGGCAGGGCCAAGGACCGAGATCGGTGAGTGGCCAGTTGCAGATTCAGTGCAGGTTCAGTGATTGTAGCAGGGGAGAGAGGGAGAGAAAGCGGAGGCAAAGAGGAAGGTTTTGAGGTGCTTCTGGAACCGGAGATGGTTCTCCTCAAGTTTCAGGGTGGCAGGAAGGCTGTTCCAGAGGGAGGCCCCTGCTGCGGAGAGAGACCTACCCCCAGCTTGTTGCTTGGAGAAGCGGCTGACCCTGAGGTAGTTGGAGGTGGATGAGCGAAGAGCTCGAGAAGGAAGATATTTAGGAAGAGAGAGTTGAAGGTATTTTGGCCCAAGGCCCCAGAAGGCCTTGTGGACAATGCAGAGGGTTTTGAACTTAATCCTCGCGGCCACTGGGAGCCAGTGTAGCGATTTCAGTCCTGGAGAGATACGGTCCTTGGGCTTGAGGCCAAGGACAAGTCTCGCAGTCCTGTTCTGGATGAGTTGCAAAGGGCGGAGAGTAGAGGCAGGAAGATTTAGATAGAGGCTGTTACAGTAGTCCAGCTTCGAGAGAACCAGGGCTCTGGAGACAGTGAGCTTCTGGGGGAAGGAGAGGAAAGGAAGGATACCTCTGAGGAGGTGTAGCTGGTAGTGTGACTTCTTAGAGACGTCAGATATGTGAGGAGAGAAAGAGAGTGTGGAGTCGAAGATGACCCCAAGGTTTTTTGCCTTGCAGGTAGGAGTAGGAAGAGGGCCCAGAGAGGCCGGCCAGAGAGCAGCAGGGAAGGAGGGAGTGGGAGTGCCGATGAGTAGAATCTCAGTCTTACTGGCATTAAGGCAGAGGTCGTTGGCGGCACACCATTCCTGGCTAGCAGAAAGACAGTCGGAGATGAGGGAAGGGGAAGAGGAGGCCGAGGGCAGCCTGAAAATGAGCTGGGTATCACCCGCATAGCACTGGAAGTTGGGACAGAGAGCGGCGATGCGGTGAGCAAGAAGTGCCAGATAAAGATTTAATAAATTGTGTGAAGGGCCTACCCAGTTTCACCCCCTTCTACCCACTAACGGAAAGGGATAAAGGCAGGTGGCTCACCACACAATTGATGGCTTTGGGATATCTACTTACATGGGAGGTTTTGGTGAGGGAAAACAGCAGGGCTCCTCTGAGGACAGCACAGGTCTGGTCAAGGGCTTTCAGTCAGGGCTTTTCTCCTGCACCCAGACTCCTCTGCTCATCTGGTTTGGGTCCCTGCTAGCTTCTCTATGTCCCAGCCACTGCCCCCAATGCAAGGATTGAGGCCTCTCTGCTAGTTGTTCCTTGCAAGAGTCCAGTAGCTGCTCTCTCCCGGAATACTTCACAAAAAGTCCAGTTCTGATGCAAACTGGTTCTTTTATATGGCTAGTGGCACAGCAACCTTGTCATGATTCCCGCGTTCAGGATTGACTACCTTGTTCCCTTCACCTCGCCCCACCACAACCCCTGCCTGCTGATAGGACCAGGAGTTGAGAGATATGTAAAATGTAGGCTGAGGGAGGGGAATAGATACATCATTTCAAATCAAAGGGGTAGTCCAGCTAAAAATGTTATTTAAAAAATAGATAGGCAAAAATACTAGCACTTTTTTTTTTAACTTCCTATTTAAAATTTTGAGCTATTCAAGCTCAAAATTCGCAAAAAGCAAGCACATGGGCGCATCCATTTTGTGAAATGGATGCCCGCCTGTGCTGGCTTTTCCTTTTGCGGCACTAATGAAGGAAAAGCCAGCCAGCTGTAGTAAACAAAAGCTAACGCTGGGTGGCTTTTCCTTCATTGGTGCTGTACGCTGAGGATGGGGACCGGAGACCAGAGCAGGAAAGCTGCAGCTGAATCTCGGTAAGTGCTATTTATTTTTTTTTTTTTAAATAAGCACTAGCTGCATTTTTTTTCTACGTTTTCCGGGCTGGATGAGCCCGGAAAACTTAGAAATAGAAACGCAGCTTTAAAAACGTTGTATTTATGTTTGCGGTCGCTTTTGAAGCGACCGCAAACATAAATACAACGTTATTGTGTTTGCAAACGCTGCGGTTTTTCTTTCCAAGTTTTTCAGGCTCCTCCGGCTCGGAGGAGCCTGAGAAACTCAGAAAGAAAAACCACAGCGTTTTCAAACACAACCACGTTGTGTTTCTGCCTTCTGTGGCTATCACTTTTGGTCTACGGTACTCCCCCAGGAGAGCCCCAAATGGGAAAGCAGATTTAGGCAGAAACACTGCAGCATTTAGCATTTCCCATTTGGGGCTCTCGGGCCCCCCGTGTGGAGCCCGAGAGCTCCAAATGGGAAATCAGCTGTAGGCAGAAACACTGCGGCATGTAAACACAACCTCCTTGTGTTTCTGCCTGCCTTGGCAGCCACAGCAGGCAGAAACACAACGCTGTAAGAGGATTCAATTCAACACTACAGCTAAGTCAACGCCTAGTCTATAATACTGAATGAAAACCCTTATTGATATATCTTTATGTCCAGTTCATGCGTTCTGGATGACTACCCCTATATAACACCCCTCTCTTGGAATCCCCCTGACCCCACTGAGCCAAGAAGTAGTTCTGTTTTGCAAGTTTAAAAGGTTTATTTGATAATTTAAAATATATATATATCACACTTTATAATAAATTAATAATTGAATAGCACACTTAATCTGATATGATAAAGATGAACAACAGAGAATCTGGCACTAGCACACTTCTTATAATCACTAATGAGTTGACATGAAATGGATAAGGTAGCACACTGGTAAATAGGAACAAAAGTATAATGTGGTAGAGGATGCTTTATGTAAGCTCAGGTGGATGCAACATTCAATGAATGCAGTACAGAAAATACTCAATATGATTTCAACCAAACAATGTAATCACTTTTCTCTGGCAATCCCCTCCCTCCCTTGATGCAAGGCAAGGAAATGGAAGGAAAACACACAGTTCTCAGAAATGCAATCAATGTAAATCAGTTCACCCCAGCAAGCTTACACTACAGAAAACAGATAGGAGTTTGGAAAACACAGGCAAAATGCTTTGATATGTGCTAGCAATGGATGAGAAATATGCTGGAAATGCTTTTAATTCCCTTTCAGAGGTTCAGGGTGAGTGGTATCTAGTTAATATTAGTCCAGGCTCACACTAGCAATGAGGCAGGGATAGTTAGCAGGTTAAACGAATTTCTGGCAAATGGAAGGCAAGCAGCAGCAGTTTTTACAGGTGAAGAAATTTGCAAATCACGGTAAAATTCGCGAATGCGTGTTCCGCGATTGCGGTAAAACTATAAGGGGTAGGAATGCGGTTCTAGGTTCATAGGAAAGCCACGATTCTAAGCTTTCAGATAAAAGTTACTGCAAGTCTCTAGCCCAAACGGTTACAGAGTTATGACCGATTTAATAGAGGTAGTTTTTGGTTTTGCAAATTTTAAAAGCTCAAAACGACAAGTGACAAATTTTGCAGCTAGAATGACAGGTGACAGATTTGGATCTATCAGGCAGTTCTACTTAGATTAAAATAGGATTGAATTATATTATTTTAACTAGGAGATTGGTTCTGCACAGTTTTCTAGGTACTCACACTATATTCTTGAGTGAAATGGGCCTCGCCATGGATCTGGTCAGGTTTTAAACTCGCCTCTGGTCTCTGCACTTCACAGTGATCTGGGTCAGCTCTCTCTGGTTCTCTGGTCTGGGTCTCTAGTTCTGGATGGATTTAAGTCTCTAGTTTGGCTCTCTGGAGGTTTGATGGAGGTAAAGTATGGATTTTTCCGGCAGAGCTTCCAGCGGCAGATGGATTTGAAAGTCCCTATCTGTCCTGTCTGTCTGCTTTTATGTGTTTAGAATGTGGGTGTGTTCTAGCATCACTAGCCCCTACCCCTCTCCACTTGCCATTGGTCAAGCTTCCATTTCTCACTTGATTGGCGAAGGAGCTGTGAGTTAGAGTGATGTCATCCATTTATGATCTCTTGAAACAACTCCCCTATCATCTGTGCACCCAAATCTATATATGATCAAAATCCATATTTCACAGTTACACAGTTGTTTGAAATTACACATACATGGTGTGGCTGAATTTAGCCATGTCTCTATCCAAATCTGCTCTTTCTAGGAGCTTGCATTCAAAAATGGCAACTTCTAGCACTTTTTCATGTGCTGAACAACATTGGATCTTCATTAAATTTTATACAACTGTTCCTCACATATCTACCCACATACCAATGCATTTTCGTTTGTCTAGCTGAAACAGGGAGTCTGTAATATTAATAAACAATGGGGTTTTGCCCCAGAACATCACACAAATTGGAGTTTGGGCTTGAATTAAAGGTACATTTTTTAAATTAAAGCTCTCAAAGTTATACATTTCTGTCATTTGATTACAAAGAGTTATCAGTGTTTTTGTAAAATATATATTTTACTTTCAATTCAGTCCTCAGAGTGTTGAAGTCCGCCTCCAAGACTTGGGTGGGTCAGTCACAGATCTCTGCTGGCTGGCAGATCTTTGTTGACAGCAAACATCCTGAATTAACATATTCCTTTCAGAGGAAAGGGTCCTTTGTGTGGTGTCTGGCAAGCTCACATCAGGAGGCCAGGGGGCCACTTTGCATTTAATTAACAGATCCCTGTTATTTCCTGGCTTCTTGTGTTGAGTTCTGAAGTGTCAAGAGTTCTCAGGACAGGCAACCCCTTTGAACCTTTGATGAAATAAGACCCCTTTCTTTGCACTCATGCAGTTTGCAAGACAGCTCTCCTGTCAGAGTTTAGACCGCTAGCGCCACCATCAGGATTTTGTGGTTACTGCATCCATCCTTGGGATTTTTTTTTTTTTTTAGATTGATTCCTTTCAGCAAGTGATATTATATGGAGTAGATTGTCCATGTTCAGGACATGGCATTGGTGTGTTTCTGCAGTAAAGTAATTCTGTGCCCATGATTTTGCCATATTTGACATTCAAGAAAAATGAATTCCCAACAGTATGGGTTTGCTTTTGGCAATCAGCATTGCATCTCTGAACTCACAATATAGGCAAAATGGGATCTCCCTGTGCATTTTCTGGGGAGCTCTGGCCATTATGATGTTTTCAATGCCAGTACTGCACAGTTTTGAGGTAGGGCTCGGATGCATGGGTAAATACATCCCACAAGCCCCCCTTCTTGCGGTGGCCATCTGATCCTTCACTAATGGGACCCGCAAGATCTGGGATGTAGTTCTCCTCTTCTTCCGATAAATGGCACAGTTCAGCATCTTTTCCTCCATCCGGTCGGATCGATCGGTTCTCCTCGCCGGTCCTGATGGGAGTATTGGGCGGTCCACTGGGCCCATTGGATCTTCGTTCCCGGTCTCCGGATCGTCCTTCTTGGTCATTCTTCATGGTTTCATCTCTCCTAGGATGATAAAGCAAAAGCGGCAATATCTACTCATAGACGATTTTTTTTTCCACCACTGTTGAGATAGTGGGGCAGCATATGCATTTTATCATAACGAAACATTACATTCTTATTTTAATAAAAACAGTATGACTAAGAGACAGTTTCATACAAATCACAGTATGTTAGAGACTAGATGTGGTATGTTTTATGATTGGAACTGAATTAGTCTGATACAGTACCCGCTAGGATTCCAGAGGATTCCTCCAGTTGTTGCAGAGTGTGCCTGGGATGGCAACATTTCAACTGGTTTATGTGGACCCACTTGTCTTCCCCCTCTGCCGAACCGCCTTTGGGGATGCGGATCTTGTAGGCCACAGGGGAGATCTTATCGACGATCTCAAAGGGTCCCTTCCATGTAGGCAAAAATTTGCGCTGCTTGGCCTGGTTCCTTTCGAAGTTGTATAGATAGACCCGGTCTCCCACCTGATATTCCTTCCTGGAAGTTTTCAGGTCATAATGGGTCTTCATGCTATCAGCTGATCTTTCTAGATTCCGCTGAGCATAAGCAAAAGCATGTTGGAGGTGTTTCCTTAAATTCTCTACATACTCATGAGTAGTGGAGGCATTTATCAGTGTCTGCTCTTGGGTCCTGTAGAGCAAATGCTGAGGAAGCACCATCTTGCGCCCAGTCATCAACTCAAATGGTGACATTTTGGTTGCAGATGAAGGGGCAGATCTGATGGCCATTAGGACCAGAGGTAATCGGATATCCCAACTTGGCCCAGAATCTGCCACAAACTTCTTTAATATGCTCACAATTGTCCGGTTATATCTCTCTACTGCCCCAGAAGAAGCTGGCCGATAAGCAATATGCAACTTCCTTTTGACCCCCAGTATCTCCCACATCTTTGTCATTACTTCACTGGTGAAGTGGCTACCTCTGTCTGACTCAATCCTTTGAGGTAGACCAAAACGGGAAAAGATGTGGTTAATCATCAAGGCAGCTGCAGTTTCTGCCTTGCAATTTGGGGCTGGGAGACATTCCACCCACTTGGTAAACAAGCATGTCACAGTCAACATGTACTTATTCCCCCTAGCTGAGCGAATCACAGGGCCTACAAAGTCGATTTGTAAATCTGACCATGGCAGTGTCATCCCCCTTTTTTGTAAAGGCGCCCGGTGTGCGAGGGATGTCGGCTGAAATTGTGCACACACAAGACAACCCTTCAAGTATTGGTCGAGGTCCTGCCCCATGTGTGGCCAGTATGCAACCTCTCTTAAGATTTCCAGTGTTGTGTGAAACCCCCTATGACCGGCGGTGGCCGCATCATGGGCGTGACTTAACATCAGGCTTCGGAATGAGGTAGGAACCACCCACTGATCGTGGCCAGCTTTGGATTTCCTTACCAACAAACCGTCTTGGATTCGGAACATTTTTGGACATTTCATCAACACTCTTAGGTCCTCTTTCCCAATGTAATCGGTATCCGTCAGGTGAAAGTTCTCAGGGTCCTCAAGGTGCTGGTAAAATGTACCAATAATTGGATCCCCCTTCTGAGCGGTAATCAAATCAGCATCAGGGGTCTCCTTACTCCATTGTACGATTGAAAGGTCGTTGTGAGCATTTGTCTGGGACCTAGTGATAGCAGTGACCTGGATTTCCCCCAGCAGGGACTCAATCTCAATCAGATCCCCTTGGATGGCCCCAGTTTTGGCCAGCTGATCAGCTAAGTCATTTCCAGTTTTGTCTGGTCCTTCTACTTTGGAATGACCCTTGATCTTTTTCCAATAGATGGTCATCTCATTCGAGGTGACCAGATCATCAATGTTTTGGATCAACTTCCCATGTTTCAAGGGTTTGTTGTTAGCACATAACATGCCTCTGGTTTTCCAATTAACCAGGTGCTCCACGAACCCGTTCCGTACATAATCCGAATCTGTGATTATGACCAGTTCGTGGAGTTGATGCTGGACAGCAGTGAGGATGGCCTGATGCACAGCCATCAATTCTGCCACCTGACTACTTCGGGGACCAATTTTGTATCCAGCGGAGGGTTCTGGGGACTCATTCACCCATGCATTCCCTACGCCGGCCACCAGTTCTTTCTCCCCGTCGTTGTCAACATGGTAAGAGCATCCATCCACATAGACAGTGGGCATTCCCTCACACTTGTCCTCTTCAAAGACTTTGTGGGGGGAATTAAGGTATGCCTCCATGCTGTCCTTTATTTTTAGACTTTCGTCCTCGAGACAGTTTTCTCTGGCACAATCATGCAAGTCAGCCAGACCTTGCGCGAGGGGACTCTTCTTGTTTTGGCCATATCGGACCTCCACAGGAAAGCCTTGCATTGACAGAATCCAGGAAGTAATTCGGGAATTACTCACATTTCCGGCCCGGATTCTGTCACTTTGGAGATATTGCAGAGGCTGGTGTGGAGTCTCCACTATGATGTGTTCCCCCTGGATAAACGGGCGGTAATTCTTCAATGCCCACACCGTTGCCAGGAGTGCCTTCTCACAATCGTTGAATTTTTCCTCCACAGAGGATAAAGTTTTGCTCGCATAGGAGATTACTTTATTGACCTTGTCATGCTTTTGGTATAATACTGCCGTCAAGCACGTATTAGAGAACCCCGTCTCCAGGAAGAACTCCTTGTTTCTGACAGGGTAAGCTAGGCAAGGCGCTTGTGAGAGGCTTCTTTTGAGTTGTTTTACCGCCTCGGCTTGTTCTGGACCCCATTCCCACTTGACCCCCCCCTTCAGGAGATGAATCAGGGGTCTGGTGA
Source organism: Ambystoma mexicanum (assembly GCF_040938575.1). Taxonomy (NCBI): domain Eukaryota; kingdom Metazoa; phylum Chordata; class Amphibia; order Caudata; family Ambystomatidae; genus Ambystoma; species Ambystoma mexicanum. The sequence continues at coordinate 1,509,415,299 of NC_090922.1, forward strand.
TCTCTGCGTAGCCCTCAATGAACTTTCTGCTGTAATTAGTCAGTCTAAGGAGGCTCCTTAGTTCCCGCAGAGTTGTGGGGTCTTTCAGTTTCTGAAGTGCTTCCACTTTCTTTTCCTGGGGACAGAGACCCTGAGGAGTAATCTCATGCCCCAAGAAATTAACACGGGTTCTACACCACTGTGCTTTCTGAAAGGAAAGTTTTGCTCCGGCAGCCCTCAACTGTGTCAGAACATAACGGATCTCCGCTATGTGTTCCTCCACAGATGAACTTTTGATGAGGACATCATCTACATAAGCCAGGTTACCCCTTGCACCCAAGTCAGGCATGGCCTTGTGTAGAAAAATGTTGAATTCATTGCCGGAGTTGAGGTATCCGAAGGGAGTCCGGGTCCAGGTGTACTGCTGGCCCCCAAAGGTAAAAGCCAGCTTGTATTTGTCCTCCCTACTGACAGGCACAGTCCAGTATCCATTGGTCAGGTCTATTGCAGTGAATACCTGTGACCCCTGGATCTGGGCCAGCCCTTGGTCAATGTAGGGCAGAGGCCATCGGGAAGTATGGACCCGTTTGTTGAGCTCCCTGAGGTCGGCACAGAGTCTCCACTGGCCGTTTGGCTTCAATATTCCCAGCACCGGATTATTGAAGGTGCTGTGGACTGGACGGATTATTCCCCGGGACTCAAGGTTCTTAATTATTTCAGTAAGGGACTCCATTGATGCGAGAGGCAAGCGATATTGCTTCACAAACACAGGAGTCATGCCAGGGTCCGTGGGGATTGTTGTTGTGTGGATGTCAGTGCGACCACAGTCATATGAGTCTACCGCAAAGAGATCTTGGAAATCCAAGAAAACTTGTTTCAACTTTTGGTTTTGTTCCAGAGTCACACAGGCATCAGCTAGGTTGACTCTCTCTTCCACCATCTGCCTGAAGCCTGGAAAGACTTCTGGTTTGGCTATTTCCGCGGCCTCCTCCAGCTGGGTGGAGAAGTCCCTGGTCAGAGTGCTGATTTGGACCGGAGGCTTCAGGTGGGAAAGGCAGCCCTCATGTACCTGGAAAATCACCTCATCCCTCCTGAAGTCACAAGTCACATCTTCCTTACCATAAGGGCAAGAAGTGTACACCAGGAAGTTCCCCCCATGCCGGGTAAAAATCCTGTCTGGTGTTGTATTGTCATCACTGTCACTGTCAAAGCAGTCCTTGGGGATTGGCCCTAACAGTTCATTACCTAAATCAATGGAAAAATGTCGGTCATCAACCGCCATTCCAATAATGGTGCCTGCGGCTAGAGTAATACTCTTTAAGTCGCTGTTATCCACCTCTATTAGAATGGTGTCATGTTCTATGTTGACTAATGGAGTTGGGTTTACCCCCAACCCTTGCTGTTGAAGAGACGCATTTAGATGTATGTAAGCATCAGGGTTTTTCAACTCTTGTCCCCTTTTAACTTTCACTTCCAGGGAGAATTGTCGGGTCCTTTCTGGGATGGTGACTTCCTCTTTAGTCTCAATTTCAACTGCATAAGGTAGCAATTGAGCTGACCTAAATGCTTTTTCTGGATCATCAAAGCCCATGGGATTATCCGCTAATCGGGACCAATCTTTGAAGTTTATTAGGTCCAAACTAATGGCAAAGCGATTGAGAATGTCACTGCCTACGTAAAAGGCGGCAGGGACGTCTCGCACGACCCAACAATTATGGACTATGCTCTTGTTGCCAATGGAGATTTTGAGCATACACCTGCTTGGCAGGAGATGTTTGGAATTAGGTGCTTCCAGGTCCATTTCCCATTTGTCTATCAGTTTGAAGGTGGGAATGGCTGGATCTTTTGGGAGTTGGCGAAACATGGCTTCGCTGATGAAGCTCTTACCGTTGTTCACACACACTCGAGCGAGAACAGAGTCCTTCCCATCATTTAACTGAACAGGGATGAACAACTGCTCTCCAATTTGCTGAATATCAGCCAGGCTTTGAGCTGATTTCACATCTTTCTGGACTATAGGAGTGGGAGTTCCTGATTGTGGATTAGTATAGAATTTCAGAGTGTTTCCTTCCAGCGTGGAATACCACTTTAGACTGGAAGGAAGGTTGATTTTCAGAAATAGAGAGGACCCCCCATCACCAGTCTGTTGTCCTACTGCTATTACTGTCACGTCTGGAATTTGGTTGTTCTGGAAGTGGAATTCTACTTGGTCTGATTTTTGTTCAACCATGTGGCATGTGCCGTTTAAACTAACATGGTTGACACTCTGTTTTAATTTTATGGGTCGGCTAGTCTGGGTCCAGAGGACCTTGTTTACGCAATCAATTAGGGGTGACAACCTTCTCAGGAGGTCATTCCCTAGTAAACAAGGGGTGCCCTCTGGGGTCACAACTATGACCGGGTGTTTCAACTTGTGTCGCCCGATCTTAATGTCCAAGTCTGCAGTCCCCTCAACGGGAATTTCCTTCCCGTCAAAGTTCTGCAGTTGTCCAGGAAGAGAGGTGAGAGGAATTTGGTAATTCTCTCCCCTTCCTGCATTCAGTTCGTCAAAAGCCCTTCTGGACAGAAGGGTAGCTTGAGATCCAGTGTCCACCAGTGCCGAGATTGTACCCTGCCCCTGTACTTGTACCGGGGCATAATATCTTCCCTCCTTCTCCTCAAGGGGGCACAGATAATGTACATTTTTGGACAACTGGTGGGCTAATTTTCTGGTTTTGGACATCGCGAGAGAAGAATTTTGGGCAGAATTCTGTGGAGAGCCTTGGGAATCTGAAAGAAAAAGTTGGCAACTGGAGATCAGAGCCATTGTGGGTTCCCCTGGCTCCGGTTCTGGGCCGCCCCCCCCTTTTTGGAGGCAGTCACCAGGATGGGTTTGAACCAGGGGATTTTCTTGCGGTTGGTTCTGGGATGAGATGGTGGGCGGCGGTAGCTCAGTCTCCACATCTCCCCAGTCTGGATTTGCATCCCTAGGGACCCATTTTTCTTTGGGAGGAGTTCCCCCCTCTCTGAAGGAGAAGATCCTTTTCTCAGGATCCTCTGAGGATCCCTCTCCCTCAAATTGGAAGATCTGTACCTCCTCCTCAAACTGAGTCTATTTGGGTCTTTTGTTTCTCCTATCCCCCCTCTGCTCCTTAGGAGGCAGACTTTCAGGGGCAAGAGATTTTGTTTCCGGTTCCTGGGTTTCCAGGGGCTGTTTACAAGTGAGGAAGGAAGCTTCCTCCAAGGCTTTACACCCCCCTTCCCTTTGTGCCTCCTCCCTGGGAACCGGTGTGTTATCGGGGTGCTGCCCCCGTCATTGTTCTGGAGCACCAGATCCAGAGTTGGGTACGTTCTGCGCCGGCATGCCGATCTGAGGGTTCTGCTGAGCCCTCAGTATGTGACCCATATCCCGCGCCATGTTTTGAACCTGGCGCTCTAACTGGGAAACCCGCTCAGGCTGATACGGGGCCCTGTTTTCTCCCCTGGGCTGATCCCGGGAAGGGTAGCTGTCCCTCCTCTGGTAATACCCCGGGTTGGGAAGATTTGGGTACCCCTCCACCCTTGGCCTCCCCTCTCCCGGATTCAGTGGTCTGGGCTCAGGGAATTGGGGAAAGAAGGATGGATGGTTTTGGGGCTGAAGGTCGGGTGGATATCTGGGGAAAAAGTTCTGCCCAGGGTTTGGTAAATTTCTGCCCTCCTGTGGGAAGTTTGGAGGGAAGTTCCCTGGGTTAGGTGCTTGGCTGGATCCCCCCCCTTGGGCTGGAGGAGTCCACACATAACCCAGGATGGGTCGATTTCCCTTGCAACGGGGACTTACATAATCAGGAGAGCGAGGGACCCCATTTGTGGGGCTGCCTCCCTGGCTCCCTGTCTGTGACTGGCCCGAGGACCTTCTGGGCCTAGCATTATTAGGTGCAGGTAGGTTTTTAGGCCCCCCCATCTCCAAATCCAAAACGGGGGTGATCTTTACCTCTGCCACCTTGGCAGCAGCAGGGGTGCTGTTGGCTTTGGGGTTTTTCTGGGCATTACTTTTGCTATCTATCGGTTTCTGCACCTCATAGATCCGGGTAGCCTGTTCAATGACCCAGTCTAAAGATCTTTTCTCGTGAAAATCCCTCACGAGCTGGGTCATGATATATTTGGGCAAGGCATGGAAAAACGTATTAATAAATTCCCTGCTATCCGTGCGCACCCTTCTTGTGGTCTGTGCAAAAGCACGCTTTAACTCCTGCACAAATTCTTGTGGGGCCTGATCCTCCCCACATTGCAAATTGTAGGCTGCCTTGCGAGCCTCTTGAGGATTTCTGTGAACAGAAAAATGTTTCAAGATGGCCGCCTTATAGGTGGACCATCTTAAATGATTTTGGTCCTCCAGCCCCGCAAAGAAACTGGAGTATTCCGGGGAGAAGGTCCACTTTACATATTGAATACAGTTTTGGCTGTCCTTCAAATGGAAAGTCTCCATCATTTGTTCAAACAGCTCTAAGTGCTCCCAAACAGAATACTTAGCGTTCTTATGGTAAGGCGTGATGACGCTCCTGATCGCCTTAATCTGCTTTAAGGGGTCCTTAAGCAAGGCCCTTTTTGCCTTATTGGCCTTTTTGGTTCGGGTAACCCTTGTCCATTCGTCCTCGGACTCAGAGGCACTGCTCCCAGAGGTTCCCGTCTGTTCTTCCAGGTTTTCCCGGATTCTGCGAGCCTGGGAATGGCTGGCAGAATGTGGGGACCTGGTCTCCTGTGTCCTGCGCAGTTCAGAGGAGTCTTCAGATTCCTCCTTGCTGCCAGGATTTGATGGGTACCCCCTCCACTGACCTAACTGGGCAGAGGTTTTCAGGATGCCCTTAATGGGCCTACTCTCCTGGGGTTCCCCATCGAACTGTACTGTACTTGGGTGCCCATACCCGGATGCCCACCCCTCCATTCCTGAGTGGTACTGGCCTATGAGCCCCATACTCTTAGCTGGATAGTAATCTGCCATCCCTGCAGCCCTGTGCTCATGTGCGCCAGGGGACATGGGGGTGGTAGAGTCCAGGGACTGGGGGAGATGAAGGCCCCTGGTGTTAGGGCTCCTGCGGTTATGGTCAGGAGTCTCTCTTTCCCAGCGGACCTCATCTCTATCCGCCCCTGCTCCCTGTTGCAATGCAAGAGCCTGCATTTGTGCTTTCAGTTCCTCTGTTAAGGCCATACTCGACTCTATCAGTTTCTCCTGCATCGCTACCTGTTGTTGGAGCCTATCATTGTGTTGACAGAGGGCCTCATTTTCCCTCTGTGCTTCCTGGTTGGTCCTGGAGAACTGGGCCAGTCTTTGCTGCAGGAGGGTTACCTCCTGAGCTGTGTCCCTATTGGCCTGCTCCTTTCTTGCTAGAGCATCCTCCACCCTCCTGGTGTGCTCTAAGAAGTTCTGGTTTTCTTTTTGGAGATCACCCAGCCCCTGGAGGGCCAGGTGATTTTCTTCAATTTCCTTTTTTAAGTGGCAGACTTCCTGGCCTAAAGTGTCTCTTTCCTGACTAAGAGCCTGCATCTGTGCTGCCTGGTCGTCCCTCTGCCTTTGGAAGGCACCAGCTTTCTGGCGCTCCTGATCAAACTCTGCCTGGGTATCCAGGTCTTTCAGAATCAGTTTATTGCTCTCCTCTTTCTCTCTATCTAGCTGGCTTTGCAGGGTGACTACCTGCTCCGCACATGCCCTGTTGAAATTGATCTGTTGCTCCAACTTTTTCTGGTTCTGCAGTAAGGAGTCCAAACTGTCTTGGTGCTCCTTCTGCAGGGCCAGAAATCTGGTATCCTGGTCTGTCTTTTCCTGTTGTAGGATGCCCATATCCTCTTTTATTTTAATGATGTACTGCCTGCTGTCATTTTCTGACTCCTGGCTCCCCTGCAGCCTCTGCTCAGAAGAGACCAGGTCAGATTGGACCTTCTCTAACACCACCTGTTGCCTATTTGCCAGATTTTGGCTTTCAGCACATCTATCCTGCATGTCTCCCATATATAGGTACAGGTATGCCGCTATCCTAACAATCTTGTCGTGTTCATCTTTGGCCTTAGGGGCCATGTATAGTTCACTCAGGGCCACATGTAATGGACCCTGATCTCTATATATATCTGACCCTGTTTCAGTGACCTGTTGCGTGATGGCCTGCAACCAGGCATCCTGGCCCTGCTCAGCCCAGTCACCTCTCACAAATAGTTTATGTAAGAAGTGCTCTCTGGCTATTTTCATGTCTACTAAGGTCGTCATTCTAGAGATTGGTCTCTGTCCTGACTTACAGAAGTTTGTATTTTATTCTTGCAAAACAGACCGTTTCCTAGAGCGTTCCTTTGAGGAGTGCTTTACAGCGTAACACAGCATGGTGATCCGACCGGATATGTGTATCTGGTCAGCTGGCACGCTGTATTAATCTGCACAAATGGTAAATCTAACCCAACGTCTCGGCTCGAGCCCCCAATTTGTAAGAGGATTCAATTCAACACTACAGCTAAGTCAACGCCTAGTCTATAATACTGAATGAAAACCCTTATTGATATATCTTTATGTCCAGTTCATGCGTTCTGGATGACTACCCCTATATAACACCCCTCTCTTGGAATCCCCCTGACCCCACTGAGCCAAGAAGTAGTTCTGTTTTGCAAGTTTAAAAGGTTTATTTGATAATTTAAAATATATATATATCACACTTTATAATAAATTAATAATTGAATAGCACACTTAATCTGATATGATAAAGATGAACAACAGAGAATCGTGCACTAGCACACTTCTTATAATCACTAATGAGTTGACATGAAATGGATAAGGTAGCACACTGGTAAATAGGAACAAAAGTATAATGTGGTAGAGGATGCTTTATGTAAGCTCAGGTGGATGCAATATTCAATGAATGCAGTACAGAAAATACTCAATATGATTTCAACCAAACAATGTAATCACTTTTCTCTGGCAATCCCCTCCCTCCCTTGATGCAAGGCAAGGAAATGGAAGGAAAACACACAGTTCTCAGAAATGCAATCAATGTAAATCAGTTCACCCCAGCAAGGGGTATGCAGAGTTATGACCGATTTAATAGAGGTCGTTTTTGGTTTTGCAAATTTTAAAAGCTCAAAACGACAAGTGACAAATTTTGCAGCTAGAATGACAGGTGACAGATTTGGATCTATCAGGCAGTTCTACTTAGATTAAAATAGGACTGAATTATATTATTTTAACTAGGAGATTGGTTCTGCACAGTTTTCAAGGTACTCACACTATATTCTTGAGTGAAATGGGCCTCGCCATGGATCTGGTCAGGTTTTAAACTCGCCTCTGGTCTCTGCACTTCACAGTGATCTGGGTCAGCTCTCTCTGGTTCTCTGGTCTGGGTCTCTAGTTCTGGATAGATTGAAGTCTCTAGTTTGGCTCTCTGGAGGTTTGATGGAGGTAAAGTATGGATTTTTCCGGCAGAGCTTCCAGCGGCAGATGGATTTGAAAGTCCCTATCTGTCCTGTCTGTCTGCTTTTATGTGTTTAGAATGTGGGTGTGTTCTAGCATCACTAGCCCCTACCCCTCTCCACTTGCCATTGGTCAAGCTTCCATTTCTCACTTGATTGGCGAAGGAGCTGTGAGTTAGAGTGATGTCATCCATTTATGATCTCTTGAAACAACTCCCCTATCATCTGTGCACCCAAATCTATATATGATCAAAATCCATATTTCACAGTTACACAGTTGTTTGAAATTACACATACATGGTGTGGCTGAATTTAGCCATGTCTCTATCCAAATCTGCTCTTTCTAGGAGCTTGCATTCAAAAATGGCAACTTCTAGCACTTTTTCATGTGCTGAACAACATTGGATCTTCATTAAATTTTATACAACTGTTCCTCACATATCTACCCACATACCAATGCATTTTCGTTTGTCTAGCTGAAACAGGGAGTCTGTAATATTAATAAACAATGGGGTTTTGCCCCAGAACATCACACAAATTGGAGTTTGGGCTTGAATTAAAGGTACATTTTTTAAATTAAAGCTCTCAAAGTTATACATTTCTGTCATTTGATTACAAAGAGTTATCAGTGTTTTTGTAAAATATATATTTTACTTTCAATTCAGTCCTCAGAGTGTTGAAGTCCGCCTCCAAGACTTGGGTGGGTCAGTCACAGATCTCTGCTGGCTGGCAGACCTTTGTTGACAGCAAACATCCAGAATTAACATATTCCTTTCAGAGCAAAGGGTCCTTTGTGTGGTGTCTGGCAAGCTCACATCAGGAGGCCAGGGGGCCACTTTGCATTTAATTAACAGAACCCTGTTATTTCCTGGCTTCTTGTGTTGAGTTCTGAAGTGTCAAGAGTTCTCAGGACAGGCAACCCCTTTGAACCTTTGATGAAATAAGACCCCTTTCTTTGCACTCATGCAGTTTGCAAGACAGCTCTCCTGTCAGAGTTTAGACCGCTAGCGCCACCATCAGGATTTTGTGGTTACTGCATCCATCCTTGGGATTTTTTTTTTTTTTTTTTAGATTGATTCCTTTCAGCAAGTGATATTATATGGAGTAGATTGTCCATGTTCAGGACATTGCATTGGTGTGTTTCTGCAGTAAAGTAATTCTGTGCCCATGATTTTGCCATATTTGACATTCAAGAAAAATGAATTCCCAACAGTATGGGTTTGCTTTTGGCAATCAGCATTACATCTCTGAACTCACAATATAGGCAAAATGGGATCTCCCTGTGCATTTTCTGGGGAGCTCTGGCCATTATGATGTTTTCAATGCCAGTACTGCACAGTTTTGAGGTCGGGCTCGGATGCATGGGTAAATACATCCCACAACGCGGTTGTGTTTGAAAACGCTGCGGTTTTTCTTTCCGAGTTTCTCAGGCTCCTACGAGCCGGAGGAGCCTGAGAAACTTTGAAAGAAAAACTGCAGCGTTTTCAAACACAATAACGTTGCATTTATGTTTGCGGTTGCTTCAAAAGCGACCACAAACATAAATACAATGTTTTTAAAGCTGCGGTTTTATTTCTAAGTTTTTTGGGCTCCTCCAGCCCGTAAAACTTAGAAAAAAAACGCAGCTAGTGCTTATTTTGAAAAAAAATAAATAGCACTTACCGAGATTCAGCTGCAGCTTTCCTGCTCTGGTCTCCGGTCTCCGTCCTCCGCGTACAGCACCAATGAAGGAAAAGCCACCCAGCGGTAGCTTTTGTTTACTACCGCTGGCTGGCTTTTCTTTCATTAGTGCCACAAAAGCAAAAGCCAGCACAGGCGGGCATCCATTTCACAAAATGGATTCGCCCATGTGCTTTCCTTTGTGAATTTTGAGCTTGAATAGCTCAAAATTTTACATAGGAAGTTTAAAAAAAAAAGTGCTAGTATTTTTTTTTTAATGTTGCCTATCTATTTTTTAAATAAAATTTTTAGCTGGACTACCCCTTTAACTAGGATTCCTGCATCTTTTGTTCTGAAAGATCTCGTACTGTAATAACTCTGTGGGTCTTTCAAATAACCCCATGATGATATATATGTATCAGTCCATATTCCACGGCAAATCAGACCATACTAATTTTACCTCGGCATGCCATTGCTGAACGGAGTTACAGTTTTTCTTGATTTCCTCATAGACCGTACTAGTAATAAATATGACACTTCATCATACAAACGTTAATTTTGTCCTTCACCCTCACACCAACTTTCGAATCTCTCAGAATCATGGGAATGTCCGAATTGAAACCATAATATGCCTCCTATCGCAGCAATTGTATGTGTATTAGCCTACGCCAAGTTGTCTAAAACATCATATGCGAACAAACTCCACGGCAAGGTCTTGACCTTAGAGAAAGTAATGTAAGCCGCCATCTTGGATTAAGCCGCCATTTTAGGTTCTCTTGTAATGTGGAAGTCACCCTGAACATCAAAATGGAGGACGAATGACATTCTGAGTAAGATTCTGGCCGTTGTGACCTCCGCACACACGAATAATTAATATGCCTGCAGGCCACTTGTCGGGGTCGCGAACTAAGACCTTGTCCTATTGATGACCTACGTGTAAATGTACAACTATATCAGCGAAACTAATCAAATTGCATAAATTATAGGATTGACCTGGCAAGGAACCCTTAGGCCCGATCCCAAGAATGGATAACCCGCGAGAGGGTTGGCCAAGGGCTGGACAAATCATATAAAAGACCCAAGTATTCCAATGTACGGTCTCTCTTACTAATGCATCGAACCTTCGTTGAAGTTCGTTACGTTACTCTGAGAGCCGAATAGCTATCCGTTTGTCAATTGACTTTGGTAACTGTTGTAGCTTTTAAATAAAGCACTTGTATGTTCTTTGTAACCTGTGTTGGTGTGTTTCTTTTGGGCTTCCCGGCCTCATATTATTTTTATGTTTCCACAGTTGGCGCCCGAACAGGGACCCTCAAGATTGATGCCAGATCATTGAAGGTTGACACAGACTCTCGAACCGGGATCGGACGGTGTGATACTGCGGGCCCGACCGAACGAGACGCGATACCTCGGCAGCGCTGCACGATCCGATCTTTGGACGGTAGTCATGTGGTCTGACATGGCATCTTGACGAGGGTCCATTTTTGAGGCGGGCAGATTTGTCGAAACCACCAAACACAAGGTAAAATTTGTTAGTTAAGTTCTTTGGTAAACCGTACGGTCCTCCTTAGGTTTGGTCAGGTGCAGTCGTGATCCGGCTCTTAATTTAACCCTGACAATTTGAATTTGGTGTATTGTATCTGCAGACACAATTATCGACCAGGTAACACCAATTTTTTTGTGAAATGCCTGGGAAATTGTCTAGCTGCTTTAGGGCTCTGTTCCGCAGCGATCGACAATCTTTGGAATTTAGCCGCCCGGCACCACAGGAGGGGTCGCCAACATGTACTATGTACTGTAAGTATGGCATTGGAAGCATAGTGTTTAATGATATTTGGCACAGACAAACCAGACATGCCTCCGAATTTCAGTGGCCAATCAATGGTAGTTTTGAGATCCCCCGTATTGAATACCTAGAATCGGTCTTGCTAAAAAAGAAGGCCAGACCTGCAGCCTTTGATGTTTTGCAGAATTGGAAAAAAGAAGCATTGAAGCAGCTTAAAAGTAGGGATAAATATGCACGCCGTCATAAAACAAATGCCGAAAAGGCATTGTTATATGATAAAGAAAAACATTTAGAGTCAGTTAAAAATATGGATAGGGCCTTTTCACTCGGAATCCAGAAAATGTATCCCTCTCAAGATTTCCATGTTTCTGAAGAATTTATTGAAAAATTGTTAAACATACGAAGGCCTGGTGCCTCTGCGCCACCTCCGTATGATCCTCTCCCGGGTGCTCTGCCCATTCCTGCTGTTGTCCATGCAGTTATTCCATGTTCCACCTTTACAACCTATTGTTCCTATTCCTCTAGTTGTTGTTCCTCCACCTATCGCACCACCCCTTCCTCCCGCGCCGATAGTTGCACCCTTATCGAATTTGCCCGCACCTCTGCTCCCGAGTGGTTCCGTATTGACTGAAGTTGATCAAGGTGCGGGGTCAAAGATTGTCACTCGTAATACTGTTTCTGTAGACAGGAAACGGGAATTGTTTGCGTGGGCTAAGCACTGTATGGAGAAAGGTGATCAAGTTAATGTTTTTTCCAAATTATCAAATTTGAACAGTTTTCCCAAGAAAAATGTTTTTATCGAAGGTTTGGGGACTCATTTATGTGTGATGTGGGGTAGATTACAAAATTTGGATCTCCCACAAGCGGTGAGGGATCTAAATACTTTAGCACTTTCGAGGGACACAGAGAAGAAAGTACATGGTCATGTTGAAAGATTGTTTGAGTATAGGAGGGACTTTGAAAAATCACGAGATGAGGATGATGAAGACGACAGTATGTATGTACAGAAACGGTTCCTTCCGTGTCGTAGATCGGCACCTGAGGAAGTACGAATTTGTACCAAAGATGAGATTCGATGGATCTCGGATTCATCGATATCGCCAGATGAAGTATATGACACGTATAGTCAATATACAGTGGAAATGCAAAAGAAGGTGATTCAGGTAATGGTACAGTACCTGCAGGAAGAATGTGTAAGGAAGAAGGTTAGTTGCCCTATAGAGTTATTGGGGATTTGTAAAAGGGCTTTTTTGCCCAATACTTCTTCGACTGCCTTAACGCTCGACCTGGCTCTGTTGCTTAGTAAGCGGTCGGAGTTACCTATATCTCAGTTTCCTATGAGAGAGGTCCCTCCGACATTTGTCCCAAAGGTTGAGATTCCCGCTAAGGCTGGGACTGGTGCACCCGCTGTGGATATCCCTGCGCATTATGTATCGCAATTTGTTCACGTCCCGTTTTCACGACAGGAAGTGAACACTATTAGACAATCAATTCCCGATATTAGGAAAAACCCGACAGGGTTTTACAAAGAGATAGAGTCCCTTTTACAGTCCTCTGTGTTCACCTTAAGTGATATTGACTTGCTATTCCCTGTACTCCTACCCGTAGATTTATGGAAGCAGGTTCGGACAATAGACGATGTGCCAGGGTTGGGAGATACGTGGGCTAACATGACTAGGTTTGATGGGGAAAGACCAGCTGGTGAGAAACCACCTCAGGTAATACTCACTTTGCTTGATAGAATTGTGGCAAAATTAAAAACTATAATTCTGGAGAAAAGAATTATTTGGGACAAGCTTACGGCCTGTGTTCAAGGAAAAACTGAAGGCGCCACCAAATTCTTTAATAGATTCGAGCAGGTATTTTCTGACTTCAGTGGACAGGACTTGGGTACAGAGTCTGGGAAAAGGTTGTTCGTGGACAAATTTGTACGTGGATTGTTGCCCGACATCCAGTCACAGATTATGTCCTCTGAGAGCGCTTGGCAGGCGAAATCTCAATCTGAAGTTCTGCACATGGCTCAGTATTATGAGAACTGTGTTAATAATAAAAAGGAGAAAATAGAGAAGAGGAAAGGAGATCTGAAGACTAAAGTATTGTTGCAACAAATTGTTCGAAACCCCAGAGCAGGTACGATGCAGACCAGAGGTCAGTATGTCCCAAAAGGAAACGTTCCTTTGGGTTCTGTGAATGTTAATCAATGTGCCTATTGCCGCCAGGAAGGTCATTGGAAAGCACAGTGCCCCGTCCTTCGACAAAGGTCAAACAATGCGTTTGGGAGTATGGGTAGATGACCTAGAAGTCGCCCTGGAGCAGGGGGTCCTGATAGAGGTCAGTTTTCTCAAGATCCTCAGCAACCTTTTTCACGGGAAAACCAGACTTCGAGTGTGGACGCAAGAAACATATTTGATCACCCTTCTGCTGCCTACCTTTCTGAAAATCTTCCTTCCGACCACATTTTATTTCGTTAAGACTGCCCGAAGCAGGGTTTGGAACCTTCACCTATTCCCGTTAATCAGAAAGGTCCCTACGTTGAATTGTTAGTTGGGAATAGGAAACACCAGTTTTTGATAGACACTGGAGCACAGAAGTGCTCCATTGATCATTCGCGGGTTCCAAACATTCCACTGTCAGGGCAAACAAACGTTTCTGTAGGGTTTTCTGGTATACCAATTGTTTGTCCGGTTTCTTCACCGGTGTCTGTTTCTTTGGGTCCCTTTACGGACCATTGTCCCTTCCTTCTGACTTCGAACTGTGGAGAGAATTTGCTGGGGTTAAATCTGTTGAAGAAATTGAATGCAGTAATTCATTGTTCCTCTGATGGAGTACGGCTGACGGTTTCACCACAGCAACTTCCCAATTCTCAGTTTCTGATTCGACCATTGCCTCCTGAGTTTAGCGTTGTTCCGGAATGTTTATGGGCAATTGACGACAATGATGTTGGGGTACTAGAGATTGAGCCCGTTAAAATAGTTTTGAAGCATGGAGCTAAACTACCACGCATTCCGCAGTATAAAATATCAGTTGAGGGCGAGCGTGCTTTGAAGTGCATTGTCTCCGATTTTGTGTATCGTGGGGTGATTGAGGAGATTACAGGTAGTTTATGTAACAGCCCGATTTTGCCTGTATACAAGAAAGGCGACAATGCAATCCCATATCGGTTCATAATTGATCTTCGTGCTATTAACAAAGTCGTCGCCCCACAATTTCCAATTGTGCCTGATGTAACAACGATACTAACAATGATCCCTGCTACGGCTACGCACTTCAGTGTTGTGGACTTAAAAAATGCTTTCTTTAGCATTCCTATACACAAGGAGAGTAGATATTTGTTCGCGTTCACCTTGGGAGGATGCTCATTTACATTTACTCGGGCACCTCAAGGGTATACTGAAAGGCCAAGCATTTATAGTAGAGCTTTGAAAGAGCAGCTTGATACCCTTGAATTGCCACCTACTTGTACACTGCTTCAGTATGTCGATGATTTGCTTTTGGCTGCAGATTCTGAAAGTGCTTGTAAAGAAGCCACTGTACTGTTGCTTGTTCATATAGCCAAAAAATGGTCATAAAGCTTCGCTCAGAAAATTTCAATATTGTTTTCAGGAGGTCGCCTATTTAGGCTACCTCCTGTCAAAGGAGGGGAGAAGATTGACACCTGAAAGAATAAAACACATTTCTGGGATGTCTGTTCCAAATACACAGAAGGAAGTCAGAGCCTTAATAGGTATGGCCTCTTACTGTAGGTTGTGGATCCCGAACTTTTCACTAGTGATAAAACCGATGTTGGCTTTGATGAAGAAGGGCATTTCTCTGCCACTGCCATGGAAATCGGAACATCAACGAACATTTGAGCTTCTCAAAACTGCGTTATGCTCTGCACCGGTTCTGGGTACTCCAAATTATGACAAGGCCTTTGTGTTGTTTGTGCATGAATGTGACGGATGTGCTTTGGCTGTGTTAACGCAGGAACATGGAGGGAAGAATAGGCCATGCGGCTACTACTCTTCCGCCCTTGATCCTGTCGCATGCGCTTTGCCTAGATGTTTGCGAGCTGTTGCTGCTGCTGCCGCGTCTGTAAAGCAGAGTGAGGGAATGGTCCTAGGCCATGATTTGATTTTGATGGTACCTCACTCTGTAGATATCCTATTGAACAAAACCCAAACGCAACACCTCACCTCTGCACGGCTAACAAGATATGAATTAATTCTGTTTGCCCCTCACATTCAAATTAAGAGGTGTTGTGTTCTTAATCCGGCTGAACTTCTACCTTTCCCGCAAAATACTGTTTGCGGTGACGAAGAATTACATGACTGCCTGTATACCACTGAACAGGAAACGAAGGGCAGGATAGATTTTATAGATACTCCTTTGGGCAATGCGGAAGGGGAGCTGTTTTGTGATGGCTCCTGCTTCAAACTTCCAGATGGTATATCTACAGCTGCTTACGCAGTTACTACGTTGAGTACGGTTGTTGAAACTAAGAGAATTTCGTATAACTCCGCGCAGGCCGCAGAGATTATAGCATTGACCCGAGCTTGTGAACTCTCCGAAGGGCGTATAGTAAACATATATACTGATAGCCAGTACGCCTTTGGGGTGTCTCACAACTTTGGGAGGCTCTGGTCGGAAAGAGGGTTCCTGACCTCATATGGGACCAAGATCCAGCATGATCCCCTGGTAGTGCAATTGCTCTCGGCACTCTCACTCCCTAGGCAGTTAGCGATCTTGAAATATGCAGCACATCGTAAGGTCATAGATCAGGGGTGCACAACTGATTTTGACAGAGGGCCGAAAGTACCTTACATGAGGGCTATCGTGGGCCGAAAAGTAAATGTGGGTGGGGCTGTAGGCGGGGCGTGGCAGGAGGCTTTTTAAACCCCCAATTTCTACTAAACACATGGAAAAATAATGTTTTTGAGGGGTAACGATTTTTATTTGCATTTCAAACTTACATTTTGTACTACACATTTTCCATTGTTATAATTTATTTCTATTTAGTTATTGTATCTCGCATGTTTAGTTAACTTATATATATTTTATTGACCCTAGATTGGACATGCCGTCATTTTGGACTGCTACAGTTTGCTATTTGGGTTGCCCAAGAGGAGTATGGCCTTCGTTGAGTCAGGTTTCCTCAAAAAGCCAAAGATGAACATCTCCCAACTGTGCCTGTTTTAGCTTTATTATTGGGTTCACTCTTGGAGTGCAACACTATGCCCCATGTCCCTCACCCCCAACCAAACACTATGCCCCTTGGCCCCCTCACCCCCAACCAAACACTATGCCCCATGGCTCCCTCACCCCCAACCAAACATTATGCCCCATGGCTCCCTCACCCCCAACCAAACACTATGCCCCATGGCTCCCTCACACCCAACCACACATTATGCCCCATGTCCCTCACCCCCAACCAAACACTATGCTCCATGGCCCCGTCACCCCCAACCAAACACTATGCCCCATGTCCCTCACCCCCAACCAAACACTATGCCCCATGTCCCTCACCCCCAACCAAACACTATGCCCCATGGCCCCCTCACCCCCAACCAAACATTATGCCCCATGTCCCTCACCCCCAACCAAACACTATGCTCCATGGCCCAACCAGACCCGAACCCCCACCCCCCAACTCAGCACACTCTCAAACATGCACCCATACAGACCCGAACCCCCCACCCCCCCAACTCCAAACCCCCACCCCCCAAATCAGCACACACACAAGCACCCAACCAGACCCGAACCCCCACCCCCCAACTCAGCACACTCTCAAACATGCACCCATACAGACCCGAACCCCTCACCCCCCCAACTCCAAACCCCCACCCCCAAATCAGCACACACACACACAAGCACCCAACCAGACCCGAACCCCCACCCCCCAACTCAGCACACTCTCAAACATGCACCCATACAGACCAGAACCCCCCACCCCCCAACTCCAAACCCCCACCCCCCAAATCAGCACACACACACACAAGCACCCAACCAGACCCGAACCCCCACCCTCCAACTCAGCACACTCTCAAACATGCACCCATACAGACCCAAACCCCCACCCCCCAAATCAGCACAACACACGCACCCAACCAGACGCGAACCCCCACCCCCAACTCAGCACACACACAAACATGCAAACATACAGACCCAAACCCCCACCCCCCAACTCAGCACACACACAGACCCGAACCCCCACCCCCCAACTCAGCACACTCTCAAACATGCAAACATACAGACCCAAACCCCCACCCCCCACACACACACAACACCCCCCCACCCCCGCATCTCAGCATACACGCAAAATACATTCAAATCCAAACATCCGACACACATCCAACACCCCCCCACCCCAACATACACACAAAAAACATTAAAATCCAAACATCCGACACACATCCAACACCCCCCCCACCCCCGCATCTCAACATACACACTGAATACATTTAAATCCAAACATCCGACACACATCCAACACCCCCCCACCCCCACATCTCAACATACACACAAAATACATTCAGATCCAATCATCCGACACACATCCGACACCCCCCACCCCTGCATCTTAACATACACACAAAAAACATTAAAATCCAAACATCCGACACACATCCGACACACATCCGACACCCCCTCGCAACATACACACAAAAAACATTAAAATCCAAACATCCGACACACATCCGACACCCTCTCGCAACATACACACACAAAGCAAAACAGACCCGACACACATACACAAACAGACCACTTACCGGAGACGTGCTGGAAGGCAGGCAGGTAAGCGGCAGGTAAGCAGGAACGCTGGACTCGTACTATGGCTGGCGTGGTCCAAGGCTGAAATGCCTTCCGGCATCAAGCCTTATGGACCACGCCAGCCGTAGTGCTGGCCCTCCATTGGTGCAGCACACACGCATTACGTGGCTCGTAGGAGCGACGTAATGCATGTGTTTGCTGAGCCAATGAGGGCCAGTGTTTTGTCTGGCCCGGAAGACAACAAAGACTTTCCTAATGGAGGGCGGCCGCAGGCCGCCCTCCATTAGGAAAGTCTTTGTGCCTCGCGGGCCGGACAAAAGAGCATGGCGGGCCGCAACTGGCCCGCGGGCCGTATGTTGTGCACCCATGTCATAGATGATGTGGGAAAAGGGAACGCTTTTGCTGACCAGATAGCCAGGCAAACGGCTACAGACCTTAGCGCAGACATGTATGCTCTAAGGGAAACAAAAGATGCCTATGTAATGGATGAGGGTATTGGGTCTGTGCGAGATATTCAAACTGATGCCACAATAGAAGAGTCTAAAAGGTGGGCTGAAGGAATGGGGAAACTGGATGATGATGGGTGTTGGGTGGATACATCTGAAGGAAAATGGTTGCTCCCTGATTCATATGTGTTGGCAATGGTTACGATGGCACACGGTCCTATGCATGTGTGCGCTCAACAGATCACAAAAATGCTAGAACAAGTCTGGGTGAATGATAAAATTCTGAAGACTGCACAACGACATGTTCAGAATTGTATGATTTGCTTACAGCACAATGTGGGGAAGGGGACAGTCACTCCAAGGGGAAGCTTTGGGCCCCCTCCTGTTCCCTTCGAGGTCATCCACTTTGATTTTATTGAGATGGAACGGTGTAACAATCTAAAATATGTTCTTGTGATTATTTGTGCTTTTAGTAAATGGGTCGAGGCTTTCCCCGTTAAAGATGCTACTGCCATGACCACTGCAAAGACTATGGTAAAAGAATTCTTTCCACGATTTGGGCTTCCAAGGGTAATTTGGTCAGACAATGGTCCCCATTTTGTTACAGCAGTAATTTTGCAGATATGCACAACGTTACACATTGAAAAACGATTTCACTCAGCTAGACATCCTCAAAGTGCTGGGTTGGTAGAGAGACATAACGGTATCTTAAAGAATAAGCTTGCAAAAACATGTGCCAATACCAAATTGAAATGGCCAGATGCCTTACCTATTGTATTATTAGCCATGCGTACCACACCTCAAACTAAGACCGGGCTTTCTCCATTTGAGGTAGTAATGGGGAGACCTGCTAACATTTGGGGTCTTCCGAAGCCTGAAGCCCTGAGGGAGGAAGAAAATGTATTGCTTGTAGACTACTGCAACCAGTTGACTAAAACCTGTATTTCATTTATCATCAGGTTCACTCACCTTTACCTGTACGGTACACGGGCCCAGGACACGATATTCAGCCTGGAAGTTGGGTCCTAGTGAAGGCCTACAGAAGGTCTTCCTGTCTCGCTCCTCGCTGGAGGGAACCCTACCAGGTGCTGTTGGTCACCCGGACAGCAGTGCGGGTGGCTGGGAAAACACACTGGATCCACGCGACGTATGTCAAGAAACTTCCTCACCCGACGCCACACGTTACAGAAGAAGCAGAACCCCTTGCTGATGCTACAATCTCTGATCCTGGAGTAGCAAACAGCGCTGTGAGTGCGTCGGAGAATTTCTCTGAGCCTGTGGAGCTTGGGGAACAGTCCATTTCGTCTCCGCACTCTTTGGAAAAGTCACTTCCGGAAAACACTGTTTCAAGTTCTGCGACTTCCGTCGCCTCCGAAACGTCGCTTCCCCAAGGAAGTGACGATGCTTTGTTTTTGGATCAAACAGTTTTGGGTACCACCAGGTACGATCTTCGGCGAAGAAAATAGAACTACGGCACGGGTTTTTCCGTGCATTTGGAAAGAAGAAGTGATTAAAAGTTTTCTCTTGTAAAAGAAAGTTCCTCTCGAACAAAAAGGGATTCTGCTGGCTAGGGTTGGGAAGGACTAAGAAGTTGCGCGACCGTAGTGTCGCCAGCAATGAACATTGGGGTCGTCGATTGAGAAACTGCAATGCCTGCCACCTCCACCGCTGCTCCCCGCACTGGACTTGTAAATAAGGGGGTGACCAACTCAGACAACGAACAATGTGCCTGGGCCCCGAAAAAACATATTGCTGTGTTGTGTTAATAATAATTGGAATTTGCATAATTACTGCCGTAGGACTTTGGTACTTCGAAGACATTTACCCTCTGAAACCTCTACTGTCAACTGAGATTGTACCTACTGCTTTGACTCCCTCTGTACACCTTCACACTCTGTCACCTAGAGACTCCCAGCATGGACGAAAGTATCATAATAACACTTTAATGATAGTAATGAATGCAACGCATGCCATTTTTAATAAGAGTAATTGTTGGATTTGCACTCATTTACCGCAACATGGG
The DNA here is from genome assembly GCF_040938575.1 of Ambystoma mexicanum. NCBI lineage: Eukaryota > Metazoa > Chordata > Amphibia > Caudata > Ambystomatidae > Ambystoma > Ambystoma mexicanum. The sequence continues at coordinate 1,509,435,343 of NC_090922.1, forward strand.
AACAAGGGGCTAGGATGGTATATTCACCCTTTACCTTTAACGACTGCTTGCTATGCCTCTCTTAGAGCACTATTCTTTGGCCGTTGGAATGATAGCATCTCAGGGAACTTTGATGGAACTAATTTAAATGATTTTGAGAAACGTGAATTGACTCCCCTGGGATGCTCGCTTTTCGCAAATAGAAGTAAACCCAATGTTGCTTCTATTAGGCCGTCTGATAAACTATCTGTTTCCTTTCAAACTCTAATTTCCTTTAAAATGGCTCCGATAGGCAATAAGGACGCCGTGCCTCCTTCCTACTCTATTAATCATAGCCCTGATTCAGTCCCCTTTTGTGTACAACGAAATGGCACTCGGCCAATGGGAGATTTGGAAGGTTGTATAAACATTGTAAATTTGACTGGAGAGAACAGGCCTCTGTATGTAGGGGGGGCTTGTTTATTTCGTTTGTGGTAGTTTAGCATTTCCCTGGTTGCCCAAGGATTGGCAGGGAACCTGTTATTTAGGAATCCTGTTACCTGGGGTATTTATAGCTAGTACATTGGAGGTTTCTAAGGCTCGCCCACGGCGGGACGAGAACGGAGATACCCCTGAGCAGGTATTGGGAGATATAGCAAAATCAGTTGTGCCCTTTTGGGGACAGATAGCAAACTCTGAAAACATTAGGGGACTAGCAAGAGTACTGGAGAGAACAATCAACCGGACCACGGACATACTCTACAATATGACACTAGAACAAAAGGCAATAAGACTGGTAGCACTCCAAAATCGAATGGCATTAGATGTCATTTTGGCAGAACGCGGTGGAGTATGCAAATTAGTGGGGTCCGCTTGTTGTGTTTTTGTACCAGATTCCTCGCCGACGATTTTCAAAGCAATACAGAACCTGCACATCCTTAGTTCTGAAGTGCATGTTCCTGTGGGAGATTGGAATATTAGCACCTGGTTCTGGGATTCTCTACGATCTTGGGGTTGGAAGGTGCTTTCTGTCATTCTGGTTATTTTGGGGCTCCTGCTATTCCTTTGTTGCTGTTTTCAATGTCTACCTAGTATATGTGTAATGCTAGGGGAATGTTGTGCTCAAGCAGTGAGCACAGTAGGGCACAGAATGTATGCCCCAGATACAGCATGTAAAGAGTTTGTGCTACAAGAGGTTCTGATGAACGACCTAATGGCTATAGACATTACAGATAATGATTCAGGATGTATGGATGATAATGCATAGAGTTATTTGCAAAAGTATTAGAAATGATATTAGCACTTGGCATAGGCCAAAAGGAGGGTCTGTCGGAATTGAAACAATATTATGCCTCCTATCGCAGCAATTGTATGTGTATTGGCCTACGCCAAGTTGTCTAAAACATCATATGCGAACAAACTCCGCGGCAAGGTCTTGACCTTAGAGAAAGTAATGTAAGTTGCCATCTTGGATTAAGCCGCCATTTTAGGTTCTCTTGTAATGTGGAAGTCACCCTGAACATCAAAATGGAGGCTGAATGACATTCTGAGTAAGATTCTGGCCGTTGTGACCTCCGCACACACGAATAATTAATATGCCTGCAGGCCACTTGTCGGGGTCGCAAACTAAGACCTTGTCCTATTGCTGACCTACGTGTAAATGTACAACTATATCAGCGAAACTAATCAAATTGCATAAATTATAGGATTGACCTGGCAAGGAACCCTTAGGCCCGATCCCAAGAATGGTTAACCCGTGAGAGGGTTGGCCAAGGGCTGGACAAATCATATAAAAGACCCAAGTATTCCAATGTACGGTCTCTCTTACTAATGCATCGAACCTTCGTTGAAGTTTGTTACGTTACTCTGAGAGCCGAATAGCTATCCGTTTGTCAATTGACTTTGGTAACTGTTGTAGCTTTTAAATAAAGCACTTGTATGTTCTTTGTAACCTGTGTTGGTGTGTTTCTTTTGGGCTTCCCGGCCTCATATTATTTTTATGTTTCCACAGGAAGGCCTGAATCACATTTTTCATAATAAATTCTGTTATGTTTATCATACAGGCATAATTTTAGCATGGTTTAAAGGAGATTTCTGTCACATTTAATAAAAGTCTGGGATGAGCTTTGTGGCATATACGCTGCACTCTTTATGCAACAAAATGTATTCTTCTATTAATTAAGCCCCTGCCTCACAAGCCTCACTCACTTTCCTAGCCCCCACCTTTTCTTAGGTTTCGATTCCCAAATACACTTAAAGGACATGTTGATTTTAGCTCTCTTCAAAGGACTCTGCTATAGACTTAATTGCACATTTCATGGGAAGACCTGACCCTAGGTCACTTCTGCAGGACCTGTTATCAGCAGCTAATTGACAACCAGACATCTTTCTCCTAGAGAGCCCCAGCCAACAGGTCATGTGTCGCAGTTTCATTTCAGTGGAAATGTCCCTCTGCATCCATGTTTCTCAAAGTACAACTTTAGATCAACCAAAGGTTTTTACGTTTTTGAGATTTTTAAAGCCATTTTGTTTAACCATTTGTAAAGTAAATTGCATTTAAACCTGTGGTCCATAACATATAGTTTTTTGCTTCCACAATATTAACCCAGAGGTACATTCAGAATTTCATCAAATAGGCCAGTTAACAGAGAGCACCATTGTTCACTTCTAGCACAAATAGGCCTCTCCTTTTACATTATGACATTTTAATGTTGAAGAGGAAGTGTGTTTATTTGTGAGAAAAAAAAAACAATGCTTGGATTCACTTTAGATTTCTGGATCACAATATTATGCTGCTTTACAGATAGTGTTTGTGCGGATATCTGTCTCTTTAAGCAGAAAGTGTCTCTTTCCATGTATTTAGGAAAACCGCATTTTCAGCCACATATGTCTTTTGCCATGCACTGGGCACATCCAGCACTTTTAAGTTTCCAGGCACATTTTCCTTCACTTGAGCGCCTGTTCAGTCTGGTAATGTTGAAAGAGGCCAATTTCTGTTCATGTCCTGGGCATTAAGTCAGAAACTGAAGTATTTTGGGACTGGCCTCCATTTTTCATTAGGTAGCTCCAGCCAGCTTCACTCTTAAATACTGTCCTGGTCTTGCCTTTTTATTTCCGACAATCAGGGGCTATATTTTACCCCACAGGAGGGAGGGCAGGATTTTATCCGTCCGCCAGCTATTGTTGAAGGAGGCCAATTTTTAGAGTTTTGCAGACCTGGAGGATGGTGGGAAGCCAACATTCCACAAAATGTACAATTATTGGAGGGACGGCTAATAATAGCCATGGTTCACCCACAAGATGCACATATGCACTCTGAAGTAGGGCTGTACCGAACAGCATTAAACCTACCACCCAGTTGTTGTAGTATCACCCACATACTTCATCCTCTCTCTGGTTGCTAACCTATCCCCAAGTTGAAGTATCGCCCAGATACTTCATCCTCTCTATGGTTGCAAACATCCCCCCCAGTTCTTGTAGTATCTATCACCCAGCTACTTTATCCTGTCTATGGTTGCTAACCTCTCCTCCAGTTGAGGTAGTATCGCCCAGCTACTTCATCCTCTCTCTGGTTCCTAACCTCTCCCCAAGTGGTTGTATTATTGCCCGGCTACTTCATCCTCTCTGTGGTTGGTAAGCTACCACCCAGTTGTTGTATATCGCCCAGATACTTCATCCTCTCTATGGTTGCTAATTTCTCCCCAGTTGCTTTCGTGTTGCCCAGCTGCTTCATCCTCTCTATGGTTGATAACCTCATACCCCAGTTGCTGTAGCATCACCCAGCTACTTTATCCTCTCTATGGTTGTTAACTTCTTCCCCAGATGCTTTAGTGTTGCCCAGCTGCTTCATCCTCTCTATGGTTGCTAACTTCTCTCCCAGTTGCTTTTGTGCTGCCCAGCTTCTTCATCCTCTCTATGGTTGATAACCTCATACCCCAGTTGCTGTAGTATCGCCCAGTTACTTTATCCTCTCTATGGTTGCTAACTTCTCCCCCAGTTGCTTTAGTGTTGCCCAGCTGCTTCATCCTCTCTATGGTTGCTAACTTCTCTCCCAGTTGCTGTAGTATCGCCCAGCTACTTTATCCTCTCTATGGTTGCTAACTTCCCCCCCAGTTGCTTTAGTGTTGCCCAGCTGCTTCATCCTCTCTATGGTTGTTAACTTCTCCCCCAGTTGCTGTAGTATCGCCCAGCTACTTTATCCTCTCTATGGTTGCTAACTTCTCCCCCAGTTGCTTTAGTGTTGCCCAGCTGCTTCATCCTCTCTATGGTTGATAACCTCATACCCCAGTTGCTGTATTATCACCTAGCTGCTTCATTCTCCCTGTGGTTGCTAACCTATCCCCCTGTTGTTGTACCATCACCCAGATACTTCATCCTCTCTATGGTTGCTACCATATTCCCCAGTTGAAGTATCGGCCAGATATTTCTTCCTCTCTATGGTAGCAAACATCTCCCCCTTTGTTGTAGTATCGCCCAGCTTCTTCATCCTCTCTATGGTTGCTTACCTCTCAGCCAGCTGTTGCGGTATCACCCAGCTACTTCATCCTCTCTATGGTTACTAACCTCTCCTCCAGTTGTAGTATTGCCCGGCTGCTTCATCCTCTCTATGGTTGATAACCTATCCCCCAGTGGTTGTAGTAGCTATCGCCCAGATGCTTCATCCTCTCTATGGTTGCTAACCTCTCCCCAGTTGTTGTAGTATCGCCCAGCTACTTCATCCTCTCTATGGTTGCTAACGGTTCCCCCAGTTGTTGTAGTATCGCCCAGATACTTCACCCTCTCTATGGTTGCTAACCTCTCCCCCATTCGTTGTACTATTACCCAGCTACTTCCTCCTCTCTATGGTTGCAAACCTCTTCTTACTGTTTTGATTCTCTCCCTAGTGGTTGACCTTTCTAATTACTAGTTTCCACTCTCCCTGGTTGCTTCTTTCTCTCCATAGTTAATTGTTAATTTAAGCATTTTAATTACTTTTTTCTCTCCCTACTTGCGTACTCTGTCTGGATTTTAGCACCTGTCTCTTATTGCCCCTTTCTCCCTCTCCAGTTGCTCATTGTTCTCCCTAATTATGCATCTCTCCTTAGTAGCTGGTACATCTTCCAGCGTATTGTCTTCACCATCACGTATTGTCTGTGTCTTGTCTTAGTTGATGTTTCTTTCTGTCTGGTTGTTGGCTGCTCTCTCTCTCGTTGTTGATTTCTCTCCCCAGTGGCTGGCTATTCCGTATAGTTGCTCATGTCTCTCCCTCGTAGTTTATTGTCCTGGTTGATGTATTTTGTCTCTGGTTGTCCAATTCTTTCAATATGTTCTGATTTATCTGCCTGATTGGAACCTCCTGTCTCTCTCCCCCTCTATCTCCCTCTCTGTCCCTCTCCCACTCTTATTTCCATTTCTCTCTCAGGTTATACTTTTCACTCCCCCGTAGTTCATTTCTCCCTTTAATTGCTTTTATTCTCTTTCATATCCCCACTTTCTTGCCTCGTTGTTAGTGGCTTTGCGTGATTGTCGACTTCTTGCTCAATGTTTTTTTCAGTTGCCTTTCCTATTTGCGCTTTACTCTCCTTTGGTGCTTAGTTCTCTCCTTGATTGTTGTCTCTCTCTTTCTCTCTCTTTCTCTCTCTCTCTGTCTGATTCTCGCGCTCTCTCTGTGTCGCTCGCTGTCTCCTCAGTTTGGTGCCTTAGTTGCACTCTCTGGTTGCTGTCTTGTCTCTTGCTCTTTGTCAGTTTTTGGCCTAGTTGCTTGTGTCTGATTTCTGGCTTCTGACCTTTGCTGTTGTTTTCTTTCCCAGTTACTGTTTTTTCTCGCTAGTTACTCAATCCTCTCTCTAGTTTCTGTTTCCCTACATAGCTGCTGTCTCTCTATGATTCTTCATCTATTTCTTACCTCAGATGCTGGCATTTTTGGGTTCGCTTTCTAGATATACATGTCTCTCCATAGCAGGGGTGTTGCTAGGTCTGGAAGAGATCTGGGGCTACGCTAATGTAGGGGCTGTCGGGACTCGGGGCTAGCTAGCCCTTTGGTTGTAGCAACTGAGCTTCTATACGGGGCTACATCAAAAAGAGCAGGGGCTATAGCCCCCTCAGCCCCCCCCCCCCACCATCCCTCAGCAAAGCCTCTGCTCCACAGTAGCTGGTTTCTTTTCTTTCTCTGGCAATGATGCCGCCTAATTAATAGTTTCCCTGCCTAGGCACAGGTGTCTCTGCTTGATTGCTGAGGCTCCTGCACTCTGGCGCTTGGGCACTTCCTCTTTGCAGTAGCACATTTGACTCCTCTGTTTGTGAACTCAATATCATGTACTGGATTTCTCCTAGTTCCTCCCGACTTCTCTCCCTGCTACTAACTGACCCCATTTGGAGCCCCCACGCCGGACATTGTTGGATTCTCCCCTTAGCCCCCCAGTTTGATGACCACTGCCTTTGCTGCTGCTATCACTGTCCAACTGTTGCCCTCGTAGTTGCAATCTTCCCATGCATGCTTCCTCTGTCCCTCATTGTTGGGCACGTGCCCCCCTTGTGGGGCTCCCTACCTGGCTTGCATTTCTTTTGCTTCTCCCACCTGTGGCCAGCCATTATCCCATCCCACCTGCTTTGCCTAGCACCCCCTTCTGGCATTCCGCAGCCCCGCCCGCCTCTCTGCCTTTCTGGAAGCATCTTTTCTCTGCCCGCCCCCCCCCCCCCTCCAGTAAGAGCACCCGGCTTCTGATTATAAATTATCTCATACGATGTGTAGCCGCCTTGCGCTTTGTGCAATCATTACCTTTTAAATACGCCTGTACAGCACTTAGACGCCACTCGCCGGGCTGAGTGCTTTATAATGCCGGCGATAAATAAGGCCGTCCATCAAGCCCGCGGTATCTATTATTATACGGGTGCTTTGTAAACGGCGCTTTGTGATCGCGAATCCCGCAAGCGTATCAACCCAAAACTTCAGGTTTTATACGCGTACAAGTCAAGCATGTTTAATTCATGGCACTTTGGCGAACGCTCCTCTAAGCTTTGCAACCCTTTGTGTATATTTAAGAAAGTCAGCTTCTTAGGCGCCATGTTCTGTCAAGCTGACAAAGGCACTTATTCACTGGAAAACGTATGGGAACCACTGGCAGCGAATGTATCTGAGTGCCGAAGACCCCTTCCCATCAGTGCATGTCTTCGCTTAGATTTGGGGACTTGAACATTGGAAGTCCATTTTTTTGTTGGAAAGGCAAGCTTTGATTTTTTTGTATCAGTGGTAATATACATCCAATGAACAGATCAGACCTTTTTCGACCTGACCTTTTTTTGTGGTTAATGAACTAAGGGGGACTGTTGAATCATTAACGACCACACTGAGGCGTAGAGATGGCCACAACAGCCCCACTTAGTGGTTTTCATTGAGGAAGGGCAGGAAGTGCTCGCACACGCATATAGAAAACTGCTTAGGTGTATTGCTTTGGATGTTGTGATGAGCATCAGAGAAAAGTAAACAGGGAGCCTTGGTAACCAGTGGCACCAGAGGTGGACAGACCTGTAGAAGTAATGATGGGTAGGGCTAGCACTACTTCAAGAGCAGTTCAACTCTCCACACTCTTTCAGCTGATGATCAAAAAGATTCTGGACCCAGGCCTTGCTCATCTTCACAGACTGAATATTCCCTGGGGCACGTAGAGGAGGTGACCACTATTCCTCTGGGTCATCAAAAGGAGATCCAATGGAACACAACAACACTTTCAGGCCTTAATGGTGGCACTTTCACTGGCCATCCCATTAGTAGTCAATCAGCCATAAAGTCGGTGGGGGTAAGGGGAGGCTTTTGATCCACCTGCAAGTAACTAAGATGGCATGAAAAGTACAGTGGAATAAAACATGCACAAGTTCACAGCAGTGCCATCCGTGCATTTTGTTCACAGCTGTGACAAATCAACTTCCAGGGCACCAGTGGTCCAGGGATGAACATCGGTTTCTAAACCAGGAATCAGCCCAACACCTCTAGTAAACCAGAAGGGATCCGAACAGATTGAAACATGAGTAAATTATAAATCTCCTTGCCCAATTTTGGTAATGTGGACGGAACGGCAGGCTTATCTCCAAAGGTCGTGGATCGTTGGTTAGTTGCGACACAGCGAAAATACAATTATCACCCAATGATAAAGGGGACTGTACAGTCAAGGTTGTATACAAAGATCTACTTTATTATTATCACAACAGACAGTTCTAGGAACACTACGAAATACAACCCACCCAGTAAAGGAATGCAGAGGACAGACAGTTCCAAAGAAGGAAAACGGATTCACTCTAGATACTGACAGGAGGGTAGTCGGTATATTAATTAATCTTAAAAGTTCAAGGATACTTGGTTTCAACACAAAGGGAGCAATAGGTCATAAAACATCACTAGCGCCCTTGGGAGAAGGACTGGGGGGACGGAACCAAAATGTACCTTGTGCTTGTAGGTGTTCTTGATGCTCGACATGGTTGAGTTGGTTTCAGGGTGCTTTGCAGCTTCTGCGACAGAGTTTGAGATGGGAGACAGCTGCAGGTATCAGGCAGTGGGCAGTTCGGCAAGGAAAGCTGCACGGTAGGCTGGAGACTGGCCTACACGGTGGCTTAGGGTCAGAAATCATTGTGTCAGTGCTGGTCAGTGCTTCTGAAGCACTTATAGAGGTGTCTTGAAAAGTGTTAGCGACTGCAACCTTAACAACAGTCAGCGGTGCAGTCAGTTGCAGTTCAAAGGGCTCGACTGGCTTGAAAATGTCCTTTAAGGCAGATGTTGTTAGATGCATGCCGATGCACTCCTCCTAGCTTCTTCGGTGGGCTTGTACTGTCCTTTAATGCAGACAGCCCAAAGCTGAGGTGTTGCAGGCAGCTGCCTTGTCTTTGGTTTGGTTCAGTGACTCTCTGGCACTTCCCACCTAGGAAGATTGCTGGCAGAGCCTAGCAGGGCACACTTTCAGGTCATAACCAGAGTGCGTTGCAACAGAAAAGGTAAAGGGTAGAAACATGTAATTCTAAGTCCCCTTGAAGCTGCGGCGAGACCAGACTTTCTGTCTCCTTCCAACCACATAGTCTTATCTTCTGAAGGGGGTCTCTCTGCGGGGATGACTACTGTAAACACACAGTTTTAGCGAGACATGACATTTCCCTCTCAATCGATGCTGAAGGTGGGAGCTGTCATTAGGTTGTCACAGTGCATATAAAAGGGTGTTGGGGGTTTCCTGTCTCCTTTGTTGGGGTTTTCCTGTCTCCTCTACCGCCAGGCCCTATGTGGGCCTGTTTGAATTAAAATCTGATAAGTAAATGAATGCTGCCACCAGCTACAGGGCTCAACAAATGGACAGTGCAGATGAATGGAGCCTTTGTTTGTTAATAAGGCTGGCATGGCATGGGGTAGGTTTGGCCCCCACCTTTTGGGATGACATGGTGTACTCCTGGCTGTCATATCCCAACTAAATATGACAGGGGGGACTGCACCTGTATGCTATGTCCACCCAGAGTACACAGGTCTATGCGTATGTCGTGCAGTGAGCATAGGAAAATATGTGCTGATTAGCCCCACACTTTTTTCGGAGGTTGATCTACCATCATTCAATTTCATTTAAAATTCAAAAAAGCCCAGGCCCAGGTGAGCGGATGGTCGAATCCCTCCCAACAGCACACACTAAGGATATGGAAGTACCAGGCAGCTACCCAGATTGCCTCCCTCACACTGCACAGATTGGTCCTCTGGCTCCTCCAGTCCAATGCCTGCAGGTTAGAGGGGGACTACCAAGGAGGCTGCTAAGTCAATGTCTCCAAGAATGTCTGTTTGAAGGCAAACATACCCTGACCAAGCGTTTATGTGGCAATAATCCTACGTAAACAAAAAACAAACAAAACTCTGCCCAGTTCAGGATGGGCCCCCAATTCTTCACCATTCCCCCTGTTCTAAGCTCAGCCTGAGACCCAGGCTGAATGACTGTTTTGCAAAAGCAGGGAGATTCTAGTACCACATTATGAGCAACCCTAAGTAACATTGGTGAATCTCTTTTACTTACTGGCACTTATCTTAGTGTCACAGTGCAATGACATAGAGGTGGTCCAGGTGAAGCCGACAAAGGTACCCTGGAAAATGGACAAGCGAGTGCTGGGGTATTCCGGAGCTCAATATTGCCCCGTGGAATAAATGCTTGGAAGGCTTTGGTGTCCAACACTGGTGGTGCTGGTCCCTCTTAAATTATCGAACACTCTTTCTCTCAAAGGGTCTCCAAGGTGATTCATCCTAACACTCCAACCTCAGGACCCCTCATGTTGTTTGTCTAAGCCGCCAATCACATGGATGACTGACCACTATTGCTAACCACTTAAATATCCCCTTGTAACCCTGACTTTCCCACTACCCACTGCCCACTGTGTATGTAGTTGGCCACGCATGTAGTGTAGATTTTCTCTTGCCCCTTGACCGTGTGTGGGTGGCACAGCTGGTGAGAACCTTTTCTTGCGAATTTAAGATGAAGTTATTATTTTTTGAGCGCAAACCTAGATTCGGGAAGCAACAGAGCACTTTATAACCGTAGGGGGAAGAACAGGGTGAGGGGAGCAGACATACAAGGGAGTGGGGAAATAACAACGAGGGGGGGTGTGCGGGCAATTTGGCAGCAAGGGTTCTAGAAGCAACCAGCGGAGGAAACAGGAGGAAGCAGATTGCTCACTCTCAGGTAGGGTGGGGAGTGAAGGGAGTGTGAACCTAGGTGATAGGGAGGAGGCAGTACTTGAAGAGGAGTGTCTTGAGCTCCTTCCTGAAGTTTAGGAGAGAGGGGGCCAGCCTGATGTTGTTGGGGAGGAGATCATGTCATTGTAATAAACACTGAAAATGGACTCGCTCACACAGAAGTGGTTTCACAGGACTGACGGTATAATTCACTTTATCTTTCTGTACCAATGTCCGCTTACTTACGGATGCTAATGGCGATATACACCTCAGCGTTGGGCTGACCTTGCCTGCAACGGTACAGCTGCCTGTGTTAAGTGATGCTTGCTTCGCTGGGCCCTTAACTTTTGCTTGGTGCCATTACCATCAGGGCTGATCTGCTGTCTCAGCGCCCAATAATAAGGACCCATGAAAGAGTTCTAGCTTCACTGCTGGGACCAGGAAACAGGGCTGTCCTCTGCCGCAGACTGAGGCCGCCATTTTAGGGCCCGAATAGTCTCTGTATCTGTTAAGTGGATGTCGCTCATACCTTTCCAAAATGGCTTCCAGTTAATCTGGGGCCTAACAGTGATTTGTGTGTTATTTTAATGCTGCTTATTTTCTTTTCACAGACTGTTAGGAGCAGGTTCTGCTGAGTTACGCTTACATTTTATGTCACTGGAAAAGCACAAGGCTGTATGTGTTTCTAGATAAATATGGGGTTAACGTATTCAGTGTTTATACACGGTAGCAACTAGCATTAGCAATTAGATAAAACAGCAAGTCACAGGTCTGACTTCCGAACACAGACGTGGTCTTAATTAGCTTTACTTAAATGCAAACGTGCCTGCAACAGGCTGCTTTGCATAAGACATGATCACGTGTTAAGCAGCACATCTGAACTGCCTGGCAAATGACGGCATATTCCAATTTGCACGACGCTTTGCGCACCTATGCACAATACACGGGATTGCGACGTGTTGCTTTTCTCTGGAGGCCAGGGGGTCTCTGTCCCCATTAACAATTCGGATGTGTGGGCTATATTGCGAGCCATTCCCTGGCCACTGTCACTGCTTTGAAGTGACCCTCGGGACACAATGCCTCCAGAAAACACCTTACAACACAAAGCAGCACAACCCACCCCAAACCTTCACAACACAAAGCAGCGCAGCCCGGAACAGCACCTCACAGACCAGCACACAACAGTAAATGGTGAATTATCTTAGACATCACACTACATCAGACAACTGGGCCACACTGTATTGCACTGCAGCCAATCACACCGAGGTACAATACAACCCAGCACAGCCGAACACAACTCACCCCACCACAGCCAATCACAGAGCAGCGCAACAGAAAATGCCGCCCCACCTTAGACATCTCACTGCATCAGACAACCAGACCACACTGTATTGCACTGCAGCGAATCACACCGAGGTACAATACAACCCAATGCAGCCCAACACAACACAACCCGTCACAGCCGATCACAGAGCAGTGCAACAGAGAATGCCGACCCACCTTAGACATCACACTGCATCAGACAACCAGGCCACACTGTATTGCACTGCAGCCAATCACACCGAGGTACAATACAAACCAACGCAGCCCAACATAACACAACCCACCACAGCCGATCACAGAGCAGCGCAACAGAAAATGCAGAACGACCTTAGACATCACACAGCATCAGACAACCAGGCCACACTGTATTGCACTGCAGCCAATCACACCGAGGTACAATACAACCCAACGCAGCCCAAAACAACACAACCCACCACAGCCGATCACAGAGCAGCGCAATAGAGAATGCCGACCCACCTTAGACATCACACTGCATCAGACAACCAGGCCACACTGTATGGCACTGCAGCCAATAACACCGAGGTACAATACAACCCAATGCAGCCCAATACAACACAACCCGCCACAGCCGATCACAGAGCAGCGCAACAGAGAATGCTGACCCACCTTAGACATCACACTGCATCAGACAACCAGGCCACACTGTATTGCACTGCAGCCAATCACACCGAGGTACAATACAACCCAACGCAGCCCAACATAACACAACCCGCCACAGCCGATCACAGAGCAGCGCAACAGAAAATGCAGAACGACCTTAGACATTACACAGCATCTGACAACCAGGCCACACTGCATTGCACTGCAACCAATCACGCCGAGGTACAATACAACCCAACGCAGCCCAACACAACACAACCCACCACAGCCGATCACAGAGCAGCGCAATAGAGAATGCTGACCCACCTTAGACATCACACTGCATCAGACAACCAGGCCACACTGTATGGCACTGCAGCCAATAACACCTCTATACAAAACAATACACGCAACACACAGGCAGCACAACAGAATAGAACACATCATGTTTCCCTGGTTCCCACTTGTGGGCTCCTGGACTCTGGATCAGTATAAAAGGTTGACCTTCCGAGCTCATTAAGGCCCATGTTCACATTTCAGGCCCATGACATCAAGCAGAGTGGGGTTGTTTTGATCTGAGCACGCAGGGACATTCTTGCATACATTCACGCCTTCCTTATCTTTATGTTGCTGAGATCCTAGGCCAATCAGCATTCCCCTATCAACCCAGATGGACTCTGCTCCCAACCAGGGCGTGCAGGTGCAAAGTGCAGCCTAATTGGGCTTGGCACCCACGTCGAGTACTGCCAGGGCTGAGAAAGGGATAGGTACACTTTCCTTGAGGCATTCCAACTTCTTCTAAGAAATCCAATGTTGGCACCTGGCTATACTGTTTATTTGGGATAGCTGAAGTGTAGCTGGCTTGCCTTGGGAACATTCACTCCCCCTGTCAGCCCACCAACTTCTCGGGTCCATCCATTTAGCACCAGGAGCGAGTAATGATATAATATGATATGGCATTTATAACGCGCCTATACACAAGTGTTTCAAGGCGCGACGAGGCAAGGGAGGGGGAACAGAGGGACAACGATCTTACTAGGCCAGCTGACATTGAGATTGCGCAAGTGTAGGGGAGAGGCAGGGGAAAAGTGCAGGGGGTAAGTGCAGACATCAGGTGTCACGTGCTGTAGGGGGCTGTAAGGATACAGAAAACAGTCCCCTATTGCGAGGGTTGCCAGGCAGACAGTGCAGGTGTGCAAATGGTGGTGGAGGGGACCTGGGCCCGAGATCAGAGGGGAGCACGGTGACCTGTGTAGTTTCAGCCAGGAGTTCAGCAGGGGAGATGAGGAGAGAAAGCAGAAGCAAAGTGGAAGGTTTTGAGGTGGAACCGGAGATGGCAATAACGGTGACGCAGATTATTACAGCGCTTAGAAACTGGAACACTTGGTCTGGTGTAAAGCACTATATAAATCACCAAATTTATTATAAAAAATGCATTTTTCCTGTTTGGGGTAAGCAAGTGCAGAACCGCCATCTCCTGGCTGCAGCTTTGGGTGCAGGTGCTTGCCGGGCCTCGAGGAGTGGCAGTTCCGGGCACAGGAGTGGCTTGCAGGCTACCTCCACTGTCCGGGTTCTCCATATACAAATCTCAGTCCTCTGCAATGCCCCCTGATATCTGAGTGTTGCCTCGACCTTTGCCAGGGCCTGCCACTAACCGTCCTGCGAGTTTCAGTCCATCAGAGAGACGGTTGCTTGACTCGCGGTATTCAAGCTGGCGCGGGGCTGGTATTTTTTTGGGTAAGGTCAGCTGACATTCTCAGACGATGGGTAAGCTCTTGCCTGACAGCAGGATCAGCAAAGCTAGCATAAACTGGTATTTTGGCAGGAAGAAAGGAGTGGGTGGCATTACGGCAATCAGGGTGGACATTTCCGCTGCCAATCAGGACCCAGAGCTGACGACCATATTGAAATTGAAATCAGTTATTTATAACGCGCTTAATACCCAGATGTTTCTGAGCGTGGACCTGGGGATCGAACCTGCGTTGTTCTGCGTCGTCTTGCTTCCGAGTGGAGCACGTTGCCCCTGAGATATCCTCACCATTCTATGCCTCCAAATAGCTCCATAGTCCAAGATAAAGCACATGCACGTTTCCAATCATTGACAAACATCAGCCGCAGGGATCTGCACAGCCCATGCTCCTCATAGGTCGGTGCGGGTGGGATCTTGCAGGATCCCCAGAGAAGTTCATCCTGAGGGGCTGCTTGGGAATCAGTTGATTTGTGGAATCTGGCCAACGTGCGGCAACAAGTTCCTGTGTGTGATGAACTGCCAGAGCCTCTTGTGCTAATCCACAGTCATTGGTGCTTTGTTACAGCTCAGAGTTGCATGGTTAAACCATGGTCCACACCAGCATGGCGGCCACAAGGGTTGGGAATCCTGGTGTGATGGGGCTCCTGGTCCATGGTTGCTGGTATGGTAATCCGTGTCCAGCATTGCAGCCTAGAGGATCGGAGGCTGCTTGGTCGCTCGGTGTGTGCCACAAGGCTCCTAGTTGGTGGTCTCTGGCAGCCTAGGACCTGTGTTCAGTTTGATTGTAGTAGATACCTGAGAGCAGTGCCTTCTAAGAGGTCTACTCATAATTTAACCCGTCCTTCCTTTCTAGCTGTCGCTCGTTGGACGATGGCAGGCGTCCACCTGGGTCCTCACACCCGCTACCAGGCAGGTAGGTACAAAACAACCCTAGAAGAATTACCAACTCTCTCAATGTGTCCATGGCTCTATCTGTATCTGGGTCAAATTCGAAAATAAAGATGGAAAGATTCAGGTTTGGAAAACAAAGTTTCATCATACAAATCTAGAAGAGCGAAATAAAAAAATAAAAAAAAAATCCACAAATAGTCATGTTGCAGGAAGTGTTTGCCCTCATTTTAATGTTAAAATAAAGACATTTTTCAAAAGGGGAGAAGGGCTCATGATTTTGGGGAAACTTAGAGGAAGGGTCACTAGGGCAACTGTGGGGTATTGGGCAGCCCTGCCCATGTACTCTCGTCACAGGCATGCCGAAAACCTGTCTATCCTTCATAACATCACTAGACTTTGCTCAGAATACCAGGCCAGCTACCCCCCTGCACAATTAAAGGCAAAACACTGTCTCTCAGTTGCACCGAAACCCGCAGCATTGTATATGTTAAAGGTGTTGACCACTTCAAGATGGCCGCGATGCTTGCTGCTGCCGTTGAGATATGTATATGGAGAATCCAGACAGTGTAGGTAACCTGTAAGCCACTCCTGTGCCCGGACCTGCTCCTCCTTCTCCCAGCAGAGATGTTAGGTTGGCGGGGCCCATCTTTGGCCTCATATAGACCCTACAGCTCCCTTTCTGTAGATATTTATTGATCCCATCTTATTCCATGCTCTCCCACAGAGTCTATAATAATTCTCTATTTTACAAGAACATGGCAGAATATTGCCAACCTGGTGAAGATTAATCGATGATATTGAAGAAGCTTTTGTTCTTCAGATTTATAAAAGAAAATCTGGCAAATAAAATATTTTTTTGCAGCCTCTGTAATAGGAAGTATTATTATTGCTAATAAACCTAAGAATAATGGAGTAATCTAATAAAACCTTTAGTTATTCAAACTGATTAGGATCTTGTTCATTATTCGGGTAGGTTTCAGTTTCATCTATTTATTTAATTATGTATTATTTATTTGTACAGCACACAGGCAAACTGAGTTGCCTCTTGGCAGTAGAAATAATTGGGATATTAAGAGAGGCTCCAAAAGACCTAAGGGGTGGGAGGAAGGAGTCAAGACAACAAATGATAAGGATGTCAGTGAGGAGGAAGGACAAGTGGGAAGGAGCCTGCAGGTTAGCAGAGCAATTACATGAGAGAATGTATGCCTCTAATATATAAGACAAAAGCGAGTTCAACAGGGGAGGTCCAAAAACCGAGAAGTGCCTGTTTCCATTACTCTTCCAGCAGGATGAGGGAATTGATAGGATGTTGGAGTCCGATGAGCCTGAACCTTCTGGGCGATAGCAGTGGATTTTGTTTCGCAGATACAGATATTGGGCTGAGAGTCTGACAACACTTTTGACCATCTGGGCCGTAATTTAGGTAGCGTGTCATGCATGTGGATGAGAAACGGAATAACTCTGTACTCCAATAATCAGACCAACTCAGAAGAGGGCAAAGTTGGTTTACGGTTTTAATATCAATTATCTAAAACAGGGAGTTACAGTGGACATCAACGAACATTCGCTCAAGCTCTCAGTACATTTCACATTGAAACACATGTATATCCCAAAAATTTGTCATACTTGATGTCATACTAAGTGGCAAATAAGAACCTACAGGGGCTTGTGGTTGGCTCAAGGCAAATATCTAAGTATACATTCTGTCGGGTTGTGGTTGGGTCTCTACAGTCAGATGGACAACTCATGCCCACCCCTAGTACAAGACATCTTCATGAGATCTTAGAAACACAGTACTCTATTGGCTCTCAAACTATAAAGCCCTTCGTTATGTGGCCTTCTGCAATTGGTTGGCATGCTCGTGCCCTTCTGGAACATACGGTTTACTTAGCAGCATGTGAGCTGAGACCCAGGTGCCAGGGGATAAACTGAACTGTACCTCCCACCCAATTAGCCCATCATCTCTCATCATAGAGGCCTTCCACCATGCAGACTGTCTTTGCACTTGGCCTTGCAATGTATTCTCATCTCTGGGAATATAATGGAGTGTGAGTAAACGCTTCTCAAAGTTCTGGACTGCTTGCCACTTTATTACTATCCTTAGCTCACATGACAGGAGACCACAATTTGGCCCATTTTGTAGCATTTCATTTTCTTGAATTATTAAACTTGGCACTCATGGTGTTCTTTCTGTGCACTTTAACGAGGAATAATCCAGTTTCTCACGTTCACTGTTCTTTGAGGATAGATAACCGGTTATTGGATGCCTTCAGTCTTGACACCAGGCCAGACAGCTCTTCTCGTTCCTTCAATGTTCCCAGCTAATTATTTGCCGCGACACAGTCTTCAGCCCTTCTCTTCATGGTCTAAACTTACTAGAATTCTGACACCAATGTCCAGCATCTATATAAAGGTGGCTTCGCCGGCAGTCTATTTGCTATGAATTGCCAGCTTCTATGATCACTTAGTCTACTTGCATTGCTGCGTCTATCCTTTTATTAAATGGCTTGTATTTTCTACAGTGCTTTTCACACGTTCAATCTACATTTCATACATGAAAGTTTGCTCTATTCTTTATTTCATGATCAGTTTCTATAAGGTCCATATATTTTTTGTCAGCCTTCTCAGTGCGTCACACTCGTTTCTTGTGACGTCACCAACTTCTCTTTCTCTCATTTTCATATTCCTCAGGGATCTCCTCCATGAGATTGTCATCTCTTCGGGGATACATTTGATAGGGTTTTCTTAGTGGATAACTTTTCTCGAAGCCTCAACGCAGAATAGTCACAACTGCTGGTGTCAAACATGGCACTATTTCAGGCTTCCAGCATTTCAGGCCTACAGGCAGTAGGAGGGTGGGACTTTCTGCATAGGCAGTTGGCTGCTACTCTACACTTTTCTTGGTAAGAGACAGCATAGTTCACAAGGCCTTCTGGGCCCGGGGCCCACACTACTTACAACTCACTCTTCCCAAATACAACCCCTCTAGAGTACTTCACTCATCCTCCTCCAACTCTCTGAGAATGAGCCGTTTTTCCAAACAGAGACTTGGGGGTAGATCCTTATTCTCTGCAGGGGCTACCCTCTGAAACAGTCTCCCTGTCTCTCTCTGCCTCGAGTCGGGTCTCCTTACATTCTGAAAACTCCTGAAGACCTTCCTTTTTTCCTCTGCCTTCCCTCTACCTCTCCCCTGCAAATCTCTGCTTTCTACCTGGCACTACCTCCTTCTGCTCAGCTTGCTGACTGGTCACCTGGCTCACCTCAGAACCTTACAGGTCCTAAGACCCACACCAGTCCCTGCACTTGCCTCCGGGCCCCTGCACTACTTGCAGCATTACGCACTTCCCTAAGAGATAACCCTCTGCACTAACCCGGCACTCCTGGACCAGGCGCAATTCCCTTCGCCCGTCACTCGCACTTCCTGTCTGGCACTTGCATGACCTGAATGCACCTTACCCAGTAAGTTTGTTGTCTGTCTGTTCCTGGTCTTCCCTTACTCCCCTGACCCCCAGTTTCCCCTTGTATTGTGCACCTGAAACACTTGTGTTAGTGGCATATTTTAAAGGCACAATATCCTGCTCATATCCCTTCATATCCTAACTGCTGGTCATGCACTTGCATTATTGTCAGTTTGCTATGCTTGCACCCCCCTCTCCTCCCTGCCCTGCCCACCCAACTATCTGCCCTCCCAACTACCTGGTAACGCACTTGAATTGGCAGCAATGTTGTCAGGCCTAGTATGGTTATTAGTACTGTATATCATTCTGAAATTTCCAAGGTCTTATAATGATTGTATCCCATGTTCCCCTCCTGGCTTGGAGAGCTTTGAAGCAGTCGTTTTGTGTGTAAGTGCTTTATAAATAAACAATTCAATACAATTTTAAATTTGATCCCAGATTTAGCTGAGAGCCAGCAGCGACATCTTATGTGGGTAAGAAATAATTGATGCCCTTTCAGCCCAAATATGAATACTGACCATGCTCTTTGAGGGTGGGAAACTCAGGCCCGGCTACATCGTTGTGCGTCTTAGTTCATCTATTGAAAAGACATTTTGCTTTTGTTTTTAGACATTGCCCGAGTGTTATATAAAATAAAAAGCCAAAGGGCATACCAAACATTGGTAGAATTAACGACTTCTTGCAGGAGAGGAGAAGGCATAAGCGGACAAACTCAAAAGAATGGGTCTTGAATCCACAATAAACTGGTTATTCAGCAGACCCTGATCGCCACCCCGCCCGTGCAACTTAAGTCTCACCCATTTTTGTGCCGGAGGAAGAAGTGTTGGGGCGTCCGGGACAGCATCCTTCTTCAGGACTGGATGGCGTGGATCTTCTGTTCTTTCCCTCCACTACCCGTGATTTGAGAGGTAATCAAGCAGCTGTGTCATGGATTGCCAAGGACATCATGATCATTCTGTACCGAGCAGCTTCTCCATGAACCTCTTGCATCTCCATAGAAGTCACAAACCTCCCCACCACCCTCCCCCAGGAACCAGCGAGAACCCTGGACCTTTCCACGTCACGCACAGAAGTTCTGGAAACTGACAGCAAAGGCTCTAAAAGATTTGAAGACCAGAGGAACCAGCGAGAACCCTGGACCTTTCCACGTCATGCACAAAAGTTCTGGAACCAAAAAGCAAAGGCTCCAAAAGATCTGAAGACCCCAGGAACCAGCGAGAACCCTGGACCTTTCCACGTCACGCACTGAAGTTCTGGAAACCGACAGCAAAGGCTCTAAAAGATCTGAAGACCAGAGGAACTAGCCAGTTTGGTTATTAGACTCTTGCCACTTCATTTTGATGCACACTGAGGTGATGCTGTAGCTGAACCCAACCACGTCTTTGGGGTCTTCTTAGGTTTATTTTTGTCATTTTCCACATGGGTGAACAGTGGCATGAAAATCCATGAATTTCCCAGGTTTCCATGCAGTTATCGTCTCCAAGCGAGAAATGAATTTCGATCACAGATGAAGGTCCCCAATCCAAAATATCATGCAGAAAGGTTGTCTTTGGATTTTTCACAGATTCCAGGACATTCTTTGGACCGATCAAATTGTAACCCTTAGAAGGATGTTAATCCTCCAATCTGCATATGGAGGCAGGCCTCTAGAGACTTGCTCACTCCATCTTGTAGGAGCCTTATCAGAGTTAATTGTCCAATACTTGTCTCTTGTACATGTTTTCTTCTTCTTTCATCCAGGGGAAATATATCCTCCCGCATGGCTCATCCGCCTGCCACCCTTTGTGCTTTGCAGCTATTTCTCAAAGAACATCCTTGATCCCAGGCCAACAGCAGAGACTCCTCTTCGTTCTGCACACTAGGCTAATTCTCCAATGTCTCCTGACTCTGCAGCACTGGTCTGTTTCCGATTTAGCTAGATTGAATCTTTACACGAGTCGACATCCACTTTCCTATCATGCCCATCCTTGCCACGTGATATTTTCCTCTATAGCAAGCTTCTATATGTCTCATCCCCCATGCATTGCTGCATATTTACCCTTATTGGTCAGCAAGTTACTTTATCTTCGTTTGCTTTCATGATTGCTTTATCATTTCGTACATGTTTCTCTTATCACTTCAGTTGTATTGTCACTAAGTATTTTCATATCGTTTCAGTACGTCCTCATATATCTTCTTTATGACATCACACTGCCCTCGTCAGATTTCACTCAGCACTATATCATGTCCAATGGTGCGGGCTGACATCCTTGCATACAATATCCTTCGACTCTCTCAGTGCAAGGATACATTTGATATGGCTCTCTAAGTGCATATTGTCTCTAGTACACTCAATGCAGTATAGGAATGACACATGGAGTCCCATATAAGACTCTTCTCCTACTGTTCCAGTATGACGGCGGTGAGGGGGCATGAGTTAGGGATAGTGTGTCCATCTGCTCCTCTACACTTGTGTGCTCACTATTATTTTGCACTTTATGTGTCCTTCTTCCCATGCCACTTCAGTTGGGTTCTCTTTGCATGTCCGAGTGTGTGTTTGCGCTTGTTGTATATTTTGTGTACCACACATTTATTTTGTTCACTCTTTGCCTTACGCCCTTCTCTAAGTGCTTAACTGATCAGAATGTCTGCGGGGCGCTACGTGGCATCTGCGCTCATAGGCGGGTCCTTTTACCATTCCAATAAATACAAAAATCTACTTTAAAATGAATGACAACCCATAAAATAGATGTTATACTTTAGTGTGCTTTAATAGAATACTTGATAAAATTAGGAATGTTAATACTTTGTAAAATAACAAAGGTTTAATTTAAAGCTCATGCTTGAATTTTTTTGAATAATAAAATGCATATTTTAAAATTCAGCAATGACTTGTGAAACCAGACGTACAGAGCGGGTCGGTGTTAATGGGTCCGCATCCTTTTACGGCACCCGTTAACCCATTCCGCCACTCTTGTAAAGAGGACTATGGCCCTCATTACGACCCTGGCGGAGGACCATGGTGCAATTTGCACCATGGTCCATGGCGCAGAGCTGCCAACTCCGCCATGGGGGTTGGCGGACTTACCGCCACATTCCGACCTTGGCGGGGCGGTAAGTTCCCAATCCCCATTTACCCTTCCCCATTCCCATTTTTGCCCCATAGGGTATAATGGGAGTGGGGAAGGCGTTAATTACGCCACCGTAAATTACGGTGGCGTAATTAACAACAGGTCCCGTAGCGCCATGGATTTTTCCGCCCGGAAAAACCAGACGAAAAAACCACCATGGCGCTACGGGAACTCGTAGTAAGGCGGAAAAGTACGCCATGCATTACGCTGGCGTAAAACCCTTTCCGCCAGGGTCGTAATGAGGGCCTATGTGTTTTAAGAGCCCGGGAATCTAGACCCAAGACTACATTTGCTGACTGAAACAAATCCAGGCACCCCAAAAGAGGCTGTGAGCTCTGGATGCTTATTGGAGAAAGTGCCAGAATCTTACAAACTCTGATGGCTTGTGCACGAGACACAATGGGCCTCATTACGAGGTGGTACGGTAAGGGATTACCGGCACCGGTAAGGGCACTGGTGTAGGTAATACCTTACCGCCCTACTACGAGTTCCCTTTGCTGGTCCTTCCTTAACGCCTGTTTTTTTCAGGCGTTAAGGATGGAACCCGCAAAGGGACTCTAGAGCTAATAACGGTACCACAATTTGCGATACCGTTATTATCGCCTTCCCCATTCGCATTGAGCCCTATAAGGGCTCAATGGGAATGGGGAATGGCCTGGTGAATGGGGAATTACCGGTCCCGCCAACCTTGGAATGGACCGGTAATTGCTCCATTCACCAGGGCGGAGTCGGAACGAGTTTGGAGGCAGCCATGACGCTAATAGCGCCATGGCTACCTCCAACCCCGTAAGGAGGCTTAATGTAAAACTCTGCTGCCAAACTTGCCTCAGCCCTTAACTGGCATGTGTAACTACTCGGAGCGCACCATTTAGTTTCAGCTCCTGGGTTTGGTTCGTACAGTAGCAACCTCTTTAGCAGATGGCAAATGCCCCTATTTAAGACACGCTCTTGGGTCTTAGCTGCACCCTGGTGCCCCGCTGCTAGAAGAACTTAGAGGAACGGAGTGGGCACAGACAAATGTGAACAGGTAGCCCAATCTCCCATAGCATTGTTTTCTCCCTAATACTGTAGTGGCTGTTTTTCTTCAAAAAGGAGTCCTTGTTTCCTCGCTTCATCTTGTGTGGGCATTACAAGGCATCGTGTTGTGTAGTGGCAAACTCAGGTGGGGTGGGTAGATCTGTCGGGGACTGATGCTCTAAAGAGGGGGGCATTCTGGGGTTTGTGGATGAAAACCTTACCCTCCCTACTGTCTTCGGCTTAGCTTTTTACATTTTCGACTGCAAGAGTAAAACACACCTCGCAAATGACTTGTGCTATTGGGTCTCCCTGCTTAGAGGGAAAGCGGGGTGTGAAATGTTTGATGAGGGTTGACATTATGGGGCCTCAGTAGTCCTTATGTACAACACGCCCACCAACAATAATACCATGGTTAGCTGCCAGACTAGGCTGGGTGGCTGTCACGCTGCTTGTTTCCCCGGGAACTGGATAATCAAAACTGTGGAGACTGAGCCCTATGTCCTGACCATTGAAGAATGGGGACTAACATGGCCATCCATCACTTGAAATCCAGTGGCAAAGCCAGAGGACCGAGTGGGGGTGACGGTCACTGTTTGTGGTGGTAAATTGGTGTATTTACCACTGAAATACCAGCAAACCTCGGAATGCGACTGTGGCCTCATTACGAGGTTGGCTGTAACCCCGTAACTTTGAATCTGACGCCTGACTTCCCGGTGCCACCGGGACATTCCAAGTCCCGGCGGCGCGGGAAGTCAGGCACCTGATTTTGTAAGTCCCCATTCCCGTGGAGTTCCTTAGGACCCTATGAGAGTGGGGAGACAGGAGCACCGGCATAGTTGTTAACGGTGCTGGTGCTTCCGTGAGGTGTCTGCCAACCGGGGCCGCTGCACCTGGCGGGTCAGTGTGAAATTGTAAGTACACAATACAGTGATAATGGGCCTGGCTGTCACCAAGGAGAAATGTGTACTGTAATTTGCTTATTGGGGCATGTGGCATGGCAGTAGGTTTGAATGGGAAAAAATATTCTGCTTGTGGTTGCAGTCTGAAGTGATGGACTAGATTACAACCAACTTGCACGACGAGCATTTGCAAGGACCTGAAAACATGGTTTTGCAAATATGTCTTGTGTTTTATTTTTCCAATGTGTAAGAACGTAAGTAGAAAAACTAGTGATCTACATTTCGTGTCTAGGTAGTGGGTCTGGCGCTAGCCAAATGAAAATGTGTACTCTGATTTGCTCATTGGGGAATGCAGCATGGCCGAAGCCCATGCCCCATGGATTCGGAGACTGGCCATGGCTGCAAGCCATGAGCACTGGCCATTGGTTACATTACTAGGGTATGGTGGACAATGAGCTAGGATGCAGGGTAGGTGCAGTGAATTATAGGAGTGGTTGGGTTGAGCTGGGGTCATGGTGGAGCCTTATGCCATAGGCAATTGCACAATGATTTACATCCCCAGCGTGCGCTGCTGATAATGACGGACATAAGTATATGTTGAAAAAAATATGTTTCATAAAGTAAGTTTATAGTTCTTTCATATATATATATATTAAGGAATGATTAATACCTCATATACAGTGATTTAACGCCATGAAACATTTTCACTTATTAAAACCTATTTAATCCATAGAAAAAACATTGTTCATGGGATGTTACGTTTAAGATGCATGCCTGCCTAGGGACTCCTTTGGTCCAGTAGTTACCAAGTGGCACCCCACCTTGGCATCCCTTGGCATTTCCCTCCTGGGTTCTCATGAGCACTTGCTCATCTGTACTGCCCCTTCCGTTTATGCACTTCACTCACTGCTCAATTCATATGTGCATTTATAGGAGCCCTGTGTAATTCTTTTTGTATAAGTATGGGAAATGCAGATGCAAAAGATGTGTAGAAGAAGGTTAAGTGGCCGCTGGCGTGTCCAAGCTTAATATGGTCATAGGGTTATATGTACAGTTTTTGAAAGTGATTGGTGGATGGATGTATGGCAGGCATTTAAGGAGTGTTAAAAATATAACATTAAAAAGGGTAGAAGGGCTGTACTGTGCGATAGTGTGCAGATGCTATGCAGGTGTTTTAATGATCCATGGCGTGGAAAGGGAACTGCGGACACCGTGGATAGTTATAAAGGTCCATCGATTATGGTCCTTATTGTTTGCTAGAGAAATGTATTTGGGACAGAAAATAGTTTCTGTCCTTTTATATTTTTCTCTAGTTTACAATTGTCCATTATTCTAATTAACATAACAGAAAATGCTAACAGAAATGCTGGAGAATCTTATTGAGTCTAACTACTTTTTTGCTGAGAAATGTAAAGTAGGTAGAGTCTATAAGATAATTTTTTTGGTTCTATTTTTTAACTGTGAAAGGTGGTTTCTAAAGTTACATTTCTTTCGTGTTTTTTGTAAACATTATTTGCAGGAGAGGTCAGAAAGCAAGTCGGGAAGGGAAATGGGGGAAGAGGCATCAAGCACTAATATGGAGGGGCAGGTGGACATGGAAGAAGATTTTGCGCATGTGTTACATCTAAGGTAGGGGGCACTGGTTCTCATGATCCTTGATTGTGGCCTCAAAAGCACTTAACAAAAATTGCTCCCTCCTGCAGTGTGGTGTGTTGAAGTATATACAGAGTACTGTTGTCTCCAAGAGATATGGATCAACAGCCTCTTTTATTGCTTGCAAGGTAGCTGCTGGGATTTTGTGTCCCACAGAAGTCAGCTGTGTGGTTACAATATTGGTTAAGGAAGATGAGGTGGAGGAAGCCAGCCTACTAGTGTGAAATGAACAGCATTTCTGAGAGCATTGCAGTGGGTGGATTAGGTGTGCCAGCGCATGGAGGTGGTCCCATAGGAGTAAAGTTCAGATAGTCCGCAACCGAGTACAACGTTGCACTCTTTGTACTCAGTGCATTTCACTTTGGTAGCTTTAGCCTTTGGTACATTCCCAACAGTGGTAAAGAACTTCCCCACCCACGATTCTCTCGGGGTGATAGAGGGAGGCACTTTCTCTACCTCATCTTCTTGGTCCTCTACATTGTCTTTGGAAGTACGGCGCTACAGCTGGTGGTGGTGGTGGCTCTTGGGGAGGAAGGATGGCAATAGTTGATGCCATTCTTAGGATAAAGAGCAGTTTTGCTAATATTCTTCCAAGTATGTGCTGTGTGCTAGATTGTTAATGGATAATGAGTAAGAAAAGGTGTAGGAGCTGTGCAAGGGGACATTTTGAGCTTGAAAGTTCCTAGATCCATAGAAAATACAGTTCCGAACTTTCCTCGAAACACGGACCCAATCGCGAATTTTGAACATGTTCATGGACATGTCATCATGCCGCGTGCGAGCGCATGGTCACGTGGCACTGTCCGGAAGGTCCACTATGACATCAGACATTCGAAGACGTCGACTGACCCAAAAACTGTGGAAAAGTTGCAGAAAGTGTATAGAAGTGTTAAAAAAATGATGCTGGAAGGTGGGGAATGGCAGAGTTTTAAGATTAAACTTTGTAAATTGTACAATAATGTTGCTATATTGGGGTAAGTATGATATTAGTAAGTTGTAGGAAGCTAAGGGTGCACTGGTAAAAACTTATGAAATTCACTGAAACAACTTTGTTAAAGCGACGTTATGGTTATGTTGCACTAATAAAAATCTATGTAATTCAATGAAAAAACGTTGCTAAAGGGACGTTATGGGTAGAAGTAAAACCAAAAAACTTCAGAAATTCGCCAGTTATGGTAAGCTAAGCAACCATAACTCGTACCACCACTGTGCACTGTTAAGATTAACACCCAGGACATGAAAGAAGACATTTCAAATGTCATTGATGACAACACATTAAAAGAAATAATTTTAATAAACACTCCCTACAAGGGGTCGAGTTTATAATGTTGGAAACAAGATGTCAGGGGTGATTGGGAAAACTATGATAAACTACTTAATGTATTAAAGTATGTGCTCATGTAAACACATCATTATATTCTAATGTTGCTGTTAGTACAGGAACCTAATTATACATACATATAGGCAATGGCTGCAGCACACACCATAGAAGTACATTATTTTTAATCTGGTAATTTCCGATAGTAAAATATTAAATTCTACCTTATGAGAGGTTTGAGTAATGTTAAACATGGAATAAATAGATAATAATTGAAAACTTACCACACACTTGTGTTAGTAGAAAAAATACATAAACACATGTGCAATGCATAAAATTAGAGGCACATTGAGGGAAACTAAAGTAAGGAACAAAGAAACAACAGCCCCAAAAAATGACAATAACATTAGAGTTAACCATCATGTTCAAAAATTAATTGTGTGTTGCAGGCCTGCTTATTGCCCCATGTATGTGCACTATGAGATCAAATCAAACTCTAAGGATAGTACTATTAGAACATATTAAAAGGTTAACGTGTAGATATAGAGCACCTTTTACATTTTGGAAATTCTCATTATTAGCAAAAAAAACTAGCATGTCAGTAAACAAAAACAAGTGGTCTAGATATGTGATGTCATCAGTGATGTCATCAATGACATTTGAAATGTCTTCTTTCATGTCCTGGGTGTTAAGCTGAACAGTGCACAGTGGTGTTACGAGTTATGGTTGCTTAGCTTACCATAACTGGCAAATTTCTGGGGATTTTTGGTTTTACTTGTAACCATAACGTCCCTTTAACTAAGTTTTTTCATTGAATTATATTAGAGGGCCTGCGGTTGCAGCCCTGTAGTTATGGTTAAGATGCTCAACTCATAGGAAGAGCACTTTTTGGGCAGCTTATAACTTTGCTCCTTCTGAACAAATCCTCATCAAACTTTGCAAAGAAGTATATGGCCTGCTGTGAATTTTTCTGACAAGTTTGGTGAGGTTTCATCAAGGGGGGCAAAGTTGTAGGGCGGACCCAAAATCTTTTTTTTCCATAGACGCAATGAAAAAATAAATGTGCTCACGTCTACAGCCCAAACTGCTGGACGGATTTTCACCAAATTTGCGGCAGGGGTGGCGACTTGGTCCCGAAAGCGTGGTTTTGTAAATTTTCAGTAAATCCGTCCAGTAGTTTTTTTTTAAAACGGCCCAAACTAGGTTAAAAAAAGCGTGTCTAGGTTCGGTGCGCGTTCTCACTTACCTCTTTGGTCCGCCGACGAGCTTCTGATTGGTTCACAAGGTGATATGAGGTCTGCGGAAATTGGGCGCGCCCGCTGGTTGGATGGTGGAAACCGTGAAATGCGTCCGATTTTTGGAAACGCCCACCATGTTGAATTCGTAGACATCTGCCGGTGTCCACCGACATCACAGTAAAAACCTATTAAAAACACAACATTGCACTAGTCACACTCATCAAAAAATCTCTGGGGAGGTGGGGGGTGATGAGGATGGGATATGGCCGTAAGAAGCCAAAAAACAAGTGTTTTTCACCCCCAAAGTCCGAAAACAGTCCAGATGTTCGGGTTCAGTCCTGTGATGTTTGCGAACACTTCAGATGTTCAGGGACATCAGTGCCTACTTCTGTATTACTGGGTTGGTGAAAAGCAGTTTTTGGATGGCTTATAACTTTTGCGCCTCTCAATGAAACGGCATGACATTTTGGAAATTGAGCAGATTCTAAATGGTTTTGGAAAGTGTGGAGCTGTTTTGTCAAGAGGGAACAAATTAGAAGGGGGGTTCTAAAATATTGTAAAGTCTTATAAATGTGGCGTCATTTGACAAATCTCCACAAAGATTTGCATAACAATTTTAACTCTCGATATAAATGTTTTGCAAAGATTGGTGGGATTCTGTGAAGAGGGGGTCAAATTAGAGGGGGGTCCCAAAATATTGTAAAGGCTTATAAATGTGGTGCCATTTGACAAATCCACACAAAGGTTTGCAAAAAGAGTTTAGATCTAGATATCCATGAATTTGTAAAGTGTTGTGGGATTTTGTCAAGAGGGGTCTAAATTAGAGGTTCGGTCTCAACATTTTTAGATGGCTTATAACTTTGTTGCCATTTGACGAATGTGGACAAAGGTTTTCAGAAAGATTATAGGCCCAACCTTGAATGTGTGAAGTCTAAATGGATTTAACACACTTTAGAAAAAATAAAGCATGGCGGATTTCCAGCAAACTCATGTAAGGAGCATTGGCAAGGACCTTAAACCATGGTTTTGCAAATGTGCCTGTGTTTTTGACAATTGTCATAATGTAGGTACAAAAAATAGTGATATACCTTTGGTGACTGAGGTATAGCCTGTGGCCATGAGCAGTGGTCAGATTGCCCGTGTCATGGTATAAGGTCAGGGCCTGAACAATCTGGCTACTGACCATAACCACGAGGGACGACAAATGGGGATAAAGCGGCCATGTCCACCTGGGACTGGCTATGTGGTAAAGTTATTAGAAAGTGGGATAGGTTTGAAAGGGAAAAAATGTACTTGTGGTAATATGGTCACAGGGTTCTCTCTTCACCTTCTACAGGCTGCCATGGAAAAGGAAGAGGGGCTTTGTACGGAGCCCCACCTACCCTTTCCATGGTGGCCATCTTGGAAAAGGATTTTCCTTCCTACAGCGGGATGCTGCATGTAGGATGAAACATCCTTTTTTTTATCACCACAGGTTCCCGCCATGGGAACCCGGGGTGCTAATGGCTTTCATCCCCCATTGCAGGGGCTGGAATGGGGGATAATGGTCCGGAACCCTCTTTGTTTGCCCTTGCTTGGCTTGGGCCGATAACTTGGGCTGCCGGGCCGTTATGCCCCGTTCCAATCCCTGGTACGGGGGATGAGCGTCACATTTTTCCCATTAGCATAACACAAAATGCTAATGGAAATGTTGGAAGATCTTATTGAGTCTATGTAATTTACTGAGAAATATAAAGTAGATGGAGTCTATAAAATTATAATTTTTTTCTATTTTTTAACTGTGAAAGGTGGTTCCTAAAGGAACCTGTCTTTTGTTGTTTTTTATGTATATTTTTGGTTGCAGGAGAGGTTAGAACATAAGGTGGGGATGGAAATGAGGGAAGAGGCACCACGCACTAATATGGAGGGGCAGGTGGACAGAGGAGGATGTTGTGCATATGTTACTTCTAAGGTAGGGGCCAGTGTTTCTCATGCTCCTTGATTACACTTTCAAAAGCACTGTGAAATTGCTTCCCCCTGCAGAGTGGTGTGTTGCAGTATATACAGAGGACTGGTGCCTTCCAAAGATATGGATCAACAGCCTCTTTTATTGCTTGCAAGGTAGCTGGTGGGATTTTGTGTCCCACAGAAGTAGGCTGTGTCGTTACAGTATTGGTTGAGGAAGAGGAGGTGGAGGAAGGCAGCCTGTTTCTTGCTAAGAAAGGAACAACCTTTCAGAGAGCATTGCGGTCATTGGATTTGGTGTGGCCGTGCATGGCGGTCATCCCGCAGGAGTACTGTCCTGGTAGGCTGCAACTGATTACAAAGTTGCACTCAGTGCATTTCACTTTGGTAGCTTTAGCCTTTGTTACATTCCCAACAGTGGTAAAGAACTGCCCCACCCATGATTCTCTCTGGGTGCTAGAGGTAGGCACTTACTCTACCTTATTTTCTTGTTCCTCTTGATTGTCTTTAGAAGTACTGTGCTTTTTTTGTTATGTGGGTCCTCCAGCTGGTGGCGGTGGTGGCTCTTGGGGAGGAGGGACGGCAATAGCTGATGCCATTTTTAAGATAAATAGCAGTATGTGCTCTGTACTAGATGGTTAATGGATAATGAGTAAGAATAGGTGTAGGAGCTGTGCAAGGGGACATTTTGAGATTGAAGTTCCTAGATCAGTAGAAAATGCAGTTCTGAACTGTCCTCGAAGCACGGACCTGGTTGTGAAGTGCGGACGCATTCGTGGACACCTCATCATGCTGCGTACGAGCGCATGATCATGTGGCACTGTCCGGAAGATCCGCAATGACGTCAGATGTACGCGGACGTCGACGGATGCAAAAACAGTGGACAAAGTTGCAAAAATTGTACAGAAGTGTGAAAAATGATGCTAGAAGGTGGTAAATGGCAAGGTTTTAAGGTGAAACTTTGTAAATTGGACAAAAACGTTGCTATATTGGGGTAAGTATGATATTAGTAACTTGTAGGAAAATAGCATGCACTGGTAAAAACCCATGAAATTCACTGAAAAAACTTTGTTAATGGGATGTTATAGTTAAGTTGCACTAACAAAAACCTAAGGAATTCACTGAAAAAACTTTGTTAAAGGGATGTTATGGTTAAGTTGCCCTAATAAAAACCAATGAAATTCAATGAAAACACTTTCTTAAAGGGACGTTATGGTTACAAGTAAAACCGAAAAACCTCTTTCTTTCTCTGAGCATAAGATTGAACATCTAAAACATTCCATCAAACCCCTCATCTTTGTGTAGAGTATTTTCCCCTTAGTCATCCCTATTTTTGCTGGTCAATTTGTATTCTCTTTTTTGCTCCTTACTGTGACTGACTCTGCCGACCACCAGGCAGAGGCCAGGTGTCTCCCCGAGACAATGGCTGAAGCACTCTGGGGGAGTATCCCTAGGACACATTCAATTAGTGCCCATAGCTTAGCAGGGGGCAGCCCCATTAGAAGCGCCAGATACCCTACCCTGGTGAGGGAACACACAATGTGCCTTTTTGCATAACAAACCTCAATGAATTGACTGTTAGACACTCCGCGTTCTTACAGGTTTGTAAACAAGCCTCCTGTGAGACCCACAAAGTTTGCAGATCCGTGTGGGTCCTCGGAACCACTTCCTTCAACAAACATTCATCAAAGAGCCAAAAGCAGTAGTGGAAGGAGGAGGGGAGAGTCTGAGTATCAGGAGAAGAATATTATGAGGTGGTTGTGAACCCAAGAAGGAGGCAGTGGTAACACCTCGAGGATGAGATGAAGACGATGGTCGGGGAAGGCAGAGAATGGGCCTGAGGTGTAGAGAGTAGTAGCAGGGAATCCTAGCCCCAACCCCAAACACAGGAGAAATCCTACAGCTGCTGAGGACGAGGCACCTGCTATGGTTGATGACTTTTTAATGCTAGTATGGAGCTCAGGAAAGACTGCTTAGGACAATCACTCTAGGACAAGAGGATTGGTCACCTGGGGGTGAGAGGTATTTAGCCTCATTGCACGTGTTACTGCTACTTGGTCCCACGGATTTACCGCAGGAATAAGAGTGGGGGTAAAGTGGTGTTAATCCCTGATAACTACTTTTGCACCCCACACCACATCAGCAACAGCACAGAGTCCAACTGAGAGCAAATCCAATCAATTAACCTTGTCATTGTGAATGTGGTCGACCACTGGGATCCATGCATCGGTCAGGCTAACGCGCCACCGCTGCTAGCAAGCAGCGACAGCTGACTCATCACTGCATTGCATTTCTGGCAGAAGTCACTGGAAATGCGTTTTATGTGTAAGGCACAAGGCCACATAGCGAATGTTCTCCCATTGTCTGTTTTATAAATGACCAAGACATTGAAATGAATAAGTGAAGGTGCAGAGACCCTGGCTATGAGGGCAGGCAGAGGAATGAGCTGCTTGTGCCAGGCTGCTTCCAGGCTGTTTCCTACATCAGTTTCTAGCTGTCCAAATGCTCAAGAATTTACAAATGCACCACACTAGGTAAACACATTATTTGCTACTGTGCACTTCCGATCAGCAATTTCTTATAAAAATTAAATCTGGAGTATGTTTAATGAAAAGTTTGTTATTTTATTTCCCATGTACTGATCCCTTTTCACAAGTTCTATGTTCCTCTGTGTTCTCCCTCCTTTTCCCAGGATCCCTTTCCTTGCTACCCAGTGCTCCCTCCGATTCATAGTTTCTCTCTCTTCGTTCCCTCACGTCCTCCTTCCTGGTCACAGATTCTCTCTGTGCTCCTTCTTGTTCACAGATTCCCTTCCAACACTCCTGTTCAAGCGCCCTCTTGTTCACAGATTCCCTTTCTTTGTTGCTCTGTCTGCTCCCTCCAGTTCATGGCTACACTTTCCTCGTTGCTACTGGGCTCTCTTCTGTTCACAGATTCCCTTTCCTCGTTGCTCCGTGTGCTCCCTTCAGTTCATGGGTCCACTTTCCTAGTTGCCACTGTGCGCTCACCTGGTCACGGATTTCCTTTCCTCATGGCTACATGTGCTCCATCCAGTTCATGGGTCCACTTTCCTAGTTGCCACTGTGTTCTCGCCTGCCACAGGGGTCCTATCATCTTACTCCATTATTCTGTGCATTCTGTTCCTCTATCTGCTCTCCCCTGTTCATAGACTCCTGTTCCTCCATGTTGTCTCTCCTGTACACAGGTGTCCTATCCTTTAACTCCACGTTTCTTGTGGGCCTCTTCCTCTAGCTGTTCCCTTTCCTCGGTCCATGATGTGTTCCCTTCAGTTCACATGTTCTTGTTCCTCCATGTGGTCCCTCATGTTAACAGGCTCCTGTCCCTCCATGTGCTCCCTCCTCTTTACAGGGGCCTATAGAGGCACAAGTGGACCCATTTCCCCTAGCTCCTCCCTCTCACCACCATCTTGCTGCGACAGCAGGAGATGGGCCTTGTTTGAGACTCCATGTGTTATCCCTATACCGCATCGAGTGAATTAGAGGCGACATGCACTCAGGCAACCATACCGAAGATACCCTCATACTGAAAGAGTCGAAGGATGTCAGCACGTACCATTGGATGTCATGTAGTGCGAAGCCAAATCTGACAAGGGTAGAGTGATGTCCTGAAGAAGATATAAGAGGACATACTGAAATGATATGAAAATACTTAAGAGTGATGGTGTAACTGCAGTGACAAGAGAAACACGTACAACATGATAAAGTAATCATATATAGAAATACGATAAAGGAACTTGCTGACCAATACAGGTAAATATGCAGTGACGCAAGGTTTATGAGACATATAGAAGCTTGCTATAGGGGAAAATATAAGGTGGCAAGGACGGCCATGATAGGAAGATGGATGTCGGCTCGTGTTAAGACTCAATCTAGCTACCTCAGAGACAAACCAGGGAGGTTGGAGAAATAACTCTGTGGCCAGAATAAAGAGGAGTCTATGTTGGCCTGGGATCAAGGGTGTTATTTTAAGGAATAATTGCAAGTCACAAGGGTAGGTGGATGGATAAGCCATGTACGTAAGACATATTTCTCTCAGATTAAAGAAGAAGAACACATCTGCAAGAGCCAAGTATAGCACAATTAAAAGTGTATGACGTCTATACAAGGTAGAGTGAGCAAGTCTCAAGAGGCCAAGAAGAGCAATGACACTCAGTATGATTAAATCAAATAACAGTAAATAAGAGGTCAAAATGGACAAATGTGCGGTCTCTTCACACGTGATTCAGAAGTCGAAAACAAGGGCTATTAATTAAGCTTTGGATGAAGATCGTGATGTGCTTACACTCCCTTAAATGTCACACAACAGACAGTGAGCTACATGGCCAACTACAAATGGGAAAATCTGGCTCATGGCCGGACTGATGAGAGATGATGGACTAATTGGGAAAGTGGAGAGTATTCTGACATGACTCAAGCACCTGTTTTGCTTACGTGCTGTTAACAAGCTGAACGTCCAAGGTTGGGTGAGAATTCCAACCAATCAGAGGGTCTATGGGGTAACCTGCTGTAAAATCTTGCATAGACCAATCCGCTGCCATTTCCTCTGCTATAATCAGAATTATAGGCATTTAGAGGTAGTTCGAGGCGTACCTTACAGATAAGAGGCAGCCAATGATGTACTAACCCCTATGTATACCATAGGTACATATGTTCCCCTAACCAATCCCTTCCTTCAATAGGTTTTACAGTTTGCCACATAGGATGACGTCATATACGACACATGTTGGGGTATAAAACCTCTGTATGATCAAGTTTGTGTGTGAGTGTGCAAGCATCAGTCCGATGTCTGCCAGTTTGCCCTGATCTATTAAACTGAGAATACAGCAGTAATTTGCCATATTATTTGAGTCTGTCCAGTTATTTGGTCTGAGATCTCTACTGATAATCCCATCTAGCACAAGAGATACTTCAAGGTGCTAGAGCACAACACCAAGATTGCATGCCAGGGTTTACTATGTTTTAAAGCCTTTGTTATAAAGGTTGGGTAACTTACCTTAAAAACTGTGATCTTCCCCAAACAAACTGAAGGTTGGGATGTTTTTTGCCTTAGTAGGGCTGGGTTACCTCCTCCAGAGGGACTTCTCTAATCCAAGGTCTTTCCTACAGGATTCTGGTTACCCAGCCCTCCCGCCCTCAGGACACAATATCCAGCTACAAATAATTCACAAAGAGTTGACTATCCCTCCCATGTGAGGTCGGCTTTAGGGGGAACCAAATCCCCCTTTTTTTCTTAGTGTGACCATGAGTGGGCTTTTCAAGGTCCTATACCCTATGACTCACACTCTGATATTTTCTTGTGAGCAGCGACTAGTGGATGCAATCAGCAGGTGAAGGTAGAGAGGGGTGCCTAGTGCCTGGCTGGGTTCCTTACTAGTCTCCTTCCACACCTGTGCAAACCACAATAAACTCCCCGCCCCATCTCGTAGCTTCTCCAACTGCCTGGTCCTGTTTAGGCCAACCATGCCTGCAGGAACACGCATGCTATTACTGCCTAGGTACTGCATCTTTCTCTGCTTCTGATTCATTCCCTCACCACCTGATGTTCCAGTCTTAACCTTTCTTCATCCTCCTGATGTTATTCCCCCGCCTCTAAACACCATCTTTAAAACCACTGCCACATCTTCAACGGGGTGTTCCCTCTCCAGCCACTTCAGTGTGTGCATCACCCTCTGATGTTATCTGAAACCTTGTCACTGCCAGACTCTGATCTCACCACCTCCCCCTGACCCTGGGCTTGCACCCCTTTGTGCTCTAGCACCTTGAAGTGTCTTTTGTGCAAGATGGAATTACAATAATGGTCACAAACCAAATAACCAGACAGACTCAAGGACTATGGCAAGGTATTACTTTATTATCAGTTTAATAAAGCGGGGCCATCTGGCAGACATCCGACTGATGCTTGCACACTCACACAATAACTTGATTACATGGAGCTCTTATACCCCAATACACGTCATCTATGATGTCATTCTACTTGGCAACATTAAAAACCTATGAAGTGTAGGGATTGGTGAAGGGAACAAATCTACTTAAAGAACATTTAAGGATTAATGCTTCATTGAGTACCCCTTGTCTGTAGGGTACGCTTTGAACTACCTCTAAATGCATACAGTACTGATTATAGTGGACAAAACATCAGTGATTAGGCTCCTGCAACATTGTGTGTTAGGTTGTCCACTGACCACACTGATTGGTTGGCATACTATCCCAACCATGCACTACAGCTCCTTAGCAGCACGTATGTGAAACGAAAAACAGGCGTTTTATTTACATCAGACTACTCCCCATTTTCCCAATTAGTCCATCATCTCTCATCAGTAGGCCACAAGCTAAATACTCTCATTTGTAGTTGACCTTGTTGCTGCTCAATGTCCTGGAACATTCAAGGGAGTGTGAGCACACCACTATCTTAACTTGAGGCTCTAATGAATAGCCTTTTTTTCGACTTCTGAGTCACGTGTGAGTGGACCATGAATTGGTCCAATTCAATCTTAAATTTAATACTATTTAATTTAATTATGCAGGGTGCTGTTGCTTCTTTTGGCCCCTATAGACTTGCTCACTCTATCTCATATGAAATTTGCATACCTTTAACTGACCAGCAGTTTAGCCCTCCCAGGTGTTTTCGTCTTCCTTCATCTATGAAGAATGTCTCACATGTAGATCTTATCCAAGTACTTCCTGTGTGCTCGTTGCTTATCCTTTGTAAATAGCATCTTCACACTGTGCCAAACTTGACTCATCTTGGGGTGTGCTCACAGGGCCATATTTCCACTCTCCTGATTCTTGCAGCCTCTGCTTGTTTCTGAGGTAGCTTGCTTATATTCAATGTGAGCCATTGTTCGTTTTCCGGATATGGCCATCCTTGCTACGTTATATATTCCTCTTCAGCAAGCTTCTATATGTTTTCTTTCTACCTTGCATTACTGTGTATTTACAGTTATTGGTCAGCAAGTTACTTCATCTGTTTTAGATCCATGATTGCTTTAGCTTCAGGTTCATGTTACTCTTAATGCTTCAGTTACTTCGTTACTTAGTATTTTCATATCTTTTCAGCATAGTTTCATATGTCTTCTTCATGACATCACTTTGTCCTTGCTAGATTTCACTTTAACATCCATCCACGATATTCACTGATGCATTCTGACATCTTGGCAGGTGACATCCTTTCATGTAACTTTCTTCCATGCAATATCCATCCATACTTTCAGTATGAGGATACATTCTGTATGGCTGTCTGAGTGTATACCGTCTCTCATACCCTCAATGAGGTATAGGAACAATGCAGGGGGTCCCATCTTTACCTTTTCTCTAACTGTTCCAGTATGACGGTGGTGAGCAGGTGGGGTTGTCAGGATGGCGTGAATCTGAAACTCTACATTCCTCCCTCTGGTTGAATTCTTGACCAAATTCTCTTCTACCATGGTCTATATCTCCACTTCATCATTTGCCAGCATCTTCTCTTCATCCTGCTTTTGTTTTGGGATCCAAATCATGGCCAACACCCTCAGGTGTCCTGCATTCTTCATGTGTTCATTCACACTCCAGGTCATACGAAAGCACTCTCCAGATGGTGAAAAGAATATCTAACGTCCTGCATATCTTTTCCGATCCTTAGGGTAATGGAACTTGGTTACTGGAGGTGCAAGAGTAGTTTTCTTTATATTGTCATGGGTACCGGCTTCATTTAGCATCTGACCACCCGTTCCAGCATCAATGTCAATCATTAGCTTCATCCCAATAGCTTTCTTGCCTCTCTTCTTGCATTGTCCCATGATGATCCCTATGTGACAGAATCCTAGCAATATGAACACTAGTATTGCTCCAAGCATTTTGAAAGCATTTGCTAGCCAGGTTGGAATCCATGAGAACAGAGATGTAAACCAATCGTCATCTTCAATTTTGTCTACTTCCTCCACCATCTTTGTGTGTAAAGGTGGCAACATGGTATTGCTTCTGTCAGGGTTCCATTCTCTTCATCATTGGATGGCATGCATGTACAGCAAAAAGACCCAATCTGGTCACACATGCCTCCTTCCATTGCTGTAATTAAGTCCAGGACATACCTGTTCTGGAGGGTCATCAGCTTGATCGTCCTTATTTTTTCTCAAATTGCATCAAATCCTTTTATTGTTGTATTTATTGTTTGCAGCAGCTCCAATCTACTGATTTGTAACCACTGGATTTCATTGTAGAGTCCTGGCATGAATATAGATGTAAATATCACTGCTGTTTTGCTAAACAGCTTATGTCCACCTGGAATGTCATAATATGCATCTTCTGATTTTGCTAAACAAGTAATTCTCTCTCTCTTTTGTCTGTGTTCATTAAGCGGTCTTCTCTTGATCAGGTGTGCATCCATTTTTGGAAAATCATTGATATGGAGGTCACTTAGGGGAATCACTAATGCTGGATCATGTATGCCCACGATTGAGCATATACCTCCCCACTTTTTAGGCTACGGCAAGTAAGCTCTGGATCCACAGGACCACTATCGATCCATCAGAACAGCAGTTCCACCACTTATTCCTGGGACCTCGATTATCTGTTTGAATTTCTTGTTTTCTCCCACTTTAATCTGTCATGTATTTCTGAAGCACAACGTGGCATTCTTCATTGGTAATATGGACACAGGTCCTGCTTCTTTCTTGACCCACTTTAGTAGTTTTGCATACTTGGCCCATGATTTCAGACATTCATCATTCACCACAAGTACTACCTGTAATGGTGCTGTCATCAATAAATGTGCACTACAGGCTAGCATTCCTTCTTCCCATCCTTTGCTGGTAGCTACTCATACATATACTTATAGCCGAGGTACTGCCCAGCATCCTGGCAATCCTGGTGTGTCCCATGTGTCTGCACATCCTAGTCTCTTTTCAACAATCCTTATTTGGTCTCCAGTCATACCACTAACAGAATACAGAAGCATCCTATTCTTCCAGCTTGGGGCCTTTTCCATTTGCTGCATTTTTATGTATTGATCTTCATGTGGGAATGTGTTTTTCGACTTTCATTTTAGTGTTGCCCATTTTCCTTCAAATGATCCTCTTGTTGTGCACACTGCTAAATGTCTTATACATGTTTTATACATCTTGCATCTTGTTCAGCTATTTCTCTTGCAATAAATATCCTGGCTGTTTTATAGCATAAAGTATTAAGGAACAGACATAGCAGTTTTCATCTGACGTTCTCTCTCCCACTTCCTTCATGTGCTGGTACCATAGGTTATTTTTTAAATGAGCAGAATTATCAAGATATGTATTTACATCTTCATAATCCTCCTCAACATCCTTTTTAATTCTAAATAACCTCCTGGTTATATTGGAAATCAGACTGCCAGTGCCTCTAGTTTGGACAATAATAGATGTTTCATTAATACCCTCATTATCAGTACTACCTTTTCCCACATTTCAAATTTCATAATAATAAGGAGAAAAATACAAATCATAAGACCAATGGAAATCATCATTAATATCCTATGAAAACCTATTGACTTTCTGGATGGCAATGACCTCTAAAATGTTGAAGTCTCTCAATACTTGTGTTCATTTTGATATATACATTTATTATCTCCTTTTTAATCACTTCTATATCAAAAACGGGCGTATTACTGCAATTATCACTCTCCATACAATTCAATTGTGTTTAGGGTACTCCAAGAAGCTGATGATATTTATGCCTCTTCTTATTAAGGCTGTGCAAGTCTGCAATATGTAGGAAAAAGGAAAAGATAAGAATGTGTATATTAGTGTGATTATGGGTATCATAAAAGATGGTCGACACTCTTATTTCTTCTTCAAAGTCTTGGCTCTTCTCCCATTGTCTCTTGAAGCCTGTCTAAAAGGAGTGTTCCAAAGTTACTACAAGTCTATTTTTTTCTTGCTAAATTCCAGAACCAACAATCTTCGATTGATCAAAAAAATGTTAAAACCTAATCTATAGTGCTTGTGTGCACTTAATTCTCCTTGTTCTCTTTCCTGGCCATTTGGTGAGTCTGCATGTGTGGAACTACTTCTTTTGCTTCATTTGGATGGATCAGCCCACGTGAAACTAGTTCTCTTGCTTCTTTTGGGATGTCTTCGGGAGGAGCCAATGTTTCACCTTTGTAACGTTTGACATCGTGTAGATGTAACCATGCTCTTTGCCCCTTCAGTTTCACTTCAGTGGGGCTAGCTTCCTCTACTTCATGAGGCCATTCAAAACGGAGTGTACTTCAGGTGTGTATGAATTTTCGCACTAACACCTGGTCTCCTGGATTAAGTTTTGCGGGTTTCAATAAATCTTCTGCTTCACAAAATTGATTGTCTTTGTCGCTTCTTTTTAACCCTTCCCTTCTGCTTTAGATCTGTTGAGAAATGAAACACTTGCAATCATTGTTGTTATATAATCTTGCATCTCATCACCTACTGCCCTCCGTACACTGTTGGCATCAGTTCTTACAGCAGTTGGAGGAGTCAATGGGGTTCTCATAGTGTTTCCAGTCATACTACGACCAGCATGTATCTGTAGCCATTGCATATCTGTAACATATCTACATAATCTATATGCAGATGCTGAAATGGGCCTTTGTTTCTGGGGATTGCTCCTCTCACTATACGCAAAGTGTGCTCTTCAGTATATTTCTCGCAGACTATGCAATTCACAATTAACTGTGCTATAAGAGATTGGGTGTAAACCATTCTTCTGCAATTGTTGCAGCTAGACTCTCTTGAGTCATGTGTTCTGGGTAGGGAAGCTACTCCAGTGACAACTTAAATAGGGCTAGAGGCATAACTTGCTTTCCAGTGCTATCCTGCATCCAAATTGCCTCACTGGGGGATAAAAAACACCCCCACTTTCTCCATCAAACCTGTTCTTCTTGTAGTGCTCGACCTTGTATTTCAATTAACTGAACAATAGACAGCATGTTTAAGCCCTCCTTTATGAACATGCATGGTCCTGTCATTTGTTTAACATCTTCTTTCTCCAAACTAGATGTGGATGGATAGTAGGCCACTTTTTTGACCTCTACATCTGCGGCTTTGTTTCCTCAGGAAATTAAATCTGTTTGTTTAGAGTGTGCTGCGCATTTTACAGCCTCTAGGGTTAATGGAAGATTCAGTGCTTCTATAAACCTATCCAATGGGGCTTCATGTTGCACCAGAGGGCCAGCTCTGCTAAGGCAGCCACTCCTTTTCCAGCATGAAAGACCTGAGTACACAGTTGACATCACATACGCGGAGTCAGAGTACACGGTCACTTCATCATCCTCAAAGCTTTGCAGTGCTTTGATGAGTGCCACTATTTCTGCAGCCTGTGCTGAGTAACTCAAAGGCAACCTCATGCTTGTTACAACCTCAAATTCACCTTCTTTATTCAGCTTTACTACCACTGATCCAGTATGCCTTTCCACAGTCATCTGTTCAGTAGGGGGCTTTGATTATTGCCGCCAGAGCAGAGCTTAACATGAAAAGAGGAGGCTCATTCATTTCACAAAATGGATGCCTCCTAGTGCTTGACATTTTTTTTACTTTGAGCCTCATTTGCTCAAACCTTAAAAAAATATTTGTTGTATATATTTTTTATTATGGCACAACTTTTGAGATAATACCATTTTTGAGTGAACTTCCCCTTTAAGCCCTCAACTTGTGTCAAACGAATTGATTTATGAGTGATCAAAAGACACCCAGAGATGCACAACAAATGGACATGTTACATAGGGTTGAGGAAACACATAAGAAAGTCGTGGGAGAACTCAAGACTGCCTCATCAGATAACCCAGGGATAAGGGAAAAGAGGCTAGCCAATACTTCACCGTCTTGAGACATGCAAGCATATGGTAATAGTAAAAAAGGAGGCACGTTGAAATCATTGGCACCAATGAGTTCGGGCAGTGTTTCAATGGTCAGGTTTACTGTTAACTGTTTCTTCTATTGTACTTTAAACCAAAGTACTTTACAAATATTAATCAAATGGTAGATAACAGAGATCTCATGGTGAAATATCACAGAACAATAACAGGCAGAAGAACCAAACAGACTGAAATTGACAAAATGATCCGGATAAAGCAGAGTAAAATGAAAGTCCAGCACAATGAACACTGCAGCACATCTTATAAAATGTCACCTTCCCCCTAGACTACATCACATAATCCTGGGTGGGAGGTAAAATCTAAAATCTAAACCCCTAAAACTGCAGGGCAGGCAAAGTACCTAGACGATGTAGGCAAGGTGGTGCCAAAACCACTCCACAGTCCACAGGAACCGGGACTTACACTCTGCCCCAAGATACCCAGATAAGCAACATGTCCCAGATGGAACCCTGATAGTTCAGCAACCAGGCCCCCATACATCAAGCTCCTATCTGCCCGCTTTGCTATGACTCCAACAATACATGCCTCCGGCCCCCAGGCAACCCGGACACCCTGCAAAGGTGTGTTTACTAAGAAGGCGGTTCGAGGCAAAGAGAGGAAGATAAGAGAGAGAGCTTAAGAGAGAGAGATAGAGGCAGCAGAAGGAGCAGTGAGCTGAGTAGTGTAGCTCAGTTTGTGACATTGTGACATAGTCGTGGAGCTATAGTCAAGATCTTAGCAGAACCCAAACCACACAAGACTTAATATGGGGTTACGTCAGACTCTGTGGGGGCTACATACTCAGACTCTGGTGGAAGCCAGAAGGCACAAATGAAAGTGAGTGATAGTGAACATCAAAGAAGGGATTTCCCCTCCCTGAATTCCTGCACACAGATGTTTAGCCCTACCGTGCCCTGCCCACCCCAACCCCTGAATCCGATCCGCCAATGTCTATTGCTCCTGCAATTTCACCAAGTTACCTTCCCCAAATCGCACTCTCCCTCTACTCTCCTGCTTACCGCTGTTTGTCTCTGATGAGACACCTCACACCCCATGCCCCCTGCTCACTCCACCTTCTGCCCCTCTCTTCCCAAGGCCCACCTCCCCATTCACACCTTACCTGTCCCATGGCCAACTCCCCCCTGTTGACTTGACTGCTCTTAATGTGTCCTGCATACCCCATACAGCTTTCATGCAGGCGAGCTCAGAGAATCCCCTCTGTGTCTGCAGCGTACCACAGTTGAGTCATGTCTGCACCGTGTGGACTAGAAATCAAAAGCAGGTAGTAGGGCAGTTATGTCGCTGGGCAAATCTTACTCTGGAGCTTTGAAGAGTATGGATTTGACTTAAGTGGATAAACCCCCAAAAAGGAGCACATTGGATGATTGCCCTGACCCTGTGAGTGACCTGAGGTTGGCCATGGGGTGAGGCAATACCTGGAATCCTGGGATTTAGAATCAGGAAATTAACTTGTACTGGTACACCAAGTCCCCTCTAGTAAACAACTTGAGATAGCTTTTTTCATCCTCTATCAAGACAATAATAGCCATACATTTTCCCCCTTATTTATTTTTTTAATTTTTTTTTTTAATTTAAAGTGAAAGAAGTCATATATACACGAGAAAAAAAACCAGATAAAACAATTAATTACTTTTAACACTATTTACACAAAGCAAATCAAAATAGCAAGAATTCAAAAGAACAATCAAAAGAGAAAAAATTGATAAAACAAAAATGCAAAAAAGAACTAAAAGAAAGAGAGACCTCAAAGCATTCATATACTAAACAAAAACAAACAATGCAGCTAAAGTACAGATCGGTCTAACTAGATGAACATGCCCTCAAAACACAGGTTAGCCCGAAAGCCCAAGGGTATTATTGACTTCGAGGACTCACCCCCTAAATTAAATTTTCTTAAAACTGCAACAACTTCAAAGGTCAAAAA
Organism: Ambystoma mexicanum; assembly: GCF_040938575.1. Lineage (NCBI taxonomy): Eukaryota > Metazoa > Chordata > Amphibia > Caudata > Ambystomatidae > Ambystoma > Ambystoma mexicanum. Next base: position 1,509,478,963 of record NC_090922.1, read on the forward strand.
AGCTTCCTCGCCCGATGATAATCGTTACCAAGAAATATCCGAGTTTAACCACCTCTCACCGTGAACAAATCTCAGAAATCTAGAGACTCTTAAGGCCCACGTTCTTGGACATTTTGAGAGTAGATGGTAAAGGGTCTGATTTTCTTTATCATCACACTTGTTACAAATAGCAGTAGGGAAATCCGCTCTATTTCTTATTGCCATGATTTCCCGCGTAGGGAGTAGATTCAACCTAAATTTCAAGAAAAAGATCTAATACCTGAGTCTGATGACCAATTCAAATAACGGGGCAGACAAGCTCTCCGTCTATCGGTCTGATTGTGTGAAACAGAGAGCTTTGTTGCCTCATCTTGTCAAGTGACCTAATCCAGTCCGCTCGATGAATACGCATTTGAACATTTGTGGGATTTTGGATAAGTAATTCCACTGATCAATCAGAGGCGACCAACATTTCTTGACATCTTACCTCCAAATTACTGAGGACGATGTTACCTCCTCTTTGTCTTGTCAGTGCTACATCTTCATACAGTGAGCCTTTAGGGGAGTCTAGAATCAGCCTCCATAATGAAATCCATTTCCACTCCATAATTCCCATTAGTGAGGTCAGACCTAATTCATTCCTCAAACAGCTAATAGGGACACAGTTCTACTGTAATGACTTTTAAGCAGTTTGGCCTTCATTTTATCCCAATCTATGTTGAAAGTTAAGGGATTGGTATCCAAACCAAATACAATAATCGGAATCTGAGATAAAAAGAATAATCAAAAAGGGGCAATCATTCACCCTTGATGGACTCCTCGTTCAATCTTAATTGGGTCTGACAGGGCGCCAGCTCTCAAAAGCCTGACTTTCATGGAGGAATTATGGTGAAGTTCAATTAGAATGGACAGGAGGTGAGGCGGGGCCCCCCAGGGGTTCAATTTTTTCCAGAGCATATTTCTATTAATAGTGTCGAACGCCTGGGAGAGATCGATCCAGCTTACAAAAAGGGGCAACCCCCCTTTCACCCATGATTGCGCACTTAAGTAGCTCAAAACCAAAACCATTAAGCGAAGTCGACAGCCCCCTTCTGAAGCCAGTTTGTTGTTTAGGAATAATTCCTTTAAACTTAGCCCAGGACTCAATTTCTGCCAGAATCAAGCCTTTGAAGATTTTGCTATCCGCATCTAAAAGAGATATCGGACAATAGTTTGAGGCTGATAAGTGGCCCCCATTTTTATGAATAGGGATCACCACAGAAGATCTCCACGAACCAGGCAGTTTCTTTAGCCATCAAGATGTTATCAAATAAGAGTTTTAGGAGCTGCGCCCACAGGGGAGGGTTACTTTTTAGAATAGAGTTACTGAGACCATTTGGGCCCGTCGCTCTAGAGCTAGACGTCTTCCTAATCAGGCATTCAATGGTTTCACAGGTAAAAGATAAGGACCAAGTACCCTTCAAATACGCTCTTGCAATTAAGGTATCCAAATAACCATACACCTCTGTGAAGTGCCTGACCCATACCTGCTCCTGTAAAACCATTTCTTGGCTATCCGACAGTTGGCCATCCAAAGAACCAGAATTTCTAAGGTATAAGGCCCTCAACATATTTTCACCATTTTGCTGGTAAATTAGATGTCTATACGAACGTACCCAATTCCTAGAAGCATTTTTCACACCCCTAAGATGTTTATCAAGAAGCTCTTTATCCAGGCCCATTTTCTTTAACCCGGCTGATTGATGCCATTTCAGCTTCTTTTGTTCTTGGATATGAGAACCATAGATATGCTTGTGGGTCGCCTGCTTCTTATTGACGTGGACAGATTGGGGCCTTAATTCGCACAAGGAAGCCTCGAAATTAGCAAGGGCACCGCAGCGCAAGAGCTAATCATCTGACAGCTGTTTTACTCACCCAGACAACTTATCAATTAAAGGCAAACCCCCTCTTTCAAATATTCTTAAGCGGACCTGCAGAGTTTACTGCCACCTCCTGATGATAGGTTAATTGAATCATGGCCTTTTCTCGAGACACTGTGGCAATCAACATGTCGTGATCATCTGTGTTTCCACTAACAATGACAAATTTCAGACAGTTGTCAAAAATCCTTCTAGTTACAAAGAAATAATCTAAGGTAGAGAAAGAATTGCCTCGATGCCAAGTCAGTTCACCCGAAAGATCTCCCAACACATTCCCATTCAATAACCAGAGCCCCCTATCTCTCATATATTCTAACCAGATGTTTCCATTCTTTGAACTTGTGTTGGTATTGCCTGATGATTTATCCACAACATCAACACATTGGGAGTTTAAATCACCTGCTATTAAGAGTTGATCTGCCGGGAATAAAGGAGCATATTTAACAAGACGGTACAATAGATCTTCTAAAATAAAACTGAGAATTGAGACCACAGGGTCCCAATACAAATTGACCACCAACCAATGCTCATCAGCCCCTTTACCAGATAACCCCACTCTCACAATCTGAATTCCCTATAGATCGCATTTCTGATGACATGAAAACCTGATTTGTACATGCAACAAGAGGACCTCCTGCAGCCCCACACACCCCACGATTGCTGGGCCAGCTGCTGAAAAGTTGAAAAACCATTGATTCACAAGTTTCCTGAAGAAAAATCAGATCAGAGCTTTGGATGGTGTACAGTCTCAGAGGGTCAGAGGACAATGAATTAAAATGCCTGGAGTTCCAGGAGAGTAGATTGGGGTGACGATCAACTAGAGTCTCTGCTGCGGGATGCCCATCTTAAGAAAAACTTGGGTGATAATGTTTGGGACCAAATCCCACACATTCAGTGTGGAAGGAAGCACTTATTTCAACATCCCAATATTTATACCTCTCAACTCACATGCTTTTGTCGAGTGCCACCTGGCCTGCAGGGATTTCATTTGAGTGTGACCAGGGGTCGCAGGTGCGACCCACGAGGTCTCCTTTGCTACCCCTGTGGTCTTCCTTGCTGCCCATTTCTGTTTTTAAATGTAAGCTCCTGGGGTGCTACCAGCGCCATGTGGCTCTTTGTTTCTGGAGTGACAGGCTTTTTGGGACAGGCCTATTCAAAAAAACAGGGGGTTCCACAAGTGGAACACTTTGGGGAGTGACCCTAAATAAGAAAGAATAGGAATAACACATAATTAGTCTTTCTGGAATTCTATACAATAATTGCTAGACTCATTAAAGGTTTATTTGAGGCACACTGCAGGGGGTGAGTCACTGATTTAGTCTGTTCTTAAACACCTCAACTCAGCCTCTCATCCTTCTGAGGTGGATAAATGAGTAGCAACACAGGTTTGGTGATCTTGTATGTATATTTGTTTTATGTAAAGAGCTTGAGCATAAGTGCTATATAATAACACATCATTATCATTTGGCCTTGGAAGTCTGCTTGCATTGCATTCAAAGTAATTTGGTAATATGGGCCAAAACAGACGGATATTAACGATAACTATATATATATTTTTTGTTGTTGCATTATTAGTAAACTAGTTACTTTACACAACATTTGATAGGCATTAATAAAAACAAGAAAACAAGAAAAGAAAAATGACATTCTTTAAAAATACATTAGTTCATTATCAAATACATCAGTAATACAGACACATCCATTTAGACACGTTAACTTCTGTAAATCATTCATAAGTTACTTAAAAGATATCTAAAATTACTTTTAGAAGAATCTAACCCCGTCTGAATACTATGTAATTCTACCAAATGGCAGACCAACTTACTTTTGAGCATAACTTATTCTCTGTCCAGTTCCCAGACAAAATGTTTGATATTCATGATGTATGTGTGATATGATATGATATGGCATTTATAATGTGCTTATACACAAGTGTTCAAAGCCGGGACGAGGCAAGGGAGGGGGAACAGAGGGAAGACAGACAATGATCCTACTAGGCCAGGTGTCATTCAGATTGCGCAAGTGCATGGGATGGGGGAAGGGACAGCGCAGTACATGGGAGTAGATAATAAATAAACAGTAAGTAAAAGTACGGCCAACAGGTGGCAAGTGAAAGGGTAAGTGCAGACGTCTGGTGTCAAGTGCTGGAAGTGGGACGGTAGGGATACAGAAAACAGTCACCAAGTGCGGGCGTTGCCAGGAAGGCAGTGCAGGTGTGCATCTGGAAGAGGAGTGGACCTAGGCCCGAGATCAGAGAGTGGCCAGGTAACCAGTGCATTTTCAGTGTCAGCCAGGAAATCAGCAAGGGAGAGGAGATGAAAAAGCAGACGCAAAGAGAAAAGTGTTGAGGTGCTTCCGGAATCGAAGATGATTCTCCTCAAGTTTCAGGGAGACAGGGAGGCTTTTCCAGAGGTAGGCTCCAGCCGAAGAAAGAGATTTGCCACCAACTCGTTGCTTGGAGAAGCGACTGACCCTGAGGGAATTGGAGGCAGATGAGCAAAGAGCTTGAGAAGGAATGTATTTAGGAAGAGAGAGATGAAGGTATTGAGGCCCCAGGCCCCAGAAGGCCTTGTGGACGATGCAGAGGGTTTTGAACATAATCCTCGCAGCCACTGGGAGCCAGTGCAGAGATTTCAGTCCTTGGGAGATACGATCCCTGGGCTTGAGGTCAAGGACAAGTCTCGCAGTCCTGTTCTGGATAAGTTACACAGGGCAGAGAGTAGAAGTAGGCAGATTTAGAAAGAGGCTGTTGCAATGGTCCAGCCTGGAGAGAACAAGAGCTCTGGAGACAGTGAGCTTCTGGGGAAAGGAGAGGAAAGTAAGCATTCCTCTGAGGAGGTGCAGCTGGTAGTTTGACTTCTTAGAGATGTCAGAGATGTGAGGAGAGAAGGAGAGTGTATAGTCGAAGATGACCCCGAGATTTTTAACCTTGCAGGTGGGAACAGGGAGATGCCAAGGGAGGCCGGCCAGAGAGCTACAGGAAAGGAGGGAGTGGGTGTGCCGATGGGGAGAATCTCAATCTTACTGGTATTAAGGCAGAGGTTATTGGCGGCACACCACTCCTGGATAGCAGACAGACAGTCAGAGATGAGGGAAGTAGAGGAGGAGGCCGAGGGTAGCCTGAAGATGAGCTGAGTGTCATCCGCATAGCACTGAAAGTTGGGGCAGAGAGCAGCTATGCGGTGGGCCAGGAGTGCCAGATATTGGTTGAACAGCCAGGGAGAGGGGTTAGACTGCTGGGGGACACCACAGGTAGAGAAAAAGATAGCAGAGAGGAAGGACCTAAGTTGGACCTGGGAGGGTCGGTCGGAGAGGAAAGAAGTCAGCCAAGCCAGACCCTGACCAGTGATACCCAGGTTATCACAGAGACGGTTGAGCAGGATGGCATGGTTGACAGTATCAAAGGCAGAAGAGAGATCAAGCAGGATGAGGACGCAGGGGGTGTTAGTGTCGAGGTTGGAGAGCAGGTCTTCACAGATGTTCAGGAAACAAGTTTCTGTGCTTCTGGCAGCTCTGAAGCCAGACTGATGGTCATGAAGACAACCAACAGATTCAGTGTGGAGATTAAGCTGGGAGGTGGCGAGTTTCTCCAGGAGCTTGCCCAGGAAGGGAGTGATGGAGATGGGGCGATAGTTAGTCGGGCAGGAGGGGTCGGCAGAGGGTTTCTTAAGAAGGGGGTGCACAAGGGAGTGCTTTAGGGCGGATGGGAAGACTCCAGTGGCAAAGGAGTGATTGCAGAAATCAGCCAGGACAGGTGTCAGGGAGTCAATGTGGTCCTTTATGGTTTGGAGGAACAGGGGTGAACCTGTTTTGATGAGACTTTCATAGATCAGACTTGTCTAGAAACCTTGTCAGTGGAGAATAGGAGAAAGGCAGAGAAGGAGGGAGGAGAGGAGACTGCAGAAAGGCCAGTGGTAGAGCAGGGAGTGGGGCAGGGTGGGGATAGGAGGAGAGAGAGGACAGGATGTCCTGAGTTTTAGAGATGAATTGAGAAGCCAGTGCCATACAGATGGCCAGGGAGGGGACAGGAGAAGTAGAGACTGCAGCAAGATTGGCCAGTTCCTTGCAGATTTTAAAGAGTTCAGTCGAGTTGGTAGATGCCGCAGAGACACAGGCTTGGATACACGCTCTCTTATTGGTTAGGACAGAGAGCCGGTATTGCCTTTGCAGCAGGCGGCATGCCAGCTTGTCAGAGGATGTACACGAAGCACGCCATTTCCTCTCGGACACGCTACACTTGCGTTTAAGGGTGACGAGGTCTGAGTGGAACCAGGAGTTTCACTTGGCTTTGTGCTTCAAGTGGATTCTCATGAACGGGGCAAAGATAGCAAGAGTATTAGATTTAGCAGAGTGGAGCGTGGAGAGGGCTGTGTCAGGATGAGAGACAGCCCGGGGGGAGGAGGGGTGAGAAGGGGGTGAGAAGGTGGCGGCAAAAGCCTCACCTGACACGCGCTTCATGAGTCGGATGACCGAGAAGGTGGGTGGCAGTGATGGAAGTGGCTTGGCCTGAGAGGTAGGGAGGGTGAGGTGGGATGAGAGGAGAAAGTGATCACTCCAGGAGAGAGGAGTGAAAGGGACAGAAAAGGGAAGGTCTGAAGATATCAGAACAACCAGAATGTGCCCTGCAGAGTGAGTTGGGCCAGAGGGGTGAATGGAGAGTGAGAGAGAGTCGCAGAAGTCGCAAAAGAGTCCAGAGGGAGGACAGGAGGCATCCAGGTGGATGTTGAAGTCTCCATGAAGGAGGAGTTGAGGAGTGGAGGCCAGGAGTGAGGCGGCGAGGTCAGCCCACTCAGAGAGGAAGGATAAAATCTGATCAGGTGTCCGTTAGATAGTAGCCACAGTGAATTAATGTACGTGTAATATCTGAGACATCCTCCACTGCGTGGGGCATTCTGATCCTAAAAAATATATGTCACCCTATATGTACCTTTTTGTAAAAAAAAACACTATAATTCTGATTTTTGCAATACTGAAACCATTGATCAGCCTGGCATGTTACCTGTATTCAGTTTGAGAGGGGCTAGGGGTCTAGGACCTCCTCTACACTAGTCTCTGATGTCCTAGGTATTTTGTAACAGTGGTTCTGCCATATGGCGTGTGAACGGCACTCGTTCGCACATTTGCAGGCTTGTGTCCTTGCGTAGTTGGCGTGCTTGTGTTGTGGGATTGTCTTCCCCAGTAGATGCATCTTTTAATATCAGAAGTGCTTTGACTCTTTTAGTATTTGCTAGTTGTGCTCTTGGAAGTGGTTCCAAGCATTGGCATGGCCAGTGTCAAATTATCCATTAGGCCAAGTAGGCAACAACCTATGGGCCCCACTCCTTTTAAGGGCCCCACGCCCACCAGTGCTTAATTGGATTTTGTATTTAATTTGGATTTAAATCGCATTATTTAGTGTTTAATTTGCAGCCTGCTTTGCATTAGCATTTTGTCTTTGTTGAAAATCATATTGGTCTCTGTCTCCCTGTGTACCCGTGTGTGTGAGCCCTCCCAGTCCCTGCCGAGGCTGAATTGAAGCAGTTTCAGTTTGGTTCAGTTTATACGGAAGCTGGCCCCCAACTAAGGCGTCGAGGTAAGTCAGTGGGCTTTTTCATCACACCCAGCTGCATTTATTTGCTACATTCTAATATCAATTTGTAGCCAGCAGCTTTCCCTTACAATTTGCTAAATTGGTTTTGCCTGCATTACCAGCATTGCAGATCACGTTTTTCATGCTGCTTGAGACCTTATGCTAAAGTAAACTGCAAGGTTTAAATCACCTAAGATGTCCACTGCTTGATTCTCGCACCTCCAGTGCCTTCACACTTCCCCCTGGCAGCTGATTGGCCAACCAATAGCTTTTGACCTACCAGGGTCCACCAGCAGGCAGAAGCCGGCCCCCAACTAAGGCAACCAAGCAAGGCTCCTGTCTGAGCTTGTCGGAGCTGGGCGCAGCCATCGCAGCACTCAGAAGCCCCATCTGTCCAGTCCTATCTGCTTGCCCCTGATTATTGCCGGTAAGACCCACCATGTATTGTTATTTGCTATGACATATCCAACCACTTACCCAACTTCACATCTCCCAGTGCGCGCCTCTCGCCTGATCCTTGTCTAGTTGATCCTGTGACAACGAGGTACCACATCACTCGGCCATCCAACGAGCGCCTACACGGGCTGCAACGATCCGCTAGAAACCGCCCCACCCTCACCTCATCTTCTATGACTTTACTACTGCTTTCATGTCTCACTACCAAAACATCAACTATGACTTTCAAAGCCGGTTGAACATTGCTGCCATGGTTACAGCCATAGCCCGAGCTCTATGCCCCACAGGATCACTGTCTTCTTGATTTTCTCCCATGTGCCTTTACTAACTGGCTAAAGCTAACTTTGTACTTTCTGCTTATTGTATGTGTAATTTGCTGTGCCTACTATTTTATACTGATATATACCTCGTTGCTCGCCTTATGCTTACATTTTAAATCTCATTATTTCCAATTTATGAACCCTACAAAGTCTGCTGCGGCTCCTTGTCACCGTCTGTACTAGCCTTTGTCTAACTAATGTGCACACTGACTATCTATTGTCTAACTCCTACCTTTTGCCAAGGGTAGGCTTACATTTGTACCCCCTCACCCCACAGCACCAGCCGCACAAGTTGGATGACAAGCCTTGCGCGGCTCCTCATAGCATCAGATTTCATCCCATCCCACAGAGCCACACTGTGCTAATAGCTATCTCAGTTGCGGTCCGTGTTCCATAATAATACTGCACCCCACCTTAGGATGATCCCAGATCTCTACTACTCGAGGGTATCCCCACCAGTACCTCCCCAGACAGACTAGCTTCTATACGTACAATACGCACCTCATCTAGCGTGCTCAGTGTATGGTAGGACCTGCCCCATGCAGACCCTACTCTGCCTTCCTAGACTAGCGCTACTGCTAGCCCCGTGGCACTAACTATTGTAGCCACACTCAGCTCCTGACATCTCATGAGCCTCTTAATAATTAAATTACATCTAGATGCCAATCAACTCACATAGTGGTAAGACCAGAGCCTATAACAAACTCACTTATTGTTAAGACAGTGTGTCTCGCATCTTCACCTTGTGCAAGGACCTAGATTCTCACTACTACAGCCCTTCCCTTCTCACCACATGGCGACGCCACGATTTAGCAACTTGTGACTACCATAATGATCACTGACCTGAATACACACGTTCCCCCACTATGCACAGCAGGTGCTTATGTCAACTTCAACAACGGCCTAGCCAAACTGCATTGTCACCAACACTTCCCGCTCCCCTACCCGACACCATTCTTACCCAAAGCCCCCCCTTCCAACCCTTTGCAATGCAGACACCCACACTGGCACCTAACCAACCCAAACCTAAACTCATTATCAAACCCGCCTCCGCTACATGTAGAAACTCTTTGACCTCCGACTGCACAACCACACCTAAGCTCACTACACCATGCACAGGTACTTTGCGATGCAAACGCCTCATCTCTAGACTGACTAAAAACCCCTTTGGTCACCTCTCAACCTATCCTAGGAAACACAAGACGAGTGATACTCTCTTCACATACCAGCATCCAGCAGGGATTCATTAAGAGTACACCCTACCGTACCTTTGAACAATTGACCCAAAGCACCAAACCATCGTCTACACCACAATACGTAGCATCATTATGCAACCCACATCGCTCAAACCCTCCCACCACCCTGGACATTGGCCCTCCCACCCCCAACCAAAACCTACTCCCTGTCTTAAAGGTGCCTTCCTCAATGTTAGATCTTTAGGAGCTCACGCTATTGACACTCATGACCTCATCCTAGACCAGCAGCTAGGCTTCCCTGAGATCATAGAAACGTGGCTCCACCAAGCTTCAGGCCCCCTACTTTTCCTAGCCATCCTCCCTGATTATACTATACGCAGGGCAGAACGACAAGATAAATCTGGAAGTTGGGTAGCTATTATAGCTAAATCCTCCCTACAATTCAGAGCTTGCCGACAAGACCCCTTTGACGGCAATGACGGAAATTCTCTTGGAATGACTACAGGAGGTAGGAAGAGTCTCTGCTTCAGCATCAAACTGGTTTAGGTCTTTTCTGACCAATCGCCAGCAGCGTGGGAGTCTTGGAGAGTTCCTGTCAGGCCTCATCCATCTGAGCTGTGGAGTTCCTCAGGGATCTTCCCTGTCTCCATTGCTATTTAAGCTATACATCCAACCTCTTCTGTAAATCCTAAAGCGCCATGGGCTGGATTTCCATTCTTATTCTAACGACACCCGGATATTTATACGAATTACCAACTTTCAGGAAGCATTTACAAATTGGGGCAATGTCTGGCAGAAGTGAGCAAGTGGATGTCGAGGAATTATCTACAGCTTAATGCTTCCAAGACGGAACTTATACTATTCAGCCCCAAGCATCTGCTGACGGCTGCTAAGAAATTACCTGTTCCAACATTGCTGGACAAAAGCTTGAAATTCGTATCAAAGATTAAAAATCTGGGATGTATGTGGCAAGAAGATCATGGCAGTGAAACACAGGTGGGAGCAACGACTAAAGCAGCCCATTTTGTTTTTAGATTGCTACGTCAAGCACTTCACTATATCCGTAAGGAGGATCATGCTTCTGTGGTAGGGGCACCAACTAGTGCCCATCTTGACTGTTGTAATAGTCAACTGCTGGGCATTCCTTCCAAACAGCTTCAGCGGCTTCAGAGAGCTCAGAACATGGCTCTTAGATTGATTTTTAAATTACATAAATCTACTCATGTGTCTTCATATCGTAGGGAGCTACACTGGCTCTCAATTGTTGACTGCATTAAATTTAAGACAGTTTTTATTATCTTCAAATGAATAAATGGCATCGCTCCTCTATATATAAGAGAGTTAATTCAGCCATATCATCCTATGAGACAACCACGCTTCAGTGACAGTCATCTTTTGGTCATCCCTCACTCAACCTATACATCTCGAGGTGATAGAATATTTGCTGTCTTTGGGCCCAGGCTGTGGAACTCTTTACCGCTACAGCTTAGGACCGCAAGTTCTCTCCTGCAATTTCGTCGAGCACTGAAAACTTTTCTCTTCAGGTAGATGGCCCCCTTATTTGGGGACCCTATATTTAGTTACATCATCTACCTCTGCTGATACCGTCTGCGCCAATATACGATTTAGTTTGTTATGTGCGCTCTACAAATGCAAAAAAAATAAAAATCAACTCAAATGACCTTCACTTCCTCAAACTCTCCACCAACCCTAAAACCACCATAAACTTCCTCATCATATATAGAGCTCCCAACAATGCTAACCACCCTGAATCGGATATTCCCGTTCTTGTCACTCCCTTCTTAAAGCCTAATACCAAATTCATTATACAGGGGGACATTCATTTAGGCTACAGTGACAAGCTTGATCACAAAGCCAGAGGCCTCTGCTTGGCACTCCAAGAAGTGTACTTCACTCAACTTCTAAAGGAAGAATATTGGATTGGATTTTAAACACCCAACTAACCATCAAATCCATCTCAGAAATCAACTGTCGGACCACCACTTAATAAGTTTCATCATCAAGCTTGCAAGGAGCACCTCCACCCCTCCTCTGCCCCATCACAATAAGAAACGCTGGGAATGTCATGGCTGACTGCCTCATCCATATCCTCACAGAAACTCTTAAGACCTATCCACCCTCAGTCTCCAACCCCGACCTTATCGCCTCCATGTATCACAATTGTCTCAACTCCTCCATCAAAGCAGTAGCTCCATTCAAAACCAAAGTACCCCGTCCTGCCAAACAAACCAACTTTTGGTTCAACAAAGAATTAATGGTACTCCGGCGCAACAAAAGATCACCAGAACATCTTCAAAAAAAGGCCCCATCCACTACTTCGACTGATGCATACCTAGCAGCCAACTAAACGTACAAAACTGTGGTTATAGCCCACAATGCGAACTCCCTCAACACTCGCATTAACGACACAGCCTCGAATTCCAAAGAGCTATTCCTGATACTCAGGGAACTAGAATCCCTCACCCAATCCACCACCCTTACCAATTTCAGCAAAGCATGGTGCACAACTATCCAAAGCACCCTGGCTTCCAAAATTCTCACCCTCAAAAACAAAATACATGCCAAAAGTAACCTCTTAGCCAGTAAAAGCTGAGCACCCGCAGTTCCGGACAAGGACGCAAACAAATCAGATACACTTTTCAAATCCTCCCAGTTTCCCAAGACCAGGTACTGAACACCATAACGTCACTAAAACCATCTAACTGCAAAGGCGATAGCTTCCCGGCGCATTTCGTCAAATTGTCAACACCCTCATTAACACCCATCATTACCAACTTCGTTAATGCCTTCTTCAATACTAATTTGGTTCCCACCAGCATTAAAGAAGCTTGAGTCACCCCACTCCTCAAAAACCCTTGCTGGACCCCACCATACCGACCAACTAGCGTCCCATAACCATGGTGCCTTTCTTGCTAGAAATGGTGGATAGAATAGCCTACTCACAAGTCCAAAACCACCTGGAAACAAACACATTGCTAGGAGCTAATCAATCCGGTTTCAGGCCTTATAATAGAACAGAAACAGCTTTATTAGACCTAAAAATCCAAATGGATTCTATAAGAGATTCTGGTAATTTGTGTATCCTCCTCCTTTTCAATTTGTCAGCGGCTTTTGACTTGATGGACCACGAAAAATTATGTAAAGCCTTATCAGCAAACTTCAATTATTCCACTGATGCTTCCCTCTGGGTTAAATCCTGCCTAGCGGAACGCACCTCAAGAGTTTCCTTTGGCAATGAGGTCGCTGATCCTATCACGGTTCCCCTAGGGGTCCCCCAAGGTTCCTGCTTGTCACCGACTCTTTATAATGCGTATACAAAACTCCTCTTTGCAGCCTTGGATGCCATGGGTGTCATCTACACAAATTTTTCTGATGACACCCAGATACTCATACCTATCACAGGCAACTATGAGCATGACTCAACCTACATCAAAAAAGTATAGTCTATTATTTTAAACTGGATGGCTACCAATAGCCTATGCCTTAATGATGAAAAAACCGAGATCATCATCATAGGTTCTCCGACTAGAATAAAAGCTCTTCACCCAGACTACTCCTCTTTCACCATCGACGGAACACCCATTCCAGTCCTCAGCCAAGTCAAAACCCTAGGTGTCCACCTCGACTACAACCTCACGTTGACTAAACATATCAGTGCCCTCTCTTCTTCGACAGACTACACAGCTAAATTGATTGCATTAAGCCGCCAGTTCCCGACTTCTCAAAATTGACTCACATTGGCCCGGGCCCTCATTTTATCCAAACTAGATTATTGTAACATTCTCCTTCTAGGAACCACAAAAACAAATCTTTCAAAACTCCAATTGTTGCAAAACAAAGATCTACAAGCAGCCTTGGGGGTTAAAAGAAATGAAGCAGATTGGTTGCCTACACACGCCAGAATCCTATACAAAACACTATGGGCCTCATTACGACTTTTGCGTAATGGGTTAACGGGCTATGCTAATGGAGGTGGACCCGTTAAACCCAGGTGGACCCTGGTAAAACCCGGCGTCATTACCGGGTCCCGCGTGGGGACCAGGGAGCTGACAACGGGCCGGTCGTAATCGGCCCGTTGTTAGCTCCCTCTCCCATTGAGCCCTATGGGGGCTCAGATCGGAATGGGGAAGGTCCGGGGCTGGGTTCCCAGAGGGAGGAATTACCGGGCCCTCTAAACTCGGAATGCCCCGGTAATTCCCCATTCAGGGGGCTATGGGGGCTCGAATGGGAATGGGGATGGGTATTTTGAATGGGGACTTACCGGGTCCTCCAAGGTTGGAATGACCCGGTAAGTCCCCATTCAGGGAACACGGACCCGGACACGAGTTTGGAGACAGCCATGGCGCTAATAGCACCATGGCTACCTCCAAACTCGCAATTAACCCCCTTGTAACTAAGCTCAGTGCACTGTTTCTGTTTACTGTGATCTCATTGTAAATGCTTATTTTGCATTGCTCTCTTTTTTTAACCAGACAAGCCAAACTCTGATGTAACCCACACTGGGTTTGGGCGTATAACAAACAAATAAATAAATAAATAAATAAATAAATAAATAAATAAATAACTTGCTTGCCAGCCAGTGAGTCTAAGATACATCCTGGCTGGAGTGCGGGGCTGGGCAGGCAGGCCCAGGAGCACCGCCACCAGCAGGAGGACTAATAGTAAATCATCATCCGATGCCCACAGAGGATGAGAAAAAGTGAGGCGAGAAAGGGAGGGCCGACTGGGTGAAAAGGTTGCAGAGGAGACAACGAAGCGAGCTAAGAGGAGTCTGGGTAAGAGAGTGGAACGAGAAGAGGGAACAGGTTGGGCGGGAGAAAGAGGAGCTGTTAGAAAGTATGTGCAGGAATTGTCACCTAAAACCTAAACAGGCCAGTCCAGTGCCTCTGTGTGCGAGGCACAGACACGAACTGCACCCCCTGGCGCTAGTACGCTTTTGCACATCGTGTCACTGAAATACTCCTGTATGGGTATATTGCACTGGACTGTGCAGCTGATATGAGAGGTAACAGATAGGGCAGTGTTGTTTTTTGAAACAATGGTATTGTTGGACCAGAGTGTGCACAGGTGGGAATCGCGCTGTGTCACAAGAGGAGGGGGGGAGGCAGCCATTTGCTGCATGTTGCCCAAGCTGTGGAAATGCGCCCCCAGAGAAATCAGAGCCCTTGAGCCTCTTCTGCAGTTTCAAAGAGCCCTAAAAATGTTTCCTTTTTAACGAGGGACCGTTCAGGAGCCTGTGTAGTTTTTCTTATTTGAAAAATCGGCCCCTCTTGATTGTTTCTTTGCTCCGTTTCATGTTCTTTGTTGATTTACCACCTGCACCTGTACAAGATTAGGTTTGTCTTTGTGCGCTACTTACATTTCCCAAAATCCAATCAAATCAATCTAATCCTGCAGATGCGCGTGCATGCAAATGGACACGGCAAGGAAGGTCCCCCGTTCATGGCCAAGGCAGTGACGAACCTGGCCGGTAGATGGAGAATTAGTGCGGCGGGCCCAGAAATTTCGAATGCCCAATGGCCTCCACAGGGTTTAATCCGGCACTTGGCGTGGATTACAAGCGTGATTTGCAAACTGCTGGGAGAGAGTTGTATGATTCGTGGCAAGTGTGCCATGGGTCTTGCATGAATATGGGACACCCAGAAGTAAAAACTATTTAAAAACAGACACCAAAAACATCGGCAAATCACAACAAACTCACACTCTACGTAGTGAGGTGCAGTGTGGTGGGAGCAGCAACTCAGAAATGAAATCTATTCTGTAAAATGCACAGGGGGATCTGCCATAGTAAACCCGAAGTAAGGCACCGTACATGCCCGGGAGTTTCACTGGGAAAACATGAAAGGAAACGTACCAGATAATAGGAAAACATATTCCACAGAACACACAGACATCCACAGCTGCAAAATTCTCTCTCTCTCTCTCTTTCTCTCTCTCTCTCTCTCTCTCTCTCACTCTCTCTCTCTCTCTCTATCTCTTTCCCTCTCTCTCTCTCCCTATCTCTCTCTCTCTCTCTCTCTCTCTCTCCCCCTCTCTCTCCCTATATCCCTCTCTCTCTCTCTCTCTCTCTCCCTCTCTCTCTCTCTCTGCCTCTCTCTCTCTCTCTTCCTATATCCCTCTCTCTCTCTCTCTCTCTCTCCCCCTCTCTCCCTCTCTCTCCCTATATCCCTCTCTCTCTCTCTCTCTCTCACATGATTTCCAAATCCCCCCAAAATTGCTATTTTCCTACACACGCAGTAGTCATGGAGGACACAACAGATAACAGATGGTGAAAAAAGTGGGGCACTTAGTACTTAGTTATGCAGGGGTGGCATGAAGTACGAGCGCACAAAATAATGATCATAGTTTAGGATAATGGGGTGGCACCTGTGGTGGCCAATCAGATTCCAGGGGTAGCACGTGCCACCACAGACCACTCCCTGCCTGGACACGCCACTGAATACAAGCCTGTAGAGGAAACAAGGAAATTCAACATGAAAATAAAATCTATTCTGGACATGCAGCTTAATGGCTAAAGTATGCCAACAATCCTTTAAATCTTTACGACAATTCCTCAATCTCTATGTGAAACTAAAAGATAAAACTAAAATGAAATCTTTACAAACCATGGACTCTTTTCCAGTGCGTAGCCACACTGGACTTCGAGGACATTCATTAGCCTGCATTTCAGGAACTTCTGGCAAAAGCACCTTCCACCACATCGAAATGTTAGCAACACACCTTTCCATTATAGACAGAATCGTGTGCATACACTATACTGTGCACAACGTCCTGCTCTAGAACTTCAAAATTTAAATAACATTCTCCTACATGGAACAGCCAAAGAACTCGAGAAATTGAGCACATCCAAAGTAAACACTTTGGAACTGAAGTTAACTTAGAAAATTCAGTAACTTCAGAAAACATTAGCGAAAACCTCACTAACACCAACCTCCTAACAAATACATACAAAAAAGAAATAGCTGCGTTTCAAAACACATCTGCTGAAATACTAGACCAAGTATGTGTCTGTTATCGCAGAAATTTTTATAAAAAGAGCACAAAAATAGTAGACATTGCCTACAAAATATAGGCCAATGAGGAATCCCAATGGTTCCAATTAGCTTTATATCTAACAGCAGAACATAAATCCAAAATAGCTGACCCCCTCAATAGTTGAAACATTCTGCAATACAAAGCTTGACAATAGCCAAATGCCATCATGTGCTATCACTAGTAACTTAGAAATATTCCCACTTACAAAGGCTCTCCAACAACTTAACTTGTATGAGAGCATTATAATCCAAACAGTACACCCATTTCAAGCAATAATAGGTCTTTACCGCAAAACAGCCAAATTGCCTCCATCTGAGTTCCTGAAAGGCATCCGTGGCAAAGTAGTATATTTGTCATCAGAGCTTACTAAAAATGTAGAAACTCTAGGAGTACAACAGCCAATAGATCAATCTTTGATTGTACTAGTTAATGGTGTACCAATAAAAGAGAAACATATTTGGCAACAACTAGTTGACTTAAACAAATTTAGACAAGGCCTACAATATCTGAAAGAAAACAATGAATACTGCAAAGATACAAACATAGAGGAAAACCTAAGAGAAACCACCCAAATTATTCTAGATTCACCAGCAACTGTGCCAATTTGAATGTGTAGATCCTGTTACTGCAGCCAACATTTTAGACCAGTATACAATTCACCCACTACTCTCCAAAGACATCATTGAAGATGCATTAGAAACATATGAAATGCATCAAGCCACATGATCCCTAATGAGCCTATGGGAAAAAAGTGCAGAAGCATGTTCTTTTCTTCTACTGTCACAATCTTATCCCCACCAAGGGCTCACAGGGCCCTAAGGACCTTATTCTGGTCCCCTCGGATGCCTTGGAGCCAGTCCTGGTGCAGTTGGCATAGGAGACGCTTGCTGGGACGGGGTTTCTATGGACAGAGGACAAGCATGGCCGCCCCCATGCGGAATACTGGGGAACTGCATTCTGCGGTCTAGCCATCACGGTGGGGCCCACCCCAAAGACACCTGGGATACCGCCTTGCTATTTAAGCCACGCCCGACTAAGGGCACGTGCTTCGCGTTATTCTGCCTTTGCCGCGTGACCCTCATCAGATCCTGTCCTGCCATCCTTACCTGTTCTGCAGCATCCATCGGCTCCGAAGTCATCCAAGGCAAGAACCATCACCATCCTTACCTGCTCTGCAGCACCCCTCAGCTTCGAACTCATCCAAGGCAAGAACCATTGCCATCCTTACCTGCTCTGCAGCACCCCTCGGCTTTGAAGTCAGCCAAGGCAAGAACCATCGCCATCCTTACCTGCTCTTCAGCACCTCTTGGTTTCGAAGTCATCCAAGGCAAGAACCATCGCCATCCTTACCAGCTCCACTGGTCTCCCGGAAGGCCAACATCTTCAAGACGTCTTTCATCTCTTCGGATTCCCGGGGGCCATTCTTCTCCAGGTCGTTGCGACCTACAGAACAAAACAAAACCACAGGTTAGCCACTTGCTAGGACGCTCTCAGCGCCGCTTGGCATTCTTCTTACCTTTTCGAACCAGGCTTCGGCTTCTACCGCAGCACTCGCCACCTGCAACAAGAAACGAGAAAGTCATCATTGCAAATTCAACTAAAGACATTGCTTGCATCTAAAAGACATTGCTTTCGCCTGAAAGACTTACCCGAAAGAAGGAGTTGCAGCCGGTCTGAACTCCGGCCCTCGCCAGTGACGAAACTTGGCGGTACGGTGCAACCATTCAACGCGCCGCTGCCCAGCATGGAAGGACAGAGAGTGCACCCTTATAGAAAACAAGGTGAGAGACATTCTCTGGGGAACTGCAAGGGGAACTCGGGAGGTGGGTTGCAAGGAAAGAACCGAAACTTATCTCCCCCTCCTATCTTCTAGAGTTGCCCCTCGATTATCCAGATTCCAGGACAGGCGAAGGGTTCTGGAGAGCATCCCAGCTATTCGAGAGGCGCCCTCGTGGACCAACAAGGTGAGCGGTACAGAACGAAAGGCCTAACTAAATCATCCACCTGGGCATCTGCTATGGAAACTTCGGAAACAGACCAGTTAGCCCTGTTGTTGGGGCAGTTGCGTGTGGAGGTTCATTCTGCATGGCAGGAAACCAACGCGTTACAAAGGGAGTTGATTGTTGCCAAGGAGAGGACGGATGACCTCGGGAGGCAACTTCTTCAGTCACAAGCAGGACAAGCCCCGTTGCCTGGGGGTGGTCAGTCCACCTCGGCTACCGCAAGCAATCCGGTTCAGATTAACCTCGCTGGGGCTGTGCCACTGGCTCCTCTGGAACGGTTTGCAGGAGATCCCCGGCGATACGCCACCTTCATGAACCAATGTCGCCTCCACTTTCTGTGCAGGCCTGGGGCATTTCCTACGGACCAAGCACGTGTGGCTTTCATTTTTATCCTACCTTAGCGGGAGTGCAGCTGACTGGTCAGTTCTATTCATAAGCCAAAATGACCCTCTGCTTCAACACTTTGATGGATTTCAGCGGGAGCTGGAAAAACTTTTCGCCCAACACCACCATGGACAGGCCTTAGATAACGAACTCTTGTCTCTTCGTCAAGGGAGCCAGGATCTGCTGACCTACATTGCGACATTCAATCGACTGGTGGTTGAGGCAGATTGGCCTGAGGATAAACGGACTACGTTATTCCACCGGGGTCTTCGTGGGGAGTTAAAGGACGTCTTGGCCCAAGTGGTGGACCCACCCCGGGATTGTGCCGAGTTCATTGGTTTGGTAGTCCAGTTGGATCGTCGACTACAAGATAGGAAGAGTGACCGAGGGAAATCGGATTTGCGCCCCTTATTTGTACATCCCAAGGATCATGCTCCACGGGGCTCTGGCAGAACCAGTGAACCCATGCAGATAGGAGGGGTCAGGCCCCCATTAACCAAAGCCGAAAGGGACTAAAGGAGAGAGATGCAATTGTGCCTGTATTGTGGGAAAGCAGGTGATTTCTTAAAGGAATGCCAGGTCAAGCCCTCCAAACAAACCGTCGGTGCCATAGATAAGGAAACCCCCGAAGAGGAATCGGGAAACGACCAAGCCCGGCAATTGTAGGGGTCCAATTGTCGAGTGAAGAAATCCAGCTTCAGACCTCCCATTTTGCACTACCGGTGATTTTAATTCCACACCAACAGTCGTCGGATGTGCATTCGTTGGAAGCCTACCTCGACAGCGGAGCGGTGGAGAACTATATCGATCGAGACCTTGCAGCAAAGATGGGCCTAGTCCTGTGCCCCAAGCCAACTGCAGAAACTGTAACCACAGTTGATGGCACCAAAATTGCTTTGGGTCCTGTGTCAGAGTGCACCACTGAACTTACCCTCCTGTGCGAAGATGGGCATCATGAAATTATAGTGTTTGACCTGATCAAAGCTCCCCATTTCCAGCTAATCCTGGGAATGCCATGGCTGGTTGCTCATAACCCCCGAATCAACTGGTGAGCGCGCGAACTGGTTTTTGCCCACAGCTGTACGCATACTTGTTACCCGAAAGGGTGGAAGACAAAACTCGCAAGTTCCCTGGTGCGGGAGGGATAGGCCCATGCCCTCGGAGGGGTCGCGACCCTGCCAGTTCACTACCAAGATTTCCAAGACGTTTTCCAGAAGGAGCAGGCAAACACGTTGCCCCCTCACAGACCTTACGACTGTCAAATCGACCTGCTACCAGGAGCCCAGATTCCATGTGGACGCATTTACATGCTCACTGAGCCCGAAAATCAGCATCTAAAGACGTACCTGAAGCAGTACCTGGCCAAAGGGGTCATCCGCCGGTCCAAGTCATCGGCCGCGGCCCTGTTATTCTTCGTTCCGAAAAAGGAAGGCGACTTAAGAACGTGCATAGACTATCGTGCATTAAACCAGGTGACCATCAAAAACCGCTATCCACTAACCTTGATTCCGGAGTTACTGGACCAGGTCAAGGAAGCCAAAACCTACACCAAACTGGACTTGAGAGGGGTGTACCACCTAGTGCGCATCAAAGAAGGGGACGAGTGGAAGACGGCCTTCCTTACCAAATACGGCCTGTTTGAGTATCAAGTAATGCCGTTCGGCCTATGCAACGCCCCTGCTGCATTCCAGTACTTTATGAACAACGTCCTCTGAGAACTCATCGACATCTGTGCTCTTGTATACATCAACGACATTCTGGTGTACTCAACGTCTGAACAAGAACACATTGAGCACGTGGGGGCGGTCCTGGCTAAACTTCGCGAACACCATCTGTACACGAAACTGGAAAAGTGCTTGTTCCATGTTAGAGGTGGAATTCCTGGGTTTTGTCCTTTCCCCCCACGGCATACAAATGGACGCTCATAAGGTGGACGCAGTCCTCAATTGGCCAGCCCCCACTTCAATCAAAGGAGTCCAAAGCATGTTGGGGTTTGCGAATTTCTATCGCCGCTTCATCCCAGGTTTCTCCCAAGTTGTGCACCCAATTACTTCACTGCTCAGAAAATGCAACAAGACCTTTAATTGGACCGAAGAAGTGGAAAAGGCCTTTCAAGAACTCAAGACCAGGTTCACCTCCGCCCCCATTTTGCGACATCCGCGTCCAGATCTTCCTTACATTGTGGAAACTGATGCGTCCAGTCTGCCCATGGGAGCGGTTTTGTCCCAAAAAGACCCTTTAACAGGCCAATTGCACCCAGTGGCCTTCTGGTCACGGAAGTTCACGCCTGTGGAGCTCAACTACGCCATCACCGATAAGGAGTTATTGGCCCTTAGAGCAGCCTTTAAGGCCTGGCGACACTACCTGCTGGGGGCCAGGCACACCATCACCGTAATAACTGACCAGAGGAATCTCCAGTACCTGAAAGGAGCGAAGGCTCAATTATCACGGCAGCTACGCTGGGCCCTTTTCTTCGCAGAATATTACTTTGTGATTACGTACCGACCCCGGGTCAAAAACTGCAAAGCTGACGCTCTCTCACGCATGGGCACAGATGACATGGCAAAAACGCCACCGGACCCAGTGGCCATCATACCGGAGACTAGAGTACTAGGTATTACTACCACCATGACCCAGAGTGAACTGCTATATGAAATTCAACAGGTCTTCACCCAGGAGCAGCTACAAGAGTGGGCCTCTAGAGGGGAGCACTATCATGTCAAGAATCAACTGCCGTACTACCGAAATCGGCTATTCGTTCCAGTGAAGGAATTACAAGGACAGGTAATCTCCGAGCACCATGATTCCCTCATGGAGGGCCATCCAGGAATCGCCAAAACCTTAGCCAAGATACAAAGGAACTACTGGTGGCCAACTTGGCGCAAGATGTAACCGAGTTCGTGTCTTCCTGTGGTGTCTGTGCCCAAAACAAGTCTAGCAAGCAAAGCCCTGCCGGGCTCCTTCAGCCGTTGGACATTCCCACAGCCCCATGGCACACGTTGTCACTCGATTTTATCACCGACCTTCCTCCATGTCAAGGTTTCAATACTATCCTGGTGATTGTGGACTTATTTTCTAAAATGGCCCATTTCCTCCCCTTCAAGGGTCTTTCGACTGCTTCCAGCCTCGCCAAAGTCTTCCTGGAACATATAGTACGCCTACACGGATTCGCGTTAGTTTTAATATCAGATCGTGGGTCCCAATTCATGTCTAGGTTCTGGAAGAAATGCTGCTCTTTGGCCCAGATAGACATCCGGCTGTCCACTAGCCACCACCCACAGACCGATGGCCAAACTGAGAGAACAAATCAGACTCTCGAGCAGTACTTATGCTGCATGCTGCACCAGGGTGAAGGGGATTGGAAGGAACTTCTATGGATCGCCGAGTATGCGTATAATAATTCGCTACATAGCAGCACAGGACAAATGTCATTCTTTACGATCTATGGGTGACACCCACGCTCTTCTGAACTCGACATCCCTACAACCCTGGAAATGCCTGCAGTCGAGACTCTACACACAACCATCACGCAAGCCTTCGCGAAAGCTCAGGAGCACCTACGACATGCTAAGGCACGCCAGAAAAGATGCGCGGACCAGCGTCGCTCCGAAGTCTCTACTTATCAAGTGGGAGATTTAGTGTGGCTTGCTTCCAAGCATGTACCAATTAAAGGAACACAAACATTTCATCCCCGGTTCTTGGGACCGTACCCGGTGGATGCCATCATTAATCCAGCAGCTGTGAAACTGACACTACCAGACCATATGACAATACACCCAGTGTTGACAAAGAGAGGAAATTACTGATGGGCAGTTCGTCAGTACTCACCCTCGAAAACTAGTAATACAAGATAGCTGCACCATGCGAGGACAGAGTGCACGATTCACATACTCCAGCAAGGTTCAATAATCTGGACTCAGTAAATTGGCAAAGGGAAGTCCGTTTAATGATACATACATCAGCTTATGGAAATCAGCAGCATCACGAACACCTGCCTCACCCCGACTTCCTCGAACATTAGTCAAACAGCCTCTTTTATGGGCAAAATCCGTCATCATTGACGTCTAATTCTACATAAAATCATCATGCAATACAATTGGTTGGGAAAGGTGTCTTAAGTATAGGTGCTATATCTTTATATGGAAATAATGCAAGTGGATTGGATAACTCTTATCGGGTGGGCGTCTACGCCCTTCCCTCTACACCACACGTGATTGACGTCACTACAAGTATGACGTCTCATTGCTTACAGTGTCTATAGGACCCTAGATTACATGGTCCCTTGTGATTGGGCAAGTTACACCCCTAAACATAAATCTCTATTTTAATTAGCAGCTTTAGAGTAGACACCCAGGTGCCTAGAGCCCCAAGATTCACCCTTCCTCCCTTCCATCAATCAGTGTTTTAGGGCTGTGTGTCAATAAGTTGGCTGGGTTTGGCCTCAGATCTGTAGTCTCTTATCAGGAAAAGTTATGGCACCCACTGGTTCTGGATGACATCAGGCGGTGGTACATCTTCGCGCCTGTCTGGTCACGTGTTGGTTCACCGTGAATCTGCTTCAGTTTCCAACCTTTTGTGCATTTAATTCTGTGTGCGCCTGGCCACCTGCATGGGCCTTTCTTATCTTGACCTTCATGGGCGGGCTGGTATTCTCTGTAGTTGGAGTCTCGTGAGCTCATGCTCACCTCCCCTTCTCTGGTGAACCTCGATCTCCCCGGCATAAGCCTCTCTTTGTTGAGTTTTGATTCCGCTCCTTCTCTGGTCTTTGCTGGGTTTCTGAACTCGGCCTGTCAGGCCTTTGGCCGCCTGGGTACATTTCTGCTTTCACAAAATGGAGTAGTATGTGTACATTGTGCAGTATTGAGGTAGATATATGGTCGGCGCTTGCCGCTCTACTCTTCTACTAGGCATTGCAAGCAGTATCGATTTCTTAGCCTCTTGCGTTTCAAGCTTATTTACACACATTCAGCAGGGCGGTTGCTTCCATCTTGTTTTATGGCACCATTCTCTTACATTTTAACAGTGTCTATCCCCTCCATCCATTATCATTATCCTTGCAGTTACTAGTACTGGCATTCGTGCTTTCAGTAGCCAAGTCTGTTTGTTCTCGGGGCTGCTCGGGCCCTTGGTTTATTTTCATTGGCCTTACATTAAGGCTTTAGGGGTCTGCTCGTGGACCGTGTGCAGGTATTCCTCATTTCGTATCAGTGGCTGGCATGGCTGTCTGATAGGGTATTGTGCTGCCCAGGGTTGTCGCTTTATGGTTGCTTCAACCGGTATTGATCTCCTTACGTACAAGGGGCAGAGTCCCAGTGCAGCTCTCTGTTGGTTCATTTGCTCCTCATTCGTCACGTACCATGGCGAGTACCTTACTGGCAACTCGCAATGGGGGGAAGGAGTGCAGGTCATATCTGGAACCTCCTGTACACCAGTATTCCATGTATCTCTCCTGAAACCGTTTAGACCGGGGACCCGCGTAACTGCTCCCCCTAAGGCGATTGTCATTCAGGGGGAACCTGAGTACGAGGTAAAAGACATTCTGTACTCCAAGTTGGTGAGATCGAGACTCTACTACTTAGTAGATTGCAAAGGATATGGACCTCAGGAGAGGACGTGGGAACCGAGTGAGTATGTTCATGCCCCTCGCTTGCTTCAGAGTTTCCATCGGACGTTTCCCTCCAAGCCAGGACCCGGCTGGAGAACCACCTTGAAAGGGGCCTTATGGGGGAGTGCTGTCATGATCTTATCCCCACCAAGGGCTCACGGGACCCTAAGGACCTTATTCGGGTCCCCTCAGATGCCTTGGAGCCAGTCCTGGTGCAGTTGGCATAGGAGACGCTTGCTGGGATGGAATTTCTATGGACAGAGGATCAGCATGGCCGCCCCCATGCGGAATACTGGGGAACTGCATTCTGCGGTCTAGCCTTCACGGTGGGGCCCGCCCCAAAGACACCTGGGATACCGCCTGGCTATTTAAACCACGCCCGACTAAGGGCACGCGCTTCGCGTTATTCTGCCTTTGCAGCGTGACAGTCATCAGATCCTGCCCTGCCATCCTTACCTGTTCTGCAGCATCCATCGGCTCCAAAGTCATCCAAGGCAAGAACCATCGCCATCCTTACCTGCTCTGCAGCACCCCTCAGCTTCGAAGTCATCCAAGGCAAGAACCATCGCCATCCTTTCCTGCTCTGCAGCATCTCTTGGCTTCAAAGTCATCCAAGACAGGAACCATCGCCATCCTTACCAGCTCCACTGGTCACCCGGAAGGCCAGCATCTTCAACACGTCTTTCATCTCGTCGGATCCCCGGGGGCCATTCTTCTCCAGGTCGTCGCGACCTACAGAACAAAACAAAACCACAGGTTAGCCACTTGCTAGGACGCTCTCAGCGCCGCGTGGCGTCTTTCTTACTTTTTCAAACCAGGCTTCGGCTTCTACCGCAGCACTCGCCACATGCAACAAGAAGCAAGAAAGTCATCATTGCAAATTCAACTAAAGACATTGCTTGCATCTAAAAGACATTGCTTTCGCCTGAAAGACTTACCCAAAAGAAGGAGTTGCAGCCGGTCTGAACTCCGGCCCTTGCCAGTGAAGAAACTCGGCGGTACGGTGCCACCATTCGATGCGCCCCTGCCCAGTGCGGCAGGACAGAGAGTGCACCCTTATAGAAAACAAGGTGAGAAACATTCTCTGGGGAACTGCAAGGGGAACTCGGGAGGTGGGTTGCAAGGAAAGAACCGAAGCTTATCTCCCCCTCCTATCTTCTAGAGTTGCCCCTCGATTATCTGGATTCCAGGACAGGCGAATGGTTCCGGAGAGCATCCCAGCTATTTGAGAGGCGCCCTGTGGACCAACAAGGTGAGCGTTACACTACTCTTTCCTACAGGGAAAGGAGGAAGATATGATGAAATGTCCACACAAATTAGTGCATCAGAATATCTCTTTACAAATGTATTCTGAAGACCCCAGATTCAGACAAAATGAAGAATATATTTTTTGCCTTCTCTTCGAAAGAAAACTAGCAACTCTATGTTATGGAGTTGCACACACATAAAAAAAGGCTCTAGCTTTTTAAACATGTACGCTACCCATCCGCTTCAAAAGGTAAAAGACAAAGATGAAGTTTTACAGTCAAGTATCACAAATCTCTTGGCAAACATGCATGGTACAAAAGAATACTGGTTCCGATATCATGCTGATGAATGCTGTATGCTGCGAACCTAGGCCCACTCACATGGTTTGTTACTTTAAGTTGTACCCATGGGATGACTTGCACAACTTCTTATGCATTGCAAAACAACATAAAGATAGAATAGATATGAAAACACCAGGAGAATTCTGTTCTCTTGACCCAGTCAATGTATCAAGGAACTTTCACCATCGCTTCATTGCCATGCTGCACTTCGTCTGCAATACATCTACCCCTCCGACCTGAGAAGTGCAACACTTCTTTTGGAGAAAAGTATATCAATCCAGAAGAACACCACACATCCACATGCTTTTGTGGATAAAATATGATCCCAAATGTGGCCATAACAGTGATGCCACTATTTTACAGTAAATTGAAAAATACACTACCTGCAGAATCCCTTCGAAACCACACATAGTGACCTATGTACACAAATCCTAAGCTTTCCAAAATATAAACTTTGGCTTCTGTAGAACAGTTTGCAAAAAAAGAACAAGTAAATAGCTTGATGTCTTCTGTTAGACATAGTGCAAAAGGCACATCCCCTAAAAACACATAAAACAGTAAAAGGGATGAAGTATACAAGTAGTGCCTCTTGTGGAAAGCAAACATAGACATAAAATACATAACAGACAATTTCACTGCAGTTGCAAGATATGTCACAGCCTAGGTCACCAAAGCTTAGAAAATAGAGCTAAAAGACTTGTGGGATGACATATCATCTGACAAAACACTGTCACAAAAATTGTACAGCTTTGGTATAAAAATGCTCTCCCATAGAGAATATGGGTAAAACAAAGCTGCAGACTGTTTAACAGATACAGCCTTACATCACAAATCTGAACACATTGTCTGGCTAAACCTTGGTCCAGCTTCATCCCAAAAAAGAGTACTAAAATCCTACCAAGCACTATCAACACTAGCCACAAATTATACCAACAGCCACGACATTTTAAAAAACAATTTAATTGACGCATACTACCCAAACAGAAGTACTGCTTTGGAAGGAGCCCTAGAGAAACCTGCCAATCCCATCATAATCAATCATATAAAGTTATCATTTACGCTTCTGCAACATAGAGATCTTTATTGCATGGCCATACTGCAACTTTTTAAACCTTGGAGAAAAGAAGAAGAATTATTAAGTAACTATAACTCATTTGAAGCTGCATTCAAATTAAATGAAAACATTATAACAAATGACAATTTCAAAAAATACAAAGAAAGTTAAGAACATGAATGCCAAAAGGAATAATAAATTGAAGCTCAACTAGGTAAAGACACTCCTGAGGGCAGTCGACCTTCCCTTAAAGGAAGCCTAGAAACACTTGGAGAACCACTCATTCTAAATTAAGCAGAATTAACCATGACTGAGGTAGAAAATACCATGTATCAATCTAAACAATCTGAAGAAGGCTTGTCAGTGCTGAGACCACAGCTAAATGATGACCAACTCACCATTTATCTGGAAGTCACTGAAGAAATTGAACATGGTTTTAAACATGAAACTATAACTTGTCGATATAAACATTATAAACCTCTGCTTCTGTATGTAAGTGGTGAAGGTGGCTCTTGTAGAACGTTCTTAATTAAAATAATTAGCACATTTCTACACAACTTAACAAACAGCAAGCTTTTGGCTGTTGTAACAGACCCTACAGGCTTAGCTGCCTACAACACAGGAGGTGTAATTTTACACTGACTACTGCTCCTCCGAGTAGAACACCAAAACAAATTAGAATACTACAAATTATCAGCAGAAGCTGCTACTGAAGTACACAGAATTCTGAAACAAATTAAAATGCTCCTGATAGATGAAGTAGGCATGGTTTCCAACCTCATGTTGGCTTTAATTCACCTCAGAATATAAGAAGCCCTAAAAACCGACTACAAAGAACTGTTTGGAGGAAACCAAGTTATTGTTTTCGGAGACCTCCTACAGTTAACACCAATAAAAGGTCAACCTATTTTCAAAACATTAGGACACAAACAATGCCATAACACACTCAGCAGCATTGGAAATGTAAATCTGTGGCAACATTTTCACTAAAAAGAACTAACTCAAAACGTCTGCCAGTCTGCAGACCTCATCTATGCTAAAATTTTAAAAAGCATTAGAACTGGTCTGCTTACTAAAGATGCAAAATCCATCTTAAATAGTAGACTAATCCATGAGCTATATGGGCGAAACACATCTGCTCCTGATGTCACATGTATAGCATGAAACTTCCTATGTGTTAACAAGCAACAGCACAACTAAATAGCTTAGAGAAATGTATCTCCAACACAGCTGGAGTAGAAAAAGTATTAACTGTGTGTCTAAACTGCAGAGTAATTATAAAACGTAACCTTGCCATAGACCAAGGTTTAACCAATGGAGCAATCGGTGCAGTTGTTGGCTTCCAACCATATCCACATGGCAACAACATTCAGTTTGTCAACATCCACTTTGACAAACTTACAGAAGTAAAAGAAATTGGCAGCACAATAGCACGTTTC
Organism: Ambystoma mexicanum; assembly: GCF_040938575.1. Lineage (NCBI taxonomy): Eukaryota > Metazoa > Chordata > Amphibia > Caudata > Ambystomatidae > Ambystoma > Ambystoma mexicanum. The sequence goes on from NC_090922.1 coordinate 1,509,507,532, forward strand.
CTTCTTTTCAAAGACATGTATGTATGCAGAGAATAATTCTCTCTATCTTTTGCATATGTGGTCACTATTCAAAAATCACATGGTCTAAACCTAGGTCATGCTTTGATTGACATTGGCATCACAGTCTTCAAAAAAGGTATGAGTTACTTGGCCGTTTCACATCTGCCTACACTCAATGGTCTATTCGTAATTAATTTTGATGCAAACAAAGTCAACACTGACATTCCTTGCATCCTAGAATACAACAGGCGATATGCACTGTATAACCCCATCTAGATATGTACCCTGTACTTCAAAAAAGAAAACATTTAAAAACAAAACTAATACAAACAGATCCCATAATAGATCTCCCAACGATACGGCATAAAAACAATGAGCAACTGGTTCTCCATCAAATAATACAACCACAAGGCTGTCTAGTACAAACTCAACTGCATGTCCATCAGAAGACAAAGAAACAAATATCTCTTCTCAAAAAAGAACTACTGGCCCATCAAAGGATTCATAGGCACTGCTCTCTTGTCCATGTAAATGTAGCAACAGAACTGGAGTAAATTGCTATGCAAATGAAACACTCAATCTTCTCTTCCAATTGCCACCAATCGTTAACAACATTTACTAAAACAGTTTGGACCAGTTGTGTTTGTAAATGCTCGTCCTTCATAGAAATGTCACAAATAATCCTGACAGCACTTGCAGTGTCTCAGGTATAAAGCACTAATTAGACTACTGTACAGGAATGTTAACAGGTACCATAAACACACAGGAAGATCCATAACAATTCCTAATATACTTACTACAAGTACTGGAAACCAAAAAATCCCTATAAATGAAATCTTCTATATTTTATAAAAGTGAAAACATACATTCATTTTCTGCAACCATGTTTCACAAGAGCACATTCCCAATGAACTATTTGTATCTGTATCCATAACAAATTGTGAATCCATTCCATTTCACCAGCTTCTGAAGAATGCAAATCATAGCATATTATGCCCTTTTTGCAATTCAGACAATCGTCCCATCATACAAATAAACTCACATAGCCAGTAAGTCCTACTAATGCTTCTAAGGTAGAATGCAGATGGTATAAAAAATAACTGTAAGCTCACTAGCTTTACACACAGTGAAGGACATCTTGGCAAGAAAACCGTCACAACAGTAGGCATAATATTCCACACTGGTGCCGCAACCACTGCAGTACACTATACTGCTTATGTCCCGGGAGGATAGCTCGGCGGCAATGTGCGCGCCTTGGAAGCAAGACAACCAGAAGCAACACAGGGATCTAACTACATCCATAATATTACAATAGTACTTTTAAAAATCAAAAGAGTTAGAATACGTAAACAGGTATCTAACTGCTTCAAAAATAACTTTCATTGCAATATACTTCAAATACGCAATCATAGTTCTTGTTACAGCAAAACGTCTTGTAAAGTCTAACATAGAATACTGCAACAGGCATCTAACTACTTTAAACATTCCCTTAATTAAAAGACATTTCAAACATACATGTTATCACGCTTACACTCACATAAATATCATAGGTTTTTTAATCCTCTATGGATTTTTTTCTCCCAATGACCTAATGATTATTTGATGTAGATACAACAACAATGTAGCACACACTAATGTTGTACCAAACATAGTACATAGAATGTACTGTTTATGAGGGTCAAAAAAGTAAATGTATATGTAAAATTGTATGCAATTAAAGCTTTAAACTATCTTGCTTAACAAATCATACTGTTTTTTCTTTACAGAAAAAGAACCAGAGATTCCAGCTTTATTACTGTATGCAACTAAGTAACCATACCAAGTATAAACAAACACATTTTTCATAAGCACTATCCTCAATTGCGCTACAATCATAAATGTCATATACACTTCAATTATATCATTACACCATATTACAAATACTGTATACTCCCCCTACAGTACCTCTAATTAATATACACATATTACTACAGTGTGTGCAGCCAGTGGCCACAACCACCACAATGGAATTAAACCATATACCAAGTATGTAGAATACACCTTCAAATAACAAAACTCGCCCTGAACCCCCTTGAATCCAAATTATGTCCATGGACATCAAAATTGACTGTGGACTCGGCACCTGCACACCATTTTTTCACCTATAAAAACGTCTCCATGCCAACTTTATTGCACTCCCCAACCCTTTCCAAACCCTTTTTCGGCCACCAAATATCTCCAAATGTGTTTTCAAAACTTCTTCTCACTGCGCTGTCCGTGGTCAGCGGCTGTGTCCACAGACATCTCTATGTCAACTTTATTGCACTCCCCCACACATTACAGCCCCTCTTTTGGCCACCAATTAACCCAAAATGTGTTTTCCAGACTTTTTACGCACCACCCTATCCACCAAGACAGTCTCTATCCATGGATATTACATGGCGACAGTTTAAAAAAATATGACACACCTCATGCTTTTGAGCTTCCAATCAGTTGGAGCATACAATGTCGGAGGACATCACCCCGGATCCTAATTGGCCCAGACGTGTCTGAGGACCCCGAATCAGGAAATGAGTCTGTGGACCGGACCCAGATATCACAAAACTTTTTGTAACCTTGTGTTTGGCCGTTTTTTTAAAAAAAAGCTGCTGTACACTAAATTTCATATTTACAAAAGCCCATTTCGGGACCAAGACGCCACTCCTGGCACACACTTGATGAAAACCCATCCAGTGGTTTGGCCTGTAGGTGCAAGCAAACTTCTTTTTCCATTGTGTCGATGAGGATTTCCACAAATTTTGTGACCTGCTCTATAACTTTGTCCCGCCTTAACGAAACCGCACCAAACTTCACAGAATCATTCTGAGGGGGCCATATACTTCTTTTTGCAAAGATTTATGAGGATTCTTCCAGGGTAGGCAAAGTTATAAGCCGGCCGAAAAGTGCTCTTGTTATGAGTTGAGAAACCTAACCATAACTACAGGGCCACTACCGCAGGCCCTGTAATATTTATATGTTACACAAACCATATAAACACTTTTATATTAACTTTTTATTACACTAGCATCTGTGTCTTTCTTTCTGGGTGTTTCCTCAGAGGGACAGCATGTAGCCCACTACCTGGGCCCCGTGGGGCCGCAGACTACATGCACATGGGGAACCCTCATCCCCCTCACCCTCCCTACCTTTCCCCGAGCATGTAAAAAGGCCAAGAGGATACATATGGGAAATTCCCTGAGGCCCCCCACACCTTGCCGTGGGCATGTGAAGGGCCCAGAGGATATACATTGGCAATCCTCCGCCCCCATAGCACCTTGCCCCAGGCATGTAAAGGGCCCGAAAGATATACATGGGCAGTATTTTGCCCCCCCCCACCTTGCCACAGGCATGCAGAAGGGCCCAGTGGATGTAAATAGGGAATCCTCAGGACCCCCCACCTTGCCACATTTATCTGGAAGGGCTCAGAGAATGTACAAGGGGAATCCTCAGGGCCCCCCACCTTTCCCCAGGCACACAGAAGGGCCCAGAGGATGCACATTGGGGATCCTCTGCACACCCGCAACCTTGCCACATGCATGTGGAATGGCCCAGAGGATGTACATGGAGAATCCTCAGCCCCCCCACCTTGCCTCAGGCAGGTAGAAGGGCCCAGAGGATTCACATGGAGAATCCTCAGGGCCCCCCACCTTGCCTCAGGCAGGTGGAATGGCCCAGAGCCCAGAGGATGAACATGGGGAATCCTCAGGGCCCCCCACCTTTCCCCAGGCACACAGAAGGGCCCAGAGGATGCACATTGGGGATCCTCTGCACACCCGCAACCTTGCCACATGCATGTGGAATGGCCCAGAGGATGTACATGGAGAATCCTCAGCCCCCCCACCTTTCCCCAGGCACACAGAAGGGCCTAGAGGATGCACATTGGGGATCCTCTGCACACCCGCAACCTTGCCACATGCATGTGGAATGGCCCAGAGGATGTACATGGAGAATCCTCAGCCCCCCCACCTTGCCTCAGGCAGGTAGAAGGGCCCAGAGGATTCACATGGAGAATCCTCAGGGCCCCCCACCTTGCCTCAGGCAGGTGGAATGGCCCAGAGGATGAACATGGGGAATCCTCAGGGCCCCCCACCTTTCCCCAGGCACACAGAAGGGCCCAGAGGATGCACATTGGGGATCCTCTGCACACCCGCAACCTTGCCACATGCATGTGGAATGGCCCAGAGGATGTACATGGAGAATCCTCAGCCCCCCCACCTTTCCCCAGGCACACAGAAGGGCCTAGAGGATGCACATTGGGGATCCTCTGCACACCCGCAACCTTGCCACATGCATGTGGAATGGCCCAGAGGATGTACATGGAGAATCCTCAGGCCCCCCACCTTGCCTCAGGCATGTGGAATGACCCAGAGGATGCACATGGGGAATTTCTGGGCGCCCCACCTTGCCTCAGGCATGTCGAAGGGCCCAGAGTATAAACATGGGGAATCCTCATTACCCCCCCGCCAAAGGCATATAGAAGGGCTGTGAGGATGCATATGTGTAATACTCCGGAGCCCCCCCACCCTGCCACGGGCATGTAGAAGGGCCGTGAGAATGCATATGGGTAATACTCCGGAGCCCCCCACTCTGCCACAGGCATGTAGAAGGGCCGTGAGGATGCACATGGAGAATCCTCAGGGCCCCCCACCTTGCCTCAGGCAGGTAGAAGGGCCCAGAGGATGTACATGAGGAATCCTCAGGACTCCCCCACCTTATTTATTTATTGGTTTTATTTAGAATTCTTATAATGCGCTATTTGCCCACGTGACAAAGAAAACACAACTTACAAACAAACATATATACAAAACACAAGATGAAAAAAGGAGGAAAAGGTCAATGGGAAGAACCTCCGGTGGAAGTGCAGTATCACAGTAATTAAAAAAATACAATAATTCCAAAAATCATACTACAAGACCAAGATTCGTAGAGCGCATGGGCAAGTATTCACACAAACGCAAGAAATGGGCAAGGGTACTGGTTCTGCACCCTACCACAATACATTCCCTATTCCTCTGGGCACACCAATCGTCAAGTTCTATTCTGCACACTAGCTTCAGATCGGAGCATCGGACAACCCCCGGCCTAGATCTTGCATGAAGCCAGGCAAGAACTTTGTTTCGAAGGGCGTTTCTCGGTTCTCTCTGGGAGAGCTGGTAATAATAAAGTTCCTGTGGTCCAAAACCAGATCTCGGATGGATTCATCTTTCGGTATTGTCATGTGAGATGATTTTTTTCGTCACAGACTTTGTAGATTGCCCAATTTTAACCTGGGATATATGGAGTCATGAATGCCAATCGGCGGTAATTGAACAGCACCAACAGCAGGCACAGGGAAAGCAAGGTTATGATTCTGTAGTTGCTTATTATCTAGCGAGAAGGGAGCAGATGGTACAGCTTCCAGCACGGGATGCCCCGATAATTTGAGAGGGGTTACCTACTTCCTTAAACGGTAGGTCTGTTTGAGAAGAGCAATTAACCTTGTTGATGGTCTGATGCTTATGGGTAGAACACTCAAAGCTGATTGATGGTCTTTACCAAAGTCATAAGAGTGGGATTTTCTTAGCAAATATATCTAGGGAGTCCCACCATAAATCAAAATCATGAAGAGTGTCACAGCAATTCAACTCTTTAATGAGTTTGGCCTTAGCGTGCCTCCAGGACTCCGACTTGATATTTCTCTCGGAGCCTGCCAAAGAAAATCCAGGAGGAGCAATGTTAGCTTTAGAGGCCTTTCCCCAGGCATGTAGAAGGACCCCGAGGATGTACTTAGAGAATCCTCAGGACCAGCCACCTGTTCCCAGGCATGTAGAAGGACCCTGGGGATGTACTTACAGAATCCTCATGACCCGCCACCTTTCCCGGGGCATGTAGAAGGACCCTGGGGATGTACTTAGGGAATCCTCATGACCCGCCACCTTTCCCCAGAAATGTAGAAGGACCCCGAGGATGTACTTAGGGAATCCTCAGGACCCGCCAACTATCCCCGGGCATGTAGAAGGACCCCGAGGATGAACATTGCGAATCCTCACGACACACCACCATTGCCTGGGCATGTAGAAGGACCCCGAGGATGAACATTGCAAATCCTCAGGACCTGCCACCTTTCCCCAGGCATATAGAAGGACCCTGAGGGTGTGTGTACATGGGGAGTCCTCCGGACCCCACCACCTTTCCACGGGCAGGTAGAAGGATCCCGAGGATGTACTTAGGGAATCCTCCGGACCCCCCCACCTTGCCCGGGCATGTAGATTGGCCTTTAAGATGTACATGGGGAATCCTCAGGACCCCCACCACGCCACAGGCATGTAGAAGGGCCCTGAGTATGCACATGGGAATTCTCAGTACCCCCCTCTTTGCCTGGGCATGTAGAAGGACCCCATGGATGTACTTAGGGAATCCTCCGGACCCCCCCCACCTTTTAGAAGGACTCCGAGGATGTGCTTAAGGAATCTTCAGGACCCACCACCTTTCCCCCCGGGCATGTAGAAGGACCCCAAGGATGTACATGGGGAATCCTCAGGACCCCCACCACGCCACAGGCATATAGAAGGGCCCTGAGGATAAACATGGGAATTTTCAGTACCACCACCTCCACCCCTGCCACAGACATGTAGAAGTGCACTGAGGATGTACACTGGGAATCCTCAGGACCCCCCAACTTGTCCTGAGCATGTAGACGGGCCAAGCGAATGTACATGGGAAATCTTCAGGGCCCTGCACCTTGCCCTGGACACGTAGAAGGGGCTGGGGGATGTACATTGGGAATCCGAATGACCACCCCACTTTGTCCCGGCCATGTAGAATGGCCCTGAGGCTGTACTTAGGAATACTCTGGACCCCCCCACCTTGCCCCAGGCATGCGGAAGGGCCCAGAGGATGTACATGGGGAGTCCACCGGGTGCCCCGCTAACTTTCTCCGGGCCTATACAAAAGGACTGTCACAGGCGTTGTAAACAATTCCTCTTCCTCTTTAAGAAGTTCCAATATTTGCTATGAGTTAGTTGTGGTTGCACTGCCTTAAATTAAAAAACCTTTACATTTGATTTTCCTTCAGAATGCACTAAAAATAAGTAGATTAAAAAATCAAATCAACAGCATCCTTAAATACATACCAAACAAAAACTTCATATTGCTGCCTAATTGCACAGTAGCAAGCTATTACATTAGAAGAATGAATTCCCAACTGCAAAAACAAAAGGTTATGAACCGGATATGTGTAGTAGCTTCTGAGTAGTACAAATGAAATTTCGCTATTTAGGATAAATGGAAAGCATTAGCATATTACATTGATAAAACACATAATAAGTAGTTTTTGGGAACTAATAAATCAAAAGAAGTATATACTATTTTCCACACCAATAATGATAATGAGTTATTTTTAGTATGTTTACTTTCAACTCATTCTTTGAATTACATACTACTTCAAAGTTACACAATTAAGCTGTTTACAGTTCTTCCGCCAATTTGGTCTCTATGATTACAAGCAGATTTATTAATTTGATAATGTGTTTTTGGCTATACCCTTCCATACAACGTTTCCATAGGGATTCCCTTGCACTGTCTGAGTTTCAGATGAAGTGCTCAAATATTCTAATACGCAAGTCCTCAAAGAATGGACAGAAAATCACAAGGTGCTTTAGCATTTCAGGTACCTCAATATTCTCCCAAAAACAACACATTGCTGATTCTATGTTTGTTGATGGACCATGCCAATTTTTTGTTCTAGAGCGTGTTAAGAATTGGTTTAATTTGAATCGCATGTACGTTTTCCTCGCTTTTGCCGAGGGAAACTGAATAAGATATGTTTGTCTACATTCCCATTTGCCCTGGACACGATTCTATTCCTCATATGATGAATAGTTAACCATTGCGTCCAGCATGCTGCACCAAAAGAATCTCTGATATTTTTTTTTTTGACTCGGCAGTCACATACTCATAGATGCTGGAGTTTCGTTGATGGAAGATAAAATTTAATTAATTTTTAAAGTTATAGAATATAGTGATCTAATGTGCACGTCGGCCAAAATTGTATTCAGTTCCGTATAGAGAGTGTTTTTGGGCAAATTCCACATTTTGATATAGTTTGTGATACTTCGACAGTTGTATTTTACCGAGAGGGGTAACAAATTTAGCTCATGACATATCATCACATTCGGAATAGATGGTGCCATGCCCAATGCAGTTTTCCAAAGTTTTCCCTGCATGATGTTTAGATAGTCATCAAGCTTGTAGCAACAAATGTCTAGAGGGTAGAGAATGATAGGTTCTACTTTTTGAAGATAGAATTGAATTAGGGGTAGTAAGGAAAACATGCAAATGTGTGGAATATAATTTTCATTTGAGATGATAAGATTTGTACCTTTTGATTTAGAAAATGTTTCCACATTTTTAAGGAATATGAATCTGTGAGAGGGTAGCCTAGATAGCGTATCATGGCTGCATATTCCATTTTGATTCCATTCAGAATCCAAACAAAGCGGTAAGGCTTGAGTTTACCATCTGAAAAGATCGATATATAGGTTTTGGCAGGATTTGGAGAGAGGTTGTGTTTATAAGCAAAGTCTGCAAATTGATCTAATTTTCTTTGTAGACCGAAAGGGGTTCTATCAAAGAATAGCAGATCATCCGCAAAGCCCATCCAATCTAGCTTAAGGGAACCGAGCTTAGCGGGAAAACATTCTTCAATCTGCCATTGATCGTCCAATCCCAGGAGGTATAAATTAAATAGCACCACTGCCATATTACAACCCTGTTTTACACCCATTTCGGTGGGTATGGGGAGAGTAGGAGCTCCTTCCTTGTTTAGGCAAGTTCGGTAGTTGGTGTTTTTATGGAGCAGTGCAATTAATGCTACCAGTTGGGATGGAATCTCCAAGGCTAACATTTTATTCCACAATATCTCACGAATAACGCAGTCGAATGCAGATGTCAAATCCAGACTAGCCATATATACCGGATCACTTTTGGAGGAGGACGTTTGGGCCTGAAGATGACGTAAAATAGTGGCGTTTAGTGGACATCCAATGTGTTTCCTAAAGCCTACTTGGTAAGGTGACAGTAGATTGTGATCATTAATATACGTATGCAATTGCTGTGACAAAAGAAGAGAATTTTTTTCCGAAGAGGTGTCAGTGAGCGCAATCGGGTGATAATTTAATGGGGAGTCCGGAGGACCCTTTTTATGAATGGGTATAACAAGAGCTGAAGACCACGTCGAAGGGATGATACCGGTGGGCAGGATGGTGTCAAATTTGATTTTAAGAATGTGAGCCCAAAATACGGGGTTAGACTTATATACACATGCGGGTAAACCATCGGGGCCCGGAGCCTTTGAATGTTTGAGTTTCCCTATGGCCTCGATGATATCCCTGATCGTCCACATGGCTTGTGTATCCAGGAGCAACTGAGGCTCTCCCCCTCTAAGCACAGAAAAGCGTTCGGGCATATGGTATTTAGCTTCAAAATAGGATACCCAGATTTCTGCAGTAATCATCGATTCCATTGCATTAGCAGGATCAGCAGTTATGGTACGCAAGGTACTCCAAATTTGCCTAGAGTCATGTTTTAGCAAATGGTAAATAACTTTTTGGTTGTCTTCGTAGTGCAATTTATCCTTCATCCATTTTAACTTGTTGCTATAACTTTGTCTGATTGTTTTTATTTGTTCTTTGTGAGTTTCAGGTGGGATACTTGCTTTAGTGAGACTTCTGATCTCTGAATTTTTCTGCGCTTTCAGACATGCTACTTGTAGATTGAATTTGTGAGCATGGTTAGATAAAGCTTGCACATTTTTTTTCCGTTCATCTTTTATTTTCTGCAGGTGAAATTTTATTCTGAGAGTGTTCTTTTTTTCTATTTGTAGTAGGGAAATATTTCCTAAAGCAGTGTTGGAGATTATATCTGAATCCCATTCGAGGTGGCTTATGAAGGTGATACAGACTCTAGAATTCCATCTCACAGATAGCGAGGGTCGATCAGGTTCTACAAAAGAAAGAAATAACTCATCAGGAAAACGAGCAATAGGAATATTCATGGTTAATGTGACTATCATATGATCTCCTAGTGTCGGATCAATAATCGTCAGAGAACCAACATACAAATATAGCATTTAAGAAACAAAAGAATAATCAATTAATGATTTGCAATCTGCTCTCGCCCAGGTATAGTTATATGGTTCCAATTGAAAGAGAGGTGTCTGCATATTCCAATCAAGAAAAAGCTGGTTCCACATTTGCCCATATTTGCTTGAGGATGTAGAGTGGTTATTCCACATAGTACTTGAATGAGAGCTTTTTTCATAGCAATAACAATTCAAATCGCCTCCAGCAATTATTCTGACTGATGGATATAAAATCAATCTCTTTTCTAGCACAACATTCAGTTCATCAAGAATGACCCTGATTGGAATAATTAATTTGTTCCAATAGATACAAATCAATAGGAGAATAATGGAAGGATCCTCATCGTCTTTTATAACAATAGCCAATATAGATTCAGATCTGCTGATCAATTCTGTGGAACACTTATATGCGGTGTTAATCAGGATTGCAAGACCACCCGAGGGTCTTCCCCAAAGTCCCCAACTTGCTACTTGAATGTATGCGTAGTTGCCCTCTATGGAACAGTTTGTTTGACTCATAGAGTCTTGCAAAAGAATGATGTCGGGTCTCTGATGGTAGTTTAAGCTATACCATTTTTTAAAATTATTTAAACCGCATGGATTCCACGAAATGATATGCAATTTGGTCAAGCTAAGAGTCTCTCAACACATTCGATTGATTCTGTGATTGATCGAATTTGGGATCCTTACATGACATCTCCTTTAATGCTGATACAAAGGCCATGAATTGTTTCATGGAGTTAGCATCAAAGTTTGTTGGATCACCTTGGATAAGACTAGATGGCGTGATTTCGCCAGGGAGGGGCATAGTTTCCAAAAAGCCTGTTGCTTCTTCGAGCGAGGGAAATATGCTGATTAATAAGCCAATAGAAGCTAAATCCTCTTTATGTTCCCATAACAATTTCAGAATGAAGGGAGATATAAATTTACAAATCATTCTGTAACTGTTCTCAGATGCCAATTTCACCCAATCAATATCATTTGAACGTATAATACGAAGTGCTGGAATATCCTGAAGGGCAGTCATCAGAAAGGTACGATTCAAACGGGCCTTCCCATGACGTTTGGGCTCACTTTCCCACCCCATTACTGAGGCAGATTTTAGATCAATAGCATTGGCACCTGCTGAGTTGCGAGGCGGCACCGGGTTCGAAGCAGTAGATGTAGATAACGTAGGCTCCGAATCATTGGCGCCTTCGTGGACGAGCATATTGTCCAATTCAGCATGTGTGACTGTCATTTTTGGGTCAGCAGTGGATGATTTATGGCCGTTGGGAGGGGGCTTTTGGGCATTTCCTTTCTTGTTTGCACAATTAACCTGTTTAAGAATCCTTTGCTTGCCATCTAAACCAAAAATCACCTTTTCTGTCTTTTTTTTTGCCCAACATGCAGTAGAAATTAGAAAGTACCAATTGTTTTTGAGTTGGTGAGTCGTTTTTAGAATGTGATTCCAAATTTACATTCGCGATTCCTTCATCCAAACAGACTGCCCCTTTCTTAACTTTTATATTGGATTTCTTTGAATCCTTGTGCATTTGAACTGCTTTGGATTCACCCATCACTTTAGTTGCCAAAACATTTTTCTTTTCATGTATGCTTTTTTTAATTGGTTGGACCGTCTGATTGGATTCCGGAAGATTGAGCATCGCTTTGGATTCTTCATTCAGTTGATTTAGGTCTATAATAGTGTCACCCCCAGATAAATTGCAAATGTCTCTCATGTGAGTATTGTGCTTGTCTATTTTGTCGCTTGCTTGATTTTTTAGTTTTTTTTCTGCTTTTCCTTTCATTCTTTTATTAAAGATATTCCGCTTTTCTGCACGAGCTAAGGCTCTTCTTTGTTTTTTAGTTTGGGGAATCAGAGGGGACACAGTGACTTGTTGGTCGTCTATGGTCCTCTCCCTTTTTTCCCTCAATTCAAGTCCCTCACCGCTTAGATCAATGAGATCAGTAAGCGCAGAGGGACTATCTGGACAGACATCCTCTTTTCCTTTCAAGGAAGATTTCTCCTCAGTTAAGGCTGGAATAGATAAGTTACAGAGAGTAGTTGCCATCTCTGTTACTAGGACAGTCAATGCTGCGATGTTTGAAGCATTTACGTCCTCTGAATTTGCTAGGGGAGGTGTCATGTCCTTTGCTGTCGCAGGTCTGGTTGGAGGGCCCTCAGATACAGCCTCGGCGAAAGACTGAGTTTGTGTGGCAATATGATTGGTGTTTGGCGTCTCATCCGTCTTCAGAGTCAGGACCGAGAGCATATTGGATGTCAACAGTATGCCTTCCATTTTACTTAGCATACTTATAAGGTCGTACATTTGGGTCTGTAAGATTTTTATTTCTTCATGAGTTTGCTCATGACCCTTGTCTAATAAATTTAGAATCCGAGTCAAGACAGGAAAGGTTTCGTGACATTGTTGTTGCTCATCTACATATTTATGCTGCTCTTCAGTTCCCTGATTCGGCCGTGGTCCATTTGCATGGTTCGGGGACTCATTAAATTCATAATGTAGGACGTCAAAACAATTAGGACTATGTAAGGGTTGGGTGCCTTGATTCACTGATTTTTTGGAGATTGGAGAGCTATTGATCTGAATATTGGGGCCAGCCGCTCTAGACATTGTGGGAGAAAAAATACCCCCTAGTGTTCGAGCCTTTCTTTGTGCGCTAAACTGAGGGTGCACGGAATAAGAATATGTTGGGGGATTGTTAAATAGAAAGACATTTTCGATCCCATATTTGCTTTTGTTTACTGGAGTGGAGGGTTCGTGTGATAGTCTAGCACACTTTCCCAGTTCAGATTCTATAGCAGGTGCTAACCTAGAGAGGTCAGCAGGTAGATTGCCAAACTTTTCTATCCCCATTTTTTTCCTGATCATGTCTCTATCTAGACTGAGATCTAAGTTTGGGTCTTCGTTAACTCATCCTCTTGGGGAGATTTTATTAGCTTCCTTGATGGAAAGGGACCCCAACACTTTTTTAGACACAGTGGCTTTTTTTTGTCCTAATTGGATGTTGTGCGCTCCCAAGAGATACTAGGATTCTGTTTCTTCTGTAGTGAACTGTTCATAAAAGATTCAATTTCATTTTCTGCGTGAACCTCTAAATTAAAGGTAGTGAGGTTACATTTTTTACTTGGGGCAGCCAAATCAGGAGGCTTTGAAGAGGGTATTTCTTTGGGTAGAAGGCGGGTATGTATAACATCTGCTTTTCCTATCTCAGGGGTGACTGGTACATCCGAGCCGTTATTCACTAAATCTTCTACACCAGTCGACACCTCCTCATTTCCTATCACAGCCTGTCCAATGACTTTTTCAGGAGAGGCTAGATTAACATGAGGAGGATCAGTGAGGATGTTATCTTCAGTTACCTCTTCGAGAATGGGGGGGATGGTAGATGTATCTGAGGGAGAATTAGCCCCTACATATTCGGCCTCATTGTTTTTTGGTTTAAGCATATTAGATTTTTTCCCACTGCGTAGACCATCGGCCATTGTAAGGGGATTGTCTACCCACTCAGAACGTTCATGTGCAAATGGTTTAAAAGCACACCCCACTAAAGTGGGGAAACGAACTGCCAGAGACCGATAGTCCGTATTAGCCAAAAGATTAAGTCAAAAATATCAAAACAATACCAATTACCAGTGCCCCAGCTGCCTCACAGCCTAACAGTCCACCAGTCCAACAGTCCACTTAGGAAGAACTTTGGATGTGCGCGCGCTATGCGCGCGCACCAGTGCTAATGTAGGAAGTGGAAAGAGGTAGGCGGGAGTAAAGGAGGCGGACTCAGAGGCGGGCAGAAGGCGGTACCAGGAAGGACTACAGGGAAGCAAAGAAAATGAGGGTAGGAATTATGGGAAAACAACAGAGACAAGCCGCGGCGAAGCCGCGTCACCAAAATAAAGGCACCAAAGTAAAAACAGCAGATGCGCGGTGACAAAATGAAAGTCAATTACTTGATAGAAATGAAGTCCAATAACAGTCCAATGGCAGAGAGTCCAACGTGTTGCGATGGAGTGACAAGCTTCCTCTTGCCGACTACAATTGCAGATGCAGGAAAATTGCAGCAAGCAATTTCTTCAGCCGGCTCAATCCAACAGTCCACTTAGGAAGCACTTCGGATGCACGCGCGATGCGCGCGCACCAGTGCTAATGTAGGAAGTGGAAAGAGGTAGGCGGGAGTAAAGGAGGCGGACTCAGAGGCTGGCAGAAGGCGATACCAGGAAGGATTGATAGAAATGAAGTCCAATAACAGTCCAATGGCAGAGAGTCCAACGTTTTGCGATGGAGTGACAAGCTTCCTCTTGCCGACTACGATTGCAGACGCAGGAAAATTGCAGCGAGCAATTTCTTCAGCCGGCTCAGTCCAACACTCCACTTAGGAAGCACTTCGGATGCGCTGCTGCCGAAATTTAGAAATGCACTTGAATGCCTACTGATGTGAAAGAGCCTCGCAACGGCTTGTTGGACGTGTCTGAGAAATGAGGAGCCCAGCCGTGGTCCGTCAGCAGGGGGGGGTGATCCCACTTGGCGTTGTACTCTAATGTGCATGAGAGATCCAAAATGGCAGTAAGCCTAAAGGTCACTGACCTGCGCAGTGCGGCATTAACAGATTATACATAGTAGAGTGAGATTCCCCTTCCCTGGCCCACTCACTCATATGCCACACTCATTAACGTCCACAGGTGCAACCACACTCTTATAGGTTGGCCCTCTGGGGCATGTCACGCACCCAATAAAAGCAGTGGCCATTCGGGGAGATGGTTAGGGGTGTGACCAATCACCAAGCGAAGGAGGTAGCAGTAGATGGAGAGAGGCAGGGGAAGACTGTTGGGAGAAGGAGGATGGGAAGAAAGGGGTGGCAGCAGGTGCGTCAATTCAACAAAATACCATTGGCAGCGAAAGTGACATCATATACCTGATGACATCACATGGCATGACATCACAGGCCCTTTGGCACTGATAACATCTGTAGGAAAGCCCCCAGATGCTCACATCAGATAAAATACAACCCTCTAAGGGAAAAGGCCCAATGCACCTCTTGCAAGGATAAGAGGTTTATTTCCCTACAAAAGGACAAAGTGCCAACATAGAACTGTGCTGCAAGGGAACGTTCTGGCAAAACTGGTGAGCAACACATTAAGGAGGTAGACACCATCATCAGTGACATCATCACATACAGTAGAAACATGCGCTGCTTGTTGGCGAGACCCTACACATAGGTCACCTGCTCCATAGGGGATGCCAGGCCATTTAGTCCCAGTCTCGTCCGTCCATTTTTGTCCACGTGGGCGATGTTGCCGTCTTCATTAGTCAGCAGGCGGCCAAATACCAATTATGTTGCTAAGAAAGACACATCTATTTCTATGTAACAGTGCACCTGGTATGAACAGAGAGGGGCCCAGAGGGAAAGCTGAGGTCATACCAACTCACACACTTCACTCGCTCCCAGACAGGCTGGCCTTTCTCCAAAGTTTCCTACCCTCGTTCTGGGCTATAATTACATCCATCCCTGCCCCTCAACTCACAACTCACGTGACCTAGAACTGAAGGCATGAAGGCCTTGCTTTCTGATCTTTTGATCAATCGGGGGTCCAGCAGGTTTATGGTCAGTGCTCTGTGGTTATCTGGTACACTGGAATTCAGGGGTCCCAAAGCCAGGGCATTAAGGTGCTTTAATTTAGGATTAGGACTGGGGGGGTGGGATGCCCGTGTCCTCCTTCTTGTGGGATTGTATCTTACAAAAATGCTCAGCCCTCCTACGGTGGCCTTGCAGGCCAGTTTCTTCCCAGGGCGCAGGGGTTGGCAACATTTTAGGACAATGAAGGGTTTACGGTCACTGTAGCTCTGACCTTTTTCATCCACGTCTGGGATACACCCTATTCCTTTGCTCATGTCCGTGGCCTAGGACTGGGGTGCTGACTGCCACGCCATGTTTAAGCCGGCTGATAGTATCTACGATGGCTGCTATTCCCGCATAAACACTACACCTACAAAATGTACAATAATATGATTTTGCAGATGCCCGTGAGGGCACCCCGACCCGCCTGGGGGTCTCTTACATAACTGCTGACAGCCCTTGCCTTATTCTAAATGGCCTGGGGTTGCAGTAAGAGTGTGTCCCCTTTCCAACACATCACAGGGAGGACAGTCACATAGGATTTGGCCCTGGTGACATCACAGAAAGTGAAGCGACACCACCAAGGTGAAAAAATGCTATACATACAATTGATAAAATAAATAATAATAAACAGACAAAAGGATATTTTAGTTTTCACCTATATATTAGCTACTCGGGAGGATACCTCAGGGGCAACGGCAGGTTCGATCCCTATTCCGCGCTTAGAAACCCCTGGGTATTAAGAGTGTTATAAATAACCGATTATAATTATAATGATTTACTGTGCCCTCTCAGTATGTAATGGGTTGAGTCGTGACACGCCGGGGGCACCCGCAGCAGAACCTTTATCGGCCAGGTGAACAGCTTTCTTATGCCAGTAAAGCCTCATATGCCCAGGTGCTGCCATAGCATAGCTAATGTATCTATCTAGGTGTATACTAGATATCAGCCTATAACTGTCAAAGCCTCACATGGCAGGTAGAGTCAAAATAGGACAAATCGTATCTTATATCAAAATCACTGCTGAAATATAGAAAGTGTAGCCACATATAAACAAATGTCATGTTTAGTCACCATATACATGCAGAAATGGAAGTGCTCTAATCCTATGCCAAGTGCAGCCGCGCTCGATCAAGCGCGCTGATATCTTAGATACACAATTCTGCTTGATTACATTTTTATTGTGTAAAGTGAACTGAAAATCTTCCCGATAATCTAAATGTGGGGGGCGAAGGAAAATTAGATCCTATCAGGTAAAGTGATTAGCCCAGGATCACACATTTTAGTCAAGTGGAAAAGCTGGGATTTGTGCTCAGGACACCTGCTTCACTGTCTCCAGTTTGTCCAATAGACCACACATTTTACCATTCAATCTTACATTTTACACCAACATTTTCCTATTTTTACATTGTGTTCTTTCAAGAGCAGACCTAGTTGTCTTTGTTCAATAAAAGCAGTGGACATGAAAAGCAACAAACCCTATTCTAAATTAATCTAAACGTATAACATGAATCTTTATAAAAAATAACTATTAAATATCGTGGTGGGAATGGGATGCAGCATGAAACAGTGACTAGCGCCAAGCACTAAACTGACTGTGCTATCTCCATCCTTTTCTATATGCTGAATAAAAGAGAAGCTTGCTAAATGTACAAAGTACATCGAGATAATTGCTTTGCAGTTTCCAAATGTCACACAAGATATAAAACATCACACTTAAGCAAATTGCAAAAACAGAGAGGTTGCACCACACACAGCAAGTTTATAAATAGGAGCTCGGCTCCCTACACAGTAATATTTCAGAAGATACCATGGCGAGTGGAACATATTTAGTTTCCTTTTGCACGTGGACGAAGCTGCCCTTCTATACGAATAACCTATAATGGCGGCCATTTTGAGAAGGTGAAACTCAAAACACATTTAAAGTGCTAAACCACAGTGATTTTTCTCAGGACAACAGGTTTCCCACAGAACAATAAACCACAGTTTAATCTCTAAATGTCTTATGACAGGTATCCAAGGAGATTGCCCGAGGAATCCGCTGACACCCGTAGCTACCACAAAATGACGTCGATGTAAAGTGGACAGAGGCACTGGAAAGGCAATCGGGGGCGCAGATAAGGGAACGTGAGACAATCACTTTGGTAAGGCGCTGTTTCCGCCATTACTGAAAAGCGTAACAGCAGATCCTAATTAGAGAAAAGCCCCGCAGGAGTGGGCAGAACCTACAATGATTCCTTGGGGGAATTCAGGAGGAACATACAGGCGCTCAGCACTTATGCTGGCCTCTGCTCCCATGTGGTCTTAAACTCACAAAGCACGTGACCGCATCCGATGCGTCTCTCACTGGCTTCCGGTGGTCCCTCGGAAGCCACTTAAGCCTCATTCATAAATCTCTCTCTCATAATGTGTGCTCTAAATTGCACAGGCACTTTGCTTTGCCTCTGCTCCAGACAATGTGAGTGATCAGCTTAAAATGCACATCTGGCTCACCCAGGATTCTCCTGGTACACCCCTGGAATGCTCTGCCCATTCCTTTGCGTCCTATTTAAGATCTGCTACAGGTGGCTAGAAATGAACCTACAAGCCAGTAAAACCTCAGGAAAGAGAGTAAAAAGATGAAATGTTGCACACAAGGATCGGAGAGGAAAAAAACAGACTCGAGCAAGTGGAAAGAGGGAGAAGAATTCATCTGTCCTTGTAGATTTTCAACATCTGGACTGGCCTCGAGGCAGGAAGCCCACGGGGATGCAGACCAGAGAGCAGGCTGGGAGTCTTGAGCTAAAACCTCAGATTTCTGTCCATTTAGCTTCAGTCTGTTACAGCACATCCATCAGTCAACTGCAGCCATGAAAGTTTGAAATGATCCTCAATATTAGAGAAATTGACTTTGTATGCCACCCTCACACAATGAAAAAATAGACACATGAAGAAGGGGTGACAATACAGAGCCCTGGGGCAGTCCACAATCAAGGCTGATCCTATCAGAGACAAACACGGAGATGGTCCCCTGCCAGGGAGTGACCTGAAAAGAAAGCAAATGAATTCAGTTATTGGCAAGGCCATCAATGCCCAAGCCCGATACGCGGATAGAAGCAGGTGACCCTCGATGATGCCAAATACCACAGAAAGGGCCTACAGGGATCAAGGTGGTAACACCGCAGCAATCAGCTGCCATTCTGAGTTCAACTAGCAAGTTCAAACCTGGGCGGTGTCAGCCAAGGGAGCCCCCAGAGGGTCGGCTTCATCAGCAAAGTCGTGTCAGTAAATTCTCAATGCATGGTGTAAGCGATATAGCGTGATCTTATCCAGTATTGATCTTTTAACATTTTTAGTTAAGGGACAACTATGGCTTTTTCAAGGCACTTTGCACAATGCCAGAGTGAAATGAAGAGTTAATTACATTACTATTTGGGAAATTTAGCAGGGCACAGAGCAAGAAGAGACCCAACGGATCTACCCATGGGAATTAACTTAGATGTTGATTTTGAGGAAATAGCAGAGAAGGTTGGAGAGAGTTTCAAAGAGGAGGTGTTTGGAGGATAAATCAAGGATTTTGGGGAAATAGGGATAAAGAGGAAACTAAGGAGAACTCTCTGAGGTGTTTGGAGAGAGAACCGTTGAGAGAGAGAAAAAGAGGGGAATGGTAGAGAGATTGTGGAGGAGGTTTTAGGGAGAGAGGAAGTGAATACTGGAGACAAGAGAGAGAGATTGAGAGAGAGGAAGAACGAGGAGACTGGTAGAGATATGGAGAGGTTTGGCTGAGGGGGATGGTAAAGGTAGGAGCGAGATTAAGGAGAAGGAGGCGGGAACTCTAAGGAGAAAGCAAACAGATCTAGTATTCAGAAGAAGATGGAGAGAATTCAAAGAAGAAGGAAAGGAGATCTAAAGATCTGGCAGGGGGTGCTGAGAAGTGCCGCAGGATCTGCAGTCAGGATGAGGAAAAACAATCATAGACAAAGGTAAGCCTGTGAGGGGAGGTGGCTCGAAATTGTGGCAGAACTTTGAGGAGGTGCAGATATGGAGACCGAGGGAGAGGATAAGAGTTATAGGAGAGGTTAAATTATGGACAAGAGAGCCGCGATCCACTGAGTAGGACATCGAGTCTGGACATGTGTTGGACAAACCAGGACCCTTATTGTAAAGATTGCGAGTTACCTGGCCACACTCCACCTGGACCTCTGCCAGTGAAGACTCTGCATGGTTACTGTTATCTGGCTGCACTCCACCTGGACCCCTGCCAGTGAAGACTCTGCATGGTTCCTGTTATCTGGCTGCACTCCACCTGGACCCCTGCCAGTGAAGACTCTGCATGGTTCCTGTTATCTGGCTGCACTCCACCTGGACCCCTGCCAGTGAAGACTCTGCATGGTTCCTGTTATCTGGCTGCACTCCACCTGGACCCCTGCCAGTGAAGACTCTGCATGGTTCCTTTTATCTGGCCACACTCCACCTGGACCCCTGCCAGTGAAGACTCTGCATGGTTCCTGTTATCCGCCTGGACCCCTGCCAGTGAAGACTCTGCATGGTTCCTGTTATCTGGCCACACTCCCCCTGGACCTCTGCCAGTGAAGACTCTGTGGGGTTCCTGTTATTTGGCCACACTCCGCCTGACCCCTGCCAGTGAAGACGCTGCATGGTTCCTGTTATTTGGCCACACTTCACCTGGACCCCTGCCATTGAAGACTCTGCATGGTTCCTGTTATCCACCTGGACCCCTGCTAGTGAAGACTCTGCATGGTTCCTGTTATCTGGCCACACTCCGCATTGACCCCTGCCAGTGAAGACTCTGCATGGTTCCTATTATCTGGCCACACTCCACCTGGACTTCTGCCAGTGAAGACTCTGCATGGTTCCTGTTATCTGGCCACACTTCCCCTGGACCTCTGCCAGTGAAGACTCTGTGGGGTTCCTGTTATCTGGCCACACTCTGCCTGACCCCTGCCAGTGAAGACTCTGCATGGTTCCTGTTATCCACCCGGACCCCTGCCAGTGAAGACTCTGCATGGTTCCTGTTATCTGGCTGCACTCCACCTGGACCCCTGCCAGTGAAGACTCTGCATGGTTCCTTTTATCTGGCCACACTCCACCTGGACCCCTGCCAGTGAAGACTCTGCATGGTTCCTGTTATCCGCCTGGACCCCTGCCAGTGAAGACTCTGCATGGTTCCTGTTATCTGGCCACACTCCCCCTGGACCTCTGCCAGTGAAGACTCTGTGGGGTTCCTGTTATTTGGCCACACTCCGCCTGACCCCTGCCAGTGAAGACGCTGCATGGTTCCTGTTATTTGGCCACACTTCACCTGGTCCCCTGCCATTGAAGACTCTGCATGGTTCCTGTTATCCACCTGGACCCCTGCTAGTGAAGACTCTGCATGGTTCCTGTTATCTGGCCACACTCCGCATTGACCCCTGCCAGTGAAGACTCTGCATGGTTCCTATTATCTGGCCACACTCCACCTGGACTTCTGCCAGTGAAGACTCTGCATGGTTCCTGTTATCTGGCCACACTTCCCCTGGACCTCTGCCAGTGAAGACTCTGTGGGGTTCCTGTTATCTGGCCACACTCTGCCTGACCCCTGCCAGTGAAGACTCTGCATGGTTCCTGTTATCCACCCGGACCCTTGCCAGTGAAGACTCTGCATGGTTCCGGTTATCTGGCACACTCAACCTGGACCCCTGCCAGTGAAGATTCTGCATGGGTCCTGTTATCCACCTGGACCCCTGCCATTGAAGACTCTGCATGATTCCTGTTATCTGGCCACACTCCACCTGGACCTCTGCCAGTGAAGACTCTGTGGGGTTCCTGTTATCCACCTGGACCCCTGCCAGTGAAGACTCTGCATGGTTCCTGTTATCTGGCCACACTCTGCCTTGACCTCTGCCAGTGAAGACTATGCATGGTTCCTGTTATCTGGCCACACTCCGCCTGGACCTCTGCCAGTGAAGACTCTGTGGGGTTCCTGTTATCCACCTGGACCCTGCCAGTGAAGACTCTGCATGGTTCCTGTTATCTGGCCACACTCCGCCTGGACCTCTGCCAGTGAAGACTGTGGGGTCCCTGTTACCTGGCCGCACTCCTGCTGGACCTCTGCCAGTGAAGACTCTGTGGGGTTCATGTTATCTGACAATGCTCCACCTGGACCCCTGCCAGTGAAGACTGTGGGGTTCCTGTTACCTGGATACACTATGCCTTGAACTCTGCCAGTGAAGACTCTGTGGGGTTCTGTTACCAGGATACACTCTGCCTACACCCCTGTCAGTGAAGTCTCTCCATGGCTCCTGTTACCTGGCCACACTCTGCCTAGACCCCTGCCAGTGAAGACTCTGACAGGTTCCTGTTACCTGGCTACACTCTGCCTGGATCTCCACCAGTGAAGACTCTGTGGGGTTCCTGTTACCTGGACATACTGTACCTGGACCTCTGCCAGTGAAGACTCTGTGGGGTTCTGTTACCTGGACACACTCTGCCTAGACCCCTGCCAGTGAAGACTCTGCGTGGTTCCTGTTACCAGGCAACACTCTGCCTGGAGCCCTGCCAGTGAAGACTCTGCGTGGTTCCTGTTAACAGGACGCACTCTGCTTGGACCCCGGCCAGTGAAGATGCTGCAGAGTTCCTGTTACCTGGCCACACTCTGTCTAGACCTTCGCCAGTGAAGACTCTGTGGGGTTCTGTTACCTGGACACACTCTGCCTAGACCCCTGCCAGTGAAGACCTGGCTGGGTTCCTGTTACCTGGCCGCACTCTGTCTGTACCTCTGCCAGCACAAACTCTATGAGGTTCGTATTACCTGGCCACACTCTGCCTGGACCTCTGCCAGTAAAGACTCTGTGTGGTTGATGTTATCTGGCCACACTACACCTTGGCCCCTGCCAGTGAAGTCTCTGCATTGTTCCTGTTGCCTTGCCACACTACGCCTGGACCCCTGCCAGTGTAGACTCTGCATGGTTCCTGTTACCTGGCCACACTCTGCCTAGGGCCCAGGCAGTGAAGACTCTGTGGGGATCTTGTTATCTGGCCACACTCTGCCTGGCCCCTGCCAATGGAGATTCTGCACAGTTCCTGTTACCTGGCAACACTCTGCCTAGACCCCTGCCATTGAACACTCTGTGCAGTTTCTGCTACCTAGCTACACTCTGCCTGGACCATGCTAGGGAAGACTCTGCATTGTTCCTGTTACCTGGCCAAACTCCACCTGGATCCTGCCAGTGAAGACTCTTCACAGTTCCTGTTTCCTGGCCACACTCTGCCTGGTCCTCTGCCATTTAAGGCTCTGTGCAGTTCCTGTTACCTGGCCATACTCAGCCTGGACCCCTGTCAGTGAAGACTCTGTGGGGATCCTGTTCTGTCCACACTCCATCTGGACCTCTGCCAGTGAAGACTCAGCTGGGTTCCTGTTACCTGGCTACACTCTGCCTTGGTTTTGTCGTGGGTTATTACACTGTCCCACCCAAGTCAGGGAGATCATTCCCCCACAAAGAATGTGGTGCACAATAGAGTGCTTTGGATTTTTTTGTAAGTTCAATGTGTTAAGGCCTCCAACCCATCTCGCACACAACCCCAACAAATACCCGGTGCCACAAAGTATCCACACAGAGATATGCTGTCACAATTAATTCCTCACCCACCAAGACAGAAGAAGAACAATTCACACACAGTTATAGCAAACAGGGTTATGCTGTTCTCCCAGCAACCCTCACCCCACAAACATCAATTAGGGTTGACTCTTTTGAATGGAAGGCAGTGGCAGGGAGTGGGCACACAATGGAAACATCGGATTTTGAGCGTGACTCACGGTAGCAATATGGGAGACAGAATGGTGATGGGAAAATTCGTTTTGCAGAGCACAATGGGAAAATCGGTTTTGTTTTACTTAGCACAGCTGCAAAGGGAAAGAATAGAAACAAATGGGAAATTCATTTTTCCACACCTAAAAAGGACAGTCAGGGCTTCGGGATATTAGTAAGCACACAATGGGAAAATTGTTTTTTTTTAGGTTGAAATCACATATGCAATGGGAGAAAGAAAATTAAAATGGGAAATTAATTTTGCAGAGCAAAGGTGTACACAGGGGCAATTTCGTTTTGGAACCTTGTTTTGGCACAAGTACTATTGGACTTCACACTTCAGGTTTATTATGAAGGGGATCAATGGGGAATTTCGTTTTTATACCCTGGGCACACACATGGCTGCAGGTTTGGGGGGGGGGTTAATTCTTTTGGCAAATCTTTATGACTGTACCGGCTCACAACACACTGGGAAAAGATTGTTAGTTTCAAATGCCAACAATACAGATCCCTTGAATAAAATGGGGGAATTCATTGATTTACTGTGATAAATATGCTAAGGATCTACACATTCAAACAGGGGATTTTCCAATGGGAAGATGACTAAAACGATGCTGAAAAATATATGAGACCTACACACTCTATGGATTTTTGGGGTAGTTCTACTTACAGGAGAGGTCTGGACTGGATATCAGGGAGCATCAGGGCACACCGCTGGGATAGCCAAGGGGTCAATCAAGGATTTATTCTCTTTCCTTCAAGGGGTCCCAATCAGTTTCCATATCTTTTGGCTCCTGTCTCCACTGCAAGATTAGGCCTTTCTCTGCTGGGATGTTCTCGCCAGATTTCGGCAGCAGGTCGCCTCTTGGAATTAGTGGACGAAGTCCCAGCTCTCAAGCAAACTGGCCTAGTTATAGGGCAAATGACATCAAAAATGTGTCATGATTCTCGCAAAGGGGGTTGGTTGATTTTCCATACCCTCCCCCACCTGGGTGCTGCTAGGACAAGGGAGTGCTTTGAGTTAGCAGTGGGAGGAGAGAACTTCATCATCCCGTTTTGACAGATGGGCTCAGTCTGCATTAGGGCTTACAAATCTCACCACATGGCAAGTACCCTTAATTTCACATCTTGACATTTCTGACCACTATGTTTCAAAGCGAATCAGATGCGACAAGTATGGACGCCCCACATACTTTCTGTGCAGAGATACAGGTTTTCTTCATTAACTCAGTAACCATATCAGTGAAAAATAAGGCACTTTACGGGCATCATGTTAGTAATTACTTCAACAATCATACCAACTTGTACATCTCTGGCAACCACGGGAAGACCCAAATCACATTTTCATTAATAACTTTAGTTGTGTTGATCCCACCAAAATCGTGTTAGCATAGTTAGAACGGGTCAACTGTCACCTTTAATAAAAGCCTAGAATGACCGTTGTGCGATGCACATTGCCATTTTATGTGATAAAATGTCAATCTCCCATTTAAAAGCAATGTGCAGCTTCACTCCTCAATTGATTAGACCCCCACCTTTTCTTCAGTTTCAGTTCTCCTGTTCAGGCATATGACGTAAGAAGAGGGATCTATATTTATATTATCTTACACCTTCAAGGTCTAATGGACACTAATGGCCATACTAATGTATTTTCTTATGGGAATTGTGACCTGGAGGTCACAAGTGCTGCAGAACAGACCTAACCTTATCTGGTCTCCCCCGCATTTCTGATCTAAGAAGTAATTATTTTCTTGTATAAGGAATGGTTCTGATGGATGGGGGCAGCCAGGCCTGACTCTCCAGGGCAACAGGGAGACCCTGGAGTTTGGTTTGACATCTGAAGAAATCACAGTCCCTGTTCCTTGCAGCAAACAGCCTGTAAACTCGTACATAAATGCATTTTAAAATTTTAAATGACATATAAGGCACACAATTTATCAATGTATGTATGCTGTCTTGAAATTGTCCATGTTAGGAACTAGTGATAGGCAGAAACCAAGCTCAAATTTTCAAAGTTTGGCTAACATTTTGCCTTGAATATTATTGGTCTAGATGATGTAAAAACGAAATAACATGTTTTTATTTGCCATGTGAAATGCTTCATACTGTGCACTGCGGTTTCTTGAAATATCAGTGCAGCTTTCCATAGATTTGTCAAACATCATTGCCACATGTCTTTCTTTCCCTTTATGAAATGCCTTGCACACATTTTAGCCTCTTGAACTTAAGGCCCACTTTCTTTTCTTTTGATTTGCGTTCCATAAGCCTTATTTCTGACATCATTTCTGCGCTGGCCTTTTATTTTTGAGAGCCCTTATAACTGACTCTGGCCTCTGTATTTCTCACATACTGGGGCTACTTCACCCCACATATCCCCCTCCTAGTTCTTTGATTTATTTCAAAGAGAGAAGGGCAAGGAAAGAGGGGGTGTCTGTTTGCTTGTGGCCTGGGTTTGTCTGCTCTTTTCCAAGTCCTGACAGAGTGGCGCTCTGGTCTGCACACCACTCTTTTTGGATTTTGGGATTTTGGTCCTGGACCCCTCCCTTTCTGGCAGCTCCACTTCCGGCCTGTAGAGGCAAGGAGTTATTTAATCTGCTAAGAATAAAGGAGAGGTTAAGTATTTCATACTGTTCTATTTTCCCGGTATTGACGTGCAAATTGACAATAACACAACAAGATACACATGATACTTTATAACATTAGCCCCAAAAATGTTTTACATGACCATTTTTCAGAATGGTTTCAAAATAAATATAAGTTGTTCTACTCCCTGTAAATGTGTGATTATCTCCATCTGGGTTCCCATTCTTTACCCTTATTCTTCTGATGGTTCCTGGGCTCTACCCTGACTGGGTTCTTCAATCAGTTGCAAGTTTTGTCTGACAGCCTTTCAACTGATTGATGTGAACCCATTTCTCTTCTGTCTGTTCTCATTTAGGGATGCAGATCTTATAGGTGACAGGTGAGATTTTATCTACAATTTCAAAAGCGCCGCACCAGGAGGTGAGGAACTTCTGCTCTCTGCTCTGGTTCATTTGAAAATTGTACAGGTAGACCCTGTCTCCTACTTGGCACTTTTGTGCCATTTCGTTGTTTAAATTCCAAAACACTGTTTTATTATCAATTTCCAATTAATTATGTAGTTATAAATACTATAACTAAATCATTCAATTTTGAACATCTTTTCATTAGAAGGTTTGTTTGCAAAATCTAAGTGAAAAGATCACTCGTGTTTCGGAAAATTAAAGCCATCTTTACATTCAATCTACAAAAAAATTCAAAAAAACCCATCCTGAAACTATCTCCAGTTATGATTAAATATTTCTATCATACCAATTATTCAGCTTGAATAGATATCTAAATCAACAATCATTCACTCATTCTGCGTTCCTCATCCACTGCTAGTGGTGGGGAAATGGTATCTCTGTAGTAAAGCACGGCTTACAGAATGTTGACAAAATCTGTGTTCTGTGTCTATGTTTTGTCATTTCCTTGGGGGATCATGGTCCGACCGATATAGAACATTCTACTATTCCTCAAAACAACGGGTAACCATGCGTGCCAACCCTCCCAATTTGGCAGGAGCCTCCCAATTATTTTGTAATTAAATGTTTTGCTTTTTTAAAATGTCTCCCTCCTAAAATATTTGCATCCCCAATTCAATCGAATGTGAAAGTTCATTCTGCCTGATATCTGTTACAAAATCTCCCTCCTAGCTGTGGCAAAACGTTGGCATATATGGGTGAGGTACATTTCACAACCGCCTAAGTTAGCCACTTATTTTTTCTAGACATATTGAGATTTCAGTCATTCTTTGGTAGATGTGATTCTCATCTTGTTTTTTGGCTTTAAGCACATACATTTTTAAATCTATATTTTTTCTGTTGTTAAAATTAACTTGCCAGTTCTCTTCTTAATGACTCCGATTGAAAGTAGGTGTGTTCTGTGTGTGAGGAGTGTGTCTGATATTTGTTCTAGTGTCTGGTAGTTTTTGTGATACTGCAATGGCAATGATTTGTGGAGGTATTGCGAATGGCGGTTGTCTATGTGATTTGCGTGTGCACAAGTTGTTCATATTGTAGCAAATTCCATTCTGTGTGCATTGTATCAGCTGATGAGGCCCTCTTGCATATCCAGCAGTCAGGGGATATGTGTGTATGTGTGCGCGTGTGTGCATGCATGCATCTGGGCATGTGGGTTTTGGGTTGGTATGGAGTCCGTGAATGTTGGGTGGTTGTGAGTGCTTTCAGAATCTATGTTTCCATGGGCTGGCATGTGCACACATTTATTCATTGATTTATGTATAGCAGCGCACAAAACCTTGAGGCATCTAGGCACTAGTTACTGTAAGTGTGAGCATTCAGTCCACAATGTGCATGACCAAGCATAAATCTATGAAATAAATGGTAGATCTCGAATGCACGTTGTGGGGGGCCTTTTTTCATGGTGTGGGTGGCTAGTGGGCATGGAAAACACATTTGGTAGGGGGCACAATCCGTTGAAGCCTCACCTCATGGTACGGGGGCTACGTCAGGTGTACAAGTGGGCGTAGAAAACACTTTTGGTAGGGTGCACAATCTGGTAAAGCCTCGCCTCATGGTACAGGGGCTACGTCAGGTGTACAAGAAAAGTCCTTGACGAACATGAGAGAAACTCATAGAAGACATATGAAATGGCAAAGTGAAATGAGTGAGATTATACACACGTACAGTTGCAAGGTGAATACATAATGCAGGCTACACAACACATATTGGTCATCAGGTTACAAGAATGAGTATTAGTTGGAAAAGGCCATGCCCAGATGACTGAAGGATACTCAGGATGTGGGATGCAGAGTCAAACATGAAGTGGCAGCAAAGTGTCTTTTTAGCGCCCTCCAGGTTCAGTTTAGAGACAGAACAACAAAACACCCAATTGCTGGATCCAAGTTAGGCCAGGCCATCAGGCTGGATCACAGCAAGGGAACGGTGGCCCACAGGGCATGTTACAGCAGTATTGCGACAGTTGTAAAATATGCAAAGATGCGAGCAAACATATCCTGAGCCTGACGCTGAGTATATTATCAGTTTGTCCAGATGTTGGCCTCCTTTCCCTGCATATCATCATTGGGAAACACACGAGGCAACCTGCTCCAAGATGGCCACCTCCCCGAACTCACCCTTTGCCTGATCCAGTACTATCGTGTGCCTGTCCTCCTCTGGACTGGATTGGCTGCAACGTTTGTTTAGATCCACACACCAAAAGCCGGCAGGCTATTAGCTGGCCTCTGAAGTAAGGCCTAGGAAAGAAGGCCTTTCACTGACCGAGCTGAGTCTCGCATAACCAGCCCTTCCTAAGCTGT
Organism: Ambystoma mexicanum; assembly: GCF_040938575.1. NCBI lineage: Eukaryota > Metazoa > Chordata > Amphibia > Caudata > Ambystomatidae > Ambystoma > Ambystoma mexicanum. Next base: position 1,509,536,411 of record NC_090922.1, read on the forward strand.
AGCAGGAGCTCCCCAGCATCATTGCCAGGTGCCGCAGGAGCAGCACACCTATCCCAGAAGCGCCAGTGCAACGGAGGTAAGCTCTAGGCAGTTTATTCCCTTGCCTTGAATAAACCTATCGTGTGCCTTTCCTCCCCTGGACCGGATTGGCTGCAACGTTTGTTTAGATCGACACACCAATAGCCGGCAGGCTATTAGCCGGCCTATGAAGTAAGTCCTTTCACTGACTGAGCTGACAGAACGCTACAGGTACTAGGTGCCGTCATGCTGCCCGCATTATCATCGATTCACCATGAAATTTAGGTGAGTCTGCACTACGCCTACCCATCGCATAGTCTACAACCCTTTCTGGAAGGCTCATCCCGCCACACCACTACAGACTGTCGTACTTCTATGTCACTGCATTACAGACTGTAATCAATCACTCTACAAAGCCAATACCATTCCCTGTTTCAATCGTGATCCCCATATGTAACCAACTGCTTGCTCAGCTTCCTACTCCGTGTATATTTTGTGTGCACAACGATATGGGAGAGCACCCGCTTTACCATGGTGTCTAACATTGATAGCCCACTCTTATCAGCTGCAATCTGCAACATGTTTACTGTAATATGAATGTCTGCTAAAATGTATATTACAAACAGAAAATGCGATGATTACTGCAATAGTGCCTTGTATATGCATTGTGAGCCTCTAACACCGCCAGCCTTGTAAATCTCAAATATTGTTTTTAGTATTACCATTAAATTATTTTTTAGAGCTGACCATACCTTTGCTAATTCTAGGCATTGCCTAACTGAACCATAATTGGCTTTATGTCACTGCCTACTGAATGCAATGTTTAATTAATCTGTTTAGTTAGATCTGCATTAAGCATAATACGGTCACAGGATTACGCAAATGTATTCCCTCAGTACACGTTCAACAGCGCCACCACCCCAACACACCATACTTCACCTCTCCCTCTCTTCCATCCTCCTCATCACTCTTACCCTCTGGGCAACCCGCAGCATGTCACCCACACACACAGAACTCGCACCATCAGACCACTGTCACACCGCATCTACTGCCTCACTCAAAACCTATCCCAACCACACCACCAAATTAAATGGACAGTCCCTTCTCCACCCCAGGCTCTGCAGACTCATAACTTGCACCAAGCTACACATCACTCACTGCAGCATCCCACCCGCTACCTATCTTAGGAACCTGAGACTTAGCTCTCACATCCACTCACCATTCACTAACACACACCGCCAACACCATCCCATCGTCCAACGCTCCGCGCACAACCCCATCCACTCACATCCATGCCAACACTCACCCACTACCACCTACACCCCAAACACCAACACTCACACCCAACTCTCACCTCTATCATGGCACACAGAATTAAAATGCCCACTCATTAACGCCCGTTCCTTCCCAGCCCATGCTATTGAGATCGATGGCCTCATCACTTCCCATGAACTAGACTTACTAGCCATATCCGAAACCTGGCTCCATGAAGCATCCAGCCCGTCCATATCCATTGCCCTCCATCAAAGATACACTATCCTGAGACAGGACCGCAAGACGGAGGCGTAGCCCTCATATTCAAAGATACACTCTCCATTAGAATATGTAACCAACAATGGTAAAACAATGCTGATCTACTCACTGCCAAACTATCACTCTCCCCTAACTGTACCATAAACATCAAATTTACCTATAGACCACCAGGATCACCCCTGGACTACCAAAAGCACATCCTCCAAATCATAGGTAACAACCTTAAAAGCTCAACTAAACCCATTCTACTCGGTGATCTTAACCTAGGCTTACTTGACCCTAAGGACAAAGCAGCCACCTCCCTTGCCAAAGAACTCATCCACTTGGGGTTTGAACACAAAATCTCAGCACCTACTCACTGCAAAGGCAGAGCCATTGACTGGGTCTTTGACCATAACTGTTCGTCATCCATTACTAACATCTCAGCCCTCCCTTGGACAGATCACTACCATATTCAATCCTCTATTCCTACCACTGCCACCCGCAAGACTCTAACGTATGCCCCACCCGCTAAAGTCAGAAGCTCACAAAAACTCACACAAATCAACCTCACACCTTCTCTCAATATCCTTGAACTTAAACCTCCATTTAGAAATGACCCTACCTCGCTTGCCAACACTTATGCCCACGTTTTCACCCAAGCCATTGAGTCCATAGCCCCCTAGAAGATAAAAAAGAAAAGATATCAATGCACTCAAACTCCTGGTACACAGATGAACTATCGGCACTCCACACCAAGAAACGTAGAGCTCTAACCAAGTGGCAGTCATCGCCCAATCAATCCACTCTCAACGAATTCAGAGAGACCTCTTCCGCTACAAAGAAGCCATATTTCTAGTCAAATCTGATTCCTTCAACCAAAGAATCTCCAAAGCCAACTATAAATCAAAATACATTTTCTCTATTTTTAAAGAGCTCACCACGCCCATCGCCAGCCCAGAGGAAGCCATTAATGACGAAGCCTGGTGCAATAGCATCCAGTCTGCCCCCAGCAATAAAGTTAAAACGCTACAAGAAAAAATAACAACACAGCGCAAAAGTCTCCCTAACCAACACAGTCCAATCCCACCCTCCTCTCATATCCCACTCCCTCAAACACCCCTCTTAACCTTCAGAGACGTCACAGAATCGAAAGTTACCGACTTTCTCAAAAACATCAAACCCTTCACATGTAAATGTGACTTCTGTCCACCAACCATCATTAAAGAATGGGCAGACTCACTGGTCCCTATCATCACAGCTTTCATTAATGCCTCATTCTCTTCAGGAAATGTACCACAATGCCTAAAAGAAGCCTGGGTTTGCCCGCTCTTAAAAAGGCCCTCCCTAGACCCAGCCTCTCACAACAACTATTGCCCCATCACCACTGTCGCCTTCCTCCTTAAAATCTTAGACAAGCCACCCACAACCAAATCCAATACTATCTTGAAACTAATGCCATCCTAGGCAGAAGACAATCAGGCTTCCGCAAGGGCCATGGCACAGAAACCGCCCTCCTAGACTTAACGAATCAAATCACCAAAATAATGGACAATAGCAAACCTGGCCTCCTTCTCCTCCTCGATCTCTCTGCCGTGTTTTATCTTGGGGACCATGACATCCTCACCTCCCATCTATTCAACACAACACACTTCTCTTACAAGGCCACCACTTGGATAACCTCCTTCTTAGAAGGAAGGGCCATGAAAGCGTACTCAGACCAGGCCAACGCAGCCCCCTCCATCATTAACTGTTGCGTTCCCCAGGGGTTATGCACGGCACCTACCCTATACAATCTGTTTACCAAACCTCTCTTTGACAGGCTGGATGCGCTCGGTATAGCTTATACAAACTATGCCAGCGATCCCCAAGTCCTCCTCCCTCTCGTCGGACACTATGACCAAGACACAGAATCGCTTCTCCAGATATATGCCACCATTCAAACATGGATGGCTACTAATGGTCTCTGTTTAAACGGGGATAAAACCAAGATCATCATCCTCGCACCTAAGGAAATTCTATCCAAACTCAGCCCTGAATGTACGCATGTCACCATTGACAACTAACATACCTTTTTCCATGTCTCTGAAGACTCTAGGAGTCTACCTAAACTCCACATTCTCAATGACAAGACAGGACAGCACCATCTCCTCAGCCTATGCGCTCACCACCAAACTCATCTATGCCATAAAACCCTTCCTAACCTCTTAAAATTGCCTCTCCATCGCCAGAGACACGATAGGTGCTAGATTGGACTACTGGAACGTCTTCCTAGCAGGCACCTCAACCAAAATCATAAATAGGCTCCAAATAGTGCAAAGCAACGTGCTTCGCGCCGCCCTACACATCCCCAAATCTGAGATCAGAGGCCACACATAATGCCCACTGGCTCCCAGTCAAAGAAAGAATTAACTTCAAAATCCTTACCCTCGCATATAAGCGCATCAATCTCGCCGTGTCAAACTAGAAATTATATCGTGCCTCCTATTGCTATGAATATATGTATATTGGCCTACGCCAAGCTGCTAACAAGCTGCTTATAAACTACATGTGAATAAACTCGCATTGCAAGGTCCTGACGTTAGAAACCATGTAAACTGTCATTTTGGGTCAAGCCGCCATTTTAGGTTATAAAGTCACCATGTGAGCTAAAATGGTAGCCTATGTTATTCAGAACAGAACTCGATTGTCAAGACCTCTGTACAGCTAATGTATAACTTGCCTGCAGGCCACTTGTTAGGGTCATGAGCTGAGACCTTGTCCTTCTGCTGACCTGTGTGCAATGGATTACCTGTATCACCGAAACTGATCTATAATTGAATGAGGACACCTGCTTAACTATATTGTATAAACTAAGTCCCGCATTGTAATGTTAGGCCTAGCGCATACATTATTACCATTTCTTCTCGTTAATGTATAAACCTAAGATGAACTAGATTTGACCTGGCAAGGGACCCTAGAGCAGTAACTTATCTATGGAATGGTTAACCTGAAGAAAGGCTGGACAACAGACTGGAGAAATGTATAAAAGCCTGACTGTTTCAATGAATATTTGCACTCACTGAGCACACCGAACCACGCCGGAGTTCGCTGTGTTGTACTGAGGGTCGATAGCTATCTGAATTTTGTTCTGTTCTTTTGTAACTGGATTCAGTATAAAATAAAGTACTTTGTATGTTCCTTTGTAACCTGTGTTTGGTGTGTTTCCTTTTTGGTTACCCTGCCTCATATTATTTCCTTGTTTTCACAGCCGCACCTTCCTACTTATCAGAAACCATAACCAAGAATTCCCCCGACCGTCCCAAAAGAAGCCATCATGCTAACCAACACCGCATTCCCACCATGAGAAGAGCCAAAGCCGGTGGCATTGGCTTCCCCCACATAGCACCCAAGCTCTGGAACGCCCTCCCCAACTCTCTCAGAGCAGAACCCTCCCTGTATTCCTTTTGCAAATCCCTCAAAACCACACTATTCACATAACCCTCTACACCTGCCCGCACCCTAGCTACCCTCTTTTCAATGCTAAACTGTATTGTAACGCAATCTGTCTGTATGCTCCTAAAATGCAATTTACCATGTAACCACCAAGCCTTCTTCTGTAACCAGCAATGTTGTCAACTCTGCAACAGCGCCACTATGCCATTGGGCTGCTGTGCGCTTTAAAAAGAAGAATAAATAAATAAATAAATAAATAAAATTGTATTTTGCATGTAAATTGCATGGAGTGCATCACAACATGATCACTTGCATGTTCTGCTGGCCCCGACAAGCAATTTTAAACATTCAGAAGGCAGAGAAGAGCAACAGCGAGGTGAACTCACTAGTACTCTTTCATTGTCCTATCCATATTGTACAAAAGTCAATGATGCCTGCAAATTACACTTGTTTACTAATGATTTGCTTTGGTATCCGCTTGGTGTAAATTTGCTTTGGGATTCGCTTGGTGTTTGCTTCGTTTTAATGCTTCTAGTTCCTGCGCCGCCCCATGGAAAAGGAGGGTGCATGTCTACTTGTCATCCAACCGTAGTGTCTGTTCGGACGTTCACTGTTACTGGTCGCGGTTGGGCCATGTGGCCCTGTGAGACCTCCACCCCCAGCATACAGAGCACACAAGACCCGATGCTCTCTGTCCGGGTTCTGTCCGGGCTCCACGGTTGCACTGCTGTTTATTACGAGCACACACGGCGGAGTTGCGCCACTACGCCGCGTGTGTGCATCACATTCCTCCTTTTTCATAACATACAAAACGAAAGGAGGTAAATACAGACACTTGAAAAACATTTCACTGCACACATAACAACACCCCTTTATTTCCATCCCTCCCAGTCCCACAAGTCTCTGCTCATCCCGTGGGCTGTGTCCACCAGTGCAGTGCTCCAAATAATAGGGCCTCATTACACGGACGGCGGTAAGGGTTAACGGTCACCGTTAATGGTACCGGTGACTGTTAACCCTTACCGCCTTACTACGAGGTCACTTTGCGGGTTGGAGAATTTAATGCCTGCTTTTTGCAGGCGTTAAAAACCAACCCGCAAAGAGACCAGGTGGCTAATTACGGTACCGAAATTTGTGGTGCCGTAATTAGCACCTTCCCCATTCCCATTATGCCCTATGGGGCAAAAATGGGAATGGGGAAGGGCAATGGGGGAAGGGGGAATTACCGCCCCGCCAACCTTGGAATAGGGTGGTAATTCCCCTTTCCACCAAGGCGGTGCCGGTATTTTACCGGCATGGATCAAGGTGCTAATAGCACCTTGGTCCACCGCCGTCCGTGTAATGAGGCCCATAGTCACTGAGATGGGCAGGCATCCCCCCTGACCCTTTGGGGATACCTCCTCCCTGCCTCCTGGATCGGGCCCTCCTCACCTGTGTCCTCTTGACCTTGGGGATTCGGCAGATGGGCCAGGCCATCACCCTCATCCGGTATCTCGACACAGTCTCTTCGCGGTGACACCTCCGGTCTGGACTTGCACACCTTCTTGAAAAAACAGGCATTTTGGATAACAGTTGCAGTCCCATCAGATGCAGTCACCATCGAGTCATGCACCACTACCACGTCAATGGGACCAGGCTCATAAATCAGTGAGAGCTTGCCTTGTGGTTGCTGTTTCTTCACTAGATATAGACAGATATACCAGCCACTTTTACTCACTAAAAACGGGTGAAATATTCATGCACATTTTTGGACAGAGCATATGGGGTCTGGCTTCCCGTTGAAAAGTCCCTGTAAAATGCAGTGAAATGGGGTAGGCCTGAAGTATGTGGGCTCAACATGTGCACCACTGAGTGTGGGTGCAGGTTCACTTCTGCGACTCAGTGAACAGGCAGAATGACGGTGTTTGGATCAGAAAGGGAACCGACAGAGGACTGGACACACAGGAAAGAGGGTAGGGACGTAATTTCAGCAAAATGCCAAGGGAAGAAGAAGTGACATCCCACGACCCTTGACCTACCCGATGACATCACAGGAAGTGACATCTTTTGACCCTGTCCCAAGTGACATCACAGGAAGTGGTGGCACACGATCTTTCGCCACTTAACACCACCGGAAGTTGCATCATCTGTTATCAGGCCTTTCAATATGTTGGGTTTGCACCAAGGCAGTCCATACTGTGCCTGTTTTTTGGGGAGTGGAAGCAGTGCTGCTGCCCATGGATTGGCCTCTTCTATATGAGGGAAACTTGATCTGCCTCTGCCCGAACGAACCTGTTCTGTGCGTGTGAAGTGATGTACCTGCTCTGTGTGTGTGAGGAAAGCCTACAATGTGGAAGTCAATGCAAAATCGATTCTATTTGCGAAAAGATGTGTTTTTTTATTTATTTAAAGTTGCATTGCTATAGCAAGAACTTGATCTGTTCTAATTTCTTGTGGGGCAAGCTTGCTCTGCTGAACAGGCTGCCCCAGCTCTATTTGCAAAAGAAGCCTCCACTACAGCTGTCCATGCTGTACTTATTCTCTGTAAGGGCCTGTTTAACATACAGATCGCAGGCCAAGCGTTTTGAAAATTATGATACAAAATTCAACATATTGTAGATTTTCTTGAGAGAATCCCCTCAGAACATTTGGCTGAATCCGGCTCAGCCACGTCACTTTTTCGTGCAGTTTAGGGATCTGCACTCAGCCTTTTTAAAAGATCACCAGCCGCCATCACTCCATGTGATCTAATGACAACATCTTTATCGACGTTGTGAAACAAACGCAACATTTCAATCGCTCGTCCCCTTTCCAAATCTCGTGCTGGCGTGGAATTACAAGGAGAGGGTGGGCCCTCTGTTCCAGTCACACGACGTACATTTACACGTCATTTGGCATCATTTAATGTTGAGTTAGGCAGCTCATCTTGGTTATGAAAGCCTGAGTTTAATATCATCGTGGTTGCGTTCATTGAGGACTCCCGGCCTTCCTGCCTAGGAGGGAAAGTCTGGCACAGAGGCTGGGTAATCACAGCCCAGGGTTAATGGTGGTTTATGGGCTGGCCCTGAAGCCAGCCCAGTTAGGAGAGCAAATGACCTCCGAGACATCACGTTTTGTGATTGTTGCTTTCTTTGCGGTAGTATTTTTTGTATTTTTGTTTTGCATTTCTTTATTATTTATATCGCGCACTGAACCCTGAGGTAACTGGGTGCTTGTGAGAAACTTAGAGATTACGCACATGGTGAGGCAATGTACAATGCAGGCAAATATAAAGACAGAGATTGGGACCCTGGTTACAGGTGGGTCAGACAACAGGAGACACTGTACAGTAGCATAAGTAAACAGTGGTCAGATAAACATAACAGTAACTTCTTACTGTAAGGGCTTGTTGCGCAGCCAATTTTTGATTCTAGCTTTGAAGGTGAGGATGGAGGGTTCTTCTCTGAGAGGGATGGGAATAAAGTTCCATTGTTTGGCAGCTTGGACTGGGAAGCTGGCTCCTCCCGCTGTTTTTAGGTTGAACCTTGTTAACACTAGGTATGAGAATGAGACGATCTGGTGGTCAGTGAGGGTTGGTGTTTGCAGATTTTATTGGGCAGATATTATGGGGCTGTGTTTGTGAGGCTAAGGACCTCAGGGTCATCTTTGACTCCACCCTTTCCTTCTCCGCCCACATCTCTGAGGTCTCTAAAAAGTCACATTTCCGACTGCACCTCCTCAGAGGTACTCTGCCTTTCCTCTCCTTCCCCCAGAAGCTCATGGTATCCCAAGCTCTGGTTCTCTCTAGGTTGGACTATTGTAACAGCCTCTTTCTAAGTTTACCTGCCTCTACTCTCAGGCCCTCTGCAACTAATCCAGAACAGGACTAGGAGACTTGTCCTTGGCCTCAAGCCATGGGATTGTATCTCTCCAGCTCTGAAATCTCTTCACTGGCTCCCAGTGGATGCAAGGATTACCTTCAAAACCCTCTGCATTGTCCACAAGGCTTTCTGGGGCCTGGGTCCAAAATACCTTCAGCTATCCCTCCGCAAATACCTCCCCTCACGAGCTCTTCGCTCCTCTATCTCCAACTCACTCAGGGTCAGTCGTTTTTTTAAGAAACAAGCTGGGGGTAGATCTCTGTCTTCGGCTGGGACCTCCCTATGGAACAGCCTCCCTGCCACTCTAAAACTTGAGGAGAACCATCTCCGGTTCCGGAAGCACCTCAAGACCTTACTCTTTTCTTCTGCCTTCGCTCCCCCTCTCCCCTGGTGATCTGTTCTCTCTTGGCACCGTGCACCTGGCCACCCTCTGTCTTTTGGGCCCAGGTACCTGCTCATCCTGTCACCCTCCCGCACTGCCTCCGGGCCACCCCTTGCACTGGGGTCTGTATCTGCCCCCCTTTTTTCTTCCTGCACTTATCGGACCTACCCTGTCTGCTGCCTTAAACTTAGCACTTGCAAATTGCTGGCTGCATTACCGCTGTTTGTTGCCTTTATTATTTATTGTTATTTATCTGTTTCTCCTCTGCTTCGCACTTTCCACCTCTCCCCCCTTCCATGAACTTTTCCCCTCCCCCCTCTCCCATGCACTTGCGCGTTCTCAATGTCACTGGGCCTAGTAAGATCGCTGTTTTGTTCTCCCCTGTTCCCCTCCCTTGCCTTGTCACGCTCTGAAAGACTTGTGTACGAGCGCGATAGAAATAAAATATCAATCAATCATTTGTGCGTGATGGCCAGGGTGCGTAGTGTGATTCTGTCATGGATAGGCAACCAGTTGGCGTTGTGTCTGTGAGTGGACATACGGCAGGATCTGGATAGACCGAGTGCTGCTCTCAGTGAGTTGTTCTGGAGGACATGAAGTCTATTTAGGTTGTGTTTCGAGGAGCCTAGGATTAATGTGTTGCAGAAGTCTAGTTTAGACAATGCAAGTGCTCTAGCTAACGTTAGGCAGCTACTTGTAGATAAGTATGATTTACAACTGTAAATCAGTTTATTTGTGTAGGCTGTGGAGGACGCCACGCTGCTGACTTGTTTTTTAAGAGTTAGTGTTGAGTCGAGGTAGACCGCCAGGGTTTTTATTTCTTTGGATACATTGATTATGTTGCAGTCAATGCTGAAAGATGAGTACCTGGTGTCAAGTTTATTCAATCGTGCCTGAGTACTGACAATCATTAACTCAGTTTTATCGTCATTGAGGCAAAGACTGTTGGTGGCCATCGATGCTTGGATTTCAAATAGATATCGTTCAGTAGTTTAGAGTCTTTGTCGTAATAGCCACTAAGGGGGATGAGGACTTGGGTGTCATCTGCATAGTTGGTGTAGCTGACACCCAAATTGTCCAGGTGGTCAATAGGAGCTTTGTAAATATATTGTATAGTGTGGGTGACACACATGAGCCTTGAGGGACTCCACAGAGTATGGGTGTTGGGTCTGCTGAGGCTGAGGGGGAGAAGACTCTGGTGGTCCCATTGGAGAGGAAGAATTTAACCCAGTCAGATGCGTTAGTGGAGAATGCTGCAGCTGTGGGAAGGTGCATGGTGAGAATTTGGTGGTCGACGAGGTCGAAGGCAGCAGATAAGTCATGGAGTAAGAGGGTCGCTAGCTTGCCTTTGTCCTTCGCCTCGTCCATTTGGATCTTGATGTCAAGGAGAGCTGTCTCGGTTCCATGTCTGGGTCTGACGCCCGATTGTCTAAGTCCTATGAGTTCATTCGCCTCTAGATGCTTCTGAATTTGCAAATATGCCACACGGTCCAGGATTTTTAAAAGGAACGGGACGGTGGTGATGAGCCTATAGTTTGTGGGGATATTTGGATCGAGGTTGTTTTTTTTTTTAAAGCGGCATGACCCAGGCTTCCTTGAGATAATTAGGTACTTGGTTGGACGGGAAGGAAGAATTTATCAGAGTGGTAATAAAGGGGGCTAGGCCTTTTGCTCCCTTCTTGATGATAGAGGCTAGGCAGATGTCCCGCTGACAGTGGGAAGGTTTTAGGCTTTTATGATGTCTTCTACTTCCTTTGAGATTACTTGTGAGAAAGTGAAGGGTGTGCAAGATTGAGGGGTTTTCGCTGGGTCCGGAGCAGACTGGCAGCCGTTAGTGAGGCTTGCCTTTTTAGCTTCAATATTGTTTTGGAGTAGAGTGATTGTATCTGTGGGGGCTTGCTGGATTTTTGTGCAGCATTCTGTGTCTTTGATGCAGTCTTGTGAGGGGGGAGCTGGGGATTCAAGCTCTTTTAGGATGCTGAAGAGCTCCTTATTCTGGATTTGGCATTGTGGATTCTGGAGTTAAAGGCTTCTTTTTTTGCAGAAAGGATAGCTGCTTTGTAGATTGCGGAGGCTGACGTAAGTGCAGTTTTGTTGGTGTTGGTGGGCGATTTCCACCAAGTGCATTCCGCTGATCTTTTTGTGTTTTTGAGGCTTTTTAGTTCAGGGGTGAACCACTTATTAAGGCATGCAATGGATTTGGCTTTCCTAAGTTTAAGAGGAGCTGTGGTATCTAATGCTGATTTAAGAGTGTTGTCGTAAAGGTTTACAAGTTTGGTAGGGTCGAGGCTGCTGAACTTGGACTCATTGAGGATGTTGCTAATGAGGGGCTGGAGGCTGTCTATGGTGATTTTGCAACAATTTCTAGATAAAGTGGGGGGGTGGGGAGGTGGCTTTGGAGGGGGATCATCCAGGGATGGAGAACAGGATGAGGTGGTGAACCGACCTAGCTACTGGATCGTTTTGGAGAATGGAGATGGAGCAGTTGAGGTCTGACACCGAGTCCAGCGTTTGGCCTTTGGAGTGAGTTGGTGTTGTGGTTCTGAGTATGAAACCCAGATTTGTGATGGTGTTATCCACAGCTAAGGCATAAGGGTCGTTAGGGTCCTGGATGCAAAGATTAAAGTCTCCTAAGAGGACAGTTTGGGATCCGAGTTTGGTGTGGGTGGAAAGGAGGTTCATTCATGATGTCATCCTTAAAAGAGGGGGCCGGTAGACAAGATGCAAGAGTATTGATTGAGTGGGTGAAAGTGCAAGTTTCACTGAGAGGAGCTCTGCGGATGGGAAACTGGTAGGGGGTGTGGCTCTGAGGGCTAGGTGGGTTTTAGCAATAAAGGCCACTCCTGCACCTTTGCCTGAGTTTCAATCAGCCCTAATAATGGTGTAACCTTCTGGTAGGGCTAGGGAGAGTGCTGGGCCTGCTGTCTGGGGTAGCCAGGTTTCTGTAATATCCAGGAAGTCCAGGCTGTTGGCAATAATGAAATCGGCAATCTCTGAGGCATGGGCTACGAGAGAGCGAGCATTGATAAGAGCTCCTTTAATATTGGTTGGTGGTGGGATGGGGCTAGGTTTTATTGAGGTCGTGCTGTGGGGGAGGGTGGCTTGAGGTTCAAGGGAGAGGATGAGCGGTCATAGGAGTGGATGCTGAGTGTGTGGTGACGCTACTTATGTCATGTCGAATGTGTAGACTTTTGACCTTAGGTGACTTTATGGTTTGGGAATCAAGAGCCTAGTCTCAGGTTCCTGGTGTTGACTGGCAATGGGATAAGTGGCGTTGGGGCTGTTGCAAAGCGCTGTAGCCATTCCGATGGGCTGAGAGAGTTGCTGGCTGCTATGTTCGAGGGTGCTTTGCTAGTAGGACTATGAGTGAAGGAGGGCTTGAGGGATGGTAGGAAGTGTGTTGGGGTAACTGTATGAACTAAAGGTAGGAAAGAGGCCATGGCCAATGTGACTCTGTGTGGAATGAGGACAGTTTAGCTTTTTGCAACATTGTGACTTTTGTGTTGCTCTTTTGCTTTCAGTTGGTCACGTGTATTTTCGCTAATCATTTTACTAGCAAGACTGAAATTATTCTGCTTCTGGCATACATTTTCTTTGCTCTTGCTAACATAGCAAAATTACATTTCCTGTTAAAATGTGTCTGTCGCTATGGAAAGCTGCAAAGAACGGCCAGCAGTTAAGTCTTATTAAGAGATCGTAGCTGAAGCACAAAGAAACTAGATGTGAAAAAAGGCAAACCACAAAAAAGCAAATGGCTTTCCCTCTTGTACAATTTACTCAGTTTCCTGCCAAGGATAACACAATAAGCATCACACAGTACTCATGCTGTAGCACAGCTCAGCCCCAGTCCATCTGTGCTCCCCGAGGCAGTGCAAGCAGTCCTGGTCTGGTACAAAGTGCATTTACCTCTTTTCTTTCTGAACGCCTCAGCACTCCGGCAAGCAGATAGTGATCGTGATGTCTATCGCGACCCGAAGCTTGGTTAAGCCTTAAGGTCGCTCGTGTTGCCGCTCTGCACAGGTAAGTCCGTGTGAGCGCCTCTGAAGACACCACCTGGTTCAGGCAGCCTCTGGATTCCAGAGGCAACTTGGGGCAGGCTCTGCACAGACATCGGAGGAGCTCTGGTGGTTGCTAAGCAACCCTCACAGAAGGCAGTAACACTTGAGACACAGTGGCGCCATGCCCGTCGCCCAGGCTGATGGAGCTTGCACTTTTTAAAAATAGTTTGTTGTTTTCAATAGTCCAGCAGAGGACACAAAGGCCATGCCAGGGGCGACCCCTAGCGACCTCCCTGAAAGAGGGTACAAACAAGATTTACTTGTGTACAGAACAAGTGAAGAGGAGAGAAGTGCAAACGATAGCTGGTTGTGGTTCCGTAAAACTAAGGAGTGCAAAGTACCAATTGGTGGAGGGACAGCTCACAAAGTATTTAAGCCATTTTATGAAAGGGTCTCCCTAAGGTCACAGAAGGTTTCAGAACATTTCAGTTTAGGTTAGTCGAAGCTCTGAGCATAAACATGATTCACAGGTGAGGATCAGATCTCCACTCCTGAGAATGTGGGTCCATGATCCTGATCTCTACCCGGGCTCATCCATAGGCATGTCCTTGGTTCCCCAGGAAACCATTGGGTCAGCAGCTCTTTACCTCCTCACTGATGAGCAAGACTCTTTGTACCATTTGGGGAACTCGCCACTCCCACCAGGCCCAGATGGATCGCTAGCTGTAATTTTTGATCCCTCTTCTGGGGGTTCAAAGCTGCATGAATTTGGTAACTCAGTCTGACCTAGCTCCATCGCCCTTCCTTCTGACGTTGGCCACCACCTCCAATCTGTTCTCCCGGTCCTCTACATCATACATGTCTGCTCGCAGGCTTTTCTCCTTCTCTGCCTCCTCCTCACCACTTCACTGAAATCTTCTCTATCTCCGCTCATCTGGGCCTTTTCCTGTCCCCTCAGCAACCTTACCTTCTCCCTTCGCTCTCTCTCCTCCTGCTCCTCTCTTCATCGTTCTTCCTCCTCCTTTCCTCATCCTATCATTCTTCTCCCTGCTCATACTCGCTCACGGTCTCCCTGCTCCTGCTCGCTCACGGTCTCCCGGCTCCTACTCACTCACAATCTCCTTGCTCCTGCTCATCAACTGCCTCCAACTTCCACACTGCCCTGCCTGTTTCTCCTCCCTTTATACCTATACCGGGTTCTTTATTGGCACCTTGATGGTGAACGGTCATGCACATGTGTCTGAATGGCGATCAGGCCCTTTAATTGGCTAAGGCCTGATCAGACTACTGATCTCGCATTTATGTGTTCTTGATTCAAGGCGTGGGCCATGGCACTACGGCCTGAGTGTATAAAATGACACACCGCCATCTTGGAGTCAGGCGACATCTTGATGTCAGGCTGGTCCATGACCTCTTCTATCTCACTCCAACACGGTGGCGCTAAGAGGCTGCACCACCTTGCAGAACCCCCACACTGCTCTACTGACTGATGATCACTGTTCGTATCTGCAGCGGCAAAGGTACTGGCTTGTGATATTTTGGCACCTGCTTGACGCGAAGAGGTAGTGTTCAATGTCTTTACTTCCTTATAATACATGGCAGCCGGCAATATCCGTATAAAAGCAGGGAAATACCTTTCCTATTACAGGTGAGCTGTGACATCACCACAGACCTGTAATAAGGAAATGACATCACAACTGATCTGTATTCAGTTATTACGCTTTTGTGGCATCGCAATGCCTGCTACTTGGGCCAGCAGAGAGCAAAATGCCAGCTCTCACTGCAGCACTCTACCAACGATGTGACAAGCATTTCAAATGCCTTCATTGCAAAATAGTTTGGGTGACACTTTCAAGTTAATTATTGGGAAGGAATTGTTTACGGTAGAAAATTTCATGTGGAGCACTGGTGGAGTTTAAGACATGAGCATGAATCAGCGGGCCGATACTTAGTTTAAAGCACTAAATAAAAACGTTTTTTTTCAATGCATTTTATTAAATTGTTTACATACGTTTCTGCCACACATTAGGAGCTGCATAGTAGCTTGTTTAAGTTCAAAACAATTCTTTATTGATATATAGACCAGAAAAAGTGCAGATTTCTTAGAATAGATGACGTAAGAGCCCAGGCAGGCATTAAAGAGGATGACTGTGTGTGGCCATGTATTATAAGGAATAAAACACCCCCTACTGTAAGCAGAGATTCGTGGCCTTATATTGGAACTCCTCAGTAACTTGCAATATCCTTATAATGGACAGCAGGGCGATAATTTAGCCCACATATCATGTCTGCTTGGCCCTAAACCCTAGAATCTCTGACTCAGGTCACCATACACATGCTTAGTAACATGCACGTAATCTGCACAGCCTTACAGACACCGGCTTGCCTCCTCTTTCCACATTTCTCCAAACGCACAAGTTGCACTTTGCAGCTGGGCACATTTTTTCTGACTGCACAATTTGCGCCAAACTGCACGCTCACAGACCCCCCCCCTGATTCCATCTCTCCCACACTGCCTTTAACTGGGCCATGAAAATATGAAAGTTGCGAAGCCAAAGGCTATTCTGAATAATTAACGGCGTGTCCCAGTTAAGGGCCTCCTTGGCGAGGTTTGGGAACATAAACGCAAGCTCGCATCTCCGGGCAAAAAAAGTTACCATTGGGTCGAGAAGTGCTGTGAGCTCTGCGATAGAAATGGCCAGCATTATCTGGACTGTTCTAAGAAAAAAAGACCCTGGGTTCCCAGTGGAGACAGCAGAACCAAACCTCATGCATAACCGAGACCGCCCCTTACCGCATAACAGGACCCCAAGCTTCGCCAGGATTTGGGAATGTCTGGGGGCCGAACTCCAGGCTATATTACCCTATCGACTCTGTGCATTTCATGCCACTCCTTCTAGAGAATGGACAGTAGCCACCATGCTTCTTGCGCCATAGTTTCTGGTGTTTCTAGGCGCTATCTGAATTAGTAAGCAGTAGATGGCTGCAGGGTTAACACCCCCTGAGTTGGCTGGGGTGATATTTTGGGCTTGGGTACATTTTACAGTCTTTGATTGCATTCTCTCTTCCATTTATTTTAATGTGTGCAGTTTTTAATTCCAATAACCCATGTCTTTCTTGGTATCGTACCCATTGTGACTTTAAGTCCACCCAGAAATGACACCATGCTGCACTATGCATTGCATTGCTACATTATGCCTGCACCCCCTCATCTTTGCCTCACACTGTACATTTCAACGTTACATTTTTAAACACACACCACACACAAATTGGACATGAAAAACACCAGTTCGCTATTACTCGGGCACCTCGCCTTATCAACCAGTCCAATCAAACGTTGGTCCATAGATCCGGTGAAGTGGGCACGCATCTCTCCGAGGGTTGTCATTGGAGGCCGCGGTCAGGCCATTGTCCAATCGAGAAAGCTAGACAATGTACTCTTGAGCAATAGTTATGTCATCATAACAACTGTAGGCCCCGACTTCCTGCCCTGGTCCGGGGCAAGGGTGTGCACCTCCCTCACCCCAGATCAGAGGCAGCACCCCCACCGGGTGGAGAGGGGATCAGCACCTGAAAACTAAAAACAAATTTAAACACGAGCTGGGCTACACCATGAGTTCTGACCTTACACCTTCATTAGACACAGACACCAAGGTGGACTTTTTTGTGACCTCAATGGGGTCCCTCATTGTTTATATAACACTTAATCTTTTCTAATTCTAAATTTCTACTCTCCTAAATCCTGATCCCCTTCTACACTCCGCTGGCATGAAGTCTTACTAAACGGACCTGGCCTGTCACCCACCCTTCCATAGGGTGAGCCTGACGGAACAGACCCTTGCCCTGCACCTGGCACCACCCACTGGAGACGGAGGCCAGAGGATGCCCTTCATGAGTGGTTCCACCCCCTTGGGCAGACCATCTCTCTCCTGACTTGCCTCACGCACGATTACAAACACCCTCTAAACTTCTACTTAAAGATACACCTACTTAACATTCCCCCTAATCACTCCCCCCCCTACTTAACCACAACTATACGCAGACACTATATATAAAAGAGGCATAACTCCCCTACTCAAACACTAACCGACACTTTACGCATTTACCATATACAAAAACAAATGACATATAATACATATTTTACATTGGTAGGACTGCTGCAGTCAGCCACCCCTTCTCAGTGCCTTGATGGTTCTGTCCTGGTGGATGGAGGTGGGGCCTGCCTCATCTGAAGTTAGGAGCCTGACCCCTCCGGTTTCTTTCTTCCGAGTGGCCCCAGTCACCACGGGAGGCCACTGGAATTTACTGCGAGGTCCCACGCTCTGAAATGTGTTCATAGGTGGTCTCCATGCCTGGGTGGTGGCCCGCCGTGGTCACCAACATGACCAGGCTGTGACACACTGAGTGCTCTACAACAGCCCCCACGATCTGGGGGTCCATCCAATGTCACTGCGGCACCCCTGACAATCGTGGCCCCCCATGTCTTCTGTGCATCTGAGGTGACTCAGAGGACGATCTTCCCCCAGGCAGCTCTGCCGTGGCAGCCCGGGACTTTTCTTCGCCAGGGCATCCCTACCGGGCAGCCCGGGACTTTGCTTCCCCAGGGCATCCCTACCGGGTAGCCCGGGACTTTCCTTCCCCCAGGGCAGCTCTGCCGGGCTGCCCAGGACTTTCCTTCCCCAGGGTATCCCTACCGGGCAGCCCGAGACTTTCCTTTCCCAAGGGCAGCTCTACCGGGCAGCCCGGGACTTTCCTTCCCCCAGGGCAGCTCTGCCGGGCAGCCCGGGACTTTCCTTCCCCAGGGTATCCCTACCGGGCAGCCCGGGACTTTCCTTTCCCAAGGGCAGCTCTACCGGGCAGCCCGGGAATTTCCTTTCCCCAGGGCAGCTCTACCGGGCAGCCCGGGACTTTCCTTCCCCCAGGGCAGCTCTGCCGGGCAGCCCGGGACTTTCCTTCCCCAGGGTATCCCCACCGGGCAGCCCGGGACTTTCCTTTCCCCAGGGCAACTCTACCGGGCAG
Organism: Ambystoma mexicanum; assembly: GCF_040938575.1. Lineage (NCBI taxonomy): Eukaryota > Metazoa > Chordata > Amphibia > Caudata > Ambystomatidae > Ambystoma > Ambystoma mexicanum. The sequence goes on from NC_090922.1 coordinate 1,509,554,614, forward strand.
CCCGGGACTTTCCTTCCCCCAGGGCAGCTCTGCCGGGCAGCCCGGGACTTTCTTTCATCGCTTCGCACTGTGGGGCAGAGCGGGCTTCACCGCTCCTCTCTTCACTGCTCTTTCATCTACTGGGCACCCGGGCATACGCAACCCGGGAGGACTTTTCTACATGGCCTGCCGCGCCGGCAATGTGGTTGGCCGACAAGTGGCCTGGTGGGTTGCCCAAATCAGGCTGCACCTGGTCTGTGTGGGTCTTGAATCTTCGCCTCGGGCAGCACCGGCCACTCTGCCTGGGGCGTCTAACAATGGGCCCGTTGGGTCTGGCCCCCGGGCGGGTCCACAGCTGCCACCGCCCCTTTCGGTAAGCCGGGTCACCCCACACACACACAAGGCCCTGGCTTGGTATTTTCTCCAGGCCCTGATTGGACTCACAAGTCTGTGCCCCCCAAACCCCCCCCAGGCGATTGTCCTTTTTTTGCTCTGCTTCTTCCTCTCTTTTTCTTTTTGTCCCTCTCCCCCCTTTCTTCTTTTTCTCTAACGGTGTCTACTTTTGACTCCTTTGGAGTCTTTCCTCTCCTGCCAGCCCATTCTTGGGCAGAGGGGTTCTTTGTTCTCCTTGTTTCCTACGGTGGCCTGAATGCATTCGTCCAAACATAAACAAGACTCTACACAAAGCACACACTAAATACAATATATTTTATTACCACACCCTGGTGTCTGTGTCTTTGTTTCTAGGCTTCCTTTAGGGCTCAGGTGCGCAACTCTGTCTAGCCACACCCTATGGGTGCGTGCGGCTACGCACCTGTGCATACTGGGACACGCCAACTGGTTCCGTCACACTGGAGGCATCCAACAAGAAGGTGTCATCGTCACTCAGAACCCAACACGTGGAAGTAAGTTCAGGGTTTCTGGTGCAAACCTCCTGGGGGGCGCTTTCTAATGAGTGGGGGCTGAGTTTTAATACTGTGATTGTCTTGTTTTTTATTAAGGTGTTACCGTATATTCGAGATGTTATGATGTATATCCAAAATAATCCTTATTTGATGTCACTTAGCCGTCTCCATTCTGTTCTAAGAGCGCCTAGATTCGGTTCCGATGTGACTTTAGTGTGTGTGATACGTTCTGGGCTTGTGTGGGCGCCCTGAGGCCTGCGGGTCTGTGGCGCCCTAAATAAGCATTCGAATAAATAAATAAATAAATACACGAATCTTCTCTGGGTTGAAAGAGTGTCTTTCATGGGTTGTAGGAGTGGTCCCTCCCCTCGCCATAAGAATGCCTCCTCAGGAATTGTGGGACGCACTGGACCCCCGCCGCCCCCAAGAGATCCCCTGAGCCCTGCTGTCCCATTATCCCTAATGGCGATGGGGAGATGCTGTTACACTCCCTCCCTCTGCAGCTTGGAGCTCGCCCATCTTTGGAGAACATTAGGCGGGTAATGTGCCTCCAATCTTTACCATTTCTCTAAATATAAACGCCAAGTGTAAGAATCTTGTATTTCCAGAGCTGTGAGTTAATGCGCTTTTCCTGAGGGATCTTCTGGGAGGCTGGAGCTTTCAGTTCACATCCGCCCTCGCCGTCCTTCCAGGGCTTGTATCTTAAGGCCTAGTTCGATGGCCTGAACACTGGGCTGGGCTGTAAATGCCACCTCTTGCTCCTGGGTTTGCCAGATAAGTTGGCAGCACACTGCCATGGCCCCCATTAATGTAGGATTGAGAAGAATGTTTACAAGGTCCAGTTTTCTGACATCTTCTGTGGGTCGAAGAGACCGGTCCCTGTGGCCCTCTGTGTGCCAGTCTCTCCCCTGTCATTCATGGCCGAACCGAACCCCCTTGCATCCCTGATAGCCCTCTCCTCCTTCTAGCCCCCTCGCCTCACCTGCTCCCCCAGTCTATCAGAACAATCCTAAGAGGAGAGATGGAGGGGAGTGAGGCAAGACGCTTTCTGTGCAGACTGATGACTCTGGAATGCTGGTAGGGCTGGGTCGAAGCTACTTGCAATATGCCCCACGGAGTAAGAGAGGCCCCTTATCAACACGAAAGGCCTTTCTTATTCTTTGACTAAGCAAGTCAACTGCTTCCAAAATGCCTTATTTAAGCATTCAATAAGACACAAATTAGCTAAATAAACAGTCAGCGAGCGTTCCTAAGCGGTTTACTCAATGCTTGGGAACTGCTATTGGAACATTCCAACTGCTTGATAAGTGCCCAAGACATGTGTAGCAAGCATTTTCCTTAAGGGTAGGGTTACCACCTCTATTTTCCTGGACTTGTGTAATTGTGTGAGACATGTGGTGCCTCCCTCCATATCAGGCTCTGCACTGCCCTTCTTGGCTTGAAAGTAGGGTTCCGTGCCAAGGAAGCACCCCGAAGATGAAAGGAGAACGAGGTGAACCGCTCTCCACTGGTCGCGTCCTTTATAGAGGTCACACAGAGAGAAGGCTCAATGCCAATGGTATTCAAACCTTTTCATACCGAGCCTTCCCCTAGGGTATAAATATTGTTCCTCGGCCTCTAGGGGCGGCCCCTTTTAGAGGGTCCAACAGATGTCCAGGGTGTAAGCAGATTTTTAATGCCATATTGTCTGATAATAGCTGACACCTTAATCCTTTTTCATATTAAAAATAGTTATCTTAATCCCTTTTTAAAGAAACTGGGGCTTGCCCTGGACATCCTTCAGGCCCCCCTATGAGGACCAGCCGGCCCACTTTGAAGACCACTCATCCCATTCATTACATTGGGGGGCTAAAGGAATTGTGGAAAATGACCTGACGTATACAGTCAACAACTCTAGAAGAAATCGTAGAAAAAACAAACAATTCAAAGTATTGCGAGACCCAAAAAATAAAATGCAGTCCACCCTACTCCCTAGTTTGACTTTAAGCACATAATTTGAGGAGGGGACACTCTCATGCGCTGCTTCACTTGGAACCAACACCGACTATACATTGTGTCAGTTTCTAAAATGTAATGTCTTCTTTGTAAAGGTTTTCTTAAGCCAAGTACACATAAATAAATAACATATTTGAAAAAGAAATGTAAGTATCACTCATTTTAGTGACTGTAGTACGTTTTGGTGGCATAAACCGTTTTAATAGATTTTTCACGTGTCAGTACATGAAGCCAATTTGCGGTGGCAGGGGCGTGGGTAGGAGTCAATGTAAGTTTAGGATTTTATTAATGTACATGTTATTAGTACAATTAACCACTCTTTGATATTTTCCTAAATTGTTTTATCACGCACTAGGACCCTAGGACCCTAAGGGAGGGGACCAGCCAATCCAGCTGTTCAGCACGTGTGCTAAGCCCACCTCCCAAGCAGCCTGGCTGCTGCGCTCCCTGCCCCTAGCCACGAAACCATGCTTTCCCTAGGTACACACCCTTTTGTCCAGTAATGTGCAGCCCATGAGGCTAAAGGCCCCTTTTCTAATTTCAAAAATGTGCTTGCCTTGGAAGCCAGACGACATGGAGCACCACGGGTTCGATCCCTAGGTCCACGCTTAGAAACCTCTGGGTATTAATCACGTTATAAATAACCTATCATATCATATCATATCTACAATGGTGCTGGCATATCCTGATGTTTTTTTTTCTGTTGATGATGTCACAGTCATCAACACTGACAACAGACTTCAGCAGATGGGTGGTATATGCATGCAGTTATCTTTGTTTCATTACAAAAGTAGCTTTACTGACTGTGCATGCCTATCACTGGTGTGCATGGCATTATCTGGGACGGCATGCCAACCGTGCTAGGAAAGGGCACTGCCACTCGTGTTAAGGCACCCTCTGTGATGAATTGCCATCTGGCAAAGGGTTTGAAAGTCCTGACTTTTTATTTTTTATTAACTAATAAAATGACACAGGTAATTCCATCTCTGAAAGGGAAATCTGCTAATCGGATTCCCCTTAGCAAAGCTCCATGCCATAAGCATAGTGTGTACCCGTGCCCTGCTGCATTGCTATCCTGATTCACAGCACCTGCTCTATCAGTGGCACAGAACGATATCAGAGTTCATTTAAATATGCACACCTCTTCCAAAACAGAATCACTTTGGAGATCCTGTCCTGGGGTTGTGCTAAACTTTAAATATGGGCAATGCTTGAGTTAGGGTATGGTAGGCAGTATATCTCAGAGGTAGGCCATACACAGTAAATTGATATCGCACATGTGTCAGACCTGTGGGACTATGTCAGTTGTGAAAGGGTTATGTGTATTCCCCCAGACACGCTGGACCCTGCCCTACCTGCAGGAATGTAACATGGCTGGGTGCCTCTCTTAGGGCCTCTGTAAGGGCAGGTAAAACCCTTGTCCCAGAGGCAGCCACTCCACCGGACGCTGCCTAGAACCAGGACTCAAAGGACACACCCATTCACAAAGAGCAGAGGTTCACACCAGGGGACTGGATTTCTAAAGGTCTTTGTGCTTAGAGAGGAGGGAAGGGTGGCGGAGTAAGAGTAGTCGGGGGAACTCCGTACGGGAGAAGGAGACATCCACCATTTTCAATCTATCTGCCTCGCTTTCTGTTTCATGCCCCCTGCACTTCCTCTGGAGCAAAGCACTGTGGGCGAGACATCAGAAGGGCAAACTCCACTCATTTCAAGGGCAGGGATTGACCCGTAATGCAGACTAGCTTTACCACAATCATCTGGGAACTTTTGCATATAAAGGAAGCGGTCTCCCATAACTTCTATGAATTATCTTGAAGCATCTTTGGATCATCACTTGAGAAGATTCCATTGGACCCTGCTGAGAGAGCAGTCCTTTCTACAGTCCTCCAGTTGTGAGGTCAAGCCAGACATTCCAAAGGCAGAGGCAAGCTCTGTCCCCTAACCATCCCCAAGGATCATTGAGGGGAACATTGCTGCTCGACCATATGCCACCCTGTTGCCTAACACCTCACCATTCTGCAGGTCCCCTGAATGTGTATGTCAGTCTCCCCTGTGTTTGGGAACTCCTTAGATGGAATAACATTGGCCCTTGAGACACTGGTATGAGATTCACAACACCTGAAAGCCAGAACAGCCAAGGTCCCTGCTGTCGACAAAGTCCCGCTCTGAGCCATGACTCAAGTGTGCTCAATGCCGAGTGATCTAGCAGGACACTTTGACGCTGTTGTGTCAATTTTTCACTGAACCGCCGTCCACTGTTCGCCTACATTCGCCACTGCACCAGCAACAGCGCGGCATTGCCTGGGCTCGAACCCGGAAGTATCACTTCCTTGCCTTGCTCGTGGAGACGTTTGAAACACCAGCTACTTCGTCGCCACTCCTGTAAATTGATCGAACCGACCCTGGTGTTCCCCCACCAGGGACTGCCAAGCCTCTGCATGGAATCCACTAACCTTCACACTGCCATCGAACTGCAACTGCCAACTGATCCTGGGGACAGCCCGATTCGCATAGTGCGAGCAGACGGTTCGAGACTGCTGCCAACTTCCACTCGATCGCCGACTCGATGCCAGCTTGCTGCTCGGCTATCGTGACTGCCGCATCTTCAACCTAAGCCGAAACTGGCCCTAGAGACTGGATTGGTGATTTGAATCTCTTGTTGCAATTCAAAGTAGTATCCTTTTGAGGATTGTGGTCTTTTGGTTGCCTTTGTCCCCTGGTCTCATCACCCAGTGCTGCTTCTCTTTTGGCTGTGCATAGTCTGTGTTGCTTCTACGCAGGTGGGTTTTTACAGTGTTTTCTGGTTAGTTAACATTGAACAGGGCCTATTGTGGCGGACCCTGAGATGAGTCAGTAGTAGGACTTCCCTGGATAATCCTCAGAAACCAGCTGTCTGGAGTGGGAGATATAGTTCTTCAATTAACTTTTTTTCTGATGAAGGGAGTGAACTGGGGTGCTTGGGGGACAGCAGGAACATCCTTAATCAGGCAGATGGCGATCAGGATCCCTTTAGTAGAACTCTAGTTCAGGGCACCCACGGCACTCCATGATGACGTAGCGGTAATGAACGGAAACATCAACTTGAAATGGTTGCTGCTCGTGCATGATGAGGCACCCGCTAGAGAAGCCAACATGGCCTCAGACGGATTAGGAATTTGCTTGATGAATTGAGCTCCCCTAAGGAAGTCTTGGAAGCTTTTGTGGGTTATGGATTCAGATGAGACCAATAATTACAGGTTTGCCTGGACCCACTAAACTCCCTAGGAAATACAGGGCGGGTTAATGCTTCTTATTGGCAAGGCAAATAGGTCACTCAAGGTCAATGCCTTCCATATTCATCCTATTGAAGAGAAAACCCATAATGCACCATGCATGGCTTGGCCTCTGGCGCTTGGCGTGGGCTGGAAGAAGCAATCACAAGGAGTGAGATTGAGAAGTCTCGGTAGTTGGTAGCTTGTGGGTCTAATTATTCTGCGAGTTACTGAACCCACGGGAACCATATTCCTATTTCACTCCAGGTATCTTTCTCTCTTCTATAATAACTGCCCGGGCTGGTGAGATGGCACACCACTCAACTTTGAGCAACTACAAAAAAAGTACTCTGGCAGAGCTTATCAAACTGGTAAAGCACAAGATGCCCGTTACAGGCCATGCCCACCTTAGTTGCCCTTGACCTTTTTAAGTATAACATAAATCTATAGTCTTCAGCCTCAGTGTTTAATGTCATTCGGCAAACCGCCTCACCCCATTAAGTTGGCACCAGACCCTACCAGTGCCCATTTTTAAAGATAGCTACACGAACCTGCCACAGCCTTTACTGCCCAAAATCATTCCTTGCTGCCACCTGCAGAAGCTTTGGCCAGCGGATTCGCTTAGGTATACCTTCGTAGGACCCACCTTCACGGCCTGCATGGATCTGGCCTCTGAGCTGGGCAACAGGCTGGCGCTATGGAGGTCCTCGTGTGCCGGGCAGCTCCATTGACTTGCTGACTATAATAGGCTACTGTATCAAGGTATGGAAGCCATGGCGACATTGTGCATTGATGGTGCTTGCCCAGGTTTGCCAGGTGCACCTGATTGGGGTGTGGGGTCTGCCCCTTCCTTTCTAAGCTCTATACTAACTTCCGTTTAGGTGGATCTTGCGAGGGTGGGTTTGGTGTTCCATCAGTGGGGTGTTAATACCACTTCCATGCTATGAGGATGACACCGTCCTTCTGGCCATAACACCCTTTGTCATTCAATGCCAGACTAATGTGTATGTTGCCTTCATGCCAGCTATGCCATGCCTATGCAGTCCAGTCAATCTAACGGCCTAGTTGTAGGCGCTAGAATGACCTTTTCTCAATCGTTCTTCTTAGATAAGTCTGGAGGAGCTCTGATATCTGGCTTCTTCATGCAAAAAAGAGGACCCTACCATTGCCCAGGCCAGGTGCGCTATCGGGAGGATATCTCAGCGGCAACGTGCTCGCCTTGGAAGCAAGACAACGCAGCGCAACACAGGTTTGATCCCTGGGTACATGCTTAGAAATCTCAGGGTATTAAGCGCGTTATAAATAACCTATCATATTATACAAACGTTTTGGGGAGGCAGCCGATGGATTGGGTTCTGCAAAATCATGTATTATTTCCTCACACCTTGTTGAAGTGAGAGAAGTGATTGCTAATGCTGACATTTCTTTCTGTAAAAGAATAGTTATATGATGTGATAGGTTATTTATAACGCGCTTTATACCCAGAGGTTTCTAAGTGCGGACCCGTGCTCTTCCCTATTTTGACCCGTCCTTCGCTGCCCACAATTTATTGAATCAGGACTGCATCCTATTTGTTTTTTGATGAGGGTTGGTGGAGCCCGAATATCTACATGTACTATGAAAATGCAGGTCTCTATCAGAAAGCTTTGCCTGTGCCTGATGCCAGCCCTCATGCACCCTTGAGTGGCCGATCATAGCAACACTCCCAATATGGAAGCAGCAAAGGTGGGGAGGAACAAAGGCCAGGAGACCAACCCCTCAGCTGTAAAGGGAAAAGCACCAATGGTTCGCTGGAAGACCCCAATATCCAAGACAGCATGCGGATCACATAAGCCAATCGCAGGGTGCCTGGGAATGGAATTGCAGAGGTTCTCCCCGGAGGAAGCAGAGAATTGAGGTCCACTTCCCTAGGCAACCGGAAAGAAACCCGGACACGAGGCTTTCCATCAAGGCTTTCGAGCAACGACTCTAGGTTGTGTACGGGTGTTCCCAGGTGTCAAATGAGGATAGCAACACGTAATATCCTAGCCCGATACTGGCCGGGTGAGTCCTGTCTCAGCAAATGGTCCAGAAGGGACGAATAGGATATCCCAAAAGGAGTGATAGACAGGTAGAAGGTGGGGAGCTGGGATAACCCAAAAGGAAAGAGGGTGGGAAGCTGTGGAGCGGGCAGAGATGATCCGTGAGCAGGCTGAGCCAATCAGTACTTGAGGAGCGGATCTTGACAGTGGGCGATCAGTGCAAACTGGGTCCTCAAGATTTGGGACTAGGAGATTTCATGGCACACATCAGAAGAGGAGCCAAGGACAAAGCGGGCGACCACAAGGAAATGGGGCAGAGTCACTGCAATCTCTCGCTGACAGAAACGCCTGCTGGGGATTGTAGTCCGGCCCACATGTGTTGATGAGCAGTTAATCCTTTGTGAAGCTTCAATGGTTCTGGTGTGCCCTAGGGTGCGGGCCAGAAACCCTAGGGGCTGAAACACTCGCAGCCATAATCACTGACGGTGGGAGAGCTATGAGGGGGGAAGTGCCTTGAAGAGTTCCTGGTTACTTATTTTAAAAGGAACCTTTCATATGGATAGTTAAAATTGAGATTTCCTATCCAAATTCCCTATCAATTGAGGCGAGAGCTGTTGTCAAATGTCTCTTAACACCAGATTCTAAGAGACAAAAGAGGGCATTGAACGCCTAAAATAGCAGTTTAGGGTTCATCGCCTGATCACCTCTGTTGGGACCCCTGAGAATTATCGCTTATTGATCTCGGTGCCAGGAAATGGCAGACAGGCAAAGACTTAACCTACTTCCCAAAGGGCGGCCATGAGCACTTTAGGCGCATTTGGGCAAAACCGCAGAACCACTCAGTCATCACTGCCATGAAACTTACATCCACTTCCTGCTCTTATGCCCCCAATATCACAACATCCTGCCTGAGACACTTCTTCCGGGTCTGAGGTCATAGTGCAGACCTACTCTAATGTATCCCGGATCAGTCACTGCATGCAGGGGCCGCGCAGGTGCATTTACACAAGCCCCTGTGCATGAGAGGACATGTGACCCCACCTTGCGTTCATACTGTACCAGTGCCGTAGATCTGTCTGCATGTCCATGTTCATGTGTGTTCTTGAATCAATGGAGCAATATTATGTGCCACTTTCTGGCCAAAACTTTGAAGCAATCATCAGTGGTACCTTGGTGAATTCCATTCTACTATATGCACCTATGCAAATGAGCTCTCCCATTGCCTCTTGTGGGGAGCTGGAGCTCTCCCATTGCCTCTTGTGGGGAGTTGCCATTGCCTCTTGTGGGGATCTGGAGCTCTCCCATTGCCTCTTGTGGGGAGTTGCCATTGCCTCTTGTGGGGAGCTGGAGCTCTCCCATTGCCTCTTGTGGGGAGTTGCCATTGCCTCTTGTGGGGAGCTGGAGCTCTCCCATTGCCTCTTGTGGGGAGTTGCCATTGCCTCTTGTGGGGAGTTGCCATTGCCTCTTGTGGGGAGCTGGAGCTCTCCCATTGCCTCTTGTGGGGAGTTGCCATTGCCTCTTGTGGGGAGCTGGAGCTCTCCCATTGCCTCTTGTGGGGAGTTGCCATTGCCTCTTGTGGGGAGCTGGAGCTCTCCCATTGCCTCTTGTGGGGAGCTGAGGGAGCTCTTCCAGCATTAACCTTTGCAGCAAATATTGCACAGTAAGAACAGTGGACTGATAGCAGGAAGTCTGGCATTGTCCAGTCGAGGATACATCGTGTCTGAAAGTAAACACAGGTCCTCGTTGAATCATTGCTCTGAGAGAGAACGAGAGACCAAGAGAGAGAGAGAGCGAGAGAGAAGGTGGGAAAGAGAGAGAGAATGAAGGAGAGAATGACAGAGAGAGAATATGAGACACAGGGAGAGATAGAGACACTGAGAGAGAAGGAGGTAGAGAGAGGTGGGAAAGAGAGAGAATGAAGGAGAGAATGACAGAGAGAGAATATGAGACACTGAGAGAGCAGGGGGTAGAGAGAGAGGATAGCGGCGGGGGGGTGGGTGGGGGGGAAGGAGAGTCCAACACTCAGAGTCAGTGCCAGAAAGCTACTTACTGTCCAGCTGTATTGTCTTCTGTTTACTGCAGTGATATGCTGTGTCTTCTGGGCATCAGGATAGTCCTTCTACTCTGTAATAGTTGCTGCAGAGTGGCAAATATTCACTTTGAGATGGCTGGCCGCAGGAGGCGATTTGAGGGTTTCTTTTTGGGGACTCATTTGCATATTTGCAATTCTATCAAGGTGCCCCTGATGATTTCTTAAATTTTTTGAAGAAGGGACTGATGCGAGATGGTCCAAGTGGTATGCGTGTCTTCCAGGGGCATTATGGTGGATGCCCGGAGTGCCCTCGAAACTGTCGGCACACCCCATGTTGGCAGAGATACCTACTTGGGTGGATTCAACAGCTTGAAGCCCTCAAGTAGGCGGGACTCCATATGCTCACCATCTGACAATCCTAACTCCCACCACTGAGTCTTGAGAGTGGAAATCCCCAGCCCTGTTGAAGAATCCCCCCAGAGAGAAACTGAGAACCTCCATGGAATTGCATGATACGGGGACCCTCCATGGAATTGCATGATACGGGTACCCTCCATGGAATTGCATGATACGGGGTCCCTCCATGGAATTGCATGATACGGGGACCCTCCATGGAAATGCATGATACGGGGAACCGCCATGGAAATGCATGATACGGGGAACCTCCATGGAATTGTATGATATGGGGAACCGCCATGGAAATGCATGATATGGGGAACCTCTATGGAATTGCATGATACGGGGAACCGCCATGGAACTGCATGATGCAGGGACCCTCCATGGAATTGCATGATATGGAGAACCTTCATGGAATTGCATGATATGGGAAACCGCCATGGAACTGCATGATACAGGGTGCGTGGGAGGAGGAGTTCCTAGTTGGCTTTCATCTGGAGCAAAGTAGAGTCTCTGCCACTTCCTCTGTGGATTGAGGGCCCAACCTCCAGGCCACTAGCGGACGAAGTGAGACCTAACAGCGGAGGGGTGAGGACAGAGGAACAGGGGCTCTTGGGATTCTATGCTCAGTAGTTGGCAATCCACAAGCTTCAAGGGCAATAGGGTGCACAACATCGGCCCTCACAGCCTGGCGTTTAGAAGAACCCCGCGGAGCAAATGAGAGGAGCTGCAGGGTCTGCAGGAGGAAATACAATGGATTCACTCTCTGCAGACAATAGAGAAAGAAGTGGGAGATGGACCTTGATGTTAACAATGTCATTATCTGTGGCCCAAATGCCATGGAAATCAGTTGGAAGCTTTAAGCTTTAAGGTTTAAGATGTTTCCTGAAGGTCTGGTGATTTATTTCCAGCCGAAGGGTACAGGGGCAATTTGTTCCAGTGTTCCACTGCCTGTACCGGGAAGGATTTCCCCATGCCTGTTACTCGACTGAAACGTGGCACATTCAACCTGATGTTCTGATCATAGAGACCTTGATGGAATGTATCTAGAAAATTGTTTCCTCACATACATGGGGATCACCCCATATAGACATCTATGGACGATTGTCATGGATTTGAATGTGATTCTTTCCTCTATTCTTAGCCAGTGCAATGACTTCCTTCCTTCCGTGATGGGGTTTCTGTTCTTTATCCTTTTGATGGTGCGAACGGCATTGTTTTCCATGACTTGGCATTTTTCAATTTCTTTCCTTTGGGTCCCTATCAGCAAAGCATTGCCGTAGTCCAATCGTGATGAGACAATGACCCTGGCAATCATAGCCGTGTTTTCCTCATTTAAGAATGGACTGATGGCTCTCAGTAGATGTAGGTAATAAGCGTTGTTCTTATGCAGATATTTCACCCGAACTTCGGACCCCACTGATGCATCAACCATCATCCCTAGAGTTTTGACCTGCGTCAATACTGGGAGGAATGAAACCTTGATGACAAAGGCTTTGTATTCTACACCTAATTTTGCTCTGGCCTGGTGTGTTCCAAAGATACACAGTTCCGTCTCGGTATTGTTAAGACACATCCAATTTTGTTTCATCCACTTGTCTATGATGTTATACATTTTAGTTATTTTGACACTGTCACTGAGATGACCATCTTCTAATTCAAAGACCAACTGGGTATCGTCCACGTAGTTTGTGGAAGAATACGCCAACACTTTCCAAAAGGTCCCAGAGGCATCTCATGCACAAGTTGAAAAACAATGGAGATAGGCTAGTCCCTGGGGACTCCAATTTTGATGTGGATGGCCTCAGAAAATGTATCCCCCCAGTGCACCCTTGCTTTCCGGTTCGCTAGGAAGGATGTCAACCACGCTAAGGTGGCCAGAGAGCATTCTGCCATTTTATCCAGTGCTGTTTGCAGCAGTTGGTGATCCACCCAATCAAATGCTGCGCTAAGGTCCAACAGCATCAGGATCCCCACCTTTCCCTTGTCCAAGATTGCAAGCATACATGTCTGCAGATCTAACATTGCAGTTTCCGTGCTATGGGCCTCCCGGAAGCCTGATTACCTGCTATTCCTCTGTTTCCACACTTGCACTATGGCTGATGACATCACCTGAGATGCATTCATGGCACGTCCCTCTCCACCAGCATCTGGGCCAACCTTTTGCGGCATAAGCATTGTCATTCAGAGCTCGCACAGGAATCTAACAACCAGCTCTGAAGCTGCATCATAGCACAAACGAGTAACCCGCTCTTCAAAGAGCTCAGCACTGGGGACTGCATGCAGAAACTACCAAAACCTCACATACAGTGTTGCAGCTGTCTAAACTGATATATATGCCCTGCAATTTCCAGACATCTCTATATTTGGGTGAAGATTGTGACCAATCAAAACAGAAGAGTCCATTAATCGCTTAAAAGGGGTTCTTGCTGAATGTTTAACATTTAAAATTGTGGAAATGTTGAGGTATAGCCGTGTATCATCGGTGTATTGGTGTACGTGTATGTTGTGTGTGTCTAGGAGGGCTCCCAGCAGCTCCATGTATAGATTGAAGATCACTGGGGAGAGGATGGAACCCTGCAGGACTCCACAGGTGATGGGTAGCATTGGCGAGCTAGAGGAGTCCATCTGAACGCACTGCTTGCAGTTGATGAGGTATGATTTGAACAAGCTTAGACAAAGGTTGCTGATGCCCATGTGCCGATGTAGGGGGTCCATAAGTGCCTGGTGGTCTACTGTGTTGAAAGCGTCCGAGAGGTCGAGTAGAGCCAAGAGACAGGGGTGGCCATCATCAAGGATGTTGAGGGCATCGGTGACCACCTGTATGGTTGCTGTCTCCATGCTGCATCTGGGACTGACTCCGGATTGGTAGGCATGGAGGTGATTGTGGTGTTGGGTAACATGTTGACACACTGCGTGACTGCTTTGAAGAGGGATCTGCTTTTGTTGTCAGCTTCTGCTATGGTATTCTGATAGTAGGAGGCCTTGGCTTGTTGATTAGTTGTCGGCAGGTTGCTTGGAGTTCCTTGAGGAGCGCCAGGTCAGATGCAGTCGTGGAGCGGCGCCAGGATTTCTCTTGCTTCCTGATGACTCTTTTGCTGGTGTTGAGTTCTTGTGTGAACCAGGGCGCTGACGGTTTCGGTTTGCAGGTGCATTGTTTCAGAGGCGCGTGTTGGTCGATGGAGCTTGAGAGGGTGGAGTTCAGTGCTTCGAGTAAAGAGTTGCAGTTCGGTTGTCAGTGTTCAGTCCATGTAAGGTGTAGGTTGGAAATGTCTTCTGTGAGGGCTTCCGCTGGGAGGCTCTTGAAGGACCTGAAGGTTTGTTTGCTGGATTTCTGCTCGGAGTGTCTGATTGGGGTGGAGTGCAAGATGTTGAAAGGCACGGCTAGGTGGTCAGTCTGGTGAAGCGGGAGAGAAGAGCTGTAGTGGAGGGAAGACAGTGCTGTGATGATTAGGTCGAGGATGTTACCTTTCTCGTGTGTTGAGTATATCGTGTGCTGCGTGCAGCTGAGGGTGTTGAGACAGCTGAGTAGAGATTTCTTCATCGGTTTGGTGGCCTTGTTGCCTCTCCTAGGAAGATGTTGTTTGCATGTGTGAGGGACAAGGTGGTGACCAGGTCAGTGAAGTCTCAGATAAAGTGGATGTTGGGCTTGGGTGGTCTGTAGATGAGATGGCAAGGTCACTATGTCCGTCGGGTAGGACGAGAAGTGGCAGGAGAGGACTTCCAAGGAGCCAATGTTGACAACATCATATCTGGTGCAGGGCCAGGAGGTCTTATGTATGACTGCAAGGCCTCCGCCTGTCTTGTTCAGCCAGTCTCTGTGTTGGATGCTGTAGCCGTCAGGAACAAGGATGTCTACGATGTGGGTGGAGATGGGAGTCAGCCAGGTTTCGGTGATGAAGATGGCATCAATGTCTTGTGATGAGGTTGGAGATGTCTACTGCATAGCTGTGCAGATGTTGGCAAGCATCAACTTCTGTGTTGTGGACAGTGAGGAGGTGTTGATGGGTTTGAGGCTGATGTGGGTGAGGTTGCTGCATTGCAGAGCCCATGCCTTAGAGGAGGGGCAATGTTGTTGATGTTGGCGTTGCCTGGTGATGGTGGAGATGAGCTGTGGGGACGGAGGGAGAAAACACATGTCGGCGCATGCTTACCTGTTGTCTGAGCAGCCTCTGGTTCTCCCGGGCCCCGGGTTCTCCTGGTCTGGACAGGTCCAAACAGAAGTTGCCCTTTTCTTCGTCTGCCCTTCACTTTGGACCTCCAGCCGAGAGACACCCTTAATCTAAAAGTTAAGAGCAGAAAGGAAGAGGCAGGGCTAAGATGGTGGGTGAGGCTTAGGCCACTTGACCTAGATCATCTTGCTCCTGCTCCCTATCTGCAAAGGAAAAGAGGCTGGAGATCCTTAAATAGGGAAAAAAGAGCAGGAAAACAGGAATGTGCCAACAGTTTACGGTGATTAACAGGTGGGAGAGGCTCAGGCCAGGTGACCTATATCCACTTGCACTTGCCCAAGATTTTAGGGTGGGATTGTCGTGGTGGGGGCAATTAGATAAGGTGAATCATTAGAAAAGTAAATATACTCCGCATATTAAAGTCTTTACTACTATAAAATCAGAACCGCATGGTACAGAATGGAACATGAATTGGTGAGTCACCCACACCTAATAGAGGACAAATGAACATATCTCTGCATTTACCATTGTTACTCCAGTGTGGGTTACTGTCAGTGGGGTATCTTAAAAGTGCATGTTTTTTTCCTTGGGATGTCTGTTTCTTATTCGGTCTTGGTCCCAAAATGTCTAGTCAACTAGTCAGCAGGCCTTTTTGTGCTCATGCGTGTGTTATTCCTCCTTCTTTTTTCTTGAATAGCACTGCCTCCGGGGTCTGCTGGCTTCTAGACGGAATAGTGGAGGGAGGAGTTCTGCCAATGAGTTGGGTAGTCGGGGCACCGTCTGTGGAGGAAGGTAGAATGCTGACATAGTGCATCAGAGATCTGCAGCACTCCAGCTAGAACCATCAGCCCATTTTGTGGACAAAACAAATTACTTTATTCCGTGTTCTTATGAAGGTTTAGTTACACCGCGGGCTAGTGTGTGATATGGCCTGGGAGGGGGCCTGACAGAGCAGTTTGACGTGTCGAAAGGGGCCCGTCAGGGATGCGTCCTGGCCCCACTCATTTTCTTGCTATACATCCTGGAATTTGAGGACACATTAAAGGCAGGCACCTTGGATGTCCCTAAAATTGGGTCAAAAAAAGTCCCACTCTATTTTATGCCGATGATGCGGCCATTCTCGCTACGTGGCCCTCAACTTCTTTTCGGCAAAATGTAAGGAGCTTGGCCTCGAGCTCAATCGCTCAAAAACTGAAGTTATGGTTTTCAAACCCCCCTTTCTAAATCATGCCAGGTGAAGATAGAAGTTGATGACCTTACATTGGACTAAGTTTGGAATTTTGACTACCTGGGTATTAGGTTCAATGAGGCGTGGGGGTGGACTGACCAATTGGTCAAATGCAAGGTCAACCTAAGTAAATATAGCAGGGCAATCTGGTCTTTTTTCTCCAGCCATGGCAATGGGGCAATTACACCTGCACTAGCACTATTTGACAAACAAGCACTGCCTGCGTCACTTTACGGCACAGAGATCTGGGGTTTTGTCAATACAAAATACTTATCCCCAGTCGAAAATATTTTGTTAAGGAAATTGTTGCTCTTGCCTAAGAATGCTCCAACTGCGCTGATTCACTTAGAACTCCAAATAGTGCGTGTGGTGGATGTGATTGCCCCTTAGGCCAGCCCTCTATTGGGTGAGGCTTTGGTCCTCTACAAGCTTGGCCCCCTATAAAGAGGCTTTGAGAGACTTCCTGCAATTGGAATGAGCGAAAAACCAGAACTGGGTCCAACATGTGAAAAAGACATTGTGTGGGTTAGGTGCCAGAAACTTCTGGGAAAACACCAGCGAGTGTCGGCCTTCACTCAAAGCCGAGCTCAAGTCAACCGCTAAACGAAACACATTCAGGAACCTCGAGATACAAATCTATGCTCTAAAAAATGGTCTGGCATTCCTCCTCCTACTTAATTCATTGGGAAATAACAACCCGTTCTTGGATGGCATTTACCCCTCTTATTAGTGCTCCTTACATGTTAGTTTCAGACTGGGTATACTGTATACTGCCTGGCGTACGCGAGGTTGATCCCCTCAAAACACCGGTGTATGCCCACTCTGTAAAAAAGCTGAGGAAACCTTAACCCATTTCATATTGTTATGTCCACTTTTAATGGGACTAAGGCGCAGGCACTTACTATCACTCCTACTTGAAATGGGGTCAAGAAGTACCAGGGAATCACTGCAACTCCTCACCAATACACTAGAGTGGAATGTGGTATTTGCCTCTGCAAGGTACATCCTGCGCTCTCCACGTGTAGTCCAATTAGATTCCGACAATGCAGTATTGAGGCTGCAAGCTTTGCTCTCCTCCTAAGGTTGAAATCCAACCCCAGAGTTGCTAATATTAACTTGTTTTATATTTTCTTACCAAGTGCATGGTTTTATTTTGGAATTACTGTTTGTGGTTTATTGTATTTTATGCTAATTGTAAGCAGCTCTATTAATTGTGATTGTTGTTGTGTTGTTCTGTGCTAAAGGTTAAAGCCGAATAAAGCATATTTGACATTAAGACTACCCAAAGGTTTAGTATGCATGTAGGCAATCACTGTTAGGGGAGACTGGCATGTCCTTTTGGGCCTGCCCATCCTTAGCCTTCTGGCTCCTGCAAGCCACTGAACAAAATGTCATTTCATTAATGGATGGTCATTTTTTCTTTCTTTTTGGGGCAGGGTAAAAGACACCACACAAAATATATAGGGAATGCCGAGCCCTCCATGGTTTTCGTCTTATCTTATATGGAAGGGACCGTGCTGATTTCACAATAGCACGTGCCTATTTCTTTTACTTATTTGTTTCATTTTTACGTCCAGTTGGGCCAATGTTTCTAAATTGTCGACTATCTCCTTGTCTTTATTAAACAAATATCCCTCTTTTTTACCTCTCTAACATTGGCAGGAATATTTCTGCTGCCACAGACTGGGGCCTTTTGGTTAAAACAAATATATAGGGAGGTTCTATAGTAACATCTGTCACTTTTGCTCAATTCAGAGGCACTCATTTTTGCAACATGAGGAAGTTGGAGGGCAGGAATTGTAACCTATGTTTCAATATTAGAAGCACATCTCTGCCGCAGGCACACTTCCCACTGAGCCGACTTGCTTGCTTCATAACCTGGGCCTTCAGGCTGAATACAGTTCTTTGTTGCAGGCACACTACCTCCTGAGCTATTTTACTCAGGATTTGGAACTTACTGGGATCTCTACAGCAGCTGTATTGATTGGCTCTCTGTGATCTTAATGAAAAATGAATTAACAAAAGCATTTCTAAAGAACCTAAAATACTGGAAAATACCACAGTTCTTTTTGCAAAGGTTTATAATCCCACTCCAACCCTCTCCCCACCCACTTTAATCCCCTACCCCACCCCATGTATATTTCTAATAAGAAAATTCTGCGTTTTTGGGTATTGTAGGTCAGTTAAACAAGTTATTTGCTATTTTAAAATTGATTAACATCACTAGATACCATATTAATCCACGTAATTATATTACTCGGATTGGGAATTGGTGGGATTGGACCCTGTAACTTTCAGATTCCTCACACAGGTCATCAGCAAATCAATAAGACACCTAAGGAAAATGGCATTTTCCCCGATAGAGACTTCATAAACTACTGCTCCAGCTCAATGGTTTTCAACTGCAAAATACAGGGGAGACCGAGATGCATTGAAACAACTGAGTTTCGCTTTAGGCCACGGCTCCCCGGGAAGCCAACAGCTGAAAGCTGACTTTGTTTGCACTTCCACACCTCTGCTCTGCCTGTACACAATCAAAAACAGTGGCAGCACCATGTGTGCAATGAACCTTTGAAAGGACAAACATGAAATTCTTGAATGATTCCAGCCATGCACTAAAATCAGTATTTCGTGTATTTTGTAGGGTAAACGATTTGACTTTGTGTGATAATTAATTAAGTATTCGGCCGAAGCCGAATATCTCATTGTCAGCCGGAATTCGCCGATTACTTTCTAGAAGTGGACTTTCGGTACACCCCTAGTCCAGCGTAGCAGTGTTCACATTAACGGTGAACCAGAAGGGCTCCAGGAAAGGGAGGTCCATACCCCTTCCAATCAACTAGATAGAAGAGTTTTGACTTTAACACCTTGGAATCCACTATGTCTTTAACTTCAAATTCGAATTCCTCATCAATCTGAATTGGTTCTGGTGGTTTGATCAGTCTGGTTCCAGGTTGCACCGGTTTCAACAGAGAGGCGTGAAAAACGGGATGAATTTGCATGTTCGCTGGTAGATCGAGTTTAAAGGCCACCGGGTTGATTATAGCTTTGATGGGATAGGGTCCTATGTATCTGGGGTTGAAAGTCTGCGGTCCTTTGAGAGGTAAATGTCTAGTTGCTAGCCACACCTGGTCCCCTATTTGGTACGGAGGTGCTTCACTTCGATGTAAATCAGCATTTACTTTGTACTTTCTCTTGGCTTGCTGAAGATGAGTCGTAGCTTCTTTGAAAGCTCGGGTTATCGTGGAATGCAAATGATCTACTGCAGGCATTTCCAGGTTTTGAGGAGGGTCCAGGTCTGAGGTTCGAGGATGATGACCATACAAGGTGTAAAAAGGGGTTTGTTCCAGAATGTACAGAATTGTTATATACATATTCTGCGATCCAAAGAATGTCTTTCCAATTGCATTCAGATTGGTGCAACATACACCGAAGATATTGTTCAAGGGTTTGGTTAGTTCTCTCGGTTTGGCCATCGGTTTGGGGATGGTGACTGATAGTCGTACATCAATATGCGCCAGTTGACAACATTTCCGCCAAAAATGGGAAATAAACTGGCTTCCTCGATCTGAGACTAATATGGATGGAAAACCATGCATACGAACTATGTTCTCCAGAAATTCCTTGGCCAAGATGGAGGCTGAGGGTAACCCTTTTAAAGGGACAAAATGGGCCATTTTGGAGAAGAGATCCACAATCACCAAGATAGTGTTGTATCCATAGCAAGGAGGCAGGTCGGTAATAAAGTCCATCGACAAGGTGTGCCAAGGTGCCGGTGGAATATCCAAAGGTTGTAGAAGACCGGCTGGTCTTTTCTTTTGACATTTATTTTGGGCGCAAACTCCGCAAGACATCACAAAAGATTTTATGTCTTTTCTCCAGGATGGCCACCAGAATTGACGTTTGATCTTTTCCTCAGATTTAGCGATACCAGGATGTCCTTCCATTAATGTATCATGATAATGGGCAATAACGAGTTCTTGCAGTTCTTTGTTAGGCAAAAATAATCGCCCCTGGAAATACGGTAAATCGTTATTAACGGAAAAGTGTGACCCCTTTTGGCTCCATTCTTGTAAGGCTGTGGAGTCTAATAGTTGTTTAACTCGAGTTTGAACGTTCTCAATAGTTTGTAAAGAGGTCAAACCCAAAATTCTCTGTTCAGGTATAATCGGTACAGGTTCTAAGCTCAAATTTGTTTCTTCCATCCCAATCCGGGATAAAGCGTCCGCTTTGCCATTCTTGCAACCAGGGCGATATGTGATTACAAAATCAAATTCCGCAAAGAATAAAGCCCATCAGAGTTGACGTGATGATTGGGCTTTGGCCGTCTTTAAATATTGCAAATTTCTGTGATCTGTAATCACCGTGATGGTGTGTCTTGCGCCGAGGAGGTAATGACGCCAAGCTTTGAAGGCGGACTTAATAGCTAGTAACTCCTTGTCGGTGATTGCGTAATTAATTTCAGGAGCCGAGAATTTTCTGGACCAAAAGGCTACAGGGTGTAGTTGGTTAGTTATTGGATCCCTTTGAGACAGGATAGCTCCCATGGTTAAGCTGGATGCCTCGGTTTCAACAATGTAAGGGAGATCTGGGCGTGGATGCTTCAACACAGGTGCGGAGGTGAATTTAGACTTTAGGTCTTGAAAGGCCTGTTCTGCCTCATGAGTCCATTCGAAGCGTTTATTCTTCCGTAAGAGAGCTGTGATGCGTTGGACCACTTGAGAAAATTCTGGGATGAATCTTCGATAAAAATTGGCAAAACCAAGCATGCTCTGAACCCCCTTCACAGAGCTAGGAGATGGCCATTTGAGGATGGCGTCCACCTTTCGTGAGTCCATTCGAACTCCTTTAGGTGTCAGGATGAATCCGAGAAACTCGACTTCTGTGGTATGAAAAACACATTTTTCGAGTTTTGCAAACAGTTTGTGCTGGCACAATTTTTCAGAACTGCCCTGACATGTTTTCTGTGATCGGATTCCGAAGAGGAGTACACCAGGATGTCATCGATATATACGATGACACAAACATCGATAAGTTCCCGAAGAACATCATTCATAAAGTATTGAAAGGCGGCAGGTGCGTTGCACAATCCGAAGGGCATCACCTGATATTCAAAGAGCCCATATTTGGTGCGGAATGCAGTCTTCCATTCGTCGCCTTCTTTTATACGCACCACGTGATAAGCTCCCCGGAGATCTAACTTGGTGTACATACAAGAATCTTTTACCTGGTCGAGAAGTTCAGGGATCAGAGGCAGAGGATAACGATTCTTAATCGTTATTTGATTTAGGGCGCGGTAGTCAATACATGTTCTAAGGTCGCCTTCTCTTTTCGGCACGAACAACAGAGCTGAGGAAACAGGAGACTTTGACGGGCGAATAAAACCATTGGCAAGGTACTGATCTAAATACTGACGCAAATGAAGGTTCTCAGGTTCAGTAAGAGCATAAATCCTACTGCAAGGCGGTTGAGAATTGGGTACCAGATCGATTTGACAATCGTACGACCGGTGGGGAGGTAACGTGTTGGCCTGTTCTTTTTGGAAAACGTCTTGGAATTCTTGGTACTCAGCCGGTAGTTGTATAGTGGCGGTAGTTACTGAGGCCTAGCCCATATTTGGATTTCTTGGATAACAAGTTTGTTCACAATCAGGAAAGGTTATTCTCTTTGCTTGCCAGTCTATTCGAGGATTATGTGTTTCTAACCAAGGAATTCCTAGAATTACTTGAAACTGTGGGGCCTTGATTACGTCAAACACAATAGCTTCCCGATGTCCATCCTGACCCACTAGTGTCACTTCTGTAGTGGAATGAGTTACCGGCCCTGAGGTTATTTCGGTTCCATCAACTGTAGTAATGACATCCTTGTTAGTTTTCGGACGGAGAGGGAGATTAATCCTGGAGGACAATTCACGATCTACATAGTTTCCAATAGCTCCACTGTCGATGTATGCCTTTATAGCATGCAACCGCCAAGGCTGTTTCGGATCCACGAGGACCATTGGCATGATGAAATGCGAGGTCAAAGAGTTTGTTTTCAAGCTCGGCAAGCGGACCTCTACGCTTGTCGGGCTTGGTCGTTTCCCGAATCAGGTTCTGTTAAATTGTTGTCAGTGGCTCCAACCACCTTCTTAGGTGGTTTTACCGGACAATCTGGTAGAAAGTGACCAGAAGCTCCGCAATAGAGACATAATTGCTTTTGCCGCCTTCTCTCCCGTTCCTTCTGCGTTAACAGTCCTTTAACTCCACCGATTTGCATAGGTTCT
Organism: Ambystoma mexicanum; assembly: GCF_040938575.1. Classification (NCBI taxonomy): domain Eukaryota; kingdom Metazoa; phylum Chordata; class Amphibia; order Caudata; family Ambystomatidae; genus Ambystoma; species Ambystoma mexicanum. The sequence goes on from NC_090922.1 coordinate 1,509,576,858, forward strand.
GAAACGTCGGTACTCTTGGGGTAGCGTGAGTTTTGATCAACACTCTGGTTTCAAACTTGGATCGATCTGCTTTTCTATTCTGAAGTCTGTGATCAAGTTGGACCACAAAGTCTATGTACTCCGCGCAGACTTGGGGTGGATTTACTATTTGGGCTAGCACGTCTTTAAGTTCTCCGCGCAGACCTCGATGAAGTAATGTGATCCTTTTATTCTCTGGCCACCCAGTTTCCACAACCAACCTATTAAAGGTGGCGATGTAAGATAAGAGATCCTGGTTACCTTGTCGCAAGGATAGCAGTTCGTTGTCTAGGGCCTGTCCCTGAGAGTGTCGAGCAAATAATCTTTCCATGCTTGCCTGGAAGCCTTGAAAATCCTGGAGAATTGGGTCATCTTGATTTACCAAAAGAACTGACCAATCGGCAGCACTGCCTCTGAGATAAGATAATGCAAAAGCTACCTTGGTCTGGTTATTGGGGAAGGCCCCAGGTCTGCATAGGAAGTGTAAGCGACATTGGTTCATAAAAACGGCATATTTCTTGGGGTCCCCAGCAAAACGTTCAGGCGGGGCCAAAGGCATGTTTCCAGGTAGATTGATTTGTACCGGGTTATTCGAAATCATAGAAGTGGGATTACCCCCGGAACTAGGTAAAGGAGTTTGTCCTGCCTGACCCTGCAACAACCGTTTGGCCAGCTCATCAGTTCTTTCCTTAGATAGGATCAGTTCTCTTTTGAGAGCGTTAGTCTCCTGGCGGGCGGAGTGTACTTCTGCCCGTAATTCCCCGAAAAGCTGGGCCAGCTGGTCTGTCTCGGAAGTTTCCATAGCGCCCGGGTGGGAAATTGTAGGTAGGCTTCGTGTTCTGTTACGCTCACCTGACTCCCACGGAGGCGCAGGCCTGGTTTGGAGTGCTGTTGCCTCTTCTATGGTGAAGCGCAGGACTCGGAAGATGGACAGGACCGGACCTTCAAATCTGGCTTGTCTGACTCACAGAAATATCCTTCTGTGTGTGAAAAGGAAGTATTAACAATCTGCGGGATAATGTGTAAGCCTCCCACTCCCTTCTCACCCTCCACGAAACCCTTCTGCGATTCCCCGTGAAGTCTCACCTTAGGGTATGAAAGGACGAGCTCTCCATCCTGCTTCTGATGCAGGGGCGCGTTGTAATCCAGTTACTTCACTGGATCATGGATTGTAGAGAGTTCAAGTTTGCTTGACCTTCCCGGTAAAGTACTGTGAGAATTCTGTTTATAAGTATGAGCCCGAAATAATAATTGTCCGTTGTCTCTATTTCAGGTGCAGAACAAAGATTCCGAGATGAGCAATGGAACCGACGAAGGAAACTCAGGTGAGTTGTTTGATGAGAGGTTCCTTTAGTGTACTTGCATTAATGCACTAATGCTTGTGTCTTTTTTCCCCATAGGGGGCGGGGTTCGGAAATGCCGGAGATATGGCACCGACCCGAAGTGAAAGGTGCAGTTCCAGTAGATATCAGGTAAGTCTTTAATGAGCGTTCAGGTAATGTCTTAGCATTCGCTCACTAACGCTGATGTCTCTTTTTCCCCTTAGGGGCCGGGGTCCGGAAATGCCAGGATGCGGCACCGACCCGAAATGAAGTGGGAATGACCCAACAGGTAAGTCTTATGATGGCAAATTAAGGTTTTCTTATTCTTTTCCCTAGCTCACCTTTGTTCTTGTCTTTTTCTCCCTAGGTGCTGAAATGTGGTTGCGGATCCAGATGGTCGCTGATGAACATGGAGGCGCCTAGTAAAGGTGAGTGGAATGCGGCGCTGCAGCGATCGATGCGATGTGCTTTTAAAATGAATGTCTTCCTTTTCAGGATCGTCGGCGAAATGTCTCCGGAATGCGGATTTAGCAGGTACGGACTCTTCTTTCTCCTATTCTCTTCTCTTCTCCCTTTGCAGGTGTTCCAGGATGCTGGCGGGCATGGCGAAGTCAGGATGCAGGAGCAGACACGGTGAGCGTCCAGCTGCTAGATGCAGAACAACGCGAAGCGTGAGTTGCTGCTTGGGCGTGGCTTAAATAGCCTTCAAAGTAGTTCCAGGTATGTATACTTCCTCTCAGGTATGTATTCTTACTCCGGCCACACCCGTGTGGTTAAGTAGTCCCCAAAGAGAAAGTAGTCCCATTGAGGCCTCTAGATGGCCCGGATGTTGCAGCATGGTCTGCATCAGGTAAGTTTACACCAAGCACCTTTAAACACAAAGTCATTTTATATGAGCCTGGCGCCAAAGGCGCCAGGACTGAGTCCAAACGGCCCCTACTTGGGGCTGCTGAGACTTCCCTCGGGGACATGATGTCTGCCTCCGGGGTAGCTGGGCCTGGTCTGGCTCCTTGGAGGTAGGCATCATGACAACTACACCTTCACCATCGAGTCAGCCTCAATTCCCTGCACACCCGATGCACATGCATGATCTCCAAGGCTAAGACTGCTTACAACACCTTCAGCATCGAGGCATCCTCAAATACCTGGCACCCGATGCAGATGCATGATCTCTAATGCTAGGGTTGCATACTACACCTTCACCATTGAGGCAGCTTCAAATCCTTGCTCACCCGATGCAGATGCATGATTTGCCAGGCTAGGGCTGCTTACTACACCTTCGCCATCGAGGCAACCTCAAATCCCTGCGCACCTGATGCAGATGCATGATCTGCAAGGCTAAGGCTGCTTACTACACCTTCACTATCGAGGCAGCCTCAAATCCTTGAGCGTGATTTCCAAGGCTAAGGCTGCTCACTAGACCTTCACCATCGCGGCAGCCTCCAATCCCTGCGCACGCGATGCAGATGCATGATCTGCAAGGCTACTGCTCACTACACCTTCACCATCAAGGCAGCCTCAAATCCCTGCGCACCCGCTGCAGCGGCATGATCCCGAAGGCTAAACCTGCTTACTACACCTTCACCATCGAGGCAGCCTCAAATCCCTGCACACCCGATGCAGATATATGATCTCCAAGGCTAAGAATGCTTACTACGCCTTCACCATCCAGGCAACCCCAAATCCCTGCGCACCCAATGCAGAGGCATGATCCCGAAGGCTAAACCTGCTTACTACACCTTCACCATCGAGGCAGCCTCAAATCCCTGTACACCCGATGCAGATGCATGATCCCAAAGGCTAGGGCTGCTTACTACACCTTCACCATCGAGGCAGCCTCAAATCCCTGCACACCCGATGCAGAGTCATGATCCCGAAGGCTAAACATGCTTACTACACTTTCACCATCGAGGCAGCCTCAAATCCCTGCGCACCCGCTGCAGCGGCATGATCCCGAAGGCTAAACCGGCTTACTACACCTTCACCATCTAGGCAGCCTCAAATCCCTGCATACCCGATGCAGAGGCATGATTCCGAACGCTAAACCTGCTTACTACACTTTCACCATCGAGGCAGCCTCAAATCCCTGCACACCCGACGCAGATATATGATCTCCAAGGCTAAGAATGCTGACTACCCCTTCACCATCGAGGCAACCCCAAATCCCTGCGCACCTGATGCAGAGTAATGATCCCGAAGGCTAAACCTGCTTACTACACCTTCACCATCGAGGCAGCCTCAAATCCCTGCACACCCGATGCAGAGTAATGATCCCGAAGGCTAAACCTGCTTACTACACCTTCACCATCGAGGCAGCCTCAAATCCCTGTACACCTGATGCAGATGCATGATCCCAAAGGCTAGGGCTGCTTACTACACCTCAGTATCGAGGCAGCCTCAAATCCCTGCACACCCGATGCAGATGCATGATCTGCAAGGCTAGGGCTGCTTACTACACCTTCACCATTGAGGCAGCCTCAAATACCTGCTCACCCGATGCAGATGCATGATCTCCAAGTGTAGGGCTGCTTACTACACCTTCACCATCAAGGCACCCTCAAATCCCTGCTCACCTGATGCAGATGCATGATCTCCAAGGCTAGGGCTGCTTACTACACCTTCACCATTGAGGCAGCCTCAAATCCATGCGCACCCGATGCAGATGCATGATCTGCAAGTCTAAGGCTGCTTACTACACCTTCACTATTGAGGCAACCTCAAATCCCTGCACACCCGATGCAGATATATGATCGCTAAGACTAAGAATGCTTGCTACGCCTTCACCATCGAGGCAGCCTCAAATCCCGTCGCACCCGATGCAGATGCATGATCCCCAAAGCTAAGGCTGCTTACTACACCTTCGCCATCGAGGCAGCCTCAAATCCCTGTGCACCTGATGCAGATGCATGATCCCCAAAGCTAAGGCTGCTTTCTACACCTTCGCCATCGAGGCAGCCTCAATTCCCTGCACACCCGATGCACATGCATGATCTCCAAGGCTAAGACTGCTTACAACACCTTCACCATCGAGGCAGCCTCAAATCCCTGCACACCCGATGCAGATATATGATCTCCAAGGCTAAGAATGCTTACTACGCCTTCACCATCGAGGCAACCTCAAATGCCTGCGCACCTGATGCAGATCCATGATATGCAAGGCTAAGGCTGCTTACTACACCTTCACTATCGAGGCAGCCTCAAATCCTTGAGCGTGATCGCCAAGGCTAAGGCTGCTCTCTAGACCTTCACCATCGCAGCAGCCTCCGATCCCTGCGCACGTGATGCAGATGCATGATCTGCGAGGCTACTGCTCACTACACCTTCACCATCAAGGCAGCCTCAAATCTCTGCGCACCCGATGCAGCAGCATGATCCCGAAGGCTAAACCTGCTCACTACACCTTCACCATCGAGGCAGCCTCAAATCCCTGTGCACCTGATGCAGATGCATGATCCCCAAAGCTAAGGCTGCTTTCTACACCTTCGCCATCGAGGCAGCCTCAATTCCCTGCACACCCGATGCACATGCATGATCTCCAATGCTAAGAATGCTTACTACGCCTTCACCATCCAGGCAACCCCAAATCCCTGCGCACCCAATGCAGAGGCATGATCCCGAAGGCTAAACCTGCTTACTACACCTTCGCCATCGAGGCAGCCTCAAATCCCTGTGCACCTGATGCAGATGCATGATCCCCAAAGCTAAGGCTGCTTTCTACACCTTCGCCATCGAGGCAGCCTCAATTCCCTGCACACCCGATGCACATGCATGATCTCCAAGGCTAAGACTGCTTACAACACCTTCAGCATCGAGGCATCCTCAAATACCTGGCACCCGATGCAGATGCATGATCTCTAATGCTAGGGTTGCATACTACACCTTCACCATTGAGGCAGCTTAAAATCCTTGCTCACCCGATGCAGATGCATGATTTGCCAGGCTAGGGCTGCTTACTACACCTTCGCCATCGAGGCAGCCTCAAATTCCTGCTCACCCGATGCAGATGCATGATCTCCAAGGCTAGGGCTGCATACTACACCTTAACCATCGAGGCACCCAAATCCCTGCTCACCCGATGCCGATGCATGATCTCCAAGGCTAAGAATGCATACTACACCTTCACCATCGAGGCAGCCTCAAATCCCTGCTCACCCGATGCAGGTGCATGATCTGCAAGGCTAAGGCTGCTTACTACACCTTCACCATCGAGGCAGCCTCAAATCCCTGCGTACCCGATGCAGATGCATGATCTGTAAGGCTATGGCTGCTTACTGCACCTTCTCCATCGAGGCAGCCTCAAATCCCTGAACACCCGATGCAGAGGCATGATCCCGAAGGCTAAACCTGCTTACTACACCTTCACCATCGAGGCAGCCGCAAATCCCTGCTCACCCGATCCAGATGCATGATCTCCAAGGCTAGGGCTGCTTACTACACCTTCACGGTCGTGGCAACCTCAAATCCCTGCACACCCGATGCAGAGGCATGATCCCGAAGGCTAAACCTGCTTACTACACCTTCACAATCGAGGCAGCCTCAAATCCCTGCTCACCCAATCCAGATGCATGATCTCCAAGGCTAGGGCTGCTTACTACACCTTCACCATCGAGGCAGCCTCAAATCCCTGCACCACCGATGCAGAGTCATGATCCCGAAGGCTAAACCTGCTTACTACACCTTCACCATCGAGGCAGCCTCAAATCCCTGCACACCCGATGCAGATATATGATCTCCAAGGCTAAGAATGCTTACTACGCCTTCACCATCGAGGCAACCTCAAATCCCTGCGCACCTGATGCAGATCCATGATATGCAAGGCTAAGGCTGCTTACTACACCTTCACTATCGAAGCAGCCTCAAATCTTTGAGCGTGATCGCCAAGGCTAAGGCTGCTCACTAGACCTTCACCATCGCGGCAGCCTCCGATCCCTGCGCACGTGATGCAGATGCATGATCTGCGAGGCTACTGCTCACTACACCTTCACCATTGAGGCAGCCTCAAATCCCTGCGCACCCGATGCAGCAGCATGATCCCGAAGGCTAAACCTGCTTACTACACCTTCACCATTGAGGCAGCCTCAAATCCCTTCACACTCGATGCAGATGCATGATCTGCAAGGCTAAGGCTGCTTATAACACCTTCACTATTGAGGCAGCCTCAAATCCTTGAGCACCCAATGCGAGGCGTGATCTCCAAGGCTAGGGCTGCTTACTACACCTTCACCATCGAGGCATCCTCAAATCCCTGTGCACGCGATGCAGATGCGTGATCTCCAAGGCTAAGAATGCATACTACACCTTCACCATCAAGGCAGCCTCAAATCCCTGCTCACCCGATGCAGTTGCATGATCTGCAAGTCTAAGGCTGCTTACTACACCTTCACCATCGAGGCTGACTCAAATCCCTGTGCATCCGATGCAGATGCATGGCTGTAAGGCTAGGGCTGCTCACTACATCTTCACCATCGAGGTAGCCTCCAATCCCTGGGCATGCGATGCAGAGTCATGATCCCGAAGGCTAAACCTGCTTACTACACCTTCACCATCGAGGCAGCCTCAAATCCCTGCGCACCCTCTGCAGCGGCATGATCCCGAAGGCTAAACCTGCTTACTACTCCTTCACCATCGAGGCAGCCTCAAATCCCTGCATACCCGATGCAGAGGCATGATTCCGAACGCTAAACCTGCTTACTACACCTTCACCATCGAGGCAGCCTCAAATCCCTGCACACCCGATGCAGAGTCATGATCCCGAAGGCTAAACATGCTGACTACACCTTCACCATCGAGGCAGCCTCAAATCCCTGCACACCCGATGCAGATATATGATCTCCAAGGCTAGGGCTGCTTACTACACCTTCACCATCAAGGCAGCCTCAAATCCCTTCACACCCGATGCAGATGCATGATCTGCAAGGCTACGGCTGTTTATTACACCTTCACTATCGAGGCAGTCTCAAATCCCTGCACACCCGAAGCAGATGCATGATCTGCAAGGCTAAGGCTGCTTACTACACCTCAGTATCGAGGCAGCCTCAAATCCCTGCGCACCCGAAGCAGATGCATGATCTGCAAGGCTAGGGCTGTTTACTACACCTTCACTATCGAGGCAGCCTCAAATCCCTGCACACCCGATGCAGATGCATGATCTGCAAGGCTAGGGCTGCTTACTACACCTTCACCATTGAGGCATCCTCAAATCCCTGTGAACCTGATGCACATGTATGACCTCCAAGGCTAAGGCTGCTTACTACACCTTCACTATCGAGGCAGCCTCAAATACCTGCTCACCCGATGCAGAGGCATGATCCCGAAGGCTAAACCTGCTTTCTACATCTTCACCATTGAGGCAGCCTCAAATACCTGCTCACCCGATGCAGATGCATGATCTTCAAGTGTAGGGCTGCTTACTACACCTTCACCATCAAGGCAGCCTCAAATCCCTGCTCACCTGATGCAGATGTATGATCTCCAAGGCTAGGGCTGCTTACTACACCTTCACCATCGAGGCAGCCTCAAATCCCTGCTCACCTGATGCAGAGGCATGATCTGCATGGCTAGGGCTGCTTACTACACCTTCACCATCGAGGCAGCCTCAAATCCCTGTGCACCTGATGCAGATGCATGATCTGCAAGTCTAAGGCTGCTTACTACACCTTTACTATTGAGGCTGACTCAAATCCCTGCACACCCGATGCAGATATATGATCTCCAAGGCTAAGAATGCTTACTACGCCTTCACCATCCAGGCAACCCCAAATCCCTGCGCACCCAATGCAGAGGCATGATCCCGAAGGCTAAACCTGCTTACTACACCTTCACCATTGAGGCAGCCTCAAATCCCTTCACACTCGATGCAGATGCATGATCTGCAAGGCTAAGGCTGCTTATAACACCTTCACTATTGAGGCAGCCTCAAATCCTTGAGCACCCAATGCGAGGCGTGATCTCCAAGGCTAGGGCTGCTTACTACACCTTCACCATCGAGGCAACCTCAAATCCCTGTGCACGCGATGCAGATGCGTGATCTCCAAGGCTAAGAATGCATACTACACCTTCACCATCAAGGCAGCCTCAAATCCCTGCTCACCCGATGCAGTTGCATGATCTGCAAGTCTAAGGCTGCTTACTACACCTTCACCATCGAGGCTGACTCAAATCCCTGTGCACCCGATGCAGATGCATGGCTGTAAGGCTAGGGCTGCTCACTACATCTTCACCATCGAGGTAGCCTCCAATCCCTGGGCATGCGATGCAGAGTCATGATCCCGAAGGCTAAACCTGCTTACTACACCTTCACCATCGAGGCAGCCTCAAATCCCTGCGCACCCTCTGCAGCGGCATGATCCCGAAGGCTAAACCTGCTTACTACTCCTTCACCATCGAGGCAGCCTCAAATCCCTGCATACCCGATGCAGAGGCATGATTCCGAACGCTAAACCTGCTTACTACACCTTCACCATCGAGGCAGCCTCAAATCCCTGCACACCCGATGCAGAGTCATGATCCCGAAGGCTAAACATGCTGACTACACCTTCACCATCGAGGCAGCCTCAAATCCCTGCACACCCGATGCAGATATATGATCTCCAAGGCTAGGGCTGCTTACTACACCTTCACCATCAAGGCAGCCTCAAATCCCTGCACACCCGATGCAGAGGCATGATCCCGAAGGCTAAACCTGCTTACTACACCTTCACCATCGAGGCAGCCTCAAATCCCTTCACACCCGATGCAGATGCATGATCTGCAAGGCTACGGCTGTTTATTACACCTTCACTATCGAGGCAGTCTCAAATCCCTGCACACCCGAAGCAGATGCATGATCTGCAAGGCTAAGGCTGCTTACTACACCTTCACCATCGAGGCTGACTCAAATCCCTGCACACCCGATGCAGATGCATGATCTGCAAGGCTAGGGCTGTTTACTACACCTTCACTATCGAGGCAGCCTCAAATCCCTGCACACCCGATGCAGATGCATGATCTGCAAGGCTAGGGCTGTTTACTACACCTTCACTATCGAGGCAGCCTCAAATCCCTGCACACCCGATGCAGATGCATGATCTGCAAGGCTAGGGCTGCTTACTACACCTTCACCATTGAGGCATCCTCAAATCCCTGTGAACCTGATGCACATGTATGACCTCCAAGGCTAAGGCTGCTTACTACACCTTCACTATCGAGGCAGCCTCAAATACCTGCTCACCCGATGCAGAGGCATGATCCCGAAGGCTAAACCTGCTTTCTACATCTTCACCATTGAGGCAGCCTCAAATACCTGCTCACCCGATGCAGATGCATGATCTTCAAGTGTAGGGCTGCTTACTACACCTTCACCATCAAGGCAGCCTCAAATCCCTGCTCACCTGATGCAGATGTATGATCTCCAAGGCTAGGGCTGCTTACTACACCTTCACCATCGAGGCAGCCTCAAATCCCTGCTCACCTGATGCAGAGGCATGATCTGCATGGCTAGGGCTGCTTACTACACCTTCACCATCGAGGCAGCCTCAAATCCCTGTGCACCTGATGCAGATGCATGATCTGCAAGTCTAAGGCTGCTTACTACACCTTTACTATTGAGGCTGACTCAAATCCCTGCACACCCGATGCAGATATATGATCGCTAAGACTAAGAATGCTTGCTACGCCTTCACCATCGAGGCAGCCTCAAATACCTGGCACCCGATGCAGATGCATGATCTCTAATGCTAGGGTTGCATACTACACCTTCACCATTGAGGCAGCTTCAAATCCTTGCTCACCCGATACAGATGCATGATTTCCAAGGCTAGGGCTGCTTACTACACCTTCGCCATCGAGGCAGCCTCAAATTCCTGCTCACCCGATGCAGATGCATGATCTCCAAGGCTAGGGCTGCATACTACACCTTAACCATCGAGGCAACCTCAAATACCTGGCACCCGGTGCAGATGCATGGTTTCCAAGGCTAAGGCTGCATAGTACACCTTCACCATTGAGGCAGCCTCAAATCCCTGTGCACACGATGCAGATGCATGATCTCCAAGGCTAAGAATGCAGACTACACCTTCACCATTGAGGCAGCCTCAAATCCCTGCTCACCCGATGCAGTTGCATGATCTGCAAGGCTATGGCTGCTTACTACACCTTCACTATCGAGGCAGCCTCAAATCCTTGAGCGTGATCGCCAAGGCTAAGGCTGGTCACTAGACCTTCACCATCAAGGCAGCCTCAAATCCCTGCACACCCGATGCAGAGGCATGATCCCAAAGGCTAAACCTGCTTACTACACCTTCACCATCGAGGCAGCCTCAAATCCCTGCACACCCGATGCAGAGGCATGATCCCAAAGGCTAACCCTGCTTACTACACCTTGACCATCGAGGCAGCCTCAAATCCCTGCACACCCGATGCAGATATATTATCTCCAAGGCTAACCCTGCTTACTACACCTTCACCATCGAGGCAGCCTCAAATCCCTGCTCACCCAATGCAGATGCATGATCTCCAAGGCTAGGGCTGCTTACTACACTTTCACTATCGAGGCAACCTCAAATCCTTGAGCGTGATCGCTAAGGCTAAGGCTGCTCACTAGACCTTCACCACTGAGGCAGCCTCTTGCAGCAACAAAGCCTCATTCGAATTAGTTAAGCACTACATCACGTCCACACCTGCTCATGAGGTGCAGCTTCACAAGTGAAATGTGACTTAATCTAACAATAGGAGAACTCATTGACATCTCCAAGTTGGACAAAGGCCTGCTTTCTATCCTATCCTGCCCCATCCTGCCCCACCCTGACACTCCCTCAGCGGGTTAAATTAACCTCCCTCTGGCCCCAAGTATCCCTCAGATACTCTTGCCTCCTCCAAACCCGCTGTTTACACAGACAATGTCGTCCTGGCCTCCATTACCAAACATTTCCCAGCCCCAGCCCTCAATGCGCTTCTCAGCATCATGAATGTGGCCCTCCATCAGGGCTCATTCCCAGATGCACTCTAGACAAGTCTCATACGACCCTACTTAAAGAAGCCCACACTCAACCAGGCGGCCCTAGCAAACTACAGACCCATAACAAGACTCCTGTTATTTCGGAAGATTGTCGAAAATGTTGTTGGAGCCCTTCTATTAGCTAAAATCGAACAACTCAGCCTCCTCTGTTACTAGCAGTGGGGCTTCTGCTCTCAAATTCAGTACTGATACTGCTGTCATACAAGTGGTCGAGAAGGGTGACTCGTGCCTCCTCGTCCTCTTAGACCTCTCAGGCTTTATCCGACATAGTCGACCACCAGACACTCCTTACCCTCCACTGTGACAGGATTGGCTTTTCCGTTGCCATCCTAAAATGGTTTGTTTCATACTTATCCAGCAGACACCAATCTGTACAGATGGGTCAGTTTAGATCCAAATGACTACGAGCCACATGTGAGGTCCCCCAAGTTTCCATCCTGTCCCTAATCATCTCTAACTCTATGGAACCTCTGAGAATGTTCCTAAAAGCCATTCCAACATAGCCATTCATCAATATGCTGACGAGACACAGATGTACCTCAAGATCAAAGGCCCCAAGGGCATCACCCACCTCTGTGAGTTCATGGCCACTATCCAAACAATGATGTTCAACACCTACCTTAAGCTTAAACCCACCAAAACTGAATTCGTCCTCGTTGGACCCACTGCCAAACAACAGCACGTCTAAAAGTGGCTCGACCATATACAACAAGAAGGATACAACCCACAGCTGTGACACTCAGCCAAATCCACAGCCTTCATTGTTGACAGCAGACTCCCATACTCTGCAAAATCAAAGCATTTAGCCTCCTGCATAATTTCTGCATGGTGGTTCTGGCACATCCTCCTTACTGGGATCCCTGCCATGCATCTGGCCACTCTCAAGGCTATCCACCATGTCGCAGCCCGCCTCATTACAAGTTTCTTGAAATTCGACACCTTCCGTGAGTGAGCTTCACTCGCTCCCCCTTCCCGCCAGTATCATTTTCAAAACTGCTTGTATCATCTACAAAGTAGTCTTGAATGGCACATCAACATGCTTGGCAGGTAAACCGCACATCTTTGGCGGCTGTTGCATCGTGTTAGCAAATCTATCAAAAGGTTGGAATCAAAGCAAGTCTGCAAATAGAAGATTCGCAAACAGTATTTCCCCTGCCATGCCGAAACCTCTGGAACTCTATCCAACTGCAGGTTTGAAATGACGCCGCAATCCTCCCCTTACACTATTAACGTGGAGGCTCTGCCATCAATGCCTCCCACATGACTAAGGGCCTCATTATAAGTATGGCAGTGTGGTGAAAAACAGCAGTAAAACAGAGGTAACCCTGTTACCGCTGCATTATCGCACCATCGTACTACAGATTTGGCGATAAGGTGGAGGAAACACCTCTAGCAAAATGGAGGTATATCCCCTGTCTTACTGCCAAAAATCAGCCAATTATACAGAATTTCCACCAGCGGTAATTCCATCAAAATCCCCATGGAGTTCTAAGGAATCATTAATTGGGGACTAACACTGCCATACAACCACTTGTGATTCTGCCAGACCAAGTGCGGTAATAGTAAATCGCTTTGGAGGTATTCCCACGGATTTACCACCGGAATAAAGCCAAATCTGTTGTAAGGCCCATAATTCATATTTGTTCCCCCTTCTTCACAGCCAGTATTGCTCTACTTTCCAAACGTGCCATTCCCAACGCTGGCTTCCTCACATTGTTAAGTGCTCCCCTGCTCTCGAGCTAGGTATGCGCTATAGAAAACTAAATAGGATCTCTTCCTATCCTCTGAGTGTTCTTTTGATGGTATTGTGGGTGGATTTAGTAGTTTGCCTTTTCATTGGGAGGACACAGAGAAAGGCGGCTGATCCGAGGGTCACTCACAGTCCTTGGTACATTCAGATCCAAAGGAGGAAACGGTATAGGCAAGAGAGGAAGTAAACAGACATCAAACAGCAGTAGGACAAACACGTGACTACAAACAAAGCCAATATCCAAGTGCAGGGGTCATCCAGAAATAGAGGGAAGGCTGGCAGGCAGCAGGCAAAGCACAAAAGACACCCATAGTCAACAGCCCAAGATTAAGTAGCAGGGTTACAGAGGTAATACCCGTGCCAGTAATACCAGCTACTGTTGCTGGTGGGGGGGGCAGAATTACCGCAGACAAACTTGTAGTATGCCGGTGCGGAAACATGCCGGTAAATGGAATTCTGTCCTTGTTAATTCTGCACCGGGACACTTGTAATGAGGCCTGTCTCCAGTGTGGGCTGGTGGGGTGCTTTGTGGAGGGCAATTTAAAGAGGAGGGGACTGGAGCTATTAGTTCTGAAGAAATTGACCCTGGTTTTAGCAGCGTTCATGCAGCCTGTCTTGAGGGGCAAATGGGCAGGGGCTGACATGCAAGGGGGTAAAAGGGGCAATTCCCCCCCAGGCTGGCTGGGCTGTTGCCCTATGTGCCAGAGCTCCAGAACGTAAAGAAAATAATCGAAAAAGATGAAATCCTCCAGAATCCAGCCTGCGAGGAAGGATCTGAGTGCTGCAGAGCTAGCTCAGAGACTGCCTAAATGCAGCGAGGCATTCGTCTTTATTTCAGCAATACTGTAGATGTGCTTGGGTGGCCCCCACAAACAGGCCTTTATAGTAAGGGGGGAGAGAGGAGTCTAGGCTGCAGGGGCATGTTCATACCGCCCAGTGGCAATTTATGAATTTAAATAACGGATTCTGTGACCCAGGATGGTAACGCTGTCACCTCTGCTCCCCACACACCACTGGTCTGTTGCAATCCACTGCAGCTTATCACGGCTCCTATTGCCATGGAAGGGAGTGCCTATATCTTATTAGAGTTTGCCTTCGGTTTCATTCTGTACAAATGCTTCCCCCATGTTCTAGTGAATTTCTTGGTCACCAATGTGTTCATACAAAAAGAGTTTAACACCCAACTGACCAGCACCCGTGGATGTTACTTATATAGTGATTATAGAAATGGCTGCTGGCCTGTTTGTGGTACTTATTTTTGGACATAGTTGAAAAACACACATAGAAGACTACAAACTAAGTGTCATGATCCGTCGATCACGCCCTTTCTGGTCTTCCTGGTCCCTGGCACATCGGGGGCTACTCGCTGTAGTACACCCAACATGGCCATATACACGGAACGCGGTCTATCGACCTTTACGTACTATGCAGCACGTTCTATAAATTAGCCACTCCCCTGCAGTTCCGCGCGTCTCAACGCTACCGATGGCTGTGGCCTGACGTGCTCCGTAGTTCGTTCTCCTGAACTGTGTTGCTTCTGGTTCCCGTACCGTCCTCCTTCTCCTTTCCTTCTACCTTCCTTGATCCTGTTTCTTCCACGTTCCGTGCAGACCACCTCCGTGTGCTGCCTCCATTCCAAGCTTCCTGGAGTTTCCATAGATCCCGGACGAAGAAGCTGAATGAATCCTGGAATCCGAAGACGGCTGAGCGGGCTTGTACAAGACCCGAACTGCTAGGAAGAAAACCCTGACAAAGGACTACGCAAAACAGAGAAAACAGGTGAGAAAAGGGGAAAACTGTGACAGATTGAGACACCACCTGACCGATCTCGATACAGACATGGAAGCGGCCGTCCAGGATCTTATGCGTGGCATGCAAGAGCTGACGACCGAAGTGCAAAACTTAAAGGCGGAAAACGCTGCATTAAAACAATTGGTGTTATCCCGTGATTCCACCACGAAGGAGAGTGTAATTATAGGCGGCGTCGTTGACAAGTACGATGGTTCAGCAAAGAGCCGTCGTGGATTCCTAGATTCTTGTTTGGTCCAATTTACATTTAAGCCTTATTATTTTTCTACGCCAAGGTCTAAAGTGGGCTTTATTATTTCGCATCTTTCCAGGAATGCCTTGACCTGGGCCACCCCATTGGTTAACTCTGGTGATGCTCTCCTGGATGACTACGACGGCTTTATAGAGGCCCTCAAGACCATGTTCGAACACCCGGAATAAGTTTACAGTGCTCAGGAACGTTTACTCGACTTTCATCAGGGTACCCAGGATTTGCTCTCGTATGTCACACGCTTCAAACAGCTGGCTAAGGAAGCGGATTGGTCCTCTGAAGCTTGTTTTACCTTATTTCGAAGAGGGGTAAACGAAGAGATCAAGAACGAACTAGCCAGAGTGGCACACATGGGTTCCTTTCAAGCCCTAATGGATCTCGCTCTACAGATTGACTTTCGCATTCAGGAGAGAAAGGCTGAAAGAAAGAAAACCAAGTTACCACTCCAGAAAAACCCCAATGGAACCCCTTCGAGCTCAGAAGGCATTTCTACTCCAAGCAATGAGCCTGAACCTATGCAAATAGGGGCCTTCCGTGGACCCATTACCCCACAAGAGAGGATGCAAAGGATTCATACTGGATTATGTATGTATTGTGCATCCGACAAACATTTAGTAAGAGAATGTCCGATTGCCCCCCCACGGCGCTCGGGAAACGCCAGCTCCCGATCCTAAACGGAGCGCAGGTTCGGGAGAGAGATGTCTGCTCCACCTCTATTCCATCCTTGAACTCTCCTGGACAAAATTCCTTGGTAATCTTACAGGCCTTCTTGACAACATCCAAGAAAGAAATTTACCCCATCCTGGCACTGGTCGACTGTGGAGCTATGGGGGTATTCATAGATCATGAATGGGTCCTAAAACACCATATTCCTTACGAATCCCGGACTATCATGGAACCTGTAGAAGCAATTGATGGAAGACCCCTTTCTTCTGGACCTATAACCCTGCAGACCAAGGAGATCGAGCTTGCTATAAATCAACATCGAGAAAGGATAAGATTTGACATCATCAGGTCAGCCCATTACCCCATGGTTTTGGGAATGCCCTGGCTTCAAAGACACAACCCCTATATCAATTGGGCAGCGGGATCCTTGTTCCTGGGTTCTGAGTTTTCCCACTGCTTACATCCAGACCTTGATCCTACACCATCGAAGGGATTTCCTACAACTCATCAGAACACAATCTCAGTCTCAAACATCATCAGGGTCCCGGAGGCTTACCAGGAATATTCCGATGTTTTCTCCTCTGCCATTGTTCAGGCCTTACCTCCCCACAGACCTGAAGATTGTGCTATTGAAACGGAACCTTCCGCTGTGATTCCTTTTGGAAGGATGTTCATCCTATCAGAACCTGAAAAGAAAGCCCTTCGTGAATACCTGGATACATATCTTGCAAATGGCACCATACGACCATCTAAATCTCCATCAGGGGCCTCCCTGTTCTTCGTTCCTAAAAAAGACACTAAAGAACTCAGACCGTGTCTGGATTATCGAGGTCTAAATTAATGTACACTCAAGGACCGCTATCCGTTGCCCTTGATCTCAGACATCCTGGAGGCAGTAATAGGCGCAGTTGTGTTCACCAAGCTGGATCTCAGGGGCGCCTATCATTTGATTCATATCAGGGCAGGTGACAAGTGGAAGACAGCCTTTAGAACACCCTTTGGGCATTTTGAATACTTAGTCATGCCCTTTGGTCTTGCTATTGCCCCAGCGGTGTACCAACGTTTCATGGATCGAGTGTTCTCGGACATGCTGTTCCTTTTGTCTATCTGGACGATATTCTAATATTTTCGAAGGACCCTCTCAAGCATGAAGAACATGTGAAAGCAGTATTACAATGCTTACGCGAAAATAAACTCCTGGCGAAGCCCGAGAAATGCATCTTCCATACTTCTACTCTTCACTACCTAGGGTTTGTCCTTACTCCCGATGGTATCGGTATGGATCAATCCAAGGTTAAGGCTATTTTATCCTGGCTAGCCCCGCCTCGGTGAAACAGATACAATCCTTCCTGGGCTTGGCTAATTTCTATAGGAAATTCATACCTTCCTTTTCCGAGATTGTCCAACCAATAATTGCCTTATTGAAAAAAGATGTTCCCTTCCATTGGACCATGGCCCAAGAGAAAGCCTTCCAACAGTTAAAGTCTGAATTTACACAAGCTCCCATTGTTGCTAAGCCTGATGAAAATCGACCATTCATAGTGGAGACAGACGCCTCCAATTACGCCATTGGAGCCGTCCTAAAACAGCAATTCGAGGATAGCTTGGAACATCCCATCGCTTACCTTTCTCGGACATTAGCTCCTAGTGAAACCCATTACTCCGTCCTAGAGAAAGATCTGCTAGCCATCCGTCAAGCCTTCACAGAATGGCGTCATTTACTTCTAGGAGCCAAATTTCCAGTCCATTTCCGCACGGATCATCGAAACCTACAAGTGTTGCAAGCCCTGGAATGTAGGAATAGTCGCCAAGCTCGGTGGGCCTTCTTTTTTGCCCAATATCAGTTTCAGATTCACCACGTCCCTGGAACCCAAAATGTAATAGCTAATGCACTTTCTAGTCATCCAGACTATCAACCTCCAGAGGATCGGACGTATCCCAAGATGTTTCCTCATACCATAATCGTAGCTAGAGCTAACAACGTCCTGGAAGAGATTCGTATGCAAACTCAGACTTCGGAACTTTTGAAAGGAATTTCAGAAAGGAATCAATGGAACTTGAGAGTCAAGGACGGATACTTGTTCAAAGATACCAAACTGGTCATTCCTACACAAAAATACAACAAAGAATAATAAATATCTGCCATGATACTCTTCATTCCGGTCATCGTTGTATTTCCAACACCCTCCGTCTAATACAAAGACAATTTTGTAGGCCCAAGATGAAGACCGATGTACAACTGTATATTTAATCTTGCTCCGTCTGTAATCAGAACAAACATGATAACCAGAAACCAGCAGGTCTCTTATTACAGCCTACACCACCAACCACACCTTGGGAAATCATTGCTACAGACTTCATTATGGAATTGCCACCTTCTAGAGGTTATACCACTATCATGGTCACCATTGATCTATTCACTCATATGGCTCACTTTACCCCTCTGTATAACTTACCATCCTCCTCAGAACTTGCTGGTATTTTCCTGGAACACGTCTTTCGACTGCATGGACTTCCTTCAAAGATCATATCGGACAGAGAAACCCAGTATATATCTCAATTCTGAAAACACCTCTGCAGGATACTAGGGATTCAACGAGCTCTCTCCTCTGGATATCATCCCCAAACCAACGGTGTCACAGAACGAGTAAATCAAACCCTTGAACAATATCTTCGTTGTTTCTCTACCAAAGTCCAGGATGATTGGTCACTTTTAGTACCAGTAGCTGAATTTGCTTACAATAATTCGGACCATTCGGCTGTTAAGACCAGCCCTTTTTTCTGTAGCCAAGAATTTCACTCTTCGGTCTTACCTTCTGTTCTTCCACACCTTACACCTGTTCCTACTGTCGATTCCTGGATTGAAACACTCATAAATGTTCAGAGAGAAGCCAAGGAACATCTCGAAAGAGCGCAAATCCAAACTAAACACTATGCAGATTCAAGGAGAAGACCAGGGCCTTCATACTCCATTGGGGATAAAGTATGGCTATCTTCGAAACTTCTACCCCGACATCTCAGACCGAATAAATTGGCTCCTCGGTATTATGGACCTTCTCTATAAAAGAGATAATCAATCCTGTGGCCTTTCGACTCAAACTCCCGGACTCCTGGAAGAAGATACATCCAGTTTTTCACAAATCCCTGTTGAAGCCTTTCATCCAAACTACCCGGACTACTCTTAGACCTAGTCCTGTGCTTGTCAATGACCAGCTGGAATATGAAGTTTCTCGTATTTGATTCCCGATATAGACGAGGCAAACTGCAATACCTGGTGGAATGGAAAGGTTATCCACCCAGCGAACGTACCTGGGAGCCAGTCTCAAATTTGAACTCCACCAGATTGCTTAGAAGGTTCCACCGAATTCATCCAGGTAAACCTGGTGGAACGGGTTTTAGAAGGGGGCATGCTGTCATGATCCGTCGATCATGCCCTTTCTGGTCTTCCTGGTCCCTGGCACATTGGGGATTACTCGCTGTAGTACACCCAACATGGCCATATACACGGAACGCGGTCTATCGACCTTTACGTCCTATGCAGCACGTTCTATAAATTAGCCACTCCCCTGCGGTTATGCGCATCTCAACGCTACCGATAGCTGTGGCCTGATGTGCTCCGTAGTTCGTTCTCCTGAACTGTGTTGCTTCCTGGTTCCCGGACCTTCCTCCTTCTCCTTTCCTTCTACCTTCCTTGATCCTGTTTCTTCCGCGTTCCGCACAGACCACCTCCGTGTGCTGCCTCCATTCCAAGGGTCCTGGAGTTTCCATAGATCCCAGACGAAGAAGCTGAACGAATCCTGGAATCCGAAGACGGTCGAGCGGGCTTGTACAAGACCCGAACTGCTAGGAAGAAAACCCCGACAAAGGACTCCGCAAAACAGAGAAAACAGGTGAGAAAAGGGGAAACCTGTGACACTAAGGAGGTCATTCAGAATCGGGCTGATTGATTAATACCACAGAAGGAAGTTACCCACTCCAACCGTGGAATTTCTGTAAATCCGCCATACTCAAAGTGTACCACCAGAAGAGGTGGTATTTCTGGAATACCCAAAAGGAAACGAGTGAGCAGGCACCGCTCTAATTCAAAACAATCATTCGATTCACTAAGTGGTGATAAACTCAATCACAAATGCGATCCACAGACCCTCAAAAGTGCCACCCTCTCAAAAGACCACGCAGAGCAACAGAGATTTGAATCCCGGAGCCGCGCTTAGAAACCAAACTCGGGTACAGTATTAGGTGCGTTATAAAAAAACAATTAAATAATTACATAAACAGACCTAGGCTCGAAAGCGAAATGGTGAGGGCTGCACCTCCCTACAAAGCTAGAGAAAATGTTTAATGCTTGTTACATACGTCCATTGTAGAAATTCACCAAATTAAACACAACTCAATCTTAATATGATTAAAATGAAACGTGTTCTTTAATCAACTGGTAATTGAATTAATTTGCCAGACAGCCAATGCATTTTTAGACATTGAGGTCCTTCATCAGGGCAGTTTCTGGCAATATGTAGAGGCAAACATGTAGATCGCCGTCTCCTAATTGAAAAGAAACACTTTTAGGTTTCATTCTTGCGGTCCACTCTGCAATAAAGAGCCAATGTGTGACCAGCCCCAGCGTGAGATGAATTACCGCTGCACAGTGCATGTTTCCTAACCTTAAACTGCAAGTAGGTGCAACGACGCGCAGATGGCATGCTACTTCTGCAATACCAGAAATACAACCGCTGATGGCGGAAATTTAAAAAGGTTTTTTAAACATTTTTTCCAGCCATTTTCAGCATCAATGTGTAGGGGGAAATTGATTATGCACAGTTATGTACAGCAGTGGCTCATATCATTACTGTTGACTTTCTTTATGCACAAAAGGGTCAATTCTGGCCCTTTTATGCACTATATGGGTAAGGTGGTGAATGAGGGAATCAGAGACGCACACCTTTTACCCCCTCAACATGGCTATTTGTAAAAACATTTTTCACTCCATCAAAGGAAGGACATGTGCTTCCATTCTGTACAGAAAAAAGAAAGATTTAAAAAAATGTGTGGCCAGTTTGAATTTTTTACCTCCACCTTCAAAGCGGAGGTAGAAATAGCTGGATTTTCTGAAAAAGTCTGCCTAAAATACCACTGCCAGAATACCAATGGAATACCACTGATGGTATTTAATCTAACTCTGAATTGGCTGGAGAGTAAAATCAATGGCATTTGCCAAAAGCTGATGATTTTAATGCTACCACCCAACTGACCCCCCAAGTTTTTTCTTCTTTCATGTGACCAACAAAAGACACACATGCCAATCAACACCATATTCGGATATATAGATACAAAGCCACATGAAGACATCCTATACTCGACACTGTCATAAACACACAAAAACATATTAAACCAATCACAGAACCTGAAACACACACACTCCGCCATATTTGAAAACACACATGCAAATAATAGGCCACTCTTGCTGCCTGTTCATCACCAGGTCTAATGAGTATTTCCCGTACGGTTCTCTCTGCTTCTATGAGTTGAAATATGCAGCGCACTTTCTAAGAAAGTGCAACTTGAGAGCACAAAAAAATCCAAGTCCCCTTGCCATCTTTCGCTCTGCATTATCCAAGCGCAGATTCCATAGCCACAAGACCCC
Organism: Ambystoma mexicanum; assembly: GCF_040938575.1. Lineage (NCBI taxonomy): Eukaryota > Metazoa > Chordata > Amphibia > Caudata > Ambystomatidae > Ambystoma > Ambystoma mexicanum. The sequence continues at coordinate 1,509,598,308 of NC_090922.1, forward strand.
GACCCTGGCTTCTTTGCTGTGTCTGGCAGAGGATGACTGGCAAATCACGGTGGTCTGCTGTCTAACTGTGAGACAGGGTAACGGAAGATGTGAGGGGCAAGGAATGCGCTTAGTGTGATGTGCAATCAAAGGGCGTGAGTGGCAAGGAATTGGTGACTAGGCAATTAATAGGTAAATGATGGAGCAAAACAGGAACAGAGGTCTGAACGTTTCTTGTAAGAAACAGTGGGGCATTGAGAATGTGGTGCACGGGAAGGGCATCTCATTGGGTGATGGGTAAGGAAAATAGCGTATATGAGACGAAGAGTCGGTCGGCAGGTTGACTGTTGCCGAGATCTATGCCTGACCTGCATGCCATTGCACTCGATTGTGGGACTGGCTTACTTTACTTTATTTTACAGCATTTACATAGCACGCTGTGGACCCTCAGGCATGTAGGCGCTGGACAGTTACAGACACATTACCAAATAGCAATTATCACATGATAAATGTGAAAAGAGGTGCCAATAAGGGATAGGAAGTAGGAAAGGCAATTAAGCAAAGAGGTGGGTTTTCAGCTCTTTCTTGAAAACCGCCAAGGAATTGTGGAATCTCAGATCTTTTGGCAGACTGTTCCAGAATTTGGGGGCTCCCAGGTGGAAAGCTCCCTTCTGGGCTTTTGCGGTTCTACTTCTTGGTAGGGAGAGTAAGTTCTCCCCTCTGGATCTTAGCTCTCTACCGTTAGCTTTGTCTGTAATGGAATTCTGCAAGTATTCTGGCATTCTCTCCAGTCTGCACTTGAAGGTAATTGTTAAAATTCTGTAACTAACACATGCTTCTATTGGCAACCAATGAAGCGAACGATGGATAATGACTGGTCGAGGATAATACCCAGCATCTTTAGCTTTGGAACTCAAGCAATGATGTCAGCTCCTAGCCTAAATGAGCACTAACTTCTGCCCAACTTTTATATGGTGGCAGTGCTGCCCACGATCATTAGCTCAGTTTTACTTTTGTTGAGCACTAAATTATTATTAAGCATCCAATTTTTGATCATATAAAATAATCTGTTCAGTTCAAGTTCATCCTGTGAGTGGACGCCGGAGAGTGGGGCGACGCATTGTGTGTCGTCTGCGTAGTTACTGAACATTATGCCCTCTGCCTCTAGCTTAGAGAAAAACAGGGTCATGAAAATATTATAGAGACATGGTGAGGTACTGGCACCCTGCGGTACCCCAAAAAGGACTGCAATAGGTAAGGCCTCAGCTATTTCAGAACAAACTCTACTGACCCTGTTCTTAAGAAATGATGCGATCCACGATACAGATAGAGGAGAAAAGTTTGCAACCTCGGAAAGTCTGGACATCAATATTGAGTGGTCGACGAGGTCGAACGCTGCAGATTGAACGAGCGATACAGGGAAAGGGATCATTTATCAATGGGCTCCAGCAGATTGGATTTAAGTTCCAGAAGTGAAGTTTCAGTTCTGAAACCTCGTCTGAACCCCGACTGATGGTCATTCAAGATCGGATGACGATTTAAATGCTCAGAGATTTGGCCGTAATCAACCTTATCTAAAATTATTAGCAGAAAAGGTGTGTTTGAGATCAGCTGATAGTTAAGTGGGTTATCTTTAGCTAGTCCTAAAATGGGTGCAACCATTGTTTGTTTCAGGTCATCAGGCACCCTTCTTGCTTGATCCCCTTACTTGCATATTTGCTTTATGAGCATATGTTTCAATTACTACTTCTCACATATTATTTCAGATTGCTTTATTGTGTCACTTGGTGCTTCGAAGGTACACACAATTGTACAGCTGAAGATTAGAATTAAATTAAGTTTTCATTATAATTATAATCTTAGTCTATTTCTTAGATGCATTTGCCTCAGGATACAGACGATTAACAGGCTCCCCCCTTGTAGATACATTGGTGCTTTGAAAACCAGATTTATTGAACTGTATACTAGTTTGAACCTTAAATAACAACTTTTCAGAAAGCATTTCTTTTTCTAATATGGAAGGTGGAATAAGAGAAGATGAAGTCTCCCCTGCTTTCTAAATTGGAAGCTGTGGAGCCAGGAAGACAAATCCCCACTTTCCACACTTCATTTATTATGTGATCCTGAGCAAATCACTTTTCATCACTGTGCCTTATTTTCCTTAACGATCTGTAGAGCAAACCTCACTCATTTGGGTTTATACCCTATAGTGTTACTCTGTAAGTAATGCTAACAATTTATGTTACGCATACTGATGAAGAGGCAGGATGACAAGTGACGTTCTTATGTTGTCGGGGATGGGTACACAGGGTGCAGTTATGAATTGTGTGTTGTGGGCTAGAGCGGGAGGAAGCCATGTATGGGTCATTTGCCATGACAGCCCATGTTTAACTACTCTGACAGCAAACCCAGAGGCCCTGATTCAGCAATGGCTCTGCTCTACCAATGCATTCTCCAGCTTTGCCACCTCTTTAGATTGTTCTAAAAATAAAGATGAGATGGGATGGGAAGAGATGTAGCCTTCTGTCAAATTACAAACTGTAACACATTGAAAACTGGGCTCAAATCCCAGCGTTCCCATTTCATCAGTTATATTATCCTGGCAAAATAATTTGCCTATGTTTGTTAAGTGGAAGAATTTCCAGGGATCCGGGTCTCTAGGAAAACACAAACATAAGCGAAAGATATGCTGCATAAAAGGAAAGTGTGTGTGGGAGGAGGAGAGTTTGGTATTGAGTTTGTTTTTCTTCTGGAGTTGGACCGGCTGCACTGTGGGCTTGGGTTACTGCACCATGGGCCATAAAAGTAAACTTGTTCCCCAGGCCAAATGTTGCCAGTACTCTCCTAATAGGGGATTGGTGCCTGGCGGCCCTGGCGCAGGGGCTTCAGAATAGCTGTAGGATCACACTGAAGCTCCGAGTGAGTGCCTCAAAATGGCTACAGGTTCATTCCTGTTGCTTGAGGCTCAATCACATTCCACAGACCTCCACCATCGCCTCCCGCTCCTGGCATTCACGGCCACCGCTTCTACCCATCAGGGCCAGTTCTCTGCCCCCCGGAACTGGGCCAGCAATTTCAGAAGCTGTTCCTAGCATTCGTGGCTGCCAAGTCAAAATGGCTCGCTCTCTCTTCTTTCTCCCCACATCCCTCATTTTTGGTGATACTCGACCCCGCTCCTGCCTCTGTTGTCTCTACAGCCCACTAGCCTGCTGATACTCAGTGTACCCTCTGTCCGCTGATCGCTGCCTGCCTCCTGTTTCAAGGACGTCCCTGAGTAGGCTCCACCGCCTCGGTTTGTAAGGTAGATTTCTGACTGAGGGGACCTGTATTACCTTAGTGCAGGTGTGGACTAGAAAGGCCCTCGAAATAATTTTCAAAGTGCCCTTAAGTTACACATTTCCAGCAAACCCAACCTCTTTCCTATGAGAACAATTGTAAATAAAATAGGTTACCACACCAAAGAGGCCCAGGGAGCAGAGGCCTACTGGGAAATCTCCAGAGTTCCCTATAGGCCAGTCCACCCCAGGCCAGAGTGCAGAGGCCGGCAGGGAAATCTCCAGAGTTCCCTATAGACCAGTCCACCCCAGGCCAGAGTGCAGAGGCCTACCAAGATATCCCCGGAGTTCACTATAGGCCTGTCCACCCCTACCTTAGAGTGTATCCCTGTGCAACAGCTGGTGAGTCCTTATGGCTGAGCCTTTCAGGATCTGGAGACTGAAACTGAAGGGTTTGCAGCATAAAGGGCCAGGTTTGATGAGGACACTACTCTCAAAGGAAGGCAGTGATCCACTTCAGAGGTGGGCCTTGAATGCCACAGAAGTGTCGTAGTCTCTGCAGCAAGATTTGGTGGTGAAGAGAGTCCATTGCCGCAGACAGGGCAAACAGGAAGAGAACTGTGGCTTATTGGCATCCAGGGTGGACAAAAAATCCAGTTTTGCGTAAGCCAATTCTTGGTCCAAAGCCAGGTATTTACCCCCTGTAATAAGAAAATGACATCACAACTGCTCCGTAATTAGTTATTACCCTCTGGTTGCGACATCACAATGCCCGATGCTTGAGCGAGCAAAGGTAAGTATTCCAGCTGTCACTACAACAGCTAATTAAAGCCGCTACAAGCTTTTCAAATTCCTTGCTTGTTAAAGAGTTTTCTGTGACACTTTACAGCGATTAATTTCCAAGGAACTGTAGAATGTTTAATTTGTGCACTGCTAAAGTTTAACACATTTGAGCAAGGTGCCGCATAGTATTACTCATCTTAAAGTACAACATGAAAACGTTTTTCAGTGCATTTTATTAAAATGTTAAAACTATTGTCTGTAGCACATTCAACGCTGCATATTAGCTTTTTAAAATCCAAACAATCTCTGCATTGATTACATGGATCAGCACATGGAAGACTTTCATCATTAGGTTAAGCAAGAGGCCAGGTATTAAAGGGGATGAGAGTGTGTGGCCATTGAGTTAAGCCAACATGAGATTTTAGCTGTCCCCTAAACCAAGAGAACACATCTTGGCAAAGCCAATAGGTTATCCCTGTCATTTATCAAATGCAGCCCCTCCCCGTTTTCAAGTTCATGGAGAAAGTGTGGTTGTCTCTGGTTTTCGGCATGGTCCCCCACAGACATAGTCCATGGATGACAATGGTTTGTTCATGATCGTTACCATACTTATCCATTGAAATCCACGGATGTTGAAGGACTCAGTGACAGACCATGGATAACCATAGACTGGAGGGATCCATGCTACCAGGGACAAACATGGCAGTGCCTGATCCTGAAAAGGTTGGACGTTCAGATGGTCTGGCGTGCTTATTTGTCCTTTTGTTAGTTTACCTGTGGATTGTTAACAATGTGTGGCTTAAAATTAAAACCATGTATGACCATAGATGACAATTGGTAGAAGTAGCCAGGCAACGCCGCTCCATGAACTACTGAGTGGCAGAACCATTTGCCTGTCAGTAATACCTGAGGGTTCTTTTCAGAGAAGAACACACTAGGGAAACCTTCCATGGCGAGTTTCCCTGTTAATAATATGTGTATTCCTAGTGCAGGTGCAGACCTTCGCATGATCCTAAAACAACCAGATGTACTTAATTTGGTAACTCAATTGTATATTGAAAAGGTGTTAAAAGTGTTACACAGAAATACACATTCATATGTGGACTGCAAATCCTTTTAGGAATGTTTTTGTTCACGTTGGAATGAAAAATTAACTCACTGTTATTGTGCAAAGGACAGCAGATATGAAAAGGCCTTGGGAACAGGCGCAATTCTCTATACTGGTAGTAGAGGTCCCTGGTCTGCCATTCATTGCACATGCTCAAATGTCACACCTATTGTGCTAATAAAATATTTTAGATTACTTACATTTTCAGAGGGTGGCAGGAAGGGGGGGACCAATGAGGAAGGTTTGAATTTTAAAATCGTGGTTCTTCAGAGTGTAGGATTCTTTTAAGGGGCTCTGCAAAACAGTAATTTTATTGTTAACAGAGATCAAAATCTTCCTTCCAAACACTAACTCCTCCAGCGCAAAATATAGAGATGAGCAAAGACAAAGATCGGGGTAAACAACGTTCAAATTACATTGATCATAATAAAGGCTGACCATGCATGCCAATGGACAACTCTTGCTGCTTGTCCTTGTATAGACGGTAACATGGCTAGAGAGTATGTTTGTAAATACCATGACTCATGGAGAGATCATGACTCATGGAGAGATAACTGGGGCAGATGGATCAGGTGTAGCCATTTATACACACTGAGATCATGACTCATGGAGAGATCATGACTCATGGAGAGACCATGACTCATGGAGAGATAACTGGGGCAGATGGAGCAGGTGTAGCCATTTATACACACTGACCATTTTGTTTATTCTTGATATCAGGGCTAATCACATGTACCCCTGTTGCAAGGCCACAAAGACCAAGGATGAAATGACAGTTATTAATGAAAAGACCATAGAGAAAAGCACCATGGACACATATCAGAGGCAGATCAGGGTTGACCCTCAATATAGACAGACAACTCCGTCCATCCATGATACAGCTGTAAGATATATTACATTTTTTGATATTGTGGTTGCTCGTTAAGTGGGCACACCGATATGATGCCCCCTGATATACCGTTCCATGCCACAATTCTGGACAAGAAATAGGTGGCTTGATCAAAACTCAAGTATATTTAAATGAATGAGTCAGAGGTGGTCCCCAAACATTATGTTGTGGAAGCTACCACAATAGTACACAATCACAGACAGTGTATTCACAACAATGACCATAACTTGCCTGGATCTCATAAATTCTCATACCCAAACATCCATTTATATAATAAATGCTATATACATATTGGGTTCTCAATTAAGATATGCCTACTAATATCACTTTGGCAAGTTATCAGCCAAAATGTCAAACTTCCTTTGCATCAGAACATTTCCAGATTACACATGAAGTTACATTTGCAAGTGATATGATATGATATGGCATTTATAACGCGCCTATACACAAGTGTTTCAAGGCGCGACGAGGCAAAGGGGGGAGAACAAAGGGAGGACAGACAACGATCTTACTAGGCCCAGTGTCATTCTGATCGCGCAAGTGCATGGGAAGGGGGGAAAGGGAGAGGGGAAAGTGCAGTACATGGGAAGTGGAATAAATAAGATAAATAAAACACATAAAAAAACAGGCAAGTGCAGGAAGTGCGGACAAAGTGCTGGAAAGAGGACTGAAGGGATACAGAAACAGTCCCCAAGTGCAGGGGTTGCCAGGGAGGCAGTGCAGGTGGGCAGTTGACAGGTCCTGGGCCAGAGATCAGAGGGGTGGCCAGGTAACCAGTGCAATTTCAGTCAGGAGTTCAGCAAGGGAGGGGAGGAGAGAAAGCAGAAGCAAAGAGGAAGGTTTTGAGGTGTTTCCGGAACCGGAGGTGGTTCTCCTCGAGTTTCAGGGAGGCTGGAAGGCTGTTCCAGAGGGAGGCCCCTGCTGCGGAGAGAGATCTCCCCCCAACTCGTTGCTTGGAGAAGCGACTGACCCTGAGGGAGTTGGAGGCAGATGAGCGAAGAGCTCTAGAAGGAAGGTATTTAGGAAGAGAGAGTTGTAGGTATTTCGGCCCCAGACCACAGAAGGCCTAGTGTACAATGCAGAGGGTTTTGAATTTAATCCTCGCAGCCACTGGGAGCCAGTGCAGAGATTTCAGTCTGGGAGAGATACGATCCCTGGGCTTGAGGCCAAGGACAAGTCTGATAGTCCTGTTCTGGATAAGTTGCAGAGGGCGGAGAGTGGAGGCAGGAAGATTTAGATAGAGGCTGTTACAGTAGTCCAGCTTGGAGAGGACCAGGGCTCTGGAGACAGTGAGCTTCTGGGGGAAGGATAGGAAAGGAAGAATACCTCTAAGGAGGTGCAGCTGGTAGTGTGACCTCTTAGAGGCGTCAGAGATGTGAGGTGAGAAGGAGAGTGCAGAGTCGAAGATGACCCCAAGGTTTTTTGCCTTGCAGGTGGGAGTGGGTGGAGGGCCAAGAGAGGCCGGCCAGAGAGCTGCAGGGAAGGAGGGAGTGGGTGTGCCGATGAGTAGAATCTCAGTTTTACTGGCATTAAGGCAGAGGTCATTGGCGGCACACCAGTCCTGGATGGCAGACAGACAGTCAGAGATGAGGGAAGGAGAGCAGGAGGAGGAGGCCGAGGGTAGCCTGAAAATGAGCTGGATGTCATCCGCATAGCACTGAAAGTTGGGACAGAGAGTGGCGATGCGGTGGGCAAGGAGTGACAGGTATTGGTTGAACAGCCAGGGAGAGAGGTTAGATCCCTGGGGGACACCACAGGTAGAGAAAAAGATGTCAGAGAGGAAGGACCCAAGTTGGACCTGGAGGGTCGGTCGGAGAGGAAAGAAGTCAGCCACACCAGAGCCAGACCAGTGATACCCAGGCTGTCACGGAGACGGTTGAGCAGGATGGTATAATTGACAGTGTCAAAGGCAGAAGAGAGATCAAGCAGGATAAGAATGCAACGGGTGTTAGAGTCGAGGTTGGTGAGCAGGTCTTCACGGATGTTCAGGAGAGCAGTTTCTGTGCTTCTGGCAGCTCTGAAGCCAGACTGATGGTCATGAAGACAAGCAACAGATTCAGTGTGAGGATTGAGTTGGGAGATGGCCAGTTCCTCCAGGAGCTTGCCCAGGAAGGGAGTTATGGAGATTGGGCGATAGTTAGCCGGACAGGAGGGGTCAGCAGAGGGTTTCTTAAGGAGAGGGTGCACAAGGGTGTGCTTAAAGGGGGATTGGAAGACTCCAGAGGCGAAGGAGTGATTGCAGAAGTCAGCCAGGGCAGGAGCCAGGGAGTCGATGTGATCCTTAATAGTTTTGGAGGAACAGTGGTGAACCTGTTTCGACGAGACTTTCATCGATCAGACTTGTCTAGAAACCTTGTCTGGAGAGAAAAGGGGAAAGGTAGAGAAGGAGGGAGGAGGGTTGGCAGCAGAAGGGCCTTAGGAAGAGCAGGGAATAGCGGGAGGGGGTGAGAGGAGGAGAGTGAGGACAGGATGTCCTGAGTTTTAGAAATGAAGTGAGAGGCCAGTGCCGTGCAGAGGGCCTGGGAAGGGACAGGAGAGGTAGAGACTGCAGCAGGATTGGCCAGTTCCTTGCAGATTTTAAAGAGTTCAGCCGAGTTGTTAGATGCCGCAGAGACACGGGCTTGGATATGAGCTCTCTTCTTGGTGAGGACGGAGAGCCGGTATTGCCTTTGCAGCAGGGGGCAGGTCAGTTTGCCAGAGGATGAGCTTGAAGCACGCCATTTCCTCACGGCAACCCTGCACTTATGTTTTAGGCTGACGAGGTCTGAGTTGTACCAGGAGTTGCACTTGGCTTAGGGCTTCAGGCAGATTCTCATGACAGGGGCAAGGATGTCAAGAGTATCAGATATAGCAGAGTGGAGAGTGCTGTGTCAGGGTGAGAGTCAGCCAGGGGGGGAGGAGGAGGTGAGAAGGTGGCAGCGAAAGCCTCAACTGATGCACGCTTCATGGGTCGGGTGACTGAGAAGGTGGGTGGCAGTGATGGAGGTGGCTTGGCCTGCGGGGTAGGGAGGGTGAGAGTGGAGGAAAGGAGAAAGTGGTCACTCCAGGAGAGAGGAGTGGAGAGAGGGATAGAGAGGGGAAGGTCTGAAGAGAACACAACATCGAAAGTGTGCCCTGCAGAGCGAGTCGGGCCAGAGGGCCAGAGGGGTGTAGGAATGATAGAGGCAGGAATCCACTCAGGGAAGATAAGAGCTACGCCCCCACCAGAACGGTTAGGCCTGGGCGCGGAGAGGATCTTGTAGCCATAAGGTAGGAGCGTGTCTAAGCTGGTGACAGAGCTGGCCGTAAACCATGTCTCAGTGAGACCGAGGACTTTGAGGTCAAGTTCTTCAAGAAGGCGGCAGATGTCAGAGGAGCGTTTGACAGCGGAGCGGGAGTTAAGAGTGGCAATGTGGAGAAGGTTGCCCTCCTTGAAGGACTTCCGGGGAGCAGAACAGATCAGAGGTATGACCTGCGGAGGTGTAGAAAGCGCCCGAAAGGGGGCAGAGATGGAGGGGGTAGGCAAGGTAGCCAAGGAAGGGGGGAGGGGACAGCAGGAGAAGAAAGGAAGTTGATGGGTGCTTCAACCGGTATGGATCTTCTGATGTATACTGGGCAGAGTCCCACTGCAGCTCTTTGTAGGTTAATTTGCTCTTCATACGTCACATACCTTGGCGAGCGCGTTCCTGGTGCCTCGAAATGAGGGGGAGGGGTGCAGGCCATGTCTGGGACCTCCTCTACACTCCCCTCTCTGGTCGGTTCATCGACCACTTCCGCAATCTCCTTTGCATTCATTTCTTTTGTTTCTTCAGTGTCATGCTCATCGTCCTCTGCGTTGGTACATGATGGTGTGAATGTGTGAGCCTTTGGAGTCCATATTTTTATCACTCCCTTCAAACTCTCTGCTGTCTTCACATGTTCGTCTTTGTTCCACGTCATTAGCTGACATTGTCCATTTGGGCTGCAGTAGATCCATTTTCCTTCATACCTTCTTCGTTTCTTAGTGTATGTGAACTTTGTTCCTTCTGGCACAAATTTGCTGGCTTTCACAAAGTCTCTTATTTCTTCATCAGTCAGGTCTCTGGGCTTCCATCCTGGTTCTACATCAATAATTATTTTCATCCCTATGGCCTTCGTTGCAGTTTTCTGGCACTGTGCAATGCTTATCTTGATTACACAGAATCCTAGCAACACCATTGCTAGTAGAGCTCCCAGAAACTTGAATATATCTGCCATCCATTGTGGGACCCACGAGAATAGGTCTCCAAACCAGCTGTCATCGTGTACTTCATCACTTTCATCGATCATCTAGTTTTTTTAGGCTTGTCAGCATGCTTATAGCCTCTGTTAGGGTTCCGTTTTCTTCATCGTGTGATGGTACGAATGTGCAACATGATTCTCCGATTTTTGCACAAACACCTCCATCCATTGCTGTGATCATGTCAAGCACATATCTGTTCTGGAGGGTCATCAGTCTGATTGCTCTTAGCTCTTCTTTGATCGTGTTGAATCCTTTTATAGTGGTATTGATGGTCTGCAATAACTTCCATCAGGTTATCTGCAACCATTTAGCATTCACTCCAACTTGGATGTGGGGCAGGAGCAGTGTTGTGAGTACTGTTGAGGTGAGGCTGAACAGCCTGTGTTCGTATGGGGATGCATGGAATGCCTCTTCTGATTTGGGAGAAAAGCAATTTTCCCTCTTCATCCTGGATACCAGTTCCACAGATCTTCTTCTTCTTCTTAGATGAGTGTCTGCTTTCGGGAAACTGTCTAACTTCAAGTCATTTTTAGGGATCATTAGTGCGGGAACATGGACGTTCACTAGTGTGCATCTGCCTCCCCAGTTTATCGGCAGTCTTATGTATGCCTTGGATCTACACGCCCAGTAATGGTCCATAATAACTGTGGTTCCTTGTGTCATTCCTGGAGCTTCAATGATTCGTTCGCAGTTTTGATTCTCTCCCATCTTCCTTGTGCCATTGTTTCTGAAGCATAGTTTCGGGCTCTCCAGTGGCACTATCTGCAGGGGTCCCCCTCTATCTTCGACCCATGTTAGTAACTTTACTAGCTTTAGCCACAGAGGTTTGCATAACTTCTCTGAATTCTCTATTGCATCCTTGAAGGCTCCAAGGACCATCCACGCTCGGCAGATTACTATTCCATCGTCCCATCCGTCTGGGGAGACCACTGACCCCCAGATCTGCATTTGGCCTCTGTTCTTCCAGATTTGGGCCTCTTTTGTAGTCTTCCCTTGAACGTTCAGTCTCGGGTTAACTTCCCATCTTATCCCTGATCCTTTGATGCCAGGGTTCTTCATCCGGGTAATTCTTTTCGTTGGCCCATATCAATGAGGCGTCTCTTCCCATGAATTGTCCACTGGTGTTACACATTGCTGCGTGTGACATACAGTGTGCTGTAGAGACATCAATTTCTACAGCCACGAAGATCTTGGACTTTCCCATACTGTATGGCAGGAGAGCACAGACCAAGCATTCTCCTTCCGAATACCTTTGTCCTACTTCTTTCATACGCTGGTACCATATGTTGTTTCCAAGAGGGGCTGTGCTGTCCAGGTAGTCATAAAGTTCATTGTTATCTTCATGAGGGCTTCTCTTGATTCTCAGCGTTCTTCTGTAGTTTGCTATGACTACGTCTCTGAATGCATCTGTGCTGATTTTCCAGTTCGGGTATCTCGATGGAGCAGGCTGCCTTGACTGCATCGCTGTGGTAGGAGGAGGATTTGTGCTTCCTTTCCTTCCCTTTTGCAGTCTGCCATAAACTTGCCGTAACCACCATTGGTTCATCAACATCCCAACTTGTGGCTGCGTTGTAGGCCTGCGGCTTTTTCCTTGCATTGGGGCAGGTATGCTTGCAGTTACAGTTTCTATAGTTCTGTTTTTCAGCTCCTCGTGTAGTTTCTTTGCTTGGACTTTGAATGGGAACAAATACTCTATTAGCATGTGTGCCTTCTCTGTGAGTTCTTTCGTGGCCACTTCTGTTCTTTCGAGGGATCTTGCTATTCCCTCCTTCTTTGGCATTTCACTTGGCTTTTCTTGGTTATCGCCACTATTCTCTGGAATTGAAAGTTCGGCAGGCAGTCTCTCCTTCTCTGCTACCTTCGTTGGAGGCCTTGTAGCCATTGACACTTGCCCTTGTTTGTGTGCATTCTGAGTGTGGGGGCGTGCCGTGGCCAGTGCTACATTATCATTCATATCGTGCTGACCCTGTCTCCAGCCTTTTCTCTCATTCATCACCTCGTATGTATATTTATCACTGCTAATTATATTCAATTTTAAATCATTTGCTTCATCATTAGCTTTTCTTGGAACTGGAATCACTATGTAGGGTCTGGGTGCTTTCGTAGGCCCCAGATGTTCATTATCTGGTGGGTGCACTGATAGGGGGACACTTCGTGCACCAATAAAGAAAGCAGTTCTGATCAATTATGATCACTGTACATATGCACATAATCTGAGTGAAAGTTTGCAGCATTTTCTTCCAGGAAAGCGGGGGCGCCCTTCTGTTGGGAGTAAAACCAAGTTACTGTTCTGGGCCCCCATTTTGAATGAGTTCATAGTCAGTTGTTAATTCCTTCTTTTGCTCTGGTCTCATAGTTCAAAAGTTTATTACTACTAAAGTGTCGAGTGCTTTCAGTGTCCCCACTCTGGTGGGTGATGATGGCAGTCTCTGGGTATGCAGCACGGTTCTGTTTGCTAGACTATGGAAAAAGGTTAGGCTATCAACTCTGGTACATCACATCCATCTAAGCATATCGATACTAGGTGAGGTCCCAGTACACGCCTCGAATTTGCTTTGGTCCTGAAGACGTGCTGGAAACAGTTCAAATTTGAAAAATAAAACGATGGAACTGCTACAAAATCACACAAAATGAAATTCTGGAAAAGTAAAAAATAAAAATAAAACTGTAGTGTACGTGTGGCAAAATAGGAAAAACTGAGCTATACTTCACAAAAATAGTGTTGCAAAATTAGGAACAAAAATAAAAATGAAAATGTGGAAAAAATAGAAAACGAGTCAGAATCGCCCAAATGCGATGTCGTACCAACAGGAACAAAAATAAAAGCAGAAGTCAATATATGAAAAAATAGGAAAGCTGAGAAGGATGCAGAACAGGGAAAAATACGATGGCGAAGTTCTTGTGTCTGCTCCTTTCGTCTGGTCTCTCGGCGACAAGTTGAGGAACAGTGTCTCTCTTCTCTATCTGCTCCACAGTGAAATGATGACGACAAAGTTCTATTTTGGATTTCCTCCTTCTAAGGCTCTCCTCAGGAGTGGATGTCTAGAATTGCTTCTTAGTTGAGCTGCAATAGCCCTCCGGAGGCGGTTCAGTTGCGCGTTTTTTGCTGGATTACTGAGGAATGCGCGTATGTCAACATTGCTGGGTCTACCCACTTGTTCTGGAAAGTTCTCAATGAGGTGGAAGAAGACCCGGGATATGTATCTGCTGTCTTCTGGTGTCAATGACATTTGCTCTTGTTTTCTAGTCTCTAGATCACAGGCTTTTTTGTCTGTGTTAACAGTTTTTGTCTCCTCGATCTGTCCCTCGGCGAAAGGTCTCACTGGAATCTCCTTATGAATTCCCGCTGGAAGTTGGACAGCTCTACTTGGAGCATTATTCCATGGAGAAGTGTGCCCATGTGTGGGGCATTGGCTGGATCTCTAAGGAAGGTGATGACGTCAACATCTGCAGGCCTACCTACCATTTCCGGATAGTCTGTGACTAATCTAAACAGGACATTGTGCATCAGCCGGATGTCCTCGGGTGATAGGGACATTTGCCCTGTTTGGTTGTGTCCTGATCTCAAGCTTTTATTTTGATTCGCACGGTTTTTACACTTTCCTGCTGCGTGGATTGCAACCACGTAATTCAATTTGTACCATACTTGGCTGAGAAATTCATTGTTTCTTGGATCTCTGATAAAGGTTAGGGTATCTGTGGTTCTCCCGACGAGTCCTGGGCATTCCTCTATGATGCAGAAAAATAGGGTATAAGTCAATTCATCTATGATCACATGAGGTGGAAGCATTTGCTTTTTGTTCGCTGTGCTCAGGAATTCGGCGAAGAACTCTGCGATGATGGTCAGTAGTTGCCTGATTACCTTCTTGTTATCTGGAACCTGAATGAATTCTGTGACACTTGTTCCCCTCCCTATGAGCGCCCGATATGTAAATACCGTTAGCACATCCCACTTGAGATTTATGCTGGAATGTACCATGAATTCTGTGATTAAAGTCTCGATACTGGTTGCTTCAGGATACTGCGTTGCACTCTTAGGCAAGGTTTTGGTTACAGTCTATCAGGGTCTTGATTCTTGTATCACTTTGGGCATTTCGTGCTTTCAACAGTTCATTTTATCAATGTTGTTGTCGCTATGATTGTGCTTCCCCTTACCCTGAAACTGGGATGTACAGAGTGTTCGTCATGTCCTTATCCCCCTTTGCTTGGGGAACCTGTGCAGTTTTATGCCACACTTGCATTTAGGTTCTTTGTCTTGATTTTCTGCTCATACGTCCTTCTTCCTCACCATGGATCTTGTCTGCACGTGCTGAGGTTCTTCCCTGTTGTCTGTTGCTTCTTTGCAGTTGGATGTAGCAGGAGGGCTCTCTCCTATGTAGGGAAGATCCATGCCCTTCTGCTCTGGAGCTTGACGGCGGAGGGGGTGCAGTCCTCTACGATGAACGGGCCATTATACCGTGGTTCGTCCCACCTTATTCTGGTGAAATTTCTTACGAGGACACTGTCACCATGATGAGATGAGGGGCGCTCAAAAGCTGTGAGCTGCGCCTGCATCAGCACTATCTGTTGTGGTTTGTGCTGTGCTATCTATCCCCTTTCCTCCGTCGCTGCAGCTGGCCTGAAATGACAAAGGTGCTGGATGTCAAACAGTCCAGATAGGCTTTCATCTTTTCTCCTAGCACCTCCCTAGTTGGCTGGGCATCACAACTAGCTCTATCTCTGGGGGTAAGAGGGGCCCTCATCCTTCTGCCTGTAACTATCTTGTGCGGCGTGAAATGATGGTCGGAGCCTGGTTGGTTCCGAAGTTCATACAATGCCAGTGGTAGGCAGTGCAGCCATCCCTTTTTTAATGTGAGCTTCAATTTGGCTATCCTCTCTTTAAGCAAGCCATTGATCCGTTCACATATCCCATTCCCCTCTGGATGATACGCTGACGAGAACTTGTGCTTTATACCAAGCAATGAACTAATCTGTTCGAACACTGAATTTACAAAGTGGGCCCCATTATCTGATCTCATTGCCTCGCACACCCCCCATCTAGGGAACACTTCCCTCACCAGCAACTTAGCAGCACAGGCAGCGTCGGGGTGTGTACAGGGGCCTGCTTCTATCCATCTAGAGAAGGGACACACCACCACAATTAAATACCTCTACCCATTGCACACTTGATTCATGTCGACATAGTCGATATATAAGTGCTGGAAGGGTCCATTTGGTCTGGGAATGATTCCTCTCACTACTTTTAATGTGTGCCCAGCGGTGAATTGCTGGCAGATAATGCAGTTCACCATAAAAAATGCAACATGCTCCGCTAAATGAACCAGTCTTCTGCGAGCGTTGCGGCAAGATCTTCTTTTGTCATGTGGATGGGGTAGTGCAGTTGTTCTAATGCTACCTTCAGGAGGGCGACAGGCATTACTGGTTTACCAGTGCTGTCTTGCCTCCACAGCCCGTCAGAGGGGTTTAAAGAACACCCTTGATTCTTCCATAAATTCATCTTCTCTGGTGGTGCCTCCCCTTAGAGCTCCATTAGCTGGGTCTGCCCCATATTGCTATAAGCCTCTGGTGTGGCTCGTGTTATCATCATTCTTTCATGGGTACGTGCCATCTCTACGTCCATGATTGTTTCATTCTTGGATGCCATGCGTCGACTTCCGTGTCCTCTTCATGATTTCCGCGAGACACGAAATCCGTCCCCTTGGTATGAGCGGCGCATTTCACGACCGCTATACCCACTGGGAGCTGTAGTGCTTTTATCAGCATGTCCAACAAGGCTGCATGTTGCACTGGCATGCCCTCAGCTCGGAGGTAGTCCCTCCTTTTCCAGCGTGCTAATCCTGCGTGAACTGTGGACGTCACATAGGCGGAGTCACTATACACCGTTACTTCCTGGTCTGCATGGTTCTCAATGGCGAGTATCAATTCCAATAGCTCTGCAGCCTGTGCCGAATAGTGAGATGGTATTCGTGCACTAACGAGTACTTGAAACTTTCCATTCGCTATGTGTTTTACCACGGCAACGCCTGTATACCTTTGTCCATCTTCTTGGTCAATTCTTGAAGACCCGTCAATAAAGACGATCTCTAAACCTGCCAGGGCATTTTCTTTTATCCTGGGGATCTCATCATAGAATTCCTCATAGTTCGCACAGTCGTGTATGGGTTCTCCCTCCGTGACTGGCTCAGCTATGAATGTAGCAGGGTTCACAGTTTTACATCACACTATTTTGATAGATGGGTTGGATAATCACCTCATAGGCGGATGCTCTTTGAGATGTTTGTGTGCCCTTTGGCTTCTCTAGTATGGCAAACAGTGAGTGCTCAACATACAATGTCATGGAGCATCCCATCACAATGGACGATGCCTTTTCGATAGCGAATGCGGCAGCAGCTAGGTTTTGTTTGCATGGGAAGTGGCCCTTCATGACTGGGTCCAGATTCCCACTGTAATATGCGAGGGGCTTGTACCTCAGCGAGGTTCGCTGTGCGAGCACTGCCGTCATAAAACTGCCATCGGTATGTGAGAACAAGTAGAATTCCTCTGCATAATTAGGAATCCCGAGCACTGGGGCCTTACAAATTGCCCCCTTGAGCTTTCTCCATTGCTTCATTCCATTCAATTTCTTCTCTTGTTGCCTGGGCCTTTTTAAGGGCCTGTAGCAAGGGCTTGGTATACGAGCTGTAGTCAAAGACCCATGCTCGGACATAATTGCACAGTCCTAAGAAGCTTTGCATTTGTTTTATCGTGCCCGGCTTGGCCGTGTTCATGATAGCTTCAGCCCTTTCTGGGGTTACCTTCTTCCCCTCATGTGAGATCAGTTACCCTATGTACAACACCTCCTGTTGGCAGTACTGAAACTTTTCCCTGTCAACTTTATATCCCTTCTCAGCCAGTATAGTCAATAGCTGGACAGAATCGGGCTCTTCAGTGGTGCTGCAGATCAGAATGTCATCTACATACTGTAAAACAACACTGTCCACCGCGATATTGCTTAGGTCCATTTGCAGGACCGTGTTGAAGATTGACGGGGACTCACAGTACCCCTGTGGCAACCTCGTACTTTTCAGGCTCATTTGTCTGAAAGTAAATGATGTCAGGTCTTGTGAGTCACGGTGCAAAGGAATCAAGAAAAACACATTTTTCAAATCGATCACCGTGAAATATTTTGCTTCAGTTGGTATATTGCATAGTATTGTGGATGGATTAGGGACTAGAGGGAACTCGGCTTCGACTATATCATTTAATGCTTGTAAGTCCTGGATTAAATGCCAGGACCCTCCTTTTGATTTCTTGACAGGATAAATCACTGTGTTGCAAGGTGATTTTGATGTCACTAAGATGCCCTGTTCCATCATGGCAGAAATTGTCTTTGCGATCCCTTCATCTGCTTCTCTGGACATGGGGTATTGTCGTGTTCGTGGCAAAATAGCTCCTGGCTTCAGCTTAATCTTTGCTTCACCTGCCCCTTTCAGGAGACCTACGTCATAGGGCCCTGTAGTCCAAACTGCGGCAGGCACTTTGCCATGTTGTTATCAAAGTACTCTGGGCGTATTAGTGCCAACATCATTTGATCATTTTGAACCAAAATATGAGACTCACTTCCACCTTTGTCTCTTCTAGGTTGGGGTGTTCTTCGAACAGATCGTCATCAGTGACATCAGTCACTCGATACCCTTCTTCAATGGCAATGATTGCACACCATTGTCTGCCTTCATCGTCATATCCTTCAACCAATACCACGCTCCCTCGCACTGCGGCAGATTGTATCATTAGGGGGAATACTTGTCCCTCCTCTTCGTGCATGGGTATTCTTGGTCTGAATAGAAATTCATCAGGGGTTCTCATAGTTCTGTCTGCGAGGCCCGGCAATCCTGCCATAAGCACTCGCACGCCATATGCGAAGACTTCTGGCTCCAGCGGTATAGCCCTCATGGCTGCACGTCCAGAATATGCTCTGATCATTTAGCACACATTTGAGTAGTGCATTCCTGGGGTGGAGCACAGTATACCATTCTCGGTAAATGAGATGGTCATGTTTAGTTTAGTCATCAAGTCCCGACCCAGAATATTTACTGGGGTCTGACGCGAATGCAATAGAGGTACATTCATTTTGCGCTCTCCCACTGAGACTGGGAGTGCATCTGTAAAGGGAACCCTACTATGAGCTCCAGTGAAACAACTAGTAAGGAATATTTGTTACCCCCTATGGTGACATTCACCCTAGGTTCCCTATTAGGGTCTGGTGTCACTGATAGGATAGAAAACATCAGGGTCTCCCGTGAGCTGCCCTATTTTATATATAGGTTCGGTCCACTGTACACTTTTGGGTTTCCCCCATTTCCAGGGTTAATTCCCCCTCTGGGATTATTGCCCTGAGCCATCTGCGGCAGTGCCTGCTGGGGTTGTCCTTGTGGCATACTCCCCATGTTCGGTGGTTGAACCACTTGCTGTGCACCTTGCTGCAAGCCTGCCGCTTGCTGCTGCACCGTGTAATTTTGGGCACCGCCCTGTTGCGGGAGGGCAGGTTGATTCGCCATGCCTGCCCCCATCCCTTGGTTATTTTGCCACATGCCATGGCTTCTGCACATGCGTGCCACGTGCCCAGTCATTCCACACAGCCAACATACTGGCGGTGGTCGGGCCATCTGTCCATCTGGCATAGTTGGATTGACCATCTGTGTGTTCTGGAAGCCACCTTGAACATTCTGAAACCCTCCTTGGTTACCTCGAAACCCTCCCTGATTACTCTGCCATCCTCTATTTCCAAACCCTCTTCCCCTCGGGTAAAATCCCATGCTACTTTGATTATTTTGCGAGGGGTTAGTCGCTTGCTGTATGCTTGGTTCGGCCGGGCTGGTGAGCATTGCTCCCTCGAGAGCATACTTCGAGAGCTTCCTTTGCACCAGCTTTGCCTCCTCCCCCTTCTGCGTTGCCTCCTTTTTGCGATTCTTTTCTTGCAGCAATCTGCAATAATGTGCAATTGTTAACTGGATTTCGGCCCATGGTTTAGCTTCTATTCCTACCAATTTCTAGAGCTGATTTTGCACCGGTTCTGGTAACCCTTGGCACAATATATGATAGAATACAGGAATGGATTTTGTCCAAGATTCATGTGTTTCGAGCACCCACGCGTCTTGAAAATTCAGGATATAAAGCAACGGATCCTCTGACTCTTTCATTTTTCGAGTCATTGTCGCTCCCATATCAGACGTGTCTGGATATAGCGTACGAAGCGCTTTCCACACTGCTGCTCTACAGCTATTAAATGGCGCTCCATCATGGGAGGTGTCAGTTAGGGTTAACCTAGGGTAGCCTGCCCATTTCCATACATCATCGGCTCTTTCTCCCAGTATGGCAATTAGGAGGCCCTTAATGTTCCCTATAGCTAAGGTGACAGCCCCCGTCATTTTCTCTAACTCATGTATCCACTTTCCAGCTCCCGATGTCAGCATTGGAAGCTTATTTTTTAGGTTTTCTCGGTCCATGTGTGGCCATGGAATATATTGTGGTCTTGCTCCCCCCATTCCTAGCAACGGGAATTGGAAAGCACAGTCCTCCTTCTCTTTCCCCATAGTTCTCCGGTCTACCGCCGGGGTTACGTTCCCACCTTGCCGTCTGCCTGGCAATGCCCTTAACCAGTCTGCATAGGCAGGTGCCGACTCCCCCTCTGACCGCGGGGTGTTTCTTCATGTCGGCTGGATTGTCCAGCGGACTTCGGTGTCCTACTTGCGGACCCGCTAGCATTTGACCATCATACCTCTTGGTCCCCTGGGAGCCGTTTTTCACACCGTCTCTCTTCGTCATATGCCACTTCCTCCGTTTCCCCACCGGGGTCAGACCCTGAATGCTCCCAGTTTACGCAACTTCTTGCATCTTCTTCATTCTGCCCAATCTCTAGCCTGTCTAGGGACAGTCCCGTGCTCCCACTACTTCGGGTGACATCCTCAGCGTCACATAGCAGAGTGCTCTCTAAGCGCTCATCCTCCCTTCCCCCTTGGGAAATTAGTTCCAGCCCCATCTCATCATAAATTTTATCAATCGTTTCCCTGATGCTTCTGGTGTCGAAGTCATCTTCAATATTTGTCCCGCTTGTACTTGGTACCGAATTGCTTGCAGGAAAGAATTCTTCTATGTCTTCTCATTCTACAACAGGATTGGGTTTTTTAACTTCCCGTTGTAAATATTCTAAATCTCGTGCCCTCTGTCTGTACTTACGTTCCGCTTCCTCATCTATTTACTTTCGCTTCTTTGCTTCTTCTCTAGCCTTATCTACTTCCCTCATCCGTTCATTTCTACGTTCTTTTGCCCTTCTACTTTCCTCGTCTTCTCGTTTCTTTACTTTCCTTTCTTGCACTCTCCTTTATTCCTCTAGCTTTAGCATGTTCTGCCTGTACTTCTCATAGGCTGCACATTGTGTGCGACTGAGCGGTATTCCTTGCTCTTCGCGATATAGTTGTTCTCGCCTCAACCTATTCTTCTTTCTTATCCTCTTGTCTCTCATATCCTTTTCTTTCTCCTTTTCCTTTCTCAGCACCTCATCAGACCATTCCCTCGGTCTTATGTGATCACTCCCTTTACCATCAGGTTTTACCAATATCTGACCTCCCATCCACTCGTCCTTTGCAAATGCTAACTCGCTAATACCTTTCTGCTTTTTCCCTCTCTCTCTCTCTCTCTCTCTCTCAAGAGAGAGAGAGAGAGAGAGAGAGAGAGAGAGAGAGATGTACTACTCTGTGCCTGATCCTTTCCTCCATCTCCGCATCTCTCCTTGTCCCTCGGGACTACGGAGGCAAGATTACTTTCCTGCCCTTTTTCTTTGATGTCATCACCACTGCATGCAGGCGACTCATATGCTGGGTTGCTGTATCCCGTGGCTGCCTTAAGTTCTCTTAGTGGGTAAAGACCCTCTGACTTACTCCCTTCGATTACTGGTTCAGGAGGGGCAGGTGGCGCAGTAGGCATCTCACCCCCCTCTGTACATGCATTTAATATCCAATCTGCAGGTGGTTCTTCCACCTTTGTTTCTTCAAACATTTTCCACAGTTCCAGCACAGCAAGACATTTCTCTAGCTTTTTGCCGGTATATGTGGCATGTAGGAAGGTGGTCATGTGCTGTAAAACAGCCTTAGAGAGTGACCCGTTCTGGGGCCACGGCATAAACATCTTATTTGCGGTGCCCTTAACCCACTCCTGGCTATATTTCTTCTGCTTAGTTGCATGCTTGGGCAGTTGCTTGCATAAATGTGCAAGCGGGGTAAGTTCCTCCATTCTTAATTCCGTCACCAATCAATAACTATACAGTTCTTTTACTCTTTTAATAGTACTAGCGAGCACCAAATACCCAAGCTCCAATCCAATCTTTTCCCGCCAAATTTTATATCAACAATTTACTCAAAACTCATCAATTCATTGGCGATTCCCTCTCAGTTACAGAATTGCGTAAATCCAAAAGGCATTTTAAACAATCACCAATACAATTATATTATATTCGACATACAACAGAACATATATGACAGACGTTTGACAGACTAGACAGACACCAGCTGGTCATATATATACCTGCCTTCTAATTAATACCCCGTCATGGGATTTGAACAAACCCCCTTTATGACGTCTTTAAACGTCATCGTAGCCTAAATTGCCCCCCCCCCCACTGTGGGCTCTGGGTTCACGTTCCTTCTGACCACTCTTTAAAGTGCAGGAACAAGGCGAATCTTTACGTTTTTACTTCAGGTGCCCCCCTGATTTACGTTTTTACTGATATTCCTTATGTTTTATTTCTTATGCTTGAGTCATTAACCCCTATACAGTCACAGTCTTCTCTACTTCTAACTATTTTATTGTTTCTCCACCACCGTCCGTTACCTTTCCCTTGCTGGCTCTAATGCCTACACGACATTTGCTAAAGTAACGAGTTTACTGTTTCACTCACCGATCGCATCGTTTCCTCTCTGGAACTTTGGGATCACCGCCCCTTCCTCTTCCTGCTTTTAAGGTTTTAGTCCGATCCGCTTCCCGTGGGACTGAGAAGGGTTATGCTTGGAAAGGCGGGTTCCCTCAGACCCACTGCAGATTTTTTGAAATTTTTACTCTATCATTGTCCACGGGAAGCTTCTCAGTCTACTCAGCCGGAATGGCGAAAGGACTCGTGATCTTACCAAAGGCCCAGAGTTACTTTGTGCCTTCAGTCTAAGGGTGTCTTATGACTATATCAATCGATAATCTATAATAGATGGCCGTAACCATCCTCTCGCTACCAAGTGTTCAGGAGGAGAGGAATTCGCTAACGGGCCTATTGGTCAGCACTCACCCTCTAGAACTTGTAAGACACGATAGCTGCACCATGTGAGGACAGGGGTTGCAGGATTCACTTACTCTGACATGACTCAATAACGAGGACTCAGTAGTTTGGCAAAGGGAAGTCTGTTTAATGATACCTACATCAAACAGGGAAACAAATGGGAATCAGCTGTAGTGCGATCACCGGTCTCGCTCCGACTTCCACGAATCTCAGTTGAACAACAGTTTTTATAGGCACAAATCATCATCACTGTCGTCTAAATTCTATAAAAAATCATCATGCAATATAATTGGTTAGGAAAGGTAACTTAAATATAGGTGTTATATCTGTATATGATAATGAGCATGTGGATTGGATAACTCTTATCGGTGGGTGTCTACGCCCATCCCTCTATATCACACGTGATTGACGTTACTACAAATACGATGTCTCATTGGTTACAGTGTCTATAGGACCCTAGATTACATGGTCCATTGTGATTGGGCAAGTCACACCACTAAACATAAATCTCCACTTTAATTAGCAGCATGCAGAATAGACACCCCTGTGCCTGGTGTCCCAAGTTTCACCCTGCCACCCTTCCATCAATCAGTGTTTTAGGACGACATGTCAATTAGTTGGCTAAGGATGGCCTCAAAACTGTAGTCTCTTATCGGGAAAAGTTATGGCATCCTCGGGTCCTGGATGATATCAGGCGATGGTACTTCTTCGTGCCTGGCTGGTGACATGTTAGTTCACCATGAATCTGCTTCAGTTTCCAGCTTTTAGTGCATTTAATTCTGTGTCGGCCTAGCCACCTGCATGGGCCCCCCTTATCTTGACCTTCATGAGGCAGGCTGGTATGCTCTGAAGTTGGAGTCTTGTGAGCTGACGCTCTCCTCCCCTTCTCCGGTTGACCTCGATTTCCTAGGCATGAGCCGCTCTTTGTTGAGTTTCGATTCCGCTCCTTCTCTTGCCTTTGGCTGGGTTTCGAAACTTGGCCTAGCAGGCCTCTGGCCGCCTGGGTACCTTTTCTGCTTTTACAAAATGGAGTTGCACTTGTATAATGTGCCTTATTGAGGTAGATATACCGTTGGCGCTTGCCGCTCTATCTTCTACTAAGCATTGCAAGCAATATCGATTTCTTAGCATCGTGCGTTTCAAGCCTATTTGCACATGTTTAACAGGATGGTTGCTTCCACCTTCTCTCGTAACACTGTTTCCTGGCATTGTAACATTGTCTCCTCTCTGTGCCTTTTCCATTCAATTTCGTAGTTACTTGCACTGGCGTGTTATCTTCGATAGCTGCTCTTGTTCATTCTCGAATCTGTTCAGGCCCTTGTGTCATTTCCACTGGCCTTCCGTTAAAGCTTTTGGGGTCTCTTCGTGGAGCGTGTGTAGGTACTCCTCATTTCGTATCAGCAGCTGGTATGACTGACTGATAGGGTACCGTGCTGCCCAGGGTTGTCTGGCTATGGGTGCTTCAACCGTTATGGATCTTCTGATGTATACTGGGCAGAGTCCCACTGCAGCCCTTTGTAGGTTC
This sequence comes from Ambystoma mexicanum, assembly GCF_040938575.1. Taxonomy (NCBI): domain Eukaryota; kingdom Metazoa; phylum Chordata; class Amphibia; order Caudata; family Ambystomatidae; genus Ambystoma; species Ambystoma mexicanum. The sequence continues at coordinate 1,509,622,408 of NC_090922.1, forward strand.
ATTTGCTCTTCATACGTCACATACCTTGGCGAGCGCGTTCCTGGTGCCTCGAAATGAGGGGGAGGAGTGCAGGCCATTTCTGGGACCTCCTCTACACCTTCTCTGCCAGTTCCCTTGGTCAGGACTCATCCCCTGGTGCAGGGATCTTCCTTTCTGCAGTCTTTCAGTTAGCCTCTCTTTGATTCATCAGTCCACAATCATAAACCGAAGTGGCATTTGTTCTTGAAGCCTTTTCCAATATCACACACTTATCCACTCTTTGCTCACACTTTTTAAAGTGTCCAATATTACTGTGCTTGTGTCACAAGTATGACACACTGTTTGAGTGGCCTATCTTTGAATTGGCCTGCCTCATAGTCAGGCACTCCTGTTGAATACACCCCCCAATCATCAGTGGGTGATTATAACTTCTATATTTGTGACAAATAGTGGAGGCACTATCTGCTATTAAGACTTCACTTGATAATTTGTCTTGCTCTCACAATTACTGGTATTAACTTGCAACATTAACAAGATATGGTTTTTGGAACTACTGCACAAGCAGGCACTTGCCTGCCTTCACTAATGAACAATTTGTGACTAATATTAATACTTATATGAATATTAATAATGGTATTAATTGATGGCACGAGGGGTCGGGTCCTTTTGGCATTGGCACACGTGTCCCCTTTCTGCTATTTTGCATGCTCTCATGCCACGGTTGCTAGGACCATTTGAACGTTTATGGAACGTCCAAATCAAGGAGGAGAAAATGTAAACACGCTTGTAGTTAGTACTGCTTACCTGGCTAGGCGGAAGTTACATCCGGGTAGTAGTGGGATTAAATTTACGGGATCGGTATTCTTTCAAAGCGGGCAATGGCTCTGATCTTGGAAGCAGGACGACGCAGAGCCGCACAGTGTTTTTAACCTGCGCATTGTGAATCCTGGGTTGAGTAGTACTTTGTATGGGACACACAAAGGCTCCCATTTTTAGGATTTTGGGGGATAACAGAACTGCAAGCCAGTTTCATTGGATAACGCTGATTAGTAAGAATGGTTTCATTGGACTTATGAAGTAATCATTTTGGGAATTTTGTACCACAAACAGGTTTACGTTTCTGGAAAGGATTACTTGTTGTTGATTGGAACAAGGTACGGAGGAAGAGAACAGACTGATCGGTAACGTTGGCTTAACAATTAAACAGCATAGTTTTGCCCTAGGATAAATAGGCAGCTGGTTTAGCAACTGGACAAATCTAGTTGGAGGAGTGTGGCCGGGTGAGCATTGAATAAAACACTCAAACTAATACATTGTTTTGCCCAAATACAGGAAGCATAACATGTCTCAACTAGAGTCACCAGACATGTTCTCAGGGATAGACATAGTTTTGAACAGTTCTTGCAGGGATGAATTTGATGGAGAGGCCATGATGTTCGCACATTTTCAAGAAAAGATGCGCAAGAGGAGGAAGGACTGGGCTGAAAAGATGTTGAAGGACGAGCAGGAATTGCTCCCTCATCAACAAGTTGTGCAGGCCCACGTGTGAGCAGCCCGAGTCCTTGACACCCCACCGGCTACCGAGGTACCTACCATCGTGACACCCAGAGCGAAAAGGGAAACATGGATTCCAAAGGGTAAGGCTGTGTACTGACAGGTGGGTTTGTGTTACCATTGGGGGTGGGCGACCTTGGGACACCAACACCAAAGAAGAGGGCGGCGCGAAAGTCAAAGGGTAAGGTAACAGTTGTCATACCACAAAAGGTGGCCCCACCACAAGCCCACGCAGGAGAGGTGGAGGCTCCCACAGGTACATTGGGGGATGCCGCAGTCATTGAGTTGAGGGATACAGTTACTGATGCTATTTCACCCATTGGTTAACAATCCAGTGGTGGTTTGATGAGTTCACTACCAGCAGTAGTTGCAGGGATAAGTGAGAGATTGAATGAGACGTTAGGTGAAATGCCAACATTTTTACGGGCATCTGTGCTGGCACCACCCGGTTCACCCAGCACGGCCATTAGAGAGGTGTGGAACCCCCACCCTGAGCTGGCTGCCATCGCAGGGGTTTTAGGTACAGGGTTTTAGGTACAATAGTACAATAGGAGGGGGTGCCTTCACCAGGTTCGTTACCTCTACAGAAACAGACAGTTTTCAGGGGAACAGGATGCAGTTCCTATCTGACAAAGAGAGGACAACCCCAGCAGGCTGGGGGTTCAGCAGGGACAACCAGGGTGGTTAGCACTGCAGAGGGAGTGAAAGGTGAGGTTGGCCCCCTCTTGTAACAATAGCACCAGCACAACAGCCCGCACAGCAGCCTGGGGGAGTAGCAGGGTCAACCACCTTGGTTAGCACTGGAGTGGGGGTGGTGGGTGAGGTGGCCTAGCCACTTGTAACAATAGCTCCCTTATTATCTGGCAGATCCACCATTGCATGGCATATCCCGATGCATGTAAAAGAAAGGACCTGGGCGAGGGAGTATTCTGATATATTCTCACTGTTAGCAACGGAGACAGCAGGCCCCGGAATTAATATTAGCAAGGAGGAGGACAAGAAGAGGCAGAGAAGGAGCAAGCTTGAGGAGAGCATACACAATTGGGAGATAGCGTTCGATGTGCTTGCAGCAGTCGGGATGTAGAAAGATCCAAGTCAGGGTCCGCTTTGTGGAAATACAAGGGGGTGATCATTCGTGAGCATAAAAAGTAGGGCACCACAGGATGGATCGACTATGACAGGAAGTTTAGGACCAAAATGGCCCTGGTACCCGAGATGACATGGGATCAAAAAGATATGGATGGTTGGGTGTCATTCATGGGAGGTATGGATAGGGTCAGTAGGCCAAATGGCGAAGGGTACAGAGGCGCAAGGAAGCCATGGTATGGTAAGAATAAGCAGAACCATAAGAGTGATGGTGGCCCTTTCAGTCACCCCCCTCAGGACAGAGTGCAATGAGCGCAAAGGGGCTCCATGGCAGGAAAGGCATGTAGATCGTTCAATAAAGGCTCATGTATGTGGGGGCCCTGGTGTAGGTTCCCATATCAATGCTTCAAATGTGGGAGGAGCCACCCGATTACAACCTGTTTTAAAACTGAAGGGGGCTCTAGTGTCAGAGGCCAGCAGAAAGGGGGCCAGAGATGGGGTATGGGTGAATGGCCCATCCCCAGTGGACATGCTAGTCTTGTTGGAGTTCCTGCAGGATTACCCGAGCTTGAAGGACAGGGATTTGTTGTGGGAGGGTTTTAACGAAGGGTTGAAGATCCCCTACGGGGGCCACTGACAGAAGATAGACAAAGACAAAGAAGTGGAGTTTGGTAGTGTGGCGGGCCCCTTCCCCTCCCCCACTCCCCGATTGCATCGTCTCCCCCTTGGGGATCGTGCCCAAGAAGGACAAGGGCAAATTTAGGTTGATTCACGACCGGTCTTACCCTAAAGGGGATTCCGTTAATGATTGGCTGGACCAGGACCGCTGCTCAGTGCATTATGCCTCGTTTGACCAGGCCATGCTGGTGGTCACTGCCATGGGGAGACATAGAGTCCACATTCCGACTCTTCTCAGTGTACCCAGACAATGTTCACCTTTTGTGGTTTCATTGAGAGGGAGGTTTCTACATTGACAAATGCAGGCCAATGGGTAGCTTGGTGTCTTGTGCACTATTTGAGGCGTTTGGCACATTCTTGGAGTGGGCTGCACACAGAATGGAACAGCGTGGGGGACATCATTCAATATCTGGATGACTTTATGTTCATAGGCCGGGTGGGGTAAAGAGACTGTAGTCATGCACTGTCTTCCTTTATAAACTTGATGGCCAGAATGGGGATCTCACTGGCACCTGAAAAAACCCAAGGACCCACTGCGGTGTTGACCTTTCTAGGTATTGAGATGCACACTATAAAGGGGACTTGCAGCTCACCGCAGGAGAAGGTGTCGGAATTGATTAGTGAGATAGAGAGTACTTTGTCTAAAGACACACCCACGTTGGAAGGAGTGCAACAATTGTTGGGGAAACTGAATTTTGTGGCCAAAGTCATCCCGGCAGGCCGGGTGCACGTTTGCAGATTGGTGAGGGCAACAGCAGAGGTTTCACAGGGGCACCACCAAATATGCCTGGGGTCAGAAAACCTGGTGGTGCGCATGTGGCGGGCATTCCTCTGAGAGTTAAATGGGGCGCTATTATGGAGAAGCCAGAGGCAGACCAGTGTTGAATTGCAATTATACTCAGACGCTTCAGGGAGTGAAGGTTTTGGGGTAATACTGGGCCAGGAATGGTGCACCCAGAAATGGTGGGTGCAGTAGCAGAAGAAGGACAGGACAAAGAATGTAGCACTCTTCTGGGCGGCATTCTCGCTGGCATTTTGTGGGCCTTTCAGGATCAGTTAATTGGTGGCAGCGGGTAAAGAGGGCCTCTCTGGTACGAGTCTGGCCTTGAGGGATCTGCCTTTTAGTTCAAAAGCCAACAGTGAGGTGATGATCATTAATTTGTGCCAGTTCAAGACTGATCAAGGGAGCAAGGGGAAGTGGGTGGAGCTTCACCAGTCCAGATTTGTGTATGATGCTCACGCTTCTAGCTCAACGGTTGTCATGGCAGCCTCTTAGGGGTCTAGTTTAAACTGTCACAGCGGTCTCCTCTGGTGAGGCAACCTTCTTATTTACTATAGCTAGGTGGGGTAGAATCTTCTCTTTTTCTTCAGTACAAGTTATCGAGTCCCAGACATGTATTTGTTCACAAAATCTCCCCATATGAGTTTGTATTAAGTTCCCATGAAGGGCTGCAGTAATTCTCTCCATTATGCAAATATTGGTGTCGACATTTACCCATTCATTCTTCCCCGGTGCCCGGTTCGTTTTCCACCTCATCACCAGGGCAGCGCGAGCAGCCAATAATAGTGGGGCTGCCAGCCCTGTCAACCTCTGTGTCAACCTCCTGCATTCACCCTTACATTCTTCGAACCCAAACAGTGCTAGAAGGGGGTCTGTATTGCATTTGATCCCATCCAGGTCCCTGATCCATACCAGGACCTCATCCCAAAAGACCCTGATACGGGGGCATCCCCACCACGTATGCCAGTAGTTTGCACTTTCCCCACATTCACGCCAGCACATCGGGCTTGTTGATTGGAACATCTGTGACAGTCTGTGCGGATCATACTGCCATGTATGTAATAGTTTGATGGCGTGCTGCTTGCACTGGTGGCTATAGAAACCTGTGAGGCCGCGTTGCACATTTTACCCCACATGTCAGGGTCTCTCTCCGACCTTCCCTTCAGGCTCATTGTTGATTCTTTCCCAGCTTCTATCAGCTCTCTGTACAATAGGCCTTTACTTTAGACTCTGGTATTTGATAGTTTTTCAAATGGGCTGAGGTCTCTCTGGATCTTCGCCCAAGAGCCACGCTTCAGCATCATGAAACCAGGAATGCTATACTGCTCTGCCCTTTTCGTCTTGGTTCTTGTGATTCTTCTTGTTCGTTTTTTTTTACCTTTTAATCTTTTTGACATCTTTGGTGTTCGCCCAGATCGCCCATTAACTTTCCGTCAGCTGCCAGGATGACCGTTTGCTGTGGTTGTTGAATCAACACACCGTGTGTACTCAGTCCAAGTTGAAGTTTGTTGGGTTTCCTTGATGTTCTCTGCGAAGTGTTTGGACGCACCTTTAAGAGGGCCGAGACTGGCTCCCAATAATGAAGGGGTGATGAGAGGATCTGGGAGCAGGCCCTGGTGCCAGACATCTGGGCTCCTGCTCAGTCCCTGCCAGCCTTCCTCCCCCGCAATGTCAGGATGAGGTCGCAGGATGGCGGCCATCTTGGATTGTCAGCTCCAGGAGAGAGGGCAGCTGCTTCCACCTGCCGGCGGATGGTGCCTTCCAGGCTGTGCCTGTGTCCTTCCTCTCTGCAGCCACTTCCGGATCTGTCTGGCCTCTGTTTTTTAGACGGCCTCCTAATGTGCTTTTTTACATTTGTCATTTATTTAAAAAACTAAAACAAATGGATGTGGACCACAATACATAGCAAATTGCACACGTGCACCAATCGAATGGCTCTCTTTGTCAAAAGTAGCCTGGGAAGATAGCTCAGCGGGTTAAGCGCTCGTCTTAGCCATGCATCCAGCCTGTGGATGTTGTCTGACACAGCCTTTTCTGCTATTGAGCTTTCGGCTTTATGCACCATTAAATTGGGTAATAATAATGCGCCTTGAAACAGTGTATAGGTGTGTTATAAAAGCCATATCATATCATTATAGTCCCGATGGAGTGAAGCGCTATATGAGAGTGTGGCTTGTGGCTTTACTGTTATGAGCAGGGCTTATCGTCAGGCTTGTCCACGTTGGCGATGTGCCATGGTTCTCTACTCAATCAGGTGCGCCTGCTCCCTGGAGACAAACACTGTAACATGCTCCCCTGCCGTCCGCCCCCCAGGGGTCCTGTTAAAGTGCGGGTCTCACACTTCAGGCCCCCTGGTCAGCTGGTCTATGGAGTAAAGCCACAGGTCTCTAGAAAGAGTGTTTCTTTCTGAGTGGCCTGCATGAGATCACCCTATGGAAATCTTCGACCATGTTAATGTTGGTAATGCTAATGTTTATTTATAAAGCTCCTATACACAGGCAGTGTTTCAAAAAGCGCGCGATCATGGAAAAATAAAGGCAGAGTCAGCCGAGCCGAGATTCGAACCTGAGATCCGCCGGCCGTTAAACCTACGTCAGCGCAGCGGCTCCAGAAGACGTAGGTATTATTGCCTTGCAAGCCAACAGAGGACATGACGGGGTCAAAAGGTGAAGTATAACCCTTCTGTACCCTGGCCTTGGATTGGATATGCCTGTGCCATATCTAAAGTTTTGCAGACGTAGACTCCATGATCCCATCCCGCATGCGTAATCCACGGCCATATTGGAGCACGTGCTTCAGAGGGTTGGACCGGGATCCTTCACGATACCTCAGCTGGAAGAAGTCAGGTTTCTACGCTCAGCACTGGATTCCCTGCTCCTGACAGTCACTGAGCCTGCTCATTCTGGTTCCCTTGGCTGCTCCCACTCCATGCCCCCGCATCTAGAAAGCCTGTCAGCCCGGGGAAGGAGGTAGTGTTGTGTGTTCCACCAGGGGGGAATCCGGAAGGTTACAGTATGTGAAACACTCTATGACTACAGTATGTGGAACACCCTGCGTCCCGGATGAGTGAGGGCTTACTCAGGAGATTGCAAGGTTTTTATTTAGTTTTATTGTTCAAAGCGCGGTCCTAGCTGGAGATCAGTGGAGCGCTGCACAGAGTGTGGATAGCCAGCATTGGGGACCTAGCTGGAGAGCTTCGGAGCGCTGCACAGAGTGTGGATAGCCAGCATTGGGGACCTAGCTGGAGAGCTTTGGAGCGCTGCACAGAGTGTGGATAGCTGGTATTTAGGACCTAGCTCAAGAGCAGAGGAGGGCTGCACAGAGTGTGGATAGCCAGTATTGGGGACCTAGCTGGAGAGCTTCGGAGCGCTGCACAGAGTGTGGATAGCCAGCATTGGGGACCTAGCTGGAGAGCTTTGGAGCGCTGCACAGAGTGTGGATAGCTGGTATTTAGGACCTAGCTCAAGAGCAGCGGAGCGCTGCACAGGGTGTGGGTAAGCAGCATTTGGACTGGCATCTTTTAAGAGCACTGTACTGTGAGGTCTGTGCGTCGGTATGCACGTACATGCTTCTTGTATGGATCTGGTTTTGAGTCTACCTACACTCTCTGATCTCCATGTTCTGTACAAGGGCCCCCACTCGGGACTCCTCCTTTGCCTTGACATCCGCCCTGTCTCAGCGGAAGGCAGCGGGGCATAGCACAAGCCCTACTAAGCAGCGAGTGTGCTTGATCCTGGGGGCGAACCCTGCAGTTCCACATTCCAGTTTTAATATCATTCAATGCTTTAATTGTTAAACATTTGAGATTCCAGTTCTTGTCCACAACCTCTATTTATCTATGCAAATGCTTCTGCTCCTCGTGGTTTATGGGTATTTAACAATGTTTTCTAATTATCAGTGTAATGTAATTCAGTGTCACTCACTTGAGACGCATCAAGAAAATACAACACATGAAGAATGTATTGTTTGCTTTTCCTATCGGTTTGAAATGTACATAGCAGCGCCAGGCGACTGCCCCTGGGTGGTAGTGGTGCACGTTATAAATCACCATAACATAACATAACATAACATAACATAGTGGGTCAGAGGAATGTCTCAATGACTGGTTGGGGGCCCTCAATAGAAAGAGCGTTCATGGTCCATTCGGCAGTCGCTGTGTCTACCACTGGGAGGGCCATCATCGCCATTCCAGAATCCCTTCAGCACTGGAATGCGCTCCAGCTGCTGGGAGCCTCACTCCAGAACCGGCGGTGGAAGACCACCGGATGGGGCCTCTAGTCCTTCTATTGCATCCCTGCCCTCTGTACAATACCACATTGGTCTTACAAAACTGATGGTGGGCCAAGGAAATCTGCCAAGTTTCAGAGCAGCTCCCCAATGGGTTCTCCTCACAGCCCTCCTCTGACGGAGGCGATTCCATCAGGTGGTCTATAAGTGCACGGGGCAGAACTGGGCAGGCAGTTGGTTGGAAAACACACAGACTGCATCTCAGTTCAAACAGCACATCAAATCCTGGAATCACATTTACTAAAATAAAATGCACACCTCCACATTACTCGGAATAAGTCAACAGCTGTGAAGAATGTATATAAAATGAAAAAAGAAAAACATGCTATGTTACTTTAGGATTGTATTTTGGATCGCGTCATTAACCCATTTATAGGCCTAACAGCACTGAGATGTGTCAGAAAAGTGGCATATTGTGGCATATTGTGCTCCTGCCCGGACTCTCCAGAACTTAGTCGGCAGAGAGGTGGGGGTGGAGGGCATCAGAGGAGATGAAGGATGAAGGCGGAGAAGAGACAAAGTAAACATGAAAGATTTGCCAAGGAACGAGTCTGGCCCGGAACTTCCAGTCAAGGACCGAAGGCTGCGTCGGTTCCACCCCACCTTAGCGGTGCCATTTTGCAGTCTGAAGCACCCCTTGCAGCCCTCCATCCAGATCCTCACCAGCACCAATCTGTGATCCTGCAGCCGCTGCTTTCATTGCCCAAAGAGGACCGACTTCCTGTTTCCTGTTTATATCTGTCTCCTGCTGATTGTAACGGTTTTATAACATAGCACACTGCAGCGAGGGACTCCTTCCACTGACAATGAATAAGGTGCACTATAAAAATGCTTTTTATCTTTAATCAACCACAGGTTCTTTATTTCAGTAGGCCTCCAACCCATCTCGCACCCACCTTAACAAACACCCTGTGTCGCAATGGACCAGGAACCAGGCCGGTGTATAACAATATGATATTTATTAATTTTATGGTCAAATGAAACATCAAGCAAAATCAAACAATTGGGCAGCAGCCACCAAGGTTGTGGCAATACAAATGCAAGAATCCCCACAATACAGTTAATGTAAACTCCTAACACAATATACAGAAACCTTGAATAGCAAGCAAAAGAGAAATTGTTTCTAAAAGCAACAGATAGCATTCAGGTTAGGCACTCCCCTTGCAACACTCCCCCCAAACATCTGCTAACTAAATTCTTTGTGGATGTAAGGCAGTGGCCAGGAGTCAATATGAAGAGGTTAAAATCAGATTTAGGATTCAGCCCACCACCCCGAGATGGGAGGCTAGAAAAGAAAATGAAAACCTTATTTATGAGCAAAACGGCATTGATTTCACTTGTTACTCGCACAGCAGTTTGCAACTGCGGTGGGATAGCTAGGACAGAAATTTGTGTTGCTACACTTGAGAGATAAGGAAGCTTACAGACTACTAAGCAGGGCACCAAGGCAACCTGAACACAAGGTAAGAAAGTCGAGTTTGGGAAAGGAAAACAAATTCAAAAGAAAACACACGCGGCAGAATGGAAATTTGTTTCTACACAGGACTTGTGATGATAGGCAGCAACAGAAAGGGTTTGGCTGTCAAAATCAAAAATCGGTTTTCAGGGCAAGAAACAGAGGCACATAACAGATAGGATTCTGATAGAAAGGGATTTGCCTCAATGGGACTACGATGTCATGAGCGCTACTCCGAGGAGCCAAGACTGGCCCAGCGTCCCCGGAAGCAGGCTCATCATCCACACCCCCGGTTCCAGCAGACCCCTACAGGGGCCCTTTGGACCATGTCCTGGCGCCTCTGGCGCCAGGCTCATAAGGAACCACAGTCCCGGCGCCATGGGCGCCGGGCTCATATTCTTAAAGTGTGCAGTAGTGATTGGGTGGACTTACCTGTGGCAGACCATGCTGCATACTCACCTAGAACAATCCAAGCTGGGTGAAGTCCCAGCCACTGGCTGGGAGGGACCAATCCTCTGTTACAGGAACTCTTTTCTTACCTGGGTGGGGCTGATGCTAATCCTCTGACACTGGAACTCTTTTCTTACCTGGGTGAGGCTGGAGGAAGAATACGCACCAAAGCACTTCTCTACTATTTAAACCACGCCTGATAGAATTCAAGTGCTTCGCGTTATTCTTCAACAGCAGCAGGACGCTCACCGAGTCGGCTCCTGCATTCCAGGTCCAGACACACCCTCAGCTTCTCGAGCAGCAACCTGTGGATGACGAAAAGGCACAGGAACATCTACTCACCAGAATTCAGCCACAAGAGTCCAGTCTCCGACAACCTGCAAATAAAGACATAAGGTTAGAAAACGGGCAATACGCTCGCAGCTGCGCTCGCTTACCTTACCCATCCGTGATCACACCGGAGTTCACCGCGGCCTTCGCTTCGGCAGCATCCCAGCGCCTGGAAGACAAAAGACATTGTTAGTGGTGTCCGAGCCGAAGGGTTCGCAACTCAGTTATACCTACGCGCTTCCTCACGCGCAGCAGCGGCAGCATCGCCCTCAGCATTTCGGCATCTGAAAGAAAGGAAAAGACATTATTAGAGGTGCCCATTTTGAAGTGGCCACAATTCAGTAATACTTACGCGCTTCTTCACGCGCAGCAGCGGCAGCATCGCCCTCAGCATTTCGGCACCTGAAAGGAAGGAAAAGACATTATCAGAGGCGCCCATTTGGAAACGGCCACAATTCAGTTATACTTACGTGCCACCGCACGTGCAACAGCGGCGGCATCGCAGACAGCATCTTGGCACCTGAAAGACAGAAAAGGACATTATAAAAGGGTGCTCCTTCAGAAGCGGCCTCAGATCTTCTATACTCACGAGCCTCTTCTTGCACAGCAGTGGTGGTGTCGCCAACAGCTCCTCGGCACATGAAGGACTATTACAAGCTACAAGAGGACACTGAGCCTAAACACTGAAATCATCCAGTGACGTAACTGGATTCCACGCGCCCCTGCACCAGAAGCAGGATGGAGAGCTCGGCTTTACTAAACCAAAGGTGAGAGTTCGTGGAGACCAGTCGAGAACCAAGAAGTGGGAAAAGCAGAAGATTGGTGGGAGAACTTATCCAACCAGCTTGTAATTGCCCCTTTTTCTTCCACCTGCAGAAAACTCACCTTACAAACCAGACAGTTAATATTCGGAGGTCCTGCCCAGAGCGTCTTCCGAGTTCTACCCCTCATCATAGTCATAGAAGCAACTGTAGCAGTCCAGTTTGGGTCAGAGCCTCCGTGGGAATCAGGTGAGCGTTGCAGAACGCGAATCCTACCCATAATCTCCTACCCAGGCGCTATGGAAACTTCCGATACAGACCAATTGGCCCAGTTGTTGGGGGAATTAAGAGCTGAAGTCCATGCTGCTCGCCAGGAAACGAACGTCCTTAAGAGGGAATTGATAATGTCAAAAGAACGAACTGACAATCTCGCCAGACAGTTATTACAGAGTCAAGCGGGGCAAACTCCTCTACCTAACTCAGGGGGGAATTATACCCCAGTTACTTCAACCAATCCCGTTCAGATCAACCTACCTGGAAATGTGCCATTGGCACCACCTGAACGCTTTTCTGGTGACCCTAAAAGATTTGCAGTGTTTATAAATCAATGCCGACTGCACTTTCTTTGTAGACCCGCAGCCTTTCCAACTGACCAGACCAAGGTAGCCTTTGTACTTTCGTATCTTAGCGGTAGCGCCGCTGATTGGTCGATCCCTCTGGTTACACAGGATGACCCAATTCTTCGGAACTTCTCAGCCTTCCAGGCGAGTATGGAGAGACTTTTTGCAAGACATTCCCAAGGGCAGGCCCTGGACAACGAACTCCTCTCCCTGCGACAGGGCAAGCAGGACCTCTTAGCCTACATTGCATCTTTTAATAGGTTAATCGTGGAAACTAGATGGCCCGAGGATAAAAGGATCACGCTATTTCACAGAGGTCTGCGTGGTGAACGTAAAGACGTCCTTGCCCAGGTCGTGAATCCTCCTCAGGACTGTTCGGAATATATTGATTTGGTGGTCCAATTGGATCATAGGCTCCAAAACAGAAAGGCGGACCGATCCAGGTTTGAAACCTGAGTATTCACGAAAATACAAAGCAACGCCAAAGGGGTCGACACCGTTGAACCTATGCAGATTGGGGCCGTAAAGGGTCACTTAACCCAGAAAGAGCGTGACAGAAGACGACAAATGCAATTGTGCCTCTATTGTGGAAACTCTGGACATTTTCTTCGAGATTGCCCGGTAAAACCACCTAAGAAGACAGTAGGAGCTTCTGACAAGAACTCTGAAAAGCCTGAGCCGGGAAACAACCTCACCCGACAAGTGTAGAGGTCCGCTTGCCGAGCTTAAAAACCAGTTCTTTGACCTTGCACTTCATAATGCCTATGGTCCTCGTAAACCCAAAGCAACCAGAACGTTTGCATGCTATTAAGGCATTCATTGATAGTGGAGCAATAGGAAATTACGTGGACCACAAATTGGCTTCCACGATGAACCTACCTCTTTGTCCAAAGGCGGTTAAAGATGTCATTACCACGGTGGATGGGACTGAAATCGCCTCCGGACCGGTAACCCATACCACTGCTGAAGTGACGTTACTAGGCCAAGACGGGCATCGGGAGGTAATTGTGTTCGACGTGATCAAGGCTCCTCAATTCCAAGTAATCCTAGGAATCCCTTGGTTGGAGAAACACAACCCTCAGATTGATTGGCGAGCAAAGACGATAATGTTCCCTGAGTGTGCACCAACCTGCTATCCACGACCCAGCATTGGCCTAGCATCAGCAACGCCTGACGGTCCACAATTACCTCAAGAGTATCGAGAGTTCCAAGATGTTTTTCAAAAGGAACAGGCTAACACCTTGCTACCTCACAGATCATACGATTGTCAGATAGATCTGCTACCCGGTGCAACTCCCCCTTGCAGTAGGATTTACGCCCTCAACGAGCCTGAGAACCTTCATCTGCGACAGTATTTAGACCAGTATCTGGCCAATGGCTTTATCCGTCCGTCAAAGTCTCCTGCATCCTCAGCTCTGTTCTTCGTACCAAAAAAAGAAGGTGACCTCAGAACCTGTATTGATTACCGTGCTCTGAATCAGATAACAGTAAAAAACAGATACCCCTTACCTCTGATCCTGGAACTCCTCGACCAGGTGAAAAACGCCTGTATTTATACCAAGCTTGATCTCCGGGGAGCTTATCATTTGGTACGGATCAAGGAAGGTGATGAATGGAAGACGGCATTTCGCACTAAGTATGGGCTATTTGAATACCAAGTGATGCCCTTCGGACTATGCAATGCGCCGGCCGCCTTCCAATATTTCATGAATGACTTCCTCAGAGAGCTCATTGATGTCTGTGTTGTCGTCTACATAGGCAACAATCTTGTGTACTCATCTTCGGAAGCTGATCATCGAAATCATGTTAGGGCGGTTCTTGAAAAACTTTGCCAACATAAACTCTTTGCCAAGCTCGAGAAATGTGCCTTTCATGTCACCGAGGTCGAATTTCTGGGATTTATTCTGACACCCAAAGGTGTCCACATGGACTCGAGAAAAGTTGACGCAATCCTCAAATGGCCATCTCCTACTTCCGTGAAAGGCGTTCAAAGCATGCTAGGCTTTGCCAATTTTTACTGCAGATTTATTCCAGGGTTTTCACGAGTGGTACAACCCATCACATCCCTCTTAAGAAAAAATAAGCGCTTTGAATGGTCTGCAGAAGCTGAACAAGCCTTCCAAGAGCTAAAGGCCAAGTTCACCTCGGCGCCAATACTGAAACAACCACGCCCGGATCTCCCTTACATCGTTGAAACCGACGCCTCCAGCTTAGCAATGGGAGCAGTTCTATCACAAAGGGATCCAGAGACTAACCAACTGCATCCTGTGGCGTCTTGGTCTCGAAAGTTCTCGGCGCCTGAGATTAATTACACCATCACGGACAAAGAGCTTTTAGCTATTAAATCCGCCTTTAAGGCCTGGCGGCATTATCTCCTCGGGGCCAAACACACCCTTACGGTGATCACCGATCATCGAAATCTACAGTATCTGAAAACCGCCAAAGCTCAAGCCTCCAGACAGCTTCGCTGGGCTCTATTCTTTGATGAATTTAACTTCCTGATCACTTACTGCCCGGGCAACAAGAACGGCAAAGCGGATGCTCTTTCCCGAATTGGAATGGGAGATAACATTGTCAATCTCGAACCTGTACCAATAATTCCTGAACAAAGGATCTTGGGTCTGATTTCTTCGCAATCCATCGAGGATATTGAGGCAAAAACTAAACAACTTGTGACCCCATCAGACTTACAGAGCTGGTTACAAAGAGGAGAGAACTTCACCGTAAACAATGACTTGCCTTATTTCCAAGGACTATTATTCCTACCACACGCCGATTTACAAAAACAGGTAATCTCCTGTTATCATGATTCATTAATGGAGGGTCACCCTGGCATCGCCAAAACCACAGAAAAAGTGAAGAGACACTTCTGGTGGCCTTCATGGAGAAAAGACATAAAAGAATTTGTGATGTGAATGTTAGCATGTCCACACCTAGATAGAATTGTGAATGTTAGCATGTCCACACCTAGATAGAATTGTGAATACTAGCATGTCCACACTTAGAATTGTGAATACTAGCCTGCGTCGCATCTGGATAGAATTGTGAATACTAGCCTGCGTCGCATCTAGATAGAATTGTGGATACTAGCATGTCCACACTTAGATGGAATTGTAAATGTTAGCATGTCCACACCTAGATAGAATTGTGAATGTTAGCATTTCCACACCTAGATAGAATTGTGAATACTAGCATGTCCACACTTAGATAGAATTGTAAGTATGGTTCAACCGGAAGTATGGACACTAGCAGCTGCGCTAGTCGTGTGGAGGGAGTGAGGAGCATGCAAGGTTACTAAGGGAGCGGGCGGAGGGGACAGCTAAATCCTCAAACGGCCTTGAATGCAAAAACGGGCACGTACCTCCTGAGGCTCAGGGTGTACAAGCATCCCGTCATGTAAGATTACACAAACCCAACCGGTCCACTCCAGGATAGAGATACAAACTAACCAATACCACTAACAATTTCCTTCTCTGCATACACCTCTCAAACTCCAAACCAAACACAACCACAAACCTCTAGTGCAGCAAACCGCACGAACCTCACTACACTGCAACAACAAAACAAAAAACACACATAGACTCGCACATCAGCACACAACGACTACCAGCCGCATACACCCCAGGCCCAGCCGACGAAACCACCGGGCTGAGGCTGCCAACAGCACATCACTGCAATATTGCACTTTTCCAGCCTCCACCCACTAACCCACCCCTCCCTCCCTCTTTCAGAGCCGCCAGAGCGCCAGGGGACCACTCCGGTGGTGATAGTGCGCGGTACAAATGACCTTTAACATTAACATTAACATTAACATGTCCTGTGGTGTGTGTGCTCAAAACAAGGGTTAAAAGAAAAGGCCGGCTGGTCTTCTGCAACCATTAGACATTCCACCGTGTCCCTGGCATACCCTTTCCATGGACTTCACCACAGACTTACCCTCTTGTTCCGGGTACAACACTATTCTCGTTATTGTGGATTTGTTTTCTAAAATGGCCCACTTCATTCCGCTAAAAGGCTTACCTTCAGCTTCAGTACTAGCCAGAGAATTCCTTGAAAACATTGTCCGGTTACACGGCTTCCCATCGGTACTAATCTCTGATAGAGGAAGCCAGTTTATTTCTCACTTTTGGCGTAGTTGTTGTCGGTCAGCTCAAATCGATGTAAGACTTTCAACCAGCCATCACCCCCAGACCGACGGGCAAACCGAGAGAACAAACCAGACTCTCGAACAATATTTACGATGCATGCTACAACAGTCTGAAAGCAACTGGAAGGACATCCTTTGGATAGCTGAATATGCATACAACAATTCAGTTCATTCGGGAACCGGGAAGAGTCCCTTCTACATCTTGTATGGAATTCATCCTCGAACCTCCAACCTCGACCCACCTCAAGATCTTGGAACACCCGCCATAGATCAGTTGCACTCTGTTATTACCCAAGCTTTCAAGGAAGCGACTGCACATCTACAACAAGCTAAAGAAAGGTACAAAAAAGGAGCAGACCAACACCGAAGCGATGCCCCTCAATACCAGGTTGGGGATCAAGTCTGGTTGTCCACCAAACATTTATCGCTAAAAGGACCTCGCACCTTCAACCCCAAATACCTGGGACCATATTCAATTACGGCCATAATTAATCCAGTGGCCGTTAAATTAGATTTTCCAACCCATATGAGAATACCTCCTGTGTTTCACGTATCTCTTTTGAAACCCATGCAATCTGGAACCAGACTGACGAGACTCCAGACCCCATTCAGGTGAATGGAGAGCCCGAATTTGAAGTTAAAAACATTTTTGACTCCAAGATCATCAAATCAAAACTATTCTACCTAATCGACTGCAAAGGCTACGGACCCCAGGAAAGATCCTGGGAACCCTATGACTACGTCCATGCTCCTCGTCTAGTCAGGAAATTCCACTGAACCTTTCCCGATAAACCAAAACCCCCGGGGAGGACAAGTTTGGGAGGGGCCTTGAGGGGGGGTGCTGTCATGAGCGCTACTCCCGAGGAGCCAAGACTGGCTCAGTGTCCCCAGAAGCAGGCTCATCATCCACACCCCCGGTTCCAGCAGACCCCTACAGGGGTCCTTTTGACCATGTCCTGGCGCCTCTGGCGCCAGGCTCATAAGGAACCACAGTCCCGGCGCCATGGGCACCGGGCTCATATTCTTAAAGTGTGCAGTAGTGATTGGGTGGACTTACCTGTGGCAGACCATGCTGCATACTCACCTAGAACAATCCAAGCTGGGTGAAGTCCCAGCCACTGGCTGGGAGGGACCAATCCTCTGTTACAGGAACTCTTTTCTTACCTGGTGGGTCTGATGCTAATCCTCTGACACTGGAACTCTTTTCTTACCTGGGTGAGGCTGGAGGAAGAATACGCACCAAAGCACTTCTCCACTATTTAAACCACACCCGATAGAATTCATGTGTTTTGCGTTATTCTGCAACAGCAGCAGGATGCTCACCGAGTCGGCTCCTGCATTCCAGGTCTAGACACACCCTCAGCTTCTCGAGCAGCAACCTGTGGATGAAGAAAAGGCACAGGAACATCTACTCACCAGAATTCAGCCACAAGAGTCCAGTCTCCGACAACCTGCAAATAAAGACATAAGGTTAGAAAACGGGCAACACGCTCGCAGCTGCGCTCGCTTACCTTATCCATCCGTGATCACACCAGAGTTCACTGCGGCCTTCGCTTCGGCAGCATCCCAGCGCCTGGAAGACAAAAGACATTGTTAGTGGTGTCCGAGCGGAAGGGTTCGCAACTCAGTTATACTTACGCGCTTCTTCACGCGCAGCAGCAGCAGCATCGCCCTCAGCATTTCGGTATCTGAAAGAAAGGAAAAGACATTATCAGAGGTGCCCATTTTGAAGTGGCCACAATTCAGTAATACTTACGCGCTTCTTCACGCGCAGCAGCGGCAGCATCGCCCTCAGCATTTCGGCACCTGAAAGGAAGGAAAAGACATCATCAGAGGCGCCCATTTGGAAACGGCCACAATTCAGTTATACTTACGTGCCACCGCACGTGCAACAGCGGCGGCATCGCCCACAGCACCTCGGCACCTGAAAGACAGAAAAGGACATTATAAAAGGGTGCTCCTTCAGAAGTGGCCTCAGATCTTCTATACTCACGAGCCTCTTCTTGCACAGCAGTGGTGATGTCACCAACAGCTCCTCGGCACCTGAAGGACTATTACAAGCCACAAGAGGACACTGAGCCTAAACACTGAAATCATCCAGTGACGTAACTGGATTCCACGCGCCCCTGCACCAGAAGCAGGATGGAGAGCTCGGCTTTACTAAACCAAAGGTGAGAGTTCGTGGAGACCAGTCGAGAACCAAGAAGTGGGAAAAGCAGAAGATTGGTGGGAGAACTTATCCAACCAGCTTGTAATTGCCCCTTTTTCTTCCACCTGCAGAAAACTCACCTTACAAGCCAGACAGTCAATATTCTGAGGTCCTGCCCAGAGCATCTTCCGAGTTCTACGCCTCAACATAGTCATAGAAGCAACTGTAGCAGTCCAGTTTGGGTCAGCGCCTCCGTGGGAATCAGGTGAGCGTTACATACGATTTGGGTTTTTCTATGGGACAGATACAAATCGGAGTTGGTAAGAAAGCACACAATACACAGGCAAATTCGGTTTTTGTTAGAGAAAGGCTATTTTTGTTGAGACTCTATTTTACTGGCTATAATTATTTAAAAAGGGCACTTGACATGAGGTGGTTGATTTCAAATGTCAACCAACTCACCATGAATCTCTTTATAGAGGAATTAATTGATTTACTTGCAAATAATGCTAAGGTTTTATACAGACCTTTGAAAGATTTATGACAGGGACGCACTAACATACAAAGGCTAATTCAGATTTGTCTATGAACGAATTATACTGGCAATTTTGGATTTTAATTGGATTTCAATGGGGTCCAAGGGTCAAAAGAGCGGGATGTGCAGTTTTGGGAACTGGGGTTATGTGCTACTTACAATATAAGCTTGAGTTTAGGATTCTGGAAAGCCAGCAAGGTCGCTGGACAGCTAGGTCAAGGGATCTGGTCCCTCTGGATGGCTGGGTCAAATGATCTGGCCACTGGGACAGCTGGACCAAGGGATCTGGTCACCCGTGTCTCCTGGATGGGATGCTGGACAGCTAGGCAATGGCTGGTCACTGAACTCTCTAGGATGGGATCAGCTGCATCCTCTGCTTTCTCCCTGGATTCTTAGGTGTGTCTGGATCAGGATGAATGGATGGATCTGCCTGGATTGATGTATCTGGCTTCCTGGATCTTGAATGTATTTTGATTCTTGAGTAAGTAAGTGAGTGAGTGAGTTCCTTGTGTTTCTCTGTCTCCCCCTTATATAGCCAAAATGACATCATCAAATTTACAACCTGGGGGAAAGTACTCTGGAATTATTCCTCCCCTGGGATAGGACAGCCTACCGGTCCTCCCTGCTCGCCCTGGGCCGATTGGTTCAGGGAAAATGACATAATTTATGTGTTTGCATTTATGACCTTTCTTTGTCTCCCCAGCTTACTTTTTACCAAAAATTAGTTTTGGATCAAAGCTTCAAACTTATACTATCCACCGCAATAAGAAGTAGATATGCGGATTCAGTAGGTCACAGGGAATTGTATAATCCGATTGCCGACTCTGTGCGAGGTGGCATCGACCTTTGGCACATTTTTGCCGTTTTATGAAATGCATAATATTTAAAATTCTGCCAATGACTACACATATTCCCAATAACAATTTGCATCATCCCACCAATTTCATGTTTGTCCAATTTAGAATTTACCCTGAAATGCGTCTTTCATGGCGATTTCATTTCACCAAGTGCGAGAAACATATACTTGGGACCTCATTCTGAGTGCGGCGGTAAGGGTTTAACGGTGGCGGTAAGGATGCCGGTGCCATTAACCCCATACTGCCGCATTCCGAAGTCCTTTAGCGGGTCCCACTAAGGGCAGCTGGTAAAACCAGCCACCCTTAGAGCCGCTAAAGGACCAGGGAGCTAATAACGGGCCCATTATTAGCTCCCTCCCCATTCCCATTGAGCCCTGCTCGAATGGGAATGGGGGTGGCTTCCCTGAATGGGGAAATACCGGGCCCTCCAAGGTTGGAATGACCCGGTAAGTCCCCATTCAGGGAACCTGGACCCGAACCAGGACCCGAGTTTGGAGGTAGCCATGATGCAAATAGCGGCATGGCCACCTCCAAACTCGCAATGACGCCCTTGGTCTCTTTGCCTTTGCCTAAAAATCACATGGAAAACTGGCATAGTAAAAAAATACTACTTATTCAAGGTGCTGGGAAAAATGTCTTAAACTGCAGAAGTCCTTTAATGTCAATGGGGTTTATTTGTCACATGTGTGGGTGGTGCTGCAGACTCCCGCAGCAAACTGTCCCTGCCAGGCTCAGCATACCACAAAAAACTTTTATGATGCCCTTTGAAGTTTGTCAGTTCCGCCTTCAGAGCAGGTGCCGGAGGACATCACACCTCTTGGTCATATACCAGCCATACTGGCTTCCATTGTTCCTTCTTCCAGGGCAGCCTGCTAGTCTAGCAGGGCAGTGACTTCTCACACTCTTGGCCTTTTCATATGTCATGGTGGGCCGGTTCACTTGTGGATGTGACTTTGCAGTGGGAGGTAGAGCTGGCCATTGAATTCAGTCCCTGGGCCAAAACCCAGTTTTACTGGTTTCTGAGTCTTTTCTAAGTAACCAAGTCTTGTGGGGACAAATATGATGTACATTATGTAGCCAAAACCCCCACCCACATATTCGATCACATTTCTGTGCGAACATAGGCTGTCATTTGACATTTAACTTTTAAACTGCATTTTCCTTATTTTCAAAAGAGCAGATTCACACGTGTGCAGATCTTTCATTTCAAGTTTACAAATGCGGTTCTGCAGACGACCGTATTGTTTTCCAATGAGTCTTTTGGGGGGTTTTGCATATATGGTTGGTTTATGGACACAAAAGGATGCTGCACAGGATTTCTTTGATATTAACATGGAAAAAGAAACACCACGTTAATTCTTTCATTTACTGTAATTTGAGTGCGATGGTTCACAGCAAAAGGAAACAAAAGCCTAGTTGAGTGAAAAGCAGAATTATTTGCCCCTCATTTGATTTCTCAGTAAACAATGCCATTCTTGGGAGGTATTGCCTAACTGTTTGGCAATCAGATGAAACAAAGCACGCAGGGGTATGTTTCAATGAAGCGCTCAATTTGGTGGTTTTTTAAAAGAAAGAACAAATTACAGGGCCGTTGTATATGTCGTGTGTAACTTTAGGATCTAGAGGACAGAACAGCAAATCTAGAGCCGTTCTGAATGCAGATTATTTTCTTATGATTCAACTTGAAAGTAAAACAAATGCAAAGCCATTCTTTGGGTGGCAGTGTTCAATGCTCGCCACACATGCACCAGGGAGACAAAAGCACAGCCGTTTTTGTGCCACTGTTTCAATGAGGTTTTTGGTTGAAGGGGATTTCTGTTTATGGCCTTAAATGTACCCCACACAATGCACGTCTGGGATTACTTTGGGAATATAAGCTCTTTCCTTGGGCTGTCCACTCTCTCAGGCATCGTGAGTAAAGGGCCAACAGATCTAAGGGCGCTCACTATTCTCTTTCCCTTTTTCATTATTTGCCCCCTGTTAGCCTCTGTTTGCCACTGGTTACCACAAAACATGACACAAACAAAGGGCACAAACAACATTCAAATCAACCTCCACCACAGCACCACAATGAAACAACTAGTGGCATACACCTGCATTCTGCTTAACTGCCACTCTTCACCTGATCACACACATGACATCAATGAACTCATTTGCACACGCTCCACAGACATGCTCTTCCTTAAGGCAACGTGGCGGAAAGCCCACCAAACACCTATTATCCCTGCTTCTGCTATGCTTCCCCTACACTATCTCACCCACCACAAAGACCATCCACAGAAATAAGGTGGTGGCATTGCCACAACACACACACACTCACACGCACACATAGCAACTTCTATTAGACATGCTTTGAAACCCTCTCTCTCACTTGCTCCACACTGTTTCACCAACACCCTACCTTTCTCCACCTGATTTACTGTCCACCACACATGATTCCAACTTCCACACCGACTGGGTTGACTTTACAACTAACAACCACAGCTAGCCCTGCATCAATATCTACCTTGATGACTTGCACCCTGATTGTCGCATCCAGGCAGAAACCCCATACTAAAGAGTACCCTACTCTAGTCACCCCAGAATACCTCACCCAACTCATCACCTATCCCCCACACACATCTGGCTACACGCTGGACCTTTTGATTTCAAGTAAAAATTATGTCTCTGTGGAAAATCGAATATGGTTGTTGTGGTCAGACCACTTTGCAACCCTCTTCACACTCGCGACCACACAGAATCGCCCCACTTGACACATAGGGCCTCATTACGACCCTGGCGGAAATCGTGGCGCAATATGCACCATGGAGCACGGCGGAAAGCTGCCGATAGCGCCATGGGGGTTGGCGGATTTACCGCCCCATTCCGACCTTGGTGGGGCGGTAAATCCCCATTCCCCATTTTACCCTTCCCCATTCCCATTTTTGCCCCATAGGGTATAATGGGAGTGGGGAAGGCGTTAATTGCGCCACCGTAAAATACGGTGGCGTAATTAACAACAAGGTCCCGTAGCGCCATGTATTTCTCCGCCCGGAAAAACCAGGCGGAAAACGCTCCATGGCGCTACGGGAACTCGTAGTAGGGCGGACGGGTCCGCCGCGAATAACGCTGGCGTAAACCCACTCCGCCAGGGTCGTAATGAGGCCCATAATCTCCTCCCAATCATTGAGACAAATCAAGCACAAATCACCCTCCCTTTCTCCCCAAAAACACATGCTTCCAATCTGCTGAACAATAACATCACCATCACCACACAAGCACTCGACAAAATTGCTCCCCTCAAAATACAAAAGCCACACAACAACCACCATCAACCATGGTTCAAAGGTTCCCTCCTATGTATCAAGCAGGAAGCCAGATGCCTAGGAAGAGCCTGGCAAAACAACCCGTACCTCACCAGCAGAACACCTCACAAACCACAAGCACCATTATCGCCAAGAACTCCAACCCACCACCAGTCATACACCAGAACCATTCAACAGTATCAAATCCCACTCCAAACCATCATCCTCACCTTCCACACCCGCATCCACTGCGGTATGCAACTCCCTTATGGACTGCTTCGATTCCAAAATACACAACATCAGGAAAGCCCAAACATTCCTACACATGGGATACCTTCCACCCGATCCATGCAGACACTGTCATCACCCTCACAGCCAAAACAAGACCCTCACACATGCTAGAGGATGCATGCCCACATCAAGCCACATCATATTCCAAGACTATCCTCATTCCACACTGGTTCAACATAATCAACACCGGTCGTTCACATCGCCTTATCTCCTCTGCACCCAAAACTTTACAAATCTCAGCTATATTAAAAAATCATCTCTCAATCCCATGCTCCCCATAAATTACCACCACATCATTATCCTGCCAAACATCACCAGAAACATGGAACACTTTGCACTACCCAACTGCCCCAACCATTAAAAAAACATACTCTCAACACCTTCCAATCTGTCTTTCCCCTTGGACACAGCATAGAGACTGCCATACTTCACATCCTTGATGACCTTCACAACATCACTGGCAAAGGGCACTCAGCAATATTCCTCGACCTTCTGCAGCCTTCTATACCATTGAACACACCATTCTACTCAACACAAGCTACAACTCTCAGGCACCGTCTTCGACTGGTTCTCCTGCTTCCTTACTGACATGATACACTTTCTCTCCATGCCGCCGTTCTGATCTGACCCTATTCAAGTACGGCGCACCGCAAGGCCCCTCCCTATCTACACTCCACTTCAACGTATGTGGTGAAAACCTTGGACAGACCCATAGAAAACACTAGATACATTTCCATCAATATACATATGGCATGCAAATATATTGCCAAATCGTATCCCCCTCACAACTCTTCAAGCTGGACTACGGCAATACTCTCCTCACTGGACTCTCCAACAGCATCCTTGCTTCCTTGCAAGCCATAAAAAACACAGAAGCCAGAACTATCTTCTATCTACCAAAACATTCACACATCATCCCCGTTCTCGCCCAGTCCCACTCCCTCCCCCTACCACAGAGAATGTCCTTCAAATAAGGACTCTGCATTATTTTCAGTTATATCCACCACATAACCCCATCTTCCCTTCATGATAAACTCAAACCAATCACCTACACAAACACACAACACGCTAACCAACACCTTCTACACATTCCCCTCTGCAAACTCACATGCAGACAAAAATACTCAGTGGCGACCAAGAGCCTGGAACACGCTACCTCTTCACATCTGCACTGCATCTTCCATCACCACTTTTGGAAACAGCCTCAAAACATACCTGTTATCCTACACATAACCCTGCTACCACTTGTATATCCTAATCTCACTTCCCATCTTTTGAACTTTTGAACCATGTAGGGCTCTCCGGGATCCCATGAGTAGGGCCAGAGTCCCTTGGACATGTCATTCTTGAGCAGTCAACACATGTTTTGACACATTGGGCCTCATCACGTGTTGGGCTGTAGCCCTTAAATGAGGTGGTAACGGTATTACCACTGCATTTAAGGGCTGGCCCTATAACGAGTTGGGCGCTAAATCAGCTGTTTTACCTCCAGCATTTTTCTGGAGGTGAAAATCCCTGTTTTTGGCAGTATTACAGCTGGCTGTATTAACCCGCAGTATTAGCACCGAAAATTCCCCATTGGATCCAATGGACCCAATCAAGAATGGGTATTTACCATTAAGGCTCAACCCGTGATCCGGTGGTAATACCACCAGACTGGTCGATGCTAGGGCTATTAGAGTCAGCAGTATTACAGCCGGGAATACAGCTCAACTCGTGATGAGGCCGATTGTCTTTATCAAGGCTGTCAATTGATACAAATTATGCCACAAGGTATGTTTGTAATTATCACCAGAACATTGAGTAATACATCAATCAGATCACATACATTGATTAACAAGACAAAGTAAACATGTGCATTGCATTCAATAAATTAATTGATAACACAAACCACAGAGCAGATAGGTATGCAGGTGGATTAGCAGACGGAACATAACATTTAGAATTCCAAATTCAGTAAAACCGTATACTGTTACTATTAACACATGACATAAGTCATACAGTTGTTATCCCCAAGTTAGTGCTGTCATTGTGCTACTTAGCAATTAGGAAGATCCCTGTGACTATAGTCCAAATGAGAGGTGTTCCAAATGCCCGAACATGCAAGGATTTCTATTCATCTTAATGAAAAATCCAACCATTAAAGAAACGAATAGTTCAGAATACTACCGTGAGTGTTATGTGGGTGGATGACCCTTAGCCTGTGTTCTATTGCGCGCAAAGAAAAAGAAGACAAATGGAAAGCATGTGTGTCAGGGAGGAAAGGGAAATCGTAATTCCCAGAAACCTTAATGTGAAATCTCACCATTGGGTGAAACTTCGTCAATCTGTAAATCAGATTCAGTCAAGCAGAAGTTGTGTTAATTATTAACACTGTAGCTGTTCAGTTTATTAAATTGGGAACGAGAACTTGATATTAATAATAACATATCTCACTCCATACAGTGGGTGACTCCAATCTGCATTCAGCTGCACTCTATTAAGGTTGTTCGATGCTGGTGGGACAATCGGTATTCGGATAAGCATTAGTTGGTGTTAAACGGGTAAACCTGAAACTCCAGCTCATAAATAATAACAGTATGTGCTTTCCTTATGGGAAAATATCTTGTGCTATTATGGCAATGATGTCTTCCAAAAGTTAAGCTTGTACCACCCATGTGGTCATCCTCGAAAATCTGGTTGCGAGTAAGTCTCCTGCAAATATCGTAAGATTAAATAAGTATCTGATTTAACAGCAATATGACTTGGTAGTATAGAAAATTGGTTCACCTACTAGAGGTCTATACGCAGATGTCCTCTGAGGAATCATGTAATGCGGCATCTACGGTCAGTCAGCATTCATGCGCTTTACTACCACCGTTATAATACGTTTCTGGGTGTGTGCAGCCGTGTCCTCTGTACGTATTGCCATCCGTCGGAAACTAGACCGTTAACTGCAAATAATGGTAACGAGCATAGGACATCATTCGGGCATATTAAAACCATTTGGTGATACCCTCTGACAATGAATGATAGACACGAGGAACCTGTCAAAGGCTGAAGTTTGTTAAAAATACTAAAAGGAATAGAAACTGATTTGAGATCCAAATAGTAGAGAAAATATTCATGACAGAAAGTGATTTTGAATTATCCTCTCTCCTTGCACGTTGCACTGTTCATTCGGTGAACTCTCAATATTCTATATTAGCAGGACCTAAAGGACCAAAAGTACTTATTCAGGTTAATTTTGGCAAATATTGTTCCTTGAAACATAAAGCCTTTCCATAATGGTACCAAATACAATGTTAATAAATAACACATTAGAACGACAGAGATAACAGGCAAAATATTAGCGCCAGATACAGGATTAGTCATTAAGTCATTACACCAAACTCAAATTCCGAGCAAAAAATGTGTAATAGGTTGTGATACACCACAGTAAATGAATTCTAGAACCAAAAAAAGAGAAAGGGAGAGAATGCAGACAATTAGCCAAGAAAGACATGCATTTCATGTTCCGAATTTGAGCCTTCAGTTGTGCAGCGTATTAAACAAATACATTTACATTCTAGATATCTCAACAAACGTGTAATATCCCCTCCACGTTTACTCACTTTAGCCTGGTATAGTCCTTTGAATCTGATATCGCGCCTGTCCTCCATCTGGTGGCAGGTCTGCCAGTGTTGTGTGAGAGGCGTAGTCTCTGATCTTGACTGCTTCGGCTATGTAAATGTTCCCTGATGCGGAATCTTAGAGGTCTAATAGTGCTACCCACATATATTGTTTTGCAAATACAAATTATAGCGTAAACCACAAGTGTGGTTTTACAATTGCTAAAGTCTTTGATCTTTATTGTGATGCCTGCTTTGTAAGTAAATTGTTCTGTATCCTGGTGTGCATATTGACACATACTACAGGTGCCACATTTTTGTAGCCTTGTGAGTGTCCGCAACGAGTCACTACCGCCAGTAGGTTTGTTAGCTGAAAGATCTAAGAACGAAGGGCACAGCAGATTGTGTATAATCGGTGCCCTAATATAAATAAATCGAGGTTTATCCGAAATGTGCAATTTGAAATCTGGGTCCATCAACAGAAGTTGCTAATGTTTTTGGACAATTTGGTAAAGGTTATGAGCATCATTTGCATATTTTGAAATAATATCCACTGTCCGGATGGTATCCAGAGTAGGCTTAGATGTACATTGTAACAAATCTGCCCTCTTTTGTTTTTTTTATTTTGTTACTTGATAGTTGAACATTGATTTATGAATAAACTCTTCTGTAAAATCTTTCACTCATACATTCACATTCTTTAGTGAATTGGGTATCTTCACTGCTATTCCGCCTCGCCCAATGAAATTCACCACCAGGTATATTCTGGATGGTGGCCCTTCTATGGCAACTACTAGCATGCAAAACAGAATTCACTTCAGTTGGTTTACGAAAAGTGTTTGTTTCAATTTTACCATTGTTAATATAAATGTGTAAGTCAAGAAAGTCAATGTTTCTAGAGTCACAATGTCCTGTCGGACTAATCCCATATTGATTATTATTGAGATAATCAATGTATTGCTTGAAGGTCTCTGGTGTACCAATGATCAGAACATTATTGATATATCTTTTCCACATAATAATATTGTGATCAAAAGCATTATTTGTGAGAGCATGAACCTGGTCAAATTCAGCCATAAACAGATTCGCCAGTGTGGGTGCATATTTTGCCCACATGGCAACCCCACTGGTTTGCATGTAATACATCTCATGAAAGATTACCGCATTGTTCTCCAGAGAGAACTTAAGAAAGGATTTTAGCATGTCGATGTGTAAGGTGTATGAGGTAAGGTGTATTAGAATACTACCCCAATCTTCCACTACCCAGAACCTTGCACACTGTGATCCAGCCCCCTCCTTAACCTGCCTGTCCCCTGCCCCATCTGTGCACCCACTCACTTCCTCTCCTTCTGTAACCTTGCCTACCTCCACTGAAACGCCTTTCCCCACCAGCATCGTATCACTCAAGACAGCACTCAAGCTCCATTACCTACTCCTTGAAGCCTTCCTATCCATGTTACAAGCCCCCCCATATCCACCCAGCATACCAAAACCTAATGTATTGTCATGTACTTCGGAGCCTCTTTCTCCAGCTGTCCATATAGATGTCTCGATTATCATGTGTTCCTTGTCTATGTTTTATTCCAGCCCTCATCGACATTAGGTCAGATGCCGAACATGAAATACCTGTAAATAAATCTTGTGTAAGGTACCTGGCTGCAGGACTGCCCAATTAACTCTGGAACGCTATGTACATGTTTCTGCTTGAATCACCACGGCCCTCATTAAGAGATTGGCAGTGCAGGTAATGCTGCCACCTTTTTCGCCACTTTCCCACACTGCAAAATTCTGACTTTAGAAGCGAAATGGAGGAGGCAAAAGAGACAAGTATGCAATCGAATTTATGGGAAAAAACACGGAAATTATCCTCCCAGGCAAAGGCCCTAGACAGAAAATTTGGCCGATTTTCTTTGTTGCCTGTAATAAAATATTACAAAGGAAAATTTGTTCCATCAATAACATATGGAGGAGAAGGTATGCCAACTATTCCGCCAAACATCTGGCCACAATTGAAAGCCTATTTCTGGCGAGAACTGCTACACCTTCCGAAATCGACATCCCTGCCAGCAATTTGAAGGGAACTGGGACTGCTGTCACTGAAGGCAACTGTCGATTGGAATGAGATGGCCCTTTTTAGAAAAATAATTATGCCAGACTCCGCTCCACAGTATAATATGCTTAAAGATGAAACAACTACAGGGAGAAGCGAAATCCTTGCAAAATGGGTGCTCAAACAGAAAGCCTCTCTGTTAAAGATCGGATGCGATGAGAACGATCTAACCCGAAATCCAATGCGGGTGAAGAAGAAGCTCCAAGAGCTTGACTGGATTGATACATTGGAAAAAGCAGCTGCCAATAAGCTCCTTGGCCATTTACCCATCCAACCCAAAAAACTAAATGAAATCTACCAAGTCTTCACATGCTTTCCGGACAAACGAAGAAGAAACATCTTCCTAAGGGCCAGGCTAAACCTCTTGCATACAAACGAGATAAGAGCTTTAAGAGGGCTATCAAACACGAACAAGTGCCGTCTCTGCAAGAATACTGCTGAAATCGAAACAATAAGACATCTTTTGATGACATGCCCGAAAACCGTCTATCTCAGGAAAGCATACTTAACCCCGCTCCTGGAATCCTTTGTCCTCCGAGAGGAGGATACTTGGTGGTGCCGCCTCCTAAGTGGGAAAAAAAAAATCTGCTGGACGATAGCAACAACTAAAATCCTAGAAGCTGCTTTGGAAAAATGCTTGAAAAACACAAATCCAACATCTTAAGGACAGAAGCAGACACAGCGACCGGAATACAGGAAAAATAAAGAAGTAAAGTAACAAAGAAATAAAGAAAGAAACTACCAAATGAAAGTAATAAAGTATAAAGAACCAAGGAAATTAGAAACGGAACCATACACAACAACAAACAATAATGGACACAATTACGAATTAACAACCTTTGTAAAATCAATTTAATTTTGATAGCACACAAAGTAAAAAAGAAAAAAAAAAAAAAATCATCCATTACACCTTGAAAACTCCATGGATTTTTTAATTTTTTATGCCGGAATTACCAAAATAATTCCTATGGACTCCAAAAATGGGGATTAATATGCCTTAACCACTGCTCAGATTTCTGTAAGAAATCCACACAACCGAGTGGCGGTAACTGTATACAAGTTTGGCAGAATTACTGTCAAATTCATAATAAGGCTCCATGCCCTCTGTCGCTCTGCAGCATATGCGTGTAACTCGTGGATGCTAAATCACTGCCGATTCCTAGTTAATAGCGTCTGTTCTTCCCTGAATAGTGCAGCAGTCTCCTACTCCAGTGGGGTGTAAACAAACCCATAATATGTAACCCCACCATTGCGCAAGCTGATTACCTTGGCAACACTACTAACACTGCCTATGGGCTCTGCCAGCAGGTGGAGCTGGGCAAATTTGAAGGCCACTTTCCAAGAAATGATAATCGTGTCTGGACCTGATCACAGCACTCCAGTAAATCGTAAAACCCACAAAGCCAGTTCCACCCGGAGCTCAGCCTCCCCTGCCTCATGGCGCTAGGCTGCACTGGTATGCCCCTGCTGAACAAAGACACTTGTCTATGGCTGCCACCATTGTGGGGAATTTGGCCCACCCACACGGGGAGTGTGCGCTCACCTGGGATTTTTTGATTTTTTGATATTGAAAATGAATGATGGGAGATCAACCTCCGAACACATATTTTCTCTGCTCACCGTACAAAATGCATAGTCACATGTACTCCGGGAGGACACAGCCTACAGACGCCATCTTCCCCTGTCATGTTCAGGTGTAATGTGACAGCCACGGGTACATCAAAGCATCCCATGAAGGTGGAAGACACACTTTCCTCTGGCTATGGGTAGCCTGGTTAACATTTCAAATGCTATATGGATCTGCTTTCCTATTGTTTAGTTCCACTGGTGGCAGTGCATACTAATGAGAGATAATTAAGGCAAGCCTGTCGAAGATGCTTGGTTGCTGAACAGACAACAGGAAAGCGGGGCTAACACCCCTTTGGTATACAATGTGTCAACTTGAGGCTTGTTCCCATTCCTCTGTATGAAAGGCAGCAAAATGCATGTCTGGGTCCACTATTTACCGTAGGCAAACCCCTGTAGAGCAGACACCTTCCAGAGGGAGAAGTATGTGAATTGAAGGAGACAGGAAGTCTGCTCTCGTCGCAAACTTCAAGTGAGACCTGCACTTTAATCAAGAGTCACAGATGGCTCAGATAACCAGAGAGACACTTTGATCTACAACAAACAGGAAGAGGGGTGGGACTTAGATATATGCTGTCACCCCTTACCTTTCCTGTTGCTGAGCACTCTGATCCTGACCTCATGTATAACAGAAGATTGTTGGTGGGAACCCAGGATTGGTTCATTAAGGTAGGCTTAGCCTGCACCAATCACTGGGGCCAATTTGGCTTTAAAAGAGGGCTGAAGAAAAGAGGGCTGAACCCCTGATTTAGGATCATCTGACGACTTCGAAAGGAGTAAGAAGGACTCATTTGGTCTCGGGCTGACAGTACAGTCTACCTTACATCTTCCACCAGTGAAGGAAGGACAGGAGTTCCAAGAGAGAAGCAAGATATCTCCCCTAAACATCTCCCAGGGAACAGAGGGAGATAGTGGACTCAGAGGACCTGTCAAGCAGCTCCAGCAGCGGTACCCAGCCAGCACACAGCGTGCCCTGCTAGGTACTGCCAGCAAGCTTCCTAGATGGGAAGTGCTTGAGATCATCTGAACTAGGGACAAGGCTGTTGCTTGTAAACACTCCACTAAGCTTTGGGCCGTCCGCCTTAAAAGGACGACACAAGCCCTGCGAAGAAGCTAGGAGGAGTGCCACAACAAGCATATACCAGCGTCCATCTCTTAAGGACATTTTTGAGACAGTCGAGTCCTCGAACCGCAACTGGTTGCACTGCTGACTGTTGTCATGCCGCAGTCATCAGAGCCCTCCGAGACACCTCGACTAGCGCCCTAGATCCGCCAACCAGCACAGAGACAACAATTCTTGGCCCTGAGCCACTGTGTAGGCTACCCTGCTGTCTGATACCCACAGCTGTCCCCCACCTCAAACTCTGTCTCAAGAGCTGCAAAGCACCCTGTAACCACTTCGACACTGTTGAGCATCAAGAACTTCTTAAGCAACAGGTACATTATGGTTCTACCCCCTGGTCCTTCTCCGAAGGCCCCTAGAGACAGGTACAACCCTTTGCCCCTTGGTGCTGAAGCCAAATAACCTTGAACAGTAAGACTGATTACTTTACCAACAACCCTCCTGTCAGTATCTAGAGTGATTCCCTTTCCTTTGTGAATCTGTCTGTCATCTGTGTTCCTTTACCGGGTGTGTTGTATTTTGTAGTCTGCTAGAACTGTCTGTTGTAGTAATAATAAAGTAGATATGTTTTATACAACCTTGACTGGACAGTCCCTTTTATCATTGGGTAATAATTGGGGAATAATTGTATTTTTGATGTGTTGCAAATAACCAGCGATACACAACCTTGCAGAGATAAGGCTGTTTTTACATCCACGTTACCAAATTTGGACAAGGAGGTTTATAATTGACTTGTGTTCCGATCTGTGTGGATCTCCTCTGGTGTACTAGAGGTGTGGGGCTGATTGATGGTTTAGAAACCGATATTCCTCCCTGGACCACTGGTGCCCCAGAGTTGATTTGTCATAAACATCCTGCATCGAGATGCCTGGCCTGGACTCCAAGCAGAGGCTTCCCGTCTGACCCCCAGCATCTCAACAGCTTATTGGCCTCATAACGCTACTCCTATTGCCTATGGGCTCTGCTGGCAGGCATTGCACATAGGCCAAATTCGAAGGCCAGTTTCCAAGGCCTGATATTCCTGCCTGGCCCTGTCCGACCATGGCTGCAGGCCTGCTACTGCTATCTGCTCTAACTCTACTACACGGATCTCCGACTCCCACAATGATATCTTCGCTGCTGCATCGAATATGCACGTCCTGCTCCTAGTACCTTATTTCCTGTTTCGGACTCACTAGGGATGGGCACCAATGCTGCTTGCTTGACTATCCTCATATGACTGCCTGCCTCTATGTTCCTGCTACTTGATTCCTTCAAAATTGTCATCCTGATACCTCATGCCTATATGACTACTCACTATGCCTCAAATATATTAATCTTAAATCTGTTGCCCTCGCGACTCATGCGGCGCGCGTTGCCTACTGCGCCTCCATGCACTGTTTACCAAGACGGCCGAAAACCGATTTATCTCCACTTCTGTTCAAACCCTCCCATAAAATCTGTGCAGTACCGAAATGCCCAGCTTTTCCAGGCATGGACACTCCCACTTATGCCACCATGACCCTCAACATTTTACAGGACTTTCGAACGCTCTTACACCCTAGTCCTAACCTCCGCTTACTCGCTCCCCTGACTGTCTGCAAGTGCCATGCTCTCAACTGTGTTTTTATGTTTACTGCAGTAAGTAGGGGCTTGTCCTGTCTTACCGCATTGATTTGCCGCTACATGTCCTTCTTTTACTGCTTACTAATGCACTGTTTTTGCAGCCCCCTGCACTAAACGGAGTGGCCTTACGTGTTGATATATTTGCTTGTATTCACTTGTATCTTGCTCACTATGCCTGTCTGCTCACCTACAGTAGCCCCCTGCACCATGAGGTGAAGCCTTTTGCTCTTTACTTTTTTTCACGCCTGTTGTAGCCTCCTGCACCATGAGGTGAGGCTTTGCCGTCCGTAGCCCCCGTACTACATGGTGAGGCGTTGCCAGTCTGTTTACACACACCTATTTTGTCTCTTTACTTGTTTTCACTCCTGATGTAGCCTCCTGCACCATGAGGTGAGGCTTTGCCAGTCTGTGTACACACATCTATTGTGTCTCTTTGCTTGTTTGCACGCATGAAGTAACCCCCTGCACCATGAGGTGAGGCTTTGCGAGTCTGTGTACACACATCTATTGTGTCTCTTTGCTTGTTTGCATGCCTGAAGTAGCCCCCTGCACCATGAGGTGAGGCTTTGCAAGTCTGTGTACACACATCTATTGTGTCTCTTTGCTTGTTTGCACGCCTGAAGTAGCCCCCTGCACCATGAGGTGAGGCTTTGCCAGACCGTGTACACATACAACTATTTTGTCTCTTTGCTTGTTTGCACGCCTGAGGGAGCTGCCTGCAACCAAGGTGAGACTTTGCCAGTCCGTGTGCACACACCTATTTTGTCTCTTTGCCTGTTTGCATGCCTGAAGTAGCCCCTGACCATAAGGTTTGGCTTGGCCAGTCTGTAGCCCCCGTACCATAAGGTGAGGCTTTGCCAGTTGTTAGGGAGAATTCTCATAAATGTCTAATTTCCCTTACCTAATGAGTCCCTCAGCAATTTTGCTGGATTTCTAAGATTTTTTTTTCACCTGGTAAGAGTGTGAGCCTTTTTTCCCACTCTTACATGTGTTTTGCTGTGTGTGTTTTTACCATTTGTGTGATCTTGGGCTCTGGAGCCTCACCTACTCCATGAGCAACATTTTTGTGTGTGTTACACAGCACCTTCAGTGCAGTGACACAGGGTTGTCTTTTAGACTTCCCTCTGACTCCATTTTTCTGGGACAGACTACTGTCTCCCAGAAACTTGTGAAGTTGCCTTTAACTTTATGTAATCTCTTTAAATTACAGACCCAGTACACCCCCATCTTACATGGAGTATTGGAAAGGGTTAATTCCTGTCCCTTTTTATCTCTGTCTCTTGGAGCACTGTTTCGCTCCCTTTACATCAAGATTTGGCTGGTGGCAGTGGTAACTACCCTAACTTGTCTACCGCGGCTATCTTATATAACCATGGTATTGTTTTAGGCTATCATATTGGCCTCGAACATAAACCCGCTTGACCAAATGCATTTTATTTTGGCTCCGGCTGGGTTTATTCGCCATTTCTTTTTGTTAAAGTCTTTCTCATGTTCTTCTCTGCGCACCAAACTGGGGTTTATTCCTTTGTTCGCCGTCTTTTCGCAGGCTTCTGCACAGAAGCCCTCCTTAAGGCGCCTGAAAGTCTGGGTAGGCAGGATGTGAGGGAGGGGTCTTAGGACCCCTGCCATGGGTTCCCTTGGTAACCCAAGTCACACTCCTGTTTGATTGGCTGGGTGACTGTCCTTGCCAGGACAGCCACCTTGCTGTGTGATTGACAGCCAGGCTATGTGAATGGGGGAAAACTGCATAAAAAGCAGGTCTCTGGGACTGGAAAGGCAGAGTTGCCACTGGAACGAAAGAACCATCAAGGAGTTGATGGAAGAGGACCCCTTCAACGACTGAACTGTCCGGTGAAGCCCTGCTGCAGGTCCGAATCTTCAGAATCTGACGACAGAGAAGATCCTCCAGGAAACGTCTTCCCTTGAGCTGGTGGGACCAACCAGTTCGCACAAACTGCAAGCCAGGACCCCTCCTCTGGTCGAATTTGCTGTACAGAGCTATAGTGGGCCGGATAGCCAGGAAGGTCGGATCCTGCTTGGGTTTTAAGGAGCGCCCCTTTTATTTGTTGTTTTGCTCTGCTGCTGGTTTCTTCCCTGGGTGGCTGAGGACCCTTGAGTCTTTCTACTTCTGATCAGTCCGACAGTCGCTTCAGGAACCGTGAGCCTGCATGAACTATCAGGAACGTCTGCCTCAGCTACAGCTCCCTCTCCGTTTGAAGGTACTGTGCAAATCCGGTTGTGCGTTTCGTTCAGCCACGGTGAAAGTGTTTGAAATCTTTGTCCAATCCGAGGGCTTGTCCTTCTCTTCTCTTTGAACTAACCTTTCTACCAACCAACCACATCGGAAACTGTGCCACAAAATTTACTCTGAACTGTATATCTTGAGCAAAAGTCTTTTGAACCATTGACTTTGACCCTAAGCCTTTTCTGTCTGATTTTATCATTGTAGTCTCTCTTGTTCGCTTGCCTGAGTACTTTCCTGTTGGTGTGGATCCATTTCTGTTAACTTTTGTCTTTACCTCCCTTTTTAAATTGCTGGAGTGCATTTTGCTCCCACTTCAACTTGTCTGGGATTTAAGGGAAGTGGTGTGGTGTATTAAGAGTGTGATTTTTAAACTGCTTAGAAGAGTGAAACGTTAAACAACTGAAGAGTGAAATAAATGTATATTCTTTTACTTGAAAACCTTGAGTCAGTGTTTGCCTGAATCATAGTAGTTGATGTCCTTTGTGTAACTATTTGATACTGCTCACTTTACTCTTGAGCTACGTCTGACGGCTCAGCCTTCGCTACCACTTTAACTGTGTAGTACAAGCTTGTACCAAAGGTGAATGTGTACTGTCACTTGTAGTCTTAACTGTGTGTGGTGTTCCCAAAGGGTACTGCATATGATTCTGCCTAACACCAGTCCATATACCGACCCCTATTTTGTCTATTTCCTTGTCTGCTCACCTGCTGTAGCACCCTGCACCATGAGGTGAGGCTTTGCTAGTCCGTGTACACCCACCTATTTTGTCTCTTTGCTTGTTTGCACCTCTGAAGGGGACCCCCGTACCATGAGGTGAGGCTTTGCCAGTCGTCATACACACATACATTTTGTCTGTAACCTGTATCAGTGATCTTGCACTTTACAAACTACACTATGCACTTTCTGTAACTAGCACCTAGACGCCTCAGGCTTTTGTGCGCTGATACAAATGCAAAGTAAAATAGAATAAAAGGAAGCGGCTTCTGCGAGAATCAGGCCTCATCGCAGGCGGCTCAGTAGCCCTTGCATTTCTAGTTTTGCACAAGCGCATTAGCTGTTGAAGTACTTCCCCAATACGCTGTGCGATACTTAATATAACTTCCTGTGATTTGCTTCCGGTGGTGGCAGGTGTTAGGCAGAACAATGATAAAGGAAAGGAATAAGTGGGCACCACTTTGTATGATGATTCTTGAAATGAAGTAACAAAGTAAACAGAAGAATAAAGCTTCTCAAAAAATACTTTTAGGGAGCTGGCTGTGAAGAGTCTGGAGACACCCTGACTCGAAAAGTAACAGTGAAGGAAAAGACTAAGTATGGCCAACTTAGTCACACAGCCGCTCTCCGTTATACCCAAAACAACGGGTTATGAAGTTAAAAAGACTTTCTTCAAAATATTCCTGTATATAGGTAAACGTACTTGTATCCAATTTCAAAAATGATAGTCAAAAAGAATCCAAGTCAGAAATAAATTCAATAATAATTTATCAAAAGATCATTGATAAGAGCACAACACTAATGGAATCTTAGTGAGGCTGCAGCTACACATCACATGTTAGGTATGGACTTAATATGCCAATGCATTTCGGAGTATGCAAACTCCTTCATCAGAGCAAGTCTGTATTGAAATAATGTGAACACTCAACATACAAACACATGCATAAATCAATAAAGAAAATGTAAACACATACCAGAGTGTGGAATGTTCATATGAGCGTTGGAATGTATGTTTGGAAATAAACAACATAATAAATGCAGTAAGGAGCAAGTAAATCAACAACATAATAATAACATAATGTCGCTCTAAATCTGCTAAATTGGTTGATTTATATTTACATAGATGTATACACTTTGCTGCCGTGCCTCCCGGATGTCCAGCATAGTAGTCCACTGTCTTGTGCTATTTCATCTGCTTTAGAAGTTGTTTTTTTCCGTATTTGATAGCATAGTATTCCACTGTCTTGTGCTATTTCATCTGCTTTAGAAGTAGTTTTTTCTGTATTTGATAGCATAGTATTCCACTGTCTTGTGCTATTTCATCTGCTTTAGAAGTTGTTTTTTTCCGTATTTGATAGCATAGTAGTCCACTGTCTTGTGCTATTTAATCTGCTTTAGAAGTTGTTTTTTTTCCGTATTTGATAGCATAGTATTCCACTGTCTTGTGCTATTTCATCTGCTTTAGAAGTTGTTTTTTTCCGTATTTGATAGCATAGTATTCCACTGTCTTGTGCTATTTCATCTGCTTTAGAAGTTGTTTTTTCCCGTATTTGATAGCATAGTATTCCACTGTCTTGTGCTATTTCATCTGCTTTAGAAGTTATTTTTTTCCGTATTTGATAGCATAGTATTCCACTGTCTTGTGCTATTTCATCTGCTTTAGAAGTTGTTTTTTTCCGTATTTGATAGCATAGTTTTCCACTGTCTTGTGCTATTTCATCTGCTTTAGAAGTTGTTTTTTTCCGTATTTGATAGCATAGTATTCCACTGTCTTGTGCTATTTCATCAGCTTTAGAAGTTGTTTTTTTCGGCATTTGATAGCATAGTATTCCACTGTCTTGTGCTATTTCATCTGCTTTAGAAGTTGTTTTTTCTGCATTTGATAGCATAGTATTCCACTGTCTTGAGCTATTTCATCTGCTTTAGAAGTTGTTTTTTTCTGCATTTGATAGCATAGTATTCCACTGTCTTGTGCTATTTCATCTGCTTTAGAAGTTGTTTTTTTCTGCATTTGATAGCATAGTATTCCACTGTCTTGTGCTATTTCATCTGCTTTAGAAGTTGTTTTTTTCTGCATTTGATAGCATAGTATTCCACTGTCTTGTGCTATTTCATCTGCTTTAGAAGTTGTTTTTTTCTGTATTTGATAGCATAGTATTCCACTGTCTTGTGCTATTTCATCTGCTTTAGAAGTTGTTTTTTCTGTATTTGATAGCATAGTATTCCACTGTCTTAAGCTATTTCATCTGCTTTAGAAGTTGTTTTTTTCTGTATTTGATAGCATAGTGTTCCACTGTCTTGTGCTATTTCATCTGCTTTAGAAGTTGTTTTTTCTGTATTTGATAGCATAGTGTTCCACTGTCTTGTGCTATTTCATCTGCTTTAGAAGTTGTTTTTTTCTGTATTTGATAGCATAGTGTTCCACTGTCTTGTGCTATTTCATCTGCTTTAGAAGTTGTTTTTTTCTGTATTTGATAGCATAGTATTCCACTGTCTTGTGCTATTTCATCTGCTTTAGAAGTTGTTTTTTTCTGTATTTGATGCCTGGGTTTCCAGGTGACATATAATATTTATGTTTGTTTCCCTGATTGAGAAATGTTCATGTCGCTCTAAATCTGCTAAATTGGTTGATTTATATTTACATAGATGTAGACACTTTGCTGCCGTGCCTCCCGGATGTCCAGTCTGGGACCCAAGGTGGCATTGTTTTCAATGCCACCATTAGCGGCAGATTTTATTTATTTTTGTTGATTCTGTTTATATTTGCCATTTTGTATGTAAACAACATAGCTGTTTTCACAGAGTATTTTTTTCATTTCTATGCTGATTCTATAATTTTATTTTAGACATTATGCACCCTAGAATTAGTACTTGACCACCATTAGACTATATAATTACTTAGTTTACACCTTGGGGACTTACAAATCAAGATAGCATAGCTATTTGAAAGTCACACGCATCGCGCCGTCTTATAGAGGCGATGCGGTCACGTGGTTATGTAAATAACCCGTTTCCTAGCAACACCACAATACGGCGATGCACTGCAGCGTTCAGACGGCTTGTCTCACGGCCGTGCTGCGTTTACAGGTATCTTTGCATTTTAGATTGTAATAGATAAACTGCTTCACTTAAACACATGTAGCCCTCTGATTACTCTAACTTTCATGCTTTTAGAAAGCCGTTGTGACCGCTGTCCTTTATTGGACCACGGGTGTTACTGACAGCCTGACACTCCTAAAAAAAGCTACACTGGCTACACACCGGTATAGAGGTACCATTTGTTATTTGTTTTTCACTCCTTTAGCCTCATTATGTTGTTGATTTACTTGCTCCTTACTGCATTTATTTGGTTGTTTATTTCCAAACATATATTCCAACGCTCATATGAACATTCCACACTCTGGTATGTGTTTAAATTTTCTTTATTGATTTATGCATGTGTTTGTATGTTGTGTGTTCACATTATTTCAATACAGACGTGCCCTGATGAAGGAGTTTGCATTCTCCGAAATGTGATGTGTAGCTGCAGCCTCACTAAGATTCCATTAGTGTTGTGCTCTTATCAATGATCTTTTGATAAATTATTATTGAATTTATTTCTGACTTGGACTCTTTTTGACTATCATTTTTGAAATTGGATACAAGTACGTTTACCTATATACAGGAATATTTTGAAGAAAGTCTTTTTAATTTCATAACCCGTTGTTTTGAGTATAACGGAGAGCGGCTGTGTGACTAAGTTGGCCATACTTAGTCTTTTCCTTCACAGGTGTTAGGCAGAAACCTATGCAGTTCCCTTAGGGAGCACTGCAAAAGATTTAAGACTACAGGTGTTTGGCAGTAAACCCACTTGGTAGCAGTCTGTACCACACAGATTCACTTGGTAGCTGTGGCTGAGCAGTCAGACTTCCCTCAAGAAGAGTTAGGCAGTATGTAGAGTATACACAATAGGTACAGAGATACAGTAGCACAAGCAAACACTGACCAGAGCTTTGGTGTAAAAGTATATAACTATTTATTTAAAGACACACTTGTAAGTTACACTAGCAACAAAGAGGTAAGTAAATTCAGCACACAGTCACTATTATATTTACAACCCTAATTACTTATTAGACAAGTCTTAATGAGAAACACCACTTATTTTCAGACAGAGGTGTGCCCTTAACATAAGATGGCACTCTAATAAGTTATTAAAAAGGGAGGGAAAAAGGCAGAGTTATAGAAGCACACAAATTTCAATACTTTTTAAAAGAACCTCAGTAAGGCAGGATAGGCAGAGTTCTACTGGAGAGCAAGGAAGTCAATTGCAAGGCCTACTTTTGGAGAGAGCAAGCAGAAGGGGTCCAGGTTCACACAGTGGGGTTATGCCCAAAGAGTCTTGTAGATAGTTCGCACAGAATGAAATAAAAGTCAGGAAAAGTTAGCTAGGTTGTCCCAGGCCAGCCCAGGTTAGAAAGTCGAGGCTTTACTGTCACCCCGAACGATCTGTCGCAGGCGGCGCACAGTACCTTAAGTGTGAAGGAAGCTCCAGCGGGGGCAGTTGTTCCTGGCAGCGGTTGCAAGTCAGTGTTTCATCCAGAGGAAGAGGAGGTCTCGCCGTGGAGGAAAGATGAAGGTCGTTGCACTGCCAGGGAAGAAACCAGCCGCAGAGTTCTTCGGTTAAAAGGTACTACCCTTCTCTTCGCGGAAGTGGTAAACCGTGGTATTCCGGTTGCCGGGGTGCTTTGCACTGCTAAGAATCTGTCGTCGGAAAAAGTGGTGAGACGGTTCCGCAGGGGTCCACCGGTGGTGTCGTCGTTGCAGGTCGGCTCAGCTTCTCCCTCCTCGGATTCTTAGGTCCTGTGGCGACTTCTGAAGTTCCAGTCCCCAAAGCCCTGCTTTTATGCAGCAAACCCCCATTCATTCAGCCTAGTTGTCAATCAAACATGCTAAGTGGTGAGCCGGCCGGCTCACCACTTGGGCCAATCACACAGTGTGACTTGAGTTGCCAAGGCAACTCAGTCCGGGGTGCCTAAACCCCCTCCCACACCTCCTGTGGTACCCAGACAGAGTGGCACCACTTTTGGAGGCTTCTGTGGAGAACTTGGGTTGGAGTCACAGAAGAGAACACAAACGCCATTTTAGAATCGAGTTCTGGCAAAAAATACCAACTGGTGAATTAATATTAAATAAATAAACCGGCGGTATTGTTCGAGGCTATAGGAATTAAATAATTAAAGTTGGTAGCCTCGAACAATGGGAAAATCCCATAGGGATATATTCGCGGTCGAATATAACAAGTAGTATCCACTGCCACCAGCCAAAACTCGATCAGGGGGGGACGGAGACGTGCCCCCTCGAACAACAGACCCCGGGGCAATCGAATTGCCCCGACCAGTACGTCCACAATATGATGGTTTGCACGGGTTTCTGTTCATAATTTGGGACTAGCAAAGCCAATGGTGACTTTACATGCCCTGGGAGACAGTAGTCAGTCCCAGGATATGGAGTCTATGTTGGGGTTTCGCTACGACACCCCCTGGGTTACGGCACGGAGGGTGCTGTGTAACCCACATCAAAAACACATGAGACCCTATGGAGTAAAAGACCCCATAGCCCATAAAACACATGGAAAGACAAAGGAACACCTCAAATCATGTCTAAGAGTGGGAGTAAAAGAGTCTCACTCTTAGCAGGAGAAAAAAATAAACCCCAAAAATCCAGCAAAGCTGCTGGGGGACTCACTAGGTTTGGGAAATTAGCCTTAACAGAGAATTCTCCCTAACAACAGGGTTTCGCACATGGCGTTCCTATCTGTCAGTGTCTATTTCCTGCGGTCTTGGGGGGCGGGGGGGTGTTATATTGCGCTATTGCGTCCTCCAGTTCCCCAGAAATCACGTGTTTTGCGCCCGTGTTAGCTTCATGGATTCATTTGCAAGCCAACATTTCCAATTCTGGAGTTGTATGTCAAGTCCAGGGGCTCATAGTGTGAACATATCAGTCATTAGTAAGGCCAATATCAGACTTTCATAAAATAGACTTATTGAAATAGTGTTTTAGAGCCCGTGTGGTATGACTCAGTATGCAGCCCACAGGGGAACTCCCACTCGGGTGTAAGTGTGCATGCCGTCTACTCCTTTCCATGCCGCCTTTCACATACATGACAAAGGCTGTGCACCCCTCTGCTTATGACGTTACAACTACTGCTTTTTTTTACCTTAAACATGCGGTTTTTTGTAGAGTTGGGTCTGACTTTTATTTTCTTTAGCAGAAAAGGGCAGACCCGTACATAAGGATTAAACAAACGTCATCTTTTTCACCTCTTCCTCCACACAAGAGAGCAGGTTGACAAGATATCGCGAGAGGAAACTGTATTCTGAGTAAAGGACCTTTCCACCAGGCTTTTGTGCTGCATTAATGACGCTCTGCTGCTTTCTTCTCATTCATTGGTATTCTCCATGTGTCCCAATGTCTCACACACTTCAGCAATTAGAATCATTTCTCTCTCACAGAGAGCGAGAACCTGGAAGACTAGGTGGCAAACGTTCGAAGCAGAACGACAGGCACAAGGGCACATCCTCCGGCGGGTGGATATGGGGCTCAGTGCTCACTTACCGCTTAAGACAACTCTCTCCCCCAAGAGCAATTTGCTACTGCAGTAGCTCCTCAATGCCTTAGAACCTGGGGTCCAGGAAGTTGTGACGGTCCCATGTTGGGTTAGAGGGGCACCTGTGTGAGTGGATAAAACCCGAAGAAAAACAACCATATACCAACAAAAGGTTGAGCTTGGCATGGCTGACATGGCTACGACTTGTTTTGGTTTCCAGTGGGAGTGTGAAGAAGGGTACTGTGTGTTTGGCGAGTGCTCTCACAAAGCGATGGAACACACACGCTCATGCCAGAAGAGTAATCCACATTGAGGCACTGGCAGGTCACTGCCAGGTATCGCCAGGTCCAGTGCAAACCAATTCACTTTGCCTGGTGGTGTTATGGAACTCTTGAGGTACCCCACTGAAGTTCTGCCAGGGATTTCTCTTAATCCAGTGAGTTGTCTGTCGAGGACTAGTAGATACGTTGTCCATCACAGGAAGTTCAGAGTCTTCAGGACACGCGCAGGTTATGTATCAGTGCAGGGGTGACGCGAGTTACCACCTGCAGGCCCGGTGGCTGCTGGTCTACGCCACAGATTGTCCCGGTGGTATGTCTATCCTCTGAGGTTAGGGCAGGGTAGGAACCCCTCCAAAAGGCTACGAGCAACCCTGCATCCTAGCAGAGCCTACAGGGTTCATGCAAATAAAGCGTTGGGTGGCCAGGGATTTCCACAATGAGGAGAACAGATACAGGGAGCATGGGGCGAGAGAGGGCGGGTGTGGGGTGAAACTGACCTTAAAGCTTGGGTTATACCTCAATTTCAGAGCAAGAAGTCACTGAACAGTTCATGTTCATGAGCTAGCTTCTGGCTCTTCTAGCCTAACCATTCCAAGAAACACAGGGAGGAACATGTCCAAGGCAGGGGCACTGTACCCCAAAGATGAACACTAAGCATATTCAGAAATAACAACACCACCCAGGAGGATATCTTCACTTCCTGTGTACTGAGCAGGGTGAAATGGGGCCATAAAATTGTCTCGGGCACCAATGAAAACGTGGCCCACAGTTTGAAATGGGAATCCATTCCTTTTGTGACAGACTGTTTCAATAGTACCCAAGAGGGAGTTGTTTGATCAAGTGTGATGCAAATTGTGCATTTTAAAGAATATTTATTCAGCAACACTGGTCAAAACGATATCAAGTGATTTTACCGCTAATGTTTTGGTAGAGGCATTTTTTACCGAAACATGTTTGCTGAAAAAATACAGAATTAAGAAAAAAGATATATGGGGGTGGTAAGGGTGGGAAGTGGGTAGAGGGGCTTGAAAATATGGGGACACAGGGTCTATGGAGGAGTCCCCCAAATAAAAAATCAATAAAGAATTCAGTATTTTTTCGTCAAAAATGTTTTGGTGAAAAATACCTCTACTGAAAGGTTATCGGTAAAATCACTAAGGACCGTCAAAACTACTGGTAGTTTCCAGCTTCCATCCGCAGGGAGAACACAGGTCATTAGGAGTGTTTTGCTTGGGCCATATGCAAAGGGTGCTAGAGACTGAATGAGATGCTGCTGGCGGGAAACTATGGGAATAGTGGACTAGAGATGGCCCCCATAGAAAACAGCACCAGCAACAGGCAAGTATGTGTGAGAGTAGTGCATTGGGTACATTAAGAGGTGTCTGCTGCCAGGACTGACGCTGGGGGCTCATGACACCTTCTGGCAACAGAGGATACACATCTTTAAGATTACATACGGGTGCCAGAGGCTCTTAGTTACAGAGGATACACATCTTTAAGATTACATACGGGTGCCAGAGGCTCTTAGTAACAGAGGATACACAGATTTAAGGTTACATTCGGGTGCCAGAGGCTCTTAGTTACAGAGGATACACAGATTTAAGGTTAATACGGGTGCCAGAGGCTCTTAGTTACAGAGGATACACAGATTTAAGGTTACATACGGGTGCCAGAGGCTCTTAGTTACAGAGGAT
This sequence comes from Ambystoma mexicanum, assembly GCF_040938575.1. Lineage (NCBI taxonomy): Eukaryota > Metazoa > Chordata > Amphibia > Caudata > Ambystomatidae > Ambystoma > Ambystoma mexicanum. The sequence goes on from NC_090922.1 coordinate 1,509,667,228, forward strand.
ACACATCTTTAAGATTACATACGGGTGCCAGAGGCTCTTAGTTACAGAGGATACACATGTTTAAGATTACATACGGGTGCCAGAGGCTCTTAGTAACAGAGGATACACAGATTTAAGATTCATACGGGTGCCAGAGGCTCTTAGTTACAGAGGATACACAGATTTAAGATTCATACGGGTGCCAGAGGCTCTTAGTTACAGAGGATACACAGATTTAAGATTCATACGGGTGCCAGAGGCTCTTAGTTACAGAGGATACACAGATTTAAGATTCATACGGGTGCCAGAGGCTCTTAGTTACAGAGGATGCACATCTTTAAGATTACATACGGGTGCCAGAGGCTCTTAGTTACAGAGGGTACACAGATTTAAGATTACATACGGGTGCCAGAGGCTCTTAGTTACAGAGGATACACAGATTTAAGATTCATACGGGTGCCAGAGGCTCTTAGTTACAGAGGATACACATCTTTAAGATTACATACGGGTGCCAGAGGCTCTTAGTAACAGAGGATACACAGATTTAAGATTCATACGGGTGCCAGAGGCTCTTAGTTACAGAGGATACACAGATTTAAGATTCATACGGGTGCCAGAGGCTCTTAGTTACAGAGGATACACAGATTTAAGATTCATACGGGTGCCAGAGGCTCTTAGTTACAGAGGATGCACATCTTTAAGATTACATACGGGTGCCAGAGGCTCTTAGTTACAGAGGATGCACATCTTTAAGATTACATACGGGTGCCAGAGGCTCTTAGTTACAGAGGATACACAGATTTAAGATTACATACGGGTGCCAGAGGCTCTTAGTTACAGAGGATACACAGATTTAAGATTACATACGGGTGCCAGAGGCTCTTAGTTACAGAGGATACACAGATTTAAGATTACATACGGGTGCCAGAGGCTCTTAGTTACAGAGGATACACAGATTTAAGATTCATACGGGTGCCAGAGGCTCTTAGTTACAGAGGATGCACATCTTTAAGATTACATACGGGTGCCAGAGGCTCTTAGTTACAGAGGATGCACAGATTTAAGATTACATACGGGTGCCAGAGGCTCTTAGTTACAGAGGATACACAGATTTAAGATTCATACGGGTGCCAGAGGCTCTTAGTTACAGAGGATGCACATCTTTAAGATTACATACGGGTGCCAGAGGCTCTTAGTTACAGAGGATGCACATCTTTAAGATTACATACTGGTGCCAGAGGCTCTTAGTTACAGAGGATACACAGATTTAAGATTACATACGGGTGCCAGAGGCTCTTAGTTACAGAGGATACACAGATTTGAGATTACATACGGGTGCCAGAGGCTCTTAGTTACAGAGGGTACACAGATTTAAGATTACATACGGGTGCCAGAGGCTCTTAGTTACAGAGGATACACAGATTTAAGATTACATACGGGTGCCAGAGGCTCTTAGTTACAGAGGATACACAGATTTAAGATTACATACGGGTGCCAGAGGCTCTTAGTTACAGAAGATACACAGATTTAAGATTACATACGGGTGCCAGAGGCTCTTAGTTACAGAGGATACACAGATTTAAGATTACATATGGGTGCCAGAGGCTCTTAGTTACAGAGGATACACATGTTTAAGATTACATACGGGTGCCAGAGGCTCTTAGTTACAGAGGATACACAGATTTAAGATTACATACGGGTGCCAGAGGCACTTAGTTACAGAGGATACACAGATTTAAGATTACATACGGGTGCCAGAGGCTCTTAGTTACAGAGGATACACAGATTTAAGATTACATACGGGTGCCAGAGGCTCTTAGTTACAGAGGATACACATGTTTAAGATTACATACGGGTGCCAGAGGCTCTTAGTTTCAGTGTTGGCAGCATATAGGCACTGGAGGATACAGATTTAAATCACACAAAGAGTCTGGTTTTGATCGCCTTACAAAAGGCTAGGTGGGACTCAATGTGTCTTAGGTGAGGAGGCAGGGCGTTCCAATGCGTGGCTGCTAAGGTGGGGAAACTGGAGCCACCAGCGCGCACTTTCCGAGAGGTAGGCCTAACAATGGTGTTGGTGTAGATGGATCTGAGCGGTCTTGTGGCGGAGTGCCTGGTAATTCTGTTAGTCAGGTAGTGGGGGGGGCAAGTTCGTGAAAGCATTTGTGGGTGAGGGCAAGAGTTTTAAAGACAATTCTTTCTTTGCCCGGGAGCCAGTGTACTTGCCTTCTGATTTCGGATATGTGGTTTCTCCTTGGGGTGCCGGTGGCTGCCCTTAGTGCATTATTCTGGACTAGCTGAAGTTTGGCGAGGTTTTTGTTGGAAGTCCCGGCGAGAAGGGTATTACAGTAGTCAAGTCTTAACCCGATGATTGCCCTGGCAAGAAGAGCCTGGCTGCGTTGAGGACTTTGGTGTAGTAGGCTGAGGAGGCGGCGATGGCATTGACCTGTCTGTCCATTGACAGGTCAGAGTCAAGGTAGACTCTGAGTGTCTTGATATGGTTTGAGACCTTAATTGGAATATTATCAATAGTGAAGGAGGCGTACTGTTCTCCAAGATTGCCGAGAGTGAAAGGTGAGCCGATAAGGAGGAGTTCGGTTTTTTCACTATTGAAGCAAAGCCAATTCTCTGCCATCCAGGGTTGGATGGTAGAGTGGATAGAGGAGAGGGTGTTGGAGTATGCTAGGTAGTCACCCGTCAGTGGGATGAGTACCTGTGTATCGTCCGCGTAGTTGGTATATGAGATACCAAGGGAGTCCAGGATGCTAAACAGGGGCCTCGTAAAGAGGTTGTAGAGAGTAGGTGCGATACAGGATCCCTGGGGCACACCACAGGTGAGGAGGCTGGGGGTGGCGGCGGCAACTTCGAAAAGACTTTCATGGCCCTTTCTTGGAGAAAGGAGGGTATCCATTGGCAGGCTTTGGGGGAGAAGTTGGCTCGGGTGGCTAAGTGGTGACACAGAGTATTGTGGTCAACCAAATCGAACGCTGCGGAGAGGTCAAGTAGCAGTAGGAGGGCAGGTTTGCTTACGTCTCTGAGATCATCCATTTGGTTTTTAAGGTCTAGGAGGGCCGTTTCAGTGCCATGCCGGGGGCGGAACCCAGATTGCCATAGGCCGAGGAGACGGTTGTCCTCTAAGAACTTCTGGACTTGCAGGTAAGCTGCTTTGTCCAGGATTTTGAGCAGGAATGGTACAGTCGTGATGGGCCTGTAGTTACCCGGGACGGTTGGGTCGAGTGAAGGTTTCTTGAGAAGTGGGCGTACCCAAGCTTCCTTAAGTCCTGATGGGACATGGCCTGATTGGAAGGATGAGTTGATAAAGGCCGTAAGGAAGGGGGCTAGGCTGTGTGCAGAGTCTTTGGTGAGGCTGGCGGGGCAGGCATCACCTTTGCAATTGGAGGGTTTAATGGAATTGAGCAAGGTGATGACCTCTTGCTCGGTAATGTTTTTGAATTCGAACAGCGGGGAGGACGTGGTCTTGGTGGGTGGCTTAGCGTGCATGTTCGCTATAATGTTGGAGAGGGCTTTTTGGTGGCCATAAATTTTGCTTTGGAGGGTGTTGAGCTTCTCTAGCATGACAGATTGAATGCTATTACACCATTTGTCATCTTTAATGATTGAAGAGGGGGGGGCAGATGGTTTTTCGAGTTCCCTGAACATGGTGAAGAGTTCCTTAGATCCTGACTTAGCGTCAGTGATCTGGGTGTTAAAGGAAGCAGCCTTTGCCAGAGTGATGTTGGTCTTGTATGATTTGGAGATGGCTTTGAACTTCTGTTTGTACAGCCCGTTTGCAACAGCGCCAATGTCGCTGCCATGGTTCTGAGAGGTTCTATCACTGCTTCAAACTAAACATCAGATTGCCCTCACCAGAACACTGCTTCTGACCAAACTAGATGACTGTCACACTGTCTTTGGGAAGTCCCCAAATAATGAGAAGCAGACACTTCAAACGACCAGGTGAAGCTGAAGGAATAAAACCAGTCAGTTCCAGCCCTGCTGGGCCACCACTGACTCCAAGTGGAGCCAATAATCAAAGTGGGGACCTTGTGGTTTACCTGCAGATCTTTAGCAATCATAGTCGGTGTAGCTCTCATAGATGGCTACTCGCTATACAGCGAGACACAATTGTGCTCTAGCACCTTGAAGCATCTCTTGCGCTAAATCAAATTACCAATAACGATCTCGGACCCAAATAACCAGACAGACTCAAAGAATATGGCAAAGTACTACTTTATTATTAACATAAAATAAAGTAGGGCAATCTGGTGAACAACAAGCTGTAGTCCACACACTCACACCCAAAGTTAGTTATACCAAGGTTTTATACCTCAAGATGTGTTATCTATGATGTCATCGTACGTAGCAAACTGTAAAACCCATTGAACGGAGGGATTAGTTAAGGGAACATATGTACCTATAGTATGCTTAAGTGTTAATACCATCATTGGCAGCCCCTTATCTGTTCGACATGAATCGAACCACCTCTAAATACGTATAGTACTGATTATAGCTTAAAAATGGTCGTGGGTTGGTCTTTGCAAGATTGTAGAGCATGTTGCTACATGAACCCTCTGATTGGTTGGCATTCTCACCCAACCTTGGACTTTCGGGTCGTTAGCGGCAAGCAAGCAAAATGGACCCCAGGTGCTGCGAGTAATGTCAGACTACTCCCCACTTTCCCAATTAGTCAATCATCTCTCATCTGACCGGACCCAAGCCAAGGGTTCTCCTTTGTAGTTGACCTTACAACCTGTTCTCTATTCTGCAACTTTTAAGGGAGTGTAGGCTCACCATTATCCTTGTCTGAATCTTAATGAATAGCACTTGTTTTTGACTTTTGAATAACATGTGAGAAGACCACAAATGTGTCCACTTTGTCCTTCTATTTACTGCTATTTGGTTCAATTGTACTGGGTGTCATTACTCCTTTCAGCCTCTAGAGACTTTCTCACTCCACCTTGCATAGGCTTTTCACATCTTTAATTGTCCAATACTTGGTTTCTTCTTTACTTAATCTAAGAAAATGTGTCTTATGTACATGGCGTATCCTTCTGACTCCCCTTGTGCCTTGCAATATTCATTGAAGTGAAATCTTCGATCCCAGGCCAATGGACTCCTCTTTATTCCTCACACAAAGCTGTTATTCCAGCATCTCATGACTCTGAAGCCCTGGTCTGTCTCCAAGATAGCTTGTTTGGTTTTAATAGAAGTTTAGCATCTATCTTTCCATCATGGCCATTCCATCCACGTTATGTTTTCTTCTGCAGCTCGCTTATGTATGTCTCATCTACCTTGTGTTTAAGCCTATATACATTTATTAATCAGTAGGTTACTTTATCTTCTTTGCAAATACAATTTATTCATATTCGATTACATGTTTCTCGTGTTACTTCAGTTAAATCCTTATTCTTTGAGTATGTGCATATCGTTTCAGTGAATCTCAGTATCTTTCCTATATAACGTCACTCTGCTCGTCAGATTTCACTTATAGCTCTATGGTGTCCGAAGGTGTGTACAGACATCCTTCCACCCTTTCAGTGCGAGGGTACATTCGATACGGTTGTCTGAGTGCATATCGTCTCTCATAGACTCGATGGGGTACTGGGATGATATCTGTGTCTCACATAGGGCTCAGCTGATTTTCCAGTATAATGCAGGGGAGGGAGCGGGCGCTAGGGATGACATGTCCACCTGCTCCTCTACACAATCATAGATCACGCACCACTTCTATTAATTACCCAACCAGATTCAATCACACAAAGCCAGTGGTGGGGGAAGAGCGAGGTTAGGGAAAATCTGGAAGGAACTGAAACCACCCCTCAAGGGTCAAGCAGGGCTCACATCTTTTAAGAAAACATTCAAAGGAACCTTTGGGCCAATCCCACCCATGCATGGAATCACACATGAAGGGGCGTCCAACCTGTGTATAGGAAAGTGAAAAGCCCCTATGATACCAGATAAGTGTGACTGTCCACTAAAATGCTCCACAGACGGGTCACTCTCTCTCTCTTATTTCGAAAAGTACCCGAATTCCTGAAACTATTAAGTGGCTTTTAGGTAACGTGTTCTAACATATACATATTTCATTATTAGGATTCTCATATGTGCCAAAGTCGCCTTGTGTATGCAATAGTAGCTGCACTATACCATGCAATGCCCTCTCGCTGCAGTGACATATTTTGCTTATCATCTATGTTCAGACCATGGCAATGCACTATTTAAAACGTGTAACGTCGACTATACTTGTTTGCAATACGTATGTAATGTTTATCATACATGCATTCAGTGTGCATGCAATATGCAAGTATATTATTGCAAAGTCCCCAACTGCAGTCAGTTGCTCTAGTGATAGTCGTGTTTGTACATGTTGCTCATCTCACCTTGTAGGACAGATTCCCCCCATATTAACTGCATGAGACCCATACACATTTCCGTCCATACCAGCAATCACCTGTTCACCGACATTGAAAATCACATGGCACCACACAGCCAGCACATATATATGCTAAATATAGCATTACAGTACCAGTCATCTCTGCCAACAGATGAGCATGTACATGCAGTGGGAAACATATGCCTTGCTCATAAGATGCCATGTGTTAGGTGGGACCCTCCTGTGTGTGTTGCCCCTTTAAGGGGATGTGTTTTCCTCACGTGTATGGCCCCTTTAAGGTGGGCCATGACTGTGTCATGGCCCAAGCTAATAAAAGGAGCCCCTGCAGGCACGTGAGACAGAATGGCTGCAGACTCTGTGGAAGGTTGGTCTGAGTCTGTGTCTCATTGATGATGTAGGCCGCAGGCCTACATGTGGGAGGTACAGGCCTGCAGGCCCTGTTGCCATGGGACCCTCGTGCCGGGACGGTGGCCGAGGTCCGCATGGTCAGGACCCTGGCAGGCTGTGCCCCCACCCCGATGGCGCTGATGTCCCCTAGTGCCACGGGGCCTGCCGGATGGACATGGCAGGCCCCCAAACTCCCACAGGCGCTGGGCCTGTTTGGTGCTGTGAGGAAGCAGCACCCCGGGGGCGCCTGCCGGATGGACATGGCAGGCGGCCCCCAACAATGGCGACGAGGAGTAAGGGCCCTGCGTGGCCCGTAGCGTGGTGAGGAGCTGCCTCTCCCTCGCTCGCCTGGGCGAGACGGCGAGCGGTGTGGGTCTGTGCCCCCACTCCGTGTGGAGAGAGGTTGCCCCGCAGCGTCGGCCGCCACATCAAGGAGCTGGTGCTCCCCTCCTGTCGGAGGGAGGTGAGTTGCCCGCCCCGCCCCCCCGTTGAAGGCGGCATTGATCGTGTGGGGAGGAGGGTGAGCAGCCCCTCCTCACCCGGAGGTCGCACAACATCGGGCGGCTCGGTGCACGCAGCATCAGCCGCGCTGCGAACTTGAGAGCGGCATAGGCCGCACGAAAATGGTAAGCGGCATCGGCCGCGTGAGCACTGCCCCCCCAGCTACAACAAGAAGAACGGGTATCTGAGCCTGCGATGGAGGGGAGGTGCGCCCCCCCCCCGCAATGAAGATGTGAAGCGACATCCACAGCGAAAAAAATAAAATAAAATAAATAAATTGGAAAAGGGAACTTTTGTCAGCGGCAGCCCATCCAGAATCCGGGCCTGCCGCGACGGAGAAAAAAAAAAAAAAAAAGAAATGCCTGGTGGAGGACAGTGGGGCTCAGAGGCGTCCGGTGCAGTGGGTCCTCCCCGGCCGCAGCCCTCGGCAATGAGGGTGCTTGTGCGGCCAGGGGAGGAACCAGCCTGCAGCCCCTGTGGCATCGCAGCCAGGAGAAGGAGGCAGATGGGCGGCCGAAACGAAAACAACCTCCCCTGCAAAGAAGGAATGGGTGAGGCGGAGGCCCGGCCGTGCCATGGAGGCAGGGGGCGGCGGGCCCACGCATGTTCAGATAATGGTGTCTGGAACCTCCAGCCAGCCTAGAATGCTTCCAGGCAGGGGCGTTGCTAGGTCTGGAAAGGGTCGGTGGCTATGCCAATGTCGGGACTGGCGGGACTCGGGGCGAGCTTGCCTTTTGGTTATAACCCCTGAGCTTCTATCCGGTTCTACAACCAAAAGACCAGGGACTACAGCCCCCCACCCACACCCCCATAGCGACCCCTCTGCTTCCAGGCCATGGCTTGGCAATTAGGCGCTGTACAGATATAACATGACATAACTCCTTCCCCTCCACACACATTTGTATTTTGATAAAACATATGAAGCCACTTGTTTCTTCTCCCTCTTTAGTGAGAAGGGTCTGTTGGAGTATGAAACTTTTGGGGGGCTGTCATGTCTCCAAGACCCGTGATTTCACATTCCTTTTTGGTGGGAGACATTTTGGACGATCCCATTTGTTGATAAGTCTGTGTGCAATTCATTGTAATTATGTGCTCCTCCGCCTTCTACCCCTCCCCCCACAATCTCCCACCCCACGATCACGCCGCCCTGGAGATGGCGGGTCGGCTCGATAGAAACCTATGATGACTCCGAGTTCCCATCCTTGCCATAAAATTCTGAATTTCTTAGAGAAGTCAAATTCATGATTTTCTTAAGGACACGGGTGCGAGTATTATCCCTCCACTCCTTACCTGCTCTCTCTCCAAGTGGTCTTTTCCTCCCCTCTCTTCTTGAACGCTCTCTCTGCACATGTGGAGTGTAGGATAAGGCACGCTGCGATGTCCTATCGAAAGGGCTAGGATATTTAGTTAATTGTAGTTCGTGCTGCAAGCTATCCAAATGTCAGAATAATTTCTGCTCGGCATCTTTGCAGCAAGAGAAGAGCAAGAGACGTGGTTACAGCTGCAGTTAATAACATAACATGTCCTATCATTAATGGGCTATTCCCCATGGGCCCGTGTGAACGGAGGTTTTTTCTATATTATTATATTTTTTTGCAGTTGCCAAGTAAAGAAAGATGTTGCCAGGCTATTTCTTCAAGTTTCTTTAATCAATCAATTTTCCCTATGGATGGAAGGCTCGGGCAGTGTCCACCAATCAGAAGTCAAGGTTTCCGGGCAATAATCACTGGGAGGGGCCTGAACCTGATGGTGTCAGGATATCATCCACCACTCCTAATGTACCCAATCCTAAAAGTTGCCTGTACCGTATTTGTCGCACGCTCCCTTTTGCCCATCTGTGTCTCCTGCCTTCTCGCAGTGTTGACTGAAAGTAGAAAATGGACTGTCATGGCTGGCAAATGCCCGTTGCTCGGCTCCCACCATGGAATTTATTTTATACCCTTATTTTTAATAACTAGGGATGAACACTCAGTGCCCTAGCTGGCAGTCGGGGCTAACAGCATTATTGTACCTCACAGTGGGCCATAACAGAACTTCTAAGCTATGAGTCCACCTTATACACGCTTGCATGCGACTCAAGCTCATGAGTTGGTCTTCCAGGGAGGAGATCATGCGAGGGCCAGGAGAGATAACCTTGAATGGGGTACATAAATGCTCCAAGACTACAGGTACCAGGTACTGTGTGATCAGAACCTCTTTAGAAAAGAATTGCAAATGGACAGTGCCTTTGAAGGCACCACTAGAAATCGTCAGAAGTCGCCTTTAGAAGAAAGCAACCCAAGCCATGTCCAACCATACCTTTCAAAGACAATTCTTTGCATTCGTCCAGTGGCTACCGTTAAAACTGAGGAGGTCCACTGCGGCTAGATTCTGGGTATGATTATGAGTTTGGCAGTAACTGAAAGAACAGGCGGAGCAGTGCCTGGATGAGTGGAGGATAAAGCGCCAACATTGCCCTCACACTTCCACAAACCAAGAGCCAACACAGTCATAAAGGTAAAACAGGCGCAGTCAAGAGATAGACCTCCTTTGTCTTTAGTGGTAACCTGGGCTCAGGGAAGGCTCTACTCTCAAGAGCAGTGTGAATGTTATTCAGTAGCAACCCAAACAGGAAAGTACAACATTCCCAAATAAAGGAATGTCTGTGAGGAATCAGCTTCCGGGGCACCAGCGGTCCAGGGATGAATATCAGTTTCTAAACCATCAATCAGTCCCACACCTCTAGTACACCAGAGGGGATCTAAATAGATTGGAAACACAAGCAAGTTATAAACCTTGTTGTCCAATTTTGGTAACATGGACAAAACAGCAGGCTTATCTCCGCAAGGTCATGGATCGTTGGTTGGCTGGAACACAGTGGAAACACAATTATTACCCAATGATAAAAGGGACTGTCTGGTCAAGGTTGTATACAAATATCTACTTTGTTATTATTCAACAGACTGTTCTAGCACACTGCGAAATACAACCCACCCTGTCAAGCAAGGCAGAGGATAGACAGTTTCAAAAAAGAAAAGGGATGCACTCTGGATACTGACAGGAGGGTAGTCGGTATAGTAATTAATCACAATAGTTCAAGGATATTTGGCTTCAAAACAAACGTAGCAATGGATCGTAAAATGTCACTAGTGGCCTTCGGAGGACCAGGGGGCCAGAATCACAATGTACCTTGTGCTTGTAGAAGCCCATGGTGCTCGACAGTGTTGAGTCGGTTTCACAGCGCTTTGCACACCTGTGACAGAGTTCAAGACGGGAGACAACTGAGGGTATCAGGTGGCAGGCATTTCCACGGGCGAGGCTGGACGGACAGCAGCAGGCTGGCCTACACAGCTGCTCAGGGTCAGGAATCATTGTCTCAGTGCTTGTTGGTGGGTTGGAAGCACTGGTTGAGGCGTCTCGGATGTCATGAGCGACTGTGGCGCAACAACAGTCAGCGGTGTAGACGGTTGCAGCTCCAGGGTCTCGACTAGCTCGAAAATGTCCTTTAAGGTGGACGCTGGTTGATGCTTGTTGATGCACTCCTCCTAGCTTCTTCACTGGGCATGTGTCAATCTTTAAGGCAGATGGCCCAAAGCTGAGGAGAGTGTTGCAGGCAACAGCCTTTTCCTTGGTTTGGTTCAGAGACTCTCTGGCACTTTCCAACTAGTAAGCTTGCTTGCAGAGTCTAGCAGGGGATGCTGTGTGCTGGCTGGGTACCGGTTCTGGAGCTGCTGGAGGGTCGTTTGGAGTTAGTATCTCCCTCTGTTCCTTGGGAGATGTTTAGGAGAGGGATCTTGATTCCCTCTTTGGAAACCCTGCACTTCATTCACTGGTGGAAGCTATAAGGCAGACTGTAACTTCAGCCAGGGTCGGAATTAGTTCTTCTTGTTACTCCTTGCAAAGTCTTCAGAGGATCTGCCCCAAAGAGGGGCTCTGCCCTCTTTTAAAGCCAAATGGGCCCCAGTGATTGGTTTAGGCTAAGCCTGCCTTAACAAACCAATCCTGAGTCACCACCAACAATCTCCTGTATGCATGAGGTCATAACCACAGTGCTTTGCAACAGAAAAGGTAAAGGGGTGAAAACATGTAATAGAAGAAAAATATTTGTAGCCAACAAAGATCTCCATTGGCGACAGCTCAATTAGTTTTTTAGGAAGCTGTTTGTACTACTTGTTTCAAAAGAAAAGTGGGGAGTTGTCAGCACGAGTAATTCTCATAGAATTATGTGGCTACTACACAAACAAGTTTCAACAGTTTAAAGAGATGAGAAATTGTCACTCAAATGCGCCAACTCCAATAAGGTTTTGTAAAGTATACATTGGTGAGTCAAAAATAAACAACCACTTGGTTCATTTTTATAGTGTAAATGAAAAAACTGTTTTATTAGTCACACTGAAGGTATTTCCTTTTTCAATAGATGTTTGTGTTAATATAACACAAATTATATTTCTTTTCACAAAAATTATGTTTTTATCTCATCAAAATCAACGTATTTCCTTTCTCTGTGTTGATATCACACAAATGATACTGCCTTTCTCATGTTTCTTTTCAAATCACAATGAAAAAAACATTGGCCTTTCCAAACCGTTATTGTGCTGGATGCTGGTGTAAAGTTGTACTATGGCCAGTGTCACAAATAAGTAATTTTCTTCCCATGGTATAAGGTTGATTTGCTGAATTATATGTTTTGAATCTTTAACAAAGGAGGCTAGATTTGCTGCCAAAGGCTGGAGATTTGTATCAATATATTGGGAAATATTCTCTGTAATTGAACCTATCCTATTTATTATTTGTCGAAAAGTTGGGAAATCTTCATATACTTTGTGCACTTTAAGTAAGAAATACATAGTTCCTAAAATAGTGTTTTTACACAGTGAGCCAGTACATTCTTTGTCACTAAGGAGGTCTTGATCTTACCAAGTTTTTATTTTTTCATTCCACTCAATTTCCAAATCCGGTAAAGGGTTACTGGATAGTTCTTCATAGAAATCCTTCATATTTAGATGTTTTAGTCCTTCCCTAATGTAATCTGTTTGTTTAGTAGAACAATTTTCCCTCCTTTGCCCACTGCCTTTGTTACCACAGATTTGTCCTTTGCCAGTTCCCTGATTGCAATTCTTTCCTCCTTGGTTAAATTGCTTGTTGATTTTTTATAATGATTACTTAGGTAATCCTTCTGTATTCTGTTGCTGACTGCTTTCTGAAAGACTTCAATGACTTTTCTGGAAGAAAGAGTAAGTGTAAACATTGATTTCGGTCTAAGGTTAGTTTCCTCTGATAAATCTGCTAATATACCTAATTCCTCCAGAAAAATATCCTTCGTATATAATTGGTCTTCTTCAATATTTAATAGGTCTATTGTATCCTCGACCATTTTATCCGTGAGTAGCGATGGAGTTGGTATTGGTTGTTGTTCTTTTCTTATCAATGTTTCCTCAAAAAAATAATTTAAGTTTCCATTTTATACAAAATCGAAAAAGGTAAATTGGGTGTGAAAATAGTCGCCTTTGTACGTAGGACTAAAGGAAAGTCCTTTACTGAGAGCTGATGTCAAAGCTGGTGTTACTTGAAAATCTGATAGGTTGATGGCCAGGTCCTACAGTCAGGCAACTGGTGCAACAGTGTCAATATGTACACTATGCTTTTGGCATGGAGGCTATGAAAGGGGAATGTGATCAGTAGATTACCTTTAAGAGATCGAATTACCTGAATAATTTTATTTATTATTAATATTTTAAAAAGACAGAGATTTTAGATAGCAATTCCTCACAAGGGGCTACTACTGCCTGTTTTTGGGTCTGTATCTTTTGGGATTTCTTCTAAACTCATAATCTGAGGATCTGCATGTACGTACATGGCAATGTTATCTAAAACAGAAATGGTGGGCTCGCAACCATCAGTAATGCCCCCCTTCCCTAATGAAGTCCAGTGAGACTAGAGAATGGGCAAGGGTGGAATCTTGCAATTAGGAGGAGATGCCACTGTCACATCTGGTACGTTTATTCCATTTGGAGATATCAGTCAATCCGTTCTACTGGTACCTTCAAATGATAGTTGTAAGAAGCTCCACTTAGACTAGAGCCTTGGTTGTCAACGGCCAGTGGCCTGTTTTCTGTAATTTGTTTGGAAGGTTGTACAAAAAAAGTATTTCTTTGGCGCGGGTGAATAGCTGCGGGGCAACGCGTTTGTCTTGGAAGCAAGATAACACAGAGCAATATGGATGTCAATACTGGTTCCACTCTTAGAGACTGGTCTCTGGTATTAAGTGTGTGATAAAAGCTTAAATGTTTTAAGTTAATGTATGTAGGGAAAGGTGTTGGCAACAGGTCAGTAGTTGATCAGGACTTGTCCATCAAGGTGAGTTAACTTATAGGATTCGATCTCGTCCTCTCTTGAAACGTACCTGTGAGGCGCGAGATGTTTATAATTTTTTACCACTTGTTGAAGAAACAGCTCAACATTGTCAGATGCAAGACATAATTGGAATAATTGGTTGGTCACAAGCTAGCTGGGTCTTGGTTAATTCTTTGCTAAAAATGGTGACAGACTAGACCATTCTTTGTTCTTTGCAATTTTATAGTATTCATTCTGGAGGTACAGAGTCTGTCATCGATGGAAGACCCATGAAGCGTGTGTAGCTGAGGCTTTCACCGCTACTTTCTCTCATCTTCTGCACCTTTGGCTGACTCTCACCCTGACACAGCCCTCTCTAACCTTCATCTTTTTATCTCTAAACACACTTGATTTCCTTGCCCCTGTCACGAGGACCCACTTGAAGTCCAAGTCCAAGTGCAACTCTTGGTAGGACTCCGATCTCGTCACCCTCAAATGCAAGTGTGGGGATGGCTAAGAGGAGGTGGAGGGCTACAGGTGCACCCTCTGACAAACTGGCCTGCCGCCTGCTCAAAAGGCAGTACAGACTCTCTGTCTTCGCCAAGAAGGGAGCACACATCCAAGCCTGCGTCTCTGCAGCATCTAACAACTCAGGCCACTCTCTTCAGAAGATGCAAGGAGCTCGCCAATCCTGCTGAAGTCTGTACTTCTCCTTTTCCCTCCCAAACCTTCGGCACAGCGCTGGCGTCTGATTTCATCTCTAAAACTCAGGACATCCTGTCCACCCTCTATTCCTCTTCCTCCTCCTCCTCCTCCACTCCTCGCCTGCCTGTGGCCTCCTCTCCTCCTCCCTTATCTTCCTTTTCCTTGTTCACTCCCGATGACGTTTCTAGACAAGTTCGATCTATGAAAGTCTTGTCAAAACAGGTTCATCTCTGTTCTTCCAAAACCATCAAGGACCATATTGACACCCTTGATCCAGCCCTGGCTGATTTCTGCAATCACTCTTTTGTCACTGGAACCTTCCCCTCCACCGTTAAGCACTCCCTTGTGCACCCCCTTCTTAATCAGCCCTCTGTCGATCTTTCCTCTCCGGCTAACTAGCACCCGATCGCGATCACTCCTTTCCTGGGAAAACTGTTGGAAAAGCTGGCGATCTTCCAGCTTAATCTGCATACTGAATCTGTTGGTTGCCTCCATGAACATGAGTCAGGCTTCAGAGCAGCCAGAACCTGGCAGAATGGCCATAAGAAGGAGCATGCAGACAGCCATGCAAGAACCTCAGTGAGAGGATGTGTCAGACTGGCCATAAGAAGGAGCACGTAGACAGCCATGTCAGAACCTCTATGGGAGGACTTGGCAGAATGGTCATAAGAAGGAGCACGTAGACTGTCAAGTACAAACCTCTGTGAGAGGACGTGTCAGAATGGCCATAAGAAGGAGCACGTAGACTGTCATGTACAAACCTCTGTGAGAGGATGTGTCAGAATGGCCATAAGAAGGAGCACGTAGACTGTCATGTACAAACCTCTGTGAGAGGATGTGTCAGAATGGCCATAAGAAGGAGCACATAGACAGCCATGTCAGAACCTCTATGGGAGGACTTGGCAGAATGGTCATAAGAAGGAGCACGTAGACTGTCATGTACAAACCTCTGTGAGAGGATGTGTCAGAATGGCCATAAGAAGGAGCACATAGACAGCCATGTCAGAACCTCTATGGGAGGACTTGGCAGAATGGTCATAAGAAGGAGCACGTAGACAGCCATGTTTGTAACTCTGTGGGAGGATGTGGCAGAATGTCCATAAGAAGGAGCACGTAGACAGCCGTGTTTGAACCTCTGTGGGAGAACCTGGCAGAATGGCCATAAAACGGAGCATGTAAATCGCAGTTTCAGAACCTCTCTGGGAGGGGGTGTGCCAGAATGGGCATAAGAAGGAGCACATAGACAGCCATGTTCAAACCTCTGTGGGAGGGCCTGGCAGAATGGCCATAAGAACTAGCATGTAGACAGCCATGTCCAACAAAGAGAACAATCAAATCTAACAATAGTCCCATGCTTCGTTAATGGCCCGATTAATTCTGAGAGGGCCTACAAACTCAAGAACAATCTGCCACCAAAGTCCCCAAACGTAAAAATAGTCCTTGTACACCTGAATGCATGGATGACCACAAACACGCTAAAACTCAACCCTTTCACAGCAGAACTGTTGCTCTATAGCCCAGGCTTTTCACATATCACCACAACCTCTTGGCCGGATGAGTTAACTGCACTCACCCGTTCAACTCATCGCAAGAGTACTGACATTCCTCAAAAACCACCAATGGGCGAGTGTGTCTGTCCACTCCTCTTTCCATAGCCCAACAAAATCCACACAGGAAGTCGGAATCCAGCCTGGCCATAGCAATGTCCTCACACATGCTGTCGAATGATTTATGAGACCTCTGACTCCTGGACAAACTGCACTCTCTAGTGTCAGGATTTCCAACTGGGCAGCGGGGCTTGAACCCCGCATGCTCCAGTTGTGATCTGCAGTAGAACCAGGTGTGTTTATCTTCCAGCATAATGGTTCGCAACTTGTCGACCTGGCAAGGATGAAAAGCTGTGTTGGCACTACTGGTATGCAAGCTTGTAAAGTGCCAGAAACGAGCGCTTAACTCTGGAGCTATCGGCACGTGTTCATTCGCTGGCTTACTATCAGCTTTGCAAGTGGCACAGGCCTGATTGCAGGAAGTTTATCAGCTGGAGAGGGGCGGGGGGGGGCACCTTCACTCTGGCCAGAAGACATCTGAGAATGTGCAGAGCCTTATTGCCACTTTGCAGCGGCTTCCTGCTCCGATTCTACCTATCGCCCCGAGGCGCCAGCAGCAACCAGAGGCGTCTCCTGCATGCGCGTCGCCATTAGTTCTTGCTTTCATCGAAGGTTCTTACAGCGATGCAAGTCGCTCGTCCACAGGACGGTTTATGGTCGAATAAACCTTCCGCCTAAAGCGAAACGTGCCAGTGCGATTAAAACTAACAGGTGAAGAAAGTATGTGGTATACTGTCCAAATAATAATCCTTAAGTATTAAGGGAGGGGTACAAAGGACATGGCCCCTAAATAGCTTCGTAAATCAGGCAGCCTTCTTCAGAGTGCGCACCACAGACCACGTGAGCTGTCAAACCCTTTTGGGGAGGGGCTTAATCATAATATATAGAGAGACAGAAAGTGTAAAAGCTTTTATTTAAGGTGTGTGCTTACTAGTGAACTTACCTCGCTGTACCACCACCACCATGGGGGCACATGCAACCTTGAGACTGGGGGACAATGGACAGGCCCCCCCTGCTAACAGATACCTGGACTGGTCTGACCTGAAGATAGGACCCTTACAAGTGACAGCTGTAAGAGGTGGCATGGGAGCAAAACAGAAAACACAAAAGGAGAAAAGAACAGGAAGAAAGAAGAGGGCAAATGAAGATCAGCGCTGCCTGGGGGGCCGCTGCGTCGAGCCGCCTCACAGGCCCTCCTGAACGGGTCGAGCTGGGCTGCGTCTGTCAGCTGCAGCCCGGCATGAATCTAAGCCCCAAGCCGCATGTGTGGAGCCACCTGGGTGGAGGTAAATGCCTGCACCCTGGGCCGTGGGTGCGGGGCAAACCCCCAGCAAGTGCGTGGATGGGGTGGCAGCAACCCGCCTGTAGTCCGCAAAGCCATGGGACCTTTCGGCCGGAGACAGGGATCAGAAGGCCCGCGTGGGTAGGCCTCGCTTACACAGCTCAGGCGGGAGCTAAGAATACGCAGACACGCTTGGCTGGTCTCTATGCCCCGGAACTGCCGCCGCGGAGCAGGGGCGGGGCTTTTATTGGACGCCTTGCGTCACTGCGTAGCCAGACGCAAGGCAGACATAACAAAAGGCAGCCCTGGACTGGGGCATTATCTTCACCCAGGTCACTTGGAGCATCGGCCGAGACAGGACTCAACACTGGCGACGAGGGATGCGATACCAACGGCACGCGTGCCGAAGCACAACAGCTGATCGCCACACCCAGCGACAGCGACATTTTTGGAAACCCGGTTGGGAGGGGACACACAAACCCCCACCCACCCCAAAAAAAAAATCATTTTTTGGGGGGAATTTTTTTTCTCCACCGCTTCGCCACGTAAACTCTTCCCATATCCCCTGACAAAGTTGGATCAGCACGGACACACAGCACAATGCTGGATCTGCCCCAACACGCAGCCACTCGACACCAGGAGCCATCAACCCTGCGCAACAGGACCCTGAGAGGGGAGAGGCACTCCATCTACGCCCCGCACGTGAACTCACACAAGGAAGACCACAGACCCCTCCAGGGGCACATCAAGGTGAGGCATCGGCCCCCACACGTGGCAAAGTGAGGCCCAGTCATGGCTACGTGACATCCACTCCCAGGCTGGGCACGCCATCCATACTGGCCGCAAACCTATCGGTGGCTACGCCGCAAGCCCGCCCACAAGGTTGATCTTCAGTAATGATTCACCCCTTTGACCCATACACTGATTCATCATCGGTTGGCACAAGATGGCTGCTATGGATTCAAAAGTTTGAGATGGCAATGGAGTGTAAGGACATTACCACTGCGAGAAACATGAGATCGCACCTACTGTTGAACGTGGGGGATGAAGTGCTACGTATCTTCAACTCTCTGACAATTGATGATGGCCTGGACGTCTACCAGCAAGCGAAGGATGCCTTAACGGCCCATTTTCTCCCACAGCTCAATCCAGATTACGACACATTCATATTCTGTACCACAATGCAGCTGGAAGAGGAGACATTAGATGCTTACCATACCAGACTCAGGAAGCTGGCGATATCTTGCGAATTCACAGACATTGAGAAGGAAATCCGAAGACAGCTCATCAACGGCATCCAATCAGAGAAACTGAGAAGGATGGTACTGAGTGAGAAGGGCATTTTGCTGACCCGAATCAATGAGTTGGGCCACCAGAGGGAACTAGCTCACGCCAGAGCGGCACACATGGGCAAAACACTTCAGAAACTGCAGCCAGCCCTCACAACAGCCACCGTAGCCCAGATCACGAATCGCCAATCAATGAGGGATGAGACTGGCGGAACTACACGCATTCCAGATGGCATCCTCGAACCCCGGGACCCTGGAATGTGGGTGGTGTGGAGGACCTCGCCATGGAAGACGTAACTGCCCGGCACATGGGACCACATGCGGCGCATGTTTCAGGAAGGACCATTATGCCAAGGTATGCAGGTCGTCAGGCGCCCAACAACAAACACTGCAAACAACCCAAGAAAAGAGTGGGGGTAAGAATAAGAAACAGGCCAGTGCCCGTCGAGTCGAAACCACAAACTCCTCCAAGGAGGAGGAAGGGTATGTCACAGCATGTGCCCAACAAGAGTCCGTGAATGACCAATGGGAGAAAGGGAGAAAAGTCTACCTGGTGTCAGCCCTCAACCATGGAAACGCCACGCCAAGGAAGAAGCTCAGAAGACGCAAATGCCAAGTGGTAATCCAGAACCAGCAAGTATTAATGACAATAGACACTGGGGCCTCGGTGAATGTAATGGCGATGACCACATTTAGGACACTCCAGCCACAACCTGACCTAAAAGCGACGGACACATTACTATTTGCATACGGGTGCAAGACCCCACTACCCGTAGTCGGCAGGTTCTGCACCACCATCAACCATGGCGAGATGGCGCTACAATCCAAAATCTACGTGGTGAATGCGGGCATCGAATGCCTCCTGAGTGGAGATGCCGCGGAGGACCTGGGGCTGGTGAGTTTCATCTGCGAAGTGACGGACTCACAAGAGGTCGAGAGGGTCCTGGAAAAATACCCCAACCTACTAAAAGTGATAGGATGCTTAAAAGGGAAATCAATCAGTTTACACATCGACGAATCGGTCCAACCAAGAGCAGTACGGCACAGAAGGACGCCCTTCCACATGCGCGACCAAGTAGAAAAGGAACTAAGGGTTTTGGAGAAGGCTGGCATAATTGAAGAGGTGACGGGACCCACACCCTGGGTCTCCCCCATGGTAGTCACCAAAAAGCCAAAGCAGCCTGGCACGGTCCGAATCTGCATAGACATGCGCCTACCAAACGCCGCCATCGAGCAAGAGCGCCACATCACCCCAACACTGGACGAAGTAGTGGCTGACCTCACCGGGTCCAGGATATTCTCCAAGGTGGACCTGAATGCGGGCTATCACCAGTTGAAGCTACACAGGGACTCCTGGTATATAACAACATTCTCAACACACATTGGTTTACGAAGGTACAAGCGCCTGAGTTTCGGAATATCCTCGGCCGCCAAGGTTTTCCAACAAACAATACAGAAAGCAATCTGCGGCATACCAGGGGTCCTGAATGTCAGCAATGATATCCTGATTCATGCCAGCAATAGAGAAGAACACATGAAAAGGCTGCACATGCTCCTTAACAGGTTAGAAGGGGCTGGACTAACAATTCACAAAGAAAAATGTGAATTCCTAAAGAATGAATTATCTTTTTTTGGATATACCTTCAACAGCACAGGCATCTCAGCGGACCTCCAGAAAGTCGCAGACATCCGAGCCGCTAACCCACCCACCACGCCAATGGAGGTGCACAGTTTCTTTGGAATGGCTACCTACTGCGGGAGGTTCATCCCAAATCTGGCCACACTTTCGGAGCCCCTTCGAGAACTCACCAAAACCAGCACAAAGTGGGAGTGGGGACCTGCCTGCCAAGAGGCATTTGAGCACATAAAAGCATCACTGTCAGAGGACACCACGATGGCCTATTACGACACAACACCCCCAACTGAACTGTATGTGGACGCTAGCCCAGTGGGCGTAGGGGCCATCCTCACACAAGTGACGAAGACGGGTGAACAAAGGCCGATTGCATATGCCTCTAGAGCGCTAACACCAATGGAGCAATGATACTCCCACATTGAAAAAGAGGCGATATCTGTGCTATGGGGGTGTCGCCATTTCCACCTCTACCTGTATGGCAGAAAATGTACAAACTACACGGACCACAAACCGTTGCTACCCATATTCATGGGCACGTCCTCTCCTCCTCCGTCTAGGATCGCCGAATGGCTATTACACCTCCAACAATACAACTTTGAACTGGCATACCAGCCTGGCAGTGGAAACCCGGCGGACTTCCTGTCAAGGCACCCGAGAGCGGCAACACCCAAGGAAGTCCATGTGGCAGAGGAGACAGAGGAGCATATCTGCCAGGTAGTGCACACCATGAGGCCTCGAGCCATCAGCCTGGACGACATTGTGGAGGCAACACAAAGAGACCCGTGTTGCAACCTGATAAAGGACACAATTATCTCAGGGGAATGGAGGTTGTTCCTGCGGAACACCCACAACAAGACGGCAGAGGCAAAGAATTCCCTCACGGGAGTCTTCATGATCCGGCAGGACCTCTCCATCACGGAAGAAGGGCTGTTACTCAGGGGAACTCAAATAATCATCCCCCCAGCCTCCAAGACAAGATAGTGGCGTTAGCACATGAGGGCCACCAAGGAATGGTACTAACCAAAGCCCGGATCAGGCATCGTGTATGGTTCCCCCAGATAGATGACAAAGTTGAAAGGCTGATCAGCACCTGCCTCCCATGCCAAATAACTGGGCCTCCACCTGACCCGGAACCCATCCAATCGGCAGCTCGAGGGTCTGGTAGATGGGATGCAATAAGCATAGACTTCAGCAAACTACAGGAAGGCATCTACCTACTGGTGGCCATAGACGATCACTCTCGGTACACAGAGGTCGAGATTGTCAACTCCACGGCAGCGGAGGTGGTCATTCCCGCGATTGAATTTTTTTTCGCGACGCACGGACTGCCGATGAGAATCAGGAGCGACAATGGCCCACCTTTCCAAGGGGAAGAGTTCAAACAATACCTCAAAGAGCTCAACATCCGTTACCACCACATCATGTCAAGATGGCCACAGGCGAACATTGATGTGGAACGATTTATGCGGACGAGCAACAAGGTGCTGCGCCTGTCGAGGGTCAACGCTAGCCCCTTGGCAGGTCGACCTATATCGGTTCCTGCGGAACTATAGGGTCACACTTCACAGCACGACAGGCATCCCGCCCTCAGACCTGATGTTTGGCACCATCATAAACTCCTCCATACCACATCACTCAAGCAGAAGCCCAGACACGATCGACAAGGAGCGAACAGAATCAAGAAGGACTGTAGCCAACGCACACATGAGCGCCAAGAGGCGTGCCAAACAGTCCGATCACCGAGTGGGCGATCAGGTGGTCATGATAAGGAATTTTTCCAAATCTAAATTGGACACCCGCTATGAGGCAGCCCCCTGGACAATCAGCAAACGACAAGGCACGACGATAACTGTACAAAGAGGACAAAAGCAAGTGACGAGAAATGCGTCATGGTTTAAGGCAGTGACAAGAAGACTGTGGACAGACGGTGAGTGCCCCTAAGAGGAAGAAGATCATACGCTGAGGGATGCGGTACCCGAGAAACCGCTGGGCGGAGCCGGACATTGAAGGTGAGACACCTGAGGGGACAATGGGGCCCAGTTCCAGGGGTGGAAGATATGGGTTAAGAACCGCCACCCGGCCCCCAGCCAGGCTAAGAGACTATGGGCCTCATTACACGGATGGTAAAATACCAGCACCGCCTTGGTGGAAAGGGGAATTACCGCCCTATTCCAAGGTTGGCGGGGCGGTAATTCCCCTTTCCCCCATTCCCATTTTTGCCCCATAGGGCTCTATGGGAATGGGGAAGGCGCTAATTACGGTGCCGCAAATTAATCAACCAGGCTTAATCAACCGGGCTATGAGATAACTGTATGCAATTTACCTCTAATATGCAAGTCTAGGGTACCATGGCTTTGCTGGTTGGCCACATGGGTACCTAGATAAATATAAGATGACTCAGATCTCAATAGTACATTTTGCAATGGCCATTTGTGTTTAACGTTACATTGCCTAGTATTTCCAAATTGTACTACTTTAGTTTTCCCAACATTAATAGCAATAAAACTTTTCTTCGTATATCCATCAAGAGCATTAAGTAAAGATCTTAGGCCATTCAGAGTTTTTGAAAATAAAACTATATCTTCTGCATATAAAAGGAATTTTATATGCATTTCATTAATTTTCGGAGAGTCTGCATTGATGTCCATAAAGGCCTCATTAATGTCACTTATGAAAAACTTAAACGTTGCTGCCGCCAATAAACAGCCTTGTTTTAGACCACGGGCGGTGTCAATAGGATTGGTTACCAAACCGTCGGCATTTAGTTTAACTTGAATTGTGGTATCTGAGTGTAAATCGATCACCCACTTTAGGATGTACCACGGACAATTTGTATCCATTAATTTTTTATATAATAATTCACGTGGCACTGCATCAAATGCCATCCGAAAGTCTATAAAATCTGTATATAGTGGTAAGTGACATTGTTCTGACTGACATATTAGGCTATTCAATGTAACAATATTCACTCCTGTTCCAAGGTATGAACCCCGTTTGAAAGGGGTCACGGTAGTTATTTGTGTCCAGCCATGCGTTGAATTGTTTTAGTACCAGCTGTGCAAATATTTTGCCCGGGCAATCCAATAGAGTAATTGGTCGGTAAGATTTTGGATCGGCCCTGTTGCCCTTTTTAAAAATTGGTACAATTAAAGATCTTTTCCATGATTCATGTACCTGTCCTCTCGTGATATATTCTTAAAGATTTGATGTAGTATATCTGCCCACACCTGTGGGTAATTTTTCATCATTCCATTGTGTAGTCCATTAGGTCCCGTGGCTCGGGAACGGCTCCGATTGTTAATGCAGATCATAATGTCTTTGCGGTCTATCTGAAATGAGAGGCTATTGCTTGGCATTACTATATTTAACTTAAATTCGTCAAATGGAGAACAATATACATCTCTAAAATATGTCTGCCAAACGTCTTGGGATATTGCATTCATTTGTAGTGCACCTTGGGCCTTATAAGTGGCATTATTTAAGCAGGTCCAAATTCCACTAGTAGATTCACTTACGATTTTTTTAAGCATCAGCTCACCATCACGTTGATGTTGGAATATTCGGCGATTTTTTATCCAGGCCTTATAGGTCCTTTTGAGCAGTTTTTTCCCTGCTCCTTTATCTATACCCAACTGATTGTTTAAATGTCAAAGGTCACTCCGTAACTGTGCATTGCGTCGTTGTAAATCTAAGTCAAATACATGACAGTGTTCTATCCTGTTCTTTGAATTCAGCGATGTATAATCTTTAAAGAGTTGCATTAATTGCACGTAACACTCTGAGCCGTTGGCGAGCGGAGACTCATAGGCCTCTCCAATGTTGGTTCTAAATTGGGCAAGTCTACATCGATTCCAGCTCAAACGGTTACTTTGATTATTTACCAATACATTTCTCGCATGGACGCTTTGTTGAATGATCTGAGCATTCAGTGGAAGATTACACGATAAGTGCAATGTATTATGATCACTTAGATCCGATGTTATAACTTTTAGAGTCACTACATGTCTCAAAAATTGACTATCTGCAAATATGTAGTCTAAGATAGATTGGTGATGGCCCCTCTTCCATGTATGCAGCGGAGGAGTGTCACCTTCCATTGTACCATTCAGCATTACAAAGCCTCGTTCTTTCATTATTGTGGACCATTTAAGTTCATCATGTGTGAAATCAGAATCAGAATTAGTAAGAAGGTGTAAATTTAGATCTCCCATAATTAAAGTATGTAAAATTTGGGGGTCTAAAAGTTGGTAATCTAAAATAATACATAGGTCCGTAAATAACTGCTTTGCTGGTATTGATTGTTTACTCCAACAGATATGAATAATGGCAACAGCCATAGTGCTTCTTGAGAGTTTTGCTACAAGAAAACAAGGAGATGAGGAGGGACATATCACACACGTTAAACCCGTGTTTTTTTTCACTGCTATTAAGAGGCCACCTTTGGGACGCCCTAGGGATTGTCTAGTGGCAGGTGTTGTTATTATTATGTGGGAGTCCCATACTGGTGTATTCCTAAGCCAGGTTTCTTGTAATGCAATGATGTCGTAATCACCCATCTTGGTTTCCCATGAGTTTATAATATGGTTGTGGCCTCTTGTATTCCAAGAAAGGACACTTATGTTTTCATTATTCAAAAAATATTATGACCTCTCTCTAGGAAATTGTGATTCTGGGAATTCATTTGTATACTGGTAGATTTGTTCTGTTCCCGATTTTTGGATAGGCCTATAAATATTTATTACTGGTTTTTCCATCTGAAGTATAGGCAGGGAACTAGCTTGTGATAAAATAAAGCCAAGATTATATAAATCTAGTCTTGCTTGCCATAATATATTTGCGACTAGAGCGGATTTCACATATATTTTTGTTTCGTCTAGACTTGAATTGTTACTAAATTTCACTAACTCAATATCAGATGTTACCAAGTTCTTTAACAGTGGTATTTCCGCACAATTGTTCAGTATGCTTGTTCTATTTAGCACATACTGGGCACCTGGTAAGTTTCTGCATTTCAGTAGTAGGCAATTATAGTTTTTACAACTATTTGTACGCCCAGTCTCTGTCTGGATATTAGACACAGATTTCTTTGCAGTTACCAGAGGGTAATTAGTCGATGTTGCCACATTTGTAAAAATTCCTTGCGCTGGTCTGTGGCCTTGAGTCAAGCTTTGTGGGCCTTGAAGTAAGGTCGTAATATCAGGGAAAGCTGGTCTCTGTTTTATCTCATCATTATGCATTTTCCCTTCATTTGCTGAAATATAAGTATCAATAGACAATTTTACCATGTCTCTTATCTCTTGTGTCATAGATTTCTCAACTCTGACTGGTAAAGTTGGTACTGCAGAAAGATCAACTAAATTATTAGACTGTTGAATTCCAACTTGAGAATTTAAATTAGAAGATGTTGGATTCAACTGCTTTCATCTGGTTTAATAAGTATAATTGGTGTATTTGTCTTTAACAAACACGCTGTTACAATCTGTGCAGGCTTCAATTGTGGCGACTTTACAGAACTTTGCATTACATAAGATTCAATCGAGGCACGGATTTCTTCCCTTAATCTGTCAATACTTAGTTGTACCATATTTGTGCTTGCTGGTCTTGATATATTAGTGGATAGCACCTCAATATTATCGGTGACACATTTGGTTTCTACTAGGCACTTCTCAGGGATATTTCTCAAGCCTTCCTCAGTATGTTTTGTTCCTTCCTTAGCGGCTACGCTATCAGAAAGAGCCACTCAATCGTCTAGCGGTTTGTATGTCATTGTGTATTTCGCAACATTCTCTGTATACGTAACAGGGATTTTATCATTGACACTGCTTTTACATTTGGGTAAATGGCTAATTGCTTTGACTATCCTTCTATTTTTTTTTTCTTTATATGCACTTGTAACAAATCTTTCATTGATTTCCGAAGTTTCTTAGAATCCTTATCACATTTAGTTGTCGTGTCCACTTTATTTGCCTGATTACTTTCGACTGGCGCAAACAACTCGAATATATTGGTTTTGAAACTAGCTACTGGTTCTTTTGGTAAGCTCACAATAGACGACTCTATGTTTGGGTGTTCACCGGATGGTGGCTCTATTCCACCACTGCTGTTCTTTATCATGGGGATTACTTTCACAAGTGATGAAGGAGGTTCTATAATCTCAATTTCTTCTCTTGTTGGCCGCACCAAATCCTTTTGGCACCTGATTCTCTCTACAGTGTTATCGATCCCTTGGTGTTCAGATGAATCTTGATTGTGATGAATCTTATGTTGTAATAGGCCAAATGTTGGAGTGGGTCTAAGATGTAATTCTATACTGCATACTTTGTCAATAAGTTGCTCAATCATTTGGGTTTGGGCGCTCATTTTGTTCTCTAATATTTCATACAGTTTTGCTATAGTTAGTAAGGCTGTATTCTTGGCTCTTAGTGTATTATTCAGGGCCGGGGCTTCTGGGAAACAGAAGCGTGTCGATTGACCTTTTTGAATAATTCTGCACCCTGTTCCATTTCCTGAAATCTGGAACGCCTCGGGGTGGGTGCAATAAACGATAGTGATTCATTCACAAGATTCTCCTGAATCTTTTCTGACATATCTTCTTTTGTCATATTTTTACGGGGGGATGGACTGACCGGGAACATATGTTCATCACACATAGGTACATTATTGTTACGGTTGCTTTCCTGTAATTGTATTAAATCTCCTGTATTAGAACAGATGTATGATACATCTTGTTGTGGACTGGATTTACTGGATAACTCCATAAAAACCAGTGCTTCTTCATCTATTTCTCCTGCTATTGTCAGATGTTCATCGGCTTCCCGTAATCTTTTTTGGGCTGCCACTGAACAGCGCACTGGTTCCATTAGATTTACCCCAGTATTTGATAGAATTGGTACAATTACATTAGGGGGACACAGTTCTTCTGTTAGGGAGGCAGATGCCATCGTGGTATCGGTAACTTCGCCCGATAGTTGGACCATCTGTATTTGTAAAGTATTGGCTGGCAATAAGGCATCATTATTCGGGTCTAATTCACTCACTACACTGGGTACCAATAGTTTTGTAAATGGGGCACTGACTGAATGTATGGAAGGATTTCCTGGAGCAACTTTGTTACTAGTTTTATTTCTATTGCATTCGATCTCGGAATGCACAATATTGTGCTCGCTAGAGTCTTTAGCATAAAACAAACGAATATCAGAGGTGAGTGACATAGATCGGCGCGGCATAAAGGCTGCGTGCCTAGCTACAGAGGGTATATGTTTTGCTCTTAGGTTGGACGCACTCACTTCTGCCATTCTTTGTTGTCCTTCAGTAAGTGGACGTGGTAGGGCAGTGAGTGGCATTCCGGTTTTCAGAGTACATTTTTTAGTTCCCATTTTAAGAGCAACAACACAGCACTGATTGCAAATCACAATGCGCAACACTACACTTGATGCAGTTCTAATGTATCTGTTCAATTGTCAATATTGAACTAGTTTCAGATGTGCTATGAAAAATACAATACAAAATAAAGATGACTATACAATATAATACAATAATCACAATTAGGTATATATTTCAAAAAATACTTTTCACCCGTCCACCCCAGCACGCCTCAGACAGCCGCTGACAGCCCTTGGCGAACAGCGCTTCTCGAAAAAGCGTGCGCGTAAAAGCGCGGGTTCGTTGGTTTTTAATGGGCTCGTGGGTAGAAAATGGGCAGTCGTTAGCGGTCTTAGAGTCTTTTCTCTATTTTTGAGGAAAAGGAAAAAGAAACGATCAGAAGTTGCAAGCAGCTTTCTAGTCTCTGGGCTTAAGAAAGAGAACGCTCACCACTCATACCGTAGTTCCAATGTAATGTCCACACCATGTTAGAACTGATATAATATTGTTTCGTCCTCATTATATATGTTGGCCTATGCCCAGTCGCTTTGCGAGGGAATCCGTATTACAAGGTCGTGACCTCAAGTGAATCGAGCCTCCATTTTAGGTTGGTGCCGCCATTTTAGTTTATTGTACAAAGTCACCCTGTAGTCTAAAATGGCCGTCTTGTGTGCTCTTGTTCTTGCCTTAACCTCCTCAACCTCTGTAGGAGGGTTAATGCCAACCTGCCTTCAGGCTACATGTTAGGGTCATGTAGACATTGTCCTTTGTTGACCTCGGGATCAGGGGATTACTCGAATTAGCAATGTTAACCTACAAGTATACAAGAACAAATAATGCTATCCAAATACGACATGCAAAACATTTGTTTGAGCAGTATTAAAGCAATATGTAAAGAGTGTAACGTTAAATTAGAGAATAATAATGTTTGTTAGTAAATGTATTTAAAAGTAAACCGCATGCACTAGATATGTAAATTAGGAAACAAACCTGGCGCGACCCTAGCCCAGTGTATAATTAACTTGTAGGAGGCTTGACATCATTATAACAAACTGTATAAATATGCTGGTGTCCAGCTAGCAAATTCTCCTCACTGCTCACATTGAACCCTGCTGGTGGTCTCTGTGATGTATTGACGGCCAAATAGCTATTTGTGTACTTTGTTCAATACTGTTCAGTTTTTGTAATAAAGATTCTGTGAATCTT
This sequence comes from Ambystoma mexicanum, assembly GCF_040938575.1. Classification (NCBI taxonomy): domain Eukaryota; kingdom Metazoa; phylum Chordata; class Amphibia; order Caudata; family Ambystomatidae; genus Ambystoma; species Ambystoma mexicanum. The sequence goes on from NC_090922.1 coordinate 1,509,695,888, forward strand.
TACAAGCCCGTGTCGGTGTATTTTTCCTTTGCATGGTGTAACAGCCTTCATATTGGATTTTTCTGATTCCACAACCAAACGCTTGATCCCCAAGTCCAAGGAAGCTGAAACAAAATGACGTGCAGCCGCTGACAGCCCTTGATGAACAGCGCTTCTCGAAAAAGCGCACGTTCGTTGGTTTTTAATGGGCTTGTGGGTAGAAAATGGGCGATGCTTAGGGGTCTTAGAGTCTTTTCTCGTAGTTCCAATGTAATGTCCACACCAAACGCTTGATCCGCAAGTCCAAGGAAACTGAAACAAAAACGATGTGCAGCCGCTGACAGCACTTGACGAACAGCGCTTCTCGAAAAAGCAACATTGTGTCTCTCCCTGGATTGGGTAGATCTCATAAAAGAGATACCTATGCCTTTGTGCTGACAGCAATATTAATAGGAAAGGCAAACCAAACAAAGGCATTTAAATAAATATGTAATAAAATAAACTGCATCAGAGGTGGTGCTCTTCACGGCCACTCTCCTATTTGCCTTCACATTAAAGGCCTTTAACTTCTCCAGTACACACGCAGCGGCTGCTGATTCGGTCACCCCTTCATTCTTTCTAGATGGATTGTGGAGGAATTGCCCTCCCAGCTCATACAGGGCCTGCGTCCACCCTTAGGGTCAGAGGGAGGCTCTGTAGCTCTGTGAAGACCGTATGAAGCACTTCCATTAAACCCTCACCGGGCTGATGCACAGAGGTCTATGAGGGATGTCAAAGCACTCTCACAGGGTCATGACCTAGGACCAGGATTAACTTTAGCAGCAGTGCTGATATTGGTCCCACTCCACATCTATGCAATGGCTAAAACTGCCCCCACACCTGCCCGTGTCCCTGACTGCACCTGGACTTGTTGAACGTGTCTGGCGGCATACAGACAGACGGGTGTTAGGCAGAATCCTGTGCAGTTCCCTTAGGAAGCACTACAGAAGATTAGGACTACAGGTATATGCAATTAATCCCCTTTGGTATCAGTCTGTACCACACAGATTTAGTTGGTAGCTGTGGCTGAGCAGCCAGGCTTATCTGAAGAGGGAGATGAGCAGTATTCAGGGTTTACACAATAGTACTACAACACTATGGAACAAGGAAACATTGAACAAAGCTTTGTATAAAAAAAGAATATATATATATATTTTACACACTCTTAATTCCACACACAATTCACTATCATTAAAGCAAGTTAAAACTGTCAAGAAAAGTATACACAACTTCCTAATTAAATTGTAGAAAGGTTTGAGCAAGAGTGAAAACTGAGCAAAACGGCACAGTGTAAATCAAGCAGAAATGGCACTCTAACAATTTCTTCAGAGGGAGGGAAAGGACAAGTCATACAGATTTAGACTTCTAAACACACCAGCAACGCTTCCCAATTGAATTGTGAACAAGTTAGGCAAGGCAGTACTTTAGCATGAGCAATACTTAGGTGAAAACTGAGCAAAATGGCACTTTAGCAATATTTAAAAAGGGAAGGAAAGGTGGTTATAAGAGTTTAGGTGCACCAACACATTTATTGATGAAAAGCAATCTAGGGAAGGCAGTTGTAACAGATTTAGCCAGAGTCAATAGGCCTTTGCCAGAGTCAGTGGTACAAGGCAAAGTGCCCAGGATCAAACGGTTCTAGTAGCTGCAGACAAGTCTTTGTCTAACAATTTGAAAAGGCGGTTGCAGAAGGTAAAAGATAATGTTAGACGAAAGGTGCGGCCATCCCAGCAGGTAAGTAAAGGATTTGAAACACCTTTAGCAGTATCCAACGAAACGGGAGGCCTGGGGGAACAATGTACCTTGTAAGTGGAAGAGGCTCCTGCGGTGGCAGTGGTTCCTGGCAGTTCCTGCAGTTCGGGAGGTCCAGCAGAGGAAGAGAGGCTCTCATCATGGAGGAAGGTTCGAGTTACTGCACTGCCCAGGGATGAAGCCAGCCGCGGTGCTGCCAAAACAAAATAAAATGTACGCTCCTTTAAATCACGGTCGTGGTGGACGGGTGCCTGGCTATCCAGTCTCCGAGTGCAGGGCACTGGCGATTCGACAAAGGCAGGTCCTGGAGGGTGATTGGCAAACTGGTTGGCCCCACCAGCTCAAGGGAAGAAGACTCTTGCAGGTGAAGATCTTCTCGAGTCGTTGGAGAAAAGTGGTGAGGATCTGCAGCAGGGCTTCACCGGTGGTTCAGTTGTTGCAGATGTCTTCAGCTTCTCTCCTCTTTGGGTTTCTTAGTTCCAGTGGCGATGTCTTGCACTCCAGTCCTCAGAGCCCTGCTTTTATGCAGAAAGACCCCCATTCATACATCCTAGCTGTCACTCACGCAGTGGGGTGGTTAGCCTAGTGGAATAACCCGCCCATCCTATCAGGGCAGAGTGCGACTTGGGTTGCCTAGGTAACCCTGTCCAGGGTTCCTATTCCCCCTCCCACACATCCTGTCTACCCCAGACTCAGTGGCGCCCAATGGAGGGCTTCTGTGTAGAAGCTCGCCAAAAGGACGAACAAAGGATCCCCGACCCGGGTTAGGATTTCAGAGAAAGACACGAGAAAGAAATAATATCAAAGATCTGGCAATAAAAACCTACCGGAGTAAAGTTAATATTAAAATAAACCGGCGGTATGTTAGAGGCTGTCAGTAAAAGTGTTAGCCTCGAACAATGGGAAAATCCCATAGGAAAATATTTGCGGTCGAATATTTATGGTAGTAACCACTGCCACCAGCCAAAACTTTGGAGAGAGGGACGGTACGGTACCCTCTCGAAAATGAACACCAGGGAAAAACTATGAGCCCTTGCTAGTACTTCCATAGTAAGATGGGTTGTACTGGTTTTGTTCATACGTATTGACTAGTAAAGGCAATGGGGATTTTACATGCCCTGGGAGACAGTAGTCAGTCCCAGGGTATGGAGTCTATGTTTGGGAGTCACTATGACACACCGGTGTTACTGCACTGAGGGTGCTGTGTAACACACATGCAAAAGATGATACCTATGACGGCGAGAAAACCCCATAGACCATAAGCACAAAAATAGCCTAAACACACATCAGCAATCTGTCTAAGAGTGGGAAAAAGAGCCTCACTCTTAGCAGGAGAAAAAAATAAACCCTTAAAATCCAGCAAAGCTGCTGGGGGACTCTATCTGTAAGGGAAATTAGCCTTAGAAGAGAATTCTCCCTAACAAAGGGACCACCCTATTGAAGGGGCATCCAAAGCTGGCACAAAGGAGATGCTGTCTGGCGATGACCATGGAGAGGTCTGGGGGCCGAGGATGACCTGGAGAAACCTAGGGTCGCACCGTGGAGATTGCAGGCCCTGCGACTGAAGGAGCTGCAGCGCCAGTGGGCCAGGTAACTCTGAGATCATTGCGAAACTTTTGGACATTCAGGTAAACAATGGAAGAGTACTGTTTGGCAGAACCCATAGAGTACCCCCCTCCTTAAGCTCTCACCCGGGACATGCCCTAAGAAATGGAACCGCAGTGGCTCAGCATCCGCTAGGAAGACAAATAAATAAAAAGATGCCTGGGAGCTCAAAAACGTGTCCTTATTCATCAGGGAATAGAACACAATCGAATGCATGTCTGCATCCAACCTTTCTTTATAGATGTTCCAAGATTACGTAACACTTGTATTAAAATTAGCACCTTGTGCATGGTAGGCTTTGATCACCCAATTTGATTAAAGGGCAAACATCCGTTCATTACCATTGGATAACTTATCTGACATGCACAATAATTCCACATTAGCATGAATGGCCTCCACAGCTTTTCTCTGACGCACACAATTAATATGCCTATTTTAGACTTGACTGGACACAACTATAAAAGTGCTCAACTCCTGCCAAAAACATTCTTCTTGAGTCAATGTCTGCACCGTATCTATTTCCTGAGGTTATGCCAAGTTTGCTGGTACTCAACACCGTTGGAGAATATATACCCTCTTATTTTATGGTGCCAAAATAATACAGCTGGGATTTCAACCTAACCTTATCTCATTCTTATCTGATTTCTATGCCAACTCCATTTTTAATCTAACAAACCTCATCATGTCACTACGAGATGCTGCCAAAAACTGTCTCCAAGTGCATCAGTCCCACTTGCTTATCTGAAAACCCCTGACATGGTTTATAGGATTGGAAACGATTTGCACTTGATTACACATTTTAAAGTACATATTTATATGACACTGTGCTTTTTTTCTTATCAGGGAGCTATGTTCTGCATTCATTTAAGCATTTTCATTTTGTAAACACATTATTCATAATATATCCTGGTGCACTTATGGAGTGTGTGTAATATAAATGCACTCTGCATTTCCTGTGCCACCGCAAACCAAGTGTGTGACTTTTTACTTTTATTAAGGGCAATCTCATCCTGATTTATAAAATGATGGACAGGAGAGTGAACTGTTTGACCTACCTACCATATGTATATCAGTTGAGGGGGAGGGGTTGGAAGCCCCTGTACACTGCGATATTAGGTGACCTCAGACCATCAACCTCAAACCCAGTGGTCATAAAAGATCTAAAAGAACACAACCATTCCACCTTATTTCATAATGAACACTTTGTAATGTGATGTACTGGGAGGAATACATTATAGTCCAAAGCAAGGGCGGAATCCTTGGGTGCGGAGAGTTCAATATGGAATGAGAGAAGAATGTGTGGGTCAGCATGATCTTAACCCTCCCCCTGTGCCAGTCCCAGAGCTTCCCAGATGCCTGCCATAATGATAGAGTAGCATTATCTTACAATAGTAACTAATAAGGAACGTGACTTTAATTCCCTGGAGAGATGAGTCCATCTGACCCCACATGATGGAAGACAGATGGTTGGGGCTGGGGCCAATTGCAGCCTGGCATCCCCTATGGAGCAGGCCATCCAAGTATAGGGTCTCACCAACCACCTATGCTGGTTTGTATTGTATGTGTGACGACATTAGTGACAATGTGTTCCCTTATAACCTTCTCCTTGTACCATTTTTCTGGCAGAACGTTCTTGGCCAGGGGAGTTCTTTGCTGGCAAACCTATTTTTTGTGCCATTAAAACGTGTTATCCTTGAAAGAAAGCTCTTGGCATTTTTTCCCTAGCAGGTTGTATTTTTTCTGGCATGAGCGTTCAGGGGCGTGCCTACCGAAGCTGGCCTGTCGAGTGGGTCCTCGGCTCACAGGTGGAGGTCACTGAGTATAATTAAGCAGGTTTTGGCTTTGGGGATGTGATTGAGAAGTTCACGGAATTGTTCCTCGAACTGTGGCATTTTCCTGGGTGGTCTATAGGTGACCAGCACACTAAGCGTTACGTTGGCATTCATTTTCATTTTAACAAACAGACTTTTGCAGTTCTCAGGACTTATGTGATTAACCAAGTGGCTGTCTAGATGTTTTTTGAGCAGAAGGGCAACTCGTCTTCCCTTTTGACCTGAGTGGTCAGCTCAGAACGTGTGGTAATCAGGAGGAAGAGCTAAGTTGGCATCAGTGGGTATGGTCTCTTGAGTCAGGATTCAGTGACTGCCAGTAGGTCTTGGGAAGACTCAGTCGAGAAGTCTTTAACTTGACCCAGAGCTTCATGAGAGAGTGGGTAGTCAGGAGGGAGAAGGAAATCAGTGACCCAGAATGGGTTATGCTACAGCAGATTTTAATGCCCATCTGTGCAGTTGTGTGCAGTGATGATATCACCCATGCAGGGTTGTGACTTAACCAGAAAAGCTGCACAGTTATGATTCAAAGCACCAAGCAGTGAGGGACCTTCAGTAGTGATGTATGGGGACTTCCCGGTTAGTGCACCGGAGTCTGTGTCATCATGTCTGTTCAGGAGCTTGGGAACAACCGGAGGGTGGGGGACAGGGGTGCCAGTGACATCGACCCTACACATGATCAATTGTTTGGCGTGGATGAAAGCTTAACTTTTAGGGGAAGTTTGACAGTAACATTTTGGGATGATTTTAAGAATTTAGGATTTTTTTACCTCCTCACTTAGCCTGTGCTAGGGGAAGTCGGACCCACAGGATTACCCAATTAAATTACAGTGGGCCTCATTACAAGTATGGCGGTCCAGAAACAAGGGTGCCGGTAAGTTTACATTTAATTGTAGTTGCAAACAGTGCACAGACCAGGCTTGCAGTGCGGGTGTCCTTTGTGAAGTTTGCCCAGAGACCCACAATTTGTCCTGTAGGTGATTTCAACCTGGCACTCCACCTAAGTCAATGCCTAGCGTGTGATGCACAGTTGGAACCCTTCATTATATTTATTTTTCTCTATGATTTCTTTTATTTCTGAATGATGTACCCTTATATCACGCCCCTCTCTTTGAATCCCCCTGGTATCACTGAACCAGGAAGCAGGCTGTTTTGCAAAGTTAAAAGATTTATTTTTATGAATTTGAACAATATATATATCACACTATTAATATTTATATAATGATCACCATTGGGTGATGTCACAACAATCAACAATCTCTTTAATCAGAATGAGTATGGATAAGAAAATAATGCAGCATAGAATAATACTTGATATGGATAGAAAAACAATGCAGCATAAAATCATACTTGATATGGATAGGAAAACAAAGCAGCACAGAATAATACTTGGTATGGGTTCAATCAAATGCAATGTTACTCTTTCCCCCTGATATTACTCAATTCCCCCCAATATGCAGTATAAAGAGATGGAAGGAGAGAAAACAGGTTTCAGGAATAAACAATCTCAACCAATACAGTTTCAATCCCAGTTACCCCAGCAATCAGAGAGAAATAGGAATGATTTCAAACAGGTCAAATGCTTTTGAATGTGGTTTGTAATGAATGAGAAAAACCCCCAAAATGGATTTAATGACTAAATTGTATTCAAAACTAGTGGGAGCCGCTCTGGATAGTTCCAGGTAAACACTAGCAATGAGGATTGAATAACTAGCAGATTGAAAACTGAATTCTGAGGTCGGATGCAAAGAATAGCTATTTTACATGTGATGAAATTGAGCCAAATGCAAATTCAAGGCAAACTTTTCAGCACACGAGAAACGCGACTATAGAAAATCTACAAGGAGTTGGAATGCTGTTTTAGGTTCGCCTGAAAGCTGAGGATGTTAGCTTCAATTTGGCACTTAAATTTTGTTTCAGAAGTTACAGAGGTTTTAGTAGAGGTCGGTTTTTCTCAAAAAGAGTCAAGATATTCAAATGAAAGATGCGCTTTTGAAATTACAAACAAGAATTTTCTGTACACTAGGGAGGCTATGAAGATGCAAGATACCCAACGGGACAGCCACCAGAACAGCGGCGCCTCTGCTCTGACTTTTGCCCGCCAAGACACTTGTCTTTCTTCAGCAAATATATTAGCGCTAAGATGAATTTATCACTACAATTAACAAAGGACTATAGGGATGAGGGAAAGATTCAGAAAAACAAGAAAGAAATTCTACAATGCAGTTCTGGATAGGATAGAATGGTTTTGGATTGGATTCCTTAAGGATAAGAGATTGGCTAGGGACAATTCTATGCTAGATACTCACAACTATGGTTTGGAAAAGGCCTGTCAAAGATCTGGTCAAAGGTTTTGGACTGGAATTTTGCTAGCCCACTGGACAGGATTCACGCACCCGGTTCTGCACTCAGCATGGCACAATGGTCTCTGCACAGCCTCTGAACTGGATTCGACGGGTTTGGTTCTGGGTTACAGCTATCAGGTTACAGCTCTGCTATACTGGTATGGATCTCTGGGTTCTAGCAAGAGTTCTTGGCAAGAAGCAGAAACAGCAAAGCCAGACTGTTCAATTTTTGGTGTGCCCCTTGGAAGTCTGGGTTTAAAATCAGGTTTCAAGATTTTAAAGGCCAAGCGGAGAAGGGTTCAGCTTTGGAATTGGGCCTTCTGCTTTCAGAGTTCTGGAGTCTTGGATCTGGGTTCTCCTGCAGAGTGCTTCGCCGACAATCAGTTGATGGGTGAATGTGTGTGTTTCCCTAGGTTCTAAGCAGTCTCTATTTATGTATTTCCCAAAGGGGTGGGTAGGCTAAATTATACTAAGCACACCCTCTAGGAATCCTATTGGCTAAAGTCTTTCCCCTCTCCTGATTTGAGAAGGAAATCTAGTATCATAGTGATGCTGCATTTTACAACCCAGGGAGTCCCTCCCCCTGGTTTCTGTACAGTACATCTATTTTCCACATAAATCATAGTTACAATATCACCATCTTGCTAATAATACATATTCACATTACAGATTTAGTAGGGCACGTATCCGTCCGAGTTCCATTTTAGTGAGAACTTCGGTTCAAAATTGACAGTTTTTCGCGCTTTTGGTGGGGTACCCAGTGTCAGATCTCTCCACATTTTTCTCCATACATGCCCATGACATCTGGGCATAATCCTGTAAACTTTCATATTCCTAGCATTATCACAATTGCTACAACATCCAAATTTCGGTAGTCCTGTCTCTGAACATCGCACAGAGTCTTGAATAGTTTCAAAACGGTGAGCAGCATTTTCATATTAACAACCTCTAATTTACAGATTTGTACACATTATTCACAGTTTTCTATGAGTCTTTTTCAAAAACATATTTTCTTGTAATCTAAGATACACAAATCTGTCTGGTCCCGCCCCCAGAGTTTGATGGGCCCAGAGCAGTCCAAGGCTCTCTTCCCGCTGGCAGTTGGTTTCTGTTGACACCCGAATTTGCATTTCCTTTCAGTGCAGGAAGCCTATTGTCTCTCTTCCAGAGAAGCAGAACAAACCCCCTCCTTCTTTCATTAGCATCTAAATGATAGTTCCTGTGCAGAGAGCAAAAGGGAGGCACCCTTTGTTGGAGCAAACTATGGAAGGTGCTTTTGAAGTCCTCTGGCTGGTATCATTTTCTGTAAAACACTTTGTTTAACATTGTCTTTTCTAAATAAACTCTATATTTTCAACAAATATACCCACATATCTCTTCATTCCATTCTTTTTAAAACATAGAAATTGAATTGTAGCAACCTATATTGCTTTTGATGGCAAATCTCTTCTTTTCCACAATTTTATTTTAAGACACAAGTTTTAAACTGCCAGTATAAGTAAATGACAGCTTTGAAACAGGCAGGCGACGGTACTGCGCCCATATTCTGACATATTTTTCCAGCCAAGCACCTTTTTGAATGGGGATATTTCTGTGATGAAATGTGCTTCTCCTGACATTGTGCTTAGGTGGATTCTTTAAATAAAGTGATGTTTAACACCCAACAGGCATGCTGGATCTTTCCTGAGGTTAGGGGACCATGATTTTGCAATTTCAACAGCCAAGGAAAAACTGATTTTAAAGCACTTCTGGGTTTTCCTGGCAATGCAGCCTGCCTTTTCAAGTAGTTTCATTTCACTCTGTGGGCAGCCCAGGCACAGGCAAAATGGTTTGGCAGTCTATTTTCCAGGTTTCCCTGCGCACTTCTCAGAGATTTCTAGCGCACATAAGGCTTTTCGGCGGCCATTCTGTTGTTTTTGACGAAAGCAGCACACAGTGATGGGGCAGAGCAGAGCCAAGTGGGTCAGAACATCCCACAAGCCCCCACTTGCGATTTGGCGTTGATCGCCCATCAATGGGAAGTCGCAAGACTGGGATGATCAGTCTCTTTTCTTTTGGTTGCAAAAATGGCAAAGTTCATCATCTTTTCTCCCATCAGGGGTGGATCGACTGGTTCTCCTCGCCAAGTCCTGATGTGGGTATGGAGTGATACCCTGAGCCACTTGGATCTTTGCTTCCGGTCCCTGGGTGGTCCTCCTTGGTTTTAGTCTCCATTATTTCTAATTCTAGGATGACAAAGCAAAAACATATTTGTAGACATTTCCCCACCACTATTGATGTAGTGGGGCGGACACATATAGCTGACAAATCAGGACACCTTTTTCTATTGGCAGTTTATATGACTACATAGATGGAATATTTTATAGTAGGAATTCTAGAGAGCTGGAGTTACCCCCTCTGGGGTTCCAGGAGACTCCTCCTGTTGCTGCATAGTGTTCCTAGGATGGCAACACTTTAGTTGGTTGATATGGACCCACTTATCTTGCCCCTCTACCAAACTGCCTTTGGGGATGCGGATTTTGTAGGCGACTGGTGAGATTTTGTCTACAATTTCAAAAGGTCCCCTCCAGCTGGGCAAAAATTTGCGCTGTTTGGCCTAGTTCCTTTGGAAATTGTATTAGTAGACCCGGTCTCCTACATGGTAGTCTTTTCTTGTAGTCTTTAAGTCATAGTGGGTCTTCATGCTGTCGGCAGATCTTTCTAGATTTCGCTGAGCATAGGCAAAAGCATGTTGAAGGTGTTTTCTTGGATTTTCAACATACTCATGAGTTGTGGAGGCATTGTCCAATGTCAGCTCTTGGGTTCTGTAGAGCAGATGCTGGGGAAGCACCATCCTGCGTCCAGTCATCAGCTCAAACGGTGACATTTTAGTTGCAGATGAAGGGGTAGATCAGATGGCCATTAGGAAAAGAGGTAATCGAATATCCCAACTTGGCCCAGAATCTGCCACAAACTGTTTTAATATGCTCCCAATTGTTTTGTTGTATCGCTCTACTGCACCACAAGAGGCTGTTTGGTAGGCAACGTGTAATTTCCTTTTGACCCCAAGTATCTCCCACATCTATGTCATTACTTCGCTAGTAAAGTGGCTACCTCGGTCCGACTCGATCCTTTGGGGTAGTCCAAAACGCGAGAAGATGCGGTTGATCATCAGGGCAGCTGCTGTTTCTGTCTAGCAATTTGGGGCGGGGAGACATTCCACCCACTAAGTAAACAAGCATGTCACGGTCAACATGTACTTATTTCCCCCAGAGGAGCGAATCACGGGCCCGATATAATCGACTTGTAAATCTGACCAAGGCAGTGTCATCCCCCTCTTTTGGAGAGGCGCACGGTGTGTGAGGGATGTTGTCTGAAATTGTACACACACAAGACACCCCTTCAAATATTGGTTGAGGTCCTGCCCCATGTGTGGCCAGTATGCAACCTCTCTTAAGATTTCAAGAATCGTATGAAACCCCCTATGACCGGCTGTGGCTGCATCATGGGCGTGACTTAACATCAGGCTTCGGAATGAGGTAGGGACCACCCACTGATCATGGCCAGCTAGGGATTTTCTCACCAACAAACTGTCTTGGATTCGGAACATTTTTGGACATTTCATCAACACTCTGAGGTCCTCTTTCCCTATGTAATCGGTATCCGGCAGGGCAAAGTTCTCAGGGTCCTCAATGTGTTGATAGAACTTACCAATTATTGGATCCCCTTTTTGAGCCGTAATCAAATCAGTATCTGGGGTCTCCTTACTCCATTGTGCAGTTGAGAGTTCATTGTGAGCATTTGTCTGGGACCTAGTGATGGCAGAGACCTGGATTTCCCCCAACAGGGACTCGATCTCAAGTAGATCCCCTTGGATGGCTCCAGTTTTGGCCAGCTGATCAGCTAAGTCATTTCCAGTTTTGTCTGGTCCCTCTACTTTAGAATGACCTTTAATCTTTTTCCAATAGATGGTCATCCCATTCGAGGTGACCAGATCATCAATGTTTTGAATTAATTTCCCATGTTTCAATGGTTTGTTATTAGCACATAACATGCCTCTGGTTTGCCAGTTAACCAGGTGCTCCATGAACCTGGTCCGTACATAATCCGAATCTGTGATTATGACCAGTTTGTGGAGTTGATGTTGGACAGCAGTGAAGATGGCTGATGCACAGCCATCAACTCTGCCACTTGACTACTTCGGGGACCAATCTTGTACCCAGCGGAGGGTTCTGGGGTCTCATTCACCCATGCATTCCCTACGCCGGCCACAAGTTCTTTTTCCCCGTTGTTGTCAACATGGTAGGAGCATCCACCCACATAGACAGTGGGCATTCCCTCACACTTGTCTTCTTCAAAGACTTTGTGTGGGGAATTGAGGTATGCCTCCATGTTGTCCTTGATTTTTAGACTTTCGTCCTCGAGACAGTTTTCTCTTGCACAATCATGAAAGTCAACCAGACCTTGCGCGAGGGGACTCTTCTTGTTTTAGCCATATCTGACCTCCACAGGAAAGCGTTGCATTGACAGAATCCAGGAAGTAATTCGGGAATTACTTACATTTCCGGCCCAGAATCTGTCACTTTGGAGATATTGTAGAGGCTGGTGTGGAGTCTCCACTATGATGTGTTCCCCCTGGATTAACGGGCGGTAATTCTTCAATGCCCACACCATTGCCAGGAGTGCCTTCTCACAATCGTTGAATTTTTCCTCCACAGAGGATAAAGTTTTTACTCGCGTAGGAGATTACTTTATTGACCTTGTCATGCTTTTGGTATAATACTGCATTCAAGCATGTATTTGAGAACCCTGTCTCCAAGAAGAACTCCTTGTTTTTGACAGTGTAAGCTACACAAGGCACTTGTGAGAGGCTTCTTTTGAGTTGTCTTACTGCCTCAGCTTGTTCTGGACACCACTTCCACTTGACCCCCCTTCAAAAGATGAATCAGGGATCTTGTGATTTCTGCATAATCCTCAATGAACTTTCTGCTGTAATTAGTCAGTCCAAGGAGGCTCCCAAGTTCCTGCAGAGTTGTGGGGTCTTTCAATTTCTGGAGTGCTTCCACTTTCTTTTCCTGGGGACAGAGACCCTGAGGAGTTATCTCATGCCCCAAGAAATTGACACAGGTTCTACACCACTGTGCCTTTTGAAAGGAAAGTTTTTCTCCGGCAGCACTCAACTGTGTCAGAACATAACGGATCTCAGCTATGTGTCCCTCCACAGTTGAGCTTTTGATGAGAACATCATCTACAAAAGCCAAGTTACCCCTTTCACCCAGGTAGGGCATGGCCTTATGTAGAAAAATATTGAATTCATTGCCGGAGTTGAGGTTTCCGAAGGGAGTCCGGGTCCATGTGTACTGCTGCCCCCCGAAGGTGAAGGCCAGCTTGTATTGGTCCTCCCTACTGACAGGCCCAGTCCAGTATCCATATGTCAGGTCTATTGCAGTGAATACCTGTGACCCCTGGATCTGGGCCAGCCCTTGGTCAATGTAGGGAAAAGGCCATCGGGAAGTATGGTCCTGTTTGTTGAGCTCCCTAAGGTCGGCACAGAGTCTCCACTGGCCATTTGGCTTCAAAATCCCCAGCATCGGATTATTGAAGGTGCTGTGGACTGGACAGATTATCCCCCGGGACTAAAGGTTCTTAATTATTTCAGTAAGGGACTAATGATGCGAGAGGCAAGCGATATTGCTTCACAACACTGTCATGCCAGGGTCCGTGGGAATTGTTGTAGTGTGGATGCCGGTGCGACCACAGTCATATGAGTCCACCGAAAAGAGATCTTGAAAATCCAAGAAAACTTGTTTCAATTTTTGCTTTTGCTCCAGAGTCTCACAGGCATCAGATAGGTTGACTCTCTCTTCCACCATCTGCCTGAAGCTGTAAAGACTTCTGGTTTTGCTATCTCAGCAGCCTCCTCCAGCTGGGTGGGAAGTCCCTGGTCAGAGTGCTAATTTGGACTGGTGGCTTCAGATGGGGAAGGCAGTCCTCGCGGACTTGGAAAATCATCTCATCCCTCCTGAAGTCACAGGTCACATCCTCCTTACCATAAGGGCAGGAAGTGTACACCAGGAAGTTCCCCCAATGCCGGGTAAAAATCCTGTCTGGTGTTGTGTTGTCATCACTATCACTGTCAAAACAGTCCTTCGGGATTGGTCCTAACAGTTCATTGCCTAAATCTATGGAAAAAAGGTTGGTCATCAACCGCCATTCCAATAGTGGTGCCTGCGGCTAGAGTGATACTCTTTAAGTCACTGTTATCCACCTCTGTTGGAATGGTGTCATGTTCTATATTGACTGGTGGTGTTGGGTTTACCCCCAACCCTTGTTGTTGGAGAGAAGCATTTAGATGGATATAGGCATCAGGGTTTTTCAATTTCTGTCCTCTTTTAACTTTTACTTCCAGGGAGAATTGTCGGGTCCTTTCTGGGATCGTGACTTCCTCTCCAATCTGAATTTCAACTGCATAAGGCAGCAGTTAAGCTGACCTAAATGGTTTCTCTGGGTCATCAAAGCCCATGGGATTATCCGCTAATCGGGACCAAGCTTTGAAGTTTATTAGGTCCAAACTAATGGCAAAGCGATTGAGAATGTCACTGCCTAAGTAAAAGGCAGCAGTGACGTCTCACACGACCCAACAATTATGGACTATGCTCTTATTGCCTATGGAGATTTTTAGCATACACCTGCTTGGCAGGAGATGTTTGGAATTGGGTGTTTCCTGATCCATTTCCCATTTGGCTATCAGTTTAAATGTGGGAATGGCTGGATCTTTTGGGAGTTTGCGGAACATGGCCTCGCTGATGAAGCTCTTACCGTTGTTCACATACACTCGGGGTGAGAACAGAGTCCTTCCCTTCATTTAACTGAATAGGGATGAACAACTGCTCTCCAATTTGCTGAATATCAGCCAGGCTCTGAGCTGATTTCACATCTTTCTGGACAATAGGAGTGGGAGTGTCTGATTGTGAATTGGTAAAGAATTTCAGAGTATTTCTTTCCAGTGTGGAATACCACCTTAAACTGGAAGGAAGGTTGATTTTCAGAAATAGAGAGGACCCCCCATCACCAGTCTGTTGTCCTACTGCTATTACTGTCACGTCTGGGATTTGGTTGTTCTGGAATTGAAATTCTACTTGGTCAGATTTTAGTTCAACCATGTGGCAGGTGCCATTTAAACTAACATGGTTGACACTCTGTTTTAATTTTATGGATCGACTAGTCTGGGTCCAGAGGACCTTGTTTACACAATCTATTAGGGGTGACAACCTTCGCAGGAGGTCATTTCCTAGTAAACAAGGGGTGCCCTCTGGAGTTACAACTATGACCGGGTACTTCACCTTGTGTCGCCCAATTTTAGCATGCCTACGACAAACAGGTAGTCGAAAAGAGGACAATTGTTCGTAAATGGAAGAGAATTACTAAGAAAATGAACACCAAAGAAGCATGGGAGAATTGGCATAAGGAAACTAAAGGATATAAATATTGGCTAAAACATCATAAATTCCAGTTCTATCTACAAGATGCCGAACAAATGTTCAGATCCCTCATCACAAAAAAGACGAGCGATTTCTGGGCGCTAATTAAAACAACGAACTTGTCTAGGGCTACAGAAATTACAAATACAGTGTCAGAGAAAAAATGGGAATCGTATCTAGCAGCCCAATTGGACTTCCCACAAGAGAGAGCACCGGAGGATGATGAAGATGCCATGGCAGAGTGGGTAGATGTATCAAACGTGGCCGAGATTGAAAATGCCATCCATAAATTAAAAACTTCAAGATCCCCCGGTCCGGATGGTTTGACCAACGTAGATCTGAAACAATCACCTAAAGCGTGGGCGGGCGCGATCAGTAAAATCTTCATCCACTGCAGAAACACTACCATGATCCCTGAAACATGGCTAAAGGCTGTAATTATTCCCATTTACAAAAAAGATGGCAGAGACGATCCAGAAAGCTATAGGCCTATAGCACTTTTGGACATCATGGGGAAGATATTTGCAACCCAGTTACTGGGCCATTTTCGAAGCTGGGCAAAACCGCCCCATGCAATGATACCTTCCAAACAGGTTTTCAGAAAAATGGGAGCACCACTATAAACATCCTATTGATCAATATACTGAAGGCGAAAGTGAGAGAAGGAGCCCCAAGAGTGTATCTTGCATTTGTAGATCTGTCGAAAGCCTTCGACAAAATAGATCGGGCAAAACTGTGGGCCAAGTTAAACTTCTGGAATTGCCCTCCGTCAATTTTGAAACCAATTAAAGCACTGCATGCCGATACTAAGATCAGGGTGAAATTGAACAAGCAAGGAGCACTGTCAAAGGAGATCCCGGTGAAGCGAGGCGTCAAGCAAGGATGCCCCTTAGCTCCGGCTTTGTTTATTGCTTTTCTTGGGGACTATCAAATTGATGAGGAACACATCAGAGCCTTTCCACCCAAAATAGGAAAAACAAAAATATTGCGGCTGCTTTATGCAGACGACGCTATTATCATCGATCAAATTGGACTCCAACGCAAATTAACAAATTTGGCAAGATATACGGAAATGAACAAACTGGAAATTAACATAGCAAAAACAAAAGTGCTAGTTTTGGAAAAAACAACAAAGAAGTCAGCTCGACTACCAAAATGTTACCTAGACAAAACAAAAATCGAAGTCGTGAACGAGTTCAAATATTTGGGGGTGATCATTGACGGATCGGCCAGAGACAAAGCAATGCAAGAGCACCTATGGATCAAGCTGAGAACGTTAACAGCACAAACGAGATTGGTGGACAGGAAATTTGGTAAATTTTCTTTGTTACCGGCCATCGATTTCTATAAAGGGAAGGTGGTCCCAGCGATCATTTACGGCATGGAAGCATCGTTAAACATCCCAAGAACTATGTGGCAGAAGTTGGAAGGTCACGTCTGGAAGTCGGTACTTGGCCTACCAAAGTCTACATCCATGCCCGCGATTAGACGAGAACTGGGGCTCGTTTCCTTAGCCTCATTGGTAGAACAAAGTAAAATGAGATTATGGAGAAAAATCTTGATGACGGGTACCTTGCCAATCTATAACATCATTGCTGAAGAACTCAAGAGCGGCTCATATAAGGCTTTTAAGAACTGGGAGGTAAGGCTGCAACTGATTTTGAGCGAAATAGCCTGTACAGAAGAAGACTTGATATCCAATCCAGACCGTGTGAAACTGAAAATGGAATGGATGGACTGGATTACCACAATTGAAAAAGCCAGCACCAACAAACTATTGGCCCATTTCCTGCCGACATTTAACAAAGTTAAAAACCGCAAAATTATTGCCTGATATTCCCTAACAAAGGTATGCGAGGCACGATCCTGAAGGCTAGACTTAATCTACTGAGGACACATGAAATTCTAGCTATTCGTAGCCCGACAATGGACAATAGCTGTCGCCTATGCAAGAACATTGATCAAGTGGAGACCTTGAAACATTTAATACTCCAGTGCCCTATGACCCAACAAAGTAGAGACACATATCTGCAACCATGTCTGCAAGGGGTGACTATGCTAGAGGAAGAGGTTCTGTGGAACAGGCTAATCTCAGGAGAGACAACACGTTAGTCCCTGACAATGGTGAAACTAATAGAAGCAGCCTTTCTAAGGATAATCCAGTTAGGCCCAGTGAGAGGGCCTCTTAAAGTCGGAGAAAAGTTTAACCAGAATCCGATTGTCGAAGAGGGAGACTTCAGTACCGTTTAAAAATCAAATAAGAAAAGTGAAAGAGAAGAAAGGACTCTGGACTCAGAAGAACACGTCATCGCTTCGGGATTCTTTAAGTTGTGAAAAACCCTTGTAAAAATTGAAAATTTCTTTTTTAATTAAAATTCAAGTAAAAAATAAAAATAAATAAATATCCAAATCAGCAGTCCCCTCCAGGGGAGTTTACTTCCCGTCAAAGTTCTGAAGTTGTCCAGGAAGAAGGGTGAGAGGAATTTGGTAATTCTCCCCCCTTCCCGAATTCAGTTTATCAAAGGCCCTTTTTGACAGAAGGGTAGCTTGGGATCAAGTGTCCAACAGTGCCAAAATTGTACCCTGCCCCTGTATTTGGATCGGGACATAGATTCTTCCCTCCTTCTCCTCAAGCGGGCACAGATAATGTACACTTTTGAACAACTGGTGGGTTCGTTTTCTAGTTTTGGACACTGATAGAGAAGAGATTTGGGCAGAATTCGGTTTGGAGTCTAGGGAATCTGAAAAGAAAAGGTGACAACTAGATTTGGGAGAAGTTTTGGGTTCCCCTGGTTCCGGTTCTGGGCCATCCCCCCCTTTTTGAAGGCAGTCACCAGGATGGGTTTGAACCAGGGGATTTTCATGTTGTTGGTTCTGGGGGTGGATGATGGGCGGCGCTAGCTCAGTCCCAACATATACCCAGTCTGGATTTGGATCTTTTGGGACCCATTTTTCTTTGGGAGGAGTTCCCCCATCTCTGAAGGAGAGGATCCTTTTCCCAGGATCCTCTGAGGATCCCTCTCCTTCAAATTAGAAGATTTGTACCTCCTCCTCAAAATGGGTCTGTTTGGGTTCTTTGTTTCTCCTACCCCCCCCCTCTGCTCCTTGGGTGGCAAACTTTCAGGGGCAGGAGATTTTGGTTCCGGTTCCTGGGTTCCACGGGTATCCAGGGGCTTTTAACAAGTGGGGAAGGAAACTTCCTCCAAAGCTTTACACCCCCCTTCCCCTTGTACCTCCTCCCTGGGAACCGGTGAGTTGTCAGGGTTCTGCCCCCGTCATTGCTCTGGAGCACCAGGTCCGGTGTTTGAGGCATTCTGCACCAGCATGCTCATCTGAGGGTTCTGTTGAGCCCTCAGCATGTGACCCAGATCCTGTGCCATGTTTTGGACCTGGCGCTCTAGCAGTGACACCCGCTCAGGCTGATACAGGGTTTTGTTGTCTCCCCAGGGCTGATCCCAGGAAGGGTAGCTCTCCCTTCTCTGAAAATACCCTGGGTTTGGAAAATTTGGGTACCCCTCCACCCTTGGCCTCCCCTCTCCCGGATTGGGTTGTCTGGGCTCAGGAAATTAGGGAAAGAAGGATGGATGGTTTTGGGGTTGAAAGTTTTGCGGGAAGAGTTTGGTCCAGGATTTGGGGGATTACTGCCCTCATGTTGGAAGTGAGGAGGGAAGTTCACTGGGTTAGCTGCTGTTTGGTTGGATCCCCCCCCTTGGGCTGGAGTAGTTGTCGAGTAATACCTACACGCTTATAAGGACATTCCAGTGCTTTTGCAGAGAGGCCTCCAAGGGAGGGGTTGGAGCGAGCAGAGAGCATCTCAGAGAGAGTTGGATTTTTCCATGAGCAAACCTATATTTTGCACAGGGAAAGTTCTGGAACTGTGCGTCATGTTGATTGACGGCACGAGAGCACAACAGGTTCACGCACCCAGCACTGGTGGGGGATCGAACTGTGAACTTGGTTCAAGCAAGAGCGAGTGCCCGGAACCTGACGCTCTGTGCGGCACCCTACAGCCCTGTAATCTGAGCGGGGCTGGCAGCACCTAGCTTAAGACGACCAGTGTCTCCAGCGCTGATTAATGATACCATCTAAAAGGGGCGTAAGACTGTGTTTCTCTAAGTTGTGTTGTTTTCTCTATATTTTGTGTTTCTCTAGGTTTTGTGATTGCTCTAACTTGAATTCCAAAGTGCTGCTAAATTTACTGTTTATGCTTTTTGTCTAATAAATGCTACATTGATTCTGATGGTGTCATTTTTTACTAGCATGAGTTCATTGCTCAGCATGATAGAACCTGTATTTTGGGCAAATTGGGTCATTTTTGCTCTCAAGGGTTGGTCCCGAGGAAGATTTTCCCCTTTTCAAGACAGTAGTCCACACATAACCCAGGATGGGTCTATTCCCCTTGTAGCAGGGACTTATGTACTCAGGGGGGGTGAGGGTACCCATTTGTGGGACTACCTCACTGGCTCCCTGTCTTTTGACTGGCCCGAGGGCCTTCTGGGCTTGGGATTATTCTGCTGTGCAGGCAGGTTTTTAGGCCCCCCCATCTCTAAGTCTAAAATGGGGGAAACTTTCACCTATGCCACCTTAGCAGCAGCGGGGGTGTTGGTTGTTTTGGGGCTTTTTGTATTATTTTTGTTTTCTATGGGCTTTTTCACCTCATAAATTCGTGTGGCCTGTTAAATGACCCAGTCTAGTGATCTTTTCTCATGAAAATCTCTCACTAGCTGGGTCATGATGTATTTTGGTAGAGCGTGGAAAAAAGTATTCACAAATTCTTTGCTGTCCGTGCGCACCATTCTGGTGGGCTGCGCAAAGCACACTTTAATTCCTGCACAAATTCTTGTGGGGCCTGATCCTCCCCACATTGCAAGTTGTAGGCCACCTTAGGAGCCTCCTGAGGATTTCTATGCACAGAAAAATGCTTCAAGATGGCCATCCTATAGGTGGACCATCTAGAATGATTTTGGTCCTCCAGCCCCGCAAAGAAGCTGGAGTATTCTGGTGAGAAGGTCCATTTAACATACTGAATACAGCTTTGGCTGTCCTTCAAATGGAAAATTTCCATCATTTGCTCATAGAGCTCCAAGTGTTCCCAAACAGAATACTTAGCGTTCTTATGGTAGGGCGTGATGATGCTCCTTATCGCCTCGATTTGCTTAAAAGGGTCCTTAAGCAAGACCCTTTTTGCCTTATTGGCCTTCTTGGTTCGGGTAACCCTGGTCCACTCCTCCTCTGACTCAGAGGCACTGCTCCCAGAGGTGGTCTTCTAGGCTCTCCTGGATTCTGCGAGCCTGGGAATGGCTGGCAGAATGTGGGGACCTAGTATCCTGTGTCCTGGGGCGCTCAGAGGAGTCTTCTGATTCCTCCTTGCTCCCAGGATTTGATGAGTACCCCTCACACGGTCCTAGCTGGGCAGAGGTTTTCAAGATGCCCTTAGTCTGCCTACTCTCATGGAGTTCCCCACTAAATTTCACAGTACTTGGGTACCCATACCCAGATGCCCGCCCCTCCATTCATGGGAGGTGCTGGTCTATGAGCCCCATATTTCTGATTGGATTGAATTCTGCCATTCCCGTGGCCCTTGGCTCATGTGCATCAGTGGACATGGGGGTGGCAGAGTCCAAGGATTGGAAGAGGTGAAGGCCTCTGGTACTAGGGTTCCTGAGGTTATGCTCTGGTGTTTCCCTTTCCCAGCGAACCTCATCTCTGTCAGCCCCTGCTCCATGTTGCCATGCACGAACCTGAGCTTTCTGTTCCTCTATCAAGGCCTTGCTGGTTTCTATCAATTGCTCTTGCATAGTTACCTGTCTGTGGAGCCTATCATTGTTCTCACAGAGAGCCTCACTTTCTCTCTGTGCTTCCTGGGTTGTTTTTAAGTATTGGGCCAGTCTTTGCTGCAGGAGGGTTACCTCCTGGGTCCTGTCCATACTGGCCTGGTCCTTCCTTGCTAGAACCTCCTCCCCCCTCCTGGTGTGCTCTAACAATCTTTCATGCTCTTTTTGGAGGTCACCCAGTCCCTGAAGGGCCAGGTGATTTTCTTCTACTTTCTCTTTGAAATGACAGACTTCCTGGTCTAAGGTGTCCCTTTCCTGAGCAAGTGCCTGCCTCTGTGCCGCCAGGTCGTCCCTCTGTCTTTGGAGTGCACCAGCTTTCTGGC
Organism: Ambystoma mexicanum; assembly: GCF_040938575.1. Classification (NCBI taxonomy): domain Eukaryota; kingdom Metazoa; phylum Chordata; class Amphibia; order Caudata; family Ambystomatidae; genus Ambystoma; species Ambystoma mexicanum. Next base: position 1,509,717,054 of record NC_090922.1, read on the forward strand.
GCTCTTCATCAAATTCTGCCTGGGTGTCCAGGTCTTTCAGGATTAATTGATTGCTCTCCTCTTTCTCTCTGACTAGTTCGCTTTGCAGGGTGACTACCTGCTCCGTGCATGCCCTGTTGAAATGTATTTGTTGCTCCAGCTTTTTCTGGCTCTGCAGTAGGGAGTCCAAACTTTCTTGGTACTCCTTCTGCAGGGCCAACATTCTGGTATCCTGGTCTGCCTTTTCCTGCCGCAGGATACCCATGTCCTCTTTTATTTTGGTTAGGTACTGCCTACTTTCATTTTCGGACTCCTGGCTCCTCTGCAGCCTCTGCTCAGAAGAGTCCATGTCAATTTGGGCCTTTTCTAATGCCTGGAGTTGCCTGTTTGCCAGATATTGGCCCTCAGCATATTTATCCTGTATGGCTCCAATATATAGGTATAGCTATGCCGCTATTTTGGCAATCTTGTTTTGCTCTTCCTTTGCCTGAGGGGCCATATATAGTTCACTCAGGGCCATGTGTAATGGACCCTGATCTTGCCATATATCTAACCCTGTTGCAGTGATCTGTTCTGTGATTGCCTGCAATCACACATTCTGATCCTGCTCTGACCATTCACCCCTTACAAATAATGTATGCAATAGGTGCTCTTTAGCCATATTCATCTCTACCTAAGTTGCCATTCTGGAAATATTAATTTCCTTCTTGACTTACTGAAGTTTTCTTTTATTTTTGTAAAACAGACTGATTCCTTAGAACATTCCTATTGAGGGGTGCTTTTCACAGTGTAACACAGCGTGGTAGACCAACAGGATTTATGTACCCTGCCAGTTAGCACACTGTATTAGACTGTCACAAGTGGTATATCTAATTCATAAATCCCGGACGAGCCCCCAATGTTCTAAGTGATTTCAACCCGGAACTCCACCTAAGTAAATGCCTAGCATGTGATGCACAGTTGGAACCCTTAATTATATATATTTTTGTCTATGAGTTCTTTTATTTCTGAATGATGTACCCTTATATCACGCCCCTCTCTTTGAATCTCCCCGGTCTCACTGAACCAGGAAGCAGGCTGTTTTGCAAAGTTAAAAGATTTATTTTTATGAATTTGAACAATATATATATCAGACTATTAATATTTATATAATAATCTCCATTGAGTGATGTCACAACAATCAACAATCTCTTTAATCAGAATGAGTATGGATAAGAAAATAATGCAGCATAGAATAATACTTGATATGGATAGAAAAACAATGCAGCATAAAATAATACTTGATATGGATAGGAAAACAATGCAGCATAAAATAATACTTGATATGGATAGGAAAACAACACAGCACAGAATAATACTTGGTATGGGTTCAATCAAATGCAATGTTACTCTTTCCCCCTGATACTACTCAATTCCCCCAATATGCAGTATAAAGAGATGGAAGGAGAGAAAACAGGTTTCAGGAATAAACAATCTCAACCAATTCAGTTTCAATCCCAGTTCCCCTCAGCAAGCACAGAGAAATAGGAATGATTTCAAACAGGTCAAATGCTTTTGAATGTGGTTTGTAATGAATGAGAAAAACACCAAAAATGGATTTAATCACTAAATTGGTTTCAAAACTAGTGGGAGCCACTCTGGATAGTTCCAGGTAAACACTAGCAATGAGGAATGAATAACTAGCAGATTGAAAACTGAATTCTGAGGTCGGATGCAAAGAATAGCTATTTTACATGTGATGAAATTGAGCCAAATGCGAATTCACGGCAAACATTTCAGTGAAAGAGAAACGCGATCACCGAAAAACTACAAAGCTGAGGATGTTAGCTTCAATTTGACACTTAGATTTCGTTTCTAGCATGTACGGTTCAGAAGTTACAGAGGTTTTAGTAGAGGTCAATTTTTCTCAAAGAGTCAAGATTTTCAAATGAAAGATTCGCTTTTGAAATGACAAACAATAATTTTCTGTACACTAGGGAGGCTATGAAGATGCAAGATACCCAACGGGACAGCCACCAGAACAGCGGCGCCTCTGCTCTGACTTTTGCCCTCCAAGATACTTGTCTTTCTTCAGCAAATATATTAGCGCAAAGATGAATTTATCACTACAATTAACAAAGGACTATATGGATGAGGGAAAGATTCAGAAAAACAAGAAAGAGATTCTAGAATGCAGTTCTGGATAGGATAGAATGGTTTTGGATGGGTGACTTAAGGATAAGAGATTGGCTAGGGACAATTCTATGCTAGATACTCACATCATAGATCTGGTCAAAGGTTTTGGACTGGAATTCTGTTAGTCCACCGGACAGGATTCAGGCAACCGGTTCTGCACTCAGCATGGCACTCTGGTCTCTGCACGGCCTCTGAACTGGATCGGACAGATTGGTCCTGGGTTACAGCTATCAGGTTACAGCTCTGCTCTACTGGTATGGATCTCTGGGTTCTAGCAAGAGTTCTTGGCAAGAAGCAGAAACAGCATAGCTAGGCTATTCCATTTTTGGTGTGCCCCTTGGAAGTCTGGGGTTAAAATCAGGTTTCAAGATTTTAAAGGCCAAGCTGAGAAGGGTTCAGCTTTAGAATTGGGCCTTCTGCTTTCAGAGTTCTGGGGTCTTGGATCTGGGTTCTCCTGCAGAGTGCTTCGCCGACAATCAGTTGATGGGTGAATGTATGTGTTTCCCTAGGTCCTTATCAGTCTCTATTTATGTATTTCCCAAGGGGGTGGGTAGGCTAAATTATACTAATCACAACCTCTAGGAATCCTATTGGTTAAAGTCTTTCCCCTCTCCTGATTTGAGAAGGAAATCTAGTATCATAGTGATGCTGCATTTTACAACCCAGGGAGTCCCTCCCCCTGGTTTCTGTACAGTAAATCTATTTTCCACATAAATCATATTTACAATATCACCAACTTGCTAATAATAGATATTTACATTACAGATTTAGTAGGGCACGTATCCGTCCGAGTTCCATTTTAGTTAGAGATCGGTTCAAAATTGACAGTTTTTCGCGCTTTTAGTGGGGTACCCATTGTCAGATCTGTCCACATTTTTCTCCATACATGCGCATGACATCTGGGCATAATCCTGTAAACTTTCATATTCCTAGCATTATCACAATTGCTACAACATCCAAATTACGGTAGTCCTGTCTCTGAACATCGCACAGAGTCCAGAATAGTTTCAAAACGGTGAGCAGCATTTTCATATTAACAACCTCTAATTTACAGATTTGTACACATTATTCACAGTTTTCTATGAGTCTTTTTCAAAAAGATATTTTCTTGTAATCTAAGATACACAAATCTGTCTGGTCCCACCCCCAGAGTTTGATGGGCCCAGAGCAGTTCAGGGCTCTCTTCCTGCTGGCAGTTGGTTTCTGTTGACACCCGAATTTGCATTTTCTTTCAGTGCAGGAAGCCTATTGTCTCTCTCCCAGAGAAGCAGAGCAAACCCCCTTCTTCTTTCATTAGCATCTAAATGATAGTTCCTGGGCAGAGAGCAAAAGGGAGGCACCCTTTGTTGGAGCAAACTGTGAAATGTGCTTTTGAAGTCCTCTGGCTGGTATCATTTGACTGTAAAACACTTTGTTTAACAATGTCTTTTCTAAATAAACTCTACATTTTCAACAAATATAAACACAGATATCTTCATTCCAGTCTTTTTAAAACATAGAAATTGAATTGTAGCAACCTATATTGCTTTTGATGGCAAGTCTCTTCTTTTCCACAATTTGATTTTAAGACACAAGTTTTAAACTGCCAGTATAAGTAAATGACAGCTTTGACACAGGCAGGCGGCGGTACTGCACCCATATTCTGACATATTTTTCCAGGCAAGCACCTTTTTGAATGGTGATATTTCTGTGATGAAATGTGCTTCTCCTGACATTGTGCTTAGGTGGATTCTTTAAATAAAGTGATGTTTAACACCCAACAGGGATGCTGGATCTTTCCTGAGGTTAGGGAACCATGATTTTGCAATTTCAACAGCCAAGGAAAATGGATTTTAAAGCACTTCTGGGTTTTCCTGGCAATGCAGCCTGCCTTTTCAAGTAGTTTAATTTCACTTTGTGGGCAGCCCAATGACAGGTTTTGGCAGTGTGGTCTCCTCTTTTACCCCTGACACGGGCAAAATAGATTAGTGGCCTATTTTTCAGGGTTCACTGCGCACTTCTCAGAGATTTTTAGTGCACATAAGGCTTTTCGGTGGCCATTCTGTTGTTTTTGATGAAAGCAGCACACAGTGATGGTGCAGGGCAGAACCTAGTGGGCCAGAACATCCCACAGTCCTTGGCTGAAAGGATCTCACATATTGCATTTTCCGACATACGCCTTGATTCTTTGACATACGGTGTGTTTTACTGATCAGATTTCACTTTGATTTTGCACTGAATTTACAGGGCTGTTTCTTTCATTCATTAATAAAATATGCTTTTAATTATCTGCGGTTCATTTTTCTGCTGATAAGTGGGTCTGAATTGTCACAGTGCCCCACCTTTTGATGTGTGGCAGTTTCAGTGAAAATGCTGCATTTATTTCTCAGCCATTAATGTGATGTGCTTTTCCCATCTGCACTTGGATTACATGTTTGTTTTAGCTTTCTCTGGATTTCAACTGCAGAAAGACACCCGCGTAGTCTGCTTGAATAGGTCCCTCCACAGCCTGCAGCCAATAATAGACCTGTTTTTTTGCCCACTTTACCTTGATGCTACAAGCAACCGCCAAATACATGCAGCATTGCAGCCCCTAAGGTCAGTCCCCTGTTTACTCCCTTGCCGCCCTACTTGATTGTGGTGTACCAAAGTCTTGGAACAGACTCTTTATTGTGCTTTTAAATAGCTTTTAACTTTCAATTCAGACACTAATAGTGTCCTTATATCTCTACCCTAGGGAGACCTACCCCAGGCCCAAGATGAAGGCTTTCAGCCGAAACGTCCTAAGGACCAATTCTTAGATTTCTCTCCTGGTCCCAACATCTTTTTGATCCACTTCTAGACGTCGACCATGTATGAGGTCACCCTTCAGCCTGGCTATAGACAACAAAGAGTTTTCGCATCTTTTGCTTCTGTTTGGATTGTCCTGTATTGAATACACATTAATCACTTGTCACAAAAGGTGGTGGTTACACAGTGCTCTTTATAGCATTACCCAGTTTTATCATTGAATTTTTTTGCAACTTACCTTATGAATGATTGTGTAAGGGTAAGGCTAAGACTAAGAATTAACCTCCCTTCACACCTAGCATTTGTGAAGAATTTATTTGCATTTGTGTCTGCTATCTTTACAAATACCTCTCTTTTTGAATACTATTGATGCATGACTACTAAATGCATCCAGCAGCAAAATAAATTTAAAAGCTGTCTGAATTATATCTATTTTTGTCTGAATTTCTCACTGTACATCTTCACATTGAATGCGTTTTTGTACTCTCTGAGACACAATAGAACTTAACAAGGCCTACTACAATCAATAAGTAGCCCCCCTAAATGTTACATGTCAGAACAGACCCCAATTGTTAACCAATTACTTCTAGCCCGTTGTTCTGCCATAGTTGGGCTATCCCTCCTGTTACCAGTTTCTGAATGCTGGCAGGTTATTTCTCCAATGGGCCCATGGACATCGAAATAACCCTGGGAACCACAAGAAAATGTGTTAGTTAAGAAATGCTTCTTTTTCCACACATGATCAAAAAGATTCTGCCATTTCTCTTTTTCACATACAAAACACTTGCCATTATTTCCCTCATCATGTCCAGGATAGACTACACCAACAGCCTATACCTCAGAATGCCGTATGATCTCTCTGAAGAAACTTCAACCCATGTGAAAAGGAGGCATGAATAGGTCTAATATTTTCCATTCTATTATTGATTCCAGCGATTGGAGGCCCAGCTCATAACGGATACGGGCCATCGGCATATTTTGAGGTAGGCCTAATACTTTCCGCCAGTAAATCGCCTCCAGTTTGTCCTTATGGATCAGTCGAGATTGATCATAGTTTCTGCACTGTATGCAAGGATCGCTGTAACCTTTTGCTTGTAAAATGTTACAGCTGGTTTAAGGGAAAATTTCCCAAATTTCTTATGGATTGACAGACCCTGTCGTGCAAGTGCCCGGGTTTTAGACTTTAACTGTTCTGCCCATGGAGCTTCTGTAAGAGATTGATTGATCCATATTCCTAGATATTTATAGGTTATAACCTGGATCAATTTTTCTTCCTGAAGATAATAAGTGAAGGCTTTGTTCCCTTTTGATTTCTTATTTGTCAGGTATATGATTTTTGTTTTCTTGATGTTTATTGTAAGTTTGTTTTTTCCATGTATTCTTGAGTTTTGTTGAGTGCTGTTTGTAATCCGCATCTGCATAGATCAAACATGGTACTGCAGTCGCATTTAATTTCGGCAGATTAATGCTTCGAAATCTGACGTGAAAAGGCTAAACAGTGCTGCAGCCAGTGGCCACCCTTGCTTTAGGCCATGCCAGTTATTGATTTGATTTGTTATTATGCCATCTGATGTCATTCTCACTTGTATTTTTGTATTATTATACAAGAGTTTTATTGGTTATAGGATGTTGCTAGGACATCTCCATTGTTCAAGTTTATTCAAAAGCACGTCTCTATTGATTTTATCATAGGCAAGGCTCAGATCGACATACGCTACTATTATTTCCGTTTTTGTTCTTTCAGCTTCATGTTTCATCAGGTTTAGGATTATCAGGTTTATATTTGTGCCGACATTACGTACAAATCCTGTTTGGCGAACTGCCAGATGGTTTGTTTGTTTTGGCCAAATATTTAATCTTGTCATTAGAAGGTTAGCAAAGATTTTCCCCAGAGGGTCCAGGAGAGCTAATGGTCGGTAGTTCTTTGGCTTTTTAGATGATCCTTGTTTATATATTGGTATTAATGTTGCAATTTTCCAGGAATCAGGAACACTTTTAGTATGGCTAATCAAATCTATGATTTTGCCACAGAATTGGGCCCAAACTTCAGGGTTTTGTTTTAATGTTGCATTTGACATGCCGTGAGGGCCGGGGGCTCTTGATGTGTTTAGTTTTTTATTGTATTGATAATTTCAGTAATATCATAGTTTACATTCCATGTCTTTTCCGTGCATTGCTGGCATTTGTTCACTACTGTGGGTCTTTCTTCGTAAAGTTCTGTAAAGTACTTTACCCACGCTGTTTCTGGGACATCCACTATCATTGCATCTTCTGTGTTTTTGTTTGGTTTCAATAGTTCCCATAATCGTCTGGTATTACAATTTTTTAGGGAATCCATCATGGTTTCGGCATTTTCTTGGTCTTGCATCCTTTTTGCATTTTTAAGCCAGTTTTAACATTTTTGTTTTGCTTGGCCAAGTATTCTTTTTTGGTCTGAGGGGATTCCTTTTGGGCTCTTTTAATAATAGATTTTTTTTTCATGTTTATTTTCTGCAATAGCTTTGTTATATGTATACTTTTGTTCTGACTTTAAGTGGTTATTCAATCTCTGCTTCAGTTGGAATAGGTTAGTTAACCATCCATAATTAATTTTACTGAAATCTTCTTTCTTTGAATTCTTTAATGTTTCTGTGATTTCACTTAGTCTGTTTTGCGGAATCCTCAATCGATTCATTCTATTTGATAGAGACTGAGTAGGTATATTTATTTTGAGGCATTCGCCTATATTCATTTCACATGAGCTCTTTAGTATGCAATTGTCGCTATGCTCACTGAATAGATTATTGGCTTCGATTTTAGTTTGAGTAATTCCTTTACTGGTGTAAATGTAGTCGATGATTGACTTGGTTTTCCCTCATGACCATGTCGGTACAGGTGTATTTGTTGATACATTAAATGCGTCCCATCTTTCCAAGTTTCTATTGTGTGTCTCTGTTATCCATCTTCGTGTTCTATGTTCAAACAACTGGTCGCCTATTATTTCTCCATTGTCGTCGAATAGGTGCAGGTTGAAATCGCCACATATAATAAATTCAACATCTTGATGTTTCTGTGAGATGTTATCGATCTTAGTAAATATAGAATCTATTTCTATTTCTTCTTGAACTTTCCTCGGGTTCCAATAGACATTGGTGATGTTTACATTTTGAGCCATTGTTGTCATGTTATTGCTCCATGGTTGTGTTATCGCTTTCATCTTGACTAAAGTATTTTATGCCCAATTTCCTATATTCTGGTATTCGCTAATTTCTATTTCCAGGTCATGTCTGATTAAGGTAATGAGTCCTGCTGATGGTCTTCCTGCTTTGTTGTTAATTGCAGGATTCGTATATATGAGGAATCCTTCTCATACAGGGGGACGAGTTAGCCATGTCTCCTGTAAACACATCACCATTGCTGCGTTCAGCTCTGGTTGTTCCATTTGGAAAAGATGCGAATGTCCCCTTGTATTCCATGAGCAAAGTGTTACTGTTCGTTCAATGTTTTCCGTTCGTTGTTATTGCCTCGGTTTTTCTGTCATCTCTTGCCTACTCGATTCAATACTAATTTCTCGCCAAAAGGGGGATTTTTCATAATTCCATCTATTAGGTATTTTGTCTGTATGTTGTCTGGGATTCATTCTTTTTTGATCATCCTTGTGCCATCTTTCCTCCACTTTTTCTTTCTTTCCTTCGTTATCATTGTATACCATGCTTGCATCACTACTGATGTCAGAGTACGTTCTGGTGTGCTTTTGCTGAGTCGTGTTGAGGATTTATTCAGTCTCATTGCCCAGTCTGTCTTCATTTGACACTCTGAATCCACGGCATTCAAGTTCCTTGCCACATGATGATATTAAGCTTTGCAATTCCCATGAACAACAGTATATCCTGATTTTGTCCAATCTTTGTTCATCTCTAAACTCGATTAATTTCAGATCTTTTGACTTTAACATTTTCAATTTTGGGATTGCCTTGAAAAGGCGTAATAGATTGGTTCTATTCATCACAATGTTGGCCTCTTTTTCTGATTTTCCTTCCAACTTCAATCTGATTACTCTGTCTTTGTAGTAAGGGTCTACAAATTGTGGTTGCTCTAGGTGAGGTTTTTCTTCATTCCTATTTTGTTTCTTATTCCGGTCAGATCGTTCATGGCTAGATTTGCTTGTTTCTTCAAGCTATTGGTCCTGTTCTGATCTCTCTAGTCTTGTCGTGTTCAGAGTACTATTTCCAGAATGAAAATCTTCATCTGAAATTTCTTCACAGGATAGTTCAATCGATATATATGATCCTGTAATGGTTTCCTCGTAACAGTCGATTACAATCATTGAGGAAGTATTTGTCTGTACTTCTTGTTGCCCGATTCCAATATTTTCTTCATTTTGAGCACTCTCTGATTCATGTGTTGAATATGTGGAAAGGTTCATCAGGGATTCAATGTTTCCTTCTTCACTCCTTGTGGAACTTATGGACTGAGTACTTGAGCCTACTCTTACTATTTCCTGGGTTTGGGTGGGCTCTTCTTTTCCTCCAGTCTAGTGTCTCTTTCTTTTATTGCAGGGTCAACTGTGCTCATTTCTTTATGTTTTTGGGGCTGGTTTTTTTTTGGCGGTTTCTTTGGCGCTCTGGGCTAGATTCCTGAGGAATGCTCTAGAGCCTCTTTGTTGTTCTTTGGTCCGTTTTTTTGCTGCTGTCGTTTTCGCTTTGTTTGAATTGTTCTGTGGCTATTGTTCAAATATGATATAATTCTGATTCCCTTGCGCTGTCTTAGTGTGATGTTCTATATTATGTGTAGTTGGTTCCAGAGTCCGATTTGCAGGCTTTTTACTTATTTTATTCCGTAGCTCTTCCGGTATCAAATCGATCAAGAGAATGTCATTATCTCTATCCGCACCGTCAATGTGGTGCTTCTCAGTCATGGTCTGTGCGCTATCCCCTCTTGTCTTGGCAGGGCAAGCCTTTGGTACTTCATTTATATGACAGTTCTCCTTTTGATTTTTTCCTTCATGTTATTCCTTGTCAGTGATGTCTTTGTAAACGAGATTAAGGCTTCCATAAGCATTGCTTTATCCATTCTGTCTTGTCTTGCTATCTCTGCAAGACGTTGTTGCCATATATAACTATTTTCCGCTTCTGTGCTAAGCCGTTCTTGTATTTTGTGTATGAGTTGTTCTAAACTCTTTTGTTTGGTAAATATGGAGCTAAGTAACGTGGTATGTTCTTTCGTTGTTTCAAAGCCTGCTTCTTGTAGTTTTATGTAGGGTATCATTGTTTGAGTTGTTACGGCAATCAGCATATTCTGTAAATCCAGCATTGATGTAGCAACTGACTCCTGTTGCTTTACTGGCTTAGATGCACAGTCGCAGACTGGTTCTTCCATTTTATGGGCTGTTCTCTTATCATTTGTTTCCATATTTGTTATTTGCGTCTTATTTCCTGTTGTATTACTTAAATCAAAATAGCATGACAAGTTATTGGTTTCGTTGCTTGATTCCATCATTCTTTCAGGTAAATTAGCTTCTTTTTTGTTTTCCCTATTTATTTGTTGTAATTCCATAAGTGCTTCAATTTCCGTTAAATCCAGCGATAGGCATTCCAGTCGACGTTGGCTGATTGGTGCAGTCTCTTTTACAAATTGCTCTGATTTGGTCACTCTTTGATAGTACAATTTCCATTGTTCTTTTACCTTGATGGCTTTTTCTTTCTGCGATGGTAGAGTGAAGTCACATTTACTAATATCGCTTCCTTGTGTTGTTACTTTTGAAATGTCATTTTGCTCAGTAAGTGTTTCAGGCTCTCTAATTTGCATGTGTTCTGACTTTGTATCTTGATCCTTTCCTCTTTGCCACTGAGGATTATTCTTTTCTCCAGTATTTGTTGCGTTATTGTTTGGCCTTTTGTTGCAATGTTGGTCTAATTTTTTTTTGGTTGCTTCACTTTTCTGTGTAGCACATAGTTTATCTTTTATGGGCAGCAACGGGTCATAATGTGTTCCTTTCTTGTTGTTATTTCCTTCCTTATCGGGTCCTTTCTCTTTAAATGGTGGGCAGTCTCGTACTTCTATCTGACACAGACTATGCCCCTCCTCCATTACACTGCTGTTACTTTCATCTTGTTTCATCTGATTTTCCGACATTAATTTTGTTTTTAACCTAGTATTTCTCCGTGACAATTGTTGAGTTAATGTTGCTTTGGTTTCTTCTGCTGAATTCGTCATTATTTGTTGTTTTGGCTTTGGTTTTGCTGGGAGGATCTTTCACTTGCTCCATTCCTCTCCGCTCTCTCTCCCCGTTCTCCTTCTAACAGCTGGCAGTTCCGCGATCCACAATCCGCCATCAGCTCGCTGCAGGCACCGCTCGCATCCTACGCCTCCTCTCCAGCACAGAAGCCCGCTTCCCCGCGAGCAAGGCCACGCCGCGAACAACTTCGGCAGCCTCGGCACCAGGTAATGGCGGGGGGGAGTGTTGTAATTTTCTGTGTATGTGTGAGGGTCAAAGGACCATGTCCCTCAGTCCCCCCCACACAGTTCTCCTCAGATTAAATGATCTATGCAGTGTCTTGGTTGCAAGATACTGTGGCGCCCGCTTTTGTTAAGCAGATTCTTTGTATGTTGGACAGTTAGATTTAGATGGAGTACCGTAAATATATGCCGTTCTATTTGTTCGAATGTACTTTATTCGAGGCTTCTCAGTTTTGCAGCAAAGGGGTCAAAGGACATGTTCCCGCAGTCCCCCCACGCTGCTCCCTCTCAATGATTTTCCGCGCTTCAGCTGGCACACAGTAATCTCGTATAGCACTAACAGAACCTTCACCCAACCTCTGTCTCCCACACTGTGACCGTACATTAGGTCATACTCCAAAAATAGTAGTTTCCTCCAAGATGGCTGTTTTTCACCACTAGACATTATCTTATTATATTAAATACTGGTATACTTTAGCTGTGTTGAGCTATACAGCTGTACACAAAAAATGCAGTGATGTTAGTAACCTATATGTGACTTTTTTCAGAACAATTAATTTCCATATCTTAAACAAATCACCAATCTGTTGTGTCGACAGAATTTGTCTGTTTCCAGCCTTATTAGTAAACACGTTGGCCTTTATCGATTTTTCCACCACCATTTGGTCACCCATGTAAGGCTTTCTTCAGGACAAAAGGACCCCTAGTTTGGGGTGTGAGATGTTGTATCTAGAGTCTTATTTCAAGGAGTACCCACGTATCTACAATAGAACCAGAAGAGACAACATTTCAATCAATCAGTTACTCATATTTTACCCAACCAGCCCTAACTGATCCTGTTTCTTTTACATATCTGCACAATGGGTTCAGTGGTTCTATCAACATTTTAAACATTTCAGTGCACATCAATCTCTTCTATTTCTACATGTGATACAACTATACACATTTCATTCTATGCTTTATGCCAAGACTTATTTGCAATAAATATCTCAATCGAAATTGGCTGACTCCACACATTTTTGTATCACAGCATTTCTTTAATTTCCTTCTGTGTGCCCTGAGGTACCACAGTGTCTTATTTTATACAAGGAAGGGAGGGAAGGGAGCGGGGGAGAGAGGGTGGGGGAAGGAGAGAAAAGGGAGGGGAGGAAAGAGAGGATATGCTTACCCAATTGTGTCTATGGAAACATTCCAATGAATAACTATGACCGATGTAGGTCAAAACAGAAACCAAAAGGTTAGTACCTGCGGGCTTCAAACAGTGTTGCGAAAGATCATCACATCGGAGAAGCTGTACAGAGATGTATTATTGGTGAGGCTACAGGGAACAGGTACAAAGCGCCGGGTTACTAAATATGTATTTAATAAAACTAATTTCATAATCAGTTTCATGTTCGGTTTCCGGCCGCATACTTGATGTACTCAGCGTCAGTCTCGAACCGTGTTTGGTCTGTTTTCTTTTTAGCCCTGGTCTATTTTTTGTTCAGGTGCTTGTGCACCTACGTCACAAAAATGCTGCGCACAAGAGTAAACAGACAAAAGGGGAAGCTTGTTTTAGAGACCCAGTTGACATGAAGCGTAATCACGATCTATGGGCGTCCCATTTGGACGATTGCACTTACTTGGAAAAGCGGCTTTGATTTCCCGAGGCACCTAACAACGGTCTGGTCGTGTCTGCACGGATCTAATCCAGCATTGATGATATAGCCAGCGGGCGGCTACGTCATGTAGAATCAGCCTGTGAGATTGATACACCGCGGTAGGGGCGGTCTGACAGTGCAGCCCCCATAGCGAAGCGCCATCTTGAGACGGCGGCCATTTACCAACTCTTATATAGGAAAAAGTGCTCTGATAACCATAATACCCATTAATAGTGGCACTCAACGTGCCAGATCAATGAGATATGTATATGATAGCAATTTCGCCATAACTGCGGAGCATGTGCCTGCTTGTCTCATGCGGGCATTGCGTGTTTTTTTCAATGGGTACTCATATTAAAGTGACTAAAATGTTGGTCCGACTCACAAAAAAGGGGGGTGGGGGGAGTGATATACTTATTCTTTTTTCCGCCGACAGAGTAGTGAAGCCTGGCTGGGACCAGACCACACAGGGGGCTGGACCTCCATCTGGGGCCTGTAAGAATGGTGATATACAGGCTTTGTGGAAACTAGGCATGATGTTTTTGAAGTGGTTTTTATGGATAGATGGAAGCCTTATTTGCGCAAAAAGAGATTCCATTCAATATATAGTATATATGGTTATGGTGGGCTCTCCTCTAATGTTTGACCAAAGGTTTATCTACAGTGCCATTTTATATGCATGATTGATGTTCTCCGATTCTTATTCGGATTGATCTTATGGTTTTACCAATATACAAAAGCCCACATGGACACCTGATGCAATCGATGGCCCACTTTGTGGCACAGTTGATGAAAGATTTAAGCCGCCAATTTTTTCCTTTTAAATTGATGGCCTTTAGATTTTGAGTGAAAGTGCACATCAAGCATTTCCCACATTTAAAATGCCCCGTAACAGGTGGAAGATGCCATAACGTAGACTGTTTGGGATCTTCAGACTTGTGTTGTGGGTATGTGTGGACCAGTTTATTGTTAAGATTTTGCAAACGTTTGAATGCAAAATGCAGGTGGGGTTCTTAAAATCCTCCGTATTAATCAACTTCCTGTTTTTTAAGATTGCTCTTCTTAGATCGTTGCTTATGGGGGTGAAGAACGGTACACATGTGATCTTGTCCAGCGTGGTTCTGGTTTGTTTAGAAAGACATTCTGTCCTGGGGACATTAGCTGCCTTTTTATAGGATCTCCTTATGATATGAGATGGGTAACCTCTTACCTCCAGGTTTTGTTTTAATGCCTCACTGTGTTTCTTAAAGTTTTCTTTGTCAGTGCAATTCCACCTAATGCGGAGGAATTGCCCAAAGGTAAATTCTCTTTCAGAGATTGAGGGTGGAAACTTTCAAACTGTAATAGGGTATTTTTTTGGGTGGGCTTTTTGAAAAGGCTAGTCCCGGTCTTATTGTTGCACATTCGATAGATTGTGAGATCCAAGAAGGCAATTTTGTCTTTATTCACATCTACGGTGAAATTGATGGAACCTTCACGCATATTGAGCCATCTGCCAAAAGAGTTGAGTTCTTCCCTACTTCCTTGCCAGATCACTGGACCGTATAGAGAACGCAGAGGCCAGACTTCTCCTCATCTCCTCAAACTCTCATGAAGAGATCACATCAGACCACTGCTAAGGATGCTACATTGGCTCCCAGTCAAAAAACGAATCACCTTCAAAGCAATGTGCGTAACACACAGAGCGATCCACGTCCTCGAAGCAGAATTCATACATAAGAAAATCACCTTCGACCAGCCAACTAGAACACTCATCCACCTTGAGACAAAACCATACACAAGGAAAAATGTTGGCGGATCACCTTTCCCTTGCTTAGCTGTAAAACCTTGGAAAGACCATACAAAATGTAGAAAACTTCTAAAAACCTGGCTCTTCAATTCCGAATGGGATGAAAACGAATAAACAACAGACAAGCACCATGAAAAGTAGCACAAACTGAGAAGGATTGGGGAGTAGGCAGGAAAGGAGTGGAGTACAGGTAAGAGAGGAGTATGAATGGGAGGAAGAACTAGACGTACCATTCCCGAAAGAAGGTCAAATCAGCTCTCCGGTAGAGGCCACCAGAGGAAAGGGGAGAGAGAGATCCCCTGAACTAGGAATAATGGAACACCATATTATGCAACAGTGAAGAGATATGGGCAGCACATAACCTAAACACTATGGATAGTAAAGGTGTCACCAGTGAATAACCCTACGGAGGACCCACACATCTGCACGCAACATAGGAGTGGTAATCGTAACACTCCAGAATGTGTAAGGGGGAGGACTATGGGCCATAGTCAATGAAAAAGAAGTGGCAGGATTGGACCCTGGAACTATCCAACCATACTAAAAAACCCATCTTTCTGCTTACACCTCTCAAATCCTGAACTGAACACAACCAGACCTCTACAGCACAACAAACCACATGCAATTCACTACACTGAAACAACAAAATAAACCACACATAGCCTCACCCAACAGCACATGGTGGCGACCAACCGAAAAACGTACCTACCCTCAGAGAACAGTGACAACCGAACTGGTGCTGCCAACAGCACATCACAGCTATCTTCCTCTTTTCTCCCATCCAGTCCTACTAACTTACCCCTCTCCAATTGTTTTACAGATCCACCAGATTGTCCAAGACACCACGCTGGTGGCAACACAGTGCGCGGTATAAGCACCTTTAGCATAACATTGTGGCCAGACTGAACATTCTCTGGAACAATTAACTAATGGCACTAGAGCCATCCCTGACCGAAATATCAAAACAATATATTCATGAACTGAAATCGTTGATTCAACTGTGCATGCAGATTAAACAACATACTATTTGACACAGATCTTTTTAGAACATGCTTATTAGTGTTATCTGTGAATCATCGTTTACGTATTTTGATTGGTGATAAAATATGAACTGGTTATGGCTCTATACATTGTCTTTAGATAAACATGTACGTTCCCTACAAGAATAGCACAGGAAGTGAATCCATTTATGAGAGGTGACAGTTTAATGTTCATTTATGATTACTGTATCATTTATCTTAATGAATTCCTTTATTTGTGAGTAACACTAATTGAGAACCACAGAAATGAAGTACTTTGAGCACACCCACACCTGTACATTAAATTAAATACACTTTGTAGTCTCCAGTAGTCATCTGGCCGGAGTCACCTCAATTTAATCTAAAGATTTGCAAAGACAACAGATTTGGCTTTTGTGTAGGCATGTGGTAGGCTTTGCCAGGCACTGTTACAATGGGACTTTCTGAACATACGATGCAACAGTTGGAACATGGTGTGAGTATCCAGGTATATGAGTGCCTGGCATATGCTTATCTAATACATATACAAAAGCCAACACTGTTGACTTTGTCAAAATTCATTTAGGCAGGACCTCAGTGCAAGGAACATATCTGAATCAAGTGGTTGAAGGCAACACTTGTTTAAGGCATTTTTATTTAACCCGTAGCACGTTTGCAGCTGCAATTAAACCAGGACACAGCAACAAGTTTCACTCATTCACTACCACTTCTATGACCGGCAGCAACAGAAGAGAAAATTAATGTTGGCTCTGTCACAGTTAGTGAACCAATGATTCTAGTGTAGCGGACTAACTGGCTGCTGCTACTATATATTTGCCTGTCAAAGTAAGTGATATAGGACTGAGGGTGGCCAGTTCACCAATACTCAAATTCTAGGTGACGGCTTTGGGGTCCACTAACAGTAGCCTAAGTGTACACTATTTTCTTCTGGCTCATTAAATGTATTTCATTGCAAGGGAGTCATTTTTTCAATTAGTACCCTGCGAGGGGAGTGTGGCGGCTTCCCAGCCAATGGGGAGGCTCAGAATGCGGGGGCTACCACACAGTAATCCCACTGCCCTGATCCTCCTCAGGGCTGGCGGCTGCTATCTCCCCTCGCTGTGGAATCAGGTAAGTCTTTCCCACCCCCTGCCCTTTCCACAGTATTCCCTCCCCGCCCTCCCACCACCGCTTACCTTCTTTTCTGTCCATTTCAAGAGCTGATATGCTGGGAACACTTATGTTCCCAGCGCGTCTGCTCCCGGTCTGCGACAGGCCATCATGGAAAGGAAGAAGGGACTTCTGTCATGGTCATGAAGTCAGGGGCACAGGCATGCAGGGGTGGCATGCACAGGAGACCTGGGTGGACACTGTCCTGGTGCCTTTGGCACCAGACTCATGAACAAAAGTAAACAAGAACATCCATTTAACACCAAAAAGCTTTTATTATGGACATAGCACTTCAGATTCATTAACCTTGACCATTCCATCCATTAAGCAGCCCCAAGTGTATTCTTGGGTGTGGCTGCTAAAGGATTGCCTTTGCACGTGCTCATTCTCTAGGAGTTGCAGGGTGTGGCTGGTAAACTGGCCCTAATGGGCGTGCCCACGATCTCAGCTATGTAAACTGCCCCAAACCTCAAGACATCCTGCTTCCTGCCATCATACTTACTGGGGGATGCTGTTCTTACCTGTTAAATCTCTTCAGCGAACCAAGGATTCATCTTTACACTTTCCGGAATGCTGAAATCTTCATCTTGGCACTGCTGCAAGACACGCTCCATGCCGACAGCAGCGCCTGCAAAGAAAAACAGAAGACAAGGTTAGGCATCAAAAAAACAGTCCGTTTAAGCTTGCGCTTCGCCATACTTCACGCTTTCCGTAAACCATCAATTACCTGCTGTCGAACATTGTGGTAGCATCCATCTTCCACCCGGCCGCATCTCGCGTCTCACAGCTGCATTGAGGCCGCATTTCCATCTAAGGGAAGAAAATAGAAGAGAGACATTATTGCGGGCATGAATAGGAGCAACATATAAAGACATTAAACAGAATGAACAGCATCACAAAAGCGCAGGAAAGATTTACCAATCATAAGGAGAAGTATAGTCGCAGCTGGACTGGACTAATCCTTATCAGGGATCAGTGAAGGAACTAGATCCCATTCGACGCGCTCCTGCCAGAAGTAGTAGGACAGAGAGCTTATCTTCCATAATTCACGGGTGAGCTTTATGGGCCGGCGTATGCTCACAGAAACCGTACTTTGGGGTGAAGGGTTCGAGAGGTACAACAATCACAGATTGGCACACTCACACACTCTTATCTCCACGCAGGAGCAGTATCACTGCATACCACCGCTCACAGCTTTTCTACTGAGGGAGGGGCCTGAAGGGGGTTGATTCCAGTTCAGGGAGGGCTGCAACCGTGCTCCAATGCCTCCGCAGAGACCAGGTGAGCGTAACAATTACTCATAGTCCCTTCTCTCCTTTCCATGGTGGCCATTTTGGAAAATTTCAGAACAAACAAAAATGCCTTTAGTACCCCGGTCTAATTTGCTGGGGTACTAATGGCAATAACCCCCTCGTCTGTATACCATTACTGCATAAGGTTGTGCCCCCGGGCCTTCGTAAAGTGTAACTATGGGCCCCGGGGGCATTACCTTATGCAGCAATGGCCCACAAGCGAGGGGCTTATTGCTTAATAGTCTGATTAAGTTGAGTCTATTTGAAATAAGGACTCCATTTTGTGCAGGTAAGTCAGAGTGGAATTAAATAATTGACTAGGATCACACACTTTGGCTAAGCAGTTAAGCAGGGAATTAAACCCACTCTGAAAATTTGACCAAGCCCCTTCCAAACTTTACTTGCTACAAATATTTAAGTTTTGGATTTCAAAGCCTACAATAATACTGTCTTATACAGTTTACTTACAAAACACACAAATTGCATAGTAAAGCCGCATGACAACATGTAAATCCTCATAGCAATATGTTAAGCCAAAAGAATATTATTGTGGCTTCAATTTCACATCAATTATCACATCCTGAATGGGGGAGCCTGGTTGAGGTGCATGGCTGGAGCTGGGTGCGAGTCTCAGTCAGCATGGAGTGACATGGGGCCGGGTTGAGGTGTATGGCTGGAGCTGGGTGTGGACCTCGGCATGGAGTGACATGGGGCCGGGTTGAGGTGCATGGCTGGAGCTGGGTGAGGGCCGCAGTCATCATGGGGCGACCTGTGGACGGGTGAGGTGCATGGCTGGAGATGGGTGTGGGCCTCAGTCAGCATGGAGTGACATGGGGCCGGTTGAGGTGCTTTGCTGGAGCTGGGTGTGGGCCTCAGTCCGTATGGAGTGACATGGGGCTGGGTTGAGGTGTATGGCTGGAGCTGGGTGTGGGCCTCAGTCAGCATGGAGTGACATGGGGCCGGGTTGAGGTGCATGGCTGGAGCTGGGTGTGGCCCTCGGTATGGAGTGACATGGGGCCAGGTTGAGGTGTATGGCTGGAGCTGGGTGTAGGCCTCAGTGAGTATGGCGTGATATGGGGCCGGATTGAGGTGCATTGCTGGAGCTAGGTGTGGACCTGAGCATGGAGTGACATGGGGCTGGGTTGAGGTGCTTTGCTGGAGCTGGGTGGGGCCCTCAGTCAGCATGCAGAGACATGGGACCGGGTTGAGGTGTATGGGTGTGTTAGAACTGATATAAAATTGTTTCGTCCTCATTGTATATGTTGGCCTATGCCCAGTCGCTTGGTGAGGAAATCCGTATTGCAAGGTCGTGACCTTAAGTGAATCAAGCCTCCATTTTAGGATAAAGCTGCCATTTTAGTTTATTGTACAAAGTCACCCTATGGCCCAAAATGGCCGTCTTGTGTTCTCTTGTTCTTGCTTTAACCTCTTCAACCTCTGTAGGAGAGTTAATGTGCAACCTGCCTTCAGGCTATATGTTAGGGTCATGTAGACCTTGTCCTTTGTTGACCTTAGGATCAGGGGATTACTTGAATTGGCGATGTTAACCTACAAGTATACAAGAACAATAACGCTATCTAAACACGATATGTGAAACATCTGTATGATCTGTATTAAAGCAATGTGTAAAGAGTGTAAATTTAAACCTAGAGAATAATAGTGTTTGTTAGCAAATGTGTTAAAAAGTAAACCGCATGCACGAGATATGTAAATTAGGAACAAACCTGGCACGACCCTAGCCCAGTACATGATTAACTTGTAGGAGGCTGGACATCGTTATAACAAACTATATAAATACGCTGATGTCCAGCTAGCAAATCCTGTTCACTGCTCACATTGAACCCTGCTGGTGGTCTCTGTGATGTATTGACGGCCAAATAGCTATTTGTGTACTTTGTTTTGTGAACTGTACAGAATTGCAATAAAGATTCTGAGAATCTTTACAAGCCCGTGTCGGTGTATCCGATCCCTGAACAGTGAGCTATAGCCGAGACAACGTCTTGACAAGGGTCCATATATCGAGGTGGGTACATTTGCCGAAATCACCAGACACGTGGGTCCTTAGCATTGTCCTTAGTAACCCGATCGGGCCTCCCAGTCCTTTGGTCAGGTGAATCCTGACCCGATTCTTAATCTAACCCTGACAATTTGAATTTGGCGCATTGTACTCGCGAGCACAATTACTTGACCAGGTAACACCAGAACTTTGATATGCCTGGGAAATTGTCTGCCTGCTTCAGGGCATTATTCTGCAGCGACAGACAATCTTTGGAAGATAGCCGTTCTACACCACAGGAAGGGTCGCTGGCATGTACTATAAGAAAGGCTTTGGTAGTATAGCATTTAATGACATTTGGCACAGACAGACCAGACATAACTCTAATCTTCGGTGGCCAACCAATGGTAGCTTTGAAATCCCTCGTATAGACTATCTAGAGTCTGTATTGGTAAAGAAAAAGGCTAGACCTGCAGCATTTGACGCATTGCATAGTTGGAAAACAGAAGCTTTGCAGCAACAAAAGAGTAGAGAGAAACATATGCGCCGACATTTGACAAGTGTCGAAAAGGCACGGTTATATGATCAAAATAAACAATTGGAGTCAGTTAGGAACACGGACAGAGCGTTTCAATTAGGCATTCAAAAAATGTACCCTTCAAAAGCTTTTCATACGTCAGATGAATTGATTAATAAACTTTTGCATGAACGAAGGCCCGATGCCTCCGCGCCAGCCCCGTACGTCCCTCCTCCTGGTGCTCTGCCCCTTCCCGTTGTTATTCCCCCTCCTCTAGCTCCTCCGGTCCTCCCTGTTGTTCTTCCTGTTGTTTTTCCAGACGTCGCTCCTTTGCCTGCCCCCTTGCATCCACCTGTTGATATTCAGAATGTGCCTACTCTTCCTCTTCCAAGTGATTCTGCATCGCTTGTAGTAGACCAGGGAGCGGGATCAAGGGTTGTGACTCGTAACACTGTGTCCCCAGATAAAAAGAATGAATTGATTGCTTGGGCCAAACATTGCATGGAGAAGGGTGAACAA
The DNA here is from genome assembly GCF_040938575.1 of Ambystoma mexicanum. Classification (NCBI taxonomy): domain Eukaryota; kingdom Metazoa; phylum Chordata; class Amphibia; order Caudata; family Ambystomatidae; genus Ambystoma; species Ambystoma mexicanum. The sequence continues at coordinate 1,509,738,336 of NC_090922.1, forward strand.
GCTGATGTTTTTTCCACACTCGAAAATTTAAAAGGTATTTCTGAGAAAAATGTCTTTATTGAAGGATTAGGGATTCATTTGAGTATAATGTGGAATAGATTAAATGATGTAGATCTCCCACAAGGTTTACGGGATTTGAACGCCTTAGCGTTGTCCAGAGATACTGCGGAGAAGGTATATGAGCATTTTGAGAGGATTTTTGAGTATAGGAAAGAGTTGGAAGAGTTACAGAATGAGGAAGCAGATGGTGGTAGTTTGGGTATTATGTTCTTACAGAAACGGTTTTCTCCTCGCCGTGAATTAAAAGGTGAGGAAGCGCAAATTTGTATAAAGGATGCGATAAGATAGATTTTGGATATGTCGATGACTCCAGATGAAGTATACGACACATATAGTCAGTATACTGTAGAAATGCAAAAGAAAGTGATACAGGTATGGTAGAATACCTGCAGCATGAATGTGTAAAAAGAAAGATTTGTTGTCCTGCAGAATTGTTGAGTGTTTATAAGAGAGCCTTTTCGATTGATACTTCTTCGACTGCCTTAGCGCTTGATTTGGCTCTGTTGCTTAGTAAGCGTTCGGAGCTACCTACTTCTCAGTTGCCTTTGAGAGAGGTCTCTCCGACATTTTTCCCAAAAGTTGAGATTGCGGCCGATGCTGCACGAGGAATACTCGCGGTGGACTTTCCTGCACATTACGTATCACAGTTTGTTCACGTCCCGTTTTCAAGACAGGAAGTGAACACCATAAAGCAGTCTATTCCTGATGTAAGAAAGAATCCGACGGGGTTCTATAAAGAAATAGAGTCAGTCTTACAATCATCGGTATTCACCTTAAGTGATATTGACCTATTGTTTCCTGTACTCCTGCCAGTTGATTTGTGGAAACAGATTAGGACTGTAGATGATGTTCTTGGGTTAGGAGATACATGGGATAACATGGTTAGACTCGACAGAGAAAGACCAGCTGGCGAGCGACCGCCTCAAGTGATAGTTAACTTTGCTTGATAGGATTATTGCAAAATTAAAAACGATAGTTCCTGAAAAAAGAATCATTTGGGACAAGCTTACGGCCTGTGTCCAAGGAAATTATGAGGCTGCTACCGATTTCTTCAATCGGTTTGAGCAGGTATTTTCAGATTTCAGTGGACAAGACTTAGGCACAGAGTCAGGGAAAACGCTGTTTGTCGACAAATTTGTACGTGGATTGCTGCCTGACATCCAGGTACAGGTTATGTCTTCCGAAAGCGCTTGGCAGGCGAAGTGTCAATCTGAAGTATTGCACATGGCTCAGTATTATGAAAATCGTGTGCATAATGAAAAGGAAAAACTTGACAAAAAAAGGGTGACCTGAAAGCAAAAGTCCGATTACAACAGATTGCTAGAAACCCTAGAGGGGGAAATCAATTTAGAGGTCAGTACGTTCCACAGGTAAGTACGTATCATGATGCCTACCCCCGGGCATCCAGACCGAGTCCATCAATCCCGGAAGCAGGCATCATGTTACCTGGAGCAGTCTCATATGGGACATCAGTCCTGGCGCCTATGGCGCCAGGCTCATTTGTTAAAACTTACCTGATGCAGACCATGCTGCAAGAGATCCAAGCATCCAAGCCCATTGTGAGGCTTGAAGGGACTATTTTGTCTTAGGGACTATTTTGTTTCTCAGGTGTGGTTGTGGAGCAATACTTACCTGGGACTTTGTTGAAGGCTATTTAAACCACGCCCGAAGAGCAGCACATGCTTCGCGTTATTCTGCATCCAGCAGCGTAACGCTCACCGTGTCTTCAGTCAGCATCCAGCATCCTGCCACGCCCGTCTCCAGTCCAGAGCACCTAGAAAGAAGGAAAAGAAGAAGAAAGGTTAGAACCAGAACATTAATAGATTTCTTACCTGATTTCAGATCCAGTGCATCTTCGAACCTGAAAATAGACTTTGTTTGAAAAGAGTTGCATCGCCTGCAGCAGCGCTGCGCCATACTCACCGTTCCTCACAGCACCTCTACGATCCGGTGCTGTATCCATCACCAGGCTGCAGCATTCCAGCACCTAAGGGGAACAAGAAAAACCACAAGGTGAGCCAAGGGAACAAACAAGAACAATCTCCTGCCACCATCGTTTACCCGATTTTACCGCCAGAGGTATTATCCACCAGCACGCCAATTCTTCATACACTGCATCTGCAAGAAAAGAGAAAGCAGCGAGTTAAACCTTGGCATCATTTATTGGACAGTGTTAGAAAACACAGACTCTTACCTGAATGCTTTCAGCTGCCACAGGACAATCTTCGTTTGGGCCTAAGCTTTAAAAGAAACAAAGGAATTGAATAAGAGTGATTATTCAGACATTTTGAACTCTTTTGAACTATATGCTTACGGCCTTTCGCCCGAAGATTTGGAGTCAAGAATTGTCCAGAACTCTTCCAATATCCTCAAGCCAGTGAAGTAACTGGCCATCAACGCGCCCCTGCATTCTTCGCAGGATGGAGAGCTCATCATACAAAACTATAAGGTGAGCTTGGTGAAAGGAAACGTCAGAAGGGATAAGTTGGGACGCAGTGAGGGGTTACTACTAAAATCCACGGGTGGCTAATTCCATTTCCCCGTCTTTAGGAGACTACTTCTATGGGTCAAGCAGACAAAGCTAGGTGGCTGTCCAGTTCCGATCGACACCCCTCTGGGAGCCAGGTGAGCGTAACAGTACGCCCTTGGCTCCGGTAACCATTAACCAGTGTGCCTATTGTCGACAGGAAGGCCACTGGCGCGCACAATGTCCGACCTTGCAGCAAAGGTAATTTGGGAGCATGGGTAGACGATCCAGAGGTTGCCCAGGTGCAGAGGGCTCTGGCAGAGGTCAGTTTACACCAGAATCACAATAACCTCCTTCGCAGGTTAAGCAAGTTTCGAATGTGGATAATAGAAACATTTTTGATCACCCTTCTGCCGTGTACCTCTCTGAAGAGCTTCCTTTTGACGATATTCTGTTTCACTAGGATTGCCCGAAGCAGGATTCGTAACCAACGCCTATTCCTGTTCATCAGAAAGGCCCCTACGTTGAGATGGCGGTGGGAAATAGGAAGCATCTATTTTTAGTAGATACGGGAGCACAGAAATGTTCCATTGACCATTCGTGGGTTCCAAATATTCCCCTGTCAGGGCAGTGCAACGTTTCTGTAGGGTTTTCAGGCACACCTGTATTTTGTGTGGTTTCTTTGCCGGTACCGATAACATTGGGTCCCTTCACGGAGCAGTGTCCATTCCTACCTAAAAACAAACTGTGGGGAAAATTTGCTGCGGTTAAATTTGTTGAAAGAATTGCATGCAGTAATACATTGTTCTCCGGACGGAGTTCGGTTAACAATTTCACCTCAGCAATCACTCGCCTCTCAGTTTTTGACTCAACCTTTACCACCAGAATTAAGTAATATTCCAGAATGCTTATGGGCAATTGATGATAATGATGTGGGCATTCTTCAAATTGAACCTGTTAGAATTATTCTGAAACATGGAGTTAAATTTTCTCGTATCCCGCAATATAAGATCTCAGTTGAAGGCGAACAGGCTTTGAAATGTATAGTTTCTGATTTTGTACATCGTGGAGTAATTGAGGAAATTACGGGTAGTTTATGTAACAGTCCAATTTTGCCAGTATACAAAAAAGGTGATAATGGGATTCCCTTTCGGTTTATAATTGATGTACGTGCTATAAACAAAATTGTGGCTCCTCAATTCCCTATTGTACATGATGTTACCATGATACTAACCATGATTCCGGCTTCTGCCACTCACTTTAGCGTTGTTGACCTCAAAAATGCGTTTTTCAGTATTCCCATACACAAGGATAGTAGGTATTTGTTCGCGTTTACCCTAGGTGGACGCTCGTTCACATTCACTTGTGCACCACAAGGGTACACCGAGAGTCCAAGTATTTATAGTAGGGCATTAAAAGAGGAGCTTGATACTCTCAAGTTGCCCACTACTTGCACGTTACTACAGTATGTAGATGATCTCCTCTTGGCTGCGATTCTGAGAGTGCCTGTAAAGAAGGCACCATGTTGTTGCTTTGTCATCTAGCAAAACATGGCCACAAAGATTCACACAAAAAATTCCAATGTTGTTGTCAGGAGGTCGCCTATTTAGGCTATCTCCTGTCAAAGGAGGGAAGACGGTTGACACCTGAATGAATAAAAACTATTTCTGGCATGTCTGTCCCAAATACGCAGAAGGAAGTTAGAGCCTTGATAGGTATGGCTTCTTACTGTAGATTGTGGATCCCTAACTTTTCGTTAACGATTAAACCAATGCTGGCTTTGACAAAGAATGGCATTTCTTTGCCATTGCCATGGACTTTGGAACACCAGACAGCATTTGACTTGCTCAAAACCACGCTGTGTTCAGCGCCGGTTTTAGGAACTCCAAATTATGAAAAGGCCTTTGCATGAACGTGATGGATGTGCTTTGGCTGTGTTGACGCAGGAACATGGAGGGAAGAATAGGCTGTGCGGCTATTTCTCATCCACCCGTGATCCTGTTACATGCGCTTTGCCGAGATGTTTGAGAGCTGTTGCTGCTGCTGCTGCGTCTGTAAAACAGAGTGAGGGAATGGTCCTGGGTCATGCGTTAACCCTAATGGTACCTCACTCTGTAGATATTTTATTGAATAGGACTCAAATGCAACACCTCACTTCCGCACGATTGACAAGATATGAATTGATCTTGTTTGCTCCCCACATTCAAATTCAGAGGTGTTGTGTATTAAATCCGGCTGAACCTTTACCTGTCCTCCAAGATACTGTAGATGGTGACGAAACGTCACACGATTGCCTTTATGTGACAGAACAAGAGACTAAAGGTGGAATCGATCTGAAAGACACACCAATGAATATCCCACAAGGAGAGCTATTTTGTGATGGCTCTTGTTTTAAACTTCCGAATGGTACATCCACGGCTGCTTATGCCGTCACTACTTTAAGCACGATTCTAGAAACCAAAAGAATTATGCAAAATTCCGCGCAGGCCGCAGAAATTATAGCGTTAACTCGAGCTTGTGAAATTTCTGAAGGGCTTACAGTAAATATATATACTGACAGTCAGTATGCTTTTGGGGTGGTTCACAACTTCGGTAGACTTTGGAAATAACGAGGTTTCTTGACCTCACATGGCACGAAAATCCAGTATGGCACTTTAATAGTGCGATTACTTTCAGCACTCGCACTCCCTGTTCAGTTAGCTATCATAAAATGTGCAGCACATCAAAAGGTTACAGATGATGTAGGAAAAGGGAATGCTTTCGCTGATCAGATAGCTAAACAAACTGCCACTGATCTTAGTTCAGAAATGTATGCTGTAAGAGAAACTATAAATATTTGCACTTTGGGTGAAAGTATCGATTCTGTAAAAGACATCCAAGCAGATGCTACTATAGAGGAAACCAAGAAATGGGTTGAGGGTGCAGGAAGATTGGATGATGATGGGTGTTGGGTGGACAATGTTGAAGGAAAATGGTTACTCCCTGACGCCTACATTACATTGATGGTTATTATGGCTCATGGTCCGAAACATGTCTGTGCACGTAAATTGACTAAAATGCTACACAGTGTATGGGCCAATGATAAGATTTTTAAAATTGCGGAGCGCTTTGTCCAAGTGTGCATGGTCTGCTTGCAGCACAATGTAGGAAAAGGTACCTCGACTCCTAGAGGAAGTATCGCTCCACCTTCTGTTCTGTTTGAGGTTATTCACTTTGATTTTATTGAAATGGAAAGTTTCAACAATCTTAAATATGTGTTGGTTGTCATTTGTGCCTTTAGTAAGTGGGTTGAGGCCTTCCCTGTTAGAGATGCAATGGCCATAACCACGGCAAAAACTCTGTTGAAAGAGTTTTTTCCTAGGTTCAGGCTGCCGAGAGTCATCTGGTCGGATAATGGGCCACACTTTATCGTTGCTGTAATCCTACAAATATGAAAAGGATTACAGATTGATAAACGGTTCCATTCGGCCAGACATGCCCAAAGTGCCAGATTAGTGGAAAGGCATAACGGCATTATACAGAACAAGCTCGCTAAAACGTGTGCTGGCACCAAGTTAAAATGGCCGGAAGCCTTACCGATCGTGTTGCTGTCAATGAGAACAACCTCTCAAACTAAGACTGGGCTCTCTCCCTTTGAGGTGGTGATGGGGAGGCCTGCTAATATTTGGGGTATGCCAAAAAAGTAGCTTGCTGCGGGATATAGAGAATGTGCTTCTTTCAGATTACTGTAACCAGTTGACTAAAAATCTGTTTTAAATTTATCACCAGGTGCGAGAGGCATTACCTGTACGTTACGAGGGTCCTGTCACAGTATACGACCGGGGGACATGATCCTCACAAACATTTTCGAGAGGTCGTCTTGCCTTGCACCTCAGTGGAGGGGCCCCTACCAGGTCCTGCTAGTCATCCAGACTGCTGTGCGGGTAGCGGGTCGTAAGAACTGGATCCACGTGACGCACACCAAACGGATCCCGCAGCCCGTGCCATACGATACAGAAGACACAGAATCCCTTTCCACTGCTGTAAGCAACGTGCCCGAAAAAGCAACAACCGACACGAGAGTATCGGAGACCGTCCCAGAGTTCGCAGGGCCAGACAAAAACAGCCATCTTGTCTCCGCACTCTCCAACAGTGGTACTTCCGGATCAATCATTTTCTGATCCCATTTCCGTTCACTCGCCACTTCCAGTGGGAAGTGACAACACCTTGCTTTCTGATCCTTCGGCACCAGAAATAGTGAAGTATAATTTACGTCCAAGGAAATAGATGTACAGCACGGTTTGATTGTGCGATTGAGGAAATCATTTGAGTGCTTGCCTTTTGGCCTGACTGTACGAAAGGATTCTGTTGGCTAAGGGTTGCGGGAAAGACATTAAGAAGACGTGTGACTGGAGTCGCCAGAAAACGAACAATTGGTGTTTTTTCAATTGAAGACTACGATGCCTGCAGCCGCTACCACTCGTACCAAACTTTTAGATAAATATGTGACTAGCAGAGACAATGATCAAGCATGTAATGGGACCCCGAAAGTGTATTGTTGCCTTTTTATAATAATAACTGGGTTTTTAGTAACTATTGGTTTTGGGTTATGGAATCTGGAGGAAGCATATACGCTAGAGGACTTTTTACCTGTTGAAAATGTATCTGTTTTCCCCACTCCTTCCGTGCAATTGCATACCTTATCGCCTAGAGACTCTTCGCATAGAAGGAACTATCAGAATAATACCCTTCTGTTAATTATGAATGCCACTCATGCAATTTTAAATATGACCAACTGTTGGGTCTGCTCACATTTACCACAACACGGGGACAAGGGGCTAGGTTGGTATATTCATCCATTACCTTTGACAACTGCTTGTTATGCTTCTCTTAGAGCTCTGTTCTTTGGCCGATGGAATGACAGCATCTCAGGGAACTTTGATGGTACAAATTTGAATAGTTTTGAAAAGCATGTTTTGATGCCCCTGGGATGCTCGCTTTTTGCAAATAGGAGTAAGCCGAATGTTGCTTCTGTTAGGCCCTCTGATAGATTGTCTCGTCCTTTTCAGTCTTTGACTTCTTTCAAAATGGCTCCAATAGGCAATAAGGATGCCACGCCTCCATCTTTTTCGGTATTCAGTATTCGGTATTTTCCCGATTCAGTATCCTTCTGCATACAGAGGAATGGAACACGGTCAATGGGTAATTTTAGGAAATGCGCCAACGTTGCGAATTTGACTAGTGAGAACAGACCTCTGTACGTAGGTGAACCTGTCTATTTTGTTTGCGGTAATGTGGCATTTCCATGGTTGCCCAGGGATTGGCAAGGAACCTGTTATTTAGGGATTCTATTACCTGGGGTATTTATTGCCAGTACTGCAGAAATTTCGAAGACTCGCCCACGACGAGGCGTGAAAGGGGATACTCCTGCGCAAACTCTAGGAGACATCATGAAATCCTTTGTATCATTTTTTGGGCAAATTACGAATTCAGAAGCTATCAGGGGACTAGCGAGAGTATTGGAGAGAACCATCAACCGGACCACTGACATACTCTATAATATGACGTTAGAACAGAAAGCGATAACATTAGTGGCCCTTCAGAACCGAATGGCATTGGATGTCATTCTGGCTGAGCGTGGAGGAGTATGTAAATTAGTGGGGTCCGCTTGCTGCGTTTCCGTACCAGACTCCTCTCCAACGATCTTTAGGGCTATCCAAAATCTACATGTTCTTAGTTCAGAAGTACATGTTCCTGAGGGAAACTGGGAACTTAGTGCATGGTTTTGGGACCTCCTATGGTCGTGGGGATGGAAGTTGTTTTTGGCCCTGCTGATTATCTTGGGAAGTTTTCTGTTCCTTTGTTGTTGTATACAGTGTCTCCCTGGTATATGTTCAGTATTAGGGGGGTATTGCGCGCAAGCAACAAGTGTATTAGGGCATAAAATATACACCCCAGATAAGGTTTCCAAGGAGTATGTATTGAAAGAAACTCTAGTGTCTGATTTAATGGCAATAGATATATCCGACAATGATTCGGGGTGTATAGATTTTGAAATGTGGAGTTAGTCGCAAAGTGATTGAAGGTAGTTTAGCGCTTGGCATAGGCCAAAAGGAGGGTTTGTTAGAACTGATATAATATTGTTTTGTCTTCATTGTATATGTTGGCCTATGCCCAGTCGCTTGGCGAGGAAATCCGTATTGCAAGGTCGTGACCTTAAGTGAATCAAGCCTCCATTTTAGGATAAAGCCGCCATTTTAGTTTATTGTACAAAGTCATCCTGTGGCCCGAAATGGCCGTCTTGTGTTCTCTTGTTCTTGCTTTAACCTCTTCAACCTCTGTAAGAGAGTTAATGTCCAACCTGCCTTCAGGCTACATGTTAGGGTCATGTAGACCTTGTCCTTTGTTGACCTCGGGATCAGGGGATTACTTGAATCGGCGATGTTAACCTACAAGTATACAAGAACAATAACGCTATCCAAACACAATATGTGAAACATCTGTATGATCTGTATTAAAGCAATGTGTAAGGAGTGTAAAGTTAAACCTAGAGAATAATAGTGTTTGTTAGCAAATGTGTTAAAAGTAAACTGCATGCACGAGATATGTAAATTAGGAACGAACCTGGCGCGACCCTAGCCCTGTACATGATTAACTGGTAGGAGGCTGGACATTGTTATGACAAACTGTATAAATACGCTGATGTCCAGATAGCAAATCCTGTTCACTGCTCACATTGAACCCTGCTGGTGGTCTCTGTGATGTATTGACGGAGAAATAGCTATTTGTGTACTTTGTTTTGTGAATTGTACAAAATTGCAATAAAGATTCTGGAAATCTTTACAAGCCTGTGTCGGTGTATTTCTCTTTGCATGGTGTAAAAGCCTTAATATTGTATTTTGTGATTCCACAGCTGGAGCTGGGTGTGGGCCTCAGTCAGCATGGAGTGACATGGGGCTGGATTGAGGTGTATGGCTGGATCTGGATGTGGACCTCAGTCAGCATGGAGTGACATGGGCCGGGTTGAGGTGCATGGCTGGAGCAGGCTGTGGGCCTCAGTCAGCATGGCATGACATGGGGCCAGATTGAGGTGCATTGCTGGAGCTGGGTGTGGACCTGAGCATGGAGTGACATGGGGCTGGGTTGAGGTGCATGGCTGGAGCTGGGCCTGGTCCTCGGCATGGAGTGACATGGGGCCGGGTTGAGGTGTATGGCTGGAGCTGGGTGTGGGCCTCAGTCAGCATGAAGTGACATGGGCCAGTTTAGGTGCATGGCTGGGGCTGGGTGTGGGCCTCAGTCAACATGGAGTGGCATGGGGCCGGGTTGAGGTGTATGGCTGGAGCTGGGTGTGGGCCTCAGTCAGCATGGAGTGACATGGGCCGGGTTGAGGTGCATGGCTGGAGCTGGGTGTGGACCTGAGCATGGAGTGACATGGGGCCAGGTTGAGGCGCATGGCTGGAGCTGGGTGTGGACCTGAGCATGGAGTGACATGGGGCCGGGTCGAGGTGCATGGCTGGAGCTGGGTGTGGACCTGAGCATGGAGTGACATGGAGCCGGGTTGAGGTGCATGGCTGGAGCTGGGTGTGGACCTGAGCATGGAGTGACATGGGGCCAGGTTGAGGTGCATGGCTGGAGCTGGGTGTGGACCTGAGTATGGAGTGACATGGGGCTGCGTTGAGGTGCTTTGCTGGTTTGCTGGAGCTGGGTGTGGACCTGAGCATGGAGTGGCATGGGGCCGGGTTGAGGTGCTTTGCTGGAGCTGGGTGTGGGCCTCAGTCCGCATGGAGCGACATATAGCCGGGCTGAGGTGCTTTGCTGGAGCTTGGTGTTGGCATCAGTCAGCATGGAGTGACATGGGACCGGGTTTAGGATTATGGCTGGAGCTGGGTGGGGGCCTCTGTCCGCATGGAGCAACATGTGGCCGCGTAGAGGACGGTGCTTAGCTGGAGCTGGGTGTGGGCCTCAGCATGGATTGACATGTGGTGGGGCTGAGGTGCATGGCTGGAGCTGGGTGTGGACCTCAGTATGGTGACATGGGGCCGGATTGAGGTGCTTTGCTGTAGCTGGGTGTGGGCCTCAGCATGGAGTGACATGGGGCTGGGTTGAGGTGCATTGCTGGAGCTGGGTGTGGGCCTCAGCATGGAGTGACATGGGGCTGGGTTGAGGTGCATGGCTGGAGCTGGGTGTGGGCCTGAGTCGGCATGGAGTGACATGTGGCCGGGTTGTGGACGGTGCTTTGCTGGACCTAGGTGTGGGCACAGCATGGAGCGACATGTGGCCGGGTTGAGGACAGTGCATTGCTGGAGCTGGGTGTGGGCATCAGCATGGAATGACATGGGGCGGGTTGAGGTGCTCTGCTGGAGCTTGGTGTTGGCCTCAGTCAGCATGGAGTGACATGGGGCCGGGCTGAGGTGTATGGCTGGAGCTGGGTGTGGGCCTCAGCATGGAGTGACATGGGGCCGGTTTGTGGTGTATGGCTAGAGCTGGGTGTGGACCTCAGCATGGAGTGACATGGGGCCGGGTTGAGGTGTATGGCTGGAGCTGGGTGTGGGCCTCAGCATGGAGTGACATGGGGCCGGATTTAGATGCATTGCTAGAGCTGGGTGTGGGCCTCAGCATGGAGTGTCATGGGGCCGGGTTGAGGTGTATGGCTGGAGCTGGGTGTGGGCCTCAGCATGGAGTGACATGGGGCCGGGTTGAGGTGCTTTGCTGTAGCTGAGTGCGAGCCTCAGTCCGCATGGAGCGATATGCGGCCGGGTTGAGGTGCGTGCATTGCTGGAGCTGGGTGTGGGTCTCAGCATGGAGTGGCATATAGCCGGGCTGAGGTGCTTTGCTGGAGCTTGGTGTTGGCATCAGTCAGCATGGAGTGACATGGGACCGGGTTGAGGATTATGGCTGGAGCTGGGTGGGGGCCTCTGTCCGCATGGAGCAACATGTGGCCGCGTAGAGGACGGTGCTTAGCTGGAGCTGGGTGTGGGCCTCAGCATGGATTGACATGTGGTGGGGTTGAGGTGCATGGCTGGAGCTGGGTGTGGACCTCAGTATGGTGACATGGGGCCGGGTTGAGGTGCATTGCTGTAGCTGGGTGTGGGCCTCAGCATGGAGTGACATGGGGCTGGGTTGAGGTGCATTGCTGGAGCTGGGTGTGGGCCTCAGCATGGAGTGACATGGGGCTGGGTTGAGGTGCATGGCTGGAGCTGGGTGTGGGCCTGAGTCGGCATGGAGTGACATGTGGCCGGGTTGTGGACGGTGCTTTGCTGGACCTAGGTGTGGGCACAGCATGGAGCGACATGTGGCCGGGTTGAGGACAGTGCATTGCTGGAGCTGGGTGTGGGCTTCAGCATGGAGTGACATGTGGTGGGGCTGAGGTGCATGGCTGGAGCTGGGTGTGGACCTCAGTATGGTGACATGGGGCCGGGTTGAGGTGCTTTGCTGTAGCTGGGTGTGGGCCTCAGAATAGAGTGACATGGGGCCGGGTTGAGGTGCATTGCTGGAGCTGGGTGTGGGCCTCAGCATGGAGTGACATGGGGCGGGGTTGAGGTGCATGGCTGGAGCTGGGTGTGGGCCTGAGTCAGCATGGAGCGACATGTGGCCGGGTTGTGGACGGTGCTTTGCTGGACCTAGGTGTGGGCACCGCATGGAGCGACATGTGGCCGGGTTGAGGACAGTGCATTGCTGGAGCTGGGTGTGGGCATCAGCATGGAGTGACATGGGGCGGGTTGAGGTGCTCTGCTGGAGCTTGGTGTTGGCCTCAGAATGGAGTGACATGGGGCCGGGCCGAGGTGTATGGCTGGAGCTGGGTGTGGGCATCAGCATGGAGTGACATGTGGCCGGGTTGAGGTGCATTGCTAGAGCTGGGTGTGGGCCTCAGCATGGAGTTTCATGGGGCCGGGTTGAGGTGTATGGCTGGAGCTGGGTGTGGGCCTCAGCATGGAGTGACATGGGGTCGGGTTGAGGTGCTTTGCTGTAGCTGAGTGCGGGCCTCAGTCCGCATGGAGCGATATGCGGCCGGGTTGAGGAGCGTGCATTGCTGGAGCTGGGTGTGGGTCTCAGCATGGAGTGGCATGGGGCTGGGTTGAGGTGCTCTGCTGGAGCTGGGTGTGGGCCTCAGCATGGAGTGACATGGGGCCGGATTTAGGTGCATTGCTGGAGCTGGGTGTGGGCCTCAGCATGGAGTGACATGGGGCCGGGTTGAGGTGCATGACTGGAGTTGGGTGTGGGCCTCAGCATGAAGTGACATGGGGCCGGATTTAGGTGCATTGCTGGAGCTGGGTGTGAGCCTCAGCATGGAGTGACATGGTACCGGGTTGAGGTGTATGGCTGGAGCTGGGTGTGGGTCTCAGCATGGAGTGACATGGGGCCGGGTTGAGGTGCTTTGCTGGAGCTGGGTGCGGGCCTCAGTCCGCATGGAGCGATATGTGGCTGGGTTGAGGACGGTGCTTTGCTGGAGCTGGGTGTGGGCCTCAGCATGGAGTGGCATGGAGCTGGGTTGAGGCGCTCTGCTGGAGCTGGGTGTGGGCCTCAGCATGGAGTGACATGGGGCAGGATTTAGGTGCATTGCTGGAGCTGGGTGTGGGCCTCAGCATGGAGTGACATGGGGCCGGATTTAGGTACATTGCTGGAGCTGGGTGTGGGCCTCAGCATGGAGTGACATGGGGCCGGGTTGAGGTGTATGGCTGGATCTGGGTGTGGGCCTCAGCATGGAGTGACATGGGGCCGGGATGAGGTGTATGGCTGGAGCTGGGTGTGGGCCTCAACATGGAGTGACATGGGGCCGGGTTGAGGTATATGGCTGGAGGTGCGTGTGGGCCTTAGCATGGAGTGACATGGGGCCTTTGTTGAGGTGCATGGCTGGAGCTGGGTGTGGACCTGAGCATGGAGTGACATGGGGCCGGGTTGAGGTGCTTTGCTGGAGCTGGGTGTGGACCTGAGCATGGAGTGACATGTGGCCGGGTTGAGGTGCTTTGCTGGAGCTGGGTGTGGACCTGAGCATGGAGTGACATGGGGCCGGGTTGAGGTGCTTTGCTGGAGCTTGGTGTTGGCCTGAGTCAGCATGGAGCGACATGTGGCCGGGTTGAGGACGGTACTTTGCTGGAGCTGGGAGTGGGCCTCAGCATGGTGTGACATGGGGCGTGGTTGAGGTGCATGCTGGAGCTGCATGTGGGCCTCAATATGGTGTCATGGAGCTGGGTTGAGGTGCTTTTCTGGAGCTGGGTGTGGGCCTCAGTCAGCATCGGGAGACCTGTAGTCGGGTTGAGGACGGTGCATTGCTGTAGCTGGGTGTGGGCCTCAGCATGGAGTGACATGGGGCCGGGTTGAGGTGCATTGCTGGAGCTGGGTGTGGGCCTCAGCGTGGAGTGACATGGGGCGGGGTTGAGGTACATAGTTGGAGCTGGGTGTGGGCCTGAGTCAGCATGGAGTGACATGGGGCCGGGTTGAGGTGCTTTGCTGGAGCTGGGTTTGGGACTCAGTCCACATGGAGCGACATGTGGCCGGGTTGAGGAGGGTGCATTGCTGGACCTGGGTGTGGGCCTCAGCATGGAGAGACATGTGGCCGGGTTGTGGACGGTGCATTGCTGGAACTGGGTGTGGGCCTCAGCATGGAGTGACATGGGGCCGGGTTGAGGTGCATGGCTGGTGTTGGGTGTGGGCCTCTGCATGAAGTGACATGGGGCCGGATTTAGGTGCCTTGCTGGAGCTGGGTGTGAGCCTCAGCATGGAGTGACATGGGGCCGGGTTGAGGTGTATGGCTGGAGTTGGGTGTGGGCCTCAGCATGGAGTGACATGGGGCCGGGTTGAGGTGCTTTGCTGAAGCTGGGTGCGGGCCTCAGACCGCATGGAGCGATATGTGGCTGGGTTGAGGACGGTGCTTTGCTGGAGCTGGGTGTGGGCCTCAGCATGGAGTGGCATGGGGCTGGGTTGAGGTGCTCTGCTGGAGCTGGGTGTGGGCCTCAGCATGGAGTGACATGGGGCCGGATTTAGGTGCATTGCTGGAGCTGGGTTTGGGCCTCAGCATGGAGTGACATGGGGCCGGGTTGAGGTGCATGGCTGGAGTTGGGTGTGGGCCTCTGCATGAAGTGACATGGGGCCGGATTTAGGTGCATTGCTGGAGCTGGGTGTGAGCCTCAGCATGGAGTGGCATGGTACTGGGTTGAGGTGCATGGCTGGAGCTGGGTGTGGGCCTCAGCAGGGAGTGACATGGGGCCGGGTTGAGGTGCTTTGCTGAAGCTGGGTGCGGGCCTCAGACCGCATGGAGCGATATGTGGCTGGGTTGAGGACGGTGCATTGCTGGAGCTGGGTGTGGGCCTCAGCATGGAGTGGCATGGGGCTGGGTTGAGGTGCTCTGCTGGAGCTGGGTGTGGGCCTCAGCATGGAGTGACATGGGGCCAGATTTAGCTGCATTGCTGGAGCTGGGTGTGGGCCTCAGCATGGAGTGACATAGGGCCAGATTTAGCTGCATTGCTGGAGCTGGGTGTGGGCCTCAGCATGGAGTGGCATGGGGCTGGGTTGAGGTGTATGGCTGGAGCTGGGTGTGGGCCTCAGCATGGCGTGACATGGGGCCGGGTTGAGATGTATGGCTGGAGCTGGGTGTGGGCCTCAGCATGGAGTGACCTCGGGCCGGGTTTAGGTGCATTGCTGGAGCTGGGTGTGGGCCTCAGCATGCGGTGACATGGGGCCGGGTTGAGGTGTATGGCTGGAGCTGGGTGTGGTCCTCAGCATGGAGTGACATGGGGCCGGGTTGAGGTGTATGGCTGGAGCTGGGTGTGGGCCTCAGCATGGAGTGACATGGGGCCGGGTTGAGGTGTATGGCTGGAGCTGAGTGTGGGCCTCAGCATGGAGTGACATGGGGCTGGGTTGAGGTGCTTTGCTGTTGCTAGGTGCGGGCCTCAGTCTGCATGGAGCGATATGTGGCTGGGTTGAGGACGGTGCATTGCTGGAGCTGGGTGTGGGCATCAGCATGGAGTGGCATGGGGCCGGGTTGAGGTGCTTTGCTGGAGCTGGGAGTGGGCCTCAGTCCGCATGGAGGATATGTGGTCGGGTTGAGGATGGTGCATTGCAGGAGCTGGGTATGGTCCTCAGCATGGAGTGACATGGGGCCGGATTTAGGTGCATTGCTGGAGCTTGGTGTGGGCCTCAGCATGGAGTGACATGGGGCCGGATTTAGGTGCTATGCTGGAGCCGGGTGTGGGCCTCAGCATGGAGTGACATGGGGCCAGGTTGAGCTGTATGGCTGGAGCTGGGTGTGGGCCTCCGCATGGAGTGACATGGGGCCGGGTTGAGGTGTATGGCTGGAGCTGGGTGTGGGCATCAGCATGGAGTGACATGGGGCCGGGTTGAGGTGCTTTTCTGGAGCTGGGTGTGGGCCTCAGCATGGAGTGACATGGGCCCGGGTGGAGGTGCTTTGCTGGGGCTGGGTGTGGGCCTCAGTCTGCATGGAGCGACATGTGGCCTGGTTGAGGACGGTGTATTGCTGGAGCTGTGAGTGGGCCTCAGCATGGAGTGGCGTGGGACTGGGTTTAGGTGCTCTGCTGGAGCTGGGTGTGGGCCTGAGTCAGCATGGAGTGACATGGGGCCAGGTTGAGGTGTGTGGCTGGAGCTGGGTGTGGGCCTCAGCATGGAGTGACTTCGGGCCGGGTTGAGGTGTATGGCTAGAGCTGGGTGTGGGCCTTAGCATGGAGTGACATGGGGCCGGGTTGAGGTGTATGGCTGGAGCTGGGTGTGGACCTCAGCATGGAGTGACATGAGGCCGGGTTGAGGTGTATTGCTGGAGCTGGGTGTGTGCCTCACCATGGAGTGACATGGGGCCAGGTTGAGGTGCTTTTCTGGAGCTGGGTGTGGGCCTCAGCATGGAGTTACATGGGGCCGGGTTGAGGTGCTTTGCTGGAGCTGGGTGAGGGCCTCAGTCCGCATGGAGCGACATGTGGCCGGGTTGAGGACGGTGCATTGCTGGAGCTGGGTGTGGGCCTCAGCATGGAGTGGCGTGGGGCTGGGTTGAGGTGCCCTGCTGGTGCAGGGTGTGGGCCTGAGTCAGCATGGAGTGACATGGGTTCGGGTTGAGATGTATGGCTGGAGCTGGGTGTGGGCCTCAGCATGGAGTGGCATGGGGCCGGGTTGAGGTGTATGGCTGGAGCTGGGTGTGGACGTCAGCATGGAGTGACATGGGGCCGGGTTGAGGTGTATGGCTGGAGCTGGGTGTGGGCCTCAGCATGGAGTGACATGGGGCCGGGTTGAGGTGCTTTTCTGGAGCTGGGTGTGGGCCTCAGCATGGAGTGACATGGGGCCGGGTTGAGGTGCTTTGCTGGAGCTGGGAGTGGGCCTCAATCCGCATGGAGGATATGTGGTCGGGTTGAGGACGGTGCATTGCTGGAGCTGGGTATGGGCCTCAGCATGGAGTGACATGGGGCCGGGTTGAGGTGTATGGCTGGAGCTGGGTGTTGGCCTCAGCATGGAGTGGCATGGGCCGGGTTGAGGTGCTTTGCTGGAGCTGGGTGTGGGCTTCAGTCCGCATGGCGGATATGTGGCCGAGTTGAGGACGGTGCATTGCTGGAGCAAGGTGTGGGCCTCAGCATGGAGTGACATGTGGCCTGGTTGAGGTGTATGGCTGGAGCTGGGTGTGGACCTCAGCATGGAGTGACATGGGGCCGGGTTGAGGTGTATGGCTGGAGCTGGGTGTGGGCCTCAGCATGGAGTGACATGGGGCCGGGTTGAGGTGCTTTTCTGGAGCTGGGTGTGGGCCTCAGCATGGAGTGACATGGGGCCGGGTTGAGGTGCTTTGCTGGAGCTGGGTGTGGGCTACAGTCCGCATGGAGCGACATGTGGCCGGGTTGAGGACAGTGAATTGCTGGAGCTGGGTGTGGGCCTCAGCATGTAGTGGCGTGGGGCTGGGTTGAGGTACTCTGCTGGAGCTGGGTGTGGGCCTGAGTCAGCATGGAGTGACATGGGATTGGTTTGAGGTGTATGGCTGGAGCTGGGTGTGGGCCTCAGCATGGAGTGGCATGGGGCTGGGTTGAGGTGCATCGCTGGAGCTGGGTGTGAGCCTCAGCATGGAGTGACATGGGGCCGGGTTGAGGTGTATGGCTGGAGCTGGGTGTGGGCATCAGCATGGAGTGACATGGGGCCGGGTTGAGGTGTATGGCTGGAGTTGGGTGCGGGCCTCAGCATGGAGTGACATGGGGCCGGGTTGAGGTGTATGTCTGGAGCTGGGTGTGGGCCTGAGCATGGAGTGACATGGGTCTGGGTTGAGGTGTATGGCTGGAGCTGGGTGTGGACCTTAGCATGGAGTGACATTGGGCCGGGTTGAGGTGTATGGCTGGAATTGGGTGCGGGCCTCAGCATGGAGTGACATGGGGCCGGGTTGAGGTGCTTTGCTGTAGCTGGGTGCGGGCCTCAGTCCGCATGGAGCGATATGTGGCCGGGTTGAGGTGTATGGCTGGAGTTGGGTGCGGGCCTCAGCATGGAGTGACATGGGGCTGGGTTGAGGTACTCTGCTGGAGCTGGGTGTGGGCCTCAGCGTGGAGTGACATGGGGCCGGAATTAGCTGCATTGCTGGAGCTGGGTGTGGGCCTCAGCATGGAGTGACATGGGGCCGGATTTAGGTGCATTGCTGGAGCTGGGTGTGGGCCTCAGCATGGAGTGACATGGGGCCGGGTTGAGGTGTATGGCTGGAGCTGGGTGTGGACCTCAGCATGGAGTGACATGGGGCCGGGTTGAGGTGTATGGCTGGAGCTGGGTGTGGGCCTCAGCATGGAGTGACATGGGGCCGGGTTGAGGTGCATGGCTGGAGCTGGGTTTGGGCCTCAGCATGGCGTGACATGGGGCCGGGTTGAGGTGTATGGCTGGAGCTGGGTGTTGGCCTCAGCATGGAGTGACATGGGGCCGGGTTGAGTTGCTTTGCTGGAGCTGGGTGTGGGCCTCAGTCCGCATGGCGGATATGTGGCCGAGTTGAGGACGGTGCATTGCTGGAGCAGGGTGTGGGCCTCAGCATGGAGTGACATGTGGCCTGGTTGAGGTGTATGGCTGGAGCTGGGTGTGGACCTCAGCATGGAGTGACATGGGGCCGGGTTGAGGTGTATGGCTGGAGCTGGGTGTGGGCCTCAGCATGGAGTGACATGGGGCCGGGTTGAGGTGCTTTTCTGGAGCTGGGTGTGGGCCTCAGCATGGTGTGACATGGGGCCGGGTTGAGGTGCTTTGCTGGAGCTGGGTGTGGGCTACAGTCCGCATGGAGCGACATGTGGCCGGGTTGAGGACAGTGAATTGCTGGAGCTGGGTGTGGGCCTCAGCATGTAGTGGCGTGGGGCTGGGTTGAGGTACTCTGCTGGAGCTGGGTGTGGGCCTGAGTCAGCATGGAGTGACATGGGATCGGTTTGAGGTGTATGGCTGGAGCTTGCTGTGGGCCTCAGCATGGAGTGGAATGGGGCCGGGTTGAGGTGTATGGCTGGAGCTGGGTGTGGGCCTCAGAATGGAGGGACATGGCGCCGGGTTGAGGTGTATGGCTGGAGCTGGCTATGGGCCTCAGCATGGAGTGGCATGGGGACGGGTTGAGGTGTATGGCTGGAGCTGGGTGTGGGCCTCAGACCGCATGGAGCGACATGTGGCCGGGTTGAGGACGGTGCATTGCTGGAGCTGGGGGCTGGGGCTGGGTTGAGGTGCTCTGCTGGAGCTGGGTGTGGGCCTCAGTCCGCATGGAGTGACATGGGGCTGGGTTGAGGATGGTGCATTGCTGGAGCTGGGGGCTGGGGCTGGGTTGAGGTGCTCTGCTGGAGCTGGGTGTGGACCTCAGCATGGAGCGACATGTGGCCGGGTTGAGGACGGTGCATTGCTGGAGCTGGGGCTGGGTTGAGGTGCTCTGCTGGAGCTGGGTGTGGGCCTCAGCATGGAGCGACATGTGGCCGGGTTGAGGACGGTGCATTGCTCGAGCTGGGTGTCGGCCTCAGCATGGAGTGGCATGGGGCTGGGTTGAGGTGCTCTGCTGGAGCTGGGTGTGGGCCTCAGCATGGAGTGACATTGGGCTGGGTTGAGGTGTATGGCTGGAGCTGTGTGTGGGCCTCAGCATGGAGTGACTTCGGGCCGGGTTGAGGTGCATTGCTGGAGCTGGGTGTGGGCCTCATGTGGGGTGACATTGGGCCGGGTTGAGGTGTATGGCTGGAGCTGGGTGTGTTCCTCAGCATGGAGTAACATGGGGCTGGGTTGAGGTGTATGGCTGGAGCTGGGTGTGGGCCTCAGCATGGAGTGACTTCGGGCCGGGTTGAGGTGCATTGCTGGAGCTGGGTGTGGGCCTCACATGGGGTGACATTGGGCCGGGTTGAGGTGTATGGCTGGAGCTGGGTGTGTTCCTCAGCATGGAGTGACATGGGGCTGGGTTGAGGTGCTTTGCTGTTGCTGGGTGCGGGCCTCAGTCTGCATGGAGCGATATGTGGCCGGGTTGAGGACGGTCCATTGCTGGAGCTGGGTGTGGGCGTCAGCATGGAGCGGCAAGGGTCGGGTTGAGGTGCTTTGCTGGAGCTGGGAGTGGGCCTCAGTCCGCATGGAGGATATGTGGTCGGGTTGAGGACGGTGCATTGCTGGAGCTGGGTATGGGCCTCAGCATGGAGTGACATGGGGCCGGGTTGAGGTGTATGGCTAGAGCTGGGTGTGGACCTCAGCATGGAGAGTGACATGGGGCCGGGTTGAGGTGTATGGCTGGAGCTGGGTGTGGGCCTCAGCATGGAGTGACCTCGGGCCGGGTTGAGGTGCATTGCTGGAGCTGGGTGTGGGCCTCAGCATGGGGTGACATGGGGCCGGGTTGAGGTGTATGTCTGGAGCTGGGTGTGGGCCTCAGCATGGAGTGACATGGGTCTGGGTTGAGGTGTAAGGCTGGATCTGGGTGTGGACCTCAGCATGGAGTGACATGGGGCTGGCTTGAGGTGCTTTGCTGTAGCTGGGTGTGGGCCTCAGTCCGCACGGAGCGATATGTGGCCGGGTTGAGGACGGTGCATTGCTGGAGCTGGGAGTGGGTCTCAGCGTGGAGTGACCTGGGCCGGATTTAGGTGCATTGCTGGAGCTGGGTGTGGGCCTCAGCATGGAGTGACATGGGGCTGGGTTGAGGTGCTTTGCTGGAGCTGGGTGTGGGCCTCAGTCCGGATGCCGGATATGTGGCCGAGTTGAGGACGGTGCATTGCTGGAGCAAGGTGTGGGCCTCAGCATGGAGTGACATGTGGCGAGGTTGAGGTGTATGGCTGGAGCTGGGTGTGGGCCTCAGCATGGAGGGACATGGCGCCGGGTTGAGGTGTATGGCTGGAGCTGGGTATGGGCCTCAGCATGGAGTGGCATGGGGACGGGTTGAGGTGTATGGATGGAGCTGGGTGTGGGCCTCAGACCGCATGAAGCGACATGTGGCAGGTTTGAAGACGGTGCATTGCTGAAGCTAGGGGCTGGGGCTGGGTTGAGGTGCTCTGCTGGAGCTGGGTGTGGGCCTCAGTCCACATGGAGTGACATGGGGCTGGGTTGAGGACGGTGCATTGCTGGAGCTGGGTGTGGGCCTCAGCATGGAGTGACATGGGGCTGGGTTGTGGTGCTCTGCTGGAGCTGGGTGCGGGCCTCAGCATGGAGGGACAAGGCACCGGGTTGAGGTGTATGGCTGGAGCTGGGAATGGGCCTCAGCATGGAGTGGCATGGGGACGGGTTGAGGTGTATGGCTGGAGCTGGGTGTGGACCTCAGCATGGAGTGACATGGGGCCGGGTTGAGGTGTATGGCTGGAGCTGGGTGTGGGCCTCAGCATGGATTGACATGTGGCCGGGTTGAGGTGCTTTTCTGGAGCTGGGTGTGGGCCTCAGCATGCAGTGACATGGGGCCAGGTTGAGGTGCTTTGCTGGAGCTGGGTGTGGGCCACAGTCCGCATGGAGCTACATGTGGCCGGGTTGAGGACAGTGCATTGCTGGAGCTGGGTGTGGGCCTCAGCATGTAGTGGCGTGGGGCTGGGTTGAGGTGCTCTGTTGGAGCTGGGTGTGGGCCTGAGTCAGCATGGAGTGACATGGCGCCGGGTTGAGCTGTATGGCTGGAGCTGGGTGTGGGCCTTAGCATGGAGTGACATGGGGCCGGATTTAGGTGCATTGCTGGAGCTGGGTGTGGGCCTCAGCATGGAGTGGCATGGGGCCGGGTTGAGGTGTATGGCTAGAGCTGGTTGTGGGCCTTAGCATGGAGTGACATGGGGCCGGATTTAGGTGCATTGCTGGAGCTGGGTGTGGGCCTCAGCATGGAGTGACATGGGGCCGGGTTGAGGTGTATGGCTGGAGCTGGGTGTGGGCCTCAGCATGGAGTGACATGGGGCC
The DNA here is from genome assembly GCF_040938575.1 of Ambystoma mexicanum. Taxonomy (NCBI): domain Eukaryota; kingdom Metazoa; phylum Chordata; class Amphibia; order Caudata; family Ambystomatidae; genus Ambystoma; species Ambystoma mexicanum. The sequence goes on from NC_090922.1 coordinate 1,509,760,150, forward strand.
GGGTTGAGGTGCATTGCTGGAGCTGGTTGTGGGCCTCAGCATGGAGTGACATGGGGTAGGGTTGAGGTGCTCTGCTGTAGCTGGGTATGGGCCTCAGCATGGAGGGCATGGCACCGGGTTGAGGTGTATGGCTGGAGCTGGGTATGGGCATGGAGTGGCATGGGGACGGGTTGAGGTGTATGGCTGGAGCTGGGTGTGGGCCTCAGACCACATGGAGCGACATGTGGCCGCGTTGAGGACGGTGCATTGCTGGAGCTGGGGGCTGGGGCTGGGTTGAGGTGCTCTGCTGGAGCTGGGTGTGGGCCTCAGTCCGCATGGAGTGCCATGGGGCTGGGTTGAGGACGGTGCATTGCTGGAGCTGGGTGTGGGCCTCAGCATGGAGTGGCATGGGGCTGGGTTGAGGTGCTCTGCTAGAGCTGGGTGCAGGCCTCAGCATGGAGGGACATGGCGCCGGGTTGAGGTGTATGGCTGGAGCTGGGTGTGGGACTCAGCATGGAGTGACATGGGGCCGGGTTGGCATGGAGTGGCATGGGGACGGGTTGAGGTGCATGGCTGGAGCTGGGTGTGGGCCTCAGACCGCATGGAGCGACATGTGGCCGGGTTGAGGACGGTGCATTGCTGTAGCTGGGGGCTGGGGCTGGGTTGAGGTGCTCTGCTGGAGCTGGGTGTGGGCCTCAGCGTGGAGCGACATGTGGCCGGGTTGAGGACGGTGCATTGCTGGAGCTGGGTGTGGCCCTCAGCATGGAGTGGCATGGGGCTGGGTTGAGGTGCTCTGCTGGAGCTGGGTGCGTGCCTCAGCATGGAGGGACATGGCGCCGGGTTGAGGTGTATGGCTGGAGCTGGTTATGGGCCTCAGCATGGAGTGGCATGGGGACCGGTTGAGGTGTATGGCTGGAGCTGGGTGTGGGCCTCAGACCGCATGGAGCGACATGTGGCCGGGTTGAGGACGGTGCATTGCTGGAGCTGGGGCCTGGGGCTGGGTTGAGGTGCTCTGCTGGAGCTGGATGTGGGCTTCAGCATGGAGCGACATGTGGCTGGGTTGAGGACGGTGCATTGCTGGAGCTGGGTGTGGGCCTCGGCATGGAGTGGCATGGGTCTGGGTTGAGGTGCTCTGCTGGAGCTGGGTGTGGGCCTCAGCATGGAGTGACATGGGGCCGGATTTAGGTGCATTGCTGGAGCTGGGTGTGGACCTCAGCATGGATTGACATGTGGCCGGGTTGAGGTGTATGGCTGGAGCTGGGTGTGGGCCTCAACATGGAGTGACATGGGGCCGGGTTGAGGTGTATGGCTGGAGCTGGGTGTGGGCCTCAGCATGGAGTGACCTCGGGCCGGGTTGAGGTGCATTTCTGGAGCTGGGTGTGGTCCTCAGCATGGGGTGACATGGGGCTGGGTTGAGGTGTATGGCTGGAGCTGGGTGTGGACCTCAGCATGGAGTGACATGGGGCCGGGTTGAGGTGTATGGCTGGAGTTGGGTGTGGGCCTCAGCATGGAGTGACATGGGGCCGGGTTGAGGTGTATGGCTGGAGTTGGGTGTGGGCCTCAGCATGGAGTGACATGGGCCGGGTTGAGGTGCTCTGCTGTTGCTGGGTGTGGGCCTCAGCATGGAGTGACACGGGGCCGGGTTGAGGTGTATGGCTGGAGTTGGGTGTGGGCCTCAGCATGGAGTGACATGGGGCCGGGTTGAGGTGCTTTGCTGTAGCTGGGTGCGGGCCTCAGTCCGCATGGAGCGATATGTGGCCGGGTTGAGGACGGTGCATTGCTGGAGCTGGGTGTGGGCCTCAGCGTGGAGTGACATGGCGCTGGGTTGAGGTGTATGGCTGGAGCTGGGTATGGGCCTCAGCATGGAGTGGCATGGGGACGGGTTGAGGTGTATGGATGGAGCTGGGTGTGGGCCTCAGACCGCATGAAGCGACATGTGGCAGGTTTGAGGACGGTGCATTGCTGAAGCTAGGGGCTGGGGCTGGGTTGAGGTGCTCTGCTGGAGCTGGGTGTGGGCCTCAGTCCACATGGAGTGACATGGGGCTGGGTTGAGGACGGTGCATTGCTAGAGCTGGGTGTGGGCCTCAGCATGGAGTGACATGGGGCTGGGTTGTGGTGCTCTGCTGGAGCTGGGTGTGGGCCTCGCATGGAGTGACATGGGGCCGGGTTGAGGTGTATGGCTGGAGCTGGGTATGGGCCTCAGCATGGAGTGGCATGGGGACGGGTTGAGGTGTATGGCTGGAGCTGGGTGTGGACCTCAGCATGGAGTGACATGGGGCCGGGTTGAGGTGTATGGCTGGAGCTGGGTGTGGGCCTCAGCATGGATTGACATGTGGCCGGGTTGAGGTGCTTTTCTGGAGCTGGGTGTGGGCCTCAGCATGCAGTGACATGGGGCCAGGTTGAGGTGCTTTGCTGGAGCTGGGTGTGGGCCACAGTCCGCATGGAGCTACATGTGGCCGGGTTGAGGACAGTGCATTGCTGGAGCTGGGTGTGGGCCTCAGCATGTAGTGGCGTGGGGCTGGGTTGAGGTGCTCTGCTGGAGCTGGGTGTGGGCCTGAGTCAGCATGGAGTGACATGGGACCGGGTTGAGGTGTATGGCTGGAGCTGGGTGTGGGCCTCAGCATGGAGTGACATGGGGTAGGGTTGAGGTGCTCTGCTGTAGCTGGGTATGGGCCTCAGCATGGAGGGCATGGCACCGGGTTGAGGTGTATGGCTGGAGCTGGGTATGGGCCTCAGCATGGAGTGGCATGGGGACGGGTTGAGGTGTATGGCTGGAGCTGGGTGTGGGCCTCAGACCACATGGAGCGACATGTGGCCGCGTTGAGGACGGTGCATTGCTGGAGCTGGGGGCTGGGGCTGGGTTGAGGTGCTCTGCTGGAGCTGGGTGTGGGCCTCAGTCCGCATGGAGTGCCATGGGGCTGGGTTGAGGATGGTGCATTGCTGGAGCTGGGTGTGGGCCTCAGCATGGAGTGGCATGGGGCTGGGTTGAGGTGCTCTGCTAGAGCAGGGTGCAGGCCTCAGCATGGAGGGACATGGCGCCGGGTTGAGGTGTATGGCTGGAGCTGGGTATGGGCCTCAGCATGGAGTGGCATGGGGACGGGTTGAGGTGCATGGCTGGAGCTGGGTGTGGGCCTCAGACCGCATGGAGCGACATGTGGCCGGGTTGAGGACGGTGCATTGCTGGAGCTGGGGGCTGGGGCTGGGTTGAGGTGCTCTGCTGGAGCTGGGTGTGGGCCTCAGCGTGGAGCGACATGTGGCCGGGTTGAGGACGGTGCATTGCTGGAGCTGGGTGTGGCCCTCAGCATGGAGTGGCATGGGGCTGGGTTGAGGTGCTCTGCTGGAGCTGGGTGCGTGCCTCAGCATGGAGGGACATGGCGCCGGGTTGAGGTGTATGGCTGGAGCTGGTTATGGGCCTCAGCATGGAGTGGCATGGGGACCGGTTGAGGTGTATGGCTGGAGCTGGGTGTGGGCCTCAGACCGCATGGAGCGACATGTGGCCGGGTTGAGGACGGTGCATTGCTGGAGCTGGGGGCTGGGGCTGGGTTGAGGTGCTCTGCTGGAGCTGGGTGTGGGCCTCAGCATGGAGCGACATGTGGCTGGGTTGAGGACGGTGCATTGCTGGAGCTGGGTGTGGGCCTCGGCATGGAGTGGCATGGGTCTGGGTTGAGGTGCTCTGCTGGAGCTGGGTGTGGGCCTCAGCATGGAGTGACATGGGGCCGGATTTAGGTGCATTGCTGGAGCTGGGTGTGGGCCTCAGCATGGATTGACATGTGGCCGGGTTGAGGTGTATGGCTGGAGCTGGGTGTGGGCCTCAACATGGAGTGACATGGGGCCGGGTTGAGGTGTATGGCTGGAGCTGGGTGTGGGCCTCAGCATGGAGTGACCTCGGGCCGGGTTGAGGTGCATTTCTGGAGCTGGGTGTGGGCCTCAGCATGGGGTGACATGGGGCCGGGTTGAGGTGTATGGCTGGAGCTGGGTGTGGGCCTCAGCATGGAGTGACATGGGGCCGGGTTGAGGTGTATGGCTGGAGCTGGGTGTGGGCCTCAGCATGGAGTGACATGGGGCTGGGTTGAGGTGCTTTGCTGTTGCTGGGTGCGGGCCTCAGTCTGCATGGAGCGATATGTGGCAGGTTTGAGGACGGTGCATTGCTGAAGCTAGGGGCTGGGGCTGGGTTGAGGTGCTCTGCTGGAGCTGGGTGTGGGCCTCAGTCCACATGGAGTGACATGGGGCTGGGTGGAGGACGGTGCATTGCTAGAGCTGGGTGTGGGCCTCAGCATGGAGTGACATGGGGCTGGGTTGTGGTGCTCTGCTGGAGCTGGGTGTGGGCCTCAGCATGGAGTGACATGGGGCCGGGTTGAGGTGTATGGCTGGAGCTGGGTATGGGCCTCAGCATGGAGTGGCATGGGGACGGGTTGAGGTGTATAGCTGGAGCTGGGTGTGGACCTCAGCATGGAGTGACATGGGGCCGGGTTGAGGTGTATGGCTGGAGCTGGGTGTGGGCCTCAGCATGGATTGACATGTGGCCGGGTTGAGGTGCTTTTCTGGAGCTGGGTGTGAGCCTCAGCATGCAGTGACATGGGGCCAGGTTGAGGTGCTTTGCTGGAGCTGGGTGTGGGCCACAGTCCGCATGGAGCTACATGTGGCCGGGTTGAGGACAGTGCATTGCTGGAGCTGTGAGTGGGCCTCAGCATGTAGTGGCGTGGGGCTGGGTTGAGGTGCTCTGCTGGAGCTGGGTGTGGGCCTGAGTCAGCATGGAGTGACATGGGACCGGGTTGAGGTGTATGGCTAGAGCTGGTTGTGGGCCTTAGCATGGAGTGACATGGGGCCGGATTTAGGTGCATTGCTGGAGCTGGGTGTGGGCCTCAGCATGGAGTGACATGGGGCCGGGTTGAGGTGTATGGCTGGAGCTGGGTGTGGGCCTCAGCATGGAGTGACATGGGGTAGGGTTGAGGTGCTCTGCTGTAGCTGGGTATGGGCCTCAGCATGGAGGGCATGGCACTGGGTTGAGGTGTATGGCTGGAGCTGGGTATGGGCCTCAGCATGGAGTGGCATGGGGACGGGTTGAGGTGTATGGCTGGAGCTGGGTGTGGGCCTCAGACCACATGGAGCGACATGTGGCCGCGTTGAGGACGGTACATTGCTGGAGCTGGGGGCTGGGGCTGGGTTGAGGTGCTCTGCTGGAGCTGGGTGTGGGCCTCAGTCCGCATGGAGTGCCATGGGGCTGGGTTGAGGACGGTGCATTGCTGGAGCTGGGTGTGGGCCTCAGCATGGAGTGGCATGGGGCTGGGTTGAGGTGCTCTGCTAGAGCTGGGTGCAGGCCTCAGCATGGAGGGACATGGCGCCGGGTTGAGGTGTATGGCTGGAGCTGGGTATGGGCCTCAGCATGGAGTGGCATGGGGACGGGTTGAGGTGCATGGCTGGAGCTGGGTGTGGGCCTCAGACCGCATGGAGCGACATGTGGCCGGGTTGAGGATGGTGCATTGCTGGAGCTGGGGGCTGGGGCTGGGTTGAGGTGCTCTGCTGGAGCTGGGTGTGGGCCTCAGCGTGGAGCGACATGTGGCCGGGTTGAGGACGGTGCATTGCTGGAGCTGGGTGTGGCCCTCAGCATGGAGTGGCATGGGGCTGGGTTGAGGTGCTCTGCTGGAGCTGGGTGCGTGCCTCAGCATGGAGGGACATGGCGCCGGGTTGAGGTGTATGGCTGGAGCTGGTTATGGGCCTCAGCATGGAGTGGCATGGGGACCGGTTGAGGTGTATGGCTGGAGCTGGGTGTGGGCCTCAGACCGCATGGAGCGACATGTGGCCGGGTTGAGGACGGTGCATTGCTGGAGCTGGGGGCTGGGGCTGGGTTGAGGTGCTCTGCTGGAGCTGGGTGTGGGCCTCAGCATGGAGCGACATGTGGCTGGGTTGAGGACGGTGCATTGCTGGAGCTGGGTGTGGGCCTCGGCATGGAGTGGCATGGGTCTGGGTTGAGGTGCTCTGCTGGAGCTGAGTGTGGGCCTCAGCATGGAGTGACATGGGGCCGGATTTAGGTGCATTGCTGGAGCTGGGTGTGGGCCTCAGCATGGATTGACATGTGGCCGGGTTGAGGTGTATGGCTGGAGCTGGGTGTGGGCCTCAACATGGAGTGACATGGGGCCGGGTTGAGGTGTATGGCTGGAGCTGGGTGTGGGCCTCAGCATGGAGTGACCTCGGGCCGGGTTGAGGTGCATTTCTGGAGCTGGGTGTGGGCCTCAGCATGGGGTGACATGGGGCCGGGTTGAGGTCTATGGCTGGAGCTGGGTGTGGGCCTCAGCATGGAGTGACATGGGGCCGGGTTGAGGTGTATGGCTGGAGCTGGGTGTGGGCCTCAGCATGGAGTGACATGGGGCTGGGTTGAGGTGCTTTGCTGTTGCTGGGTGCGGGCCTCAGTCTGCATGGAGCGATATGTGGCCGGGTTGAGGACGGTGCATTGCTGGAGCTGGGTGTGGGCGTCAGCATGGAGTGGCATGGGGCCGGGTTGAGGTGCTTTGCTGGAGCTGGGAGTGGGCCTCAGTCCGCATGGAGGATATGTGGTCGGGTTGAGCGTGGTGCATTGCTGGAGCTGGGTGTGGGCCTCAGCATGGGGTGACATGGGGCCGGGTTGAGGTGTATGGCTGGAGCTGGGTGTGGACCTCAGCATGGAGTGACAATGGGCCGGGTTGAAGTGTATGGCTGGAGCTGGGTTCGGGCCTCAGCATGGAGTGAAATGGGGCCGGATTTAGGTGCATTGCTGGAGCTTGGTGTGGGCCTCAGCATGGAGTGACATGGGGCCGGATTTAGGTGCATTGCTGGAGCCGGGTGTGGGCCTCAGCATGGAGTGACATGGGGCTGGGTTGAGGTGTATGGCTGGAGCTGGATGTGGGCCTCAGCATGGAGTGACATGGGTTCGGGTTGAGCTGTGTGGCTGGAACTGGGTGTGGGCCTCAGCATGGAGTGACATGGGGCCGGGTTGTGGTGTATGGCTGGAGCTGGGTGTGGACCTCAGCATGGAGTTACATGGAGCCGGGTTGAGGTGTATGGCTATAGCTGGGTGTTGGCCTCAGCATGGAGTGACATGGGGCCGGGTTGAGGTGCTTTTCTGGAGCTGGGTGTGGGCCTCAGCATGGAGTGACATGGGGCCGGGATGAGGTGCTTTGCTGGGGCTGGGTGTAGGCCTCAGTCCGCATGGAGCGACATGTGGACGGGTTGAGGACGGTGCATTGCTGGAGCTGGGTGTGGGCCTCAGCATGGAGTGGCGTGTGGCTGGGTTGATGTGCTCTGCTGGAGCTGGGTGTGGGCCTGAGTCAGCATGGAGTGACATGGGGCCAGGTTGAGGTGTATGGCTGGAGCTGGGTGTGGGCCTCAGCATGGAGTGACTTCGGGCCGGGTTGAGGTGTATGGCTAGATCTGGGTGTGGGCCTCAGCATGGAGTGAAATGGGGCCGGGTTGAGGTGTATGGCTGGAGCTGGGTGTGGACCTCAGCATGGAGTGACATGGGGCCGGGTTGAGGTGTATTGCTGGAGCTGGGTGTGGGCCTCAGCATGGAGTGACATGGGGCCAGGTTGAGGTGCTTTTCTGGAGCTGGGTGTGGGCCTTAGCATGGAGTTACATGGGGCCGGGTTGAGGTGCTTTGCTGGAGCTGGGTGTGGGCCTCAGTCCGCATGGAGCGACATGTGGCCGGGTTGAGGACGCTGCATTGCTGGAGCTGGGTGTGGGCCTAAGCATGGAGTGGCGTGGGCCTGGGTTGAGGTGCTCTGCTGGAGCAGGGTGTGGGCCTGAGTCAGCATGGAGTGACATGGGTTCGGGTTGAGGTGTATGGCTGGAGCTGGGTGTGGGCCTCAGCATGGAGTGGCATGGGGCCGGGTTGAGGTGTATGGTTGGAGCTGGGTGTGGACATCAGCATGGAGTGACATGGGGCCGGGTTGAGGTGTATGTCTGGAGCTGGGTGTGGGCCTCAGCATGGAGTGACATGGGTCTGGGTTGAGGTGTATGGCTGGAGCTGGGTGTGGACCTCAGCTTGGAGTGACATGGGGCCGGGTTGAGGTGCTTTGCTGTAGCTGGGTGCGGGCCTCAGTCCGCATGGAGCGATATGTGGCCGGGTTGAGGACGGTGCATTGCTGGAGCTGGGTGTGGGCCTCAGCGTGGAGTGACATGGGGCCGGATTCAGGTGCATTGCTGGAGCTGGGTGTGGGCCTCAGCATGGACATGGGGCCAGGTTGAGGTGCATGGTTGGACCTGGGTGTGGGCCTCAGCATGGAGTGACATGGTCCGGGTTGAGGTGTATGGCTGGCGCTCGTTGTGGGCCTCAGCATGGATTGACATGGGGCCGGGTTGAGGTGTATGGCTGGAGCCTGGTGTGGGCCTCAGCATGGAGTGACATGGGGCCGGGTTGAGGTGTATGGCTGGAGCTGGGTGTGTTCCTCAGCATGGAGTGACATGGGGCTGGGTTGAGGTGTATGGCTGGAGCTGGGTGTGGGCCTCAGCATGGAGTGACATGGGGCTGGGTTGAGGTGCTTTGCTGTAACTGGGTGTGGGCCTCAGTCCGCATGGAGCGATATGTGGCCGGGTTGAAGACGGTGCATTGCTGGAGCTGGGTGTGGGCCTCAGCATGGAGTGGCATGGGCCGGGTTGAGGTGCTTTGCTGGAGCTGGGTGTGGGCCTCAGTCCGCATGGAGGATATGTGGCCGAGTTGAGGACGGTGCATTGCTGGAGCAAGGTGTGGGCCTCAGCATGGAGTGACATGTGGCCGGGTTGAGGTGTATGGCTGGAGCTGGGTGTGGACCTCAGCATGGAGTGACATGGGGCCGGGTTGATGTGTATGGCTGGAGCTGGGTGTGGGCCTCAGCATGGAGTGACATGGGGCCGGGTTGAGGTGCTTTTCTGGAGCTGGGTGTGGGCCTCAGCATGGATTGACATGGGGCTGGGTTGAAGTGCTTTGCTGGAGCTGGGTGTGGGCCACAGAACGCATGGAGCGACATGTGGCCGGGTTGAGGACAGTGCATTGCTGGAGCTGGGTGTGGGCCTCAGCATGTAGTGGCGTGGGGCTGGGTTGAGGTGCTCTGCTGGATCTGGGTGCGGGCCTGAGTCAGCATGGAGTGACATGTGGCCGGGTTGAGGTGTATGGCTGGAGCTGGGTGTGGACCTCAGCATGGAGTGACATGGGGCCGGGTTGAGTTGTATGGCTAAAGCTGGGTGTGGGCCTTAGCATGGAGTGACATGGGGCCGGATTTAGGTGCATTGCTGGAGCTGGGTGTGGGCCTCGGCATGGAGTGGCATGGGGCTGGGTTGTGGTGCTCTGCTGGAGCTGGGTGCGGGCCTCAGCATGGAGGGACAAGGCGCCGGGTTGAGGTGTATGGCTGGAGCTGGGTGTGGGCCTCAGCATGGAGTGGCATGGGGCTGGGTTGAGGTGTATGGCTAGAGCTGGTTGTGGACCTCAGCATGGAGTGACATGGGGCCGGGTTGAGGTGTATGGCTGGAGCTGGGTGTGGGCCTCAGCATGGAGTGACATGGGGCCGGGTTGAGGTGCTTTTTTGGAGCTGGGTGTGGGCCTCAGCATGGAGTGACATGGGGCCGGATTGAGGTGCTCTGCTGTAGCTCGGTATGGGCCTCAGCATGGAGTGGCATGGAGATGGGTTGAGGCGTATGGCTGGAGCTGGGTGTGGGCCTCAGACCGCATGGAGCGACATGTGGCCGGGTTGAGGACGGTGCATTGCTGGAGCTGGGGGCTGGGGCTGGGTTGAGGTGCTCTGCTGGAGCTGGGTGTGGGCCTCAGTCCGCATGGAGTGACATGGGACTGGGTTGAGGACGGCGCATTGCTGGAGCTGGGTGTGGGCCTCAGCATGGAGTGGCATGGGGCTGGGTTGAGGTGCTCTGCTGGAGCTGGGTGCAGGCCTCAGCATGGAGGGACATGGCGCCGGGTTGAGGTGTATGGCTGGAGCTGGGTATGGGCCTAAGCATGGAGTGGCATGGGGACGGGTTGAGGTGCATGGCTGGAGCTGGGTGTGGGCCTCAGACCGCATGGAGCGACATGTGGCCGGGTTGTGGAGGGTGCATTGCTGGAGCTGGGGGCTGGGGCTGGGTTGAGGTGCTCTGCTGGAGCTTGGTGTGGGCCTCAGCATGGAGCGACATGTGGCCGGGTTGAGGACGGTGCATTGCTGGAGCTGGGTGTGGGCCTCAGCATGGAGTGGCATGGGGCCGGGTTGAGGTGCTTTGCTGGAGCTGGGTGCGGGCCTCAGCATGGAGTGGCATGGGGCTGGGTTGAGGTGCTCTTCTGGAGCTTGGTAGGGGCCTGAGCATGGAGTGACATAGGGCCGGGTTGAGGTGCTTTGCTGGAGCTGGGTGCGCGCCTCAGCATGGAGTGACATGGGGCCGGGTTGAGGACAGTGCATTGCTGGAGCTGGGTGTGGGCCTCAGCATGGAATGACATGGAGCCGGGTTTAGGTGTATGGCTGGAGCTGGGTGTGGGCCTTAGCATGGAGTGACATGGGGCCAGATTTAGGTGCATTGCTGGAGCTGGGTGTGGTCCTCAGCATGGAGTGACATGGGGCCGGGTTGAGGTGTATGGCTGGAGCTGGGTGTGGGCCTCAGCATGGAGTGACATGGGGCCGGGTTGAGGTGTATGGCTGGAGCTGGGTGTGGACCTCAGCATGGAGTGGCATGGGGCTGGGTTGAGGTGCTTTGCTGTAGCTGGGTGCGGCATCAAGCATGGAGTGACATGGGGCTGGGTTGAGGTGCTCTGCTGGAGCTGGGTGCGGGCCTCAGCATGGAGTGGCATGGGGCTGGGGTGAGGTGCTCTGCTGGAGCTGGGTGCGGGCCTCAGCATGGAGTGGCATGGGGCTGGGTTGAGGTGCTCTGCTGGAGCTGGGTCCGGGCCTCAGCATGGAGTGACAGGGGGCCGGGTTGAGGAGGGTGCATTGCTGGAGCTGGGTGTGGGCCTCAGCATGGAGTGACATGGGCGCGGGTTGAGATGCTTTGTTGGAGGTGGGTGTGGGCCTCACTCCGCATGGAGTGACATGTGTCCGGGTTGAGGACGGTGCATTGCTCTAGCTGGGTTTGGGCCTCAGCATGGAGTGACATGGGGCCGGGTTGAGGTGCTTTGCTGTAGCTGGGTGTGGGCCTCAGCATGGAGTGGCATGGGGCCGGGTTGAGGTGCTCTGCTGGAGCTGGATGTGGGCCTCAGCATGGAGTGGCATGGGGCCGGGTTGAGGTGCATTGCTGGAGCTGGGTGTGGGCCTCAGCATGGAGTGGCATGGGGCTGGGTTGAGGTGGTTTGGTAGAGCTGGGTGTGGGCCTCAGCATGGAGTGGCATGGGGCTGGGTTGAGGTGCTCTGCTGGAGCTGGGTGTGGGCCTCAGCATGAAGTGACATGTGGTCGGGTTGAGGTGCTTTGCTGAAGCTGGGTGTGGGCCTCAGCATGGAGTGGCATGGGGCTGGGTTGAGGTGCTTTGTTGGAGGTGGGTGTGGGCCTCAGTCCGCATGGAGCGACATGTGTCCGGGTTGAGGACGGTGCATTGCTCTAGCTGGGTGTGGGCCTCAGCATGGAGTGACATGGGGCCGGGTTGAGGTGCTTTGCTGTAGCTGGGTGTGGGCCTCAGCATGGAGTGGCATGGGGCCGGGTTGAGGTGCTCTGCTGGAGCTGGATGTGGGCCTCAGCATGGAGTGGCATGGGGCCGGGTTGAGGACGGTGCATTGCTGGAGCTGGGTGTGGGCCTCAGCATGGAGTGGCATGGGGCTGGGTTGAGGTGGTTTGGTGGAGCTGGGTGTGGGCCTCAGCATGGAGTTGCATGGGGCTGGGTTGAGGTGCTCTGCTGGAGCTGGGTGTGGGCCTCAGCATGGAGTGACATGTGGCCGGGTTGAGGTGCTTTGCTGAAGCTGGGTGTGGGCCTCAGCATGGAGTGGCATGGGGCTGGGTTGAGGTGCTCTGCTGGAGCTGGGTGTGGGCCTCAGCATGGAGCGACATGTGGCCGGGTTGAGGACGGTGCATTGCTGGAGCAGGGTGTGGGTCTCAGCATGGAGTGGCATGGGGCTGGGTTGAGGTGTATGGCTGGAGCTGGGTGTTGGCTTCAGCATGGAGGGACGTGGGGCCGGGTTGAGGTGCTTTGCTGTAGCTGGGTGTGGACCTCAGCATGGAGTGGCATGGGGCTGGGTTGAGGTGTATGGCTGGAGATGGGTGTTGGCCTCAGTCAGCATGGAGTGACATGGGGCCGGGTTGAGGACGGTGCATTGCTGGAGCTGGGTGTGGGCCTCAGCATGGAGTGGCAGGGGGCTGGGTGAGGTGTATGGCTGTAGCTGGGTGTGGGCCTCAGCATGGGGGGACGTGGGGACGGGTTGAGGTGCTTTGCTGGAGCTGGGTGCGGGCGTCAGCATGGAGTGGCATGGGGCCGGGTTGAGGACTGTGCATTGCTGGAGCTGGGTGCGAGCCTCAGCACGGAGTGGCATGGGGCCGGGTTGAGGTGCATTGTTGGAGCTGGGTGTGGGCCTCAGCATGGAGTGGCATGGGGCGAGGTTGAGGTGTATGGCTGGAGCTGGGTGCGGGCCTCAGCATGGAATGACATGGGGCCGGTTTGAGGACCGTGCTCTGCTGGAGCTGGGTGCGGGCCTCAGCATGGAGTGACATGGGGCGGGGTTGAGGTGCTCTGCTGGAGCTGGTTGTGGGCCTCAGCATGGAGTGACATGGGGTCGGATTGAGGTGCATTGCTGGAGCTGGGTGTGGGCCTCTGCATGGAGTGACATGGGGTCGGATTGAGGTGCTCTGCTGGAGCTGGGTGCGGGCCTCAGCATGGAATGACATGGGGCCGGTTTGAGGACCGTGCTCTGCTGGAGCTGGGTGCGGGCCTCAGCATGGAGTGACATGGGGCGGGGTTGAGGTGCTCTGCTGGAGCTGGTTGTGGGCCTCAGCATGGAGTGACATGGGGTCGGATTGAGGTGCATTGCTGGAGCTGGGTGTGGGCCTCTGCATGGAGTGACATGGGGTCGGATTGAGGTGCTCTGCTGGAGCTGGGTGCGGGCCTCAGCATGGAATGACATGGGGCCGGGTGGAGGACCGTGCTCTGCTGGAGCTGGGTGCGGGCCTCAGCATGGAGTGACATGGGGTCGGATTGAGGTGCATTGCTGGAGCTGGGTGTGGGCCTCTGCATGGAGTGACATGGGGTCGGATTGAGGTGCTCTGCTGGAGCTGGGTGCGGGCCTCAGCATGGAATGACATGGGGCCGGGTGGAGGACCGTGCTCTGCTGGAGCTGGGTGCGGGCCTCAGCATGGAGTGACATGGGGCCGGGTTGAGGTGCATTGTTGGAGCTGGGTGTGGGCCTCAGCATGGAGTGGCATGGGGCGAGGTTGAGGTGTATGGCTGGAGCTGGGTGCGGGCCTCAGCATGGAATGACATGTGGCCGGGTGGAGGACCGTGCTCTGCTGGAGCTGGGTGCGGGCCTCAGCATGGAGTGACATGGGGCCGGATTGAGGTGCATTGCTGGAGCTGGGTGTGGGCCTCTGCATGGAGTGACATGGGGTCGGATTGAGGTGCTCTGCTGGAGCTGGGTGCGGGCCTCAGCATGGAATGACATGGGGCCGGGTGGAGGACCGTGCTCTGCTGGAGCTGGGTGCGGGCCTCAGCATGGAGTGACATGGGGCCGGGTTGAGGTGCATTGTTGGAGCTGGGTGTGGGCCTCAGCATGGAGTGGCATGGGGCGAGGTTGAGGTGTATGGCTGGAGCTGGGTGCGGGCCTCAGCATGGAATGACATGTGGCCGGGTGGAGGACCGTGCTCTGCTGGAGCTGGGTGTGGGCCTCAGCATGGAGTGACATGGGGCCGGATTGAGGTGCATTGCTGGAGCTGGGTGTGGGCCTCTGCATGGAGTGGCATGGGGCGAGGTTGAGGTGTATGGCTGGAGCTGGGTGCGGGCCTCAGCATGGAGGGATATGGGACAGGGTTGAGGTGCATTGCTGGAGCTGGGTGCGGGCGTCAGCATGGAGGGACATGGGACAGGGTTGAGGTGCATTGCTGGAGCTGGGTGTGGGCCTCTGCATGGAGGGACGTGGGACAGGATTGAGGTGCATTGCTGGAGCCGGGTGTGGGCCTCTGCATGGAGGGACGTGGTGGTTGTGCACCTCTGTCCTGGAAGAGCTTTGGCTCCTGGGCTTTTCTCCTAATCCCTGTATGGAATGTGGGGAATGTGTCTATCAGGGAACGCTGCACATTGCTCACCTCAAGAGGCTCCTTCAAATACCTGAGCTCCTTAATGACCTTCACAGGCTAAAGTGTCCTGGACTACGCCGCGACGCCCCACCCCCCTCCCTCCCCAGAGCCTGAGATGTCTCTCCGTCCACGACGCCACTCCCTCACTCCCTTCCGCAGCACTGACAGGCGCGACCTGACTGCCTGAGATGTCTCTCACGGTGACCTGAATGGACGTTATGGACACGAGGGATGTCTCTGATGGGTGACTGGCGCGTTTTACAGAGGTCTCTCTGAAGGGATACAGCATCTCCACTCGGGCCTGTCTGTGACTGAAGAGACAGACCTCTCTGATGGTGACAAAGAGCAGTCTCTCGGTGTCGAAATCACTCTCACATGGTCTCCGTGGGTGTAAGCACTCTAGGGCTGGCTCTGGGTGTACACATGCGATTGCACAAAAGGTGTGCTGTGGAAGCCACATCACACACCAGATGACATCACAAGCGGTGACCTCTCATGCCCTTTGACCCAGATGACATCACATGAAGTGACACCAATGATGCAAATATGCCTAAAATTGGTTAAATAAAAGATGACTGCTAATGTACACAAATAACGAGTTTATCTGCCAATCTAATTGCTTTTGGATATTAGCTGGCGACTAAGCTCCCCCAGTTGGCTGAAAGTATTACATTGGAGTCTACAATGCGAAGTGCCATGGCTTGTACGTTGCACCAGACAGTTTGTGGGTGTTGTTTGGCTATTTACCCACCTAGTGAGTGTTCATGGCTATGCTAATCCCATGGCTATTCCCACCCACGACCCCTCCTCCCTCTCCCCACCCAAAACACACCCTCCTGAGTTCTCTGGGATAGCTCTATCAAGCAGGAACATTTAACCCTGCCTGCCACTGTTATTTATAGGTAGTCTTCTGAGAGCTAATATATTAATTGCTGCTCTTTATGTGCTACTGGTCTAATAAAATGCACTGATCAAGTTTGAATAACGCCACTTCATCTATATCTATTCCTTGCACTGAAGTCCTGTTAAAAACAAGTATTGACAAAGCCACCAGGTTTGGCATGTGCAGATGTGTTAGGCATTTGCCAGGCATATGCACAGGTAATCACATGACATTCCGGCAGGTAGTAAGTACCATTGTGGCAGAGACGGGCATGTTCGTGCTATACTACATTCTCCTTAGGTTAGTCACACTTAGCTCTGTCAGGTCCCATAGGTGCTCCTGCAGTTCCATAGGGTTATTCATGTTTAAGCATCTGCAAGCTTTGCTTAGGATCTCTTGCTTCTTGTGATTTCTGTGTTGCTGCCTTTGGCTAATGATAAAAAAATAAAAGCAATGACAGTATATATATGTGTCTGTCCTCTAACTATAGAACTGTACGCTCGTGTTATTCATGTATTCGAGTGTGTGTTTATGTCCCGGAGTGCAGATGGCACGTGTGCTTCATGTCTAACGCTGCTAGGTCGTGGTGTCTCTAACGACGTCAGCAACATGGCTTCTTGGCACTTTATTCGATACTGTCTATTGAAATGTCTTTAGTTGTAGCTTCGGCATCGTCGTCCACTCTAGGGTCAGTAGGGCTGGCTGAGGGGGTACCTCTCGACATACTTGTCAATCATTGATCCGTTGGGGGTTCGTCCAAAATAGAATGGGTGATTACAAAGTTTCCTGGCCCTTTTACGGGTCATGAATTTGGTAGAGGGGGAGGGGGTGGCAGGATTCCCCATCCCTCTTCAGTATATTGGCAGCTGCAACCTTATGGGCAGGTGTGCAGCCAGCATTTCCTTACAGGGCGGCCCGCACAAAGTAAACACAGGCCTAGGACAGGGCTCAGTGCAGATAATGAAGAGATATTCAATTTACATGGGCGTTTCCTTAAGCATGCCACTTGGGCTTTTACTGTATACTTTCCACAAGCCAAATGATACAGTTCCAAGCAACTGTTCGCTTGCATTGCCCCAGAGTGTAAAGTGATGTGGGCGCAAACACAGCTGTGATTTTTGCTACCGTACTTCCAAGGCTCACAACAAAAACATTGTGGAATAAGGGCACCTGCTTGCGGTGATTGTGAAGAGGCCACGTGCCACTTTGTTGTGTGTGATGTGATGAAAAATGTGAAGTGCTACCAAAATAAACTGCTCTTGCATGTCAAACAAACACATTCTTGAAATAAACTACATAGTTTGGAAAAGAAAGGCACGTGGGGGGCTTTCAGTCCCGCTGCAACTATTGCTGTGCAAAGCACTCCGACATTCACACGTACTTGTCACAGACAAACCAGTTTTGATTACCATTAGATAGACAATATTTTAAATACTGCATTTTAATTTTACCCAAGAAATGCTGTTCAGTGTATCCGGCGAAAGTGATGGCCCAGACAGAATGTGGTCATATGCATGTTTCATGTTTGCCACAATGCATGTAATGCAGAACATGAGCTATGCACTTTTCTTACCTGGCATCACTACTTCATGTTTACCCCCTGAGCCTTATGCAGGCCCACATGAACCAAAATACAATATGATGTGAAAATCAAAGGCACAACCGGTTTATTACTTCAAGCCGGATGTTACTTAGTCTTGTTATTATTATTATTATTGTTTGTATTGAGCGCGGACCAGGCTTCGAGAAGCCACAGAGCGCCTTACAGAGGTGTACAACAATATAGATATACAGCAGGGGGTAGGAGACAGAGGGGCTCACAGGATGGGTACATGCTGCCATTGAGGAGGGAGCCCGACAGCGTCCAGTGAGTCAGGTGGCACGGAGATGGGGGGGCCACATGATGGCCCAGGTGTTGAAGGGGAGAGACTCCTTGAAGAGGTGCGTCTTGAGTTCTTTTCTGAATTGTAGGAGCGTGGGGGCAAATCTGATGCTGACGGGGAGGAGGTTCCATAGTCTTTGGGTGTAGGCAGAGAAGGCCTGTTTTCAGGTCCTTTAGTTTTTGCAGAGGCAGATTTCAAGTCTCCACGTGTCCTGGCTTCTGGTAGGGCGCTGTCCACCGGAGATGCTGAGTTTGCCCGCAAGGTAGCTGGGTGACTTGAGAGCGACTGCCTGATAGATGATGCATCAAGACTTTAAGGTGATTCAAGCATGCAGTGTGTGATGAGTCAACTTCCAGGGCACCAGTGGTCCAGGAATGAATATCAGTTTATAAACTATCAATCATCCCCACACCTCTAGTAGACCAGAAGGGCTTTTAACAGATTTGAAACAAAAATAAATGATAAACCTCCTTGTTCAATTTTGGTAACGTGGACGGAACGACAGGCTTATCTCTGCAAGGTCGTGGATCGTTGGTAGTTGTGCCAGAGCAAAATACAATTATTAGCCAATGATAGGACTGTTCAGTCAAGGTTGTATAAAAAATATCTACTTTATTATTATCACAAAAGACAGTTCTAGCACACTACATAATACAACCCACCCTGTAAAGGAATGCAGAAGACAGAGGCCCTCATTACGACCCTGGCGGAAATGGAAAAACGATGGCGGAAATGCAATACCGCCATGGAATAGCGCTCGGTGCGATTATGACCCGTCACCGCAAAGTACGATGCCATTAGCGACACCGCAGTGAACGCCAACGCTAACTGCACCAAGTACGCGCGCGCGCGCCATGCCAAACCGCAATTACCACCATGGCGCAACGGTACGCGAATTCTGACCCCAGCGGACATGCACCTAACGCCATCAAGCACGGCGGAAAGTACCATTCCGCCATGGTGAGAAGTACGGCATCGCGAACCAACCGTAAACGGCCCTACTGAGTGCCTGTACACCGCTCCCTGGCCACATTGTACAACTCCCCATAGGTTCAATGAAGCCACACAATGCAACCAGTGAAATGTACAAGTCATCCATGCCTGCCAACGAACAAATGAATCTCAAGAGGGGCCAATGGAAGCTGCAGGGCACAGATGGCACGAATACAGAAGCCACACAAATGGACATGACCTCAGTCTCCCTCCAAGAAACGCACGCAAACACAGGCACCTGTGACCAGCCATATTCTGATAATCACATCATACCACCAATCCAACTGGCTGACCGGCATCTGTTACACAAAAGCCATTCCCCCGCCCCTGAGCATCACATCATCAAAACAGTCACATTGGCAGCCCTCATCCCTGACCTCACTGGGCTTCGTAGGCAAACGCGCCCAGCACAGTACCACGCAACTATACTCCGAAGCTGGAACCCAATGCAGATCTCCTCACAATACATTGCTCCCCAAATAGGAATATGACACATCACCTGCAAAGAAGAACGCTACACGGTTCATATCAGAATAGGAATTTAATGCACAACAAATTCACCAAGGCCATACAGCCATGAATGGCCGAAATGTTGCTCCTAGCCACTAGTACTGCGTAAGGGCATGTGGCCCATTGGCGATCGTCCCATAAGATCGTAATGCTGCACCACTGATTAACACGAAGCAGCAGGTGTCGGGAGTAAAATCCATCTGCAGGAGTGGCATACAGATGGCAGTGGCAAAAGGGGAAGAGATACCTGTCACCCAAACGAAATGAAAAAGAATAGAATGGCCATCAGAACTACATTTGAATTACTCACTTCAATGATCACACCAAATCCACAGCCATATGCATGCTAGCCCACTCCAAAGGATCATCACCAACCAAAAACCACTAGCGAATCATAACTATCTATATCGAGGTGAAAACACTATCACAAACGCCTGCTTCCATACTCACATGACATGTGAAACTTCCATTGAGTCTGTGCGTAATGCAGCCTGCAAAATCCACTGTTCCCCCAGCCCGTAATTCCAGTGTTGTGAAGCAACATGTAATTGGGAACGTCCGGCCTTATCGCCCACTTCGCTATTGCGCATCCCATACTATTCATATCAATCATTGCATCCTCGCCATGGCCCCTGTCCCAAGGACATTGAACAATAGAACGTTATATTCGCAGTCAGGCCTGTGGGCATCTCCTCGCCGCTAGCTGAAAACCGAAAGCGCCGTCCTTCGAATTCCTCATTTGCAACATCACGTCGAAAAGGCATCTGTGGCCGCTTGAAATCACTAATTAATCCATCTAGTGCGGCTGTGTGTGAAAATGGCAACTGCCTTCACTCACAAATGGGACGCCCCGCCCGTCGGTGAACCTCGGTGCAGTGTTGCATGAGGGTCCACCGTTACTCGAGTACTACGTTCCACTGACCCTTCACAAGTCTGTTCGCGACTGCAAAGATAGTATGTGAAACAATGGGACCAAAGCAGAATGAACATATCAACCAATGTTACACTGCCATCGGGTACAAATACATGATTGTAATGGCAAGATGCCATTCGTCGAATTGCAGCGTTGTGTGCGGGACGTGCTCGCCCAAAGGGGAGAGCAGCTTGCACAGGTGGAATGAATCACCACAGGTGGAGGCCATACAGCCCGGAAACACATTAATTGCACACCCAACCCCCTCCCACAACCACACCCACTCCGAAATGCTACCGGCAGGACTAGCCATGTTGGCCCTGGGGGACCTGATAGCACTGCAAGTACTCCAACTTCAAGAAGAAGACGAACACCGACCACAACCGGCCGCATGGAGGAGACGCAAGAGGAGGAGGAGGAGGAGGGCAAGGCAGGGCCAGCAAGGGCCGCCAGCACAGCCACTACCACCACGCAGGCAGCCCGCTATCCCACGCCTCCGAGCACATCCGTTCAACCTCACTGATGAGCAGATCCACACCCTCTACCGTTTGGACCGGGACACCATAACCGCCATTGTGGACATGACACAGGCTGACCTTGTCAGCATGATAGATAGCCCAACCGCCATCCCACCCCTACTGAAGGTGGTGTCTGTACTCCACTTCCTGGCCACAGGCACCTACCAGCACACAGTCGGACAGTTGCATGGCATTTCACAGCCACTGTTCTCACGGACACTATTGCAAGTGCTCGATGCCCTCCTGCTGCACGCAGACGACTACATCTCTCTACCACGCTCGGAGCAGGAAATTACGAACGCAAAAGTGGGATTCCATGCACTTGGCGGCATACCGGGTTGCATTGGTGCCATCGACTACACCCATGTGGAATTGGTAGTCCCACATGCCATGGAGGCCCAGTACCGCAACCGAAAACAATTTCATTCCCTGAATGTACAAATGGTGTGTGACTCCAACAGGATCATTACACATTGTTGTGCCCGATTCCCAGGATCCACCCATGATTCTATGGTCTTGAGGAACTCTACTATACCACGCTACATGGACCGACACGCAGGGAACAGATCCTGGCTACTCGGTGAGTCTCATTTCAAGCATGATAGTGTGGGGTATGTGATGCGGCAATGACCTGGCAGGAAGGGGGGGGTGCGTACGTAGCAATGGCATTCCTCTAAATACCTTCATTGTCCACATACAGGTGATGCCGGGTATCCACTGAAGAGATGGCTCCTTACACCAGTCCGCAACCCACGGGACCAGCATGAGGAGGACTACAACCATGCCCACTCATGTACCCGTGTAGTCATTGAACAGGCATTCGGCCTACTGAAGACTCGTTTCCGCTGCCTCAGCAGGTCTGGCGGGGCACTCCTGTACCGACATGAGAAGGTTGCAAAGATGGTCATGGCATGTGTCATGCTACACAACATGTGCGTACGTAGAAATCTGCCCATGCCCCCTGACGCAGAACTGCAAGCACCTGAAGATGGTCATGATGAGGGTGGGGATGTGGCAGCACCTCAAGGAGTCTGCGAGGCACAGGAGGGCCGTGACATTCGTCAGCATATCATAGATGCATGCTTCTAGCACTCACGCCTGGTGGCTGATACATGGACACGGGACTTGTGGCACTGTGTGTGTCTGGAACATGCACAATATGGACTGTACGCCTATAATGGCCACGTACACAAAGATCAATGTCCACGCATCTCATTGTATGATCGTGCATTGTTCATGGCATATGTGATATCATGTTAAACACCCTATCGACCCGCCCCCCAAGTAAGCCCAACACACCCCCTCCACCCTCCTACCTCCCCCCCGAACACCAGTGTCCAAAGATGCTCATTGTCAGTGGGCAGTCGCTATTGCAAGCCCCCTCTCCTGGTATCAGGGGCACCCCTGCCTGTGGAGCGCAGGTTCCTCCCAGATCTACGTTGGGGGCTGCCCTGGACGGAACTTGCAACGGATGATGTCTCTGCCTGCTCACGTCCATGCATGTCCCTAAGGGTTTGTGTGAGCTCAGTGAGCACACGGCGCACAGCGGCAAGTTCAGCACATACGTCTTTGGACGTCGCATGCAGTTCCCCCCTCAGGCTCTCGGTGCTTCTCTCCATTTGTACTCTCAGGCTCTCGGTGCTTCTCTCCATTTGTACTCTCAGGCTCTCGGTGCTTCTCTCCATTTGTACTCTCAGGCTCTCGGTGCTTCTCTCCATTTGTGCCCTTAGTGTCTCTGTACTTCTCTCCATTACTGCCCTAAGTGTCTCAGTTGATGTTTCTATGGCTGCCTTAGTACCCCCACATTCATCAGCATGGTCCTTGAGGAGCGTGGCCAGTTGCTGCTGTTGCACGATCACCTGGTCGAGGGACTGTTGCCTCTGCTGTGCCATGGCCATTTGCGGTGGTGTCACAGAGGGGCTGGTCACCTCATGTTGCCTTGCCACAGGGCTTGTGGGGGATGGCCAGTCGTCGTCTTGTGGGTGCCCCTGCGTGGTATCCTCATGGTGTACGGGATGAAACAGACAGGGGGATTGAGACAGGTCATGGATGGATCTAACTTCGACATCCCCGTTTTCTGTGTCGGAGCATGCTGCCATTAATGCAGTGTCACCTATGGTGCTGCTGCCACCAGAAGCAGTGCCTTCTGTGGCATCCATTGGGGGGGCCTGTGGTGGTGGTGGTGTTGTGGCCATGCTGGCTGCTGGGGTGCCTGTTGAAGTCCCCTCCTGTGTGCTGCCACTCGATTTGTGCTGATGCCGTGTCTTGATGCGTGCAGCTGAGGTGGAGGGTCTTTGGCCGTTGGTCTTGGCCCTCTTTGCAGGTGTGCTGGTAGGGGTGTCCTGGAGCTCGTCGTTTGAATCGGACCCTGTGGTGGAGTAAAGGAGGGCGAGCGTTATTAATGGGTCTGTGGAAATTGGAATGGCAATGTATCACATGCATTGGGGTGGTACCTGAGGGTGATTTGGGTCAGGGCCTTGGAGGTGGTTTCATTTGTGTGTGGAGTGAGGGTGCAGTTGTTTTGCAGCCTGCAGTTAGGGTGTGCCTGCTGCACGTGTAGAGGGTGTTTTTAGGATTTTTAATTATTTATGTATTTAATGTGACTTTTAAAGTGTGCTATCAGGCCTATGCATGTGGCCGTTCTCCTGGACATGTGTTACTGTTGCACTATGTGGACACGTGGTACTTCACATGATTGGACATTGTGGTTTTGGCATTGTTTTATTTGGGGCACCTACCTGATTCTTCGGTTGTCTGCACTCCTTTCTCCATCCCTCCGACTCCCTCTATACTCTCCATTCCAATGGTGGAGGCACAGATTTCTTCCCAGGGGGTCAACTTGATGGGTGATTCCGATCCCCCACCGGTAGCTGTGGCAATGTTGCGGTTGGCAGAAGGTATGCTACGGACGCGGATCCGCAGGTCGTCCCATCGCTTTCTGCATTGCTGTGGGTTGCGGGGTGTGGTCCCCACCGCACTTACCCGATGTGCCACCAGGGCCCATATGGCTTTCTTGTTCGCAAGTGCCGTCCTGGTCATTTGCGTGGAGAAGACGGCGGCAGCATTCTCCTGGAGGGTCTCTGTGAGCACGGTGAGTTCCTCACGGGAGAAGTGGACCTGCCGCTTGCGGTCGCACGCTTTCTTCGCTACTTTTCCCATTGTTCTTGGTTTCACTAGGGTGGCTGACGGGTTGGGATGTGTCTCAGGGTAGTGTTTTTAATGGTTGTGTGGAAATAGTGTTTTTATAGGTGTACGGCGTGATGTTTCCCGTTCCGGGACCATGTTTTTACTTCCGTTTCCGTATATTTCCGGTCACCGTACTTTCCGGTTGCTGCTCATTGCGGTGACCGCTAAGATGGGTGGCGGAATTGCACCTAGGGCGCCGTACGGCGGCGGTGTGGGCCGTTTTGGGGTCATTTCCGCCATTGCGGACTTTGCACTTCCGCCATGGCGTGGTGCTCGTGCCCGATGGGTCGGAATGAGCCGCACTTTGCTCCGTCGTGCAATGGCGGAAACGCTATTTACGCTATAGCGGTCCGGTCGGTCGATTTCCGCAAGGGTCGTAATGAGGGCCAGACTGTTTTAAGAAGGAAACAGAGATGCACTCTGGATACTCACAGTAGGGTAGTCGGTAAAATAATTAATCACAATGTTCAAAGATACTTGGTCTCAGCACAAAGGGAGCAATGGGGCATAACATTTCACTAGTGGCCTTCGGAAAAGGACCAGGGGGACAGAACCACAATGTACCTAGTGCTTGTAGAAGTTCTTGGTGCTCGACAGGGTCGAGTTGGTTCCAGGACGCTTTGCAGTTCCTGCGATAGTGTTCAAGACGGGAGACAGCTGTGGGTATCAGTTGACAGGCAGTTCGGCGAGTGAGGCTGGACCGACGGCTACAGGCTGACCTACATAGCGGTTCGGGGTCAAGAATCGCTGTCTCTGTGCCTTTTTGGGGATTTGGAACTCTGCTCGTGGAGTCACGTATCGCTTTAGTGACTGCAGCAGGACAACAGTCAGTTGTGCAGCCAGTCGGGGTTCAAGGGCTTGACTGCCTCAAAAAGGCCCTACAATATGGACGCTGGTTGATGCTTGTCGTGGCACTATTCCTAGCTTCTCTGTTGGGCTCTTGTCATCCTTTAAGGCGGACCGCCAAAGTTGAGGAACGTGTTTGCAGGCAACGGCCTTGCCCTTTGTTCAGAAGCTCTCTGGCTCTTCCCACCTAGGAAGTTTACAGCATAGGCTAGCAGGGCACGCTGTGTGCTGGCTGGGTACCGGTTCTGGAACTGCTGGACAGGTTCTGTTAGTTCAGTATCTCCCTCTGTTCCCTGGAAGATGTTTAGGGGATGGATCTTGCTACCCTCTTGGAAAATCTGGCCTTCCTTCACTGGCAGAAGCTTTAAGTAAGACTCTACCTTCAGCCAGGGTCCGAATGAGTTCTTCTTACTCCTTTTGAAGTCGTTGGATGATCTGCCAAAAGAGGGCCTCAACCCTCTTTTAAAGCCAAATGGGCCCCAATGATTGGTACAGGCTAAGCCTACATTAATAAACCAATCCTGGGTCCCCGCCAACAATCTTCTGTTATGCATGAGGTCCTAACCAGAGTGCTTTGCAACAGAAAAGGTAAAGGGGTGAAAACATGTATAACTAAGTCCCACCCATCTTCCTCTCTGTTGTGGATCAAGGGGTCTCTCTGGTTAATTGAGCTCTCTTTGGCTCCTGATCAAAGCGCAGGTGTCCCTTGAACTTATGGCGAGAACAGAATTTCTGTCTCCATCAAATCACATTCTTCTTCCCTATAAAAGGGGGTCCCCCTGATGGGTTTGCTGTGGGATGTTTTTACCCATGCATCCAAGCCCTACAATAAAACTGTGCAGTACTGGCATGTAAAACATCATGATGGCCAGAACTCCCCAGAGAGTGCACAGGGAAAACATGAAGAATAGGCTGCCACCAATTTTTGCCTATGTTGTGAGCACAGGAGGGCACTGCCTAAAACCACTATTGGGCTACACACACAGTAGCCTGAAACCATTGGGAATGGCAATGCTGATTGCCAAAAAAGCAACCCAGAACTGTGGGGAATTCATTTTCTTAATCCCAAAAATGGTTGCATTACCAGTACTCACCACTATCAGAAAACCGGCGTTTTAAAACCACCAGACTTTTGTGTAAAACTGAACAAATGAAACAAAACCAGGCCAAGGAAAGACTTGCTAAGAGGTGGATACAATGTAAAACTATATTCTGAAATGACTTGAAGGAAGTAATTATTTAATGTATAGGTAAAAATTGTCAGTTTGATTTGAATGTAGAAAACTGGGAACAAAAAGTGACATTTAGCTGAAACCTGGCTTAATGAAACTGAATTCTGCCTGACAACTACCCCGACAGGAGAAACCTGCTCAGCCACTCTTCCCAGGCCTAGCTGCATCCTGCTGCCCCTTGCCAAAAGGAGTTGTCACCTCTCTGATTAGATTAGGGGTGGAGCACCTGGGAACTGGAAAGAACAGAACAATGCAACTTCCTTGACTCAGGCAAATGTTATATTGGGGGTGTCGTAAAATAGCTTCCTCTTGGGAGAAACTGGGGGGCAGCTGTGCCTCGGTAAACAAGCTGGCTTGGGGGAAGTGGATAAACCAGCTATTCCACCATGTGATGTGGGAAGCCACACCCCTTTTTGACCAGAGAATAATTTTAAAAAGATAGATAACTCATAGTGCGGACTTGTCAGAATTATATAAGTAATATAATTATTTTTGTGATTTTTCTGTGAACATTTTGAGAGGCGTTAGGACCCTGTGGTGTATTCTGGGGGGTTGCTAGCGGAAAATAGGGTCTCACTCCAAATGTCTGCATGTTAAAAATCTGACACTTCATCAATTAATGTCCATACTCCTTGCGCACATGTGTGTAATTTTGGGTAAATGTCCGATATTGCAAAACCAGTTAAAAAGCGCAAAATGTTGTCATTTTTGAATGCAAGCCCCCAGGAAGATCAGAGGCGGACAAGCATGGACCATAAGGAATATATAATGTGCACATTTAATTTCAACAAATTGTATATCTTGGAAAGATGTATTTGAATCAAATATAGATTTCTGGGCAAACTGACCAGGGGAGGATCCTCTGACCCATAAACAGACCTCATCATGGTGACAATCCATTTCCTTCCCCCAATCATGGGAGAGGGGAGAATTGGACCAATGACAAGTGAGAGGGGCAGGTTTAGCTAGGCCCAGGCACACACCCATTTTCAAAACACATAAAAAGAGACTGCTGGGACAGGTAGAGACATTCAATTCCATTTGCTGCGGAGCATGCTGACCGACGACTTCACATCCAGAGATCCAGACTTCAAATCCATCAAACTCCAAAGACCAGAACTTTACTTCAGAACTTAAAGCAAGGGCCTAAACCCACAAACTGAGAACTCTTCTCAGCAGGCCTCAGCATCCTTAAAATTATTTGCAAACTATTCCACAGCCGGGCGAGCTGTTTGAATTCTTTGGCCAAGAACAATTGCCAGAGACCAGACCAGAGATCAAGAGTGACCCAGACTGCTGTGAGCAGAACCAGAGAGCTGATCCAGATCACTGTGAAGTGCCGAGACCAGAACCGGAGTCCAGTCCAAAACCTGACCAGATACGTGACGAGGCCTAGTTCAAATTTATATTGTGAGTACCTAGCAGAACTGTGCAGAACCAATCTCTTAGTTAAAATAATCTAATCCAAACTATTTTAACCTAAGTAGAACTGCCTCCTAGAAATCGTGCCATCTGTCATTTTTGAAGCTGCACAACTGTCACCTGTCAATTTTGCAGCTGCAAGCTGTCACCTGTTATTTTGAGTTTTACTTTAAATCCGAAAATCTACCTTTATTAAATGGTCCGTATCTCTTGAACCGTTTGGGCTAGGAACGAGATAGAATCTAAGCTTTCCAACAAGCCTAGAACTGACTTCCTACTCCTAATACTTTTTCCGCAATCACGATTCACGCACTCGCGAATTTTGCCGCGATTTGCGATTTTGCCTGATTTCTTTACCTGTAAAAAGATAGCTGCTTTTTGCTTTCCTTTGCTAAAAATTTGTTTGCCTCTTAATAACCATCCCTGAATCATTGCTAAAGTGAGCCTGAGCTCATCCCAAGTATCTCTCACTCACCCTGAACCTCCTAAAGGGAATTAAAAGCATTTCAGCATATTTCTCACTGCACTGCCACCACATTCAAAGCATTTTGGGCCTGTGTTTCAAACTCCTACCTGTTTCCTCTAAGCTTGCTGGGGGGGAACTGAATTTCATATTGTATTTGATTGCATTCCTGAGAACTGTGCGCTCCTCTTTCCATCTCCTTCCATTTGTTACATTGCATAGGGGAGGGGGGTGAATTGCCAGAGAAAAAGTGATTATCTTATCTTTTGCTAAAATCATATCAAGTATTTCTGTACTGCATTTTATTCCTCATTGCTTTTCCCTTGAAATCATAAAAGTATTTTTGCTACTTTATCCATCCTATACTAACTCCTCATTGATTGTAAAGAAGTGTGCTAGTGCCAGATTACCCATTGTTGATCAACATCATATGTCTAAGTGTACTATCAGATCTTAAGTTATAGAAGTGTGATATATATATGGTTTAAAATTTCAAATAAACCTTTTAATTTGCAAAACAAACCTACTTCTTGGCTCAGTGGGGTCAGGGGGATTCTAAGAGGGGGGTGTTATACAAGGGTGGTCATCCAGAGTACTGAACTAGACATAAAAATACATCAATAAGGGTTTTCCTCAGCATCCCAGACTAGGCATTGACTTAGCTGTAGTGTTGATTGAATATCGCTTACAAAAGTGGGGGCTCGAGCCGGGATATTCTGGGTTAGGTTTACCACTTGTGCAGATTAATATAGTGTGGCAACTGACCAGATACACATATCCGGTTAGATCACCACGCTGTTTTACACTGTGAAAGCATCCCGCAAAGGAACGCTCTAAGGAAACGGTCTGTTTTGCAAAATAAAATACAAACTTCTGTAAGTCAGGAAGGAACTCAAATTCCAGAATGACGACCTTGGTAGATATGAAAATAGCCAGAGAGCACTTCTTACATAACCTATTTGTGAGAGGTGAGTGGACTCATCAGGACCAAACGGTCTGGTTGCAGGCAATCGCGCAACACGTCACTGAAACAGGGTCAGAGAAATGGAGAGATCAGGGTCCATTACATGTGGCCCTGAGTGAACTATACATGGCTCCTAAAGTTAAAGATGAACACGACAAGATGGTTAGGATAGCGGCATATTTATATTTACATATGGGAGCCATACAGGACAAATGTGCTGAAGGCCATGATCTGGCAAATAGGCAACAGATGGCGTTAGAGAAGGCCCAATCTGACCTGGCCTCTTCTGAGCAGAGGCTGCAGAGGAGCCAGGAGTCAGAAAATGAAAGTAGGCAGTATATCATTAAAATAAAAGAGGACATGGATATACTGCAACAGGAAAAGACAGACCAGGATACCAGATTTCTGGCCTTGCAGAAGGAGTACCAAGAAGGTTTGGACTCCCTTCTGCAGAGCCAGAAAAAGCTGGAGCAACAACTGGACTTCAACAGGGCATGCACAGAGCAGGTAGCCACCCTGCAAATTCGATTAGACAGAGAGAAAGAGGAAAGCAATAAATTGATTCTGAAAGACCTGGATACCCAGGCAGAGTTTGATCAGGAGCGCCAGAAAGCTGGTGCCTTCCAAAGGCAAAGGGACGACCTGGCGGCACAGATGCAGGCTCTTAGTCAGGAAAGGGATACCTTAGGCCAGGAAGTCTGCCACTTAAAAAGGAAAATGGAAGAAAATCACCTGGCCCTCCAGGGACTGGGTGACCTCCAAAAAGAACACCAGAACTTGTTAGAGCACACCAGGAGGTTGGAGGATGCTCTGGCAAGAAAGGAGCAGACCAAAAGGGACACAGCTCAGGAGCTAATCCTCCTGCAGCAGAGACAGGCCCAGTACTCCAGGACCAATCATGAGGCACAGAGAGAAAATGAGGCTCTCTGCCGGCACAATGATAGGCTCCAGCAACAGGTAGCGATGCAGGAGAGACTGATAGAGTCTAGTAAGGCCTTAACTGAGGAACTAAAAGCGCAGGCTTGTAACGCTCACCTGGTTCCCACGGAGGCGCGGGCGTGGCTGGGACTGCTTTGACCTCTTCTGCAGAGATGCGTAAGACCCGGAAGATGGACTGGACTGGATTCCCCAACCTGGCTTTTCTGGCTCGGAGGAATATCCCACTGTGTGTGAAAAGGAAGGGTAAATAGTCTGCGGGTGATGTTCCGACCACCCAGTTCCCTTCTCTCCCTTCGTGAAACCCTTTTGGGATTCCCTGCGAAGACTCACCTTAGGGACCAAAATGACGAGCACTCCATCATGCTTCTGATGCAGGGGCGCGTTGTGATTCCAGTTACTTCACTGGATTGATGAGTTTAAACTAGTTTGTCCATTCCCGTCGTACCGCAAATGGTTATGGCAAGTTTGGGTTTATATTCACTTATCTGTTCTTTTCTTTCGCAGGTGCTGGAGAAGATTCCGGGCTGCAGGCGATTTGGATGAAGCCAAATTCTGGTAAGAATTCTGATGAGAGATTCCTTTGCAGTTTTAAGTATCTCCTCTAATGGCCAATGTCTTTTTCCCCATAGGGGCCGGGGTACGGCAATGCCGGAGGTATGGCGCCGACCCGAAAAGAGCTGCTGTGTCTCTCTTGCAAATGGGTAAGTCTTGAGTGAGCGTATTGCTAATGTTCTCACATGCTCTCACTAATCCAATGTCTGTTTCTTTTCCCCTTAGGGGCCGGGGTGCTGAGATGCCGAAGGTATGGCACTAACCCGAAGGCGGAGAGGGAATTGAACCACAGGTAAGTTCTACTTAGATTCGTGTTTCCCTTCTCACCTCTCTTTCTCCTTCCTTCCAATAGGTGCTGGATGGCGGTGGAAGCTCCGGATGGACGTCGCAGGAATCGAAAACGCCACGTGCAGGTGAGTGAAATGCAGCGTGCTGCGCGCGACGCGATGCGTGTTTAAAATGTTTGCCTTCTTTGCAGGATCGTCGACGTGCAGAATCCGGAGTGCAGATGTATCAGGTAAGCTTCTTGTTTTCACCTGTTCAAGGCAGGAGCAGGCACGGTGAGCGTCCAGCTGCTAAGTGCAAAACAACGCGAAGCGTGGTCTGCTGCTTGGGTGTGGCTTAAATAGCCTTTCAAGTAGTTCCAGGTATGTATTCTTCCCCCAGAAATATGTATTCCTCCACCGGTCACACCCTAGAGATCAAGTAGTCCCTAGAAAAGTAGTTCCTTCCAGTCTTGGAAGTTGCAGCATGGTCTGCACAGGTAAGTTTACACCAAGCACTACTCCCAACCTACTTCTGTATGAGCCTGGCGCCGATGGCGCCAGGACTGATGTCCCCTATGAGCCTGACGCCAACGGCACCAGGACTGAATTCCAAAGGGCCCCCATCTGGGGCTGCTGGCACTTCCCTTGAATGCATGGTGTCTGTCTCTGAGGGTGCCGGGCCTGGTTTGGCTCCTTGGAGGCAGGCATCATAACAAGGCTCTTGCATTGCAACAGGAATCAGGGGCGGATAGAAATGAGGTTCGCTGGGAAAGAGAAACTCCTGAGCATAACCTCAGGAGCCCTTGTACCAGAGGCCTTCATCTCTCCCAGTCCCTGTACCCTGCCACCTCCATGTCCCCTCGCGCACATGAGCCCAGGGCCACAGGGATGGCAGATTACTATCCAGCTAGAAGTATGGGGCTCATAGGCCAGTACCTCCCAGGAATGGATGGGCGGGTATCCGGGTATGGGCACCCAAGCACAGTGCAATTTAGTGGGGAACCCCAGGAGAGTAGGCCCATTAAGGGCATCCTGAAAACCTCTGCCCATTTAGGTCAGTGGGGGGGATACCCAGCAAATCCTGGTAGCAAGGAGGGATCTGAAGACTCCTCTGAGTGTCACAGGACACAGGAGACCAGGTCCCCACATTCTGCCAGCCATTCCCAGGCCCGCAGAATCTGGGAAAACCTGGAAGATCAGACGGGCACCTCTTGGAGCAGCGCTTATGAGTCAGAGGGTTACCAGGCCAATAAGGCAAAAAGGGCCTTGCTTAAGGACCCATTGAAACAAATAAAGGCAATAAGGAGTGTCATCACGCCTTATCATAAGAATGCCAAGTATTCTGTTTGGGAACACTTGGAGCTCTATGAGCAAATGATGGAGACTTTCCATGTGATGGACAGCCAAAGCTGTATTCAATATGTAAAGTGGACCTTCTCACCAGAATACTCCAGTTTCTTTGCGGGGCTGGAGGATCAAAACCATTCAAGGTGGTCCACATACAGGGCGGCCATCTTGAAACATTTTTCTGTACACAGAAAATTTTTCTGTACACATCCTCAAGAGGCTCGCAAGGCAGCCTACAATTTGCAATGTGGGGAGGATCAGGCCCCACAAGAGTTTGTGCAAGAATTAAAGCGTGCTTTTGCGCAGACCACCAGAAGGGTGCGCACGGATAGCAGAGAATTTATCAATACGTTTTTCCATGCCTTACCCAAATACATAATGACCCAGCTCGTGAGAGATTTTCATGCGAAAAGATCTTTAGACTGGGTCATTGAACAGGCTACCCGGATCTATGAGGTGCAGAAGCCCATCGAAAATAAAAATAATGCGCCGAAAAACCCCAAAACCAACAGCACCCCTGCTGCTGCCAAGGTGGCAGAGGTAAAGGTTGCCCCCGTTTTAGATTTGGAGATGGGGGGGCCTAAAAACCTGCCTGCACTAAATAATTCACAGCCCCAAAGGCCCTCGGGCCAGTCACAGACAGGGAGTCGAGGAGGTAGTCCCACAAATTGGGTCCCCCGCTACCCTGACTATGTAAGTCCCCGCTACAAGGGAAACCGACCAATCCTGGGTTATGTGTGGACTCCTCCAGCCCAAGGGGGGGGATCCAGCCAAGCACCTGACCCGGGGAACTTCCCTCCTAACTTCCCCCAGGAGGGCAGAAATTCTCCAAATCCTGGGCAGAACTTTTTCCCCAGGTATCCGCCCAATTTCCAGCCCCAAAATCATCCATCCTTCTTTCCCCAATTCGCTGAGCCCAGACAACCTAATCCGGGAGAGGGGAGGCCAAGGGTGGAGGGGTACCAAAATCTTCCCAACCAGGGGTACTACCAGAGAAGGGATAGCTACCCTTCCCGGGATCAGCCCAGGGGAGAAAATAGACCCCCGTATCAACCTGAGTGGGTTTCACAACTTGAGCGCCAGGTCCAAAATATGGCACTGGATCTGGGTCACATATTGAGGGCTCAACAGAACCCTCAGATGAGCATGCCACCGCAGAATGCCCCAAACTCTGGACCTGGTGCTCCAGAACAATGACGGGGGCAGCACCCCGATAACCCACCGGTTCCCAGGGAGGAGGCACAAGGGGAAGGGGGGTGTAAAGCCTTGGAGGAAGCTTCCTTCCCAACTTGTAAACAGCCCCTGGAAAACCAGGAACCGGAAACAAAATCTCCTGCCCCTGAAAGCCTGCCTCCCAAGGAGCAGAGGGGGGGTAGGAGAAACAAAGGACCCAAACAGACCCACTTTGTGGAGGAGGTACAGGCTTTCCAATTTGAGGGAGAGGGATCCTCAGAAGATCCTGGGAAAAGGATCTTCTCCTTCAGAGATGGGGGAACTCCTCCCAAGGAAAAATGGGTCCCAAGGGATGTCAGTTCAGACTGGGGAGATGTGGAGACTGAGCTACCGCCGCCCATCAACTCATCCCAGAACCCACAATACCGAAATCCCCTGGTTCAAACCCATCCTGGTGACTGCCTCTAAAAAGGGGGGGGTGGCCCAGAATCGGAACCAGGGGAACCCACAATGGCTTGATCTCCAGTAGCCAACTTTTTCTTTCAGATTCCCAAGACTCTCCACAGAATTCTGCCCAAATCTCTTCTCTCGCCATGTCCAAAACCAGAAAGTTAGCCCACCAGTTGTCCAAAAATGTGCATTATCTGTGCCCCCTTGAGGAGAAGGAGGGAAGATACTATGCCCCGGTACAATTACAGGGGCAGGGTACAATTTTGGCACTGGTGGACACTGGATCCCAAGCTTCCCTTCTGTCCAAAAGGGCCTTTGAGGAACTAAATGCAGGAAGGGGGGAGAATTACCGAATTCCTCTCACCTCTCTTCCTGGACAACTGCAGAACTTTGACGGGAAGGAAATTCCCGTTGAGGGGACTGCAGACTTGGACATTAAAATTGGGCGACACAAGGTGAAACACTCGGTCATAGTAGTGACTCCAGAGGGCACCACTTGTTTACTAGGGAATGACCTCCTGAGAAGGTTGTCACCCCTAATAGATTGTGTAAACAAGGTCCTCTGGACCCAGACTAGCCGACCAATAAAATTAAAACAGAGTGTCAACCATGTTAATTTAAACGACACCTGCCACAAGGTTGAAAAATCTGACCAAGTAGAATTGCACTTCCAGAACAACCAAACTCCAGACGTGACAGTAATAGCAGTAGGACAACAGACTGGTGATGGGGGGTCCTCTCTATTTCTGAAAATCAACCTCCCTTCCAGCTTAAGGTGGTATTCCACGCTGGAAGGAAACACTCTGGAATTCTATACTAATCCACAATCAGAAACTCCCCCTCCTATAGTCCAGAAAGATGTGAAATCAGCTCAGAGCCTGGCTGATATTCAGCAAATTGGAGAGCAGTTGTTCATCCCTGTTCAGTTAAATGATGGGAAGGACTCTGTTCTCGCTCAAGTGTGTGTGAACAACGGTAAGAGCTTCATCAGCGAAGCCATGTTCCGCCAACTCCCAAAAGATCCAGCCATTCCCACATTCAAACTGACAGACAAATGGGAAATGGACCTGGAAGCACCCAATTCCAAACATCTCCTGCCAAGCAGGTGTATGCTCAAAATCTCCATTGGCAACAAGAGCATAGTCCATAATTGTTGGGTCGTGCGAGACGTCACTGCCGCCTTTTACTTAGGTAGTGACATTCTCAATCGCTTTGCCATTAGTTTGGACCTAATAAACTTCAAAGCTTGGTCCCGATTAGCGGATAATCCCATGGGCTTTGATGATCAAGAAAAAGCATTTAGGTCAGCTCAATTGCTACCTTATGCAGTTGAAATTCAGATCAAAGAGGAAGTCACCATCCCAGAAAGGACCCGACAATTTTCCCTGGAAGTGAAAGTTAAAAGAGGACAAGAATTGAAAAACCCTGATGCTTACATTCATCTAAATGCTTCTCTCCAACAGCAAGGGTTGGGGGTAAACCCAACTCCATTAGTCAACATAGAACATGACACCATTCCAATAGAGGTGGATAACAGCGGCTTACAGAGTATCACTCTAGCCGCAGGCACCATAATTGGAATGGCGGTTGATGACCGACATTATTCCATTGATTTAGGAAATGAACTGTTAGGACCAATCCCCAAGGACTGTTTTGACAGTGACAGTGAGGACAATACAACACCAGACAGGATTTTCACCCGGCATGGGGGGAACTTCCTGGTGTACACTCTTGCCCTTATGGTAAGGAAGATGTGACTTGGACTTCAGGAGGGATGAGGTGATTTTCCAGGTCCATGAGGGCTGCCTTTCCCACCTGAAGCCTCCAGTCCAAATCAGCACTCTGACCAGGGACTTCTCCACCCAGCTGGAGGAGGCCGCTGAGATAGCCAAACCAGAAGTCTTTCCAGGCTTCAGGCAGATGGTGGAAGAGAGAGTCAACCTAGCTGATGCCTGTGTGACTCTGGAACAGAAGCAAAAGTTGAAACAAGTTTTCTTGGATTTCCAAGATCTCTTTGCGGTAGACTCATATGACTGTGGTGGCACCGACATACACACCACAACAATTCCCACGGACCCTGGAATGACTCCAGTGTTTGTGAAGCAATATCGCTTGCCTCTCGCATCCATGGAGTCCCTTACTGAAACAATTAAGAACCTTGAGTCCCGGGGAATAATCCGTCCAGTCCATAGCACGTTCAATAATCCGGTGCTGGGAATATTGAAGCCAAACGGCCAGTGGAGACTCTGCGCCGACCTTAGAGAGCTCAACAAACGGGTCCATACTTCCCGATGGCCTCTGCCCTACATTGACCAAGGGCTGGCTCAGATTCAGGGGTCACAGGTGTTCACAGCAATAGACCTGACCAATGGATACTGGACCGTGCCTGTCAGTAGGGAGGACCAATACAAACTGGCTTTTACCTTTGGGGGCCAGTCGTACACATGGACCCGGACTCCCTTCGGATACCTCAACTCCGGCAATGAATTCAACATTTTCCTACATAAGGCCATGCCCGACCTGGGTGCGAGGGGTAACCTGGCTTATGTAGATGATGTCCTCATCAAAAGTTCATCTGTGGAGGAACACATAGCGGAGATCCGTTATGTTCTGACACAGTTGAGGGCTGCCAGAGCAAAACGTTCCTTTCAGAAAGCACAGTGGCGTAGAACCCGTGTTAATTTCTTGGGGCATGAGATTACTCCTCAGGGTCTCTGTCCCCAAGAAAAGAAAGTGGAAGCACTCCAGAAACTGAAAGACCCCACAACTCTGCGGGAACTAAGGAGCCTCCTTGGACTGACTAATTACAGCAGAAAGTTCATTGAAGGCTACGCAGAGATCACTAGACCCCTCATTCATCTCGTGAAGGGGGGGGTCAAGTGGGAATGGGGTCCAGAACAATCCGAGGCGGTAAGACAACTCAAAAGGAGCCTCTCACAAGCGCCTTGCCTAGCTTACCCTGTCAGAAACAAGGAGTTCTTCCTGGAGACAGGGTTCTCTAATACGTGCTTGACGGCAGTATTATACCAAAAACATGACAAGGTCAATAAAGTAATCTCCTATGCGAGCAAAACTTTATCCTCTGTGGAGGAAAAATTCAACGATTGTGAGAAGGCACTCCTGGCAACGGTGTGGGCATTGAAGAATTACCGCCCGTTTATCCAGGGGGAACACATCATAGTGGAGACTCCACACCAGCCTCTGCAATATCTCCAAAGTGACAGAATCCGGACCGGAAATGTGAGTAATTCCCGAATTACTCCCTGGATTCTGTCAATGCAAGGCTTTTCTGTAGAGGTCAGATATGGCCAAAACAAGAAGAGTCTCATCGCGCAAGGTCTGGCTGACTTGCATGATTGTGCCAGAGAAAACTGTCTCGAGGACGAAAGTCTAAAAACCAAGGACAACATGGAGGCATACCTTAATTCCCCACACAAAGTCTTTGAAGAAGACAAGTGTGAGGGAATGCCCACTGTCTATGTGGATGGATGCTCTTACCATGTTGACAACGACGGGGAGAAAGAACTGGTGGCTGGCGTAGGGAATGCATGGGTGAAGGAGTTCCCAGAACCCTCCGCTGGATACAAAATTGGTCCCCGAAGTAGTCAGGTGGCAGAATTGATGGCTGTGCATCAGGCCATCCTCACTGCTGTCCAACATCAACTCCACGAACTGGTCATAATCACAGATTCGGATTATGTACGGAACGGGTTCGTGGAGCACCTGGTTGATTGGAAAACCAGAGGCATGTTATGTGCTAATAACAAACCCTTGAAACATGGGAAGTTAATCCAAAACATTGATGATCTGGTCACATCGAATGGGATGACCATCTACTGGAAAAAGTTCAAGGGTCATTCCAAAGTAGAGGGCCCAGACAAAACTGGAAATGACTTAGCTGATCAGCTGGCCAAAACCGGGGCCATCCAAGGGGATCTAATAGAAATAGAGTCCCTATTGGGGGAAATCCAGGTCACTGCTATCACTAGGTCCCAGACAAATGCTCACAATGATCTTTCAACTGCACAATGGAGTAAGGAGACCCCTGATGGTGATTTAATTACAGCTCAGAAGGGGAATCCAATTTTTTGTAAGTTTTACCAACACCTTGAGGACCCTGAGAACTTTCCCCTGACGGATACCGATTACATTGGGAAAGAGGACCTAAGAGTGTTGATGACATGTCCAAAAATGTTCCGAATCCAAGACGGTTTGTTGGTAAGGAAATCCCAAGCTGGCCATGATCAGTGGGAGGTTCCTACCTCATTCCGAAGCCTGATGTTAAGTCACGCCCATGATGCGGCCACCGCCGGTCATAGGGGTTTCACACAACACTGGAAATCTTAAGAGAGGTTATATACTGGCCACACATGGGGCAGGACCTCGACCAATAATTGAAGGGGTGTCTTGTGTGTGCACAATTTCAGCCATCATCCCTCACACACCGTGCGCCTCTCCAAAAGAGGGGGATGACACTGCCATGGTCAGATTTGCAAATCGACTTTGCAGGCTCTGTGATTCGCTCGTCTAGCCGAAACAAGTACATGTTGTCCGTTACATGCTTGTTTACCAAGTGGGTGGAATGTCTCCCAGCCCCAAACTGCAAGGCAGAAACAGCAGCTGCCCTGATGATTAACCACATCTTTTCCCGTTTTGGTCTACCTCAAAGGATTGAGTAAGACAGGGGTAGCCACTTCACCAGTGAAGTAATGACAAAGATGTGGGAGATACTGGGGGTTAAAAGGAAGCTACACATTGCTTACAGGCCAGCTTCTTCTGGAGCAGTGGAGAGATATAACCGAACCATTGTGAGCATCTTAAAAAAGTTTGTGGCAGATTCTGGGCCAAGTATCCGATTACCTCTGGTCCTAATGGCCATCAGATCTATCCCTTCATCTGCAACTAAAATGTCACCATTTGAGTTGATGACTGGACGCAAGATGGTGCTTCCCCAGCATTTGCTCTACAGGACTCAAGAGCAGACACTGATAAATGCCTCCACAACTCATGAGTATGTAGAGA
Source organism: Ambystoma mexicanum (assembly GCF_040938575.1). Taxonomy (NCBI): domain Eukaryota; kingdom Metazoa; phylum Chordata; class Amphibia; order Caudata; family Ambystomatidae; genus Ambystoma; species Ambystoma mexicanum. The sequence goes on from NC_090922.1 coordinate 1,509,797,878, forward strand.
ATTTAAGGAAACACCTTCAACATGCTTTTGCCTATGCTCAGGGGAATCTAGAAAGATCAGCCGAGAGCATGAAGACCCACTATGATTTAAAAACTACCCGAAAGGAATATAAGGTGGGTGATCGGGTCTATCTATACAATTTCCAAAGGAACCAGGCCAAACAGCGAAAATTTTTGCCTACATGGAAGGGACCGTTTGAAATTATAGACAAAATCTCCCCTGTGGCCTACAAGATCCACATCCCCAAAGGCAGTCTGGCGGAAGGGGAAGACAAGTGGGTACATATAAATCAGCTAAAGTGTTGCCATGCCAGGCACACACTGCAGCAACTGGAGGAGTCCTCTGCAATACCAGAGGGGACCGCTCCAGATTAATTCAGTTCCAACCCTAAAATATCCCACATATAGTCTCTAAAATATTATACTCTTGTAAGCCACTGTTTTTGAATGATAACTTGTATCTCAAAAGTAAAATGTTAGGTATGTTAAAGTATAAAATGTATATGTCTGCCACACCATTAGTAGTGATGGAAAAATGTCTACGAATAGGTATTGCCGCTTGTCGTCCTAGGAGAAAGAAAACCTGGAGACTGGCCAAGGAGGACGACCGGGGACTGGGAGCAGAGACCCGAGGGGCCCGTGGTACCGCCCAATCCTCCCATCAGGACCAGCCAGGAGAACTGATTGATTGACTGGAGGGAGGAAAAGATGCTGAACTGTGCCATCCATGGAATTGGAAGAAGAGGAGGCGAACATCCCAGATCTTGCGAGTTCCATCAGCGAAAGGAGAGAATGGCCATCGCAAGAGGGGGGGCTTGTGGGATGTTTTTACCCATGCATCCAAGCCCTACAATAAAACTGTGCAGTTCTGGCATGGAAAACATCATGATGGCCAGAACTCCCCAGAGAGTGCACAGGGAAAACATGAAGAATAGGCTGCCACCCATTTTTGCCTATGTTGTGAGCAAAGGAGGGCACTGCCTAAAACCACCATTGGGCTACACACACAGTAGCCTGAAACCATTGGGAATGGCAATGCTGATTGCCAAAAAAGCAACCCAGAACTGTGGGGAATTCATTTTCTTAATCCCAAAAATGGTTGCATTACCAGTACTCACCACTATCAGAAAGCCAGCATTTTAAAACCACCAGACTTTTGTGTAAAACTGAACAAATGAAACAAAACCAGGCCAAGGAAAGACTTGCTAAGAGGTGGATACAATGTAAAACTATATTCTGAAATGACTTGAAGGAAGTAATTATTTAATGTATAGGTAATAATTGTCAGTTTGATTTGAATGTAGAAAACTGGGAAAAAAAGTGACATTTAGCTGAAACCTGGCTTAATGAAACTGAATTCTGCCTGACAACTACCCCCGACAGGAGAAACATGTTCAGCCACTCTTCCCAGGCGTAGCTGCATCCTGCTGCCCCTTGCCAAAAGGAGTTGTCACCTCTCTAATTAGATTAGCGGTGGAGCACCTTGGAACTGGAAAGAAGAGAACAATGCAACTTCCTTGACTCAGGCAAATGTTATATTGGGGGCGTCGTAAAATAGCTTCCTCTTGGGAGAAACTGGGGGGCAGCTGTGCCTCTGTGAACAAGCTGGCTTGGGGGAAGTGGATAAACCAGTTATTCCACCATGTGATGTGGGAAGCCACACCCCTTTTTGACCAGAGCATAATTTTAAAAAGATAGATAACTCATAGTGCGGACTTGTCAGAATTATAGTAATATCATTATTTTTGTGATTTTTCTGTGAACATTTTGAGAGGCATTAGGACCCTGTGGTGTATTCTGGTGGGTTGCTAGCGGAAAATAGGGTCTCACTCCAAATGTCTGCATGTTAAAAATCTGACACTTCATCAATTAATGTCCATACTCCTTGCGCACATGTGTGTAATTTTGGGTAAATGTCCGATATTGCAAAACCAGTTAAAAAGCACAAAATGTTGTCATTTTTGAATGCAAGCCCCCAGGAAAATCAGAGGCGGACAAGCATGGACCATAAGGAATATATAATGTGCACATGTAATTTCAACAAATTGTATATCTGGGAAAGATGTATTTGAATCAAATATAGATTTGTGGGCAAACTGACCAGGGGAGGATCCTCTGACCCATAAACAGACCTCATCATGATGACAATCCATTTCCTTCCCCCAATCATGGGAGAGGGGAGAATTGGACCAATGACAAGTGAGAGGGGCAGGTTTAGCTAGGCCTAGGCACACACCCATTTTCGAAACACATAAAAAGAGACTGCTGGGACAGGTAGAGACATTCAATTCCATTTGCTGCGGAGCATGCTGGCCGACGACTTCACATCCAGAGATCCAGACTTCAAATCCATCAATCTCCAAAGACCAGAACTTTACTTCAGAACTTAAAGCAAGGGCCTAAACCCACAAACTGAGAACTCTTCTCAGGAGGCCTCAGCATCCTTAAAATCATTTTCAAACTATTCCACAGCCGGGCGAGCTGTTTGAATTCTTTGGCCAACAACAATTGCCAGAGACCAGACCAGAGATCCAGAGTGACCCAGACCGCTGTGAGCAGAACCAGATAGCTGACCCAGATCACTGTGAAGTGCCGAGACCAGAACCGGAGTCCAGTCCAAAACCTGACCAGATCCGTGACGAGGCCTAGTTCAAATTTATATTGTGAGTACCTAGCAGAACTGTGCAGAACCAATCTCTTAGTTAAAATAATCTAATCCAAACTATTTTAACCTAAGTAGAACTGCCTCCTAGAAGTCGTGTCATCTGTCATTTTTAAAGCTGCACAACTGTCACCTGTCAATTTTGCAGCTGCAAGCTGCCACCTGTCATTTTGAGATTTACTTTAAATCCGAAAATCTACCTTTATTAAATCGTCCGTATCTCTTGAACCGTTTGGGCTAGGAACGAGATAGAATCTAAGCTTTCCAACAAGCCTAGAACTGACTTCCTACTCCTTATACTTTTTCCGCAATCACGATTCACGCACTCGCGAATTTTGCCGCGATTTGCGATTTGGCCTGATTTCTTTACCTGTAAAAAGATAGCAGCTTTTTGCTTTCCTTTGCTAAAAATTTGTTTGCCTCTTAATAACCATCCCTGAATCATTGCTAAAGTGAGCCTGAGCTCATCCCAAGTATCTCTCACTCACCCTGAACCTTCTAAAGGGAATTAAAAGCATTTCAGCATATTTCTCACTTCACTGCCACCACATTCAAAGCTTTTTGGGCCTGTGTTTCATACTCCTACCTGTTTCCTCTAACCTTGCTGGGGGGGAACTGAATTTTGTATTGTATTTGATTGCATTCCTGAGAACTGTGTGCTCCTCTTTCCATCTCCTTCCATTTCTTACATTGCATAGGGGAGGGGAGAGAATTGCCAGAGAAAAAGTGATTATCTTATCTTTTGCTAAAATCATATCAAGTATTTCTGTACTGCATTTTATTCCTCATTGCTTTTCCCTTGAAATCATACAAGTATTTTTGCTACTTTATCCATCCTATACTAACTCCTCATTGATTGTAAAGAAGTGTGCTAGTGCCAGATTACCCATTGTTGATCAACATCATATGTCTAAGTGTACTATCAGATCTTAAGTTATAGAAGTGTGATATATATATGGTTTAAAATTTCAAATAAACCTTTTAATTTGCAAAACAAACCTACTTCTTGGCTCAGTGGGGTCAGGGGGATTCTAAGAGGGGGGTGTTATACAAGGGTTGTCATCCAGAGTACTGAACTGGATATAAAAATACATCAATAAGGGTTTTCCTCAGCATCCCAGACTAGGCATTGACTTAGCTGTAGTGTTGATTGAATATCGCTTACATTGCCTGCTGTAAACAGTTGTCCCAGACATGACATTCACTGCCATTCATACAAAGGGATGGAGCTGATATCAGGTTGACACAGATGCATATCAAAACGTTTTTGGGTTTCCTGTCCCCTTTGTCAGCTCTGCGAACAGGCCGCCCACAGGTCTGCTTCATCAGTATGCACTGCTACCAGCAAACTGACAATGGGCAGGGTTATCCATGGAGGATTTGATATTTAATTACGCTGGCCATGGCAGGAGGACACTGTTGCCCTCCTCCTCTTGATTCTGTCATGTACTCCTGGCTGTCATATTCCAACTAAATGTGACTGGGAGGACTGCGCCTCTAGGCTGTGTCCCCCCAGAGTACACAGATCTATGTTTTTGTTGTGCAGTGAGCATAGGAAAATGTGTGCAGTTGAGCCGCATGCCTTTTCCGAGGTTGATCTCCCGTCATTCAATTTCTTAAAGAAATATCAAAAAAGGCCAGGCGACTGCACACCCACCGTGCGGATGGTCAAATTCTTCACCCTGTGGGAGCCAGTGAAGGTCGATGAGGGCCGGAATGATGGGGTCCTGACCTGATGGCTGGAGGGAGAGTAAAGGGAGCTGGGCTCGATGGCCTCTCTCCAATGGCCAATATAGAGTGGGGCAAAATGATATCTGTGCAAACTACCTTAAGGTTATGATATGATATTTATAAAACGCTTAATGCCCCGAGGTGAGTAAGCGTGGACTCGGGGATCGAACCTGTGGTGCTCCGTGTCGTCTTTCTTCCAAGGCGAGCACATTGCCCCTGAGCTATCCTCCCGAGACAAAGCTTGTGCTCCTTTCACATTTACACAATCCAGACAAGCCTGTCTGAAAGGTACCTGCTTGTAGACCTGGATTGATGCACGCAGTATCTTTTTACCGTGCATAATGTGCATAACATTTGTATATCTGCATAGAAAGTATTACATCTTTTTCAACATAGGGCCACTTAAAGCCCCCTTCTCAGGCTGGCACAGGGAATGTTCATAGTTAAGTAATAGCAGATATCTATTATTGTTTTAACTGCTGTGTCTTTCTGCAGAGCCACCCACTGCTTTCCTTTACATTAGGGGGACCCATGTGGGAAAGAGCCTTTGCAGTGGATGCACAGCTCCTGTGCACACTTGTAAACTGCACAGTGAATAACTAACAACCTGCAATAAGGTCATGTTTTTAATCTTGTGCTCAAGCACTATTTCTTCTTATGGCAGGTACAGAAATAATTAAGATAATTGCACTTCTGTGTGAGTTTGGCGGTAATTCCGGCAAACTCTGTTAACACTACCACCACGTGTGGACTTCACAGTGAGTTTGGTGGTAAATCCCCACTTGTGATATGGCAAATCCACATGATTACAAGTGGCAGGGTGGCAGTGTTAATCCTCATTTTTAGAATCCATAGGAGCTCATGGGGTTTTTGAAAGAATTACCAAAGGTAGTATTTCTGGTGTGGTAATTCCTCCAGTGCCTGCCACTTCTGTGGAGGAAGTAGTACTGAAGATATCTCCTCCACATTACCTCCTAACTTGTAGTATGGTGTTGCGGTAAAAGTAACAGTTACTCGGTTGATGCCACCTTTTGACTGCGCCGCCACACTTGTAATGTACCCCATTGATGGAGGAAGCCCACCTGCTTCCTGTAGATGAAGGAGATGAGAAGGACCTGCCTTTCATTCCCAAAGATCAAGTTGCAGTGGACACCTTTGATCGGGTCCTGCCATGGCTACTACTGTGGGTCATATGGAGTGTTTGGTAAATATCTCCTAAATATCTACTTTCCAGACTTCAAAAGGTGCACGACTGTGGTGTCCCTGTAATTACTGGTCTAAGGTGGTGTCTGTCAGTCTTGGAGACCAGAATACATTTCAGCTGGTTCCCTGTTTAGGATGCAATCCATTTAATCCATTTAATCATTTTGTTCAATGTTTTTAGTGTATAAGGGGAGTGAGTTACATCAGATTAATACAAAACATTAAGACATAAATAAAATATTACAAGAGGGAGGAGGTGAAATGAGAGAACCGTAGGAAACTTCACATTCGTCAAGAGTTGCGAATCCGATGGTAGACGGACCGATGGACCCCATAGATTCGTGGTGTTGAGGGTCCGATGAATAAACCAGATGTTTATATATGGTCCTAATGCTAGAAAGATCTTAACCCACTCCAAGCAGGATCGAGGTAGTCCAGTAGGTACATTCAGATGTGCAGCTCTTTCTTTTGACCCCATTGTGATGATAATTCACCCATTGCATGAAGACATGTGAAGGTGGCATGTATGACCGACTAGGTTCCACCATATACATTTCTTCCTGGTACTTTTATTTTTTTACAATTGGATAGAATTACCTAAAGCTAGGCTTACGTCCAGGATTTTCCACCAATACTTAAATGACACACAAATATACTTCCAAATATTATCCTCCTCCCAACTCTGCACCCTCAAAAGCTGTCGCTCCACCATGACCATCTGGATGGTCATCCACTTCTGAAAGCTCAGCCCTTCCAAAGCAAAATACCTCCTCATCTGCTGCCTTAGACACAAACTTGAACTCACCCCCTGGATCAAAAAACTTGCCATGGACAACAAACACATATCTCTCTCCACACCTGTCAATTCCCTGGGCTTTGCCATTGACCCCCACCGTTCCATCACAGACCACAGAGCTGCTGTCACCAAAGCATGCAACCTACAACAACACCGCCCACACAAAATCAGAAATGTACTTCCTCGTGAGGACTTCTGGACTGCAGTGCAAGCACTGGTTCTCTCCAAGCTGGAACACGGTAATGCTCTCCTTACTGGACTCTGGGCTCTCAAACAGCACCCTTTCCCCCATGCAAGCCATACATAACCCAACAGCCTCTGGGGTACAATATCAACCCCAGAGGGACCAACTGAAAGGCCACATTAGGCCTCACATGCAAGGTTTAAGTTGGCCGATGAAAGAGACCCATTGGAACATGCAGGCCAGCCCAAACAAATAATACATAGCTGAGGCCTAGTGAATGCGAAAAGTGGCTCTTACTGAACATTGCCAAAATGGAGAGGCACCCAGGTGAAAGAAAGTGTGCCTTAGAACTTTAATACTATTGAATGCGCTGAATGGATTCTAAAAGATGCATGTTTCTGCAAAGGATGACTTCATGCATAAAGAGATAAGGCACACTCTGATTGAGAAACATGAAACAGCCGCATGTTGCATTGAATTCCATGCAATATAAGGCTGTCTTCATGCATAATGGGATAAGGCACATTCTGATGGAGAAACATGAAACGGCTGCATGTTGCATTGAATTCCATGCGATATAAGGCTGTCTTCATGCATAATGGGATAAGGCACATTCTGATGGACAAACATGAAACAGCCGCATGTTGCATTGAATTCCATGCGATATAAGGCTGTCTTCATGCATAATGGGATAAGGCACATTCTGATGGAGAAACATGAAACAGCCGCATGTTGCATTGAATTCCATGCGATATAAGGCTGTCTTCATGCATAATGGGATAAGGCACACTCTGATGGAGAAACATGAAACAGCCGCATGTTGCATTGAATTCCATGCGATATAAGGCTGTCTTCATGCATAATGGGATAAGGCACATTCTGATTGAGAAACATGAAACAGCCGCCTGTTGCATTGAATTCCATGCGATATAAGGCTGTCTTCATGCATAATGGGATAAGGCACATTCTGATGGAGAAACATGAAACAGCCGCATGTTGCATTGAATTCCATGCAATATAAGGCTGTCTTCATGCATTATGGGATAAGGCACATTCTGATTGAGAAACATGAAACAGCCGCATGTTACATTGAATTCCATGCGATATAAGACTGTCTTCATGCATAATGGAATAAGGCACACTCTGATTGAGAAACATGAAATAGCTGTTTGTTAGATTGAATTCCATGCGATATAAGGCTGTCTTCATGCATAATGGGATAAGGCACATTCTGATGGAGAAACATGAAACAGCCGCATGTTGCATTGAATTCCATGCGATAGAAGGCTGTCTTCATGCATAATGGGATAAGGCACATTCTGATGGAGAAAATGAAACTAGCCGCATGTTACATTGAATTCCATGCGATATAAGGCTGTCTTCATGCATAATGGGATAAGGCACATTCTGATGGAAAAATGAAACAGCCGCATGTTGCATTGAATTCCATGCGATATAAGGCTGTCTTCATGCATAATGGGATAAGGCACATTCTGATGGAGAAACATGAAACAGCCGCATGTTGCATTGAATTCCATGCGATATAAGGCTGCCTTCATGCATAATGGGATAAGGCACATTCTGATGGAGAAACATGAAACAGCCGCATGTTGCATTGAATTCCATGCGATAGAAGGCTGTCTTCATGCATAATGGGATAAGGCACATTCTGATGGAGAAAATGAAACTAGCCGCATGTTACATTGAATTCCATGCGATATAAGGCTGTCTTCATGCATAATGGGATAAGGCACATTCTGATGGAGAAAATGAAACAGCCGCATGTTGCATTGAATTCCATGCGATATAAGGCTGTCTTCATGCATAATGGGATAAGGCACATTCTGATGGAGAAACATGAAACAGCCGCATGTTGCATTGAATTCCATGCGATATAAGGCTGCCTTCATGCATAATGGGATAAGGCACATTCTGATGGAGAAACATGAAACAGCCGCATGTTACATTGAATTCCATGCGATATAAGGCTGTCTTCATGCATAATGGGATAAAGCACATTCTGATGGAGAAACATGAAACAACCGCATGTTGCATTGAATTCCATGCGATATGAGGCTGTCTTCATGCATAATGGGATAAGGCACATTCCGATGGAGAAACATGAAACAGCCGCATGTTGCATTGAATTCTATGCGATATAAGGCTGTCTTCATGCATAATGGGATAAGGCACATTCCGATGGAGAAACATGAAACAGCTGCATGTTACATTGAATTCCATGTGATATAAGGCTGTCTTCATGCATAATGGGATAAGGCACATTCTGATGGAGAAACATGAAACAGCCGCATGTTACGTTGAATTCCATGCGATATAAGGCTGTCTTCATGCATAATGGGATAAGGCACATTCTGATTGAGAAACATGAAACAGCCGCATGTTGCATTGAATTCCATGCAATATTAGGCTGTCTTCATGCATAATGGGATAAGGCACACTCTAATTGAGAAACATGAAACAGCCGCATGTTGCATTGAATTCCATGCGATATAAGGCTGTCTTCATGCATAATGGGATAAGGCACACTCTGATGGAGAAACATGAAACAGCCGCATGTTGCATTGAATTCCATGCGATATAAGGCTGTCTTCATGCATAATGGGATAAGGCACATTCTGATTGAGAAACATGAAACAGCCGCCTGTTGCATTGAATTCCATGCGATATAAGGCTGTCTTCATGCATAATGGGATAAGGCACATTCTGATGGAGAAACATGAAACAGCCGCATGCTGCATTGAATTCCATGCAATATAAGGCTGTCTTCATGCATTATGGGATAAGGCACATTCTGATTGAGAAACATGAAACAGCCGCATGTTACATTGAATTCCATGCGATATAAGACTGTCTTCATGCATAATGGAATAAGGCACACTCTGATTGAGAAACATGAAATAGCTGTTTGTTAGATTGAATTCCATGCGATATAAGGCTGTCTTCATGCATAATGGGATAAGGCACATTCTGATGGAGAAACATGAAACAGCCGCATGTTGCATTGAATTCCATGCGATAGAAGGCTGTCTTCATGCATAATGGGATAAGGCACATTCTGATGGAGAAAATGAAACTAGCCGCATGTTGCATTGAATTCCATGCGATATAAGGCTGTCTTCATGCATAATGGGATAAGGCACATTCTGATGGAGAAAATGAAACAGCCGCATGTTGCATTGAATTCCATGCGATATAAGGCTGTCTTCATGCATAATGGGATAAGGCACATTCTGATGGAGAAACATGAAACAGCCGCATGTTGCATTGAATTCCATGCGATATAAGGCTGCCTTCATGCATAATGGGATAAGGCACATTCTGATGGAGAAACATGAAACAGCCGCATGTTGCATTGAATTCCATGCGATAGAAGGCTGTCTTCATGCATAATGGGATAAGGCACATTCTGATGGAGAAAATGAAACTAGCCGCATGTTACATTGAATTCCATGCGATATAAGGCTGTCTTCATGCATAATGGGATAAGGCACATTCTGATGGAGAAAATGAAACAGCCGCATGTTGCATTGAATTCCATGCGATATAAGGCTGTCTTCATGCATAATGGGATAAGGCACATTCTGATGGAGAAACATGAAACAGCCGCATGTTGCATTGAATTCCATGCGATAGAAGGCTGTCTTCATGCATAATGGGATAAGGCACATTCTGATGGAGAAAATGAAACAGCCGCATGTTGCATTGAATTCCATGCGATATAAGGCTGTCTTCATGCATAATGGGATAAGGCACATTTTGATGGAGAAAATGAAACAGCCGCATGTTGCATTGAATTCCATGCGATATAAGGCTGTCTTCATGCATAATGGGATAAGGCACATTCTGATGGAGAAACATGAAACAGCCGCATGTTGCATTGAATTCCATGCGATATAAGGCTGTCTTCATGCATAATGGGATAAGGCACATTCTGATGGAGAAACATGAAACAGCCGCATGTTACATTGAATTCCATGCGATATGAGGCTGTCTTCATGCATAATGGGATAAGGCACATTCCGATGGAGAAACATGAAACGGCCGCATGTTGCATTGAATTCCATGCGATATAAGGCTGTCTTCATGCATAGTGGGATAAGGCACATTCTGATGGAGAAACATGAAACAGCCGCATGTTACATTGAAATTCCATGCGATATAATGCTGTGCTTCTGCTGACATGGTGCCTGATATCAAAAGCAAACCATGCAACATATTTCATTTGAAATAAATAAAACATTTACTTTCCACCATGCGAAGTGAGATTATCTGAAATGGAAAGACCTACTTTGCTTCAAAGTGGACACTGACGTTACTGGATAGATGGAGAGGCCTGTTGTGCATCACTCAGAATGAACAGCCATGTCTTTCAGTGTGCTTGGGGAAAAATAAATATTAGGCCTAAGAACTAGAGTTAGATATGAACAAAAGAATAAGATGCTATGTATTGAGATAAAAAGCTTTGCTTTGCAGCTGCTCCACAGAACAGTAAGATGGACGGGGTTATATGTTTATGACCCCCGGAGACCTTAGGTCATTGCATATAAGGAATATGCTCTAATTTCAGTTAATGCAAAGAAATTAAACATTTGCAAGATGAAATTCATGTGAGAGGTCGGATAAGGAAATACAGACCTGACCTCTTGGACTGTTATGGCCCCAATAAACTGGCTCTCAGCTTCAAACAGAGAATTTTTAATGGAACTTAAATGACTGTTACATAATCGTTACTGCCAACATGGATAAGCAGATGTCCAGGTCATGTGGTTTTGGAGAAATTAAACTTACTCAGCTTGTTGCATGTAAAACCAAAGATTCCATGTTAATGTTGTGCTCTTGGCTAATATTGGACTCATTTTTCCTTAATGACAGGAGAACCGTGCATCGTAACAAACTCACTCATGCGTCATTGGCAAACTTAGGAAGAACCTGTCAGTTCTATTTTAATTGAATGTGATGTGTAGAATTTAAGTTAATAGGACAATTGTGATTCTGGCCTTCTCATAAAATGGAGATATCTGAAAGTCGGCGAAATGATGGAAAGTAAAATTCATGTGTGTTCTGTGAAGTTTCATATTCAGAACTATTTGAGTTTATGACTAAACCATGAAAATTATAGCTTGAGCCAGGAAGGACATGCTGTGACCAAACTAGTGCCCTCAAATCAGTCATAAATTGCTGAATTTCAAAATATATATATTATGTTGATTATCCATAATTGAAGGAAGTTGCCATGTAGTGACCTTCCGAGAGACATAAATGCACTTTAAATGTCATTTAAAAAAGATGTATTTCTCTCCTGTCCTCATTATCCATAATCCGGCCTCCTAAACCCCCTGCCATATAGGCTGGCAGAGGCCAGACTGTAGGAGGGAGAGGGAAATAACTGTCCAATATAATGTGTGGGAATATTCATAATGAGGATGGTGTCAGAGGTCTTATACATGGGTAATTCCATATGACCCAGGGTCAGAGAGACAAAAAGGGAAGTTACAGAAACACAGAGAGAAAGAGGGGGAGACCAAAGAAAAGAAAAGAGCAGACAGACACTTAGACACTTGCTAGAGACCATTGCTTGGGAAATTGTGAGCCCTATCTGAGGGAGACAGCCTACCAACCTGTCTGGGCCCCGCTGAGAATGGCTGAGCTGTCTTCACCTGTGGGGTGAGCTGACTCCTACCTGTTCCCAAATGAGGATCCTAAAACATTGCTGGCCTCCTGAGCTAATAACAGAGATCTCCCATCTAAGTAGATATATCCCAATGTTATTGAATGTGTGCCTTAATCTTTCCCTTAACTGTGGGTGGGAGGGCAAAACGCTGTGTAGACACTTATTTGATTGAAAATGATTAATTCCCATATAGAAAAGATCACAGGATGATTATTGTTAAAATTCAAAATGAACAAATCTAATTTCCAGTGTATTATAACCACTATAGCCTACACATTAATTGGGTAACCTATTTTTCCAGTACCCTGTAGAGGAGCAGTTACATGCCTCTGTAGTAAATCCCACCTCCCTACCTCCTGTATGTTGGAAGCCATGCTTGACACCAGCAGTTGTGACCATACCGCAACAAATATTCGAAAGAAGATACCCACCGCGAAAACCCTCTCAAATGCATTCCTGAAGAGATGATAATCTGAGGGAGGAACTCCCTGAAGGAATATGAGAACGAGTGAAAGAGTAGCTGGTGATGTTACGAGAGACAGACGTGACACACTTAGGCTACTGACTGAAGACAATATATGGAGCTTATAGAAACTGATGACAAAGTTAAGAATCGAGTAGACTTTCATATGCGAAGAAAAGATGCATAAAATGCAAGTCATTCAATAACTGTACAGATGTAGCAACACAAGTAGATTAAGTAATCTTAGAAGCAGGCTATACATAGAATAGTGAATAGACTGCAGGCGAAGCCACCATTGTATAGAAACTGGACATCAGTGTCATGAATTCAGTAAGCCCCAATCCATGGAGGGAAAGGCCGAGAACTATGTCGCAGCAAGAATTTGCTGAGATTGTGGATACGAATGGCAAGGCTGTTTGGCCTGGTCTCAAAGTCAAAACAGCCAAGGCTGGTTATCTATTCTTGAAGACAATGAACTTGAGAAGCTGAATCATCCCTTGTTAAGGTACAAAGAAAGAACACTATGTCTGCCAAGGTTTATTCATTTAAGACATTTAAATGCTGCAAAATGGTCCAAATCGTGGTCTCCTGTCACGTCAGCCAAGGATGGAAATAGAGTTGAGCTTAGAGTTCTAGAACAGCGATAGTGCATTCCCACACTCCCTTATATTTCCAGAGACAAGAATGGTTTGCAAGGCCAAGTTCAAAGACAATCTTCATGGCAGAAGGCATGGGTGATGAGAGATGATGGCATAGTTGTGTGGTTAGGTAAAATCAAGTCCACCTCCTGGCACCTGGGTATGCATTTACGTTCTGCAAAGTGAACCAAATGTTCCAGACATGGCATGAGCGTGCCAACCAATTGTAGAGGGGCATATAACAAAGGGCCTTATAGTTCGAGAGCCAATGATATACTGTGTACTTAATAGTGTGGAAGATGACATGTTTTAGAGGTAGGCATGACAGAAGATATCCAATCACAAGCCCATCCCTTATGGAAAGTATATTTAGATGTTCCCCTCTTGAGCCTTTCACAACGCTTCGTAGACTTTTCTCATTTGCCACGTAATGTGACATCACCTATGATGAATTATTTGTGTATAAATGTGTTTTTATGTGTAATGTACTGAGGGTTTGAGCAAACATCCGTTGATGTCCGTTGTAACTCCATGTTTTAGACAATTGATAATAAAACAGCAACATTTGCGATCTCCCTGAGTTGGTTTGATTATTTGGTGTCAGAGTTATTCTGCATTCCCATCCATTGCATGCATAATACCAAAGGACTCTACGCTCATAACCCCTGACTTCCTTACAGAAAAGGAGTGTCCATGGTCCCAAAACAAACATCTCAAACCTCTGCTTTTCATTTGATTGTGCTGTGTCCCCAAACATATGTTCCCATTGATTCCATTTCCCAAAACCCTGCCTTGCAAAATAAAAAGCCAAATGAAATTCCCAACATATTCCCACTCCCTAAACCTTGTTGTTAAACCAAGGGGATTCAGATCTAACTGATGCTGGGATGGGGTGCGGGGAGAAAGGAGTATTTGGATAAATAAATGAAACCTAGCGTGATGTTTCAGTAAAGGGACATACATCTCCCTGGGAGTGGACAAGTGACACTGATAGCAGAAAGGTTTGAGACTGCTTTGGGGGCAAGAAGGAACAAAGTTGCTGATTTTAAATTACTGTATGCTTCAAGGTTTCCTATGTGTTCATAAGCGATGTGCACTGTGATTAAAAGTAAACTTGTATTCATTGAAAGTGAAATGGAATTCCGATAGATCTGCTAGTGAATAATAAGAAGTAGTTACATATGTGCTGAAGTTATGGTGTTGTGTGACCGGGATGGTGGCGTGTCACAGTGGTGCAGCTGTTATTCATTATGTGACTTTATTTATTTATTTATTTTGCATTTGTCTAGCGCACAGGCAGCCCCAAGGCATCGCGGCAGTGTTACTTGTAGTTCAACTTAGTTACAGTACAATACAGGAATCAGTAGAGATACAAACATGCATTTAGGCATGAAAGTACCCAAACACTCACCTCAGCCCCACTGGCTACGCCGTCCCCTAGTGTACTGCCAGATGGATTGTTTCCAAAGCCAACCACCACAAAACACCATCTTACCTTCACAACAAATTCAAACCCATCATCTGCACAAACACCAGAAAAGCCTACCAGCATCTCCTACACATTCCATTTTGAACACTAACATGGGCACAAGAACTAGCATGTAACCGGTGGGCACCGGGAGCTTGGAACGCCCTACCTCTTCCCATCCACACTGTAGAATCCATCACCAAAGAAAGCGCCCCAAAACATACCTGTTTCCCCACACATAATCCCGCCCCTCCACCTCCACGGATACTATCTGTCTAGCCTAATCTTTCAATCCTATTCTGAAAGTATTTTAACACTTCACTTTCACTTCCCACCTTTTCAACCTTTGAACTTTGTAAGGTGCTCCGAGACCCTCTAGGCAACGCCAGCGCCAAAAACATTCCAATGAAATAACATAGAATAAATCGGTTAATGACTAAAAGTTGTCCTCTATGGAATAAATAGCTATAGACCAGGACATTGATAATGTGAGGGGCCAATTAAATTTCAAAATACGGTAATCGGCTAGGGATAGGGAGAAAACAAACGTGATCCCAGTGGGAAAAACGCAGAGCCTCAATGGAGCTGGGAAAGGCATTATGATATGATAGGTTATATATAACGTGCTTAATACCCAGAGGTTTCTAAGCGCGGCCCCGGGGATCAAACCTGTGTGGCTCTGTGTCGTCTTGCTTCCAAGGCGAGCCCGTTGCCCTTGAGCTATCCTCCCAAGAATCCCATTCTGTGTCATGCATTGAGGCTCTGCTTATCTCAAGAACAGGTGGCCCTTAGGAAACAATTGGTAATTCAGTGAGCTGTGGACCCAAAAGGGGGGCGGAGGTGGGGGTAAATTGACTGTGGAAAACCTAAATCAATGGTGGTATGGCAACAATCAGGGGTGTTGCTAGGTCTGTTAAAGACCCGGGGCTAAGCTGATGTCAGAACTGTTGGGACTGGGGGCTAGCTAGCCTTTTGGCTGTAGCTCCTGAGATTCTATCCGGGGCTACAACCAAAAGATCAGGGGCTATAGCCCCCTTAAACCCCCATAGCAACGCCACTGGCAACAATTAATGAGGTGTCGAAAATTGCGGTAATCCTACCTGTAGAGGGGGTGAGGGACATACATTACCAGGCCTATTTAGGCCTGCAATTTGGTTGGGATGGCAGCTGGGGGTACACAACTGTAACATTGTAAACAGTGAGATAGGAACTGCATCGCATGTGGTCTTTAAATCGGAGAATGCATAGATACATTGGTTCTTCTGTAATGGTAATGAGATGCTGAACTGTTGCTCTACCGTGCAGACTCCTTCTTGGAATGCCGCTTGCGGCTCGTACATGTGGTAGTTACCGGCACTGAGCCTACCGCCCGTTTTGTAGAGTAGGAACACGTCTGCAGTAAGCAGTAGACACGGTAAGGCGCCCACATTGGCGGCTGTGAGTGACCTATTAGGGCCTGGGGCTTCAGTGTTTGGCGGGCAGCACATTGCCATGCTTACCTCCTCTGCAGAAAACCTTAGATTTGCGCATTCTCAGGAGGCGGCCCTTTTCTATAGTTCGGAAGGATTCGCAATCAAAGGCGTAACCTCATTTCCCAGGCTGCCTTTCGTACGTATTCCAGGAAAGGCTAGTTTGGGTTTGGATTCCCTAATGTTGCTTCCAATATAGAGACTATCATTTAGCAAATTTCCAAGACAATTACACATTGGTCCAAATGTAACCATCAAATGTGTCACTTACACCTCGTACATTTCTATACAATTAAACCTTCTGTGCTACAACTATTAAAAGTGGTATTCATATTGAAATCCAACTTTCATACCACAGCGCAGTCATACACTTCTAGCCTTGATAAGAACAGTTAAAATGAGTACAAACGAACGATTAGCCTTTGTGCTGTAAGGCCATGTCTAGACGGTTTAACCATGTTTCAGTGCTGCATGTGGCATTGCTGTGCTGGATGTAGCATTCCGGTGCTGCATGTGGAATTGCCGAGCTGCATGTGGCATTGCAGTGCTGCATGTGGCATTGCAGTGTTGCATGTGGTATTGCAGTGCTGCATGTGGCATTGCAGTGCTGCTCGTGGCATTGCAGTGCTGCATACGGCATGGCAGCACACAGGCCTCTCAATCGTGTTTGCCCATTTAAAACATTGTCAACTTTGGTTTGCCCGATATATGTTTTGCACATCTGTTAGGCTTGTCAACAGATTCCAACTCCTAACACTGCACCATTGGCTCAGGTTAAAAAAGCTGTAATCAGTATGGCATTTTTGGGTCACAACAGCTGGGAAATGACCTGCAGCTCCCCTGTTGTAGGATGTCAGGGGTGCTTTAAAACACAGTTGATTTCCAAATTCCCCAGCTTTGGTGTACCTCTTTCATTACACCTGTGAGTGCCTCCAGGGGTTCGAGCTGGACTGTCAGCATCACCCACTACTAAGATTGTGAATCTGTGCCCTTCTATTCTCACATCAACTCTTCTGTGCTCAATGGGTTCTTCTCAGCCCGTGTCCCACTTGGCCTATTATAAGCATTCTGTAATGTTGGTTCTTGATGGGAATTTCATTAGGAGGGCCTGTAAATCATCCAGATGTGAATTTAACCAGGTTACCAGTGTTCCTCTGGGTTACCCTCTTTTGCCCTTTATGGCTGGCATCCCTCAATACAGATCTCATGTCTTGCCCAAGGTGCCAGGAAGCCGAAGGCATCGTCATCTCGAACCAAGCTATTCTGGCCCACGTGCATGCGTTGTTCCAAAGTTTGAAAACGTAGGGCCTGATTCACAGAGCATTTTCCTGTGGGATTGCACCATTATAAAATGTTTTTGTGAATCAGGCTCTTAATTCATCAGGCCCTGGGACCCTCCTGATGTATGATGGTACACCCTGCTGGCCGAGGAAGAATCCAGGACTGAAATTTCTGCACTGGCTCCCAGTGGCAGCGAGGATTAGGTTCAAAACCCTCTGCATTGTCCACGAGGCATTCTGGGGCCTGGGGCCTCAATACCTCAATTCTGCAGAGAAATTATACAAAGGTGTGTTTTACCTTTTTGTGTTACACCACTGATAAGTTAGGGGATACCATGTCCACTTTAATTCAGTGCCCTTCAGTTTCTTAAGCCTCAATACCTCCAACTCTCTCTTCCTAAATATGTTCCTTCTCAAGCTCTTCGCTCATCCATCACCCTCAAGGTCACTCACTTCTTCAAGCAATGAGTTGGTGGGAGATCTCTTTCTTCAGCTGGGGCCTCCCTCTGGAACAGCCTCCCTGAAACTTGAGGAAAACCATCTCCGGTTCCGGAAGCACCTCAAGACCTTCCTCTTTACTTCTGCTTTCTCTCCTCCTTTCCCCTGCTGAACTCCTGACTGAAACTGCATGGGTCACCTGGCTATCCTTTGATCTCGGGCCCAGGTCCCCTCCTCCCCCAGCTGCACATCTGCACTGCCTCCCGGGCAACCCCTGCACGTGGGAGCTGTTTCTGTATCCCTACAGCTTCCCCCACCTCTTGACACTGGATGCCTGCACTTACTCTTGCACTTGAAACTAGCTGGCCACTCTTTTACCTATTGTTGTATTTCCTCTATTTATTCTTTCCTATTGATCCTATGTATTTCACTGTCCTCTACTCCTTACCCCCTGCACTTTTCTTTCCCCCCTCCCCTGCACTTGCACGATATCAATGTCACCTGAATGTGATGGCATTTTGTTGCCAGCAATAATGTAGCATACACATATAGCCAGTCCTATGTTGCCAGTATAACATGTGAGTATGTGGCTGGAGACATGCAAGGTACAGGATTTATAATACAGCAAAAAGCAATGTGAAGCTGCAGGTTTAAAAGTGCACCAGAATTTCTTTTCTCTTCTTTGGAATACCTCAGGCGTAGGAGACTACATTATCCATATAACTAACTGACTTAATTAACGATTAACGATTACTAATTACTAGAGCTAACTCATTAACATTATAATATAATCTCTGTGTGAAAAATGATGTGAACATGCATGTTCTGAAATTCGTTTTTTTAAAGGTGCACTGGAATTCTTTTGTCTTCATTCTATTCCTATGTTTGCAGCAAGCAGAGGGCCTGCATACCAGGAAATGAGAGTAGATACAGTTGCTCACTGTGTAACTGGCCTATTGTACTAAAGGAAGGGGGATGCTGACTTTCAATTTGATTGGAGCAGTGTATCTGCAGATTTACTACGTAGGCAAAATGAGAAGGTGCAGATCTCTGCTGGGGGAAAACTGGCAGAGGGAGAGTTAGTTCGGGGATGACTGGGCTCTCAGACAGACGTGCCTAGTCTCACTTAGCGCTGGCTTGAGAACTCTATGTTTTCGCTGCGCACTTCAAACATTCAAGATTACAGAGGCAATCCATGCTGCCCGGGCCTGCTTTTCTGAGGCGAGGGAAAGAAGGTCATCTGGGGGAGAGAACTACAAATCCTTGGTAAGCATCCAAAGTAGAAATGAGGTTATTGTGTCCTGTTGTTTGCCTGGTATTTTTAGATCAGACACTCATCAGTCTGAGTAGCCAAGAAAAAGAAACTCCCCTGCATTTTCATTCGTCTTGTTGCCTATTTTTAAAAAGGTTTGTTTGCACTGTATGGTGTTTTTTTTAGTTTTTTTCTCTTATCATATTACAGGTAATGCTGATATATATATATGGTAAGAGTTGTGGCATGAATTGTAATTGTCTGCAATATAACTAACTTATAAAAACAAACAGATGGTTCAGAGATTTATTGTTGTGGGAATTGCATATGAGGAGTTGGGGAAGATTCGTGTTCTTTGGTAATATATTTGCCAATTTGTTCATGCAGATAGAATAACAGATAGACTAAGCGGTGATAAATAGGTGTATGCGTGTGTTCCCCAGTGCATGTTGTTTGGGGAAATCTAATACAACATATAGATTACTTGGGGTCTATGAACCAGTAATGAGGCCTATGGGTGCATAGATCATTGGTGTAAATAAATCAGTGATACCAGCCAGAGGCTGTAGGTGGCACTATACGTAAAATTGTTCGTGCTCTTGTGCATAGGTCCAAGGCCTCTATATATTACTAGGAGGTATTCTAATAAAAAGGAAGGTTTTGTGTATGATGGGGTATAATGTAGGGAAGGGAAATCATGCTCACCACTAAGTAATACTACCACAAAATACCGCAAATAATACATATTACTAAATTCGCCAATATAGTGTAACAAAATATGGTCATTAGAATGATGTGAGGCCAACCCCAATCTAAATGCAAGGATAAGCTGTTACCAAACTACCACTATATTTTTGGTGGTAAGAAAATACTGCCAGACCCCAAAATTACACAAAATATCCTACATATATGGTGCGCAGGTCGCGAAAGTGATTATAGAGCACCTACTGGGCGTGGCAAGTGTGTCTCACACTACCATACGTGCATTAGAGGGAACCCATTTCATGATAGCAGTGTGACACTAAAAGTGAATTTCAGAATGTATATCTGGAAGCAAAGTTATATGAACATGGGACATGGTCATCAAATAATGCCACAGAATGGCATGACCGCATGTATGGTGAAGTACAGAAAAAACCATTAGACATCATTTTTGCAGAAGGCAGCATAATTCAGGTCTGCCTTTTGAGATTATTAAATGCAGCTGATTAACATGCAGAGAAAGATTGTTTGATACGGCTATGTGCCAAGACATGGTTTATCCTAAATAGATCCCTGTGAATGGAAGAACATTATACCAAGCTGATTAGCAGGTTAAAAGCTGATCTGGATGGAGCAAGTGAAAAAGAGGAAATGTTAAGAGCAGAATTGGAGGTATGTCAAAAAGACATGCAGGCAAAATATAGGGATCTTGACACCCAATTGTCTCAAAGCAAGAAAGAGTTTGAGGTTAGTGAACAAGAATTGGTACACTTGCAGGCATTGGTAGACCATATTAGACAAGACAAAGACGAGGTTGTTTGGTTGTTTTGTTCTTTTGCAAAAAGAACATTGTGAAAAAGAAAATGATCTCCAAAATGCTGAACAGGAAATGGTTAAAATGTTTCAAGAAAGAGACAAGAGAAATGAAGAATTCAATGAATGCCAAATGCCAATGGGCAATATGCAGGAGGTAATTAATAAATTGAGTGAGGAAAACAACTATTTGCAAAATGAGTCCAATCCAAGGTTACATTCACTTTCTGCGATGGTGATCTAGTGGGCAATGTCGTGATAAATGTAGGGTCCAATCCAAGGTTACATTCACTTTCTGCGATGGTGATCTAGTGGGCAATGTCGTGATAAATGTAGAGTCCAATCCAAGCTTACATTCACTTTCTGGTAGAGGATAGACGGCAGGGCACCACGTTCAATGGAGATGAGGTGAATTCTGTTTCTACACAGGGAGCTAGTGCTCCATTGACTGGGCCAGTGAATTAACTTGGTTGCAGTGCCCTTGGGGGATTTGACACACCTATTGGGGACTGCCACCAATCCCATACACCTGAGACCAGTGTTGAGTCACCAGGTAGTGCAATTCCATGCATAGCAACCAGTAGCCCCATAAAGATAATGGAATCCATGAAAGCCTTGATCAAACCATTTAAAAAAGGGAGGGATATGCTGCATAGAGGATCACTTAGAAGCGGTTCATGATATATTTAAAGCTCTCCAGATACATAAGGAACAATACAGGCAATATTTTCATTTAACTCTAGATGCTCCCACAGCTAGTATCATAAGAGGATTAAATGAACAGCAGAACATGACATGGGCAGAGTTTGAAAAAGAGAATAGACATAATTATTCTCATTTCCAATCATTGCAAGAGGCGAACAAGGTTCTTACACAATCACTGCTGGGCCTAACATGTCACCTCACCAATTTTTGCAAGACTTGAAAAGAGCCTTTTCTCGTTTTGATGTATCTTTTGACCCCAATTCCAATGAGTTTAAAACTGCATACTTCTATGGGCTACAGAAATACATCATGTCACAGTTGGTCCGTGAATTTGACCGTGACAAATCCCTTGAATGGATTGTACACCAGAGCACAAAATTATATGAGGTACTCTATTGTCAGAATAGAGATAATGATAAAATTAAAGACACTAGACCAAAATCTAAAGAACCCTCAGCAACAGTGATGGAGATCAGATAGGCCAAAATGTCCCTTGAGTCTGCTTAAAGTCCAGGTAAAAATAATTTGACACCTGAACTAAGGGGTAATCAACAGAGATCGTCACTCCCTGCACCAATGTTTCAATCACATGATCCTGGTAATAGGGAGAACTACATTAGCCCTAGGTACTTAGGAGATAGGCCCCGAGCAGGCTATCTGCCTGATATGTCAGGTATGAATAATAATCAGAGGCAAAGCCAGGATCAAAGGAATAATGTTCCCTACCAGACATTGGGGACACAGAGTAGATTTGATCCCAACACCATGACATATGTTAATCAGGATAGACCCCGATATGTGGATCGATTTACTGATAATAGGAATCAACATAGGTGTCCGTAACCCACAAAATGAGAGACAGGACATGAGGCAGAATATGAATTATACTCCACGTCAATACAATGATTCACCACCATCAGGGGACTACAACCAAAGTATGGGTGCACCCCGATCCCCTCCACACATGAATCAAGAGTTCAGGAACATTCCCAATAGAAATCATTCTCCTGAGAGGAATTAGAATAGATTCAGTCAGGGGGAAAACAACCAATATCGATCTAGGCCACAGAGAGAGGATTCTAGAGAAATGGAAAGATTCCAGTGTCTCGAGGCCCAAGTGAAAATGTTGGCTGAGCAAATAGGAAAGCTCTGTACAGCACAAAAACAGTAATCAAAGGAGGGGGCAGAAGGCATAACACTGACCGGATGGTTTCTGATAAGTGACTAAGTATTAATGATACCTGCAGTGCTAAGAAAATAGATTGCTCTGATGTGATTTTGCATAATGACTCTGAGATGCCTAATGATTTAAAAATGAAAGTACCAGCAAATGAACATGTGACAGAAAGTGCAAATACTTCTGAAAAAGAAGTTTGGTTTAACCTGGAGCTAAATCAAACATGGGCGATTTGTACAAATGAAAAAGGAAAACCTGAAATTCCAAAAGAACAAAGAGACAGATTTAAGAAAAATGACTCATGCATGGGGAATACCCATTAATAAATACTCAAAAGGAGGGTACAGGTCAATCACCGGTCAATCACCCGAAGAATTCTTTGAGCCCCAATATTGAGCCACATATTTTTGAAGAAGTTAAAAGGACTGGCACCATACTAAATAAATACAAATGCACAGTGTTAGAAAATGACAAATTGCCAAGTGATGTTGTTACACATGTTCAGTTGGAGGATTGTAGTGTGACCTCTGATGATCCCTGGATGGATGGGCAAACAGTGGCTACACTCCAAAAGACATCTGAATGTGGGGAAATGAATAAAGTCTCTCACACAGAAATGGACAGAAAGGAGGGAAAAATGTCTTTCCATTTACCAGTGTGCTTAGCAAAAAGTGAAAAAGGCCTGAGAAAGGTGAGTCCTGAAATCAGTAAGAATTCACACTTTGTATGTGTATTAGAGGAAGTTGAAGACAGGTATTATGCTCCCATCACTGTAGAAGAGAAATGCAATACATTTGCGAGGATTGACACCGGCGCACAGGCCACAATTATGTCCAAAGAATTGGTAAAAAGCATCAATGAAGGGAGATCTCCACAGAATCAGATCACAGTGAGGCAAAGTGAAGGTACAGTGCATAATTTTAACGGTGAAGAGATACCTATTATAGGTGTGAGCGAAGTTGACATAAAGATAGGAAAACACAGAATGAAACAGGAGGTATTGATCACATCTATTTGTGAAATTCCATTTTTGATGGGGACAGATTGCCTGAAAAGATTGTCTCCTCTCATAGATGGGGTGAATGGAGTGCTGTGGTCCTTAACCAAAAAACCATTGCGACCTAAGAAAATAAAATCACAAAACAACAATATAAATGAATGCCACACTGTTGCCAAAACGAATAATGCAGTGGAGGTATACCTCCAGAATAGCTGTGTACCTAGCGTTACTGTTATCTTGATGTGTCAAGATAAAATGCAAGATGGAAAGGAAAGACAATCTGTGCAGATTTATTTAGACCTTAAAAAAAAGGCAAACTGAAATACATGAGCACACGTTGCGCTTCTATTTAAAAGAGAAGAAATGCAAACAGAATACTACTCCTAAAACAGACCCAGAAAAACACATTAATAATCTTGCTGAAATACACATGGAAGATGAGCAACCATGGGTTCACATTGGTATAAATGACAATTCCAAAGTGATAAAAGCTACCTTAGCGCTTGAACAGGAAAGAAGCTTTATTAATGAGAAATTACTGCAGAAAATAATGGAGAGGGAGGAGATCCCAAAATTTAGAATTAAAAACCAATATGTCTCTGGTTTGGACAGTCCAGACTTTGAAAACCGAATTGCAGGCAGATGCATGCTAAAGATTAAAATTGGGCAGAAAACAATTTATCATTATGTGTGTATAGTGAGCGGAACACACAACGACTTTTACATGGGCAATGACATCATGCACAGAATGTGTATCGTGTTAGATTTCCTTAATCAAAAAATATGGTCACGGCTAGGTGGGCCTGCACCTGAATTTGAAGACAAAAGAAGGGCTTATCATTGCACACAACTGGTCCCATATGCAATTGAATTGCAACTGAGGAAGGATACTATTATTCCTGCATTCACCAGGCAGGTTGCAATTACGCTAAAGTGCAAAAATGGACAGCAGATGAAGGATTCTGATGCATTTGTGTGCTTGAATGAATCCGTAAAACAGCAAGGCCTGGATTATGAATACATTCCATTGATAGATGTTGGTGAAGGGTCTGTAAAAATGTTGGTGAATAATAAAGGAAGTCAAGATATTCGTTTAGAGGAAAATTCTTCATTAGGAATGGCCATACAAAAATCACATTATACTGCAGATCTCAATAACATGGTGATTTGAAATATCCCTGAAAGGTATATAGATGCAGGGATGTGTTGCCAGACTACCTGGATTCTCAACCCAAATGGATTTTTAAAATTCATTCTGTGTACCCTTATGATTCAAATGAGACAGTGTGCTGTCATCAAGAGGATTATATAGTATTTGATTTAAATGAAAGTGAAACAGAAAATCAGCACATTGAAGTGGAAGCTGATATGCCAAAATATTTAAAAGTGGCAGCTTTGCAGAGAGACACAGCCACACAGTTCGAAGAAAGCACAGAGATTCCTCCACTGGAAGATTTCCCAGAATTCTCAAAAATGGTAGAGGAACACATTTTGTCAGCAGATGCATGCGATAGTGAAGAAGATAAAAATTAATTTAGAAAAATATTTATGGAGTTTAAAGATGTCTTTGCTAAAGACGCATACGATTGCAGACAAACTAATTTACATGTTGCCACATTACCGGAAGGGTGTAGTAGAAATCCAGCATTTGTGCGCCAATACCGTTTACCACTGGCATGTTTAGAGTCACTGGCGGAAATAATTAAGAACTTGGAGTCTCAGGGAATTATCAGGCCTATTCATAGCACATCCAACACACCTATTTTGGGTGTGTTAAAGCCAAATGGTCAATGGCGTCTGTGTGCAGATTTGAGAGAATTAAATAAAAGACTGCCAGTGTCTAGATGGCCACTGCCATTCATTGATCAAGGCTTATCTCAGGTGCATGGCTCAAAGTGTTACACATCGTGGGAGGTGGTCACTATGGGCTCGCAATCGGTTGTTTTGCAACCAGTTGTGTAGTAACATTCTCTACGCTAATCCCGATAATCCTTCTCAAGATGACTTCCGTTTTGAAAGTAGCGGTCTAGACTCTTCACGTTTCTCCGAGACGTTCCGGCTGGCTCACGTGATCCTTTATCAAACACGGAAGCCGGCGATTCCTCGCGTCGCTACTGTTTCTACACACGCTCCGTGAGTTCGCCTCTAGGGATTTCTGAGCTCTACTTCTTACTGTCAACCTTTTGACTTACCCTGTAACCTATTTGTCTCTATAGTTCCCATCTCCAGGCTCCTGCTCCCAGTCCGGTCTCGCTTTCTCTCGGGATTTCTCATCACTTCCAGATATCCTTCGGCGTCTCGGTTTCGCCAAAATCAACTTTCATCTTGCTGATACACCCGCTAGCTGTAAGTTACATAAAATCTGAATCCTGATCTACCTCTTTCAATTCAGATTCTGACCCAAGTCATATTTATTCCAGAGCTCTCATCTCCCGATCTCTTCTCCTTCGAAGCCTTAAATAATTCATCCTCTCATTCCCTCCGCTGGTGAGAACCTTTCACTAAGCCTTTCAATTCCACTTTTCATTCCCATCTCTCCTCTACTTCTCTGATCATGGTCCTCTCATTTCTCCAGACGAAGCCTTCCTGCCCACAGCCACTTGTTGAAGACAGTCTTCTACCATCCGGATTCTCAACACATCCAGATTCGACCAGGGTTTTCTTCCCCATTGAGGGTTTCCCTGGCTACCCTGTTCTCTCCCCTAGTTAATCTCACTCCGGGTCGGAGAGGGCAGGGCTGTCCTAGGGTAACTTTCACAGCTGCACTTGATTGTTTCCTGGTGGCCTCCTCGTTCTGTCAAGGTGAGATTAATCACATTTCGCTTTCATTGTGGGAAACAGTATCGACTTTTCTGTCGTAGTTCTATAGCGTAATAGTTAACGACGCCCAAAAAGAATATTGACAGAAGAAGACCATTATGGAACAACAAATGCAGCAACTAATGGCCGCTATGCAGGCCATGTCTTTAGAAGTACAATCACTTAAGCAAGACAATGTACAATTACGACAACAGGTTGCTAGAGCTTTTTCCGATACCCCCCCGTCCACATTGCACCCGATAATGTATGATGGCGACCCCTACAAACTCAAAGAATTCCTAGATAGCTGTACGGTGCAGTTTACACTTAAAACCCGTTTCTTCCCAACGGACAAAGATAAGGTGGGGTTTGTGATTTCTCACTTATCTGGGCCCGCTTTGGCATGGGCCACGCCCTTAGTTACATCAAACAATGCTATTCTTGAATCTTACTCTGCCTTCTCTAACAGTCTAAAAGCCATGTTTGGGAGAAAAGAAATCACTGTATCCTCCCAAGAAAGACTCCTTGACTTAAAACAAAGCGGAAAAGACCTATTAGGGTATATTACCCAATTTAAGCAGTTATCGTCAGAATTGGGATGGCCAGATGAGGGTCTTCTTACTCTTTTTCGTAGAGGATTAACAGACGAGCTGAAGGATGAGATTTCGAAGGTTCCTCGACCAGCCAACCTAGCAGACATGATAACGCTAACCATGCAAATTGAGTACCGGTTGCAGGAACGATCCTATGAACGAAAAAGAAGCAAGAGTACCAGATCCTTTAATGAATACTATCCAACAGGAAATAAACCTCACGTCCAAAATGAAGAGCCCATGCAGATTGGAGCAGTGAGAGGACCACTATCCACCTCTGAAAGAGAAAGAAGAAGGACAGGAGGACTGTGTATGTACTGTGGTTCTTCATTACATATTTTGAAGGATTGTCACCTGGTTCCTCCGCGACGTACCCCAAATCCTAAATCGGGAAACTTCAAAGCCCTACCCCAAGGGGAAGAACGGTAGTGGCTTCAAATCCTACTTCCCCATACC
Source organism: Ambystoma mexicanum (assembly GCF_040938575.1). Taxonomy (NCBI): domain Eukaryota; kingdom Metazoa; phylum Chordata; class Amphibia; order Caudata; family Ambystomatidae; genus Ambystoma; species Ambystoma mexicanum. The sequence continues at coordinate 1,509,825,398 of NC_090922.1, forward strand.
GAATGGGAATGTCGCTTGACACAGCTACTTGCCAAACCATGGTGGTGGTATCTCTATCTATGATTCTTTCCGAACGAGTGTTGGCGGGTATACCAGCCTTGATTGACTGCGGGGCCGCTGGCAATTTCTTGGACAATGATTGGGCAACGAAACACGAGATACAGCTTGTTTCCAAATCCATCATTACTCCCATACAAGGAGTGGATGGAAACCCGTTGAGCTCTGGCCCGATCAAGGAACAGACCAAACCAATTACTTGTCTGATTGCCAATCATAAAGAAACTTTGGTTTTTGACCTCATTAAGGCAGCTCATTTCCCTGTTATCTTGGGTCTCCCATGGTTACGACTACATAACCCTTATATTAACTGGTCAGCGGGTACTTTATTCTTAGGGTCTGAGTTCTGTGTAAACCACTGTTTGTCCCAGGAGTCTGTGGGTGTTCACATTCCAACTGAGGTGTCTAATCTTCCAACCGGGTCCACCATAAACCAACTAGAGATCATCCCACTGTGCCATCAAGAGTTTCAGTCAGTTTTCGAGAACCCCAAATTTCCCACTCTACCTCCTCATAGGAGGGATGATTGTCATATTAACCTTCTTTCAGACCAACCCATTCCCTTTGGCAGGATGTATGTTTTGTCCCAAAAAGAAAAGGCAGTCCTTAAAGACTATCTCCAGACCAATTTACGCAATGGTCTAATTTCTGAATCAATCTCCCCAGCGGGCGCCTCTCTTTTCTTTATTCCTAAAAAAGACTCTGAGGAACTTCGCCCCTGCATAGACTATAGAGGTCTCAACAAGATTACCATTCCTGATAAGTACCCCATGCCTTTAATATCTGACATTATTGAGGCTGTCCAGGGGGCTTCTGTGTACACAAAACTCGACCTCAGAGGAGCTTACCACCTCATCAGAATAGCTCCTGGAGACGAATGGAAAACCGCCTTTCGCACACCATTCGGACATTTTGAATATCATGTGATGCCGTTTGGTCTTGTAAATGCTCCAGCAGTGTTCCAGCGATTTATGGATCACCTGTTCGCGGACATTTTGTTTCATTTTGTAATCATCTACCTGGATGATATTTTGGTCTATTCATCCAACCCGAAAGACCATGTAAATCATGTAAACATAGTCCTTGGTCGACTCAAGAAAAACCATCTCTATTGTAAAGCCTCAAAGTGTGTGTTCCATCAAGAACAAGTTACTTACCTAGGTTTTGTGTTATCGAGCCTGGGCATATCTATGGATCCAAAGAAGGTATCCGCAGTTGTAAATTGGCCCAGTCCTTCCTGTGTCAAAGACATCCAGAGATTTCTAGGATTTGCAAATTTCTACAGGAAATTTATCCCCTGTTTTTCTGAAATTATTCTGCCTATCACTCAATTGCTAAAAAAGAACGTCACATTCTGCTGGAACGAAGCCGCCCAAAGGGCCTTTCAGACTTTGAAAGAAATTTTCACCTCTGCCTCTATTTTGATTACCCCTGATCAGACCAAGCCGTTTATAGTGGAGACTGATGCCTCTCAATACGCTATGGGAGCTGTGCTGTTACAACTCTCTGACCAGGGGGAAGAAAGACCCGTTGCGTATCTGTCTAGAACATTCAACGCAGCCGAACTGAATTATTCTGTTCTTGAGAAAGAACTGTTAGCTATTAAACGGGCTTTCGAAGAGTGGAGACATCTGCTCTTGGGGTCTTCCTTTCCTGTCACAGTTTGAACGGATCACCAAAATCTCAGAGTACTCCAGAATGCCCAGACGACCAACAGCAGACAAGCCCGCTGGGCTCATTTCTTTCTTCCCTTTCGGATTGAATTCACTTTTCTTCCTGGAAAACATAACCTAAGGGCCGATGCTCTTTCTCGGAAGGATTCTCCCACTTCTAATTTCTGTTCTGAAAGGATGTTCCCCACAGCACGGTTTATCGCGGTACTAACGGACTTTCTTCAAGAAGTACTGATTGCTACTAATCAAAACAAACTTCTATGTGAAAAAATTGCTACTACTCATCATCTCACTGAAGAAGGGGGCTATTATTTTCAGGGAGCTCAGGTTCTGCTTCCCACTCCATCGCTTCAGCAAGAAGTTCTACGAATGTGTCACGACTCCCGAGCAGCTGGCCACCGAGGTTACGCCTCAACCTTGGAGCTTGTTCAACGACATTTTTGGTGGCCGGAAGTAAAGGCAGACATACATGATTATATTTCAGCCTGCACGATATGCGCTCAGTCTAAGTCTCCTCGGATGTCTCCTTTGGGTTTACTTTCTAGAATGCCTATTCCAGACCGACCTTGGCAGTTTATCTCCACTGACTTTGTCTCGGACCTACCTCCTTCTGAGAATAAAACCACTATCATGGTCACCATTGATTATTTTACCAAACTGGCACACTTTATCCCGTTGGTTAAGCTTCCTGGAGCAGCAGACATGGCAAAAATCTTCCTTTCTGAAATCTTTTCTCGACACGGACTCCCAGATACTATTGTATCAGATCGAGGCCCCCAATATACTTCTCTTTTCTGGCAGAAAGTATGTAACATTCTGGGCATTAAGAGAGCCTTAAGTTCCGGTTATCACCCCCAGACCAACGGGCAGACGGAAAGATTAAACCAGACTTTGGAAGGATATTTAAGATGTTTCATCTCTGCAGCTCAGGACAATTGGGTAGAGTTGCTCCCATTTGCAGAGTTCGCCTACAACAACGCCAAACATTCTGCTCTTCACACCAGTCCTTTTCATTGTTCTTATGGGTATCACCCTTCCTTTGTACCTACCGTTTCTGTCCCTGCTTCCATTTTCCCTGGAGTTGACAGTCTTATATCAGACATTCAAGAGGGACAGAAACTGGCCAGACTATCTCTTCAAGAGGCTCAAGATCGGGCTAAGAGGAATACAGATAAGCATCGTCGGGCAGCCCCTAACATCATCCCGGGAGATTCTGTTTGGCTGGCATCCCGATTCCTTCCCCGGCATCTTGTACCATCTAAATTGTCTCCTAGGTATTTTGGGCCTTTTAAATTCCTCTCCTGGGTTGGTTCTGCTGCAATCAAACTCGCCTTACCGGCTTCCTGGTCTCGGATTCATCCAGTGTTCCATTTATCTCAAATCAAATTGGTGGTTCCGGACCGTTTTCAGAGATTGGTGAAGGCTCCTCCGCCTCCAGTCTTGACGGCCACTGGATCAGAGTATGAAGTGGCCAGTATTTGTGACTCTCGTTACAAGAGGGGTAAATTGCAGTTTTTGATAGACTGGAAGGGTTACTCACCTGCTGAACGATCCTGGGAGCCTGCTTCTGCTGTGCATGCCCCCAAGTTGATTCGACGATTCTTTCTTCTTCACCCGGGTAAACCGGGTTCTCCCCCCAGGAGGAGGGGGTATACTGTTACACATCGTGGGAGGTGGTCACTATGGGCTCGCAATCGGTTGTTTTGCAACCAGTTGTGTAGTAACATTCTCTACGCTAATCCCGATAATCCTTCTCAAGATGACTTCCGTTTTGAAAGTAGCGGTCTAGACTCTTCACGTTTCTCCGAGACGTTCCGGCTGGCTCACGTGATCCTTTATCAAACACGGAAGCCGGCGATTCCTCGCGTCGCTACTGTTTCTACAGACGCTCCGTGAGTTCGCCTCTAGGGATTTCTGAGCTCTACTTCTTACTGTCAACCTTTTGACTTACCCTGTAACCTATTTGTCTCTATAGTTCCCATCTCCAGGCTCCTGCTCCCAGTCCGGTCTCGCTTTCTCTCGGGATTTCTCATCACTTCCAGATATCCTTCGGCGTCTCGGTTTCGCCAAAATCAACTTTCATCTTGCTGATACACCCGCTAGCTGTAAGTTACATAAAATCTGAATCCTGATCTACCTCTTTCAATTCAGATTCTGACCCAAGTCATATTTATTCCAGAGCTCTCATCTCCCGATCTCTTCTCCTTCGAAGCCTTAAATAATTCATCCTCTCATTCCCTCCGCTGGTGAGAACCTTTCACTAAGCCTTTCAATTCCACTTTTCATTCCCATCTCTCCTCTACTTCTCTGATCATTGTCCTCTCATTTCTCCAGACGAAGCCTTCCTGCCCACAGCCACTTGTTGAAGACAGTCATCTACCATCTGGATTCTCAACACATCCAGATTCGACCAGGGTTTTCTTCCCCATTGAGGGTTTCCCTGGCTACCCTGTTCTCTCCCCTGGTTAATCTCACTCCGGGTCGGAGAGGGCAGGGCTGTCCTAGGGTAACTTTCACAGCTGCACTTGATTGTTTCCTGGTGGCCTCCTCGTTCTGTCAAGGTGAGATTAATCACATTTCGCTTTCATTGTGGGAAACAGTATCGACTTTTCTGTCGTAGTTCTATAGCGTAATACAAAGGTGTTTACTACATTAGATCTCACATATGGATATTGGTGTGTGCCATTGGCAGAGGAGATTCAGAATTTATTTTCATTTTCATTTGATAAGACCCAATACGCATGGGTTAGAACTCCATTCGGGTACGTCATTAGTGGGAGTGAATTTGGAGTATTTTTGAGAAAGGCTATGCCTGATGCAGCGGAAAGAGGAACCATAGTTTACGTGGAAGATGTCCTGATAAATAATGAAAGCTTAAAAAGCCATTTTGATGAAATTAGACATGTTCTTGGCCAATTGCAAAAGGCAGGTGCCAAAGTATCTTTACAAAAAGCACAATGGTGCAACAAAAAGATGAATTTTCTAGGCCATGAAGTGAGTGAACATGGACTAAACCCATAAAAGAAGAAGGTTGAGGCCATACAAAAACTAAAAGACCCTAGAAGTGTGAAAGGTTTGAAAAGTTTATTAGGAATGATGGGATATAACAGAAAGTTTATTGAAAATTATGCAGAAATTACTCAACCATTGACTAAACTACTGAAGCTGAATACACCCTAGAAATGGGAAAAAGAGCAATCTGAGGCAGTGGCTAAATTAAAGGAATGTCTTATAAAGGCACCATGTTTAGCATACTCCATAAAGAACAGGGATTTCTTTATAGAAATAGGTTTCTCTTAACATTGTATGTCAGCGGTGTTATCACAAAAACATGATTTGAATCACAAAACCATTGCTTATGCAAGTAAAGCATTTTACCAAGTTGACATTAAGTTCAGTGAATGTGAAAAGGCCCTTTTGACCACTGTGTGGGCGCTACAGCATTTCTGCCCCATTGTTCAGGGGGAAAAGGTAATCATTGAGACAAATCATCAACCATTGCAGTTTTTAGAGAGTAAAAGAATTAGGTCAGGCAACCTAGCACTGTCCAGGCTTACTTCATGGACACTGGCATTGCAGGGCTTTCTTGTAGAAGTGAGGTATGGCCAAAATAAAAAGAGCCCAGTTGCTCTAGGTTTAGCAGATCCACATGACTGTGCAGCTGAACATGTGTCAAATGAAGTAGAAGTGGAATCTAGTTTACAGGAATTTGGACAGTCACCACACAAAGCTTTTGGTGAAAAGACATGCAAGGACTTGCCAACTGTATATGTTGACGGTTGTGCTTTTCACATTGAAAATGACAGTAATAAACAATTGGTGTCAGGAATAGGAAATGTCTGGTTGAGATGTGAAGACATTCCCAGTATAGGGATGAGAATTGGGGCTAGGAGCAGTCAAGTTGCAGAATTGGCAGCCATTTATAAAGCAATTAGTACTGCTGTTGATAATAAATGTAGTGAAATTGTCCTGGTGACTGATTCTGATTATGCATGAAAAAGCTTTGTGGAATATGTGCCTGGCTGGAAAGCGAGAGGCATGATTACATACAATAAAAAGCCTCTCAAACATGGAAAAATGATACAAGCCATTGACAAATTGGTGCCAGAGAATGATTTGACAATATACTGGAGTCAAATTTGTTGTTCATTTAAAAACTCCAGGAGAGGATAAGGCACAAAAAGAATCTATTATAATCATTTGATAGACCCTGAACAAAATCCTTTAACAGAAAATGATTGTGTGGGAAAAGAAGAGTTAAGGGTGCTATTAAAGAATAAAAAATGAATCAGACTACAGGATGGACTCATGATTAGGGAATCCATAACAGGACAAATACAGTGGGTGGTAGCCCTCTCATTCAGAGGCCTAATGCTACACCATGCACATGATGCAATAACTGCAGGACACAGAGGTGCACACAAATAATTAGAGATACTGAAAGATTATGCTTACTGGCCACATATGTCCCAAGATGTGGAATTATATACTAGGGGATGTCTAGCATGTGCCCAATTTAAACCTGTTTCACCAATGCACAGGGACCCACTGATGAACAGAGACTTAACCCTTCCATGGTCAGATTTTGAAATAGGCTATGTAGGGTCTGTAAAAAGGTTGAGCAGGGGGAACCGTTATATTTTGAGTGTGGTTTGTTTAATGTCAAAATGGATACAGTGTATACCTGCACCAGATTGTAGAGCGCAAACAGCAGCTACATTACTGGTAAATCATATATTTTCAAGATTTGGATTACCACAAAGAATAGAATCAGAAAGAGGAAGTCATTTCACAAGCGATTTAATGAGTAAAGTGTGGCAGATACTGGGGGTGAAAAGAAAGCTGCATATTGCATACACACCCGCCTCTTCTGGAGGTGTTGGACGTTGTAAAAGGTCTGTTGTGGACATATTAAAGCAGTTTGTAGCAGAGGCAGGTTCCAGCTGGGATTTATGCTTACCTCTGGTTTTGATGGTGATCAGACCAACTCCTGCCAAAACAACAGGTATCAGCCCCCATGAAGTATTGACAGGTAGGAAGATGGTGTTACCACAAGACCTGCTGTACAGGACACATGAACAGACACTTGTAAGCGCATCTACAGTTCATGAATATATGGAAGAACTGAGGAAGCATTTACAACATGCATTTGCTTTTGTGCAGCAGAATTTGGGAAAAGCCGCTGACAGTGCAAAATCATAATATGATAAAAAGACATCTGTGAAAAAGTATTGTGTAGGGGATCAAGTGTATACATTTCATTTTGGAAAAGGTAAACAGAAAAATTCTAAATGTCTGGCGACCTGGCAGGGGCCATTTTAAATCATAGATAAGGTTTCTCCAGTGGTTTATAAAATATTAAGAACTGAGGGTGAAACGGTAACAGAGCAATTTGTTCATGTCAACCGAATTAAGCCCTGGCATCCCAAACATGAAATAAGGAGACTTGAGCGAATAGAAACAGATCAAGTGCCCTAAATACATGAAAGAAAACACATGGGTCTATTTATAGTGCCCAATACCAGAGAAATAAAAATAGATGTGATTGTTGTAATGGAATAGATGTAAATAAAAGTACTATATGTGATTTAAAAAAAGGGTGTTGAAGCAAATGATATAATTTTGTTGCAAGGTTTAGATCTGTTTAATGTTTAATGATGTTATGTTTGTTTTCTCTCTAACATGTGCTTACTTTCAGAGACCAAAGAAAAAGGGCGAAATGTTTTGGATTCAATATTTTATTTTTGGTAAAAGGGTGAAATTGGTATTGTGCTACATACTTAATCTGTCTCTTTTCTATTTGATTTAGAATCATTAACCTATGTTTTGAGGTCGAAGGTCACAGGACCGGAGGACACGGAAGATGACGGAGTGCCACGGGATGAAGATCAAGTAATGCCGCCGGACTGAAGTATGGAGGTGAAGACAAAATAACTGGGACGCCAAAAGAGATGATTTCTATGGAAAAGCATCCAAGAGTGCCAGGATGAAAGAATTCACCGGATGAACCAAATTATAAGAAGTTGATGGTCGGGACGTCTCGAAGGTGGACATCATATGGAACAATGTTGAACTGAACCTGCAGCGTTGTGGGTGCATTATTTCCAATGCATTCTGGAAGTATGGGCGATGGAGTCCCACAACCTTATTGTTTTATTTAATTATTTTAATTATTTATGTTAATACTTTGTTTTAATTAGTTATTTTATTTTATTATTTTGATATTGAACTTAAAATGTTGTTTCACATTTAAAAAAAAAAACATTAGACTATGGACACTTGAGTTGGGAAGAAATATGTACAATATTTTATAAGAACTAATGGTCTCATTTGAGATGAATTCTGATTTTGTGGTGCTTAAGCAGTGATTTATTGTGAAAAATGTGAATATTAATTTTGTTCAATTGCTACGATGGAAAGAAAAGGAGGGCCACAAGTTGGATTTCTTCCAATTGTGGTTTGGAACATTTCCAAATTGTCAGAAAATGAGGGATAATGTAGTAATATATAGTGCCTTGGAGTGTATAGCACCTCACTAAAATGTGATGGCATTTTGTTGCCAGCAATAATGTGGCATACACAGATAGCCAGTCCTATGTTGCCAGTATAACATGTGAGTATGTGGCAAGAGAAATGGAAGGTACAGGATTTATAATACAGCAAAAAGCAATGTGAAGCTGCAGGTTTAAAAGTGTACCAGAATTTCTTTTCTCTTCTTTGGAATACCTCATGCGTAGGAGACTACATTATTCATATAACTAACTGACTTAATTAACAATTACTAATTACTAGAGCTAACTCATTAACATTATAATGTAATCTCTGTGTGAAAAATGAGGTGAAAATGCATATTCTGAAATTCGTTTTTCAAACGTGCACTGGAATTCTTTTGTCTTCATTCTATTCCTATGTTTGCAGCAAGCAGAGGGCCTGCATACCAGGAAATGAGAGTAGATACAGTTGCTCACTGTGTAACTGGCCTATTGTACTAAAGGAAGGGTGATGCTGACTTTCAATTTGATTGGAGCAGTCTATCTGCAGATTTACTACATAGGCAAAATGGGAAGGTGCAGAGCTCTGCTGGGGGAAAACTGGTAGAGGGAGAGTTAGTTCGGGGATGACTGGGCTCTCAGACAGACATGCCTGGTCTCACTTAGCACTGGCTTGAGAACTCTATGTTTCGCTGCGCACTTCAAACATTCAAGATTACAGAGGCAATCCATGCTGACCGGCCTGCTTTTCTGAGGCGAGGGAAAGAAGGTCATCTGGAAAAGAGAACTACAAATCTTTGGTAAGTATCCAAAGTTGAAGTAAGGTTATTGTGTCCTTTTGTTTGCTTGGTATTTTTAGATCAGACACTCGTCAGTCACAGTAGCCAAGAAAAAGAAACTCCCCTGCATTTTCATTCGTCTTGTTGCCTATTTTAAAAAAAAAGTTTGTTTGCACTGTATGTTTTTTTTGTTCTTTTCTCTTCTTATTATATTACAGGTAATGCTGATATATATATGGTAAGAGTTGTGTCATGAATTGTAATTGTCTGCAATATAACTATTTCTTTTTTTTAAAACAGATGGTTCAGAGATTTATTGTTGTGGGAATTGCATATGAGGAGTTGGGGAAGATTTGTGTTCTTTGGTAATACATTTGCCAATGTGTTCATGCAGATAGAATAACAGATAGACTAAGCGGTGATAAATAGGTGTATGCGTGTGTTCCCCAGTGCATGTTGTTTGGGGAAATCTAATACAACATATCGATTACTAGGGGTATATGAACCAGTAATGAGGACTATGGGCGCATAGATCATTGGTGTAAATATATCAGTGATACCAGCCACAGGCTGTAGGTGGCACTATATGTAAAATTTTAGGTCCCCTGTGCATAGGTCCAAGGCCACTATATATCACTAGGAGGTATTCTAATAAAAAGGAAGGTTTTGTGTATGATGGGTCATAATATAGGGAAGGGAAAACACGCTTACCACCAGTAATACTACCACAAAATACCACCAATAATACATTCTACTAAATTCTTCAATATAGTGTAACAAAGTATGGTCACTCGAATGATGTGAGGCCAAACCCAATCTAAATGCAAGGATAAGCTGTTACAAAACTACCACTATATTTTTGGCAGTAAGAAAATACTGCCAGACCCCAAAATTACACAAAATATCCTACAGATCGCTGTCTTTATCTTCCCTCTGTTCCCCCTCCCTTAACTCATCGCACCTTGAAACACTTGTGTATAGGCACATTATAAATGTCATATCATATCATATCCCCTGAGTTTGGTTGATGAAGATCAGACATTTGTGTCCAGGCTTCTGACGCCAATGCATTGAACATAATATTTTCCTTGTGCTTTGGCGACCAGTCATGATTTTGCCAAAGGGATTTCTTCAACAGTTGTTGCTTCTTGCACAGGGCAATCTTCTATTTGTGACTCGCTGTAGCAGTCTGCTGTTCAAGATCCAGATACCATCGACTGTCAAGTGTATTGACCCAATGATGGAGAAGAAGCTCTGATATGAAATGTGGACCCATTAGTTGGAAGAGTTCAATACTCAAGAAAGTCGGCTCTCAACTAACTACTTGTCCACTAATGCAATACTAATATCGTTGAAACACTTCTCCAGGAATGTGGAGGTGCATGCTGTATAATAGATCCTCTTGTATAACTGAATAGCGTTCCTTAGCAGGTTGCAAACAGTGGATACATTTATTCAGAAGGGCATTTCCCCTTTCTCTAGTTCCCGTTCTTAGTTTGGGTACTTTTGTTGTACACTCAAACCTCTTTTCCAGAAGTATCCATGAAGTGCTCTTCCTGCTCTGCTCAAATCTGGGTTGTTTCCTGCAGAGTCCTGATCTGGTACTCCAGAACCTATTGACAGCCTGGGTTACTTATCGTGCCCTTTCAAACTGGTGGGTGATGGGTTTCAACCCCATGTTCGTCAATTGTTAAATTTAGAAGATTTAAACTTGAACCGTTTTAGGTCCTTTAAGACGAGGTAACAGTCTACAGGGTGTGTGGGGATGGAGAAATTACTCAATAATTCAACTGACTCAGGAAGTTGGCAAAATACTTTGGCTGTTTTAATATCAATTATCTAAAACAGGGAGTACAACTGACGTCATCCAACGTCTGGCAGTAAGCTCTCATTCGTATTTCATAGAAAACATGTTTATATAGTAAATATTCATCATCAGTAACATCATCCTACATGGCAAACTAAGAAACCTATGGAGGGTTGTGGTTGGATAACGGGAAACATCTAGGTATATTTTCTATGAGGGTTGGTGTGATTGGATCTCTGCTGTCAGGTGGACAACTCTACCCACCCCTAGTGCAAGTCATTGTGAGCATCATAAAATACACAACGTCTCTAAACTATAGGGCTCTTTGGTACATGGCATTTTATAATTAGTTGGCACACATGTGCGATTCTGGAATATGCCACTCATTGGCAGCATGCATGCTCAGGATTGATCATGCCTCCCCATGCAATTAGCCCATCATCCATCATCACTCAAGCTGTCTGCCATGAGTATAGTCTTTGTACTCGGTCTTGTAAAGTAGCATTGATCCTGGGAATACAAGGGAGTGACTTTATCTTCTGGTCTCCGTGTAGCCTGCACAAGTCTATTTCCATCTAGGTCATGTGACTGGAGACCACGTTTTGAGCTTCTCCTCTGTATTTAATGGTTTAAATGAATACATCTTAGCACCCAATGTCCTTCCGCCACACTGTAACAGGAGCTTGGCTTATCGCTTCCTCGTAAATTGTATCATTCCATTATAATTGACTAGTTTCTTGACTGCTTCACCCCTTGGCACTTGGCCCTGAAGGCCTCTTGATGCTCCTTCTATTCTCAGCTGAGCTTATCTTGCTGCGCCACACGTTTCCAGCCCTTCTATTCTCGGGGTCCAGTTTTTCCAAATACGATGTAGAACTTCCACATTCCTATGCATACATATACCTTGGCGCAAACTTTTCGCTATGTATAGCCAGCCTTATGATTATTTCATCTACTTGCGTTACTGCATCTGTACAATTATAAAATGATTGTCATTTTCTTACGTGCTTCTTTACATGTGTGATCTTCATTTCACACGTGAACGTTTACTCCGTTCTTACTTCGTCATCAGATTATATATGGTCTATACATCTTTTCTTCTCTCATCTCTTCTGAGGTGTGTCACTTTCTCGATATGACGTCACCAGTTTCTTTTTTCATCCGACTTCACGTGCTCTTCAGGGATCTTTCCCAAGAGGCCGTCAGCTCGTCGTGGGTACAAAAAGAATGGACTTCTTAATGGATACTTTGTTTCAAAGGTCACTCGTGTTATAGGCATCATTACATGTGTCTTGCTTGTCACTATTTCCGGTTCCCAACACATAGGCAATTTAGGGGCGGGACTTCCGGTAGAGGCGTTTGGCTCCTCCTCTACAAAGTACTGCCACTGTCTCTGCGGCTGACTCTTTATCAGTGTCACACTTCAATGGTCTTGGGTTCCCTTCCTCATTAACAGGTTTCATCAAAATGTCACTCTCCACCCAGTACCCCCACATCTGAGCTCTTTGCTTCTCATAATTGCATAATGTAATATCTTCTACGCTTTTCTATCTTCCAGTAGTTCTCCAGTGAACCCTTCGGCCACCCGGTTGAGTGGCTCCATTTTTGTGCTAGGGACATGCATCCTGATCACCTCCTGCCCAGGAATCCTTTTTTCACTTCATGCCTCACTTTCGCCTCTATATTAGAATACCTCTCAGCATCAGCCTAGCAACGGAAACCTTATGTACTTACTTAAGTTATCCGACATGGCAGTGGATATCAACATTCCCCCCTCCCGTCCATTTAATGGCACTTGAATACTTTTTGTTTCTAAAGATCTAATTTTCACTTCAGCCACATCTCGGCAACAGGTCTTGTCAGAGCTGAGAGGACAGGGAGATTTGTACAGACCAGTTTCACTGGTGCTCACCTTAATTCTAGGCCACCTCTTCTTCTGCATCTATAGCAACACAATGAACATTTTAAACAAATATGTATTGAAAAAATATATTTAAAATATATATATATATTGAATGAATACTCGGGTCCAAAATCGATTTACAATTATTTTAAGGATCACTGCTACAACTTTTTCTTAATATTTATAGCAGACCTCTGTCAAAGTAGTATTCTTCGCCTAAAGACAAATATGGCACAGAAAGCTACTCACATACGCCATGTTTCTAAAATACTTTTGATGGACAATCAGCTATTGACTAGTGTTCAAATTATTTTTCATGAAAACAAAAAAAATCTTTTACCACTGCATATCTCAGGCCTTCATTGCTTGTGGAGCTAAATTAACCACTGCTTCCACTAAATTGCTGATATCCTTGCTTAATTGTTTTCTAGTGGAACATATCTATCAGCATCCTGCCAATGCATGAAGACCTTTTAAAGATTTGATGGTTCCAATATATGCCAGTATTACCGTGGTAGGCAAACTGTGATTTTGGCGGAGCACAGTGATGCCAGTATTGCAAGTGTAACAATGTACTCAAGTTGGCTGTGCCCAATAATGCTAGCATTGTCCCTGTAATAATAAAATGTCACAATGACTTTACAAACATATGACACTTTAAGGGCACAGATATGCTGGCTGTGGCCAATAATATAAGTATTACCACTGTAAGAATAACATCCTGCAGGCTGCACCTCGTAACATCTGTATTTCAACTGTAAGAGCACACTGTCCCCAATAATTCCTTTATTGCTACTGAAAGAAGGCATTTCCATGCTGGAAATGCCAGGGTTAGCTAATGTTGTTACTGTAAGAACTCACTATGTATCTACCTTTAATGATTTAAAACATGTCTCTAGCCAAAAGACATCTAAGCTAGATTCGCTATGGCCAAAAATGCCATATTGCCATGGTAAGAGGAGCTTTTTTTATGGCTGTGCCATTATACTCTAGCATTGCATTGTAATACTTTTGTAGAGGAGGAGCCAAGTATCCCCACTCCACAGGCCCGCCTACATTACCTGAAAAGTAGGAACCAAAGTATGTGACGTATACTACACCAATAAGAAAGCAGGAAGAAGAGCAATGACTCTGTGCAGTACCCATAAGAATACCATATACCTAAGAGAATATGGGAAGTAAGGTACCCATTAAGGAAACCATACCTACATTCAAGACAATATGATGGCCATTTGAATGCGATTCCTGATGAAACAAAGAAACTGAATGACCAGGATGAATGGTGACGTCATACGAAGCTGAATCGACACCCATATAGAAGATAACCAGACCAGAGAGGCAGACGATTTATGAAGAACAAAGAAGTACCAAGGATAAGTGACATCTTAGGATCAAGATGAAGAGACTTATGCCATAAGCAAGATGAAGATACTTAGTTAAGTTTAAATGTGTACAGATGCAATGAAACGCAAGCAGCAAAGCAATCATGAAACTAGCAAAATGCTTATACTGAATAGTTCGCGGCAAGCGCCAACATATACACATATACCTCATAGATACATATGGATTGAATAAAGGATGAATGTTCCACTACGTATATAGCAGTCTTGAGCAATGAGGAAGGCCTCAAATTCAGTGTTGCAGTTACAAAATCAATTGAATTAAACAGAATATATTTCAGCTAAGAAGTTAGATGAGCCAAGAGAGCCAAGGTCTTATTAGAACTAGAATTGGCTGACATTGGATACAATTAATGTGAAAGAACAGAAGCTCCTGTACAAAAAGGTCAAGTGAAAACAAAAGACAGCAGAGGACTATTGGAGAATAAAATCAAATACAAGAAAAGGCTCAAATCGTGGTGGCCAGTCACATGATGGAAGAAAGTTGGACACATGAGGAGATCACACCTACGCACGAAAGCCAGACAGTGCCCATACGCCATGAAACATCCCAGAGAACAGTACAGACTCAAGGTCAACTTCAAACACTAATTGACACTGAACCATTGAGGTGATGATGGAGTGTACTTTTAATTGGTGGGAATCTGGTATCAAGACAAGCTCACCCGCACCTGGTTGTTCAGTCTGCATGCTGCTCTGGTATGTGGAAGGTTACTGACGGGGGTTAGTAGCCAACCAATTGTAGAGGACCACGAAGTTGGGGGTCCTATAGTTTGTGTAGCTAATGGGACGTTGTATATTTAGTGAAGTTCATAGTGGCCATTTTGAAGGAAGGGCTTAGTTGCCCCACCTGATGTTAAGTATCCAATTATTTCTCTTTGTTACTCTATACAGATATAACACCTATGCTTAGTTATTCACTTAGAACCAATCCCGCTTCCCGATAGGTGTTCGTAATTTGCCACATAGGAGGCGTTGGTAATGACACAGGTCAGCACATCAGTTATGACAAATTTTGGGTTTAAGAACCCAGCTTTTTTATGAAATGATTGAGAGTTGAGTATCAAGCGATTGCTGATGTTCTTTGTACTCCCTGTTTTAGTTACTTGCATTAAAACAGACACACTTTTGCCAAGCTATTTGTGTCGTCTGAATTATTAATGTTTGATTAAAATCTGCATCCCATCCATCTCAAGGGTAATGCTACCCATCTTAATGATCACCTCCTGCCCAGGAATGCTTTTTAAACAGTACTTTGTCTTACAGCCAGGATTTCCATCATACAAATCCTTCCCATCTCTTGCCTCCACCTCCCAACATCTATCATTGGCCCCTCTCCTCCATCCACTTCCACATAAACATGTGCAATTGTTCACACACACAACACACACACTTCTTTGTTTTGCTTACTGGATCCTCCAGTCTGCTGACCACCTCAGGGAAGTAAAAATGCCACCAGATCGCTAGGATGTTGCTTGCAGGCTGGAAGTATATGTGGAGATGTCAATCAGCACCTTTTCCTGTATCCTGAAAATACTTTAGGGTCAATAATTCTGGTGTCCTGGGCAAACCTCAACAGTGCAAATGCACAGGATTGCTACTTGACAGTTACAGGCATTTCCTTTTTATTTATCGCTGGCCCTTCCCAGAGGGTCTTGGAACGCCGTACATGGTTCAAAGTTTGAAAAGGTGGGAGTTGAAAAAAGAAGTTACAAAATGTTTTCAGGAATGGATAGGATGATTAGTATAGACCGTGCAGGAGGGCAGATATATGTGTGGGGATACAGGTGCATTTTGAGGCGCGTTCTGAAAGTGGTGATGGAGGATGCAGTGTGTATGTGAAGAGGTAGATTGTTCCATGCCCTGGGTGCTGCATGTGGGTTTGTAGAGTGGAGTTTGTAGAAGGTGTTGACTGGTTTGTCTAGTGTTTATGTAGGTGATGGGTTTGAATTTGTCATGAAGGTAAAATGGAGTTTTGAGGTGGATGTCTTTAAATACAATGCAGAGTCCTTTGAAGTCAATTATCTGGGGTACAGATGAAAGACCAAAGAAATATCGAGGCTTAGTACCACAAATGAAATATGCCAATCACGGGTTGAAAAGATACAAGTATCTTTAATTACGGTACAGTCAAAGCAAACTGGCTCCCAGCACCTCGCAGTGTGTACCAGCAAACACAGTGAGGGGTGAGAGTGCTGGACATCTAAACACAAACATATTTATACTATTTTTGAAACATTGTCCAGCCTCTCTCCAAGCTAATAAGTTACATGCTAGAGTTTGTTTCCAGTTCACATGTCAATATTAAAATATTGTACAAGGAATAAAACAAGTTTGCATGTCCATGAAGATACAATGGTGCTGTTGGTTCTCTGATCCACAGTAAGCCTTGTTCCAAGAATCGCTACAATGCAGTTCAGCAAAAACACACGGTCTGAGTTTGTTTTCCATTGTCTCATTGTGTTTATGTGGATGAGGCTTGTAAGCGCAGACAACACTTGGATGGCAGTTCATTCTAAGTCACAAGGTTTCTTTACATTGGTCAAACAGTCTGCTCTCGGTCAGCCTAAACATTAACAGAACTCAAAGGTCGTTCGACTCAGCTGCAAGTTGAAAACACAGTCCACCATTTTAGAACACAGAAAGAAGAGTTGAAATCAAAATGGTGGACGATTCTTAAAATGGCAGCGATATCGATCGAAAAGCGGAACATTTCAGATGCAGTTTTCTGTGTAACGCAAATTAGCTTAGGCCAATATTCATAACAAGGCTGTAATATTCAAATACGGTTTAACACAGAGAGCAAATGTAGCTGGTCAAGAGAGGGGGTCATGTGTGAATGTTCTTTCTGGGCATTGCATCTGCCTGGTTTTGGCTTCATTTAAACAAAACAAAACACAATCTCTTGCCTCAGTACATTTGGAAATGCACCTTATATTTCTGAAATATCTCCATTGGGGGTGTATGCAGATGTTGACCCTCTCTGGTGCAGTACGCAGTCCTCCACATGCTATTCTGTGTATCCACAATGCAGCATTTCCAGTCTGTTTCTCTTACGCATGTCTGGGGACAAGGGAGTGGGAGTGCCAGTGCCCCCTGTTCAGAGCTTTTGCCATTTGCTGAGCACAATACTGAGAGGTCGAGGTGACTCGGTACATGCTTAATACCCAGAGGTTTCTAAGCGCGGACCCGGGGATCGTAACTGTGTTCCTCTGTGGCATCTTCCTTCCAAGGTGAGCATGTTGCCCCTGAGCTATCCTCCTGAGACTGGTAGAGATTCCAAGCCTCCATGAGAGTGAAAGAACATCATCCCAGTGACTTCAGTCAATGCCTACCAGCTACCTAGGCACCTTGCATTCCCACATCACATCCCACCGCCAAGTCTGGAACAGCTCTTGCTACATATTGTACCCCTGTCAACTCATAAACTCCTTCCTCAATGACGATCCATCCCAGGCCATTCAGGGCTCTTTCTCCTCCCCCACCTCCATCTCCACCTGCGGTGTACCCCAGGGCTCCAACCTTTTTCCCTGGCTCTTTAACACCCATCTTGCTCCGCTTGCACACCTCATTTCACCTTCTCCATGAACTTCCAGTTTTATGCAGATGGCACGCAACTCTTCTTCAAACTTCCCTCTGACCCTCTTCTTACTTCCTCCCTCATTCCTGACTGCCTATCTAGCATCCAGTCCTGGTGTGCCTCCAATGATCTCTGCCTCAATGCCAGTAAGACTGAGATCTGTCCTATTGGGATTCCTGTCCCTTCTTTTTTCACCTCACTCTGGCCATCTTTTATGGGTTCTCCCCCTTCTCCTTCATCTGAAGCCAGAAATCTTGGAGTCATCTTCGACTCCTCTCTTTCCTTCTTCCCTCACAATCAGGACTTTGGCAAGAAGGCCCACTTTCAACTCCACCTCCTCAAGGGCATTCTGCCTTTCCTCGCTTTCCACCAGAAGCTCAATGTCTCTAGAGCTCTTGTTCTCTCTAGGCTAGACTACTGCAAAGGCCTTTTCCTGAATCTACCCCCTTCTTCTCTACAACCCCTCCAGCTAATCCAGAATAGGGCAGCAAGACTTACTTTGGCCTCAAGTACAGGGGCCGCATCTCTTCAGCCCTAAAATCTCGCCACTGGCTCCCGGTTGCTGAAAGGATCGAATTAAAATCCCTCTGCATCATTCATAAGGCTGTCTGGGGCCGGGAACCACGCTATCTGAAACTGGCTCTCGCTCCAGATCTTTACGTTCCTCCGGCACCAACTCTCTGGTTGTCAAGAGGTTTACTAAACAGCGAGCCAGTGGCTGACCTCGTTGCTCGGCAGACTCCCTCCTATGGAACAGCCTCCCCCCCTTCCGCTCTGTCTTGAGCCGGATCTCCTCAAATTCCAGAAGCCCCTCAAGACCTTCGTTTTCACCTCCTCCTTCACTTCCTCCCTCCGCTGCTGAAACCCACAGTTGCTGAGATTGGTGACCAGGGCCCATATGTGTCTTCATGGATCCTGGCCTCCCACACCCAATCGCCTGCAACCTCTGCCTGCTCCAACCACTTGCCTCAGCACCAACTGGCCTATGCCACTACATGCCTGCTGTTATTTATTCCAGCTAACCACTTACCTAGCACTTCCCTCCTGCACACCTCACACTTACCCCCTTCTCCCCTCCCCTTAGCTCATCCCTTCCTCTGCACTTGCACGTTCTGAATGCTCACAAGGCCTAGTAGGTCTGTCTCTATCTTTCATGATTTACTTGCTTTCATTCCCATGTTCCCTCCCTGTTGTCCTGTGGGCGCTTTGAAACACAAATCACTTGATGTATAAGCGCCTTACAAATGCACAATAAATAAAATTAATACATAGGCTACCCTCAATGACAACTACAGCGCTCCGTTGCTTCCCAGTGCACTACGTAAAACCCAAAGATGAATAGAGCAAGTACATGACATCTATTGACCTTTGTTGCATGGATGGTGTGATGATGGCGCCACGCATTTTGCCTCTGGAGTGATTCGTTAAGGGAACGTGCACAGGTACATGATTCAGCGCCATGAGGTCCTGTAAATGGCAAAGGGGCGCTATACAGATGCCCGGCCACAGAACATCTAGAGAGATGATGTCAGGACGGGGTATTCTCACCCTCCTATTCAGTGCCTCTGCCTCCACACTGCCCGGGGGCTCTGTTCATTTTAGCATTTGCACCCCAGGAGTTTGGGAAGTGCAGGTGACGAGCCATAGGAAATGCAGCCCCCTGCCAAGTGGATGCCAGGCTGGCATCAGGCTGCCCCCGGCTGCCCATCCAGGTGTGCCGCAGCCTGACCCTCTCTAAACACACATGGATCTTTCATGACTCAAGCCCCACATATGACGAACCTTGGCACATGAAATGGATGATTAGCACAGCAAGGTTGATAGATAGATAGATAGATAGATAGATAGATAGATAGATAGATAGATAGATAAATAGATAGATAGATAGATAGATAGATAGATAGATAGATAGATAGATAGATAGATAGATAGATAGATAAAATAGATAGATAGATAGATAGATAGATAGATAGATAGATAGATAGATAGATAGATAGATAGATAGATAGATAGATAGATAGATAGATAGATAGATAATATAGATAGATAGATAGATAGATAGATAGATAGATAGATAGATAGATAGATAGATAGATAGATAGATAGATAGATAGATAGATAGATAGATAGATAGATGGATAGAGGGATAGATAGATAGATAGATAGATAGATAGATAGATAGATAGATAGATAGATAGATAGATAGATAGATGGATAGAGGGATCGATAGATAGATAGATAGATAGATAGATAGATAGATAGATAGATAGATAGATAGATAGATAGATTAGATAAAATAGAGGGATAGATAGATAGATAGATAGATAGATAGATAGATAGATAGATGGATAGAGGGATAGATAGATAGATAGATAGATAGATAGATAGATAGATAGATAGATGGATAGAGGGATAGATAGATAGATAGATAGATAGATAGATAGATAGATAGATAGATAGATAGATAGATGCATAGAGGGATATATATATAGAGGGATGGATAGATGGATAGATAGATAGATAGATAGATAGATAGAGGGATAGATAGATAGATAGATAGATAGATAGATAGATAGATGGATAGAGGGATAGATAGATAGATAGATAGATAGATAGATAGATAGATAGATAGAGGGATAGATAGATAGATAGATAGATAGATAGATAGATAGATAGATAGATGGATAGAGGGATAGATAGATAGATAGATAGATAGATAGATAGATAGATAGATAGATAGATAGATAGATGCATAGAGGGATATATATATAGAGGGATGGATAGATGGATAGATAGATAGATAGATAGATAGATAGATAGATAGATAGATAGATAGATAGATGGATAGAGGGATAGATAGATAGATAGATAGATAGATAGATAGATAGATAGAT